>NC_137783.1:73554400-76119674 GCF_963455305.1 Plecotus auritus
AAATGGGGAGATAATCTGGGAGAAACCATCTGAAAACTAGAAGAGACATTGACCTATGATGAGAAGTTTTATCTTCGCCCCCTCAACAGCAGGAACAATATTAGTCCAGCCACAGGAAAGTCAGAGAACCTACGTTGCTTTAACATATACGTGTTTTAGTTCATCAATGATGCTGCTATGTGTTTTCCTAAGAATATCTATCACGTGTTTGGCACTTAAGGTGTTTCAGGCACTGTGGTAAATACTTTGCATTCAAGTCCTAGTCTATACAACAATCTCAAAAGGCCGGTGCTATCATTATTCTTGGACTACAGAAGAGTAAACTGTGATTTAGAAATGTTAAGTAAACTTCAGGTTAGACAGCAACGAAGTGATAAAGATTTGAATCCAATGCCAGAACCCACACTCAAAACATTATGTAATACTACCTATTTACTACCATTATGCTCACTCTTCAGATGTTAAATAACCCAACCAGCAAGTGGCAGAGCTGGGTTTGAACCAAGGCAGTCTGGCTCAAGATATGCCAGTTTCTATTTCTTGAGTAATTTTTAAGTACTTTAACAAATCTATTTATTTTTTACAATCTTTTTTTTATTGATTTTGGAGGAGAGAGGAAGAGAGGCAGAGAGACAGAGAGAGAGACATCGATTTGTTGTCGTCCCACTTATTTATGCATTCATTGGTTGATTCTTGTATGTGCCCTGACCGGAGATTGAACCTGCAACCTTGGTGTATCGGGACTGTGGACGGAAAAATAAAAGGCCACATGCTAACCTGACCAGCTCAGGGAAGGCCTGCATGGCAGTCTTACAAACTTAAAGAGACCTAAAGTAACCACAAAGGATGGTCTGAAATTAAAACATTAACTAAAAGCAATTATGGTGGGTAGTCACATCCTAGGTTGGTATCTTCACTGACAAGATCAATCTTTACCTTAAATGAGTTTATTGTCTTTTTGCATCTATGATAACATACCCTTGAAATGTCTGGGTAACTTGTAACTTCCCTTTTTCCGGACCCCTTGGGGCACAACCTAAAGTGCCTGGGCGCCAGGACAGATACCACAAATTCCTTCACTGTTATCATGTTATTGTTGACTGTTGGCTGTCCTACACCCACCTAAGTATGTGTTTATCATTTTAATTTTATCCAATCCCAAAGATTTCCCCCACTTCGTTTTCTCCTTCCTCTCTAATCTATCACCAATGGATTTCATGTAACCCACCTACTCCCCTCCTTTGATTGTAATGTATATAAAACAAGGTGAAAAACTGCCATTTTCTAGAGCATTATCCCAATTCTTGAGATTCTGCTTCCAGCAATTGTCGACAGCTTGGCTCAAATAAACTCACAAAAATTCTTGACAGGTTTGCATGTTTTTACATTAACAGGACAGTGCTTTAGCCAACTGAACTACCCGGCCAGGGCCTGTTTATCAACATTTTAAATCTTCCTGCTGCTGTTATAACTATGAAAAGCACAGGGAACACAAACTAGATTAGGGTAGTGGGAACTAAAAAGATAACAGGATATAAAGTAAATTCAGCAAGGTTGTATGAATAGAAACTTTTTGAAAAAGAGACAAGTGTAGGAAGGAGTGAAATTATTGGTAGCTGGACACCGGGAGCCATGAGAAGAACTGTTATAATCTAGCAACGCAGCATTACAACTAACAACCAGCTGAGTGAATCAGTAGGGAGCCCAGAAAGGTATGCTAAAAACCCCTGTGGACGGTACAGCTCACATCTCATAAGACAATCACACCTCCTGCTGGAGAAAAGCTGAAGAAATGACAAGCATGCCGAATGGTGCAGGACAACCAGGATCTTAGTGTACTCAAATTCAGAATACAGAGTGGAGGTGTGGAACGACAGGTTGGACAGTGTGACAGTATTTGGTGTGCAATGGAGGGAAGGAGGCTGCTCAGTTGTCAACTCATTAGCTAGGGCACCTTGCACCTGCTTTCATGAAAGGGATGAAAAATACAGGAACATAATTTGCTGTATTGTATATAGGGAGAGATGGAGGAAGGGAGAAAGAAGATTTGCAAATGTTCAAAATACAACTAAACCTAAGGGAAATGCTCCAAAATCCCAACTAAACAAGCATGTGTAGATTCTTTTGTTTGTAAGGAGATTTCCTGAGAGTCATTTTCCAAAATCCTTTCATGGGTACTTAGTTAACATCTAGACTCCACAGATAGCTCTACTTGTTTAACTCTGGTTTGTTAAATCACAGTTTTGACTAGGCTAGTGCCCTGGGTGCCCCAGGGTGATTAACGACCTTGTCTGAGAGCTAAAGGGTGCATTCCTAACCTCAGAATCTCAGAAACAATGGTGATGAGCCTTTACACTATTGTCTTCCATACTTGGATTTACACTAGGCTGTGGGCCACTTAAAGAGCAGAAGATATTTTTTTCATCTCTATATCCCTGAACCTTACATAGCTACAGTGTCGGCCCTTGGTAAGTGGGTGAGGAAGGGGCAAGCTTATAAACCACCACTTGGTAAGGAGCACAAATTGAGCAATTCTCTTGTAAAAAAAAATATTTTTATTGATTTCAGAGAGGAAGGGAGAGGGAGAGAGAGGTAGAAACATCAATGATAAGAAAGAATCATTGATCAGCTGCCTCCTGCACATCCCAAACTGGGGATCGAGCCCACAACCCAGGCATATGCCCTGACCAGAAATCGAACCCTGACCTCCTGGTTCATAGGTCGACACTCAATCAGCTACATGGGTGGGCTTAAGCAATTCTTTAATGCGTCTTCCTGACCTTCCTCTGGGTGATTTCATCCACTCCCTTTCAATTACCATCTATCAGCTGACCACTGGCAAATGCACATCGCTAGTACAGACCAACCCGGAGCTCCTGAGCTTCAAACTGCTATATCTAACTGCATACTGGCCATCTCCACAGGCTCTCTGTGTCCTACCCCTCAATGTCCATGTGCTTGTTACTAAAATTTGAAACTTGGGAGTCAGCCTTGATACCTCCCTCTCCTTCAGCATCCCCTTTCACATTTAAATGATCAAAACACAGCCTGCGGAATAAAGTGTCTCGAGTTCTATTCCAGTCAAGGGCACATGCCTGGGTTGCGGGTTCAATCCCCAGTAGGGGGCATGGAGGAGGCAACCAATCAATGATTCTCTCTCATCATTGATGTTTCTATCTCTCTCTCCCTCTCTGAAGTCAATAAAAATATTTTTTTTAAAAATAATCACAAAACCCTATTCTATCTCCTAAATATCCCAAAACCTGTCCACTTCTCAAGCTACCAAGAATTCCTTCTTTAACTGCTGCAATAGCCACCCAACTGCCCTATGACAATTCTTGTCCCCTCCCTCCACCAATCCATTCAAATCCAATTATATCAATCTCTGTCTTTATAAATCCTTCAAAGGCTATAAAACCCAGAATGTCTTGAAGGGAAGTGTTGAGACTAACTATACCAGGGTCCTACAGAGGAGCTTGTTAAAATATTGGCTCTTGAGTTACACCAAAACCAGAGAATCTAAACCTCTAAGGATAGGCCCAGACACTGAAAATTTAATCCCAAATCCCTACTATGGTTTAGAGGTCCTATATCAATCATCTGACCTCTGGCAGCCGCAGGCAAGGGTGGAGCCCTTTATTCCCATGCTGTCCCCTAGCACCTGCACTTCCCTGGGAGCAGCACTCAGGCATTGGTCACTGTGTGTCAAATGTCTGATTCCCGCCCCAAGGGTAAGCTCCAGGAGAAAAGGCTCCTGCCTGCTATGTTCACCAATTATTCCTAGAGCCCAGCACAGTGGGTACAACAACAGCATTATTTAATTCATTGCCATTCAGAATCCAAGAGAATTTAAGGCAAAGGACTTTCTCCACGGTAAAGTTGGCTAAATATGCCTGAAAACATCCTCATTTGTTGAAATAGTGGCAGGGGTCCTCAGACTTTTTAAACAGGGGGCCAGTTCACTGTCCCTCAGACCGTTGGAGGGCCGGACTATAGTTTAAAAAAAACCCTATGAACAAATTCCTATGCGCACTGCAGGCCCGGGACAAGTCGGCTACTAAGCAGGACAGGCAGCAGCACCCAGCGGGCCGGATAAATGTCCTTGGTGGGCCGCATGTGGCCCCCGGGCGGTAGTTTGAGGACCCCTGGCCCTCCCCCCAACTGGTGGGCGGAGTTATGACATTACCGGCGTCTGCCGCCGAGACATTGAACCACCAATCAGCACGCGCCAAGTGCCCTGGGGCCCACCCCTTCCCATTCCACCCTGAGCCCAACCCCTTCCTGTTCCTTCCCTTTAAAAGGACTCTCCACCAACGCACGTGTTGCTGTCTCTTCTGATCTGCAGGAGGCAGTCCGGTTGGGTCCCTCCTTCTTCTCCTCCCATTCCCGTTTTCCTGGTTTCTCTACCTCCTCCGTAAGGAATCTCGCTCGTTACTGCGGAATAAACCTCCTTTTAATATATCTTGGTTTCCGACTCCCGTTTCCTTACACAGACCAAGAAGAAAAAAGGCTCAGGTAACAATATGACTGGAGAAATTAATGAGTGGCCTTAAGGAGAAAGTTTAATCTTCAAAATCAAAGTACTTTTTTGAAGGTTGATAACAAGCTCTTCTCCTATCTCCCGTGAGATCAAATGAACAGAAATGAGCTTTGTGCTACATTCAGCAAGTTTTTGATCATAATGAAACCAAAATGTGGGGTTTGAGTCTGAGTTCGTTGTCTTGTGAAATCGAAGATTGAAGTCCCAGACAAAAACAGTTAGCAGAACCAAAATTTATTGAGAAGCCAGTCCTGGAAAAGGTGCAGCAGGTGTTCAGGCCAGTGTCACAGCTTCTCTTCCATATTGTAGCTGGGTGTCATTCAGCATCCATGCTATTAAAGCCTGTTAGTCCATGTGTAGAGTCCTACATGGCCACAAGCCACGTGGGCACAGGGGAGCATACCCACTCAAACCTAGTGCACAGGGGAGACCAGGAACCTAGTGCGCTAGGGAGAGAGAAGACAGAGGAAGCACTCACTTTTTAATCTAGGCTAGGGGATAGATACAGCCTTGCTAGCTTTTGATTGGTCCTTTTATTTTGCCTTAGCAACACCTTTGGGATTGGTTTATACCTTATTGCCTTGTGATTGGTTATCTGCAAGCTGCCTGTCTTAGCAACAATCCATACATTTTAAAGTTTGTCTCTCTTCTTTTCACCCCCCTCTTCCCCTCTTCCCCATGGTCCCTGTCCCTGTCTACCTAGCTTCCTTTTGTGTACTCAATAAATACTGTAAGGGTAAATACAAACCTTAAAAAAATAAACTTGAATTTTCTCTGGTGTAAAAAAGGAGAGAGATCCCTCTCACACATACCTTTTCTTAGAGCATTTCCTTTAGAAAACTTAAGAATTCTTTGTTTTTTGGAAAATGTATGTAAATATTCTTAAAAGCTAAACAAGTCTGCTATCAGTTTTACAACCCAGGAATGTCTTTCTCAAAGCCCTAGGAGCCATCTCTAAATGTAAACATCAGGAAGATAGCTCTGTGAGAGCTTAAACTGGGCATCTGGCTCCAGTCAACCTGTCATAGGTATTTGACATTTTCTTTCTTCTTCTAGATAACTGCAACTAGCAAACACAGATGGTCACCACATTTCCAAGTGAGTTTAGGATGAACTATTTGTAAGAAATGGTGCCACCACGTCCTCTTATTCTGAGGAACAGTTATTTTTGTCCTGGCAACATGGATTGACAGGTTGTATCTGCCTGGTTGTACTGAAGGGTGAGATGTTTTTACATTCTTTAGCTGACTCCCTGTGATGCACATCACATTTTGGTCAAATGCTTGTTCAATAATAAAACTGTCTTCTATGTTTATGGAGAGGTTTTCTGTGTAAGGAGATTTTATTTCTCCACTGTTAGGGTTCGGCCAATAATGCAGGCTGTGAAAGAATTCACAAGTAAAAGAAGAGATGCAGAGAGGAAGTTTATTTTACTTTCCAAGAGAGGAAAGGGCTGGTGTATCGCTGGTCAATACAGGGCAGGAACAAAAAGCAGCTTCCACTTTTATTTTTTTTTTTTTTTTTAATATATATATATATTTTTTTAATTTTTATTTTTTATTTTTTTCCAAATTTTTATTAAGGTATTATATGTGTACATATCTTATCATTGCCCCCGACCCCCACCCCACTCCCATATATGCCCTCACCCCCCAATGTTTTGCATCCGTTGGTTACTCTTATATACATGCATATAAGTCCTTCAGTTGATCTCTTATTTCCCCCACCTCTCCCTAACCTTACCACTGTAATTTGACAGTCTGTTTGATGCTTTACTGCCTCTGTAACTATCTTTTTGTTCATCAGTTTATAATGTTTTTCATTATCCCCAAATGAGTGGGATCATGTGGTATTTTTCTTTCATTGACTGGCTTATTTCACTTAGCATAATGTTCTCTAATTCCATCCAAGTGCCTACAAATGGTAGTAATTCCTTCTTTTTTACGGCAGCATAGTATTCCATTGTGTAGATGTACCATAGTTTTCTGATCCAGTCATCTGCTGATGGGCATTTAGGCTGTTTCCAAATCTTAGCTATTGTAAATTGTGCTGCTATGAACATAGGGGTGCATATATCCTTTCTGATTGGTGTTTCTGGTTTCTTAGGATATATTCCTAGGAGTGGGATTACTGGGTCAAATGGGAGTTCCATTTTCAGTTTTTTGAGGAAACTCCATACTGTTCTCCACAGTGGCTGCACCAGTCTGCATTCCCACCAGCAGTGCACGAGGGTTCCTTTTTCTCCGCATCCTCGCCAACACTTGTCGTTTGTTGATTTGTTGATGATAGCCATTCTGACAGGTGTGAGATGGTATCGCATTGTTGTTTTGATTTGCATCTCTCGGATAATTAGTGACTTTGAGCATGTTTTCATGTGTCTCTTGGCCTTCCTTCTGTCTTCTTTCGAAAAGCTTCTATTTAGGTCCGTTGCCCATTTTTTTATTGGATCATTTATCTTCCTTTTATTAAGTTGTATAAGCTGCCTGTAGATGTTGGAAATTAAACCTTTATCAGTGATACCATTTGCAAATATGTTCTCCCATACAGTGGGGTTTCTTGTTGTTTTGTTGATGGTTTCTTTTGCTGTGCAAAAGCTTTTTATTTTGATGTAGTCCCATTTGTTTATTTTCTGTTTGGCTTCCATTACCCTAGGGGCAGTATCACTGAAAAAGTTCTTTTGGCATATGTCTGAGATTTTGCTGCCTGTGGATTCCTCTAGTATTTTTATGGTTTCCCGTCTTATATTTAAGTCCTGTACCCATTTTGAGTTTATTTTTGTGTATGGTGTAAGTTGGTGATCTAGTTTCATTTTTTTGCATGTATCTGTCCAATTTTCCCAACACCATTTATTAAAGAGACTGTCTTGACTCCATTGTATGCTCATGCCTCCTTTGTCAAATATTAAATGCGCATATTGGTTTGGGTCGATATCTGGATTCTCTATTCTGTTCCATTGATCTATATGTCTGTTCTTGTGCCAGTACCAGGCTGTTTTGATGACAGTGGCTTTGTAATACAGCTTGAAATCTGGTATTGAGATCCCTCCTACTTTATTCTTCTTTCTCAGGATTGCTGTGGCTATTCGGGGTCTTTTTTTATTCCAGATGAATTTTTGGAGAGTTCTTTCTAGGTCTGTGAAATACGCCGTTGGTATTTTAATGGGGAGTGCATTGAATCTATAGATTGCTTTGGGTAGTATGGACATTTTAATGATGTTGATTCTACCAATCCATGAACATGGTATGTTCTTCCATCTGTTTACATCTTCCTCTATCTCTTTTTTCAGTGTCCTGTAGTTTTCCGCATATAGGTCTTTTACCTCCTTGGTTAGGTTTATTCCTAAGTATCTTAATTTTTTTGGTGCGATGGAAAATGGGATTGCTTTTTTAGTCTCTCTTTCTGTAAGTTCATTGTTGGTGTATAGAAATGCCATAGATTTCTTGGTGTTAATTTTGTATCCTGCTACATTGCCGAATTCATTTATTAAGTCTGTTAGTTTTTTGATGGAGTCTTTCGGGTTTTTTATGTACAATATCATGTCATCTGCAAATAAGGACAGCTTTACTTCTTCTTTTCCAATTTGGATGCCTTTTATTTCTTCTTCTTGTCTAATTGCAGTGGCTAATACTTCCAGTACTATGTCAAACAGGAGTGGTGAGAGTGGGCATCCCTGTCTTGTTCCTGTTCTTAGGGGAAATGGTTTTAGTTTTTGCCCATTGAGTATGATGTTAGCTGTGGGTTTATCATATATAGCTTTTATGATGTTGAGGTATGATCCTTCTATTCCCACCTTGTTGAGAGTTTTTATCAAGAAAGGGTGTTGGATTTTGTCAAATGCTTTTTCTGCATCAATTGATATGACTATGTGATTTTTATCTCTCAATTTGTTTATGTGATGTATCACATTTATTGATTTGCGGATATTGAACCATCCTTGCATTCCTGGGATAAATCCTACTTGGTCATGGTGTATGATCTTTCTGATGTACTGCTGGATCCTATTTGCTAGAATTTTATTGAGGATTTTGGCATCTACATTCATGAGGGATATTGGCCTGTAATTCTCCTTCATTGTGTTGTCTTTATCTGGTTTTTGTATTAGGGTGATGCTGGCTTCATAGAAGGAGCTGGGAAGTGTTCCTTCCTCTTGAATTTTTTGGAATAGTCTGAGGAGGATAGGTTTTAGTTCTTCCTTGAATGTTTGGTAGAACTCTCCTGTGAAGCCGTCTGGCCCCGGGCTTTTGTTTGCCGGAAGCTCTTTGATGACTGCTTCAATTTCTTCCATAGTTACTGGCATGTTGAGCTGTTTAGATTCTTCCTGATTGAGTTTTGGAAGGTTATATTTTTCTAGGAATATGTCCATTTCCTCCAGGTTGTCCAGTTTGTTGGAATAGAGTTGTTCGTAGTATTTTTTAACAATCCTTTGTATTTCGGCGGGATCTGTTGTTATTTCACCTCTTTCATTTCTGATCTTGTTTATTTGGGTCCTCTCCCTTTGCTTCTTGGTGAGCCTGGCTAGAGGTTCATCAATCTTGTTTATCCTTTCAAAGAACCAGCTCTTGGTTTTGTTGATCTTTTGTATTGTTTCTTTGGTCTCTATGTCGTTTATCTGTGCTCTGATCTTTATTATTTCCTTCCTTCTGCTTACACTGGGCTTTTCTTGTTGCTCTTTTTCTAACTCTTTGAGTTGTTGGGTTAGGTAATTTATTACCCCTGTTTCTTGTTTTTTGCAGTAGGCTTGTAGAGCTATGAACTTCCCTCTCAAGACTGCTTTCGCTGTGTCCCATAGATTTTGGATTGTAGTGTTTTCATTGTCATTTGTTGTCATGATGTTTTTTATTTCTTCTTTGATCTCTCTGGTAACCCAGTCATGGTTTAATAGCATGCTGTTTAGTCTCCATGTGTTTGATTTCTTTGGGTTGTTTTTATTGTAGTTGATTTCCAGTTTTATGCCACTGTGGTCTGAGAAGATGCTTGATATGATTTCTATCTTCTTGAATTTGAAGAGACTTTGCCTATGTCCCAACATATGGTCTATCTTTGAAAATGACCCATGTGCGCTTGAGAAGAATGTATATTCTGTGGCTTTGGGGTGAAATGTTCTGAAGATGTCAATTAATTCCATCTGGTCTAGTGAGTCATTTAGGATTGATGTTTCTTTGCTGATGTTTTGTTTAGAGGATTTGTCCAATGGTGATAGTGGGGTATTAAAGTCTCCTACTATGATTGTATTGCTGTCAATGTCTCCCTTAATATCCTCCAGGAGTTTTTTTATGTATTTGGGTGCTCCTGTATTGGGTGCATATATGTTTACCAGAGTTATTTCTTCTTGTTGGATTGCTCCCTTTAGTATTATGAAATGGCCTTCCTTATCTCTTGTTATGTCCTTCAGTTTGAGATCTAATTTGTCAGAAATAAGTATTGCTACCCCAGCTTTTTTTTCAGTTCCATTTGCCTGGAAAACCTTTTTCCATCCCTTCACCCTCAGTCTGTGTGCGTCTTTTTTTCTGAGGTGGGTTTCTTGTAGACAGCAGATATATGGGTCGTGTTTTCTTATCCAATCTGTTACCCTATGTCTTTTGATTGGGGCATTTAATCCATTTACATTTAAAGTTATTATTGATAGGTACTTATTTGTCGCCATTCCTATTCTTTACCCCTGTGTTACTTCTTCGCTTCCTGTTTCTTTCTTTCTTTTTTTTTTTTTTTTTTTACAGTAGACCCTTTAGGATTTCTTGCATTGCTGGTTTGGTGGTAATAAATTCCCTTAGTCCTTTTTTGTCTGTGAAGCTCCTGATTTCACCTTCAATTTTGATTGACAGCCTTGCTGGGTACAGTATTCTTGGATTCAGCCCCTTCCTTTGCATGACTTTGTATATTTCATTCCATTCCCTTCTGGCCTGATGAGTTTCTGTTGAGAAATCAGTTGCTAGTCTGATGGGGGTTCCTTTGTATGTAACTTTCTGTCTCTCTCTTGCTGCTTTTAAGATTCTTACTTTGTCGTTGGTGTTTGCCAATTTAATTATAATGTGCCTTGGCGTCGGTCTTTTGGGGTTCATTTTGCTTGGGACTCTGTGAGCTTCTTGGATTTGTGTGGGTTTTTTCTTCTCTATATCTGGGAAATTTTCTGTCATTATTTCTTCAAAGAGGTTTTCTATTCCTTGCTCAGCTTCCTTTCCTTCTGGAACCCCTATTATGCGGATGTTGTTTTGTTTCGTGTTGTCCCAAAGTTCCCTTAGACTCTCCTCCTGCCTTTTAATTTTTTTTTCTAGAAGTTGCTTTTCTTGGGTATTTTTTTCCATCTTGTCTTCTAGCTCACTGATGTGGTCCTCTGCTTCTTCTAGTCTACTCTTGATGCTTTCTATTGAGTTCTTTACAGCAGCGATGTCATTTTTCATTTCTTCTTGGTTCTTCTTCATTTCCTCTTGGTTCTTGCTCATATTGTCGAATTTGTCTTCCATTCTTTTCAGCCACCTTATGACCATTTCTCTGAATTCTTTTTCTGGAAGGTTGCTTGCCTCCATTTCGTTTACTTCCTTTTCTGGTGATGCCTGCTTTTCTTTCATATGCGGGCTGCTTCTTTGTCTCCCCATGGTCTCTCTTCTCTGGGTGTCTGGTTATGTAGTTCTCTCTCTCCTGGGTTGATTTAAAGGCACAAAATACAGCACTACCAGGTACAACTCACAAGGCACTGAACAGGAATGTATTCACGATATTAATAACCTCCAATAAAGGTGACCACCAGAGAAAGGCAAATTAGGTGATAGGAGAGAAAGAAGAAGAGGAAAAAAGAAAGAAAGAAAGAAAAAAAGAAAAAAGGAGTGTGAAAATGAAATTGGGAAAAGGGAAAGTAAAGAGAAAAAAAAAAGTAAGAGAGACAAGAAAGTGACTAAGAGAGAAAGGGGAACAGACTATATATATTGGGGATAAAACTCCAATAGAACAATCACTAATCCCAGCAAATGCCAGCAACAAGTGCCTGGGGATTAATACAAACTACAACACCAACTAATATGGATTGAGGCAAGGGAAAGCTGAAGCACAAAACAAACAAAAAAATAAACAAAAGAAGAATAAGCAAAACAATCTCACAAAAACAGCATAAAAATTGGATATAATCTACATTCAAGCAAACAACAACAAAAGGACAGAGAGAAGGACAAGTTTATGGATAGCTCAGACAGCGAAGGGAGAGGTGTATGTGGACTTGGAGCAGGGGATTAGAGATTAGATATGTAAGTAGGGTGAAATTTTAACAAGGGGTAAACAGAAAGAATAGGGAAAATCTAAAGCAGTAAAAGGGTAAGACAAACAGGACACTGAAAAGGGGGAGGTTGGGAAGAGAGTGATGGCCTAAAGGTAGAGTTGAGATAGAGTAAAACGATGCTAAAGGAAAGATAAAAAATAGAATGTAGAACCCTAATCCCAAAATAAAATGAAGAGAAAATAAAATGACACTTTAAAAAAAAAAAAGATAAAATAGCAGTAGTAATAATACGGATTGAAAATAAAAATGTAATCATTAAAAAGGTAAAATCAAGTGATGAAAAAAGAAAAAAAAGTTTCTTGATTAAAAGATGCAAAAAATGAAAATAAAAAAAAATAAAAAAATAAAAAAATAAAAGGTAAAAATAAAATGTGAAGTAGTGAAGGTCATTCACTTCCTCTGTTTTTCTGTTTGGCACGCCTGTTTCTCAGTCCAGACAGTATTGCAGTTCCCTGCGATCCACTGCTCTTCGGTGTTGTAAGCCAGTCCTGATTTTAAGCAGGCGGTGTGTCTTAATTTCTCGTATTCCTTTATTTTTGATTACGCAAGAGTCAATTTGTGATTCAGCCCCTGGGTGGCAGTGTTTCTGGATTGACTTCCGGGTCTATCTATGGCCTCTCTAGGCAGTGTTAGAGCCTTCTTTCCCTGTGGCGCTGCCACCGGCCTGTGGGCGTGGTCTGCCTCAGAGCTGACTCTCTGTTGGTCACTCCCCGCTCCGATCCCCAGGTTCCAGAAAAACAACTTTCCCCTGCAGTCTCCCAGGGTGTCCCCAACTGGGTGATCCTATGTATTGGGCTTAGTAATCAGAAGCAAGGATTTGAAGAGGAAAAAGCCCAAGTGTGCGAACTCCAGGACTGCGAGTAAACCCAGGCACAAAGGGAGCGCACGGGCTGCGCGTAAGTCTGGACAGCCTGAAATTCTTAGGGTGTCCCTGCACTTCAGATCAAAATGGGTTGCTTTTTAGAGTGCCCTTCTCTTAGCAGCTCTGAGGACCCCTTTCCACAATCACAGATCACGCCAGCCCCTACAGCCATGGACTTTTCTAGGCACAGACTTCCCTGGTCCTCCAGCTCCCGCAAAACGCGCGTTCCTCTCTCCCGCCGGGACCAGAGACCTCACCTTATCCCAGGCGAAATCTGACCTTTCCGTGGTGGAGTGTAGAGCTCCTCTGAACCCGTGTGCTTGCGCCAGTTGGGGAGCGTTGTTCTGGGGCTCGCAGCTGTTCCTGGGGTGCCGCAGTTGTGGATTCTCAGGCTTCAGATAAGCTCCACTTTCCGGATCAAGATGGCGCAGACTCCGCGTCCAAGCCCGCAGCTCCGGGAGGGGACCCAGCCGCAGTTGGTGCTGCCAGGTCAGGGGAACCCCGTTCAGCAGTCCCCCACCTCCTTCTGGAATTCAGCTGTCTCCCAACCAGCCAACAAACACTCCTTGTGCGTCCCTCAGCTGTTCTTTCTTTCTGCTCCGGGACAAGGCTCGGAACACGTCTCGCAGCTTCCACTTTTAAAGAGTAATGCTGCTGTTGCTAGGTGACATGGAAGGAAGGAGGACTTGGGGCTGAAGCTGAGCAGATACCAGGGTCTGTCTTGAAAAGTTACAGTTTGTTCGCTTTCCAGGACACAGTTGGGCAGATGTCCTAGGGAGGTGTCTTGTCAGTATTTTCCCCAAGCCTCCAAAACATGCTTAAAGCAAAAGTTATGAAGAGTTTAAAAGAGGCTTTTTTGAAGGGGAGTGGAGAAGGGAACTTTCTACTAATTATCCCAGAGTTCTGAAAACAGCAGGGAGGAGGGGTATGTAAGAACATAGCCATTAGGGTAACTTGTCTTGCAGTTTGAATGGAGGGGCTGTTTGAATCAGAGGAGCTAACAATCTTGGGGTTTAATTACCAGTTACTTCTCATAAGTCATGCAAAGCCACAGCAAAGAAAAAGTAAGGCCTTTTTCCTGTCCTCATCCATCAGTACCAATCCCCAGCCAGACTGACTAAATGAAAGGTGGTGAATAAATATCCAAAAGCTGTTTACCAGTGGTGAAAGCAGGGTGCAGTGGCTGGAGCATTTCAGCTGGGCCTTGCTCTGGGGAGCCTGCACTGCTGAGTCAGTGAGAGTACCCTGCCCTGAAAAACTATTCATCCACTTTTAGGTTACTTCTTTTGCCTCCTGCACTCCTGTCTCCCCTGACTCCTACCTCCTGATCTCAGCATTTCTTTAAATGCTCTGGCACGTGAGCAATGGAAAGCTCAGGCAGGATACGCGCAGACCCAGACCCACAGAGGGGCATAGAAGAAACCCAAGGAACTCGGTGAAGGCAGATTTATAAACAAACAGAGGAAAGTGGTTGAGTAAAAAGGATGAGATGGCCCCAGCTGGTTTGGCTCAGTGGATAGAGCTTCAGCCTGTGGACTGAAGGGTCCTGGGTTCCATTCCAGTCAAGGTACAAATCGATGTTTCTGTCTCTCTGTCTCTCCTCTTCTCTTCCACTCTCTCTAAAAATTAATGGAAAAATATCCTCAGGTGAGGATTAACATTAAAAATAAATTGTTTTGTGGGGTTTTTTTAATTTATTTTTATTGATTTCAGAGAGAAAGGGAGAGGAAGAGAGAGATAGAAACATCAATGAGAGAGAATCATTGATCAGCTGCCTCCTGCACACCCCCCACTGGGGATCGAGCCCACAACCTGGGCACGTGCCCTTGACCAGAATCGAACCCGGGACCCTTCAGTCCACAGGCGGACACTCAATCCACTGAGGCAAACTGGGTAGGGCTATGGTTTGTTTGTTTTTTGTTTGTTTGTTCTTTAATGCCCAGCCAGCATGGCTGCATGGTTGAGTGTTGACCTATGAACCAGGAGGTCACGGTTCAATTCCAGGTCAGGGAATATGCCTGGGTCGTGGGCTCAATCCCCATTGTGGGGTGTGCAGGAGGCAGCCAATGAGTGATTCTCTCTCATCATGGATGTTTCTATCTCTCTCTCCCTCTCCCTTCCTCTCTGAAATCAATAAAAATATTTAAAAAAAAAAAAAGAAAGAAAGAAAGAAAGAAAGGATGAGATGTACCAGAGGGAGTGACACCAACAGAAACTTCATATTAGGTGAACTCCCGGAGATACTGCACAAAAGAGGAAAGAATACAAGGCAGGAGACACTCAGATCCAAACATAGAAAGGAGGGTGACAAACACAGAAAAGACACTCTGTATTATAAGTTGTGTCACGAGAAGGCAAGCACTGTCCACACTAGCCTTCGTGAGTTTTTTTTATAATGAAATAAAGTACTTTAATTTACAAGTTTCTGATGTTTTAAATTACAGGGCACTGTAGATGAATATTAGTTTTACTATTTTCTTCACTTTCCAATACATTAATAACCAACATTAGGAGCTAGTTAAAATGTAGAATGTTTTGACAAAAATTTTTAAAAGTCACATAACACTCAGAATCTTTCCCATATGGTTTTAGCTGGCATAGTCTTGCTCTATCGTGCAAAGCAAGGATTGTCTATATTTCTTATTCCTCATTAAACAAGTTAATAGAAGTGCCTAAAAGAGTGTTTGTCACACAGTAAGTGCTCAGTAAGTGTCACCTATTAATTAAAAGTCATTACATTACTGTTTTTCACCTTTAGCACAAAACTTTTTCTTTTTAATGTCTAGACTTGCTTCCTCAACATCTCTCCTTCCATTCTCTCTTAAAACCATTCCAATCAGGCTTTTGTCCAAAATTGTTCTCCTCAAAGTAATCTCGCAGAACTAGAACAAATAATCCAAAAATTTATATGGAACAACACACACACACACACACGGATAGCCTCAGCAAGAGGAAAAGAAGAACGTTGGAGGACTCATGCTACCTGATATCAGACTATACTACAAGGCCCTTGTAATCAAAACAGCATGGCACTGGCATAAAAACAGACATATAGATCAATGGAACAGAATAGAGAGCCCAGAAATAAACCCATGCCTTTATAGTCAATAAATATTTGGCAAAGGAGGCAAAAACATACAATGGGGTAAAGACAATCTATTCAATAAAAGGTGTTGGGAAAATTGGACAGGTACATGCAAAAAAAATGAAACTAGACCACCTCCTTACGTCATATACAAGAATAAACTCAAAATGAATTAAAGACTTAAATGTAAGACTTAATATCATAAAACTCCTAAAAGAAAACAAGACAATAAAATCTTGGGCATTTTTCTTAGCAATATTTTTTCTGATATATCCTTTTGGACAAGGGAAACAGAAAAATAAAATAAACAAATGGGACTACATAAAACTAAAAAGTTTTTGCACAGCAAAGGAAACCATCAACAAAATGAAGACACAACCAACTAAATGCCTCCCACACACATATTCACCAATGATACAACCAATAAGGGGTTAAAATCCAAAATTTATTTTTAAAAAACTCATAATACTCAACACCAAAAAAAAATCCAATTAAAAAATAGGCAAAGGACCTGAATATACCTGATAGAATGGCTATCATCAATAAATCAATAAGCAATAAGTGTTGGCAAGGATGTGGAGAAAAGGGAACCCTTGTGCACTGTTGGTGGGAATACAGACTGGTACAGCCACTGTGGAAAGCAGTATGGATTTGTCTCAAAAAATTAAAAATAGAACTGCCTTGTGACCCAGCGATTCCTCTTCTGGGAATATATCCAAAGAAACCTGAAGCACTGATTCAAAAGAATATAGGGTCCTAGCTGGTTTGGCTCAATGGATAGAGCACTGTGGACTGAAGGGTCCTGGGTTCAATTCCGGTCAAGGACACATGTCCAGCTTGCGGGCTCGATCCCCAGTAGGGGATGCGCAGGAGGCAGCCGATCAATGATTCTCTCTCATCATTGATATTTCTACCTCTCTCTCTCCCTTTCCTTTCTTCTCTGAAATCAATAAAAATATTTTTTTAAAAAAGAATATATGCACCCCTATGTTCATTGCAGTGTTATTTACAACAGCCAAGCTATGGAAGCAACCCAAGTACTCATCAATAGAAAAGTGGATAAAAATACTGTGATACATACTAGTATATACAATGGAATATTACTCAGCCATAAAAAATGAAATCTAGCCCTAGCGATTTGGCTCAATGGATAGGGTGTCGGCCTACAGACCAAAGGGTCCCAGGTCCAATTCTGGTCAAGGGCACATACCTTGGTTGCAGTCTCTTCCCTGGCCCGGGTGCTGGCCAGGGCCCATGCAGGAGGCAACCAGTCGATGTGTTTCTCTCACATCGATGTTTCTCTCTGTTTTTCCCTCTTTCTTCCACTCTCCCTAAAAATCAATGAAAAAATATCCTCAGGTGAGGATTAACAAAAAATAAATAATAATAATAAAATAAATTTTAAAAAAAGGAAAATGAAATCTAACCGTTTGTGATGGTATGGATGAAATACCCAAGAGCAAGCATGTCAAACTCCAGGCCAGTGGGCCGCATGCCTCGAGTTCGACATGCTTGCCTAGAGGGTATTATGTTCAATGAAATAAGTCCAGTCAGAGAAAGACAAATACCATATGATTTCACTTATATGTGGAACCTAAGGAACAAAATAAACAAACAAAATTGAAACAGACTCATAGACACAGAGGGGGAAAGCTGGTATATGGGTGAAAGCTGGGTATATGGGTGAAAAAGGTAAAGGAATTAAGAAGTACAAATTGGTAGTTACAGAATAGTCATGGGGATGTAAAGTACAGCATAGGGAATACAATCAATAATCCTATATAAATAAAAGGGTAATATGCAAATTGACCCTAATGGCAGAATGACCAGTCGCTATGATGTGCACTGACCACCAGGGGGCAGACGCTCAATGCAGGAGCTGCCCCCTGGTGGTCAGTGTGCTTCCACAGGGGGAGCGCCACTTGGCCAGAAGCGGCATGATTGGCCAGTGCAGCCGCAGTGGCACTAAGGATGTCCGACTAACAGCTTAGGCCTGCTCCCCCTAGGTCTGTGGTCGGCAAACTGCGGCTCGCGAGCCACATGCGGCTCTTTGGCCCCTTGAGTATGGTTCTTCCATAAAATACCAAGGCCTGGGCGAGTCAATTTTGAAGAAGTGGCATTAGAAGAAGTTTAAGTTTAAAAAATTTGGCTCTCAAAAGAAATTTCAGTCGTTGTACTGTTGAAATTTGGCTCTGTTGACTAATGAGTTTGCCGACCACTGCCCTCGGTTATCCCCCGAGGTCTCCTGGGCTGCCAGAGGGATGTCTGACTGCCAGCTTAGGCCCAATCTCCCAGGGAGTGGGCCTAAGCCTGCAGGTGGACATTCCCCAAGGGGTTCTGGACTGCAAGAGGGTGCAGGCTGGGCTGAAGGACGCCCCCCGAGTGCATGAATTTTCGTGCACCAGGCCTCTAGTACTGTAATAACTATGTATGGTGTCAGATGGGTACTAGATTTATTGGGTTGATAACTTCGTAAGTTATATAAATGTCTAATCACTAGGTTATACATCTAAAACTAATATAATATTGTATGTCAACTGTAATTGAAAAATAGAACATTAGTTTTTTAAAACATCACTGATCACTACTGAATGGTTAAATCCAATGATAGGTGTAAAACTTAATGTATTTGGCAGCAGTATTTAATTCCATTAATCACAACCGACCTTGGCTTCCAAACATCACACTCTCCTGTTTTCCTCCTACCCTAGGGGCTAATCCTCTTCAATTTCCTTTGCTAGTTACTCCCCTGCCTCTCTGACATCCAAATGTTAGAGTGCCCCCAGGGCAAAGTCTTTGAATTGCTTCTCAACCCTCCCTCACCCTGATCCTTCTCATTTCATCATTCTCTCTCTCTCACACACACATAACCTACCATATTTTTCTATGTATAAGATGCTATTTTTTTCTAAAATCTTGAGACTGAAAATTGAGGGGTGTCTTATACAGAAGTCAGCTGAAGAGGGAGGGGGCAGGTGCAGAGCTACCCATACCTTGTCAAACAGGCTTCCTTCAATCATGAGCCTATTGTTACTGACATCAGCTGATGCCCTAATTGGAGGTGGAGGTGGAGAGTGCAGATACAACAGGGACCAGAGCATTCTGAGCCCATAAAGATGTCAAATAATAAAAAGATAAATACCAGTAAGTGGTTGTCTTACTCTGCAAAATTCAAACTGAATGTAATCAGCTCTGCAAAAGAGCATAGAATAGAGCTGCAGAGAGATAATTTGGACCTCCTCCCACTGAGTGTATGATCAGACAGTAGAGAAAACATGAAGAACAACTCCTTAAGGTGCCAAAAAAGAAGAAGGCCTTAAGAAGAAAACCAGCAAAATGTTTAAAATATTGATTTCTTCATTTTGAGTTGGAAAAGTGGAGGGCGTCTTATACACAGATATTTACGGTATATCAAAACCACCGATAATCTGAATCTGTCAACCTGGTACTGTTTGGTCATTAGAACTATCCCCATTTTAGAGAAGAGGAAATTGAGCTTCAGAAATGTTATGTACTTGTCTAAAGTCACACAAGTCATTAGTGGCAGAACTGAGATTTGTGCTAGCTTTAGAATTTTAAAATGGCAAATTTCCTCAATTCTGGTTATCAAGGTTTCAAAAGAAATTGAGGTATAATTTCAAGAATGCTTTTGATACAGACAAAAACAAACAAACAATTTCTAACAGTTTTTTCCAAATGTACAATCCAATAACTTAATATTACACTAATACAAAATATAGCCATGTAAACCAAAATAGTATGTAATGAAATTTCTCATTCAGTTTTATAATCTTTGAGGTGGTCTATGTAATTTTTAAATTGGGGTACTTTTACTTTTTTGTTTTATAATCTTTTCAATTCAAAATGTATCATAACATTTTATTCATTATAATAAAAGTACTCTTGTTAAATTAAACTTCAATTTTTAGAAACCTTGAGTACTAGAAGGAAATTTGTAATTTTTAAACTGCAAGCAGTTTTTCTATTTCTTTGAAAACAGAGGATTAAATTCATTGTAGGGAAGAAAAAATAATTTTCCTCTACCCTTTTAGGTTTTAGGCCGAGACTTCCTGTAAATAAAAGACAAATTAACCGAAGACAAAAAATAAAAAAAAGTTTTAATTATATACACGAGACCTCCATAAATATATGAGAATTAAAAGGCAGCCAGGTAATTACATACCACCCTGAGCCAAAGATAGGGATAGAAGTCTGGAGCTTCAAAGTGGGGGAAGGTAATTCACAGGAAAGTGCAGAGAGGAAATGTATGGTAAACAAAGTTTGCCCTGCCATGTAGATAAGTCTTTCCCATGAAAAAGTAATCTCTGGTAACAGCTCTCTTCCTGGTACAGGCCCCAACTTACATAATCTCCCTTTTTAAATCTCCACTGTTTCAGAGCTTCTCCTGTGTCTGCAGTTTCTCAAAATAATTATGCCACAGAAGCATAGTTGGAGGTATCCCAGTTGCTACCCTATATCACCTTTAACACACTGATTGTTTGGGCAAAACCACACTTTCATTTTGCAAAGAGGCAAAGATCCATTTTGTCAAAGAAAATATTGATAAAATGAAAAGAATATTGCTGGAAAACTGAATACACTTCATCTAATCTGATTTCATCACTGTCCCAATGATGACTCGAGGAAAGTGGTATTTTGGGAGACCCTCAGAAAAATCCTGACAACTCTCAACAGCTAATATTTCTTTTCTAAGAGAGAGATGAAATTAGCAGACTATAGTTTTTATCTTCAGTCATAGCAATGCTTGTGAGCTTCTTTTCCAAATAATATTCTACACTTAAGGACGAAAAAAATAGCATCTCAAAATTGCTAACTCAAGAGCCTTTCCATCACAATAGGAGGGAAGGAGCCAGCAGAAGACTGTGAGTCAATCCTGATTCCTCCTTACGGTGTCTGCATTCTCAGGTCAGATTCCTTCTTCCCCAGGCACCTAGATGCAGATGTACAGGAGATCAAGTCCTGCTCTACAGAGAGCTCAGCTTCCAGGCCAAACACCCTTGTTGCAGAAGACCAAAGAAAAAACAAGTGACACCTTAAAGAAGAGGAAGGACACTGTTTAATACGCTGGTGGACGCAGGGAACAGCCTTCCAAATCTGAGTGTAGAAACATGCATGGGACTTTCCTTTATATCTCCCTGTGGTCTTTGTCCTGCAAATATGGATTATGCTTCCGGTCCTTTTCACGGGCCTTGCAAGGCCCCCAGGTGTTGGGGGTCTGCAGGCCATATCTGATGGTCTGGCCTGGCGCCAGCATTAATAACCCTCCCTCCAGGGCAGTGCACTGTTCACAGTAACAGGTTCTGCAAGACCAGTATCTGGGAAGGAGGTAGTGACTTAATTATAGGTTATCAGGAATGTACACTGAGCTTGCTGGCTTGGATTCAGATCACTAGCCTCCAAATATCAGGGTTAAATTGGAATTAGACCTTTTTAGCCTTCCTACCCTCACTGGGTGATTTTCCTTTAATTAAATCTTTACTGTTGAAAGTATTACATATATCCCCTTTATTCCCCATTGACCTCTTCTAGCCCACACCATCCCCTGCCCCAGGCCTTCACCACCCTGTGTCCATGGGCTATGCAAATATGCATACAGGTTCTTTGGCTGACTTCTTTCAATGCTCCCACCCTCCCCTGTCTTCCCTCTGAGATTCCACAGTCTGTTCCATGCTTCTGTGTCTCTGGATCTATTTTGCTCCTCAGTTTATTTTGTTCATTAGATTCCACCAATGAGTGATACTTGTCTTTCTCTGACTGGATTATTTCACTTAGCATAATACTCTCCAGGTCCCTCCATGCTGTCTTAAAGGGTAAGAGATCCTTCTTTTTTACTGCTGCACTGTATTCCATTATGTAAATGTACCACAACTTTTTTATCCACTCTTCTACTGATGGGCACTTGGGCTGTTTCCAGATCTTATATATTATAAATTGTGCTGCTATGAACATAGGGGTACATACTTTCTTTTTGATTGGTGCTTCGGGTTTCTTAGGATATATTCCTAGAAGTGGCATCACTGGGTCAAATGCCAGTTAGTTCCATTTTTAAATTTTTGAGGGAAATCCAAATTGTTTTCCATAATGGCTGCATCAGTCTACATTGCCACTAGCAGTATACTAGAGTTCCCTTTTCTCCACATCCTCGACAGCACTTGTCATTTGTTGATTTCGTGATGGTGGTCATTCTGACAGGTATGAGGTGGTACCTCATTGTCATTTTGATTTGCATCTCTGATGATCAGTGACTTTGAGCATTTTTTTCATGTCTCTTGGCCATCTGTATGTCCACTTTGAAGAAGTGTCTATTTAGGTCCGCCAAAACCGGTTTGGCTCAGTGGATAGAGCGTCGGCCTGCGGACTGAAGGGTCCTGGGTTCGATTCCGGTCAAGGGCATGTACCTTGGTTGCGGGCACATCCTCAGTGGGAGGTGTGCAGGAGGCAGCTGATCGATGTTTCTCTCTCATCGATGTTTCTAACTCTCTATCCCTCTCCCTTCCTCTCTGTGAAATATCAATAAAATATATTTAAAAAAAAATATTTAGGTCCTTTGCCCATTTTTAAGTTGGATTGTTTGTCTTCCTTTTGTTAAGTTGTATGAGTTCCTTATATATTTTGGATATTAAACCTTTATCAGATCTATCAATATGTACTCCCATATAGTGGGCTCCTTTTTCATTTTGTTGATGGTTTCTTTTGCTGGGCAGAAGCTTTTTATTTTGATACTAGCTGTACCCGGCCACATGTTGCTGTGGCTCAGTCTGGTTAAATGGAAAAGAAAGAAAAGAGAAAGCACACGTTTCTAATATGTTTAATTTCACAATGCTTGTGGGTATACAATATTTTTTGTTGTTCCATTGTCTGTGCAGATACACAGATTGTCTGGTTTGCTGATTCTAGAACACGCAACATATAATTGTCCATGTGAGAAGCAATCCGTGTCTAGATCTAAACCACACAATTCTAAAGATTGGCCCTGAGCTTTGTTGATGGTGATTGCAAACGCCAATCGAATTGGGAATTGCAATCTCTTAAATTGAAATGGCATATCCATTGGAATCATAGGAATACGAGGAATGAGGACATCTTCACCTCTGAAAGGTCCTGTCAAGATTGTTGCTTCTACGACGTTGCTCATTAATTTTTTTACTGCAAGCCACATGCCGTTGCAAAGCTTTGGCTGGTTGATATTTCGCAACATTATAATTGGCACGCCGATTTTCAATTGCAGTACGTGCAGTGGCATCCCTGGCAGATCGAGTGAATTCAAAAATTCTGTTGGATAATTAATTGCTTCATCTGCTTCCACAACAGTGTCGACGGACTTGTATGTGACTGCCTCGCTTTGAATGTTAGACTGAATAATATTGTTAAGTTCGTAGACGTCTTTGTTCTTGGCCACAAGAATAGCTTGTTCACTCAGCCAATCGTGATTCTTATAATTGGTTTGAATATTGGGAAATACTTTTTCAACCAATTCTTCTTTTAACGTCACTAAATTGCAGAAGTTATGAGGCAATGAAGTTCGTCCTGAGGTCAGCTCAACCGGCACCTTTCCATTCCCAATTTCCAGCAATTGATGTGTATTTCCTGATGTTAGATAGGAAATGCTTTGATTCAGCAGTATATCCGGCAAGCAAAGTTTTTAGTGGCTCTGGCGGTTCTCCAAGTTGAGGCAGTTTAATTTTTCCGGCGGCGCAACACATTCCTTTCATTTCTCCATTAAATTTCAGAGCCTTGTAATAAGGACACACTTCAGTCATAGTGCCGATGAGAACATGCCGGCTCAAACTATAATCATCAGCTGGGTTGTACCGGAATGCAAGGCGATTGTAATCACGTGATTCCTGAGCACGGAGTTGTGTTTGACGCTGATCTGCTGTTTCTCATTGACGTCTTTCAGCCACTCTCAGCCTGTAACGTTCATTCTGTTGAGAACGAAGCAGATCTGAAGCTGCAGAATGCGATTGCCATGCTCGCAACCGTGCATCCTCAAGTCTGACTGCACGTCGCTCTGCTGCTTCTTCTGCACGTATTTGAGCCATTCTTTGTCTGTTTTGCTCGTTCGCTGATGCTCGTTCTTCCTCAGTTTGATTTGCAATTACTCGCTGCACTGCTTCTGCTCCATGAGTACGATGACCTAGGTTTGATCTTCTGTGAGGCATTATTTGGATGAACTAAAGCAGATCGAACTGTACTCACGAAATGAATGCTATGGTAAACGACACAGCTCAATTCCAACGCAATGTCACACGAAATAATTAAATCTAAATGAAAATAAATCGAAATCTATGAAAATTCAATTTAACAATGCAATCAGAAACATTGAAATGGAATCGTAAAATATTTAGTATAGTGTGTGTTGCTTTTACGTCCAACAGATGGCGCTGTTTTTCAAAAAAAGCATGTTTTTACCTGTCACAGGTGTGACATCTATATACTAGTAGGTATAAGGTACATAAAAACTTGCGCATATTCGAATGCAATGTTGTGTCAAAATTTCAAAGCAATTAGTGAAGAATTTTTGGAGATTTAAGATTTTGAACAAACGAACATTTACATTTTTATTTATATAGACTAGAGGCCCAGTACATGAAATTCGTGCACGGGGGGGGGGGGTGTCCCTCAGCCCAGCCTTCACCCTCTCCAATCTGGCACTCCTCAAGGGATGTCCGACTGCCCATTTAGGCCCCCTCTCACAATCCAGGACTGCTGGCTCCCAACTGCTCACCTGCCTGCCTTCCTGCTTCAGCCTCTCCAATCTGGCACTCCTCAAGGGATGTCCGACTGCCCGTTTAGGCCCCCTCTCACAATCCAGGACTGCTGGCTCCCAACTGCTCACCTGCCTGCCTTCCTGATTGCCCCTAACCACTTCTGCCTGCCAGCCTGATCACCCCCTAACCACTCCCCTGATAGCCTGATTGATGCCTAACTGCTCCCCTGCCAGCCTGTTTGCTCCTAACTGACCTCCCCTGCAGGCCTGGGTCCCCCCCAACTGTCCATCCCTGCAGGCCCGGTCACCCCCAACTTCCCTCCTCTGCCAGCCTGGTCACTCCTAACTGCCCTCCCCTACAGGCTTGATCGCCCCCAACTGCCCTACCTTGCAGGCCTGGTCCCTCCCAACTGCCCTCCCCTGCTGGCCTGATCGTCCACAACTGCCCTCCCTTGCAGGCCTGGTCCCTTCTAACAGCCCTCCCCTGCTGGCCATCTTGTGGTGGCCATCTTGTGTCCACATGGGGGCAGCCATCTTGTGTGTTGGAGTGATGGTCAATCTGCATATTACTCTTTTATTAGATAGGATAGAGGCCTAGTGCACGGGTGGGCTCCAGCTGGTTTGCCCTGAAGGGTGTCCCAGATCAGGGTTGGGGTTCCCTTGGGGCTTGGGGCGGCCTGGGCGAGGGGCCTGTGGTGGTTTGCAGGCCAGCCATGCCCCCTGGTGACCCAAGAAGAGGCCCTGGTATCTGAGATTTATTTATCTTCTATAATTGAAACTTGGTAGCCTTGAGCAGAGCCAAGCCTCCTGCTTGCTCTGTGGCTGCACCATTTTTGTTGGGATTTATTTATCTTCTATAATTGAAACTTTGTAGCCTTGAGGGGAGGCCTGGGCTGGCCAGGGTGTGCAGAAAGCTTGGCTTCCTCCATTGCCAGGGAAACCCAAGCCTCCTGCTCACTCTGTGGCTACAGCCATCTTGGTTGGGTTAATTTGTATACTCACTCCTGATTGGCTGGTGGGCACGGCTTGTGGGGCGTAGCAGAGTGATGGTTAATTTGCATATTACTCTTTTATTAGATAGGATAGTTTATTATCTCCTTAGTTTCCTTTGCCCTAAGAGATGTATATATAAACATATCGCTATGAGAGATGTCTGAGATTTTGCTGTCTATGGTTTCTTCTAGGATTTTTATGGTTTCACCCCTTACATTTAAGTCTTTTATCCATTTTGAGTTTATTCTTATGGTGTAAGTTGGTGGTCTAGCTCCATTTTTTTGCATGTAACTGTCCAATTTTCCAAATACAATTTGAACCATGTCCAGCATGATAAATGGTGAACCTGAGGGGAGTGGGGGACAGTGAAGGATTAAAGAAAACAGACAAGAGAATATAGCTGGGGCCAGGTGGGAGACTGTTCTTGGACAGAGAGACAGTGACACAGCCTGTAAGCCAAGTCTTTATTTTATAGTCAGATCCCACAAGCCAAAGCAAGAGCGTGGTCAAGATATTTACAATGTTCTCATGAATTTCAAATCTACTTAATTTCATGCACCTGAGAACTCTGTCAAGCTTTGTTTGGGTAGCACTTGCTGCACCTCCCGCAGCCTACATCACTCAGCCACCTGGGACCACAGGTTCAGACAATAAGGTCAAGCTTACAACCATATCCTTTGGCTATAATGGTGCTGGGAGGGCTTTGCCCTTCAAGCTGGGACCTGCACGTGGCTTTGCCATGAGACGACCATGCCCTCTCATTAGTCCAAGGCTTGAATCTGTCCAAACACTGTAGCCACTCTCCACAACAATTTATTGAAGACTAGAGGCCCAGTGCATGAAAATTCATGCACTGGAGGGGAGGTCTCTCAGCCTGGCCTGCCCCTTCTCACAGTCCATGAGCCCTCAGGGACAGGAGGCAACCCAGTGATCAGGGGTAGACGATGCCCCAATCACACCTCTGCTGCTGCCACTGCCGGCAGCACAAGCCTTGGCTGGCCCTGGTTACCTGAGCCTCAGGTGGCCCTAGGCAGCTGGACAGCTGCCATCCAAGCCTTGCTTGTGCCTCGGGCCTGCCCGGGGTGGCTGGGAAGCCAACATCTGAGGCTTGCCTGTGCCTTGGGCCAGCCCTAGGAGGCTGGGGAGTTGAGGGTGGGTACAACTGCACTGTGTGCCTGCCACCCCCCTGATGGGGATGAAAGTACTGGGGAACTCTGGCGGGGCTGGGCACTGCCATCTTGTGGCTATAGGCGCCGCCATCTTTGTGACAGTGTGACAGTCAATTTGCATATTCCCTCTTTATTAGATAGGATTGCCTCCTTTGTAATATATTAATTGAGAGTAATGGCTTAGCTCAATTTCTGGGACCTCTGTTCTAGTCCATTGATCTACATGCCTGTTCTTGTGCCAGTACCTGGCAGTACATTGGCTTTGTAGTACAACTTGATATCCGGTATTATGATCCTTCCAACTTTGTTCTTCTTTCTCAAGATTGCTGCAGTTATTTGAGGTCTTTTTTGGTTCCATATAAATTTTTGGAGTGTTTGTGGTAGATCTGTGAAATATGTTGTTGGTATTTTACAAGGGATTGCATTGAATCTGTAGATTGCTTTGGGAAGTATGGACATTTTAATGATGTTAATTCTACCAATCCATGAACACAGTATATTCTTCCACTTGCTTATATCTTCCTCTGTCACTTTTTTCAATGTCTTGTAGTTTTCTGAGTATAAGTCTTTTACTGCCTTGGTTTATTCCTAAGTATCTTAATTTTATTGTTGCAATAGTAAATGGTATTATTTGTTTAGTTTCTCTTTCTGAGAATTCATTATTGGTGTATAAAAATGTCATCAATATCTGGGTGTTAATTTTGTATCCTACTACATTGCCAAATTCCTTTATTAAATCTAGTAGTTTTTTGGTGGAGTCTTTAGGATTTTCTATGCACAATATCCTGTCATCTTCGAATAATGCGAGTTTTATTTCTTCCTTTCTAATTTGGGTGCCCTTCATTTCTTCTTCTTCTCTGATAACTGTGGCTAGGACTTCCAGTACTATCTATACATATATAAAGCCTAAGTGACCGTTCAACTGTTCGACAGGTAGCTATGACGTGCACTGACCGCCAGGGGGAAGATGCTCTGACCAGTTGGTTACCTTGCTGCTTGGGTCTGGCCGATCGGGACTGGGCAAGATGGGCCGGACACACCCTGGAGCCCTTCCACGGTCCCTCCCTGGCCCCGATTGTGCATGGGTGGGGTCCCTTGTCTGGCCTGCACTCTCTCCCAATCCGGGGCCCCTCAGGGGATGTCAGAGAGCTGGTTTCAGCCTGATCCCCACAGGTCAGGCCGAGGGACCACTGGTGCATGAATCCATGCACCAGGCCTCTAGTGTTAAATAAGAGTGGTGAAAGCAGACATCCCTGTCTTGTTCCTGTTCTTAGGAGAAATGGTTTTAGTTTTTGCCCATTGAGTATGATGTTGGTTGTAGGTTTGTCATATATGGCCTTTATTATGATCAAATATGGTCCCTTTATTCCCACTATGCTGAGATTTTTATCAAAATTAGGTGTTGTACTTTGTTGAGTGCTTTTTCCATGTCTATTGATATGATCATGTGAGTTTTGGCTTTCAATTTGTTTATGTGATGTATCATGTTTATTGATTTGAAAATACTGTACAAGCCTTGCATCTCTGGAATAAACCCCACTTGGTCATGGAGTATAATCTTTTTAACATATTGCTTTATTCAATTTGCTAATATTTTGTTGAGGATTTTAGCATCTATGTTCATCAGGGATATTGGTCTGTAATTCTCTTTCTTTTTAGTCCTTTTATCTGGTTTTGGAATTATAATAATGCTGGCTTCATCAGAAGAGCTTGGAAGTGTTCCCTCCTCTTGGATTTTTTGGAATAGTTTGAGGAGTATAAGTGGTAGTTTTTCTTTGAATGTTTGGTAAAGCTCCCCTATGAAGCTGTCTGGACCAGGGCATTTGATTGCTGGGAGTTTTTTGAATACTGCTTCTATTACATCAGTTGTTAGTGGCCTATTCAGGTTTTCTGATTCTTCTTGATTCAGTTTTGGGAGATTGCATTTTTCTAGGAATTTTTTCATTTCCTCCACATTGTCCAGCTTGTTGGCATATAGTCATTCATAACATTTTCTTACAATATTTTGTATTTCTGTGATGTCAGTGGTTACTTCTCCATTTTTGTTTCTGATTATATTTATTTGGGTCCTCTCTCTTTGTTTCTTGATAAGCCTGGTTAACAGTTCATCAATCTTGTTTATTCTTTCAAAGAACCAGTTCTTGGTTTCACTGATATTTTGCTGTAATCATTATTTCCTTCCTTCTACTTCCTACAGGCTTTTCTTGCTGTTCTGTTTCTAGTTCTTTAAGTTGTAGGGTTAAATAGTTTATTATTAATTTTTCTGTTTTCTGAGGTAGGCCTGTAGTGCTATGAACTTCCCTCTCAGGACTGCTTTTACTGTGTCCCAGAGATTTGGGGTTGTTTGTTCATTTTTATTTGTTTCCAGGAAGGTTTTTCTTTCTGTCTTTATCCCATTGGTAACCCATTCATTGTTTAATAGCATGCTATTTAGCCTCTATGTGTTTGAGTGTATTTGCTGTAGTTGATTTCTAATTCTATTCTATTGTGATCTGAGAAAATGCTTGATATTTCAATCTTCTTGAACTTGTAGAGACTTGTTTTGTGTCCTAGCATGTAGTCTATCTTGGAGAATGACCCTTGTACACTTGAGAAGAATGAATATTCTGCATATTTTGGGTGCAATGTTCTACAAATATCTATTAAATCCATCTAATCCAGTGTATCCTTTAGAGTCACTGTTTCCTTGTTAATTTTTTTTAATATATTTTATTGATTTTTTACAGAGAGGAAGGGATAGGGATAGAGAGTTAGAAGCATTGATGAGAGAGAAACATCGATCAGCTGCCTCCTGCACACCTCCCACTGGGGATGTGCCCGCAACCAAGGCACATGCCCTTGACTGGAATCGAACCCAGGACCCCTCAGTCTGCAGGCTGATGCTCCATCCACTGAGCCAAACCGGTCAGGGCTCCTTGTTAATTTTTTATCTGGAAGATCTATCCAGTGAAGTCAGCAGGGTGTTCAAGTCCCCTACTATGAGTGTATTGCTGCCAATCTCTCCCTTAAAGTCTTCTAGAAGTGTTTTTTATATTTAGGTGCCCCTATATTGGGTGCATATATGTTTATCAGGCTTATAGCCTCTTGTTGGATCAATCCCTTTAGTATTATGTAGTGACCTTTGTTGTTTCTTGTAATGGCCTTCATTTTGAAGTCTGTTTTACCAGCTATGAATATAGCTACCCCAGCTTTTTGTTGTTGTTTCCATTTACATGGAAAAAAATTTTCCATTCCTTCACTCTCATCCTGTGTGAGTCTTTTGTTCTGAGGTGGATCTCTTGTAGACACCATATAATGGGGTCAGGTTTTTTTTATCCATTCAGCTACCCTATGTCTTTTAATAAGAGCATTTAATCCATTTACATTTAAGGTTGTTATTTATAGGTACTTATTTATTGCCATTTTAATTCTGTATGTCTTGGTTTCTCTCTAAATATATATGTGTTCTCATTATAGCAGTCTCATTAGCATTCCTTCCAGTGCTGGTTTGGTGGTGATAAACTCCTTTAGGCTTTTTGTGTCTGGGAAGTTCTTTTTTTCACCATTTATTTTTAATGATAGCCTTGCTGGATATAGTAATTTTGGTTTAAGATCCTTGCTTTTCATTACCTTGAATTATTTTTTTGTCTAAAGTTTTATATATGTCACCTTTCTCCCAGATTGACACCCCACACACGCATTCCCACCCCAGGCAAGCCCCCACCGCCCCAGTGTCTGTGTCCATTGGTTATGCTAATATGCATGCATACAAGTCCTTTGGTTGCTCTCTAACCCCCCACCTTCCCTGCCATTTGTCTCTGGATCTATTTTTGTTCATCACATTATGTTGATCATTATATCCCACATATGAGTGAGATCATGTGATATTTCTCTTTCTCCAATTGGCTTAGTTCACTTAGCATAAGGCTCTCCAGTTCCATCCATGCTGTTGCAAATGGTAAAAGTTCCTCCTTTTTTATAGCTGCACTAGAGGCCCAGTGCACGAATTCGTGCATGGGTGGGGTCCAGCCGGCCTGGCCCCAATCGAGAGATTGGGGACAGCCTGTTGGGAGGAGGTGATGGTGGCATGTTGGCTGGCCGGCCAGCCCTGATCAGGGCCCAATCAGGGCTGGGCCTGCTGGGGGTAGGGGCCACGGGTGATTGGCTGGCCAGCCCCAGCCCCGATTGGTGTGGGGCGGCTGATTGGGGGCAGAACTGGTTGGGGGGAGGGGCCATAGGCTGATCGGGGTAGTGGGGCTAATTGGGGGAGGGGCTGTGGGCTGTGGGGAGGGGCTGTGGGTGGTGGGCTGGTTGGCCCCACCCCCAAATGGGGTAGGGGGGCCTGATCAGGGGCCAGTGGCCTAGGGAAGGGGCAATGGGTGTTTGGCCAGCCGCCCTGCCCAATTGGAGTGGGGGGGGCAGATCAGGGTGGTGGGAGCCCATTGGGGGTGGAGCCGGCTGGGGGGGAGGGGCTACAGGAGATTGGCCAGCCAACCCACCCCCTATTGGGGTGGGAGGGGTGATCAGGGGCAGGGTCAGCCAGGGGGAAGGGCCACGGGAGGTTGACCAGCCAGCCCCACCTCCGGATCAGGCAGGTTCGCTGGCTGCAGTGGGCATCATAGCGACCTGTCGTTCTGTTCCTTAAGGCATTCCAGTCACTGGCATTTTATATATATAGATAGTATTCCATTGTGTAGATGTACCACAGTTTTCTAATCCACTCATCTGCTTATGGGCACTTAGATTGTTTCCAAATCTTAGCTATGGTAAATTGTGCTGCTATGAACATAGGGGTGCATATATCCTTTCTGATTGGTGTTTATGGTTTCTTGGGATATAGTCCTAGAAGTGGGATTACTGGGTCAAATGGGAGTTCCATTTTTAACTTTTTGAGGAAACTCCACACTGTCTTCCACAGTGGCTGCATTCCCACCAGCAGTGCATGAAGGTTCCTTTTTCTCCATATCCTTGCCAGCACTTGTCGTTTGTTGATTTGTTGATGATAGCCATTCTGACAGGTGTGAGATGGTATCTCATTGTGTTTTTTTTAATATATTTTTATTAATTTCAGAGAGGAAGGAAGAGAGAGAGATAGAAACATCAATGATGAGAGAGAATCATTGATTGGCTGCCTCCTGCACGCTCCTCACTGGGGATCGAGCCTGCAACCTGGGCATGTGCCCTTGACCAGAATCGAACCTGGGATCCTTTAGTCTGTAGGTCAACACTCTATCCACTGAGCCAAACTGGCTAAGGCTCATTGTTGTTTTGATTTGCATCTCTCAGATGATTAGTGACTTTGAGCATGTTTTCATGTCTCTCAGCCTTCTGTATGTACTCTTTCAAAAAGTGTCTATTTAGGTCCTTTGCCCATTTTTTGATTGGATTGCTTATCTTCCTTTTGTTAAGTTGTATGAGTTCCCTGTAAGTTCTGGAGATTGAACCCTTATCTGACATAGCATTGGCAAATATGTTCTCCCATGCAGTGGGCTTTCTTGTTGTTTTGTTAATGGTTTCTTTTGCTGTGCAGCTTTTTATTTTGATGTAGTCCTATTTGTTTATTTTCTCCTTAGTTTCCGTTGCCTTAGAAGCTGTATCAGTAAAGATATCGCTTCGACATATGTCTGCTATTTTGCTGCCTATGGAATCTTGTAGGATTTTTATGGTTTCCCATACATTTAATTCCTTTATTTTGAGTTTGTTTTTGTGTATGGTGTAAGGTGGTGATCTAGTTTCATTTTTTTTTTTTTTTGCATGTATCTGACCAAATTTCCCAGCACCATTTATTGAAGAGACTATCTTGACTCCACTGTATGTTCTTGCCTCCTTTGTCAAATATTAATTGAGTATAATGGCTTGGGTCGATTTCTGTGTTCTCTGTTCTGTTCAATTGGTCTATATGTCTGCTCTTATGCCAGTACCAGGCAGTTTTGAGAACTGTGGCTTGGTAATATAGCTTGATATCTAGTATTGTGATCCCTCCAACTTTGTTTTTCTTTCTCAGGATTTCTGTGGCTATTTGAGGTCTTTTTTATTCCAGGTAAATATTTGAAGAGCTTGTTCTAGATCTTTGAAATATGCCTTTGGTATTTTAATAGGGATTGCATTGAATCTGTAGATTGCTTTGGGTAGTATGGACATTTTAGTGATGTTGATTCTACCAATCCATGAACCTGGTATGTTCTTCATTATCTTGAATTCTTAATGCCATTCCCTTTAGGCCTGTAGAGTTTCTGATGATAAATCAGCTGACAGCCTTATGGGAGGTCCTTTGTAGGTAACAAATTGCTTTTCTCTTGCTACCTTTAAGATTCTTTAATTTTTGGCATTTTAATTAGGATATGTCTGGGCATGGGCCTTTTGGGGTTCTTCTTGCTTGGAACTCTCTGTGCCTCCTGAACTTGTGTGACTTTTTTCTTTATCAGGTTAGGAAAATTTTCTGCCATTATTTTTTCAAACACATTCTCTAGCCCTTGCTCACTTTCTTAACCTTCTGGCACTCCAATTATGCGAATACTAGAGGCCTGGTGCATGAAAATTCATGCACTTGGGGGAGTCCCTCAGCTCGGCCTATGCCCTCTCTCAGTCCAGGACCTCTCAGGGGATGTCCACCTGCCAGCTAGGCCTGTTCCCCAGGGAATCAGACCTACACTGGCAGTAAGACATCCCTCTGGCAGCCCAGGAGCCCTTGAAGGATGGCCAGCTGCTGAGGAGGCGGGAGAGGCTCCCACCACAGCCACTGTGCTCACAGCCATCAGCTCAGCTTGTGACTGAGCAGAGCTCCCCCTGTGGGAGTACACTTACCATCAGAGGGCAGCTCCTGCGTTGAGCAACTGCCCCTGGTGGTCAGTGTGTGTCATAGCGACCAGTCGTTCTGGTCATTCCACCGTTACAGTCAATTTGCATATTACCCTTTTATTATATAGGATTGTTATGTTTCATGTTGTTCACAGTTCCCTTAAGCTGTCCTGTTTTTAATTGTTATTTTCTTTTTGGTTCTCTAATTGAGTAATTTTTTTCAACCCTGTCTTCTAATTCACTGATTTGATCCTCAGCTTCCCCTAATCTGCTGTGTATTCCTTTCAGTGTGTTTTTTATTAATGCTATATCATTCTTTATTCCCAAATCATCTTTTTTCATAGTTACTTTATCTTTTCTCATGCTGTGAGCATCTTTGCCATCATTATTCTGAACTCTGTATCAGATAAATTTCTCATCTCCATTTAATTTATTTCTTCTTCTGGGGATTTCTCTTATTCTTTTTGTATCCTCATTTTGGTTGCCTGTTTGGGTTTGTGTCTATGTATTAGGTAGAACTGCTATGTCTCCAACTCTCTAGTGCAGGACAACATCAGATGCTGTTTCTGAGTGGCCCTGAGTATCCTCTTTGGGGCCATCAATGATCAACAGCTTGTGGCTCCCTCTGTTGGGGATGGGTGCCTTTGGAAAGGACCAAGATATGCACCAAGATCTGCTTATCCTAGCCCCAGGCCAAGAAGGAGATCAGGCAAAGACTCAAAGCCCGCAGAGATTCACCTCTGCCTGAAGTCTGATTGTTATCAGCCTTGACCGGACTCAGGCTATAGACCACAGGATGGGATGAGAGGTGTTCCAACAGGGTGTGGTGACTGCCTTTCCCCAGGCAAAAACCACCTGGATAGCAAAGGTCTGCCTGAGAAATATGTCCTCTGCACCATGAGGGAATGACTCAGCACAGGAAACTGGGGTGGTTTCCCTCTGAGCTATCACCCTAGAGCCCCCAACCCTTGACTTTCCTCACACAGCTCCAGTCCACTCTGTCTTCCCTCTGCCAGAACCCAAGGTGAGTGGGTACACACACAATTTTGTGTGTTGGCCCTTTAAGAGGGTGCCTGCATTTCCAGTCACCTTTGGTTAGCAGACAGCAACCTTGCTGCTTTTCACAGCCAGGTGTTATGTGGGCACCTTTCTCAGTTCTGGTGCTCTGAGCTGGGGAGCCCAAGATGGGGTTTAAACCCCAGAATTTTCAGTGGGAACCCACCCATAGCTGAGCTATCCCTCCAGACCTTCAGTTACTGTCTGTGGGAGCCCAGCCAGTCCTTTCACGTCTCTGCATGTCCTACCAGCCTCTATGTGGTCTTAACTTCCTGTCCTTGGTGTTCAGGAGTCTCTCCAGCTAGTCTTCAGTTGATTATTCAGGATGGTTTTTCTGTATTTTAGTTGTATTTCCAGTTTGGCCCTGGGAGAGTGATAGTGTAGCTTCCACTTACTCTGCCACAGTGGGTGATTTTTAAAAAATATATTTTGAGATTGTGGGAGTCCAGCAGATTTTCAAGAACACAAATTACTCTTCAGGAAAAGAAAACAATTCAATCTTGACAACATATGTACCATGTCCAGTCTACAATAAAAATTTCCTGTGCTTGTAAAAACAAAACAAAAAAATAGCATCCACATGGAAAAAAAATTCAGTTGTAAGAAACTGAGATGGCTCAGTTATTGGATTTAAAATACAAAGACATGTTAACAGAAGTTTAGAGTCTTGATGAATAATCTGGACTTAATGGTTGAAGAGATAAAGGAATCTCTTAAAAATAACCTAAAGGAAATTTTAGGAGTAAAAAGTATAATACTTGAAATGAAAAATAAAAAACTTCGTACCAGAAAAGAGTGGCAACAAATAAAAAATATAGCCCCAATAAAAACATGATTGGTAGAGTAAAGCAAAGAAGAAAACTATGTTGAGGAGATGAAAAACTTGATCTTTAAAAGAAAATAAATAATTAAACTAGGTAGCCAATAAGACAAAACTAAAGAGTACAATATTAGCCAAGGTATGTAATTGTTCCAAAATGAATCACAAAATCACAAAGTCATGGAAGAAGCCATAGGTACTTCTGGGACTTTATCCAAAGAAACCCAAAACACTAATTCAAAAGAATATTTGCACCTCTATGTTCACTACAGCATTATTTATAATAGTCAAGATTTGGAAGTAGTCCATGTGTCCATCAGTAGATGAGTAGATTAAAAAGCTGTGGTGCATTTGAATACTACACATTGGAATACTACCTGGAAGAAAAGAAGGAAAAATAAGGAATCTTACCCTTTGCAACAGCATGGATGAACATGGAGAACACTATGCTAAGTGAAATAAGCCAGTCAGAGAAAGATAGGTACCATTTGATTTCACTCATATGTGGAATCTACCAGTAATGAACAAAATGAATTAACAAGCAAAATAGAGACAGACTCTTAGATGTAGAGAACAGACTGATGGCTTTGGGGTGGGGGAACAGCTAAGGGAATTGAGGATTTGAGTATAAATAAATAAATAAATAAATAAATAAATAAATAACTTGCCTGGTCAGAGTGGATCAGTTGGTTGAACATCGTCCTGTACACAGAAAGGTTGCTGGTTTGATTCCCAGTCATGGCACATATGGAAGACAACTGATTGATGTTTCTCTCTCACATCAAATTTTCTCCCCCCACCTCATTTCTCTTTCTAAGCATGTCCTTGGGTGATGATTTAAAAAAAATAGGGGGGAAAAATCACATGGACACAGACATGGTGATTGCTGGTGGAAGGGAGGGTGAGGAGGAGAGGAGGGCATAAAGGGGATAAATGGTGATGGATGGAGACTTGACATGGGGTGGTGAAATCAATACAGTGTACATATGATGTGCTATAGAATTGTGCACCTGAAACCTGCATAATTTTGTTAACCAGTGTCACCTCTATAAATTCAATAAAGAGGAAAAAAAAGAAGCCATAGGTAATATAGATGATACTGGTAGAAACTGCAACATTCATATAGAAATTACAGGAGAGAGCCAAGAGCATGGGTAGGATGTACTAGCTAAAAAATTGAGAGAAGAAAACATCCCTCAGATCTTCAAGAATAAAGAGAAAATCTAAAAGACAGAACAATACTCACATTGGCAACAGACTTTTCATCAGCAACACTGGATGTTAGTAAGCAATGGAGTAATGTCTTCAACATTCTGAGGGAAAATGATTTCTAAGCTAAAATGTTAGGCCAAGTTAAATTAGCACTTAAATGTGATGGTAAAATTAAGACTTTTTCAGACATGCAAAGCTTCAGCAATTTAGCAGCCAAAAATCTTTTAGGAAAGAATTACTGAAAGGTGTACTTCCAGAAAATGAAAAATAAAGAATGAAGGAAGAATATATGGGATTTAAGAAAAAGTAGATAAAACTAATAGTCTCAAAGCATGAAGTTGGAGAGCAACCAGTAATGGCTTGAGCTTTCTATTTATTAAGAGGTAAAGTTTGCTGAGCCAGAGAAAGTAAAAAACTTAGAGACTCCCAAGGAAGAGGCTTCAGAGTTAAAGGAAAAAGAAGCCCTCAGGGAGGAAGAGGCCTCAGAGCAAGAGGAGAAAGAAAAGGAGGCTTCAGATTTGAAAGAGGGAGAAGCAACTGTGGGGCTGAAGGAGGAGGAAGAAGAGGCTTCAGGGCTGGAGAAGGCAGAAGCTCAGAGTTAAAGAAAGGAGAAAGGACCTCAGGGCTGAAAGAAGAGAAGGAAGAGACTTTAGGGATGGAGAAGGAAGAAGAGGCTCAGAGTTGGAGGAGGAGAAAGGGCCTCAGGCCTGGAGGAGGAAGAAGAAGGCTCAGTATTATGTAGGAAATAGCACTCTACCTTTCAGTTTTATGCTGTGGTAAATACAAAGCATGAGGTTGAAATAACCAGAGGTATGATGGAGAATATTTTAATTAAAAAGGTAGAAGATTCTGAGCAAGAGGAGGAAAAAGGCTCAGAGTGGAGATTTCTGAGAAGATGAAACACAAGCTATCATCTAAAGAAACAGACTTAATACAAGAAACAGAAGAAAACCTGAGAAGAAACGTAATTAATTTATTCAGAGAGGTATAAACGGAGATTAGAAATAGTAAAAATAACCACCTGGAAATAAGAAATTACCTGTCTTGGAAATAAAAGCCTCAATAGCTACTCTGAGTAGCAGAATAGACACACTTGAAGAGAGAATGAACAACCTAGAAGATAAAATTGAATAACTGTCTAAGATACAATGCAAAAGGCCAAACAGATCATTAAAGAAAGAAAAAGAAAGATAGAGGATAGATCCAGAAGCTCAAACATTCATTTGATAAGAATTCCAGAAAAAGATAATAAAGAGAACTGAGCAGAGGAAATAAATAAGGAAATAACTGAAGAAAACTTGGCAGAACCAAAGAGTCAGTTCTTGAGATTATCAGTGTCTATTGAGTACCCAGTAAAATTGATGAAAAGAGACTCACTCCAAGACATAACTTGATGAAATTTTGGAATTGCAATGCTAAAGAAAAAATCATAAATGCTTCCAGAGAGAAAAAAGAGATAATCTAGAGAGGAATAAGAATTGACAGCAGACTTATCATTAGATACTCTGGATGCTAGAAATCGATGGGCAATATCATAAAAGTTCTGCAAGCAAAAGGCTTTAAAACTAGAATCCTATATCCAGCCAAATAGGCATTTGATTTTGAGGGTAAAACAGGGCAAAGATTTTTTTATGAAAGTTTATTTCTTGCATACCCTCTTTGAAAGAATTACTGGAGGATATAATTGAGCAATCCAGGGTAGGTCTAAACACATACAATATACTCTTCCTGCACCAAAAATCAACAAGGAAACCTGGGAAATAAAATGCTACATTTTTATCCAAGAAGATGAACAGCTAGCAGTAAATGGAGATAAGGGGAAAGGAAGATTACAAATATTCCCTAGATGTTGGTAAATATAAAAGGTATATTAACATTTTTAATGATAATCCTAACATATGAGGGAGGGAATCTGTCAATGTAACCACAAACAGGAAAGGTGGGAGGGCCAGGGGAGTAATAGAAAAGCCTAGGTGAAAAACATGGCAGGATAAATTAAGTAGGAAAAAAATATAAAAGTTGAACTCTTATTAAGAGAAGGATATTTGATTTTCATCATTTATCATGCTGTGAATCTTGAATCTTTATATTAAACTTCTTTTCCTTTGGGAAAAAAATCACTAATTCAATAACCTCTTTGAAGTCTGTACTGGAGTTTTTATTAAGAAACAGATATAAAAAAAGAGAGAAACAACTTGCCCCTCATTTCCCAAACAAGTAAAGTCAATTATGATAGGATGACACTATAGATCCATTAAGTCTGTCATAAGAATACATAGTCTTTACTTGCTCCCTTTGAAACAGTGGGCTGCCTTTTGAAATTTGCTGCTAGCAAATTCCTCTGTACAGTAGTTTCCCCTCATCTGCAGGGGATGTGTTCCAAGATCCCCAGTGGATGTCTGAAACCAGAGAGAGTACAGAACCCTATATATACACTGCGCTCTCCTATATATACTTACCTATGATAAAGTGTAGTTTATAAATTGGACACATAAGAGATTAATAACATAGAACAATTATAACAACATACTGTAATAAAAATTATATGAATGTAGTCTCTCTCACTTAAAATATCTTATTGTACTGTACTCACCCTTCTTCCTGTTGTGATGATGTAAGATGATAAAATGCCAAATCAGACATGGCCAGATAGCTCAGTTGGATAGAACAGCATCCCAATACTCCCAGGTTGCGTGTCAATGCCCAGTAACGGCAAATTTAAGAAGCAACCAACGAATGCATAAATAAGTAGAACAACAAAATCAGTGTTTCCATCCATCTATCTACCTACCTACCATCTATCATCTCTCCCTTCCTCTCTCCCTCTAAAATCAATTTTTTTTAAACGGAAGTGCATCAAGCATCAAAGGAATAAACGAAGGTAAAATAAAAACTTCTTTAAAAAAATAAAATGCCAAATGCAGTCCTGAATCTGTGTGACCATAGCTCACTTGCAGTGAACAACTTGGTGTCCCTTGTGTCAGGGCACCCCTTGCTGAAGTCTTCATATAGGCTCAATGCTTTCTGGAGCAAATATGGCTGTTAGTCAAAACCTATCTTCTGTTCGTCTTCCATCTAAGATATAATGCCTTTTCCATATTAACTAAGCACTTACCAGGCACTGTGGTTTGAGGTGCAGTTTGAGGTGTTGTAATAGACAGACATGAGCAGAGCAAGGACAATGGGCCAGATACAGAAGGTCACCAGAGCAGAAAGCCCCGGGCACCTAGCAACAGCAAAACTGGAAAAACAAGGACTTTGCCCCCAGGGTAGCCTTTTCTCCCCTAGTATATCATGTACTTTGGATCCCTGACCTTTCATATCACTGATTTAGACCCCCCGCCCCCCTGACTTTTCCTCCCTAGAGATAACATCTAGACCTCAGTTGTATTTCATCTCCAGGCCCAGAAAAGCAGCAAAACCAGACAAGTGACCAGCTGTATTGACTAATGACCCCCTGTGTTGGGCTGATCAATCAGTGGAGACCATTACCCTGAAAAAGCACACCTGGAAAGCTAATGAATATTCTATAGAGACCCCCTGCCCCCTCTGAGAGCTCTCCTAAAAGTTCCACCTGAAAGATAAATAAATACTCTCAGGATGAAGGACTCAGTGTGCACTCTTCCTCTGAGAGCACGTCCACAGTCAAGTATCTCCTAAGCTCTAAGGGACCTGACAAGACTTTCAACCAGGGGAGCAATGGGCAGCAGCAGCTTGTTCCTGGCTGACCCCCTGAACCTGTCTCCAAGGCCCCCTTTTCTCTAACTTTTATGCTAAGCTTCCTTGTTTCACTGTCCTATGTTTTTGCTTCGGCCAATAAATTCTTCCTTGCTTTGCTGCATTTTGTCTCTTGATTGTAATCTTTCCTTCAAGAAGAAAATAACCAAGTTCTCCTCATCTCACCAGGAACAGTATGATGGTAAAACTAGTACAGATTTCTTTCTCCTCCTTCTCCATTGCAGGGATATAAGATTTGCTCTTAACATAGATCTTACAACCTCAGCATAGGGTTTCTTTTCTTTCCTTAAAAGGAAGCACTTTACAACTTCTCTTTGGCATATCTGAATTGCATCACTACTCTTGCGCTTTGGGGTCATTACTGAGTAAAATAAGGGTCACTTGAACACCAGCACTGTGATACCAAGACAGTTGATCTGATGACCCAGATGGTGGCCACTAAGTGACTAATGGTAGGGGAGCACCAGTGTGGATACACCAGGCCCCAGTGGGATGTGTGGCGGAGCAGGACTCGCAAGATTTCATCATACTGTTCAGAATGGCGAACAATTTTAAACTTATGAATTATTTCTGGAATTTTCCCTTTAATATTTGCACACCATGGTTGACCATGGGTGACTGAAACTGCAGAAAGCAAACCATGGATAAGGGGCACTGCCATATCTAGTCCCAACACTGCTTACTAGTAGAAGGTCCAGGACATGTAAGAGTAGGGTCTTATCTTTGGGAGAAGCTAGAAAGGGCCACCACAACCAACTCTGCAGCTTGTGCAATGCCAATTATCGATTCCTACCACAGCATGCTGTCTGTCCCACAGCCCCTCAACTCTAGCCCCCACCTCTCTAAATTAATTGCTATCAGTGGGGTTCTCCCAGAATTTCCTATATTCATTTACTGTGATTCTGGTGACTTTTAAAAAAACAGTATTACAAGGCCAGTTCTAATGTCTTCTTTCAACATAGCTCCTCCAGTATTGCATTTAGTAAATAATCTCTAGAATTGTGGCATGTGGATGTTTATTTCCCTATTTCCAGGGCCCATTGAAAACTTGTTCTATTCTGGGGTCATCTTAAGTCAGTTTGGGGAATGTGAGGAAGCCTGTGTTGAGGCTTACATATTTCCTAGACCTCTATTCTATATAAATCTCCTCAAAAATAGACATCTTTTTTTTTTCCAAAAAAGTAAAGATTTAGCTTTTATTAGTCAAAACTGTGGACCAAATTGGATTTTAGTAGAAAACAATGTGCTCAGAAACTCTTGGTAGGAACTAAGACATGTTTTATAAAAAATCCTGCAATTATTTTTTACTATCACAACATAAAAATACGAGCAGCTCACAGATGTATTAATAAGCTAACTGAAGCCCTGACCTTGGCTAAGTTAAGTGTTATTTCTTCACTGTATACAGAAGACACATTTTCCCTCATGCTTGATAATGTGCATTATGAAGCCACTTGAAATAAAACTGTCAGAATCAGAAGGTTATATTTTCTTGACACACTTAAATTTGGTGTCACGATTATATCATAAGGATGATTATATTTCAGAGTTATCTATTATTTGGAAGCTGTCATGACAGACGTGATATTCATTAACTTATGAAACTGGCGAAGATTGGAGCTCACATACTTCGACCTCCAACTGAATTCTGCCTCCGCACAACATTATCTCTGCCCAATGGTCATCTTTTCTCTGCAATAAAAGACTAAACTGCTCTACATTAAAATAAGAGGGAAAAGAGGATATTTGTTCCTGAAAATGGGGAAGAAAAGAGGAAAGGTAAAAAGAGTAAGTTGAAATGAAAAGCAAATACCAAATTGGGGGGGAAATTATAGCAAGGGATGATACCATCTTAAATACAAGAAGCCTTGGGGGGAAAATTGGGGGCAGGGCCGGCTGAGGGGAGGGGCCGTGGCTGGCCGGGGGCAGGGCTGTGGGTGGTTGGCAGGCCGGACCCAACCCCAATCGGGATTAGGGGGGGCAACTGGGGATGGGGATGGCCAGAGGGAGGGGCCGCAGACGGTTGGCCAGCTGGCTCCAACCCTGGTCAAAATCCAGGTCAAGGGGACAATTTGCATATTAGCCTTTTATTATATAGGATATAAATATGTTTTAAATATTAATTTTAGGAAAAAACCACATTGCTTCAACAATATAAAATAAGGACAAGAACAATTCACATTGAATGGCCAAAAATTATTACATTATCCAGTACTGCTCACCAGGGAACAAGGAAATCAGTACTCTTACACTACTTGGGGAGTCTAAATTGACACTAAACAATACACAAAAAGTCAGTCTATTATGTAATACCAGGGGCCCAGTGCACGAATTCATGCACCTTGAAAGGAACAGTGGGCCGCGAGGCTGTGGTGGGCACAGGGGCAGGTCTCAGTCCATCCTCTGTGCCCCTGCCCAGCCCCTCCAGCTGCAGCCCCCAGTCCCCTGTCTGCCAGCCGCCCCTCTCCCGCCAACACTGCTCCCGCATGCTGATGGTGCTGGCCCTGCTCGCATCCACTGACAGTGTTGAGCCATTGGGGCCGGCACCAGCAGCAGGTGGGAGTGGGGCCAGTGGCGACAGCGGGTACGAGCAGGGCCAGTGCCGTCTACAGCTGTGAGTGAGGCAGCTGCTGGCCCCGATCACCCCTCAGGAGCAGGGGGATGTGGAGAAGCCCTCAGGGGTGATCGGGGCCGGCAGCCACCACTCACACCTGCTGACGGTACCGAGCAATCAGGGCTGGTGCCGGGCACTGGCAGCGGGTATGAGCAGCGGCTCCAGTGCTGGCAGCTAGTGCGAGTGCCAGGCGGGACCATAGCGCGCGGGAGCAAAGAATTTTCAGTAACCACCAGAGGCTTGCCCTGATGACAGCGAGCAGCGTCCCACCTTGGTCTGGTGCCCCTGCTCACCTGCTCCACCATCCCGCTGCGGCTGACACCCGCCATGTTCCTCGCTCTGCTGCCTGCTGCCAATGCCTGCCATGTTCTTCAGCACACGTCATAGTGACCGGTTATTTGGTTGCTCGGTTGTTCCACTGTTCAGTCTATTTGCATATTAGGATTTTATATAGATAGATCATATGGACACAGTACTAAGAAACCTCAGCTTATCAGAAATAGAGATATTAAGTCCTTAGCCAGTTTGGTTCAGTGGATAGAGTGTTGGCCCACAGACTCAAGGGTCCCAGGTTCGATTCTGATCAAGGGCATGTACCCTGCCTGCAGGCTCAATCCCCAGTCCTATGTCGCATGTGCAGGAGGCAACCAAGTGATGTGTCCCTCTCACATCGATGTTTCTTTCTCTCTGTCTCTCCCCTTTCCTTCCACTCTCCCTCTAAAAATCAATGGGAAAATATCATCAGGTGTGGCTTAACAACAACAACAAAGATATATTAAAATCAAGGCTATAAAAGGGAGAGTGGGAATAGAGTGGAGAGTTTCAGGATTGTAACACCAAAATCAGTTCCACTGCAGCAATTTCAATAAAGGTATTTTTATTCATTAAAATACATTTTGTTACTTCAAGCCTCAAATAACAAATTCATTCAATAAATGTCCACAAAAAAAAAAAAAACACAACAAACCCTACCTTACAGAGACATGTTTGCTGAGTATAAAGTGGCACTATTATAAAAAAGAGACTGAGAGAGATTAAACTATCTTATGTGCCTGAAAACTAAAATATACTCAACTAAATCATATTTGTTTTAAGGAGAAAAGTATGAGGAAATTTCAAATAGACTTCAAGCTTTTAAAAAAAGCAGGTGAAAATTTTGTGAGATACAGCCACAACTATACAACTACATTTAGAAGGGAACATTTTGATACCAATAATTAACAATAAAGTAATATACTTTCTTTATGCCCTGTACTTGAAACTTTTTAATTTTTACTTTTTTCTTTTTAAAATTTTATTTTATTTTTTCCATCACCATTTATCCCCTCTATGCCCTCTTCCACCTCCATCCACCCTTCTCCCCACCCCACAATCACCACACTGTTGTCCATGTCCCTGAGTTCTCTTTTTTTTTTCCTTTTTGCTCAATTCCTTTCCACCCTCTCCACTCACTCCCCCCCCCCACCCCCATCCCCCAGCTGTCTGCCTGCTTTCTATCTATGAGTCTGTCTCTATTTTGCTTGGTAGTTCAGTTTGTTCATTAAATTCTACATATGAGTGAAATCATATGGTACTTGTCCTTTAAACTTTTTTAAAAATATATATATATATTTTTTTTAAATATATTTTATTGATATTTTACAGAGAGGAAGGGAGAGGGATAGAGAGCTAGAAACATCGATGAGAGAGAAACATCGATCAGCTGCCTCCTGCACACCTCCCACTGGGGATGTGCCCGCAACCAAGGTACATGCCCTTGACCGGAATCGAACCCGGGATCCTTCAGTCCGCAGGCCGACGCTCTATCCACTGAGCCAAACCGGTTTCGGCTAAAAATATATTTTTATTGATTTCAGAGAAGAAGGGACAGGGGGAGAGAGCAATAGAAACATCAATGATGAGAGAGAATCATTGGTCGACTGCCTCCTGCATGCCCCATACTGGGGTCCAAGCCGGCCACCCAGCATGTGCCCCAACCGGGAATGGAACTGGGACCTCTTGGTTCCTAGGTTGAAGCTCAACCACTGAGCCATGCTGGCCAGGTCCTTTAAACTTTTAATTGTATTTTTATTGTAAAATATAACTGGTGAAAATGAAACACACATATTTTTCAAAGAATATCATTTCTATAAAGCAAAACATCTAGGTAAACACATTTTGTATAAAGAAAATATTGCCAAAAATTTAGAAGCTTCTGGTGTGCCCCTCTCCCAATCATATCTTTTCCCTCCTCTGCAGAAGTAACCCACTGTCCTAACCCTCTGACTTCACAGGAGTCCCACCTATGTGTACATTCCTAAAAATACACTGCTTAATGTTGGTCGTTCCTTTAATTTTACTTAAATGGAAGCATATTGCATATATTCTTTTGTAGCCTGATTATCTTGCCACTTACAATAGCATAGAAAAATATAAAACACATTGGAATAAACTGAACAAAACCTTTACAAGACCATAGTGGAGAAAATGATAAAACTATATTGAAAGAAATTAATGGACACTTAAAAGAAATGAAGAGAAATACAAGAAAAGACTCAGTATAATGGAAATGTCAATTTTCCAACATTTTATTTATAGAATCAGTGTAATCCTAATAAAAATCTCAACCTTATTATTCTGTGGACCTTTGATAAAATGATTCTCATATTTGTATTGAGGCCCGGCCGGCGAGGCTCAGTGGTTGAGCATTGACCTATGAACCAGGAGGTCACGGTTCAATTCCCCGTTGGGGCACATGCCTGGGTTGTGGACTCGATCACCAGTAGGGGGGGTGCAGGAGGCAGCCCATCAATGATTGTCTCTCATCACTGATGTTTCTATCTCTCTCTCCCTCTCCTTTTCTCTCTGAAATCAATAAAAATATATATATATATTTTTAAAAATTTGTATTGAGGTTCAAGGGCCTACGTATTGGACTACTCTTGAAGAATGGTCCAGGAGGCAACCAGTCAATGCGTCTCTCTCACATCAAGGATCACTCTTGAAGAATGATGAGATAGATACACAATTTATAAAGCTATAGAATTTAGGTGAGTGTAGCATTGTTGCAAAGACAGGAAAATAGACCAATAGAGCAGAATACAGAATCCAAAAGCAAAACCACACATTAAATGACCCTTGATATACAACAAGGTGGTTTTCAATAAATTCCAGGAAAATATCCTTGCATTTTCCAGGTAGGGAAGAATCTCCTCAACAAGACACACACACACACACATATGCATTCTTCAAGAGTGGTCCATATTTTGGAAAATTGGCATTCACATATACTGAGTCTTTTTTTATTATTCTTTATTGTTACAAGTATTACATAAGTCTCCTTTTTCCCCCATTGACCTATCCCCAGCCATCCCCACCCCCCAGCACATGCCCTCCTCCCCCTCCCACCCCTGCCCCCGCCCAGTCTGTGACCATTAGATATGCTCATATGCATGCATACAAGTCCTTTGGTTGACCTCTTACCACTTCAACCTCCACCTTCCCTCATAGGTTGGACAGTCTGTTTGATGCTTCAGTGACTCTGGTTCTATTTTTGCTCATCAGTTTATGTTGTTCATTATATTCCACTAATGAGTGAGATCATGTGATATTTATCTTTCTCTGACTTATTTCGTTTAGCATAATGCTCTCCAGTTTCATCCATGCTGTTGCAAATGGTAAGAGTTCCTTCTTTTTTACCACAGCGTAGTATTCCATTGTGTAGATGTAACACAGTTTTCTAATCCACTCATCTGCTGATGGGCAATTAGGCTATTTCCAAATCTTAGCTATTGTAAATTGTGCTGCTATGAACATAGGGGTGCATATATCCTTTCTGATTGGTGTTTCTGTTTTCTTGGGATATATTCCTAAAAGTGGGATTACTGGGTCAAATGGAAGTTCCATTTTTAGTTTTTTGAGGAAACTCCATACTGTTTTTCCACAGTGGCTGCACCAGTCTGTATTCCCACCAGCAGTGTACTAGGGTTCCTTTTTCTCCGCATCCTCTCCAGCACTTGTTGTTTATTGATGATAGCCATTCTGACAGGTGTGAGATGGTATCTCATTGTTGTTTTGATTTGCATCTCTCAGATGATTAGTGACTTTGAGCATGTTTTCATATGTCTCTTGGCTTTCTGTATGTCCTCTTTCAAAAAGTGTCTATTTGGGTCCTTTGCCCATTTATTGATTGGATTATTTATCTTCCTTTTGTTAAGTTGTATGAGTTCCCTATATATGTTAGAGATTAAACCCTTATCAGAGATAACATTGGCAAATATGTTCTCCCATGCAGCGGGCTTTCTTGTTGTTTTGTTGTTTCTTTTGCTGTGCAAAAGCTTTTCATTTTGATGTAGTCTCATTTGTTTATTTTCTCCTTAGTTTCCATTGCCCTAGGAGCTGTATCAGTAAAGATATTGCTACGAAAAATGTCTGCTATTTTGCTGCCTATGGCTTCTTCTAAGATTTTTATGGTTTCCTGTCTTACGTTTAAGTCCTTTATCCATTTTATTTTTGTGAATGGTGTAAGTTGGTGTTCTAATTTCATTTTTTTGCATGTATCTGTCTGATTTTCCCAACACCATTTATTGAAGAGACTGTCTTGACTCCATTGTATGCTCTTGCCTCCTTTGTCAAATATTAATTGAGCATAATGGCTTGGGTCGACATCTGGGGTCTCTGTTCTGTTTCATTGGTCTATATTTCTGTTCTTGTGACAGTACCAGGCAGTTTTGAGAACAGTGGCTTTATAGTATAGCTTGATATCTGGTACTGTGATCGCTCCAACTTTGTTCTTCTTTCTCAAGATTGCTGTGGCTATTCGGGGTCTTTTTTTATTCCAGATGAATTTTTGGAGAGTTTATTCTACATCTTTGAAGTATGCCGTTGGTATTTTAATGGGGATTGCATTGAATCTACCATGTTCATGAACTGGCAGAATGAACATCATTAAAATGTCCATACTACCCAAAACAATCTGAGTCTTTCTTGTACCTCTCCATTTGTTTAAGTATCCCTTAATTTCTTTTAACATAGTTTTATCATTTTCTCCAGTTTTGCAAAGATGTTTGTTAAATGTATTCCTATGCGTTTCATGTTTTTCTGTGCTGTTGTAAATGGCATGCTTTTAAATTTTCGCTTTCTAACTAATGTTTGCTGGTACATAAAAACTTGTTTTTGTACATTGATTTTTTTTTATCCAGCCAACTTGCTACATTCTTATTATTTCTAAAAAAAAAATATTTTGTACAATCTTTTGGATCATCTATGGATAATAATAGTTTTATTATTTGGCTCCCAACACTAACAAATTTTTATTTTTTACTGACTTACTAGGTTGGCTGACTCCAGTATGATGATCAATAGAATTGGTTATGGCACGCTCTCATTCTCAATGGGAATTTTCTACATTTTCAGTCTATGTTAAGAATGATGTTTGGGAGAATGACCAAGATTTTCTTCCATAGGTGCATAAACTGTGAAACATCCAGACAATAAAATATTCTTCAATGCTAAAAAGAAATGAGTATTTCCTAAATTTTGTCACCCTTCCATACTCACACACATACCTTTAGTTCTATCCTCTGATTTTGGTTATATATGCCTTCTTTTTTTCTTTCCTTTTTTTTATAATTAGGCAATCAATCTTTATTCTTTTTGTTGTTGTTGTTAATCCTCACCTGAGAATATTTTCCATTGATTTTTTTTTTTTTTTAGAGAGAGAGTGGAAGGAAGGGGAAGGGAGAGAGAGAGAGAGAAACATTGATGTGAGAGAGACACATTGACTGGTTGCCTCCTACACTTGCCCAGGCCAGGGCTGGTGATCAAGCCTGCAACTGAGGTACATGCCCTGGCCAGACTTGAACCCGGGACACTTCAGTTTGCAAGCCGACACTCTATCCGCTGTGCTAAACCAGCAAGGGCTCTTTTTTTTTTAAATTATTGATTCAAGAGAGGAAGGGAGAGGGAGAGAGGTAGAAACATCAATGATGAGAGAGAACCATCAATCAGCGGCCTCCTACACACCCCCCACTAGGGATCAAGCCCAAAACCCAAGCACTATCCCAACCAGGAATCAAACCATGATCTCCTGGTTCATGGGTCAACACTCAACCACTGAGCAACACTGGCCAGGCTTCTTGAATAATCTTAACAAGCATTTGTCCATTTTGTTATTTCTTTCAGCTTACTTGATGTTGCCTACTCAATATTCATTTCTATTTCAATAATTTTTGTCATAACTTATTATTCCCTTTATCTATTATCCTTTCTAATATATGGATTTACAGCTATAATTTTCCCTCAAAGTATTGTTTAGCTAAACTTTCTATATGTAGTGTTCCCATGAACCTTCAATTACAAATAATTTCTAATTGCTGTTTAAAATGGTCTGTGACTTGAGTTTTTGGGAACTATAATAAATTTTTCTAGTTACCCTTTAATTATTGATAGCTTAATTGAATTGTTATCAGATAACATTTTTTTCAATAACTTCAATCTTCTAATATTTGTCTAAACTATTGAGTGCTTGAAAAGAAGGTTTATCCTGAAGTTGTTGGTAGCAATGGTCTCTATGTATGCTCATTAGGAAAGTTTGTTAGGAGAAAATTCTGGCTCTAACAAATAAGAAAAGTTGACCCTAGCTGGTTTGGTTCGGTGAATAGAGCATGTCGGCCTGCAGACTAAAGGGTCCCGGGTTTGATTCTGGTCAGGGGCATATGCCCAGGTTGCAGGCTCGATCCCCAGTAGGGGGCATGCAGGAAGCAGCTGATCAATGATTCTCATCACTGCTGTTTCTATCTCTTTCTCCCTATCCCTTCCTCTCTGAAATCAATTAAAATATTTTTTTTTAAAAAAAGAAAAGTTGAAAAGTAACCAAGCATAACAGAGAATGTAAGCAAGAGAATAAACCCAAAGAAATTAGAAGATAATAGAGGGCAGAACCCAATTTAAAACAATAAAATGGATAGAAAAAATATTAATAGTACCAGAAGCTCTTTCGTTAAAAAAAAAAATAAAAAACTACTATAGACAACTTTAGGAAAGACTGTTCAACAAAATAATAAAGTGCAAATAAATATAATACATTTAAATCAGGGGAAAATTATAACTATCACAAAGAGTTAAAAAGCAAAGTTCTATTGTATGAAATACTATACTTACGTCCCTCCTGAGGGAGCTAGAGTTGGAGACTCTGGCAGAGACTGAGTGGTGTGGGTCTGGAGTGGTATGGCCACTCTCTCCCATTTAGTGCCTGACCACACAGGCCCCAAGTAGGGGACACACTAGCCCCATCCTCTTGAATCCAGTTACCCTGCCCTACTGTGCTCCAACCTGTGGCAGGGTCTATGTGTAGGGCCCACTCTACAGTGTTTCTTTGGCAAGCTCTGGGGAAAACCAGGCAAACTCAGGGGAAGGCGGAGTAGCTGACAATGGAGGCCTCAGACCTTTTATAGATCTGCCCCCAGCTCTAAGCAGAAGGATGCCGATCCTTATATACAGATTGGCTCCTCCCACACACAACCAGGCCCCACACAACCAGACCCAGTAGACGCAGGCACCAGACCCTGCTGAAACAGCTCCACCTCAGGGGTAACCCCGTAGCCCCTAAACAGCAACTCATACATATTGACTGAGGTTTATCCTTATAATCAGCCTACACCTAAAAGAACAACAAACAAAGCTCACCCAGAGTAAGTAGAGGAGGAAATAATAAAGATTAGAGTGGAAATAAATGACATAGAAACTAAAAAAAAATACAAAAGATCAATGAAACCAAGATCTGATTCTTTGAGAAGATAAACAAGATAGACAAACCTTTAACCAGACTCATCAAGAAAAAAAAAAGAGAGAGAGAGGGCCCAAATAAATAAAATCAGAAATGAAATAGTAACAAGTGACACCACAGAAATACAAAGGATTATAAGAAAATACTATAACAACTATATGCCAACAAATTGTACAACCTGGGCAAATGGATAAATTCCTAGACACATACAATCTTCCAAAACTGAATCTGGAAAAATCGGTAAACCTGAATAGACCAATTACAACTAAAGAAATCAAAGCAATAATAAAAAAAACTCCCAGCAAACAAAAGTCCTGGACCGGAGGACTTTACAGGCACATTTTACCAAACATTCAAAAAACTAACATCTATCCTTCTCAAACTACTCCAAAAAATTCAAGAGGAGAGAAAAGTTCCAAGCTCTTTTTACAAAGCCAGCATTATCCTAATTCCAAAACCAGATAAAGGCACTATGAAGAAAGAAAATAATAGGCTAATATTCCTGATAAACATAGATGCTGAAATGCTCAACAAAATATTAGCAAACCAAATACAACAGTACATTAAAAATATCGTACAACATGATCAAGTGGGATTTATTCCAGAGATGCAAGGTTAGTACAATATTCGTAAATCTCTAAACATGATACATCACATAAACAAATTGAAGGATAAAAGTCATATGATCATATCAATAGATGCAGAAAAGGCATCTGATAAAATTCAAAACCCATTTATGATTAAAAAAAAAAAAAACTCTCAGCAAAGTAGGAATAGGAGGAACATACCTCAACATATAAAAGGCCATATATGACAAACCCACAGCCAACATCATACTCATTGGGCAAAAACTAAAAGCGCTTTCTTTAACATCAGGAACAAGACCAGGATGTCCGCTTTCACTATTCTTATTCAACATAGTACTGGAAGTCCTATTCATAGTAATCAGACAAGAAGAAATAAAAGGCATCCAAATTGAAAAGGAGAAAGTAAAACTGTCATTATTCGTAGATAACATTATATTGTATATAGAAAACCTAAAAGACTCCACCAAAGAACTACTAGATCTAATAAATGAATTCAGCAAAGTGGTAGGTTACAAAATTAATATTCAGAAATCAGTGGCATTTTTATACACCAATAATAAACTATCAGAAAGAAAAATTAAGAAAACAATTCCCACCTGGCCCATGTGGTTCAATTGGTTGGAGCATCTTCCTGTACACCAAAGGTTGCAGGTTCAATTCCTAGTCAGGGCACATACCTAGGTTGTGGGTTCAATCCCCAGTCAGAGAGCATACAGGAAGGCAATTGATTGATGTTCCTCTCTCTGTATCTCTCTCTCTCTTTGTCTTTGTCCCCCTTCCCCTCTCTCTAAAGTCAATGAGATGTACTCAGGTGTGTATTTAAAAAAGAAAATCCCATTCACTTTTGCACCAACAAAATAAATAAGGTACCTAGGGAAAAATTTAGCCAAGGAGATAAAAGACCTGTACTTGAAAAAGCATAAGATACTGAAGAAAAAAAAAAAACTGAGGAAGACACAATGACTGGAAGCATAAACCGTGTTCATAGATAGGAAAAAATAACATCATTAAAATGTCCATTCTACCCAAAGTAATCTACAAGTTCTAGGCAATTCCTATTATGATACCAATGACATATCTCACAAATCTTAACAAATATTCCAAAACTTGATATGAAACTACAACAGACTCAGCAATCTTGAGAAAGAAAAACAATGTTGGAGTTATCAGAATACCTGATATCAAACTACACTGAGTGGCCAGATTATTATGATCTCTGAACGCATAATAATCTGGCCACTCAGTGTGAGTGTGTGTGTGTGTGTGTGTGTGTGTGTGTGTGTGTGTGTGTGTAATATATATATTAGAGGCCCGGTGCATGAATTCGTGCATGGGTGGGGTCCGGCCAGCTTGGCCAGGGGGAGGGGACATGGATGGTTGGCCGGCCTGCCTGCTGGTCAAACTCCTGGTTGAGGGGACAATTTGCATATTAGCCTTTTATTATATAGGATATACACTGAGTGGCCAGATTATTATGCATTCAGAGATCATAATAATCTGGCCACTCAGTGTATATTACAAGGCCACTGTAATCAAAACTGCATGGTATTGGCACAAGAACAGGCATAAAGATCAATGAGACAGAATAGATAGCACAGAAATGAACCCACACCTTTATAGTCAATTAATATTTGTTAAAGGAGGCAAGAACATACAATGGAGTAGAGTCTCTTCAATAAATGGTGTTGAAAAAATTAGATACATGCAAAAAAAATGAAACTAGACCACCAACTTACACCACACACAAGAATAAATTCAAAATGGATTAAAGATTTAAATGTAAGTCACAAAACCATAAAAACCCTAGAAGAAACCATAGACAGTAAAATTTCAGACATTTCTCCTATTTTTATTATCTCCTTGGCCAAGAGAAACAAAAGAAAAAATAAACAAATGGGATTACATCAAACCAAAAAGTTTTGACAGCTAAGGAAACCATCAGCAAAATGAAAATACAACCAACTAAATGGGAGAACATATCTGCCAATGATATATCTGACAAGGGGTTAACATCCAAAATTTATAAAGAATTCATACTACTCAACACCAAAACTTAATTCATCCAATTAAAAATGGGCAAAGGACCTGAACAGACACTTCTCCAAAGAAGACATACAGATGGTCAATAGACATATGATATGATGCTCAATGTCATTAATCATCACAGAGATACAATTAAAACCACAATGAGATATCACCTCACACCTGCCAGAATGGCTATCATCAATAAGTCAACAAACAATAAGTGTTGGCGAGGATGTGGAAAAAAGGGAACACTCATGCCCCATTGGTGAGAATGCAGACTGATGCTATTGCAATGAAAAATAGTAGGATCCTCAAAAAATTAAAAATAGAACTGCCTTATGACCCAGCGATTCCACTTCTGGGTATTTATCTGAAGGAACCCAAAACAATAATTCAAAAGGATACATGCACTTCAATGTTCATTGCTGCATTATTTACAATTAGAGGCCCAGCGGCGATATTGCGCGAGACCCAGACCCGCCACGCCAGCAGAATCCAGACTGACTCCTGCCCTGCCATGAAACCCAGGGTCAAGTCCCGCCACACCCTGGAATCCAGAGTCAAGTCCCCACCCACCTGCACATGCCTCATCATGCACGCAGCCCCGCCCACCTGCACGCACCCCGCTGTGCACACAGCCTCCTGGTGACCAGTCTTTCGTAGATCCACCGGGAAGGTGTCACGACCATGGGGTTTTTATGATAGAGATAGCCATGATATGGAAGCAACCCATGTGCCCATCAATACAGGAGTGGGTAAAAAAAAATGTGAAAAATATAAACAATGGAATATTACTCAGTCACAAAAATAAATCTTACCATTTGCGACAACATGGATGGATCTAGATGTTATATGCTAAATAATCTAAGTCAGAGGAAGACAAATACCACATGAGTTCACTTACATGTGGAATCTAAAAAACAGTATTTATAAACAAACACAATTGAAACAGACTCATAGATACAGAGAACAGACTGATGGTTGCCAGAGTGAGGTTCGGGTGGGAGACTGGGTGAAAAAGGAGAAGGGATTAAGAAGTACAAATTGGCCTGGCTGGTGTGGCTCAGTGGTTGAGCATTGACCCATACACCAGGAGGTCATGGTTCCATTCCAGGTCAAGTCACATGCCTGGGTTATGGGCTCAATCCCCAGTTGGGGGCACGTGCAGCAGGCAGCCAATCAATGTTGATGTTTCTCATCGTCGATGCTTCTATCTCTCTCCTCTTCCCTCCTTTCTCTCTAAAATCAATAAAAACATTTTAAAAATCTGTCTCTAACTTGCTTCTATTTAAAAAAAAAAAAAAAAAGAAGTACAAATTGGCCTGGCAAGCATGGCTCAGTAGTTGAGTGTCAACCTATGATTTTTTGTTTGTTGTTGTTTTTTAATATGTTTTTGGAGCATCAACCTATGAACCAGGAGATCACGGTTCAATTCCCGGTCAGGGCACATGCCCAAGTTGCAGGCTTGATCCCTAGTAGGAGGTGTGCAGGAGGCAACCAATCAATGATTCTCTCTCATCATTGATGTTTCTCTCTCTCTCTCCCTCTGCCTTCCTCTCTGAAATCAATAAAAATATATGTATATATTTTTAAATAAGTACAAATTGGTAGTTACAAAATAGTCACAGGGATATAAAGTACAGCATAGGGAATATAGTAAGTAATATTGTAATAGCTATGTATGATGCCAAGGTTCGTACTGGAAATATTGGGGGAACACTGTAAAGTATATGATGGTCTAACCACTATTTGGTACATCTGAAACTAATACAAAATAATATTAAATGTGAACTGTAACTTAAAATAAAGTTTTAAAAATATATATATAATTGTAACCCCCGCATCAAAAGAAAAAAAAGAACGTGGTATAAGATCAAAGAACAATGGAATTAAAAGCCCAGAACAACCCAGTCAATATACGTATATGAAAACTTGATATGTGATAGAGGTGGTATCACAAATCAGTAGGAAAGAATGGGTTACTAGTATTTATCAAATAGAGGTGGAAAATTGCATGCTCTATGAAAAATAACAAACTTGGATCCTTACCTCATATAGTCTCCAGATGTAGGTTCAAGATAAATTAAAAACCAAAACATGAAATGCAAAATTAAAATACAAAGCTAATAAAAGGTTAGAAAGGAGAATATCTTCATAATCTTGAGGAAGAGTACGATCTCTCAAGCAATATTCTCAAAGAACAAACCTTAAGGAGGAAAACCGACAACTGTTACAATAATAAAATTGAAGGTCCCTGTTTAAAGAAAGTCAGCACACAAAAAGTCAACAGATGGGTAACAGACCTGGGCCAAACAATTGAAGTAAAAAAATCATTAAAAAAGACAAAAGTCTCATAGAAAAAAAGGACAAAGGATACAAACAAACAATTTACAGAGAAATGCAAACTTAATAAGGAAATACTGTTTTCTGCATACAAAGTGGCAAAAATTATAAATTCATGTAATTCCAAGCACTGACACGGATCTAGGAAAATGGTACTATTATATGTCTGATCATAATTTAAACTGCTGCCCTCATGGAGAACGTTTTGTCAGTACTTAGGGAATTAATATAGAGCTATCCAATTACCTGGAAATCCAACTCCTTGCCATATAATTCCAAGAAAACTCTTGACAGGCCCAGAAGGACACATGTGCAAAGATATTGATGGCAATATTGGTTGTGGTACCAATAAGTAAAATGAGGAATGTGCCTATAAAGAAAAATTTTAAAGAAGGGAGATTTAGCTCAGTTGGCGTGGCTCAGTGGGTGAACATCAACCTATGAACCAGGAGGTCACAGTTCAATTCCCAGTCAGGGCAAGATTGCAGGCTTGATCCCTGGTGTGGGGCGTGCAGGAGGCAGCCGATCAATGATTTTCTCTCATCATTGATGTTTCTATCTCTCCCTTCCTCTCTGAAATCAATAAAAATATTTTTTTTAAAAAAAGAAGTGATATTTAGTAAGTTATATACCTACTTAGTGATATATATATAACTTCATAAACACAATATGGCACTAAAAAGATGTAAAATAATATTTGTATCACAATACAATATATAACAAGTTAAAATACACACATATAAAATATACATTAAGAATAAAAAAGGGTCCTAACCGGTTTGGTTCAGTGGATAGAGCGTCGGCCTGCGGACTGAAGGGTCCCGGGTTCGATTCTGGTCAAGGGCATGTACCTTGGTTGTGGGCACATCCCCAGTGGGGGGTGTGCAGGAGGCAGCTGATCGATGTCTCTCTCTCATCGATGTTTCTAACTCTCTATCCCTCTCCCTTCCTCTCTGTAAAAAAATCAATAAAATATATATATTTAAAAAAAAAAAAAAGAATAAAAAAGGTCGCCCTAGCCGGTTTGGCTCAGTGGATAGAGCGTCGGCCTGCGGACTGAAGGGTCCCGGGTTTGATTCTGGTCATGGGCATGTACCTTGGTTGCGGGCACATCCCCAGTGGGGGGTGTACAGGAGGCAGCTGATTGATGTTTCTTTCTCATTGATGTTTCTAACTCTCCCTCTCCCTTCCTCTCTGCAAAAAATCAATAAATTTTTTTTTTTAAAGAATAAAATAGGTAGCCCTAGCCAGTTTGGCTCAGTGGATAGAGTGTCAGCCCACAGACTGAAGTTCGCAGGTTCGATTCCATTCAAGAGCATGTACCTTAGTTGCCCACTTGATCCTGGGCGCATGTGGGAGACAACCAATCTATGTGTCTCTCTTGCATCGATTTTTCTCTCTCTCTGTTTCTCCCTCTCCCTTCCACTCTCTCTAAAAAAACAATGGAAATATATCCTTGGGTGAGGAATAACAAACCATAAAAATTAAAAATGTAGAATGGAGGAACACGGAGTCGATAAAATAGGAATTGGGGTTAGGAATGGAAGTAGAAATGAAGAATGTAATAATTTAAAACAAAAGAAGGCTTTTGCATTGACTAATAATAATGTGTCATGAATGAACTGAGGGTACCTTTAATTCAATTCAGTGAATGTGGAAACCAAAAAGGAAAGTAAAAATATTTTGTAAAATCTGAAGAATAAACAAATCTCATAAGCCTTTGAATATACAAACTGAGGAGATTAAAAATGGAGGGCTACACTTACACACTCCCAGGACCAAACTGGAATTACAACTAAAATACAAAAAAAAAAAAAATCCTAAGTAATCAACTGAAAACTAGCTGGAAAGAACCCTAATAAATGAGAACAAAAGTGGAGACTGTATACAGAAAGAGAAGTGCAGAAGCGCGAAAGGGCGGGCTGGGCTCCCACAGACAGCAGCTGAAGTTCTGGAGATATCTCAGCTGGGGAGGGTGGAAGGATTGCCACTGAGAACTCTGGGTCTAAACCCAAAATTGGGCCCCCCAGCCAAGAGCATAGAACTGAGAAAGGTGACCACATTACATCTGGTTCTGAAAAACCTGTGTTGCTGTCTGCCAAGGAGAGACGGCTGGAAATGCAGGCGCCCCCTTAAAGGGCCAACACCCACAATTTCGTGTGCAGGCACACACCTCAGGTTCTGGCAGAGGTAGGGCAGTGTGGAATGGAGCTGTATGAATACAAGCCAGGGTGTGTTCAGAAGGCAGACACCCTGGTTTCCTGTGCTGGGTCATTCCCTCGCGCTGCACAGGACATCTTTCTCAGACAGACCTTTGCTATCCAGGTTTTTGCCTGGGGGGAAGGCAATTGCCACATCCTATTGGAAAACACCTTGCCCCACCCTGTGGAGCAGGGGTCCTCAAACTACGGCCCATGGGCCACATGCGGCCCACCGAGGACATTTATGCGGCCCGACAGGTGCCGTTGCCTGTCCTGCTTAGCAGCCGACTCATCCTGGGCCCACAGTGCACATAAAGAATAAAAATAGGAATTTGTTCATAGTTGTTTTTTTAAACTATAGTCCGGCCCTCCAACGGTCTGAGGGACAGTGAACTGGCCCCCTGTTTTAAAAGTTTGAGGACCCCTGCTGTGGAGTTTCTGAGGCGCATTAAGAGACTGAGAATAACAATTTGACTCCAGGCAGAAGGAATTTCCCCACCCTCTTGGAAAACCTCTCACCACACCTGAGGCTACTCACAAATGAATACAGTCTGCAGGCAGAATGGGAGTCTCAGGAGGCTTTGAGTATTTACCTGATCTAATTAGTCAGAAACACCTTTTGACAATGACCTGCACTAGAGATTGGGAGGCATAGCAATCTACTGAACACACAGTCACAAACCCAAACGGGCAACCAAAATGGGGAAACAAAAAAATAACCCCCAAACAAAAGAACAAGAGAATTCTTCAGAAGAAGAGCTAAATAAAAGGGAGAGAAGAAATTTATAAGGCATGGAGTTCTGAATAATGATGGCAAAGATGCTGAACATCATAAGAAAAGATATAGTAACTATGAAGAATGACATATCAGTAATAAAGAACACAGTTGAAGGAATGTACAGCAGAATAGAGGGAAGCTGAGGATCTGATCAATGAATGAGAAGAAGGGTAGAAAAAAATCACTCAATCAGAGAACCAAAAAGAAAAAAAACAATTAAAAAACAGAAGGACAGCTTAAGGAAATTGAGGGACAACCTGAAATTTAACAATATTTGCATAATAGATGTGCCAGAAGGAGAAGAAAGTGAGCAAGGGATAGAGAATGTGTTTGAAGAAATAATGGCAGAAAACTTTTCCGATGGTCTTAGGCGACGCTGCTAGCGGTTCTCAACCTGTGGGTTGCGACACAGGTTGAAAACCGCTGCTGTAGAGCCTAAGACCATCGGAAAACACAGATATTTTCATTATGATTCATTAACAGTAGCAAAATTACAGTTATGAAGTAGCAACAAAAATAATTTTATGGTTGGGGGTCACCACAACATGAGGTACTGTATTAAAGGTTCGTGGTATTAGAAAGGTTGAGAACCACTGTTCTAGAGGGAAGGTGGGGAGAGGGAGGGAAGAGAGATCTTATATGCATATATGCATTACCTAATGACACAGACAATAGGGTGGTGCAGGCCTGGGGCAGGGCAAGAACTGGGTGGAGGGGAGCAATGGGGGGTGAAAAACAGGAACATCTGTAATACTCAATAATAAAGATTACAAATAAAAAAATACAAAATAAAAGAACTGGAAATAACTAAAAAAATAAAGTGCAATACAAAAAATAAGGACACAATTGGATTTTTCACAAAACTACATGCATTCAATTTAAAGTAACTGTCCGCTATTTTGAAATTATGTCCCTTTATATGTTTGAAAATGTCTTTTATTTATGAAATTATAGTGATAGGAGATAGTATTTTTTAACGTTCTTACTTGGCAAAATAAAAGTTGCCAACCTCTATGGAGTACCCAACCAATGTTAGTATTTTTGCTATTTACAAAACCCAACGCTTTTTCTAACGAATACTGATAGCCTGAGGAGGGAATAGGTTCCCTGGAAAGAGCTGGCCCAGAGCACAGAATGCTAATCCCACATTCTGGAAGTTCATATTTCATATAAATAGTCTGAACAGGAGCAACCTTTTCTCTGATTCCACTCTAGGGAGGGCGAGGACTTTTCTTAATGTCCCTAACATCTGTCCTACTTTCCAGTTTTTCTACCATTTCTTTCTGCTGGTTGTTAAATCCTATATAATAAAAGGCTAATGTGCAAATAGACCAAACGGTGGAACGACCGGAACAACCAAACAACCGGTCGCTATGATGTGCGTTGACCACCAGGGGGCGTGTGCAGAACATGGCGGGTGCTGCCCGCGGCAGGATGGTGGAGCAGGTGAGTGGGGGTGCCAGACCAAGGCAGGGTGTCAGTCGCTGTCACTGGGGCGAGCCTCTGGTGGTTACTGAAAATTCTTTGCTCCTGCATGCTGCAGTCCCACCCAGTACTCACACCTGCTGCCAGCGCTGGCCCCACTCGCACCCGCTGCTGGCACCGACCCCACTCGCACCCGCAGCCAGCACTGGAGCTGCCACTCGCATCTGCTGCCGATGCCCAGTGCCAGTCCTGATCACTCAGCGCCATCAGTGGGTATGAGTGACGACTGCCAGCCCTGATCGCCTAAGGGCTTCTCCACATCCCCCTGCTCCTTAGGGGCAATCGGGGCAGCAGCCACTGCTCGCACCCACTGTTGGCTGCGGCCCCAATCGCTCTGCGCGTCAGCGGGTGCAAGCAGGGCCAGTACCGTCAGTGCATGGGAGCGACAGCAGTGGGAGCGGGGTGGTCCTGCCAGCAGGCAGGAGACCAGGGGCGTGGTGGGAGGAACGAGGCAGGGGCGTGGAAGATGGGCGGAGACCCGCCCCTGTGCCAACCACAGCCTCAAGGCCCACAGTTCCTTTCAAGGTGCACGGATTCGTGCACTGGGCCCCTAGTATAAACATAAAATGATTGGGCTAGCCCTAGCCAGTTTTGCTCAGTGGATAGAGCATTAGCTCATGAACAGAAAGGTCCCAGGTTTGATTCTGGTCAAGGGGACGTACCTCAGATGCAGGCTCGATCCCAGTTGGGGTGCATGCGGGAGGCAACCAATCAATGTGTTTCTCTCACATTGATGTTTTTTTCTCTGTCTTTCCCCCTCCCTTCTACTCTCTCTAAAAAGCAATGAAAAAAATATCCTCAGATGAGGATTAACAAAACAAAAAAAATTAAAAATGATTGGGCTAACATGTCAACCTATTTCATAAGATTCTAAAGACAAAATAAGGAAGTAGAAAGATATAATAAAGTACTTTAGAATCCCTAGAACAGTAAAGACAAGAGTGTGTATAAGAAAAATAAATGAGCCTGGCCAGAGGTGAGGCCATGCCAGGTCCAATTCTCGGCACATACCCAGGTTGCAGCTCAATCCCTGTAGCAGGTACATAGAAGGCAGCCAATCAATGATTTTCTCTCATCATTGATGTTTCTATCTCTCTCTTCCTCTCCTTTTCCCTCTCTGAAATCAACAAAAACATTTTAAAAAGAAAGAAAGAATTTAAAGAGCACACAACCAAGATGAATGAAAGTATAAAACTATATAGTCTCCAATTTAACAATGAATTCTGTTGTTCAATATAAGTTGTGAGCTGGTGAGATGGAATGCAAAATGAGTAAGTTTTTTCACAGAAACAAAATAGGGCTGGGTTCCAGGGCAGTCTACATGAGCCCGTAGATTATACAAGATTATCCAAGAAATACCCCTAACTCAGAATTCAAAAACATCTCTATCCCAACACATATGGCTAAATTTAGAAACAAGGAGATGAGATACTCCCAAAGGATATTAATTTGTTAAATTTCCTTTGTAGACCAAACCAGCAATTCCTTATACCACTTTAAGATGACACAGCAGAAAGCAGTGCCCTAAATTGCCCGCTTCCTTCTATTACATATTGGGAATCAAAAGATTCTAGGAATGCTGTAAATTCCTTGGTTTTTCCTCCCAAGAGCATAAGCGAGGGTCCTAGGGTTCAGGGCCCCAAGCTGGGTCCCATTATACACTGGTCCTAAGACCGGATCATTCTGAAAATGGGTCATGGCAAATTATGTATCTTTTTTAATGGTAAAATATATATAACATAAACTGTATCATTTTTGCCATTTTTAAGTATACAGTTCAGTAGCATTAAGTGCATTCACATTGTTGTGCAATCCAAATTATGCAATTTACTCTGGGTCTCCAAGGATTCTGTAGGCTGTTCATGGTATGTTTTCATTTGCACAAGAACATATTTTTGCTCCCCACTCCCCAATCTTCCCATTCTCTAGGGCTTATTCGTAATGAGAGACTTCTGTTTTCTGTATCATAGATTACCAGTGGTATTATAACCCACGCACAAAACTAAATTAATTAAATCATCCTGAAGACCAAGTCAAGTCTCAGGTCCTATGCATTCAACTTGACAACTCAATTATGAAAGCAACTATTATATGTGCCTGCATTCTAGTAAAACGAAAAGTTTTACTCCCTTCTTGTTAGTAGTGTTTGAAACATATGTTAACAACTTTATTGAGATATCTTTGAATACAGAAATATGTTTAAGGTATACAACTTAATGATTTTATGTAAATGTACACATTGTGGGGGGAAAAATCACCATCAAGCTAAATAACCTATCCATAGTTACCCTAGTATGGTGTGTGTGTGTCTGTGTGTGTGTGTGTGTGTGTGTGTGTGTGTTGCGAAGATTTCAGATCCACCCTCATAGAAAACTCCTCTATTCAATAGAAAATACTCAACAAGGGAGGAACTCTTTTACCAGCATGGCAATGGTTTTATCAGGAGCCACATAAAGAGGGAGTCAAAAGGTAAAAAAAACAGACCCACATAAAATTAAAAGCTTTGCTCAAATAACTAAAATCAATTCATTTTGACAACAGAAATATAGTATCAATAGGTAGCATAATAGCTTTTGCCTCATCAATAGACATAAAGTAATATAATAGCTTTTATTTTCATTAATCTACTTCAGATGTCTTACCCTAGCAACAGCCCATTTGCAACTCTCCTTGCTGGAGTGTACCTAGGACTTTCGTGAACTGTCACAAGGCAACCAATGTGTCAAATCTGACTTAATGACAAAATTGAATTTAAACACTATGACAAGCTATTCTTTATTTTTTTAAAGACTTGCACATATAAGAACACTAGTTCTGGGAAACTATAAATTTCCCCATGAATTTGTCAGCTAGTTTATTAATAAAGGAATATATTATTTGGTAAACAAAAAATCACAGGTGTCTCAGGTTCTGTTCCTATCTCCTATGGCTAAGCTGCTGAAGGAAGGGGGTCCTTCCTGCCCAGGCACTCGGTACAGTGGCTAGGCAATCAGGAACACTGGAGGAACACTGAGATCCATCACAGCCGACTCAGCTCCTGAGTGCAGGCAGGGGAGACATCCTGGTGATCCTAAGAACAGAGCTTGCAGGATAATTACAGCACAGACAGAAGGAACCACTGACTGAAAAGCCCCCGGGGGCACTGGATTGGCTAACTCTGCTAAACAAACACTGATCATTTTTAAGGCTGCAGATACATTTAAACCAATTTGCATTGCAGTTCATTTCACAGAAATCACTTCATAGCTTCAGGAATCCCTGTGAAATCATAGCTACCTGCACTACAAATGGATATTTGTAAGCAAACTAATAATGAGCTAACCACTGAACCATCATGTCTTCACACAGACTTGCATCACACCAGACTGGCTTCTCTCACAGGCCATCAATTATTTCACTAAAAATTAACATGCTCCATTAGGGGTAACGGAGAATTCTGCTATGTAATGAAGATACCAAACAGAAATTTAAATCAGCTGGCCATTCACGTGACACAAGATTTAAAATGAACACCAGGAGTTAAAACTCAAGAAAACTAAATGGGCCCTGGCCAGTGTTGCTAAGTGGTTAGAGTGTCGCTCACACACCAAAAGGTTGCAGGTTTGATTCCCAATCAGGAGCACGTACCTGGGTTGCAGTTTCAATCCCTGGCCCCAGTCAGCCGGTCGACCAGTCGGGGCCGTGCAGGAGGCAACCAATCGATCATATCAATGTTTCTCTCCCTCCTTCACTCCCTTCCTTCCTTTCTTCCACTCTAAGAAATCAATGGGAAAAGTATCCTCGGGTGAGGATTTAAAAAAAAAAAAAAAAAAGCAAGAAAACTAAATGGTAGGGCTCAGTTAACATGACAAACAGGCCAGCTATGTGGGAGAAATCCTACAGCATTAACAGCAGTATCTGCTTCCTGTGAACCTCTTTCGCAAGCCCGGTGTTTTCATCTTTTCTTACATTACAATTTATAGCATTCCTGGGAGTCAACTAAGGACAAAGACTATCCTGCCAAATTTTAGTGAGAAGCACTAAGCCAATCACAGTCACACTGTTAGTAAAGTTCTTAACAGTCCTCAGCATCATATAGTCACAGGCATCAAAAGAACCCTGATTGAGGGAATGCCCCAGCCAGCAAGTCCCTCTCCCAGAGATCCTAGACCGAGACCAGCCATTATCATGATGCATTAGCTATCTCCAGGGAGTGCTCACTGCACCAGGCACTGGGCTCAGCACTACACTACTGTGAATAGTATTTCATTTACTTCTAACAATTCATTCTCAGTGCATAGACAAGAAAACTGAGGCTCAGAAAAGTGAACTTGCCTAAGTGACTGCATGCCATGGGGCTCGGTGTGAGCCCAGAGTCTGACTCAGAGCCCGGTTCTTAACAATTACACAGTCCTGCCTTCCAAAACACTGAAATCAGTACCGGGGCTGAAGCCCTGGCCATTGCAAACCGTCAGACACGTCTGCAGACTTATGTTTTCATCAATTCACACACACACTTGTGAACTGAGCCTTAAATTATACATGTGGGAAAAGTTACACTAAAACCTCTCTCCACTCCTTAGGCTGCTCTGTAAGTAAAACAGCTTAGGAAATGAAACTGGGAGAGAATTCTGGTCTGCCATCTAGTGATTTCCGTCTCTGTCACTCTTCCACAGTAGGTCCCACTGCTATGTTCGCTCACACAGTGGCCATCATCAAGTGGGAATGTAACTGGAGATCTCTACTGAAGTCTTCCAGTCCAATGGTCCTCTAGGAAGATTCTTAAGGAGAAATGAGATGTGTTCTACATGATTCTAACGGACACTCTGACTGAGGAATCACTTCAGTACTATGCTCTTAGGAGTTAAGATATTCAAACTAAAATCCCTTCTCCAATACTGACCATCAGACCTAGAAGAGCCACTTATTTACGTTCTATAAATATGGCAGAATGATAGCCATGCACATAGTATCAAACCTGAGTTATTACCTATACTTACTTGAATTTCTTGAATATAGTGAAGAGTAGCTATTCTAAGCCTCTGTTAATTTGGTAACTGTAACAATGAACCCAAATCTACTTCTCTGAATCTATCTCAAGTTGTTCTATTCTAGACTTGTAAAGCAAAACAGAACAAGTTCCCTTCTTGTTTCACATAAGAAACTTAATCTGTCCCTAATGGCATTATGAGGACTTAAACATTAGCCATACCAGTTAAAAAGAAAGAAAAGTTCATCATTTTTCAATAATTAAACTACTAAAAAAATAGATGGTACACAAAGGTTTGCATTTCAATAGAACTAGGTTTATTCTTTAAAAAAAAAAAAAAGAAAAAAGAAAAAAAGAAACGGTCTAAAAGCAAATGCAGATTTGTACCAAGGGGTGGACAAGACTTGGTACTTACAAAGGTGCTGCTGTGTCATAAATGAAAATGGCATGTTAGGAGGAAAGTAGTATTTCAGGTGCTGTCTGCTTGCACAACCTGGAGCTGCGGGTTAACTGAGAGAAGGTGCTCTGCAAGCCTCTGTGTGAGCAAAACCAGCAGCAGCTGCTCCAGAGAACTGTGGTGGCAGCACAAACACTGGCATCAACTCACAGTCTTCTCGTTCTCCCCATTTTCCATAATTTTCCTCTTCTTTTCATCTGTTTTTTTCTTGAAGATGTTATTTCGGTAAAACTGAAGTTCTCTGATGCTTTCACTAATGTCATCAAGTGCCCTACAAGCAAACATACTATACTGAATTGAAATGCCCCAAAACAGAGACAATGATCACTTTACAAAGCAAACGTTGTATTAATAACTTAAGAACAGGCCACTATCTGACATCAAAAACTGGAACATTTTGCCCTGGCAGGTGTGGCTCAGTTGGTTGGGTGGGTATTGTCCCGTGCATGGAAAGGTTGCCGATTCGATTTCTGGTCAAGGGCACATGCCCAGGTTGCAGGCTCGATCCCCAGTAGGGGGCGTGCAGGAGGCAGCCGATAGATGTCTCTCTCTCACAGTCCATGGATGTATCTCTCTCATTGATGTTTCTATTTCTCTCTCTCTCCCTTCTTCCTAAAAATCAAGAAAAACAAAACAAAACAAAACTGGAACATTTCAGTAAAGCATGTATAAGCACTTTTTAAAAATGTTTGATTAAAAAAAAATTCTAATATATGACATTAGTTTCCCAAAACAGTTCCATAAAATGGTGATGTATTCCACAGAAAAAAAGAATTCCAGGGTCAAATAAGCTTAAGAAAAACTAGATTAAAAATTTCCTTTTTGAAGTCCTTTGCAAAGCATTTAATGCACTAACGTGTACTGTAAATTGCCAAGAGAAGGTTGTACTATACACAGTATTTCTAAAACTTAATCGACCACATCTGTGGAAAAATAAACAGCTCAGCTGGCTGGTGTGACTCAGAGGTTGAGCATCAACCTATGAACCAGGAGGTCAGAGTTCAATTCCAGGTCAGAGCACATGCCCAGGTTGCAGGCACAGCCAAGTGCAGGAGGCAACCAATCAATGATTCTCTCCCATCATTGATATTTCTATTTCTCTCTCCCTCTCCCTTCCTCTCTGAAATCAATAACAAAATATAATTTAAAAGGAGAAGAAAAATTAACAACTCATGAAGCACAGTCTGGGAAACAACGAGCAATACTTAGTGACGCCCCTGCAGAAAATACACTAACATCCTGGAACATAACTGATGACTCAATCATCACAATAAACATCAATTATCAGACAACACCTAACCATAAAAGAGGATCTACTCCTCTCTGGTGATGGTTTGTGCTACAATCAGGGGCAGCCTGCCTCCATCTAATTGCCTTTCTTCTCCTCCAACAGCTGTTTCTCATCTGTTATAGTCTGAGAAATGAGGTACCAACATTATTAAAAGAGTGTGCAGATAAACCAGTAAGCTCAGAATGACAGGCCAAGGATCTCTTCTAGAGAATAAACTGCACCAACTTCAGTTATTCCTGTGGTATGGCAACAATTTTGCTTTCTTCCCAGGTCCTAGGTATATGGTGGAGAGCTAAAACTATAAAAAATACAACCTCTGGCCTGGCCGGCGTGGTTCAGTGGTTGAGCATAAAACCTATCAACGAGGAGGTCATGGTTTGATTCCCGATCAGGGCACATGTCTGGGTTGTGGGCTCGATTCCCAGTATGGGGCTTGCAGGAGGCATCTGATCAATAATTGTCTCTCATCGTTGATGTTTCTCTCTCTCTCCCTCTTCTTTTCTCTCTGAAATTAATTTAAAATTTTTTTAAAAAATACAGCCTCTGGCTAAATCAAGGTACACAACATCCTATCCACAATACTGAAACCCAAGAGAGATCTGAAAACCCAAAGCACTTTTATAACCCAGGATATGGTAAAACCTGACCAATCTTGATGTGAGGCTACTTATAGTCACCAGTAATGCCCTTCAAGTGTGAATGCCCATTTCACTGCAGAAGTATCAATGTTTGTGATTATGAGGTGTTTCCCCAGACCTTGTTAGGAATGTTATATAATAATTACTACAGTTGTACTATTACCTCTCAAAAACCTGAAAAATTCCGAAACCCAAAACACATCAAGCCCCAATTATTTCAGATAAAATGTTCTTCCCATGTATTATTGTGCTGTAGTCCATGCAAGTCCAATTAAAGAAAACAAAAACAAAAAACTAAGAATGCCAGACTCTTTAGAGCAGGGACTTTGTCTTTCTATGTTTGCCTATAACTGTTCCTGGCACAGAGTAGGAGCACAATAAATGGATGAACCAAATGCTGCCCTTAGAAGCCAGCTGCTAAATCCCCCACCAAGTTGTATGTTCCTCCTGAAAGATTACAGAAATCAAAAAGTAAAAGAGGACACTAAATACATAAGATCTTTAAATTCCTTATGTACTTGTTCCTAAAGCTGCAAATATAAAAGAAACAATCTGAAAAACGGAAGTGTCAAAGTTAGGTGTACAAAGTATTCTAATTTTAAATGGCTACAAGCTTATAGTCTTGCTGGGAAGGAAATTAATACTGCTTATTACTAGAAAAGTTAGACAATTTCACATACCTACAAGCTAAGTTATCTAAAAGTTTGAAAATTGCAATAAAGACATAAGACCTGCCCAGCCGGTGTGGCACAGTGGTTGAGCATCAACCTATGAACCAGGAGGTCACAGTTCAATTCCCAGTTAGGGCACATGCCCGGGTTGCAGGCTCGATCCCCAGTGTGGGGTGGGCATGCAGGAGGCAGTCGATCAATGATTCTCTCTCATCATTGATGTTTCTATCTCTTTCTTTCTCTCTGAAATCAATAAAAACATATACATATATGTGTATACATATATATATATGTAAGACCCTATATATCTCAGAACTAGTGGCCCAGTGCATGGATTCATGCACATTGAAAGGAAATTAATTAGGAGAAATATTTTAATATCACTACTCGCCCTTTCTCAACATAACTCATGCCAAAGTTGGAATCGCACGGCCCTGCGAGTAATCGGGCTCCCTCCTCTCTGGTTCTGGGTGGGTTACCCGAGAACCTCCGCTGCCAAGTCACCGCAGCATGGCAGTAAACCAGATTTGGGGCTGACAGTGCCACAGCAACAACATAACCCACGGCCAAAGGTGGAATCGCAGAGCTCCATGAGAAATCGGGCTCCCTCCTCTCTGGTTCTGGGGTGCGTCACCTGAGAACCACCACCGCCAAGTCTCCTGCGTTGAGCGCCTGTCCCCTGGTGGTCAGTGTGCGTCATATGTACCGGCCGGTCAGACAGTCACTTAGCCTTTTATATATATAAATGGAATGCTAGAATCCTGACCAGAATTTCTGCTAGTCTTAGCAAAAGAAAGTTATTCTTGTGTGAGTTGTCCTTTATTTTCCCCCAAGGAAAAAAAGTGGAGGAGAGACATTATTTCATGCAGCCAGGCATCTGGCATGTCAGATTGCCAAGCAGTGGAAGGCAAAACTTACCTGTGAGAAGCAGCCTTCTTTGGTGCAAATTCATATTCTTCTGGATACCAGCGTCTATACAGCAAAAATGGAACTCTCAAAGGCGTCTCAAATATACTGAATAACTTAAGCATCTTATTAACTGAAAAAGGCATTTGGGTTGTGACTATCAAGTTGCCTCCTTGCCTGGGCCTATCTCCCATCCTCTCCTCTCTTCAGTCTCTATACTCTCTTTGGGCAAGCTCATCAATGCCTACGATTCCTACATCTGCTAACTCCAGCCCAGCGCTCTCCTGAGTTTGTCTTGGCTATCCAACTGACTACTGGAGACATCTAAAAATCCACCAGACACTAACAATTCAACTATATATAACCACACCCAGCCTCCTCAAGCTCTCCCCTCCCCCATCTACCAAATCCACTATTTCTCTTTCCTCTTTATCTCTGAACATCTACCTAACTGCCAAACTAGAAACACTAGAATCTCTTTATCTCTCTTCCTTTTCCTCACTTCCCCACTCAAATATTCAATGCCAGCCAAATGACTTTCTCAAATACTTTATTCCATACCCTCTCTACCACCTAAGTGTCATTTCTCTAGCTCATTCTTTGCTCCAAGATGATACAAGTCTCCTTTCTTATCTCCCTACCTTTTCTTGCCACTATCTAATCAGCATAATCTAATCACATCACTCATTCCTCTAAACTTTTCAAAGGAACCCCATCTCTCACAAGAGAATGTCAATCTCCTTAGCATGGCATACAAGCCCTTCCTAATTGCACCTCATCTCCCACTTTCCCCAACCTCTGGCTTCGCACTCCAGCATTCATGAACTATTTGCAATTCTTTGAACTTTGTTTTGTCCTCATCTTCCTGCTTCCTCATATCTTTATACCTCTTCCCATTCTCTAGAATGCCCCCTCCTTGATACCTAGAAAACTTCTACTCTTCTTTAAATCTCAACTTGAAAGCCATTTCCTCTAGTTTTCCCAGTCCCCTCACTCCAACACTTAGACGCTCCTTCCCTGGGGCCTTCAATGTTCTGTATGCACATTTCCATTAGAGAAGTCACCAACGGTATATTTTTAGGATGTATTTTTTACACATCTGTCAACTCATTAAATTCTAAGCTAGTTAAGGGCTTTTCATCTATATATATATGTTCCCAGCACATAAGCCAACACGTGGCACAGAATGGGTACTCAATTTTCTGAATTAATGAAATTTATATGGAAGATTTTTGACATTGTTTCCCCCAATTCTCACCAGCACAGAATAAATTAAGGTCCTGGTCCAAGTGACTATGGGTTGAGGAAGTTAAATGTCCACTTTGCATCCCAAGTTCTACAGCTCTATTCAATTACTTTCCACAAGTTCTCAATTAAACATGCTAAATGAGCCCAGAGAGTGTGGCTCAGTGGTTGAGCACTGACCCATGAATCTGGAGGTCACGGTTCGATTCCCAGTCAGGGAACGTGTCCAGGTTTCAGGCTCAATCCCCAGTAGGGGGTATGTAGGAGGCAGCCAATCAATGATTCTCTCTCAACATTGATGTTTCTATCTCTCCCCTTCCTTTCTGAAATCAATAAAAACGTATTTTTTTAAAAAAGACAAACCCTTAGAAAAAAAAACAAAAACATGCTAAATGAAGCAATTTAATGGTTCCTCAATAGCCCTTACCTGCACAGTTCCTTAACAGTGCTCACATCAATTATTCTATAATGAAGATGTTTCATGAACTGGGGCATGTATTTGTCAAGAAACTTCTTATCTGCATGAACTGAATTTCCTAGAAAGACACGAAGTATACCGCATCTATGTATTTCTAGTAGCATACAACAGGATATAAAAATTCATAAACTATATTTGAAATGGAGATAATTTTTTTAATTCATACAAATCCTAAAAGCACCTCAGATTTGATGTGTCTGATTAGGTTGTAAGTGCAGATTCTGAGCATTTAGTCTAGCTCACAAATAAATTTGTAAAACAGAAGGATAAATCTGGACAAAAGGATAAATCTATCATTCCACATACTTAAAACAATGCACAAATCTATCTGTTACTTTTTTATATCAACCAGATGTGCAAATTTTCTCCCAATGTCACAAAATCCACACCACTAACACTAAAAATTTAACTTTTAATGAATCACATAAGTTGAAACATTTATTTACATTCCAATTTTAACAAACCATATCATTCATGTTTCCATACAGTAACTTATATTAAAAACACTAAATTTTAAATGAGAACTGTAAAACAGACATCAGCTCCATTGGCAAGAGGGAAAATTTATACAATATATGCTCTAGTACTTAATGTCAAAACTTTATAAATGTTAAGAAAAATGTTAGTTACTATATCACTTTACATATACAAATTCAAATACATCTCCATAAAACATTAACTTCCCTGACAAGGCATTGCTTTCAAAAACCTAGAATTAGCCGTTTCTTTAAAAAATCAGTGTCACAAGGAAAAAAAACAAAGGTGGACATTTTAGATTAAGAGAAGAGACATAATAACTAACTGAAATGCATGATCCTTAATTAAATACTGGTTCAAAAACAATTAGACATTTTGGATGTGGAGTAGATAGCAACTGTTACTGAATAATTTTAATTATCTTAATGTGATAATGCTATTGTGTTTACAAAAGAAAATGTCCTTACTAATAGGAAATGTTTCATGAAGTATTTAGTAGAAAGAGAGTATCATGTTGCCTGCAATTTACTTTTAAATGTCCAACAAAAAATGGACAGGTAGCCCTACCTGGTTTGGCTCAGTGGATAGAGCGTCAGCCTACGGACTTAAGACTTAAGGGTCCCAGGTTCAATTCCGGTCAAGCAGTCAGGGGCACATGCCTAGGCTGCCAGCTCGATCCCCAGTGCAGGAGGCAGCACATCAATGATTCTCTCTCACCACTGATGTTTCTATTTCTCTCTCCCTCTCCCTTCCTCTCTGAAATCAATATCAGTAAATATATTTAAAAATGTATTTTGAAAAATATATTTTAAAAAAATAGATAGGTAAAACAAACATGGCATAAGGTTAACAATTACTAAATCCAACTTTTCTGTACATTTGAAAATTCTCCATAATAAAAATATGGGGGAAATGTTTATTGAGTTAGTCTAAATACCTCAGATCTCTTATCAGGTTTCAGGGCATGCTTCCAATATTCATGTATAAATTATACAAGGACACTTAAACACAAAAGTTAAGATATATAATCCAAATCAGGGTAAGTGGAAGACATGATGGTCTTGGCTGATCTTTCTGGAACTGCAGTCTCTTGAACCCCTAGAATGGAAGACTACCTACAAGGCACACATAGGATTGAACTTTACCTGCAAGTGGACAGAGCCCCGGAGGAGTCTGCTGTCGCACAAAGGACAGAAATTCATACTCTGCCTGCTGCAATGTCACTGTACTCTCCTTCACTGCTTTGGTTAGACCAGACTGCAAGAGAGAATCCCCGCCCCACCAAAAACACATCAAGTCGGTTTCCAAAGGCATCCAAATGAAAATTCACTTCTAAAAGGAGCAAATATTTAGACCATTTATAGAGCCCAAGTTTAAACTGAAACTGTTATCTTTGCACAGATTTTTTTTCTTAAGAATCCAAGTCAAGCTATGTTCCGATAGTTAATAGCATTTCCACACAGTCAAACAAGGTGCTACTTGAAGTCCAAGGATATAATCTCTGGGAAGAACAACTATTAACAGGAGAGCAGCATTCCCCCTTGTCTGAAAGTTGACATCTAACCTTATCCAAAGACTGATCTGAGCAATACTTGACAATCCACAATGTGGTGGCGACAGACTGAATGCAGGAGAGGAAAAAAAGAGGACCTGAGGAGAGATGATCTCGAGGTCCCAGAGGTGCAAAGTAAACAAAAAAGCAGCTTCCCAGGCTCGCCAAGCAATCTTCCGCTAACCCGCTTTAAAATACCATCCAACAATGGTATCGGATTCAGATGCCGTTACTGATCCCCAGGGCAGGAATCCTGTTATTTGATAGTGTTACCTTCCCATGATGCTCCTTGCACCAATCTGACATGCTGTCCAGTAACTCATCTGGCTGTTTTATAATCAGGTTAGGACCCTGTGGATGGGAAAAGCCATTAGTCGTCCAGAATCAACAGGGATAACCTTGGTTTCTGAGGTAAAGTTTAAACTATTTTAAGGATTAAATATATATACCAGAGAAAGTAAGAGATGAGGGTACTCTGTTAACTCTAAAGTGGTCCTCATTCATTCTAGCACTGTTTATAATGGCAAAATAGAATCAATGAACACACACACACACACACACACACACACACAACTGAAACAACTGCTTATTGAGAAGAACTAGTTATCTATCAAGGGTCAACAAAATATAGCCCAGCCTTTGACTTTTTTGCTTTATTGCCAGAAAGCTAAGAATGCTTTTTACATTGGTAAATAGTTATAAAACAAACAAACAAACAGGTATTAGTGAGGTATATGGCACTGTAAGCCTAAAATATTTAATATTTGGTCTTTTTTAAAAAGCTTGCCGACCCGATTATGAGTTCATTTTGAAGTGTCTATATTGCTAACTGAAAAAAGAAAATTGCAGAACAGTATACACATGCATATGATTTCACTTACGGTTGTTTAAAAAATGTATTATATATGTATGTATGTGTATATACACTGAGTGGCCAGATTATTATGATCTCTGAACGCATAATAATCTGGCCACTCAGTGTGTGTGTGTGTGTGTGTGTGTGTGTGTGTGTGTGTGTGTGTGTGTTTTAGAGGCCTGGTGCATGAATTCATGCATGGGTGGGGTCCGGTCAGCCTGGCCAGGGGGAGGGGACATGGGTGGTTGTCCGGCCTGCCTGCTGGTCGAACTCCTGGTCAAGGGGACAATTTGAATATTAGCCTTTTATTATATAGGGTATACACCGAGTGGCCAGATTATTATGCGTTCAGAGATCATAATAATCTGGCCACTTAGTGTATATATGTGTATGTGTGTATGTATATACATATATATATATATAAATACTATATATATGCATACAAAATACCAAGAAAGTACATAACCTTTGGGGAATATTATAGACCAGAAGAACAGGATGAAAAACTAATACCTTCATATGTAATACTTTCAACAATAAAGATTTTAAAAGAAATAAAGAAAAAGAAAAACCAATATCTTATATATACGATAAAGTTATACTGTTTAATTTTAACTATATTTTCATATTAAAAAGGTAACTGTTGACAACTAAAAAATGAAAGTGCCTTTGAGTTCTCAGTCCATGTAATAGAACATTCAACTGCAAGTGTCTTGGATGAGGCCCAGCAGTAACAGCCCAACTTAAGTCATCACAGCAAGTCACCTAGGCTTGGTTTATCCTTCTGGACAATGGAGATATAAACTGGCCCCCTTTCCTCAAAGGGATGTTAACAAGATAAAAGAAATTATAGGTCTGAAAGTTCTTTGAACTCTCTAGAAGAAAATCCAAGGTATTATTACTACTAAGGTGGTAAAAACAGTTTGCAGTCGCTGAAAGGAATGGCTAAAATTTGACTAAAATATGCCTAACATCCTACAACTAACAAGGAGTTTTAACCAAATAAGAAAACTGGTAATGGCAAACTCCATGAAAAAGCAAAAATGTGCTCTGATACCATATTTTTTTAAAAAAACACAAATCTCATATTGTAAAAAACAGTTCTAATGAACTTGATGGAAAAAACTACTATCAATCTAAGGCTAACTTAGTCTAGAGCCCAGTAAGCCACTCACAGAAAAATTTCCCGAGTAAGATATTTGTTCTTCTACCAGCATTAAGACATTTTCCCTCAAACTCATATACAAAAATAAGACTTATTTTCCACGGAAATGACCCTCTACTGCCAACAGCCCCTAAGCATTTTTTTTTTTTTTTTAACATCCTTATCCTCATCTGACTGAGTCTATTTACAAATGTCGCACTCATCTGCAGCTGGGGAATAGACCCAAATTTCCTCCAGGGTACACATCAACTAATTGGTCCATTAAACTGTCAGGATTTCACATTATATCAACAGTCAACGGGAAAATCTCTTCTTCAGCCAAGGGTAAGCAGGGCTGTTAAGTACAGGCACTTCTCTTCACTATTCATCTCTAGTAAATGCCAAGTGGCAGGGTAAAACAACCAAACCTAAAACTCAGGGCTTTGTTTATTTATTGACATTACATTACTTATTTATTTAAAGTTTTTTTTTAAGCTAGTTGTTACAAGAAGAAGGTCAGTCTAATGACTCTCCTGCAGCTGATCTCTCAGGGGGGACTTCAGGATGGATGCCTACTGCTCCACAAAAGTAACAATTCCTCTATAAATGCCTTCTCCCCTCTTACCCACCCAGGAAAATAAGTCTTACAGATTTATTAAACTTATCCAGTGCCAGTAACACATCAATCCTACCCTCTGGGAACTTATTTTAACAAGACTCTCTTTCCCACAAACATACCTACTGTGTTTCTATTCTAGTCTCTCATTGCCTCTGATTATTGCTGACAACTTGAAACAGAGTTATTGAACACCAGGGATTTCACCCCCCTGAACCAATCAGGTGCTGTTACACACTTATTAAATGTTTCATGAGTGCCCAAAAGGCAACAAGTGTGTTTTATTTGTTTTGTTTAATATTTCGGTTAAAGGCATCATGTTAAAACTTTAATCACGTCCAATGTCAACAAGAGACTGTTTTATGATTCCGCACCAACAGATTTTCTCTAAAATCTCAATACAGATCTAGAAAAATCATATGTCCTAGTTGAAAAGGCAAAACCTGGATATATGGAGTCAAGTTAAATTTAAAGTTATGATAGAAAGATGTCAGCTTTGGCGTGAGTCACCACTCCTGGTGGCACTGTACAGTTGGTTGTCTTACTGGTTAGGGACACATTATTCATACTGCCTGGGTTAAACCCCCTGGCTCCTGCAATAACTAGCCTGGTGGCCTTGGGCAAATTACCCAACATCTCTGTGCCAACATGTTCTCCTCTATAAAATGAGTATAACAGTACCTACCTTATAATCATTCTTTCAATTAAGAGTGAATCCATGTAAAGCACTTAGAGTTGTGCCTGGCACACAGTAAGTGCTCAGAAAATGACGTTTATGTTTCTGTAATTTGGGACATGGCTTATTGAAAAATAATTAGATTGTGAGATGAATTACTGGTTCTAGTACCAACCTTATCGTGCATGACCTAACACATTAATTACTCTGTACCTTAATCTTATTTTTTAAATAAAGAGATAGGGAAAAACAATCTTTGGATCTCCAATATACTCTAAACAGTATGCAGGAATAAGAGGGCATTGCGTACTTCAGCCAAAATGTTGAGATCAGAGTCGGTTATCAGACAGGCCATCTCAATAATCTGGTCCTTCTCAATGTCCAATCCCGTCATCTGTAATAAAAAATATATATATATTATACATAACACACACAAAACCATCTTTCTGGACTATTTTACCCAAGTTTATTTAACAGGAATTCCCTCAAGCAAATTCAATTCATATCCCACAGCCAAGATAGAAGAGACAATAATGCTCCCTGGGCAAGCCCTCAAAAGTATTAAATAGTCGTCTATTCAATCACATTTATCAAAAACCTGCTATATGTCAGGCAACCTGGTTCTACTCTAGGACAGATGCAAAATAAGCAAAACTGAGTGCTAACAGCATTCGATTTTGGCAGAGTTAGATAACTAACATCGCTACGTCTCAGCAGTTTACAAAGTTTTTATACTGATTACACCACTTGATCTTCACCGCAATCAAATGTAGAAAAAGTACTGTTATTATCCTCATTTCATATATGAGAGAACTCAGGCTTCAAGGAAGGGGATGTTCCTGGCAGGAGTGTGGAAAACCTAAAGGGAACAAAAGTGGGATCTACTCCCAGCTCAGATCCGCACAACAGTCCGGCTGGAATGAGCGGACTCCTCTTTCTGGGCCTCAGTTTCCTGGTTTATGGAATGAAGGGTAAGGCTGAGTCATCTCCGGAGTCCCGTCTGGCTCCAACAACCCAGGGTCCCATAAGGCTGGGGAAGTGGGGCTAGCAGAGCCGCTGTCCCACCCCACCCCTACCCGTGACCCAAAGCTCAAAGCGACCAGAGTTGGCGAGTGGGGGAATGGGGGAGTGGGGGAGTGAGAGGGTAGGGGGGGTGGGGGAGTGGGGGGGGAGGGGACAGCCATATGGATGACTCCTCCTTTCTGAAAAGAAACCCCAGAGTCCAGCAGAGTTCCCAACACCCCAACACCCGCAGAACTCCTGCCCCCCCCCCGACTTGCCCCGCGCCTCCCACTCCCGGGAGGAACTCACCTGACACATCCGAGACCCAGACCCCCGCCGCTCTCCCCGGACAGGCTCACACGAAACCTCACTCGCCTGCCCTCACCCACCACCGACCTCACTCACCTCCAGGTCCACCCAGACCATCCGCTGGGCCATGCTCTCCCCCGCCGCCATGGCTGCGCCACCTTCGCGGACACCCCGCACTCCGAACTGCCCGCGGCCCCCACTCACACCTCGCAACAGCCTGGAGCACAGGGAGCCGCCTAGCATCACCCGGCACGCGCAGCCGCTACCCCGGCCTCAGCCGGCGCTGGCGCAGGCGCGGTAGTCGCTAAACGTCGCAAACCCGCGGGGAGGCGCAGGAGCAAAAACCACAAGTCCCAGCATCCAGTGCGCCGGCTCGCCCTGAACAGCCCGGTTTAACTGCCGAATAGGATGATGGGACTTAGAGTCTCGCCTGTTATTGCGACCGATTTCTCCACCCCCGCCACGTGTTTTCAGATGTTATTGGACGCGCTTGTTTTTCAGAACTAAGTTTATTCGTTTCAAAGAGTCATTTCCTGAGTTTGGATTAGTTGTAAACTGCCTAGTTGTCAAAGAACCTCCTTATGTTGTTTGGTCAAAAATGACCTGGTTATCTATTTTTAGGTTAGGAGGATCAAATATATCTTTGATTTTTATGCTCGCTCCCCCTCCCCCGCCCCTCTTTTTACTTACCTGCCCTTCCACTACACACACTGCGTATTTTTCTCATTTGATACGTATTAGTTGTGGAAGTCCCTTCCTTTCATTGGCAAAGAGTTATTCCATATTTCTTCTAGAGGGATGTTTGTTTCGTTCAGCTGTTAGGTATCTCTGGTAATGATTACTCCTCCACCCTTCACAAGTTCTCAAAGTTAAATCTAGACCTTGTATGACGAATCCAGGCGGCAAATTAAGTGAAAATGAATTAAAATCTGCTAAATTCGCTCTGTAATCTGCTTTGCTTTTTGTTATTTTGAGAGAGAGAGAGAAACATCGTTGCCTTAGGCTCCAGGCTCATCGTGGAACCTGCAACATTGGTTTATTGGGAGGATGCTCTAACCAGCTGAGCTACCAGGCCAGAGTTGCTTTGGTTTTAATGAAACTATATTTACTCCATCATTTCCGCAAGTAAAGATGGCTACCAACAGGACCTTTCAAGTCTCTTAAATCTTAGCTATTCAGTAGCAAATTTCTGTGCGGAGTGCAACTTTGTCACAAGCATTGGATTCAGCCTAGAATTATGTCCTCTATATATTTTCCTGAAAGTCGTATTGCCACTAATTACAGAGCTTGTGATCCTTCGCATAGTGGTTCCTACATGGTGAGCTGGCATTGTGAGAGAGAAACTTTATTGCCTTATGAGACTGTAACAATAGAGTGGATTTCACCTTTAATTCTTTTGTTATACCCAACCCACCACCAGCCCAGGCTCTGAGAAACTCTCTTTGAAGAGTCATTAAATTGTGTGCACGGATTATACACATACAGTATGAAGACTTTCATTAAGCAGATTGTGTATAGTTGTAACCACATTGCCTGATGAGTCACATTGTTTTGCTATAGCTTTTTATTCGTATGTAGCCTACTTTTAGGTGAATGGCATTATAATGTAAGATTTACAGTTTACTGGGTTTTATGTGTAATATCATTAGATTAGTAATCTTCAATATTAATGTCCCAAAGCAGAGCAATGTATGCATCAAATTAACAAATCAAAACCATGAAAATAAGAGAGAGGATAGACTCAAGAAAATGGAGCCCTAGAATCTAAAAGCAGCCTTGTCCCACAGTGGACTCAATCATTTCTTTCTCTTTTCCTTAACAGAATTTATCTCAAAGCTACACCACTCTAAGAGACTTCGTTTCTTTCAAATCTGTTGTGAAACCATAAAAACTGCTTTTGTTAATTAACATCAAGTGTATAGGACCAAGAAATCTTGCTCTTTAAAATCATAGACAATGAGTAACTACTACTTGATGTTATTTCAGTGAGAATAGAACATCTCTTATTGAAAGAAGCTGAGCCATTTAGGTCACTTTGACACAGAGAAACTGCTTCTCTTTCTAACACAGGGGCAGAGATTCAGATAAAAAGCCTTCAGCCAGCATTCCATTTATCTTAACTTTGTATTTTCTAAGGAAACAAGACCCGCAGTCAGCGTCTCAATACTGCTGGTAGCCAAGCTATAATGTTCCTATCAGAATCTATGACAATGTTTCTAACAGGACATGGCCAAGGCCACACAAACCCTCCCTTATAATAAGAGATCTCTAAATCTTTTTTTTTTTTTTACAGTTTTTTACTTTCATTTTTTAAAATTGTGGCAAAATATACATAACATAAAATTTCCCATTTTAACCATTTTAAGTGTGCAGTTTAGTGGCATTAAGTAAATTCTGATTGTTGTGCAACTATCACCCCTATCCATCTTCAGAATTTTATCTTCCCAAATTGAAACTTCATACCCATTAAATACTAACTCCCCATTTCTGCCCAGTTGCTGTTCACCAACATCCTATTTATCCCTATAATTTAACTACACAAGGTACCTCATATAAGTGAAATCATACAGTATTGGTCCTTTTGTGTCTGGCTTATTTTACTTATCAAAATGTCCTCAAATTCATCCAAGTTGTAGCATGTGTCAGAATTTCCTTCCTTTTCAAGGCTGAATAATAATTCAATGGATATATACAAATATCACATCTTATTTATCCATTCATTGGTTGATGGATACTTGGGTTGCTTCTACCCTTTGGCAATTGTGAATATTTACATGGATTTTAATTTTATTTTTTTACTGTTGCTTTCTTACCAGGACTTCCCCAGCCCTGCTTTTTTCTTCTAACATCCTAAAGAAAGATTACTGTAAAAACAACCCATAGATGATCCTCACTTCCCTTAGTTCTTCTTTAGAATCATCCTAAACCCTTTTTATTTTTCATTGATTTTTAGAGAGTGAAAGGGAGGGAGGGAAAGAGAGAGGGGAAAAAAAGACACATCGATGTGAGAGAGACACATTGATTGGTTGCCTCCCGTACATGCCCTGACTGTCGCTGGGGAGGGAACCTACAACCCAGTACATGCCCCTGACTGGACATCGAATCCACAACCTTCAGTGCATGAGCCACTGAGCGACACCAGCCAAGGCCTCCTAAACCTTATTATTATTATTTTTAATCCTTCTCTACTTCTTAGGAGAGGTCTCTGAATCCTCTTGTTAATTATTACATAGTTCACAAACCTAATATTGTTAATGTTATGTTCCTAATGAGTTTTATCTGATAAGCTTTATCACATTCCTACTAAAATAGACTTTAATTTCCAGAATATATGTATTTTTATACTTTAAAGCACTAGCACAGAGCCATATTGTAATGGTAGTAGTACTACCCCTGTTTCCCCGAAAATAAGACAATGTCTTATATTAATTTCTGCCCCCAAAGACACGCTAGGTCTTATTTTCAGGGGATGTCTTATTTTTCCATGAAGAAGAATACGGTACACATTTATTGTTAAATGAAAATAAAGGAAATTTATTACCTGTATACGGTGCGGTAGTACGGTAGTTGTCAACACAAACCAGAAAAATCGTGAATCCTACAGTATCAAGAATTTACTCATTTATTCAATGACAATCATGGCATCATCTTCTGGAACATCATCATAACAATCCAATTCCTGAATTTCCTGGTGAATTTCTTGTGACTCCATTTCTTTCAGAAACAGTGGACCAAATCTCTCATGTTTAGCAATAGCACTGTCTTTAAATGAGTACTTCTTGTCAAGGTAGCCTGCTCGCAGTGCATTTGCAATGCAACTGTCAGTGATTTTCTCCCATGAATTCTTCACCCAAGTCACAACTTCTTGCAGTTTAGGTTTCACAAAGTTTCCACACTGATTTCTCTCCATTCTATTTTCAATGTAGTCATTAATTTCCATGTGCAAATTGTCTTTGAATGGCTTGTTTATTGCAATATCAAGAGTCTGGAGATAGGCCGTCATTCCTGCGGGAATCATTATCTGATCTATTTTTCTTTCGTGAAGAAATGTCTTCATGTCTTTAGTGTGGTGAGTGCTGGCTGCATCCCAGACTAGCAGACCTCTTTGGCTCCCTCGCATAACAAGCAGCAGCATTAAATCGACCCACTTCCTTATAACTGCTTGTGTGGCCCAGGCTTTTTCAGTTTCAAGAATAAAAACGCCCAAAACACGTTCAATCTTTTCCTTCTTGCCCTTAGAAATGATTAAAGGTGGGATTTTAGTGCCATCCAGACGAATTGCCAAAATACAGGAAACACGTGCACTTTCGTAAGCAGTGGAGGGAATGTACACTAAGGAGGCACCCCACTGTTCAATTGTTGTTTGAGATGATTGGCCCATAAACACTGCAGTTTCATCCATAGCAATCATGTTGGAAAGATTGTATTTAGAGAAGTCAGCATCATCAATAAAGGACTTGAATGCAAGTGCTCGCTTAATAACTTGAGTATCTTCCAACCTAAACAATGTTGTAGATCTTCTTAAAGATAGTTCACTTCGCTGAAGGAAATTATCCAGCCAGTGTTGTGATGCTTTGAAGTCTTCGGGGGCTATGTCAAACTGTGGTGCCATTGCAAGGGCAAATTCTTGAATCTGAGCCCTATTCACAACCAAAGCCTTTGCTCTCCTGTCAACAACCCATTCACAGGTCAGGTCTTCCAGCTCGGAAAATAATGGTTGCCGACCTGATCCACACTTGCGCTTTTTAGCATTTCCCTTGTCCACTTGTTCAATGAGGTTACCATACTCTGCTCGCCATTTTCGGACCAATCGGATACTCAACATCTCCTCTTTGCAGAAAGCAGTAAGATTTTGGCCCCAAGAGTCTTCCACGATTCCTTTCTTGTACTCCACGGAGTAGCTTTTTCTTTTTGCGCTCATTTCTACGGGTAAAAAAAAAAAAGGAATTGGGGTATCAAGGTGGGGGGAGGGGATCACTCAAAATGACACAGGGGGGATCAGAGGGGGGAATCAAAATGGCACAGGAGAATCAGAGGGGGGGATTACCATTTTAGTAACCCCTTTTGATCCTCCTGTGTCATTTTGATTGTCCCCTCTGATCCTCCTGTGTCATTTTGATTGTCCCCTCTGATCCTCCTGTGTCATTTTGATTGCCCCCTCTGATCCTCCTGTGTCATTTTAAGTGATCCCCCTACCCCCACCCCTGTGCCACTGAACACCTTCACCAGACATCTCCCCTACCCCTTTATCAGACATTTACCCCCTGGGGCCTGCCTGGGGACTGTCACTGGGCTTGCTGGGGCCTGGATCTGGGCTGGAGCAGGGTCTGCCACTGACTGAGAACCTTCAGTCATCATGAAGGCGGCCGCGAGCATCAGGTAGTGTCACCAGAGACAGACCAGCACTCACCACCTTCGCCGCGTCCCGTCCGCTCTAATCCTCCTGTTCTTCTACACGCATCTGCGAAAGTCTCCTCCTCTCTCCCGCCCCGCGCTCACCGCTCACTCCGACCTCCGCTCCACCTCCACACAGCAGTGAGGTCAGGACTCCGCGTAACGTCACTGGTTGCTAGACGCCAGTCAGGGCAGCCCTAGCGACCAGTTTACAGTAAATTAATTTTCATTCTGAGACAGAGCCCGGGGCCTTATTTTCGGGGGATGCCTTATATTTCACTCAGAAGGTAACCTGTAAGTAGGTCTTATTTTCGGAGGATGTTTTATTTTCAGGGAAACACAGTAGTTAGTAGTCGCCAAAGTAATGAGACTATCTCACAACTATAAATTGTCCTGCGGTTTATAAAGCATTTTCAAATAGGCAGTAGGTGCCTCACGAAGAGTTACTCGTTGATGATAATATCTCTTCTTTTACTCCTTTATGGAACTTTCTCTTGAGAAATGTTGACATCAAGTTTACTGCCAATACTAATAATTGCTATCTACTTCCTTCTAGCGGTCTGGGGAGGAATAAAGGATGATAAATCTTTTGCCTTTACCTTATATCACTGTAAAAAGTGTATATAAAACAACCATAATCTTCAAAATGCACCTTGGTCAAAATGGACACCTTAAAGGTTTTCACGAAATTTGAATTGCATTTTATCTCTGTTCAGTTCAACAAACATTTACAGAATACTTGGTGTGTATCAAACACTTTGCTAGAATGCCAAAGTAAAAATACATTTATTAAGCTGATATTTATTATACCACACACTATAGGTATTTAAGATTTTAATGGTTTATTTTGGGTTTAGAATTGTTTATTTAGCAGATAAGGAAATAACTTTAATATTTCCTTCTGTGAAATGAGTTGTATGATGATTTTTTTTTTTTTTTGCATGGCATGCGTTTCGAATTTTATTGCACTTTTTCCATGACCATTGAATCCTGCTGGACTCTGTGTCCAGGACTCTGTGTCCAGAGCTCTGTGGCCTGGGAGGGTGAAGCTATGCAGCAAGCAGTTCACACGGAGAAACTGCCTGAGGGGAGCAGCGACCAATGACCTAGTCGCAATGGTTGCAAAAACCCCTTCAGGACTGAACCCTGTCCTTGTTGCTGTCAGCCACCGGTCCTTGACTGTCCCTGGGTCACAGGCAGGAAGCATGGCTGGTGGCTGCAGCTCACGTCCACAATCCTAAGGTGAAACAGTGGATCCTACAAGCCTAGCAGCACAATTTCAGGTCTTTGAACCCCTTCCACCCACGCTTCCCAGATGCTTCCCTCAAACATGGAGCACTTTCTGTCAGAAGCAGGAGAGTGCCACTGTCTCCATCTGGGAACATCTCCGGAGACTGTTGCATAGCGAGGCAGGGATTCCCAGAGAACCTGCTAGAAAATGCTGGAGATCGATGCAAGGGCCAGCCCAGATTGAGGTCCCCTTGATGAGCCCACCAGTGGTATGATGAATAAATAAAAACATGAACATCTAATATGTTACATAGTAGTTAACCTTGAAAAAAGGGAAAATAAGAACACAACACAAAATCTATGGGACACAGCAAAAGCAGTCCTAAGAGGGAAATTCACAGCAATATAGGCCAACCTCAAGAAGCAAGAAAAATTTCAAATATACCATCTAAACTTACACCTAAAGGAACTAGAGAAAGAACAATAAACAAAGCCCTAAGTAAGCATACAATGAAGATTGGAGTGGAAATAAATGAAATAGAGTCTTGAAAAATAGAGTGAAATCAATAAAACCAAGATCTGGTTCTTTGAAAAGATAAACAAGATTGACAAACCTATAACCAGACTCATGAAGAAAAAAAAGATAGAGGCCCCAAATGAAGTCACAAATAAAAGTAACAACTGACACCGCATAAATACAAAGAATTGTATTTTGAAATATTGAGAGCAACTATAGTCCAACAAGTTGGACAATCGGGAAGAAATGGATAAATTCCTACAATTATACAATCTTCCAACACTAAATCCAAAAGAACCATAAAATCTGAACTGACTGATTACAACCAATGAAATTGAAGCAGTAATCAAAAATTCCCGACAAACAAAAGTCCTATATTCCAGAAAATTCAAGAGCAGGGAAGACTCCTGAGCTCATTTTATGAGGTCAGTGTTAACCTAATTGTAAAACCAGAAAAAAACATGACAAAGAAAGAAAATTATAGGTCAGTATACCTGATGAACATAGATGCTAAAATCCTCAAAAAAATATTAGCAAACTGAATCCAACAATACATTAAGAAGATCATTACCACAATCAAGTGGGATTTATTCCTGGGATGCAAAGTTGCTACAATATACATAAATCAATTAACATGACAAACCACACAAACAAAATGAAAGATAAAAATCATATGATCTTGGTGGGGGGCAATGGTAAGATATGAACACATATAATACTTTAATAAAAATATATATAAAGGAAAAAAAAGAAAAAATAAATAAATAAAATAAAATCTAAAAAAATAAAAAAATCATATGATCTTATTAATAGTTATAGAAACAACATTTGACAAAACTCAACACCCATCCTATATAATAAAAGAGTAATATGCAAATTAACCATCACTTCGCTACACCCACCAACCACGCCCACCAGCCAATCAGGAGCGAGTATGCAAATTAACCCGACTAAGGTGGCGGTTAATTTGCATATCCAGGTGTAGAGCGAAGACTGAAGACAGCATAGAAGGAAGCCAAGCATTGCAGAAGGGAGCGAAGCTGCGGAGAAGCAAGCAAGTGGGGCTGCGGAGAAGGGAGGGAAGCAGGCGGGGCGGGGGAGAAGGGAGGGAAGCAGACCGCCGCAGGAAGCCCTATTGCAGGAATCTTCCTGCAACGGGCCTCTAGTCTATATATATAAAAGCCTAAGCGACCATCGCAACCGAAACAACCGAACGGACGACTGAACAGGCTGCGTGGGGCAACCAGGCCAGAAGGGGCGTTAGTGAGGGCCGACCAAATGACTGAGCAGCAGGCTGCATGGGGTGACCAGGCTGGCAGGGGTGTTAGTGAGGGCCAACCAAACAACTGAGCAGCAGGCAGCATGTGGCGACCAGGCCGGTGGGGGGACGGGGGGACAAGGAGGGGCAACCAAACGACCAAACAGCAGACTGTGTGGGGTGCCCAGGCCGGTGGGAGGGGCAGTTAGGGGTGACCAGGCCAGCAGTGGGGGGCAGTGAGGAGTGACCAGGCTGGCAGAAGGGGACAGTGAGGGGCAACCAGGCTGGTGGGGAGGGGGCAGTTGGGGGCAACCAGGCCATCAGGGGGGGCAGTTAGGGGTGATCAGGCAGGCAGACAGGTGAGCAGTTAGGAGCCAGTGTTCCCAGATTGTGAGAGGAATGTCTGACTGCCGGTTTAGGCCCGATCCCACAGGCCTAAAGATAAAAATCATATGATCTTATGATCTTACTTGCAAAGAAGTAAAATGGTCATTATTTGCAATGACATGATATTGTATATAGAGAACACTTATAGTTTCACAAAAAGTTACTAGAACTGATAAAGAAATTCAGTAAAGTAGCAGGATACAGACATATGCCCTGACCAGGAAGGGGACCGTGACCTCCTGGTTCAGAAGTTGATGCTCAACCACTGAACCACGCCAGGCAGGTGTTTTTTTTTCTTTTTCTTTTTTAAATTTATTTTAGAAAGGAAGGGGAAAAGAGAAAAAAAACATTGATGTGATAGAAACATCGATCAGTTGCCTTTCATATGCAACCCTGACTGGGGATCCAACCTACAACCTACATATGTGCCCTGGATCAAACCCATAACTTTTTGGTGTATGGGATGATGCTCCAACCACCTAAGCCATGCAGCCATAGCAAAAGATGCAAATCATGTGTTAATTAACTTAGTGGGGAAATTCTCTCACAATGTACATCAAACCATTAGGTTGTACACTTTATTTATTTATTTTTTTCATGTTTGAAGTCTGAATTTACTTCTATTTAAAAAAAATGCTCAAGGAGGATCCAAGATGGTGGCCGACAAGATGGCAATGATGGAGATAGTTTGAGTGAGTGAAAGAGTGAAAGGATAGTGTGTGGACGTACAGGGAGTGTGTGTATGTGTGAGTGAGGGACAGTTATATTCCACAGGACTGTCGGGGACTGGCAGACTAGGCTCCCCTGGCCAGCCAGCCTCTACTACTGCTGAAATCTCTCCTGGGACAGCCAGCTCTGCCACAGAGACATTTCCATCTTGAAGGGGAGAGCGGCTGTGATCAGAAGCCCAGACTTACCTTCACCCAAGGAGACCTCGGATACCACCCAAGACCCTAAAGCCAAATGCTCAGGGACCAGCTGCCTCGGCTGCAAACCCATGAACATCGAGACTCCAGCCTCCCCAGCCGCAGGCACCTAAAAAGTTTGTCCAGGGAGACAAGGTAGCGGCCAAATAGGCGGACAGGTCCTGCACCTTCTAACACAGCAGATAGAAGAAACAGCTGAATCGAATAACATCCACCTGGAATTGGCAAATTAAACACAGCTGGGGAGGCAATCCATGGACGGAAAGGTCAGAGATTGCCTGGAGAGGGTGGGATTGGGGATCTGGGCTGGAGGGAGAAATGCACACAGCGGGGACTAGAGTCTCAGAGGGAGACTGTGCTGAACCAAATTCGCGTCCCTTGGGGTCAGTGTAGCCCTCAAATGTGGAAGGGGGTCCACAGGGCTGCTGGCAGTAGGGGACTCTAGATCTAAGCCCACAGCCATGGGAGGCTGCACCCAGAAAGGCAGCCTGAAATTCTACACCAGCTGCACAGTGCCAGGGGGAGAAAGATGCTAGGTGGTGCGGTTGCTCTATATTTGTAATTTCCTTGCTAAACCCAGTGCATGGGATCTTTCAAATAAAAACTCTCATCGAGACTGCAGGGGAAGGTGGTTTTTGTGGAAACTGGGGAGCAGAATAGGGAGAGATGATCAAGGGACATTTTTCTCCTGAAGACCAGGCTCCTCCTAACAGCACAGCTGCACCCAGCCTTGAGCTCGGCAAGGAAACAAAGATTCAAAATACCCCCAGGGAGCCCTCAGGGACTGGGTTGAGGGGCCATTTGGTCCTGGAAACTAATACAGAAACACCGCCACCTAGGGACCATGTCAGAAATAGATGCTTGTGCCCTAACCGCTTTTGCTCAGTGGATAGAGCATCGGCCTGCAGACTGAAGGGTCCCAGGTTCGATTCCGGTCAAGGGCATGTACCTTGGTTGCAGGCACATCCCCAGTACGGAGTGTGCAGGAGGCAGCTGAACCGATGTTTCTCTCTCATCGATGTTTCTAACTCTCTATACCTCTCCTTTCCTCTCTGTAAAAAATCAATAAAATATATTTAAAAGAAAAGAAAAGAAAAGAAATAGATGCTTGTGCAAATACAACTGAAAGCAGGCAGAAAAACAAAGTGGGCAGATTGATCCCGCCTGGCTGAAACCAAGACTGTGTGGCGTCTGACACAGAGGAGTGGTGGATCGCTGGGAACTTCAACACTGTGCTAACTACCTGACAGGAAACAGACGTGGAAGGCAGAACAGTAGAGAGGGGTCTTAACCCAGCCCCCATGGGACATTGAAGCTCTGCTGAAGCGAGCAAACTTCACTTTTTTATTTTTTATCTTTTACATAAGAAACTAAAAATTTTTTTCACTTTATTTTATTTTTTATTATTATTATTTACCTTTTAAATTTTTTTTGGATTAGTGTTCTACATTCTATTTTTATCATTATTTTACTCTAACTTACTTTTTTCCTTTATGCCAAAACTTTCTTCCTCAGTCTTCCCTTTCTCATCCTGTTTCTCTTCTCCTATTCCTGCTTTAGTTTTTCTCTATCCTTTCTTTTTATTCCTTGTTAAAAATTGCTCTTCTTCCCCTGGCCGGGAAGGTCAATTGATTGCAGCATTGTCCTGAAATGCCAAGGTTGCAGGTTTGATCCCCGGTGAGGGCACATATAGGAAACAACCAATGAGTGCATAAGTAAGTGGAACAACAAATCAATGTTTCTCTCTCTCTCTCCCCCTCTCTCCTTCTCTCTCTCTAAAATTCAATAAACAAACATTTTAAAAATCATTTATCTTCTTTATCGACACCTTACTATTAAAGTAGTCTTGGTTGGCCTACTCATATATCTAATTTCCTCTCCCCTGCTCCAAGTCCATGCACACTTCTCTTTTCTCTTTCTTTGCTAGCCCAAATTTTTTTCTTTCTTGTTGTTTTTGTTTGTTTGATTGTTTGTTAGTTTTTTTGTTTTTGTTTTTTTATTTTATGCTTTTGTTTTTCTTCTCCTCACTTGTTCTCTTCTTCTACAAATAGTTTAATTAGTTTCAATAACTAATTCAGGCCTATCTGCTCTCTATTCTCCTTTTCCAAAAATAGATGAATACATAGATAGATTAAAGAAAGGGAAAATTTTTTATATATATTTTTCTTTTATATATATACTAGAGGCACAGTGCACAATATTTGTGGATGTGGGGAGGTGTCTCTCAGCCTGGCCTGCACCCTCTCACAATCCAGGATCCCTCTTGCAATTCAGGACCACTGGCTCCTAATTACTTGCCTGCCTGCCTGCCTGATCACACCTAACTACTCTGTCTGCCTGCCTCATCACCCCTAACCACTCACCTCCCTGCCTGATTACTCCTAACTACTCTGTCTGCCTACCTGAACCCCCCAAACACTTGCCTGCCTGCCTGATTGCCCCTAACCACTCTGCATGCCAGCCTGACCCCCCTAACCACTCACTTGCCTGCCTGACCCCCCTAACCACTCACTTGGCTGCCTGATTGCCCCTAACCACTAGCCTGACTGCCTGATCACCCCTAACCACTCGCCTGCCTGCCTGATTGCCCCTAACTGCTTGCCTGCCTGCCTGATCTCCCCTAACCATCTCTGCCTTGGCCCCTGCCGCCACAGCTTTGTCCAGAAGGATTTCTGGAATGACGTCTAGAAGGTTGCTCAGCTGCCAGGTCTAATTAGCATATTACACTTTTATTATTATAGATTTTAATATATATTTTAAAATTATTTTTTAATTATTATTTTCTACTATTTTTTGAGTATTTTGTTTTTTACTTTTCTTCTTTTATGCGCATTCTCTTTCTACATACTCTATACTGAATCATGGCCATTTCCCCATTCATTTGATTTCTTTACCTTACCTTCTGGAAATAAGCTCTGCCTCTTCAGATTCAGCTTCTCTCCTTTTCTGGGTGTTTGTTGTTTGCATTTTTTGGATTAGTTGTTTGTATTTTGGAGTTTTCTCCCCATATACATATATTTTTTCCCCTTCTTTTTTCTTTTCTCTCTTACCTTTTTTCCTTTTCTCAATATCATTTTTGAGCTCTTATCTCTCCCCTAATTCTCTTTTCTCTGGTGGTCACCTTTATTTGAGGTTATTGGTATTGTGAATACATTTGTGTTTTGTGCCCTCTGGGTTGTGTCTTGTCAAGTTATATTTTGTTTCTTTAAGTCAATGTGGTAGAGAGTGAGCCACATAACCAGACACCTTGAGAGGCACAAACATGGGGAGACAAAGTAACAGCCCCCTTATGAAAGAAAAAGAGGAATCACTAGAAAAGGATGTAAACAAAATGAAGGAAAGCAATTTGTCAGAGAATGAATTCAGAGCAATGGTCATAAGGATCCTGAAAAGGATGGAAGACAAATTTAGCAACATGTGTAAGAACCAAGAGGAAATGAAGAATAACCGAGAAGAAATGAAGAATGACATAGCTGCCATAAAGAACACAATAGAAGGCATCAACAGTAGACTAGAAGAAGCTGAGGACTGCATCAGTGAGCAAGAAGACAAGGTAGGAAAAAATACCCAAGCAGGGCAGCAACTGGAAAAAAAAAAACAACTTAAAAAACAGGAGAAGAGCCTAAGAGAACTTTGGGACAACACGAAACGAAACAGCATCCACATAATAAGGGTGCCAGAAGGAGAGGAAACTGAGCAAGCAATAGAAAACCTGTTCGAAGAAATGACAGAAAACGTTCCTGATATTGGGAAGAAAAAAATCACACAAATCCAAGAAGTTCACAGAGTCCCAAATAAGATGAACCCAAAAAGACTGACACCAAGACACATTATAATTAAACTAGAGGCCCGTTGCACAAAGAAATTCGTGCAATAGGCCTTCCTTCCCTTGGCTTCCAGCACCGGTTTTCCTCCGGCACCCGGGACCCAGGCCTTCGCTCTGGCTGGAGTCTGCCATCTTTGCTGTAGACTCCGGCCAGAGTCTGCCTTCTTCGTTTTCGTTGCAGACTCCGGAGTCTGCAGTCTTCGTCTTCACTGTGGCCAGAGTGCCACTCCTGTAGATCCCTTCGCTCCCCGCCCTCCCTCTCATAGCAGGCATCCTGCCCCGCCTGGCCACTCAGCACCTGGAGCACCTGGGTGGCCGCCATTTTTGGCCTTCTAATTTGCATATTCCCCCCTGATTGGCTGGTGGGCATAGTGGAGTGATGGTCAATTTGCATGTTTCTCTTTTATTAGTGTAGATTGGCAAACACCAATGACAAAGTAAGAATCTTAAAGCTGCCAGAGAGAGGCAGAAAGTTAACTATAAGGGATCTCCCATCAGACTACCAATTGATTTCTCAACAGAAAGACATCAGGCCAGAAGGGAATGGAATGAAATACACAAAGTGATGCAAAGCAAGGGTGTGAATCCAAGAATACTATACACAGCAAGGCTATCATTCAAAATTGAAGGTGAAATTAGGAGCTTCACAGACAAAAAAGGACTAAGGGAGTTTATTACCAACAAACCAGCAATGCAAAAAATGCTAAAGGGACTGCTATAAAAAGAATAAATAGGAAGGGAAGAAGGGACACAGGCATAAAGAATAAAAATGGCAACAAACAAGTACCTATCAATAATATCTTTAAATGTAAATGGATTAAATGCCCCAATCGGAAGACATAGGGTAGCTGAATGGATAAGAAAACATGACCCATATATCTGCTGTCTACAGGAGACCCACTTCAGAACAAAGGACTCACACAGACTGATAGTGAAGGGGTGGGAAAAATTTTTTCAGGCAAATGGAAATGAGAGAAAAAAAAAAGCTGGAGTAACAATATTTATATCTGACAAATTAGACCTCAAAGAGAAGGCCATAACAAGAGATTAGGAAGGCCACTTCATAATACTAAAGAGAGCAATTGAACCACAAGATATAACTCTGGTAAACATATATTCACCCAATACAGGAGCACCCAAATAGTCTCTTCATTCATTTATACACAGCCCCTTTTCCAGGTCCCTGAACCCTTGTAGATGGTGTTGGGAAAATTAGACAAGTACATACAAAAAAAAAATGAAACTAGACCACCAACTTACACCATACACAAAAATAAACTCAAAATGGCTAAAGGACTTAAATGTAAGATAGGAAACCATAAAAATCTTAGACAAAGTCATAGGCAGCAAAATATCAGACACATATCCTAGCAATATCTTTACCAATACAGCTCCTAGGAAAATGGAAATTAAGGATAAAATAAACAAATGGGACTATATCAAAATAAAAAGCTTCTGGACAGCAAAAGAAACCATTAACAAAACAACAAGAGTGACCACTGCATGGGAGAACATATTTGCCATTGTTATCTCCTATAAGGATTTAATCTCCAAAATTTATAGGGAACTCATAGAACTTAACAAAAGGAAGATAAACAATCCAATCAAAAAATGGGCAAAGGACCTAAATAGACACTTTTCAAAAGAGGACATACAGAAAGCCAAGAGACATATGAAAACATGCTCAAAGTCACTAATCATCCAAGAGATGCAAATCAAAACAATGAGGTACCTCCTCATACCTGTCAGAATGGCTATCATCAACAAATCAATAAAGGACAAGTGTTGGCAAGGATGTGGAGAAAAAGGAACCTCATGCACTGCTGGTGGGAATGCAGACTGGTGCAGCCACTGTGGAAGACAATATGGAGTTTCCTCAAAAAATTAAAAAATGGAACTCTCATTTGGCCCAGTAATCCCACTTCTAGGAATATATCCCAAGAAATCAGAAAGGATATATGCACCCCTATGTTCATAGCAGCACAATTTACAATAGCTAATATTTGGAAACAGCCTAAGTGTCCATCAGCTGATGAGTGGATTAAAAAATTGTGGTACATCCACATAATGGAATACTACGCTGCTATAAAAAGAAGGAACTCCTACCATTTGCAACAGCATAGATGGAACTGGAGAGCATTATGCTAAGCGAAATAAGCCAGTTGGATAAAGATAAATATCACATAATCTCACTCATTTGTGGAGTATAATGAACAACATAAACTGATGAAAATAGATCCAGAGACATAGAAGCATCGAACAGACCATCCATCCAACCTCAGAGTGAATGGGGGGCAGGGTGGGTTAGAGATCAACCAAAGGATTTGTACGCATGCATATAAGCATAACCCATGGACACAGACAGTAGGGGGGTTAGGATATGTGCTGGGGGGGTGGGAATGGCCGGGGAGAGGTCAATGGTGGGAAAAGGAAACATATGTGATACTTTATAAGTACTGAGCGCTAACCGATTGCGCCACTGGAGCTCCTTTATGTAATACTTTAAATAATAAAGAATTTAAATTAAAAAATAAATAAACAGGGCGCTGCTGGGTCTCCATCAGGGAAGCAGTGTTCCACCAAGTCCCAGCTTTCCTTCTCTTGTCTATCTTTTCTCAATCCTTCATCGCCCCCACTCGGGTTCACCATTGGCCGTGCTGGCGTGGCACAAGTGGCGCCCAAACTGGGCCTGAGTAGGGGGGTATCTATAATTATTAGGTGAAAGGAGGCCCCAAGGCGTGTGCACACAGAAAGTAAGGTAGGGAGCCAAAGTGTGGTAATAGCTCGGTGTAAAACATGGGGGGAAAAATAAATAAATAGCACATCAATGACATCAAGGAGTTATGGGATATCAATCAACATTATATAAGTGTAGCTAGAGTTTCCAAAGAGGAACGTGAAGACAAAAGTAATTATTTTGGCCGTGGCCAGGTAGCTCATCAACTCAATACACCAAAGTTGTGAGTTCAATCCCTCAGGGCGCATACAATAATCAACCAATGAATACATAAATAAGTGGAACAATAAATTAGTGTTGTTTTCTCTCCCCCTCATCCCCTTTCTCTCTCTCTTTTTTTTTCTCTCTCTCTCTCAAATCAATAAAAAAGTTTTTAAAATGTTTTAAATAATGGCCAGATTTTTCCAAATTTGATGAAAACGATAAACCATACAGGTTAATGAACCCCAAGCAAAAGGACATGAAGAAAATAACACTAAGGCACGTCACAATCAAATTGCTCAAAATCAACCAGAGAAAAATAACACATTATGTACATGACAGTAGATTTTTTTTTTCCCATTGATTTTTTTAGAGAGAGTAGAAGGGAGGGAGAGAGAGAAAGAGACAGTGATGTGATCAATTGGTTGCCTCCTGCTCAAGCCCCGATGAGGGGTGGGGATCAAACTCACAACCCAGGTATGTGCCCTGACTGGGAATCAAACCCGTTACCTTTCAGTATACAGGATGATGCTTAACCCACTGAACCACATAGGCCAGGGATGGAGCCACATTTTTATAGTATTGAAAGAAAAAAAATCTGTCAACTTAGAATTCTACATCCAGCAAAAAATATGTATTTTTAAAAGGTGAAAAAGACTTTTTCAGACATACAAAATAATTTATCACCAGCAAGCCTGCACTATAAAAAGAAAAATCAAGTTCTTCTAGCAGAATACCAGATGGATAAATGTATCTACACAAAGGAAAAAAGAGCTACAGAAATGGCCGAAACTGGTTTGGCTCAGTGGATAGAGCATCGGCCTGCGGACTGAAAGGTCCCGGGTTCGATTCCGGTCAAGGGCATGTACCTTGGTTGCGGGCACATCCTCAGTGGGAGGTGTGCAGGAGGCAGCTGATCGATGTTTCTCTCTCATCGATGTTTCTAGCTCTCTATCCCTCTCCCTTCCTCTCTGTGAAATATCAATAAAATATATTAAAAAAAAAAGAGCTACAGAAATGACAACTATTGGAAAAATATGTACGGCTTTCTCTTATTTAAATCTCCTTAAAAGAAAATCTGTTTTTAACAACAATGCAGTGTGGGGCTTATACATATGTAAATATAAAATGTATAAACAGCACAGCCACTAACAAATCTGGGTGTAGGAGGGAAGGCGAAATACATCAGAAACTAAAACTGAACTATCATTAGAGATAGTCTTACAAAAATTATAAGAAATACTACATACAACACAATTAATGTGGAAAGATACAAAAAATGGTTGATTTTTTTGAAGGATATAAGGTATCCACATTGACTTCTGAGAAAGTAGAAAACATGAATAGAATAGCCATAAAGGAAATTGAGAAGGGAATAAAAGAGTTACTTCTAAGACCCCAACCCTATATAATAAAAGCCTAATATGCTAAGTGTCTGGTCATCCGGTCGTCCATTCAACCAATCAAAGCGTAATATGCTAATGATATGCTAAGGCCGCTCAACCGCTCACTATGATGTGCACTGACCACCAGGGGGAAGATGCTCTGACTTGTAGGTGAGCTTGCTGCTGGGGTCCAGCCAATCAGGACTGAGCAAGACCGGCCAGACACGCCCTAGAGCCCTTCCGTGGTCCCTCCCTAGCTGGCCAACCTCCTGCATCCCTCCCCAGCCCCTATCATGCACTGGTGTGATCCCTTGGCCTGGCCTGTGCCCTCTTGCAATCTGGGACCCCTTGGGGGGGGGGGGGGAGAGAGCCGGTTTCGGCCCGATCCCACAGGCCAGGCCAAGGGACCCCACTGGTGCACGAATTTGTGCACCAGGCCTCTAGTAGGTATATAAATGAACTTAAGTCTTCTAGAAACAGAGAATTCCTGTATTATTCAAATTTTTTTCAAGGCACTGAAAAAGATAAGCTTATCAACTCGCTCTACAAAACCAGTAGAACCATAATTCCAGAAACAAATTAAACATTTTTTAAAGAAAGCTTAATGAATACAGATAAAAAACTTCTTAAAAATTTGAAAACCAAATAGAATTCTAGAGTGAATTAAATGCACAATATATTGAGATACATAGTTTTAATAATAAAATGCAATAATGGTTCAAGGTTAGCAAATCTACTTTTAGAAAGTTTTCTCTGTTGAAGCCTTCTTTTTAAATTCAATTATTTGATAAATGTTCCTTCATCCATTTATCAAATATGTACAAAGTAGTCCTGTCTGGGTTGCTCAGTTGGTTGGAGTGGTGTCCCATACACCAAAAGGTTGCAGGTTTCCCAGTCAGGTTACATATCTAGGTTCAGGTTCCATCCCTAGTTGGGGTGAGTACAGGAGGCAACTGATCGATGTTTCTTTCTCACAGGGATGTTTCTCTCTCCCCCTTCCTCTCGCCCTAAAATCAAGAAAAACATATCCTTGGGTGAGGACTAAAATAAAAAATTTGCCTGGTCAATGTTTCTCAGTGGTTAGAGCATCAGCCCATGGACCTAAGGTTTGATTTCCGGTCAAGGGCACATACCTGGGTTTCAGGTTCAAGCTCCAGCCCCAGTTGGGGCCCATATGGGAAGCAACTAATCGATGTTTCTTTCTCTCTTTCTGCCCCCTCTCCCTTCCTTACACTCTCTCTAAAACTCAATTGAAAAAATATCATCTGGTGAGGATTAACAAAAAAAAAAAATAAGAAGAGAAAAATTTGCCAAGTATATTTATGCCAGGCACTGGACACCGGAAATTTCAGTAGTGAATAAAATATGGTCTCTGCTTTCATGGAGCTTAGATACACAAATAAAAAGAAAATGAAAATACAGTATAAAGGCTATTAAAGAGAAATAGAGTAGTACAAAAATACATAAACTGATACTTAAATATTAGGGTACTGTTGGAATAACCCTGTTGTGAGGAGTGCCCAGTCTAAGATGGTGGCAGTTGGTAAAAGGAACATGGGCCTTACAACATAACTAGAAAGTGGTATAAAATGTTTATGGTTGATTGGATGAAGAAGGGTAGAGTCAAAGATTCTTTGGGGGGCGGGAGGGGTGCCTTAATATACATCCTATATAATAACTAATATGCTAATTAGACCAAACAGCCGAACGACTGTCTGGACGACCTTCTGGATGAAGCCAGGGCTGCAAGGGCTGGCTGGGGCTGCAAGAGCTGAGTCCCTTGCACAAATTTCATGCATCAGGCCTCTAGTTATGTATAAAAAGATAAAATAAGGGTCAAGCAAATTTGGAAAACACAAAGTTAAGTATAAACAGATTTCTTCTTCTTCTTCTTTTTGTTAATCCTCACCCAAGGATACTTTTCCATCGATTTTTAGAGAGCAGAAGGGAGTGGGAGAGACAGAGAAACATCGATGTGAGAGACACAATTGATTGCCTCCCATATGAACCGCAACCAGGGCCAGGGATAGACCCTGCAACCAAAGTATGTAGGCTCTTGGGACCTGGGACCCTTCAGTCCAGGGGCTGACTCTATCCACTGAGCCAGGAGTCCTCAAACTATGGCCCGCGGGCCACGTGTGGCCCGCCGAGGACATTTATCCAGCCCACCAGGTGCCGCTGCCTGTCCTGCTTAGCAGCCGACTCATCCTGGGCCCGCAGTGCGCATAGGAATTTGTTCATAGTTTTTTTTTTAAACTATAGTCCGGCCCTCCAACAGTCTGAGGGACAGTGAACTGGCCCCGTTTAAAAAGTTTGAGGGGGAGGAAAACCAAGATGGTGGCATAGGTAAGCACCTAAACTGCTGCCTCGCACAACAATTTCAAAACTACAACTAAAAGACAGAACGGACACCATCCAGAACCACAGGAAAGCTGGCTGAGTGAAAATTCTACAACTAGAAGGAAAGAGAAAAGCTCACAGAGAATTGGAGGTATGGCAAAGGGTCTTTGTGCGCGCAGAGAGGAAGGGTGGCTGAGAGCCTGGCTGACTTTCTCTGGCGGAAGGGGGAAGGAAGCCCCCAACCGCACTGAACCCCAGTTCTGACTGCACTGAACCCCAGTTCCGGGCAAGCCCCTGGGGACCCCGCTCTTGTGGGGGGAGTCTGGACTCTCGGGCGGAGACTCGGGAGCCGGGGAAGGCGGAGGACTGAAAGCGCGCGCGTGCCAGTGCGCACAAAGGCTGCGGAGGTTGCCACAGGCTTTCCATAGTGGAAGGGAGTCGGAGGCTCCTGACTGCACTGGTCCCCAGTTCTGACTGCACTGAACCCCAGTTCCAGGCGAACCCCTGGGGACCCACGCTCTTGTGGGGGGAATCTGGACTCTCGGGCGGAGACTCGGGAGCCGGGGAAGGCGGAGGACTGAAAGCGCGCGCGTGCCAGTGCGCACAAAGGCTGCGGAGGTTGCCACAGGCTTTCCCTAGTGGAAGGGAGTCAGAGGCTCCTGAATGCACTGGGCCCCAGTTCTGACTGCACTGAACCCCGGTTCCAGGCGAGCCCCTGGGGACCCACGCTCTTGTGGGGGGAGTCTGGACTCTCGGGCGGAGACTCGGGAGCTGGGAAGGCAGAGGTCTGAAGGCGCGCATGTGCACGCAAGGGCAAGGCTGATGGGAAGCCAAGACTGAGACTCCACCCCATCCAAGCTGAGCACAGAGGCTATTGCAATTTGGCAAGTCTAATCCTATAAGGCTGTCTCCAGCACCTAACTTCTCCCAGCATAGACACAGCTGATCCTTACAGCCAACTGGCCTGGAGGTCAATTCTTCCCAGTGATACCAACAACAATCAAGACTTAATTACAACAAGGCTGTACACACAGTCCACAAAGGGGTGCACCAAGGGTGTCCACCTCAGGTTAACTGGGGAGGCAGACCCACTGGGCCATATTGGAAACCTAGCACACAAATCTACCTTACCAACTCAGGGAAGCAGTGAAAATGCGGCGTCCAAGAATCAGATCACAAACGAAAGAAATGGAGGAAAACAAACGACTGGCTATAGAATTCAAAACCACGGTTATAAGGCTTTTCAAGAATATCCTAGAAAAGGCTGATAAATATAACGAGACCCTTGAAGATCTGAAAAAGGACCAACTAGAAATTAAACATACACTGACTGAAATAAAAAATATTATACAGAGACCCAAAAACAGACTAGAGGAACACAAGAATCAAGTCAAAGAATTGAAATACAAAGAAGCAAAAAACACTCAACCGAAAAAGCAAAAAGCAAAAAAAAAAATCCAAAAAGTTGAAGATAGTGTAAGAAGACTCTGGGACAACTTCAAGCGTACCAACATCAGAATTATGGGGGTGCCAGAAGAAGAGAGAGAGCAAGATACTGAAAACCTACTTGAAGAAATAATGACTGAAAACTTCCCCCACCTGGTGAAAGAAATAGACTTACAAGTCCAGGAAGCGCACAGAACCCCAAACAAAAGGAATCCAAAGAGGACCACACCAAGACACATCATAATTAAAATGCCAAGAGCAAAAGACAAAGAGAGAATATTAAAAGCAGCAAGAGAAAAACAGTTAGTTACCTATAAGGGAGCACCCATACGACTGTCAGCTGACTTTTCAACAGAAACTATGCAGGCCAGACGGGAGTGGCAAGAAATTTTCAATGTGATGAATAGCAAGAACCTACAACCAAGATTACTCTACCCAGCAAAGCTATCATTCAGAATTGAAGGGCAGATAAAGAGCTTCACAGATAAGAAAAAGCTTAAGGAGTTCATCACCACCAAACCAGTATTATATGAAACGCTGAAAGGTATTCTTAAAGAAGAGGAAGAAGAAAAAAGTAAAGAGAAAAATTATGAGCAACAAATACATATCTCTCAACAAGTGAACCTAAAAATCAAGTGAATTAAAAACCTGAGGAACAGAATAATCTGGTGAATATAATAGAATCAGGGGCATAGAAAGGGAGTGGACTGGTAATTCTCAGGGGGAAAGGGGTATGGGGGGTTCATGAAGAGACTGGACAAAAATTATACACCTATGGATGAGGACAGTGCGGGGGTAGGTAAGGGCAGAAGGTGGGGTGGGAACTGGGTGGAGGGGAGCTATGGGGGGAAAAAGGAGAAACAATTGTAATAATCTGAATAAAGATTTATTAAAATTAAAAAAAAAAAAAAGTTTGAGGACCCTGCCCTGGCCGGTTTGGCTTAGTGCAGCCTTGGGCAAACTACGGCCTGCGGGCCGGATCCGCTGTTCTATCCGGTTCTCTTGCTCTCCCCTCCGCTCCTTTACTTTGAATTTATATTAGTTCACACAAACACTCCATCCATGCTTTTGTTCCGGCCCTCCGGTCCAGTTTAAGAACCCATTGTGGCCCTCGAGTCAAAAAGTTTGCCCACCCCTGGCTTAGTGGATAGAGCATCGGCTTGCAGACTGAAGGGTCACAGATTCGATTCCGGTCAAGGGCATGTACCTTGGTTGCGGGTACATCCCCAGTGGGGGGTGTGCAGGAGGCAGCTGATCGATGTTTCTCTCTCACCGATGTTTCTGGCTCTCTATCCCTCTCTCTTCCTCTCTGTAAAAAATCAATAAAATATATTTAATAAAAACAAAAGTTAGAGGACCCCTGCACCAAACAGGCTAGGAGATAAGCAGATTACTGGAGTGCTTGTCAGCAGCTTTATGGTGCTGTTCTTTATCATTCTCTAACAGAAAGTCAGTAGTAGTAGTACGTTTGCCAAACATTTGATTACAGAACTCTTATTTCACAGAACATGTATTTCATGGAACACTCTGGAGAAGCTGCTCTCCTGCAATCTCCTTCTTACTCCTGCAGCTCTCAACACCTACGTAAATTGTCCACCAACTAGACTCAACTCTTCAGGAATGTCTTGTTCTATCCCTTTACACAGTACACTTAATTTAGTTACTTTCAATGAGGTGCAATTAAAGTGAAAAAGATTAACTGGAACCTCACAGGTGTGCCCCAAAAGGCACTGGAAAACGATTATTATGAATCAGGATCACCTATGAATCATTATGAAAGAACCTGACCCACAGATAAGTGGTAATAGAGCACTATTAATCTTTGCTAATATCTACAAATGCTATTGAATTGTCATGACACTTGAAAATAAGTTTATTGGAAACAAATCCTTCTATTAAACTGCTTGAGATGAAAAATTTGATCTTAATGCTGTCTATGCTGAATGGTTGAGTAGTTCCATTTACCTAGACAGAAAAAGGCATGCATTTAAAAAGAGGAAACTTGAATGTACATAAACTCCTAGAGACCAGGGAGAGTATAGTACCTGCAACAATAATCCATGTGTCACTGGAAGTCTGACTCTAAATATTAAGTTCAATATGTACAAAACATTTATTTCTAAGGTGCTTGAAAAACTGATATTCTTTTTCTTTTTAATTTCATGTTTTTTATTTTAAAGAGAGAGGAAAGAGGGATAAAAAGACAGAAACAAGGGAGGGACAGAGAGATAGAAACATCCATCAGCTGCCTCCTGCATGATCCTTTTGGGGATCGAGCACACTGCCCTGGCATGTGCCCTGACTGGGAATCAAACCAGTGACCTCTTGATTGATGGGTCCACGCTCAAGCACTGAGCCATACCAGCCAGATGAACTGATATTTTTACCACCAGACAATCACTGAATAAAAAGTATGTTGCTAACTTTTTGTGTACTATGTCTCTATAGTGACATTAAAAAAAAAAAAAAAAAGAGCGAGCCCTGGCAGGCATGGCTCAGTTGGTTAGGTGTTGTCCTGTCCACGGAAAGGTTGCTAATTTGATTCCAGGTCAGGACACATGCCTGTGTTGAGGGTCCAAGCCCCAGTCAGGAAGCATGCAGGAATCAACCAATCCATCTTCTGCTCTCATCGATGTTCTTCTCTCTCCCTTCCTCTCTAAAAATCAATAAAAATATTTTTAAAAAGAAGACACATACTCCTTTTTATGATTTCAATATATTAAAAAGTAACAGTACAAAAATGCTAGTTATTAAAAAGGATCCAAATATATCAAGGAGTGAATTTGTATAAACAAGTTCTACAATTAAAGGGAAACATCTTGATACATAAAAGTTTTAACAGGATTTACAATTTTTAAAATCAGAATGTGTAAGACTTAACTCTTTCAAATATTCAAACATAAAGACAACATGTACAATCCCTATAATAAAATGTGTCCTTGCACACATACCCTGGGCACTTTAAAAAATTGTAAATTTTTAAAGTTTGAGTAATAGAGGCAGCACTTAAAGGCTTTGTGAACCTTTTCCCAAACAAGCATACTTTCAGTAAATCCTTTTATCTGACTCTGCATTTGCATTTTTGTTCTTCCTGAAAAGGAGAATTTACACTAATACTGAATTTTTAATTAAAAAAAAATACATTTAGAGATATTTAACTTCCTGAGTGACTTCAGTTATTCAGTCAAACATGATTTAATGAGAAAATTCTAGTATTTTAGAATGAAATAGGAAGTGTAGATTTATACTTGATATCCAATTAGGGAAAAACTCAAAGAGCATGTCACAGAACTTACACTTACATTCTGCATGAAGTTAAACAATATGATTATTCCCAAACTTTACCAATAATCTTTCTCAAATGTTAGTAAAACGAATCATTGAAATTACATTTTCTCATTTGTTAACAAAATACTACCGTATTTTAGACTACCAACTTGAATGTTTTCTATCATATACACAAAATGTGATTCACTAATAAGCAGGTTCTTGCAATAGATAATAGATCATTAAAATATTTGCTTTATGAAACAACCAATACATATAACATGTGCCTTCCTCAATTTCTAAAACGATTAGGAATTGTGGAACTTTCTTTTGCCTCTCCTCTTCATGAAACCCTGAGGTGAAAGGTTATCAATGTAAAAACTGTAATCACAAGTCTTCTCATTTCTGTATCAGACTATAGCTATGTTTAAAAAATTTTATAAAGAAACGTGGCAACTTATAAAACTGCTTTGTACAGTTTTAACAAAACATTCCCAGACCAACTTAGTCCAAAGGGCCTAGGATGATCCTATAAAAACAATGTCCTTTGAACACTTGTTAGTTTCGAGATTAATGCCACTTTCCAGCTCTACTGCTGTCTCTTCTGTTATCGTGGTCATGGCTCCAGCCATCGCGATTCCTGTCTTCATAGAAGTAATCATCTCTGTGTCCTCTGTAATGCTGTTCACGGCTATAGTGTCTGTCTACTAGATAGGGATGAGAACTCTGCCTGGTTTTACGCAGTGATGATGGTGTATCTTGACGCCATTGGGAGCTTGAAGACTGGTTATAACTATGATTATGTGACTGAACTGATGGGGAAAATCCTGATTGATCAAGATGTGGCGAACCAAATTTCCCGCCATATGACATCTGTCTCAAAACGTTGTTCATCTGAGGTAAGACAAAAAGAAGGAAATCTTAATTGCAAACATTTCTACATATCAAAGCCAATGGTTAGTTAGTCACAGTTAACCAAACTAATAATAATAGAAAAGCAAAATCACTCTTGCCTAGGTGGATCTTAATTTAAATATAACTGAAAGTAGTACAATAAAATAGCTTCATTCACTCCACTGTACAGCTACAGGATATTTGTACATAACTACCACTCCTTGCCCTCACGGAGACGACTTAGAAGGGAAGAAATCCTACAAAATGACTATAATATGGATCACTATGTGATGAACATATAAAGAGCCATGAGCTCATTATTATTAGGAAAGGCTTCAGGAAGGTGGCATCTGATCTAGGTATCAAAAGCGTGAATGGGCTATTTTTAGAAAAATATTTTAAGGAGGTAAGTATGCCAAGGAAAGAAAACTGCACAAACAAACAAAAAACACAAAACAAAACAAGGAAACACTGAATGGGTTCACAAAATAGCAAATAAATTCTGACTGAAACACGTTAAAGATCTCCTAACCAGTAAATGGACAGTAAGGCTAGAAAGATTTATTTGAATTACAAGATGAAGTGCTAATAAATTGGCTAGAAAATTCTGATTTTATCTTGCAAACAATGAAAAGTCACATCACCAGGATAAGCAAAGCAGAATTATATTAAATTTGAAACAGTGTGTGAGATGGACTACTGAGGATAAAATGGAGTCACGTACTAACTGCCTAGGTGAGTGGTCCCCAAATTCTATGTGTGAATAGACATTAGCCAAAGATTATTTTCTTTAATGGCCTACAACATAATGAGACAAAATGTATATAAAAGTTAATTCCTTTATATTGGTCTCAAAATTTTACTTTATTTCACCATTTATTTTGTAGACCTGTGAAATTCAAAAGGGTAGGAACCACAAGCCAAAACTGTGATTTGGGCAAAGAAAATAAAAAGAAATGAGTGTAAGAAAAAGAAACAAATAAAAGGAGTTGGCAACTGAAAGGAAACAAAGATGAAACATCTCATGGAGATATTACAGAAAAAAGGGGAACATTCAAGGGGCAGCTAGTTTACAAGACTCCAATATATTAAAGTATTGATATTCAGTATTAAAGAGTATATATGATTTTAAAAGTCACTCAGCATAGGGTTGCAAGAACAAGAATGAATGTCAAGTATCTGAAACACAGACACACCAACTGTGAAGAAAAATAAAAATGTGAAATGCAACTCTATCTTTAATCCCTAAATATATATTTCAGGTCAGTGAAAACTAACATATGTGATCAGGAGGTCATGGTTCGATTCCCGGTCAGGGAAGAAATCAAGATACCTTGAAACAAATGAAAATGAGAACACAACCCAAAATCTATGGGACATAATGAAAGCAGCCCTAAGAGAGGTATTCATAGTATTTCAGGCCTACCTTAAGAAACAAGAAAAATCTCAAACAACCTAATTCTATACTTAAAGGAATAGAAAAGTAACAACAAAGCCCAAAGTGAGAAGAAAAAAATAATAAAGATCAAATCAGACATGAACAAAATAGAATTTAAAAAAGAACAAAAGATCAATGAAACCAAGAGCTCATTTTTTGAAAAGTCAAACAAGATTGACAAACCTTTAACTAGACTCATCAAGAAAACAGAGGACTCAAATAAATAAAATCAGAAAAGATAGGACAAGTAACAACTTACAATACAAAGGATTGTAAGAAAATATTACAAACAACAGTATGCCAACAAATTGGACAGTCAGGACGAAATAGATAAATTCCTAGAAATATACAATCTTCCAAAACTGAATCCAGAATAATCAGAAATCTGAATAGAGAGATTATAACTAATGAAACTGAAGCAGTAATCCAAACTCCACACATGCCAGAATGGCTACTATCAATCAACAAACAACAAGTATTGGCGAGGATGTGGAGAAAAGGGAACCCTTGTGCACTGCTGGTGGGAATGCAGACTGGTGCAGCCACTGTGTAAAAATAGTATGGAGTTACCTCAAAAGAGTAAAAATGGAACTCTTATACCCAGCAATTCCACTTCTGGGAATGTATCTTAAGAAACCCGAAACACTAACTCAAAAAAATTGATGCACCCCTACGGTTCACTGAAACATTATTTGTAACAGCTAAGATGTGGAACCAGCCCAAGTGCCCATCATTAGATGAGTGGATAAAACAACCTGTGGTACATTTTATACAATGGAATACTACTTGAACATAAAAAAGAAGGAAATCTTACCCTTTGTGACAGCATGGATGGACCCGGAGAGTATTATGGTAAGTGAAATAAGCCAGTGTGAGAAAGACAAGTACCATATGACTTCACTTATATGTGGAATCTAATTAACAAAATAAACTACCAAACAAAACAGAAACAGAATCAGAGACAGAGATCAGAATGATAGCTGTCAGAGGGGAGGGGAGTTGCGATGTTGGGTGAAAAGGGTAAAGGGATTAAGCAAAGAAAAAAAACAAACTCATAAGTACAGACAACAGTATGACAATTATGAGAGGAAAAGGGGGATGATGGGAGGTAGAAGAGAGGAGAGTAAAGGGGGGATAAAACGTGATGGAAGAAGACTTGACTTGGGGTGGTGAACACATAATACAATATACAGATGATGTCTTATAGACTTGTACACCTGAACTATATAATTTTATTAACAAATGTCACCCCAATAAATTCATTAAAAAAAAAAAAAAGAATCATCTGAACATTTTAAGTATTTTGTTTTTTAAGTAATAAGTTGAAAAATCAGCCTACCACTGCTTGTTTCTGAAAATTTTCTGGAGAAGAGAAAGATTTCTGAATTATCTGTGGTGATGGAGTCATGTTATCCACCGTCCTTTCATGTCTGCAAAAAATAATAAAACAACATATAATCATTCATTCAACAAGAATTTACTACATAACAATCATGAGCAGACACAGCTCTCAAAGGAATGAACAAGACAAGGTTATTTGCTCGCATGTAGCTGGGGTAAGGATTCAGACAATAAGACAGCTTCACATAGTTGTAAGTGATATGCTGAAAGACTAAAGAGAAAGTAGAGATGAGAGAGAGAGAGGATTCTGTTTTTGCTTAACTTGTCAGGGATAATCTTTGTAAATAGACATTTGAAGTGAGAGCTGAATAACAAGGTTACCTGGAAGAAAAACATTCCGGCTGAGGGAAGGAGTAGTAAGGTGTCAGCAAACTATAGCCCGTGACCAAATCATTTTTTGCAGTTTTATTAGAACATAACCACGCTCTTTTGTTTTCGTATTATCTATGCAGTGCTACAATGGCAGAGCAAGAAACTGTATGACCTGCAAAGTCTAAAATATTAACTATCTGCACCTTTATAGAAAAAAAATTGTCAATCCCTGGATTAGTGGAAAGGCCTAGACAAATAACTAAAATGTAAAAGATCTGATGGTGCCCTGGCCAGTGTGGGTCGGTGGTTAGATCACCGGCCTTCAAATTGAAGGGTTGCGATTTGATCCCCGGTCCTGGTCAGGGTGCGTGTGGGAGGCAACCAATCGATGTCTCTCTCTCACATGGATGTTTCTCTCTCTCCTCTCTCACCCCCCAATGCAAAAATATCCTCAGGTAAGGATTAATAACAAAAAAAGAAACAGATTTGATTAATTAGATATGACAGATGAGGGAAACAGAAGAAAATAACATTTAAAAATCTAGATATTTAAGCAATTAAATAGACATACTGAGACAGGAGAGAGCAATAGGTTTTGGGAAGTAAGAATTTTAAGGACTTATACTTTATTCCTCACTTCCTGAAGAAATAACTTGCTCTATAGAAAATCTCACTTAAATTAACTGTATTTTAAAACATGTCTTTGGAATCAAGTCACCAACTTATTTGTCTTATAGTTTAGATCTTTTTGAGTTTTCTTAAATCAGTTGTATATCTGTATTTTAAATGGGTGAGATGTATAATTTTATTTATAACAATATAAAAATAATGTACACTCTAATCTTTGATGAAACGTAAAGTACTTACGTATTTCCCCTGCACCCTCCCCCAACAAATTCTAAGGAGGTAAAAGCTTTTTTTCTCCACCTAAAATACCTTTGAAGGTTCTAAAGTGGGTGGAGATGCTTTGAATTCCAACTGTATTGAGAAGTATCTAAATACAATTTCAGCAGGCAAGAAAGGACACAAAGAGGGTATCATTTTTACACTACTGTTTTCTTACAAGTTCCTCTTCCAATATCTTTCATATCATTTCTCTCCAGCTCTTGGCACTACTCTAATCCAAACCAACCTGGCCCCAAGAACTTCCCTATCTTGCTACCAATAGCTTGCTAATAAGTCTATTTTCACTGCTGTCCCTCCAATCCATTTTCCCATTGCAACCAAACAACTCTTTAAAATACAAATATAAAATAAATAAAAAACAAATCTATTCCTATTACTACCCTACAAAAAACATTTCAATGTCTTCCTATGGTTTTTAAGGTAAAAATCACAAAATCCAAATTATAGGCTATAAGAAAGACTTTATCATCCAGTGTCTATGTACTTCTCCAATGTCATCTACACTCTATTTTTCATGCATTAGATCTAAGTACATTGTCCTCTTTCAGGTCCTGTCATTTATACCATCTTTCCTTGTTACAACTTTCTCCAAACACTTTCTACTTCTTTCTTAGAGAACTAATTATGAGTAATTAAAAGGGCAGTCACAAAATACATATATTATGTGACTTCATCTAGAGTCCAGGGGTGGGCAAACTTTTTGACTCGAGGGCCACAATGGGTTCTTAAACTGGACCGGAGGGCCAGAACAAAAGCATGGATGGAGTGTTTGTGTGAACTAATATAAATTCAAAGTAAACATCATTACATAAAAGGGTACGGTCTTTTTTTTTATTATTATTATTTCAATAGTTTTATTCATTTCAAACATTTTAACAAGAATGTAAACACTAATTATTATAATTTGAAACTTCAAAAAATGGAGGAATCATAGCACAATAACATACCTTATATTGAAGATGGCAAAGGCAAAATAAAATTGCCTAACAAAGGAAAGGTACAAAAGCCTTTCAAATTAAACTTAAATATAATAAAATAATTTAAAACTAAAACAAATAGAAAAGAACAAAATGTGTAAACAGTAAATTAAACATTTTCTTTAGTGCAACTTCCAAATTATGCCCGGGACGTAGATGTAGATGGCAATGTAGACTGGGTTGAAAGGTTTTTGGTCTTTAAAACATCAACTTCAGTGGGAACAGTGTTGTTGGTCTCCTTTTTAGCTAATGCTCTGATATTGTGCTCTCCAGGGGCGTGTCTCCCTACATCACCTCGATAACGTGTCTACGCATTCCCAGAGTGATGTCGAGGGACGCGTCCGTGGGCATTACAAGGAGCCTCTGGAAGATTGAGAGGTTGTTCCTTCTACTGAATCCGCCCACTCAGAAGAAGGAGCTGCGGCTGTGTTTCTGGACGTTGCCATGTTAACACTGCTGCTGGTGAAGGAGTGGAGGGGAGAGCAAGAGAACCCTCCGCTCTTTAGGCTCCGCAGGCCAGATAGAACAGCCGAATAGGCCGGATCCGCGGGCCGTAGTTTGCCCACAGCTGTCAATGTGGCTGGGCTTGATCATACTGCCTGGATTTGACTCCCAGCCCACAATGTAAGAGCAGTTCAGACTTGAACAAGTTAACCTCCAATCCTCATTTTCTTCATATACAAGGAAGACATAATAATAATCCCTATCTCATAAGACTACTGTGAAACATAAGAGATCATAAATGCAAAAAAACTTGGTAAAGAATATACCAGTGAAAAAACTGTCCCTGGTAAAATTTCTGCCTCCCCAAAGCAAATAAAATTATTTAAGTAAATAAAAGAGCGTGGTTATGTTCTAATAAAATTATTTAAGGTATCAAATAAATATTATACCTTTCTTAACCCCCAGGAGCTGGAAGGCATTTTAGAGATCATTTAATTCAATTTCTTTTCCTTACAAATGTAAGGATAGGAGCAGAGAAATGAGCCTAGTCAAGATTACACAATTGGTAGAGACAGACCTAGAATCCAATTCCACGAACTCTTAGTCCAATAGCCTATTCACTAACATGTATTTTTAAACTGCAAGTAACCAATTAGTGGTATAAACTAATTTAAATTTTAAAAGATAAAATAAAATGTAAATTGAGTACATTGCAAGTAATAAGTGTAAGTAATATTTTGCGAAATTTTGTTATATAGATGTATATTTGGGTGTGGGTATGTCTTTATAAGTGAATATAAATATAGTTTTATATATATATAACTGTTTTAATGGGATTATATATAATTTATACATCTACAGTCCCCTTAGAATAGATATATAAATAACTATAATCCAACATAGCAAATAATATAGCACAATAAAGAGATAGGAGCATTAAAGAGAAAACCAAACATTATGCATTCTGAGATCACTACCTAAGAAAATTCCTGATAAAGGATTTAACAATAGGTGAGAAATATTACCTGTTAGGAGATGTGGAGGTAGGGCTTGAATTTCCAACATGATGCTGGGAATATGACAAACTAACATCCTGTGAGGCATGGCTACTTCCTAAAATAAAATAATTTGAGAAATTCTTCTTGATAGAAAATTTAATTGGAAATTTTGTCTCTCCCACCCCAAATCACTCCAAAAAGGTAAAAGAGAAAAACCTCAAATTTTAACAGATTGCTTTAGAGTTTCATCAGAGTGAAAATTCTAAATGTTCATTAGCAGATATATCCAAAACAAACGGTCCCAAATAAGGGAATATCTGGTGTATAAATGTCCACTCTATCATAATATTCTGATCCTCACGCTAAATTATAAGACTGGACACATGCAAAATTTCATTCCCACATGATCAAGAATCAAAACTTATAAAAGTAAATTACAAAGCAACCAGGAAAAGTATTTTCACCTGGCTGGTGTGCTCAGTGGTAGTGTCGCCCATGCAGCAAAGAAAAGGGTCAAGGACATGGACCTGGGTTTCAATTCCTGAGCCCCTACTGGGGCTTGTTAGAGAGGCAACCAATGGATGTGTCTCTCACATGGCTGTTTTTCTCTCTCTCGCCCCCTCCCTTCTTTCCACTCTCTCTCTGAAAAGCACTGGAAAAAAATATCCTCTAGTGAGGACTAACAACAACAACAACAAAAAAGCATTTCAGAAAATAATTCTTGTTTCTTTCAGAACATGGACCCAAAACCCAAGTCTTTCTAACAATAAAGTTTATGTTCTGTTAACTAACCCAAGCTGAAATTTTAAGCTGTTTTTAAATTACAACTTTCAAAATTCATGTTGTCAGTGTTACCCACAAAGCTTACAGTATTTTCATCCATAAAGGTTCTTTAAAACGGAATAACATTTAAAAAAGCCAAAGCAGCAAATAATCCCTCTCCCCAAACAACACAGATTTAAATATCTTAATGGTGCAATTGAATAGTGAGTTACCTGATCTAAACTGAATTTTGATGGGCCTTCCAAAAAGTTTTATTCCATTAAGTAGATTCATTGCATAAGGAACAGATACTTCATGTTTGAAATTCACAAATGCAAACTGCTTTGGTTTACCATCCTTATCTTTTGGAATTTTCACTTTTATTACTGGCCCAGCCTATAGACAAAAAAGAGTTTACAACTTAAATAAGACAATTTCAGGAGAATATTTAAATTTCACAAGATTAAAATAAAAAGAAATGTAATCAGGAACTCTAACAAATACATACACACAGATTTCCATTTCGATTAGAATAAAGATCCTACAGATACATGACTGAAGATTAATTTATTTGGGGTAGGGAACCCTTAAGGAACTAGAAACAATCACTGAATTTACATTTCTCAGCACTTTACAACTTTAAGGAGGTGGCCAACAACCATCGGCATTCCCTCTATAGAAATTAATGTTTATCAACAGTAGTTTCTTTGGACCAAAAATTCAGTTTTGTATGGCTTAATCAAACTTACCAGTGGTTGGGGGGAATAGGATACTTCAAATTTTTAACACACTGTAATACAGAAACACCACAATGCTACTTTTCCAGGGAGTATTTATGACTCTATTTTAAATACCTTAATGCTGCAATTTTGTAAGAAACTAAGCGGAAAAGACAGACTGACAAGGAAATTGAAATATAATTTGTCAGACAAACAAAAAACAGTGTCTTAAGGGGAAGACGAGAAAAGGAGGAACAGAAAAAACACTGTTCTCTATAAATGTCTTAATCACTGTGTTGTACACCTCAAACTAATATATTATCGTTTGTCAACTATAATTAAAAAACTAATTAAAAAAAACAACACTGCTCAAGAGAGAACCCATGTGTATTACCTCCCTGAGACCCCTGAATATTGCCTCGAAAATGCTTTATTGAGGATCCTCCCACCACCTTCAGTCCTCACTTCCGCGAGAGCTAACTAGGGTTCTCTTAATGAGGCGACACCCACCGACGCCTAACGCGACCTTAGGCCCCCCCGGCCCACCTGTAGGGTGCTCGTTCGGACAGCCCAGCTGGCACGGAAGGAGCGGGGAGCCGTGGGGCCCGGCCCTACGCAAGCGGAAAACGAAAGGAAAAGGCCGGTCCCTGCCGCTTACCTGGTGGAAAAGCTCGAAAAGGAGCTCCTCGGTCACTTTAGTTTCTAGGTTGCCCACAAAGAGAGTACGATCCGCTTCCGCCGCCGCCCCCATCTCGGCGTCGCCCCCTCCAGTGAGAGGCCGAGGGGTCGCCACTGACGCTCCCACTGCGCACTCTCGAAAGCCCACGTCCTTGCGCTCCCAGGCGTCGCCGACGTAAACGTCAGTCACGCTCGCTCCCGCTTGGCGTCGACGTGCGCTGACGGAGTGCGCAAGCTCGCGAGGAGAGCGCTCGTTGAAGGCTGCGGCTCCCAGCATGGCTCGCCGGGAAGGCAGTCTCCGTGCCCGACAAGGGTTGGACTGACCTGCGGAGCGCGGAGGCCTCCCTGAACCGAGGGACATGAGGCAGATCCAGCGGCCGCGTTTGAAGATGGCCCTAAACGACGTGTCCCTGTGCGCCGGCGACCGAGGGAACACGGCCCACTGCGCTACCCGCGACGGCCTCAGCCTGCCGGCTTCAGCGCTGGCGACGGTCTCTGGAGACAGCGCCCTCGTGGCCAGGCCCGAGGCGACCCACCCGGGACTTCCTCCTTGGCAGGCAACACGGCCAGACGTCCGGACCGACAGCCGTCGGGCGACTGGCAGCGGCTGGAGCCCGCCGCGCTCAGTGAAGGGAAGGGACCTGGATGGGCGGCGCCGAAGCCGCGCGGCGAGATTCTTCCCGTACCCGACCCCAGCGCAGAACTGGACCTGCTGCGGAGCGCGCGGCGCTGCGAGTGTGACCCTACGAGTGTGATCACGGCCCGCATTTCGGCTTAAAACGCATACCGCCCCCACCCCTCAATTAGCATGTGAACAAGGCCTCTAAAATCCTTTCTTGGTGCAGTCGCAATCTCATTTTTACGAGTCTTGTTAATATAGCCTAGGGAGATATTATTGCTGAATTCAGATGGGTTTAAGCCGCTAAAATGGTTAGTTCGGGAAGTAGGGAGAAGACTTTTTTTCTTAGTCCTAAAATTGAACTAATGGAAACACCCTTCCCAAAGGTCAACAATCCTTGATTTCACCCTTTGTGTACGCCATCCCCCACCATGGCTCCACACTTCTCTCTCCACAAGTCTTCACTCCCTTCCCTGCAGAGTATCCTACTTTGAGACTTGTAATTGAGCTTTCTTAACTGCCGGCCTTTCCTCACATTATTCCCTCTACCTTTACTGGCGAAAAGGAAATGCTTTAATTTATTACTCTGCTTATCTTACCCCCATGGCCCAGTAATCCTATTATCTTCTTAACATTTACCCTCTTCCACCTCCCTCCGTTATCTTAAGGAATATTTACAAACTTCCATCTCAACTAGACTAAAAACAAGCAAAACCTCAACCTCGATATTCTCAAATTATTAAATCAGTTTGCATTTCTTTGCCAAAAGCTCCAAATGAATTTTTGCACTTATACTTGTCATTTTAATATTTGTATCCAATTCCAGCTTCCTTAATCAAAACCTGTTGTCTCAGAATTACTGAAATTGGTCTTTCAGCCTCTGTTAAGAAGCTGTTCACCTATTCAGCATCTTCCTTGGGCTTTCTTTTTGTCTTTACTTATTCAACCATCCCACAATATATGAAGATCTCTTTGATAAGCATATGGATGAATTTGATGCAGTCTTGCCATGGAGGAGTATACTCTAGATGGAGAGCCTAATGAAACAATAGGTAATCTGCACACTAGACTGTTCATTAGGTGCAGTGATAATAAGCACTGGTTGTGATGGCTTTCCGTAACATTGCACTATGGTGTTCTCTTAATTGGCTGATTACTCCTTATTGGCTAATAGTTTTATTTCTTAACCATACATTTCTCAAAGTTTAAAGGATGGTATTGGGAGAAAGTAGGTTTTCTAAGAGCCAACTCTTTATGCAAGCAAGTAGACTAGTTTTTTCCCAATGGACCCTTCAAACAGCTAAATTATCACACACCACACAGAACTGAATTGTTAGAACTACATCTTACAGAAAATGTTGATAAGAGGGTGATTAATATAGTAAGGTCAGAAAACCAGGTCATAGGAAAAATGAGAGAATAGTAATAACTGCCTTTTATTGAGTGCTGTGTGCAAGGCATTGTGCCAAGGGCTTTTATTCTGTGTTTATTCAGATGTTCATTGAGAACTTAATTCTGTGCTTGCTACTACCTGTGCTAGGCACTTAGAATAAAGTTGTGAACAAGGTAAGGTCTGCTTTTATATATGTCATTTAATTCTCAAACAGCCCATAGGTGGTATTATACATTTTTTTTCTTTTTGCTGAGAAACTGAGGCACAAAGAGATGAAGTAAACTTTCCAAGGTCATACAGCTAGTAAATGATAGAACCTTAAGCCTTTCAACCTAGGTTTCTCATTTGACTCATGCAACCTAAATATGATTTGAGAAACTATTTTCTCAATTCTCCCAAGGGTAGTATATAATATACTCTGCTAGATATCTAAAAAGATGTTAATTTATAATATACTAGAGGCCCGGTGCACGAAATTCGTGCATCGGGGGGGGGGGGGTGTCCCTCAGCCCAGCCTGCATCCTCTTCCAATCCGGGATCCCTCTTGCAATCAGGAACCACTGGCTCCTAATGGCTTGCCTGCCTGCCTGATGGCCCTAACTGCTCCCCTGCTGGCCTGATGGCCCTAACTGCTCTCCCCTCCTGGCCTGATCCCCCCAACTGTCTAACTGCTCTCCCCTCCTGGCCTGATCCCCCGAACTGCCTAACTACTCTCCCCTCCTGGCCTGATCCCCCTAACTGCCTGACTACTCTCCCCTCCTGGCCTGATCCCCCTAACTGCTCTCCCCCCCCTGGCCTGATCCCCCTAACTGCCTATCTGCTCTCCCTTCCTCTCCTCACCCTTTAGACCCCTGACACAGGCTGCTGAGAGCTCTCTGCTGTGGCCCTGCCCCCATCCTGATTGGTCATTACGTGACAGCATTCTGGCCAATTTGCATATTCCTCTATTATTAGTATGGATGAAAAATCCTTAAGCTGGGCATTATGATAACCCATGGTTGCCAAAGGAATCCCAAAACTATTAAGTGGAGAGTTTTAGGCTGGGAAAGAATAACAAAATTAAGGCTAAAGAAAAAAGATTTCATAAAACTTAGAGATAAATTAGGAAAATACCACATCATAAGGTAATGAATTAACTGCCCAAAGTTCAGACAAAGGCTAAATCCAGTCAAGTGTAAATAGGACTAGCTGACTTCAGTTCTTTCCCATTTAACCTATAATTCTATATTCTAAAAAAATGAATGATTAAAATTAGAAATGGAGAATTAGGGGGAAAGAGAAAAATGAGTTATATGTAGGATGACCATATTTACTGTGCAAACTAGGACCCTTGAGAGTGGAAGAGGATGCTATCACTTGAGCTGGGGCAACAGGCATATTAGGATTGTCCCAGGTAGATTCAGTGGGTGATAAAACCCAAGGAGAGGATACAGCATTTGATATGCCTTTGAGGCATATTCTTCAGCTTCAGGGAAAGGAGGCTGAGATTTGTGAATGAAGGAACAAAAGTCTGGCATAAAAGTGCATGAGGAAGGGAGGACCCAGTGGGAGTGACTTCATTTCTGTCCTGGCATGGGGTCATCAAGAGTAGAGCTTTGATTGGAGATAGTGTACATGTGCAAGGAAAAAAAAAGAATGTGAGAAAAGAAAATTAATGTTGCTCAGTTGGTAGGAGAGTCATCCTGTACACCAAAAGGTCTTGGGTTCCATTCCTGGTCAGGACACATACCTAAGTTTCAGTTTGATCCCCAGGTCTTGTTGGAGCAAGTGTAGGAGGCAAGCCATCACTGTTTCTTTTTCTCCTTGTTCTTTTTTTGTTAATCCTCACCCAAGGATTTTTTTTCCTTTTTTTTTTTTTTTTTAGGGAAAGTGGAATAAAAAAGAAAAGACAGAGAAACATCTATGTGAGAGAAACACATCTATTGGTTGCCTCCTGCACAAGCCCCAACCAGACACTGGACACGGGGGGAGCCTGCAACCAAGGTAAGTGCCCTTGACCAGAATCAAATCTGAGACCCTTTGGTCCACAGTCCAATGCTCTGTCCACTGAGCCAAACCGTAGGGCTGTTCTTTTTTTTAAAAGAATAGTTTATTGATTTTTATAGTTTACTTATTTTCAGAGAGAGAGGAAGGGAGAAGAGAGAAACACCCATGTGAGAGCCTAACATCCATTGGCTGCCTCCTGCACATCTAGTACTGTGGATCGAGTCTGCAACCCAGGCACTGAGCCCTGATCAGAATCAAACCAGTACCCTTTTGTTGCATGGGACAATGCCCAATCAACTGAGCCACACCAGCCAGGACTCTGCTTGTTCTTAACATCTACACTAGTGACTAAGTTACAATGTATTCCTAGATTCACAAAGAATGTATTCTGGAAGCAAGAACCAACATAGACCTCTTTCAATGAAAGTACATGAAGCAGGGACAAGTTTCTCAAGAGTAGTACTTGTTATTAAGAATTTGTATACAAAGTGAATTCTTATATAATGTCAGTGATTGAACATAGCATAATGTCATTCTAAAATAGATGAATTTTCTAAGATTAATGCAAAAATAGTCCAAAAAATTAATTCTTCTGTAAGTTTTTTAAAACCATTGTAATTTTCTGTTTGTTTTTATTGCCCCTTACGTGTTAGAGCTTACTAAGCAACTGACCAGCATGTGTTGAAGTGGAGTCCTATTAGAATATTACTTCCTGTACTCATCAGCACTAAAACTCTTAAAAAGAATGCCCATTAGGGGTAGAGAAAAAAAGGAGGCCAATGAAACTGTTTACCAAGGAAGGGAGGTAGGGAGGGTTTACCTCAATAGCCAGATTTAATGATAAGCCTAATTCTAAGAGGGGTAACTTGGAAGGAAAAAAGGAAAGAGGGAGAAAAGTCCTACAGGGGAGCAGGGAGTAAGTAGACTTCTCATGGTCAAAGTTCAACTGCCTGGTGAGCAAAATTAATTATGTCTCTCATTCCTTTGGGGAATCCATATCCCACTCAGATTCAGATTTTGTCTTACCATTTTCCATGAAAAGCACTCTGATCAAATGTATAAGCTTGAATACCTGTGACTCCATACCACCTATTATTACCTGTGTTCATTGCCTACATCCATTTAACTGCAAAGTCCTGCCCATTTTATCTTTACAATGTGTTTATCTTATATAATATGCCAGTCAACCAAACAACTGGTCGCTATGATGTGCAGTGATCACATAATTTCTACTCCAGCGTTTCCTATAGTCCATAGAACTTCCACTAGAAATGCAAGATACTCCTTTGAAAAAAAGTTAAGTCAGTAAATTTGAAAGTGATGTATGTTTCATCATCATCTTAGGGAGACATAATTTGTAATAACATGTTAAAAGTTTTGATAATACTTTTACAAAAGGAAACCCTTTATTTGTATTTTAAGTTCATTTTAACCAGTGTTTCACAAATTTATTTGTCCATAAATTAATTTTTTTCATACTACCTATCTTCCTGAGGAATCTCAGTTCCTCAGAAATAATTAGAAATGCTGCCTACTTAAAAAGCTCCATTTGCTCCTCATGTCAGTTATTAGAAATGGATTTTTATATAGTATGGCAGAATTTAGTGAGCTTTCAGAATGTTATCAGTTAGACAAATTAGTTTCCTCACTCATGGCTTGACAAGGTTCAACCCCATCTTTATTCAACATGATGTCTTTGGCGAGTGGGTGGGAGGAAGGAGGCATGCATGCAGCTGAGATTTCCTAACCACTGAAATCACGACTTGCATTGTTACTAATTAAAGGCATTAGGAACATCCTCTGATGAATACAGATAGGTGCAATTATCAATTAATGTAATGTTACAAAAAGGTAATGGTCTACTTTATTATTGCACTGGAATATTTGAAGGCAGACCTACTTCAAAATACACTTGTAAATCAGAGGGGAGAAAACATTGCCTTCAGCTTCCCAAAGACCTGAGAGTAATTGAAGTAATGCAACTCTAAAAAATTGCACAGTCCATAAACAGACTTTCAAGATTTTCCATAATCTGACCAAGTTGTATTGCCATCCTTCTTTCTTATTCTTTATTTTCCCCAGGTGGTTGATGCTTGTTTCTGCCTGTGTCTATGCTATTCTAGTCCCTTTAACTAAATTGCTTGTCTCATTTTTTGCCATCCAGATTGGTCAAAGGTCTTTACATTGCAAAGCACACACCCATTTTAATCAGGTTAAGCAAAAAATGGACTTCATTGACTTATAGAGCTGGAAAAGTGTGGTGAATGTCTGATATTCTGTCTACCTAGCAACTGTCTTTCATATTTAACACTTCAGTTTTTTCTTTTCTTGGAGCCTCCTCCCTCATGTATTTGAGGTGAGACTTCATACCTAGGGATAGAGGTATAATCTAAGTTTTATATTCCCTATTACATTGAAGCTCCCCAAGGGCAGATGACATATTTAAATTTATACTGTGTTTGTACCTATTAAGTGTCTAAAGAGTACATATTAATGAATGCCTGTTAAATGATTGAATGAACTTTATAGATAGGCTATCGCCTTAGAATCAAAATCCAAAAATGGAACATTCCAGGAAGGCAAGGGCAGGAATTGTAATCTCTTTAAGGATCTAAATTTAACTAGTTGCTGGGACAGGCATGAGTAATATGGTAAGACAAATGAAGTTTACTTTAATTGAAATGAATCTGCCTCTAGGAACATACCCTAAAGACAGATCTAACTCAAAGACAAATCCTTAAAGCACGTAAGTATTTAATGCATTTTAAAATTTACCTACATATAATAAAAAATATGGAAACTATATATCCAAAATAGATGATGGATAAAGAAAAAAATGAGTGCTTACTATATGTCAGGTTGCTACTAACCACTTTCAGAGGGATTATTTTATTTAGTCTTCACAATCATTTTGTGATGGGTTGACAAACTTTTTCTGTAAAGAGCCAGGTAGCAAATGTTTAAGACTTTGTAGTTGTCAATGTAAGAAATGTCCAAAACTGTAGGTAACTTTTTTTTTTGTTAATCCTCACCCAGGGGTATTTTTTTCCATTGATTTCTAGAGAGAGAGTGGGAGAGAAGGAGAGAAACATCAGTGTGAGAGAGACACATTGATTGGTTGCCTCCCACCCATGCCCAACTGGGTGGGATTGAACTTGCAATCGAACCTTCAGTGCATGGGCCCATCCTCTAACCACTGAGCTATGCTGGCCAGGACTGTAGATAACTTTTTTATAAGAGTTTATTTGAGCCAAACTGATGACACATGCCAGGGAGCAAGTGTTACCAGAAAGGTTCCAGCCTGGAGCCTATCTGCCTCGGACCGACTGGTAATGTGTGGGTTTTTATTTTCATGCAGGGAAGATCTCGCATGAGTCCAGATAATTTTAAGAGTATGTTTATCAAAGCTGGGGACAGTGAAATAAGGAAGGGCTTGGGATAGAAGCAGCAGCAAGGACAGAAGTGAGCCAAGGTGGGGCTGTTGTCAGTTCACTAGAAAGTCAGAGAAAAGGAGGCCTTGGAGATAAGTTCAGGGGTAAGCCGGGAAAAGTGGTCACTGCCTGCTCATCCCCTGGGTGCAAGTCTTGCGGGGATCCTTAAAGTTTAGGAGATACAGGCCTGTGAGAGGAGAGGTGGAAGGAAAAGGCAGGGGCCTGCTCCTGGGAGGGAGAGTACCGTTGGGCCCTTTGGTCTTGAGGGTTTTAAAGGCTTGGAGTTCAGCCTGGCTGATGTGGCTCAGTGGGGTGAGTGTCTTCCCATGGACCAAGAGGTCCCATGTTTGATTCTCAGTCAGGGCACATGCCTGGGTTATGGGGCTCAATCCCCGGTGGGGGGCATGCAGGAGGCAGCCGAGATCAATGTTTCTATCTCTCGCACTCCCTTCCTCTCTGAAATAAAAATATATTTAAAAAAAAAGGCTTGGAGTTAGGAGAGGTCTTAGGGGAGGTAACCAATAGAATATTCATCAGCTTTATGCTAATGCACCAAAATTAGATTTATTCCCTTGATCCTTTCTTGGTTGGCACAAATGGCACCACTAGTTGGATTTTTGCTATTTCTCTGAATAGTGTGATTTAAGCTATTTATCCTCTGGGTGGGGAGGAGTATAAACCATTTCCTCTTAAGCATCTTTGGTTAGGGAAGATAGGATTTTTCGATTTACTAGATGGCTGTAAACTGCTTAGCCATTTAACTATTGTCTCAGTTTCCCTATTCCACTTGCCCTGGCTTACTAGCCTGTCTCACAAGATCTCAAATACTGTAGAGAATAACAGCTTTGCAGCTTCTTTTATGCATTTGAAATTAAGGGAAAGTAAGGAAGATTACATGGATATGGGAGAAAGCAATGTGGGGATTGGATTACATGGTAGGCAACAAGATTTTATATGCCCTTTTGGACCAGAATTGAACCTGGGACCCTTCAGTCCCCAGGCCAATGCTCTATCCACTGAGCAAACTGTCTAAGGCTCTTCTGTTTTATTTTTAATAAGAGGAATTCTAGATTAAAAATGGTGGCAGAGTAAGTGGATTCTGCACAGACACATTCCCAGGACTGAACTGGAATTACAACTAAACTATAGAAAAACTTCCTGACTACTCAATGGAAGATGCACTGGAGAGATCCCTGATAACAGAGAACAGAAAGTGGAGATGGCATAGAGACTGGTAGAAGGGGCGGAGGTGCGAAAAGGCTGGCCAGGATCCCATATACAGCAACTGAAGCTCTGGAGAGATATCTCAGCTGTGGGGGGTTGCCATTGAGAACTCTGGGGTCTAATCCCCAAGCTGGGCCCCCCCAGCAGAGAGCACCAGAACTGAGAAGGGTGCTCACACAACATCTGGCTGTAAAAAGCGACGTGGTTGCTGTCTATCAGGGAGAGATGGCTGGAAAGCAGGTACTCTCTTAAAGGGCCAATGCACAAAATTCCCTGTGGAGCCACTCACCTTGTTCTCCAGTAGAGGGACTGGAGCTGTGTGAGCAGAAGCCATGACTGGGGGCTCTGGGGTTAGAGCTCAGAAGGCAGACACCCCAGTTTCCTGTGCTGAGTCATTCCTTCACATTGCAGAAGTCATCTTTCTCATGCAGAAATTTGCAATACAGGCAGCTTTGCCTGGGGGAAAGACAGTTGACCCACCATATTGGAAAACACCTTGCCCATGGTACACAGTTTCTGAGGCCCATTAAGAGACTGAGAATAACAATTAGCATCCAGGCAGAAGCCATTGCCCCACCCTGTTAAAAAAAACTTACCACACCTGTGGATGATTGCCTGAGGGTTTTTCAAGATGGTATTCTATCAGTCTGTAGGCAGAGGCGGTCTCTGGAGGCTTTGAGTCTTTTTCTGCTCTAATAAGTCAAAACAGCGTTTGACACTGTCCTGCACTAGTGTTTGAGAAGCATAGCAGATCTACATAATACATAGTCACAAACCTAAACAGGGAGCCAAAATGAGGAGACAAAGAAAAACCCCAAATGAAAGAACAAAAGAATTATTCAGAAGAAGAGATATATGAAATGGAGATAAGAAATTTATCTGATACAGAGTTCAGAATAATGATGGTAAACATGCTCAACAGCATGAGAAAAGATATAGTAACTATGAAAACAAATAAATAATGAAATAGCACAATTTAAAAAAAAAAACACATTGGAAGGAATCCATAGCAAATTAGGGGAAGCTGAGGGTCAAATCAGTGAATTAGAAGACAGAGTTGAAAGTATCACACAATCAGAGAATCAAAAAGAAAGGAAATATATATATATATATATATATATATATATATATATATATATATATATATACACACACACACACACACACACACACATAAATAAAATCAGGAGGAGAGCTTAAGGGAGCTGTGGGACACCATGAAATGTAACAATATTTGAATAGCAAGTGTGCTAGAAGAGGCAGAAAGGGAGAAAGGGATAGAGAAGGTGGTTGAAGAAATAATGGCAGAAAACTTCCCTAATCTAGTAAAGGAAAAAGTCATATAAGTTCATGAGGCACAGAGAGTCCTAAGCAAGAAGAACCCAAATAGGCCCATGCCTAGACACATCCTATTTAAAATGCCAAAAATTAAAGGCAAAGAGAGAATCTTAAAGGCAGCAAGGGAAAAGCAAACTATTATCTACAAAGGAGCTCCCATAAGGCTGACACCTGATTTCTCATCAGAAACTTTACAGGCCAGAAGAGAATGGCATGAAGTACTCAAGGTAATGAAACCAAGATCCAGCAAGACTATCATTCAAAATAGTGAAATAAAGAGCTTCCAAGACCAATAATAATAATAATAATAATTAATTAATTAAAAAAGGCTAAAGGAGTACATCACCACCAAGCCAGCATTATAAGAAATGCCAAAGGGACTGAGGTAATGAGAAGAAATAGAGAAACCAAGGCATACAGAATTAAAATGGCAATATAGTAACTATAAATGCATATGGATTAAATGCGCCAATCAGAAGACATAGGGTAGCTGAATGGATAAAAAATATGACCCAACTATATGCTGTCTACAAGAAACCCATCTCAGAACAAAAGACACAGGATGAGAGTGAAGGGATGGAAGAAAATTTTTCATGCAAATGGAAAAGAAAAAACATCTGGTGTAGCAATACTAATATCTGACAAACTACACTTCAAAATGAAGGTCATCACAAGAGACAACGAATGTCACTATAATACTAAAGGGATCAATCTAACCCTGGTAAACAAACATGCATCCAATATAGAAGCACCTAAATATATAAAAATACTTCTGGAGGACTTTAAAAGAGAAATTGACAACAACACAGTCATAGTAGTGGACTTTAACATCTCACTGACTTCACAGGATAGATTTTCCAGACAAAAAAATTAACTGATTTTTTAAATTAAATTTAAATTAAAAAATTAATTTCCTTAAATAGTGACTCTAGTATTTTTAAAAAATATATATTATATTGATTTTTTTACAGAGAAGAAGGGAGAGGGATAGAGAGTTAGAAATATTGATGAGAGAGAATCATCAATCAGCTGCCTCCTGCACACCTCCTACTGGGGATGTGTCCGCAACCAAGGTACATGCCCTTGACTGGAATCAAACCTTGGGACCTTTCAGTCCGCAGGCCAATGCTCTATCCACTGAGCCAAACTGGTTAGGGCAGAAATAGTGACTCTAAAGGATACATTGGATAGGATGAAGTTAACTGACATTTATAAAACATTTCACCCCAAAGCTGCAGAATATACATTCATCTGAAGGGCACATGGATCATTCACAAAGATAAACCACATGTTAGGACACAAAATATCTGCCAGTTCAAGAAGATTGAAATCATATCAAGCATCTTCTCAGATCACAGTGGAATGAAATTAGAAATCAACTACAGTAAAAACACCAAAAAATATTCAAACACATGGAGGCTAAATAGCATGTTATTAAACAATGAATGGGTTACCAATGAGATCAAGAAAAAAATAGAAAACTTCCTGGAAACAAATGAAAATGAACAAACAACTATAGGACACAGTGAAAGCAGCCCAGAGGGAAGTTCATAGTTCTACAAGCCTACCTAAAAAAAAAAATAAGAAAAATTAATAATAAACTATTTAACACTACAACTTAAAGTACTAGAAAGAGAATAACAAGAAAAGCCTAGAGTAAGTAGAAGGAAGAAAATAATAAAGATTATAGCAGAAATAAATGACATAGAGACTAAAAAAAAAAAACACAACAAAAAATCAATGATATAAAGAATGGGTTCTTTGAAAGGATAAACAAGACTGATGAACCATTAGCCAGACTCATCAAGAAGCAAAGAGAGAGGACCCAAAAAATAAAATAAAAAAGTGACATCATAGAAATACAAAGGATTGTAAGAAAATACTATGAACAACTATATGCCAAGAAGCTGGACAATGTGGAAGAAATGGACAAATTCCTAGAAAAATAAAACCTCCAAACAAAGAGGAAGAATCAGAAAACCTGAGTAGGCCAATAACAACTGATAAAATAGAAACAGTAATAAAAAAAAACTCTCAGCAAAGAAAAGCCCGGGGCTGGATGACTTTAAAGGGGAGTTTTGCCAAACATTCAAAGAAAAAATAACACCTATACTCCTCAAACTATTCCAAAAAATCCAAGAGAGAGGAACATGTCCAAGCTCTTGATGAGGCCAGCATTATCCTAATTCCAAAACCAGATAAAGATACTACAAAGAAAATTACAGGCCAATGTCCCTGATGAACATAGATGCTAAAATACTCAACAAAATATTAAAAAATCAGATCCAGCAATGTATTAAAAAGATCATACACTATGAAAAAGAGGGATTTATTCTAGGGATGCAAGATTGGTACAATATTTGCAAATCAATAAATGTGATACATCACATAAACAAATTGAAAGACAAAAAGCACATGATTATGTCAATACACAGAAAAAACATTCGACAAAATACAACTCTCAGCAAAATGGGAATAGAGGGATCATATCTCAATAAGATAAAGGCCATGTATGACAAACCTATAGCCAACATCATACTCAATGGGCAAATGAAATCCATTTCCCCTAAGAACAGGAACAAGACAGGGATGTCTGTTTTCACCACTCTTATTCAACATAGTACTGGAATTCTTAGCCACAGTGATCAGACCAGAAGAAGAAATAAAAGGAGGAAGTAAAACTCTCATTATGCCCAGATGCCATGATATTGTATATAGAAAACCCTAAAGACTCCACCAAAAAATACTAGATTTAATAAATGAATTTGGCAATGTAGCAGGATACAAAATCAACCCCCCGAAATCAGTGGCTCTTTTATACACCAATAATGAATTCCCATAAAGAGAAACTAAAAAAAAATCCCATTTACTACTGCCACAAAAAAATTGATATACTAAGAATAAACTTAACCAAGGAGACAAAGATTTGTACTAAAAAATCTACAATACATTGAAAAAAGAGAAGAAGATATAAACAAGTGGAAGAATATTCTGTGTTCATGGATTGGTAGAATCAACATCATTAAAATGTCCATACTACCCAAGGCAATCTACAGATTTAATGCGATCCCTATTAAAATACAAACAACATGTTTCACAGATCTAGAACAAATACTCCAAAAATTTATATGGAACAAAAAAAGACCCTGAATATCTGCAGTAATCTTGAGAAAGAAGAACAAAGTTGGAGTAATCACAATGCCAGATGTCAAGTTATACTACAAAGCCACTGTAATGAAAACAGTCTAGTACTGAACAGACATATAGATCAGTGGAACAGAACAGAGATCCCAGAAGTCGACCCAGGCCATTAATATTTGACAAAGGAGGTGAAAGCATACAATGGAGTCAAGACAGTCTCTTCAATAAATAGTGTTGGGAAAATTTGACAGATACATGCAAAAAAAAAAAAAAAAAAGAAAGAAAGGAAGGAAGAAACTAGACCACCAACTTACACCATACACAAAAATAAACTCTAAATAGATAAAAGCTTAAACATAAGTTGGGAAATGATAAAAATCCTAGAAGAAACCTCAGGGAGCAAAATCTCAGACATCTCTCATAGCAATATGTTTACGGATACATCTCCTAGGGCAAAGGAAACTAAGGAGAAAATAAACAAATGGGGCTACATCAAAATAAAAAGCTTCTGCACAGCAGAAGAAACAATAAAAATGAAAGAGAGCATAGTGCAGGGGTGGGCAAACTTTTTGACTCGAGGGCCACAATGGGTTCTTAAACTGGACCGGAGGGCCGGAACAAAAGCATGGATGGAGTGTTTGTGTGAACTAATACAAATTCAAAGTAAAGGAGCGGAGGGGAGAGCAAGAGAACCCTCCACTCTTTCGGCTCCGCGGGCCGGATAGAACAGCCGAACTGGCTGGATCTGGCCCGCGGGCCGTAGTTTGCCCACGGCTGGCATAGTGTATGAGAGAACATATTTGGCAATGATACATCTGATAAAGAGTTAATATCCAAAATATATAAGGAACTCATACAACTTAACAAAAGGAAGACAACCCAATTAAAAATGGACAAATGATCTAAATAGATACTTCTCCAAAGTGGACATACAGATGGCCAAAGGACATATGAAAAAATGCTCAAAGTCACTGATCATCAGAGAGATGCAAATGAAAACGACAATGAGGGTATCACCTCACACCTGTCAGAATGGCTACCATCAACAAATCAACAAATGACAAGTGCTGGCGAAGATGTGGAGAAAAGGGAACCTTAGTACACTGCTGGTGGGAATACAGACTGGTGCAGCCACTGTGGAAAACAGTATGGAGTTTCCTCAAAAAATTAAATATGGAACTGCCATTTGACCCAGTGATGCCACTTCTAGGAATATATCCTAAGAAACCTGAAACACCAATCAGAAAGAATGTATGCACCCCTATGTTCATAGCAGCACAATCCACATAACTACGATCTGAAAACAGCCCTAGTATCCATCTGTAGGTGAATGGATAAAAAAGCTGTGGTACATTTATGCCACGGAATATTATGTAGCAGTAAAAAAGAAAAATCTCTTACCTTTTGAGACAGCATGGAGGGACCATGGTAAGTGAAATAAATCAGAGAAAGACGAGTATCACATGATCTCACTCATATATGGGATCTAATTAACAAAATAAATTGATGAATGGAGTGGATCCAGAAACTTGGAAGCATGGAGCAGAGTGGGGAATCTTGGAGGGAAGGTGGGGGAGGGTGGGTGGTTAGGAGATAATCAACCAAAGACCTCTTATGCATATATGCATAACCCATGGACACAGACAGTGAGGTGGTGAGGGCCTCGGTTGTAGGGGCGGGGATCAATGCGGGAAAAAGGGGACATATGTAATACTTTCAACAATAAAGATTTAAAAGATTATGTGCCTTTTGAGGGTGGTTATTTCTTTTTTTAAAAAAAATATATTTTTATTGGTTTCAGAGAGGAAGGGAGAGGGAAAGATAAAAACATCGATGATGAAAGAGAATCATTGATCAACTGCCCCCTGCATGCTCCCTTTAGGGATTGAGCCCACAATCCGGGCATGTGCCCTTGACTGGGCTCTAACCCAGGACCCTTCAGTTCCCAGGCCAAAGCTCTATCCACTGAGCAAAACTGGCTAGGGCCATTTTTATTTTTTTTGGAGAGAGAGGAAGGGTGTGTGTGTGTGTGTGTGAGAGAGAGAGAGAGAGAGAGAGAAGAAGAGAGAGAGAGAACATTGATTTGTTGTTCCACTTATTTATGTATTCATTGGTTGATTTTTGTATATGCCCCATCAGGAAATCGAACCTGCAACCTTTTGAAAATAGGATGACATTCTAACCAACTGAGCTACCCTGCCAAGGAGGGTGTTTATTTCAATGGCATATTAACCTAGATCAACCTTTTTCATGGCACACATAAACTAATTAAAATTCTGCAGCACACCAAAAAATATGTGTAATTTTTATTCATTCACACTGGATAGCTATTATTGTATTGACTGTTAGCATTTTAAGAAGAATACTAGAGGCCCAGTGCATGAAAATTCATGCACCGGAGAGGGGGTCCTCAGCCTGACCTGCCCCCTCTCACAGTCTGGGAGCCCTCAGGGGCAGGAGGCGACTCAGCGGTCAGGGGAAGGTGATGCCCCATCACACCTCTGCTGCTGCCACTGCCAGCAGCGCAGGCCTTGGCCGGCCCTGGGCGGCTGAGCAGCTGCCATCCGAGGCTTGCCTGTGCCTTGGGCCAGCCATGGGTGGCTGGAGAACTAGGGGGCTGAGGGGACTGGGGGACTCCAGAGGCAGGTGCGCAGAGTGGCCGGGTCCACCTGGGGGTGGGCCTGGCCTTGCACGCCTGCCGCCCCGGCGGGGCTGAGGGGACTGGGCACCGCCATCTTGTGGCTGTGGGTGCTGCCATCTTTGAGGGCGGGGCACTCAATTAGCATATTCCCTCCTTATTGGCTGTGGGTGCCACCATCTTTGAGGGTGGGGAAGTCAATTAGCATATTCCCTTTTTATTGGCTGTGGGTGCCACCATCTTTGAGGGCAGGGCAGTCAATTAGCATATTCCCTCCTTATTGGCTGTGGGCACTGCCATCTTTGTGACTACATGAGGGTCAATTAGCATAATCCCTCTTTACTAGATAGGATGTTTTTATTGATTTCAGAGAGGAAGGAAGAGGGAGGGAGAGAGAAACATTAATGATGAGAAAGAATCACTGGTTGGTTGCCTCCTGCACACCCCACACTGGGGATCAAGCACGCAACCTGGGCATGTGCCCTGACCAGGCATCGAACTGTGACCTCCTGGTTCATAGGTTGATGCTCAACCACTGAGCCATGCTGGCAGACGGCTGTTAACATTTTTAAAATTTGACAATCTAAGGGAAATGAAGTCAGTGCCCCTGACTAAACAGTCAGGTATTGCATGTTTTAAAAATTCTTGCAGCCCATTGTTGAAAAGCACTGACCTAGATGCATAGAAACAATGCATTCAGAGTTTCCTTAAAGCAAAGGTAAACTTTTTACTAAAGTTATATGCCTGGGGTGACCACCCACCATGAGCTAGCTGCCCAGTTAGGAGTTTATAATCAGATAACCCTGTGATTTACTTTCCATAGGAACCCTTTTTTAATCTACATAGTCCAAGAGGAAAAATTGAGGGTATTGTGTGTGTACTTACAAAACCACAGACAAAATGCCCAGCTGGAATGGTTCAGTGGTTGAGTATCGACCCATGAACCAATAAGTCACCGGTTTGTTTCCTGGTCAGGGCACATGCCTAGGTTGTGGGCTCGATCCCCAGTAGGGGGCGTGCAGGAGGCAGCCAATAGATGGTTTCTCTCTCATTGATGTTTTTATCTCTCTATCCCTCTCTCTCTAAAAATCAATAAAAACATACTTCAAAAATAAATAACTCTTTAAAAAAGAACAAGAGATAAAACAAATAGCCACAAAATTTGTGTTAATGAATTTCAAAATATAATAACTGATACAACCCTCCTATATAATAAAGAGGTAATACGCAAATTGACCCTTACACCCTTGCATCACAAGATGGCGGCCCCTACGTTGTCACAAGATGGCTGCCCCTACGTTGTCACAAGATGGCTGCCCCCACATTGTCACAAGATGGCTGGCAGGGGAGGGCATTTGGGGGCAATCAGGCCTGTAGGGGAGGGCAGTTGGGGGGGACCAGGCCTGCAGGGGAGGGCAGTTGGGGGCAACCAGGTGATCAGGCCAGCAGGGGAGCAGTTAGGTGTCAATCATGCCATCAGGGGAGCAGTTAGGTGTCAGGCTGGCAGGGGAGTGGTTAGGGGGCTATCAGGCTGGCAGGCAGAGTGGTTAGGGGCAATCAGGCAGCCAGGCAGGCAAGAGGTTAGGAGCCAGCAGTCCTGGATTGTAAGAGGGATGTCTGATGGGATCAGGCCTAAACCAGCAGTTGGACATCCCCTGAGGGGTCCCAGATTGGAGAGGGTGCAGACTAGGCTGAGGGACACCTCCCCTAGTGCACGAATTTCATGTGCCGGGCCTCTAGTCTTATATAATAAAAGGCTAACATGCAAATCGACCGAATGGCAGAATGACCAGTCCCTATGACGTGTACTGACCACCAGGGGGCAGACGCTCAATGCAGGAGCTGCCCTCTGGTGGTCAGTGCACTCCCACAGGGGAAGCACCACTCAGCCAGAAGCCTTGAGCCAGGCTCACGGCTGGCAAGTGCAGCAGCAGGAGTGCTAAGTTGGCAGTTGGATATCTCCTGAGGGCTCCTGAACTGCAAGAGGGCACAGGCCGGGCTGAGGAACTCCCCCAAGTGCATGAATTTTGTGCACCAGGCCTCTAGTCTTTTTATAATGCTAATACGATTAAGGAGAAGATAGAATTATTTTGGGGGGGATATCATTTTCCTTAATTGGAGTTAAAGTTAGTGTTTTCTATAATCAAAATCAATAGCAAATGCTCATCTATTAATGTGATTTTTTTTCAGCCAAGAAAAGTAAAGATTTATGAAGGAGATGGAGCAATGACTGGAGTTACAGGTAGCTCATGCTTAAACATCTGGCTCAGCTCATGTGATTTTAAGTGAGAAGTTATGTATTTTATCTTTGAAAATGTCTGAAGTTTTCTGTCATAGGTGTTGCTAAATACTGATACCAGTCATGACCACAGTGTTTTAATAGAGCATATTCATTGCAAGGCATTTATACAATTCTATTAAATTATTCTCAATATTTACCTTTTAGCATGTCATTATGTTGCAGGTTAATTGCTTTCAATTGAAGTTTAGGTGGGAGCTCCTCGATTGCACAGTTAAATGGGTTTTTGAAATATGGACATTTTCTTTTTACCTACACCCAGGTCTGAAAGACGCTGTTGGAACTGTAGTTTGAATTCAGAAAATGTATGTACTGCAAATTTGTTAGTAACAGCACAGCAAGTATATAACACAGCTTGAGATCACTTGTGATTCAAACAATGTTAGCTGTTGGGATAACTTTACTACAGTATAAGTTTGGTGTAAGTGCTGTTTGCCTTATAGCTTTTAGGTTTAATTCTTTGAGAAATATTATCAAGCCCACAGCAAAAGCTAATTTCCAAAGCCGTTTAGTTCAATGACAGTGGTTGAGGGCAGTTTTTCTAACTGCTTAAAAATTGTACAAACCATTCTTAGATGGAGGACAGTACAAAATTGACAAACGGCCCAAGCTGGTTTGACTCAGTGGATAGAGCCTCAGCCTGCGGACCAAAGAGTCCTGGGTTCGATTTTGGTTAAGGGCACATACCTCAGTTGCAGGCTCCTTCCTGGCCAGGGCCCTGGTCAGGACGTATACAGGAGGCAACCAATCAATGTGTTTCTCTCACATGGATATTTTTCTCTCTCTTCCATTCTAAAAATCAATCGAGAAATAGCCTCGGGTGAGGACTCAATAAGTAAATAAACAAACAAAATTGACAAACAGCTGGATTTCTTCTGCATGCCTTAGTTTGGAGAGAATTTTAGTAACTGCCCAAGTCTACAGAACTATTTAGTAACTGCCCAAGTCTACAGAACTATATGGAGTGGGGATTCCGATTTGATCGGGCACCTGCCCTTAGAGCCCATACACTTGGTGACTGTGCTGTGTTACTGGCAGCTGGTGGCCAAATCCAGAGTGGCTCGCAGGTTTCTTGCTTGTTTAATTAGTTGTTTGTTTGCTTTTGTTTTGTTTTTGTTTGTTTTTAGAGAAAGAGAAAGGGAGAGAATGAGAGAGAAAGAGAAACATTGGAGGATTGGACCCACAACCTAGGTATGTGCCCTGGCAGAAAATCAAATCCGTGACCTTTTAGTGTATGGGATGATGCTCCAACCAACTGAGCCACACTGGCCAGGGTGACAGATGTTGATTTTTAAAACATTATACAATAATATGTAAAAACAGTGTACGTAAACTGAACCCAATACCTGTGTACTTACCACCCAACTTAAAATATAGCCTCACTCTTAAAATTCCTTCTGTTTACCACTTTGATCACCTGTATTCACATTACTTCCTCCCACCTGATGTAATCGCCCCTGACTTTGATGTCTTGCATCTCTTGCTTTATTTTTAGTACTACGTTGATTACCAATGTAGCCCTAGTGTATCTTTAAATGTAACATGGAAATGTTTCACTGTTTTAAAACAATGTATATGGTGTGATAGCTGAGTTTAAGAAGTCCAATATTATTCTAGCTGGTTTGGCTCAGTAGATGGAGCATCAGCCTGCACACTCAAGGGTCCCAGGTTCAGTTTTACTCAAGGGCACATACCGGGGTTGCGGGCTTGGTCCCCAGTAGGGGGCATGTAGGAGGCAGCCTATCAATGATTCTCTCTCATCATTGATGTTTCTGTCTCTCTCTACCTTTCCCTTCATCTCTGAAATAAAAAATGTATATATAGATTTTAAAAGTGCAATATTAAAACAAAAGTGGTCTTTTAAGCCCATTGTGTAAAGACACACTATGAGTTATAACTCAGTGGCACTCCCTGGCCAGGTGGTTAAGTTGGTTGGAGTGTCATCCCAATAAGCCAAGGTTGCAGGTTCAATTCCCCGGTCAGGACACATATAAGAATTAACCAATGAATGCATAAATAGGTGGAGCAACTAATCAATGTTTCTCTCTCCCTCAAATCAGTAAAAAGAAATTTAATCCTCACCTGAGGATATGTTCATTGATTTTTTTTTTTTGAGAGAGCGACAGAGAGAAACATTGATGTGAGAGAGAAACATTAACTGGTTGCCTCCTATATGCACCCTGACTGGGGATCAAACCCGAAACCTAGATATATGGCCTGACCAGGAATCAAACCTGCAGCCTTTTGGTGCAGAGGACAAGGCTCCTACCAACTGAGCCACCTGGCCAGGGCAAAAAAAACAAACAAACCAACATAAAAACAATAAAATAAATAACTCAGTAGCACAACTGAAAGAAGACTTTTTAAAAATTAAAAACAATATAAATGGTATTATACTACACATATTCTTCTGTGGCTAACTTATTTCTCTACTTGATTTGGCCTGGGTTATCTGGACTCTGTACATTATTATTCGGCCTACTTCATTTCAGGCAAAGCAAAAGACGTTGTCACCCCACAGAGAATTTCAGGATTGTTGGGGAGGAATTCTGTAAAACTTGCCCAATTGGGACATACCAGCAATTTAAAAATAATCCAGTATGTTGATATGGGAAGGCTGTGCTTATAAATTCTTTAATTATCTCTCCTTTTGGCTAAATTTGAGTTTTGTGGCATGAGAGTGGCTCTGCATTTGCACCGCTGCCATGACATTTGATGCCAGTTTTACTTGGCTCCTTCCTCAGCCTGAGTTTGGAGCAATGTGGCAGTTCTGTGATGTGGCCACAGTTTCTACGGAAAAGCCATCCATTTTAATAAAGTAAAGGTCTAGCCCATTGAGTCTAGTTGAATACAGCTGTTGCACTGATCTCTTCTGATGCTACAGCCGTTGAGTTCATTTCCTTAATCACATTTTCCATATGGGTAAAAGCATGAAGCTGCCTGGTATCTTCCAGAGTGCATGCATTCTAATTTCAGAATTTAATCAAATGGAACTGGCTTCCTGACAGAATAAACAGAGCAAAATACTGTATCCAGACCAGCTGCCAAACTAGTAACCTGAATTTATTTTCCCTTGCTTTGCTAAATGCATCTTGAATTTTTGAAAACATAGTCCAGGTTAAGGAAATTTAGAATTTTTGAACCAAGACCAGTCACTTCTAATATTCTTCCATAAATACATCCATTAAATTTCAAAAACCAGGTAGCTGAGTTAATCCTTTTTCACATGTCTGTGGCCAGAGAAGAAAACCCATTCCTCTTTCCTACGAACACAGGGATTGTGTGCGCAGACCCTGCCATTTGGGTTAATCTCATAGTAGAGAGTGCCTGTAAATATCCATACATTTTTTTTCTGGTTACTTCCCCTGTGCTTCTTATTTGATTCTGACAATCTAACTCATATCTGAAATCTCACCTGGTATTTTCGATGCCATTTTTTATGTATTATTCTATATATAAATATAAAATCTTTACTTGTAATATAGAAACAATGTAGCAACCAGCACACATAGAGAGAAATAAGAGTCAGCTGGTAGAGGACCTGTTCCTCAAACCAGTTGGCTTGTGAAAGGAAGCTTGAGGAGGTGCAGAATGCATTACCAACTCCTTTGTTATTGCTAATTTTATTTTTTTCATCTGCAAAATAGACTCTTTTATTGCATGTGTCTTTCATTAACCACAAATATTTTGTTTATATTTATGTTGCAATCTCATTTACCCTTTAACACCAAAATAGGGATGGCCTTTGGAAGGGGGATATATATGGACAGAACTTTATGGTTCAGTCAGAAGACACTTGGAAATGGCCTTAAATGGACACCACTCCCCACAAGCGGTTTATTCACACCCTAGCTTCCTGGAGGCCCTGAAATTACCTTTCCCACCTCTAGTTTATATCCCAGCTACTTTTTAGGCCAGTGGTCTGCAAACTCATTGGTCAACAGAGCCAAATATCAACAGTACAACGACTGACATTTCTTTTGAGAGCCAAATTTTTTAAACTTAAACTTCTTCTAACGCCACTTCTTCAAAATAGACTTGCCCAGGCCGTGGTATTTTGTGGAAGAGCCACACTCAAGGGGCCAAAGAGCCGCATGTGGCTTGCGAGCCACAGTTTGCCGACCACTGTTCTAGGCTAACCCCTAGTCATATAACAACACTGGGCTCAGCTGTCACTTCCTCCCAGAAGCCTTTCTTGCTCTCTTCTCTTCTGTATCTTCACACTCTTTCTTGGTTTTTAATACCATCCTTAATCTAAGGACTCCCAAAATTTATATTCCTTGTCCAGCTTTCTTCTGAGCTTCAGATATTTATGTATAACTAGAGGCCCTCTCACAATCTGGGACTCCTCAGGTGATGTTGGAGAGCCGGTTTCAGCTCAATCCCTGCAGGCCAGGCTGAGGGACTCCACTGGTGCACGATGTGGGAGAGCTCCAGGGCATGCCAGATCATTTCGCCCAGTCATGATCACGGTTGATCAGGGGGCCAGCCAGGGAGGGACTGTGAGAGGTTGGCCAGCCGGGGAGGGATCGCGGGAGGGCTCCAGGGCATGTCTGGCCTGTCTCGTCCAGTCCCTATCAGCCGGACCCCAGTAGCAAGCTAACCTACTGGTCAGAGCATCTGCCCCCTGGTGGTCAGTGCACATCATAGCAACTGGTCAAATAGTTGAACAGTTGGACACTTAGCATATTAGGCTTTTATTATATAGGGTTGTTTACTCAATATCTCCACTTAGATGGCATCTGAAACTAAACATGCCCAAACCAAAATCATTACCCCTCCTTCAAAAAACCCTAACCTGGCACTATCGTTGAATTAGTTTTCTATTGCTATGAAACAAATTGCCAAAAAATCTGGTGGTTTAAAGCTACAGTAAACATTTCTTGTCTCACAGTTCCTGTGGGTTGGGAATTTGGGATTAGTTTAGCTGGGTGATGCTGGCTTAAACTCTCTCATGAGTTTGCAGTCAAGATGTTGGTGAGGGCTGCAGTCATCTGAGAGCTCATATGGGTATGTAAGATCCCCTTCCAAGATAGTGACTCATATGGCTGCCAAGTTGTTAGGACACCTCAGTTTCTTCATACATGAACTTCTCCATAAGGCTTCTTAGAGCTGCTTGAATGTCCTAACAACACAGTGGCTAGCTTCCCCCAGAGCAAATAATCCAAAAGAGAGCAAGGAGGAAGCTATAATATCTTTCATGACTCAGCCTCATAAGGTAAACACTTGGTCAGTATTCTATTGTTCACACAGGCTACCCATGATTCAGTGTGGAAGGAACTACACAAGAGTTTAAATACCCAGGAGACAGGATCATTGGGGTCATCCCAGAGGCTGGTTACCAGCTCTGTCTATCCAGTTGTTCATATCAGAAACCTGAGAGTCATCTTTGACACCTCTGTCTACCCCCTTTAGTTAATACCAAGTCTATTCTACCTCATCTGTATTTTTTTTAAAAAATATATTTTATTGATTTTTTACAGAAAGGAAGGAAGATTGATAGATAGTCAGAAACATCGATGAGAGAGAAACATCGACCAGCCGCCTCCTGCACACCTCCCACCGGGGACATGCCCGCAACCAAGTCACATGCCCTTGACCGGAATTGAACCTGGGACCCCCTAGACCGCAGGCTGATGCTCTATCCACTGAGCCAAACCGGTTTTGGCTACCTCATCTGTATTTTGATTGTATCTACTATTATTGCTCTAGTCCAGTGGTCGGCAAACTGCAACAGAGTGGTTTGCCGCTCTGTTGACTAATGAGTTTGTCGACCACTGCTCTGTCCAAACCAATCACCTCTTGTCTAGTCTATAATACTGCAATAACCTCTAAACCATTCTCTCGGATGATTTGTGACTGAGGATTTTTTCTGTCTCTTGGCTTTCTGTATGTCCACTTTGGGGAAGTGTCTATTTAGGTCCTTTGCTCATTTTTCAATTTGGATTGTTTGTCTTCCTTTTATTAACTTGTATGAGATCCCTATATATTTTGGAGATTAACCCCTTATCAGATGTATCATTGGCCATATGTTCTCCTATGTAGTGGGCTCTCTTATTATTTTGATGATGGGTGTGTGTGGTTTTTTTTTGTTTGTTTGTTTTTTTGCTGTGCAGAAGCTTTTTATTTTGAAGTGGTCCCATTTGTTTATTTTCTCCTTAGTTCCCATTGTCCTAGGAGATGTATCGGTAAACATATTGCTATGAGAGATGTCTGAGATTTTGGTGCCTATGGTTTCGTCTAGTACTTTTATGGTTTCACCTCTTACATTTAAGTTTTTTTTATCCATTTTTAGTTTGTTCTTGTGTATAGTGTAAATTGTGGTCTAGTTTCATTTTTTGGCATGTATCCATCCAATTTTTCCAACACCATTTGTTGAAGAGACTGTCTCTGCTCCAATGTATGTTCTTGCCTCCTTTGTCAAATATTAATTGAGCATAGTGGCTTGGGTCTATTTCTGGGTTCCCTATTCTGTTCCATTGATCTATATGCCTGTTCTTGTGCCAGTACCAGGCTGTTTTGAGTACAGTGGCTTTGTAGTATAACTTGATATATGGTATTGTGATTTCCTCCAACTTTGTTGTTCTTTCTCAAGATTGCTGTAGCCATTCGGGGTCTTTTTGATTCTATATACATTTTTGGAGTGTTTGTTCTACGTCTATTAAATATGCTGTTGGTGATTTAGGGATTGCATTGAATCTATATATTGCTTTGGGTAGTATGGACATTTTAATGATGTTGATTTTACCAATCCATGAACATGGTATATTATTCCACTAGTTTATATCTTCCTCTATCTCTTTTTTTCAACGTCCTGTAGTTTTCTGAATATAGGTTCTTTACCTCCTGGGTTAAGTTTATTCCTAAGTATCTTAATTTTTTTGTGGCAATGGTAAATGGGATTGTTTTTTTAGTTTCTCATTCTGAGAGTTCACTATTGGTGTATAAAAAAGCCATTGATTTTGGGGTATTAATTTTGTATCCTGCTACGTTTCTGAATTCATTTATTAAATCTAGTAGCTTTTTGATGGAGTCTTTAGGATTGTCTATGTATAGTAGCATGTCACCTGCAAATATTGAGAGTTTTATTTCCTCCTTTCCAATTTGGATGCTTTTTATTTCTTCTTCTTGTCTGATCGCTATGGCCAGGACTTCCAGAACTATGTTGAACAAGAGTGGTGAAACAGGGCACCACTAGCTTGTTCCTGTTCTTAGGGTAAATGGTTTTAGTTTTTGCCCATTGAGTATAATGTTGGTTGTAGGTTTTCATATATGGCCTTTATTATGTTGAGGAATGTTCCTTCTATTCCCACTTTGCTGAGAGTTTTTATCAAAAAAGGGTATTAGATTAGAATGCCTTTCCTGCATTAATTGATCATGTGATTTTTATCTTGCAATCTGTTCATGTGCTGTATCACATTTATTGATTTGCGAATATTGTACCAGCGTTGCATCCCCAGAATAAATCCCACTGGTCATAATGTATGATCTTTCTAATGTATTGCTGAATCTGGTTTGCTAAAATTTTGTGGAGAATTTTAGCGTTTATGTTTATCAGGGATATTGGCCTGTAGTTCTCTTTCTTTGTCATGTCTTTATCTGGTTTTGGATTTAGGGTGATGCTGGCCTCATAGAAAAAGTTTAGAAGTGTTCCTTTCTCTTGAAATTTTTGGAATGGTTTGAGGAGTAGAGGTGTTAGTTCGTCTTTGAAGATTTGGTAAAACTCCCCTGTGAATCCATCTGGACCAGGGCTTTTGTTTGCTGGGAGGTTTTTTTATTTTTTTTTAAATTTATTTATTTTTTATTTTTTTTATTACTGCTTCAATTTCACCAGTAGATACTGGCCTATTCAGGCTTTCTGATTCTTCTTGATTGAGTTCTGGAAGGTTGTATATTTCTAGGAATATGTCCATTTAGTCCAGGTTGTCCTATTTGTTGGAATAAAGTCATTCATAGTATTTTATTACAATCTTTTGTATTTCTGTGGAGTCAGTTGTTACTTTACCTCTTTCGTTTCTGATTTTGTTTATTTGGGTCCTCTCTTTTTATTTCCTGGTGAGCCTGGCTAGAGGTTCATCAATCCTGTTTCTCCCTTTGAAGAACCAGCTCTTGGTTTTATTGATTTTTTCAATTGTTTTGTTTGTTTGTTTATTTCTACTAGTAGATCATTTATTTCCGCTCTGGTCTTTTTTAAAAAATATATTTTTTTATTGATTCAGAAAGGAAAGGAGAGGGAGAGAGATAGAAATATCAATGATGAGAAAGAATAGTTGATCAGCTGCCTCCTGCACACCCCACACTGGGGATCGAGCACGCAACCTGGGCATGTGGCCTGATGAGGAATCAAACCGTGACCTCCTGGTTTATAGGTCAACATTCAACCACTGAGCCACGCCTGCCGGGCTCTGCTCTGATCTTTATTATTTCCTTCCTTCTATTTGTTCTGGGATTTTCTTTCTAATTCTTTAAGTTGTAGTGTTAGATAACTTCTTACCAGTTTTTCTTATTTTTTGAGGTAGGCCTGTAGTGCTATGAATGTCCCTTTCAGGACTGCTTTCACTATGTCCCATAAATTTTGGATTGTTCTGTGTTCATTTTTATTTGTTTCCAGGATGTTTTTTTATTTCTTCTTTGATCTCTTTGGTATCCATTCATTGCTTATAACATGCTATTTAGCCTCCATGTATTTTATTGTTTTTGATAGTTTTTATTGTAGGTAAGTTCTAATTTCATGCCATTGTGGTCTGAGAAGTTGCTTGATATGATTTCAATCTTCTTGAATTTGTAGAGACTTAGCTTGTGTCCTAACATGTAGCCTATCTCTGAAAATGTCCCATTTTACTTGAGAAGAATGTATATTCCATAGCTTTGGGGTGGAATGTTCTGAAGATGTCAGTTAGTTCCATCTGTTCTAGGGTGTCATTTAAGATTGCTGTTTCCTTGTTGATTTTTTGTCTAGAAGATTTATCCAGTGATGTCAGTGGAGTAATAAAGTGCCCTACTATGATTGTGTTGCTGTCTGTATCTCCCTTGATATCTTCCAGAAGTTTTTTTACATATTTAGATGCTCCTGTATTGGGTGCATATATGTTTACCAGAGTTATAGCCTCTTATTGTATCAATTCCTTTAGTATTATGAATTGCCCTTCCTTATATGTTGTTATGTCTTCTTTGAGGTCTATTTGGCAGATATAAGTATTGCTACCCAGCATTTTTTTCATTTTCATTTGCCAGAAAAATATTTTCCGTCCCTTCACTTTCAGTCTGTGTGAGTCCTTTGTTCTAAGGAGCATTAACCCACTCACATTTAAGGTTATTATTGATAGGTACTTGTTTGTTGCCATTTTTATTATTTATGCCTGTGTTCCTTCTTCACTTTCTATTTCTTCTTTTTACAACAGCCCCTTTAGTATTTTTTGCATTTCTGGCTTGGTGGTAATAAACTCCCTTAGCCTTTGTGTTGTTTTTTTTGTCAGGGGAGCTCCTGATTTCACCTTCAATTTTGAATGATAGCCTTGCTGGAGAGTATTCTTATATTCAGTCCCTTGCTTTGCATCACTTTGTATACTTCATTCCATTCCCTCCTGGCCTGATGTGTTCCTGTTGAGAAATAAGTTGATAGTCTAATGGGAGATCCTTTGTAGATAATTTTTTGTCTCTCTCTGGCAGCCTTTAAGATTCTTATTTTGACAATTTAATTATGATGCATCTTGGTATCAGTCTTTTTGTGTTCATCTTGTTTGTGACTCTCTGTGCTTCTTGAACTTGTGTGACTTTTTTCTTCCCAAAGTCAGGGAAGTTTTCTGTCATTAATTCTTCAAACAAATTTTCTATTCCTTGCTCAGCTTCCTTTCCTCTGGCACCCTATTATGTGGATATTCTTTCATTTCATATTGTCCCAAAGCTCCCTTAGACTTTCCTCCTGCTATTTAATTTTTTTTCAGTTGCTGCTCTACTTGGGTGTTTTTTCTACCTTGTTTTCTATCTCATTGGTTCAGTCCTCATCTTCTTCTAGTCTACTGTTGAAACCTTTCATTGTGTTCTTTATTGCAGCTATGTCATTCTTCACTTTCTCTTGATTTTTACACATGATGTATTTCTCATCCAGATGTTTGAGCATCTTTATAACCATTACTCTGAATTATTTCTCTGACATTGCTTGCCTCCATTTAATTTAGTTCCTTTTCTGGTGATTCCTCCTTTTCTTTTATTTGGGGATTGTTTCTTATTTTTTCTGTTCCTTTGTAATTATTTCTATGTATTAGATAAAACTACTATGTCACCCAGATTTTTTGAATTGGTTTTATGTAGTAGATGTTTTGTGGGACCCAGTGATGCAGTCTTTCAGTTCTCCTGCACTGGGTGTTCTAGGGAGGTCCATTAGTTGAGATATTTGGATTCTCCTGATGTAGTTGGGTCTTGAATGTTATTGTCCCATTTGTGGATAGAGTCTTCTCTCAGGGTGTCTGATTATGTAGCTCCCTGCCTCACATGTTGTGCCAACTGTTGTGGAGGTGTTGACTGAACAGCACAGAATACAACATGACAAGACATGACATCACATAGAAGGAACAGAACACCAATGTACACAAGACACCTGTAATCCCAATAAAAGTGACCACCAGAGGAAATAGAATTAGGAAAGAGAAAAGAGAGCAAGAGTGATAGCAAGAAAAAAAAGAAGGAATATGGGGAGAAAAACAAACAAATAAACCAAAAAAAGAAGGAATATGGGGAGAAAACAAATAAACCAAAAAAAGAAGGAATATGGGGAGGAAACAAACAAATAAACAAAAAAGCACAAACAAAAAGCACACCCAGAAAAAGGTAGGGGGGCAGAATCTGTAGATGCAGAGATTAAATAAAGAAAATAAGGTTAAGGAATTGGAGGAATAGGGGAAGGACCATGGTTTAGAATATAGGAGGGAGCAAAGAAATGAGAAGACAAGAATAAAAATAAAAAAATTAAAAATAACTTTTAAAGGAGAATAGAGGAGAGAGCAGATAGGCCTGAATTTAGGAAGTGAAACAAGTTAAAAAATTAGGAGAAGAAAAGAGCAAGAGAAGAGAGAAAAATATTGAGTAGTGAAAAAAAAAAAAAGAGAAGGGGAAATGAATAGGAGCAAGGAAGAGGAAATTAGATATATGAATAAACCAACAGAGACTATAATAATAACACATCAATAATGCAGAAAGAAAGGAAGGAGAAAAACTAAAATGGAAAAAGAAGAAAATTGGAAGGAAAAAATAGAAAAGAGGAAGAAAATGGTGAAAAAAAGAAATAAAAATAATTAAAAAACAAAAACACAACAACACAAAAACTGAAGTGCAGTTCACTTCAGCCAAGTTTTAATGCCCCAATGGGAGCTGGTTTAGGACCCCACTCATCTATTCTGTCTGCCAATTCTGGGCTTCCTGTTATGTACTTAGGTGTTAAACACTGTCAGGCACTATCTTTTGACTTTTAGCACCGTGCTTGAAGCTCCAAGTGATCCATAGGTCTTCTGCTTTTGTCTGTCTCCACAGGCCGTGGCTGCAAGCAGCCTGGGCCAATCTGCCCTCTTTGACTGTCTGTCAGTTGTCAATCTTAATCACTCAAGCATTTGTTTCTAATAGGGATTTAGGTGGGAATGGTACTGTTTCACTTTCAGGGAAGAAGATGGGTGCTTTTTCCTGACCCAGAGCTACTCCTTCATGAGTGGCCCAAAATATGGTTGATCAGAGATCTTTGTATGGAGACCAAGGGGGTTGTCTGGCAACCTGGAGTTTTTATCAGTCTGGTTCCCAGAATAGTATGGTGGTCACTGAGGGCTCCTTGAGACTATTCAGACCCATGAGCTTGGCCTCTGCCTTTCTCTGTAAACCTCAAACTGCAGGGTGGGACAGGCTGTATCACCTGCCCTGAGGCTACTGGGAGGGGCCAGCTCCTTCTAGGTTTGGAAGCTTAAGAACACCCCAATGCAGGACTCCTGGCCACGCCCTCCCTGCCCTGCTTCCCTCCCCAGCCTCTCCTCAGGCACCTCAAATCTGTGCTTCCCTCCCTGTGCCAAAGCTTTCTGGGTGAGTGACTGCAATTGAAAAGTCCTGTGTTCTGGGTTTAGAGAATAAAAACAAAGACAAGACAAAACAAAAACAACAACAACACTGTGGCTTTCTCTCCCCCAGGACTGTGCTGCTTTCTTTTCATGGCGCAGCCTTTCTCGGCTGTGGTTTTGGGTCCAGACTCCCTGGCAGCCAGCACCCCATAGGTTTTCCTTTTCACAGTTGGATGTTATGCCTGCCACCAAGGGAGTCGGCTTTGGTGCTCAACCTGGGCCGGGCTTCTATTTTTCTGAGGGAACAGATTCGCCAGTAATGCAGCTTCCTCCTTTCCCTTTCAACCCACTGGCCTGCCACCCTACTGGAGCCCCTGCCACCCTTCCTACCATTTTCAGGCATTTTCTGCCCTTCCTTGTTGTAGGTTGTCTCCTCACCTGGGCCTAACTTGTTAATTCCGGGGTGACGTTCTCTGATTTAGTTATATTTCCAGCCTGTCCCCGAGACGAGGTGCATGACACGTCTGCTTATTCAGTCACTATTTTTTCCCCTCCCAAAGCTTATATATTGTATTTTGAAGGTATAGTTGAAAGTCTGAGACACATCCTGCTTTTCTTTTTTTAATAAGAGAAAGCTTATTTAGAAAGTTACAGAAGTGAGCCAGCTGGGCTGCGTAGGCTCAGGAAACAGAGGCAGAAGGGCCCTTGGAGCTTAGGAGAGAAAGGCAAAGGTAACAGGGGTGGGGAGGTGAGGGGGTGCGGGGCATGCTCCAGGGAGGGAGAGCCTCCACATCCCATTTTTCACATGTAGTACTGTACACATCTTGGTCCATCTTTTGACATTGATATCTTCTTTAGTAATGTTAATGTAAGAAACACTCAAACCTCTGAAGAATTTTTGTGAGTTTATTTGAGCCAAACTGTCACTGGCAAATGCTGGGAAGCAGAATTTCAACAGAATTTGAAAAAAAACCCCAGATTGAGATAATGCTCTGGAGAATGGCAGTTTTGCACCTTATTTTATACACTAGAGGCCCTGTGCACGAAATTTGTGCCCGGGGGGGGGGGATGTCCCCTCAGCCTGGGACCCCTTGGGGGATGTCTGACTGCCGGTTTAGGCCCAATCCTGGGATCGGGCCTAAACCAGCAGTCAGACATCCCTCTCACAATCCAGGACCACTGGCTCCTAACTGCTCACCTGCCTGCCTGCCTGATCACCCCTAACTGCCCCCCCCTTGCTGGCCTGGTCATCCCCAACTGCCATCCCTGCCGGCCTGGTTGCCCCCATCTGACCCCCCACCAGCCTGGTTGTCCCTACTGCCCCCATATGCCGGCTTGGTCACCCCTCACTGCCCCCCCCCCTTGCCAGCCTGGTTGCCCCACGCAACCTGCTGTTTGGTCATTTGGTCACCCCTCACTGCCCCTTCTGTTGGCCTGGTCACCCCACGCAGCCTGCTGCTCAGTCGTTTGGTCATCCCTCACTAACCCCTCGCTGGCCTGGTTGCCCCATGCAGCCTGTTGCTCAGTCTGTACCTCTACGGCCACAGCCAATCAGGAGTGAGTATGCAAATTAACCCAACAAGATGGCAGGTTAATTTGTGTATGCAGGCGTGGAGCGGCTGGGAGGGGCGGGACGCCTGCTATGAGGGGGAGGGGGAGCGGCGGAGGGAGCTACAGGAGCTGTGCTCCGGCCTGGGAGTGAGGACTTGCAGGCTCCCAGGCGGCCCGGGAGTGAAGCCAGGGGAAGGAAGGCCTATTCTTGCATGAATATCATGCAACGGGCCTCTAGTATATATAGATTACAATAAAAAGAGGAGTTATATGAAATCCATTGGTGATAGATTAGGGAGGTGGGAGAAAGCAAAAGGGAGGGGGGGAACCTCTGGGATTGGATAAAAAGTAAAATGATAGGCACATACATCTTTTACACAGGTGGGTACCAGACAGTTAACAATCAACAATTAACATGATAAAACAATGAGAGGATTTATGTCCTCCACCGCCTGGTTGTGCCCTGTGGGGTCTGGAAAAAAGGAAGTTACCCTGACATTCCAAAGGAATGTTATGGTAGATGCAAAAGACAATAGACGGCTCAGTTAAGGTAAAGATTGACTTTTGTCAGGGAAGATACCAGCCTAGGACATGACTACCCACCATAAATTGCTTTTAGTTTAAAAAAGTTTTAATTTCAGTCCATCCTTTGTGGTTATTTTAGGTCTCTGAGGTGTTTTTTTTTAAATATATGTTTATTGATTTCAGAGAGGAAGAGAGAGGGAGAGAGAGATAGAAACATCAATGATGAGAGAGAATCACTGATTGGCTGCCTCCTGCATGCCCCCTAGTGGGGATTGAGCCCCCCACAATCCAGGCATGTGCCCTTGCCTGGAATCGAACCCAGGACCCTTCAGTCCGCAGGCCAATGCTCTATCCCCTGAGCCAAACTGGCTAGGGCAGGTCTCTGAGTTTTTTTAAATTTTTTTTATTTTAATAAATCTTTATTCAGATTATTACAATTGTTTCTCCTTTTTCCCCCCATAGCTCCCCTCCACCCAGTTCCCACCCCACCTTCTGCCCTTACCTCCCCCCCCACTGTCCTCATCCATAGGTGTATGATTTTTGTCCAATCTCTTCATGAACCCCCCATACCCCTTTCCCCCTGAGAATTATCAGTCCACTCCCTTTCTATGCCCCTGATTCTATTATATTCACCAGATTATTCTGTTCCTCAGGTTTTTATTTTTATTTTTTTTATTTTTTTTAAATATATTTTATTGATTTTTTACAGAGAGGAATAGAGAGTTAGAAACATCGATGAGAGAGAAACATCTATCAGCTGCCTCCTGCACACCTCCCACTGGGAATGTGCCCGCAACCAAGGTACATGCCCTTGACCGGAATCGAACCCGGGACCTTTCAGTCCGCAGGCTGACGCTCTATCCACTGAGCCAAACCAGTCAGGGCTGTTCCTCAGGTTTTTAATTCACTTGATTTTTAGGTTCACTTGTTGATAGATATGTATTTGTTGTTCATAATTTTTCTCTTTACTTTTTTCTTCTTCCTCTTCTTTAAGAATACCTTTCAGCATTTCATATAATACTGGTTTGGTGGTGATGAACTCCTTCAGCTTTTTCTTATCTGTGAAGCTCTTTATCTGCCCTTCAATTCTGAATGATAGCTTTGCTGGGTAGAGTAATCTTGGTTGTAGGTTCTTGCTATTCATCACATTGAAAATTTCTTGCCACTCCTGTCTGGCCTGCATAGTTTCTGTTGAAAAGTCAGCTGACAGTCGTATGGGTGCTCCCTTGTAGGTAATTAACTGTTTTTCTCTTGCTGCTTTTAATATTCTCTCTTTGTCTTTTGCTCTTGGCATTTTAATTATGATGTGTCTTGGTGTGGTCCTCTTTGGATTCCGTTTGTTTGGGGTTCTGTGCGCTTCCTGGACTTGTAAGTCTATTTCTTTCACCAGGTGGGGGAAGTTTTCGGTCATTATTTCTTCAAATAGGTTTTCAGTATCTTGCTCTCTCTCTTCTTCTGGCACCCCCATAATTCTGATGTTGGTACTCTTGAAGTTGTCCCAGAGTCTTCTTACACTATCTTCAACTTTTTGGATTTTTTTTTTTGCTTTTTGCTTTTTCGGTTGAGTGTTTTTTGCTTCTTTGTATTTCAATTCTTTGACTTGATTCTTGTGTTCCTCTAGTCTGTTTTTGGGTCTCTGTATAATATTTTTTATTTCAGTCAGTGTATGTTTAATTTCTAGTTGGTCCTTTTTCATATCTTCGAGGGTCTCGTTATATTTATCGGCCTTTTCTAGGATATTCTTGAAAAGCCTTATAACCGTGGTTTTGAATTCTATAGCCAGTCGTTTGTTTTCCTCCATTTCTTTCGTTTGTGATCTGTTTCTTTGACGCCGCATTTTCACTGCTTCCCTGAGTTGGTAGGGTAAATTTGTGTGCTAGGTTTCCAATATGGCCCAGTGGGTCGGCCTCCCCAGTTAACCTGAGGTGGACACTCTTGGTGCACCCCTTTGTGGACTGTGTGTACAGCCTTGTTGTAGTTAAGTCTTGATTGTTGTTGGTATCACTGGGAGGAATTGACCTCCAGGCCAGTTGGCTGTAAGGATCAGCTGCGTCTATGCTGGGAGAAGTTCAGTGCTGGAGACAGCCTTATAGGATTAGACTTGCCAAATTGCAATAGCCTCTGTGCTCGGCTTGGATGGGGTGGAGTCTCAGGGCGGAGCAGACAGTCTTGGCTTCCCGGCAGCCTTGCCCTTGCGCGCACGCGCAGACCTCTGCCTTCCCTGGCTCCCGAGTCTCCGCCCGAGAGTCCAGACTCCCCCCACAAGAGCGTGGGTCCCCAGGGGCTCACCTGGAACTGGGGTCCAGTGCAGTCAGAACTGGGGCTCAGTGCAGCCTTTGACTCCCTTCCACTAGGGAAAGCCTGTGGCAACCACCGCTGCCTTTGTGCGCACTGGCGCGCGCGCCTTCAGACTTCTGCCTTCCCCAGCTCCCGAGTCTCCGCCCGAGAGTCCAGACTCCCCCCACAAGAGCGTGGGTCCCCAGGGGCTCACCTGGAACTGGGGTCCAGTGCAGTCAGAACTGGGGCTCAGTGCAGCCTCTGACTCCCTTCCACTAGGGAAAGCCTGTGGCAACCTCCGCTGCCTTTGTGCGCACTGGCGCGTGCGCGCGCTTTCAGTCCTCTGCCTTCCCCGGCTCCCAAGTCTCTGCCCGAGAGTCCAGACTCCCCCCGTAAGAGCGTGGGTCCCCAGGGGCTCGCCCGGAACTGGGGTTCAGTCCAGTCAGAACTGGGGTTCAGTGTGGTCGGGGGCTTCCTTCCCCCTTCCACCAGAGAAAGTCAGCCAGGCTCTCAGCCGCTCTTCCTCTTTGCGCACACAAAGACCCTTTGCCATACCTCCAATTCTCTGTGAGCTTTTCTCTTTCCTTCTAGTTGTAGAATTTTCACTCAGCCAGCTTTCCTGTGGTTCTGGATGGTGTCCATTCTGTCTTTTAGTTGTATTTTTGAAATTGTTGTGCGAGGCAGCAGTTTAGGTGCTTACCTATGCTGCCATCTTGGTTTTCTCTGAGTTTTTAAGGCCACCATGCAGGCCTCCCTGAACTTGTCAGGTGTAGCATGTGGCCCCCTTTCATCCACAATGATCAGCGTATATTGTTACAGTCAGTGAGTAGCCAAGCAGGACTGGGGTCCAGATCTCCTGCTGTAGAGCTCATTTAAGGCGCTGCCTCCCCAGAATCCCACCTTCAAGATCCTGCCTACTGTCAGGACATCAGCCTGTCTGATTAGTGCTGCCTTTTCATAAGGAAGTTTCTGTCTTGCTTTAGAATCAAGTGAAAGTATGCATGAGAAACAAGCTTTTAATCTTCCTTCCCCCTCCAAAAAGGAAATGACATTTGTTTCAAAGAAAGTACAGCTGGACAACCAAGGGGTCTGGGCTGCCTGTCACTATTTGAGCCAATTAAGCAGTGACAAGGTTGAATCATATATGAGCGTTTATTCCAATAATGCCAGCAGTATGGGGAGAGTAGTCGGTCATCCACAAAAATCTGCTCTGCACCCTACCATAAGCCAGCTGCTTATATTGGGTAGAAGGTCAAAGATTACATGGGGAAGTAGGAATTACAGGTATGGGAAAGTGGGCACGGATAATCATTACAGGTTACTAGGTGTGCGGGCTGGGGGGGTTAAGGAGGGCTTGCAAGGGGACACGCACCCCTGGGCACTGGGACCAGATTACATGTAGTAGGGGCCCGTACAGAGCAGGTGCCTCTGGGACTAGATTGTCTGAGCCACGAGGTTGTAAGTCTTTCCATAATGATAGGCAGTTGGGACAAGAGGATGGACTGCATTCCGATGTTAGCTCCCATGTCTCAGGGCTCTCAACTCTCAGCCAGGTGAGAGTTTGCTTTCTAATCAGAACAGAACCATCATAGTTAGCAGAGCATGATTAGTATTCCTTATAACTAATAGCTAGTCCCCAATATTTCTGTCCCTAACAAAAGGTCAGGTAATCTTAGGCTGGAAGGGAAGCTGGTCTGAGGCAGGCAGAGAATTAAAAAGATCAGAATCCTGAAGAAGTGTGTCAAGTAGAACATTGGAGGGAAAGGAAAAGATTTCTGTAAGTGTGTTGTGTATGAATGGAAGGGAAAGTTTGTACAACTTTTTTTGGAGAGAGCAGCAATTCAGAGCCTAGATCAGAAACGTGTCTCAGGCTGCGCCCAGAGGTCTGCACTCCATGCCTTTACCGCTTCCCATTGCTGCGGCTACTGGAAAGATTGGGTCATTTGCAGGGCTCAAAGACAAACAGGAAGTCCCGAGGAGGACACACTGAAACAGGAAAATCCAGGCCCAGCGGAGAGGCATCTGAGGCAAAAAATTGTTTCTTAGGAGGTGAAGTTGCAGTACACCAGGGGATTTCAGAAATCAGATCCAATTAATGTTCTTGACTTGTGTCCTCCGCAGCTCTGGGGACCAAGGTGGTACAAAGGAAAGGCCCCCTGCACCTGGGGGGAGAGCTGGCTCCCTCCCAGTCCTGTCATTGGCAGCAGGGAGCTTTGTGTGCCCCTCTCCCCGGGAGCTCAGGGCCTCCTGTGACTCTGTAGGAAATGGACCTCTGTGACCCATCTCCAGCATGGTAGGCTTTTGATGTAATTTACTGAATTCCCCCAGGACAAACAGAATGTAGGGCGGAGGGAAGAGGAACAAAGAGCTGTGCTTGTGGGCCAACATGGTGGAAACCCCCAAGTCATCTGCCTCAGCTAGAAGGGAGGTGGAGGCAGCTAGAAAGGCCTCAGCCCAATATTTTAAATGGCCCAAGGGGAGACAGCAAGACCTAAGTGACAGGAAACAGGTGACCTCATAGTACTCAGCTATGATCGCTCCTCCATGTGAGACAGCTGCCCGCTCATGAGAGTGTATTGAAGGTCTCATTTTCACCATACTTCTGTCTCCTCCAAGCCCATCATTTGAATTCAGACAGGTGAGCCATTTCTCGCAATTCAGCAGCTTAGGCAAAAATGGAACATGTGTGAACCCCTCCCCCAGGGGTTTCTGCATTGCACAAAAAAGCTAATTCCTGGAAAATACAAAGGGATGAGTCTCTAATCTCTGACAGCAGATATGCCAAGTGCCCTGACCGCCAGTGGGCAGAGAGGACACTCTCTGTGGGTAGAGAGTGGGCTGAGCAGCCCTGAGGCACTGTGGGCTGGCTAATTCCTTCCCCAAACATCTGCTTGCTGTCAGGTTAGGAAAGCTACACCTGCTTTCCACTTTCTCAAAGACTTGAGAGGATTTGGGAAGGGCTGTAATGAAGGGAACTGGGAAATTCTTGAGACAGATATTGTTTAATAGCTTAAGTGGTGCCTGTGAGTAAGCTCAGATATGGAGGGCTGATAGTTGGCTGGGGCATCAGCCAAGGTTCTTGGTGGCAAAGGGCAGGCCCAGGGTGAGGTGTTGTCTGCTGCTGCCACTCGGCAGCATGATGGACATGAACTCCAGCCATCCTTGTATCAGGCTGGTAATGTGCAGAAGCCGGCAGAGGGGATGTGGCCACTCCCTCCCAAGACTCACCAAAGAGTAGAAGGTGTGTTAACAGGAGGCAAGGGTTGATATCCAACACCCAGATAGCAACGTGTCTGTTGCTCTTGTTTAATTTGCTCTGCATAGTAAATTTGGTAGGGTCAGAAATAGAACAGTGGAGACTAGCTATAGTCATAAGAAATATTAATCATGCTCTGTTAACCGTAATTGTTTTGTTCTGATAAAATAAAGCACATTCTAACCTGGCTGAGAGTTGTACACCCAGGACCTGGAGTAGCGGGCCATCCTATTACCATGGAAAGATTAACGACCTTGGTACAGAAATCAGAGGTGCCTGCCCCTTGCAAACCCTCAGCCCACATTGACTGTAATATGTAACTATTATACCCATTTTTATTCCTTTTTGCCTATTTCCCCATGCCTGCATGCCCATTCTATTCCTTTTGCCTAATTCCCCAGGCAATCTTTGCCCTTCTACTCAATATAAGCAGCTGGCTTATTGAGGGGGTATAGAGCAGATTTTTGTGGATGACCTGCTTCTCCCATACTGCCGGCAGTATTGGAATAAATGCTCATCTATGATTCAACCCTCTCTCTGCTTAATTGGCTCAAGTAGTGACAGGCAGCCCGGACCCATTTTTTGCCTGGTTTCAAGTTTAGGCTGGATAATTCACTTCGGCAGTTTTTAGTTTTTCTGAATTGTTGCTTCTATTGATGTCTTATTTAATTATGTGGCAGCCATAATCTATTTGTAAAACACTTTAGTTTATATGGAGATGTCACTTCCTCTATTTTATTTTATTAAAAAAATTTTTTTATTGATTTTTAGGGAGAGAGAGAAACATCGGTGTAAGAATGAAACATAGATTAGCTGCCTCAAGCACACCTCTACCAGGGATGGAGCCCACAACCTGGGCATGTGTCCTGACTGGGAATTGAATTAGCAACCTCACGTGCACAGATGATGCCCAACCAACTGAGTCACACTGGCCAGGGCCCTGCCTCTATTTTATTTATTCATTTTTTACTTCAAATGGTTCTACATTTCTAACAGTGTCCAACTTGGATAAGGTTAAACTTTAGGGAACCCCAAAATAAATAGCTTGAGTATGATACTTTATTCCTCCTACATGTAAAGAGACTTGCTCAGTAGGCCATTCTCCTCCCCACAATAATAATTCAGGGACAAGTTCTCTCCATCTTGGTTCTTTGTCTAATTTTGAGTGGGCATGTCATCTGGGTTGTAGCCAGTGGAAAGGGGAAAGCATATGGCCTCTCTTGGTCTGGTCTCAAGACACCAGCTATAAAGGGACATGTCACTCCTGTCACACGTCACTGGAGAGAACTTAGTCACCTTGTCCGCAGGGAAGGTGGGGAAAGGTAGTGTAGTTGGGCAGCCCTGCGCCTTGCTACATTTCTGTTACTGTGAGAGAAAGAAAGGATGAAAGCCAGCAGGGGGTGCCACACTTACATGAGGTTGACACCAGTTCCCTTTTCCACAAAGAACAGATTAAGAGAGATAGTGGACTTACTCAAAGACGCACAAGGTTAAGGGTCACTGCTGGAGCCATAGCACGGATAGCTTGGCACCTCAGTTCTTTTCCTTCTCCAGACTATTCTCCCAGGACAGTGATGCAGGTCATCTGAAAGTGCTGCCCTGGAAAAGCTAGGCACTTTCATCACTATCAGCATATGGAGCCAATGGGGCTAAGTGCCAGATGGTGACATACTGTGTCCAGCGCCTCTGCCTTTCCCCTACCCCCAAGCACAGAGACTGAGGTGATAACTGCTCTGTGGGCTGGAGTCCCAGCCTGTGGACAGTGGATGTGTGTGGACACAAAACCAGACAGAGAGTGTTAATGATATCAGGAACAGTGAGCCGATGCCCCTCCCCCTGTCCCCCATCATGTCTCATGAAGCTGAAGAATAAAATCATGGACCAGAAGAGCTAAGCAAAAGTGTGGAAAATTTATTTCAAGAAGATTTAGACTCCCTGCACAGGGAGGGGGTCCAATAATGGGTTCCGCTGAAGCCTTGTAGTCTAGGGGCATATAATTGCTACAAGCCTGCTCTGTATCTACCCCTGTCCGCCACCTGGTTGATTCCCTCAATTGTTCTTGCCCAGCAACAGACCTGAACTGTCCCTGTTCCTATGCCTCAGCTCACCTTGTTGTTGCAGACCCTCCCTAGTTTCACATGCCTCCCGCTCTGAGTCTAACAACACCCTGTTATTTCTGCATGGTTGTTTCTGTGGTTAGGCTGCTCAGACTGTCGTGTCTGCCCCTGACAATGCTCTACCTGCCTTTGTTTTCCACTGGACCCCTTTCTGTCTGCCTGCGTGTCAAGCTAACTCCTCTCATTAACACTTTCCCTACCACCCTTCTTAAGCCAACTCTCTCTGCCACAAATGTTTTTCTGTGTCCGTTCTGGTTTCCACTGGCTTTTTTAAAAAAATTTTTTAAAAATTGATTTTAGAGAGAGAGGAAGGAAGAGTGAGAGAGCAAGAGAGACTTGTTCCATTTATTCATTGGTTGATTCTTGTATGTGCCCTGACCGGAGATCAAGCCCACAACCTTGGTGTATCAGAATGATGCTCTAACCAGGCAGTGCACCCACTGGCCTCTATTATTCTAGAATTCCTTATGCTCTTGACTACTTGTGTCCCCAGTATAATCAGTCTATAAAGAGTAAGAATTTGCCTGGCCCTGGTGTGGTTCAGTGGTTGGGCGTTGACCTAAGAACCAGGAGGTCATGATTCGTTTCCTGGTCAGGACACATGCGAGTTGAGGGCTGGATCCCCAGTGGGGGGCATGCAGGAAGCAGCCGATCAATGATTCTCTCTCATCATTGATGTTTCTATCTCTGTCTCCATCTCCCTTCCTCTCTGAAATCAATTAAAAAATGTATTTTTTTTAAATAAAGAAAACAACAGATCAAAATGGAGTCACTTTTGCTAAGCCATGTCAAAAAAAACCCCCAAAACTTAATAACTAACTGAATTGCAGAGTCAGCCTCTCCTAGAAATGGAATTTTAAACCAATCAGTCTGGAGTTTTCTGATCAACTGCAGAGAGGTAATTTGCCTTTAGCGGGGACTAAGGGAAGGTGCCCTGGCCTAAAATAGTCCATTCTTTTAGCTTCTAGTCTCACCCTCTTTCTGCCTATAAGAACCTTCCATTTTGTACAGCTCATTTGAGTGCCCTTCTAGTTGCTAGATGGGATGCCACCCGATTCATAAATCACTTAATAGAGCCAATTAGGTCTTCAAATTTATTCAGTTGAATTTGGTCTTTAACACCTGGAACAAGCAGCAAAGTTATTTTTGCCTACTCCTTCAATACAGCACAGAAATAAATTTCAGTTCCAAAAAATTTCAATGCATTTGTATCACACATAGGTTGTCTTGTACTTTTTATTTCATGCATGTTTATCTAGCTCCTTGGCTAAATTCAGAGCTTCTCTTCAGGACTGGAATTTCATTGCTTGCCTTAGGTAATTTGACAGTACATAGCACAGTGTTGAGCATAAATATCACTATTGAAAAATATCACCTCTTCCACGAAGTCTCTCATGATGCCACCCACAAGTTCTCAGTAATTTTACGGGACTTTACCTGTGGCAAGATAGGGCTTTCTTCCCTCTTTTCCTCCTTTACAATTTCTTGGGAGGGGCAGGTCTTTGGTAAAACTAAGTAAAGAGACAAGAATGTGGTTAATGTAATAATTAATTGAAGTTAAGCCTTGAGAAGAAATCATACTAGGGAGAGGGGAAAAGTGTGTTATTTATGAATGTGGAGGCACTACCGTGTTTCCCCGAAAAGAAGACAGTGTCTTATATTAATTTTTGCCCCCAAAGACACGCTAGGTCTTATTTTCAGGGGATGTCTTATTTTTCCATGAAGAAGAATACGGTACACATTTATTGTTAAATGAAAATAAAGGAAATTTATTACCTGTATACGGTACGGTAGTACGGTAGTTGTCAACACAAACCAGACAAACTGTGAATCCTACAGTATCAAGAATTTACTCATTTATTCAATGACAATCATGGCATCATCTTCTGGAACATCATCATAACAATCCAATTCCTGAATTTCCTGGTGAATTTCTTGTGACTCCATTTCTTTCAGAATCAGTGGACCAAATCTCTCATGTTTAGCAACAGCACTGTCTTTAAATGAGTACTTCTTGTCAAGGTAGCCTGCTCGCAGTGCATTTGCAATGCAACTGTCAGTGATTTTCTCCCATGAATTCTTCACCCAAGTCACAACTTCTTGCAGTTTAGGTTTCACAAAGTTTCCACACTGATTTCTCTCCATTCTATTTTCAATGTAGTCATTAATTTCCATGTGCAAATTGTCTTTGAATGGCTTGTTTATTGCAATATCAAGAGTCTGGAGATAGGCCGTCATTCCTGCGGGAATCATTATCTGATCTATTTTTCTTTCGTGAAGAAATGTCTTCATGTCTTTAGTGCGGTGAGTGCTGGCTGCATCCCAGACTAGCAGACCTCTTTGGCTCCCTCGCATAACAAGCAGCAGCATTAAATTGACCCACTTCCTTATAACTGCTTGTGTGGCCCAGGCTTTTTCAGTTTCAAGAATAAAAACACCCAAAACACGTTCAATCTTTTCCTTCTTGCCCTTAGAAATGATTAAAGGTGGGATTTTAGTGCCATCCAGACGAATTGTCAAAATACAGGAAACACGTGCACTTTCGTAAGCAGTGGAGGGAATGTACGCTAAGGAGGCACCCTGCTGTTCAATTGTTGTTTGAGATGATTGGCCCATAAACACTGCAGTTTCATCCATAGCAATCATGTTGGAAAGATTGTATTTAGAGAAGTCAGCATCATCAATAAAGGACTTGAATGCAAGTGCTCGCTTAATAACTTGAGTATCTTCCAACCTAAACAATGTTGTAGATCTTCTTAAAGACAGTTCACTTCGCTGAAGGAAATTATCCAGCCAGTGTTGTGATGCTTTGAAGTCTTCGGGGGCTATGTCAAACTGTGGTGCCATTGCAAGAGCAAATTCTTGAATCTGAGCCCTATTCACAACCAAAGCCTTTGCTCTCCTGTCAACAACCCATTCACAGATCAGGTCTTCCAGCTCGGAAAATAATGGTTGCCGACCTGATCCACACTTGCGCTTTTTAGCATTTCCCTTGTCCACTTGTTCAATGAGGTTACCATACTCTGCTCGCCATTTTCGGACCAATCGGATACTCAACATCTCCTCTTTGCAGAAAGCAGTAAGATTTTGGCCCCAAGAGTCTTCCACGATTCCTTTCTTGTACTCCACGGAGTAGCTTTTTCCTTTTGCGCTCATTTCTAGGGGCAAAAAAAAAAGGAATTGGGGTATCAAGGTGGGGGGAGGAGGATCACTCAAAATGGCACAGGAGAATCAGAGGGGGGATTACCATTTTAGTAACCCCTTTTGATCCTCCTGTGTCATTTTGATTGTCCCCTCTGATCCTCCTGTGTCATTTTGATTGTCCCCTCTGATCCTCCTGTGTCATTTTGATTGCTCCCTCTGATCCTCCTGTGTCATTTTAAGTGATCCCCCTCCCCCCACCCCTGTGCCACTGAACACCTTCACCAGACATCCCCCCTACCCCTTTATCAGACATTTACCCCCTGGGGCCTGCCTGGGGACTGTCACTGGGCTTGCTGGGGCCTGGATCTGGGCTGGAGCAGGGTCTGCCACTGACTGAGAACCTTCAGTCATCATGAAGGCGGCCGCGAGCATCAGGTAGTGTCACCAGAGACAGACCAGCACTCACCACCTTCGCCGTGTCCCGTCCGCTCTAATCCTCCTGTTCTTCTACACACATCTGCGAAAGTCTCCTCCTCTCTCCCGCCCCGCGCTCACCGCTCACTCCGACCTCCGCTCCGCCTCCACACAGCAGTGACGTCAGGACTCCGCGTAACGTCACTGGTTGCTAGACGCCAGTCGGGGCGGCCCTAGCGACCAGTTTACAGTAAATTAATTTTCATTCTGAGACAGAGCCTGGGGGCCTTATTTTCGGGGGGATGCCTTATATTTCACTCAGAAGGAGACCTGTACATAGGTCTTATTTTCAGAGGATGTCTTATTTTTGGGAAAACGCGGGTAGAGCCTCCCCAGCAACTGCAAACCACTGAGGAGTTGATGTTGTCCTCCAGATGGAGGTTGGTCTGGGGGAAAATGAGAGAAATTGAATGAAATCAGGGAGACTGTAGGGAAGAAGGGTGAGGGAGACTGGAGAAAGGTCACCCTAACAGGTGAATGGTGGGCAACTCAACGGGAAAAGTAGAGTAATGTTCTGCTTCATCCTTTTGAACTACATGCAATTAGCCTGTATGCCTGCCTGTTTCTCTGCTAGACTATGAGATCTAAGAGGGTGGGTCAGGAGTATGGCTTCTCACTTTTCATGCCCCACTGCCTGCCAAGGTGACATCCCTTCACAGGAGGGAGTTATGAACAGAACTCAAGGTGAGGCCGAGTCCCTCCACTCATCATGATTGGATACATTTGTTGTTTAGCTGTCTAAAATTTATTAAAAGTGACTGTAATTACCTGTTGTATCTACCTTCCTGGTCTAAATTTGGCAGTCACATATAGTAGCCACCCTGTAATCCAACTCTCTGATCTCCTTCATTAAGAGTCTCTTCAAATGTCCTTTGAAGCCCAGCATCATTATATCATTTTTCACTGATACTGGTCTTGGGACCAGTTTCCCCTCTGGCAGGCTCCTTAATTGGTGATTTGGCAACATTGGTTTTTTTCTTCCAACCTGCCAGTTCCCTTCATTTAAAGCAAATTCTGTCAAATGAATAAGTGCCCATAGCACAATTACCAAGCACAAAACTAAACTGCAACTATGCATTAGCTTACCAGGGTAGTGCCTGCTTTATTAAAAAGAAAGACAAGCCTATGAGATTGACAAGAACGGAGCATTTCATTTTTCCCAGCGTTTTATTGCTGCAATATCCCATTTGATGGCCTCCCACTTGCAGAGCGTCAGCTCCCTGCAATGACACTAATGAAGAACTGCTGCCTTGTGTTCATTCTTTAACCAGCCGTGTTGGTCTTTAATGGGAATGTGGCACCCCTCCCCCGTTTCCGCGGAGTTAGGATCAGCTGGGTCTCTGGGGTACCTCTGATGTGTACACAGCACTCCTTTCCCTGTAGGATTTCCCTGATTAGATGGTAACTGCACTTTCTGTCGATAAATTCAATGTTCTGTATATTTCAAATTATGGGCAGAAACAGGGATATTTTTCCAACTGGGAAAATTAAAAAGCCCAAGAGGGAAGAGTGATCACTTTATTTTTCATCACATTTCTCTGCTTTGTGGGATATACTGTTTTAATTATTCCTTAATCATTTTCTTCAGTGTATACCCCATGACGGCACCCACATTTAACCATGTTGGTTAATTCTTGCTCATGACTGATTTCTAAATAGTTGCACATTTAACCATGTTGGTTAATTCTTGCTCATGACTGACTTCTAAATAGTTTCTCATTTAAACCGAAAGTTATTCTGTCGCTTCGCTGGGATGTCCAGTCTGGCTTGATTTCCTCTGGGGCTCATTTAGTTTCTTTTCTGTTTCCTTCTTGGGGTTCCCACCACTTGCCCAAAGTATAGACATTTGATCTCATGTCAGTTCTCAGAGATTCCAAAATAAGTGAAGTCAGTTTAAGCTGCCAGCATGGTGAGGGCAGTGAGGTGAACGGTGTATTTTCAACTCAGTTTGATTCCCTATCATGAAATGTAACTGAGTCCAAGGTTCGGTCTGCACAGCTGAGACATCACCTGAGGTCACTATCAGAGCAGACCTGCTTCAGGGCCAGGGCCAGGGCCAGAGGGAGTAGCAGATGGAGGGTAAGGAATAGAGTGGATGCTCCCCTCCCCCGTTGGAGCATTTTATTTTTAAGGATAATGGACAGATTTTGATATTTCCAGACAATAAATGAGTATCACACAGAGCATCAAATTGACTAGAAATGGCTCAATGTTTCAAATGAAGCTTCTAAGATTACATTAAAATAAGAAATTTCTTATTTTCAGTTGTGGGAAAAGAAAAACTGATGCAATGTTTTAAAATAAATTTATTTTTTTAAAAAATATATATTTTTATTGATTTCAGAGAGGAAGGGAGAGGGAGAGAGAGATAGATCACTGATGAGAGAGAATCACTGATAGGTTGCTTCCTACACGACTCCTACTGGGGATGGAGCCCAAAACCCGGGCATGTGTCCTTGACCAGAATCGAACCTGGGACCCTGCAGTCCGCAAGCTGGTGCTTTATACACTCAGCCAAACCGGCTAGGGCAAGACTTTATTTTTTTTAATATTACTGAACTGTTGAGTTATGAATGCCTAGCAAAGGCTTGCTAACATCATTATTGTGATCACTATTGCTCTTATTGTTGGAGAGTGGGAATTTTTGAGCATGCTTACTATAACTTCCATTCCAGAGAGGCCATGGACTGTGCTCCAGATAGAGTTGTCAGTGCTGACACCAGGCCAGGCCTTGAGATACGGTCTCATGGCCCCTTCCCAGCACGTAGGCCTTCTTTCATAGAACACTGTCAGCTTTCTGAAGAACAGGATGACCCTGTAAATAACATGGTCGTCAATGGCATGACCCTGACATTGATTGGGAAAAACTGTTTTGTCTTGGGTTGCTTGCTCTGCTAAAACAGGATGTGGTTAATGTGCTTGAAAGTGGTCCTGCACAAAGGGTTGGGGCTGCTCTCTGGACTCCCTGCGTAGAGAAAGGCAGAGCAGTCCAGCCGGCTAATAAAGGCTCCCTAAATTTTAATTTGGTCTGGACTCCAGTGGTCGTTCACTCGTGCTCGCTCCATAACATTATTATCAATTCAAATCAACAAACATTTATTGAGGCACTGTAATAAAAGATGGGAGGAACATAAGTGACAAAATTAAATGATATAGTTCTTGAATTTAGTGGCCAATAAGATCAGGTAAATGGCTACTTATAAAGAAGGGTGAAATGACCTACGTTCTAAGGAAGCAACCCAGAGGGAGGAACAGGAAGTTCTGACTTTGAGGCCACTGTTGTACTTGGCATTGAGGCACATGAAGGGTTCTGGGCAGTGAAAAACCCTGGGGTATTTGGATTGAAGGAACTGTATCATCAAAGCCCTAAGGGTAGGGAAGTGAAGGCAGGTGCTCAGGGGTGAGGAGGAGCCGGGCTCACCTGGAGCCCAGGGCTGCAGGGGCCGGGCAGGAAACAGGCTTTGGATTGGCCTGAGTGCCATCCCAGCACTTTGTATTTTAAGGTGGTGCCATGACATGCTACAAGGAGTGTAGCAGAGTGGGTAAGACTTAAAACTCAACTCTGACGTTTGATAGCTTCATGAACTTGGGCACCAGTTTTTTTACCCATAAATCAAAGATAATTATAGTACAGATGCTCTTTGTTTTATGATAGGGTTACAACCCAATAAACCCATTGTACGTTGAAAATAGCGTAAGTCAAAAATGCATGTAAGACACCTAACCTACTGAACACCATAGTTTGGGCTAGTCTACCTTAAATGTGCTTAGAACACAGTATCCTAAAAACACTGGCAACAAACACTGTAGAGTATTGGCATTTATCCTCGTGATCATGGGCCCAACCACTGAGGCTCACTCCTCTGTCCAGCACCACAGGAGAGTTTCGTGCCACTTATTGCTAGCCCAGGAAAAGATAAAAATTCAAAGCACGGTTTCTACTGAATGTGCATTACTTTTGCACCATTGTAAAGTAAAAAACTGCAGGTCGAACCACCGTCAGTCAGGGATCATCTGGAATTCCCATCTGAATTTGTGAAAATCAAATACATGTGAAAGAACCTAGCCCATTTCTAGGCACAAAGAATGCTCCCAATAAAGGGTTGCTAGTATAAATAGTTTAACAATATGATAGATTATTGTAGTAGATAGTAAGAACTACTTGGAGCAGGTTTGGCTCAGTGGATTGAGTGTCAGGCCCTAGGACTAAAGGGTTCCGGATTCAATTGTGGTCAGGGGCACATACCTCAGGAGCAAGGCTCGATCCCAAACCCTGGTCAGGGCCCGTGCAAGAGGCAACCAATCGACGTATCTCTCTCACATCAATGTTTGTCTCTTCCCCCTCTCTTCCACTTTCTCTAAAAGTTGAAGGAAAAATATCCTTGGATGAAAATTAACAACAACAACAAAAATAACTATTTGGAAATACCGTGTTTCCCCGAAAATAAGACATCCTCCGAAAATAAGACCTATGTACAGGTTTCCTTCTGAGTGAAATATAAGGCATCCCCCGAAAATAAGCCCCCCAGGCTCTGTCTCAGAATGAAAATTAATTTACTGTAAACTGGTCGCTAGGGCCTCCCCGACTGGCGTCTAGCAACCAGTGACGTTACGCGGAGTCCTGACGTCACTGCTGTGTGGAGGCGGAGCGGAGGTCGGAGTGAGCGGTGAGCGCGGGGCGGGAGAGAAGAGGAGACTTTCGCAGATGTGTGTAGAAGAACAGGAGGATTAGAGCGGACGGGACACGGCGAAGGTGGTGAGTGCTGGTCTGTCTCTGGTGACACTACCTGATGCTCGCGGCCGCCTTCATGATGACTGAAGGTTCTCAGTCAGTGGCAGACCCTGCTCCAGCCCAGATCCAGGCCCCAGCAAGCCCAGTGACAGTCCCCAGGCAGGCCCCAGGGGGTAAATGTCTGATAAAGGGGTAGGGGGGATGTCTGGTGAAGGTGTTCAGTGGCACAGGGGTGGGGGGAGGGGGATCACTTAAAATGACACAGGAGGATCAGAGGGAGCAATCAAAATGACACAGGAGGATCAGAGGGGACAATCAAAATGACACAGGAGGATCAGAGGGGACAATCAAAATGACACAGGAGGATCAAAAGGGGTTACTAAAATGGTAATCCCCCCTTCTGATTCTCCTGTGCCATTTTGATTCCCCCCTCTGATCCCCCCTGTGTCATTTTGAGTGATCCCCCTCCCCCCACCTTGATACCCCAATTCCTTTTTTTTTTACCCCTAGAAATGAGCGCAAAAGGAAAAAGCTACTCCGTGGAGTACAAGAAAGGAATCGTGGAAGACTCTTGGGGCCAAAATCTTACTGCTTTCTGCAAAGAGGAGATGTTGAGTATCCGATTGGTCCGAAAATGGCGAGCAGAGTATGGTAACCTCATTGAACAAGTGGACAAGGGAAATGTTAAAAAGCGCAAGTGTGGATCAGGTCGGCAACCATTATTTTCCGAGCTGGAAGACCTGATCTGTGAATGGGTTGTTGACAGGAGAGCAAAGGCTTTGGTTGTGAATAGGGCTCAGATTCAAGAATTTGCTCTTGCAATGGCACCACAGTTTGACATAGCCCCCGAAGACTTCAAAGCATCACAACACTGGCTGGATAATTTCCTTCAGCGAAGTGAACTGTCTTTAAGAAGATCTACAACATTGTTTAGGTTGGAAGATACTCAAGTTATTAAGCGAGCACTTGCATTCAAGTCCTTTATTGATGATGCTGACTTCTCTAAATACAATCTTTCCAACATGATTGCTATGGATGAAACTGCAGTGTTTATGGGCCAATCATCTCAAACAACAATTGAACAGCAGGGTGCCTCCTTAGCGTACATTCCCTCCACTGCTTACGAAAGTGCACGTGTTTCCTGTATTTTGGCAATTCATCTGGATGGCACTAAAATCCCACCATTAATCATTTCTAAGGGCAAGAAGGAAAAGATTGAACGTGTTTTGGGCGTTTTTATTCTTGAAACTGAAAAAGCCTGGGCCACACAAGCAGTTATAAGGAAGTGGGTCGATTTAATGCTGCTGCTTGTTATGCGAGGGAGCCAAAGAGGTCTGCTAGTCTGGGATGCAGCCAGCACTCACCGCACTAAAGACATGAAGACATTTCTTCACGAAAGAAAAATAGATCAGATAATGATTCCCGCAGGAATGACGGCCTATCTCCAGACTCTTGATATTGCAATAAACAAGCCATTCAAAGACAATTTGCACATGGAAATTAATGACTACATTGAAAATAGAATGGAGAGAAATCAGTGTGGAAACTTTGTGAAACCTAAACTGCAAGAAGTTGTGACTTGGGTGAAGAATTCATGGGAGAAAATCACTGACAGTTGCATTGCAAATGCACTGCGAGCAGGCTACCTTGACAAGAAGTACTCATTTAAAGACAGTGCTGTTGCTAAACATGAGAGATTTGGTCCACTGATTCTGAAAGAAATGGAGTCACAAGAAATTCACCAGGAAATTCAGGAATTGGATTGTTATGATGATGTTCCAGAAGATGATGCCATGATTGTCATTGAATAAATGAGTAAATTCTTGATACTGTAGGATTCACAGTTTGTCTGGTTTGTGTTGACAACTACCGTACTACCGTACCGTATACAGGTAATAAATTTCCTTTATTTTCATTTAACAATAAATGTGTACCGTATTCTTCTTCATGGAAAAATAAGACATCCCCTGAAAATAAGACCTAGCGTGTCTTTGGGGGCAAAAATTAATATAAGACACTGTCTTCTTTTCGGGGAAACACGGTATAAGAAAAGTAAAGGAGCCTGGCTGGTGTGGCTCAGTGGTTGAGGGTCCAACTATGAGCCAGGAGATCATGGTTAAATTTCTGGTCAGGGCACATGTCCAGGTTGCAGGCTCAATCCCCAGAGAGGGGCGTGCAGGAGGCAGCCGATCAATGATTCTCTCTCATCATTAATGTTTCTCTCTCTCTCCTCTTCCCTCCTCTCTGAAATCAATAAAGATATATATATTTTAAAACGTCAGCAGGCCCAGGCTCCCTCTTTGTCAGGGAGAAGACTTCCTTGCATTTGCTGCTTGTCAGCAATCCTAGGTCTACCTCAGCTTATCTTCATCACTCTGATTTTCACCTCCACTGTCTCATGCCAGTCTTCTGCTGTGTGTCTCTCTTCCTCTTTTGAGGACAACATACTGTTGGATTAATTGTTCACCTTGTTCCAGTATGACCTCACCTGAAGCAATTACATCTACAATGACCCTATTTTCAAATAAGGTCACAGTTACAGTAACTAGGGGGTTAGGGCTTCAACATCTTTTGGGGGGACTCCATGTAACCCATAATAATGAGTTTCTAGTACTGATGGCCCAGCAAGGTTAGAGCTGTACAGTGTAAAGTTGAGATGTGCAGGCTGGAGCTCAGGAGAGAGGTCAGAGCTATAGATGATGGTTGAAGAATCATCACGTTAAGTTGGCAGTTGAAACATGTGAGCGACTATATGAAATTGGTCAGAGAAAGAATATAGCATGGAAAGAAGGAAAAGAATACAACCTAATGTAATTTTTCTTATCATTAATACCAGCCTCTGTTCAAGGCCAGGCAAAGAATTACTGAGGGTGGGTTTGGTGGTGGGTAGCTGTTGAGTAAGAACTGGACCAGAATTGGCATGGGATAAGGGCTGACAGCAGGAATAAGTCCGTAGTGGTCTATGTAAGAATATGGGGTTGGATGAGGCATTGAGATTTCTGGGTAATAGCAAAGTCATATGGAATAGAAAACCATGTGTACATCAGAAAGTCAGCTTCTGCTTCCTGAAATGACCTGGAATGGATCGTTATCCAGAGCAGTGGTTCTCAAAGTGGGTCCCCTGGACCTGAAGCAGCATCACCTGGGTGGTCTCAGGGGTTAGAAATGCAAGTTCCCAGGCCCCACCCAGACATACTGATTGAGGAATGCAGGGCCAGGGCCCAGCACTGTGTTCCAGTAGCTATCCAGGTGATCACAGTGTGCACTAACATTTGAGAAGCACCAGGTTGCAAACTAAGAAATTAAACGTGGGAGGAATATGCTGGTGGGACATCTCATAGCAACCCACTGCTCAGAGGTGGCATGCAGAGCAGTGAGCATGATTTCCCCTTTAAGTCCAGAAGAGAGAAGCCGAGTTTTAAGTTAACAAGGTGATTAATAACAGCTGAAGATTAGTGCAATGGCATCTAACTATATCTTTGTATTTCAACTTATTTTAATACTAGAGGCCCGATGCACGAAGATTCATGCAAGAATGGGCCTTCCTTCTCTGGCTGCCGGCACCGCCTTTGCTCTGGCCATAGCAGCCTTTCTGCTCCGGCCCAGAGCTGCCTTTTTGCCTTCCCACACTGCCCAGAGGCCCCAAGCCGCTGGGGTGACTCGGAACGCCTGCCCCACCCCAGGCTGCTTGGCGCCTGTGTATGCAAATTAACCCACCACCTTTGTGGGTTAATTTTCATACTCACTCCTGATTGGCTGGTGGGTGTCGTGAAGGTACGGTCAATTAGCATGTTACTCTTTTATTAGGTAGATAATGACAATCATAGATATTAATTTTTATCATGTTTACTAGTATAAACAAAGACAATATTTTATTAGGGACATAGTATTTTATAATTGGGACAAGCAGGCATTCCTTTAGACAAGCACAGGTGGCACATTTCAGGACTGAATGAATATGTTAGGACTTAAGATTTCAAAAATAATGAACTAATCCTTAATATGCAAATGAACCCTGGCACTTTCAGTTAGTTACTCCATCTGTCAGATGAACACATTTCACTGGTTTCCCTAGAGGGGACGGGAAATTCCACAAGGCCAGGGTTTAGCAGTGGAGCCCTCATCCATTTAGTCCCATCATTTTGTTGCAATGTACTGCAGTTTACATGTGCCTGCGTAAGTGGAATTTTGGACCTTATCTAGTTTTACCTAAAGTCACCACACCCTAAATAGACAGGTGACTTTCAAATATTCTTGAAAATAAAATGTAGACTAAAATTTAATTCTCATAGTGAAAAAATAAGAACAGCAAAAAAGTGGGAGAGGAAGCTTAGTTCAGTAGATAAGAACAAGAATTTTGGAGCCAGCATCTGTGTGACTTTGGGCTAGTTACCTAACCTCTCTGCTATAGGTTTCAAATGTTTAAAGAGGGGATAATAACAGTACCCATCCCACAGGGCTTTTAGAAAAATTAAGTAAGTTAATACTTTTGAAATACTTAGGACAGTGCCTAGCATAGAGCAAACAATGAGTTTGTTAAAATAAAAAATATTTTGAGCCCTAGCTGGTTTGGCTTGGTGGATAGAGCATTGGCCTGTGAACTGAAAGGTCCCAGGTTTGATTCCAGTCAAGGGCACATGCCCGGATTGCAGGCTTCGATCCCCAGTAGGGGGTGTCCAGGAGGCAGCTGATCAATGATTCTCTCTCATCATTGATGTTCCTATCTCTCTCTCCCTCTCCCTTTCTCTCTGAAATCAACACAAATATATTTTAAAAAAATATTTGAATTCTTTGCCAGCAATAATACAAAATAAAAACAAAGATCTATTTATGGTTAATCCTCGCCCGAGGATATTTTTCTCTTGATTTTTTAGAGAAAGTGGGAGAGGGAAAGGCAGAGAGAAACATTGAGGTGAGAGAAACACATCCATTGGTTGCCTCCTGCACGAGCCCCAACCAGGCCCGGGCTGGGGAGGAGCCTGCAACCAAGGTACAAGCTCTAGACCAGAATCGAACTCAGGACCCTTCAGTCCAAAGGCCGACGCTGTATTCACTGAGCAAAACCGGCTAGGGCAACAAAGATTTATTTACGTTATAATAAAAAGTTAGTAAAAAAATTGTTTAATTATCAAGACTATTTGAATAATGGATTTAAATCCACTGTCACTAAATGTGAGCCTATCCCCTCAGTATATTTTGTACTTTAGACCTTGGGTAATGACAGTATGAAATCATCACAATTAAAATTATACTTGAAAGCATTATTTAATCCATATCTCTCTTTTTTTTAAAATATATATTTTTATTGATTTCAGAGAGGAAGGGAGAGGGAGAGAGAAAGATATATATCAGTGATGAGAGAGAATCATTGATCAGCTGCCTCCTGCATGCCCCACACTGGGGATCAAGCCCACAACCTGGGCATGTGCCCTGACCTTGAATCAAACCAGTGACCTCCTGGTTCACCGGAGGATGCTCCAACCAACTAAGCAACACTGGCCAGTGCTGCGCTTTGTTTTGTTTAAACTGATAGCATACACAATAAAAAAAATTAGAGACAACTCCTGTAGATCAGGTGTTGGCAAACTACCTCTCAGGGGTCAAATCCAGCCCACAGCTTATTTTTGTAAGTAAAATTAATTGTAACACAACTACACACATGCATTGTCAATAGCCATTTTTGCACTACACTGACAGAATTAGAAGTTGTGACAGAGACTGTAGGTCCCACAAAACTGAAAAATTTGCTAACTCCTGCTTTAGGCCACTCCTTGCTTGCCGGCAGCTTAGGTGAATTGTGGACATACTAGTAAAAATCTGGCTCGAATCAGATAACCTCCAAAAATCAAGCCTCGTAAGGACAAACCTGCAAACTTGTGGTAGCCCTCACACCCAGCAGAGGTCAAGGCTGTGACACTGTGGCAGAGAATGCAGACATCACTTGTCCCCAACCACCAGCTTCTCCATGGGAAGGAGAGCTACTCCAGCAATTGCAGAGAGAGGTCTGCAGGTCCCAGGCTTCTCCCTGGGATGGGAAGGCTCTCCCTGAAGACTGCTTTCATATTTGGCGGGCAAGCTGTCAGCCCAGTGCAGGCTGTCAGCCCCAGTGCAGTGGTCTGCTTGGCCACATCAGGACATGTTTGAGCAGATGTGGGCTGTTGGCAGAAAGAGATTTGTCCCTGTCATTGTCATGGCGCCTGAGGCACTAGCTAGAAAAACATATCTAATCCTTTGGGTCACTTATTTATAGGACAGTTCAGATAACAGATAAAGTGTTCTTCCATCGTTTACAGATGATCAAAGATAAACTGGAATGATAAGAAGTGAGATTTTTGGCCATATCGGTGTGTTTCAGGGAATCTATTGTTTTAGAGTCATTTTTGTTTTATCAGTGGCCAAAGAAATCAATCAAACACAAAGCAAATGTGAGTTAGTTGGTAAAAGGGATTGACAATTCAGTTAATCGACGGATTGCTAGGCAGGGTGACCTTGGTGTGTCTGGGAAAGTGAATCAGCCGAAGGACTTGATCCACGGAAGCCACATTCACTCTCCATCATTTCTCAGAAGTTGGTCTTTCAACATCAGATAAATAAAACCACAGGAAATTCTTTTGAGAAAGTAACTGCTATTGAAAGTATTCTTAATCTCATCCCTCAAATGTTAGCAATAGAAAGGTTTGATCTTTAATGTCAAAACCCATCATTAGATAGCAGAGCTACAACAGATCATTTTGAATGTATATGTCCTTTTAAAAAATATGTCTTTTTTTTTTTCTTTTCAGTTTAGCTGTGTAAATGGAAATGTTGAGAACCAAGACTTAAATTCGTCTCAGGATGCTGCAGACATGATTGTCCATGATATAAATGACAACTCAATACAGCTACCAAGTATGAAAAATGAATGCTCTGGGACTTCCTGGTGCCGGCAGTGACAGGATGCTGTTTGAGAATCTTATAAACAACAACAGCACCTTCTCCATTGCAGGGGGTGGTGTCTAGGCTCAGGAGCACCCGCCTTAGCAAGAGGAAAGGGTAAGCATCGGGTTTCCCGGCCCTGGAAGGAGCTGCATTTCTTAGGCTCTATCGGTGCAGGGAATGAGTTTTGCTCCTGAGAAAAGCTGTTTGCTGTTTGTTCCTAAGGACGTTTAATGTATAAACAAACCACACTCCCAGAGCGATGACTGACATTATCCGTGTTGCTGGTGCCCAAACAAAGACACTAATGAAAAACTGCCTTCGGTGGAGGCAGAGGGAGAGTTTGGCTAAGTGAAGTCATTTTAGGAGCAGTAGGTAAAAGGGCTAGAACAAAGCAAATGCTGCAAACAATGACATATTTAAATTCCCTTCAACCTGTGTGGCAGGAAAATTTTACTTAATCACTTTTTGCTCTGACATGTCAAAACACATAAGCTTCGGAGCCCTTAGGGCCCCTGTCCCCTGGTGAAAAATAAGAGGCCAGATGTCCATGGGGCATGTGACACCAGGTGATGGGCAGGTAGGACACCAACAAGCAGCTTTGTCACTCATCTCTCTGTCACGGAGCTGATTGCATGTCGTCTGTGCCTGTCTCTCCTCTCAGCTTCCCGGATGTTTTGGATGCTGCTGCCTCAGTGGCTTACTCTGCCCAAAGACCATTCATGCTCTGAGGGCTTTAGAAATGGAGATTCTATCCCGGGTGGGGGTGGGGGGTGGGGAGCCCGAATGGCCTCATGTTCTGCCACCCTCGGGAAAATGCTGTCCTAATTACACGAAATGATAGAGTGGTTGGCTGCAACCACGGAAAATGACAGTTATTTCTCTGAATAGCCTACAAGAATGGGTCACTCTAGTTAATACACTAACAGCATACTCTTCTGTGTGGGCAATCTCCATCCCATCCTCTGAGTGCCAGGGAGCTGCCTGACACGGGCACGGAGGAGGGAAGACAGCTTCTTTGCATGTGTTTCTATGAAAGCAAAGCATTCATACGTGAGCTCCACAACTTGTTCTCCGAGTAAGTAATGCATGCATGGTAGGAAGAAGGAAGACAGCTTTGAGTTAGAATATGAGGGACTTATGGGCCAAACAGCTGCATAACAGAGCCTACAGAGCCAAGAAGGGGAGGCATGCGCCTTCTCTCTGTGTGTGCTCTACATACAGGGCAGTCTGGATCTGTCAACAAATGTGGGCTCCACTCTGTCCCCAGGTGTCCCAACTCCCCTCTTTTCATCTACTGGACAAGCAAGTAAGGGTTGTAGGAAAAAGCAGGTCATTGACTGGTTTAGTTATTATCTTAACTATGGATGCCTAACTGGGCCAAGCTTCTAGATGTGCTGTTACTAGACCAGAACCTGGCTAGAATAAACAAAATCCATTCCTATCTGTCTCGGAAAATGCAGCTGACGTGGAGGTCTGGGAACCTCAGTGCTTGCCCTCTTTAGGTCAGTGGCTCCATTTCCAGGAGCCGCTGTGGTGTTAGGCTGTGGGCTGACTGCCTTATGTAGCTACCTCTGTCCCTGGGGACACAGGGCCTCCGTGAGGGAGCATTGTGCCAGCCACAGAATCCGATCAACGAGTTCACCTGCTGCTCCTCAGGGTTACACAACCGATCTTTGGAGTAATGTTTATTATAGGTCAACCAGCTCAACAAGCACGTGTTGGGATCTGTTATGGACTAGGGATGGTAAGGGATTAAAACAATAGATGTATTCTTCTATGGTGTTTCTCAGGGTATGGAAGGACACCTATCCTTTAGCAAGTGACACTTGTTCCCACTTCCAGGGTAGATGTCTATTAGAGACAGCCAAAGCATAGCTGTTCTGAGTTGCTCTGAGTCCATATACTATTCTTCTAAATTCTCCTCTGCTAGCCAAGTAGCAGGGCAGGTTCCTTCTCAAACCCTGCCCATTGCACTAACTGTCAGGGCCTAGTGGCTAGCCCCTCTGCCAGGGGACTGGACCTTCTTGGACACTGGGTGGTAGACGGAGAAGCCATGAGAAGTTGTGGGTATATAAGAATGAGTCTTTATTGCAGAAGCCAGTGGCAATATAACTATCAGACAAAACAGCTCTTTAAGCCGTTCATAAAACGGTCAGCCGTACACCGCTGGTGAACAGATAACATCTTTCCCACAAAAGCAGCATTACTCTGTACCCACAGCTGTTATCTGTGCAGCCGCACGCTGCCTCTAGACCTAAAGCTTTACATAGCAGTAGTACCTGAGCTCTCCCTTAACGCTACAGCCTCAGTAGCCTCTCCAGCCTCCCTGGTTCAGCAGCTTCCTGTCTCCCCGGCCCAGCACACTGGCTGGTCCCTATATCCTCACAGAGTAACTGCCTCTGAGCTTCACTCTCAGCACACTGGCTGGTTAACATGGTAGCTATATCTGAGCTCTCTGTGAGCTCTTAGCCTTACATCATAGCAGTACCAGCTCTCAGCTCTGTCTGAGCTCTCTAGCCTTAGTAATATACTTTTAATATTACTTAGACAAAGGAGGCTGGTTGCCAACAATGACATCAATCATTCAGCTATAGAAGGGCACAGCGTACCGTGAGATCGCTGTGGCTTTGCTGCTGTGTTCAGAGTGGCCTTGGCCGTTCTGGCATACTAACAACAAGGCCTCTCACACTCTGAGTGGCCTTGGCTGTCAGGTGACTCTGGTATGGTTCCTACAGTGTCCCCCTGTGTGGAGGACAGCAAAACACTTACAATGCCTGCCACCAGGAGTAGCAATCCCAGATGTCAACCCACTACAGGTTTGCAGGTGTCCAAGTTGCCAAGAAAGACACTACTCAGGCACTGGATGGAGCAACACTTGACTCGAATGGATAAGAGGGAGAACAAGATCAGGTTCAATAGCATTGGTCTCCCATGGCCAGCGGATCGCCTCCCACGGCCAGTGCAGGGTGATGGTCTGCAGCATCCCTCTTGTGCTTCAGGCAGAGACCCTGTGTTCTCTCACCAGGAACACCCATAGCAGGTTGGCTGGGTGCCATATAATGCACACACATTAAGCAGAATGAAGGAGTGCACACCAGGCCCAGGATGGGGAAAGATTCTCCCAAACAAGACGCTAAGCCCAGCACAGGCTCTGAGCACTCCCCATCTCCATAAGGATATGTGTCAGGCCCAAGGTACACTCTGCCGCAGCCACACAGAGGTTGAGCAAGTGTGCAGGACTGCTTTCCAACCTCCCGCATGCACTGAGGAACAGTAGGCTGGTGGGCAGGGTGTATTGAGAAAACACCCATTGTTTTTGTAATATAAACAATGCAGAGAGAAGTTCAGTGTAAGCTTCTTAGCTGGTGAGGACATAAACAAAATACAGTGATTCTCAAGGGTAGTAGCATATCTGGAGTGGAGGAATTTAATAAAGAAACCAATGGAAGGTGGACTGGGAGCAGCGTGAGAAGTTACCTCAGGAAAATTATACAATTAAGCATCAAGAAGTTGCCTTTTACAATGGCTTGCAATAGTAAATTTTCCAACAATAATACTCATCAGGAAAAAAATAAATCAAAATTGTGCACTGCAATATAAATATAAGTAACTCTAATTAGCTTATTAGAATAACTGAATCCTCTTTTGTTTTTGGGGTGTGTGTGTGTGTGTGTGTGTGTGTGTGTATGTGAATTCTCTCTAATTAGTTTTAAGACACATCAGCAATCTCTAGGACTTTAACATTAGTATCCAATTTCTGAGGAACTATCACTGAAAGAAAAGGAAACAAAAATTAAAGAAGAAACATAACCTGCCAAAGGTATTTGAGTCCACAATTCTAGTTTCTGTGATACCTGGTACCTTCTTTGAGTCCAGAGGTGTATTTCCTTTGATTCTGTAAACTACCTCAGTATCCTTCCAATAATTCCATTTGGAGCTTAAACTAGTTTGCACTGAATTTATTACTTTAAAACAAAACATCCTTCATAACAGCACATGCTTATAGATAAGCCTTTTAATTCTGGATGCAGATTCAAGGCGCCCAAGTTCTAGTTCCCCTGCCTAGTTCCCCTGTGCTGCTTCTCAGTGTAGACCCTTCAACCACCCAGCCTCTGACAGCGTTTGCTGTATGAGGAGGAGTCCTCTCAGCATCCCACAGACCTACAATTCCACCATCAGGAAAGTCCTGACTGTCTAGGATGGACCTTTTGGAGGCCTGTTTGCATAGGACCTAAGGTGGGCTCTGGGAGACAAATGGTTCGACCTTAGGACACTTAGATTGAAACTAAACCAAAAGGTAGCCCTGGACCAAAACGATTTTTATTTTTATTGTTGTAATTAATCCTCACCCAAGGCTATTCTTTCCACTGATATATTTTCAGAGAGAGAGAGAGAGAGAGAGAGAGTAAGAGAGAGAGGTGAGAGAGACACATCAATTGGTTGCATCCCAAATACACCCCATCTGGGGACAGGGATCATTGAACCTGCAACCAGGTATGTTCCCTTGACGGGGAACCAAACCCAGGATCCTTCGACACAGGTGAATGCTCTAACCACTGAGAAAACCAGCCAGGGCCAAAACCTATTTTTATAATTCAATCTCCTTGGCTATCATCCTTAGATTACTATAGTCTGAGAGTGCAAGGATTACAACTTTTAATTTTGTAATTACAGAAAGCATAAAACATATACATAGTAAATAAAGTATAATGAACTTTCATGTAACAACCATGAAGCTTCAGCAATTACAATTTTGCCATTCTTATTTTATCTATATTGCCAAACGCTCCCCATTGCCAGTGAAATAATATAATTTTACAGTTCTTTTTAAAGTAAAATTTACATACATCGAAATGCACAAATCTTAGATGTCTCACTTTACAATAGGATGCACCTGTATAACCCCACATGTCTGTCAGTTTCAGCCTCCCAGAAGTTCCACTTGTGTCCTTCTCAGTCACCAACCTCCTAAAATCCGCAATCATGATGTTTTTCCCCTTAGATGAGTTTATTTTTCCATTCTAGAATGTTATATACATGGGATCATGCAATATGACTGGCTTCTTTCATTCAATATAAGGTCTGTGAGATCCAGTCACACTGTTGTGCTTACCAGTAGTTCCCTTCCTTTTACTGCTGAGTAGGACTCCCTTCTAGATTACAGCCCAGTTTGTTTATCCTTTCACTGTTACTGTGCATTCGGGTCATTTCCAATTACTGCCTACTGTGAATTAAGTTGCTATGAACAAGTCATTTTGAACACATGTATTTCATTTATCTTGGGTGAACAGGAGTAGAATTGCTAGCTTAAGAGGTGCTTACATATGTCAAAACTTTTCCAATATGGTTGTACCATTGTCCATTCCCACTAGCAGTGTCTCAGAGTTCTGCTTACTCTGTTTCATTCCCATATTTGGTATTGTCAGTCTCTTTCATTATAGTCACTCTAGTGTGTACTATTATCTAATTGTGGTTTTAATTTGCGATTCTCTGATGACCAATGATATTGGGTACTTTTTGTGTTTATTGGCCCATATGTTTTTCTTTGCAAAGTGTTTGTTTTAGTCTTTTGCCCATTTAAAAAATTGAGCTGTTTTATACTTTTCTTCCAGTTTTATTGAGATATAATTGACATACAGCACTATGTAAGGTTAAGATGTTAGCATAATGACTTACATATATTTTAAAATGATTACCACAATGAGTTTAGTTAACATCCATCATCTCATATAGATATAAAAAAATAATAGTTTTTTTCTTGTGATGAGAACTTTTGGGATCTAACAACATTCAATTATACCATACAACAGTGTTAACTATAGTCGTCATGTTGTACGTGACATCCCTACTACTTCTTTATCTCACAAGTGGAAGTTTATACCTTTTGACCACTTTCCTCCAATTTCCCCACTCCCTATCGTCAGCCTCTGGTAACCACAAATCTGATTTCTATCTCTTTTTCTGAGTTTGTGTTTCATTTTGTTTTAGCTTCCACATATAAGTAAAATCATCCAGTATTTGTCCTTCTCTTGTTTGACACATTTTATTCTATTGTAGGTATTCTAGATATAAGTCCTTTGTAAATATATTCTCCAGTAAGTAGGTTGCCTTTTCATTTTCCTAACAATGTTTTTTGATGAGTATAACTGCTCCAATTGGATGGACTTAGTTACCAATATTTTTCTTTAATAGCTATTGCTTTCTTTGTCTTGTCTACCTGCTTACTGTAAATCGTGAAGATATTATCCTGTGCTTTTTACTACACATGCCATTGTCTTAGCTCTTATATTTATAACTAGAGGCCCAGTGCATGAAATTCGTGCATGGAGGGGGGTTCCCTCAGCCCAGCCTGCACCCACTCCAATAGGGGACCTCTCGGGGGATGTCCAACCACTGGTTTAGGCCTGATCACTGTGGGATCAGGCCTAAACCAAAGGTTGGACACCCCTCTCACAATCTGGGACTGCTGGCTCCTAACCACTCACCTGCCTGCCTGCCTGATTGCCCCTAACCCCTCTGCCTGCCTGCCTGATCGCCCTTAGCCTCTCTGCCTGCCTGCCTGATCGCCCCTAACTGCCCTCCCCTGCCGGCCTGATCTCACCCCCAACTGTTCTCCCCTGCCGGCCAGATCTCACCCCCAGCTGCCTCTGCCTGCCTGATCACCCCTAACTGCCCTTCCTTGCTGGCCTGATCTCGCCCCCAACTGCCTTCCCCTGCCGGCCTGATCTTGCCCCCAATGGCCCTCCCTTGCTGGCCTGATCTCACCCCTAACTGCTCTCCCCTGCTGGCCTGATCACCCCTAACTGCCTCTGCCTGTCTGATCACCCCTAACTGCCCTCCTCTGCCAGCCAATTTGGTTCTGATTAATCAGTTTCTATGCCAGTCAACGTCAAAAGCTCTGCCTCCTAGGCAGTCATTGGCTCCTCACAGTTGACCCAGATTTAGTTCTGATTGGTCAGTTTCTATGACAGTCGGCGTCAAAAGCTCCGCCTCCTAGGCAGCCATTGGCTCCTCACAGTTAACCCAGATTTGGTTCTGATTGGTCAGTTTCTATGCCAGTCAGTGTCTCTGGGCCTATCAACGGGGCCTAATCAGAAAGGCGGGGCTGATCAGCAGCCCCGGTAGAGGCCTGGAGAGAAATGGAGGTGCAGCTGTTGGCCAGGCCAGTAGAGAAAGAGAGGTAAGTTCTGATCAACGGCTGCCACAGAAGCTACAGATCAGACCCTGACTCTCTCTCTGCAGGCCTGTCTCTGGGCCTGATCCACAGCCCCATAGGCAGCCAGTGCTGGGTCAGGGCTCCGGCAGTGGCCCCAGTCAGTTGCCGTGGCGACCCAGCACTGACTTCCAGTCTGGTCGAGCCTTCGGTTGTAACCGTCGTTATGACCCTGCCTCTTTATTATATAGAAGATATACATCAAATTAATTTTGTGTATGATATAAAATATAATTCATAGTTTCTTTTTTCTCTGTATATGAATATTTAGTTGTTCCAGCACCATTTGGTGAACAAACTTGTCTTTTGACTGACTATATAAGTATAGGTCTATTTTGGGCTCTGTTCCATTGGTCTAGTCCATTGATCTCTTTGCCTATCCTTAGATGTGATTACTGAACCTTTATAAGTCTTGAAGTCAAGTAATGTAAGTCTTCTAGATTTGCTCTTCTTTTCTAAGATTGCTTAGGCATTCTAGAAGCCTAGCATTTCCATATCAATTTTAGAGTGAACTTGTTAATTTCTATTTTTAAAAAACAGCCTGCTGGTATTGTCATTGATATTATATTGGCTCTACAAATCAATACGGGAAGAAGTGACATCTTAACACTACAGAGATTCTGCTTCATGAACATAATATATCTCTCCATTTGTTTAGGTCTTTAATTTCTCAGTCATGCTTTATAGTTTTCAACATATACATTTTTTTTATTGTTGACACTATTACAGATGTTCCCCATTCCCCTCCCCCTTACCCACCTCCACTCAGTCCCTGCCCCTCCTTCTTCTGGCTATTACCACAATCAACATAGATATTATACATGATTGTCTTTTTTATTTTACTTGAAATACCCATTTTATTTTTTTATATTATTGATTTATTTTATTTTTATTAAATTTATTGGGATGATACTGGCTAACAAAATTATACAGGTTTCAGGTGCACAAGTCTACAACACATCATCTATACACTGTGTTGTGTGTTCACCACCCCAAGTTAAGTCTTTTATTAAATGATTCATGAGTATCTTATTCATTTTTGACACTTGTAAATGAATTAAAATTTTCTATAAGCTGCTAGGTTATAGAAATACAGTTGATTTTTATATGTTGACCTTGTAGCTTGAGACCTTCTGTTTTAGTTCTAGTAGTTCTTTGTTCATTTGTTTAGATCTTTAGGACTTCCTACATAAACAATCATGTTGTCTGCAAATAGAGAATGTTTTACTTCTTTGCCAACGCAATTTCTTTCCTTTCTTCTTGCCTATTTGCACTGGGTAGGAGAGCATCCTTACCTAGTTCCAGTGGGAAAGGGTTCAGAGTTCAGATACTATGATGCCAGTTGTAGGTTCTGTTTTTCATAGACACCTTTCATTAGGTTGATGAAACTTCCTTCTATTCTCAGTTTTCTGGGAATTTTAATCATAAATTGATGTTGAATTTTGTTAATTGCTTTTTCTTCATCTACTAAGATGCTCATATTGTCTTTCTTTTTTATTCTGTTAAAATGATAAATTACATTGATTGATTTTAAATGTTAAACTAACTTTGTATTCTTAAAATGAAACCCACTTTGTCACTACCTGTTATCTTTTATGCATTTTGCTGTATTTGATTTGTTAATATTTTGTTGAGGATATTTTGCATTTATCCATGAGAAATTTTAGCCTGCAGTTGTTGTTATTTTCTTGTAATAAGTGTTAGGGTTTGGCTGGTGATGTGGGCTATGAAAGAATTCACGCCCTGACTGGTTTGGCTCAGTGGATAGACGCAGGGGTGGGCAAACTTTTTGACTCGAGGGCCACAATGGGTTCTTAAACTGGACCGGAGGGCCAGAACAAAAGCATGGATGGAGTGTTTGTGTGAATTAATATAAATTCAAAGTAAAGGAGCGGAGGGGAGAGCAAGAGAACCGGATAGAACAGCCGGATCCGGCCCGCGGGCCGTAGTTTGCCCAAGGCTGGTAGAGCGTCGGCCTGCGGACTGAAAGGTCCCAGGTTCAATTCCAGTCAAGGGCATGTACCTTGGTTGCGGGCACATCCGCAGTGGGCAGTGTGCAGGAGGCAGCTGATCGATGTTTCTCTCTCATCGATGTTTCTAACTCTCTCTTCCTCTTCCTTCCTCTCCAAAAAATCAATAAAATATATTTTAAAAAAAAACAAAAGAATTCACAACTGAGAAAAGAGATAGATGCAGGGAGAAATTTTATTTTACTTTCCAAGGGAGGAAAGGGCCAGCGTATGGCTAGTCAATGCAGGGCAGGGAAGAAAGAGTGGCTTGCACTTTGAGCAAGCGGTTGCTGTTGCTAAGCTATAAGGAGGGGCGGGGAGGCGGCGGGAGGTTGTGTTGAAGTTGACCAATTTGTCTTGAAAAGTTAGTTAGTTTGCTTTCCAGAAGTCAGGCAGATGTCTTAGTATTTTTCCCAAACCTGTAAAACAAGCTTAGAACAAAAGGTATGAGGAATTCAAAAGAGACTTGTCTGAAAGGAAGAGGGGTAGGGAAAGGGAAGATGAGGAGGAGCAAATTATCCTGAAGCTGTTAAAACAGCAAGGAGGAGGGGATGAAAGAATGCAACCTTGAGAATAGTCTTATCTTGTCCTGAAGTTTGAACAGAGAAGGCGTTTGAATCAGAGGAGCCAACAATCTTGGGGTTTAATTACCAGGTGCTTCTCATAAATTGTGAAAGGCCACAGCAAAGAAAAAGAGAGGCCTTTTTCTGTCCTTACAATAAGGACTACTTTTTTTTTTTTTAATTCTCACCTGAAGACATGCTTAGAGAGATAGAGAGTGAGAACCATCTGTCAGGTGCCTTCCATACATACTCAGACTGGGGATCAAACCTGCAACCCAGGTATGTGCCCTGACCAGGAATCAACTCGACAACCTTTCGGTGCACAGGACGATACTCAACCACCTGAGCCACTTGGCCAGGCAGGACTATATTTTCATGAATAACTAATATAGAAATGACTGGGGCTATGGGTGAGTATATTGAGGGTTGGTAGGCTTTTGGGTGACTCAAATTATATCAGTAGACAATCACCCACAGTACTTTAAGATGCACGATATATATATGGTTTGTTTAAACATTGCTATACAAATATAGTTGGTATATTATCTTAGGTGATTTCAATGACTCAATCCAATTGATTGCACAGCAGATTTGATAAACTGGACAAAAGTGGGAAAATAAAGGATTCAGCCATATATATATATATACTGAGTGGCCAGATTATTATGATCTCTGAACGCATAATAATCTGGCCACTCAGTGTGTGTGTGTATGTGTGTGTGTGTGTGTGTGTGTGTGTGTGTGTGTGTGTGTGTGTGTATTGGAGGCCTGGTGCATGAATTCATGCATGGGTGGGGTCCGGCCAGCCTGGCCAGGGGGAGGGGACATGGGCGGTTGGCTGGCCTGCCTGCTGGTCGAACTTTTGGTCGAGGGGACAATTTGCAGATTAGCCTTTTATTATATAGGATATACACTGAGTGGCCAGATTATTATGCGTTCAGAGATCATAATAATCTGGCCACTCAGTGTATAGATCAGGGGTGGGCAAACTTTTTGACTCAAGGGCCACAATGGGTTCTTAAACTGGACCCGAGGGCCGGAACAAAAGCATGGATGGAGTGTTTGTGTGAACTAATATAAATTCAAAGTAAAGGAGCAGAGGGGAGAGCAAGAGAACCGGATAGAACAGCCGGATCCAGCCTGTGGGCCGTAGTTTGCCCAAGGCTGGTATAGATAGATAGATAGATAGATAGATAGATAGATAGATAGATAGATATAGATGGAGAGAAAGAGAGAAAGAGAAGGAAAGAGAGCAAGAAGATTTTTTTTTCCATTTCATTGTAATTTTCTTGCATTTAGATTTATAAATTTCAAAGTGAGGAAATTCAACTTACTGGGATTGAAAGAGAAGGTTTTTGGGTCACCTGGGTCGTCCTTATGTAGAGGAGCATCTGCAAAATCAGCACGGTGGCTGGCAGGTCCTTGTAAATGACAGGGTGGGATGGGCTTTTCTGACAGGTCTTTGGCCTAGTTTCATTTGAGGGCCTCCTTTTTAAAGCCTCTGTCCCACATCACTATCTTAACTGGGGGTGGGGGAAATAGTTATATCTGGCTAAGAACTAGAAGGATAAAAAATGAACAAATTGATGGAAAAGAGACAAGATAAGTGTTTCATATTGTTTTCAGATGTGAAGACAGGGGGAAGAATATGACACTAATGTGTTAAAAACACATGTTTTGACAAAACTGACACAAGATCTTTGAAGTGGCTGCCTCTTGGATCTGAGCCTGCCTGACACTGAGACAAAAAGTGTCCTTGTCCTTATTTAAGAAGGACAATTTTGAAATCAGAGATTTAGGCAAAGACATATGTACAACACTGGGATTGGAAGAGAAGGAGGTTTTTGGGTCATCTGGTCATCCTTATAATTAATCATAATTTTCTAGTAGTAATGGGACTGTTAAAAAAGACATAGAATATATATAACGCAACCAGAAAGTTATATTCATGAAGCATATGCAATATTATAGGAAATGCTGTGATAAAATGTAACAAAAAGTTCATACACACATATCCAAATGTTGTAGGCCAGAGGAAAATAATTAATTAAAAATACCAATCCTCAGACACTAGGTATACATGCATAGAATAAATACTGGAAAAATTACTAAACTGGTAATGGAGGTTATCTCTGTGTGACAAGAATATATGTACTTTTTTTTCTTCTTAGAATTTTCTGTACTTTTTATTTATTTTTTAAAACCTGTATTATTTTTCTAATAAGAAAAATAGATTTTTTAAAGACTTGGCCTGGGAAGTGTGTCACATGAGAGAAGAGAATAATTTTCCACTCGGCTTTAAAGATGTACTTGTGAAATAGCTAGGATTCAGATCAAGGGCTATCTGTGCTTCAGTTCAGACAACGTACTTGGCCTCTTAGTGTTTTGGTGAAAGTTCCCATGAGCCACGTTTGGTTGTTAAAGAAAGGTTCAGGCAGCCACATCCTAACAGCGTGACCACTCTCCTTTCTGACATGGAGGGTACCAACCTCCTCGCTCCCAGTACTCTGAACACCACAAGCTGTCAGCTTCCCAGTCACTCCGCACTGTGGGTAGCTTTGTAAGCAGGCTGCTATGCAGTAGACCTGTGGCCCTGATAAGAACTGGGGACTGCTCTGCACACAGGCCGGTATACACTAGACAATCAACTCACTTTGAAGCCAATATATACACATTTGATCCTGCTATTTAGACCTAAGTGGAAAGGAAACACTGGGGACTTGGCTGTAGAAGACCTGCATCTGAGCCCTGCCTGACACTGGGAAAATCCTCACAGCTCACTTATAAGTGGGTACATTGAGTAATCTTTTCCATACCACTGTGTCAATTGTTGTAAATTTCAAAAATTGTATGTGTGCTATCAACAAACCCATTCTAAATTTTATATAGAAAGGCATAAAACTCAGAATAGCCAACACAATATTGAAGAAGAACAAAGTCAGAGTACTGAACTCTGCAATTTCAAGACTTACTCTGAAACTAAGTAATCAAGACAGTGTGATATTGGTAAAATAAAGACAAATAAATCAACGGAACAGGATAGAGAGCCCAGAAATACACCCACACAAATATAGTCAACAGATTTTTAAAAATTGATATTAGAGAGACAGAGGAAGGGAGAGAGAGAGAGAGAGAAAGAAACATCGATTGTTGTTCCCCTTATTTCTGCATTCACTAGTTGATTCTTGGATGTGCCCTGATTGGGGATTGAACCTGCAATCTTGTTGTGTCAGATGACAATCTAACCAACTGATTTTTGATAAAGGAGCAAAGGCAATACAATAGATAAGGGATAGTCTTTGTAACAAATGATGCCGAACAACTGGACATCCACAAACAACAACACAAAGAATCCTAACATTAACCTTATATCCTTCACAAAAATTAACTTAAAAAGAATCGTAGATCTAAATGTAAAATGCAAAGCCATAAAATTCTTAGAAGATACCATAGGAGAAAATCTAGGTGAGCTTGGGTTTGACAATTTTATTTTATTTTTATTTATTTATTATTATTATTTTTAATCCTCAACTGAGGATATGTTAATTGGTTTTAGAGAGAGGGACAAAAAGGGGCAGGGGGAGAGAGAGAGAGAGAAACATCGATGGGAGAGAGAACATTGATTGGCCACCTTCCACAGGCGCCCAGGGATTGAACCTGCAATATTCTGGTATACGGGATGACACGCAAACTAGCTGAGCCACACCAGCCAGGTAGCAATAACTTTTTAGATATACTAGTAACAACAAAAGCACAATACATCAAAGAAAAAATTGATAAATTGAACTTCATAAAAATTAAAAACATCCTCCCTGGCCAGTGTGGCTTCGTGGTTGGGCATCGTCCTGTGCACTAAAAGGTTGCCAGTTTGATTCCCAGTCAGGGCACATGCCTCTCTTCCATGCTTGATCCCCAGTAGGGGGCATACAGGAGGCAGCTGATTGATGTTTTGCATGTATCTGTTCAGTTTTCCCAACACCATTTATTGAAGAGACTGTCTTTACTCCATTGTATGGTCTTGTCTCCTTTGCCAACTATTAATTGAGCATGATGGTTTGGTTCAATTTCTGGGGTCTCTGTTCTATTCCATTGAACCTATATGCCTGTTCTTGTGCCAATACCAGGCTGTTTTGAGTACAGTGGCTTTGTACTATAACTTGATATCTGGTATTGCGATCCCTCCAACTTTGTTCTTCTTTCTCAAGATTGCTACAGCTATTCAGGTCTTTTTTGGTTCCATATAAATTTTTGGTGTATTTGTTCTAGATCTGTGAAGTGTGCTGTTGGTATTTTAATAGGGATTGATTTGAGTCTGTAGAATGCCTTGGGTAGTATGGACATTTTAATGATGTTCCTTCTACCAGTCCATGAACACGGTATATTCTTCCACTTGTTTGTATCTTCTTCTTTCTCTTTTTCCAACGTCTTGTAGTTTTCTGAATACAGGTCTTTTGCCTCCTTGGTTAAGTTTATTTCTAAGTATCTTAATTTTTTGTGTGGAAATGGTAAATGGGATTGTTTGTTTAGTGTCTCTTTCTGAGAATTCATTACGGGTATATAAAAGAGCCATCAATTTTTGGGGGTTGATTTTGTATTCTGCTACATTGCCAAATTCATTTATTAAATCTAGTAGTTTTTGGTGGAGTCTTTAGGGTTTTTCTATGTACTATATCATGCTATCTGTGAATATGGAGAGTTTTACTTCCTCCTTTCCAGTTTGGATGCTTTTTATTTCTCCTTCTTGTCTGATCACTATGGCTAGGACTTCCAGTAGTAAAAGTGGACTTGAGTGGTAAAAGTGGACTTCCCTGTCTAGTTCCTGTTCTTAGGGGAAGTGGTTTTAGTTTTTACCCATTGAGTATTATGTTTGTTCGAGGTTTGTCATATATAGCCTTTATCATGTTGAGATATGCTCCCTCTATTCCCACTTTACTGAGAATTTTTACCAAAAATAGGTGTTGGATTTTGTCGAATGCTTTTTCTGCATCTATTGATATAATCATGGGATTTTTGTCTTTCAACTTGTTTATTGGTATGTCATGTTTATTGATTTGCGAATATTATACCAGCCTCGAATCCCTGGAATAAATCCCATTTGGTCATGGTTTATAATCTTTCTAATATATTGCTAGATTCGATTTGCTAATATTTTGTTGAGTATTTTAGCATCTACGTTCATCAGGGATATTGGCCTGTAATTCTCTTTCTTTGTAGTATCTTTATCTGGTTTTGGAATTAGGATAATGCAAGCCTCATCAAAAGAACTTGGAAATGTTCCTTCCTCTTGGATTTTTTGGAATAGTTTCAGAGGATAGGCGTTAGTTTTTCATTGAATGTTTGGTAAAACTCCCTTGTGAAGCCAGTCAGACCTGGACTTTTGTTGCTGGGAGTTTTTTTTTTTTTAATTTTTATTACTACTTCTATTTCATTAGTTGTTATTGGCCTATTCAGGTTTTCTGATTCTTCCTGATTCAGTTTTGGGAGATTGTATGTTTCTAGGAATTTGTCCATTTCATCTACATCATCCAGCTTGTTGGCATATAATTGTTCATAGTATTTTCTTACAACCCTTTGTATATCTGTGGTGTCAGTTATCACTTCACTGCTTTCATTTCTAATTTTATTTATTTGGGTCCTCTCTTTTTGTTTCTTGATGAGTCTGGCTAATGGTTCATCAATACTGTTTATCTTTTCAAAGAACCAGCTCTTTTTAAAAAATTTTTTTTTCTTTATTGATTAAGGAATTACATATGTGTCCTTATCCCCGCATTGCCCCCCCCCCCCACACACACTCATGCCCTCACCCCCTGGTGTCTGTGTCCATTGGTTAGGCTTATATGCATGCATACAAGTCCTTTGGTTGATCTCTTCCCTTTACCTCCACCCTCCCCTACCGTCCCTCTGAGGTTTGATGGTCTGATCAATGCTTCTGTGTCTCTGGAACTGTTTTTGTTCATCAATTTATGATTTCATTGATTTTTTTAGCCTCTATATCATTTATTTCCGCTCTAAACTTTATTATTTCATTCCTTCTACTTACTCTTAGGATTTTCTTTCTAGTTCTTTAAGTTGTAGGGTTAAATAACTTGTTATTAATTTTTCTTGTTTTTTAAGATAGGCCAGTAGTGCTATAAACTTCCCTGTCCGGACTGCTTTACTGTGTCTCAGAGATTTGGGGTTGTTATGTGTTCATTTGTATTTGTTCCAGGAAGCTTTTTATTTCTTTCTAGATCTTGTTGGTAACCCATCTATTGTTTAATAACATGCTATTTAGACTCCATGAGTTTGTGTGTTTGAGTGTTATTACTGTAGTTGATTTCTAATTTCATTTCATTGTGATCTGAGAAGATGCTTGATATGATTTCAATATTCTTGAACTTATAGAGACTTGTTTTGTGTCCTAACATGTGGTCTATGCAGGAGATATTTTCTAAGACAGCTAATTGGTCAGCAACCCCAAATCAATGGCTTCAGTCACTTGGATGCATCCCTGAGTGAGTTGCTGGGTGAGAAGCTAACTAAGTTCTCCTCAGCCCAGATGGAGGCCAGGAGTCCTAAGTAACTCCTCCATCTGGTTTGCTATGTCTCAAACATAAGACAATCAATTTCACTTTTCCCCAAAATCACAGGTCCTGGCTACAAATGTTTATGATTTGTAGCTATCTAAGGAGAATAGGAAATTTTTCTAAATTACCTTGAAGTGTTTGGGGAGTTGAGATTACCCCGAAGCCTACACAATGATGTGAGGAGCAGAACCTGTGAGGCTTGGTCCTCACTTGCGCTAATTATGTAGTAAAGATGGCCACCTGCCCATACACACTGCTTTTCAGGTGCAGGAACTGCAGAACACCTAAATCTTTTATTGTTTCCATGGTGGTATGGCTCTAGAACTGATATGTGTGAGAGATGTGTATATATATATAATATCCTAGAACTCTCCTGGGGAGATACCTGAGGCTTCTTGTGTGGGATGCATCCAAGAGACCATCTGAAAGGGAGATCCTACCAGAGGAGGTCTAGAATGGGAAAGTCTGGGGTGGAGTCTGAGCAATTGTCTTAGAGGCAATTAGAATAGCAGCAAGTTGGGAAAAGGTGATGAGAGACCGGGACAATTGCTGTGAAAAGCATTGAGGTGTTTACAACTTAACATCATGGGTTGCTAGAGGCATGGAATATGAGTGTACTCATCCCAATCCCACCTACAGATTCAAGTCCAGTTAAACATTCTCAAACATCTTCTGCCTGGTGAGGCAGTTTTGAGACATATGAGGCTCTCCCAGTCAATGCTTGTGATGCACTGTGGGGCATTCTTACGGTAGTTGTTGGTTCCCAGGACCATTCTTTGAGTAGAGCCCTTCCCATTGCATCAGGTGATGGAGCTGGTGCTGGCTCTGGTAGGAACACAGTTCCTATTGCATTGCATCCATCTCAGATTGTAGAGGCCAGTTGTGTATGGAGAGTGGCATCTGCTTAGGCCAGGCAGAGTAGAAATGGTTTACTAGAGAATAGAGAAGGCAAGTCTTCACAGATGGGGATAATTAGTGATGAAATAGAGCAGAGAAAGGAGGGTTCTAGAAGAGTGTCCCAAATAGTGTTAGCAGTTTGACGCTCACTCTTATTAATAAGTTTCTTTAACTTTGGGTAAAGTGGAGAAAGTATATTAGCAACATTGATATTTATTTTTTTCCTGAAACATTCTGAAATTTCCTCTGATCGTTTAAAATTATATCTTAAGAATGTTATCTTTTGCCAATTTACATGTATTATTGAAGGGTACTTGGAAACTGACCTTGGGAGAAGGAAAAAGACCAGCAGTGAAGCCACTAGGAATAGACCCAGGAGAGCAGGAAATAATCAGAAAGCATAGCTGAGAAGTTCTCCATAAGCAAAGACAAAAATATACATCATATCTCAAAGCTAATAGCCCTGGAGGGTAACTGGGAGAATAGCTTCACGCAAACCTTAAAGAGTATAAAGTACTATTGGGGGTGTTAAGTGGAGGACAATTACAAGCAAAACTAGGAATTGTAGGCATAGCACATAATTGGTTACTCTAATAAAGGGTGGGAGTAGAGGGGCATTGTATTTCAACATTCTGATAAACGGAATAAATGATTCTCTGTGGGCTCCAAGGGAATTGCCTAGTAAAGGTAGATGATTTCCACTATCCATTAATTAAAAGTTAGAAGCAAGTATAATTGTGGCTGAGTTTGTACCCAAATAAAAATGCCTTAGGATTGATCTAGAGTAGTGGTTCTCAAACTTGAGTGTGTATCAGAATCACCTAGAGGGCTTATTAAAACATAGATTAAGGGGGCCCCACCCCCAAGCTTCTGATTCAGTAGGTGTGGAATGAGGCTTGCGAATATACATTTCTAACAAGTTCCTAGGTGATGTGATGCTGTTGGTCTGAGAACAACCAATTTAGAAGAGCAAAAGGGTTGATAACTGTTCTTTTTATTCCTTTTTAAAAAACCAACTTTGTTCTTCACATTCCACAAAAGGAAGGGGTTCTTTATTTTGTGCATGTTTATCAGAATTAAAAATCATATTACAAAAAGAAAAAGAATGCTTTTTCTAACAACTAGGAGATTATTTCTTTATATAATTTAAAACAAGGAAGAAGCCCTGGCTGGTGTGGCTCAGTTGGTTGAGTATCATCTGGTGTACCGAAAGGTTGCTGGTTCGATTCCTAGTCAGGGTACATGCCCAGGTTTTGGGTTCAGTACATGTACTGATCTCTCTCTCTCTCTCTCCCTCCCTCTCTCTCTCCTTTCCTCTCTCTCTGAAATTTAAAAAACATTTTTTTAAAAATGGAAGAAATTCAAAGTAAAAATAATGATGTATAGAATTATATAAAAATATAAAACCATGAAATTCCACAAAACCAAAACAAAAAGAAATAGAATAAGAAAAATGTTTGTTATAAATATGGCTTCTTACTTAAAGTTTAATGTCTAAAATATGTCGAATCATTCAAACCAGGTTCCCAGTAGAGACATAGTCCAGGACACACATAGGCAGTTCATTTACTGGAACAGCCATCATCAACCAACATTTGAAACACTAAACCTCAAAAGTAATTTAAAAAATTCAAATGAAAACAATTATAAGGGTCCATTTAACACATATCCAATAAGCAAGGATAAAGATAAATGATAAAATTCAGTACCAGTGAGACTAGTGGGAAATGGTTGCTGGTGGAAGTGTAAATTGGTTGTGTGTTTTTTTTAGTAAGAGTCATAAAAATGATCATACCAGAAAACATATCCCATCTAAGTAACTAAAAAAAGAACAAACATATAATTGTAAAAATACTTATAGCAGAATTATTTATAATAGCTAAAAATGAAATACTCAAGTGGGGAAGTAGTAATGTTATGTTAATCTAATATTCATCAGCAGAAATGGAAGCCCATGAGGACTCTGCATGCAGAGGGAGGGTAGGCTTCACTGAGTGGGTTGGTAGTGGAGAGGCCTAAAATCAAATGACCTTCCACTAAGGATTCAAACTTCCTCAACTGTATTAGACTTCTAGCAGTGCAGTTCTTTTTACAACCCTAGCAGCTCTCACAATCCAGGACTGCTGGCTCCCAACTGCTCGCCTACCTGCCAGCCTGATCACCCCCTAACCACTCCCCTGCCAGCCTGATCAATGCCTAACTGCTCCCCTGCTGGCCCAATTGCCCCTAACTGCCCTCCCCTGCAAGCCTGGTCACCCCTAACTGCCCTCCCCTGCTGGCCTGGTCATCCCAACTGCCCTCCCCTGAAGGTCTGGTCCCCCCCAACTGCCCTCCTCTGTAGGCCTGGGTCCCCCCCCCCCCTGCAACTGTCCTCCCCTGCAGGCCTGGTCGCCCCCAACTGCCCTCCCCTGCAGGCCCGGTCACCACTAACTGCCCTCCACTGCCGGCCTGGTAGCTCCTAACTGCTCTCCCTTGCTGGCCTGGTCCCCCCCCCCCCAATTGCCTTCCCCTGCAGGCCTGGTTGTCCCAACTGCCCTCCCCTGCAGGCCTGGTCCCCCCAACTGCCCCCCCTGCAGGCCTGGTTCCCCCCAACTGCCCTCCCCTGCAGGCCTGGTCTCCCCCCCCCCCCCGCCCTCCCCTGCAGGCCTGGTTCCCCCCAACTGCCCTCCTCTGCTGGCCTGATCGCCCCCTGCCAGCTGTCTTGGGGCGGCCATCTTGTATCCACATGGGGGTGGCCATCTTTGATCACATGGGGGTGGCCATCTTGTGTGTTGGAGTGATGGTCAATTTGCATATTACCTCTTTATTATATAGGATATGGCTGCATTATAGTAAAATTGTGGATGTGCTTTAGAAAATAAGCTACTAAAATATTAAATAATTTTGAAAGAAATGGTGAACAACAATAACAGGGGCATCAAGGAGGGTGGGAACTAAGATGACATTTGAATTTGAATGTGATGACTATGACATCATTGGTGACATTAGAGAGAACACCTTAGAACAGCCATGGGCATGACAATCATTCTGTGGCTAAGAAACGGGTTGGATAGTAAAGGGAAGTGACGAGAAGAGGGAGCAGTAGCTCAAGAGAAAGGCAGGGTTAAAACAAGGTATCTTTCAAAATAGTAGAGTCCTTGTGGAGAGATCAAAGACACAGGAGACTGAAATTCAAGGCACGTTGTAAGGAAATCAACTTAGAAAGATGTTTCCTCAGAGAAGAGGAAGAGAGGATCTAATGAGGCAGGTTAGTAAGAAACTAGGAAAACTCCTTGGCAAGTGTAATGAGGAAACAGACAAGTGCTGAGCAATTAACAGCCAGCTGATAAATCACAAGTCTCTATCCTTCCTAACCAAAGACACCTAAGAGTGGGTGGTTGAAATCTATTCCCCCTAACTCAGTGGTCGGCAAACTCATTAGTCAACAGAGCCAAATATCAACAGTACAACGATTGAAATTTCTTTTGAGAGCCGAAAACCGACTTCTGTGCATGGGCACGAAGTTTCAATCGCACTGTACGTGCGCGCCCGCACATGGTATTTTGTGGAAGAGCCACACTCAAGGGGCCAAAGAGCTGCATGTGGCTCGCGAGCCGCAGTTTGCCGACCACAGCCCTAACCAAAGACACCTAAGAGAAGGTGGTTTAAATCAACTTAGGGACATGGATAACAAAAAGCCAAGTAGAGCCAAACTAATCAAAGATAGAGGCGAAACCAATCACTCTACACTCATTTGGATACATCAGCATACTAAATGACACAACTGGAGGTGTAATGAATATTCTGCTGAGATCCTCCCCTGGGAGCACCCCTAAAATTCCCACCTATGGCAGATAGAGAAAACCCTGAGGACAAAGGATGCCAGCATATGCTCCTCTCTGAATGCACCCATGGCCCCCTTTCCTCAGGTGCATTCTCTGCTGCTTCTACTCTAAGCTCTAAAGGTCCCAACGAGATTATGGGCAGTGGCTGCTGGTCCCAGGCTTACCCCCAATCCTGTCCCCAGTGGCCCTTCCTTTGTCTCACTATCCCAAGCTTTAATAAACTTACTTTCACATTCACCAGGACTCGTGTCTTGAAATTTTTCCTGCAATGAGTCAAGAACCTGGAGGTTGCCTGACATGCAAAAGGTCCCAGGCCATGCCGGGGCAGGGCCATCCCCTGGTGCAGAAGCAGTCCAGCAACAATGCTAATTGTTCCTCCAAGTTGAACATCAGTCCCAACTTCTGAGCAGTGCCTCTATCTTATGCCATTATACACTTTTATTCAAGCCACAGCTGGGAGGAGAAAATCTCCCAGCTAACAGTCACAGTTCGGGTGTCTGGAGTCGGAACACTCCTTTACAGAACTGATATCTGTACAAGGCAGTTCCCAGGAGACAGCATCACTCCTACATTATTTATAAAGAGGTAAGTGCCACCTTACATCTGTGTTCAGTTTTCAGTTTCATGTATATAATTTCATCCATCTCTGCAACTCTGGGATAGGGTAGACCTCGGTATCAGTTCCTACCTTTTTACCTCCCTTCCCACCTTCCCCAGGTCCTCACCTGGCTTCCTACCAAAGGAGCTCACACACAAAGAACAGCCAGATGGGAAAGAGTACCATGGCAAGAACGCACTATTCTAATGCGAAGGTCTGGTAAAGGCTGAACTGGCAGTGGTAAGCCCAGGTCAAAATGAGGGCTCCTCTCTCCAAACTCATATTCAAATTTAAGAGTGGCACTCTTGGGAGACCTGTGGATGGAGAATTGACCATATCCCAAAAGGGTTCTGTGGACCAATTTCAACACAAGAAGTGATAGGAAAGGATGTTTGGGTGTGCCCAGATAGGTTCTGCCTAATCTACTTACCCACAAAGGGAAAGGAAAGAAGAAAGGGGCTGTGCCATATATGAGGACTGACCTTCATTCAGCACTTTTTTGCATAACTTCACCTTCTAGTGTAACTAGATGAATGACAGTTAGCTGACCAATCAAATTTGGAGTTTCTCCTTCCTTTGGGAGGAGCTGGTAAAGAGGAAGGGAGGCCATATGGGTAGGGGTGGAGATGATAGTTCCCATTTTTATGGGCCAAGACTAAAACATGGGACTAAGAACAGAAACATTTCCTTTTTCTTCCACACAAAATGGCAAGGAGGTTATTATGATCCTACTAGTGGCCCAGTGCACGAAATTCGTGCATGGAGGGGGGTGTCTCTCAGCCCAGCCTGTACCCTCTCCAATCTGGAACCCCTTGGGGGATTTCTGACATCCCTCTTGCAATCTGGGACCGCTGGCTCCTAACTGCTCACCTGCCTGTCTGCCTGATAGCCCCTAACCACTCTGCATGCTTGCCTGCTCACCCCCAACTGCCTCCCCCACTGGCCTTCTAACCCCCAACTGACCCCCCTTGCTGGCCTTCTCGCCCCCAACTGCCCCCCCCCAACTGGCATGATCACCCCCCAACTGCTCCCCCCACCAGCCTGCTCACCTCCAACTGCCCTCCCACTGGCCTGATTGCACTCAATTGCCCCCCCCCCCCGCCTCCGGCCTGCTCGCCCCCCAACTGCCACCCCTGCCAGCCTGATCACCCCCAACTGCCCTCCCCTCCTGGCCTGATCGCCCCTAACTGCCTCTGCCTCAGCCCCACCACCATGGCTTTGTTGGAAGAACGTCCGGAAGGTCTCCTGGTCTAATTAGCATATTACCCTTTTATTAGTATAGATTATCCCCATTTTACATATGAAGAAATGAAGAATCAAAAATTAAATGATTGAATTATTATACAGCTGGTGAGTATTAATATTGGTCTGATGATGCCTCTTTCATAGTTAGTGGTGCTAAAGGTAAGAAGGTGGCCAACATTCTGAATCTCTGATTCCTGTACCAACACCTGCTTATCAGCCCCCTGCTGCTGCCCCATGTGACTCCAGGGCCCACTGTCACTAGCTAGAGCCTTGCTCTCAGACCTGGTCTTCTAGCCAGGTGAGCTGGGAGGACAAAGGCGAGCCTTTTTGTCTCTTCAACTCCAGCTAGATGAGAGACTGGTCTACTCCCTGTTTCCTTTCCTCTGGGCCTCATCCTGGTGCTGAGTCCCCCAGTCTTTCCCCTGCAAGACTAGACAAGAGAAAGCCAGGTGCTTCTCTCCTGAGGAAATACAGTACACCCTTTTGGAGCACTTACCATCGTTGCCCTCTGACCCAGGGACCTGGTTTCCATTTAAGTGTCCTTCCCTCCCTCACACAGTTGGTGCTGGGGAGACTGACTTTAACCCAAGGTGTCTCCCACCCTTCCCATCATCACAGGTAGGATTGAACATATAACCTAATTAAGGTGAATAAAATACACGTTTTCTGGAGAATACTGGGGAAAACGGCTTCACTCTTCTTCTTCTTTTTTTAAAAATATATTTTATTGATTTTTTTACAGAGAGGAAGGGAGAGAGATAGAGAGTTAGAAACATCGATCAGCTGCCTCCTGCACACTCCCCACTGGGGATGTGCCCGCAACCAAGGTACATGCCCTTGACCGGAATCGAACCTGAGTCCGCAGGCCGACGCTCTATCCACTGAGCCAAACCGGTTAGGGCTTCACTCTTCTTTGGAAACTACTTGAGGAACTTTCTCCTTTATTTTTTGTTTGTTTGTTTTGGAACTTTCTCTTTAGGATGTGAAGAGGGACATTCTTAGCTCTCACAGCTACCTGCAGCCATCTAGTGGCCACGAGTGGAACTGCATGCTGTGGATGCAGGAGAAAAAAGGGCTGGGATCTGCCTGTCAACCCTGTTGCTAGAAGCCTCGGCTGAAGCGTGGTATTACTAGTCTGTTCAGGCATATGAGCCAATAAATTTCCGTTATGTTCAAGCCAATTTGAGTTGCATTTTCAGTATTTGCGTATTTAAAATTAACATGTACTATGACACATAAGCATATCAGTTTAGGAGGCCTATTTCATGGTTTCCCTAATCCTACTAGAGTTTTCAAAGGAAGAGATGGTCCCCAACCCTAGCTGGTTTGGCTCAGTGGATAGAGTGTCGGCCTGTGGACTAAAGGCTTGTATTCGGTCAAAGGCACATGCCTGGATTGTGGGCTCGATCACCAGTAGGGGTGTGCAGGAGGCAGCTGATCAATGATTCTCTCTCATCATTGATGTTTCTATATCTCTCCCTCTCCCTCCCTCTCTGAAATCAACAAAAATATATTTTTTTTAAAAAAAGAGGTGATCCCCAGAATAGGAAGTCAGATTTACCTGCATCATCCAGATGGGAGAGAAGAGAGAGCCAAGCTCAGGTAAACAGAAAGATCTTTAATAACATTCCTCCAACATACATATATCCAAAGTAAGATAAGCAGAGGGCCTGGTATATAAATTCACAATCAAAACCAAATACTAATATTATTACTACTACTTTTGTAAGACCTCTCACTGAATGTTGTTTGTCTGCAAATTCCTTTTTTTAAATCCTCACCAGAGGATATTTTCCCATTGATTTTTAAAGAGAATGGAAGGGAGGGGGAGGGAAGAGAGAGAAACATTGATGTGAGAGAGACACATCAATTGGTTGCCTCCTGCATGCGCCCCCACCAGGCCTGGTGATGGAGCCTGCAACTGAAGTATGAAGTACGTGCCCTTGATTGGAATTGAATCTGGGACCCCTCAGTCCGAGGGCAGACACTCTAACCATCGAGGCAAACTGGCCAGGGCTGCAGATTCTATTTTAACTCAGTTATGGTGCTTGGGAAGGAAAGGACAAACCTTTAGCTACCCTTATAACCTTGAGAACATGACCAATAGACTCCAAGGATATGACAGTTTCTTTAAGAACAAGGAAAATTGCAAAAGACACAGAGCTCTGCCATACAGGAACTTGTGTCATCCAAGGAACTGGCATTTTCTGAATCTTCGAAAAATGATGCCAATGAGGGAAGCCTTATACTGGGAATCTCCAAATTCCCAAGCCAATGAGGGTGACTCTTCAACTTGTTCCTAAACAGCAGTGGCTGCCACAAGCCTGCCAGGTTTGGCAAGGAGGTGGTAGGAGTCGATAAACATCCCAGTGATCCTTTGTAAAGGAAGTCTCAGGCTTCTCACCTCATAATCAGTGATTTTTCTGACTGTAATGCAACCCAGATGCTTCTGATAAAAAAAAGAAAAGGGCTGGTGTTCAAGCCGTTTGCTAATTCTGCCTAGAGGTAGAGGGAAAGCAAAAAAAAGGGGTGCCCCACATCATTAATTTTAAATATCCTATTTTGTTTTATTTTCAGAAAGAAATGGTATGGAACAGTGTAATGAGCAACAGAAATACAGAACCAAGAAGCAATTATATCTTCAAAGGAGCAAAATGAGAGCAAATAAAAGGCCCTGCACAAGTTAGCACACAAACAAACAGACCAGGACATCACTTACAGCGTCCAAATGCACGCCTGCGGTCATGTCTGAAATTATCTCCCACAAACATCAGGTTATATCACTGAAGAATCATTTCTGGGTTACAATAAAAATTAGATTTCTCAAGAGTCCCTAAAACATCTCAAATTCAACTTCACCAGTGTGGAGTATCTCTAAGCTGCAGCCGTAGTGCTAGGCACTGGGGCAGCAAGGTAAACAGGGCTTACTTTCCACCCTCAAAGTGCTTACAGTCTAGTTAAGAAGACAGAGCTACACACAAATAATGTGTTGGGTAACACAGAAGAGGGCACCTTTAATTGTTTGAAAGACAGGGGAAGGCTTTACAAAGGGAACTGAAGCCAGGCAGTACAAGCAAAGCTGGGTCAGCAAGGTGTGGAGGCTGGTCTGTAATCATTCAGTGAGGAACTAGCCTAAGGGCATCACATGGAAATTGGAATTCAGCTTCCTGTCTGAACCCTGGGGCCAAGCCAAAGGTATCCTCCCAGTGAACAGGGACTAAGATAGCGCTTACTAAATTTTTAGAACCTTTCTGTTTAGACAGGAAGCCGTGATTCTTGTATAAAAACAGGAATTGGGCCTGTGTATGGCATCCAAAAATGGTACTGTATACAATCAATCAACCATTGGATCAAGAGGATATACTACATATAATTGACCCAAATGCCCAAATTCTTATACAAAGATTTAGTTTAGAGCTGTGTATCTCAGAGGACCAGGCTGATGCAATGATGAAATCATTCAATAGGGAGGAGCAAGCAGGGAAAAGAATTCCCATCATGATCAGCTTTCATACAAAAATTACAAAGCACTTAATGATATCCATAATAATGAAAGCTGGTTGGCAGAACCAGGAAATAGGAAAAAATCACACCTAAGGAAACAGAAATAATGGTGCAACTAGCCAAGGTGTTTAAAACAGGTTTGTTTGGAATCTTCAGAGATAAGTGATGAAATAGCATACTCAAAATGGCAACAGGTTATTAAATTGGAAAAGGCATATGTAAAAATATAGCCAAAATAAGAAAACCGATTTCCTGACTGCAATCAAATAAGATAAATGCATAGAAAAGTGAAAATAAAATCATAGAAGTTCTTTGGTTGCCAAAGACCTTGTATGCATATATGCATAACCTATGGACACAGACAATAAGGTGCTGAAGGCCTGGGGTGGGGGGCGGAGCGGGCTAAAAGAGGTCAATGGGGCAAAAAGGAGGACATATGTAATACTTTCAACAATAAAGATTTTTTTTAAATCACAGAGGCTGGTCTGAGAAGCTCCAACATGTGCAAAATTGGTGTTCCAAATGCTGAGAATAGTTAAAAAGAGGGAGAGAAAATATTACAAGAGATAATAAACTGAAAATTTTCCAGAATTAAAGAAAAACTATAAATCCTTAGACTGAAAAAAAAAGTAATCCAGTGTACGTTTTACCTACAGTAGTAATTTTCACAATAATGATTTTAAAAAGTTTTGACCAAAGCTGAAAAATACACTGTAATCATTTTCTAACTCTTTATTCATTAACTCATTATTGTATTCATCCATACAGGAAATATTTTTAAGAACCCCTTATCTGTCATTCCTTGTTAGGCACTCGGGTTTTACAGTCTAGTGGCAATCATTATAGAGAGCACAGTCTGGAGAAGGGAGGGATCGAGGCATGCTGACATAAAATGGCACGATACATCAAAAAAGATGCTAGCCCTAGCCGGTTTGACTCAGTGATTAGAGCATCAGCTAGTGGACTGAAGGGCATGGGTTTGATTCCCGCCAAGAGCATGTATCTCGGTTGCAGGCTTGATTCCCGGCCCTGGTTGTCTGGGTGTGTGTGGGAGGCAACCAATTGATGTGTCACTCTCACATCAATGTTTCTCTCTCTGTGTCTCTCCCCCTCTCTTCCACTCTCTAAAAATCAGTGGAAAAAGTATTCTTGGGTGAGGATTAACAAAAAAGAATAAAAATAAAAAAGACGCTAGTAATCAGTTAAGGTAAGAGTGGAGGAAACATCTAGGCAAGTAGCTAGTGCTAATACTGTAGTCAGGAGTCAGATTCTGAACTTCGCAAAATAGCTTGAAGCCTTAGAAGCCATGTGCTCACTGGATGATTTTAAGGTAATAAAATATTTTCCTGAAAAGAAATCTCTGTTCCCCTTGCCTATTTGAAACACCAGCACAGTTCCAAGGAGCCATAGATTCTGAGTGGGACAAAACATTTTGCTTATGTCTCACCAACACGCACGAGAGAGGAGCATCTTAGCTGGGGACACCATTGCTGGGACCCATTCCTCTTATCACCTTAGGACTTTGTAAGTGGGAAAACTGGTGAAAATGAAAAACTGAAGAAACCTAGGAAATGGGCTGCAGAGGGAGACTATGCAGGAGGCAGGAGAAGGGGTGAGAGCTGGGGGGCTGCACCAGGAGACATAAGTGACAGCCAGGGTCTTGGGGCAGAAAAGCTTTGGGGGAGAAAAAGAAAGAGAAAGGAGAAACATTTGCTGTTGGGAGGGATGGAGCTGAAGGAGATTCAGAAGGAGGGTTTTTGGGAAGTCTTGCTCTGTGTTGTACAAGCCACACCCCACTGCCTTGGGACACCTCAGATACGATCCTTGTTGCTTTCAATGCTTTAGAAGTCCAATTTAAAAATTTTTCATTTTAGAGTAGTATTAGTGGAGACTGGCCACAAGTTTTATTTGGGTTGCACATTCATGCACTGTTTCTTAACAGTGAGAGTTGCAAGGGCGAAACACCCACAACCGTGAAAGGAACCCTGTGAGAGGGAGCGAAGGCGCAGGCTGCAGCCGCTGGGCAGCAGGAAGGATCTAGAGAAGGAGAGAACTGGGTGGTGTGGGGTTAATGGAGACAAATTTCATTCACTTCATCATTTTGACCAGATCCATTCTGGTTGTACAAATGGTCACAAGTCCATAGGCCAAGGCCTTGGAGAATTAGATTAGACCTGAATAATATAAATGACAGTCAAGGAAGAACTTGTTAAAAGTGAAAACATTACCTACCGCACTGGGCTGTGCTAAGACTGTCATTGTCCTCAGAGGCTCCTCAGAAGGGCCGAGGTGGCAGAACGGTCCTCAGAGAGGCCGGCTGCTTTAGGGAAGCTCGTGGGGGAGGTTGGTCTTCCCTGAGATGAAATCATCCAAGCGGTGGCAGTCAGGGGCGCTGTGAGGGAGACACTGGGGGGGTGGGAGGGTGGGGGGACTCTTTCTTTGTCTTCCCTGGGGGTGGGGGTGGGAGATAGATCCAAGCACTGCCTCTGGCAGCAGGAGAATTTGTGGTCGTCTGTTCTCTAGAGACCTTGGCCTTTCTGTTCCTGGAAACGGCTGACAACTTGCTCTGAAGTATGGACACTGGGGACATGCCAGAGTCTCCTCCAGCCTCAGACCTTCCCGTTGGCTCCCCTAGACTCCCGTGGCCACTGGAGGACCTCCAGTGAGGACTGTCAGCAGCTCGTGGTGTGAATGGGGACAGTGTTTTTGAGAACAAAGTGTAGTTATGTTCAGAATCAGAATATCCAGGTCACAAATGGGCTTTGAGTCTCAGTTCCCCCAGCAGGGAAGGAGCTCCGCTCTGGCCAGAGGACTGTGGATGTCTCTGTACCGAGGTGGCAGTTCTTTACATGCCTTCATCCCTGAGCCATTTCCTCAAGGGTCAGCAGCCTGGGCTCAGTCAGCAGATGATGGCAGATAACCCGACTGTTTGAGTATCCCACTCTGACCCAAGCCCGTGAAGGATGAGCACTAAGGTGTCTTCCCTCCATGGGCTTCTCTCATGCTATACATGCATGCCTTCTAGATCCTGGGTGGTTGAAGCATAATCTTATCACTTCTGACATAACCCGGTTCCTGGCTGCTACCTGAGAGACCTTCATACCCAAGGTTATATCCTCTCTGGGCCCCAACTTTGCTGTTTGGCACCAGCCTATCACCCAGTGCTGTCAAGAACCCCCCACTCCCCAGGCCCCTGCAGTGCCTATACCACTGCCTTCAAGCAAATAGGTCCCATTGAGACAATTCACTTGCCACAGCTAAGCAGAGACCTTTCTTGTTTTGCTTATAAGCAGAAAACCTTCACAGACAATAATAGCCTTGACCATTTGCCTTCTCAAACCAAAGAGTTGACCATCCAATTATGCTGAAGGTCTTGTATTTCCTTTCCAAACATCTCTCCACAAGAGCTTAGATTCACAGGAGAGTCTAGCAATTAGCATGTGGGCTTCTGACCTGGCCTGCATGCAAATCCTGCCTCCATCCTATATAATCAAGAGGTAATATGCAAATTGACCATCACTCCAACACACAAGATGGCCGCCCCTATGTGGTCAAAGATGGCCACCCCCATGTGGACACAAGATGGCCGTCACAAGATGGCCAGCAGGGGAGGGCAGTTGGGAGGGTCCAGGCTTGCAGGGGAGGGCAGTTGGGGGGACCAGGCCTGCAGGGGAGGGCAGTTGAGGGGGACCAGGCCTGGATCCAGGTAGGATCAGGCCTAAACGGGCAGTCGGACATCCCTCAAGGGGTCCCAGATTGGAGAGGATGCAGGCTGGGCTGAGGGACACACCCCCTCTGTGCACGAATTTCTTGCACTGGGCCTCTAGTCCTATATAATAAAGAGTAATATGCAAATTGACCATCACTCCAACACACAAGATGGCCACCCCCATGTGGTCAAAGATGGCCGCCCCCATGTGGACACAAGATGGCCACCACAAGATGGCCGGCAGGGGCAGGCAGTTGTGGGTGATCAGACAAGTAGAGGAGGGCAGTTGGGGGGGACCCAGACCTGTAGGGGAGGGCAGTTGGGGTTGACCAGTTCTGCAGAGGAGGGCAGTTGAGGGGGACCAGGCCTGCAGGGGAAGGCAGTTGGGGGGACCAGGCCTGGAGGGGAGGGCAGTTAGGGGTGACCAGGCCAGCAGGGGAGGGCAGTTAGGGGTGACCAGGTTGGCAGGGGAGGGCAGTTAGGGGTGACCAGGCTGGCAGGGGAGTGGTTAGGGGGTGATCAGGCTGGCAGGCAGAAGCGATTAGGGGCAATCAGGCAGGCAGGCAGGTGAGCGGTTGGGAGCCAGCAGTCTTGATTGTGGCAGGGATGTCAGGCAGTCGGACATCCCTCGAGGTGTCCCAGATTGGAGAGGGTGCACCCCCCAACCCCCTGGTGCACAAATTTTGTTCACTGGGCCTCTAGTTACTTCATAAGCAAGTACTATTATAATCTCTAAGCCTTGGTTTCCCCATCTGTAAAGTGGGAATAATAGTACCTAATTCAGAGAATTCTTGTGAGAACTGAGTGAGAAAATACCTATGGAAAATCTTATAGTAATATCTCCATTAGTTGTTGCTGTTATTTCTTGCTGTATGATAACTCTTCACAAAGCTCACAGTATAGTAGTCACTAGACTCGTGTGGAAGAAAGAGACACATAAACTACTGTGATATTGTGGTTTATAAGAAATATGCATTTGGTCATTCTGCATGTTCGCGTAGGTAGTTAGATATTAATAAAGGAAGAGAGCAAAGGAACCCAGACATTAGTCCGTGTAATTGACTAGGAGCACAGGCTTGCTTCCCCAGCAAGTTACAGCTTCACACACTCCCCAGGGAACAAACAGCTGCACCGGTTTGTTTCACGAAAATCACTAGGGGAAGGGATAGAACAATAAAGGGGGAGGCACATGGGCGGTAGGAACCAAATGTCAACCCTACCAGCCTGTCAGTCTAGCCTGGGAGAGGGATTGGATTGGAGAGGGGACATGAAGCCCCAAAGATCTAAAGAACAGATTGGTTAGGGGGTGGACCCATCAGAAGCCCTCAAAAACCTTGGGAAGTTGATTGGTTAGTTTGAAGCATTACCTGGTCCTTCCCAAACCCGAGATAATATAACCTGAGCCTAACAAAGACAAAGCCTCTCTCTCTCTCTCTCTCCCCCTCCATCCTCCTCTCCCTCTCCCTTTCCCTCCCCTTGGTCTTGGCTGCATTTTACCTGGAATATGGGTCCCCTTCCCCCACCCTCCACCAGCAACATATGCTTGGCTTACTCTATTCATCCTTTAGGTCTCAGGTTCAAAGTCACTTTCTCCCGGTCGGACCATGTGGCCCAGTGGTTGAGCATCAACCTATGAACCAGGAGGTCATAGTTTGATTCCGGGTCAGAGTACATGCCTGGGTTGCAGGCTCGATCCCCAGTCGGGGGCGTGCAGGAGGCAGCTGATCAATGATTCTCTCTCATCATTCATGTTTCTAGCTCTCTCTTCCTCTCTGAAATCAATGTGTGTATATACAGTCACTTTCTCCTGGAAACCATACCTGTGCATGTTCCCTACTCACACTTTTCACACTGAATTGTTTGGCTTGGCTTTATCTTCCATCCTTGCCAAACAGGCCATAACCTCTGAGAGGGCAGGGACTGAGCATGTCTGATTTCCCGTCTGGATCCCTAGCACCTGGTGCCTGGGAGCCCAAAGGCAGAGAGAGAACAGGTTCCCCTCAGGGGACTTGGGCATCAGCTCACCTAGTCTGTGAATGGTGGGGCTTCGCATCACACTGGAGGTGCAATGTCCCATTCTCCGCGGTGCATCCCGCGGCCCGGATCCAGATTTCCTTAAGCCTCACACACAGTGGAGGATGATCAAGCTGCCGAGGTGCTGCCTTTGCGGCTAGCAGGACCCTCTGTGAACTGAAACAATGGACTCTGGTACTAAGGACTCAGTGTACTAAGTGCACTTAACTATTATAATTACAGTTGCATTTTCTAAAGGACAACAATCATCCTTAATTCATGGATTATACTTCTTGCCTGGGAGCAAGAAACAAAACAAAACAAAAAAACAACCACGTTGCATTGGCAGAAGAGGTATTTTCCTGCTTTGCTTTGCAGTGGATTTTGAAATTCTTTCTACTCGTCTCCCACTCTGACCCACTGTGGTAAGTCATGCACCCTGATCTTTAGGGGGTAACGGCAGGAAGGAAAATGTGAGACTATTTTAGATTATGTCAGAGAGTGTCTAGTCTTGTAGGTTCAGAAACTTCTTTTTTCTTTTTTTTTAATGTTTTTTATTGATTTTTTTGTAGAGAGAAAGGAAGGGAGAGGGAGATAGAGAAGCATCGATGTGAGAGAGAAACATGGATCAGCTGCCTCCTGCATGTCCCCTACTGGGGATCAAGCCTGCAATCTGGGCATATGCCCTGATTGGGAATTGAACCGGCCACCTCTTGGTGCATGGGATAATGCTCAACCAACTGAGCCACACTGGCCAGGGTCAGACACTTAATTTGGTCACTGATTCACATTAATCAGACTCATAAGAGACTGAGTCATAACCAGAACACAGACTCTTTACTTGGTGGGAGGAGTGTGTATTGCCAGAACTCAGAATATCATTGGTTATCATCCTGGGATATGAGTCCTCAAACCCCAGGAGGTCAAAGGACATTTGATATTTTTTTGAGGTATGTACCCTGATAAAGATCATGCTTTACTGGGCCTTGGTGTCCTTACTTGCAAATTTAGTACAGGGCTGTTTTAACTGGGATCCTAGTCCTCAGAAATCTGAATGGAAATATTACATAAGAATTTTTATTGAGAACGGGAGTAACTTAAGTAGGTAAAGCTACTGATGAATGGGGCTCCAATTTGAACCAAGTGCATAGAGAGAATTCAGTCTCGACAGTTTTCCCTTCGTCATTGTCTTAGGTTCCTTAGAAGAAAGTCAGGGGCTTGGGAACATGTAACTTACTGAGGGAGTGCTCTTCAGGGAAAACCGCTTATGAAGGGAGGAGGGAGCCGAGCGAGATGTGGTCTCGGGTGAAACTAGCCTTGGTCTGATCCACGAGGGAGAAGGAGCTTGGAGCATAAATTGCACTGACAAGTGTACCCCCCCCCCCCCCCCATCCCCACTTCCAGCAAGAACACCAGCCTTTTGAAACCCAGTATCAGCCAGTGTGTGGGCTGCCCTGGGGATGGGGCGAGAGGGGGTAATGGCTTGTACCTTTCCAGATAAGGGGCAGCTGTGAGCCCTTAGCAGCCAGCACTCCGGGCAGGTAGGGGCTCCAGGAAGCCTTTGCCAACCCTTCCAGACTAGACTACTTTCTCCTCTGCTTTCCCATCTGTATGACACTAGCATGTTAAGGCTGACCTGCTTGCCTGTGCCCACCTTAGCTGTGAGCTCCCGGAGGTCAGGTCAGGGGCCATGTTTGTCGTGTGCTCCTCTCTGTCCAGCACCTACAACTGTTCCTACGTTCAGTAAATGCTTTTTGTGCATAGGAATCAATAGTGCTTTTCTTGAGGTTTCAAACTCGAAAAAAGTCTTGAAAAGCTACAATTACTTGCTGAGCTAAGCCAGGCATACCACAGTGCAGGCAGTAGGTGGGAGTGATACCGCACAATGCCCCCAGGACCACGAATGGTGGGAGAGTGTGCAGGGCCAGGAAAAGCCCAGCTTATGCGAACAACAGCTGGTTTGTTTGGAATTTGAAAGTATAGGGAACCTTGTAACTAATATTTCCTTTTTTTGCTTTGGGTGCTAGGAAGCTCAGAGCCCAAATCAAAAGGGGGGATGAACTTTCTAATTAAATTCAGGCACCAAAGTTTCTATGAAGGAAAGCACCCTGAAAGCTTGAGGGAGGTGAAGCCCCAGGGGTGTGGTCTGGACCTGGAGAAGCAAGTGACACGGGTACAGGCATTTGGGAGGGGAGCCAGCGAGGACAGGGCTGGAGACAGCAGAGCAACATAGTAAGGGCAAGTGAAGAAAGCAAGTCACCCCAGAAGGTGAAGACAAGGGTGCTGGGTATTTTAAGTTGCTGCGTTCCTACTGTGCGAACTCCTCGCATTGTCTTGAAACTTCCGTAATGTCTGATACTCATATGTTGGGGCCAGTGGAATTGCAGAGAATGAAGATGAGTCAAGGGTCATGTGACACAGAAAAGGATCAGCATGTGCTTGAAGTGAGATGATTCACAAACTAGAACCCAGTGACTGGGGGAGCTCAGATCTAGGGGTCACCAGGAGAAATAGAAGTCACTGCCCCCTCCCCCCAACCCCCATTTGAGCCAATTTCTATTGAATCTTTTAAAATGGGATTAGCTAGTTGGCACATGTTGGCATTCCATTTTAACAGCTTTGTTCTCTGATTCATAAATCGTAAAATGTTGGACTTTATAGGTAGCTAATTCAACCTCTCATTTCACAGGAGAGATTGAGACATAGAAAGGTGAAGGCTCTTTGGCCCAGGTCAGTTTCAAAGCCTTCACCTATAAAATAGGAGATTTTGACTTTTAATTTTGTAAATTTTAACTCACAAGTTAGATATACATTCTATAGGACAAGGATCACATCAAGTAACTGGGATTTCCACAGCATTTACCAAATGTTAGAGGGTGATGAGGAGGGGCAGAAACGGGCTCTCGAGGAGAAAGGGGGCAGCAAATGGTTTACCCGCCTTCCAGAAACATCTTCCTCCCCCTGGTTGCCCAGGGAGAGTGATGGCCAGAGGAGAAGACCAGTCACTGGGTGGTAGGCTTTCAAGTGAGTGGTTCTGTTGCTACTGATCTTTGTGAGAGCAACAGAACTATGTTCCCAGTTTTGTTTTTTTGTCCTCTTCTGTTTAAAGGTGCCCAGACTTTTCTCTGATGGGAGAGAGACAGTAGACTGCCAGGGAAGAAATCCTGTCCTGCTCTCCAACACTGGGCAGAACAGAAGCGATATTCACAAGGATTTTTTGAGGGTTTGAAATGCAACCCCAGCTCTACCCCTGAATCCATCAGACGCTATGAAAGTAAAATTTAAAGTTTTAAACATCATGGTTTGGCCTCAAACCATAGAAAGACTATTTTTTAAATAATAAAAAACTGAGTTTTGAAAAAGCACAAAAACTTTTAGTTTCTTCTTTGAATAAACAGGAAATAGGAGATGATGGTGAGTTAACTGCATAATCTAATATTTAACATTTCTTATGCTTATCTGGCCCAGAGCCTCTGAATGGTTTATTAAAATTTGCATTTTGGGTATAGATGTCAAAAGGGAAATGTTTAAATGTATGCATCTGTAAAAATAATTATACGTATTTTTTGTTAAGGAAAAATAGACTGATTCCCTTCCCCTTTCCCTAGCAGCCCCGAGCAGAGAGCACAAAGGATATACTGTGCCGGGCTTCTGGCTGTGAAAGGCTTCCCTCAATTTAAATTCCTCGCCGCATAAAAGGGCAAATTCAGGAAGGAAAGGCTCCAGCGGTAGCCTCGCTCGCCCTCTTCTGGTTGTCGAGGGCCAAGCAAAGCATTTTGTCCAAAACGTGCCAGCAAGGGGGCATGGAGAGCGGTGGGCATGGAGGAGGTAGTCCCTGCTCCTCTGGGAATACGCGATCGTCTTTGTCTTTGTGATCGTCTTTCTTTAAATATTTTCTTTCTCTTTTTTTAAAAAAAATATTTTTATTGATTTCAGAGAGGAAGGGAGAAGGAGAGAGAGATAGAAACATCAATGATGAGAGAGAATAATTGATTGGCTGCCTCCTGGGGATCGAGCCCATAACCCGGGCAAGTGCCCTTGACCAGAATCAAACCCGGGCCCTTCAGTCACAGGCCGAAGCTCTACCCACTGAGCCACACCAGCCAGGGCTGTGATCATCTTTCTTAAACAGGTGATCCATAGTGGGGGTTTGGTTTGTTTTTGTTTTCTCATTTTGATGGGCTCTGTCAGAAAGGGCAACCTGACTTGAGAAACAAAAAAAAAAACTAGTACTTTATTTATTTTATTTTCTCCTTTTTAGTACTTACTTTAATGTTCCGTAAGAGCACATTATCTTCTGGTCTCCTTCACAGCTACATAATCCCATGAGGCTACATCACCTTCAGTCTTGCATCCTCCACCCTCAAGCCCAATGCCTGGCACGCAGCAGGCACAGCAAATACCTCCTGACAGAATGAATAGCTATAAAGGTGGTTGGTGCTGACTTAGATATGAAGCATATGCAAGGCGGGTTTCCCTAGCAGGATGGAGACTCTCCATGACGCGACCCAGCTTTACAAGAGCTTTTGAAGGTCACCCCCACTCAGGTCATGAAAGGAATCTTACTGAGTGTAGCAACACCAGGCACAGCGGCTGCCTAGACAGGGTTAATAATACCAAAGCGATCTCGTAGCTATACTTAACTTAACAGGCCACAAGATGGCCTCAGGCATCTCATTTGACTTCAGTCCTCCTGAGAAGTGGCTGTTGGAGACAGGTGGAATGATGCTTTCATAGCAAGGAAGCCATAAGGCGAAGATTCACACGCAGTTTCTGTCCTGCAATCTTGTTGTTGTTTTTTTTTTGTTTGTTTGTTTTCTTTTAAATAAATCTTTATTCAGATTATTACAATTATTTCTCCTTTTTCCCCCCATAGCTCCCCTCCACCCATTTCCCACCCCACCTTCTGCCCTTACCTCCCCCCCACTGTCCTCATCCATAGGTGTATGATTTTTGTCCAGTCTCTTCATGAACCCCCCATACCCCTTTCCCCCTGAGAATTATCAGTCCACTCCCTTTCTATGCCCCTGATTCTATTATATTCACCAGATTATTCTGTCCCTCAGGTTTTTAATTCACTTGATTTTTAGGTTCACTTGTTGATAGATATGTATTTGTTGTTCATAATTTTTATCTTTACTTTTTTCTTCTTCCTCTTCTTTAAGAATACCTTTCAGCATTTCATATAATACTGGTTTGGTGGTGATGAACTCCTTTAGCTTTTTCTTGTCTGTGAAACTCTTTATCTGCCCTTCAATTCTGAATGATAGCTTTGCTGGGTAGAGTAATCTTGGTTGTAGGTTCTTGCTATTCATCACATTGAAAATTTCTTGCCACTCCTGTCTGGCCTGCATAGTTTCTGTTGAAAAGTCAGCTGACAGTCGTATGGGTGCTCCCTTATAGGTAACTAACTGTTTTTCTCTTGCTGCTTTTAATATTCTCTCTTTGTCTTTTGCTCTTGGCATTTTAATTATGATGTGTCTTGGTGTGGTCCTCTTTGGATTCCTTTTGTTTGGGGTTCTGTGGGCTTCCTGGACTTGTAAGTCTATTTCTTTCACCAGTTGGGGAAGTTTTCGGTCATTATTTCTTCAAATAGGTTTTCAGTATCTTGCTCTCTCTCTTCTTCTGGCACCCCCATAATTCTGATGTTGGTACTCTTGAAGTTGTCCCAGAGTCTTCTTACATTATCTTCAACTTTTTGGATTTTTTTTTTTGCTTTTTGCTTTTTCGGTTGAGTGTTTTTTGCTTCTTTGTAATTCAATTCTTTGACTTGATTTTTGTGTTCCTCTTGTCTGTTTTTGGGTCTCTGTATAATATTTTTTATTTCAGTCAGTGTATGTTTAATTTCTAGTTGGTCCTTTTTCATATCTTCGAGGGTCTCGTTATATTTATCGGCCTTTTCTAGGATATTCTTAAAAAGCCTTATAACCGTGGTTTTGAATTCTATATCCAGTCGTTTGTTTTCCTCCATTTCTTTCGTTTGTGATCTGATTCTTTGACGCCGCATTTTCACTGCTTCCCTGAGTTGGTAAGGTAGATTTGTGTGCTAGGTTTCCAATATGGCCCAGTGGGTCTGCCTCCCCAGTTAACCTGAGGTGGACACTCTTGGTGCACCCCTTTGTGGACTGTGTGTACAGCCTTGTTGTAATGAAGTCTTGATTGTTGTTGGTATCACTGGGAAGAATTGACCTCCAGGCCAGTTGGCTGTAAGGATCAGCTGTGTCTATGCTGGGAGAAGTTTGGTGCTGGAGACAGCCTTATAGGATTAGACTTGCCAAATTGCAATAGCCTCTGTGCTCAGCTTGGATGGGGTGGAGTCTCAGTCTTGGCTTCCCATCAGCCTTGCCCTTGCACGCACATGCGCGCCTTCAGACCTCTGCCTTCCCAGCTCCCGAGTCTCCGCCCGAGAGTCCAGACTCCCCCCACAAGAGCGTGGGTCCCCAGGGGCTCGCCTGGAACTGGGGTTCACTGCAGTCAGAACTGGGGCTCAGTGCATTCAGGAGCCTCTGACTCCCTTCCACTAGGGAAAGCCTGTGGCAACCTCCGCTGCCTTTGTGCGCACTGGCGCGTGCGCGCGCTTTCAGTCCTCTGCCTTCCCCGGCTCCCAAGTCTCTGCCCGAGAGTCCAGACTCCCCCCGTAAGAGCGTGGGTCCCCAGGGGCTCGCCCGGAACTGGGGTTCAGTGCAGTCAGAACTGGGGTTCAGTGCGGTTGGGGGCTTCCTTCCCCCTTCCACCAGAGAAAGTCAGCCAGGCTTTCAGCCGCCCTTCCTCTCTGCGCTCACAAAGACCCTTTGCCATACCTCCAATTCTCTGTGAGCTTTTCTCTTTCCTTCTAGTTGTAGAATTTTCACTCAGCCAGCTTTCCTGTGGTTCTGGATGGTGTCCGTTCTGTCTTTTAGTTGTAGTTTTGAAATTGTTGTGCAAGGCAGCAGTTTAGGTTTCTCCTCTGTTTGTTTGTTTTTTAAATATGGAATACTTCATGAATTTGCATGTCACCCTTCTGCAGGGGCCACACTAATCTTCTCTGTATCATTCCAATTTTAGTATATGTGCTGCTGAAGCGAGCACCTGTCCACAATCTTTTTAAAGATATATTTTTATTGATTTCAGAGAGGAAGGGAGAGGGAGGGAGAGATAGAAGCATCAATGATGAGAGAATCATTGATCGGTTGGCTGCTTCGTGCACGCAGCCTACTGGGGAGCGAGCCCGCAACCCGGATACATGCCTGACCAGGAATCCAACCGTGACCTCCTCCTGGTTCATAGGTCGACCACTGAGCCACGCCGGCTGGGCCTGTCCTGCAATCCTGAACTTTTCCCACCTTTTCGTAGCCTCCATAAGACTTAGTGGTCATGTCGCATTCTCCAGTTGCTGAGGCTAAAATGAGAGTCTTCTAAAGATCTGCCTGGTAAGTCCTGTCATGGATGTGTCCTCATTCCTCTTGACAGCCAGATGAGGGGCGTGATGGAGGCTGGGCTGGTGGGGCTGCACAGCACCCAGCGGTGAACAGCCTTGTTAACAGCGTTGCCTTCCTGTCCTCGCCCAGGAGATTGCAGGACGTGCGTCTTCCTGCGTCATAGCAGTTTGCTCAGGGTGAGACTGTTGAACATCTTCCCGGAAAGTGGACCAAAAAAATGACTCTGCGCTGGGTCAGCGGTCAAAGATAATTATAAGTAAGTACCAGAGTGACCCCCAGCCAGTGTTTGCTAGTGCCTGGGTTGGCCTGTTTGACTTAAGGGAAAACAAACACAAGACCAGCAGCCAAATATCTGCTTAGGTCCCAGCTTCAGTTGGACGACAAACCTATGAGAAGGGTGATTGCCCCCTCCCATCTGCTAAACACACCCCTGGTCAGCTCACAAGACCCAGAGCAAACAGCACCTTTCTGGACAACCCCCTCCTGGCACTGTGTGCTTACTCATCCCAGAGCCCTTGCCGTGCCCATGCTAGCGGTGTGCCTGTCCATGTCCCCGTGGCTCGGGGTTATTTAAGAACAGGGCCACGCCTTTCATCTCTGTTTGGAAGGAAAATGTTGGCTACTGGGAATGAGTCCCAGAACCCGGAGTACAGTCCAGTGACTTTCAAACATTTTTTATCACAACCTGCAGTATTATATATATATATAGTATCATGATGTAGTAACAAATATATATATGTAAATATGCAAAACTTCACAAAATAAAACCATACGAAATGCTACATCTGGAATTTTGTCTTCTAGTTTACTCACTATTATTTTTCTCAAATGTTTGTGGTGGTGCACTGAATTGATTTTATGATATGCTATTGAAGGCCAACTTGCAGTTTGAAAACTATTAGTGTAGCTGGCTTCATCTGCCCGCCCCCCTCATTTTCTGTCTGTAACTATTGAATGCTTCACACTGGGGAGGAGGAAGGGGTTCTGATTGGGGGAGGCAGCAGGGGAGAGTGATGGAGCATGGCTACACCGTGAAGGAACAATGTTCTGCTAGTCCCCTTCCAGCTCCAGTCTGGACTGGGTTTGAGCTCCTATACAGAGGACTGATGTTTGAAACTAACCAGAATGTCCACGAGAAACCTTATAAAACCTTGGGCACAAGCAAGGCTGCTTCAGGGACAAGATCAGGCATCAGTAAACTACAACCCTTGTATCAAATGCCAAATCCATTCATCGACCTCTTTTTGGAAATAAAGTTTTATTGAAACACAGCCATGCCCATTCATTGGCATATTGTTAGGTCTGCTTTCATTGTAACTGCAGACTTGAGTAGTTTCCATCCAGACCATAAGACTTGCAAAGCCTAAAATATCTACTCTATGGCCCTTTGCAGAAAAAGCTCACTAACACTCTGAATAGATGCAGCATCCTCTCCCTCGCTGGGAGGAAACCAGGGTGCGGAGGCAGCCAAAAAGAACTGGCATGCGCAGTGCCTTTCTCCAGACAGGCAAAGCCGTCCCCTGCCCAGTAAGCAGAGCTGGGCGGGGGCTCTGGGTGGTACCAAGACTGGAGCCTGCAGCGGGCCTGTGGAAACAGGGGATCCTACCGTGACTGCAAGCCCAGGACCGTGAGCGGGCTGACACTGGGGTTTTATTTGCCTTCCCAGTTCCTTGGGTAGGAAAGGGAGGGTGCTAAATACATGTTTGCTAAATATTTCTTAAATGAGAAAGGAATTGGGGGCCTGTGGTGTAGAAGCTGAGTTTCAGCTGAGCCCCTCTGGAAGGCATTGCCAGTAAAGGGCCTGGACGCCTGCAGCCCAGAACTGAAATCTCCTCTCCTCCTTGGAGACAACACAGCTCTTCTCAGCCGCTTTGGCAACTACCACCACAGGTGGAGGTGATGAAATAATGATTATAACTTACAGTAGACAAGTATGTGCGTATCAAGTGCTAAGCACTGTTCTAGGTCCTTTACAGGTAGCCATTTATTTTTATTCTCTTGACAAGAAGTTCTAATTTCATTTCATTTTACAGAAGGGGAAACTGAGGTGCAGAGGAACTGTTTGCCCAAGGAAAAACAGCTAGTAAGTGGCCGAGCCAGAATTTGAAAATAGGATGACCTTTGTAGCTGTGGGGGAATGGATTGCTAGGATGACAGGGATGCTGGCTCATTCATTGAATCCCTGAGCTTTCTTTTTTCTTTTTATTGTTATCTAAGAATTTGTTCATTCTTTTAACAAATCTTAAGGAATGTGCCTGTGCCCTTCTGTTTTGTCTGTAACTGGTCTAGAGGCGGGCATGTTACTCAGTTCTGGGCAACAAGATGTGAGACGCCTGCGAGGGCGTCTGAAGGAGATTTCCAACCATGAATGGCCCACCCACAGACGGGAAAGATGTCACCTGGGCCCAGCGCTCCCTGACGCCGAGCCACCATCCCTCCCAGAGTGTGTGCCTCGGAACCTCTTATTAGTGAGATTGATGAACCCTCTTGTTGAAACCATTTTTAGTCAGATATTCATTCTGTCACACAGACATTCTCCTCTCCATCACCCAGTTGTATTTCCTCAGTGGATCTTATCACTATCAGAGTGTCTCTTATTTACCAGTTAGCTTCCTGGTCTGCATCCTCCGCCCCCATCCACCCCCCACTCCCTTTTCTGGAACATAAGGACCGGAGAACAGGGTTCCCACCTCCAGGATGCACTGCTCTGTCTCCAGCACCCATGTCTGGTCAAAGTGTCAGGGAATCTAAATGTAAACCAGAGGTTCACAGTTCATTGGGGAAACAGAAGAATAAAGTTATAACACAACATAGCAAATGCCATGCTGGAAGCAAAACTCCCCGGGGACGAGGTCTGCTGAGGAACTGTGCTGGGTGAGGCTGCTGTTGCCCGTCTGGCCTTAGACTCACTCTCCTCTTCCCCAGACTTTCACAGGAAAAAGGAGAAAACCTGTCATTTTGAAGCTTCTCTTAAAAAGAGATCACTTGGGAGATTTTCTTGTTTGTTTGTTTTCTTGTTTATGCTACGTTATTTAATTAGTCTTATGTTTCTTTCTTATAAATCTGTCTTCAATGTATCTGGTTTTCATGGACAGTCTGCTCCGAGTTCTCTGGCCCGAAATGTAGGCAGGGCTGTATTTCAATTTCCCTACATCCTTTATGTCAGAGCACAGCAAACTGTTGTTTGTTCTTAATTTCCAAGGGAGCTACATTTTTTTTTTTTTTCCAGAGAGGAAGGGAGAGGGAGAGATAGAATCATCAATGATTAGAGAGAATCTTTGACTGGCTGCCTCCTGCATGCCCCACACTGGGGAATCGAGCCCACAACTCGGGCAATGTGCCCTGACTGGGAATCTAACAGTGACTTCCTGGTTCATAGGTCACTCAACCACTGAGCCACACTGGCCAGGCAGGGGTGCTACATTTAATTTAAAATGTTTTGAAGGCAGTATTCAATCCAAGGAGCTGTATTTTCAATAATGGAAATAATGGTGAAGAGTGCTTATTTTTAAGAAAATAAACCAGAAAATCCTTCTTTAAATGAAAACGTGTGTTTCTGTTTACAGTTATATGCAAAAATAAATAAGCAAGAGCTATTGTTTTGGGAGGTAACTAAATACAGATGTTTTGGGTGAAGCTGTGGCCTTCCCTCTGGGTGGGGAGATATGGCACATGTTGGAGAGAACCCCGTTTCTAAAGACATGGGCACTTCTCAGCAGCCTGGTGCTTTGTGCTGGCTCCTGTGGGTTAAGTGCGCTCTTCTGGGGGCTGTTGCTTGCAGAAGGGACGTGCAGGCCCAGGCATTAGCACCTGCTAACGGAACAGAGCTGGACTTGGCTTTCCCGATCCAGGACTAGCCCATTCGTGTCCTTCAGGACGGAATCTCTAGAATTGCAATCAGATTAGAATATTGTGTTTTGGTGTGAATGCCCTATCAGCTTGAGTGATTGAACTATCCTGGAAATGGACCATATTGTGTTATGACACCATTGTCCTCAACAACCATGTAAACAAAAATGTACTGATGTTGGACTCCTGTGCTCTGATGTGATTGTCCGTGAATGTGGGGAGAGTGGGAGGTCCACTGTCAGTAATCCTAGGAAAAGGGAAATCTTGGGATGGAGAGAGTGGGCAGGGACACTCCTCTCTCCTTTATGGTAGAGCTCAGCAAACTTTTTCTGTAATGATCCAGATAATAGCTAGTTTGGGCTTTGCTAAATGTCAACTGAGCTCAATAGAGTCTGGAGCTGTGGCTAGAAATAAGTGACAAAGATTTATTCAATGATCTTAGGATTTGCAAACCAGAAACACAACTAGGCAATATCTAGAGTGTTCTGAAAGGAAAAGAATAGCTGAGGGTTCTTACAATAAAAAGTATATTCTTGAGGAAAATCAGTTCTACATTCTTAGCCCCCGAATTGCTTCAAGATGATCATCGTCATATGTGTGGTGGTAATCAGCAGATGTCCAGTGGCCTAGACATTGGAACATTTTCTTGTTGACGTCATTCAGCTGGTTACCTGGAGGTTTGCTGCATGTCCAGTCATTAACACACAATGTACTGATGTGCTTCCAGGTATTGACACAGAATGGAAAGTTCAAAAGTTTAAGTCCCCAGAGTCATTTAAAACAAAAATAATCATTTCCCTATGCCTCAGCCCACTTGAAGTTAATCATTTAGCAGCTTGACTCCACCTTACTTCTTTACTCTGTTCCTCACAGGTCATGCATACAGTTGCTGTCACACTATTCAACTCTGGCATTATAGCACGAAAACAGCCACACACAATATGTAAATGCATGGTCATGTCTCAGTAAGATTTTACAACACAGGCAGCAGGCTGGCTCTGGCTCACGGGCCATAGTTTGTCAACCTCTGTTTTAGAGCATCGTGGGTGATGGTGCCTAGGAAGAGAGCATAGGCATGCCATCAGGATATAAGCTAACTCTAAGGAGATACTTGGCCTAGAGCTATGCCAACAGAACCCTCTCAGGAGGCGGGCTCTGAAGACTGTTTCTAACAGCAGCTGTAATTAGCTCCTGCTATCGCGCTTGCTAACTCTTAAGCTTCTCTTCAGGTAGGTGTGGTGAGGGAAGTAAGAGAAGGGCCTGACTCACCCTTGGGATCCAGGAGCAAAGCAACACTGTTTTCTGACCCCAGAGGCAGTGGTGGTACCAGGGAACCCCAGCTGAAGATGGGGTCTCTAGGGAAGGCAAGAGTTGAAGAGGAGGAGAAGTCTGTTTGTGGGAGAGAAGGAGGAAGCAGGCCCCAAGGAAATGAATGCTGAATAACTTCAGACATTGCTCTTTAGGGAGGTGTGGGCTTGAGCCTTCATAAGAAAGATGCTTAAGAAACATTATATTTTCTTTTATAATCACAGGTAGTGAAGACTAGACACAGAGTAGGTGGTCAACCAATTGCCTCTAGGTTTACTAACGGCTACAACCTTGTCCTAGACAAACCCTCAGCGCCCCAGACATTAGCCTCTACTCAGCATAGTGACCACAATGATTAGAACCCAGGACTGAAGTCAACTGGGTAAGTCAAGGAAGTGCCTTCAATTGTGGTCACAAGGTGTCATGCAGATCTGCTCAGCTTCTGTGCCACCAGGAAGAAAAGGCCTTCATTGTTGGCCACGGTGGAAGAATAACTTTGCGAGATCACATCAAACTGCTTGATGGCATAGCCGGCCTCTCTCACAGCAGCCTCGACTGCCTCCCGGTCCAGGGAGAGGCTGGAGAACCTCTGCTCCCCAATCATGTAGTAACTGCTCTTCAGGGCATCCACGACCACCAGATAGCCCCCCGGCTTGAGCAGGCTGCTGAGGTTCCTGAGGGCTGTGCGGTAGGTGGGGAGGTCTGGGCAGGCGGCGTCCAGGCACAGCGTGCTGAGCAGGCAGTCTGCCAGGGGCAGGGAGGCGGCACCCAGCGGCCGGCTCTGGGTCACATCACACTTCAGGACCTGCTTGACTGCCCGCCTCAGTTTCTCCTCCTTCTCTTGCCCCTTCACTCTGAAACACAAAAACCAACATTGTGCTACCTCACTCATGGGGACCACAGATCTCTTTGCTCAGGCTGAAAATCTCAGCGCTGTCCTAAGTGTTGTATCTTTAAGGAAGGAGAAATGAGAAACTTTTTTATATTTCATTTTATTTTGTTTACAGGGGAGAGCGCGAATGCAGTCCCCCGCGAACACAAATATGCAGTCGAGTTTCCCACATGTGGGGAAGTCGCAGGGGTCAGCACATCGGAGTGCAATGGATAAGACTCGCCCTGGGAAAACACCTTTGTGATCATGGTACCCCCTCCCGTTCCCTGACCCCTGACCTCCCGCCAGGTAAGTATGATGAGAAACCATTTTTGTATCTGAATTGTGGACACATTCCCCTGTGCTGGGCTGAATCTCTTTATGTGGAAATGGTAATGAAAATACCTAGCTGCCCACTTCTGCACTGGCCTGCCCCCATGAAATTACTCTTCCTCCACTGCTTAAACCAGCACCTGGCTCATTGATTATTATTTATTAACTAGAGGCCCAGTGCATGAAAATTCATGCACTGGAGGGGGGGGGTCCCTCAGCCTGACCTGCCCCCTCTCACAGTCTGGGAGCCTTGAGGGGCGGGAGGCAACCTGGTGATCAGGAAAAGGTGACACCCCATCACACCTCTGCTGCTACCACTGCCGGCAGCACAAGCCTCGGCCGGTCCTGGTTACCTGAGCCTCAGGCAGCCCTGGGGGGCTGCAGGGTTGAGGGGACTGGGGGACTCTGGAGGCAGGTGCCCCGGCGGGGCTGAGGGGACTAGGCGCCGCCATCTGTGAGGGTGTAGCTGTCAATTAGCATATTCCTTCCTTATTGGCTGTGGGCACCACCATCTTTGAGGGTGTGGCAGTCAATTAGCATATTCCCTCCTTATTGGCTGTGGGCACTGCCATCTTTGTGACAGTGTGAGGGTCAATTAGCATATTCCTTCTTTATTAGATAGGATTATTATTTATTTATTATTTATTATTACTCTTGTCCCCTCTACCAAATTGCAAGGTATGGCCATTTGACCCACACATATCAGGCAATAATGGGTTTAAAATGCTGAAATGGTATTTTGTAGTAGTGGCTGATTAATGAGGGGAGTCGGGTCATCCACAGACATTTTTAGAAACTCTTAATCACTATCACACCACTGTGGCCAGGGCCTCTCTAGAGAGGAGAAAACTACTAATTGCCCTTCTCAGGCTCCAAAACAGATTGCAGTAGAGAGTGTGTTTCTAAAGCAGATCTTTTTCTCAGGGGCCTTGCTAGGAGTCCTATCCTCCTCTGCCAAGTCAGTGGGGTTTCTTGAGAGAAAATCAGTCAATGATGGGAGCAGAGGAGGCAAGGGCAGGTGATGGAATAGAGTGCCTGGGTTCTCTCATAAATTGTTAAGGAAGGAAGGAAGGAACAAACTGGTAAATTAAAAAAAAAAAAACATATAGAATGCATGAGAGAAACCGGAGAAACAGACAAAGGAGAAAGAAGAAGCATCAAATCAGAGAGGTAAGGGAAGGGAAGGAGTGAGGGTGCAAAGTGCCCAGAAGGCCTCGGAACCCAAATAATAGGAGCGATGATTGGGTATCCAGCCTCTGAGGAAGCTAATCGGTGAAGCACCAGGTTGCAAATCCAGGCTTCCGTGCAGAGAACACAGTCTCTTGGCTCCAGGAGAGAGCAGTCACTTGGCCAACAGGCTTGGTGGAGACAGCAAAGGATGGCCCGACATCAGAGCAGGTGAGAGAGAGCGAGGAAAAGTCAATGGTTTAAATGAAACGTGGAGGTTTACTCCAGGTGGAATGATCTGAGACAACAGCCATTAGTTGTGGACATCCTATATAAATATTTAGTTTAAATCTTAAGCCTGCCGCATATAATCAGTTTTTGCAACATCCTTTATATTTATTATAATTTTCCGTTTAAGAAACTTAGCAATAAACATATGAAAAGATGCTTAACATCCTTGGCCATCAAGGAAATGCAAATCAAACTCTGAGCTACCACTTCACACCCACTAGGATGTCTATAATAAAAGAGACAGGTAATAGCAAGTGTTGACAAGGTAGTGGGGAAGCTAGAACCTACACACACTGCTGGTGAGACTGTAAAATGGTTCAGCTACTCTGGAAAACAGTCTGGAAGTTCCTCAAAGATTAAACCTAGAGTTACCACATGACCAGGAATTCCACTCATGGGTTTTTACTAAAGAGAAATGAAAAATATGGTCACACAAAAACTTGTACATAAGTATTTACAGCAGCATTATCCATAATCACCAAAGACAGAAACAACTCAAGTGTCCATCAACTTGTGAATAGGTAAATAAAATGTGGTCTATCTATACAATGGACTATTATTCAGTGATGAAAAAAGGAATAAACAATTGATATGTGCTACAATATGGAAGAACCTTAAACACATTATGCTAAGTGAAAGAAAACCAGGCACAAAAGACTACATGTTATATGATTCCAGTTACAGGGAATGTGCAGAAAAGGCAAAGCAGACCGGTAGCTGCCAGGCATTGAGCGGATGGGGAAACGGGCGTGACTGCTAATGCACAAGGTGTTTGTGGGAGTTAGGAAAATGTTCTAAGATTGTGCTGAAGTGTGAATATACTAATAACTACAGAATTGCATACTTTAAATGGGTGAATGGTATGTTATGTGAATTTTATCTCAGTAAAGTTGTTATAAGAAAGAGAGAGAGAGAGAGGGAGAGAGAGAGAGAGAGAGAGAGAGAGAGAGAGAGAGAGAGAGAGATTGACAGAGACTCAGAGAAAGAAAGCTTAGCAAATTATTGGTTTCGGGGAATTCCTACCAACCAATAAACTGGTACACACAGGGAAGAATTACCTTTGATTGGGTAAAAGTGGTAGGAGGGTGACCAATCTGTCCTGATTGGTCTGGACTTTCTGGTTTTCTCACTGAAAACCCATGTCCTGGGAACCCCTCTCAGCCTGGGTCAAAGCAGGACCGTTAGTCATTCTAAAAGTGGGGAAATCAGTGACAAAGCTGCCAGCCGCCCTGATAGAACGTGGAGGTGTTCTTTGACAGGACATTTTAAGAATTAAAAAAAAATAATTCAACATAATGGAAGTCTTGTGTGAAACACGGATTTGAATTGGTAAATTAATATAGAATAAAAAATTTCAAGTACCCTATGGATAACTTAAGTGTATACAGAAAGCTTAAGAAGTGACAACAGTGATGTTTTAACGTGTTAAAAGGTGATCTTTTATCCTGGGGACGTTTGGGGGATGTGTATCTAAGTGATTACGGCAGAGCAGGCTGGACCTCTGTGGCCTTTTAAAGACATAAGTCACCACAGAACCAGTACTTGCTGCTCAGGTGAGGATGGCAATTGTTCCCAAACTGTGAGGCACGCTGTGAAGTCTAGAAAGCTCACAGAGAATGTGGCAATTTGAGAGGGAAATTTGTTCAAAACAGCCACTCTTGTGGATGTTTGCTTGTCCTTGGACGGATAGCAAACATCGGTGAACTCCGTTGCCAAGGCAGCTGCATAAAGATTACACCTCAGGGCTCCTCAGGGCGGCAAGTTCGCCTGCAGGGAAATGGACTCGCAATTACCACTCAGCCTCACATTTAGCTCAAGGGGCGCGTAATAAACACACACAGAAAAGCCGTGTGCAGCTTTACAGAAAGCGAACAGCAGTGTGGCCGTTTCTCTAGTTTGAAGAAACACTTTCAAATGAATCAATATGCAAAAAGGACAGCGATTTCCCCTGTAAATATGCCACCTCTAAAAGCCGGAGGGAGCAGGGAGGGGGTGAACAGACAGAACAGCACTCCTGGGAAGAAGGCTTTGAAGCAGGTCTTCCCACACCGAGTATCCATCCAGAGATCTGGAGGAGGCCCCTCCTGCCCCATCACTGCAAGGCAGGTGGCCGATCTGAATCTGCCCCCCCACCAAGCTGTTTTCTATTACACTCACCTCCCCCAAGCCCCACCCCAGAGGTTCCACCTGGGCCTCTTGAGGGAGAGCCATCAGACGTGTAAAGGAAATAAAAAGCTAAATAAGCTTGGATGTCAATGTAAGGATCATAAGAACAAGAATAATCATTGGTAAACATTTGGCATGGCCAGCTGGGTCAGGTGAAGGCAGTTCGAGGAGAGCATCTGCACGAAGTCAGTATTTTACAGGGATCTTTTGAACCTCTCTTAGGTGCCAGGAAGAGCTCATGCAATGATCATCCACAAAAAATGAAAGATTAAAGCTGTGGCAAGTGCTAGGAAGGGGAGGGACCTGGCACCAATGGAGGAATGTCGGGAGCTCGACTTGGTCAGACTATCAGCAAAGCTCCTCCACAAAGGCGCAGGTCAGCCGAGACAGAGAGGCTGCAGAAGGGAGCGTGACTAGGCCAAGCGAGTACAGAGGGAGGAGAATATTCCTGTAAGAGGACTGAGCAAGTGCAAAGGCTCGCACTTGCAAAGCCTGCATGCCAAGGCCGAGGGACGCAGAGAGGACAATGCCAGTGGGGCTGGGTCTCCGAAGGCAAAGCAGAGCATGGAGTAAAGGCAGGCAAGCAGGGTCACAGGTCCAGAGGAGGCAGGGCTTTACGGACCATGCTAAGAATTGTGCTTTTTGTCCTGAAAGCCATGGGAAGTCATTAAGGGATGCTAAGGAAGGGAGTGATGCAAACAGACTCACATCTTGAGTTAATTATGTTAGGAGGAGAGTGGAGGTGGAAGGCCAGTTGGGAGGGAGAGGATAACAGTTTAGACCAGGGCAATGGAAAACATTGGAAGAAAGACACTGGTTCAAGAGTGACTCAGGCAGTAACACAGAACGTGGTGCTGGGCCCGGAACATGACTGCGAGGGAGATGGCAAGGTTGGCTTCCAGGCCGTTTGTCCACGTATATGATGGTGCCACTGGAGGAGACCAGAACACCAGCAATGGAGCAGATCTGTGGAGGATCCTAGCCCGACTGGAGCACATTGGGCTTGAAACACTCTGAGACACGAGAGAATGTGTACAAGTGGAAGGAAATGGCCAGCTGAAGGCTCCCACTCTGCCCTGCTAATTTCCCCAAGAGGTCGTGCCCGGAGCACCATGTGAGAGAAGGGCAGTCTTACACAAGGCAGGAACTTTCCCAGGTGCCCCTGAAACAACCGTCATGACCATCAGGCTCCTGATGTTGAGAAAGAACATCAGCCTTTACAAGGCATGAGAGCAGAGGTGCTTTGGAATCGAGGCATTTTACTCGTTTAGGGAACAGATTTGGCACAACTGTGTCCATCTGGGACGACAGACAAACATCTTTTCAAGCAGATTGGAAATCTGTGTAGAGAGAACATTTACTTCAGAGAAACACCACCTCCGCAGCTGTGAGCTTGCGCCTCTCAAGTACAGGGGTAAGTGGGGGAGCTGCTCTCAGGGAGGCGACGGGGCGAGGCTCGGCCTCCCCAGCCTCTGGCTGTCCTGAGGGCTGAGAAGGCAGCTGGCAGATCTCACCTACCAGCTGCCCTGGCGCACCTGCTGGGAAGCTCTGCTCCAGACACCGGGGCCTCCCAAATGGTAAGACCCGTACAGTTCCCTGCAGACCTTGCGAAAACGAAGATCCTGATTTTGTAGATAGGGAGTGGGGACCAAGAGTCTATGTTTCTAACCAGCTCCCAGGTAATGTGGAAGCTGATGGCTGGGGCCACAAGGCAATGTGTTCCAAGCTCCAGGAGCCAGCCGTTAATTAATGCTCTTTCTAGGAGTTCGTAAGGTAAAACCTCATTTTTCTCGGTTCATGCTTGAGTAATTAGTTCTGTGTTAGTATTTGACATTCTCACGTGATAAATGAATAGTGTGAAAAAAGAATTCGGTGCCAGTATCTTATAACTTTTAGGATAGTTATAAAAATGAGTGGTATTGAAATGTATGAGTCACACTCCAAAGGCAGGGGAACAGGAGACAGCTCAAATTGTCTTCGGAGGCAGTCAGGATAAGAAATAGCTTCAGATAAAAAGGAAATACTCTCAGGAGAAATAGGTTGTGGGTTGATAGAGGTACTTGAAGATTCAAGGAAGACATAAGTTGAATGGGATCACTATCATTCTCAAAATAGTTGAAGCTACAGGATCTAGCACAAGGATAAGGGTGAGAATGCAGAATTCCTGCCAAAATATAGTTCTTTAGTCTAACAGAGCAATTGGGAAGGGACAGTGTCTTAAGAGCCCGTTGTTATAAGCTGCTGATTCTGCATGAGATAAGTAATGTTTTTAGTACCCTGCCAGATTTTAAGGGTTCATTTCTGAATGAGAAGGAAAGGCTTGTGATGGCTAGAGAAATTAAGAAAGTTATAGAAGCCTTCTTGATAAATGATTTGGACCTCAGAAAGGTGTGTTGTCTGACAATGAGAACTTTTTTTACAAACTTTCTCTGAAATTCTATAAATTCTGGGAAATTCCTTGTTTATTTAGTAGTAATTTTAGATATTATCCAAATCCTTATAGCTACAGTTATTTTTCTAGTTAATACTAATTTAATTCTTGGGAAGACGTAGTTAATACAAAAGTTTTAAATTAATTTTATTTTGAAGAAAGTATCTTCAATTTAAAGGCTATAGCTAGCATAAAATTCTAAGGGGGTTTACAAGTTAAAAATGGCATATGAAAGTAGCCTCTTTTTTAGAGAGAGAGGGGAAGAGAGACGGAGAGAGAGAAAAAAAAATCCATGTAAGAGTGAAACATCCATCAGCTGCCTCCTGTACGGCCCCTGCCAGGGATCAAGCCTGAAACCCTGGCACGTGCCCTGACCAGGAATCGAACTGGCAACCTTTCAGTGTACAGGATGACGCTGAACCACACTGACTAAGACCTTTTCAACTTTCTACTAAATGCCAGGAAAAAATGGAGCAATATTTAAGCAGTATGAAACAACTTTACTTTGTTACTCATGTGAAGGGTAGTAAAAATCCATTCCTATATATGCATGAACTTAGAAAATATTTCACTATGTGTATTTCTTTTTTAAATTATTATTTTAAATATATTTTATTGATTTTTTACAGAGAGGAACAGAGAGTTAGAAACATTGATGAGAGAGAAACATCAATCAGCTGCTTCCTGCACACTCCCTACTGGGTATGTGCCCACAACCAAGGTACATGCCCTTGACTGGAATCGAACCTGGGACCCTTGAGTCCGCAGGCTGACGCTCTATCCACTGAGCCAAACCGGTTAGGGCATTATTATTATTTTTAATCCTCACCCAAGGATATTTTTTCTGTTGATTTTTTTTTAGAGAGAGTGGAGGAGAGGGACAATTGGGTGGTGGTGGGGGAGGGCGCGCACACACACATTGGTTGTCTCCTGTTTGTACCCCAACTGAGGATCTAGCCTGCAACCGAGGTACGTGCCCTAGACTGGGAATTGATCCCAAGACCCTTCAGTCCGAGGGCCAACCACTGAGCCAAACTGCAGGGCACTATGTATACTTTTGGAAAAAAATTATTTGAAGACTAGTTGACTAAGAGCTGAATCAGAATAAAGAATTCAAACAACTAGAAAAATCATATAAAGTGAGCATAAACTAGGTCTACATAACTGCAAATATAATTACAAAGAAAATGTCCAAATTGATCTTGAAAGGAAATATAAAAATAATACTTTGAATAACAATATTTGAATTTAAAACCCCCAATTTTAGCAATAAAATTGGGAAAAGATTTGCCAGAAGAACTTTGAGAGTCAAAATTTGTTAAATTCCTCATAGTATAGGAAGGAAAAAAAATTGGTTCTTACCTGATGTTAATAAATGGAGAGAATTTGTCTTCAGCAGAACTGCATTATAAGAAACACTAAAAGAAGTCCTTGGGGTGAAGGGGAACGATACCAGATAGAAGCCTAGATCTGCAGAAAGGAATGAAGAATACTACACAGGATAGATAGATATATATATACTGACCTATGTGGATATACTTAAAACGGCTGAACTATACACTTAAAGATAGTTAGGATGATAAATAAATTAATAAAAAACCAAATGCACTACTGTCTGCTTAAAGCAAAAATAACATTTATCTAACAGTTTCTCTGTGTTAGATAATCTGGGCACAGATTAGCTGAGTGCCTCTGGTGCAAGGTATTATAGTGTTACAGTATATATCCAATAAAATATATGACAACATGTGCATATGGGGTGGTAGAGTGGGTTAAAGGAATTATACTGTTTTAATATCTTACTTTGTTCATGAGGTAATAGATATGTTTAATATATAGCATGTAATTTCTAGAAAAATCACATGTACATGCACACAAAACACAAAGAAGTCAAAAGAGAAGCTAAAAGTCAATAGAAAAGACAAAAAGGAATACTAAAAACATGTATACTTATATTAAATAGAACACTAAAAATTATTCCATTCACCAAGGAGAAGCAGGAACAAAGGCATAAATGAACAACAAACAGATGGGACAAATAGAAAATATGTAACAGGATGGTAGACTTAGACTCAACCTACATTATCAGTAATTGTATTAAATGTAAATCAGCTAAACAATCCAATTAAAGGCAGAAATTTTCAGATTGGATTGAAAAGCAAGACTTACAACATTGTTATTTGCAAGAAAAACACTTTAAATACAAAGACAGACATGTTGAAAACAAAAGGGTGGGAAAAAACATACCATGTAAATTAGTTATCTGTTCTGTATAATAAACTACCACAAACTTAGCAATTTTAAACGACATTTATCTGACAGTTCCTCTGTGTTAGACACCTGGGCACAGATTAGCTGAGTGCCTCTAGTGCAAGGTCTCTCATGAGGCTGCAGAGTGTTGGCCATATCTTCAGACTCATCTAAAAGCCCAGCGGGGAGGAAATTTGCTTCCAAGCTCACTCCTCAGCACATGGGAGTGAGAGTAAGAGAGAGCACCCCATAAGGGAAGCTGTGGTCTTTTATGACCTAACCTCGAAATTGCTGACCCATTGTTCTGCTGCATTGTGTTTGTTAGAATCAATCGCTAAATCCAACAGACAGTCAAGTGGAGGGAGCTCAACAAGAGTTTGGAAACTTGAAGTGAGGATTATTGGGAGCCACACAGACACCAAGCATGAGATGGCTGTTGTGGCCACATTAATATCTAAGTAGATTTCAAGACAAAGTATATTACTGGATGAAAATGGAGATATTTCATAATGACAAAGTAGTCAATTCGTTAAGAAGATATAATAATCCTAAAAATGTATGCAGTTATTGCAAAGCTCCAAAGTACAGGAAAGAAATGTTGACTCATCTTGGGGAGCAAGAGATAAATTCACAATCATAGTTTGAAATTTTAACACCTCTCAGTAATTGATTAAAAAATCATGCATAAAATTTGAACAATACCATCATTCTACCTGACTTAATTGATATTTATAGAAACTAAACTGAGACCTGGACAGTATACATTCTTTTCAATGTAGAAAGCACATAGATTGTTCACCAACATAGACTATGTGCTGATCATAAAATAATCTCTGACTACAAAAATTTTTTTAAAAAATATATTTTTATTGATTACAGAGAGGAAGGGAGAGGGAGAGAGAGATAGAAACTTCATTGATGAGAGAGAATCACCATGCCCTCCACTGGGGACTGAGCCTGCAATTCCGGCATATGCCTGACCGGGAATCAAACCGTGATCTCCTGGTTCATAGGTCAATGCTCAACCACTGAGCTACCCTGACTAGGCTGACTACAACAAAATTTAATTAGAAACCAATAATAACAAGATATCTAGAAAAAACAGAAATTTTGGAAATTAAGCAACACAATCCTAAATAATTTATGGTCAAAGAAGAAATCACAAAGAAAGTTAGAAAATACGCTGAATTGAATAATAAAAACATGACCTATCAAAAATTATGGGATGCAACTAAAACAATGCTAAAGGAAAATTATAGCTTTACATACCTACATTAGAAAAAAAAAGTGTGAAATCAGTGATCTAAGATTCTATTTAAGAAGCTAGGGAAAAAGAGCACATTAAAACTAAAGTAAATGGAAGAAAGAAAATAAGAGCAGAAATCAATACAATATAAAATGGACAATCAAGAAAATCAACAAAGCCACGCCCAGCTGGAGTGGCTCAGTGGTTGAACATAGACCTATGAACCAGGAGGTCACAGTTTGATTCCCTGTCAGGGCACATGCCGGGTTGTGGGCTTGACCTTCAGTGTAGGACATGCAGGAGGCAGCCGACCAATAATTCTCTCATCTTTAATGTTTCTATCTCTCCCTTTCCCTTCCTCTCTGAAATCAATAAACATATATATTTTTTTAAAGAAAATCACAGAGCCAAAAGTTGTACCTTTGAAAAGATTAATAAAATTTACCAATCTACAGCAAGATTTACCCAGATTTAAAAAAAGGCAAATTGCCAATTTCAAGAATGAAAGAGGGAAGATTACTACAGAAGCTACAGATATTAAAATGTTAATAAAGGAATACATTAAAACAAACAACAAAAAAAACCTTGTGCCAAAAAAATTGACAAGCAGGATGAAAAGAACAAATTTCTTGAAAAATAGTACTTACAAAAACACAAAAGTAGAAATAGAAAATCAAAATAGCCATTAAAGAAATAGTATTCTTAATAAAAATCCTTCAGACAGATGAAAAAGAATCTCCAAGTTCAGATGGCTGCACCGGTGAATTCTACCAGTCACTTAAGAAATTCAAACTCTTAAATAATAAAGGCGGTAGAAACACTCTCAGCTTGATATATGACTCTAGCATCATGCTGATACCACATCTGTCAAGCATGTTTAAAATTAAAGCTCAGTATCTTTCATAAATACAGATACAAAAAAGAATAACACTTCACGACTAAGGGGTTTAGGTCAATTTGGTTTAAACATTCAAAATCATCCAATGTAATTCACATTTTCAGAATAAAGGAGAAAAATCATATGGGACTATCTCTCAACAAATAAAATTTGATAAAATTCAACATTTGGTTAAAAAGTCCCAAGAAACTAGAAATTATAAGGGAACTTTGTCTGATAAATAATATGCATGAAAAATCCCAGAGCTAACATCATCGTTTTTAATGATGAATCATTGAACATGTTTTCCTAACATATGGAAAAAGGCACAGATGTCTGCTCTCATAATTTCTACTCAACACTGTTCTGGAAGTCCTAATCAGTGTAATAGGCCAGAAAAATAAATAAAAGGTGGAAAGTTGGAAAGTTGGAATAAAAAGAAAACTTTTTATTTGCAGATGATAAAAGAATGTACATAGAGCCCTAGCCAGTTTGCTCAGTGGATAGAGCGTTGGCCTGCGAACTGAAGGGTCCCGGTTTCAATTCCGGTCCAGGGCACATGCCTGGGTTACGGACTTGATCCCTAGTGGAGGTGTGCAGGAGGCAGCCAATCAATGATTCTCTCTCATCATTGATGTTTCTATCTCTCCCTCTCCCTTCTTCTCTGAAATCAATAAAAAATATTATATGTATAAAAAAAAAAGGATGTACGCAGAAAATCCTATGGACCCAGTTGATCTCAGGCTTTCCGGCGAGGCGGGGGAGGTGCAGGGGTGTGGGCCTGGGCACTGTCAGCTGCTCTGCAGGCTCCAGCCTGACCATGCACAAGGAGCCCAGCCTGGTTACTGCTCTCCTGCCCCGGGCTCTCCCATTCAGGAGCTCCGGCCTGAGGCAATGGTGTGCATTCCTGTACATCCTCATTCCAGTTCTGCTCTGGGTCTACAAAAAGTTCCTGGCACCATGCACGTACCCTGTGGTCTCCCCATTTGTCAGTCATAGGTGGCGTAGGTGGCCTAGAAAAGCTACCCACCAATCCAATGATAAAAGCAAAGGCAAGGTAGACTCTAAAGATGCAGACACAAATGGGTACCATAAAAAGGACCAACAGAAGTCTCTGAGAAAAAGACTAAAGTGACTGTCCCAGAGGACCCCATGGTTTTCACAATGGACCTGAGAGTCTCTGACCTTTTCTCCTTAGGCCAGATATTGGATAGTTTAGATATTTACCGGATACTAATTAGGAAATACATGGTATTTGTATCTAAAATGTATTAGTTATATTTAATGATCGCATTCCCGAGTTCCTTTTTCATTAAATTGGCTTTCATTTCTATCATTGTAGTTTTAATAATTGAACAAATAGACATTTGTGCCAGTCAACACTTACTAAGTCAGCACCCAAACATCTTTGAGGCCTCTAGCTTTTGAGTAGGCGCTTCAAATTTGAGTAGAGCGTATTTTTACTGTGAAACAGTGCAGTGCGACGGTGTGGTGAAATGAGTTTTGGGAGATGATAATAACTTTAAACATAAAGTTATAATCACTGCCCAACACAATGGAGCAGCTCATCTACGAGAGTAATAATTACTGCTTACTGTTCTGGAGAAGATAGCAAAGACAGGAGCTAGAGGAAATTTCTTTGAAAAATGGAATACCTCTTACATAAATGTCAATGTATATTGTAAAATTCTAAGAAAAAAGCCCCTATGGAATCTACAAAATCACTCATATATTAATTAATGAAGTCAGCAACATCACAGGACACAAGGCCAATATACAAAAATCAATTGTATTTCTATATAGTAGCTAATGAAGTAAATATGAAATTAATAAAATAAAACTAAAGCATTTTAAAATAAATTTAACAATAGTATTAAAATGTGATACAAAGGAAAATTTTAGCACAATAAAATATGAGAACTACAGAATATTGCTGAGAGAAATGAAGTCCTAAATAAATGAAGAAATAGGCCATGCTCACACACCGAAGAGTCAATATATCCATTCTCCTAAATTGATCTGTGAAGTCAAAGACATCACAACCAAAGTTATAAAGAATTGTACCACCAGTGAGTCACCTTGCTTATTTCCACTTGATAATTCATGTTTGCTAACAATAAGACAGTGTAGAAACGATATGTAACGAAATGAAGATAAAGTGTAGAACGCCCTTAATAGTTCAGAGTTAGCAAACAGTGCAAAGCATATGGGCGGGTTAAAGAACAGACTTGAGAGTTAGCTTTAGAAGGAAATGAGCATGGCTGGTAACTAGATGGCAGCCAGAGGTAAGTACAAGGACAGGAAAATGACCATCACTCCAGAGGAAGAGGATGGAAGTGGCACATTCCTAGGGACATGTGAAGACTACATTACCTTATATTTTCCCCTGAGATTCAGGACTATTGCCTCAATCCTGCTTTTTGAGTTCAGGAATATGGAAGTCACCATTGACATGTGATACAAACGCTTATCCATCCTATTTCAAAAATGCACCTTAAAATCATCTACCTCTCTTCATCGCCTAGTCAAGAACACCATCATCTCTTACCTGGATTTAAATTGTCTCCTTTCTGCATTTCTCATTCTCCTCTAAGCCCCTCTCATCCATTCTCCACACAACAGCCAGAGAGATCTTTACAAATGCAAACTGGGTCACAGCACTGTCTTGGTTATACCTCTAATGCATTCCCGTTATATCTGAAGTCAACAATCTTTACTTGGTCTTGAGGACCCAAATGATATGGCACTTGTGTGCTTTCCTGATGTAAGCTCTATGAGACAGGGCCCTCCTCCATCTCATTTACCATTCTATCCCAGTAGCACTGCAGCGCATCATAGTTGATCAATACAGGTTTGTGGAAGGAAGAAAAGGAGGGAGGGAGGGAGGGAGGGAGGAAGGAAGGAAGGGGCCTTTAATCACGTGTAAAAGTATCAGTACTTGTTTCTTGAGGGGCCTTGTCTTGCCAGGAAATTAGAGCTCTTTCTAGACCAAATCTTGAGATATGTGAAATACATATATGCTTTCCCGTTGTGAAAGAAAAGAAAAGACAGAGGATGTGGTGCAACACACTAAGTGTGCATTATATGAGCAAAGCGGGGGGTGGGGGGAATACAGGGAAAAAATGGACTGGGGAAGGAAGAGATAGATTTCATGTAAAAATTTAATCCTTGGTAAGGGCAGTAGGGAAAGACAGAAAGAATGCACCAAAAACACACACACAAACAAAAAACAACCACAAGAGCAGGAAAAAACGGTCAGTAAATTAAGCAAGTAGCAGACAGGGCCAGCAGGAACCTAGGAAAAATACTAAGTTAGTATTTTTATGCAGTTTGCAAAGGAGTTGTTGGGATCTCAGCAGTATGCCTAGCAGCAGACATGATGCTCAGAGAACTGAAGATCGCTGGGCAGCAGAGTGGGGGCACATCAGGACAGGAGCACAAGACAGTGAAACACAGAACTGCCACCTCTGCCTAGTGGACTGTTGCCAATTTCTCATGTGGGGAGAAAGAGTCACTTAAACTAGATTTGTGGCATAAGTTTACTTGTCGATAAGGTGGTGTCAGATTTTGGTCATTAGTTGTGAGTATGTAAAGTTCTCATTTTATGGATTGTGAAGTAACAAGTTCCTTTCAAATAATCCCTTTATGCTGCAAATCTCAGTTTAAAAATATAGTCAGCTTTTTGGGGTGTCAGCGTTAGCCACCCTCACAGCAGAATCCTGTGTGCTTGAATGGCTAGCAACAGGATGGCACTAGGAGGACAGTTCTGACACCCAAGAGCTTCTGGTGAGGAGCTGGTTTTGCCTCTTGAAGTTGTCCTAAAACAAGGTCCTGAGGTACCTGGCCAGGACACTGAGCCTACCCACAGGCCTGGAAAGCTCTATTCCTCTTGGCTCAGTGTGCATCTCTTCAGCCTTCTACCCGTGTTCTGGTGCATGCACACACCTCCCCCCCACAGCCCCCCACACACATACATCTACCTGCCCCACACACATACATCTACCTCATTCTTGCTCTCTAATTCTCCATTTGGATTTCTCTCTCCTTTGCTTTTCAACCTGGACTCTAAAGATAATTCTTGGTTCTGAAAAACAAACTGTCACCCAAGTCCCCTCAGAAAGCCCAGAAGCAGAGCCCAGTTTCTCTACCTGTTCCCTTCGAGCTCACACACGTAGGTCACTACTGGGGACCAGTCGAAGGCCCCTGGCTCCTTCTTCAGCCACTTCTCTAGCTCCTGCAGGTTCTGATCAGTGTAGTCAGTAGCAATGATCGTCTTGAAGGATTCACAAGCAGAGAGGAGCTGATAGATGGTGGGGCCAGAGCCAATGTCAATCAGGAGGTCTCCCTTCACACCAGCTGGTTGAGAGGAAGGAATGAGGAAGGGGAATTAGGCTTTATATGGTGGTGGTAGAGCTGACTTGTATTGTCTTTGCCAGCATTAGGATGGAGAGCCCCAGGGAGAGCCCCAAAGACAGACCACCTCTCTCACCACTTAGATCATCATGACTCACTATTATTCTGTCAAAGTCTTTTTTTTTTCAAACAGATTTTCATTTTCTGTTCCCCCATCTAGGGTGGAGGCATGCTGCTTAAAACTATTAAGGAACACTTTTGGGGAAAGTATTTTTTTTTTTTAATTTGAGTTTGTATAATGTCTTTATCCAGTTCTTCATATGTTGGGAGGTCTTTATCTCATGCATATTCACAATAGTCCATTGAGTTAGGAACAGAATAAGTATTAGAACCTCCATTTCTTAAGTGGTCAATCACAAGGGTTAAATGGCTGACTCTAGTCACATAGCAAATCCATGTAGAATCAAGGACAGAACTCCCTTCTTCTGGTTTCCCTTTAGTGTGACCAAACAAGATAATGGATATAAAAGCACTTTGTAAACTGTAAAATATCCATACCAACATTAGCTTCTATCTTAGCTACATAAGAAGGTGATACCAAAAGGGCTGTTAAATAGCAATGACTAGACAAAAAATCCAGTCATGCCCTGAGACTTATCTATAGGACTCACGTTTTGGGGTGGGGAGGGGAGATAGGAGACACAGACAACAGACAAACTTACCCACACAGAATATACTGAAAAGCTTTTTCAGAAGAAGCCTAAGAACCTGGTTTTCTGCAGTGTGTGTGGCCCCAAAGCTGTAATATTTTTCTAGGTAATCTCGAGGGTTAAAATGGCTCAGATAGGTGTCCTTGGAGGTGAAGCCAGACTCCATTGTGTCTCACTCCTATGCCACCTGTCCACTGCCCCACCTCCCTCTCCTCCAGAAGCCAGGAAGTCCCTGCAGAAATTGTCCTCCTGAGTCTCAGGTTTTTAACATTTCTTCTGTCAGTTCAGCCCACCCCTTAGAGAGAGGTATTTGGTTAAACACTAACTGAGAGAAATATACCAAAAAAGTTTGGCTGTTCTAGGAAGTGATGAAATTCCTGGAGAAGGGATCCTCGCAAAGGGGGGCGTGGCAGGGGCAGAGCCATGAGCTGCATGCAATACTGGCAAAGGGGCAAAGTTCAGCTTGGAGGGATTATAGACAGGAGAGATCAACTGAGCTCATCGGGAAAATGATTTAACTCATAGAAGAACTACTAAGTCCAGAGAGGTGGGTTATCTCTTCACAGTGCATCATTCTTCTCTTCTTACAGTGATTATCCCAGAAAGAAAGTCACAAAGAATGGTTTAAATTTAAACATGTTAAAGAAAAGAGGAGAAGGACAAGGATATGAAATGTATTCAGGGCTAAGGAATGTGGGCTAAAGAAGGAGTCTCAGATGAGGTCCGGAAAAAGGAAAGGCGAAGGAGCAATTTTAAAATCCTGAATGAGGGGGGATGTGATATGGTGGTAGAATAGGTGGAAGCTACACTCACCTCCTCCCAGGACCAAACTGGAATTACAACTAAATTATAGAATAATCATCCTGAATAACCAACTGAAGACTAGCTGAAGAGAAGTCTTGTAACCAAGGATTACAGAAGAAGCTACATGGAGACTGCCACTCACCCTGGGCTCCAGCAGAGGGGAGGTGAAACAGATTAGAATCGCATGAGGAGAGACTGGGGTTTGAGGCTCTGGGGAGGGAGCTAAAGGGATAGCTGCCAGGATCCCTGTGCTGGGTCATTCTCCCACACCGCAAATGCCATCTTTCTCGAGTGGAGCATTCCCCTCTGTGTGGCATCACCCTGGGGGAAAGCAATAGCCCCACCTCTGGACTCCCTCTCAGCCATATTGTGGAGCTTATAGCTTGCTGAGGAGTACAGCCAGAGGTTCTTTCAGTGACTGCCCTAACAGGCAGTTAGCAGGTGGAGGTAGGCAGAGGCAGATCTTGGGGTGCCTTAGGACTTTTGCTGACCTGCCCCTGGACCTAGTGCTGCTAAAAGCCGGCCTTGGTGTGCAGCTTGGTCCTTTCTGTGCACACCCAGGCCCAGCAGAGGTAGCCACAAACTGTGGCTTGCTTGTGGCTCCAACAGGTTGCTGAGGGCCAGTCACAGGCAGCATCTTATATTGGCCTGCACCAGAGTCTCTCACAAGAGGCTCAGAATCAACACACCCAGTGGCCACCTTCAGACAACATCAGAGCAGCATATCCAAAGGAGTATCTCGGCAGGCAGCAGGCCCTACTGAGGCGAATTCTGCTTTATATGGTCAGCACCTGCACAGTAACACATATGCAATGGTCGGGGTTGAGTCTCCCAGTCAGCCAGCCATAGGGTCAATCCCACACATGAATGGCCCAATAGGAATCAAGACTAAATTACAACAGGAAGGTCCACATAGCCCACACAAAGGACATTTTCCTGGAGCACCCAGCTCAGGTGATCAAGGAGACAGCACCACTGGACCCCATGGGACACCTACTACATAAGGCCACCCCATGAAGATGGGGAGTCATAGCAAATCTACCTAATATATAGACACAAACACAGAGTCAGCTGAAATGGGGAGACAATGAAACAGGCCCCAAATGAAAGAATAGGAGAAATCTCCAGGAAAAGAGCTAAATAAAATGGAGGTGAGCAATTCATCAGATATAGAGTTCAAAGTAATGGCTATAAAGATGCCCAACAGCATAAAAAATGGCCGAGAAACCACCAAATAAAAGGACCAGCCAGAAATGAAGAATACAATACTGAAATGAAGAATGCACTGAAAGGAATAAACAGTAGGTTGGGTGAAGCAGAGCACTGAATCAGTGATTTGGAAGACATGGTAGAAAAAAACACCAATCAGCATAAAGAGAAAATTTTTTAAAAATGAGGATAGTTTAAGCATCCTTTGGGACAACATCAAGCAAAACAACATCTGCATCATAGGGGTCCTAGAAGGAGAAGAGAGAGAGAGCAAAGGATCAAGAACCTATTTTAAGAAATAATGACCAAAAACTTCTCTAGCATGGAGAAGGAAAATAACAAGTTCAGGAAGTGCAGAGAGTCCCAAACAAGAGGAATCCAAAGAGGCCCACATCATAATTAAAAGGGCAAAGGTTAAAGACAAAGAAAGAATCTTAAAAGCTTAAAGAGAAAGACCGTTAGTTACTTACAAGGGAGCTCCCATAAGAATGTCAGCTTATTTCTCAAAAAACATTTCAGGCCAGAAGAGACTGGCATGAAATATTCAAAGTGAGGAAAAGTAAGGACATACAACTAAGACTACTTTACCCAGCAAGGCTATCACTTAAAATTGAATGAAAAATAAAACGCTTCCCAGACAAGAAAAAGCTAAAGGAATTGTTACCACCAAATCAGTACTACAAAAGTAAAAACAGAGGAATATAGTTAAAGAATAAAATGGCAATAAATACGTACCTATCAATAATCACTTTAAATGTAAATGCTTAAATGCTTCAATCAAAAGACATATGATAGCTAAGTGGATAAGAAAACAAGACCCATCTATATGCTGTCTATAAGAGACTCACTCCAGAACAAAAAGATACACACAGACTAAAAGTAAAGGGATGGAAAAAGATATTTCATGCAAATAGAAATGAAAAAAAAAAAAAGCTGGGGTACCAATACTTATATCTGACAAAATATACTTTAAAACAAAGGCTATAGTAAGAGGCAAAGAAAGACACAACTGCCCAGCCAGTGTGCCTTGGTGACTGAGCATTGACCTACCAAGAGATCACCAGTTCAGTTCCCGGTAAGGGAACACACTCAGGTTGCAGGCTCTATCCCCAGTGAAAGGCATGCAAGAGGCAGCCAATGGATGTTCTCTCTCATCGATGTTTCTATTTCCCTTCCCCTTCCTCACTCTCTGAAAAAAGTCAATAAAAATATGTTTTTTTAAAAAGGACACTACATAATGATAAAGGTGGCAATTCAACAAGAGGATATAATTCTTGTAAACATTTTGCAGCCAACATAGGAGTACCTAAAAATGTAAAGTATATCTTGATGGAAATAAAGGTAGAGATCAAAAGTAATACAACAGTCATAGTAGAGGATTTTAACACCCCATTGGCATCAATAGATAGATCTTCCAGACAGAAAGTCAATAGGAAATGGCAGCCTCAAATGACACACTAGATCAGATGGCTTTAATTGATATCTTCAGAGTATTTCACCCCAGAGCAGCAGAATATACATTCTTTTCAAGTGCGCATGGAACATTTTTTTTAGGATAGATCACATAACACACAAGCCTCAATAAATTTAAGAAGATTGAAATCATATCAAGAATCTTCTCTGACCATATGAAACTATAAATCAATTACTGCGGAAAGAAAAACACCTGAAAAACCCACAAAAACAGGGAGGCTAAACAACACGTTACTAAACAATGAATGGGTTAACAATGAGATCAATGAAGAAATCAAAAGATACCTTGAGCCCTGGCTGATGTGGCTCAGCTGGTTGAGAGTCATCCCATGCAGTGAAGGGTCACTGGTTCCATTCCCAGTCAGATTGGCCCATACCCAGATTGCTGGGTTCTAGCCCCATTTGAGGCATGTACAGGAGGTAACTGATTGATGTTTCTCTCTCACATCGCTCTTCATCTCCCTCTCTTGCTAAAATCAATTTAAAAAATAAAACCTTAGCCTGGCAGGTGTGGCTCACTGGTTGAGTGTCAACCCATGAATCAGGAGATGGTAGTTCAACTCCCAGTCAGGGCATATGCCTGGGTTGTGGGCTCGATCCCCAGTAAGGGGTGTGCAGGAGGCAGCTGATCAATGATCTCTCTCATCATTGATGTTTCTATCTCCCCCTCCCTATCCTTTCTTCTCTCTGAAATCAATAAAAACATATTAAAAAAAACATAAAAATATAACACACCATATGATTATATCAATAGATGCAGAAAAGCATTTGAGAAAATCCAGCACCCATTTATGATAACTCTCAGCAAAGTGGGTATAGAGGGAACATGCCTTAACATAATAAAAGCCATACATGACAAACCCACAGCCAACATCATACTAAATGGGCAAAAACTACAAGCATTTCCCTTAAGATTGGGAACATAGTCACCAGTAATATACATCTGAGAAGGAGTTAATATCTAAAATTTAAAAGAAACTTATAAAACTCAACACCAAAAAAAAACCCCACAAAAAAACCCAATTAAAAAATGGGCACCTGAATAGACACCACTCTTATTCAACATAGTATTGGAAATCCTGGCCATAGCAATCAGGCAAGAAGAAGAAATAAAAGCCATCAAAATTGAAAAGAAGAAGTAAAACTGTCATTATTTGAAGACATGATTATGTAGTAGTGAACCTTAAAGATTCCACCAAAAAAAAACCAAAAACTACTAGGACTAATTAATGAATTTAGTCAAGTTGCAGAAAACAAAATAAATATCCAGAAATCAGTTGCATTTTTATGCACCAATAATGCACTATCAAAAAGGGAAACTAAGAAAACAATCCCATTCACAGTTGCTTTAAAAACAATAAAATATCTAGGAATAAATTTAACCAAAGATGTAAAAGACCTGTGCTCAGAAAATTATAAGACACTGTAAAAAAATTGAAGAAGATACAAGTAAGTGGAAGCATATACAGTGTTCATGGATAGGAAGAATTAACATCATAAAAATGTCCAAACTAGCCAAAGCAAATTATAGATTCAATGCAATTCCTATCAAGATAGTATTTCACAGAACGAGAACAAACAAACATTCCAAAAATTTATATGGAACCACAAAAGACCCAGAATAGCAACACTAATCTTGAGAAAGAAGAACAAAGTTGGAGGAATTATGCTGCCTGACATCACACTATACTATGAAGCCATAGTAATCAAAATAGCATGGTACTGGCATAAAAATAGACATATAGGTCAATGGAGCAGAATAGGGAACCCAGAAAGAAACCCACGCCTTTATAGTTTATTAATATTTGGCAAAGGAAGAAAAAACATACAATGGGGTAAAGCTAGTCTATTCAGTAAATGGTGTTGGGAATATTGGACAGATATATGCAAAAAAAATGAAACTAGACCACTTTTTTACACCATATACAAGAATAAACTCAAAAGAGATTAAAGATTTAAATGTTAGAATAAAAACCATAAAAATCCTAGATGAAAACATTGGCATTAAAATCTGCCATTTTTCATAGCAATATTTTTTTCTTTTCTTTCTTTTTTTTTAAATTGATTTCAGAGAGGAAGGGAGAGGGAGAGATAGAAGCATCAATGATGAGAAAGAATCATTGATCGGCTGTCTCCTGCATGCCCCCTACTGGGGATTGAGCCCACAACCCGGGCATGTGCCCTTGACCACAATAAAACCCGGGGACCCTTTAGTCCACAGGTCAACACTTTATCCACTGAGCCAAACCAGCTAGGGCAATACCAATTACCTTTAAAGAGTGGCAAGTACACTGAGAGCTGACTTTTTTTTTTTGGATGGGGGCTGGGGAGGGCAGGAGAATAATGTCAATAGGTTAAAACAAAATACCTGTTAACTTAGAATTATATAACCAGAAAAAGTCTTTCAAGATTTGGGACAAAATAAAGACATGTCAGACCAAAAAGACAGATGTTTGCAACTCTCCAATATACCGGTAACATATTTCAGACAAAAGGAATGTGACCCAAATAGAAGTACTGAGATGCAAGAAAGAATGAAGAACAAGTAAGCAGGCTAATAAAATAATGCCATATGTGGTTAAAAATAAGCAAGATAGAATTAAAATACACAATAACAACAGCCTAAGAATTTCAGGGGAGGGTGACTACTTGGAGTCAAAGTGTTCTAGACCTTTGTAGTGCCCAGGAAGGGTAAAGTGTTGATTGTCTTTAGACTTTGGTAAGTTAGCTATGCATGATGTCATTCTAAGCAGATGATGGTGCCTGCCCACATTCCGTTGGCACTTACCATGGCTACACATGTTTTCCTACAGCAAGTACCTGAGACTCTGCCTGAGGGATTTCTCTGGTTGCAGGAGTATATTAAGCCTCCATGTAGGGCAGGCCAGTAAAGCTAGGGAGTTAATGCAGCTAGTGAAAGATCAGTTCTGAATAAATATACCAGCTTCCTTGCTTCTGGGATGGGAATGCTGAAACATGTTCTCCATACTCTCCCAGAGGTCCCAGCTGCCCATAGCAGTAACTGGTTCACCAATGTAGCCTGCATTGGCTTTTTTTCTTTCTGTCTCACTTTCTCATTCACTCATTTAGTGCTTCATGGGATCCAAAGTAAAATACCTACACAGCAATTTAGGCACCACAAAAATAATATAATCAAATTGCTTTAACTTTCGAATTAGTAGAGGAGAGGAAACGGAGTGACCAAAAACATATCAATTCAGAAGAAGGCAAAAACTGAGAGAAAAAGAAACACAGACCTGTCAGAGCAAATACAAAGTATAAATTAAGAAGGTCATTTATGGACAGTTAAAAACAGACAAAAACATCAGTAAAAATATGTAACAGCAGGATTGTTTAAAATAAAGTGTAGTTAACACACAATATTATATTAGTTCAAGTGTACAACATTTATATTTCTTATGATGTGATCACCACAATAAGTCTAGTAACCACCTGTCACCATGCATAGTTATTATGATAAAACTAGAGGCCCGATGCACGAAATTTGTGCAAGGGTAGGCCTTCCTTCCCCTGGCTGCTGGCACCGGCTTCCCTCTGGCACCCAGGACCTGGGCTTCCCTCACAGCCCCAGCTTCATCCAGACATCCAGTCTAATTAGCATATTATGCTTTTATTGTTATAGATAGACTATTTTTCCTGTGCTTTGAACAGTAGCTTTAATCAACTTGACTTAATGGACATACATAAAATATTGCATCCAACACCTATACATTCATTTCAAGAATACTGAGGCCATTAATAATTACTATACTGCTCATAAAGCAGGCCTCAACATATTTCAAAGGAGTAAAGTTACATAAAGTATATTCTCTGACCAATGCATTTAAGTTAAAAGTAAAAATTAAAAGATAACTAGAACAACTTTATTTGTTTGGAACTTAAGGAATGTACTCATAAATAACCCATGGGTCAAAGAAGAAATCATATTGAAAATTATAAAACCTTTTGAACTGAGTGATAATAAAAAATACTACATATCAAAATGTGAAGTTAAGGCAGTATTTAAAGGGAACTCTATTTCTCAAATGTGTATACTACTAAAAAAGAAAGGCTGAAAGTTTATGAGCTTATGAAGTTACAAAAGAACAGCAAAAAGACATACATAGAAAGAAAAAATAATACAGAACAGAAATTAATGAAATCAAAAGCTAAGATACAATAGGGAGGATCAGCAAGGCCCAAAAGTTGGCTCCCCGAAAAGACTAATAAAATTCACAAGTTTTTGTTTAGAATGATCACGGAAGAAGAGAGCAGGCACATATACCCAATCTTAGGACTTGAAAAGGGAACCTCGTGGCAGATGCTGCAGGTAATTACAAGATAATAAGATACTGTGAATAACTTTATGCCAATGTATTGAAATTTTAGATTTACAAGGTCCTAAGTAAATATATAACACTTACAAAACCCGAAGAGACCATCAAAGAATTTAAACTGAAAATTATTCCAACATAAAACCTTCAGGGCAGATGGTATAACCATATATATATATATATATATATATATATATATATATATATATATATATATATATATACAGCCTAGCATAGAAAAGCTTTTATTTAGAATCCATAACTTTGTTTAGATTAACCTGTAAACCCCTTCAGGTCACCCTAACCACATCCTGCAATTTGCTCAGAGTTTAACAGAAGGGCTGAGACTTAAACTTTCCTCCCTGACAAATGCCCTCCCTGACATTGACGAATGCCAGAACTGTTTTTGGTTGTGTGTGTGTGTGTGTGTGTGTGTGTGTGTGTGTGTGTGTGTGTTTCAGGGAGAAGCCAGGAGGATTTGCAGAACCGGGGGTGAGGGTCGGCGGGGTTGGAGGGGGGGGGGGCGCCTAATCTGGCTCAAACCAGTCGTAGCTGCCCACAGCGACCTGCAGGAGTCTACACTGACCTCTGCATAAACTTTTCTCATCACACCCTCATTACAATACCCAAGTCTCCTCCCGGGCAGAGATTTCCCACCATTTCTGAACAGGTGATGTCTGCACAGGCGTGTTTCTAACTGTGCATGTGATGACGATGTTCTCTTGGATGCTTAGGCATAGTTTCCTTGGCTAGCAACTGCTGAGTAACTGGACTGGCTCAATTACTCAGCTTTCAATAAAATTTTACAATAGCTTCATAAATGAGTTCCGCCATATATTCAAGGAACCAGTAATTCTAATCTTACACAAAATCTTTCAGAGAATAGAAAAAGAGAAAACACCTTTCAACTAATTTTAAAAGTTTAGCAAAATCCTAATTTCAAGTTTATTTATGAGAAAGAAAAACTGTAAGTTGAAATCACTCATGAACACAAGTACTAACTTCCTAAATAAATTATTGTCTAGTCAATAAACTAGCAAACATTTCCATGGCGTCTACTTTGTCCTAGGCACTGGTTTAAGCATTTTGGACATATTCCTAAAGCTTATAGCAGTTCTGTGAGTTAAGTACTATTGCTACCCCTGTTTCAACATACCAGGAGGCTGAGGCACAGAGAGGTTAAGTAACTTGCCCAGGTCACACTGCTAGATGGTGGGACAGCCAGGTTTCATAGATCTGACTCAAGCAGTCCAACTCAAAAGCCTATTCTTTTAGTAGTTACACTATGACCACAGTGGGCTTATCCCAGGAATACAAGAAGACTTAACATTTAAAAATCATCAATTAATATAAATCATCACATTTACATATTAAAAAAGAAATACCTTCTAATCCAATCAATAGATATGTAGAGGAAAAAACTCAAGTTCAACATCCATTCATAATAAAAACAGCTCTTGGCAAACTGAGAATAGGATGGACCTTCCTTAATGTGATAAGGATTATCTACAAAAACTTTAACAAACATCATACCTTATAATGACTCATTGTAAAGCTTTCCCTTAGATTTGAGGACAGAGACAAGAATGCTAATGATTACCAGTTTTATTCAATATTCTGCTATAGTCTGGGACAACACAGTAGAAAGGGAAAATAAAAAATATAAGAATTGGAAAGAAAAAAGATAAAACTATTACGATAAACAGACAACAATGAGGGTATGTATGGGAAATAAAAAATAATCTATAAATTTACTAGAATTAATATTAGTTTAGCAAAGTTTGTGGATATAAAATCAGTATAAAAATTAAATTCTATTCTAACAGGCAACAGTTATAAAATGAAATTTAAAACAGACTTCATGCAGAATGGCATTAGAAAATATGAAATATCTACGAATAAATCCAACAAAATATGTACAAGACATTGATGGAGAAAATTGTAAAATTTTATTGAAAGACGTTAAAGAAGCTCTAAATAAATGGAGAAATATACCACTTCATGGATTAGAGTACTCAAGATTGTAAAGATGTCATATCTCTCCAAATTGATTTATAGACTCAGTAAAGTCCCAATTAAAATCCCAATAGGTTTTTGTTAGAACTTGACAAGCTGGCTCTAAAATTTATATGACAGTGCCAAGGGCCAAGAATAGCTACTCTTGAAGAAGAAAAATAAGGTAGGAGGACTCGCTCTATCAGAAATAACACTTATTATAAAGCTAAAGTAATTAAGACTGTGTGGTATTGGCCCAAGGACTGACAAATAGACTAATGGAACAGTAGAGAGCCCATAAACAGACCCACACCTTTATGAGCATTTGATATCAGAGGTGATATTACAGCTTGGCGGGGAAAAATACCTTTCAGTGAGTAGTGCTGCAATAATTGAGTATCCATAGGGAAGAAAATAGAATTAGAACTTCTCTTCACACTATACACAAAAATCAATTCAGGAAGATTTAAAAACTGTATATGAAGAGCAAAACTCTTAGGATTTAGAGGGTAATGTAGAAGACTATCTTTGTGACCTTGGGTATAGAAAAAGATTTCTTAAACCAGACACAAAACCCAATCATGTAAATAAATGCTTTGTAAATTTGAGTATATTACAGATAAGAATGTCCAACCAAGGACACATTCAGAGAGCCAAGAGATAAGCCAGCTTGGGAAAAGATACTAAAACACATAAAACTGACAACGGACAAGGATCCAGACTCTATAAAGAAATTCTGTGAATCAAAGTGAAAATAAAGAACAACACAGAAGACCCGAACAGACCCTTTATCTGAAAGGAAATCCAAATGGCAAACAAACCTACGGAAAGGTGTTTAATTTCATTAGTGAAATGCAAATTGTTTCACAGCCATGAAATGGACAAAAAATCACATCTGAGCAGCACCACGCCTGGATCACAGCTCTTCTCACTCATTTCTGGTGGGCGTGTGAATCCGTGCCCCATTCAGGAGAACTGCCTTGACTCGCGAGTGGAGTCTGTGCACACCCTGCGCCCAGGGCATACCTAGACACAATCGGTACCCACGCATGAATGTTCTTAGCATCACTGATTGAAACAGCCCCCACCTGGAAGCAATATAAACGTCCAGTAGAATAAATAAATAAATTGACGTATACAGCGATGGAAATGAGCCAATTATCACTATAGATATTAAAATACATGATTCTCCAAATGATGTGGAGTGAAAGAAGCAAGTCATAAAGAAAACCTACATTTTTATTCCGTCATATAAAGTTCAACACAGGCAAAAGTAAACAATATTATTTAGTGAAGCATAAGTGAAGGGTAAACTGTCACGCGAAACAATGAAAGGGTTGCTTAGACATCAGGACAATGGTTGCTTCCGGGTGTTAAAGGGGTGTGCTCCCCGGGAGAATGGTGCTGCTGGGATCTTCTGGGTCCTGAGTCTCAGCTTGGGGGTGGTCACCTGGTGTTCACTTTACATTACTCTTCACACACTTTGTAAATGTCTTATGCACACGCCTTCACACTCAGAACAAGCACCTGCCTGTGTCGATGGGTCCCTTTTGCAAAAAGCACAGATGTGACATCCAGGGTAGGCACCTGATCACAGAGGTCTTCCCAGGTCTCCTCTGTGAGCAGGCTCGGCACCGCTCTTTTTACTCAACTTTATCCAATGGGGTAGTAGGGGCTTAATCACAAGGAACAACAACAGCCTGTAATTATTGGAATCGAGAGTTAGAGGATAACCGAGCAGCTCAACAGAAAGGTGCAAGGATGGCGGGGAGCACTCAGAAACTGCCACTCAAGTTTCCCTGATCCGAGCTCCTCTTTCCAGTCTTGGGAGAGGCTTTCTGTGCACCAGGCAACCAGGCCTGCTTAGGTCAGGGGCCCGGCAGGCTCGTGGGACACTCCGACATGAAGCAGACTCCAGCAGGCAGCGGCTCCTCTGACTCTCCGCGGCTTCTGCTTACCTCCGATAAGGAAGTGTGCGCCCAGCCGTCACAGGGAGGAAGGGCGCCCACGTACACCCCAGCCATCACGGGGAGGAAGGGCGCCCACGTACACCCCAGCCATCAAGGGGAGAAAGGGCGCCCAGGTACACCTGGCGATGGAGCCGCTTGGTCCTCTCCCTGGGGCGTGGGGCGGGGCTCGCTCACGCAGCACAGCAGCTCCCCACCTGGCCTCTTCCCAGTTCTGGACTCAAACCAGGCCTGAGGCAGCTGTGAGCCCAGGTCAGAACCCAAGGCCAAGCCAAACTAAGCAGCCCTGCAGCCTGAGGAACCAGCAACTGGTTCCATGTGCTCAGTAATTAATAAAAAAAATAAACAAAAATTACAAGCCAAATGATCGCACGGGGGCCTGCTTTAGATTTTAATGAATGCCTATGGCGAGTCCGGGGGACTTAAGCTGAGCCTTGATTGCAGGGAGGCGGAGAGCCTTTTCTTGGAGTCCACACCCCTTGGCTTCCTCCTTTTGTTAGAGTCCTGCGGGCTGGGGAGAAGAAAGGAGGCTGGGCCACCAGGAGAGGGCGCTGTGCGCACACAGCTGTGCTCCACGTGGCTCCCTCCAGCAGGGCACAGCCTCACTGAACGCTGGGTAGAACCCTCGGCCACACAGGTTCTGCTTCAGCCAGAAACTCTAGTTACCTGGTTATCTACACTCACGCGTCTCCCGGTTTTAAACTGGCCCTGAATCCACTGCCCAGGCCTAGGGAGGGGAGGATGCTAAGGAGGGGAAGGAAAGGCAGGCCATAAGGTGGCGAACTGCTCGGCTAAAGAAGAGTGATGGGGAAAAAGAGATAGTGGGGGTGGGGGTGGCTAAGGGCTACTTGGGAAAAAAGGGCCAATTCCATACTCCCGCCAAGAGGTGAGCAGCCCAGCCCACCCCATCGCAGGTTTGCGAACTGCAGGGACATGGCCTCAGGGCCTCTGGTGAGCCAGGGACCGGGGCTTAGGGGTGGCAGGTGGCCAGCCTGCTGGAGATCAGCGTGTGCCCAGCAGATGTAACAGCAAAACCCGTGTGCCCAGCAGATGTAACAGTGGGAATGAATATCAGCTTGGAGCCTCGCACACCACAGGGCAAGGCTGAGAGCTGAAGCGGCCCCTGTGCTATTTGGATGCTTTGCTTTGGCTCCCTCCCTGCTTGGTGGGAGGTTCCTTTGTCTCATGCTTACTAACACTTAGGACCTGATCCAGGGTCCACTGATGTTTTCCTTGCCTCCTACTAGTTACTGTGGTGCTATCTTACAGATATTTGGGGTATTTGTGGCTCATAATGCTGTACAAATATAAGAATGATGTATTTCACTCTTTTCTTCATCTGCTTGTTATACATCTAAAAGTATATAGTGTTATGTTCTGAGTAAAAGCTGTCTGGACTAAGACTGGATCTTTTAATTCTGTTCCTCTTTTATTGTTTTGTGTAGCTGTTGAAAAAGCATGAGGTCAGGCAAGGAAAAGAGGCTGCGTGTGAAATTGGAAAAGTTGAGGATAGCTGTAGCAGCCTCCCAGGACTCAGCTTCCGGGAAGGAAACCAGCCTCAGGAGAGGCGGAAAGCATATGCACTGTCTGCCTGGTGGAGAAGCATTCATTCAATCCCGTTTTCTTTTCTCCCTCCGTTTCCACTCTCTTTCTCCCCACCTAAGTTACTTAGTGTAGATTCTTTCTTTTTTTAAAATATATTTTTATTGATTTCAGAGGGGGAGAGAGAGAGAGAGAGAGAGAAACATCAATGATGAGAGAGTAGATTCTTTATGTATAGATTTGTAAAATTCATAGTGTTGGTTTGCATGCATATGTTTTTATTTACATCATTTTCACTTTGCTTTTAAGGCCCATTCACGCTGCTATGAGTATGTGTGGTCCACTACTTGCCACTGCACATTCTCCATGACGGGTATGTGTCCCCCTCATTTACTTATCTACTCTCCCATGAAGGACACACAGATTGCCTCTAACTCCCCCAACACAATGTTTCTGTAGCTATCCACATCTCCTCTGTGTAGACCTGTGTGAGAAGTTCTACGGGGTGTATTCCCAGGAGTAGAATTGCCGAGTCATAAGCTATCCATGTGTTTAATTTTAGTTAGAACCCCACATTGTCCCCAGCAAGGCTGCATCAGTCTACATCCCACATGGATGTAGTTCCTATATCACCACACACACATACACATGTCCAACCCTTTCCACAATTCTTGCAACTTTTCGCCAGTCTAATGAAAATAAGTGAAGTTGTAGCCTTTTTAAGTTTTGCCTGTCTCAGGTCAGTTTGAGAACATGTAAACATGGGCATTAATGAGGCAGGCTAGGTGATGTACCAAACCCCAAATGTCAGGGGCTTTACAAAACAAATGCTTATTTTCCAGTTGCATGCCTGAGGCAAGGGGGCTGAGCATTGTAGGTTAGCTGTGTGCCAAAGAGAAGACATGGAATTGGTGAAGAGTGAGACCATCTCTGCGCAGAATGTTTGCTAACTTTGGAGTTTCCTCTTCTGTTGGTTTTATCTACTGCAAACATTTCTCCTGCTCTGTCTGACTCAAGCAGGCATCTCACTTTTACGTGATCTAGTTAATCAGTGTTTAGCCTACAGTTTTTGTTTTTAGAATGACATTTGTTATTTGTTTACCATCTTAACCTCGGGATTCCTCTGGAATGAAACCATCACTACCTCCATTGTCAGTTTCCCCATCAGTCTCCAATTGGAAGGGGCGTCACTTGCTAAGGCCCAGGGAAGAGGAAGATCCCCAAAGGGAAAGTCCCACCGGAAACTAATTTCTCAGCCTCCAAGTCTCCAGCATCCAGCTTCCCCTAATCCTGTGGAACCTAGTCTGGAAGAACTCGGTTCCCCAAATCTCCTATGCAAATGGATCAAACTGTCCAGGAAGCTCTTCGAACTGCCCGTCGTGGTCGGCGAGAGGCAGATCACGAAGCGTGTGCCTATTAAAAGTTGCAACATTAAAGGTGTTGTTAGAACTTTGTCAGATGCAGGAACTTTTGATCTCCCTCCCATGTTGCTTCTTTTTTAAAAAAAATATTTTTAATTGATTTCAGAGAGGAAGGAAGAAGGAGAGATAGAAACATCAATGATGAGAGAGAATCATTGATTGGCTGCTTCATGCACATCCCCCACTGGGGATCAAGCGTGCAACCCGGGCATGTGCCCTGACCACGAATCAAATCATGACTTTCTGGTTCACAGGTCCATGTTCAACTATCGAGCCACAGCAGCCAGGCTGCCATGTTGCTTCTTAACTTGGATCTCTTGCTCATACTGTTAGCCCTCTCTCTCTACCTGGCTAAACCCTTTTATCCTCAAGACTCAACCTTAGCATTACTTCCAAGAAGCCCTCTCTGACCTCCCTCTACCCCAACTGAAGTCTAGGTTAACACACCTCTGTGGTCCCCAGTGTCCTGCACATCTCTCATCCCTCCATTGCACTTGGCCCTCTTGCCCCAGCTTCCTGGGCTCTGGGGAGGTTTTCACTACAGCAGCCAGACCCAGAGAAATTCCCCTCTCACTCGGCCTGTCTGTCATCCAGGCTACTTAATGGCGGCGAGTCTCCAGTGTGGCCCTGGAGCAGGCAGATCTGGGCTAGCTTTCTTGGGCCTGAGCTTCCCTGTGGAGGGTAGGGGGCCGTGGCTGAATGGGGGCAGTGGAAACCAGGGTGCCCTGTACTGGCAGTGGCCTTCCTTTTCCTGACTCCCCTGTTCAGATTCCAGGTTGAACCGGAGGGAAGGCCTCAGGCAAAGGAGCAGGAGGTAGACAAGCCTGGTTGAGAGAAGAGGCCTTCCCACGCTGGCGCTGCAGATTGCCAAAACCAAGGCTCTGCTTCCCTCTTGTGTCCAGAGAGTGAAGGATTAGGGAAACATAATCCAAACTGGTCTCCACTAGTCTGGAGGGAGCTCCATGGACTGCATCCCTCCTCCTGAAGGGCAGGCATGCACACGTGCGTGCACACACACACACACACACATGCACACACCAAGATGCCTGCCTTGTCCTCTGGGATGTGCCACCCATCCCACTCATGCCCAGTGTTTTCCCAGGTCTGAGTGCCTGGAGTCTCTTTTGGAAAGCAGAGGGGATGGCGGGAACATTGCCGAGGGCTTCCCCATGGGAGGCCCACAGGCAGAATGCAAACAGGCAAGGAGCAGCCCCCTCTGCCTGCAGATTCTGCTCCAAGGGCCTCTCCAGGCCAGTGTTGGGGAGCACGGCTACAGGGAGGGCGGCTGCCGGGCTTGGCCCCTGCCCAGCCCCTGCTCGCACACTGTCCCTAGTGCAGGTCCCGGTCTCGCCTGCCCATCTCAGCACCTGCCAGAACCTCCGTCTATGTCCTCTGCCCTACTCTCCATAGTATCACCCTGTTTATTTCCTTCTTTTATTAAAAAAAATTTTTTTTAAATCCTCACCCAAGGATATGTTTTTATTTATTTATTTATTTATTTTTATTTTTTTTTTTTTTTAGAGAGAGAGAGGAAGGGAGAGAGGGAGGGAAACATGGATGAGAGAGAGAAACATCGATCAGTTGCCTCCCGTGTGTGCCCCAGCCAGGGATGGACCCCACAACCTAGGTATGTGCCCTGGCTGGAATCGACTGCAGCCTTTGGTGTAGGGGACGATGCTCTAACCAGCTGGGCCACCCGGCCTGCCCTTATTTCCTCCTTAAGACGCCTCAGGCTCCCACAGTGTCCCTAGCTTGTCTACTCTTGCCTGCTTCCCCTGCTCCTCTCAAGTGGAAGGAAGGCAGAGCCTTGGTGGATTCCTCAGCTTCACCCCCAGATTACAGAAGAGGCCTGACACCGTGTGGTCACTCGGTACATGTTTCATGATAAAGTTCCCCCAAAGTGCTTGGTGTCCTCCAGGGCCCCCATCTGGGCCGCGCCGGTCCTCCACCTGGTGTGCACTCACCAGCTCAGCCCACCTTCCCACCTCACTGTCTGCCTGGAGCCCCGCACTTACTGTTGGTTTAAGGGCACTTGAAACGTGGCCTCTTTGTGAGCCCTCCCCAGTCTCCCCACATTAGGCAATCCCTTCTGCCTGCCCTCACCTCCCAGAACACTGCTGTCACCACTGCCTATGGGCCCAGCAAGGGCAGGGATTGAGTCACATGATTCTCACTTTCCCAGTGCCTGGCAGGTGCTAAGTAAATATTTACTGATGAACTTGGATTACCCCGAGAGAGGCTCTCTGTGCCCAAAGCCCGGAGCTGCCTTCTATCTGCCTCCCACCCCCCTCTCAAAGGGAGCCCACCCTCCAGGCAAAGGAAGCATTTCTCCATTCACCCAGGTTTGCCCATGGTTGTTTTTTTTTGTTTTTTTGTTTTTTTTTTTGGCAATTCCCCCAGGGGCAGGCCTCTCCAGTCACCCCCTCCTTTTTAACACATCTTGGCTGCCACTTCCTCCTGGAACCTTCCCCTGTGATCCCCATCACCGTTCCTCTCCCAGCACATCCTGCCTGGTAGTGGCATCCCGGGCCTGCTCAGTGGGTGCTTAAAAAGTGTGTTGCTTATTACTTCAGCACGTTGTAAACCCTTTGTAGACGCTAGCCACGTCTTGCAAGCATTGGTGTCTCTCTCCCAAACACAATGCCTACCTGTAGTCGACCCACAAAGTTATGTGGTAACTTGAATATCATGTAGAGGAGCCAATAGCTCCCTGGTGTGAATGCCTGTGTGACTATAACAGGACCCCTGAAGAACCTACTCCAGGCTGCACACCCACACTGCACACGGTACAATGGAGCACTGGGCAGCCCAGCCCTGGGGGAGCACCTGCCCTGGGTACCCTCCCTCTTGGCCCACCCACCTGCTTCTTTGCCTTATATTTTTCCCAGCCTGTTCCAGCTTCCTGGCCACACCCTCCGGAGCCCTCCTTGGATGGGTGTTGACACACTGGATCTACCTACTGCAGGCAGTTCCTGGTAGCTAACCCCTGATCTGATCCCAGCCTCCAGAGTCAACCTCACCTGTCACTGAATTGGTGGGACTGCAGACAGGGCTTGCCCACCCACTACTACCATCACGCACACACACGTGTGCACATGCTCACATATATACACAAGAATATACACAGATGCACACATGGGGTAGAATGTGATCAAGGGCAACTGTGTTTAGCGTGAGGGCCAGAAAGGTTCTGACAGTCCAATGCCCACTTTGCTCAGGCACTTAATAAATATTTGTTGAATGAATAAATTACTTGCTTTCCCATGTCCCATCATCGTCACTGCTTGGGCACTCTCTGCCCACTTGGCACGCTGGCCCTTTTATCACGCCAAGTGACCAGGGTGTTAGCAGTGCCCTCAGGAACAGGGGCCCAGCTTTTGTACCCAAGTGTCCTCAGTTTTCTTTTCTTTTCTTTTCTTTGAATCCTCACTCAAGGACATGATTTTTTTTAATTTAGAGAGTAAGGGGGGTGAGGGGTGATGTGAAGAGAGAGAGAAACATCTATCAGTTGCCTCCCATACATGCCCTGACAGGGGATCAAACCAACAACCTAGGTATGTGCCCTGACTGGGAACTGAACCCACAACCTTTTGGCGTAAGGTATGATGCTCCAACCAACTGAAGCGCCCAGCCAGGGCTTCAGTTTTTCTTGAAGTTCAGCAAACACAGCCTGTTATTTCCCCTATGGATCTCGGCACATGCTACTGGCAATTCCTGCCCTTCACCCCACCTGCCCCATTCCTCCGCCAGACTTAGTCTTGGTCCCCCTTAGAGCTCAATAATCTGCTGCTCCTTCCACCAGAAAGTCTTTCCCAAGCTCTCCATCCATCCCAAACTGGGCTAGGAAGGCTGTATGGGACAAAAAAAAAAAAAAAAAAAGGAAAATGACTTCTCCACCTCTGTTTAGAATTGCTTGTCACATACATACAAGGTCAGCCCAGACTTATACACACAGCATTGCACATGTAGTTATTTACCAGTGCATTCACCAAACCCTGGGGAGAGGTGTTATTATTTCCATTTCAGAGTGGGGCCCTGAGGCTCTGAGATATTAATGGCCCCCCTAAAGTCACAGGAGCAGCTAGGCCAGAGAGCCGAGGATCAGCAGGGGTGAAGGCTGAGGGATGCTGGACAGCTCCAAACTGCCTAACATAGGGGATGATGGGGTTCCACTCCCTTCCCTCCATGCAGCCCTGAGGAGCCCGCAAAACTAGGGGTGGCACAGCTCTATATCTCTGGTCCAACTCTCTTCCCCAACCCTGAGCCATTCGTGGAATCCTATATAATAAAAGCCTAGTATGCTAAGTGTCTGGTCAGCCTTTCAACCAATCAAAGCTAATGATATACTATGATGTTCACTGACCACCAGGGGGCAGAAGATCTGACTGGTAGGTTAGCTTGCTGCTGTGGCCAACCAACTGGGACTAAGTGAGATAGGCTGGGCTGCCCTGGAGCCCTCCCACAGTCCCTCCCCAGCTGGCCAACCTCCTGTGTCCTTCCCCGGCCCTAATCGTGCCCTGGTGGGTTCCCTCTGCCTGGCCTGCACCCTCTCGCAATCTGGGCTGAGGGACCACCCCCGCAAGTGCACGAATTTCATGCACCGGGCCTCTACTATATTATAAACCCCTCTGTTTGACGTAAACTTCCCTATTAACCTGGCAGTCTTCTACACTAATAAAAGAGAAAGATGCAAATTGACCTTACCTTTGTGACACCCACCAGCCAATCATGAGTGAGTATGCAAATTAACCCAACAAAGTTGGTAGGTTAATTTGCATACACAGGCACTGCCCCAGCCACTCCAGGCCTCTGGGAAGCGTGGGAAGGCGGAAAGGCAGCTCTGGGCCAGAGCAAAGGCAGTACCGGCAGCCAGGGGAAGGAAGGCCCATTCTTGCACAAATCTTCATGCATCGGGCCTCTAGTGTATAATAAGACTCTAAAAGCCTTTGCTGGTAAGGGTTCTAAATAAAACCAACTAAATACAGAGGAAATCAAATGAGGCGGCACAATGACAGTGGGAGTCATGCCCTGCGCCCTCTGCTCCTTCTGAGTCTGACGTCTCAGTCCCTCCTCTGGGCTGCGAGGAAAAATGTTTGTCCAACCACCTCCCACAGGAAATTTCTCCCCCAGGGGCAGTGCTGAGACCCCACTGTCCCCAGTCCTGTAGAAGCTGGCCTCAAAGCCCAGGTGGCCCCTGGGTCCGAGCAAGGTTCTGAGTAGCCCCAGGGCAAGGCAGCAGCCTAGAGGCACAGGGAGGAATTGAGGCCTCCCCCAGGGCCACTCTTTCCAGTGTCACACTTGAGCCCCTGCAGACAGCCCCCTAACCATGTCTCCTGCTCAGCCCCTTGTCTCTGGAAGAGGGAAGAGTGGCTTGGTCATGCTCATCATGTGAGATGTGTACATCACTCCTGGCCATTCTTTGCCTTTCACACAGGCTTCCAGAATAGCAGGCCACTGGTTTTATGGATGAAGAAACTGAGTCTCAGAGAGAGACACACCATGAAGCCAGTTGTTGACAAAGTGAAGCCTAGGACCTGCCTACCCTGTGGTCAGTACGCATTCCAGCTGCAGGCCCCTCTGACAAGGTGCTCCTGGTGTTAGCCCCTCTCTTTCTGCTAGGCCCACCCTGAGCACAACCCAGGTAAGTGCAGGGAGACAGAGGGAGTCTGCCTGGAATCAGCCAAACCAAACTACAGAGCAGCTTGGTAACCTTTGCTGGCACCTCCAGTTTCTCCATTTCTTCTTACCCCCACCCTGGCCATTCCACTCCACCTCCTCGCTGCCTCACATTCTCTTCTCACCTATACCTGATCTCAGCATGTGGGGCTCCTTCCTACTGAACTATGAAGAAGGACTAGCACTTAAGGCTTCCTCCTTTGACTTCTGTAGTTTAAAAAGTCCTAGTCTTAAGCAAAGGGAATAGAATGTAATGTACAACTGCAGCCATCTTATCTAACTAGGAAGAGGGCTGTTTGGGGAGTGCAAGTGTCGGTGTGGACCTTCCTGGTGCCCTGACATCACACAAGGTAAGTAAATTCTGTTCCGCCTGCGGGCAAGGGTAGTCTCAAGTCTATCCCCCACCTGGTGTGATCCCAGAAAGATTCCACAAGTGTGGAGCCACCTGGAGGTTGTAATCAGAACAACAGGGGCACTAGCCAATCAGAATGGACGCCTGCCATGACCCACCAGTTGGCTGCCGGCCTGGTTTACATCACATGGGCTCACACTGAGGCATTCTGGGTAGACTTTTGTGACAGTTTCCTTCTGGCTCCCAGGCTATCTCTGGCCATCTATTTCTGGTGCCTCTTTTGGTCCTCATAGATCTCATATCTCACTTTTCCTACTTCTTCTTCTTGGGGCCACACTGACTTTTGTCCTTCTTAGTCTCCATCTACTTTGCCATTTCCACATGAACCTCACAGAAAATTCTTGATGCAGAGAGGTCAATGATCTTCTGGAATCCATGGAGATCCAACTCAAACAACACGCCCAACCTCCTCCCCCAAGCACTGGAGACAGGCTAATACCCTAGGCATGTTCTTCAGCCGTTTCCCAGCTCTGAGCAGTTCTTGTCCATAGTCGGTGGCAATGATCCCCTCGAAAGACTTGCAGGCCGAGAGTGGCTGATAAATGGTGGGTCCGGAGCCAATGCCAATCGGGGCTTTTCTTCCCGGCCCCCTGCTTTAGAACAGGGACATTCTAAATCATCAGAACCAAAGCTGGGCTCTGGGTTCATACTTTCCAAGGCTCTACTCTCTCCACCCACTTGGAGAGGCTGCAAGGAGCAGACCCAGGGGGCATGTCACTCCAGGATTAGGAAGCTTGCCTGCAGGAGCAGCCGCAAGCACTGCTTTGTACAGTCCCCAGCACTGTGGGCAGGAAGAGTTAGCAGGAGAGCCTGTTGGGGAGGGTGGCATTTAGAGAGCCAGCTTTGTCCTTTCAACTGTCAGAGAAGGAAGCTGGCCACATTCCTGCGGACACGGGTTTCCCTATTCCAAGCACTTTCCCCTGAAGTGCGCTGTGGCCTGCTGAGGCTACCTGTAATGCTCCAAAGATCAATCAGCAAATATTTCTTGAGAAATATTTCAGGAAACTTGCTTGGCAGTGTGGGGGCTGCAGTGGAAATGTAGGGCCTGCTCAGTGTGTGTGGTCTCCCCTCCTGTCTTGCCTTCTCTCCAGCCAGGGAGAAACCGGGTTGACACAAAATACCCGTAGGGTTTGGACCTTGGCAAGGGGCTTCCAAGATAAACAGCAAGACAGCGAGGGGAGGAAATGAGGCCCAGGGGTCCTGCCCAGCTGCCAACTCTGCCCGCTCCTTTGGTTCTGGGGTCTGCTGCTACACGTGATCCGTGTTTGTTGTGTATCTGTAGGGTCTGGATAAAAAGTCGTAGTCTTAAGCAAAAGGAATAGGCAGATAAATTGAGGTTGACATCAATAGTTTAAGAAAATGTGATAGCACAACACTTTAATGGGACATTCTAGCTATTGGGTTGTATTCTCCTGTGAAAATCGTGGAAACACACCCATTATTTGAGTTTTAAGGTCCAGCCTGCCTAGCACTAGTTTCCCTGGAGGCAAATCTGAGAGCCACCCCACCCGCAGTGAGCCACGGGGATGGGGTGGGGGAGCGGGGGTGTCAGACCAAAGAACAGAGGCCACCCTGACTTTGGACCAAGGCTTCCTACACGTCCTGATGCCCTTGCAGCTTCCTTTGCTGGGGATAGGGGAGACTGGCCCGCCCAGGACCTTCAGAGACCACAGCTCTTAACTCTCTGGCAGGAGATAATCTTGAACTTGGAGACCTCAGGCACTTTCACTTTGAGGGTCCCCTCCCCCCCGCCCGCCCCGTGCACCTGCCATCAGGTGGCTCAACACACTCCCAAGGTCCAAAGTGCCTGTCAGTCTTCTGGCCACCCCCACCCCCACCCCAAACCCACCTCAGGGTCGAAGGAGACCAGCATCTGATTTAAGAGTGACATTGTCGTACTTTAGCAGGAATTCATCCCAAGGGATTCTGCCCAACTCGAAGTAGCCCAGGTAGGCTGTGGGGCAGAGTCCACCTGACGGAGGGTGGGCCCATGGATTCCCGAAAAGCCTGGAGAGCAGGAAGCTCTGCCCGAAGGAGCAAGCGGTCTGGTTCCCGGGCCCTTCCCGATGGTCTGCAGGCTCAGCCATGCCCTGCCTCAGACACTCAAGGAAAGCTGCTTCCTGAGCTGCCTCCCCTCGGCCATTCACCTCGGCCACACTGCCTCCTCCCACCCCCTCCCCAGCTCCTCCCAGCAGCAGTCACCAGCCTCTGTCCCCACCCCCGCCCCGGCTTCTCAGGGGCATTGGCTTGTATAGAAGGGTTTCTAGTTTCTTCTGCTCCACTGTACTGCACCCCCCTCAACAGTGGTTTCGCAAATATTTAGAAAGCATGCCTAATTTTTATTTATTTTTATTTTTAAAAAACATGTAAGAAGACTTTAATTATACTCTGATTGCTCACATACAGTATAAAATATTTACTCCGCTAAAAAAATATGACATAACATTATTGCAAATGGAACTAACCACCCCCCCCCCCCCCCCGCAAGAGATATGCCCTCCTTAGCCTAGGGCTCCTGAGAGTCTGTGCCAGATCCCCCAGCAAGATACGCCCTGGGGGCTGAGGCAGTTAGAGGTTCCAGGAGCCACACTGGCTGCTTCTGGTCCCGAAATAGCCCCAAAGAGAGTCTGTGAAGCCAGTGGGAAAAGGTGGGGGGTCAGCAGCTCCTTCATCAGCCCAGCCCTAGAGCGAGCAGAGGGGAATGGGGCAGGGCAGGTGGGGCAGGAGGAGGGGAGCCTGGGGAGGCTGCTGAGACTGAAGCCCAGCCTCCGCCTTCACCCAGCTTTGGGTAAGAGGAGTTGGGGTGAGCAGAGTTTCTGGGTTATTTAGGCAGTTTGGGGGCCAGACCAATCACCCCAGGAAAGGAGATTCTGGCCACCTCAGGGGACCCAGTCGGTGGGGATGTCACCTCCTAGACATGTTTAAAGGCATGTGTCCCTATGATGGAGACACAGGGGCAACAAGCCATGTCTGGGTAAAACAGGGCTGGGGGAATCCGCGGAAAGGCAGTGCTGTGGGCCAGGCAGTGTCCCCTCTCCCCTCAGAAATCTTCCCCCATACTTTCAAATCCTGTGGAGGAGTTTCACACTAAAGCAACACTGGGGGAACCTACAGGATATGGGGGCTTGGAGAGGGGAGCCCTGGTGGCTGAATTACCCAGCTCCCCAAGTACCTTCTCACGATATGTCTTGATCAGCACACTAGCTCTTATCCCTGAGCCTGGGTGATCCCGCCTGAGTCCTGAATTCCAGGGCTCGGTGCTAGTCAAGCGCCCCACCCTTCTCTCCCTGTAAGTCCAGACTTAGCCCCTATTTGGACTCAGCCACAGCCCTGAAGACAGGAGAGGTGGGAGGGAAGCCCTCTCTGTGCAGCTATGCACATTACCGCCATGGGGTGGCAGCAGAGAGCCACACCACTTGGGCAGCAATAGAAACTGGGAAGCCAGCCCCACAGCCCTATGGAGCCTGGAACAGGGGGAGTTGGGACCCCGTGAGGCAGGCCCTCCCTCAGTGGGTGGGAAGTACTCTACACTGAGTATCTGGCCAAGCCACTCTTGTCAAATACTACACGTGTAGCAAAGTAAATGGCAATCGGACCCAAGCCTGAAGCTGACCCCATACAGTCAGTGACAGACTGGCTGAACTGGATGATGGAGCCCAGGCACGGGGCCACCTGGGGCAGCAGGAAGGCACTGTCAGGATGGCGAGGTGCAGAGGGGAGCAGGCCGCTGCCTCCAGCACCCACATGTCCACTGGGAGGAGGAGACCCGGCCTTGGGGCCCAGCGGGAAGCTGGTCATCGGCTGCCATCACTGGCACCCCCTCCAGCATCTCCTCAGCATGTGGGCAGGAACACCCGCTTCTCCTGGTGGCAGAGGGAGGCTGGCACGTGGGACAGGATCTGTGGGTGAAGAGGTGAGCTCAGTGATGCCAAGGCGGTCACAAGTCACACTACAGGCACAAGGCGCCAGCCACCACACTGCCAGATAGACTGCCCGGGTGCAGACTGGCTGCCCCGGCTGGTCCATGGCCAGAGGGAAGAGCAGGGAGGTGGCCCACTGCACGGGCTGCCCACCTGAACTCCCGCATCGCAGTGTCTCCCGGCCTCGGCGCCTGGCTCAGCCCTTGGCACCCCCGGTACAGCCCCTCACCCACACAGTTAGTGTAAAACGCGTGAAGGTCATGAATGCCACCCAGCTGCACAGTTCGGCCACAAAGAGTGGGCGCAGGGCATGCGGCACGTGGCAGCCGAGCTGGTGCAGCTGGAGAAACGGGTGCCAGGTTCTGGAAAGCCAGGCGGGTGCCACATGTGCAGCAGTGGGTGGCTTGGAGGGACCGACAGCCCTTCCGCTGGCTCGGCTGGGCCCAGAGCTGCCTCCTCGGCCACAGACGGCTAGCTGCCACGCCAGTGAGGAAGATGAGAGTGAGCAGGCCACAGAGACACTCTTCCTGGGGCCCAGGTAGGGGCCAGGGCGCTGGCATCCCAGTCAGTGGCAGGCAGGAAGGAGCCCAGGCAGCCCCCAAGGCTGATTGTGAAAGCACAGGCGAGAAGGCCTGGCGACAGTGGTCAGGGTCCTGGAAGAGGTCAGAGAGCAGGGCCTCCGGAGGAGGGACGCACACCTGGCTGCAGGCATCCAGCAGCCCCATGGCCAGGATCAGCAGTGCCAACCCCCAGGGGCTGGGTGTCCGGGCACAGCAGCCCCGCTAGCCCGCCGGCCCTCGGGATGAGGAAGAAGCTCAGCAGGATGCCCAGGGACAGGGCCCAGATGAAGGGCCTCCGGCGACCATAGTGCCCACGCAGTGGTCCCTGGCTGAGCCTAGGAGTGGGACTGAGACCAGGCCCAGCCTGGACTGATGCCTGTAAGAAGGGCAAGTAGTGTGAGCCAGAGGCTGGGGCCCTTAACGGGGCAGGGGCAGGGGAACCTTGGGAAGGATGGAAATGACCGTGATACTCTCACAGGGAGGACCGCTCCTGTCCTGGCCACTGTGCTGAGTACTCAGGGACTCTAATTGACTCCTCACAGCTGGGATCACTAACGTCCCTTTTTCAGACGGGGAAACTGAGGCATGGAGCGACTGATGAGTGACACTTGTGTCCAGGCCTAGGGCTAGGAGGGCAGCAGGCAGGGCTGTGACAGGCAGTCTGACCCAGAGCCTGTCATCCTGGCAGAGCCCCTCCTCCTGGGAGTCACCCGAGGCTGCCACTTGCTCTGTGGCTTTCGCAGAATTCATCTGCAGCCAGGAGCCCGGCCCTGACCCACAGGTAAGCAGGAGCCCTGGCTGGAGAGCCTGACCCTGCCGCCCAGTAGCTAGTGTGCAGCTGCCTAGTTCAGCCGACTTACAGACCTCCATTATCTTCTCTGTGGAGTAGGTGCCGCCAAGGCTGGCTGCAAGCTTTAGAGGTGATAGATAGAAATTAGACAGGGCCAGCCAAAGGGGAAGGGCCATTCCTACACTGTCTCATAGGAGCCAGTCGGGATGCAGGGCCAGGGGTATAGTGGGGATCAGAGCATGTCCCTATACCCTTTTCTTCCTCTTAGGACCCGCTCAGCCCAGGGTCACCCCTGTCCCCAGCAGACAGCCACCTCTCCCTCCAAGCGGCTCTCTGGGCAGAGGCACTGCTGCCCTATGCTCAGGCGGCATGGATCTGGAACCAGAGGAGGTGGTGGCCCACCCAGCACCATGGTCATGACCTTCTCTTCTACCCCTTCTTCCAGCAGCAGGGGTGGCATGTAGGTGATCCTGCGGCCAGACACACCTCCAGGCCAAAGGTCAGCAGGTTGACCAGCAGGAGACTTCCCGATGCTGCAGAATGTGGCTCCCCCACACTCTCTGGACTGTGGTGGACGAGGCGGGTAGGATTCCGACCTGGTCACTCCAGAACTGCCTCATCCCAGCCCCACTGCAGACGCCAGGCCTCTCTGGCTGCCACAGACTGCCGAGGACTCAGCCAGGAGCCCATTCCTGCCAGCCCGCCGGGCAGGCCAGCTTCTCAGCCCAGGCTAAAGGCATGCCCCCGGGGAGTGGCTGGGTGGGGACGTATCACTCAGATCCTGCCTGCGGCAAGTGGCTGTCACCGGGGCCAGCACGGTCGACTTGGCTTCCTCCTGCCCTTGTGCGCATCAGCCAGCAGATTTTAAATCCCCAAGTTAAAAAAAAATTCAATATATGTTTTTATTGATTTCAAAGAGAGGAAGGGAGAGGGAGAGAGAGATAGAAACATCAATGATGAGAGAGAATCATCGATTAGCTGCCTCCCGCATGCCCCCTATTGGGGATTGAGCCTGCAACCTGGGCATGTGCCCTGACTGGAATCGAACCACGACCTCCTGGTTCATAGGTGGACGCTCAACCACTGAGCCACACTGGCCAGGCACTTAGTTGGCTTTTAATCTTCAGCGTTTCTGAACTACACCCTGCCCCCACCCAACACAAGATCCTAGAATCTGCCCTAAACAACTGGATGTTGACAATATGTACTAAAGTAGGGAAGACAAGAAGAATGGGTTTTAGTTGTGGGGTGAGGAAGATGAGAAGATGAAAAACAGTGGTTTTGTTTTGAGCATGTTGGGAGGGAGGCTGAGAGATCTGACTCAGACACAAGTCTAGAACTCACAGGAGCTCTGAGCTGGAGCTACAGATGCTGTGGGCCGAGTGTGCAGGAAACACTCGTTCTCTAACCGAACTGAATTTCTGCTTTAAGTCCCATTCAAATGGGTGGGGACATCAAATCTCAACCACTTAGTCTTCCTTCACTAGGATGGTGGGGCAGAGCAGGCTGGAGGGTGGCCCACTTGGTGCCAGGCAGGGGGGCTGGCATTTGCCCCGGCTGCTGGCACCTACTGAGATTACATTGTATAATCTGGTTAATTGTAAAATCACTGGTTAACAAGTGTTGGGACATCCCCTTTACTCAATCTCCATGCCTGTATCTCTCTCTCAGCCCTTTTTCCACGCTTCACTGGGGAGCAAAGGAACCCCTCTCCCACCGCTCAGGGTGCCCGGGCTGGAGAGAACCACACTCGCGGCTCCGCTCTGGTGCTGCGCTGACAGTAAGGACAGGCTGCATCTCACACTTCCTAGCCCATTCTCAGGGAGCTGCACAGGCTTCTTCTGTTTCATAGCAACAACTGAAGTTATTGGCGGTCCCAGTGCCTACACTGTATGCAGCAACACCCATACAAGGCTGTTTGCAACCAATCATGCAAGAAGGGATTCCCCACGCAGGTGCCAGAGGAGAAGGAAGAAAAAATGAACAGGCTTGTTTCTGGGCTAGAGGAAAGAAATAAAAACAAAACTTAATTCGTGAGTGTCCCATGGGTGAGAGGGAAGGAGCAGCAACAATCGTGGAAAACATATGAATCAAATCGCTTTCTCCATTCATTTTCCTCAGTAGGTTAGTTTTTAAAATATTCAAAACATTTATTATGGTTTTTATGTTTTGAAAATGTACATTTCTAAGAGTGGGGAGAATGTTAACTACTTCATGTCAGGCAGACCTTGTTATCCAAAACCCTTGTTATCCAGAACGCCTCCAACCCACACATTCACGGTACAGAGCACACCTAAGTATCCACATGCACACACCACACCCACACCACACACCTACATGCACACACCCACACGCATGCACCACACCCACACACCTACATGCACATACCCACACATGCATGCACCCACACACATGCACCACACCCACACACCTACATCCACACACAGCGACATGCACATACACACATGCACCACACCCACACACCTACATCCACACACCGACATGCACATACACACACGCACCCACATCCACACACCTACATGCACACACACACACACACCTACATGCACACACACACACACATCCACACACCTACATGCACACACCCACATGCACACACCCACACGCACCCACACACACTGCCTTGGGGGCCGAGGAAGACAAGTTACTGGCCACACGCAGCTGGCCTCTGTTGAACCCGTCCAAATTGCTCCCCTGGAGACACTGGCCCAGTCCCTTTCCTCTGGTCTCTGCCTTTACAGAGACCAAGGACCCTAAAGCATAGACTCACATCCGACTTTTACCAGCAGGAGGCACTGTCTGAGCATGAGGGTAAGCAAAGTGGGAGCCGGGGAAGCTAAGAACACCAGACACTTGTAGCTGGAGTTGTCTGTCACAGCAAGGGCCAAGGGCCCTGGCGGCATCCGTGGTAGAAGGGGAGATGGCGCTGCACATGGCTTAGAGTTCCCCATAACAGGGTGGTTCAGGAACAGGAAGTGATGATTTGGGGGGGCAAGGAAAGGGCAATGAGAAAAAATATACATTTGGAATTTTTACTTTTTTTTTGCCTCTCTACACGGTGTCACTAAATATCTGTGCACATTGGCATACCTCAGCCAGGGAAGCTCCAGGGCCCAGAATGCATACTTCCTTACCCGGGTGCACAGCCCCCACATCGGCACTGGTACACTAGCATCTGCAAACATTTCCAGTCACACTCTTTGTTTTTAAACTTGAGTCAATATAAATCTTGTCCAAAATGTTATGGAAAAAAATACATATATACCTATAATAATAAAAGCATAATATGCTAATTAGACCAGACGTCCTTCTGGACAACCTTCCAGACGAAACCAGGGCTGTGAGGGAAGCCTGGTTCCCCAGTGCCTGCCAGTGGCTGGAGGGAAACCCGGGTCTCAGGTGCCAGAGGGAAGCCAGTGCTGGCAGCTGGGGCAAGGAAGGCCAACTTTTGCACAAATTTTGTGCATCGGGCCTCTAGTATATACATGTTTATTCAGGCAGGTTGTGGCAGGACATTGGGGGGAACGTTCCCCCTCTTTGGGTGGCTCCATATTTGTCTATCTCACATTGCTTCTTATGCTCACATTTGCCTAAATAAATAAAAATGGAGAAGGAATAAAAATGTAATTAATAATATAAATTTGGTTAATTTACATATTGAATTCTGTAATCAGAAAACAAAAATCAACCACAGGACATCTGTCATGGAGGAGGCGGAGGGGAGGCGAAGGTGAGCACAGGCTGGCTCTGCCCCCAGGTGCATAACAGAAGCCCAGCTCAGAGCAAACACTGGGAAGTCCGAAGGCATGACCGCCTTCAGGCGTGGCTGGATCTAGGGGCCCAGGTGTTGCCTTGGCTTCACCTCCAGTTCGACTCCTCTTGGATGTGACTTTACTCCCAGGTGGGCTTCCTCCGGGGAAAGGTGACCACTAGCAGCCCCAAGCCTCCTTCCTTTCAACACCTGTGGACACAGTCAAAAGTAATGGCTTTTTAAAAGCTATTCATAGGGCCCTAGCTGGTTTGGCCTCAGTGGATTGAACGATAGTCTTGGACTAAAGAGTCATGGGTTCAATTCTGGTCAAGGGTAAGTACTTGATCCTTGGCCAGCCCCAGTAGGGAGGGAACCAATCGATGTGTCTCTTTCACCTCAGTGTTTGTCTCTCCTCCTCCCTTCCATGCTCTCTAAAAATCAAGGGGAAAATATCTTCAGGTGAGGATTAACAAAAAAAGCTATTCATGGGATATCAAAAAATTGACTGTATATAAAACCACATAGAAATTATAAAACATCCCCAAAGTAAAAATAATATAAAATAGCATACTTTGAACAGAAAGCAATATATTAGATATTGATTACAAAACCAGAAAACAAAAGGCTGCTACTCAGAAATCTTAAATTACCTCTTAAACACTTTTGTATCAATGAGGAAAACAAAACAAAATTTAAAAATCTATAGAAAAAAATCCCATAGTTAAGAATCTATAAGGTATAAATAAAGCAGAGAATTCATGATCTTAAGTGCTTATATTAATAAATAGAAAAAATGTATTAAGCATCCAAATCAAGAAGTTAATAAAGAATAACAAACACATTTAAAGAAAGCATGAGGATGAAATTAGTGAAGCTAGAAGCCACATTAGTGAGTGAGTGAAATAACATGTACAGAAGCCAGATTGGGTGATGGAGTGAGCTGCAGGTGAGGGGGTGTGGGGGAGTGCAGACAGATGTGTAAAAACTTCCCAAAGCTCAGCTGTGAAAGGGAAGAAAGACACTGGGCAGCAGCTAAAAATGGGTGAGACTTCGATAGGGAAACACTAACTATTTGTGAGAAGGCTGGGTGCCAATACACGTCAAATTTATAGGAATGAGTAGGAAGCTGAGAGATCACAGCTGGAAATTGTGTTTTTCCTGAAAATAATGAGTAGGGAGGAAGAGGTATCTGAGATTTGAGGTGAGAACCAACAGCAAATGGAACACAAAGACTAGGGAAATACAGAATTATTAGGTATTTTCAAAGGCCCAGATAACTTCTCCCTGGAAGTGTGGTTTTCTCCAGCATGCTTAAAAGTCTGAGTGCAGGAGAAGTGAAGATAGTGGATTGATGTGATGTTGGGATTTTCCTGAGTGAGTGGAACAGAAGGTAAATGGCCAACAAAGGTATAAGAGACAGTGTCTATTTAATTATTCAAAATGCATTCATTGAGCACCTATTATGGAAGGTAATATATTAAAATTTAGGAGCATAGACTCTCCAGCCAAACTGCCTACATTCGAAATATAGCTCCACCATTTATAGATATGTCTTTGGAAAAGTTATTTATTTATGGCCTCCATTGTTTATCTGGGACTCATGTGGATAATAACCTGCCCTCACAGAGTTATTGAGAGGATTACTTCAAAGAAAGATTTTAGAATAGAAATGTCACTTATGGTCATTGTGGAGTAACAAATACTGGGATTGCCTTTCACCATAAACAACTGTAAACCTGAACAAAGACTATGACACAACTGTTTCTAGGTATGGGACCACAGGCAGTGCACTGCAATCTCTGAGAGAAGGAAGCATATAAAGCAAGCCCAGCATTCACTCGCTGAAGACAGCTTCCTGATTATAGCGTAGGTAGGTGGAGCCCAGGAAGAATCTAGCAATCCCACTGAGCTGAGAAAACAAAGACCAGAGTTTGGAGCTATGAAAGCAAATGGAACTCATGGGGTTGGCTGCAGGGAGAAGGGAATCATATAGTGGGGACCCCAAAAGTCTATGTGGACATATATTCATTTTCTAGGGCTGCTGTAGCAAAGTACCACAAACTGGGTGGCTTAAATAACAGAAGTATATTCTGTCACAGTTCTGGAGGCTGGAAGTCTGAGATCAAGGTATCAGCAGGGTTGGTTTGTTTTGAGAGCTGGGAGGGAGAATCTGTTCCATGCCTCTTCCCTGGCATCTGGTGGTTTGCTGTCAATCTTTGACATTCCTTTGCTTATAGATGTATCACCTTGATCTCTCCCTTCATCTTCACATGGCATTCTCTCTGTGATAATGTCTTTGGGTCCAATTTTCCCTTTTTGTAAGGATACAAGTTATACTGGTTTAGGTTAGCTGAATGACCTAATTTTATTTTAAAGACCCAATTTCCATATAAAGGTCACATTTTGAATTAGTAGGGATTAAGACCTCAAAATATATTTAAGGGGAACACAATTTAACCCATAACAGAAGTTTCCTATTGGTGTTTGGTCAAGAACTGGATTGTATAGGTACAGTCTCAACCTTGTAAGATATTGCTTGCTAGCAGAATGTAAATACAAGAGGTTGCCCAGTGCCAATAGTCCCTTCCAGCCAAAGCAGAGAAATCTTATTGGCACAGCACATATTATCTCAGCATTCAGCTGAGAAACCAGAAAAGTTAGGCTTTGGGAAGAAGGATCATGTCCTAGATAAAGGCTACTTTAGACTCATCCTAAGAAGCCTAAAACCGAGATTCCAAAATGGTGGCTACACTGTAAGTGGAAGCTACACTGACACGCTCCCAGGACCAAACTAGAAATACAACTAAAATAAAGAAGAACCACTCTGAAAAATCAACTGAAGACTAGCCGGAGAGAACCCTGATAACCAAGAATGCAAAGTGGAGACCACATAGAGACTGGTAGGCAGTGCAGAGGCACGAGAGGGCTAGCTGGGCTCCCATAGTCAGCAGCTAAAGTTCTGGATGAATATCTCAGCCATGGGGTCTTCCCACTGAGAACTCTGGGGTCTTACTAAACCCCAATCTGGGCTCCCCAGCCCAGAGCACCAGAACTGAGAAAGGTGCACACATAACATCTAGCTGTGAAAAGCAGCAGAGTTGTTATCTGCAAGCAAGAGGTGAATGGAAATGCGGGCACCCTGTTAAAAGGCCAATTCACAAAATTTGATGTGCAGCCACTCACCTTGGGCTTTGGCAGAGGGAAGGCAGAGTGGACTGGAACTGTATGAGCAGAAGCCATGATTGGAGGGTCTGGGGTTAGAGTTTGGAGGGCAGCCACCCTGGTTTCCTGTGCTGAGCCACTCCCTCACTCTGTGGAGGAAATCTTTCTCTGGTGACAAAACTTTGCTATCCAGATGGTTTTTGTCTGGGAGGAAGGCAGTTGTCCCACCCTATTGGAAGACCTCTCACCCCACCCTGTGGTCAATAGCCTGAGGCTATTCAAGTCTGAGTGTCAGTGGGACTACAGGCAGAGGCAGGTCTCTGGAGGCTTTGAGTTTTTGCCTAATCCTGGGAACAGGGCTGGAAAAAGCAGACCCTGGTACACATCTTGGTCCTTTCCCCCAGCCCCAGCAGAGGGAGCCACAAGCTGTGGATTGCTGATAGCTCCAAACAGGGCACTCAGGGCCAGTAGCAAACAGCATCTGACATTCTCCTACACTAGAGATTGAGAGTCAAAGGATATCTACCTAAAACACAGACACAAACTCAATCAGGCAGCCAAAATTGGGAGACAAAAAAAAAACAAGCCCCAATGGAAAGAACAAGAGAATTATCTAGAAGAAGAGATAAATGAAATGGAGATAGAAAATTTATCAGACATAGAGTTTAGAATAATGGCAAAGATGCTCAATAGCATGAGAAAAGATATAGTAACTATGAAGAATGACATGGCACTAATAAAGAACACAGTGGAAGGAATATACCGCAGATTAGTGGAAGCCAAGGATCGGATCAGTGAATTAGAAGGCAGGGTACAAAAAAAAAATCACTCTATCAGAGAACAAAAAGAAAAAACAGGAGGACAGCTTAAGGGAGCTGTGGACAACATGAAAGGTAACAATATTGGCATAACAGGTGTGCCAGAAAGGGAAGAAAGTGAGCAAGGGATAGAGAATGTGTTTGAAGAAATAGTGTTAAAAAACTTCCCTAACCTTGAAGAAGTCATACAAATTCAAGAGGCACAGAGAATCCCAAGAAAGAAGAACCCAAACAGGCCCATGCCCAGACACATCATAATTTAAATGCCAAAAATTAAAGACAAAGAATCTTAAAGGCAGCTAGAGAAAAGCAATGTGTTACATAAAAAGGAGTTCCCATAAGGCTCTCAGCTGATTTCTCATCAGAAACTCTACAGGCCATAAGGGAATGGCATGGAGTATTCAAGGTAATAAAAAGCAAGGATCTGAAACCAAGATTAATATATCCATCATTCAAAATAGATGTTGAAATAAAGAGCTTCCTAGACAAAACAGACTAAAGGAGTTTATCACCACCAAACCAGCACTGCAAGAAAAGCTAAAGGGACTGCTGTAATGAGAAGAATAAATATATAGAGAGAAACCTAAGTATACAGAATTAAAATGGCAATAAATAAGTACTTATCAATAATAACCTTAAATGTAAATGGATTAAATGGTCCAATCAAAAGACAGGGTAGCTAAATGGATGAGAAAACATGAGCCAACTATATGCTGTCTACAAGAGACCCACTTCAGAATAAAAGACTCACAGAGGATGAGAGTGAAGGGATGAAAAAAAAATTGCCATGCAAATGGAAACAAAAATAAGCTGGGATGCCAATATTCATATCTGACAAAATAGACTTCAAAATGAAGGCCATTACAAGAGACAATAAAGGTTACTACATAATACTAAAGGGATCAATCCAACAAGAGGCAATAACTCTGGTAAACATATATGCACCCAAATGTATAGGAGCATCTAAATGTATAAGAAAACTTCCAGAGGATTTTAAGGGAAAAATCAACAGCAATACAGTCATAGTAGGGGACTTTAACACCCTGCTGACTTCACTGGATACATCTTCCAGACAAAAACTTAACAAGGAAATAAAGACTCTAAATAACACACTAGATCAGATGGATTTAATTGACATTTATAGAACATTTCACCCCAAAGCTGCAGAATATACATTCTTCTCAAGCGCACTTGGGTCATTCTCAAAGATAGACCACATGTTAGGACACAAAACAAGTCTCTACAAATTCAAGAAAATTGAAATCATATCAAGCAATTTCAGATCACAATGGAATGAAATTATAAATCAACTGCAGCAATATCACTCAAAAACACTCAAACACATGGAGGCAAAATAGCATATTAATAAACAATGAATGGGTTAGGAGATCAAGAAAGAAATAAAAAATTTTCTAGAAACAAATGAAAATGGACACACCATAACTCAAAATCTCTGGGACCCAGCAAAAGCAGTCCCGAGAGGGAAGTTCATAGCACTATAGGCCTACCTCAAAAAACAAGAAAAATTAATAATAAACTATTTAATGCTACAACTTAAATAGTTAAAAGGATAACAAAGAGAAAACCCAGAATAAGTAGAAGGAAGGAAATAATAAAGATTAGAAGAGAAATAAATTACAGAGGCTAAAAAAAAAAAAAAATCAATGAAATCAAGAGTTGGTTCTTTGAAAAGATAAACAAGATTGATGAACTACTAGGCAGACTCATCAAGAAACAAAGAGAGAGGACACAAATAAGTAAAATCAGAAAGAAAAGCAGTGAAGTAACAACTGACACCACAGAAATACAAAGGATTGTAAGAAAATACTATGAACAACTATATGCCAACAAGCTGGACAATGTGGAAGACATGGAAAAATTCCTTAAAAAATACAATCTTTCAAAACTAAATCAGGAAGAATCAGAAAACCTGAACAAGCCAATAACAACTGATGAAATAGAAGTAGTAATAAAAAAACTGGCAAACAACAGTCCTGGTCTGGACAGCTTCACAGTGCAGTTTTACCAAACCTGAAAAGAACAACTAACACCTATCCTCCTCAAATGATTCCAAAAATCCAAGAGAAAGGAACACCTCCAAGCTCTTTTTATGAGGCCAGCATTATCCTAATTCCAAAACCAGATAAGAATACTACAAAGAAAGAGAAGTACAGGCCAATATCCCTGATGAACATAGATGCTAAAGTCCTCAACAAAATATTAGCAAATCGCATCCAGAAATATATTAAAAAGATCATACACCATGACCAAGTGGGATTTACTCCAGAGAGACAAGGCTGGTACAATATTCACAAATCAATAAACATGATACATCACAGAAAAAAATTGAAATACGAAAATCACCTGATCATATCAAAAGATGCAGAAAAAGCATTTGACAAAATACAATGCCCATTTTTGATTTAAAAAATAAATCTCAGCAAAGTAGGAAAGAGGGATCATATCTCAACATGAAAAAGGCCATATATGACAAAACTACAGTGAACATTATATTTAGTTTCTATGCGCAGAAACTAAAAGCATTTCCCCTAAGAAAAGGAACAAGACAGGGATGTCTGCTTTTACCATTCTTATTCAACATAGCACTGGAAGTCCTAGCCACAGTGATCAGACACAAAGAAGAAATAAAAGGCATCCAAATTGGAAATGAGGAAGTAAAACTCTCACTATTTACAGATGACATGATATTGTACATAGAAAACCCTAAAGACTCCATCAAAAACTACTAGATTTAATAAAGAAATTCGACAATGTAGCAGGGTATAAAACTAATACTCAGAAATCAATGTTCTTTTTATACTCATCTAGAGTCCCGGTGCACGAAAATTCATGCACTGGAGGGGGGGTCCCTCAGCCCAGCCTGCACCCTCTCACAGTCCGGGAGCCCTCAGGGGTGGGAGGCAACGTGGTGATCAGGGGAAGGTGATGCCCCATCACACCTCTGCTGCTGCCACTGCTGGCAGCGCAAGCCTCAGTCAGCCCTGGTTACCTGAGCATCAGGTGGCCCTGGGCTGCTGGGCAGCCACCATCTCAGGCTTGCCAGCACCTCGGGCTGGTCTTGGGCGGCTGGGGGCTGAGGGGACTGGGCACCACCATCTTGTGGCTGTGGGTAACACCATCTTTGAGGGTGGGGCAGTCACTTAGCATATTCCCTCCTTATTGGCTGTGGGCACCGCCATCTTTGAGGGTGTGGCAGTCAATTAGCATATTCCCTCCTTATTGGCTGTGGGCGCCGCCATCTTTGCAACAGCGTGAGGGTTAATTAGCATATTCCCTCTTTATTAGATAGGATAATGAATTCCCAGAAAGAGAAGCTAAACAAACAATCCTATATACCATTGCAAGAAAAAAAAATTTGAGATACTTAGGAATAAACTTAATCAAGGAGGTAAAGTCTTATACTCAGAAAACTACAGGACATTGAAGAAAGAGACAGAGGAAGATATAAACAAGTGGAAGAATATACTGTGTTCACAGGTTGGTAAAATTAACATCATTAAAATTTCCATACTACCCACAGCAATCTACAGGTCCAATGCAATCCCTATTAAAATTCCAATAGCATATTTCACAGAACTAGAAAAGATATGCCAAAAATTTATATGGAACCCCAAAAGACCCTGAATAGCCGCAGCAATGTTGAGAAAAAAGAACAAAGTTGGAGGGTTCACAATTTCAGATATCAAGTAATACTCCAAAGCCACTGTAATGAAAAAAAAAAACCAAACCCTGGCACTGGCACAATAATAGGCATGTAGATCAATGAAACAGAACAGAGACCCCAGAAATCAACCCAAGCCATTACACTCAATATTTGACCAAGGAGGCAAGAACATAAAGTGGAATCAAGACAGTCTCTTCAGTAAATAGTGTTGGGAAAATTGGAAAGATACATGAAAAAACAAAACAAAACAAAAAACGAAACTAAACTACCAACTTACACCACACACAAGAATAAACTCAAAATGAATAAAAGCCTTAAATGTAAGCTGTGAAACCATAAAAATCCTAGAATAAACCATAAGCAGCAAAATCTCAGACATCTCTTGTAGCAATATGTTTATGGATACATTTCCTAAGGCAAAGGAAACTAAGGAGAAAATAAACAAATGGGACTACATCAAAATAAAAACTTCTGCACAGCAAAAGAAGCCATCAACAAAATGAAAAGTGAGCCCACTGTATTGGAGAACATATTTGACAATGACATATCTGATAAAGGGTTAATATCCAAAATACATAAGGAACTCATATAAGTTAACAAAAGAAAGACAATCCAATTAAAAAATGGGTAAGGGACCTAAATAGACACTTCTCCAAAGCAAACATACAGAAAGCCAAGGCATATGAAAAAATGCTCAAAGTCATGATCATCAGAGAGATGCAAATTAAAATAGCATATGAAAAATGCTCAAAGTCATGATCATCAGAGAGATGCAAATTAAAACAGCAATGAGGTATTATCTCACACCTGTCAGAATAGCTACCATCAAATGACAAGTGTTGGTGAGGATGTGGAGAAAAGGGAACCCTAATACCCTGCTAGTAGGAAAGCAGACTGGTGCAGCTATCATGAAAAACAGTATGGCGTTTCCTCAAAAAATTAAATAGGGAACTGCCATTTGACCTAGTGATCCCACTTCTAGGAATATATCCTAAGAAAACCAAAACACCAATCAGAAAGAATGTATGCACCCCTATGTTCATAGCAGCACAATTTATAATAGCTAAGATCTGGAAACAGTCCAAGTACCCATCAGTAGAGGAGTGGATAAAGAAGCTTTTGTACATTTATACCATGGAATTCTATGCAGCAGTAAAAAAGAAGGATCTCTTACCTTTGAGACAGCATGGAAGGACCTGGATAGTATTATGCCACTTAGCTTATATCACTTATGAAATAAATGGGTAGGTGGGACGAGTTCAACCAAGGAACTTGTATGCATATATGCATAACTCATGGACACAGACAATAGAGTGGTGAAGACCTGGGGTGGGGGATAGGGCTGGGCTATGAGGGACCAATGGGAGAAAATAGGGGACATATATAATACTTTCAACAACAAAGATTTAATTTAAAAAAAAGAAGAAGAAGCCTAAAACCAAGCCTTGACAGGGGCAAGGAAACACTGTGATAGATTAATTGACTGCCAAAACAAAACAAAACAAAACAAAACAAAACAAAACACTCTGTAAAGGAAAACAACATGATCCAGACTCCTTTTGATACGCCACTCACAATATCTAGCCTACAATAAAAAATTACTGAGCCCTAACTGATTTGGCTCAGTGGATAGAGCATCAGCCTGTGGACTGAAGGGTCCTAGGTTCAATTCTGGTCAAGGGCATGTACCTTGGTTGCGGGCACATCCCCAATAGGGTGTGTGCAGGAGGCAGCTGATCGATGTTTCTCTCTCATTGATTTTTCTAACTCTCTATCCCTCTCCCTTCCTCTCTGTAAAAAAATCAATAAAATATATTTTTTTCAAAAATTACTAAATATTCCAAGAAGCAGGAAAATGTTACCCATAAAAAAAAGTTATCAACAGATACAGATGCTGAGCTCATCTAGATGTTGAAATTAACAGATGAGGACCTTTTTTATTTATTTATTGCCATTTTATTGTTCATATTATATATGTTAGTCCTCACCTAAGGATATTTTTTCCATTGGTTTTTAGAGAGTGGAAGGTATGGGGAGAGACACAGAGAGAGAAACATTGATGTGAGAGAGACATATATCACTTGGTTGCCTCCCTCACACACACCATTTATATTTTTGAATAGAGCTTATTGTTCATAATTTTTCTTGTTCTTGTTCTTCTTGTTCTTGTTCTTGTTCTTGTTCTTCTTCTTCTTCTTCCTCTTCTTCTTCTTCTTCTTCTTCTTCTTCAAGAAGACCAACATTTCATGTAATACTGGTTTGGTGGTGATGAATTCCTTTAGCTTTTTCTTATCTGTGAAGCTCTTTATCTGACCTTCAATTCTAAATGATAGCTTTGCTCGGTAAAGTAATCTTGGTTGTAGATCCTTGCTTTTCATCACTGAATATTTACCTGGCCTGCAAAGTTTCTGTTGAGAAATCAACTGACAGTTGTATGGGCACTTCCTTGTAGGTAACTACCTGCTTTTCTCTTGCTGCTTTTAAGATTCTCTCTTTGTATTTAACCTTTGGAAGTTTAATTATGAGGTGTCTTGGTGTGGGCCTCTTTGGGTTCACCTTGTTTGGGATTCTCTGCACTTCCTGGATTTGTAAGTTTATTTCTTTCACCAGGAAGGGAATAGGTTTTCAATTTCTTGCTTCCTTTCTTCTCCTTCTGGCACACTTGAAGTTGTCCAGAGGCTCCTTACACTATCTTCATAGTTCTGGATAATTTTGTCTTTTTGCTCTTCTGGTTGGGTGTTTTTTACTTCCTCATATTCCAAATCACTGATTTGATTCTCAGCATCCTCTACTCTACTATTTGTTACCTGTAAATTGTTCTTCATTTTAGTTAGTATATCCTGAATTTCTGACTGGTCCTTTTGCATGTCTTTGATGGTCTTACTGGTACTAAGTTCATTGAAATTCTCATTAAGTTCCTTGACAATCTCACTAAGTTCCTTGAAGCTCTCGTTAAGTTCCTTGGGCAAGCTTATAACCATTGTTTTAAACTCTGTATCTAATAGTTTGCTTGATTTCATTTCATTAGTTCTTTTTCTGGAGATTTCTTCTGTTCATTCATTTGTGACATGTTTCTTTGTCTCTGCATTTTGGCTATTTCCCTGTGTTTGTTTCTATGTATTAGGTAGAGCTGCTATATCTCTTGGAATGGTAGAGTGGCTTTGTGTAGTAGGTGTCCTGTAGGGCCCAGTGGATTGGCCTCTCTAGTCACCTGAGCTGGGCACACCCTGTGTGGGCTGTGGCAACTGTCTTGTTGTAGTTGAGCCTTGATTGTTGTTGGCCTCACTGGGAGGAATTGACCTCTAGGCCAGTTGGCTGTGAGGACCAGCTGTGACTACAGTGGAAGAGCTGCTGTGCAAGAGCTGACCCAATGGAGTAGAACTTGCTTCAGTGCAACTTTGGTGCTCACTGAGTCTGCCCCTTGAGTGTGTTGCTCATGGATGTGTAGAGTTGTAATCTGGCATGGTCTGAAACTGTCTTCCAGGTGCACTGGCTCTGGGGCCTTGGGGATATGCAAAGCCAGCCACTACCTGTACCCTGCCTGGGGCCACCCAGTACCAGCTACAGAGTGATCTGCAGATGGCTGCTACTTGTGTTGGACTTGGAGATGCTCAGGAGAGGCCAAGCTGTGAACCTTGGCAAAATGCTGCTAGTACTGGGCCTAGGGCCACTTATTGAGAGGTATGGGGCATGCTGACACCAGCTGCTGCTTGTTTGAGAGATTTTAGAAAAGTCTGAAGCCTGAGCCAGGATAGGCCATTCATATGGAAAAGCCACCACAAACAGCTTGGGTAGGGCTGCAAATTGGGTGGGGCAGGTCTCAGAGAATCACCAGGGTGGGATGACTGTGTAGACCCTGTTGACAGAGACTCAGATATGGCTGCCAGTCAGTTCTGTTGAGGGGAAGTCCCAGCACTCTGATCTGGGAGAAAGCTGCCCCTGAATTCTTGCCCTGAAGCCAGACAACTTAGTTCCTCCTTGTATGTCCCTGGATCCTTTCAAACTGCTGCCTCAGTGGTGGAGCTCAGAGGGAGTGAGTTCAAGTAAGTCTGTGTGCAGGCCCTTTAAGGGGAATTGCCTGGGACTCCAGCAGCCTCTGTGTCACTCAGCCACAAACCCCACTGTTTTTTACAGCCCAAAGTTATGGAGACTTCTCTCCCTGGCACTGGAACCCTGGGCTGACAGTTCTGGAGTGGAGCTAGGACCTCTTGTTTCTCACAGGAGGCCTCCTCAGAAGACTAGGATATATCTCTTCAGATTAAAAACATGACACACGTGGTGTCAGACCAGCCCAGTCCAAGCCCCCGCCCCTCCTACTAGTCTCAATGTGCTTTCTTCTTTACTTCTCATTGTAGGACTTCCATTCAGCCAGATTTCAGGCAGTTCTGAACGATAGTTGTTCTGTATTCTAGTTGTAATTTTGATGTGGTTGTGGGAGGATGTGAGTACCAGCATTTATTTATGCTGCCTCAGCAGACTAGGACTTTAAAGCAGTTATAATAAGTATGTGTGAGTTAAAAAAATATTAACAAATATTTTTATTGATTTTAGAGAGAGAGAGAAAGAGGGAGAGAGAGAGAGAGAAAAAAAAATGTTGTTCCACTTATTTATGCATTCATTGTTTGATTTTTCTATATGCCCTGACCAGGTATTAAACCCACAACCTTGGCGACCTGGCCTGGGCCAAGAAACATATATTTTTTAATGAGCAGCAAGCAGAAAATCTTAACAGAAAAATGAAAACTATCTTTAAAAGGAAATTCTAGACTGAAAATACAATGTCTGAAGTGAAGAATTCACTGGATGGTTTTTACAGCTGGTTGGAGATGGAGGAAGTAAGGATCCATGAATTGAAGACAAAACCATAAAAATTATCCAATCTGAAGAACAGAGAGAAAAAGGATTGAAACAAAATAAACAGAACTTCAGTAACTTGTAGGAAAATATAAAGCTGTCTAACATATATGTAATTAGAATCCCTGAAGGAATTCTAATTACATATATAATTATATATATAATTCTAATTACATAGAAAAGTCTGAGTATGGTTGTGATGACATTAAGGGGCCATTGCTCATTCTGAAAGGTGTATGAGTGCCTTGAAATTATAGAAACATTCATTTAAAATGCACATATTAAAGTATGGATGGCATGAGGCCTGGGATTCTTTAAAATATTTCACCAAAAACAAAGGAAAGAGAAATGAAAGAAAAAGAAGGAAGAAAAGAAAGAATAGATGAAGCAAGTGTGGCAAAATCTTGATAATGTTGAATCTGGGTGATAGATTTTATGAGTTTATCATATTCTTTTTTTTTTCAAGAAAAATGATTTTAAATATAATAATGTTACATGCAATAAACATTAATATTTCAAGTATCATATTCTACTTTTGTGTATCTTTGAAATTTTTTATTTCAAAAAGTTTCCAACAAAGAACTAAAGTTGTGCCGGGTACACGGCATTATACAGGTACCAGCACATTGTCATAATGACTGTGTAGCAAGTAGCTGCCACCAAGACACAGTTGCAAACAAGACCAAAGGACTGTGCTCACAAAAGTTCCATGCACAGGGAATGGGACCCAGGCCACCACAGGTAACAAATAAAGAAGACAGAATCAGGTGGCAGTAAATGCTATGAAAAAAATAAACGAGATGGGACATCTGGGGGAGGCCATGTTTGAGTGGAATTATATGTGAAGGGGGATCCAGGCAAAGGTTTAGAGTCGAAGAGCTGTAGGCAGAGGGACCAGCACCTGCAAGGCCTGTCTTGTCTGGGAGCAGGTGGAAGGCTGAGGCTGGTATAGAGGCAGAAGTGGGTGGAAGGAGGTGGGTCAGAGAAGTGGGCAGTGGCCACATTACTTAGGACATTTGCTGGCAGCAAGGAGTGCTTGGCTAGAAAAACGGAGTCCCAGGGTAGGCAGGAATAACACATTTAGGAAAACTCTTGCAATACCTTGAAAAGCAGACCAAGTGTCCACTGGGCCATAGCTCTATGAGAAACCGGGAAAGAACCAGAATGTTAGTGTATGTTGGTTGTTCTCCAGCGTCTATAGGAAGATATTATTAGTAAGAGATGAACCCTGGCCGGGTGGCTCAGTTGGTTGGAGCGTCACCCCATACACCAAAAGGTCTTGGGTTCAATTCCGGGTCAGGGCACATACCCAGGTTTTGGGTTCAATTCCCGCTGGGACATGTATGGGAGGAAACTGACCGAAGTTTCTCTCTCTCTCTTTCCCACTCTCTTTCTCTCCCTTCTTCTAAAATTAATTTTAAAACCTTTATTTTTAAAAAAGAGGTAAGTTCAGGGGGAAAACGACAAGTTTCCAAGAAGAAGTGAAAGAAAATAGGGGAATCTAGACATTTGTGTTTCCGTGGATATAGGAAAGCTAACTGCTTCTATGCCCTAAATTACAGGAAGTAAGACTGAAAAGCCTTCAGACAATATCCATAAAGGGATTCAGTCCTGTGGCAAACATCTAATTAAAAGAGTTGCATTTCCTATTTAAGCTCCTTCAGATGGCCCCAAGGTAAGCAAGAGGAAGATGACAAGGAGGCTTGGATTTGAGGAAGAAAAAGTCAACAACAATAACAATAATAAAAATAGGTCTGACAACTGTGTCCAGGAAGGAACTTTAGCTTTGGTTATGAGAATGAGGAATGGATTGGAAGCAAATAGATCCAAAGGCTGTTTTAGAAGAAGGGAATTGCCAAAAGACCCACGCACGTGACCGAATAAAGCCCTGGGCTATTGGAGCCTAAAGGCACACTCAGTACCCCCAACTTGCCCAAGTAGGAATCAGGCTAACGGTGGAAGCTGTGCAGTCCCAAGGGAGGCCCCACCCCCAGGATGTGGCCAGGCTAGATGACAAGCAAGAAACTATTTCCTAGGACTGGAGCTGGGACTTCAGAGGACAATAGATAAGAAATTCCTCCAAGACAGAAAGAGTCTAATTAAATTACTTTCTCCACTACCATGCACAGGTCCTCACAAACACCTCAGGACCATCGTGTAGACTAGAGACTCTTACATGTGCCCCATTCTTCCCATTGCCAGAGGAGGATTTTTATTGTAAAGGGAGCTTTAGTATATTGGATAGTGTCTCCCAAAAATTCATGTCGGCTGTAACCTCAGAATCTGACCTTACTGGAAATGGGGCCTTTGCAGGTGTGATTAAGGTAAGGACTAAGATGAGAGCATGCTGGATTGTGGTAGGCCCTTTATGAATGAGTGTCCTTAAAAGAGACAGAAAACAACATACACAGACACGCAAGGAAGGCCAAGTAAAGGCAGAGACAGATGCTGCCACAGCAGGAAAGCCAGGAGCCACCAGAAGCTGGAAGAGACAAGAAAAAATCCTTACCGAGTCTCCAGAGGGAATGTGGTCCTACCAAACCGTGGTTTGGGATTGCTGGTTTCCACAACTGGAAAAGAATCAATTTCTGCTTCAAGTCACCAACTAGTGGTAATTTGCCATGGCAGCCTTAAGAAACCATGCGGGAGTATGCTGCCTCTTAAAGCCTCTGCCCACCAATGATACACATGATTCCTGCTCACGTGTGATTGTTAGAGAGCAGTTCTTGGCCACTCTTAACTGCAAGGAAAAGAATCTTAATTTGTCCCAAAAGAGAAGAGGAAACCACTGCAGAAAGATGTTTTGTGAAATGGTTCACCATTGCATAGCATGGGCCGTCAATCATTTCAGTCGTTTACCCAGTGGATGGGCGGAGGGTGCAGATAACTTGCTCTTAGTTCACAGAGCTGATGAGGGGCTGTGTATCACCCGGATAGCCTACATTTTGGAAAGGATGCAATGACAGGGTAGAATTTGGGTTGGTTCTCTTTGGGAGTAGGCGTGTTCTATATATCAGAAGAAGAGTGTTAACAAGTATCTGGTGACTAGAAGGACAGATTGTGGCAGAAACTGCTAGCTCTTTACCAAAAGTCAATTATCTTCATCCTCTGAACATAGCTGGAATACATTTCCCAGCCTCCCTTGCAGTTAGGCGTGGCCACATGACTAAGTACAGTCCAATTAAATGAAAGCAAGAAAGATGTCATTACTGGCCCCCGGTTTTTAAAAAGCAGGCAAGCCCCCTTCAAACTCTCTCTCCCCTTCTTCTGGAGAGATGAAGACGACGATGAAAAGGCCTCCAGGGATGGCAGAAACACAGGATGCAGAGAAGAGCCACCTGCCAACCACACGCGCTCACCTCGGACAGTGAAAGGAGAAAACAACTTCCATTACATTTGAGCCGCTGCCTATTTCGAATCTGTTCTAGCAGCTGGAATTATCCTGTGTGCCCAGTCGAAGTGATAGGCATGGATATATGTGGAAACGGCTTCTGATAAGGGCATGTTTAGTTGAAAATGCCTGTTAGACATTAAAATACATGTGTCAACTAAGCAGCTGAGTCAGGAACTCAGTGGAAAACTCAAGACTGGAGTAAAACATTGTGAGTCATCAGCACGTAGTAAAAGCCACAGAAGTAGATGAGACACCAAAGTGGGGAGCAGGTAGACAGGGAAAGAGGGTCACAGACACGTTCAGAGACCATCGAAATAATATCTGAAGTTCCAGCTGAGGAAGACGAAGGAGCCAGGCAGGGAGACTGGGCAGCAGCACGTGGCTAGGAGACACCAGGAGAGTAAGTATCTCCACAGGAGCCAGTTATGTGGAAGCTGCTGGGAGATCAGGTGAGACAGCAAAGCAGCCAGTGTTCTGGAGGACAGAGCCATGCCGAGCTTGACAAGACAGTTTCAATCGGGTAAAAGAGATAAAACTCGGGCCGGAAACTGCTGTAAGGAACATGAAGAAGACGGTGCCGATACACAGCTCTGCCTAGAATTTTGCTGTTCCAAGGAGAAGGGTTTGGATGGTAACTAAAGGGGGATGTAGGGCCAGGGAAAGGTTTGTAAAATAGATGTTTGTGTGCTGATGGGAATAATCAGGTTGAGAGGGAAAAACGGATGCAGCAGAGAGAAGAGAAAAGTGCAGGAGCAAAGAGCTAAGACACAGAGGGTGAGACCCAGAGCCCAAGAGACCTTCGGTAGGAGGAAGGCCACGGAATTCATCAGACACTGTCTCCGTGGGTCTCACTTCCTGCACTGGTTGGGATGACAGATGGCCTCTGTTTCTGGAAGGCAGGCAGAGACCGGCTGCTGTTCTGTTGTTCTTGCTGCGGGTTTTCATTTGTCATCCTTGATACCAGAGAAAGTGACTTCCAGTGTCCCAGCCTGCTCTCAGCTGTGCTCTGGGGAATTAGGGAAAGGTCAAGGACTGGTGCTTGGGCTAGGACAGTGGTAGGCAAACTGCGGCTCGCGAGCCACATGGTTTGCCACTCTGTTGACTAATGAGTTTGCCGACCACTGACCTAGACTCTCGATTCCAATAATTACAGGCTGTTGTTCCTTGGGATTAAGCCCCTATCCCAGTGGTCAGCAAACTCATTAGTCAACAGAGCAGCAAACCACGGCCCGCAGTTTGCCAACCACTGGGATAGGATGTTAACGAGGAATGCTAATTGGCAAGAGACATCTGAGAATAAGGTGAATATCAGTCAAGTCAAATTTGTGAGGTCCAGCCCCTCCCACCCCCTACTCTGCTCTGGCCACCTCCTGACTTCCTCCCTTCCCAAATGGGGGTTTATCCTTCCTCTGACCATGAGATCAACCTTCATTCTTGCATTCCCCTTTCTCACCACCCGGTGTCATCAGAAGCCCACTCTAAGGAGCAGACCATGCTGCTCCAGGAGGGTCAGACAGCGACTCACTGCTTTTTTAAAGAAGCGTTAGCAGGTGATATGGAGCCAGAGGTACCCCTTTGCTCTGAGGATCTTTACAGTTGGCAAGAGTAAGAATCTTAGACGTTCATTGTTGAGAAGGGTCTTCCAAACCATCGAGTTGCATCCATTTGAAATGGCTGGAGGTGCCAAGGGGCAAGGAGAGAGACAAAATGATCCTTCCTAAAACCATTTCCAACCAAACAACCCTTAGACCAGGGGTGGGCAAACTTTTTGACTCGAGGGCCACAATGGGTTCTTAAACCGGACCGGAGGGCCGGAACAAAAGCATGGATGGAGTGTTTGTGTGAACTAATATAAATTCAAAGTAAAGGAGTGGAGTGGAGAGCAAGAGAACCGGATAGAACAGCCAGATCCGGCCCGCAGGCCGTAGTTTGCCCAAGGCTGCCTTAGACCCTCTGCCCACTAGATGGGGAGTCCACTGTCTCCCGGAGAACTCAGTGTTAGCTTGAGCATCCCGTATGAGCAGCCAGAGTGGGGCTGTGGGAGGCTTAGGGACAGGCACGAGGCTCACACCCTACATTAGAAGGGTAGTTCTATTTTAGAGGCAGGAACTGGCTTTAGCAACCGTCCACTGTGGCTGTCCCAGGCTCTCAGATGTTTCTCAGGAGGAAAGAGATGCTCCATGGCCTCTGGACCCTAGGGTCACCTCTCAGGCCCCCATGAGCCAGACTGGAGTGCTCTGTGTGACCCTTCCCCCATGGGCCTGCTTCTCTCCCAGTGACAACACTTTCGAGGGGCTGGGTTCCATCTGAGGTTGGTCTCCCCTCAGGAAGATGAGGCCCAGGGATCCCTGGGGTGCGGCCTGGCTGACAGCAACCTCCAACCCAGCCTTGGGGGACCAGAGAAGCTGCATTTGACCGGGCCAGTTAGCCCGTGGGGGGAAAGGCGGGAGAAAAGGGTCAGGATAGAAATAATACCTAACTCAGGAGAACTTATAGAAAGTCCGACTGAACTTTCTGTCATGTAGTTTAAGATGTTTCTTCTCCGGCATCAATCTGGACCACCTTTTCCTCTTACTCACTCGCCTGGTGCAGCAGGGACCCGAAAGGAAGCTGTGCTTTCGCACTTCCAGACCCAGCTGAGTAGCAGAAGCATCTGCAGCCAGTGCCCACCAGGTGGCGACAGAGTCCCGGCGATGCCAGCAGAGTCCCCGTCCACTCCAGACCCCAGGTTCCTGGGTCCTGGCGGAGGGGCTCTTGCCCTGGAAATAAGTGTCTAGGCCACCACCTCCTCTCCCTGGCCACCCCTGAGTCGGCCGCCATTGGTAACTTCCATTTTTACAGCAGCGTGGTGCTTAGAAAGCCGATTCTTGTGCCTTATATTTCAGTTGGTGGATGTCCTGAGGGTAGGGGGCAGGCATTCCTGCACCCATTTTACAGTTGAGGAAATAGAACCTGAGAGCGATTTTGAGATGTAGTCAAGGCCACACAGTAAATGCAGAGCTGACTCAGACCAAGGTCATCTGGATTCTGAACCCCAGGTTTTCTCTGCCAGACCCCACTGCCCCCTTTCCTTAGGAGTCACTCGTGCTATTTCAAATAGAGCACAACCTGGGTGCTTGATCCCATAAATCCATCCGTGGCACCCTTGATGGGGCCCATCTGGTCTTCAGAATGCTGCCACGCCCTCAGGGCAGGGCCCAGCTCTGCCATGGGGCATAGGACGCTGAGAAGGAGGCAGTGCCTGGTGTGGGCATGCATGTCCCCTGGAATAAGAGCATAGGCAGGACCCTATCGCCAGGAAGAGGGAGGTGGGGGTGTGGCTAAGGCTGGACTTGGGTCTGCCCTGGGAAAGGCTGCTGAGCATAAAGGAAACGCTCCAGTACCTGAATTTCCAGCAAATTCTAGCAAGCATGTAAGTAAGGCAGACAAAGCTGGGAGATAGAGGTTTTGCTTCAACACAGGACCTCTTCCTGGCACAGAGCAGAAGCTATGAGAACATACAACTAGAAGGCAGTCGGCAGACCTGGGTGGGTGGGACCAGGAGAGGGGAGACAGCTCCTGGGCAGGCAGTGTGCAGAGAGGACAGACAGAGCTGTTGAAATTCAGTCTCGGCTGCAAGTCTCACCGTCAGCACTAACAGCTCCGGAGTCCCAGCCCCAATATCCCAGTCTGTAAGAGGTGTCAGGTGCGCACCCCTCAGAGAAGCTGTGGGCGCCAAAGGGCGCTGCGGAATGTATGCAGCTAGATCATCCTGGCTGGCGGGCAGGCGAGCTAGCAGAGAAGGAGCCCCCTCCCTCTGGTCTGGAGTCCGTGTGGACAAAGGCAATGATTTTCTCATTGTTCTCAGGCCCCAGGGACTCTGGGAGGGTGGCAGATTTGGGGGCTCTGTGCCAGGCTGCATCTCTGCACCCCATCTCCCTGGGAAGATGCAGAGGAACGGGGTGCAGCCAGCCGGCACACAGTCGGGAGCAGCTGAAAGCAGCGGCTTTGCTATTAATGTAGTCGGTAAATAAGTAAAGGAGGGCTTAAGCTTCGTGCACTGCAGTCAGCTTAGAACCACAGGGCAATTAGCGCAGCAGGGCTGCGGGCTGCCAGGCAGGTTGAAATGAGTGAGTTCACTTTCACTAAGGCACCCCGGAGCGCAGAAAACACAGCCCAGAGCGGAGCCCGCCCTCCTGCAGCCCAGGAGGGCCATGGCCTGGGAGTGGGGATGGTGGGCCCAGAACTGCTGAGACCATCATGGCAGGGGACCAGGTGTCTGCATGCACACGTGTGCACGTGCACGCATGCGTACACATACACACACAGCAATGCCCAGGGAGCACCCTGCCTGCGATGATCAGTGTCCTGTTCTGGCTGATCCTCCCTTTGCACATGGCAAACGCCGTTCAGATGTCTCTGTGCACTGACATGACACATGTGAGGGAAGCAGGAGTGCCTCCGCTGTGGCCTCTGCAGCCGGGGACGTGCATGCACAAGGCCTGGGCGGACCCATCGTGCACACGGAGTATCCGGTTTCACCATCCTTGGCCACTGCAACCTCAGCCCTGGATGCGCATTGCCTCTCTCCTTTCCTCCCTCTCCACCCTTCTTCCATTTGTTTATTCAACAGAGAGTCATTGCGTGTGTGCCATGCACCAGACAGCGTTAGGCTCTGAGCACAGGAAGACGTGCAAGACACAATGCTTGCCTGCGGGAAGCTTCAAGCCAGGCAATGACAACAGCTAAGAAAGCAGGTGACTGCGTACACAATGGCAGGTGCAGCCTGGAGGCACCATCCAGCTCAGGCCAGCGAAGGTTTCCCCGAGAGAAAGGTGTGAGCTGCGACCTGAGTAATGAGAGGTTGAGGTGGCCAGGCGGAAGGGAGGTGTATGCGTTGGCGCCGTTCCCCCCAGAGGACACAGTATGTGCAAGGTCCACGGGAGGCGGATCTCCGCGTCTTCAGAATCATCTGTGGTCCAGCTGTCCAGAGCAGAGCAGGGGGTGGCCAAGGGCCATGCGGGTGATTCTGAGACAAGGCGGGGCAGTGAGCACAGGGCCCTATCACCAAGGGTCTCGCCAGCCTCGTGAGGAGTTCAGATTCCATCCTGAGCGATGAGGAGCCACCCGGGCCTTTAGCCCAAGGACTGACACGATGCTGTTTGCATTTTTGGATGATCCCTCTGGCTGCTCAGAGGAAGCAGAGGCTGGGACAGGGGCAGGCAGAGCAGTGCGGCCAGTGCTCCTGCCTGCTCTCCTCCTGGTGGGGGCCAGGGGAGCCTGGCAATGTTGAGCTGGATGGAGAAGGCCGTGGCAGTCGCTCAGGCCTTCAGCAAGTCTGCTGGCTCCCGGTTTTGGGCAGAGGGGAGCCTGTCAGAACGGCTGGAAGGAGGGCTGTTAAGGCTGACAGGATGCGACCCTAGGGCCCACCTGAACCCAATCAGCCTTGGCCAGAGGGACATTGTGCGGAGGGGGCTCCCACTTAATATCCTTGGAGACACATTCAGGAGGAATGTGGCCCCTCCCCCAGCTGCCTGACCCCTCCTCTGACCCCAGCAGAGTGCCCTTCTGGCAAGTCCTGTCCGGGAGGAGGCTGCCCAGGGCTTGGGGCTGGGGCAGAGGGCAGCTGGGCCAGGGCTCTGGGGGAGGGAGAAGGATGGAGCGGGGCCACGGAGCATTCTCAGGCTGGCCCCGCCAGGGCCCCTTTCTCTCCATGAGATCATATCTGGGTCAAAGAGCATGTAAAGCAGGCAGACCCTGGCAGCCACACAAAGCCCATTCAGCCAGGGCCTATTCACGCACCTCCTCTCCCCCAGAGCCTGCACCGCAGCGACCCCAGCGCAGTGCCTAAGCCCCAGCTTTGATGTCCAAGAACAGAAAACGGCGATTAAATGTTGTTTTAAAGAGGCAGTGCTCACTCCCTCCCATCTGTCAGGAGAAAGCTGAGGCCTAAGTAGGGAAGAGTGTGGGGGAGGGACAGGAGCCTGCGGGGGGGGGGGGGGGGAGGGGGAGGGAGACCCCAGGAGGGGTGAGGCCTGGGGAGTGCCCAGGACCAGAGAAGAAAGGGATGGATGGATGGCTTGGAGGAGTGGAGACAGGGGCTCAAAATCAAACCCAATATATTTTTGGCAAAGAATTGTTTCCAAGGTGAGAAATATGGGGAGAGGGAATGAATGTGAGACAGAGACACAAAAGCAAAAACAAAAAAAGAACAACAAAAACACACACACAAGAGAAAGGAGGAGTGGAGACAGAAGAAAGATTAGGTGAAAGGAAAAAAGAGATGAAGGGAAGGGAAGATGAGAGAGAGGAGCAGAGAGAAAAGAGAAGGAAGTAGACAGACAGATAAGTCACGGGCTGGAGGGCTGGAGAGAGCCCTGCTGTGTTGTGTCTGGGAAGGGTGTCCAGCCAGTGTGTTCTCAATTCGGTTCCCTCTGCCCCTCGGACAAAGGGGATGGAAGGCCCCTCTTCCAGTCCATGCCCAAGCAGGCAGGTGAGGCAAAGGACAGGGCCCCTCACAGGCTGCGGTGCCGGAGGGTGCAGGGCAATGGCTCCCAGTGACCCCCAGTAATGCAGGTTAGGTGGGCCCCGAGGACTGGTTCCCCACCGGAAGGCGCTGTGTCCTGGGTTGTAGTGAGGAGATGGGTTACTTTGGTCGGAGCAGGGCAGGCAGAAGGCTTTGGGCAGAGGCACTGAGCCAGCAGGTCTAGGACTGGGCAGAACTGGTTTCCTAGCTCGACAACCAGGGCAAAGCTCCCAGCCCCAGGGAGGGGAAAGGAAGGCCTCGAGAGGACACCTTGGCCCAGAGACAGGGAGAGGAGGCGGGAGGGTGCCCCCGGAGTTTGGTGGGAATGCTTTATTTATTCTGCTGGTGGTGATGCTGGGCTTGCACCCCACCTCTCACCTGTGCCTTTCCCTCTGGTCCAATCTCCTTTCTCCATGGGGCTTGGCTGCCACAGACCCAGGGGCCTTAAAAATTGGGTGGCAGCTTCTTGCTGAGAAATTTCTGACGCTTGCTGAAGCTAAGACGTAAAAATGTCTCTATTAATGAAGACCAGACAGAAGACACCCTGCCTCTAGAGTCCCAGAGAGACAAACCTAATTTGGTATCAGGAGATGTGGAAGCAAGTTCTGACTCCGCTACTCATCAGCTGTGTGATCCGGAGCAAGCTGTGCCAACACAAGCCCAGGGAGCCTCGGCGGCCCACCAGGCCAGCTCCCCAGGGCAGCGCACTGGCGCTGCCAGCGCTGCTCCCGGCCTCCCACAGCCACCGGGCCAGGCGCCTCCCGCAGCACAGGGCCAGGCGGCCAGGACTGCCCGGCTGAAGGAACGATGAGCCCGTGCCTACTTCACACGCTGCACCACGGGTCGTGATAGCACCGTCGTGCCCAGTTTTCTTTACAAGTATTAGAAAAATACGTCATGGAGTAGGTCTGTGCCTGGTAAATGGGACATCAAACTGACGCATGAATATGGCTGAATGTGGAGTCCAGAGCTTTCTCTTCCCTCCGCAGATGGAAATCTCAGTTCCTCTATGTCCCCCACCCAAGAAAAGGCAGAGAAGACAAACCAGTTTTTACAAACAGGGACACTTCATGCCAGAGACAACTGAATTAACTTTATTCTCTTCTAACTGCAGATTCAAGGTATACAACTGAACATTGCTATTTTTCTTATGAGACTTATAAATAAAAATACAAAAAAATGTTCACTACAAAAAAATCTACTGTTAGTAGGATGTAAAAAATATTCTCTTTGCTATAGAAGGCACAACTTCACTTAGTGACACATGGAGAAACCTGCAGCAGTAAATTCATTTTTTCCTTTAAATGTTGTCAGAACACTGGAATTACAAAGAAACGCATCCATCTACACGAAACGAAGGCAAAGGCGCAGAGCTCACCCAGGACCGCACAACTGGGAGGGGACGGCTTCGGGGCTGGGCAGATGGGACTGGCAAGCAAACCTGGGGTCACCAGGCTGGGGCTGGGACAGGGGCGGCGGGGGGGAGTGAAACAAACCAACAGAAATGAAAGGGGGTAAGGGGGAAGAGGGACAGAGCAGCGGAAGGGAGAGAGGAGAGAGAGAAAGATTTGTACAAAAAGTAACCAGTATAATTGAAGAAACAAAATTGGGCAACCTCCTAAAATTAGGCTAAGAGGAGGTGCTGAGGTAGACATGAACTAGAACAGCAATTAATTAAAACACTATCTGTAACACAGCGATCGGACTGGCACTTGTGCTGTCACGACAAAAGACGAGCCACAAAAACAAACAAACAACGAAACAAAACATAACACCCAAACCAAAGGCTGGGCTTTGCTTGGTCCAGCAGGGCCGCGGGGCCCCCAGTGCTTTACTTTACATACATATATGTATATATTTATATATATTTATCTTTATATAGATGGGTCGGATGTCACGGTGCACCACCACGGCGCCGTCACCTTACACAGATCATGCATAACGCTAAGTGAACAAGTTCTAGGACACACGCCAGGGGGCAGGTACCCTGTCTGCAAAGCGGGCACCAGGGACTTGGGGAGCAGGGCTGCTGGCTAACAGGCCGGTGGGGCCTGCACCCCTGTCCCCAGCCTATCTCCTGGCCCTCTCCTGGCTGGCTCTGCCTCCCGCCCTCCCCGCCCCCATCCGTTTCCGTGGAGCGTTCGTCTGGCTGTTGACCTCCCGCTGAAATGTCAAGGCAGGTGCTGCCATGAAGCTCCCCAAAGGAGGAAACAAGATGGGAGGGGAGAGCAACGTACCACAGCCTAGAAAAACGAACAGACGGCTTCTTCTTTTTCTGCTTCTGTCTTACATCCCGTGCTTTCACTCCTGCTGGGCTGGCAGGGACCGGGCCACAGATCTGCCCCCTGCCGCTCACTCCCCTGATGGAGGGAGCCCAAAGGCCCTTTCCCTCCCGGGCCTCCACCCGCAGCTGCTGCACCAGCAGCACCCCGAAGGGTGCCACGCACCTTGAGAAAAACTGCAGCAGGTTTTTTTCCTTTTCTTTTTTCTAAACATGGAAAACTCTTCAGGCACCAATATTAAACAAGCCTACATTGCATCCCTGGATTGTACTGAATCACTGGGTCCCCCAGCCTCCTTCCCCACCCCCTCACCCCAGATCCACCTTCCTCACATCCGTGGCCTCCTCCAGAGCAGCAGTGATAGTTACTATTTATATCTCTCTTGCTATATATCTCTCTATATATATCTGTCTGTCCTATACACGTAGGATCTTAATGCTTCGAGCAAGTGAAGGAGGGACTGGGGAAAGAGCACGCGTGAGGGCAATGTCACTGGAAGCATCGGGGACACGCCTGTAGGAGTGAGCCCAGGGAAGGGACTGGGACCAACCTGGACTCTGCAGACTGGAGAGCGTGAGATGCTGGACAAGGCAGCAGCGAGCAGGGTGTCCGCCGTCCACAGCCAAAAGCAGAAGGTGGCCACGGGCCAGATGGCAGAGAGAAGAGGGGAGTAAAGCCACTCAGACCTCACCTGAGGGGGAGCAGCCTTGCCCCTCCTAGTCTCCAAGCCCCCTCTATCTAGACACAGCAAAATCTCCAGATGATTCCTGGCCCTCACCTTGCCCTTAGGCCTGGCCACGACGGCCTTGGCAAGATCAGAATTCTCATCTTCGTGAGCAGGAACGAAAAGGAGGCATGCTGGCCTCTGTCCAGGGTGTCTGAGGCTTTGTGGAGGCCGAGGGGGAATAAAGCAAGCTACAGGTCTTTCACCCAGCGCCCTTCAGAAACTGCAGTCTGGGCCCCTCTCCCTGCCTCCCTACTGGGGTTCCCTGGGGCCCGAGGGGCACAGGTCCGACTTAGTACCGTCCAGTGCTGTGCCAGCAGATGCCACACTGCCTGACCTCACATCGTACACAAGCAGCACACGCACACGCACACACACACACAAAGGGACATTTTGGTGGTGGTGTTTTTTTTTGTCTTTTTTTTTTTTTCCTATGCACATTACAAAAGGAAAGGGCAAGGGCCTGTAGAACTGGCGAAGGAACTAACAAACATTACAAAAATATTACAATTTGTAAGATTAGCTCCACCCTCTTAGCTTTTATGCAAAGGGGAGGAGACCCCGGCTGCTGGGTGGTGGGGCCAGTGAGAGTGTCAGCCAGGTCTATGGAATAGTTTGATTTCTTTTCCTTCCCCACCAAAGTTCGATGACATCTTGCTGTTAAAACACTGTCTCCTGGGACTAACAGATCCCGGGGCCAGCCAGTCCCCCTTTCTTCCCAGACTGGGGGAGGAAGCCATAGTGCACAATGAATTTCTACAGACTGCTCCTCCCCAAAGATTTCCCTCTTCACATTATAAACACAACTGCTCTAGTCACGGATTTCAAGTTTAGCTTTTTCCTTTCCCAAGCACTAACTCATTATTATAATTGCAAAGTAGCATCCTCCCTATTTATCATCTCTAATCAACAGTCCAGCGACATGCCCCCGCCCCCAATACTATACCCCCAACAGTTTTTAAGGCCTTCAAATTGGGTGGGCAAGACTGGAGGGATGGGGCCAAGGGACAGGGGGTGGTCACAGCAGCACCCATCCCTCCGACTTCCCTATACTCCTCACAATGCTTCTCCCCCAACTGCTTCCCTAAACCACTTTTTAAAACCTAAGATAAAAATGCAGCCACAACTTTCTCAAAGAGAGAAAGGAAAGAAAATAACTTTTAGAAATAAAGCATGAGATGAAACAGAGGGCCCATCCCACAGTGAACACAAACATGGCAAATGTGCTTTCCTAAGCTCGGGGCGGAGGCTGGGGAGAGCGGGCAGCACGCCGCAGACCAGCAGGAGGGGACAAAGGAACGGGACGAACATAAGAGGTAGCTTTCAGAAAACAACACCCCACCCAGCGCAGCAGAACCATGACTGGCACATCCCTCGCAGCCAGGAAACAGACCAATTTTGGCAATGATAATGCACACAGAGGCGCGTCGCGCACAGAGGTGGGGTCGCACACAGAGGCGGGGTTGCGCAGATGCAAGGATCTGAATAACACAAGCCCTCAGACCCAGCAAACTGTAAGAAAGGCGGGGATTGTGTCCAGAGTGTTTTAGGCTGAACCGATGTGGGGCATGATGAGCTCATGCTCTGGGCAGAGCCAACAGTGACTCCAAAGGCCCCCAATACACCTCCCCCTCTGCCCACCTTCCGAGGACCCAGCCCCCACACCCAGGTCCCAAGGACTCCATCCTTCTGTGCAGCTCCTTCCAGCTGGAAGATGGTTGCTCCGGGATGGGGGCCTTGGCCAGCTAACAGGTACTAAGCCAACTATTAATTTACACAAGAAACAGAAAAGGACTCCCTCCCCATTCTTCCAACCCCAACCAAAAAGAGAGATGCAGGGGTTACAAAAGCTCACGAGGTCACAAAAAACTGAGGTAATTCAAGCACAATGTGCTAACAGGGGAACCGGGACACACAAAAGAAGTAACACAAGGCCGAAGCGCTTTCAACAACTCCTCTTCCTGTGGCCTGGGCGGTGGGTGGGAGGGAGGCGGGGGGGGGGGGTGAGCCAGGAATTCCGTGCCCTCTCTGGACCTGGGGTTCCCACTGTGCTCACCAGGTCTGGGGTGTTTAAAAGGTCCCCAGAATGACTCAACAGCACCCCCCTTGGCCAGCACCCTGACTCCCGGCAGGTGTCCCCTTCTCCGGGGGAGGGCACACCTGGAGGACATCCACAGCCTCCCCTGGGACAGCAGCCCTCTCACAGATTCCTTCTCCCAGGGACTGAAGGAGGGTGGCAGGGAACCCTGTCCAGGTGTTGGGGGACTCATGTATTTGTATGTATTTAGCTGTTTTTCCATCTGGGAGGCAAATCTCTCAGGACAGGGCTTTCTGAGGGTGGGTCTTCCATTTGCTTTGTGTTCTCAGAGGCTAAGGGTGGGAGTGGGGCTCTGGATCGGACACAGATTCTCCACTAAGGAGCTGAGGCGGGGAGCGGGGGGAGGCTGGGCACTCCCTGAACTGGAGGACAGGAGGCAGGGGGAGGTGGGGACCAGGTCTGGGGGAAGGGCAAGAGCCTTGAGGCTCCTGAAGACCATGAGGGACATGCAGATCTGCAGAGCAGAGGGAAGCAACAGGTGAAATGAGTGATGGGAGGGGAAGAAGCACCCTTCCCCACCCCAATCTGCCCCCAGCAAACCAGCTGCCACTCTGAGTGTCAGCCAGCGACCCCACCATCTGCAGATCCCCTCTGACCCCCTCAGAGCCTCCATCTTCTGAGAAGGCTGAGGATGGCAGGCAGAGACTGGCTCTGACCCGAACACCCCTCACCTTCTTCCCAGACTCCATTTCTGGACATAAAAGAGGGTCTGAGCATAACAAAACCCCCTCCCCCCCCCCCCGACCCAAAAAATTAGGCCAACCTCCAGCAAGGAGAGGAGGGATGGAGGCCCGGGAAGGGGCCATGGCCGGGCATCCTGGTCAACTGGAGCCCCAGAGAGACTCCAAGGCCAGACAGCTATCAGGTTTCCTTTTTCTTCCTTTTTCCCTTATATATAGACATGTATTTTTTGCACAATCCTTCCTCGACTCCATCCTGCTCTAACTCCTCCTCTCGCTCCTGCTCCTCTGACCCCGCCCGGCCTGGCTTCACACGTAGCACAGGTACAGGTACGTCTTCTCTATCCTCCAGTCGGGTGGGATCTCCTCGGGCTTGTGGCCCTTCATGTGCTTCTGCATGGAGGACAGGCTGGGGCAGTACTCGGTGCAGATGGTGCACTGGTAGGGGGAGGCACCGTTGTGCGTCCTCAGGTGCTTGATCATGGCCGAGTAGTCCCGGGAGCGCTGGTGGCACAGCTTACACTCGAAGGGCTTCTCACCTGTGGAAGGAGGGCAGAGGGAGAGCTGTGAGCACCTCCCCTGGGGCGCACTGGGCCCTCGCCCACCCTGGTCACACTTCCCAGCACGGTGGATGCACCTGGCATGGTAGCCGTAGTCATACATGGCAGCTGAGCGCCTGAAATATGCCAGCAACCGGGGCCTAGTCTTCATGGTATTTCCTGTCACTAATTGAACAGCTGCATGCAGCCAGTGGCGGCGGTATGCAGCACAGCCCTAGTCCCTAGCCTTCCTCTTCTTCACTCTCCCACAGGAGGGACATGGGGGTCTGGAAAGGGGGCGGGGAGGCCCAGAACTTCCTTGGGGATGGCCCTTCAGCAGTCCCGTCCAGGGTAACGGGGCTACAGATGGTGGGGAGTAGGGGTGCGGTGAGATGAGAGACCTTGTCCTTCAAACATCTGCATCTGGGCTTGCGTATCGTCACAGGCTCTTAGAACCTGCACTGGCCCCCGCCTTCCCTCTGGGGCTGAATTGGGGGACAGAACGGCTAGAGGCCTCCTGTTGGAGTCCCCTGGAGCTGAGCTGAGGAGTGAGGGAACCTTGTTCCGATACAGTAATTAACTGGCCAGCCATCTCACTATCAATACTCCTCCATGCAGAGGGCCCAGCAGATAATGAAGTAATGAACAGCCAAAGTGATCTAACTATCGACCTGCTATTTACAATAGTCACTGCCAATGCATTTAATGATCCACCTGCCAGGCCACATCCCCAACAAGGGCTAAAGAGGCCCAGGCCTCTGGGGAATCTCTAGGTCACTCTAGTGGCCAGCAGCGGGTACCCCATCCTCGCCTGTGGCCAATGCAAGAAAGCAGAGCGATGACGACACGAGTCCTTTGCTTACTGTCCCTTCTGCCCTCCTCTGAAAAGGGCAGCTACCTCCCCTTGTCACAGGAGGCTTCCCAGGTGGCGAGACTTCGTTCTACTGCATCTTATTCTCAGAGGAAGTCCTTCTGAGGAGCGACCTTCCCCCCACCAGTGGTGGGCTGGTGAAGGAATCTGCAACAAGCGGTTCCCTGCAAGCCCGGATGTGTAGCACTTGCCAGGGCCGCGCTGTGACTACTCCCACCATGGCCAATGCTAAGCAACCAAGGTGACGCCACTGAACTCGCAGTTGGGAAGAGATGAGCAAAACGGGCTTCCACCAGCAGGTGCCCCAGCACCCACTGCCCCCAGCTGGCAGTCCTGGGCACTGGGACGCTTCTGCTGGTCTGCCGACAGGCCCCAGGGAAAAGTGTAACTCATGTTTCTATTATGTAAAAAGGAACGTGAAGTCCCTTTGAAATGGCAAAACATTCTACACTTGGGTTTTTTAAATGTATCTGCTCCTCCAATCTCAGAACCTAACTCTAACTTATGACTTCTCAACCCGCATCGTAACCTAACTCAATGCCCTCTAATTCCTACTTTGTCAAGTAAAAAACTACCCTAACCTTCACATTTCAGCTATTTGGGGAAACCTAATTCGGGATTCACAGACAGACATCATCCTGCATGATCTGGGAGCCACTGGTTAGGGCTGCCTGGAGGGCAGGTCTGGGCTCCTGGGAAGGGCTGTGGCTGATTAGCAATGCCTACCTCAGTCTTGCAAGGGCTAGTAGCACGCAGGTCAACACACAACCCTTAGCAGAACCTGCCCTACTCTTTTGTTCAGCCCTGGCTTCTCTGGGAGCCACCTGCCCGCCACCCCGCGCAGGTTCCAGAGCCAGCTCAGGGCCGTTCTGGCCCTCGGTACCTGTGTGCACCCTGTAGTGCGTCTCCAGCTGGTGCTTGAGGCTGAACTTCTTGCCACAGCCATTGCACTCGTAGGGCTTCTCGCCCGTGTGGATGCGCTTGTGACTTTTGAGTGTGCTCTCATCCCGGAAGCAGCTGCCACAGAACTCACACTCGTACGGGTGGTCGCCTGTGGGGACAAGGGGCTGGTTCAGGGCTTTGCCTATCCCGCTTTAGGGGACAGCAGGAGGATGAGTGCCTGCATTCACCACCTGCAAACACCACTGAAGGTCAGACCCCAACCTCTGCCAGCCCCCAGGGCATCAACAGGGAGCCCCCAATGGTCACCCACGGGCCACGGGCCAGTCCCAGGAAAAGAGAACCCATTTGCTTGAGATACACAGCAGTCCCCAGAGAGCAGGCCCCCTCGAGGCTAGAGCAGGCGTGGGGGCTCTGAGACCTGGCCTTGCAGCTTCTCAGCTGCCTGCCCTTCCTTTCCTCTAGGTCAGGGGCAAAAGCCACTCCAGCCTGAGGACCTACCCTTAAGAAGTTCCTCCAATTTGGGAACAATGAGAAAGTTCTTCCAAAGTGCCTCCTGTCCCTCCCCTCCCCCACAGTTTCACACAACCTTCTCTCCTTGATTTTCTCCTCTCTCCAGTGAACTCCTACTCACCCTTCAAAGCTCAGCTCAAAAATCACCTGTTTGGAAGCTTCTCTTTAGCCCCCCCAACCCCACACCGCCCCGGCAAAATGAGGTTACACTTTCTTCTCTGTCCCAAAAGAGAAAAAACAGTCCAGCATTTTGTTCTTTTAGCAGCAGTGGTATAATTTTTATGGCACTTTCTGATGAAAATGGCCCACATTTTTCAGTGCTCACTACTGTATGAAAAACTTCACATGGCTCCTATCACGTAATCACTGCAAGAACATTACAAGAAAGGTATTACTCTTCCTCTCTTTTTACAGATGAGAAAACCGAGATGCTTAGAGATGCTTAAACATGGTCCTCAAGATCAAAGAGCTAGTAAGTAGCTAAGTCAGGGGTCAGATTCTGGTCTGTTTTAGTCTGGACATGGGACCATCTCAGATTGCTCACTGACAGGCTGTACTGACTCCAGTGTCACGCCCACCAGCTTCTAAATGGAAGCACGTCAAGGTAAAGGGGAGCTCCGTTCACCCTGGAGCCTCAGGACGCCTCTGAGGACCACCCAGAGTGGCCCTCGGAAACGCTGGGCGCATGAACCTCGGGGAGAACTGCTTCTCCTTGCCTGGAATCCACGGCCATCAGCTTCCTTTCTGTGCATCCCAGTGTCCCCTGGAAGGTGAGAGGTTGGGGTCGGGTTGTGGGGGTTAACGACTTCTCGTTTTGTACCTAAAGTGGGGGCTTTGGGGCTGCAAGGTGAAGACTTCAGCTACTTATTTATTACAGGAGCGAAGGCACAGACAATAAAGATAGATTGATCACCCCAGACTTTGTTCATGAATATTTAAATATCGCTGATTCGTCTTGTCACTGTAATTACAATTTCTCTGGGCTGCATCTCCAACAACCACAGTTTATGGTAAAGAATGGCCCACTGTATTTCACTTGTCCCCCTGCAGATGTGCGGGGCTGCCAACCGTGTAATGTCCTCTGCATTTCATACATTTTCTTCAGCTGCTGAAGGTTTAAGTCATCCACAATGACCTACGTTTTTTCATTATCCCCATGTCAAACTGTGTGCGTGCCTGGGCATAAATTGTCCCTCTCGTTATAGACTCGCATGCCTGTGCCTTCACTTCCTCTTTAAAATTATATTTTACTCTCTTCCCTCTCTCCCCTCCTCAGGCTGCTACCCCAAGCTCCCCCGTCTTGATGCAGGCCCCTGTACCCACATAAATTCTCATCAGTTCTGATGGCTCTGAAGGGTTTTTTAATGCTCTATGGGGAGTGGATGCTGGGGTCTGCCCACTGGTGGGCTCTCTCATGGGTGAAAGATTTGCAAGAAGCCCCCAGGGCACAGAGGGGTTGGGGGGAGAAACTCCACCGAGGGGTCGAATTGGAAAAGCTCAGGGAGCACAGCCAGCATATGGGGCATGCAGACCTGGGGGGTTCTCAGCACCTGCCTATCACCAGCCGCCAGCCGCATCTGACCCAAGGGGAGGGCATGCCCACCCAGACCCTGGTCCTCCTTAGCTGTGTGAGGTCAGTCAGTGCCCGTGCCCGCGTGCCACTTTCTGTGCAGACGCTGCACACACAGCCCGTTTGACATCCAACTGCCCCTCCTTACCGAATCAGCAATGATTACGACTTTAATCAAGGATTCAGAATCCTCATCAAGATATAAATAAATAAATAAAGCCAGGGCCACATGAGACTTCAGCCAGAGCTGGTAATTAAAACGTACACCACAGCCACCCGGCTGGGAAGCCAGCATCTGAGCCTTCCCCTGCAGGGGGGGCCCTACGAGTTTAAAAACACAGGACGAAGACAGAGAGGCTTGTTTGATCAGATTTTTATGAATTTAATTATGAAGTGGATCACATGTTAAATAAGTTTAAATAGGAAATCTCCAGAGGTAGCCAGGGAAAAGAATAAGAAAAACTTAGAAGACACACACACACACACACACACACACACACACACCCCTTTGGAAACACGGCAAGGACCTGGTCCAAAATCCTTACCCTGAGAGTTAACTGTGTCAGTGTTGCTGTAATGTACACAAAACTGGCTGCACAACTCCAAATCCAATTTGTGGTATATGTTGATTAACTCTGTAGCCTCTTTAATGAGCTTGACATTAAGTACAGGACAAATGAGACTAATTAGGGCCTCCTCTGGCCCGCCCAGCGCACCTGTGACCCCAGTGGCCTGTCCTCACCTGCGGTTTCCCCGGCACTGGCAGGCCCGGCGTCATCCTCCCCATCCCAGCCCCAGCCCATCGGCTCCTCCGGCCCCTCCACGCAGCACAGCTGAGAGCTTATTATATGATGAGCCGCATGAATCAGGGATCCATCAATGCCAAGAGCGCGGCTGGACTAACTTACCAAACACAGCTGCGGATGCTAAACACCAGGCCCCAGCAGCAAATGGGCCAAGAACAACAGAATATTAATGAGGCATTGTGTGGGGTGTGCTTCGCCTGTGTGTGGCTGTGTGTACAGGGCCTCGCTGGTGGCCATCACTGAATCTGTGCGTGTGCACAGGCGGGGCTCATGTGCCATGCTTCCGAGATTAAGCAAGTGCTTCTCCCAAATGATGCCTACTCCCCACAGGTCTGAGCCCCCAACAACACAGAAGCCTGCGACAGCTGACAGCCGAACTCTCTGAAGGGGCCTGAGCAGAGCAGGGCGTAACCTGGGTAGACTTAGTGGAGCTGGATCATTCAGTCCCAGGAGGCTCGTGGCTGAAGGTGACTGGCCATCTTGGAGAAGGCTGAACGTGGGACCGCAGTGGGGGTGGTGTTGACGGGAAGGTGCATGGGCCTGCGAGGGATGCTTACGAGGCACTGCAGAGACAGTCCTGCCGGCATTCCTTCTGCCTGAGCCCTTCTCGCCAGGCCCCGCTCTCTGGGACCTCCCCTGTCCTGTGCCAGCAATTCTAAAGAGCTCTCAGCAAATGTGGTGATGCTCAGGCCACATGCTCCCCTGAACGGAGTGGCATCCAGAAGTGAGAGCCCAGGCAGGCTCTTTGGTGAGCATGCCCACGGCTGGCAGGAGTGGCTACTCAGTCCACAATAAAGAAAGCCCCGCCCTTGCTCCCCTGAGCCTGTCACCTGTGGAAGGCCTGGGCTGCACATGTAGTCCCGGAGCTGTGACAAGACTCAAGGGTGAGGAGAGACAGTGCCCAACTACCTGTCTGTACACAGTTTTTGTGCCCTGTCCAACAGACAGGAACGTACACCCTGTCACAAACCAGATAGAGAGCCCGCCTGCCTGTCGCCCTGGCCCCGCCCTCTCATCCCAAACCCAGCATAGAACACACACAGCAGAGGCGTGGGCAGTCCTTTATCCAGGAGAGTCAGCAGGGACCCGATTTTGTCTTAGAGAAAGGAAAGGATTTAAGTCATCCATCCCCTTACAATGGGATCTGGGCCGGTTGCAAGGAAGCAGACGCTCTTGGCCCTCAGGGACCAAGCGTGCCACCCCCAAATCTACAGTGTGGTGGCACCTGATCTAGCCTCACTGGCGCACAGCCCCTCTCCTCCCTGGCGTCTAGAACTGGCTAAGCAGAGACATGTCATAGCTCATCGTTTACTCCCCTAAACAAGGTGAAGGCCCCAGGATAGAAATGGCTTCTGTTACTGTGGAGCAATTGGGACCACTTCTGCAACATTCCCCTTGGAGCCCAAGGCTGACTTGGGGAACATGTGTCCATGGGGTGGGGGCCAGGGAGAGCAAAGGGGTGTGTGGTAGAGAGAACCAGAGACCAAGCAGTAGGTTTTTCTCCAAATCTGTTTTGGGTCCACCTGCCTCAGAATCCCTTGGGAATATTTATTAACAACGTTGAAGTCTTGCATCGCAGCCCGTATGCAACAAATCAAAGTTTCTGAGAGGGGGACCCAAGACTGCATCTCTAATGAGCACCCACCCTGTTGAGCAAAGAGAGATGGAGAACTCAAGTTCCCCAAGGTGGATGGGAGAACCATCAACATTTACCTGCACTGCCCAATCCTTGAGTCAAGAGCTGAGGGCTAATTCTGCCCAGCACCCCCACTTTATGTGTTTGGAGGTAAATCCAGACACTGGTTCCCAGAGACCCTGACCCACCCATCACGTGTTGGCCTACCTGTGTGTGAGCGCAGGTGGCGCTTGAGGGCGGTGTGGCTGGGGAAGGTGCGGTTGCACTCACTGCAGATGTAGCTGCGCACGCCTGCATGGACCTCCATGTGCTGCTGGAGGGCACTTTGCGCCTGGAAACGCTTCCCACACAGCAGACAGAAGACAGCCATGTCTGTGCCTGTGGGAGACAGAGCCGGGAGAGCCTCAGGAAGCTGGAACGCAAGACCATTCTTTACCCATCCAGGCTAGGGCAAGGGTCCGCATCAGGACTGGTGCCCTCAAGCCCCCACTCTCAGGGGCAAAACCAGAGTGGCCCAGGACAAGCAATGTTGATGTGATCCAGTGGGACCATGGTACCACAAAACCCAAAGTCTAGTGGAGAAAGGGAAGCATTGATAAAACACGTCACAGTAGCAAATGGGAGTCGGCAGTTGTACAGAGTGCTGTGGAGGGTGGCCTCTGTGAGGATAACAACAATGGAGATAACATCTGCCAGCCATTGTTCAGCTGTAACTAACTTAAAATCACATCACCAAACCGTAGGTGTTCCATCCTCACCCTTCAGATAAGGAAAGCGAGAGTGAAGCGCTTGCCCAAGTTCCATGGAGTTCCTGAGCAGCAGAGCCGGTGCACCCAGCGCCGGGAGGGGGTCCCCTTCCGATGCTGCTTCTATCAGACCCGACGCTCCAGTCATTAAAGCACGTATCTTAAGGGTCCATTCACTCAACGAAGACTATTTCAGTGCAGTCTGCAAGCAGGACCCTCTTTTTAGCACTGGGGCTGTCACCTTGGAAAAGGATCCAAGCCCCTGCTCTCATCACAGATGCTACCCGGCACATGGGGAGGGCGGAGACCATTCCCGGAGGATGGAACAGTAGCTGTGAACACTCCAGGCTGGAGAGAAGCACGCAGGCCGGAGGACCAGACAGAAGAACGGGGCAGCTGGGAGGCAAGGCAGAGGGGAGGGAGCCAGAGCAGCAGGCAGGGCCAGGCCGTGTGGGGTCTTGAAAACCGTATTAAGAGCTTTAGGTTTCATCCCAAGACCAAAGGGCAATTTTCAAAGGATTTAAGCTAATGAGGAACATGAGATGTTCATTTAACTCAGTCCAGCCGTCCTGTGCTGACCTGGGGCACAGCTAGGTAGGCACCCACGGTGCCCTCCAAGACTGGCCGCCACTTCCTGTGTGTTTGAGCCCCTGCCCAGTGCTGCTCTGAGCCACGGCCTCTCTGGGTGCAGCAGCCTGAGGAAGCTACGACCCCCGTCTGGGTCCTAACTGGTGGCTCGTTGCCCACCATTTTGGATTCTGTTTCCATAAGCACATGAGCTCCCCCAGCAAGCCCATCTGCTCGCTTCCCTCTGCTGGCATCTGGGCAATATCACCCGTGCTCAGCCCCGTGTGAGGGACAGAGTGGGAAAGGTGGGCAGGCCTGGCATCTGTCCACCCAGCCCCAGGGGAGGAAGGGGCAGAGCTTTGGCTGCCAGGGGCTGTGGCCTGCTCAGTGTGGAATCGGGGCTCCTGGTGGAAAGTGGGATGGGGAAGGGTCGCATAAAGAGCCTGGCTGCCTCTCCGGTCCACCAACGGGGACGGCAAGCAGGAGGTCTGTTCTCCTGCCTCAGTCACATTTGTGGCTGGTTTGGGGATGGATTAGTGGGAAGGCAAGACCTCTCACTCCTCATAGTCCTCCACTCCTCACAGCCACCTGTGTAGACACTCAGAGACGAGGCACCTGCAGCCATGCTCAACTCATGCTGCCTGCACCCAGGACCAGGCCAGGCTGAGCAGGGAGACAGCAAGTCCCCGGCCTCAACGAGCAGAGGGCAGGGAACTGATCGGGCACTGCGCAAGGGCTTCATCTGTGTTGTCGTCTCATTAACACTCGCTGCTCTCCACCGCAGGCATTCGCATCCCTTTTTACAAATGGGAAAACAGAGATGAAATAACTTGCCTAAGGCCACACAGTGAGAAAGAGGTAGAGCTGAGGTTTAAAAATGCCGAGGTCTGTCTGGTGTCAGAAACCACAGAGCTGGGCCCATGTCTACCTCTGGGGCTGCCACCTGTCTGCCTAGACTTCTCCAGGAAGACAAAGCAACACCAGCAACAGCCAGCGCCAGCCGCGGGTCCAGGAACTCCATGTGCCCAGTGCTCGCCTAGCAATGCTCAGGACCTGGGCGGGAGGGGAGGCTGGGACCGAGTCATGAGCATGGCTCTCTGAAGGCTTCCGAACCCCGGCAGTAGCCAGATCTGAGAGGCAGGGGCACTCGGCTCCCTGATGGAGGGGGCACACCAGGGGGAGTGGGCTATCCATGCAGAAGCCGACCAGCGTTGAGTCCCCAGGGTCCAGTCCATCCTGGCCAGTGCACCCAGGAATTGAGTCCATCCACATGTCCTGTGACACAGCAGCCCTGGCTGCTTCATCCTAAGGCCCCAAAACCAGCAGCCCCTCTCTGCCCCCAACGTCACCCCACAGAGAACCTGATTAAGCCAGATATCAAACAACTGCTTCAAGTCAGTTAAGATGGAGCGGGCCTGCGGGGTGAGCCATGCCCAGGTTTTTCCTCAGGCAGCCCCTGGAGTCGCCAGGGTGGAGGGGCCTGGGTCAGAGGGAACACATGAACGAAATTCCCAGTGGGACACCCTGAGCCTAAAAAGCCAGGCCCAGAGGAGCTCTGAGGGCGGGCACCACCTGGCACGCAGCACTCTGCCCCTTCGGCCTTCCCGTGGCCTGGGAAGCTGCCCCATGATGCCACCCCCCCTTCTTGGAGGTCTGAACCCGCCTGGGGTCCACTAAGCTGACAGTGAATGTGACCAGGGAGATGCTGAGATCAACTAGAGAACGAGGCTCCCAGTCAACAACCACCCGAGGACAAGGCAGGGCGGCTTCAAGAGGCTTTGAGACAATCTGAGAGACTTTCTCAATGGCTCTGAACAATGAAGAGTACTGAGAAGTGAGGACTAGGAGGTGGGGCACTGGACTTGGGCTAAGGAAACACCACAAGGAAATTTCAGAGCAGGCGGGGACAGAGGACAGGCCCAGGGAGAGAGAAAAGCAGGGAAGGTTCCTGGGGGCCCGATGGCACAGGGCCTTACTGGGGTTGGGACAGATTAGACTTCATTCTGAGGCAACGCAGTGCCACGAAGGCTGGGGGTGCTGGCATGATCCTTCTAGTATGTGAGGGCAATTACCCCGGGGGCAGGCTGGGGCCCAACAGCAGAAGCAGGTGGCTGGAGGCAGGGAGAGAGCTGAGGGCTTTTGTGCCCCCACTAGAGAAGGGTGGGAACCAGACCAGGGCAGGGGCTGCAAGGACAGGAGTGGAAGAATGACACCCAGGAGGTGGCATGGCAGGACCTGGGGCCCGGGCTCGAGTCAGGAAGCACCGTGGTCATAGGTTTAACATTAGACAGCCGCCACTCAGGAAGAAAACTCAGCGAGTCCCTCCCAGCGCCTCCCCCTCCCCGCTTCCTGGGACATCCAGCAAGGTGCGGGGCTCTCTCTGGCCACTGACACACTGCTCTAGGCCCAGAGACACAGACCAGGGGGCTCTCAGGCCCTGCATCCACTCTCCTCAGCCTTGTGTCTGGACACCAATAGCTGAAAGAATGAAAAAATATTTTAAAAGAAAAAAGGGCAGGGAAGATGTGGAGGGGACACCAGGAAAGCTGTCGGGCAGCAAGTTAAAAATCGAGACCAGATCCGAGTTATTAACCAATTTGCTACAGTTTCTGCCTAGCTGATTGTCCGCATGTATGATGAGTCAGGGCAGATTCTATTGCACTGGGAGATTAAGCAAATAAATGCTGGCTTTTGGAAACACATTGAAATGTGGGACTATGAAAATAAAATTATCTAGAAAATTATATTAGCAATTCATTAGCTGCAGTGAGATGTACGGCGGGGGCAGCGTCAGAATACGGCTCCAGTCCACGCAGGAGACAAAGGGAGCACAGGCCTCCTGGCTCTGTCACATCCTTGCCCTGTACCCTCAGCAAGTCACTGCACTCCTCTGGGCCAGAGTGTGCCCATCGCTTGCCCTACTGCCTGTGGTTGTTGAGAGCATCCAATGAGATGCCCGTGTGAAAAAGCTTTACAGCTATAAAGTGGTGGCAGACAGGTGCCAGCCCAGATGACGCCTCTGTCTGAATTAGCAAATTGTGTCTCTTGCTCTGGGCAGACACGGATCCTCGCTTGCCTGGGCGCACAGCTCCCGAGCAAAGCGGGCTAAATTCCAGCTGCCACCCCCTCAGCCCGGCGTCCTCAGGCCGCGGACCACCTGGCCACGGCTCACAGCAGCCTGCACAACACACAAGCCCAAGTTGTTTTATCGACTCCGGGCCGCTTCTTCCAGGAAGCTGACCCTGCAGAAGGCATCTTGGCTGAGTGGCACCACTTAGTACTCAGTGCCAAGAACATCTTCCTCTGAGCCCTGGCGCTTACAGCACGTAAAAACCCCGGGTCACATTTATTTCTGACATGAGGCTCTGCCTGCTCGATTGTAAGCCCTCTAAAGCATGAACTATTCTCTTTATCTTTACAGAGCACAGGGCCTGGCAGAGCAGGCACTCACTGCGTGCCAGGAGCAGTAAAGAGTGAGGAGCTGTGGGGCGATCACAAAGGGCAGAGGGACCGGGCGGGAAGCATGGCACAGAGGCAGCCGGCTTGAGCTGGGGAAAGTGCAGACCCACTGCCGAGAGCTTCCAACCAGACCCTCCGTGAAATGAGTAATGCAAAGCGACCCACAGGCGCTGACCTCTGTGGGCCCCTCATGTCTGTGTGGGTAGGACACCCCAGTTCTGGCTCCCTGTCTGACTCTACTGCTCAGACCACAGAAGGATGGGTTTTCCACATCACACAGTAAGGCAGTGAGAAGCCCCTGGTTCCGGTCCAGGGGTGGCCCTCCCTGGCTCCATGCAGCTGCTGCTGGGCCTCCCATCCTGGTCGAGGAAACAGCGTTCATAACTCGCCTGCTCTTTCCAGCACCAACTACACCGTGCTGTGACGAGGCAACTGATGGGCGTTTCTGAGCCCGCCAATCCTAGAAATGTGTTGTTTCCCATCAATCTGTAAATTTTCATGTAAATCAGATACATAAGTTAGCCTTGGCCCAAGGAAACCATTTACCAGGTCAAACCATAGCACTTCCTGCGTGGGACTCCAAGGCTGTCTGCCAGGAGGGAAGTAGGACGAGGAAGAGGGAATGGGTGAGGCAGGCTGAATCAGGGGGGCTCTAAGGGAGGTGGGCAGGGTCCTGCCAACGCCCGCCCTGTTTGCTTCAGTTCCAGCTCTGGAGAGGGTGGCCACCGTACCCGCTCCACCTCCACGGGCAGCAAGCACAGCCAGCGTTGGCGGCACGGCATGTACGGCTCACAGACTCGCAATTTAAAACGAGTTTAATTTTAGCAAAAAAATGGGAGAAAGCCAAGGCCAGGGTGGAACAGGAGGCAGGAGGGGTGACATAGACCCAGGGTGCTTATTTCACCCAGGTGACGACTGGGTCTGAAATTGTGAGACACAAACACACTCGTGTTTATACACCTGTACGATTTCCATACCAATTAGCTCTCTCCCAGGAAGGAAGGAGCGGGAGCAGAGGCACACAGCTGGGGAGAGGCTCAGGTGCCTCACCTTGCAGCAAGGCTCTTATTATCTCCAGCTATAAGCAGTTTCTTAATCAAAAGAGCAGAGGAATCTAAATATACTCCGGCTTTTTTCGGTAAGCCGGCAGTGACAGTGGCATGTGCCGGAGCGTGTGCGTGTCCATGCACGTGGACCACAATGGGCTTCCACGTCCGACCCCCCGACCATCCCCACCAAAGGAAGAGCTGCTTCCCCGCCACCCCAGGGGCTTCTTCTCCCAGAGGAAGAAAGTATCAAATTTAGGGATGTGTGAAAGCCTCGATTCACACTGCCCCCACTTCCCGCACTGTTGTTAAAGATGAAGTCAAGACGCAGGCATCGTCCACTGTGTTGGGGGAAAGAGACAGACACAGACAAGCAGCCTGGGGCTGACTCACACTGAAGGCAGGGAGGCTCTGTCTGCATCTCAAGAGGATGGGGAGGACTAGCGGTGTGTGTGTTGGGGGGGGGGGGCGGGCAGGGAGGAGACAAAAGGAACCAAACACCCAGCCCATGACGCTGGCAGAGGCGTCTGCTGCTTTTGGCTCCCCCTGTGTCATCACGTAGGGACCACCGGAGAAAGGGCCAAGAGCGCCCCCTCTGGTTTTCCTCTTGGGCATAAGCTGCAGGACCCTTTGGGACGTGCTCCTGCACGTCCTCAGCAAGCTAGCTGCGTGCAGTGAGGGCCCAGACTGCCCAGCCCAAGAAGGTATCCTCCCACTGACCCCTGGAGTGGCAGCTGCTAGAGTTCAAGCCAATCCCGCTGTCTCTTTTACTGCCCACTGCCTCCCTCCCGGGAGGGGTAGAGAGGCCGAGCAAACACCTTGGGAGCTTGCCTCAAACCAGCTTAGCTGTAAGCCTGTGCGTGGGTTCGTGTCTCCTGCATACAGTCACTTACTGCTGGGCACTTTCCCATACCCACCCTGACCAGGGCTCACACCTGCAATATGGGTGTGCCCCTGACCGGGAATGGAACCCAAGACCTTTCGGTGTACAGGATGACACCAACCAACGAAGCCACACTGGCCAGGGCTGCGGGCACATTTAACCACATGCTCAGTTACATCTTTCCAAACCAAGCAAAGAGCTAAAAACCTGAACATTTATCCTTCTTGACAATTTCAGCCTTGTCGATGCCAGTCTCTTTACCCAACCCTCCCTACCCCTTTTCCTTTCATTCTTATCTGCTTAGAATCTTGGAAGGCACCCTATACATGTACATAACCTATTTCCTCAAGGGAGAGGGGGTGGGAATGTTATGGTTTCCTAAGCAGAGAACTCTTAACGAATAGCCCAAAAGGGGAGGAGTTGGAACAGCTGATTCAAATTTGTTTTAATACTAAGCCATGGATGGGTGTGTGATTACGTCTCAAAGCACACATATGTAGGCATGTAGGCAGGCATGCACACACACCCGTGCATGCACACACACCCCTCAGTCTCTAGGGAATGTGGGCTCATCCTCAGGCAGCAGCTAGCGACTGGCTCCCAGAGACTGCGTTTGTTTAGCGGCGAGCTGCAGGCACCAGCACTTTCATTACTCGGCACCTCCAGCTACAGTAAACAAATCTGTCAGCTCACCAGCTCATTACGGTGAACCCGGGCACGCGGGATTTATTGAGACCTGCACAATAAAATAACATGAATGGATTTGCTAATTTTGTCAATCACTCCAACAAGCCAGCCAGGAGGGGAAGAAACTGGGGGAGGGGACAAGGAATGGGGTGGGAGTAAAGGAAAGGAAGTAAAAGGAGGGAAAGTGGAGTTTGTTTGCAAGAGAGAGTAAACAGTTAAGATGGAGCCAGGTCTAGGCTTCACTGCCTGGTTACAAGACCATCTCCACCTACTTCCAGCCAGGACACCTTTTTTAGGGTGCAGGCACCGCTGGCTGCAAAGGGGCCAAGGGCAAATTCAATTGGGAGATGCCACGCCCTGGCCTGGCTCCCGGCAGGCCTCACTGATGGGACAAGCTCATTGTTCCTCCCGCTGCGTGGGGTGAGGACTAAGGAATCAAGGGTGGGAAGCCTACCACCCCCCCCCGGCCCCGAGGGAAACAGCAGGTCCTCCACATGAGGAGAGACTACCAGGGGTCCTCAAACTACGGCCTGCGGGCCACATGCGGCCCGCTGAGGACATTTATCCGGCCCGCCGGGTGCCGCTGCCTGTCCTGCTTAGCAGCCGACTCGTCCCGGGCCCGCAGTGCGCATAGGAATTTGTTCATAGTTTTTTTTTTAAACTATAGTCTGGCCCTCCAACGGTCTGAGTGACAGTGAACTGGCCCCCTGTTTAAAAAGTTTGAGGACCCCTGGACTAGCCCCTCTTGGTACCTCCCACAGCTGCTTCCGGACACATTCCAGAATGAATCCAAATTTCTACCACAAGAGCAAGGAAGGAAAAGGGAGTGAGCACATGCATGTGTGTGTGTGTTTGTGTGTGTGTGCGTGCGTGTGTGTGTGCATGTGCGTGCGTGTGTGCATGTGTTGGAGGGGCCGGGGTGGGAAGTAAATCCGGAAAAGTATGCAGGCCTATGGTCTGTAACTTTCAAAATGACAGCAGGACTGGGGCAAAGGTCACGAGGTCCCAGGCCTTAAGCACCTCCGCCAGCTGTAGCGGTGTGGCCAGGAGCCTGCAGGACGTCTGCCTGGATAAATCAGCAGCACGCAGCACCCGCTGGGGATGAGGACAATGGGCCCACTGGGGTTGGGAGGCAGGACAATGGGGCCCAGTCAGTGCGCAGGCCTGGAACAAATGTGCCCTGGCACCACAGGGCCCCCATTTGTGAAACTAATTGGCCCACGATTGAAAAATTGGACCAACTTCAGCAGGTCTGGGAGCAGAGGGCGCCCGCAGTCACCTAACCTGGCCCGTCCTGGGGGACCTGCAACAGCTGCTGCTCTCAGGTAACTCCCTGTGCGGAGGGGTCGGTGCCTTTGAGCCGAAGCCAGTCTGGGAGAAGATGGCTGGGGGGTGGGCATCCTGCTATATTGGGGGACCCACTTCTCCTCCCAAGATGGAGAAGAGAACTACCTTCCTCAGGGTCTCTACGCTGCTTGCTCTGCGGGAATCAAGTTCAGAGGAGACAGACCTGTCTACTCTCTGGGTTCCCAAGCCAATGGGCTCTGCTTCCCTCATTTGGGGGAGGGGGGTTGGGAGGAGCAAACAGAGCTACAGTGGGTTCCTTCCTCAGTGCCCCTCCCTGGTGTGTGCCCAGCTCCGCCTGCGGAGGGTGGAGGCCCACAGCCGGACTGTAAGGAACTGGGGTCCCTCGGTCTCAGACTCATCTGGCCCCCAGGCTTCTGGGCAAAGAACCCTGAGTGTGAGGTGGGTAGTCAGTCTGGCAGGTGAAAGGACCAGCGAGGAAAGTCATCCCGTTGCTGTCCTCTTCCCTGTCCTTTCCTGTGACCTTTCACTACAGGCTCCAGCTGAAGGGGGTGAGAAGAGTAGAAAGCACTGAAGTCTTCAGCTGGAGACCTGCCTTCGAGTCCTGGTTCAGTGACTAGCTTGCTGTGCATTCTTGGGCAGGTTACTAAACCTCTCTGAGCCTGCGTGTCCTCACTGGAAAAATAAAGGTGAAGTAAATTCTTCTTAAAGGGCCTCCACCAGACACACTCCAGCAGCCAGTGGTTCTCAGCCTACTGAAGAGGGCGCTGAAGACGGAAAGGTCCTTTATCCCACTGAGTAGTCTGCCTCAACATCCTTCCTTTAAAGAGACTCTCAAGGCTTGAGTGGGAGCCACCGTCAGGCTCCCAGAGGAACCGTCATAGGCAAGGCAAAGGAAGATCGAACTGCACTGAGCGTCTGCTAGGGGCCAGTGGGGCCTCTCACTCCGCCCCTTCTTGGCAGCCCTGTGAGACGGGTTTCGGGAAGATGGAGAAAGCAAGACTGACAGAACCTGCCATGCCCTCTCTCTCAAGGAACCACCTGTTACCTGCTAGTACCTACAAGAACTGGCCATACACCCAGAAGGACAATCCTTGAGTCTTGGGGTCTGAGGGTACTTCCTAACCTCCCTGTGCAGGGGCAGGGCCTGGCCTGGCTGCAGGGGTAGAGATGAGGAGTAGGGCTTTCTCTCTCATAGCCCCAACACCGGGGTGACAGACAGGACACCCAATGACCTGGCATAGAGAGTGAGCCGAGAACCGGCCCCTCTGAATCCAGTGTTAGGTCTTTAGCACAGTGCCCGGCGCTTAGTAGGCACTTACGTTCTGAGTGGTGGGAGGGCACAGGGGGTCCCCCTGAAGGTGAGCTTCAATTTCCTTATTTGCACACTAAGTACCAGCAGGTCGCTTTCATCTCTGGTTCTGTGCACAGGGCATTTTCTATAGGCACTCGCTGTCTCTGGTTCCAGCCACCCACAGTCAGCCTGAGGCCCCTGGGGAGGAACTGGGACCCAGAAGAGGAGTCTTTTGGGGGAAAAATGAGGCTGTGGTCTTACTTAAGATTTCTTGTAACCCCCAGTGTGTTCCCGGGACTGTGAGGTGAAGGCAGAGGGGGGGCACATAGAAGAGAAGGGACAGATGAGTACAGACAGAGGCAAGACAAAGACCCTGAGACAGAATAGGGTGGGGTTGGGGAGATGGAAATTCAAAATAAAATGAAATACTGATTTCAGAGCCATTTAAAGATCTGACAAACATTGGGCAATGAAAAGAAAACCTGCCCCCTATAAACATAACACAACCAAACCAAAAAACAGAGAAGGGCGTATTCATTTTACTGACATTTTAATGGTTCCTCTCCTTCCCCCCAAGAAGATGATTACAAATTAAGCAGCATTTAAACGTTTTTTACTGTCAACAATTAAAAGCAGGGCGGTGAGCCTGAGAGTGTGGTGGCCATTCATTCCCACGGTAACCAGGCTATCAGAAGCACCGCCAGACCTTCCTGTACTGTACTGCACACAATGGCCAAATGGGGAAAAGTGTGCACTCTGCTAATTTTGCAGGACCTTCAGAGCAAATTAAAATATGAAAAGCTCCCTCCCGCACAAAGGTTGATACCAAGAGTGAGGGCAGGGCAGGTCAAGCTCAGCAGAGTTCAAGCCTTAGAAGCCCCGGCATTTAAGCACAACCTGACCATACCTGTGGAGAGAGGGAGAGGGAGAGAGAGGGAGAGGGAGAGGGAGAGGGAGAGGGAGAGGGAGAGGGAGAGGGAGAGGGAGAGGGAGAGGGAGAGGGAGAGGGAGAGGGAAAGGGAGAGGGAGGGAGAGGGAGGGAGAGGGAGGGAGAGGGAGAGAGGGAGAGAGGGAGAGAGGGAGAGAGGGAGAGAGGGAGAGAGGGAGAGAGAGAGAGAGAGAGAGAGAGAGAGAGGAAGGAGAGAGCTCTAGGCCTGACCCCCGACCTCAAAACTGGCCAGGGAGTGGGGAGGAGGAGAGACACACCGGACACCGGCTGCCCCATCCTGGGCTTCAACTGTGGGCACCAGTCCAGCAACACCCACCCAGGTCCACCCTGCCAGTAGCTATTTCATGGCCTTCCTGCTGGGCCACAGGTCAAAGCCAGGTGATTTTAATGTCACTCTGCTCAGAGGAAAGGATTTCATTGTAGGGTGGACCAAAGGAACAAATTTAATTTTTCAGAAATCAACTGTTTTTTCACTGTCTACACTGTCACTACCAATTCAAGCTCAACCCTGCCCAATAGCACCAATCCTCATGTCTTTCTGAAAGAAAGATGTAACAGCACCCAGTCCTGTTACATCCCAGTACATTTTATTGCTAGAACTTTCTGTTAGCCAGCTCAATATGGATTCTAAGGAACCAAATCATCGAAGGTACCTTTTAGAACAATGGAATTATGAAATCTCACCCCCAGATAGAGGGGGGAAAAGGATTGAAAAGGAAAAGGAGTGGAGAGGGTGCCTATGTGGTGTAGCTACCAGTTTCCTTTCCAGTTCTTCAGAGGGGAAGGTGGAAAGCGACAGAAGCGAGCCGGCTACCAGGTGGAGAGGGAGAGGCTGGGCTTAGAAGCAGCGGGTGCATTTCTACGCCGTAAAGTTTAATATGCAGGAGGGACGACAGAGGAATAAAAGAGACACGTCCCCTTTAAAAGGAAATATAATTTACAGTGTGCAGCCAGGCAGCCCATAGTTTCAATCTCGTTTACTATAGAGAAAACTCTGCTAGCTGTTCTCTATCCCACAAATCCGATTTAATCAGACAAGCCAGCCAGCGTGGCTTGGAGTAAAAACGGATAATTAGTAAACAGAGAGCTACTCCAGTGCTTCATTGGCATTCGAGTTGGGCTACTGTGTCGCATTTAAAATGCAGTCTGATGAAGTTTACAAAATCAAACCATTTGTTACTCCTATTGAAGAGGCTTCAGGCCACTTGCAATTAAATTGGAATTAGTGCTCAGAATGAGACACAGCAAATTCATACTAAAAAGGGGTCTGACTTTGAGACATTCGACTTCAACAGTTTTCTGTGTGTGTGTGGGTGTTCCTAAAAGACTCCTTGCTCATCCTGACTCGGCAGGGCTCCCCGACTTGGTGAGCTTGGCCCCCACAACCTTCCATCTCTGGGCTGGCTGTGGGGGAGGAGGCAGCGGGGAGGGGAGGCCAGCTGACTGGGGAGCCAGGCCTGCATCTCCCCGGGAAGAGACTGTACCCGGGAGAATGTGTTCCACAAAGGACCATATGGCTTCCTTCTGCACGGAGCCTTTGGACAAGGGGGTGGGAGGGGAACGGGAAGCTGCCAGAAGGCACCCTTCCAGGGGGCACTGGCCCTGCCCCCCTCAGACAGCAGGCTGGCAGCTGGGGAAGAACAGGGGCACCTTCCCCCTGTCAGGGGCGGGGGAGGGGGGAAGTTCCTGCGATGCTCCTGCCTCCCCTCCCTCCACAGCCTGTGCACAGGGAGGGTTTGTGTCACCGCGTCCTACTCCCCAGGGCACTCCTGGCCCCACACGCTGTCCTCCCAGCAGAAAGGGTGGGGAAGCTCTGCCCTGGGGGACTTGTTAACCCAGAGTCCACACACCTCCTGCCTGCCCAGGGTTAGGATCCAGAATGGCGGTGAACTCGAAGGAGAAATCATCACATCTTCATTCCCACCCACCTCTAACCGAGATTTAGGAGTTTCTTCAATGGGGAATGAAAGCAACAAACCAGTCATATAGCCTGTACTTGTGACTTGGCCATCGATATTTTCATACTGCATTGGCAATGTTGCAAATTATCCCAAAATATTTATGCACACCACAGACATCCGAGGAGCTATTAACAGGATCGCACATACTCATTACACATGAAAAGATATGTTGGTACCTGTAGTTAAGCTCTCCATTGCTGATCACATGCCACAAACCCTGGTCTCCATGACACAACCTGCTACAAACCCCTGGTCTGGGGGCTGGGGGTGAGGGGTTCTTGTTTAATGGGTACAAAGTTTGGGAAGATAAAAAAAAGTTCTGTGGATGGACGGTGGTGATGGTGACGTGATTGTACTTAATACTACTGAACTATACTCTTAAATATGGTAAAATTGTAAATTATATGATACATATATTTTACCAAATTAAAAAAAAAAAAGACTCCTTAGTCTGGTCAAAAGTTACTTGTTCCTCTCCCACCCCTCTGCTGCCCACAAGTGTGTAGACTGGAATGGTATTTCATCTGTCTCAGCCTTTTGGCCTGCAGGGGGACAGCACTGAAGGCTGGGGCTCCCAGAAGCGGGCGGGGGCTGTCCTGCGTGGGTCCTGCGGCAGGAGGCTGGGGGAAGTCCAGGCTCGCCTCGAATCTGAACCACCAGCCTTGGGAGAGAGAGTCGCTCACTTGGAGGTCAGCGGTTATGGTCTCCTCCTCCTTCAACATGAAAGCCACCTGAGAGCAGGGACCACATTTCTTTCCTAAACCCCGTATTGTGTGGATCCGACAGGTGTTTGGTGAGTATTTGCCAGATGGAAGAAGCTCAAATGGGCAGATGAAGGACTCAGTAAAGGATTTTCTCTCTTTAGACCCCAATCTCATCTGTAACATAAAGAGGGGAGGCTCTGTGATCCTTTAAAACTCCCTCAGCCCTCAGGGGCTCGCCATGCTCTGCCGCTGCCACCCCTGTCCCCCAGAACTAGACAGTGGGTGGGTATACACAGGTGGGGGACAGGCTGACTGAGGAATCCTGAGGGTGGGGCCATGTTCCTCAGCCCAGGACTTGCCTGTGGACCTTAGGGGTGCCTGCACTGGCTCATAGGCCTCATCCCTGCCACCCTGGAGGGTAAGCTGGGGGTGGTACCGGGACAAGGACAGTGAACGTAGATGCGCTGAGCGCACAAGCAAGGAGAGGCGGCCACGTGATGCTTTCACGTGGCGTCAGGGAGGGGGTAGAGCAGGGGTGGGCAAACTTTTTGACTCGAGGGCCACAATGGGTTCTTAAACCGGACCGGAGGGCTGGAACAAAAGCATGGATGGAGTGTTTGTGTGAACTAATATAAATTCAAAGTAAAGGAGCGGAGGGGAGAGCAAGAGAACCGGATAGAACAGCCAGATCCGGCCCGTGGGCCGTAGTTTGCCCAAGGCTGGGGTAGAGGAATCTAAGGCAGATTAAAACCAAAGGGCACTCTGTCTACCAGCCTTTCCCATTTCCCCCAAATCTGAACCTTTCCCAGGAAAGGAGATGGGGCATCTGACAGGCTTGCCACAAGGCCATGCAGGTGGGTGTGTGCCCTGACCAGTGAAGGGCACTGGCCCTCCCCACCATGCCTCACATGCACACGCGTGCACACCCCCCTTACATTCTCTAGGAAAGCATGAGTGAAGCCCCAGCCTCAGGTTCTAAAAATAAGCTAAATGTCACTTAATGGTTTGGGTTCTTCTTTCCTCCCATGTAGGTTTGGGTTCCTAAGTACCTCCCCTTTCAGTTCCTCCTCTGGAGTGTCTGGGCTGCAGCCAAGATTGGCCCCAGAGCAGATGGGAAACCTTACGGTTCACTCTCTCATGCCACATCTAGGCACCCCGTACCCTGGCCATAGACAGTAGCCAGATGATATATCTCTGTTCTCTCTCCCCAAAACTAGCATCACTTGATTGTAGAACCTTCCGGTTCTGTTCTTCCCCTTCCACTGACCTCCATTCCTCTCTCTGGGGGGCAGTACTTTTACTTCCCTTGGGAGATAGTACGGGAATTGCTTGTAGCATCACTCCTCACTCACTCACTCACTCACTCACTCACTCACTCACTCATTTATGCACCTATCATTTCTTGAGTTCCAATTCTTCGCAGGCATCAAATGCCTTAAGAAGACACTTCTTCCCCTAAGAAGCTTATAGTTTAAAAAATATAGAGCAAAAAGCCAGGACTTTGAAGCCAGACAAAACTGGGTTCAGATCCTGGCTCTGCCATTTATTTACTAGCTATAGAACCAGATGCAAATTTCCTACTATTAGTCATAATATCCAACAGGCAAGGTTGCTGGGAAGATTATAGGTAATATATGAAAAATGTCTACCACAGTGCCAGATGGCAGGGAATCGAGAAATGGCAGCCATTTTTAACTTTTTTCATCTCAGGACACATATAAACTAATTACTAAAATTCTGCGGCACACCGAAAATTTTCTTTTTTGTGGATCTGACAAAAATGGGTATGATTTTGATTTATTCACACCAGACGGCTATTGTAGTGTTGGCTGTTGTCATTTCTTTAAATTTGACAGTCTAAGGGAAAAGAGGTCAGTGCCCTTGACTAAACAGGGATTGCATGTTGTGAAGATTCTTGGGGCACACTGGCTGAAAATCGCTGATTCGGTGGAGTCAGGCATGTAAGGGACCGTGGTACTTGAACGCAGGTGCCATGAACTAAACAGCCCCCTCCAGGAGGTGCTTCTAGAGAACACTCTGCCTTTCACCAGTAAGAGCAGCTCCTCTTCAGCATTAAATTTAAACCTCCTCCCCACCCTTCAACTCCTCCCATCCAGTTACTCTCACCAGAACCATTCCTGGATTTCCTAACATCCCTTGCAGGCCCTTCCCTCCCTTCCTTTCTCCATTCAGTCCACAGTTCAAGGCCCATGTTTCAACCGCCAGCTGCCGCCTTGCGGATTCCTGAACTTTCTTGCCCATTATCCTTCCAATGCTCCCATCCATCCTGCCAAACCCTAGCTTCCCACACATGTAGCCTCTGCTTCCCAAGCATGTATCCACTCCTCTGCCTTCCATGACCTCATTCCTGCTTCCATCATTCCTCCAAGACCACAGCTATTTGCTCCGATAACCAACGATGCCCATGTCACCAAAACCAATGAACATTTTCTAGTGTTCCTCTTGGAAGACTTCGCAAAGCATTAAGACTTTTTCGTTCTGAAACCTCTTCCTTTAGCTTCCATGACCCCATAGTCCTCTCTTTCCTCCAGGGACCCCTTCTCCTTCTCCACTGTGGGTTGTGATTGTTCTAGGGGTGGGGGGAATGGGCAGAATATGTTGGGGTTCCTCTGAACTCTGTTCTAAGCTCTCTTCTCTTTCTACACCCTCTTGTTTTGCAAACTCACCCACTTCCAGGGCTTCAAGGATCATTGATAAGCTGATGATTCTGAAACAAATACATCCAGCGATAGTCTTCTGAATCTTAGACATAACTGCACATCCACATGCCTCCTGACTCACTCCTCACCGATGCACACACACCTCATTGTGGCCATGGCAGGACTGCTCCTTATCTTAGCAGCGACAGTAAGAAAGTTCTGCCTCTCTTGTTCCCACTCCAGGAAAGAGTACCTCCGTCACCCAAATACCCAGGCAAGTGAAGGGGCCATCAGCTTGAGTCCTTTTTCCCTCACCCCTCAGAACAGATCACCAGATTTCTTCAGCTCGTAAATGTCTTGAATCCCTTCCACTTCCTCCCCATCCCCACGGCAACTACGCTGCTTCGAGCTACCATCACTTCCTACCTAGATTATGGCAATATTGTTCTAACTCATCTCCCTGCCTTCAGTTTAAACCCCTCCAGTCTATTCACAACCAAATAGTAAAAGTTATTTTTCTAAAATATAATCTGATGCCACTCCCCTAAGACTGTGCATGGCTCCCCACTGCCCTCAGGAAAAAGAACTACTTCCTGTGGTTGTCAGGCCTTTCGCAGCAAGGCCGTTTCCCTCTCCAGTCCCAGGTCTTGGCCCGCTCCCCCACTCCCGTTTTCAGTGCCATGACCTTGCCTTAAACTCTCCCAGCTCGACATTCACCCGTGCTGAGCTCAGCCGGCATTCTTCCTTTTTTCTCCATGACACTGCACTCTGCACTTAGCAACTTTTTCTCATCCTTCAGATGACAACTTAGATGATACCACCTCCAGGAAGGCCTTCCATTCCCTGTCCAAGGCAGAGGCCTCCTGTGGGCTCTTGTCACATCTGACACCTCCAACACAACAATACTTGTCCTGTGTGTGACTTTTCTACTTACGTGTGTGTCTCCCTGTAAGGCATAAGCTCCATGAGAACAGGGGTTCTGATTTGCTCACCATTGTATTCCCGAAGTCTAATATACTACTGGGTATGTAATGGGTATTCAATAAGTATTTCCTGAATGGATAAATAAGTAAATAAATAAATACTTAAAAATTTAACCTATTAATACCTTTGGCAAGTTATGCTTTCTAGAGCCCAAGACATTAATATTTGACTCTTACCAACTCCAAGTAAACACAACTCTTTGCCTTCTCCAGCCATCCACCACCAGCCCACCTTCCCTGTGAGCGGCAGGCGTCTGGGCCCACAGGTTCCTGTACCCTTACCACGCGTGACTATGAGGTGTGCACCAGTATCCACATGCTCTAGAACCAGGGCGTGGCTCACCTGAGCTCAGTTTCTGCTCCCAACCTGGAAGTGCTGGTTCATGTGTGTGGAACCACCCAGACACGTCTCCATGATGGGGAGTCATCCACACCAACAGGAGGGTTTCAGAGTGCAGTCAACCAAACATCACTCCGTGGCCAAGCTGTGAGCTGGCAGCCAGCAAGCACCTACAGGCTGGTGCCCAAAGTCAAACCTGGCCCCCTCCTGGCCACTGGCACAACAGGGCCAGGCTGCAGGTGCCTCTGTGGCACACGTCCTACCCCGTTCTCCTCCAAGACCACAGCAGGCCCTCAGCTCTTCCTGCAGCGCCCCTGAGCTGCCCCCAGGCACACAGGCTAGCCCAGCACCAGAGCCCTCTATGCCCGGGAAATGGCTCCCTAAAAAAATCACACTCTTGGTGGGTTTTCACCCCTTTCCAGGTAGTGATTATGTATAACAGACTATTCAGAGATTCAATTTCTACAGCAGATGGAAAACCTCTAAAACAGAGCTGCTTCTGGAAATGCCCAAAGCCACGTCACTAACATGCACGTAAATTGTGTCCTCCATCCATCCTACTAGGAAAATAAAGATTGCTTTTTCTTAAGGAGTTGAACAGGCTTTTGTAAGATTTGGGTCCAGTGTTGTTCTCAGCCCTGGCCAGAGACCCTACCCAGTTCTCCCAGATTTGGGGATGAACTGTCAGGGGTGAATGCAGTGCAAATGTGACAGGACCAGCAGCCCCAGACATACTAGCTCCCATGCAAAGGCGTCCCCACCCTGCCCATGTCCATTTAGGTCCCTTCCTTTGTCCAAACACCAGGCTCACGCCTACTTCCCGATTCCCCATCTCCCAAGTCAAAGAACCTTTAAAAATGAGAAAGGTAAGCAGTGTCTTCTCAATCATCTTTATGCCTCTTTCCTACCTTGCTTTTTGGAGGGGAGGGAGCCGTGATTTTTGTTTAGACTAGTACAAGGGGACATAGAGAATTAGAGAACATTGATGGTACTTCCTGTTCATTCTGGTTGGAGTAATTGGGTATTTTGTAGTGATTGGGGGATTTTGAAAAAAAGTCAAGAAAGAAGTAGGAAATCTTCAAAATGTTCCTGTTTGAGCCCAGATGGAAGCACTGTGGAGTTTTTGAAGCCTCTAGAGAATCAGTGTCAAACAAAGGGAAGCAAGAAGGACCCTATCCTTGAGAAGACGTCTCCCTCAGCACGGCTGCCACTACCCCTCCCCACACCGGGATGTTTCCTGAGTGTTTCCCATGCAGGGAGCATCAGCTACAACCCGCACACACAGCCTGTGGTCACGGCCACTTTTCATAACATGAGTCTGCCCTTGGCACCAGTTCCTATTCTCCTCAGCTCCTCCATCCTCCAAGCACTCCCCAGGACACAATTCACCTCTCCCGCCTTCCCCTGTCGCTCTTCCTCCTCGTGTCACTCACTGCCATTGTTTTTCTGAAACAATGTCTGTCCAGAGAAGACTGGTTTCCTCCTAATCCCAGCGTGGTCAGAGAACGCTAAGGCCACCTACCTCTTCGCTGGAGGGGCCTGGAGGACCGAGCATGAGGAAAGGCCATGAGGACAGAACAACCCCCAAGTCTCCCCACTGGTACGCTCAAGCCTGGGTCTTCCGAAACACAGGGAGGGCGGCAGAGTCCTTTGTTTAGTATGCACTTAATTTTAGAAAAATCAACTTATTATTATTATTTTAGTTTCACCCAGGGACATTTTCCCATTGTTTTTTTAGAGAGAGTAGAAAGGAGGGGGGGAGGGAGGAAAACATAGGTGTGAAAGAGACATATCAATCGCTGTTGTCTCCTGCACGTGCAACCCAAGCACGTGCCCTTGACCGGGAACCGAATCTATGACCCTTCAGTGTATGGGCCAGTGCTCTAACCACTGAGAAACACTGGCCAGAGCAAAATCAACTTATTTACTCTGAACAGCAGAGTCTGACTTGATTCCCCTAAAGAAGCTCATGGTCCCAAGGATCAAGACCCAACAAGGGATCGGCAGCCTCGTACAATCTGTGCAGAAAGGACAGGGCGTTCATATTAATTAACATCTTCATAGAAAGTAAACTGTCTCCAGGGAGGATCTGCGTGCTTACTCTTATTTACTCAGTGAGCCTAAGTGGCTTCTGCGAAGGAAAAGGAAACCATGCAGCGCTGGACAGAGGCTTGAGGGCAAGGAGAGAGGCCTGGGCCGCCCGCTGCCTGGGCCGCCCTGCACAAAGGCTGCCCGAGCACTGTGACCATCACATCTGCGGTCCTAGGTGCATTGCAACCTGCACCCAGGGGACGGGGCTACCCCTGCCAGGAAACGCTGGAGAGAAAGCCCTGCACCACCCCAACTTTCTAAGTAGTTGTGGTGGGGGTCCCTACCTCATCTCATTCGATCCTCCTAACTGTCCCCAGATGGGAACCCTCTGAGGAATACCTGGACTCTTAGTTGATTTACTTGTGTACTAATTAATTATTAGTTTAATGAATGAATGGGCGGTTACCACACGGCAATAAAAAATTAAAATGTTGCTAGAGCTTTCCTGTCATTGATGTTTACTAAATAAGCACCTTTAGGAACCGGCCGCTGAGCAGCAATGTGGACCGGGGGTACACGGGTGACTCAGACAGGCACAGGCCCTGCCCTCAGAGCTTCCCACCCCTCAGAGGAGACAGACTTAAACAAGCGACTGCCTGTAAGAATCTCCAGCCCGAAGCTAAAGTAGAGAAGGGATGAGGCCTAAGCTTCCCTCACAGCGCAAACCCTCGTACACTCTTCTGGAAGAATCGGAGGCTATAAAATGACATGTTTACATGCACGCACACGCCATCCCCAGTTCCATTACACACAGGAGGGAGATGAAGGGCTGCCATCCGGGGCGGGGCCCTGGCTATGTCCCTGTAGAACAGCGGGCAAGCAGTGGCTCCAACCTCCTTGTCCTGGAAGTCTTCTCCTGACTGAGCTGATTTATTCCGAGGACCATCTGGGCACGGAGAACAATGCGCTCTCCTATCTGAATGACCGGCCGTATTAGTCATACCCTCTTAACGCGACCCCTCCGTCCCCTAATCTTCACATTTTCCTTCATTCCCTTTGACGGAGGCCACAACTGGCTTTCTCGCCTCTCCCTGGGCTGGAGAAGTTCGCCCGGGACAAAGAGCTCTGTCCCCATGCCTGTGGGTCCAGCAGTCAAACTGGGACAGGCGGCATGAAAGGGACTTGTGGCCCTCGACCCCCACCCCACCCCAACGGCCCTGACTGCCCTGGTTGGACATGGGGATAAATTCCCCTGACATGCTCACCCTAGCTTCCAGGCCCCAAGCGGGTGGACTCGAGAATTAGCTTAAGACAGTTCACATCCCAAAAGCTCTCCCTGAACTGGTGACACTCCTTGGGAATAACCCCACCCTCGCTAGCACTTCTGCGGATGGCTCATACACCTCCACACCCCTATTCACACCCGCTTCCCCCTGTCTTCCAGCTGTTTAACAACAGGGAGCCTCATATCTGTTTTATCTTCAAGCTACAGTTCCTCCAGAGCAGGGAAGAAAAATGAACTTCCACTTTTATCTCCCGCACGGCCTAGCATGTAGCTGGGCCCAACGTCCCACTTGATTTTTGCAGGAGGAGTTAATGACCCAGGACAGAAACCTGGAATCTCTGGCTGCACTAGAGACTAGGATCCTGCTGCACCCACCCCCAGCACTCTCCCAAAAGGCCGGGCTTTCTCGGGGGTGGGGAGGAGCAGCACCTCCTCAGACCCCTCGTCCAGCATCATGCACCTGCTCTGGAAGTTCCTTTGTAGAATTTCACTTGGATGCTATAAGTGGCCACTTATGTTGATGACCCAGGGGTTTTGCTGTTGCTTTGTTTTTAAGGCTAAACTACAAAGAGTGAAGAAAAAAGAGAATTCTGATTCATGGGGATGGACCAGTCTTCAACCCTTCCTTCCCCACCCAGGCTCCCAAGAGATGCACCCCCTGTTGTCTCCACCATTCCAATGAGGTGGGTCTCAGTGCATTTGCCACTCTGCCCCAACCTACTGTGCGTACGTGTACACACACACACACACACACACACACACACACACACGGCTTTCACTTTATGCCTTGCCTCGTGCGCCAAGACAGAATTGATGGTGATGAGCGAAGGAGATGGGGAAAAACTCAAGCGGACGATTAGCTGTTAGGTTTATGGCAACAGGCAGCAAACATTCATTTCATGTTTTGCAGAATATAAAAGCGCTAAAACATTTTAATTTTAAATTCTTATCATTGAATTTACTGCTTTTCTCTCGCCATGATTTGTGTTGCTTTTTAATTTTTACAGTCTCCACAGAAGCCAGATGCGACTGCCTAAGGACAAAATAATAAAAGCCTACTGCAGCCATGAGTTACAAAACAAAAAAGAAACAGGCAGTTGACAGAAGTTAATATCTCAATTTAACAGCGCTGCTTTGCTAATGATCCTTTGATATGTGTTTATTTAGAAAGGTCTGATCTTGACCTTGAAGGCAAACTCAACCACAAAGTCTTTATGAGAAAAGAAAAAGACTTTATTTATAGATTGGCTTTATGTCAATCATTCTGGCAGCTGGTCCCAAAATGCCAGGCCCCTGGAAGAGGGCGCAGAGGAGGGTGGGGCACGAGTCCCGGATGAAGTGCTGGTGTGGGATCAGTGTGGGAGAGGGAGAGTGGAAGAAGGGCTTTTAGGGAAAGGGGCGTCCGAGTGGGGCAGGGTCCAGAGGCACTGCTCTCTCTTCCTTTGGAGGAGACGGTGTGCTTATACCCCCTCCAGAAAGTAAGGCGGAACCGGTGCGCTTACCCGCAGGAAGGAGACACGCATGCAAAGGGCTGGTGTGCGAGTCCACGGGGCCCACGGGAAGTCACCTAGGCGTGTCTTTCAGTAAGGTCCTTCTCTAAGAACTTTCCGGGACTGCATGGACGACTGCCCATCCAGTCCCCGAGAAGCAGGAGGGTCGACTGGTAAGCCCTGAAGATCCCAGCAGCCCTGAGGTTGTTCCTTCACCTGCCAGCTTCTTTCCTCCCACCCCAGGCCTGGCCCTGGCCTAGGGAGGTCCCTGGGGTTTGAGGCTGCCCAGAGCTGGGCCATCAGAGCACCTCTCGCCCCGCAGAGGCCCCACCTGTCTGAGGGCGTCCCTGCAGCAGGCCATGCCTTCAGGTTCTTCTGAAAAAGCCCTCTGCACCAGAGGCCAGCGCTTCTGTCTGTGAAGTTGGAGGGCCTGACACGCTGAGGCCCGTCTCTGCTGAACAGGGCCCCATGCCCCCACAGCATCCTGCCCTCTCTACTCCCACCCCATCTGTCCCGGGTGACCTCTATTCTCAGGGTCTCAGGGACCATTTCAAGGCTAACACCACACTTCCAGCCCAGACTGCTCTTTTGAGCCCCAAATCCATAAGCCCAAGTGTCCCTGGATATTCCACAGGCCCCTTAAGCTCAATGTGTCCAAACCCAAAACCACATCTTCTGCTCCCAAACCTGCTCCCCTTCCTGGATCTTTGTCTGTTATTAGCACCCACATCCACTCTGTCGCCCAAGCCAGATGCCTGTGTCACCCCAGAGGCCCAGCTCCTCCTCCTCCTATTTCAATCCAGCTCATCTTTTATTATCTAAGTTCTTTCCCTTCCTCCTCATTCCGGAAAGGTGCTGCCACGTCCAAGCCACCAGCATCCTCACTGGGATTCCTGCAAGAGGCTCCCAGACACAGCCCAGCCCTTCAGGTGACCCGCACACAACCACCAGGGTGGCTGGTTGGAAACTGATCTGACCTCTTAACTGCCTTTCAAAGGCTTCTCTAGACTCCCCATCACTAAGAACGAAATCTAGGGGCCTTCCGATGGCCTAACAAGACTCTGTGGTCTGGGCCTGCCCACCCCTCCACCCTCATCCTCCGCATCTGCCTCAGATGTGATGCGTACGCCATCACCACCGCTTTGAGCACACGGTTCCATTTCTGCTGCTGAGGTCTCCCTTCATTTGGCTAGTTTCCGTTCTTCTTTAAAAACCTCATGTTGTCTTCTCCAGGAGGCTCAGCGTTCCCTGGGTGTCTGCTATGTACCACCTTCCTTTGGGTCCCCACATACCCTGTGGACAAATCTCACCACCACTGCACTCAGTGTTGTACATTATAATCCCTGCCTATGTGTTTGTCTTCCCAACTCTGAGTTCCCTGAATCAAGACACCAGGCTTCATTCATCTTTGTACACCTGGCATTTAAGCACCTAGCAGGCATGCAATGAATGTTGAATGAATGAATGGCCAGTTATCTTGGTTCTTCTGAAAAGAATAGGAGTGGGGGTCATTTAGTGACATGCCAGCTCAGTGAGATTCGGATTTGGGGTGTGTGTGTGGGGGGGAGAAGGAGGCTTCTTATTCCCCTCCATCTGCCTTTCGTAAGCCTAGGAAATGTGTGTGCTCCAGGCTGCCTTCAGTGTAGATATTTTGAGGCTGATAGCACCAAGTTTTGTCAGGTTTTTCTGGGGCCCAAGTAGATTTTTCCAAACTAGCTGAGTCCATCAGTCTCCAAATGCCAGGCTACACCAATAGTCATTCTCTCTGTCCTTGTCACCCAGCCGCCTCTGACCACAGATAATGGCCAAGTCAGAGCCCCTATCGACTAACACCAATTCATTAGCCAGTGAGGGTGGGACAAGGGAGAGAAGGCCCGCCCGCCAGCCAGCCCAGCACAAGGCCAGCTGGGGCAAGACGCACATCAGGGCAACAAAAGTCCCAGCCCACCCCCAGCTCTGCTAGGAAGTATGGCACCCACTCAGACACACGTCTGCACTACCCCCACGACCCCTCCACCAACGCTGCCTTTCCAGGAACAGGTGTGTTCGAGGGAGGAAGGGGCCTGGGAAGGGAGAGAATGGGGTGTCCACATCTCCTCCTCTCAGCTCAGCAGCCCCATGCAAAGGTTCAGGCAGGGCTGCAGGGCCTGTTCTTAGCCAAGGTAAACAGGGGAAGGGATGACAAGCGGATGCCACAGCCTCATCCTGGCCTTCCTTCACTGACGCCCCCTACACCCACCTGCTGCTCTGTTCAAGGGCTTCCCTCTGCCAAAGCCCTTCCACTCCCGGGTTGCTACAGGGGTGGGGGACTGCCCCCTGCCTCTGACTCCCAGGTGGGAGGAGCCAGCCTTTCTTAACCTGAATTCATGGAAGATGCTTACGTTTTATGTCCATCTATTACTTTTAAGATCTACAATCACAAAGTCATTCAAATCCCACTTTTAAAAAATAAAAGACGACGAAAATCTGTAAAAGCAAAGGGTGCAAGGATGTTTACATGCTCAACAGAAGCAGCTCCAGAGCTGAAGGCTCCTGTCTCAGGGATAGCTTTGTATTAGTAATTCTCAGCAGCATCTAACCTGAGCTGCTCCCCCCGCCCCTCTCTCTCTGGCTCACTCACTGCCTCTTGTTGTGGGGCACAGATAAAACGAGTTCCTTCTCACATCCCTGCACATATTCCTCTGCATTTCTATTCTCTTCCCAGCACAGCCAGCAACATCGAGGTAGGATCAGTTACCTGCAGAGAGAGACTGAAATGAGCCCCGTGTCCTCCTCCCCCATCTGGGGAGAGCTCATCTGAGAGATGAGTCCTTGGCATCCTGGGTGGGCAGGCCAGGTGGCCCACCCCCTAACCCCCAGAGTGAGGCCGGGACCTTCCTCCACCAGAGGAGACAGGCGAGGGGAAGCACTACACCCGGGCCACTCCTGAAGAACAAGACGGCAACTTTAAACAAGTCTTCACCGCAGGCAGCCAGCAGCGGGCCAGACTGAGTTACGAGTTCTTTGTGTTGAACTACTACTAGTTATCAGGTAAGTCATAAAGATCATTCATAAAACTAGATTTACCACTTGTTTTTATAGCACTCATTAAGGGACATAAAAGACTGTTCTTTCCACAGCATTTGGGTGCTGAATTATCAATTCAATGAACTGGACACGGTTAACATCATAGACCCAGAAATCCTTATATAAAGAGGCAGCTCCCGACCACAAGCAGAAAACCAAGGACACTCGGCCCTGGCACTCCAGGTCCCTGGCCCACATGCACGGCCTGCAGCCTTGCTCACTCCTGCGTTCCTCCCTTTCACCTGGGCCTTCTCCTCTGCTTCGGGAAAGCAAGTAGGGTTTGAAACCAGGGAAAAGTAAAAGGCTTTGAAAACTTGGGCATGAAACAGAGCCTCCCCGTTTACTCTGGGGGAATAACAGCCATGGGACTGTTGCAAGGGCTAAACACAGCCCAAGGTATACACCTACTGAATACTGACACCGGTCAGCACAAAATGAAGGGAGAGAGTTTTCAACATCATTTTCCTCAAACTTACATTCAGTTCAACCCCATCTTCCCCACTAAACCTCCCCAGTAGTTAGACCAGCATTACGGGGACATCTCATGTGTACTTGGCCCTGGGAATGGAGAGAGGAATGAGGACCCGGGCCCTTACTGCGGCTTCCAGATGTGAGACTCCACACTGTCCTCGTGAGCCTGTCCCTCCTCTGAATACCTCCCCACGCGCCACCTCGGCTGCCACCTGGTTACACAATGACCTTCTGCTGGCCACTGGCTGATTTATATGTGTCTCTGTGTGGCCCCAGCACGCTGATGTGAGGATAGTGGGAGAAGACCACAATGTGAGTGCTGGCATTACAAAGCCTTGGGTCCCAGCCCAGCTCTGAAACCTCGAGGCAGAGTGTAACATAGTTAAAGTGTGAACTGTGCAACCGTTCACTGTGGCTCAAATCCAGCTGGGCCACTTACTACTGCTGTGTGACCTCAGGCAAGTTACGTAACTCCTCTGTGCCAGTTTCATCCTCTGTAAAACCATGATAATAACAGTACCTATCTCATTGGGGTTTTACGTGAATTCAAAGAGATTAACACGGCTTATCATAAGGAAATGTTCAGTACATATTCGCTATAATGGTTACACATACTCCATCTTCTTTACCTGGAACTAGAATGTTCACCTTGCAAAGCTGGTATACGGACTAAAATGATCTCAGTGAAGCATGGGCGCAGTGCATAGCACTCAGCGAATTCTGTAAGAACTCAGCACACATGGGGCTCCCCACTCATGAGCAAGAACCAGCTCTCACACAACTTCAGCATCTTCCTCACAGCAGTGCCTCATCAGTCCAATGAGCATTCACTAGCTTAATGTGAAAGGGAACGGAAGGGACAGAACGGACTTAGGATTTCTAAACATATCCTTCAGGAGAGGACTCTTTGTTGTTGTTTTTTAATTTTTTTTTTTAGTGGGAAAGTTGGGGAGGCCAAAATCAGGAATACAGGGAGCATGAGTTCCACGTGACTCCAGCAAATAAGTCTGTCTAGGCAACTCATTTCTCCTCCTGGTTTCCACCCATTTGATGAGCTGAGCACCAGGGCAGAGTCCCCCATCTGGGTCTCACTTTGCTATCCTGGGACACCACCCGGGAAGGAGGAGCCTCGGTGGGGTTTTCAAGGATAAATACTCCCTGGCGGCAAAGGGGGCGGTGGGGAGCAGCACTGAAGAATGAAGTGTCCTGGCCTGTCCCAGCTCTGGACTGTCCCCTACCGGTGACCAGAGAGAGGGGTCCCACTCAGCCACGACTGAGCCGCAGGAGGTAACTGAGTTAACTGTCCAGGACATCCAGACGCTCAAAGCGACGGGATTTGGGCATAGGGTACTGGTATTTCCTACAAGCAGAGGGCTCAAGCCCCCTCTCTCTGTGGATGGGGGCACAGAGCAAGTCCCCTGGGACCCATGAGCTAGGACGGCCTGCTCGGGCAGGGGGATGAGCTGGGTGGTCCCTCAAGAGTGGTTCCCAAGTCTCCAATACCGAGGGCCTAAAATCAACAACAGCCACAGCACGTTTATCTTCACTTGGCGTCCTAGCCTTGGGACACAACTCAGTGTGCACGACGGAGCACAAGAAGGCAGAGGAGGTCAGATTCCGGCCCCGACTTGGCCACCAACTGGCCGCCTGACTCCGGGACAGTCTTTTCGCCTGTTAGGGGCACGTTTCTTCATCTGCAATAAGCAAGAGTTAGACCAGAGGGACCGAGGTCCCTTTCTGAATGTTATGTCTACACCACCATGAAGGACAGCCTCTTTCCTCGCGCTCCCCTGAGCCGGGGCCACACTCAGGCTCCGGGGAACTTTGAAGATGTCTGGGGAGGGGGCAAGACTCAACAAAAACCCTTACACTCTTTTTCTGAAAGCCACTCCCAGCTTCTTGGGACACAAAAGTATCTGTTAAGGTAAGTTAACCCTTCTCAAGATGAATTTTCCTTCTACTTTTAATTAAAAGTTCTTCAGAATTAAAAGGACACTATTCAGAAAAGGTTGAAAAAAAATTTCATTGACACGCCCCCCACCCCTCCCTCTTTTCCCGAGGCAAAGAAAAAGCTGTTTTGTGCACAGCTCGCCTGTCCACACTGTACAAAAGGAGGTGGACTGGCGGCAAGACACATGAGATGACCCTTTGACCCTGAACCGCTGACAAGTCCTCAATGGCATAAATACCAGATAATCAATCACATGCCAAGAGGGCGCGTCCCCCTGCCCTGGCCAGGGCGGGTTTATGAGAGATACACTGTAAATAGACACTGGCTTCTTAAGAGGCCCCCGGCATTCCAGGGCCGCCATAATCCTGGGGCTGGCCAGCCGGATCCTTGACCATCTCGCTTTACAGCTTTCATCACGAGCTTATAAAGCGCTTCCCTCCCAGTCCCCACTGCAAGTTGGGCTCCTGGTAGGAAATGAAGCCAGCTTTCCTCCCCCTCCTGCATCCACGAGGAGACTCCAAAAACGACTGTAAGGGAAGCTGGGGAAGGAAGGGGCAGGTGATGGGACAGGCCACCAACAAAGGCCCACAGGGTGGGGTCTCATAGGATGAATGCATGAGGCAGGAGCCAGCCCGGACCCGGAGGGCGAGGAGAAATCAATAATGATGATACTGATGACCACAAAAATAATGACAAGAGTAGCTAACAGGTGCTAAACATGGAGTAAGTGCCAAGTGCCCTTCTAAGCGCTTCATGTGTATCCTGATACCAATCCTGGGAAAGCACTCTAAGAGGTGGGCACCATTATTATTAGGCCCATCTTACGGATGAGTAAGCTGCAGCTCAGGTTTCCAATGATCTGCCCGAAGGCAAAATGAGGAAATGACAGGGAGGATGGGATTTAAACCCAGAGAAATGACCCAGGTCCGGATACACCTCCACTCGACCCCCAACCTACAGATCCCTGCAGAGCAAACAGTCCTTTTGGGCCACGCAGCAGCCGGGTGGAAGGATGCATTAAAGAAAGTTCTGATGAATAAATATCACTCCAGCCTCTGAATAGACTCCAGTTTCCAACACAGCCAAGAAGAGCGTTTTAAAATCCAGTCCATAAATTCCAGCCCCACTGCAGGGCCAGATTCTGCCTCTGCCCCCGCCCACCTTGGACCAGCCCGAAGTCTCTGTGCTTCTGGACCCAGACTCTTACTCAGAAGAAGTTCACCAAGATGCTAAACCAGCCCCAGCCAACAGGGACATGGGGGCGGGGAGAGGAAGACAGAGCCTCTTGGTGACTAATTTTGATAATGCTTTTGTGTTGGGGTCAAAGGTTAAATGTGGCCATACTAATCCGCTTCTTCCAGAATTAAAACACCAGGTAGACTTTCTGTAGCTTAGCAAGAGGGCTTTTGCGTATTGCTGGGGAAATGGTACCGACCAGGTCCGCGACCGGGGACTCCTGGCTGTGGAGACACACACTCGGTTCATCTGGACCAAACATCCCAGTTCCAGGTCGTGCAGTTCGAGTTATTTATTATTAGGGCCAAGGCAAAAGGAATGCCAAGTGGCACTTTAAAAATGTAAGAGTCCCTCCATCACCTCTCACCCTCTTCTGAATAATGCTTCCTGAAATGCATTAGGAAAAAGAACGGAGAAGAGAATGCTTGGCAAGCCCACACTCAGAAATGGTGGGCTCACACACAAGACACAGTCTCGGCTCTGGGAGAAACAAGCCATACGTGTGCACCACCGTGCAAAGGGCTGGCGTTCACAGCCATTCAAGAGTTTACTGTGGTCCCATGAGGTCAATGTAGGTTTTTAACCCCATTCTGCCAAAGGGGACTGAATGTCTCACAGGGCAAGTGGCCTGCCCGAAGTCTTGCCCCTAACAAGTAGCAGTGCCAGGGCTGGCGATCATCTCTGCTCCTGTGGCTGCAGGAGACAAGAGACAGGCATCCTCCCTGGAGACACACAGGCTCCCAGGAGAACATGAGACCCTCCCCAAGCTGGGAGGAACTCCGGGCCAGAAATGTGCCCCTGAACTCATCTTCCCCAAGCTGACCCCTGGGGAGGGTGCACTTCTCTGAGCTGACAGGTGAGAGGAGTGAACTGTGGAGAACACTGGGGAAGCTGCCTGGGGGGCCGAGACTAAGGAGCCCCCTCCTGTCCTCCCACTCTGGCCCAGAGCTAATTTCCCTCCTCCCTCACCACCCCCCTCCCCTCCTGGCTGGGGGAACAGTCACTACCCCAAGCCAGAGAGGGAGGCAGTTGCCTTGCAAGAAATGATTGTCCAAGTGTCAACAACCTGCTGCTTCCCAGAGCCCTGGGGTCAGAGGCCAGGATGGCGCACAATGGCCTTCTGGAGCTGAAGGGTCCAGGGAGAGGGGCCCCTGGGGGGTCTCTGGAATGTGGAGGCTCTGAGTCCAAGCACCGGAGTCTCCTGTCTTGCCCTTTTATATCCTCCCTCCCTCCCTCCCTCCCTCCACAAAGCCAGGCACCACTAGCCCAGAAACAGGAACCCAAGAAAGGAAGGGGATTAGTAACACACAAAGGTTCCTTCTACAAGACGCATGGAGCAAAGCATTCACCACCCCCACAAAATAAGTGCACCCCAAAGCAGGAGAGACAAAGGTGAGAAGAAAGTTCTGTTTGAGCCTCCCCTTTGGCCTCCAAGTCTTCCTGCCCACTGCCCCCATCAGGGCTGGGTACCTGCCTCCCTGCATGCTACCAGGGCACGCCTCTGTCACAGCCCTCTTCCAAGCCCGGGGGTGGGGCAGGCTATTTTGGATGCTGGCACCGATGCCCTCGGTGGGTGCTCTAATCCTCGCTGATGAATGAGGAAAGAGTGATCATCTAGGGAATCTCTTCCTTCTGAAACCTTCTCCATACTAGAGGTTATGGAGGTGGAATGGCTTGCAGGTGGAGTCTGTCTCACTGTCCTACTCCGACCACATTTAGTCAAACATCCTAGGATACTGCTCCTCCAAACTTCTGCCCCTCGGGTGACTGAATAGTTAACTACTGAATGGACCAGCCTGCTTTCCTGTTTATTTTCTCTGTAATTAAAAATATGCTATAATGCTTTCATATAGCAATCCTTGTACGTGCAGGAGAGCACGGCAGGTGCAACAGGGGAAGCCAGAGAAGGGGAGGGCCTGAGAGGGCAGGGATGGGAGGCGGTGCAGAGGGCACAGGCTGGGGACACTGGCATAGTAGGGCATCCTGAAGTCACAACCCCGAGGGTAGAAAGAGACATCACAATTATAACAACACCTTCAATGTGAATTGTACTTTACACCTTGCAAAGGTGTTACTTCTGTCCAAGATCATTCTGGCCTCACACCCACCTTTGGGGTCTATAGATAAAGTGTGGTGCTCTAATGCTTCAGACAAGGAATGTGAACCTTGCAAATGTTGAGCGAGTTGTCCAGGACCACACAGCTGGCCAGTAAAGAGCAAAACTTGGAATTCAGACGAGAACAGATTCCACTTTCTGGCTTCCAACCAGGAAGCTCCCTTTACTGCTTTTGGTTAAACACACAATAGGTATTTACTGAGTGACTACTTATTCTAACACAGCACAAGGGCTCAGGGACCAATGCTCTAGACCCCAAGTCATGGAGCAGCAAGATGGCCCCGTGCAGGAGACCAAAGGAGGAAACCCTTTCGCTGCTTAGTTGGGGGAAGAGTGTGACAGAGAAGGACACGGTCTTGCTCTGCTCCAGCTGCTGTAACAAACACCATGATGGTGGCTTAACCAACAGGCCTTTCTCTCTCCCAGTTCTGGGGGTTGGAAGTCTGAGATCTGGGGGCCAGCATGGTTGGGTTCTCGGTGAGGCTCTCCTCCTGGCTTACAGACAACCACGTTCCGGCTGTGCCTCGCATGGCGGAGAGAGCGCGCTTTAGGCTCTTCCTCTTCATATAAGAGCACTAATCCACTGAGGGGGCTCCCCCGCCATGACCTCATCTCCATCTGTCTAAAGGCCCCACCCCTGCAAATCCATCCCATTGGAGATTAGGGTTCAACATGAATCGAGGGGAGGGAGTGCAAACATCAGTCCGTCATGGAAACATCTGAGCTACGAATAGGGCAGGCAGACCAGACATGTGAGAGTGTGGGGTAGGGAAGACATGGAGGAGACAACAGATAATAATAGCAGAGAATGGGAAATTGTACATGGCTCTTTATGAACACACTGTAGGGGACGACAGAGGTAAGGCCCAACTCTGATTGTGACACACTTTCGAGGCCACAGTGGCCTCCGATCTCCCCCATCCGGAAGTTCTCACCTTGGCCAGATGCCCTGGGATCTCCTGGGAGCTGTGAAACACCACCTCTCACCTAAGGCCAGATTCTGACTTAACAGGTTTGGAGTGGGAGCCCTTGGTTGTTTTTTCAAAGCTTCCCCAAATGATTTCAATGTGCAGCTGGGATAAGACAGTGAGGGTATTTTGAAGGATACGCATAGGAGAGGCAACATTGGGTGGGCACATAAGATGCCAACGACATCTGTACCTAGAATCTAGGGCACGAGGCCAAGCACTCACCCTGCCTGGGCCCACTGAGTCGGCATCCACCCCCCTATGCCACCTCAGTCTGGTGGGAATGAAGTGGGAATTGGAGACGATGGGCATTGCACGCCACAGCCTGGGGTCTTAAATGTCAAATAAACCTGTCATCTGGGGTCCTTTCCAGAGTCAGCTGCCTTCAGACCAAGGCTGCAGCCATCCAATGGCAGGTGCTTAGGTGATCGGCAGAGATGCCAGGTGGGCAAACGTGGAACCAGGGGTTTCGGGCGGCAGAAGGAAGGATCTCAGGTTGACAAAGGGACGTGTCCCACTACACACACTACACTAACCCCCAGCGCACGCCATGTTTGGCTGCCCTGCAGCATTAATTATCTTTTTAGGTACATTTGTGTTTTCCTCCCTAGCATTGGTTAGCAGTCTGAAGGCAGGATTTGGGTCTGATTTTCCTATTTTGAAATATTTTAGAGTGCTCAGAACAGCACGGCTGGTAGACAGAGGAAGTCTGAGGCGGTTGAGAGTGTCAGCACTGGGCTCGCTCTGGGCCCTGGCGGCTCTCCCTGGGGGCAGACCCTGACTAACGGGTTGCCAAGGAGACCACAAGGGACAGCATCTCCTACTCTGGAGATTTCCAGGAAAGATGAGGATTATTGTCTGGGGGATAGGCGGGGTGGTCCAAGACCAAGACTCCTGGGATCCAGTGCACAGTGTGTCTCTCGAACGTGCCATGTGACTCTGGAAAAGTCCCTGGACCTCACTGAGGCTCAGGGTCACCCTCCCTGTGCCCTCTGCTCTAGCTGTGAAGTCTAGGAGCCTCCCCATGTTAGAAGCCTAGCCCTAGACCATGATTTAGTTTTTCCCAACCTGGGCCTGGTATATGGACATGATCCTTCCAGGCTCTACTTTTGGAAGGTGGATTAGGCAAGTCCTCTGAGTAGCACCAGGCCCCCTCTTGGCATGCAGGAGCATAAAATGGGAGCCCAAAAGCATTCCAGAACGAGAATGCAAGCTAGGGGGCCTGCTGAAGTCAGGCCCAGACCCCGCCTTCTGGAGCCACCTCTCTGGAGCCAGAGCCGGAGCCATTTCAAAATAGAAAAACACTTGGCACTCATTCATTTGTCAAAAACCTCAAGTGTGCTTCCCAGAGGAGAGACGTCCCAGTGACTCCAGGGCCCAGGGGGCAGCTTTCAGATGCAAAGTCTCCCCCTTTTCAATTCCTGTAACTAAAATGAATATGGAAAAGATAATTACCTTTAAAACATACTTAATACTCCAACACATTATCTCTACCTGCAGAAAAAGAATGTTATCTGATGGGATCTTCCCCATAAGCTTAATCAAATTGCTATCTTAAAACTCTCTGGAGTCCTGTGAAACAGTAATAGAAAATTCGAGCCGGGGCTGGAACATGTTATATTTGTTTGGTTGAGGGGAATGAGCATCCCATCTGACAATGGGCACTTAGAGACAAAGCCATTTCCAATCTGAAATGGATCTTCTCCTAGTGGGGAGCAGGGAACATTGCGTCTGACCCAAACCTGCAACCCTCCGTTAAGTTACTTTTCCGACTGTTCAGAGAAGGAAATTCGGAAAGAAAAGCCCTTTCCTGACACCTGTTGAGGTGTCCTGCAGGAGAGCTCCCCTGGTTGAGCCTGGGACACTTAACATATGTAGATGCTTAACTTGGTACTTAACTCTGGGTTTTAACTTGGCAAAGACATCGATGGGCGCACTGCCATTCCTTAACTTAGCAGAGGAGATGAAATTACCTGCCCAGGTCCTGCCCAGGCGAGTGGCCATTTGCAAGGCTAGAAAACCAAAGGGGAACAGCTTCTGTGAAGATGGAATGGGAGGACCGGGGACATTCCCAGCACCTCCAGCTTGCCTAGAATGGCCGAGTGAACGCTGCCTCTAGTGCGCCTGGCCAGCTCAGGTTGTCTTGTGGACAGAGCAGAGCAGTGGCAGATAAGAAGAGGTGGTATCCTTCTGCCTCTGTCAGTTTCCGCTCCTGCCTGCAGTCCCTGGAAGGTCCTTCAGACATGAGGCCTGGCCCAACCCACCCAACCCCCCCAAAAAAAGCATGGAGGGCAAAGGGGCGTCCCAGCACTCAAGCCAGCACTCCAGGCCTACAGAAAAAGGTGAACGGGGCTGGGGAGACTGCTAGGAAACCACGAAAATACACCAGCAAGACACAGGTTTGCTGGCACTCGAGGAACAGATTACGAAACAGCGATCACCTGAGTATTGTTTACGAAAAAACTGAAAAAGATGGTGAGACTTCAGGGGACACATTTCTTTTGTTTGCATATATTTTCTACGTTCTCTACACTAAACACATGTTACTTGGCTGAGTGATTCTTTTCTTAAAACTGGCTCAGGCTGTCCCATCCTGCCTTTGGCCAGAGCGCTCCACCACGCGTGAGGAAGGCTGGCTTTTCTCTGAGACCTACACGGAAGGCAGCTCCCTGCCCCCTGGCTTTGCGGACGTCGGAGGCACATCCTTCTCCCATCGATGGTCCTGACCCGATTCTCTCCTTCTTCCCAGTTCTGAAAAATGGAGGACTGGGGTACCTGAGCCACCCTACTTCTTGCTGCCTGCGAGGACAGACTGGTTCCAAAGGCCTCACACTGGCTGGAAGGTCGCCCACCGGTATACAAACCGCCCCCGTTCAGAAAGGCCTGTGGTGCAGCAGCGTTAGGGTTAGGGTCAGGCTCGTGCTGAGGCTGTGAAATCCAACAAATACCTGAATCTGTTTCTTCATTTTAGTTGAAATATAATTCACTAATCATAAAATCCACCTTTTTAAGTATATGGTTCAATGGCTTTGAATGTACTCACCAAGTTGTACAAACACCAGCAACACTATCTAATTCCAGTTGTCACTCTCCATTCTCCCCTCCCCTCCACCCTAGTGACTACTAATGTGCTTAATCTCTAGAGGTTTGCCTACTCTGAACATCTCATACACATGGAATCACACGGTACGTAGCCTTCTGTGCTCAGCTTCTTCCATGTTGGTTTCAACATTCATCATGTTGTAACATGTATCGGTACTGAGCTCCTTTTTATGGCTGAACTAGAGGCCCGGTGCACGACATTTGAGCACTGGGGGGGAGGGAGGGTCCCCTCAGCCAGGCCTGCACTCTCTCACAGTCCGGGACCCCTCAGGGGATGTCCACCTGCGGGGAGCGGGCCTAAGCTGGCAGGTGGACATCCCTTGAGGGGTCCTTAGTGCTGCCGTGGAGGCAGGCAAGGCTCCAGCTACTGCCGCTGCGCTCGCCAGCCGTGAGCCCAACTTTCGGCTGAGCAGCGCTCCCCCTGTGGTCAGTGCGTGTCATAGGGACTGGTCATTCCGCAGTTCGGTCAATTTGCATATTAGCCTAGCATAATATTCCATTGTGTGGATAGAACACATTTGTTTATCTGCTCATCAGTTGATGGACATTTGAATAGTTTCTTTTTTTTTTTTTTGTCTATTATGAACCTATGAACACTCAGGTATAAGTTTTTATGTGGAAATATGGTCTCAATTCCCTTGGGTTGGAAGTTGCTTTTTAAAAATAAAATCTTGTTATTAGGTTGTCATTTGTGTCTCACATTAAAGAAAAATACAGGGTATTTAACAATGCTTTAAAAAATCTGAGACTTCCAACTACGTGGGTTCCCAGTAACTGAGAGTTGCCTGTCTTTGTTGCACCCCAATCTCATACACATACTTTTACTGCAAAGTATTATTCTACTGCAAAGTTTTCCACTCCTCTGCCCCTCTACCTGGGCTCTACCGCATCCCCACCTTCCCCCACGGGCCTCACCAGTCTCCTGTTCATCCACTAAGCAGGAATCTGAGCTGCAGCATATGAAATATTTAAGCTGCTTTTCTAAATATAAGCATATTTAGCTTACAGTCTATAAAATATTCACCTTGTTGCCCCTTACAGACCCAAACACCTGCATTATTTACAGTACAATCATGGAAACGGTACGCCTTGCTCCTGGACTTGCGCATTTTCCCGTTCCTGTGTGTCCCTGGTGTGCACCAGCCATGAGAAGCAATTAGTGAGTTCTCTTTGTCCAAGTCACAGAACAGGCCCTGGGACGCAGGAGAGAGCATGGTGTTCACAGCCAGACAGACAGCCCGCAGCCACACCTGCCACCCACATGGGGCCAGGGGACATACACCACAGAATTTCTGGGGGGTCGTTTTAGATGTCAAGCTCCATGACATTTAGCTGCTCCCAGAATTCCCCATTCTGAGGAGTGGGAGCTCACTGCTATTTATCCCGAGCCTGTCACCCATCCAGGTGTGACCTGTCCTCACTGAGGTGTAAGGACAGCCTCTGCTACCCACTCCCTCTGCCAGGCCCTCGGTGAGCTGGGACAGCTGCTGGGACCTGGGAGTGCTGGCATGGGCCCATTCCCAGGGTACTGAGTTCTCCCTCTGGCATTTACCTGTCCTCACAGTGGGAAACTGAGGCACCTGCCAGTGTAACTGAGATATTAATGTGCTGGATCTCTCTAGTTGCACTTGTAGCCTTTTGTTTTAAGAAGTCCTTCTCCATGGAAAAAATGAGACTCAAGGGTGATATTTTTCTTATTTATAGTGTGAAGTTACTTTTTAAATTTATATAAATGATATATGCCTGTAACTAATGATTGTATAATAAATAAAAATAAATAACTATTATTATTTTTTGGTGATTTTTTTTTTAATCCCACCGGAGGGTATTTTTTCCATTGATTTCTAGAGAGAATGAAAGGGAGGGAGGAGAGGGAGAAAGAGAAGCATCCATGTGAGAGAGAAACATTGATTAGTTGCCTCCCACAAGGGCTGGAGAACCTACAACTGAGGTACGTGGCCTTGATCAGGAATCAAGCCTGAGACCCTTTGATCCGTGGGCTGACAGTCTAACCCAGCCGTGGGCAAACTACGGCCCGCGGGCCGGATCCAGCCCGTTCGGCTGTTCTATCCAGCCCGCGGAGCCAAAAGAGCGGAGAGTTCTCTTGCTCTCCCCTCCGCTCCTTTACTTTGAATTTATATTAGTTCACACAAACACTCCATCCATGCTTTTGTTCCGGCCCTCCGGTCCAGTTTAAGAACCCATTGTGGCCCTCGAGTCAAAAAGTTTGCCCACCCCTGGTCTAACCACTGAGCAAAACTGGCCAGGGCAATACTAATAATTATTATTCAGAAGTAGATAAAGCAAAGTAAAACCCTCTTTGCTCTGTAATTCCATTCTCTAAAGATAATCACTGTTAATAGATAGAGCCTTCCATAATCTTACAGGAAGGCTCCATATTTCATATTAAATGGGATCACACTATATAACCATTTTCTCTAACCAGCTTTTATCACCCAAACACCATGGACATCTTTCTAACTCAGGTACCATAATCAACAGATTCCTTACCTTTGGACATGTGGGCTGTTCTCCATGTGTTGTAATTACATATCATGCTGTACTCAGCATCCCTAAGGGAAGCTAGAAAATTGGTCTTTGGTACCTGAAGGCCAACTCTGGGAATGAGAGGACCACCAAGGGTTTCAGAGCACCTGCCACGCGGGCCCCGGGGCTGGCACAGCTCTGCAGCGCACACCTTAACTCAGACGCCCCCGTGCAACGCCAAGAGTGAAAGCAACCCTCACCTCCTGTGGTTTAACTCAGGAGGGGTTCCCCTCCTCCTCCCCTGCCTCCTCCCGCCACCTCCACCACTCTGGTACCTCTACTTACCCTGCTTCTGTTTTGAGTCTCTAAAATGATGTGACAAGTTAATGATGGTACAATTATCTAAATGTTTAACAGACATGTTATCTAAGTGAGTGGGAGCGAGATTCCATCCCGCCGACAATAAACATCAATGGCGGAGCAGAAAGCGATAGGCAAATTATAGCAAACCCTGCAATTTCAATGCCATTAAATTTGGAGGAATAACAGCCTTGAGGCCTGTAAACTCTGAATAAAATAGGCCCTTGTGTTTGTCCAACTATTAAATCAAAATGCTACCAACATCCTAGAAAAAACAAGGCGATTTATGGGTTTTCAAGTTTCGGTTACACATTGGTTTTTATTAACTCCTTTCTGTCACGGGGCAGCAGTGGTGTCTCGAGGGAGAAGGGGGGCAGCGGGGAGGAAGGGGCAGGAGCTGGAAGGCAGCAGAGAATGGAGACAGGAGAGCTGTGGGGCCGGTGTGGGCACGGAGAGCTGAGTGGGTGCAGAGGGCTGAGTGGGCGCGGAGGGCTGAGTGGGCATGGAGGGGTGAGTGGGCATGGGGGGCGCGGAGAGCTGAGTGGGCTGGCGTTGGGCCTGAGGACAGGCGGGAGCTGGAGCGAGGACAATGCTGCGAGGGAAGGAGCAGCTCTGGACAGTGAGGACACTGGGTGCCCAGAAAGTCCCACTGGACTTACCACTGTCCCCAAACCGGGATCCCAGTCCTTCCGTGGAACGAGACGTTAAGCCTCTCTGAGCCCCATTCCTGCCAGCCAGGTAGTGACCCGCCCTGGGAGGTGTAGCGACAACGGCTGCCTCAGACCGTCTCCAACAGGCAGAAGTCTAGGCACAGTCCCACCCCCAAGCAACAGTCCTCAGGTCACATTCTGTCATTCCCCTCAAATTCTAGAATAGGTTTAAAAGGCAAAAGACAGCCCAGCTGGCGTGGCTCAGTGGTTGAGTGTCAACCTAGGAACCAGGAGGTCACAGTTCGATTCCCGGTCAGGGCATGTGCCCGGGTTGGGGGCTCAATTCCCAATAGGGGGTGCGCAGGAGGCAGCCGATCCATGATTCTCTCTCATCATTGATGTTTCTCTCCCCCTTCCTCTCTGAAGTCAATAAAAATATATAAAAAATAAAAGGCAAAAGATCATCTTTAGTCCCTTCGTCACACACAGTGTGCACTTCAATTTTTACTGAAAAAGCTTCTAAATACAATGAAGCACTTACTTACCTGTTGAGGAGGGACAGAGATTGTAGACAGTTGAGGAGGGACAGAGACTGAGACATTAAAAGTAATGACCGAGCAGCTGCACTGAAGGCAGGTGCGCTGCCTCCCAGCCACGGGCTGAGCTCTGTCCACACGTTATTTAACTCAGTCCTTATGACAGCACATATTGTTAACATGTTTTATAAATGTGAAAACCAAGGCTGAGAAAACTGCAGACCATCATACAAGGTCAGAATCTCAGGCTGTGCTTCGAACTGCAAAACCCCCAAACAGCACTTCCCCCTAATTCCTACACCCAACAGTTGAGAGGCAGAAAAACAAAGGATTTTGTCCCACATCATAAAGCAGGCCTGTGACAGGGCCAGGGTAAGAACTCGGTTCTCCTCTTTCTCCTACTTCATCATTGTTTCCAAACGCCGCGCTGTCCCCACGACAATGCTCGTGCCATTTCCGCTGCGAAGGGTGTTGGTGAGGGTGTGGCTGCTGGACCTCTGACCGCCCAGCACACGTCTGGCACAAAGCAGACACTCGTTTCTACGAGTGCATGCGTTACAACCTTTTCTTAACCAAACCCACCTGGGGCCAGTTTTCCTCCTCAAACCTCAAGATCAGCGAATCACCAATGCCCAAAGCAGTGACGCGTCACATAAAAACCACTGGGGTGTGAACAGAGCAAGGAGGGTTTTTAGGACAGCCAAGCTATTCTGTAGGATGCAACTATGGCGGGTACAAGACGAAACCATAATGTAAACTATTGACTTTGAGGGGTGGTGATGTGCTCCTCGGGGGAGGATGCTGATGGCGGGGAGGCTGGGCAGGAGTGGGGCGGAGGCCTGAGGACTCGGCACCTTCTGCTCAGTTTTAGTTTCCCATACAGGAGCAAACTTAAAATTGCCCTAAAAATAGTTTATTCACTTAACAACAGCACTAGGGACACATCCAGAAGGTGGCTAGAAGGGCCCGGGAGCCACTAGGGTGAACAGCAGAGAAGAAGGTCTTGTCTGGGCCAGCAGGTGACAGCTGGGCTGTCCTGCCCTACCCCACAGCAAGCAGCTCAGCAGAGCCGAGCACCCTGTGCTGGGAAATAAAAGTCTATATTAGGCATGAAGCATACCTTTATGGTAACAGCATCAAACGAGGTCAAGACTGGGTCTATGGCGCACACTGTTGGCAGCACACGACTCTCCCTCCCAAAGCGCCTCTGACGTCCCGCGGCCGCCCCCGAGCTCCGGCTTTCTCAGGTTCAATTTCTTGGCACACCACATGAAACGCTATACAAATCACCCTTGATATTTAGAAAAGTCAAATGCTATTATGTTTTCAATGAGGAGGTCACGCCGACCTGCATGGAGCCCACGTGTCTATGGATGACCTTGCCCTCTGGCACGGGCAGGGGAAGCCCGCCCTGCCTTTTTCTCCATGTAAAGTTTTAAGTAGATTAACTTGTTTCTCATCAGCTGGCCCCTCTCCCTTCCCCAGCTTTTCTGGGACCAGGCACCAGGAGGATGACCTTGGGAGGAGAGGCCGGAACAGTTGCTGGTTTTCCTACTGCTGTGGGACCGGGGCCAGCCAACCTGAAGCAGTCGCTCAGTGCCAGGGCTGCCCCTCATTACAGAGCCTGGGCAGGAGAGGAGCAAAGCTGGCAGCCACCCCGAGGGAAGGAATGCTACTGCTACCCTTTAGGTCCCCTCCCTGCCTGTTGCTCCTGCCACACCTCCCACGCTCACCTGCCACAGAAAGTCCTCCAGACAAGGACTTCACGTTCCACTCTGGAGTTCGGAGCCAGAGACTGACCCCGAAGCTTTTCTGAAGCATTGTTAACATGTCAGGAGAGAGAGAGGGGTAAGCAGGTAGCATACCAGAGTGGGGTGCAGCTCTGCACCTTCCACGGGGTGGTCACACAGCTATGGAGTGTGTGCCTCGCCGCCTCCTCCTTCCAATGCTGCAGTAAGGTGCCTCCTAGCCTCCCTCGCAGGGGAAGCGTGAGGGCCCTGGGCAGAGCTCCCTCCAGCCCCTGCTCCCTGCCCGAGGGGCAGCAGATCACACAGCATAGCTGCTGGCCCTCGCCAGGTGTGTTAGCTGTTTCTGGTCTGCAGGACCCTCTTGCAGCCAACATAGAGAGGGGAGAACCAGCATCTCAACATTTGCATCTGCCTGAATGGCTTCCTGTGTGACACAGGATTGTGGGAACTCAGCAACCTTTTCTAGGCCAGTAAAAGAAAGCCCTTACTTTGTAGTCAGGGTGGAGAGAATCTTGGACTGGGAGAACTCATGGGTCCCAACTCTTGCTTGGCTTGTTTGTTCTTAACTGACCCCTTTTGCAAATATGGGCTTCTGAGCCCTGGTTCCCTAGGCTGTTGGCCGGGCAGAGTTGACCCCCTGGTCTGCACATTAGGTTCAACGCTCACACCCCATGGGGAGGGATAACACGGGCTCTGGGGTGCAAGAGCCCGAGGCCCACTTTCTAGCTCCCTCCTGGGCTGGCCTTCCTTAACATGTCCAGGCGTGTTTTCTGTAGTGAAGAATAGGGAGAAAAGAGTGTCTATGTTTTAGGGCTGCCGTGAGGCCTTAATAAATCGTAACTCCTTAGTGTCCATGAGAGTACAGCTATGCACTATCTGTTCCCAAGGCAGGTTCACCCTGCACATTCATTTCTCTCACCGCATTGTAACCCTCAGAAAGGCAGCTTTGTTCACCATTAGGTACTGGGTTTACCAAGGCCCTTCACATAGTAGGTACTTTGAAACTTGGGAAGTGAATGAGAAATAATGAAATGAACCAGCTGCATAGAGTACTCTGATCGGCAGCAAATCCAGGTCACTAACTGCGGGCCAATGGAGCAAGTGAGGGGCTGGAGGAAAGAGTGGAACTGCTTTGGGGCAAGTCTAGAGATCCAGTTCAACCCAGTGTCCAGGGACTCCAAGGCTTCCCTGAAGATTCCTAGCCCCAGAACTCTTAACCTACGGTGACTTTAGCCATCTGCCTCTTTTCCTCTTCTCCTTACCTGGGCACTAGGAGGGCCCTGAATACAGAAGGCAGAAGCTCCCGAATACCCAGGTTCCTGACGGTCATAGACAGGGGCCAGGGCACCAGTAGAGACACAGGATGCGTGAGCCTTCCAGGGCACCAACCGAGGAGGCCTCCTGTGAGATGTTCTTCCGGGGAGCAGACACCTCCTCAGTGCTGTGCTGATCCCAGCTCTGCAGCGTGTCTGACCTGGGTGTCTATGTCATCTGTTTGGGTATTGGTAAGGGATGGTCCCCCTGGGCATTCCATGCACCAGAGCCTTAAAATAAGAATCTGCTCTGTGAGGTTGTTCAACATGTAGAAGAACTTCATTCTGCCCTCACCTCTCCCAACTGCACGTGGATGGGCCCGGTGGCTGTTAGGTCTGTGGGCACAGGGGACATGGCCCAGTCAGAGGACAAGTCAGAAATCCTGGGAGATCCCACCGATCCTGTTCCTCCACCACCATTGCCACCAACCTGGCCCTTCACTGCTCCCGTCTGGTGGTGGGGAACGGGTGCCCTCCACGGCCGCCAATGAAGCATGATGATGATACCACCACACCAGTGTTTACTCTGCACCAGGCCTACACTGAATTATCAAGTTAATCCTCACAATATGCCTTAAGGACAGACGCCATCATTGCCCACACGACGAAGAGGAAACCAGGGCTTAGAGAAGTTAAGCAACCTCCCCAAGATCATACACCAAGAAAGTGATGGGGCTAGCATTTGCCTAAATGAAGTACAAGCTCCCAAGTTCGGGTGTCACCATGCACAGAAAATCTGAACTTCACACTCTGACATCAGCTCCTGGGTCCCTCTTCCCTGAAGCCTGCAAGACAAACCTGCTCTGCTCTGTTAGGGTCCAAACTTGTCTGGGATCAAAGCGCTCTAGAGACCATCCAATCCACTCCCTTCCTTTGGGCAGGTCCATTGTCCCCCAGGAGCCATGTGCACACCTGCCTCTCTTCCTCCATGGGCGCTGGCCCAGCCTACCACCAGCACTGGCCCATCTCCCCACGTTCAGGTCACAGGAAGGGTGGACGCTCTGAGTCCCCTACATAATGGATTAAAAGAGTTGAAGGCTCCTACAGGTCACCCCCAAGGCCTCCTCGCTGACCCCCCTCCCCCACTCCACAGGGCATGCTGAAGACTGCTCCAGCCCCTCACGTTCACTCAGCTGCCCTCTAATTCATGCCACCCAGTCCATCTGCTGCCTCCAGGTCTGTTCAAGTCCCCCATGGGGATATACAGTGGCCCAGACAACGTTATGATTTGTAAAAACCACTCCTCATTAGTTTGACTTTGAATAAAGAGGGTAATTATTTTTAAATTTATTAACTGCTGCCTGGCCAGAGAAGTTTCCAGATCAAATGACATGGGGAAGCTATTTCTGTGCAGTGATGCAGCAATTTATATTACTGATCGGTCATTAAAACCTCTGGCACAAACCCACTTGTGTTTCCTGAGCCAAGATAGTGTCCATGTGTCAAATTTCAAACCTGGAGTATAAATTAAACCATTAATGCTATTTATCAGTTTATCTGCACTTAAAGAACTCCTTCCTAATTTAAGACCTTCCTGATATAGAATCTAAGTGGTGCGCTGGGCGTGTGTGTGTGTGTGTGTGTGTGTGTGTGTGTGTGTGTGTGTGCTTTCTCACTTTTTATTTTGCTGGAAAGTGTAAAAAAGTTCTGATGTGTGAATGAAGTACAAGCATCTCGGGAGCGGCGTAGCTGCTAATTCCTCACTGCTCTGCCACCCAAACATTTTGGAAGCAGCAGTGTTTTGCAATATGTATTTGTCATAATATAAAAGGTGTAAAGTGATCTCTGTTTATCTCCTCAATGTCTTCCCTGTACCAAAACAGAAAACTGAAGTGTGGCAACAAAGCCTGAGCCCAGCCCAACCACAGTGTGGCCTCCCAGGGCCCCAGCTTGAGCTCACCAAGATCTTGGAGGGAGGGGACAGGTGGGGTCACACACACCATGACAGATATCCAGGCTAAGTGGCATCAAAAGGGTCAGATGTTGGCCCTGGCCGGTTTGGCTCAGTGGATAGAGTGTCGGCCCTCAGACTGAAGGGTCCTGGGTTCAATTCTGATCAAGGGCACATACCCTGGTTGCAGGCTCAATCTCTGGGGCCGCCTGCGGGATGCAACCAGTTGATATGTTTCTCTCTGTCTCTCCCTCTCCCTTCCACTCTCTCTAAATATCAATGGAAAAAAATATCCTTGGGTGAGAATTAACAACAACAACAAAAGGGTCAAAAGATGACAGTCTTTTGGCTAAAATGTAAAAGGAAATACTTTTTACTAAGTTCACTTTCCAGTGTCAAGAATACCTATACGGCCCACCATCACCCATCTGACACAATGCTACGCTAGCTCTGTGAATTCCCCCACAGCGGCCTTAGGCAGGGAACTCCAGACCCAGTCTGTTTCAGGGAAATTGTATCCTCTCAGGAGGGGGACTTGGGCATCAGGGTGCTGAAGATTCTTTTTTATTTTTTTTTTGAATCCTCACCCCAGGATATTTTTCATTGATTTTTTTAGAGAGAGTGGAAGAGGGAGGGAAAGACAGAGAGAAACATCGATGTGAGAGAAACATTGATTGGTTGCCTCCTGCACACACCCCAACCAAGGCCCGGGCCAGGGAGGAGCCTACAACCGAGGTATGTGCCCTTGACGAGAATCAAACCCAGGACCCTTCGGGCTGCAGGCTGACGACACTGTATCCACTAAGCCAAACCGGCTAGGGCATGTTGAGGATTCTTAATCAAACGGATCAGAGATCAATGAGCTAAATGGTCTCTGACATGCTCTCTTTAAACAGTAAATCAATGTGCAGGCAGCTGAGGAGTCGTGGAAGAGCACTTAAGTTGGAGTTGGGTCAAGTTCCAGCTCTCCACCTCCTAGTGGGTGGCTTCTAGACCTTCGTTTTCTCATCTGTTAAATGGGTATACTACAGGAAAGAGTTTTATAAACTAAGGTATCAGAAGTATAAGGTGGCACTACCATTACTTTACTCTCTGGGGTCTCGATTCCTCCTCCTTTTCAGAGCTCTCCCTGCTCTCTTGTTGGCTCTCCACAGCCCGGGCACCCGCTGGCTTCCCCAGCACTCCTACCAGCATTCCTCACCATCAGGCCTCTCCCCGTCCTGGGGTCCCTTTTTGAGAACAGAGATGATAACCGGATTTTAAGTTGTGTTCATCCAATGACTGGTTATAGAGAAGTCTGAAGCCGTGTGGGTTCCGTGGAAACGGCGCTAGAAGTGACACGCGAGCTCTGCCACGTGCCAGGAAGAGCCGCCTGGGTGCCAACCCTCCGCTGAGGATAAGGCCGCTGTTGCACCTCTGCCCAGGAGAGCCCAGCCCGGTGGCACTAGGAGGCGCTCCTCTCCCCTGGGGGAGCGTGCCCACACTCACACCCAGGCGGGGAGGGCGCCTTTCTCAAAGCACCCACCTTGGTCTCTCGTCCTTAATTGGGATTCAACTGTTTCCCCTTTCACGAGCTCCAAGTACTCAGCTTGGAGGAGAAGCAAAAGCAAGGCTGAGTGGGCTGGGCCTACCTGTGCCACAGGAGGGATCCGCACTAGACTCCTTTCGCAGGTGAGGGGACTTGAAGGGCAGAAAGACAAGCAACAAGGCAAGGTTACTCACCTACCAGGTAGCGGAGTTAAAGCCCCATCCCAGGCTTCTGACTCCAAATCCAGGCTCTTTCCAATCATCTCTCTTTAAACAGTAAATCACCCTTTTCTGGAAAGGGCTGACCTCTCTCAGGTTCTTGTTATGTCATCAATCCTAGAAAGTCACTGGTTGGAGGACACGTGCTAACTTTCAAAGACAATGCAAAGCCCAAACTCTGAAAACAGGCTGGGGTCATTAGTTAAAAACGGTTAAAATGGCGAATTTATGTTACAGATGTTTCACCACTGCCTTAAAAATTAACAGAGTAATATACCAAAACCACTGAACTGTACACTTTAAACAGGTGAGCTGTACGGTGAGTTATATCTCAAGAAAGCTGTTGGGGGGAGGGGGGGAGGTGTCTGTGTTGGTCACTGTCATGTCCCTAGTGAGTGCCAGGCCGGAAAGTGTGGGGTCTGCTTGCGAACAGATTCCCCTCTGCTCCCACCGCGGGACTGTGCCTCTTCCCCAGGCCTGGCTGAGCGGCAGCTTGCTCCCTGCTCTGCACATGAACCTGATGGACAGAATGCGCTACCTGGCACACTGGCCCGCATGCAGTCTCCCAGCCCCAGAGCACTTCCAGAGTGGGATCCTCAGTGACGTGAGATCTAGAAACTGGCTGGGCCGGGAAGACCTGGGTCCTCCTCTGGCTTTCAAGATAAGCAGTTCTGGGACCCTGAGCAAAAATCATCTGGTCCAGTCACTGTCTCCACCGGAGCCAGGCAGGCCCGGCAGGAGTACTAGCCCGCCTAGAAGGCTCTCCTCCCACTGCCACAGGCCAAGGCCCATGGCACCAGCCCACTCAGGAGAGCAGACCTGGTGAGGAGGCAGGACAAGGATGTACTTGCAACAATAACTGTAATGGCAGCAGCTCACTGGGCTCCCCTCTTCCACTGCAGTCCGCCCCCTGCCCCCATGGTGGCTCAGCCCTGAGTCCAGAGACGACTGCCATTGGTTCCTCTCCGTCTGCCTGCCATCCCTCTGAGAAGGGACTCTCGTCATCCGCCCGGAACTTGGGCTGACCTGTGCCTGCTGTAATCACTAAAGCAAGGCGGAGCGATCCTGCGTCCCCGCCCAGCTTTAGGAGGGCTGCCTGGTGCTGTCATGAAGTCCAGGCTACTCGGCTCTGGAGGGCACATGGGGGAGCACCAATAGCCTGTGAGGGGCTGAGGAGGCCACTGGACACCCAGGCTGGCCGAGTCTGCACAATACCCCAGGCAGACACTCCCTGATTGCAACCCCACCCACGCGAGACCCCAGGTGAAAAGTGCCCGGCTGACCACAGTCAACCCACAGAACTGCCCAAGATAAAAGACACTGTTGCTTCAATCAACGGCTGTACAGCAGCTGACAACGGAAACCCTCCTGTGGTCCCCATCGACCCAGGGGCCAGGGCGCTCTCCCAGACACATAAATCGAGTCATGCCACCCTCCCATTCTAGCCCTGTGGTAAGCTACTGTCTCCTTCTCTATATATGTGTGTGCACGTGTGTGTGGTATGCATGTGTATGCAGCATTACCGAGATGTAATTCATGTACCAAACAATGTACAATTCATGCTTTTAAAGCACAGCTAACCTTTGACCAATGGGGGATTAGGGGCGCTGACCTTCCATTGCAGTTGAAAATCCGTGTATAACTTTTGACTCCCCAAAACTTAGTTGTCCCTCAGGACCCACGATCCTTAGGTCCCCTATATAAAATGGCATAGATCAATGCATACTGCCAGCCCTCCGTATCCGCGGACTCCCAACCACAGAGCACAAACAGTACAGCTATTTCCTGAAAAAGATCTGTGTGTGAGTGGACACGCAGTTCCAACCCGTATTAAGAGTGACTGTATGCAGTTCAATAGTTTCTAATACATTCAGAGATGTGTAACCATCACAGTTTTAGAACATTTTCACTTGAAAAGGAACCCCCATTTCCTTTCTGTCTATGGACTTGCCTCTTCTGGGTGTTTCACATAAATGAAATCGGACACCATGTGGCCTTTGTGTCTGGCTTCTTTCACAGAGCGTGATGTTTTTAAGGTTCACCTGTGCTGTGGAATGTATCAGTACCGCATTGCGTTTCGTAGCCAAATAATATTCCATGATATGTTCATCCATTCATCAGTGGTCAGACACTGGGTTAGTGCTACCTTCTGACGACCATGAATAATGCTGCTTTAAATGTGTGATCAAGTTCTTGTGTAGCTGTGTGTGTTTGTTTCTCTTGGGTGCATCCCTAGGAGTGGCACTGCCCTGTCATACCGTGACTGTGTTTAACCTTTTAAGGAGCTACAGACTGTTTCCCAAAGCGCCCGCAACATTCCGCACTCCCATCAGCAGCATGGGATTCTGACTTCACATCCTCGCCAACCCTCCTCGCCGTCGTATTTTTGTAATAGCCACTTCCTGCCCCTTGGGAAGCAGGACCTCTCTGAGATTTTGATCTATATTTTCTGACGCTGACGGTGCCGAGCATCCCTCCCTGTGCTATTTGTCTATTTTTGGAGAAATGTCTATCAGATCCTTAGTCCATTTTTAATGTTGGTTATTTGTATTTTTATTACTGAGACATAAGAGTTCTTTATATTTTATAACTACAAGTCTCTGATCAGCTTGCGGTCTGCAAGCATTTGAAAGCTCTGTGCAGCTCTCTCCCTCCCTTTACGACTCTGCTCAGATGCCACCTTCTCAGAGAGGCCTTCCCTGACCATTTGATTAAAACACCGCTTTCCCCCCATCGCTCTCTACCCGTATCCTGCTTTATGTGTTCTTACTGGCACTTATGATAACGTGGCAAGGTATTAGACACCTATTTGCCTGTACGCTCGCCAGAGTGCCATGAGAAGCGCTGCCTGTCACTTATGTTACTATCCCTAAATGGCCCAACAGTGCCAGGAATGTTGTAGGGACACAACACATACTTATTAAATACATCTACTATTATGAATTGAATGCTTACTAAGAGCCAAACATTCTGCAAAGCACCCCAAATGAAACATCTTATTTAATCCCTACAACTCTCTAAGCTGTGAGGCAGGGACTATCATTACTCCACTTTTCTAACAGGTGAGGAAACCAAAATTGAGGGAGTTTAAGTAACTTTCCCATGGTCCTGCAAACACAAAGTGGCAGAGCTAAAAGATTAGCTGGGTTTAATCCCAGGCGGTCTAAGCTGTACAACTCAAGTCCTCACTCACTCAGGCAAGTCACCTTCTGTCCTCTGAGCTTCAGTTTCCTCATCTCTGACCTGGGAGTCGCCTCCGACCTTACACGTTTACTGAGAGACTGGCAAGGTGAGGTCAGGGACACTGAGACCAGTGCCTGGCACCTCAGGAGTGTCCAGTGAGCGGGAGGCACACCGATGACAAGGACAGTGCTGGTCACAGAGATGAGATGAGGCTGATGCTGTGAAATCAATGCTTTGAAGTCCAATAACGTGATACCGTTGCTTGTTCACCCTGTGTGCAGACTGCTTTCTCGTAGACCATGACTCTACCCTCGCAGATGGGGGACCAGCCACTGGGCCACGCAAGGGTGTCAGAGTTGGTCACAGGGGATAAAGGGTTTCCTGACCCTTCAGTGGAAGGGGATGCTTAGACAACATCACGGACTTTCAAAGATCCTAACGAGAGTACAAGAGGTCTCTGAGAAGACGGAGCTCAGTGGCCTGTTAGAGACAGAGATTTGGGCTTAATCCAGGGCAATGCTCTTAGGGGGCAAAGTCACATCTGCCCAGCCACCCCCACTGGTCCCCAGGAGATGACTGGATATCACCTTGCTGAAAGTGGGTGTGGCCGAGATGCCTCACCTCCATGTGCTATCACACTGTGGAGGAGCTGGAGAATGGGGATCGAAGTCAACTCACCTGTATGTGTCTGCCTGTGTGTCTCCAGGGCATCCTCCTTCGAGAACTGGGCACCGCACTGATCACAGACAAAGGCTTTGGCGCCCGCTGAAAGAAAGGGGAGGCGGTTACTAATTTCCAAGAATGACATTCCATTAGGAGGTAGGGTCCTGGGCCCAAACCGTGCAGGTGGACCTGGGGCAGGGCGTGAATACCTGTGACGTGTCAGGGGGGATCCAAGGCCCCAGCAGCTAGCCCAGCTCAGCCCTCCTTCAAGATGTAACCACCACCCACATGAACTCCGAATGCCCTGTCCAGGGCCCTCCCAGCGAGAAGAGGGAACAAAATCAGAATGACCAAGACAAACAGAGACGAGCTCCCGATGAGATGCCCCGGTAAGAAGAGACTTGGGGGCTGCTCCAGGTGCGGGATGGAAAGGAGTGAGTGATGCGTGCTCTGCTCCCTAGATTATACTTTAAGGGAATTACTGACATACCTCTACTTGGATAAACCCCTACCTCCGTGTGTCCAAAACTAAACCCACAGCTCCCCCAGCCACCTCCTACAGCTGACCACTTAAAAACCGGAATGACTCCCTAGTGTCTTCTGGGTAAAGTCCAACAGCCTCCTGATAGCTCACAAAGTGCTTCTTTTTTTTGTTTGTTTGTCTGTTAATCTTCACCCAGGGACATCCTTCCCCTTGATTTTTTTAAAGAGTGGAAAGCAAAGAAGGAGGAGGGGAGAGAGCAACATTGATGTGAGAGAGACCCATCAATTGGTTGCCTCCCGCCCGTGCCCTGACCGGGGCCAGGATCGAAGCCACAACCCAGTCACGTGCCCCTGACTGGGAATCAAACCAAGTGACCTTTCGGTGCTGGGGCCAGCGCTTTAACCACTGAGCACCGGCCAGGGCACAAAGTGCTTCTTGGTGTGCTTTGCTTTCCTGCTTCATCTCTGCTTCCTCACTCTGCTCTCCAGGCTCCAGCCCTGTGAGGAGCTGCTCCAGCTGCGGGAGGAGCTGTGTCCTCCTCATCACAAGGTCCCTGCACACCCTCTGCACCCCTGTCTCTGACATTCTCACCCCTCGCCCTGGCCCCTCGGTACAACAGTCTCTACTCCTCATTCACCCATCAGCTTCCCTACCCTTGTCCCACTGTCTGGGGGAGGGAGCCCTTTTTTCTGCTCCGATTCACCCCGTACGGTTCAGTTCCCAGCCGCACATGCTCCTTTACCAATGCCTGTGGGCCCTTCTCTGTCTCCGGACACCTGGCTCCTGAGGGAGGGAGCACAGCATCTGCTCCACCCCCAGGGGGACCTATGACTGTACATACTTGTGGAAGAAACTCATCGATTCAGTGCAATTCAATTTGGTAAACTTGTTTGGAACCACTATTCAGAAGGCTCCAAGCAAAAGTGTCACAATGTAAAGTTAAACAGGACTTTTTACCACTTGCTCATTGTCCTCAGATGTTATCTCATCCAGGGAGCACCTGTGTGAGCCTTGGCAGTTGTCTTTCAAATGTCTGCTAGATGCCTCTCTTCCTCTGCATGTCCATCATCACTGTCCCAACCAGGCCCTTGTGGGGCCGTGCCCAGGACACCCAAGACTCAGAGTGGCCGCCATACCACCACCAGCTGCCCTTGGAGCCAACCAGCAGATGCAGGCCCCTTGAAGGTCACGTGACTCCTCACACTTCCTTGCTCAAGAAGATCCAGTGGCCCTCACTGATTCTCAATTCCTCTCCTCGGCTTCCCGGCCTCCGCAGGGAGCTGTCCTCACTGGCCCAAGTGCACCACTCAACCCTCCCTGAGTATCTGGGCTTGAGTGACGCCTGGTCTCACTCCTCTTCTATTCCAGGCCCTTTCTATTTTCAAAACTGGAGAAAGCACACACGGAGCACCCCGCCCTTGCTGCTCTGCCCTCCCCTGCTGCTGCCTTTGCTCCCCTCGGCATGACTTAGCAGCTCCTTAAGGATGCCTGTGCTTCAGTTTTCTATCAGGGTTCATAAGAGGCAGAATGCTGTAGCAGAAACAATCCAGTGCGTTTTCAAAGCATCTCAGATTTCCCGAGACTTTATCATACACTGCAGGATGCTAAGTCCTTAGGACATACCATTTCATTTGATCCTAAAACCTTCTAAAGTGCATACCATTACTACCCCCTTTAGCAGATGAGAACCTCAAGCTCAGGCAGGTTAAGCAGCTGGCCCCGGGTCCCACAGGAGCAGCAGAGGTGGAGCCGAAGCTGGCAGCTGATGTCAGAGCCTCTGCTCTGCAGCCCATGCCCTCCAGCCTCCTGGTGCCACCCGCAGACATGCCTCCTAGGTAGGGAGGTGAGCTCTGGGCTGCCTTCTCTCAAATCAAAGAAGTGAAAATCCAACTTACCCCTTGACTATATCAAGGTTCTGTGTAAAATTCTATTTGGAAAAATGGTTCTACTGCTCTTTAAAAGTTTAAAACCAGGAGTATTAGCACACCCTTAAGGACTAGAACTCAGAATGTAAGTTGTGCTATCAGTCCTAAATTAAACACCAGAAACCAGTTCTCACCAGGGAAGGGGATAAGGAGCCCGAGGAGATCTGGACTGTCAGGCCCTATAGGGCACTGACCTTCAGCAGGTGCTCAGTAGATATTAGTTGACTGACAGAATGAGCACGTGATAAAGTGCCCCAGGAACGATATGAAGGAACTTTTCCTTAAGTGCTTTAAAAGCAAGCATTGCATCTGTTCTAGGTGGCCGGAGCGAGTTCTGCAGGAGGCAGGGAGAACAGCATGACTCCTCTGGCTTTCCCTTCAAGCTGGAGGGCATCCCTGGGCCCCAGGACCCAGGAGGGGCTTACAGAGCTTTGAAGAAAGCCGGGAAGCCTGATGTCCACCAGCCACCCTGTGTCACAGAGGTGGCAGACTTTGACCCTGGAGATGCAGTGTGAGCCTCAAAGAGGAGACGGGCCAGAGCGGGAAGACCGGGGCGGGGCTGCCCCAGCCCTTCTCAAAGAAGCTGCCCCAGCCCCAAATCGTTAGCCAGGATGCTTTTCCGTGGGTCTGTAAGGGATCTGATTTTAATTGTATTTCTTTCTTTGGTTCTATCAGTTCTCATGGCTCCCTAGAGAAGGGGAAGGGGCCTGAAGAGGGAAGTGGGGACTAGAAAGAAAGGGCTCCCTGTGGGGCCGGGAAGCCCCAGGAAGCCAGAGCTCCGCTTCAAAGGGATGAGGTAAGAGGATTTCCTAGAAGACAGCCCTGGATGTGGTGTCTGGGCTGCTTTAATGACCGAGAGAAGGGAAGGAGGCAGGTAGGACATCAAGGGCCGGATGTGTGCACCAGACAGTGCAGAGGAAGGCAGCACATCAGCACTCACTGCCGAGGCAGCCGCTGGCTTGGCTCAACCTGACCACAGCTGGGCGTCCTCCAAGCCCTCCCCCTCCAAGCCTGTCTTGCTGGAGTCACAAAATTGAGCTGAGTGTGTGCAAGTTCCTGTCCTCAGCCACTCAGTCAGAGCCTTCCTCACACATGGATGCCCTGGACATCAGCTCCCATTCATCGAGCCCAGCACACCCCACCCCAACGCCAACTCCCCCCAGAGTAGCCCAACAGCTCAGGCAGGCAGTCCCAGGACACACAGGCCAGCAGAGAGAGGCAGTAACCCCCTCTCCCAGGGAGGCCAGCACCTTTAAATTGTCTCTGTAATGGCTGGCTCAGAGGCAGAAATATTTGGCATCCCTGAAATTAAAAGTGATAAATGTCCTCGGCAAGCTCTGATCAATAATAGAGGCCTCATCTGTTAATCAATAACAGTCTCTGCCTGTTTACTGTGCACATGCTGTTCGCTGCTCCTTCCGTATAATGTCAGGTTTGCATTCAGAGCAACTCAAGTGTGTATGAACCACATGACAATTCCAAAAATGCATCACGGTGACATCACTCAGCCACTAGTGCACGGATACAGCCTCACTGTGAGGGTGCCGGGGGAAGGGAGGAGGTGGTGCCCGTACCACACAGTGGGTTCATATGGACACATCAGCAGCATTCACCCCCACAGCACTGCCGGGGGCTCCTCCTGGAGTGGGAGAACTCCCAGGCACAGCTCAGGGATGCCCACTCCTGGCCACATCCTCCCTATAAGCAGGCGATGTGTCTTGGGGTCCATTAAATCTATGCCAAAGGGGAATTGCAGTCAGGAACTCAGAGGCAAATCCCTGTCTGCAAGGAGCTTACATTCTAGAGAGGAAGGCACATTTTTTAAAGTAAAAGAAACATAACATAGGTGGTGACGAGTGATAAAAAGAGAAATAAATTAAGTGAAGAGGGACCGAGAGTGCCGGGGTGCCACTTCACACGGCGTGGCCAGGAGCGTGTGAGCTGACGGTGATGGAGAAGTGCAGGCAAGGGACACGGATGCACGCCACTACGTGGGAAAGCCCATCACAGCACAGGAAGGGCGAGGAGGCTGCTGGTGGGAATGGAGCCCCTGGAGAGTGAGCGACGGGGTCAAGTCAGGGATGGGCTGCAGAGAGATAAGTTAAATAGCAAGGAGGGAGAAGCACAGGATGAGGTGGGCTAGACCTCTCCTCCCTGGCAATCGCAGATCTTAGTGAACTAAAGGAGATGACAGCAAGTTCTGGGTGGGGAGGGCCGGGTCCCAGGACCGGCTCAGCTGCACGCTGCTGTGGACACCACACTGGTCATCACACTTCGATGAACTAGCTCCGTCTGTAAGATGGGATGGCCGTACCTGCCTGCCCCACTCATAACTGGTGCAAGGATGGAAGGAGATCATGGACATTAATAAACATACCACGCGGTTCCTCCCCACGCACTCGAAGATATAAGAGCCCTGATGTCATTTCTACCCCAGGAAGCAGCAGAGTCTGGCTAAGAGCTCAGATTCGGGTCAGACAGATCAGAGTTCAAATCCCAGCCAAGCTCATCACCAGTGTGACCCTCAGCAAGGGGCCTAATCTCCAAGGGCCTGTTGCTTCACCTGGGATGTGGGAGCAGCAGGAATCCCAGAGGGCAGTGCGAGGTGGGAAAGGGCCGGCCTGCCTGAGGGCAGAGGCACAGAGCCAGGAGCAGCAGCCCCTCGGCACTGCCAGGGCCACGGCTCCTGGAAGAACGCCTGCGTGCAGAGCACGGCTGCTTCACAGACGCTCGGTGTACAGTTATCTGGGGGTCGTTTATCTTTTGTGAGGTGAGGCTCACATTTGTAAAGACATATTTCACTATAATCTCTCTCACACACCTTGTCCTCTGACTTAAAGGTGAGTGGCTGTCTTGTTGAGGGAGCAGGATTATCTGTCACAGGACCAACCTGCCAGCACTGGCAGCTCCTTAGCACCTGGCCACGAGCAGCGCCGAGCCTGGGAGCCCCTCTGCTGTCCTGCCTGTTGGGCTCCGCTCCACCCCCCGGCAGACGGCAAACTCCCTGAGAGGCCTGGCCCATCTTGTTCGCTCTCTATCCCCCGTGCCCTGCTCCATGCCGGACGCAGTTTCTGTCCACTAAGTGCCTGATAAACCCTCAGCCAGGCTCCTGGGATCAGAACCGATCTGGGAAGGGACAGTGGCCATTCCGGGCACTGCCAGGCTGTCCCCTAGGGGGTGGCAGAGTCCTTCTTCTACACACTCTCCTGGGTTCTCTACTGCCCCCTTTTTACAGCTCAAGGTCTACAGTCTCTGGCTGGAACCCAGGCCACTAAGGGGAGAAGAAAGGAGAGGCTTGGAAGTGGGGCCGTCTGCCTCCTCTGGAGCAAGATCTCCCTCTCATCAGCCCTCGGCCCCCCGCCCCGTTGCCCAGGACTCATGCCCTTGCAGCAAAGAAGCAACACCTCCCTCCAGTCCACGCAGGAGCCACCTGGCCAAGGAGCCCTCCTGCAGCCAGAGTGGACCCTCACCGGGTGGACAGGGGGCTGCGTGACCTCCACTCCCAGCCCAGGCGCTGAGTTTATCTGAGAGTCAGTGTTCAGAGACAGGCATGTGGCTCAGTTGGATGGAGTGTTGTTCTGAGCACCTAAAGGTTGCAGGTTCCATGCCCAGTCAGGGCATGTATGGGAGGCAACCGATCAAAGTTTCTCTCTTCCCACTCTCTCTCTAAAAATCAACAAAACATATCCTCAGGTGACTTTTAAAAAAGAGACAGACAGGCAGACATGTTTGCCCCTGCCAGCCTCCCAGGTGAGGGCTCAAGGATGTCTTAAGCACTACACTGGGGGGAGCAGGCACCGCCTGACCCAAGTGCATTTCCTAGGCCTCTACGTCTCCCTTGACTTCCTGATGCTTCCAGAAAGCTAGACAGGGGCTAGAGGAAGGAGGGGGTTCAAGCAGGTGAAGAGGAAGGAGGCGGTCGCTGCAGCCCACAGGGAGGCTGGAGCTGGTCTAAGGCCTCCTTGTGTGGCAGCCGCGTTCACGCCGGGCTAAGGATCACCCGACTCACAGGAATCAGAGGGGCATGCCAGGAAAGCACTTTCAAAGCCATAAAGCTTTCTCTAAATGGCCAGCATTCCAAGGGCAACAGAGCTGAAATCCAGCAGAAGGCGGGGCGTCGAGCTCCCCGCACTCCCTCCCCGAATACCTCTGGCCTCCCCTTCTTGGCAAAGGACAAGGGCCCTCCTCCTGCTTGCTTCCCCACCAGAACCGGTGGGGAAGCAAGCAGGAGGGGGGCGGTCCCCAAGCATCTAGGAAGGGAGAAGATGCTGAACACCAGCAGATGTGGGCCGGTGTCTCTCTATAATAAATAAGGCAGAAGCCAATGAGAGAAGAAAAAAGCTCGAAACCCCTCCCTTTCCACCCCCCCCAATAAAAAGGGGCGGGGGAACCAGTGAAAAAAACACCCAAGGTCTGCCAGCATCTAATGTTGAGTAATGTGTCCTTTTTCTTTTAATTCCTTGAGATTTTAAAATAAACATCTTGAATGTTCTGATGAGATATGCATGCCTGCTTACATAAGGAAGTACAGAGTGTACCAAAACAGCAGACCCAAAAAAAGCATAAGCTGTCAGAACAATGAGTACAGACCCGGGCACTCAGCGGCGGGCCGTGGCGTACAGTTTTATTTACAGTACCTCTTATCAGACAGAACACACGCTGGCTGCCAGCTCCAGCGAGGCCGGCACTGCGTGTTCTTTCACGCGGGGAGACGCGTGCCCCGGGAGGAGCTGGGAGGCATGCTCTCCCCGACACTCTCCTTTAACAGCAAAACAAAAACTGATTCGGAACCAGAGCCTCCATAAGGTACACACATTCGGGGGACAGGGAGGAGGGAGGCAAGCGGGCAGATGAGGGCTGAGTGGAAAACAGCCGGCCCTGTCAATAGGCCCAGGATATGGTTGACAACAGAGTGGGAAACAGGCCTGCGCCTGGCCTCACTGCGGGACGGAGAGTGACAGCGCTCAGGTGCAGGGCCTCCATCAGAGGCAGGACTGAGAAAGCCGCCTGGACAGGCTCGGCCGGGCAGCAGAGATAGGGAGTCACCGGGGCTGCAGGCGGCAGGGTTTCAGATCTCTAGAATCGCATTCCCATCAGGGAACTGGTAAGTGGCTGGACACCTCACCCTGGGCAGAATGTCCATTCTGTAGAAGATAAGCCCTTGGAATGGATCAAAAGACAACAGCTCTAGTGTGAGAGAACACTTCTTACCACCCTAATAACGCTCGTTCTACCTGGAGGTTCCGTGCTGCCTTGGGGCCGCTGGCTTTCACTGGGATCCTGGGGTTCTGCTCTCCTGTCCCACAGAGAAAACAGAGGTCCACCTTGTCCCTTATTCATGCACTCAGTTCTCAGCCCAGAGAGCCTTGGGCAGCTCCTCTGTTCCCACTGCCAGCACCAGCAGTAACCCAATAGGCTTGGGGACACAGCCCTGTCAGCGCGCCCTCTCCAGCCGCATGCAGGAAGCTGCGAATCCTTCACTCAAACAAACCTGGGCTCAGGCGCTGGGTCTACCATTTCTACTACCGGCCTGAGCAAGTGAATTCCCTTCTCTGGGCCATTCTTCCCCTGTAAAACCGGCGCACAGTAGGTACTTCCCAGGGTTGAGTAATGATGAATTTCAATAGCACGTGTAGAGTCCTTACCACCGCGCCCATCACGCAATACTGCTCAGTAAGTGCTAGTTGTCATGAAGATCATCATTACCATTACTCTCTCCCCAACGCCGATGCCTGAGACCCTCGTGGCCATAAATGCACGCAATAAACACAGCATGTAAAATATTCCTACCACCCCAGCCAAAGCACAAGGGAAAAAGAGGGGAGGAAAGCCACCCAAGCTGGACACGTCTTCGGCAGGTTTTCTCCAGGGGGTGGAAGATAAAGCAAGGCAGATGACACTAACAACTGGCACCTCCAAGACACCTGTCCACAAACCAACAATGCACAAGTAAAGACGGGCCCGCTCACCCTGCCCTGGGAGGAGATCAAAGACATGACACCTCTCCAGCCAGCACCCAACACTCATGGCCAAGTTCTGATGGCATTATCCTCCTCCTACTGAGATGAGTATAAACCTACCTAAGGTGAATTATGTTAAATAAAATATAAGTAGGATGGTGAATTTGTTGCAGTGAAAACAACAACTTACAGCCCAGCCAGTGTGGCTCAGGTGGTTGGTGTCGTCTCAGGCACCAGGAGGTTGCCAGTTTGATTCCCAGTCAGGGCGCATGCCCGGGTTTCAGGCTCCATCCCCAGTAGGGGGTATGCAGGAGGCAGCGATTGATGTTTCTCATGTTTCTCTGTCATCGATGTTTCTATCTCTCTCTCCCTCTCCCTTCCTCTCTCTGAAATCAATAAAAACATTAAAGACAGGGAGAGAGAGAGAGAGAGAGAGAGAGAGAACAACATACAAATCTTCCTGAGGTCTGAGCACTGATTTGGAGGGTCTTCTTACCACTGCCTATACCCATTTCTTCCCCAGCTACTTCCGTGACTGGCTAATCATGGCACTGTGGTGATCAATGCCATGGAACAAAACCTCTTACAATGAGATGAGCCCTGCCATGATGGACTCGGCTGGCTCCCAGACACTCTGGCCAACTTGGAGACCTCCCCGAGAGGAAGTCCTACAGCGGCTTGGGCTTCTGCCACGGTGGTATGGCACTGGCACCAACTTTGTAGTCTCATGTCCCTTCTTAAAATGGGGTTATGAATCCTCAGACAGTTTAAACAAGAACCTATATGAAGTTCCCAGCACATACTGGGCACCTGAATAGTGACTATGAAATTATTTTACTTCATCAAGTTGATAAGCTCTAGGAGGCCAGCCTCCAGCTTGAGCCTTCGAGAACTCCAGCCCATAATATCCCTGCCCCACAGTTCCTGGGGAAAGGTCCCCCTGCAGTGAGTAAATGGCCTAGGGAGGCAGGAGTGCCCGCTCCAGGGCTCCTGTACCCGTGTTATTCAGCTGTTTGGGATGACAGAGGGGTCACTGTCAGAGGAGGGAGGTGGACACCTGGCTCAAGGAGGGCTCTGTTGCTCAGGAGCACCCAAGAGTTCCTGAAGCACCAAAGGGCTCAGTGCCCCAACTCCCTCCCCCCACCCCCCGCCCCTGCCTGAGTGTGTGGCCTTGGCTGAGTCACTTCACCTCTTCATCTCTAAATGACAAGTTTTAAGTCGGGACAACTCTAAACAAAAGATGAACGGTGTTGTGTAAGAAGAAGCTGGAAGCAGGCGACAAAGACAGTACAGTGGCTGTACAGAAGCTCAGGGGCTCACAACTGGATGATGGGAAGGTGCTGGCTGGACAGCAGGGGCTGGGCTCTGGTTCAGCCAGGGATTCCTCTCAGGCAGGCAGAGTGGAACAGCGAGTCCAGATGCTGGGGATCCTCAGCCAGATGAGCCACGCTGAGCCCAGGAGCCTGAGGCAGAGGCTGACCCTGAGTTCCAGGGAGTGGTGACAATCTCTGGTCTTCACAGCTTTGCATTGTTTAAAAAAGGTAGTGCTTGGCATTTGAAAGGAGACTAGGTTAAAGGGCCAGGGAAGTCCCAGGGGGGCTTCTGCCATGATTTAGTGGGACATCCCCTCAACCCGTGGGCACCAACAATCCTCTTCCTCCAGGTCCCTCCTTGGGGATTCTCGGGTGAGAGGTTCAGCATGTAGCAGTCTCAAAGCTGTTTGTTACCTGAGCCTCTGGCCTTCTCCTCTCCACCTCACTTTCCCTGCTCCTTTCTCCCCAGCACCTCCAAGTTCTCTGTCACAGGCCTTCCCTGGAATTGGGGGGCGGGGGCTCCCACATGAATATTGAACACTGGAGAAAAGCAAAACCAGGCTGCTGTTGGGGGGGGGGGTGGCGGTATTGGAGGGGGAAAGGCCAGAATCAAAACGCTGCCAAACCCACACATTTCAAGCTAATGTCTGCCACTGCCTGGCCCCTAACATTCCCCAACCCACTTGCCAATTGTTTTCACTCGAGGCATCTTCTGAGGGAGGGGGCCAGCCCTTCCTCGGCCTACCTGCACTCTGGACCTCCCTTTCTCCTGGCAGGAACCTCCTCCCCGACCCCCCCGGCTCACTAACCAAAAGTGTGCCAAGTCTTCTCCCAACACTGGGATCTCTTTGGGGTCCCTGTAGTGACAATTCCCTCCTCCCCTCTTCTCAGAACCTCCTGCTCTCTCCCTAATCCTAGCACATCTCTTTAATTCCACTTCCAACCATGGGTGTGTGTACTTTGTTTTTAAGTTGAATCACCATAGGTAACCATATTTCTTTTTCATTTTTAAATGTTAGTTTTCAATTAATTGGACAAAATTTTATGTTAGTTTCAGGTGTGCAGCATGGTGGTTAGACATTTATATAATTCACAGAGTGACCCCCGATTCTAGTATCCACATCACTTTTCAACAAGTGACAAGGAGCCAAGCGTTTCAGGGGCCTCAATGCTGTCGCAGGTGTGATGACCAGGGCACCTCCTGGAAACTGGGAGCAGGGGTCTGCATGCTGTCTGTTGACCATTCCTTTGGCTGTGAGCAGATGGGAGCTCCTCTGCCAGCTCCCCCGGGAAGCCACACGCGGCCCCCCTCCCAGACACACAGGCCAAGCTGCTGGCAAGAGGAAGGGCTCTGTCAGCAGAGGAGCCTCACAGTCAAGCCCATCCCTGGCTCTGATGTCAACAGATCCAAGCTTTCAGCTAAGATACCCACCAGCTACATCAAGAGCATGAGCAATCTAACCTCTCTGAGCCTCCGTTTCCTCACCTGTAAAGAGGTAATGATACATTTCTCCTATCCTCCAAGTGGGACTTTGAAGTTGCACAACTCCAGGGACCATCACTCACTCAGAAACGAGGCCACAGGTTGACAGGGGGTTTAAACGAGGTGCTGCACATGAAGGTGCCTTACAATGGGAACTGGCACTGGGCAACTGCACCCTAACACTTCCCTTCCGAGGGTCCTAGGGGTCCCACAAGGGCTGCCCTGTGATGAGGATCAATGCTGCTGCTGCTGCTGCTGCTGCATCGACAGTAATAATATGAGTATTAATAATATGTATTGAGCATTTATTATGAAATGAGAACTGCAATGCTTTACACACGGTATGCTATTTAATTCTCCCATTAATTCTAAGGTTATGCTTATTTTATATATGTGAAAATTGCTTTTGGAAAAGCTTGGTTCACTTGTCCAAGGTGTCATAGATAGTAAGAGTCAACAGTAAAGAAACTAACTCAAGCAGGTGGTAGCAGGGGAAGCCCAGCTAACTAGAAGGCCCTTTAATTATATAAAAGGTTAAAGAGTAAGAAGTTCATAGTAAGGGGAGTAGAAAAAGGTCCCAAAGGCAGTGTGCCCGAGTCCTCTGCTCTTCTCTACTCTCGGGCTCACTCCTTGGAGCTAGGGGATCATTCCCTAGGACCTGAGGCCACCCTCCTCAGTGTGTACCCTCTTCTCTGAGCACTTCACTATTCAGAACTCTCGTCTCTTGGTCCAGGAATATAACATCACTGTCCATGAGAGAGGGTCTGGACTGGAAGCCAGCAGCACAGGGTCTAGATCTGGCTCTGCTGTGCACTTCGGTGTCTTCCAGAATCCTGCTTCATTGGCCTCCATTTATCCATCTGTAAATTGGCCATCATTTTCCTAGCCACTTCCTACCACCTAAAGCTGTTATGGAGAGGAATGAGTTCCAGGACATGAAAACAAGTAGGGCTTTACAGAAGAAAAGACACAGTCAATCTTCAAAACTGACTTACATCACTCTCAACAGTAGATAGATAATCCAAACAGAGAATCAATAAGGAAACAGCAGATCTGAACAACACTATATAGATCAAATGAACCTAATAGACATAAATAGAACATTCTATCCAACAACAGCAGAATACACATTCTTCTCAAGCACACATGCAATATTTTCTAAGACAGACCCTATGTCAGGCCATAAAACAAGTCTCAACAAATTCAAGACTGAAATCATACCACAAATCTTCTCTGACCATGATGGCATGAAACTAGAAATCAATAAGAGGAAAACTGAAAAATTCACAAACACATGGAAATTACACGACACTCTTATGGACGACCAATGAATAAAAAAAGAAATTAGAAGGGAAAACAAAGTTTCTTGAAACAAACAAAAATAGAAAAGCAACACTGCAGCAAAATTATGGGATGCAGCAAAAGCAGTTCTAAGAGAAAAATTCATAGCAATACATGCCTATATTAAAAAACAAGAAAGATCTCAAATAAACAACCTAACTCTATGCCTGAAGGAGCTAGAAAAAAAAACAAGCCCAAAGTTGGCAGAAGAAAGGCAGTAATAAATATTAGAGCAGAAATAAATGAAATATAGAATAGAAAAGATTAACCAAATTAAGAGTTGGGTCTTTGAACATAAACAAAATTGAAAAACCCTTAGCTAGACCAAGGAAAAAAGAGAGAAGACTCAAATCAACAAAATTGTAAGTGTAAGAGGAGACATGACAACTGATAACACAGGAATGCAAATGATCATAAGAGGGTACTGAAGTAACTATATGCCAACATATTGAACAACCTAGAAGAAATGAAAAAATTCTTAGGAACATACAACTTACCAAGATTGAATCAGAAAGAAATAGAAAATCTGAATACACCAATTACTATAAGTGGATTGAATCAATAATAAAAAATCTCCCAATGAAGAAAAGTCCAGGACCAGATGGTTTCACTGGTGAATTTTACCAAACATTTAAAGAAAAATTAACATCACTCTTTATCAAACTTCCAAATATTTGAAGAGGAGGAAAAATTCCAAAACCCATTTTACAAGGCCACTATTCTGATACCAAAGCCAGAAAAGGACACTACTAGAAAAGAAACTACTGGCCAATATCCCTGATAATATAGATGCAAAATTTCTCAATAAAATACTAACAAACTGAATACCACAGCACATTAAAAAGATCATTTGCCATCATCAAGTGAGATTTATTCCTGAGATGCAAGGATGATCAACATATACAAATCAATCAATCTGATACATCAAATAAATAGAATAAAAAGAATCATATGATCATCTTAATAGATGCAGAAAAAGCATTTGACAAAATTCAACATCCATTCTTGATGAAAACTCTTAACAAATTAGGCATAGAAAGAACATATCTTAACATAATAAAGGCCATATATGATAAGCCCAAGCTAATATCATATCAACAGTGAAAGGTTGAAAGCTTTCCTTATCAAGATCAGAAACAAGACAAGGGCACCCTCTCATCATTCCTATTCAACATAGAACTGGAAGACCTAGCTAGAGCAATTAGTAGAGAAGAATAAAGGGTATCAGAAATGGAAAGAAAGAAGTAAAATTGTCTCTATTTGCAGATGGCATATAAAACCAATAAGATACTTAGAAATAAAGTTCACCAAGGTGAAAGATCTCTCCTCTAAAAACTGTTAAACACTGATGAAAGAAACTGAAGACACAAATAAATGAAAAGATACCCTGTGTTCATGGATTGGAAGAATTATATTGCTAAAAGTCAATACTACAAAGCCATCTAGATATTCAATGCAATCCCTATCAAGATTCCAATGGCAACTTTCACAGAAGTAGGAAAAAACACTCCTAAAATTTATATGGACCACAAAAGACCCAAATAGCCAAAGAATTTCTGAAAAAGAGCAAAACAGGAGGCATTGCATTCCACAAAAAGACAAATAGATCATAGGAACAGAACTGAGAGCCCAGAAATAAACCCAGGCATATATGGTCAACTAGGATTTGACAAGGGAGCCAATAATACTCAATGAAAAAAAGACAGACTCGCCAATAAGTGGTGCTGAGATCATTGAATATTCACATGTGAAAAAAATGAAACCAGACCCCTGTCTTACACCATTCACAAAAATTAACTCAAAATGGTTTAAAAACCAGTAAGACCTGAAACCATGAAAAAAACAAAACAGGAATAAAGCTCCATGACATGGGCCTTGGAAATAATTTTTTGATATGACACCTAAAGCACAAGCAAAAAAATCATAAACAAACACTTGGGACTACATCAAACTAAAAAGCCTCTGTACAGCAAAATAAACCAGCAACAAAGTGAAAAACAACCTACAGAATGAAAAAAATTATTTGCACACCATAGCTCTAATAAGGGATTAGTACTAAAATATATAAAGAACTCATACAACTCAGTAGCAAAAACAAAACAAAACAAAAAAACCACCCAATTTAAAAATGGGCAAAGGACCTAAGTGGACATTTTTCCAGAGAAGAGATATGAAAGGTCACAAATACATGAAAAGATGTTCAACATCACTAGTCATTATGGAAATGCAAATTAAAACCAGAATGAGGTATCGCCTCATGCCAGTTAGAATGGCCATCATCACAATGATAAGAGGTAAAAATGCCGGAGAAAGGGAACTCCCTGGGCACTACTGGTGGACTGTAACATGGTGCAGCCCCTATGGAGAACAACAGTATGGAGGTTCCTAAAAAAATTAAAAATAGAACTACTATCTGATCCAGCGCTCCAACTCCCGACGATATATCCAAAGGGAACAAAAGCACTAACTTGAAAGATATCGGCGCTCCCATGTTCACTGCAGCATTATTTACCACAGCCAAGAGATGGAAACAGCCTAAGTGTCCACCAGTGAATGAGTGGATAAGTGAGTGGGCTGTGGTACACATACACACTTACACACACACACAGAACACACACACACACACACACACACACACACACACACACACACACACACACTGGAATAACCACTCAGCCATAAAAATAAGAAAATCCTACCATTCTCGGCAACATGGATGGAACTTGAAGGCATTATGAAATGTGAAGCAAGTCAGGCAGACAAAGACAAATGCTGTATGATCTCACTTCTATGTGGAATCTCGTAGAAAAAGAGCTTAGACTTGTGGTTACCAGAGGCGGAGGGTGGGGGAAGGGGAAACTGGAGGAAGGTAGTCAAAAGGTACAAATTTCCAGTTATATGATAAATAAGTAGTAGGGACGGCATGTACAACATAATGACTAAAGTTCACACTGCTGTGTGGTGTACAGGAAAGTTGTTAAGAGAGTTCTCGGCACAATAAGAAATTTATTTTATTTTCTTCTTCCATCTCTTTATATCGAACCTTTATGAGATGATGGATGTTAGCTGAAGCTATTGTGATCATCGTTTTGCAACATATGTACATCAAACCATCATGCTGGCCCTGGCTGGCGGCTCAGCTGGTTGGAGCATCGTCCCATCCTCGGAAATGTTGCGGGTTTGATTCCTGGTCGGGGAGCATATGGAATCATGTTTCTCTCTTACATCAGTGTCTGATGTTGCTCTCTCTTTTTTCCTCTTGAGTATTAAAAAAAAAACAACACAAAAAAAAACACCACATCGTGCTGTATGCCTTAAACTTATACAGTGACATGTGTCAATTATTTATCAATAAAACTGGAAAAAATATACTTCCAAAGCAAAATACAATGAATTCTTTTTGCTCAAACACATACAAAGACTGACTTACAACAAAACCCCAATTAAGAACACCCTTCCATGACTGGCTCTCCTCCTGAGCATTCTCCTTTTGACTTCTAAGCAAGCATCTATCATAAAAAACTATCAACTGTATTCACTTAAAGTAGAAAAAAATGGACCCTCATATTGATGAATGACAGCAGACCTCAAGACTGAAACAGACAAGATTCTTGGTTAACCTTCAGTTAACCAAAAAGTCCCCCTATCCCCTCTCCTGGAGCATCCTAGCTAACCATGGTTTGCAGAACAGATGCTCACCGGGCTCTAAGGGTCTCCTCCCTTCCCCACCTCACTCTGTAAAGACCCCTTATAACTGGCCTTTACTCACTGCCCAAATTGGACCCCTCTCCCCAAGAACAGCAAGTAAATATAGTAACTTAGGGGTGAATATGTAAATTTTAGGCTGAGGTGTCCATCCTAGTCTATTGCCTTCTCAGTTACTTTAAATTCATTAATACACACACATTCAAACTAAGGCAGAAGCGACCCATCCATAGCTTCCACTGACACTCCATTCTTGATGACAGCTGTGAAAGACACCCGTCACCTGGCTCGCTGTCACATCGACCAATCACCCCACCTCCCTCAGACTCAGGGGACTGCCACCTCCCTCCCCTCCTCAGTGGCACCTCAAGGCTTCTGATCGCTCCAGGCCTGCTGTGGCTTTCTGAAAACAGCATTTCTATTTTTAGCCCTTCTCAGCCCAATAATGCTCCCCACACCCATTCAGCTTAATCACTTTATTGAGGACAAGCAGCAGGCTCTGCAGCCTGGGTGCTTCTGATGTTAGGAAGTAGTAAAATGTTCAAACTGGTTAAAAATGACACTCATTGGCTTGCCTTTGGTGTTTCTGAAACCGTAATTGTGGCTCAGGCTGTGGATCTAAAGAACCTTGCAGGTTTCAGGGCCTCTCTTTCCTATCCCTGCACCGTAATTGAGGTGTTACATTACAACTACAGCACTGACATTTTCAGGCTCAAATTTCAGAAGCATTAAGGACTCTACACTTTTCAAAACAGAAATACTGCCTGTCACGTGTAATGCCCACTCTTAGCATGAACCATCCTGTCCTTGGAAAACAAAACAAACAAACAAAAAAAAACTGATCTTTTCTGGCTGACCTCAAGCAAAAGACTTTCCCATGTTAAGTGTTATTAAAGTGCATCTAACAACTAAAATGACATTGGATAGCTGCTCGGGTACAGGAAGGTTTGTCTGGCGTAATTACGGGACCTGAGAACAGGTGTGTGCAGAAGGTAGCCCATGAGCAGGTCTTCTGCACGCACCTTTGAGGCATAACTTCCAAAGCTTTCAGGTGAGTGTCTGCAAATGTGCACTCTGCCTGAACTCTGCGGAGAGAGTGGGCTTCCTGCAAAGGGATGGAAGCAACTCTGCCTCGGGGCGAAGACCAAGGGCTTTGGAGGCAGGCAGCCCAACTCTGCCTCTTACTCGTTGAGAGATCTGGGCCAAATAAACTCAGTTTCCTCATCTGTCAAATGGACACAATAACACCAACCTTACAGAGGTCTCATGGGGATCAAATGAGACCATGGGGTACAGCGGCTGGCACCTGTTGGCACTCAGCAGGTGTTAACTGCAGTTGTGATTGTTCTCTTTGGTCTTCTTTCTGCATGGAAGCCTTCTGAGGCAGAGAGTTTAGTCTTCAGCCTTACACAAGACAAAAGAGGAATTTGAGGCGCGCATTGCCAACCACAGCCAGTTGCGTGCAGCCTCAAGATGTCCTTGGACCTGGGGAAGGAGCTCCTATGGATTCAAAGTGGCTGATGGAGGCTGAAAGCAGAAGCTCGGAGGGGGTGACTCCAGCTAAGCAGCAGGCCACAGTGGTCCCAGGCCTGTGGACTCCCCTGCACGGAGCTCTTCCTCATGCCTGGCCACTCCCTCTGGTCCTCTCCCCCGTCTCAGGCACGGTGCTCGGAGCACCTTCATAAACTCCCGCTCTGTGGAAGGCAGAGGCAGGATGCCTCATTAACTTCCCCAGCTAATTTTACAATTTAACCAAACACCACATTCCCGCCTCAATGCAGCCAGCCTCTGACTGTGACAAACTTTTATAGTTGTGAGATGGAGGTAGAAGATGGCCTGGCAGAGTCTTGAAGATGAAAGTGGGAGGTGGAGAAGATTAAAAAATAAAAGGGTCAAAACCAGCTCTCCGTGTGTTTCAGAGCAGAGTCCTGGCTGTGCCGGGCGGAGAAGTGAGGAAGGAAGCTGTGCGGGGTGTGAGGCGGCAGAAAGATGGAGTGCTCCCTGACAATGACTCCTCTTGTCACCTGGGCCTGGGGCTATATCTGGAAGCACAGTTACATGCTGTCCTCAAGAGGCATGATTCAATGCTGATGGGCGGCAGGCCAGAGGCCAGGCAGGGCCACCCAGAGGACATGTTGGCTTGGCAAGTCCCTAGGGCCCCTGCCAGAGGGCGCTGAGAAGCCCTTGCCCAGCCCACTTAGCCCAGGACCTCCCCCGCACCTCCCCATGGCAAGTTCAGGCTCCCGTCTCCTGATTATATGCTGGGGGGGGGGGGGGGGCGGGTAGGAGGAGGATAGCGTGTTTAAGGGAGTGTCACCATAAAGAATCCTCTGGGATAGGAAGGAGCCCCAGGAATTGTCCTGGTCCCATTTTCAGGCCCACGCCTCACCCACCCAGGACAGACAGATCCCAATGGAGACAGAGCAGGTGATTCTGGCCTTGTTACCTGTGGTCAGGCCTTGCTCTCAGCGTGTTGGTCAAATATGATGACACTGGCCTGAGAGTCTCCCTGCCCCTGGTCAGTTGTCTCCAGGCTTCCAACGGCTGCACCTGTCCCTCTCCATCCTATATTCCAGAGCATCTGACTCAGGATTCCAAATCTCAATCAATGCAAAAGCAGTCCAGCAGGGCTCTCCCAGATGGCTGGGTTGTTCCCATCAGGCCCTAACAGAGGGAGCAGGAGATCTGGGCTGTTCAGGCAGAAGGCCCTGATGGACAGCAGCCTCCTGAAAGGCCTGGTCTCTGGGCCTTTGTCCTGGGCTCATATTAACGAGACAACTGAGGAAGACTCCATCCAGCAAATCCAGAGTTTCAGGGAGTTTTCTCTGTACCTGGAGTTACCTTGTTACTGCAAACGACTGTGGCCTTGCATAATTACTCCAGCAAAATGTTCATTGCAGCCGCCAATGAGCTCGCGGTGCTCAATTAGCTTGAAATAGTAAGAGCTGCGGAGGTTTCATCCAACTACCCCAGAAGACTTCTTATTCCAACTACCTAATGGAAAGTGTAGGACTTGCTTTCTTTTTTCTCTTCCCTGGCAAGTGAAAGAATCCCAATAAAAGTGTGTGTGTGTGCAGGGGGAGAGCATGTTAACAATAGGGGAAAAGTCTACAAGACGCGTCCTTGTCAGGTTGAATCAAGGAGAGTCCAGGAAGGGAGTCCCTAACTATAGAAGCACCCACCCCTCTCCCTGGCTTCCCACCTACAGGGAAGGTCCTTCATGAAAGACAGACCTAGGGGCTCCATTCGTGTGGTCCAAGAACATGGGCCGGGGCCCTGGGTGTGTCAGCCCTCCTGCCCCTGCATTTCCCTCCAGAACAGCCAAGTCCCAGGCCTCAGCCTCACCAAGGTGCTTCCCTCAACCTGGCTTCGGGGAGCCCTGAGCATAATGACATATCTTGGGGTTCATCAAGTCATGGATGAGAATGGCTAATACTCGGATCTACATCCAATTTTAAGCCTCACTTTCACAACTGTTTGTCTTGTGGACACCTCACAGGGAAGGGCCAGCTGCAGGCTGCTGTTCACGCTTAGGCAGTGTTTCTGAACCTGCAGGCAAGGAGGGTCGGACCTTCTAGAGCTCTGAGGACTCAGACACTGGGCTCTGCGTGGGCAGAGGAACAGGAGCAGCGAGCAGATGCCTGCCTGGCTGACTCCAGCTCAAAGAAGCCCTTGCTTCCTCATGTCCAGGAAATCAGGTCCTTTTCCCACCACAAAGCTCCACCTGGACATTCTGGCCGGAAAGAGTCCATCAAAATCCCATGAAGCTCCAGGCCCTCATCACCCGTCCCAGAAGTTCCTCTTCCCTATGAACTCTGCTGCACTCACTCCTTCCCCTATGAGGATGGTGAGCTCACCCAGCCTTGTCTGTTTCTCCCCTCACTGGGGGCTCACATCACCCACTCAACCTGACCACAGCCCCCGGCAGGCGAGGGCCCTGGCTGGCCGCAGCCCATCTGTCCTGCCTGGCTTTGCCTGCCACTGGCCCTCAGTTCATAACTCAGTTCATAACTGCTAACTGATGAATTCATTCATAGACAGTTTTCCCCCAAGAGAGCCATGGAGTGACCCAGAACAATCATCGAGGCTGCTTTGCTGCCCGACCTTCCCCATCTGGCTCCCATTTGATGGATAACTTGGTCCCCAGAGAAGGCTCCAGCATCCCCAGCACTTGTCTGGGAAGATGCGGTGGTTGGAGAACAGACATGTGAGCCTCATGCCAAGTAGTCCACCTTCACTGGGCAGCATCCACCAGGTCAGCAAGGCCGCGATCCTTCTGACGTGTCCCACTCAGAGGCACTAGAAGTCTTGAAGCTAGTGACAATCCAAGTCGTCCCAGTCCCACATTCCTGGGACACGGCAGCCCCTTTCCCTCTTGACTCAGCACCACAGACACCCCTTCCCACTGAAGCAGAGCACCCAGATGGGTCACCAGGCAGGAGGGACCACGGACAGCATCTGGTCCTGCCCCTCCTCTCTCAGGGACAATGATGGGGAGCAGGAGTGGGGAAAGGACACAGCCAAGCTCTTGCCAGGGTGAGAGGGCCAGATACTCACCCACAGACCCTCAAGCAAAGCTCCCAGAACCATCCTACCCCGGCCCTAGAAGGCGGAGGGGTGCTCAATGACCACGATGTGAGTTGTAAGTGAGCACCTGGGACTCCGGCAGAGCAGGAGAGGCTAAAACGTATGCACCTGCTCCTGGTGGCCCAGGTGCAATGCCCTGAGCATCAGCCAAGTGCTGTGCTGCCCCACCCTGCCCCAAGACCTTCTCAGTTCTCCCTCCCTCAGCTCCCCAGTCTCTGAGACATTAGTTATCTCTACATTAGGAAGAGCAAGCATTCGGGCCAGGTTCAGCAGTATGGCATACCAGAAAAGCAAGAGTGTGGGGGCAGAGAACCCTGGCTATGAGCTTAAGGAAGCTTCAATTCCTTAAGTCCAGTGTCCTCACTTGCAAAATGAAATCAGCATATCTGCCTCCTAAGGTCAATGTCAGATTAGGTTAGTTCAGACATGCGGAGTGCCAAGCACCGTGCCTGGAACACAGGAGGCATCCCAGTAAATGTAAGGGCACCTCCCTCCTTCCCTATCCCTACTGTCCACCCCGAGCCATTCATTCCTTTCACAGATATTCCCTGAGAGCCTGCTATGTGCTAGGCTGTGGGGATGCACCGGAGCACGCTGCCAGTAAGGCCCTGCCTCTGATCCCAGTCTTCTCAGCCGACTACTGACGCCCGGGGCTGGAAGGAAGCAGGGGAGGGCTTCAGGGCTAGTACCTACCAGGCGCCTATCCACACACTCACCCACTCATCCACTAGTTTATTCAAAAAATGACTGAGTTATAACCACCTTGCAGGTTACTCTATTATGGGGGAGGTGGGAATAAGCCACGTGTTCTGACGAAGCTTAGACCTAGTAGGCAAAAAAGGACAAGCAAATAAACAGCCATGACACAAAGGTGACAGGTGCCATAAGAGCAGGTAGATAAATGGCTATGAGCCATCAGCTGGGGGCGGCCTCTTTTTCTGCCCAGACAAATGCATCCATGGTGAGCCAGTCGACTTTAAAAAGAGAAAAAGGAGCCCTCACGGGGGCGCCCGCCCTAGCATGGGAATCGGGCGGGGATCTATTTAGACCGACTAGAGCAGGGGTGGGCAAACTTTTTGACTCAAGGGCCACAATGGGTTCTTAAACTGGACCGGAGGGCCGGAACAAAAGCATGGATGGAGTGTTTGTGTGAACTAATATAAATTCAAAGTAAAGGAGCGGAGGGGAGAGCAAGAGAACCGGATAGAACAGCCCGCGGGCCGTAGTTTGCCCAAGGCTGGACTAGAGGCACCTTTCCTGGCAGTTCCCCGAACTCGTGCTTTCTTGAGCTGACTGGGTAGCTGGGCAGAACCAATCCTGTCCAAGTCCTACAGATCCGGATAAAAGAGGCCGGCATTCAAAGGGTCCGGTCCACACTGGGAGTAAGCAGGGCTGGTGGGGCAGAGGAGGAGGACTCTGGGAAAAATGGGAAATGCCCCGAAAAATGAATGAGGGCAACAAGCAAAGAAAATGTCTGGTATGCATTGTAGTTGCTTTACTAGCTAATTAATTCAGTAATTTCAAAAACAATTTTATTTATCTTCCATTTACCACATCAAAAGTTAAAAAAAAAAATCGTACTGATGCTAAAATAATACCTCAAGGCATCTATTTATAATCGGTTTGAAAAAGGGGGTGGGGTGAAAAAAAGCAGCCCTGGTTTCTATACAACCTCTCCTGGGCAGACCACCAACCCCAGAGAGAGGGAGAGCGAGCACAGCCAAGCCTCTCAGAGCGAGCGAGAGCCTTCCTGGCTGCTGAAAACCGAGCTTGTCAAAAAAAACAAATCCATAATGGCCCGAGGCTCCTCTCCAATCTATTTTCTGCTCAGCTGGTTTTAAATGAAGTTATTATGAGTCATTAAAACACCCGCAAGCCAGTGGAAGTCAGCCAATTACAATTTTAAATTTAGCCTGTTCTCTGCCCCATTCTCTTGTTTTCTTCCTTTGCCCACAGAATGCTGCTGCTATTTCTTCGCTCCCTTCCTTTACCCAAAGTGGAAGAGACAGCTATGAAAATGCAGAGTACTGCACAGAACACAGGATCATTCATGGGAAACTCAAATCACTAAATTAAAAAATGCAAAACTTCAGCCCCCTCCAGAGTCAACCTGTGTCCACCTCTGCGCACTGGACTCCCTGGGAACTCCAGGCACAGCCCTAGAGGTCACGGGGCTATTTTTAAAATGAAAAGGTTCTTCTGTGGGGTCCTGTTGAAAACATTCCCATCCATCACACAAAAATCAACATGTTCATGGTCGAATCCAATAAGGGGAATTGCACCTCCAATATCTGAGAATTAATAACAATGAAGTTGAAATTCAAAGGTAACATGGGCTTTGCAATCAAGCATGAATGTCGGTGGAAGTCGCTAGATATGATGAGCTCATTTAGTTTTAAATCTGCAAGGTAATGGTCTGTGCGGGGCCATTACCACAAGGAACAATTCTGAGTACTTCATGTAAATGCTTCTTCACAATCTCTTTTTCTCATGCATGCATACACCAACATGCCCTCGCACGCACATGGCGGCCCCTCAGTTCTAGGAACATAAATCTCAGCTTTTCCGCACCTTCTAGGGACTAAGTAGCATCCTTCCCAAAGAAGTGTCCAATCCTGCTTCCTCCGCTGACTCATTAACAGATGAGTCTGAATCTGGAAGCTCCAAAGAACAGACCCTTAGAAGTCTACGCACACTTCCCATCACCTCCAGGACCCCTCGCTCTCAGGGCTCCTCTCCAAGACACACGCACGCAACCACGTGCATACACACATGCACACAGGTGCGCGCGCACACACACACGCATGCACGTGCACATACCAGGAGACCAGTGCTCTGCCCCCATCAGACACAACTTGACTGCCCACAGACCCAGGCAAGGGGAGCACCTAGGAGAGGGGTGGATGTTGAGTCGGTTCACGGAGAGTCACTGAAGGCCAGTGTGGAGGCCCAGATGCTGCCATGTGTCTCTATCCGCTGGTGGCTCTGAGGTAGATGGGGCCTGGGGTCTACCCGTACCAGCCAGCTTTGCTGAGAAGAGTGTGTAAGACACAGAGGCTTCCAGGTCCACTGGGAGTTTCCCACAGCGGGTGGCTTGTCCTGGCCCCGGTAGAAAGCAGGCCTGAGGCCTGTGAACGGGCCTGCCCCACACTCTGAGGGCCCTGCAGTGAGCAGATATCCCTATCACATCCTTATCCTTGACTCCCCACTTGGTTGCTCCAGCTGCGGGGCCTGCACTGGCAGCTCCTCAGGTGGCTCACAAAGGCCTGTTCTCCCTGAAGTTATCCCAGTTGGGGTTCCAGGTCCCGCCCTTACACCAGCCCACTTCCTGGGAGGGGCTCTAATGCTGGATAGCCATCTTCTTTTTCTGAGAGAGGGCACCCGAAATTGTTTAAGTCTCTGAGCCGACCACAGTATGATGTGCCCTGAGCGCAAACACTTCAGTAAAAGGTACTTCACTTAGTCAACAAAAACGTACCAAAGAGCCTCTGTGTGCCAGGCACCGTGCCAGGCATGGAATGTGAAGGTGAAGAAAGCACATGGTGCCAGCAGGCTCGGCACTCTGCTTGGTATAGACCTCCTCGAACAAGCGCCACAAGACGTGCTTTTTAGTGGCAAAGGCCGACAGGACCTTGCAGACCTGAATCCTGCTCATCCACATGACCACATTCAGCTCAACTTAAGGAAAGTAGGGACCTAGAGCCAAGCCAGCGAGCCCCGCTCTGGTCCCTGAGAGGCAGGGAACAGAGCACAGAGGCCACAGGTGCTGGGAGCTCTCGGGTGTTTGCTCAACAATGCCCGCCCCCCCAGGCCTTCTGACATTTCGTTCCCCATCTCAATCCCCACGCAACTTCCAAGAGAAGAATTAGAGAGGGGTGAGAGGGGAGAAGACCAACGGTGACGATGGAGACTAAGACACATGAAGACCTAAGCAGGACGGTGGGAAATACACAGGGGCATAAGAAAAGGCCGAGGTTCACCAGATAGGGGCGAAGGACAGGGGTGAAGAGCTGGAGTAGGTGACAGTAGAGAAGAGCAAAACTGAAAATGAGCCCCTGCCACCACAGAGCCCAGAGGGTACCGAGGATGACAGCCCGCCAGCGGCGCGGCGGCCCGTGGGTGGCTGGATCTGGTCTCTGGGGCACAGCCCTGCACACTGGGGCCCAGGCACGGCCTGGTCAGGGGGCCAGCGCATGCGGGCTGAGGAGAGAAAAGGATGACCAGCAAAGAGTCGTGGTGGGTGCATGTCTGGGAAGCAAAAGGAAGGTGAAAGGCCCTGGAGATAGGAAAATGACCCTGCCTTTGGGCAGGTCCCACACAAACATCCCCACCTAGAGCCTCAGAAAACACAAGAGCAGCAAAGTGGCCAGAACTGGGGAGAATGGGGAGGCCAGTGGAGAGGAAAGGGGAGAGAGGAGAAGAAGCAGCAGCTACACGGAGCCAATTTCTCTAGAGCCAATCATTTCCTGATAATAATGTCATCATCCAGCTCCACAAAATCATATGGTGGAATGACGGGGTGAGGATAGAAGAATCAAAGGAGGAGAGAGGCGCACACACACACAGAGGGAGACACACAGAGAAACAGAGAGAGAGGCAGGGAGACAGAGAGAAGAGAAGGTTATTACATAATTTCCACTTTCTTCTCTCCACCCTTAAAGTAATGTTCTATCAGAGAGACAGGCTCCTCTCCGAGGGGGGAAAATGACAAATCCAATCCAAAATTCAACAGCCTGTGTTCTGTTCAGAGAGCACACAGTGTACTGTACAGCCCATAAAACTCCAAACAGCCTCCAGACACTGCCGCAATCGTCCTCCATCAAAACACTTTGTCTTGCATACAAAAATAAGATCCAGCGCTGAACAGAATACGAAATCAGCCCATTACAGTACAGGGAGACTGCTACTTAGCAACGAGGGGGCTCTAAAGCCTCGATGCTCTACAGGAAGCAAAATCTGTCGAGCCTGTTGGGCAAATGATAAACATTAGCAGTATTAAAAAACACAAGAGCCATGTAAATGGATAGACATAATGTGGAAACGAATTTATAGAATAAATGGGGATGGGGGACTTGAGTGTAGGGGGAAAGGCTGGGATCCAGAGGGGCCGAGGCAACGAGCTTCCCAAACTCCTGCTAGGGCACCAGATGGAGGTAGAGACGTGTATTTGGGGGAGGAAGCTATGTGAACCCCTCTTCACACAGAGGTTGTATGTGAAGGGGTAGGAGGGAAGTGATGGAAACACTGTTTAATACAATGACCTGCCATGAACTTTCCAAACTTTCTCTGCTCAGCTGGCCTGACGGGAGTGGAATCTTCAGGGTGGGGGCCAGGGGCGGGCACACACCTCCAGCAGAGAAGCAGGGGAGGGGTGCCTTCTACCCTGGGTGGGCATCACACCCCACACCAGCACAGAACCTGTCCCTTGCTGTAAACAAAACCCCTGGCCAAGAAAGAAAAGTTAAAAAAATAAAAACCCAGATAACAAAACCAGAACCACCCCATCTGGGCTGGAAAAATCAGCGTATTTCATCAGGTAAAGGGGAAAACTACCCTGGCTGTGCACCAGCAGCAGGGGTCCGGATCCGAGCCAGAACAGGAGCGAAAAAGCAAAACCGTGGCCTCCTGGTCTCCATTTAGGTTCTGGAGGCAGAGAGTGCGAAGGGAGGGGTAGGGGCGGTGAGCAGGGTGGGGGGAGGGGGAAGAATGTATTTTTCATCAGCCAGTGTATAATTTATAAACAGCATTAAACAGTTTTTGTTTTCCTTCTCCTCTCCTGCGGATGGGCTTGGACAGCAGTCAAGCCTGCATTAATTTCTGCTCTGGGTACAGTGTGTTCTTGGAGGCACATCTGCAAGTGATCATAAACTCTCTGGAATGCTGGCAGAACATCCAGACCTGCCGGCAGGCCAGTGACGACACCGCTCTGGGAAAAAGTTCGGGAAGCGGGCCAAAGTCAAAGCAGGGAGGGGAGAGGGAGAGAGCTCCACACGAGCCCAGGAGAGTGGCTTCTCCTCGCTGTGTCCCCTTGCCACACCTGGCATCCACACGGAACAAAGGGGAGGTGGTGGGGGCTCTGAGCCACGCACCACACCGCACCGCACACTGGCCTTCTCCATCATGCCCAACCCCCCATCGTGCCCCCTGAAGGCGTGCAGCGGAGTGAAAGGGCCTGAGGAAGGTTCCTCCTGGCTCCCTCCTGGCTCTGCCCTGAGAGGAAAGCTAACCAGAAGGGACCAGTGACATTCCCTGGACAGAAGGCATGAAGTGATCGTGGGCTTGGGTCTGTCTGGACAGCCCCCAATCTCTCACTCTCAGGAGACACCTCATCTGGGAGAAGAGAGGTGAATGAGAGAAGGAAGCTGCAGGTCCTGAGAGCCTCCATGCACCCTAAGGGGCTTCTCCCAGTTCATTTCCTCACCCGCGCAGTCCCAGGGACTCCTCCAGCTATTCTGCCTGCCCCCACCTTCCTTGACTTTGGAAAGAAGAACCCTGAACCCTAAATCTACGTGTTCTGAAAACAAGAAAAAAGGGAACAAGTGCAATCCACACATATTTAACATTTTGTAATTTTCTTTCCAATCAGAACAGGGGAAAGCAATCTGGTTTTTGGCCCCAACCCCTCCTAATCCTTCCTGCCTGATGGATGATGACCTAGGCCCCAGGTGATGTGCCCTGGCCACCCCACACTGCAGCTGGCATCAGACAATCATCACCCAACTCCATATTCTTCTGTCCCAGTGGCTCTGACTATGAGAAGGGGGTATCAAGGGAGATTTCTCAATGGCCATGGTTGCTTACAGTGCCCAGAGAGGGGCACGGAGAAGTGGGCACAGGGAACAGGCCCTGAGGGCACTGGGCTCTCAGGCAGGTGTGTGCCCCTCACCAGTGCAAGATTGCTTTACTCCAGCCATGCCCCCAGATAGCCTGCCAGTCATGCCATTTCTCCATGGGCTCTTATAAATCCTATACTCCTGCCTAGTGTACGTCAAAAAGCCCGCAGTCTTTTCTATTCCGGGGAGGGGGCAGGGGGTGCGGCTTAATCCCTTATTCAGTCTTGCAGTGGCTTTCCAGAGATGCAGGTAAAATGCTTATCGTTTGGCTACTCAAGGCCCTCCACAACCTCGCCCTATCCCTTCCTTCTCCCATCCCCACCACACAGCCTACATCCTAACTACATGCATATCACTCTGGGTGAGCTGGCCTTCCCCTACCAGCTCCTTTCAGAATCCCCTTCTCACCATCCATTAAGTTCTACCACCCTAGAACCCCTCCGCCTCTGAATGCCTCCCAGAACTCTTCCTTGGTGCTTTGCACACGCTAGCTTCTTTCCCCACTTAGAGTCAAACATGTCTCCTACTGGACGGAAGTTCCCTGAGGGCAGGGGGGCTGTGGCTTCTCCAGTGTCAAGTACATTTGCTAAGTAAATGTCCGCTGGCTCCAAAAATGAAGGGCACTCCCAGAATACGAGCAGACCACAGAAATATGCAAACCTCTAAATAGTACACAGCCAAGTCAAAAATAGGGGCCAGCAGTTCTGGGTGTGCTCACTTGTAATCCACCAGGATGGTAAGCCAAGCTGTGGGAGATATTACCCAATAGGAAACCATACACTAGCGAATCACAGAACCAACTGGAGTCACCGCCCGAGGCTGTGGCTTCGCATGGACACCCCAGAGCTAGGAATCACCTCTCAAGTGAGAACAAGGTGCACCAAAGAAACAGCATTCACCCCTACCTCTTCCGCAGCCATGGGGCAGCCACATGTAAGGTAGGGGACTGCAGAGTGACCCTGGAACCCCAAGGGGCTGGGCTCCTCCCTGCTCACTGCCACCATCCTGTACCCAAGGTTCATGCTGTAGGAGGACCAGCTCCACAAAGCATGGGGGTGGCCACTCTTCTGGCCCCAGCCTCTTTCCCAGTCCTCAAACCCTCCTGGAGCCCCCAAACTGTCTCTGAGAATTCGGGGCCTCGCCAGATCAGTCTCATTAGTTAATGAGTGAGGTTAATGTTGGTTAATTTAAACTTATTGTTATCATCAGGTACATCTTGTAAACACTTGACTAGTTAACACACTCAAATCGAAACGAAAGCTTCAATTAAACTGAACATTCACTACTACCATTGAGGGTCTCAGAAAAGAAAAAAAGGAGGAGAGTGGAAGAGAGAGAAAAGAGAAAGGAAGAATTGTCTCTAGGAAGGGCCTCCTACAGGGCAAACTTCTAATTAAACAAATTGTCAATTTTCACACAATGAAAACTGATTTAGGAATGTAAATTTAGCAGTCTAGTCACTGACAGTCTCACACAGGCTGATTTCCGAGGCTAAGGAAATGGAGAGAAGAGGAGAGAAAGGGGGAAATGCTAAGGGATAAACAAGCCACAGCCATCAGCCTTCACAAATAACAGCTCCACAGATTCAATGTGGGCTCGTCTCAAGCATGGGAGAAACTCTTTCCTTGCCTCCTCCTTCACCCCACCCTTTCTCGATTAGAAAAAAAAAAAAATAATCGTGTATGATGACAAACTTGGCTCAGCACTCACTGTACACACTGTACCCACAAGGCTGGCTCCCAGCCAGGCCTGGCCCAGTGCCAGAGCTACAATAACAAACACCCCCATGCTAGCCAAGAGGGGGTGAGGACAGCTAGCACGCAGAGCAAGGGAGGGAGCGAGGGAGGGCATGCTATTCTGCTCTGCTGAGCAGGAGACAACAACAGGAATGTGCCTGTGCAAGAGACAGCAATGACATTCAGGGGAAGCCAGGACGCCAGGACGCCAGGACGCCACGACCCCACCCGGGCCCCAGACTCACTTCTCTATGACCTGCCCCTTTTAAAAACCAGTCCCCAGGGTTCTGGAGCCCCAGCCCGTGGGCATCTTCTGCAAAATGGGTCTGCACTGCTGCCCCTCAGGGAACATGCTTGCTGTCAGCTTCCTGCATGGAGCCTTCAACACAGCGCAGCAAGAACATCTTGCACATCTCCTCTAAACATCACACAGTTCTGTTATCCAGCAACTAGAGCAGGAGCCAGGAGATGGGAGACCCAAATAGGGCCGCCAGGATCTGAGGGAGAGAAGGCCTGGCACCACCAGCCCAGCCCCCGCAACACCAGGTCTCTGCCTTCACTGTTTCACAATTTAGGAAGTGGTCTTGCCTCACTAAGCCCTCGTTGCTGTTTTATTTTCAAGACATCCCTGCGAAGGGTGAGAGATCTTTGGGACAGAACTGTCTCCAAGCATCTTATTGTCTCTTAGAGAAGCAGAGGGAAGGGCAGGCTACCTACACTGAGCACCTGTCATGCACCAGGCACAGCGCTAAGAATCTGATGTGAGCCAAAGCCTCTCCGAGGCAGGCGAATCCTCACCTTACAGATGAGGACACGGAGGCTCACAGAGCTTACATCCATGACCCACGGGCACATGGTCAGGAGGTAGGTGCACAAATTCCTAACCCTGACTACCATGGAGAAGAGATAAGGTAAGTCCACAAAGAGCCATGATATGAAGAAGGAAGAATGTGCCCAAAGATGCTCCAGATAAAGACATGTCGTCCAGAAGAAGGCACAACTGTCCTGCTGGCAGTGGGAGGAGTCAAGGACGCCTTGCAGAAGGGACCTGGAAGGTCTGGGAAGACGGGGACGGTTATTCCACGCAGAAGGAGCAAGGGGTTTGCAGGTAGAGCAAACCCAGAGGTAGAACAGCCTTGCTGGCAGACAGCTCATGAAACGCACACTGAACCCTAAACAGCATGAAAAGCTGAAGGGAAGCAAGAAGACAGACGATGCAAGTAATAGAAACAGAACAAAAGGAGTCATGAGTACCGAACAGACGCTGAGTGCAGGGACACCTGGACTCGGGATGCCGGCCAACATGGGACAGGCAGGCGGCACAAGGATGGTCAGGGAGCCAGGTGTGGGGTGGGAAGGCTGGACGGGAAGGAGGAAGGGGACACACAAAGACAGGTGGACGGACGGGACATGCCAAGACAGACAGCCCCCTCCCTGGGTGTGGCCCGACCCCTGGATGTGGAAGAGGGAAGAACAGGAAGCGAGAAGGGGTGACGGCCCTTCAGGCAAGGCAGTGAACCGAGACACTGAAAACCACCACACGGCACCTACACGACTGTCCGGGTGGGAGATGGAGTGAGGACAGACTGCAGCCCGCCACCGACCGGGAGCTCTGGAGTATGGTGAAAGGAACACACCCCAGGTGACATCACAGCTGGGACAAAGAGGAAGGTGGAAGCAGAAGCAATCGCCATTCGTTACACAGCAACTGTATGCCAGGGAGCGAGATACAGATGCCTTTAACATACCTTCTACCACCTCATACTAAAAGGAAGTATATGAGTGAGCAACACCTGCATTTACAGATGTGGAAACCGGGGTTTAGAAGGCAGATAAGCCCAAGGTCCCACAGTTAACACATATCACAGTGAACGCGCTCCGTAGTGAGCTATATGGACAAGAGATGCTTCTCTCTCCGGGCTTCCAGATGTTCTCAGAACCACAGCGGCTCCCCAACATGCATACCTTCCCCTAAGCCCAGCTTTAGGTCTTCCCGCTAGTCTTGCTGCAGGGTGGGCCCTGACAAGATGGAACCTTCATCTGCCCAACCCAAAGTCCATGCTCATTTCACAAAGGCTAAGCTGCCTGGGGGCCAGCCGCCGAAGCAATCTGGGAAAAGAACCAGCAGACGCTGACAGCTTTTACGAGGGGAGAGCAAGACCAAATAAGAAGGTAGTCCCTTCCTCTCCCCCAAAATGTGCTGCCGAAGCTGAAGGCAGGGATCGAGAAGGAAGCATGCACAGGCCAGGCAGGGGATGGGGGCGGGGCAGGGTGGGGCCAGGCTCTGCAACCGAAGCGGTGACCCTGGGCCTCCAGCAGCACCAGGGGGAGCTGCTGTGTCCTTCTTCCCACCATGAACACCCAGCGCGCGCCGCACCCCCCCCCCCCCCCCCCGAGCCAGGACTTCTCCCCTTTTTAAACCGAATGGGGCAGAGCAGCTTTGCCCAAACACGAGAAAAAATGCCGACAGCCGCCTAGGGTGACCCCACTGGAACTGGGTAAAATTAACTTGCGAAACACAGCACGGCGTAACTAGCTTTGTGTTCCAACCTTTCTATATCTATTTAATTAAAGGCTCCTGTATAATGTGAACCCAATAGTCAGATTCATTAGAGAGCGGGAACCTAATTCCACAGCTGCTTTGCTAATGAGGCCGCATTCTGCTTTGGAAGGTGGAGCACAGCAGCAGGATGGACTTTCTGCTCCATGAACCTGGAGGGAGCACCCACGGGACAATGTGGAGCACGGCCCGGCGGGACGTCCATACCCTGAGTGGAGGAGAGAGGGCAGGAGGGGGCTGGCTGTGTGGGGAGCGGCAGTTGAGGCATCTGTGCCTACCTGAGTGAGCCAGTAAGTGCATTCTCAGTCGCAAACTATCCAGGAACCGCTTTCCGCAGAGCTCACACCCGTATGTCTTCATCCCGCTGTGCAGCTTCCTGTGGGAAAAGGAGAAGACAGGTTGCTGCTGCTCTGGCTGGACTGGAGGCCCTCCCTTGGGCAGGTGACAGGAGGAAGGAGGTGCGGGAGTGGGAGCCGGAGCTGGGTACTGATGGAGACAAGTTGCCTAAAGCATCCCTTTTCCCTATGGATCCCTGCAACGAAGCACCTGTCCCTGGTCTTGTCCAGGGGGGAGGAGAACAGGACCCCTCCTACTGCTCACTCACTGGCACATACACCAAAAAAAAAAACAAAAAACAACACACCCCAAAATCAGATCCAAATTCAGAGGGTGGAGGGAAAAAGCCCAGGACAGTCAGACAGACTGGGCCTCGGCTAGAGCACTGCCCTCGCTGTGCTGCGGCTGTGCAGTGTCCGGCTCCCGAGACGGTCGGACCCAGGAGGGCCAGACCTGCACTCTGCCTCACTCCAGCTCCACTCCAGTGGGATGCCACAGGCAGTGAACGCGCTCCGTAGTGAGCTATATGGACAAGAGATGCTTCTCTCTCCGGGCTTCCAGATGTTCTCAGAACCACAGCGGCTCCCCAACATGCATACCTTCCCCTAAGCCCAGCTTTAGGTCTTCCCGCTAGTCTTGCTGCAGGGTGGGCCCTGACAGAAAGAGAGGCTTCGAGAAACAGGGAATAGTCTATGAATGAAAGGTGGCTGTAGTCGTTTTTGGTTTTCCGAAGGACTGTCATACACGTTATCTCGTTGTACCATCGCTGCAGTTCTGAGAGGTGGGTTTGGCACATGGGATCGCCCCAGGAGACAGAGGCCCTGTCAACAAGTGACCACAGGCCAGCTCACACGGTGCCCTGCCCCTACTCCCAAACCCAGGGCCTTTCCTACCGGCCCCACTGCCCCATCAGGAGCCAGCAATGGAGCAACCATGACGCAGGGAAGCAGGTGGGCTAGTGGGAGCTGCGCACTGGGGAGAGGGTCCGGGCGCACACGGCTAGGCTCTGAGTGGCTGGCTGGTGTGTGGGCCATCTGGCCCAGAACACGAACTTTCCTCCCACCCACACTCCTCAGGCCTTTCCCTGCCTCTGCCAGGATCCACCTCGACCCATCTCTGCCCCTCACCTGCCCAGGGGCCTGGCCCCGGGGAACAGGGTGGGCAGTGGCAGCCAAGGGCAGGAGCCAGGTTGGTGGGGCAGGCAGCAGGCATACGGGTCCCTTAGAAACAACACACTATTGCAATCAGAATGTTGATGGGTTAAGGCCATAGTAAAAAGCTGGAGAGAGAGCTGCTGGTACTGACACTAGATATAACGCGGGAGGTGAGGGAGTGTTATACACTCGAGCCAGCAGCGCGCAGTCTGGGCCCTATGGCCCAAATCATGGCAACTACACTAAGCCACCCTCTGCCATCGCCTTCCAAACCCCACAATGAGAACCAGCAGTGTGAAAACCCTGGGGCCCAGGTGAGCCTCCTCAGCGCAGTCTCTGCCTGAGGCACGTGGTGTTCAGTGTGCACGCTCCCACAGCAGGCACGCCCAGTCCCAAGCAGGGCTCTTTCTCAATCACAGCGCTGTTGCTGGCTTTCCCTTTACTCCTTGCCAAAGACAACAACTGATTTCTCAATCACTCACACACACACACACACACACACACACACACACCCTTGTCCATGATAGTGCAGTGCACCCCACCCCCATGTTATCTTACTCCGGGCCATGATGATCCATCCCAATTGAGAAATAGTAACAGTACAGAACATTTTAACTGAACATTCTTGACTCTAAATGTATTTCACAATGCTGGGCACTGGGACATGTCTTAGCAGCATTCTGGGCAAAGCATGTTTTGGAACACAGTAGCCTAGCCCCCCTTATCCATGAGGGATATGTTTCAGGGATGCTGAAACTGATAGCACCAAATCCTATATGTACTATGTTTTCTCTCTATACATACCTCCCTAGAATAAAGCTTAATCTATGAATGAGGCAAAGTAAGTGATTAACAACTATTAATAAAATAGAACAATTACAACAACATCTATCTATATAATAGAGGAATATGCAAATTAGCTGGGATGCCATAATGTCACGACCAAACAGCAGGGACCTGAGGCTGCATAGCGCCTGGCCAGGGCAAGGGACCTCAGACCATGCCCCAGACCCAGCACCGGGCTGGGGGACCTGAGGCTGTGCCCCCCCCTGCCCAGAGGGGCTTTATGGGGGTGGGACCAGCCAGGTCTGGGTCTCATCCTATGGGGGTGGGGCCGGCCAGATCTGGGTCTCCTGTGTTTCCAAAGTGCATGTGCTCAGTGGATTGGCTCAGTGGATAGAGCGTCGGCTGCAGACTGAAGGGTCCCAGGTTTGATTCCAGTCAAGGGCATGTACCTTGGTTGCGGGCACATCCCCAGTGGAGGGTGTGCAAGAGGCAGCTGATCAATGTTTCTCTCTCATCGATGTTTCTAACTGTCTATCTCTCTCCCTTCCTCTCTGTAAAAAATCAACAAAATATATTTAAAAATATATATATCTCCCTATACTCTACTCACCATTCTTCTGATGGTGAGAGGTGATAAATCCCTACATGGTAAGATGAAGTGAAATGAACATTGTGACACAGTGTTAGGCTGCTGTTGACCTTCTGAACATACGTCAGAAGAAGGGTCACCTGCTTCAGGTGATCCTGGATCACCCAGCCATGATGATGTGAATGGCTGGATGTCAGGAGCAGATGGTGTCAATGGCTGGAAAAACTTAGTATTTTAGGATCATGGTTGACTGTGGGTCCCCGAAACCGTGAACAAGGGGAGACCACTGTACAGCTCCGGGCACACAAGTGTGTGCACGCACAAGGAGCACGTGCATGCATGATGACTGAGTGTCCTGTTGCCTGCAGGCATGACAGATATGTGCTTCTCTAACAGGCGGTCCAGGGAGTGGCCAAAGCTCTATTCACACGTGGTTCAGCAGGTGAACCTCTTGCCCATATTCATGATCAGGGCGGTGGCTGGCAGAGTATGAGTTTCAGTCTTATTATGTTCGTCCTTCCCTTCACTAGTGATCTCCTAGCGCCCAGGGGTGCCCACTTCTCAGGATGTGGCTGTCAGGAGGAATGGGTAGGACAAGCACCATCCAGCTTTATTTTCCCAAAAGGACTCTAGAGGACTCGTCTTCCGTTTCAACAGCCACTACCGGGGTAAATGCCCTCTACCGGCCCTTGCACTCCCACCTCCTTTTCACACCAAGTTCTTCACCAAGATGAACACTTTCTGGGTAACCTCCCTGCCTTTTTTCTAGATGAGAATATCTGATGGGGAACTGGTGGCACTGGCTTTCTTGGCCAACTGCACTGGGGTGGTGTGAGAGGTGTCGTGCTCCAGCCTTCCACTGCCCCACGAGCAGCCCCAAGACCTGGCTCTTTATCCCGACTCAGCCATTAACGTGCTCTCTGACCTTGGACCAATCATGCTATGGCAATCTCTGCAGTGTAATCACCTGTAAAGTGATGTGGGTGATATCTAAGGTTCTGGACCCGCCTGGAACCAAAAGTCTTACCCACATCCTTGTTCCTAGCCTCCCTGGCCACTATTTATTCTCTCGGAGCCACGTTTCCACGTGGGTGATGTCCCATGACACCCACCAGTCAGAATAGGAGAGCCCAAGCAAAAATTGACACCCAATCTCAGAAATCTACTCATTTAAAAACATCCTAATACATGACCTCCTTTCCTCACTTGTGGTGGTCTACCTTTCAGTGAAAGTATCTTCCAGAACTCATCACCAGCCTCTCTTCTGGTACTACCACCCCCTCGCCAGCCTTCAGAGACTCAGGTGTCCTATCCTGCCCAAACCTTGGGGTAAGGACACCGGCCTGCACCTGACCCACTAACTCAGTGCCCCACACAGCTTTCCAGAGGCGCCCATGTGACCCCACAGGAGTGTAAGAACAAAGGTCCTTCCCACGGCAGAGGGACCAGAGCCAAGCACAGAGTCCAGAAGAGAGAAGGGGACACCTCCCAGGCCTGGTCGCTCAGTGGAGCCCAGCACTGGTCTGCTCATAGCTTTCACTGTTGTTCAGACACCCAGGGAAGACTGTGAGGAGGTGGAGCCTTCTCCTAATTCAAAGGAAAAGAACCTGGGTTCATTCAAGGGACTGGAGACCGACAGACTCCACGGCAGTCTGCAGAATGGCCAATGTGGAACTAGAATTCCAGCCAGCTTTGAAGTAAAGTACACGTTTGTATGAGCTCACAGTCTGTCGCTCTTTAGACCACAACCTTCACTGCCATGACCACATTCGGCAACTGAAAAGCATTTTGATTAAAATGGAAATTCTGTCACCTCTTTTTCCCTTCCCACGCACACTCATATTTTCCCAGTCTGGTCCTGTCTTTTCACAAAGTCCAACTGCTCCTGAACACTGGAAGTCATCAGGGAGGAAGGACAGCAGGGGACATCTTTCTGAATATTGCTTGGTTTTCACACTCCTCTAGGAAGCAACATTTCCCTGGCCAGTGTTCCCAGTGGTTAGAGCATCGGCCTGCACATGGAAGGGTCTTGGGTTCCTGCTCAAGGGCACATACCTGGGTTGCAGGTTCAATCCCTGGCCCCAATTGGAGTGTGTGCAGGAGGCAACTAATCCATGTGTCTCTCTCTCACATCCACGTTTCTTTATTTCTCTCCGTCATGCGCGCACGATCTCTCTCTCTCCCTCTCTCCCGTTCCTCTTTCTTCTCCTCCCTTCTTTCTCTAAATATCAATGGGGAAAATATCCTCAGGTGAGGATTAACAAAACAAAACAAAACAAAACAAAACAAAACAAAACAAAACAAAACAAAACAAAAAAAGCAGCAGCAACACTGCTGAACACCATATTGAAAGTAGCCCCGATCCAGGGGGCCCACGCACCTCCACTCCGTACTCAGTGCAGGATCATTCTCCCCCATACGCTCAGGTCTTCACCATCCACTTTTGGGGAGCAGGCTCAAGTTCTCCCCACCCTTAGCTCTTCCCCTTCCCAGACCATACCTGGCCCATTGGGTAAGCTCACCTTGAATTCAACAGATTTTCACTTCTATCCAAAAAGACTAAGAAAAAATGAACAGGTTTCTAGCTATTTGCTCAAGAGAACTGCATCTTTATGAGAAATTAAGTCTAAGCAAGTCTGGACCTTTTAACAAGTAACCAGAGAGAAAGGCTCATTCCTTCTCACAGATTCTCAACCACACAATTCTCACCAAGGTAGCAAGTCCACGCTCCCCCAAACCATTGCGTACTATCGTGAGTCTGAAAACGTATAGAGATTTCATCTGCTCTAACCTGCAAATGATATAATGGCAGAATATAATGTTGATGTACAGCACTATAATGTTTATTTTTCCTTTTCTCCAGAGGCCTAGTTTAGAAGGGATTGTTCAGTTCTGCTAAAGAGGTTCCTCTATCTAATATGGGATCTAGGCACCCTCCTCTCATCCTAACAACATTCCAAGTACAAGAGCTTCCTGGACAGCCCCCGCCGAGTGCTGGGCCCCATCCGGTGGTTCCTGAGGTCCACACAGGGAAAGGCAATGGCTCTTTCATCACTGCATAAAGCCTGAGCTTCAGACCTCCCCAGGCCACCTGGAACAGCAGCTCAGTGAGTGGCAGCAAGGAGAGACCCATCGTCACCCCCTCGGCCTCCAGGCATAGCTGCTCCCTAAGGGGTACAGAAGGGGCTCGCCCATCTCTGTCCCCACAGCCAGGACCAGGAAGCAAGGCTAGGAGAACGAACAGCAGCACCTCGTGCCTGAGAGAGTGGTTCAAGGCCCAGTGCCTCCAATGTTCCATTTTCCCCCCAAGTTCCTCTGCCCAGAGACACTTACTAGTAGAGCAGACCAATGGGCAGGGGATGTTTAGGGGGGAAATTCGGTTCCAGTAACCCAAGGGCTGTGCTCCTGATCTCCTCACAGGAGCTGAGGCTGTCTGAGTCCTGCGGGCAGACCAGCATGGAGATGCAGGAGCTGTCCCTGGGGAAAGCAGTGGGAGGGAACCCGCAGCTGGACCACCCACCTTTAAATGAAGTAAAAATGAAAGAGTAAGGGCTTCGATAAGGCCATGTTTTCCTTGTTCTCAGTTTAACTGACTCCATCCCCTGGACCAGCATCCAGCTTCCTGGTCTGAGGGCTCCTCGTGCAGAAGTCATCCGGGGCCTGGGGCTTTTGCTCTCTGGTCCCGGACCATCAATGTGACCTCACAGTGCTTCTAGGGGAACTCAGCACAGACAAGGACGAGACAGGACATTCTGTGAGCCAGATCCAAACCCAAGTCTAAATGACCCTCTTTTTGAAAAAGCCTGCTGCTGTCCTGGCCGGTTTTGCTCAATGTTTAGAGAATTGGCCCGAGCACCAAAGGGTGCTGGGTTCGAATCCCGGTCAAGGGCATGTATCTGGGTTGCAGTTTTGATCTCTGGCCTGGTCGAGGCACATGCAGGAGGCAACCAATCAAGGTGTTTTTGTCACATCGATGTTTCTCTTTCTTTCTCCGCCTCTCCCACTCTCTCTCTCTCTAAAAATCAATGTGGGAAAAAAACCCTTGGCTGAGGCTTAACAACAACAACAATAAAAATTCTGTTGCTGCCCACATGGGAGCCTCCTGCTCCTCTCTGAGCAGGACCTGGCCGAGTGGCACTGACCTGCCTGCCGGGGCCCCTTCAAAGCGTGTTGCCTCTCAAAATGCTCTCCATCTCCAAAGCGACCAGTGACTCATAAACCCAGTGGGCAGAGAGGCTTCCCCTGGCCTCGCTCAGCTCTCCAAGCAGAAACAGAACTGAAAAGGGACGAACGGACATCCTTCAGCAATGAGCTTACTCTTTTTCCCCAGGCCCTTACTTTCAAAAGATATCTTCAATGTCTATCTACCTTTAATTCAAATGGCGAGAGGGAGGCCAAAGAGTCAGTGACACTAGTTATGCCCAGTGCCATTCTCCTTCTGTACTTTCTTGGAATATCAAGTCCATGACTCAAGACTAAGCCAATTATACATTCTTCCCAACTGTATAAATCTACATCTGCCTCCCAGCCCTCAGCACACGCAGGCACACACATGAGAGGCTGCTGCTGCTGACGCTGCTGTCACCCGCCCCAGGGCAAAGGGCTGCCTGACCAAGGAAACCCTGCCTGGGACCAGAGTGGAGGCCTGCTTCCTCCTGGAAGGACAACGAAGGGTTGGTTCTAATCTTAGCTGCAGAACGGGTCACTTCATTTTCTCCAGGCATAACGGAAATTATCCGTTCCCCCACTTTTTCCCGTATTGAGATTATAGTCATTATAAGCTACAAATGCTTAGCTGGTATTATCACAAATTATCCTTCTAGCAATAGAGTTTGCTGCTCCCTGACTTGTCAATATTAATAAACATTACCAAATGCTTTTACAACACAATTTATTTTTTAATATAGCTCTTTATGTATGCCATAAAGTAAATTTTACCAATAAAAAGGCAAGGATTTCAAGCAACGGATTAAAAAAAGCAACCAGAAACTGACAGTGGTTAACCCTTTATGTGCTGCAGACTGGGGGTAGGGTGGGGGAAGACAGACAAGCGCCGCTCTGCTGGCGTCCGGACCAGGGCAGCGATGGAAGACGTGACTATGCGGTTGCTTTGGAGCCTGTTAAAGGACGGGGCGAGAATAGCAAAGAAGGCACTTTCTCAAGGATCACCTAAAGTAAAGGCGTGACACTAACTGAAATACTGGGCAGAGGGCAGGAGACTCGGTGCTCACCCAGCTCGGCCATGACCAGCCAGTGACCTTGGTGAGGCCAGTCACCCTCTTCACCCCTTTGTTGAGTCCCTTCCAATCGGGTTATGACACAGAGAGGCTGTGGGGCGGACATGGGCCTGTGTGAGCCGGACCATAACCTCCCCCGTGAAGGAGCCAACCAGAGACATCCCCTCAACCTCCGGCACTGAGCCCAGAACAGAGCGGCACTCGGTCCATTTTTGTTGAGTGAATGAGCAAACATGAACGGGAATCCGGAGGGAAAAATGCAGAGGTGAAAACGCCCACCCCCTCTACACACACCAACACACAAACACATCCCAGTACAAGAACAGCGGTCCCCATTGCCCAAAGCCAAGGTCTCCACAGGTTCTTAGAATGAAAGCCGTGCGACCTGCCTTGGCCTGGGATCAAGGCCAACCTGGAGCTGCCCGAAGAGTGGAAGGAGCTGTCCCCAGCTTTGAAAATAGGAGGAAGGACAATGGCATTCCCCTCGGCCATGGCCACACCAAGTACAGTGCTTTCAGACAAGGCTGCCTGAGTGTTCAAATAAGATGGCAGGCGTGACAAAGGCCGGCTAATCTCCCCGCAGCAACTGCTCAAAGAAGGATCTTCATGGCTGAGGAGCACCGGGAGGCCTGGGCTTCTGGCGGTGACGTAACTGGGCCTTTGTTTTAAAATGCTGAGTTCTCCTAAGTCATTTATTTGAAATATCTCTATCAACAAATTTCACCAAGAACAAAAGTTTTTCATTTGTGCGCTGGGCTTTAGGATGATCTTATCGCACACAGTCTCATACAGTCTCTTTCAACAAGGTTTTAGCGTGCTTATCTGCGAAGTTCCTGGTAGCCAAATATGATTGAAATGTTCTATTTATGCTCACTGGATTAAGGCGATGTTGCAAAACTGCACAAAACCTGGCAGATGTAAGCAAGGTATTACAGCCTGGCCAGTTAAGATCTGAGGGAAAGGGATCAATACACACTTTTGTAGTTTTCTCTCTCTCTCTCTTTTTTTAAGAAACCAGAAAAGTTGTGCTTGTAGGGAAGGGAAGAGAAAAAATAGTAAAAGCCTCATGATTTATAGCTTCTCAGAGCTTTTTCCAAACCCAAAACAGAGCACCATGATGCATGCTTGATGATGTCAGCCCAAGGGAAACAAAAATAAATTCAAAATTCTCTCTCCAGGCCCTAAAAGGCCGGGAAAGGGAAACGAACTACGGTTCATATTGATGAACAACGTTTTTTGCTTTTTCTCTCTCACACCCATATGAGGCATCAAACCAGCACAAATAGTCAATTTCTGAGAAAACAGTTTTCAAAAAGCTACAGATTCCTCCTTTGTCTCCCTGTTTTGCCTGGAGTGAGGAACGTCATCTGGTTATCGGGCTCGTCTTTGCATGTTCTCACTTCAGCCGGGAAGCCCAGATGCTACCTCACATCCCACAGACCAGCCAGGGTCCTCAGAGGCTGCTGAAGGTAACGGAGGCTCATTAAGGACCTTAGAAGGAAGTTCCTGTGATTAAACCCTTCTGAAAACGTCCGCAATGCAGACTGCCTCACTCTTTCTGCCTCCGTACATTGAAAATTACACTCCTTTCCTATGAAGATTCTGAGCTGTAGAGCCACCATCCTAAACATCATTTATGAACACACAATAAGAGGTTGGGCAGATTAACCTGTACGAATAACAAATCGCACAGTGAACGTTGCCATTTTAATAAAGGAAAAAGGCAAAAACCAGAGATCTATCTCATTTCTTTGTTTTTGTTTTTTTCTTTTAGCAACAATGTAAAATATAAATAAATCTAGTTCACTGAGGTTTTGTAATAATAATGCTCATACATTTCTATATCACATGTGCCTTTGAAAGGACTTCCTGAGGATCATAGCAACCTCCATGTGGTTGGGGAAGAGAGTGCTGTCCCCATTTTGTGGATGAGGAAAACTGAGACTAACTGACTTACTGTCCCATGTAAGCAGGTCGAGTCTCCAGGCTTTTCGCCTTGGGATCCACATTCACATTTCCCCACGTGAGGAGAGACTACCCACCCTGTCCATAATGTCCTTCCAGAGCTACCTTCTAAAAGTCACAGGGAAACCATCAGCAAGAAAGATATACTGAGAGAGAGAGAGAACACACCTGATATTCCCCTGATCCCAATCAAAGAGAAGCAAAAACAGAGGAGCTAAGAAGACAGGCAAGCCCAATGATGGCACCCAGAGTCCACGGCCAAGCTGAGTCTCTAGGGGACTAGATAACCTCCTACAGGGAAGGCATACTGACTCGTCCCCTACTGCTGTTTCCTCACTATCTATTAAGCCCCTACTGTGTGCCAGGCTCTGGGAAGCAGACTGCACTTGAACTGCAGTCTAAGTAGGTTCTACATCAACACTGTTCTCCATTATTGCACTTTATTGACTTCTAACACAACACAATGTACAGGTATACATTATTGTTGTTTTTTTACTAGTATTCTTTATCCCTGCTAGACTGCAACCTACATGAAGGCAGAAACTATCTTCTGTGCCCTCAGAGTCTGGAACAGTGCCTGGGGTGTGTGTGAGTGAGTGTGTGTGTGTGTGTGTGTGTGTGTATATATATATATATATATATATATATATATATATAGCATTTTTTTATTTTACCATTTTTTTGTTGTTTAAAATATTACAAATAGTATATATGTCTCCTTTCTTTCCCCCCAATTGACCTTCCCCCAGCCTCCCCTACCCCCCGGACACATGCCCTCACCCCCGCAGTGTCTTGCATCCATTGGTTATGCTTATATGCATGCATATAAGTCCTTCGGTTGCTGTCTTACCTCCCCCCGCCCCCCAACCCTCCCCAGCCTTCCCGCTGTCATTTGACAGTCTGTTCGATGCTTCTCTGCCTCTGTATCTATTTTTGTTCATCAGTTTATAATGTTCTTTATTATCCATAAATGAGTGAGATTATGTGGTATTTTTCTTTCACTGCCTGGCTTATTTCACTTAGCATAATGCTCTCCAGTTCCATCCATGCTGTATATATTTTTAAGTAACAGGTTTACTGAGATACTATGCACATACCACAAAGTCACCCTAGTCAAGTGTACCACTCTGTGATTTTTAGTATTTTCACAGAGCTTTGTAACCATCACCCTTATCTAATGTCAGAACACTTAGTAGTCACTCCCTACGCCTCTATCTCCCAGTCTCTGGCAACCACTGATCTACCTCCCTCTATGTATTTACCTGTTCTGGACATTTCATAGCAATGCAGTCATACAACACGTGGCCTTTTGTGCCTGCCTTCTTCCACTTAGCACGATGTCTTCAGAGTTCGGCCACGTTGTTTCCACCTTTTGGCAATTATGATTAATGTGGCTATGACCATGTGTGTACAAGTTTTACCTGTGGATGTATGCTTCACATCCCCTGGGTATATGCCCAGGCATAGTTGCTGGGTCAATGGTAACTCTGTACCTAACCTTTTAAGGAACTGCCAGGCTGTTTCCGAAGGCAGCTGCACCATTTTACATTCCCATCAGCCATGTGTGAGGGTCTGATTGCTCAATACATTTTCGGACTAAATGAATAAATGAATGAAGATTCTGCTGCTGGGAGAGCCCACAGAGAAGGGGATAAATGTCCAAGGCTCCTCCGGTAAACTTGCATCTTCATCTGTAGACATGACATGCCACACTCGTGTTTAACAGAAACCCCATGTTTAACAGAAGGCTATTTATATTTAGTTCATCCTAGAGAAGGAAGCAAATGAAAAATCAAGACAGGAAAATAAAACCCCAGACAGCTCAGAGTGGGCACTGACTTCGCATGTAATTCCAAACTCCCACCCCACCCCATGTCCAGACTCTATAATGTAATAGCGCACAATCCTCAAGTAGATTGAATTGAAAAATATGAGCAGGATCCCAGCTTCAGCGCAGCTGACTCCAATGTGGTCAGCAATGAGGGGAGCTTTATTTGACAGCCCTGCTGTTTCTGACAGGAAGTTTGAAAGTATATTTAATGATACTTAAAATAAAAATACACAAATATCCCAGGCAAAGCCAAGGAGAGGAACCACATTGCTGAGACATGGGCCGGCCAAGAGCAAGGCTGGCTTCCGTCCTGAGCTCCTTTGAGTGGGCGGTGTTCAGAGCAGGCTGTAGGGAAAATCGCGACTAGGGGTCCCCCAAACTTCTTTTTCCCCCTCTTCTTTCTTTGTATAAAAAGGCCACCGTATTCCTTTCTGCACAGACTCCTTGCAAAGAACCAACCAACCAAGGCTGGGACAGAGCAAGGCCCCTCGCAAGCTGCGGGTAATTAAAACGGCCTGTAAATGCCCCAGCAGAAAGCACTTCAAAGAGACAGCAATTCCAGCAACGGCCAGGCCAGGCTCTATGGTGTAAAAATTATGAGTTTTCCCAACGGGGAGCTTTGAAAAGGACAGGGGTTGGTGGCAAAGGGAGGCTGAGCCACACAGAGGAGGCTTACAATTGGTGTCCACACCCCATGTACTGGGGACTGCGTGCGTGTGTTTGTGCGTGTGTGTGGCACGCAGGCGGGCAAAGAGAAAGAGGGACAGTGCGCATGTGTTTGTAAGGGCACACATTTATCAGCGCCAGAGGCTCCAAGTGTGTGGGCATGGAGATAAAAGGGAAAACAAAATAAAAGCAACAAATATGCATCCTCTCCCCCTGCTGGGCTGGCTTTCACGGGGAGAAGGACCGACTGGCAGTGGCTTGCGTGTTCCTCCAGCGCCTCCCGTGCAAGCCTGGGAGCTGGCGGGCATGAAATGCTTGATTCCAGCTACTTGGGCCCAGAACAGCCAGGCCCAGCGGCTCTCTGGATATGCTGGGACTTTCCGACTCAGAGACAAACCTGGCGATGGCACGCTGCAAGCTATGTTATCTTAAAGTGGAGGATGGAGAATAAAAGGAGATTCTTAACCTTGACTTTGACTGCCTTCGTTAAACCCTCCGAGCTGCCTGCCTGGCGCCCCTGCCCGCCCGGGACATGATGACCAGGACGTGGCACGGAGCTGATGCACAGAGAACAGAGTGGCAGCCTCAGAGCAGAGGGACTCTGGCCTCACTCTTACAATATATGATGCAGAAAACGCACCTGACACACATCAGTGATCACCTGACCGTACGCTGCACATCTTGTTAAAAGCCTATCAGTGGCATATTTGTTCTGTATTCTCTCTGAAGGGACCTAATAGCCACAAGGGGACATTTCGCCAGGCAGGAGAGTCAATGTCATCATTAGAAGCCTCCCCCAACCCCTCCGCTCCCAAAGCTAGTCTGCTTTAGCCCGTGGTGTGCGTTTGCTGCAGCGATGGCACTGGGGCTGCCTCTGCCTGCTTGTCTGTCTCTCCAACTCGATGGAAAACTACCTGAAGACGGAGCGCTTCCTCACTTCTGGGTCTCAAACCTCGAAAAGGCCATGTGGGTGCTCAAGACGTGCTGTGGGTGAGTGTGTAGCATAGGAGTGTGCCTCTTGGCCACACTGCAGGTAACAAGTCAGGAATGGATGGGGCATACAGCACAGTGCACCAGGCCCAGGCCCCAGCTGTTCCTCACCCTCACCAGGTAGCCAGCAGTGCCTGCGGCCCACAGGAGCCTCGGGGCCTGCCAGCAAGCCCAAGCCTGCCTGCCTGCCGGCCGGCCGGCCGAGGCAGCAAAAAACCTCCGCGGGCCGCTGGCTTTATTTCCCCATAAACAAAATCCTGCTCTGCCTCCCTCGCAGCCGCACTCACTAACTCCTCCCTGACATCACTGGCTTGAAGCCCGCACATAAAAATGTCCTTTACTATTTTTATTTAATGAGCTTTCATTTTCCTCCCTTTCTTTGTAAATGAGAAAGGAAAGCCCACCTCCTAATGGGGATGGGGGAGAGGAAACGAAGTGGGATCTTTTTAAAATGGGCCATAACTCCATGGAAAGCTTTCTCCCAGCCCACCCCCACCCTTCTGCAAGTCCTCTCTCCTTTCCGCCCCCGCCCTTCTCACATTCAAAACAAGATGCATGGATTTTAGACATTTGATTACTTTTAAGTATATATTTTCTCCTCAAATAGACTAAATACAATGGTTAGGAAATGTGACAGAAAACTATTTGAAGCCATTTATTGCCTTAATACCCACCTTTGTCCAACAGGCAGTTTTGACAACAGCGATAAATTCCAAATTTATGTCAACAGAGCATATGTTGGACACCTCATTTCTGAGCTAAAGCGGCATGCTGCCTTATAAATCACCGTTCTGTTTGAAATGAAAGTAGATTACAGGCCTGTGTTATTGAGCAGTTACAGCTATAGCCATATAAATCAGAACTTTTAACTCTAGGCAATCCGTTGTGCAATTAACTAAAGGGTGCTTTGTCATTTCAAGGCTTCTGCACAGACTTGGCAGGGCTCAGAGCTACCGGCGAAGGGGGTGGGAAGGAAGGAAAAAAGTTTTTAGGCTACAGAAGGGTTCTCGATTGCAGCGTCTATCACACCCCACACAGCCTGCGGCCGAAGCAGCCAAACAAGAGCCTGGACTGTACACTGGCAAAGGCCAGCTCTTCGTCAGCAACCACCACAGAGACAACATCACGCCGAGCACGTGCCACCCAGTCACCTCCGCAAGCCCAAGTGCCTTCTCCTTCATTAAGGAGGCATTTCCTGAGCACAAGCCATGTGCATAACATTGTCTCTGGTGCTAAGATGATGCCAGGGACACAGAGGTAGTAACAGTAATTCAAACAACAACAGTAAGATGATGCTGAGAATGAGGAAGAATAAATGTGTACAAGACATAACACCATGTGCCAGGCACTATTGCAGTGCGTGTTCACGCGCTATCTCATCCAATCCTTGCAACAACCTTATGAGGTGGCGATTATTTTTATTTCTGTTTTGCTGAGGAAGACACTGAGGCAAAAAGGAAGTGAACAACTTGCTCAAGGTCATAGAGCTTGTAGGCAGCGGAGCCTGATACAAACCGAGTTAGTTGAGGAAAGAGTTGAAGAACTCGGACTGAGACCAGCCCTGATTGCAAATTCCAGGTTACAATGTACTAGCCTTAACACGCAGGGGTTATGTAAACCTCAGTTTTCTCATCTGTCAAGTGGGATAATAATATTGTTATCTCGGAGGGCAGAAAAATGAGACTGTGCACGTAAAAAGGCAGCACAATGTTAAGAGCTACGTGTTAAGTAAACAATGAGCTAAATAAGGCTGCAGAAAAAGAAAGACAGACCCTTGTCCCCTGGCCAGTTTACTAGTATAACCTAGCTGGTGAGAAACAGAGGACGAATCCTGAGAGGAGGATGGGGTGATGTGCCAAATGTCAACAAATAACCAACATATGGGTGCTCAGGAGAGCAGCAGATCAACAGTGGGTGGGGTGGCTAGAGGTGGCTTGAGGCTGAGCGGTCCTTTCGGGGGCTGTGTAAACTCTAAAGGCCTCTATCAATTTACCCAGGTCAGGGGAGAATGTAAACCGAAAGGCCTTGGATAAGGGAAAGAGTTCCCAGTGATGGAGGCATCACACGAGCCAAGACTTGCCGTTAGGAGCAAGTCATTCCAGAGGAGATTGGTCTGATTTATCCAGACTGGCCCGGGGGCAGCGTGGGTGGGGATAAGCTTGCAGAGGCCTGAGCACGGCTGGGGTATGGGGCGTCCTAAAGTGGAGGCTGACTTTGACCTCAGCCCTGCTGTCCTTGAGCAGCCACCAAGGTCCTCCCTGGAGCAATGGAGCTGTCTGGGAGTGGCTGGCTCCATGCAGGCAGGGACCACTGAAGGAGAGGGACAGAGAGAAGTATCCCCGTTCTGCACTGAGGATGTGGACATGTCCACAGACAGCAGTTAGGTCGGTTTCCCAGACAAAATGCCAACATGATATCCTTGCCAGGCATCAGTGAGATACTTGTGCTTCCCAAAAAAAGAGACGGAAACCAACCACCTATCCTATCTGCTGGCCGGCACAGGTGCTTGGCTCTGTGGAGTAAGGGCCCCAGGGGCGGGAAACCCTTCTGTTTGCTACCTGGCAGCAATCCACCAATCAAACAGGCCTTGCCCACTGGAGGACGCAGGTGGCAGCAAGGGAGTGCGGCGGATGGTGGAGGAGCGACGCTGAGGCACTGCTTCCCTTAGTCACCTGCTGGGGCTGTGATGGCTGGGGAGCAGGATATCAGGGCCCCTTTCTCTCATGAGCTTAGGCAGATTGAGAACCAATTGTGTCTTTACTTGGCAAAGTGAAATATGCAACCAAAGCAGAGGGCAACAACCCGTCCCCCTAACTCTTGCCATCTGACTGGAGAGAGAAGACAAAACACAAAATCATACAAAGTAGTTCTCACTCATGTGCTCAAATGTCGGCCCAATTATAATCACCACACCCAGAAACTCAGAGGTCTCCCCGAGGAGGTGGCCTCCAGGCTGGGCTCCCAGGACACCAAGGATGCAGCAGGGAGAGAAGAGAAGACACGTCTGACGAGGGTGAAGCAGGCTCGAGAGGAGCATGGTTCCTGCGCGAGGAGCAGCCAGCCCAGAGCAGGGGAGCTGGAGCGGAGGCGAGTACTGTGGAGCCACGTGCAATAACTTTAGACCAGCATGTTAGTGGGCAGACAAGCAGACACAGAAGGCCGCTCAGGTGTGGGACAGAAGGAAGGGGACCCAAGGATGGTGGTGGCACCAGAGCAGAGTCTGGCACGCTCTAGAAGCCCTCACGCCCACCCTTCCTACAGGACATATGCACCGAGGAACAGCTGGCCGTGGAGATGGGCCGGACATTTGCTCTCCGGCCTCCTCTGCCCTCCCATTCATGACAAGTGGATGCCTCACAGGGATATCAGGCGATGGGCCTTCCTGCCACCCTCTGCGTCTGGGCACTGGTCAGGGTGCTCTGTCTTGCCTTGTGGCTGGATGCCAACAAGGCAAGAAAATGCTGGATAGAAACCAGCCACCCTGTGAGTCTCCTGCCACACACGTGGATGAGCGGGCACGTCCCCACAACACACCATCCATCACCATCTGGCTGAGCAAACTGCTGGTGTCTGAGGAAAAAGGGGGGAAGAGAACGTCTTACAGATATTTGTTTAATATCTGAAAAGTGGGGAGTAGATGAAGTACACGAGTTTAATTTAGAAAATCATTGAGGAACTATTATAGTAAAATGAGGCTTCCAGTTTCTAAATAAAACCGAAACAATCCCACTGAGCAGACGGGCAGAGCTGGCGGGTGCAGGCGCTGTGAAGAGGAGCGGCAAGGAAGGGAGGAAGTGCGATAAAAATAATGGAAGGGAGGAAGTGAGATAAAAATAATAACTGGAGGCGAAGAGGAAAGCGTGAGCCCCTCCCCTGTGGACAGAGGGTCAGCTGGACCAGTGAGCAATGGGAAGTCCACAAATCAGAGTGATAGCCTGGAGAAGGCCCCCGCAGTCTCCACACTCCAGTGACCCCTCGTTCCCACGTGTCTATCGGCACCTACAATTTTCATCTTATAAGTCTTCATGAAACCCCTCTTAGGAGGGAGAGGCTGGGGTGAAAACTGGGCATGGGGACAGGCAAGAGCAGCTCTCCTCAGGGGACGGGAGCAGGGAGTGGCCGTCAAAGCTGACACACAGGTGCCACCTACTACATGCCAGGCACAGTGCTGGCCACTGCGAAAGGTTAAAGGAGCTGGAACACACGGGCTCTCCCTCAAGGACCTTAAAACTTAGTAGGCGGCACAAGTCATATGCATGAAAGATTAAACACCAGTTCAAGAGTAAACGGGACAGCAAAGGACATGATGGCTAACCACCAGAAGAAAAGCAGCGAGAGTTTTGCATTCAGACTCCAAGCAGCCAAGCAGGAAACAGCCCCTTTCCCACCCAAGGTTTCTTACTCTCTGGGAACACCACACCCATCTCACCCCAGGCCTCCCTCCTACGGCTCTTCCAATCTATCCTCACTCTGTTGCAAATGTCTAAGTCTATCAAGCTGGAAATACTCAACCCACCCACTCTTCAGTCATACAGCCCCAGGGTCAAACCCCACATCAGCCTCCTGTCCTCCTATGCCACCTGCTTTTCTGTCCGGTGTGGGAATGGAGGACTGGGGGTGGGCTTGTCTTGCTCCCAGGCACCCTTTCATCTTGGTCTCTGACAGGCTGCTCCCCTAAGGTCCTCCAGGTCACTCCTCACTCACTGCCTTCTCCATGAGCCAGCGAGGAGTGCTCACCTGAGTGTCCCCTCTGCACCTCTGGCTAATGCAGGACATGGGGCTCAGCGCACCCAGCACCAGCTAGGCGATGTGCTCAGAGCAATGCCACACAGCTCCCCAGGGCTGAGGGAGACCATCTGTAGAGCAGGTTTCTGATGCACTTGTTTCTCCACAGAATCGCCTCTTACTCTGCCCAAAGCCAGGGACATGGTTGACCTTAATGAAATAAACTGTAATAGAGTGGGCAGGGGACTTCATCTCCCTTCCAGAAGACACAATCTAATTCATGCACTAATTGTTTTGCCGGGAGCCTCCAGGCCTCTCTGCACATGTGCTGGATGGATCGGGAAGTGTCATGGTCTGGAAATCCTTGGGTCTAGTCATACAAATACTTGCTTGCCATCTGAACATCCACATCATGTCACTTCGGTACACCCAACGAGTGTGTGGCCACGTTCCTTCTCCAGTGAGGTTAAGAGAAAGTACTACAAGCAACCTTTTTATCTTTCTCATTTACTCCCCACTCTCTTTTCTTCCTAAGACACCTGCATCTTGGAGAGGCCAGGAGAACTGGGGAGAGGGAAGCAGTAAGTGTGAGTAGGGGCAATGCCTTCTGCAACTGGCTCTTGGTTGTGACCTTAAGTCATGACAACAAGGTTAGTTTCTCTTTGGTAGAGAGATGAGAACAGCAGACTTAACTGATAGATAGGACACCCTGCATATGCAAGAAATAAAAGAAGACACAGACGTGGTGTCTGTTTCTATAATCGTTTAACCTTCTAAGAACCAGAGAGCTGAGAGGGCCTGGGAGGACCTTGGCCTTCTAGGCATCCAGGAATAAGTATACTCAAGCATTACAGACAGAGCACCTAAAATAAAAATTCTAGGTGACCCCAGAAAAGATATGCCACATGGAACACAGGGAACTTGTGGAGATCTAGGGGCAGGAGAATCCTATCTAATAAAGATGGAATATGCAAATTAACCATAACTCCATGACAAAGATGGAGGCACCCACAGCCAATAAGGAGGGAATATGTAAATTGATGCAACAAGGCGAGAGGCCGGCAGCCATGGGAAGGAAGGCCTATTCTTGCATGAATTTTTGTACATCTGGCCTCCTGTGGGACAATAAGACAGCATATAGGACATGTCACCTAGCAAAAAGGGGTAAGTCACAAACCCCAGATTCAGCATGACATACCCCTCAAGGGGGCTGATGCCCTTCAGTTAAATCTACCTTGAATCTTAAAAGCAAAACTGAATCACCCAAGACAAAGTCATCTTTGGTAGACATTACTCTCAGGTTCCAAGATAAGGAGTAAAACCTTCCAAACCAAACCCTTTGGGAGGCGGTATTCTGCCTGATGATTGGTTTCATGTATCTCTTCCAGGGAACTCTGGAAAGATGATCTCTGTACCTACCACCACAATTCACCCCAGCCCCCAAACTGACAACAAGAGATAGCAAGAACCTCAGAACATTCCCAAGCCAGTAGGGCAAAGTTCACAGGTGGGCTGGAAATTGTAAGATCTTCCACAGACCATCTGAGCCCTCTAGGCCTCAGTATCCCCTCTCCCTTATGGGGACAAGATCCCATCTCCACAGTTGCTCTTGGGTGGCCCTAAATGCAGGGCACTCTTACCCTCCAAACAGTGGTAAATAAGCTTCGAAAAATGTCAAGGCAGTACTTGAAGACCAATTGCTATTTTTAGCTCTTCTGGGGAGAATCTACTTATTTTTAAAACTTCACTCAGGTTGCTTCCACAAAGAAGACAAGTTAAAAGAAGGACCTGAGCAAGGGAAGGTGGGGAATGACTTCAGAACCCCAGACCTCACTCTCACCTGGTCCAAGCCTACAGTTGTCTCCCAAGACAGAAGAATTTCTGTTGAGTTCCATGCAACCTTCTTCCCTCACTTAGCCAGAGTCCTGCCGTGAGCTTCGCACCCACACAGTGAATTCACAGCACTGCAGAGAAGAGAGGGGCTGTCCCCAAGAAGGAACTGGGGTACAGGGAAGAGCAGAGTGGCTCTGTGAGCTACACCAGAAGCTGGGTCAGTGCTGCTATGCTTCCCAGGGAGGGAATGAAGGTCATTTCCTGCTGAGGGCGCTCTTGAGAACAGTAAAGGAAGTGCACTGGCTCCCATTTCCCGAGGACCCGCCCGTTAGGTTCCTTCCGCCCTGCTGTATTAGTTTCCTCTGGCTGCTGTAACAAATTACCACACAGTTAGCAGCTTAGAACAATGCAAAGGTATTATCTCACAGTTCTGGAGGCAAGAAGTTCGAAGCGGGTCTCACTGGGGTAAAATAAAGGTATGGGCAGTCCTGGTACCTTTTGGAGGGTCTGGGTGAGCATCTCTCCCTGACCTTTTTCAGCTTCTAGAGGCTGCTCTCATTCCTTGGCCCGTGGCCCCTTCTCTGTCTTCAAAGCCAGCAAGATCAGGCTGGGTTTCTGCCAGGCTGCCATCTCTCTGCCTCCCTACTTCCATCCTCACCGCTCCTTCTCAGACTGACGCTGACTCGTCCGCCTCTCTCTTCCACATTTAAACACTGTGATCACATCAATTGCACTGGACCACTTGGATAATCCAGATAACCTACCTTAACATCAGCGGATTAGCAACCGTGATTCCCCTCGGCCAGTAACCTAACACAGTGACAGGCTCCAGGGATTAGGATGCGGGCATCTCTGTGGAACCAAGATTCTGCCTACACACTCACTAACCATACATCTTCAGGAGCTGGTTTTCCTGTTCTCATCTTCTGCCTGATGCCCTGAGGCTGCCCCACCTTCCACCACAGCAGCCCGCACAGCTTTGCTAAGGAGGCAGAATGTCTCGCATCACTTTCCTGACACCCCCATCAGTGTCCTGTGGATTTCTGGAGCACTGGAATGTATAGCTTACACTGGCATGACCCACAAGCAGTATCTACCTCTGTGTATACACATGTGTATAACCTTCACAGGGGTGTGGTCTCAACCCTGGAAAGAATAGATTACATATATGTTCTTGAATTTTCCATGGGATCTGGCACAAGCCTAGACACCAAATGAGACACTCAACACTGGTGGCTTATCTGATCCTGGGACCAAGAATCCCATCTGTGGATTATGCAAGACCCAGAACCAGGCACTTCCCGAATCTTAGCTTCGCAATTGACCTGCAAAGTACTGATTTAAAAGTACACAGCACTGTCTACTGTACAACAGGCACTTAATAAAAAGTTTTCTCTCTTCTCTCTCTGGTTCCATTTCTTTGATCCATCTTCACTGTTTACTTCAGATGGGGAGGACCAGTTAAAATATGCGTAAGGACCAGTAACGAAGCTTGAGGACATTGGAGGATTTTCAATTCGTTGAGCCTTGCCTATGTCCCACCAACAACTGGGTGGTCAGAAGAACCCTAAATGTCATCTGTGTTAACGACCCTAACTGTGTGGTCGATCCCAATATAAAACGCTGTGCCTGATTTCTCCAGTGAGCCATCGGCTAATCCCATTGCCATTTATTAAAAATAATAAATAACCCTTTCCTCACCTTGACAACTGCAGACACGACTGAGCCTGTGAGCCTACAAAACCAAAGCCTTGCCTCGCCGCCTGCCACTGAGCCCAAAGAGCAGAAAGCAGGAAGGGAGCAGGCGAGCAGGCAGAGCGAGGCTCAGGACAAAGGTGTAGCGAGGAAATACAGCTCCATTTGGCAGGAACACAACCAAAGTGGGAGATCAGACAAAAGCTGCTGGAGGCCTGCAAATCACTCTCCCTGTGCCTACTCTGACACAGGATGACGCCAGAGGCAGGTGGAAGGCTTTACAGGGACACTGCAGAGCTCCCAGAGCACCACTGAGCGCAGAGTGGAATCCATATTCAGAGTAGGCCACGCATTTCTCACAAACCTCCCCACCTTGCTGAGGAAGGGACTGTCCTGAGCCAGTGACAGCACAGCCAGCTCTGCTCCTGTGTGTCTCAGAAGCCACACTTCATGCCCACTACCCCCCCATGCCAACCATCCCCCCACCACCAGTAAAAAGACCCAGGCCACTGGGCCCACATCCGTGGGACGCCTTGGTATTTTACCAGCCTGTGGGGCCTCTGAAGAGCCCGGTGACTAGGAACCTGCGGCCGGGTGTTCTCTGACTCCGTAATCCGGCCGTGAACAGCTCTGTGCTACTGCTGTGGTAACAACAGGCTCCTGAGCACCACCAGGCTGGCCCAGGAGCACCCGTGCGAAGATGGCCCTGCTCTCAGAGGAGTCGTTTCCTAGATCTCGAGCCAGAGCCAGTGCTGCTGAGGCCCCGCTTCCTGCCGTACACACAGGGTCACCGAAAGGACCACGTCAAGGGCGCCGACAGGCAATCTCCGCAGCTCTGTGCTGCCCTGGGTAAGCCGGCCCGAAGCTCAGGCCTTGCCAGGGGAAAGCCGAATGGGCTCGGCTGGGCTCAGGCTCACCTACTGCTTTTTAAAATCAAGATCACAGTGGACTTGGGAAAGGTTGGGCCACGTCCTCCTGTGGCTACTGGGCACTCCGCAAAGCAGGCCTGGCGGCAAATGCCGAGACACCAGGGGCATGCTGCCAGGACAACCCTCCCAGTGCTGGCCAGCACCACAGGTGCCAGCAGGGGTGGGCCGGCCTGGCGAGCAGCCAGCTCCCCTTGTTCAGGGCATTAATTAGCTTGGAAACTGTACCCCACGAATTTGGTAAATGGACCCATTCACCACAAGAGCACGGACACTTCAGCAAGGCAGGGCACCAGTGGGTTTCTGTGAAGAAAGGAGAAACTGACAGGCAACAATTTGATTTTGGAGATTTCTGGAAGGTTACCAGCCTATGAGTAGCTGCACTATAAAAAGAGTCAGACACTAAGTATTTCCTTTCCCATAAAATATTCATTGCCACATGGAAGAGCCAAGAACCCGAAACCTCAAGCATTGCTAACTCTGTCCTGCAGTGATAGAGTTTTACAGGAGCCTCTGATTGTATGTATACCAGGCTGTAAACACACGTGCACCTAAGACAGCGGCGAGGAGGCTCAGCGAGCCCCTCAGAGTGCACTGTAAGGGAAAGACCCCAGGTACACCCACAGCCATGGAACGGCAGATGGAGTGATGGTGACACCAGCTCTTAAAGGAACGCATGCAGAGAGGCTCTGGCTCCTCTCACGAGCAATGCTGGGGATGCTATCAAACCTGCTTTGCAGATGGTACTGCTCCTGCTTAACAATGGACCTTGTCAATGGACCTTGTCGGGAGAGCATGATAATTACTCAGCTCTGCAATTTACAGAGTGCTTTCCCATCCGAGATCCTGAAAACAAGCCTGCGGGGGGCGAGGGGCGGTGGATGCTGCTGTCCCTAGGAGGGTGTTGTCAGAGAGGTTGGCAATGTGTCCCGGTCACACAGCTAGAAGGCAGCAGGGCCAGGCTGGAACCTGGGCCATCTGACTCCACCTCCAGTCCCCTTTCCCGGCAGCCACCTCAACTTATGTACACTGTAAGGCAAAACTCTAAAAGCTTCGGCTGTCCAACTCCACCCTCGGTGGCTGATCTATAAGAGCCATCAGCCCAGCCCTAGCTGGTTTGGCTCAGTGGGTAGGGCGTCGGCCGGCGGACTGAAGGGTCCCAGGTTCAATTCTGGTCAAGGGCACATGCCCGGGTTTCGGGCTCAGTCCCCAGTTGGGGGCGTGCAGGAGGCAGCCAATCAATGATTCTCTCTCATCATTGATGTTTCTGTCTCTCTATCCCACTCCTTTCCACTCTGAAATCAGTAAAAATATATTTATTTATTTATTTATTTATTTTTTAAAAAGCACTGTCAGCCTTGCAGGGGCAGTTCTGGCCTTTTTAGTTTGTATGAAATGATGGCCTCTGACAGAGGTTACCACAGACTGGCAATCTGGACATTCAACCAAGCACTGAATGCTCCCTAACTGCTCAGGCCTTCCCCTGCCACACGGATCTCCTTTCACTGGGCTCTTTCACAGAGTCCTGGGCAGAAAAGGTGTAGGTTAACAAAACGATGCCTAACAGTTCCAGAGCATTTGACATGGAAGTTCCATGTGAGATTAAGTTCACAGTATAAGTTTTTCCTTTATCCTGATGAAGGAGGCCCTCCAGTCTTCCTAGCGCCCCCAAACCAGTTAGATCCTGCATAAAAGAATGGTTTAGTATGTGAATCACTCGCTGCCTTGCAGTGATACCTTTGAGGAAAAGTCAAAGAGGCAGAGAGTGCAGGCCTCCCCAGCTGCCCTCCGGTGCACTCATCACACCAAACCCAGAAGGATTACGCCAAAGGCTCACTCGGGGCGCTCAAAGCCAATGAACATATCTACCGATTCTAGAAGCACTTTTAAGTGTCTAGGCCAGGGCCTCTCTATCCTGCACTAAGCAGAATAAACCTTGTATCATCAGAAAGTTCTGTTGGAAGACTCTGACAATACTAGTATAGTTTGGGTTACAGAGACAAAGAAAAAAGAATAAACTACAGTCCCCTCTGGGGTTAGTTATTCTGCTTAGTTCAATTTAAAGCTATGGTGGCCCTAATGGTTTCTAATGGTCCTAAATGATTCAATGAATCTGGGCATTCACTGGCGGGCCATCTGGGGACAGGCCTGCCTATCTGCAAACTGGCAGCTTCCCTATTTGTTCTGTGCAACAATACATGCCAATGAATGTGGGGCTTCACTTATTCAGAACATTTCCAGCACCTGACTCTTAGGAAAAACCAGGCCAGTGAAAACATAATATTTTACGTGCAAGAATTTAGTAAAATTCTGTGGGCAGAAAATTGTAAAGATATATCCTAAAGTGGGTTTTTTCATCCCAGCAATGCTGACATTTTAGGCCAGTGATTATCTGTAATGGGGTGAGGCTGGGGTGGGGGGAGGTCCTAATCATTTAGGGAGTTCAGAATCATCTGGGGCCTCTGCCCACTACATACCAGCAACAACCTCCCTCAGTTGTGACAAAGTGTCTCCGGACATGTGCCCTGGGGGACAAAACTGTCCCTGCTTGAGAACTGTCCCTAGGGTAAACATGAATTCAAGCCAGGTCAACACCTTCGATGTGGCATGTGCAATGATAAGTGATAACACAAATACTAGCCTTCATGTGCTGCAAGCTCATGACATGTCCAAGGTTCCATTATTTCACTACCTGGTGCTTACATTACAAAAGCAGGAAAATATAACTATTTTGTTTTGCAAAGCATTTCAGCAGAGCTTATAACCAAAAGGGTTTTCTAGTTAAGCCTCAGTTGGCCAGAAAATGTAATGAATCACCATAGCTTCATCCTCAAATATTCGAGTTAACTGTGTTTTATTGCATGAGCTACCCATACACGCTCAGCATCACCTTAAGCTATGCTTATTTAGTCCCATAAAAAGATTCAGCTATCAGCTCACTTCTTGGATCGAATCAAGGGCTGAAAGCATCTATTTTATTTAAGAGCAGTTGGGAGAGGGAATTGGGAAAGCAATTGCAGAGAAGAGAAAATGAAGTTTTGATCACCTCACTGGATACTGGCCCTTTGGTCATCTAAAGCTCCCTGATAAAAGCCAGTGCAAGCCCAGAGACTGCTGCTACCTGCTTCCACACCCACCCCATACATGGCTCACAAGTATCCTTTTATGTGTGTACCTGCAAGCACACACACAGACCAACGCCCACCCGCTGACGCTGAAACATGAATTATACCTGGTCAGGCACACTGCCCTGGCTCCCTTGGGCCACGGCATCAGTCCTGGATTCACAAATGCCACATCTTAACTAACCTGACAAATGAAGGTGGAAAGTGGCCGGGGGGGGGGGGGGGAGGGTATGAAGATCACATGCAAATTCATCTCCGCATCGAAGACGTTCCACGCTGCTGGGTGCACGTGGCCTTCCACATGCCCGGGAGTTTCTTGGCTCTCGCCAATGACAGAACAGCTGGGGACGTACAGATGCTTGTTCTTCCCTAAAAGCCAGGCAGTTTCAGGGACAGCACAGCCCTCTCTGAGGTTGGGTCACACTCTGGCATCATCTGCTCTTTCCTCCCAGAGAGAAGGGAAGCCTGTAACGCAGAGGACTCTCTCCTGAGCTAACAGGCAGAAACTTGTCCAAAGTGAAAAAAAACAAAGGCTGCTTCTCCCTAGGAGGCCTGACTCTCTCTAGAACTACCATTAAGAGACACTTCATTTCCATACACACCTTGCTCGTCCCAGGAAATCAATATGAAAATCAATTCATCCACTGATATATTTTATCAAGATACATGTGGCAATGCCACATTTCATTTACAGTGCAGCACTCGGGGAAGCCAAGGTCACTGGGTAGAAAGCGGGCTGCAGGCGGCAGGGAGGGGGGAAGCCCATGTTCTGCACTGGCTGCAAATAGAAAAGTGAATGAAATAGGAACAGAGATAGAGCAGGGAGCCTGGGGATGCAGCAATCACTGTACGTAGGAGACACAGCGCTGGCCAAGCTCGCCAGCTTGTTTAAATGTGAAATTGTTGGTAGGTTTAGAATCCTAAGTGTTATTCTTCTGACCATGGAAAACAAAACAAAAAACAAAAAGGCTTCACTAGTGTGCCGGTCAGTCAGATATAAAATAGTTTTATCAGGAAATGAAGAGGGAGAAGGAAAAAGGGGTGGGGCAGAGCAGAGGGTAGGAGAGGCCCGACAGAATCTGGCCACAAAGGCCAAGACACAGAATGGAAGGGAGCAGGGGGAGGGCCCAGGAACGTGCTGGGAGCAAGTGTGTGGCAGGAGGCAACTGGGAATTTCCACAGGCCTCCAGGAGGGAAATTATGATATCAGCATGGCTGCGAAGCGGCGTGTTTTTAGTAAATTCGGAAGTGATTTCCACACACGGCCCCATCCCGCTCGGGGGCTCTCCGCCGGCTCCGGTAGCTGCTCCGTGGATCAAATATACTCAGTAATTGCAGAGTCACTGCTACCCTCTTACCTCTAAACAGAGAAGATTAAAATAGCATGAACAGCTATAATAACAGGTTTGGGACTCAGCTTTTTACAGCCAAAAAAATGCTTATGGATCTAAGGATTTGCTGACTCTTTTCAAAGTGAAGAAAGAGAGTAGAGTAGCCCCTGTAGCTGAGAGTGAGCTGTGTGCCTGGTCCCACCGGCCTGAGCCGCGCATTCCACTCCCATGCAGCCAAGGCTAAAAATACAGGCTGAAGAACAGACTCTCGGCACCATGCACACAGGGACCTGGCCCTCTCCTGCCCACCCCCCACACTGGGGCCTGTCCCTGCCCCATCCCCTCCTGCTCCAGGGCTCCAGGTACCTGCTGTGACCCCAGCGTGTGTCTCAGCCTTCCCTTGCCTGCTCCAATGCCCCAAGGAACAGAGCTTGGGTAGGACACGTGGCACTCAGGGGGCAGATGACAGGCCGTGCCCACTTCTACAGAAGACAAAGCAAACTGACTGCACTAGCCCAGACCCCTTTACACCAGCCCAGACCCAACCCAGACACTGCATCCTTTGGGGGCCCGAGCTTCCCTTTACGAGACGATGAATGCCTTGGGAACACAACCACCTTGGCCGGCCAGCGCTCATTTAGCGCCTGCTGTGGGCCAGGTGCTAATACAGGGTTTCTTGGCTTCCCTCACCCAATCCTCCTCTCACACCTTAGGAGCTCACTGCTGGGTTTAGCCATTTTGCAGGTGAGAAAACTAAAGGCCAGATGGTGAAGTCATCTGCCCAGAGACTCTACGGCTAGCAAGTGGAAGTAGGGATGCAAACCCAGTCTTGTCTGATCCCAGAGGCTGAGCTTTCCCGCCCGCCTCACTGTGCCCAGGTGGTGGCATCACCCTTCCTCATCAGAACTATGGCTCAGCCACCTTCCACGTGGCCTCAGAAGCGGCTGGGTGCTGCGGCTGATAGAGCAATAACAGGCAAGGCGCTGACTGCCCTTTCTCAGCCTGGGAGGGTCCCAGAAGAGGTGCTCCGGGTGGCGATGCCGGCGCAGCACCAGCATGCAGGCGAGTTGACAGGGCATCACCCTCCAAATGACCAACACCTGGGGGGTCCCCCAGACCTTCCTGAGGAAGCCAAGACGCAGCTCCAGTGGTTTCTTACTGCTCCTTGTAGCCGTGGACACTGCTAAAGCCAGGACCAGATGGATGGGAGTAAGAAGACTGAGCTCCCAAATTTGGAAAGAAATTTTCCAAAGTCGGACCAGAACTAAGCAAGAAGGGCTTAGATCCAGGCGGGCCAGACTCTCAGCCCCGTCCCCCACCCTACCCCCTGCCCCCATCAGATCTCTAACTTGCCTCATGCGCTAGTGCTGCAGTTAGGATGCTGGAGTAGAGGGAGGATGCCCCTACTCTAAGCACCCGGTCTCTAGCCTTCTGAGGAGGCAGCTCCATGCTAGACACATGCTGAGCTGCGTTCTCAGGCACAAGATTAATCACATTAGCCCCTCCCAAAGCCCCGCTTCAGGGCTGCCAAGAGAGCACATGTGGCATGTGAGAGTCAGATCCACATGGCCTCGGGCTGGCCACGTGCATGGCGGCCTCAGGCTTCCCGGAGATGGAGCAGGCCGCTCCCTAAGCCCTCTCCTCCCCAGCAGCCCACAAGAACCCCTTTTCCTGTCCTTCCCCCCTAACCCCTGATACAAGTCCTAGTTGAGCCCATGTGACTCCACACTCAGGCTCCTCCCTCCTGCCCAGAGATGCCTGGAAGGCAGAGCATTCTCAGCGGCTGTTGAGGGAGGGGTGTGTGTGTGGGGGAATGTTTAGGGGGTGGGGTGGGGGCTTCAGACCAGCTTGCTGGTCCTCTAACTTCAGGGCACATCAGAATGATCTAAAGAGCTTACTTAATAGAGATTTCTGCTCTCACTCCAGGGATTCTGATTCCAGCCCATCGTGTGGCCAAGGTACTTCACCATGAGACCCGTGGCTCAGCAGGTCGCTTTGGGAACCCCTTGACCTATGGGCTGCGGTGGAAGAGAAGAGCAGCTAAGGTGGGCTTCTCATGAGAGGAGCTGCACTAGAGGGCACAGGGCACACGAAGGGCTTTAAAAACACACACATATCATGCGAACACCGCCCCCCCCCCCCCCCCACACACACACACTACCATCCTCGCCATTATCCTGAGACAAGGCTTGACTCTAGGGAGACACTGCTATCACCAGCCTGTGTGGCCCAAGGGAGTAGGCTGAATTACAGGGGGAGGGGGTACAGGGAGGGGAGCAGGTAAGAAAACGCAGGGCAACCCTGACTTGGAGCCAGGGAGCGCTACACAGCTGGTAGAGTTGCTGGTGGAAGGCAGGGAGGGTCAGAAGCCAGCATTCCCTGCCCCTGCTGCATGGGAAGGAGAAAGGACGGTCCTGGCCTTCCGGATGCTAATGTCCCACCTCGGGGAGTTGAGGCATTCACACTGGACAATCCAGGGCTACCACGGCTGCTCTCAAAATACTAGTAAGTGTCATTTTGTGAAGCAGAGATTCTGCTGCGGGTTGGGAGGTAGAGAGATCAGGTGGCACCTGATCAGGCACAAGCAGCTGAGTGGACCCCTGCCAAGGTCATATCCCCTGGGCCCTGAGGACACACAGGGCCTCCCTCCCATAAGGTCTCTGGGGACTAGCTTTCAGAACATCCCCCAAGAGGCAGCAACATCTGCCCCCCCACACACACACACACACACAGCGCTCACCTCACTGCTGTCGCTGCAGAGCAGTCTCCAGTCCCCCCTTGACAAACAGGAGGCCGGGTCCACTCTTAACACTCAGCTCCCTCAAATGGGATGGAGGGGCTCACTACCTCCCCATCCCAGACTACATCTCCAGCTCCTTCATGGCCACAATTTGCAGGACCATCCCACAGGACCCAGACTTACCAGACTTACATCACACCAGGGCCCCTACCACCCCGATCACCTGACACATCCCCTCAGAGAGAAACGAGGCCAGAGGCGCAGCTGACAGCAAAGCTCTGCATAGATAACGGCGCAGGGAGAAGGGCCGCAAGGCTCCCTTCTGGGCATTCCGATACCGAGCTCGAGTCACCTCGTTGCAAGACCAGCTGGGCAGAGCTGACATCAGATAAAAGCACTATCCATGCCCGGGCCAAAGGGATGGATTCCAGTGAGATCAGAGAAGCAAACGGTTCAGAACCGGAAAGTGGCAGGACCTTTGGCACGACATGTTCCAACCCTCCACCCAGGAGCTGACCTTCAGCGAGGCTGGAGGCCTGGGGTATAACCGAGGACTCATCCTCTCCCTTCAAGGACACATCAGTCCCCAGAGTCTGAGTGACAAACGCGGATTGTCAAAAGGCACCGGCAATTTCGACTCTCTGAGGGAGGGGCCGCTTTCTTGTTCTGTCCTATTGTCTCCATCGAAAACAGGTGCATTTGTGAAGTGCACTTCCTTGATGCAGTTTAGGCTGGATCCTGAAAGACCTCATCTGGCTGTCCAAAGCAAAAAGGGTCTGAGGCAAGGTGCCCCTCCCACAACAAGCAGCACCTGGACCCCCTCCCAGCCAGCCAGTCTGCCCCCAAGGGAACCAGACAACGGAGGAGACGGAGCTCACTGGTCAGGGAGGACCATGGGGGAGGACTTCCACCTGCTCCTGTTCCGTAACATCCCCTCCCTGTGGAAGAAATGGAGGTAGTCTATTTTTTAGTCAACCCATATTTATTAAATAGTAATTATGTATTCATAGCATCCCAGGATTAGCAGTTGTCTGACTATGTAGGTGGCTTAGCTCTTCTCATTTTCTTCTTCTTTTTTATTCTATTCTTTTCAGCTTTATAAAGGCATAACTGACAAATCCTATATAATAAAAGGCTAATATGCAAATTGTCCCCTTGACTAAGTTCAACCTGGAGTTCGACCAGGGGGCGGGGCCGGCCAACTGCTGGCGGCCCCTCCCTCCTGGCTGGCCCCACCCCCGATCGGCCTCCCCATTCCCATCGGGGTGGGCCCAGCCGGACTCCACCTGTGCATGAATTCGTGCACCGGGCCTCTAGTACAATTATAAGATACTTAAAATGTACGTCCTGATGACTTACTATACGTAGGCACTGTGAAAGGATTCCTCCCCCTTAGTTAACACTTCCAGGACCTCACATGTTTTCCCCCTTCAGTGAGAATATTTAAGTTCTATTCTCTTAGCAAGTGTCAGTTATACAACAGTGTTACCAACTGCAGTCCCATGTGATACTTTAGCCCTCAGACCTTACTCATCTTACAGCTGAAAGCTTGCACCCTTATACCACCTCTGCCTGTTCCCCCACCTCCAGCCTCTGGCCACCACTTTTCTACTCTCTCTTCGAGTTCGACTAGAAGTCCTAGGAGGAAAGACAAAAACTGAAACACAAGTGACGTCATGGGGAAGGTGCTGGAAGCCTGCCGTGCCACCCGAGAGCTGTGTGACTGTCGGCACATTGCACCACAGTGTGGGCCATGCCTCCGTGTCTAAAAGGAGGAGAATGCCGCCTGCCTCGTGCCTCGTACCACCGAAGGCTGCCTGTGGGTAGGTTGGATGCAGAAGAAACCCAGCAGGCAAATGGCAAAAACTGGTAAACCCCAAACTGGTAAATGCGAAATCAGAGCTCTGTATTTTTCTTGAAACTTTTCTGTAAGTTTGAAATTATTTCATAAAAACAAAACAAGGGTGTCTTTAGAGTAGGGTTGAGAAGGAGGGGGATGCAGGATATTGTTAGTTCTTTACATATCTTTGTATTGCTTCATTTCTTAAAATGTGCATGCTATTGTTGTCTTTCTTGTAAACTCCAACAAAAGTCTGGAGGAAAACAGTTCAGTGGTCTAGGATCTGAGCCTGGCACAGAGAAGAGGCCCCTCGCCGTGTGTGCCCTCCCGCCCCACATGCTGGGCCTGCACCTGCAGTGCTGGGCAGGCAGGAGAGGTACACGCCTGGGCACAGGTCACAGGCGAGCTCCCTGCGGACCCAATGGCCCCTCCGCTGCTCTGAGCCTCCCTCCTGCACAGCCCCTCACCTCTGTGGCGTGCGTGTCCCCACCAGTGAGGATGAGTGAGAGGCTGGAACAGGTGTGCGGCCGAGTCACTGAGGACAGAGTTTCCATCGCCTGCCTTGGCTTAGCTGTCTCCTTGGTACAGCGCTCGGGTTTCAGGGGGGGTGGCCAAGAGACGCGGACTGGCTGGTGGCCGAAATGGCCAGGCCTCTCTGCTCCGGGTCCAAGGGGTTAATGTCTGAGTGCTTTTCCCTCTGCCATCATCCCATTTCCAAATGCCTGGCACTAATCCCAGAGCCAGAGAGGGTGAATTCCAAGCACCTCAGCTCAGACCTTGTTTGGTAGGAGGGACCTTGTCTGGTCGGAGGGACCTTGTTTGGTAGAAGGGAGAGGCTGGGGGAAGAGATGAAGGGAGATGCTAAGAGACAGGAGCTGGCGGGGAGGCATCTGGGTAAACCTGAGAACTCTGCTCAGAATTTTCGGCCAGCACCACCATGGACACATCTGCCTGGAGACCGTCTTCCCCTCACAGCCTCTGCTGTAAGCACTGCTGACACCGATGTATTGAAAAATAAAGCAGGCGGCTGGCTTCCGTGAGCGAGCCTGACCCTGCGGCGATGTGCCTCGCATGATACTTATGGTGACTGGTAAATGGAGCAAACGTGACATGGATGTCCTAAGAGTCACGGGGAGAATCAAGCTGGACTTTGCTCCCCATCACCCTCAACCTCTCTCCAGAGAAAAGTGATCTTAAAAGCAGAGCACATCTGCTGAAACCCTGTCGAGATTATTCCCATTCTGGTTGCTAATTCAGAAATAATCTGTGGTTCATGGATTCCACGTTTCAAAAATACTCATCATCTGATCTATACACACACAGACACACAGACACTTTACATAGAAGAGCCACCCCCCAAATACAGTGCGTCGACAATGAGGTGCGGATTCTGACCTGGCATGTGGAGTTATCCTGGCATTGTGTTCAGCCTTCCCATCTTCTGGGGGCCATTTTATACTACAGGATTCTATGGTCTGTACTGTGTCCCCCTAAAATTCATATGCTGAAGCCCTAACCCCCAGTGTGACTATACTGTATTTAGGAGGTAATTAAGGTTAAATGGGGTCATAAGGGTGATGTCCTGACCCAACAGGATTAGTGTCCTTATAAAAAGAGACACCAGGGAGGCTGGGGACATGGGCGAAGGCAGGCCACAAAAAGAGCTCTCCCCAGATGCGGACCATGCTGATATTGATCTTGGACTTTCCAATCTCCAGATTGTGATAAATAAATTCTGTTGACGAAGTTGTCCAGCCTGTGGCATGTGTTACAGCAGCCCAAGCTCAGACAGGGCCCTCACCAAAAAGCCTGCAGCAAGTTGCTGGCTGGGGCGGACACCTGGGCCAGCTCCCCAGGCAGATTCCTCCTCCTCTTCTAGAAGTTGGGGGAACGTGCAGGGAAAGTGCAATCAGTTCTTATCACATGGGACCCTGGGAGTCCTGGGGTCATCACTTTTAGACTCTGGTCTGCAGAGAGATGAACACGAAACGACGCACAGACTGAAGGAAGGATGAGGACAAGAAAGCGCATATTGCTGGCTGGCTGCTAGTTCTTCATTCCCCTCACTCACCTTCTGAAGGTGGCTGCCTGCCTGCCTCTGGGTTCCATGAAACACTCCCACATTATGACAAGTCCTCTTGTTTAGCTAAAGCTGACACAGTTTTTAGTTTTTATTTACAATAAAAAAAAAGTTCTAAGTAATATACATGAACAAAGTCTTTGAGATCTTTATGAGCCAAGACAGTGTCTTCTCCATGTTCATTTTACTGCCCTACCCTCCGCGGTAAGTGTCCACATTCTACAGAAACTGGAGTGATAAACATCCATTGAACTGAAACCAACAGGTGCATCTGCCAAAAATGTTCCTTAAAAAACAGAAACTAAATACAGCCCAATTCAAGCTCCAGACAAAAATCAGTCTTAAACAAGTACCTCTTCGCTGGGCCACAGATCCTACACAGACTCTAGGATGCCATGCTTTCGCTCTTATGTGCCTCACATACAGGGTGTGGGTTCCGCACGTGAAGAATAAAAGGCCGTTTCCATTTCTGATCCCACCTTCTGCCAACCATACCAGGCACACATCTGCTAGAATACATGGTTGCCATAGAAATCACCATTTTTGGAACAGAAAAACCCAGTGTCTATGAAGAATGTGGCCATATCAGTCCTCGGTGAAATCTGTAAGCTTGGGGCTCAGAAGCGTCTTAGAGGATAGCCAGTTCCTTGCAACCAAACTGACCAAGGATGGGTCGTAACACCTCGCATCTCAGAGAATCTACCTTGACAGCCCAAAATGAAGAGCTGCCATCAGGAGCTGAGGTTGTGCTAGAAGGCTGTCTCTTGGGAGTCAAGTCACACTTGGAGATGTCTGTGATACTTTATAAAGCTGGCAGCAGAATATAGTGGGTGAAGGTTTGGGATCTGGGGTCAGACAACCCTGGTTTCAATTTCTGCCTCTCTACTTAGAGGCTCTGTCACCCTGAGCAAGCTACTTATCCATTCATTCTGTGTCTGTTTCCTCATCTGTAAAATTGAGGCAATACTGGCTCCCATTGCATGGAATTATTGCAAGATTCGATGAGATAATGCACATAAAGTTTCTAAATAATGACAACCATGTACATAGTAAAAGTACTATCTCCCCACAGTGCTGGCAAGAAATCAAAAACCACACGTAGGAAAGCAGAGACAACGAACAGAGCCAGGGGTTTCATGTTTAGATTTTGTGAGGAATTCATCTCCCTCATCGTCCTGGCAGCCCAAACTAAGGATCGGACCTCCATTCTGGAGTCTGACTAGGCTGCTTATATTCCAGTGCTCGTATCCAGGGGCTGTGGTGTCCCAGAGCCAGCCCACGCCACGGGGGGCACCTCTTCCCAACACTGCTTCAGTGATTTCACACAGCAGCTTGACATCAGCCAAGGTGGGAGCTTTATACCATGAAAACTAGTCAATGCCACAAACTATATGCTTTTATCCTGGAGAACTAGTGTTAAACACTTCTTATGGCATCAATGGGAAAGCTTCCTCACCAGGAACACGTGGTGGGAATGACATGTTGTACCTCAGACTCCTTACAATCCCAAGGTTCCTCTGAACATGGGTCAGGGAGGTTTCACAGGACCAAGAACTACAACTGGGCACCCCGTTGGCCCACTATTTTTCCAACCTTTGAACTATGGAGATTGGCCCTGAGGAGGTGCAGCTGGAGAAGCTAAAGGCCACGTGAGTTCCCAGCAGAGGGGAGAGTCCTGAGGGGCCAGGAAAGATGTAGAGATGAAGGCCAATGAGGAGACAGGCACTCCAGGTCCATGCTGGCCCTTCCCCTTGCCACGGTTTTTGTTCAACTCCCAGCACTCCACCTCAATTCCAGACCAATCACCATCACCATCATCTACAGAGTCAGACAAAGGCCCTCAGTCCCTGGAAGGCCCCGAGTCAGTTCCCAACAGGGCACTGCCACCCTCTACAGCCTGTGATTGAGTTGAATACATAAAGCTCCCAAAGAGTAAGAGAAAGAACGTCAAGGAACTCAGACCCAGCAGTTCCCTGGGGTGAATGTGGAGCCCATACCAAGAAGGAGGGCAGGTGAAGAAAATGAGGCAGCTAAGAAGAGAACTCTCTCCCACTGCAGAAGACAGCATGTTTAGAGAACCCAGTTTTATTTATTTTTAAAAATATATTTTTGATTGATTACAGAAAAGATGGAAGAGGGAGTTAGAAACATCGATCAGCTGCCTACTGCACGCCCCCTACTGGAGATCGAGCCTGCAGCCAAGGTACATGCCCTTGACCAGAATCGAACCCGGGACCCTTCAGTTCACAGGCCGACACTCTATCCACTGAGCCAAAGCGGTTAAGGCTAAAGAGAACCCAGTTTTAAAGGATGAGATACAGAACAGACTGAAGAATAGAAGGTCTAAAACAGCAGGGGAGAAGGGAGTTGGAGATGAATGAAGCTGTAGGGAGCTTATTGGAAGTGTGTTCGGAGAGCCTCCACCCTGCTCCCAGCCTGCCGCCTTCATCCTGTCCCCACTGCTCTTTAGAAGTGCTGGTTCTGCCTCCAAAGAGGAGTGGTTGGAGGAGGGGCCACCAGGCTCTCTGGTCCCTGGGAAAGCCTCCCTGGCCGCTGGTACCGCGACCTGATTGGACGCAGGGCCCCACCCTTCCTCTTACAGTGTTCCTCCTGCAAAGGCCTCAAGAGGCTGCCAGCTCATTCCTCCACCTCCAAGACCCTCTGTCTGTGCCCACAGGACTCTGCCCTTCTTGAATCAGTAGAGGAAACTGTAAGCTTTCCTCTGAGTAACCCCCTCCTCTGAAGAGCGAACCACCAGGTGACCAGAGCTTTCCTCACCAGCAGCATCCCAGGCAATGGGCCAGCCGGGGCATCACAGTCAAGATCCCAGCGCCACCGCTTCCTGGCTGTGTGACAGCGGGCAAGGCACTTAACCCTCTGAGTTTCAATTTCTTATCTGTCCTCTGATTTAATGATACCACAAACCTGCTGTGATGATTAAATCAAATGTGGCTGCTAGAGCCTAACACAAGGATGACATATAGCAGAGCTCTCAGTGGAGAGCTGTTGCTCTGGTTCTAAAACCCACACCCCCATCACTGCAGAGACGCAAACCAGTGTTCTATCCAGGTGGGACCAGAGGAGTCCTCCGCCATGCTGGCCAGCTCTCAACTTCTGATCCACCCCACACACAGCACCTTGGGTGTCACCTCTCGCTAGCCTCACAGGGAGGGAGACTTGCGCGTCATTCAGAAGAGCAATGGATGTGGAACGAAAGGGTCCCTAATGGGAATCCTTCATAGGAAACCTTACAAGTAAGTCCCAGGTGGTGGAGAGTGACCCTGTGCACCCACACAGACACACACACTTTCTCTCACACACTCACACACACATACCCACCCCCTGAATTCTTCATCACACAGGTCAACCTGAAATGTCAACTGAACTCCGAGCCACTGTCTGGGTGATTTGTGCACCCCTATTCATTGTTGCTCCAACCCAAAGTCTGTTACATTGAGATCAGTAAAACCATGAAAGCCAGAATACTCTCATCACACACACACACACACCCTCCTTTTATTAGAAACATGGCTCTCTCCCTCACCCCTCACTAGCGACTGATTCTCTGCAGGCTATTCTCCTAGGGGCGAGAGAGAAGAACTGGACTGTGAAGCAAGAGGCCACACTTCCAGCCCTTCAGTTCTCAGGACCTACGTTTCCCCAGGTAAGGGAATTGTGTGATCGCTGCGTTCTAAGATTTCATACATTTGAGAATTAGCCAAGACTATAAGAAATAAATCTTCCCCCAAACCCTGGGCCTATTTTCTCCAGATTCTCTGGATTTTATGGAATAATAAAATATACAATAGATCCAACACACTAATTTCAGACACACACCTGAGTTCCTGCGATAAATACAGTTTTGTCTATACAGCCAAGGATTAAAATTTCAGAGTCTGGTTTCATCCATCACTACTGCAAAGGATTGACTAGGAGTGAGGGAAGAGCTCTTGGCCAGGGAATCCAGACCTAAGGAAAGTATCTATCTCTACTCCCCAGATGTCAGCACACACATGAGTAAAAGCCTTTGATGAAAACACTTTTCATTATTCAGGGGACTCCAAAAATACTTCTTTCTGCTATGGAATTAAAATACTTCTGATTCTTGTACACTCTAAAATGTCATCAAACCTTTGGCTCAGTGAACAGAGTGTCAGCCTGCGGACTGAAGGGTTCTAGGTTCGATTCTGTCAAGGGCACATACCTCGGTTGCACACTTGATCCCCATTAGGGGGCGTCCAGGAGGCAACTGATCAATGACTCTCTCTCATTGATGTTTCTATCTCTCTCTCCCTCTCTCTCCCTCTCCCTTCCTCTCTGAAGTCAATAAAAATATATATTTTTTTAGAGTCAATGAACACAATGGGATTGGTAGACAGACAACTTCTGCTTGTCAAAATAGCTTGGCCCACTGCAAATACACAGACTACCTCTTCATAGTTTTTCCAAGATCTCCCTCAAACAGCTGGTCCAAAACATAGACTTAATGATTTCTCCACCCAGAACTTTTATATCCCATCCACCAGTTATCCAAGCAGAAACTCAGGAGTCTCTCTCAACTCCTTCTCATAATTCTCCCACCCGGTGAGCGAGACCTAACCCTTCACCACTGGAATCTACACCGCCCGCCCCCCCTCCCCCCCCCCCACCTTCTTTGCGACTTCCATAATTCAGCCTGCATTATCTCTCATCCAAACCACTCGACAGGCTCCTAAGTGCTACCCTCGACTCCAGGATGACTCCCACATATCCATTCTCAATGCCACACTCGGAGTGCTCTTTCTAAAATGTACTTCCTGTTATTTCACCCACCTGATAAAAATCTTTCAACAGCTCACCCCAAATGTATAAAATAAAATTTAGGTCTCTTTGCAGAGCAAGCAAAAGCTTCCTAATAGGCTCAACATCACCTCCAACTACCACCTCTACCTACCTCTTTACACATCGCAAGCTCCAGTGAAATCAAACAGCCTGCTCTTCTCTGCTCCTTTCTGCCCCTGGGCCTTTGCACATGCTGTTCCTTCTACGCGGAAAGCCTTTCCCTCTTGTCTAACCAGTGATCTTCTCTCATCTTTCAAAACCCTGCTCAGATGTCACCTTCTCATCTCAGCCCTGTCTGCAGTCCCTCCCAAAGCACAGCCAATCACTGCTTTGCCTCCATTCCCTCTATTCCATGCTGGTCACTTCATTACCACTTTTATTATACTACAAGGTATTATTGTGTCTGTGGCTTTGCCTCCCCGTTAGCTTATAAGATACTTCAGGGCAAGGACCACATCTTTGGATTCCTTATCCCCACTGTCTGGTGTATAGTAGAACTCAATAAATACTTGTTGAATGAATAAGTCAGATATGACCATGCCCTTCTTGGAGCTTCCAATGCATTTTCCAATTGACTTGGAAAACATGTTTTAGCCTATCTTTTATTACAGCCATTTGTGTACTAGGACCAACCCCAAATTAAGAGCCAGAAAAAGAGGTATGCCTCACCATTACTTCTCCATCTGAGCCAGACACATCCCGTCGGTATTCAGTAAATATTTGATGAATTGAACAGAGTTCAAAGCTACTCCCCAGTGGAGATTTAGCTTTCAAACACACACACACACACACACACACACACACACACACACACAATGCTCAATCACCTACTTATGAGGCCCTGAGAGGTTTCCAAATGCCATTCTGACCTAAGAATGAGGAGAAGTTCGGCAAAGCTGAAAAGGAAGACTGACCATTTCAGGTCACTGGTTCCCAGGTATTAATGTCCCATCACCCCTCACTTCACCTAGAATGCCCATTAAACACACTCAAACACATGCATCCATACTCCTTTCTTCTAGCACTTTCTGCCCCAGATTTCAGCAAACCTTGGGGCTGGAAGTTAGAAGTGGAAATTTTCTCAGCAAATAAAAAGAGGAGGCCAGGTAAAGCTATCTCCGGTGGCTATTGTCAGTAGTTTTAAACCCCTGCTGGGTGGACAGGTCAGGGCAGGGTGCAGCCTGCAGCCCACAATCTGAGCAAAACCGTGAAAGGCAACATGGGAACACACGCATGATGCTAGGGGCAGGCGTGGCGATCGTTCCTTAGAGCAGCGACCTGCCCCTCTGTCATCTCCCCTCCCTCCTCCAGGAAAGATAAATTAGCAGGCGGTCAGCAGAGGACAGCCGAAGCAGTTGTGTTTCTGTAAAGGGGCAGTGGAAGTGTCTTTGATTAATGAAACCTTAACACGCGGCTGTTAGACAACCTCTCTTCAGGCGCTCTGAAGGAAGACAGATCCCTGGACAGGCTTTAAAAAGATGGGGAGAAAGTCCTGGTGCACACCCACCACCCCACCCAGAGACCTGCTCCACAGCCTAGGGCCGGCATGGGGACTCCTGCTCCCACTGAATGAGGGGAAGAGGCCAGGAAGGAATGTGGGACCTCTCGCTCCCCTGGAAGAATGTGGGACTCTCGCCTGCTCACTAAAACCAACACCTGCCCATGTGCTAAGAGTCTTCTTGAAGTCCCAACAAAAGACATCAAAGCTGGTGTTTGGAAGTTGAGATAACAAGAAAGGGAGTAAAAAAAAAGAAAAAGAGCGGGGAGGAAAACAATCCCAGCAAAAAGTCTGTCTCACCTCTGACCTCTGGAGAGACTACAGACCCCAAACACTTTAAACTGTGCTGGAGGACGCACATTCCCTTGCCCCTGTCACACCCACATATGAAAGCAATGGCTCCTTTCCCTAGAAGGTCTGTCCCAGAGGGAACACCACAACTCCTCAGGTGCAGACAGAGCAATGAAATGGGCACACAGGCTGCAGCAACACCCACCCTCCCACAACCTCACCTCCTCCCCTGAACAGAAGGAGAAAAAGAAGAGGTCTCAGGACTGGCATTCCAGGGACCACTTTACCTTCCACCCTGATCTCCGTCCCAGGTACTAAGAAGTAACCTACCGTATTTTTTCCATGTATAAGACGCTATTTTTTTCTAAAATTGTTAGGCTGAAAATCGAGTGGCGTCTTACACACGGAAGTCGAAGTCGGCTGAGGTGGGAGCCGCGTGGGTGAGTAGCTGCCCAAACCTTGTTAAACAGGCTTCCTCCAATCACGAGCTTTATTGTTACTGACGTCAACTGATTCTGTAATTGGAGGTGGAGGTGGAGAGTGTGCAGATGCAACAGGGACCAGAGCGTTCTAGCCCATAAAGATGCCAAAAAATAAAAAGATAAATACCAGTAAGTGATTGTCTTACTCTGCAAAATTCAAACTGAATGTAATCAGCTCTGCAAAAGAGCATAGAGATAGAGTTGCAGAGAGACAATTTGGACCTCCTCCCACTGAGTGTATGATCAGACAGTGGAGAAAACAGGAAGAACAACTCCTTAAGATGCCAAAAAAGAAGGAGGCCTTAAGAGGAAAGCCAGCAAAATGTTTAAAATATTGATTTCTTCATTTTTGGGTTGGAAAAGTGGGGGGCATCTTATACATGGGGGCATCTTATATATGGAAAAATATGGTATGTTCTTTCCCAGAAAGAACTGAAGAAAACGTTTTTTCACAAACACTACAGCTTAAATATGCTCCCTCTGTAGCGCTCAGGCTGGACCAGCAGCAATCAAAAAGGTGGGAAAACAGTGAGAAATTTAAAAAATAGTTTAGCGCTGAAACCGGTTTGGCTCAGTGGATAGAGCGTCGGTCTGTGGACTGAAGGGTCCCGGGTTCGATTCCGGTCAAGGGCACATACCTTGGTTGCGGGCACATCCCCAGTAGGAGGTGTGCAGGAGGCAGCTGATCGATGTTTCTCTCTCATCGATGTTTCTAACTCTCTATCCCTCTCCCTTCCTCTCTGTAAAATATCAATAAAATATATTTAAAAATAAATAAATAAATAAATAAATAATAGTTTAGCTATTCAAAAGGTCTAAAAACATTACAACAAACCACCCACACACACTGCAGCCCTCAGTATGCACCTCCCCAATCAGATTCCCTGCCATCCCCCTTACCCCAAAGTAACTGCTCTCATCAACTCCGACCTCCAGTCTTCATCCATTATTCTGTCTCAGCAAACACTTACTGGTCCCCTACTTTGTGGCAGATGTTGTGCTGAGAATCAGTGATACATTGTCCAGAAATCACCTCAAATTAGAACATTCGGTTATTCTAGACCCCGAAGAGAAGAAACCCAGTATTTCTACTTATTTCCTAAAAATATGTCATGGAGACAGAAATAGTACTGTTTCTACTGAATCACCTGGAGTTTGTAAGACAGCCCATGGGGGCTGAGGTTTTCAGTAACAATTTTATCCCTGTCATCCATTATTTCCACTAATAAATCATAATTATAATAGAAAAATAGTGGGAGCTTATCTACTTAAAACTTGACTAAGATAGCCAAAATTGATTGAACAACTTTGTGTTGAATGACTGACTGAAAGAATACATGATACACACAAATAAAGGAAGAAATGCCACGTTTCAGAGCTGGTTAACGAGATGGCTACGTAACTAACTTGTGGCTGCCCCCAATAACCTCAACAGGGATGGTCTGGAAAAAGACAGCCCCACCAGCTTCATTTAGACAGGAAAAGAGAGGATAGGTCATCAAAATAGAATGAGGGATAGCATGGAAGGGTCATTCGCAGAATGTCTGCATTTTTAAAGTCCCCTTTCCTGAACAAATCCCAAACTATGGAATACTTCACAGGAGCAAAGACCATGACTAATCTGTATCTGTGCTACATCAACTCACTCAAAGCAAAACACTTGTCAGGTATTCAGTCAGTTATCTGTTGAATAAGCTGCCACCAACTCACCTCTGGGAAAAGGTCATGATCAAATGCGTTTTATATTGGAATATCCTAGCAGCTCTCGAATTCCTTCTTCCCTGGTTCTCTCCCCTTTGTTCTTCCCAGTACTCCATCCAGTTTCTAATACCTCTAAGTCAACATTATTTATGCAAATACATGCAATGTTGGACATCAAGGCCCCAAATACCTCTTTTGAAGGATGTAGTGGTCTCAGAAGAGTGTATAGAAAATAGGAATGGGTAAGAGTTGTTCTGTTTGGTCTACTACCCATTCATAAATGGTTATTATTCACTGACTGCTAAAGGCAGTTCAGAATTCAAAGAGTAAGACAGTAAGGTCTTTGCTCTCAAAGAAGGAAGGTTAGATATGCAAAACTATTTCTGCCATGAGCTAGAATGCTTTGAGAGGTGAAAATGAAGTGTATGGAAACAGAGGTGGCTTTATGGAGTTTTCATTTAACTAGGTCTTAAAGACTGGGGAGGACTAGAACAAGCACAGGATGAGGCTGCCTTCTGTGACCAGATAATTCTCTTAGGGTCTTTTCAGAATAGCAAACCTTAGTGCTGCAAGTGCATGCTAAAGCACCAGAACACAATCCCCTCAGAGAAAGAGAGGAGTCCTCAGAAGACAGTGCACTTCTTTCCCGAAGGGAGGGAGAAACAATCTTTTTTAAAAACATCGTTCATTAATTCTTCCCTCTTTTCTATCTCTCACCCCCTCTCTCTCCATTTTCTGAATACTCTTCCCAAATTCAAACGGTAAAATATGACCATTAAAGGCTTTATACCATCCATTCTACAGACATCACTGCGACATTTTAAAAGTAAATAAATTATGAAAATATGATAAAAACATGATATAATTTTAAATAAATTATAAAATAAGAGCCATAATCAGAATTACAGGACAGATGATAGCCTGGGAAAAATACTTTCTATGCATTCAGTAGGTAAAGAATTAACATTTCTGATTTATATAGAAAGAGAACCAAAAAACATATAAGGAAAAAACAAAACCCCAAAAGAAAAGCAAGCAAAATGTTTTAAAATTTTTATGTAGTCAAGCTTATCCATCTTTTCCTCTATATATACTTTGGGTTTTGTATCTGACTTTTAAAAATATATATTATATTGCCCTAGCTGGGTTTGCTCAATGGATAGGGAGTCCAGCCTGCAAACTGAAGGGTCCCGGGTTCGATTCCAGTCAAGGGCACATGCCCAGGGTTATGGGCTCGATCCCCAATGGGGGGCGTGCAGGAAGCAGCCAATCAATGATTCTCCTCATTGATGTTTTTATCTCTCTCCCTCTACCTTCCTCTCTGAAATCAATAAAAATATATTTAAAATAAAATATATTATTTAAAATCTATATTTCTCCCCAGACACACCCAAGAAAACACACATGACAACTGTTCACAAGAGAGATTCTTTCTTCACTGAAGTAGGTCTGGGAGCTTCCAAAAAGAAGAGAGGGTAAAAAGGGAAGAGGAAAAACGTGTCTCAACAGTAGCCAACAAAAACACTAGAGATAAATAAATTCAGCATCTGGCATCTGTGAGCCCTGAAAACCTAGACCACAGATTAAATTAATTAGGAAAACCACCCACAACAAACCAATAGCACCGGAGAGGGAGCGGAAGGAGAAGGAAGGGCTGAGTGCTGTCAAAACAGAGGCGTCAGAACAGCGCGTGCAAAATCACTCCCCGAGGAACTTCCAGGCCTTCATAGGACACGGTGGTCTCTAGCTCATTCATAATGTTTGCCTTGGCTGAGGTTCTAAACCACAAAAACATCTGTGCAGAAGGAAGCAAATGATTTCAATGAAATCATTCTGGAAACTTTTCACATGTTTGGAGTCATTTCGTGAGAGGACAATGCAGTTAATGTCATACACTGGAAGGACAATCTTGTGGTTAGCAGCACCAGCCAGTTTCGCTCTCTCTGTCCACTCCCTGCTGGTGTAGAAATGAAAGGAAGAGGGAAGGGGGTGGGGTAGGTGGATCAGAGATGGAGTGGGAGGAGATAAACAATTTAAGGAGCACAGCCAATTTTAATTAAATAGGTTGTTTTTAATTTTGAAACTAGTGCTTAACTACCAATGATATTGCCTTTAGCTCTCTGGAAACTACAGTGTAATTAGGCTAACTCAACTTTAAACATGACCAGTCATTAAAATTTTTCTTGATCCAGCCAAGTTATTACACACACACACACACACACACACACACACACACACACACACCTCTAAGCCAAAAGTACATCAAGTCCCCAAGAAACAGCAAAAACATGTCATCGCTTTCCAGAAACCATGCTCGGGTTTCATGACCTGCCTTAAAGAAAATGTTCTCACGATTAATTAATTTATGAATAGTCCCTCCCCCAAACATGCACAACAGGTTCCATGCAAATTCTTAAGCTTTTAAATTATACTGTTAATGAAAGCAAATAAAGGCAGTTAAAAGGCAATTTGCTCAATTGGTGTTAATATTTAAGCACAGCATGTGTAAAAACAAGATCAAAGAATTCCATTTTTACCAAGAAAACTTTAACCCAACTTCATTTCCAAAAGATCAGACACATTACAAAGAATCTTTTTTCCTTCCCTCTACCCTTCAGCATCAGCTAATGAGGCTTTTTATTAAGTTAATATTTCACATTAACCTTATCAGTTTCTGTCACTTAGAAATTCCAATCTATAAAATCAGATCAGCTTAATCATGTTTAGATTAGATCCCACATCCTGAAGGCGAACTAAATTGTTTACACCTTCCCTCTCCTTGGCACACTCCAGCACCGGGATTCCGAGATGCCAGAATAGGAAGGTTCGTGCTGTGGTCTCCCCTGATGCTGGACCCTCAATCCTGGAACCTGCACCAGTGACACCACGGGCCAGTCCCTGCAGCCCTGCCAATGCTTTTAAACCAGCTTCACACTAAAGCCCTGAAAGGTGACGAGCCGGGTGCTGCTGGACCCTCAATCCTGGAACCTGCACCAGTGACACCACGGGCCAGTCCCTGCAGCCCTGCCAATGCTTTTAAACCAGCTTCACACTAAAGCCCTGAAAGGTGACGAGCCGGGTGCTTGCTGTGGCTTTGCCTGGAGTGTGCCCCAAACTCCCTGCAAAACAGAAAACTACCCAGGGCAGATTAGCAACATGGAACTTCCCCTTGGTGACCCCGGAGAGCTGCTTTGGCAAGGAGGGACGGGTATAGGCACAGGTGCTGCAGAAGGCCACTCTGTGCCATCCTTCCACCTTAGGGTGTGGGTGAGTACCCAGAATCTCCCAGAACCCCTACACCCCTCCCTCAAAGGAGACGAAAAGAAGTGGACACAGTGAAGGCCAGCCTCCCTGTGACATCCAGGTCCTCACCAAAAGTTCTAAGATCTCCCATCACACACACACACACACACACACACACACACACACACACACCCTACACACACCACACACAACTCTTCCACATTCTCAGATCCCTTCTCTGGGAGTCTAGTTTCCTCAAAACTTCGTGTGTCAAAGTGGTACAATTTTGACTATGATGCTGAAGGCCCCTGAAGTGCTTGAATTAGTAGGCACCCTCCAGAAGTACTCGTGCGGCCCGCACCAGCTCTTTCCCAAGTCCTGGCTCTTCCTGAACACCTCAGTTTCCCTCTCCACTCGTCCGGCTGCTCAATAAATCACACTAACAGAACCAGCTGGTCTGCACTACACCAACTCCGGAAGCGAGTCCCTGTCCTGCAACTGCCTGAGACCCCACTAGGAGAGCAGGCACATATCATCCAACCTTCCCACCCCCACACCCAGTTTCTGAATTCAATCGCTAAATCTCTCCCCTCTCCTCTGTCCCTTTCTTCCCTGCCCCACCTCCAAGCCCACTCATCCTCAAACCATTTCTATTCTATTAAGGGACTGGCCTCTGCAAGGATGTTTACCAGTACATTAGGCTCACTTCCAGGCCATAACCCGTCCTAAGGGAACACATTCCTGACCAGGGCAATGGAAAACCTATGCAAAACATCTGGGCCTCTATGTGCTTCCAACTCCGGCCTAGGGAACTCCATCAACCTCCGGGTCTCTCCAAGAGTGAGCGGCACCGGGCATGGGGGACAGGGCCTGGCTTCAAGGGTCAGGGTGGCAGACACTTTCTGTCCAGCCAAAGATCTGGCAAAGAACCAACCACAGACCAGCTATTACTTCTGAAGAACCAGCATTTTCCAGGCTAGTCGGCACTGGAACAAGGTGCCTTAGGCAACTGCCACATTCAAATGGAGAGCTACTGAGAGGCCAACAGGAGTCCCGGGGAAGAAGCGACATCTCAGTGATGGGGAGGTACTCCACAGGTCCCCTCCCAAGTGCCAGGTCTCAGCTCAACTAAGTCTGTCGTGGGTTAGGACCGCGTGTGCCCCACCTCCAGCCCCCAAATGAAACTGACCCACTGAAGAAGCAAATGCTGGAAGTAGCCATAACTGGAGTTTAGTGGAGCCAGTTCTGTCTGGGTACCCTTGTCTACCCATCAACGCTGAAGCCAGTCTATCCCAACATCCAGAGGAAATCCAAGAAGGCGGTAAGAGCACAGGCTAAGCAATTAGCCCTGGGTTTGCTTTCCAGCTCCCAACACAAAAGCATGGGATAAATAGCAAACCTCTTTGAACTTCTCCTGTGTCCAAATGAGGCTTCTCATCTCTAACACCGGGATGCCAAAGGCCTGTCCTGGGGACTGAATGAGGTCATATGTACCAACACTGGGCTCAGAGCCTGCCACACTACAGGTGGCCCGCCCACGGGAGGCACCGACCCCACGCCTAAAGAACTCGGCCACCGCCATCTACCTTCATCAGCTCCTACTGGCATTTCCCTAACAGCTTAGGTGTCTTTTAGAGAGTCCAGTGAGGAAGGGGAGAGAAGGGGAGGAAGAAGAACTCAAAGTTTCCCCATGATGTTAAAGAGAATTCCTTCCAGAACAGAAGCCAGAGAGCAGTGACTGCAAACAGCCGCAAGCAAGCACAGGGACATCAATTCCACTCTCAGGTCAGAGATTGTGACCGACCACTTGTCTGTAATGGAAGCTGACTTAGCAATTCACGCTGGGCTTCTTATGAAAAGGGGGGAAGACAAGGAAAAAGATTCCCAAGATGCTGGAGACCATAGGTGTTCCAGCTCCTGCGTGCCAGACTCGAGGCTGCTTGCTAATGGCTGCGAACATTTAGTACACTCAGCTGCTCCGTGCCCTCTGCCAGGCCTGGGGTCTCGGCGCTAACGCTTGCACCAAAAGACCATCTGGGCTGCCGTCTCACACACAGGAGCTTAAACAGCTCACTGAATGAACCCAGGAATTAATGAATGATAAAGCCGTATGGTCCCCATCAACCTCTCCTCTCACAGCAGCATTCAAAACCATGGCAGTGTCTTCTACAACGGATGCTTCCTAAGAATAAAGTGAAGGCAATAATAATAACAAGGTGAGAGTGGAAGAGGGGTCCCATTACCAGGAAGGCAGATTTTTTAAAAACCTAGACCCATCTCTCCTGCTATCTTCTCTATTCATTCCAGGTTAATTTGAAAATCTGTCTCCCCAAATAGAACAGAAAACAAAACAACAAAAAAAAGTGCTATATTGCACACTGTCCCCACCTCCAGCCTCTCACGCTAGCCCTGTCCCTCTTTGGGAAACATCCAGGTCATTCTCACCAACACAGCACCGAATGGAGGGTATACTACACTAGTTCACTTCTCCCAAGATGTGCGTGTGTGTCCACATCAGACAGCTGATGAAGTGCTACACACCCAACCGCAGGAAAGAAGCCCTTCCCATCGCTTCTGAAAATGTCTGGTCGCTTCTATACAACTGTTTTCCCGGGTGGGAATTTTAGCACCGCAATCACTTCGGGAGGCTCACAAATCATGCTCTTTGGAGAAGAGACACCATGGGAGAGAGGATCCCTTTGAAGAGTGACCTGCACCAAAATACAGGCAAACCCTCGGCCGACTCACTGGATGTTCCCTAAACGGCCGAGTGCTTCATTGCCAGGGAGGCCAGAGCCTGAGAAAGCAGGTGAATCAAGAGAATTAAATCAGATCTAATCGCAAAGTGTTCTATAGTGTGTGCGGCAAGGTCTAAACGCTCTTCCCCAGACACTATCAGAAACAAAATATGAGGGACACACAAGCAGCCTTCCAGGCAGGTGAGTGAGTCACGTGATTCCCAGGTCCTTCCCAAGATCTGTTCATAATCCACCAGAGAAAATCCAAGAAGGGAGCAGGCGTGCAGGCTAACCACCGCCCAGCAAGCCGAGCTCATCCCGGCTCCGACCTCGTGGCAGTGAGAAGTCCTGGCCCTTTGGGGTGCCATGCTTATCTCATCTCCAAGTCCCTCCACCATAATACACGTGTGTCTCCTTCTGTGTGCACTCTTGCCCCTCCCCAAGCCCACTGGTGTAGATAAAACTTGTCAGAACAACCTCACTTTCAAAAACCCATCTACTGGGGACTCGGCTATGAGGGCTGGTCTGAAGGGTAAAATTCTGGCTCTCAGAACCTCCAACAGAGAAGCAGACAGACCAAAGACACGAGGAATTCACCACATTTCTGGTGGTGGTGATGGCATAAAAAAGGAGTGAGAAAGAGCTGGGTTTCTTTTCCCTCAGAAAAGAGGAGATGGTGAAATCATCAACCCTCAGGCCAAGGAGTCAGGGCCAAGTTAGGGTTTTCTTTTTCCTATAAAAGCCATCATAATGATGCTTGTTTTTGTTTTTTTTCCTGTCCTCACCTGAGGGTATGTTTATTGATTTGAGAGAGTGCGAGAGAAAGAAAGAAACATTGGTCAGTTGCCTCCTGTACATGCCCCAACTGATAATCAAACCAGCAACCTTTTGGTGCACAGGACAACGCTACAACCAACTGAGCCACCCTGCCAGGGCATCATGATCGTTTCTGAGGGGCCCCTTGACCTCCCAAGAGGGTAGAATTAGCCATGAATCAAGCCAAGGCAAACGGACGGACGAGCCCTTCCTCTTCACCGACGACACAGGACATTTCAAAAGGCGTGGCGGCGGTGGCGCTGTTGAGTACTCAGGGGCAAGCGGGGGCTGATGCCCCATCCAGACCAGCTTTCTCCTCCCACCACCCCTCAGCAGTGAAAGGGAACACAGAGTGGAGGGGTGGGGTGGAGAAGGGAGAGAGTGAGGGGAACGGAAAACATTATGCAATGCTAGAATGCTACTTTTATTTTAAAAGCCATCATGTGTAAAGCATTAGTGTTTTTGAAATTGCATTCCTGAGTTAATTAAATGGACAATCTTTTATACATAAAAGTGAGAGAAAGCAATTAAAAGCTAAACGAAGAAAAACTGCCTTCCCCTGGTGATCTGGGCTACCCCAGTCCCGCTGTATTAACATAGAGCAAAGACAAAGCTCCCAGGCACCACTGTCCCAACGTCTCTTTTATGGCACCCTTGGTGACAGTTTGAGAAGAATTTGTCTTCTAAGTTTACCTCTGAGACTATCAGGATGAGAGGAGGAGAGGGCAGCGAGAGGAGGAAAAGGCCTCATTGAAGCACAGTTTATAAACAAACAAGGGAGCCCAGGAGAGGCCAGATCTGGGCCTGAATAAAACCTAAATAGATACCACACCTCTTTACGGTCACCTACACCAAAAGCAGCCACACCCGGGGCTTCACCCAGAGAAGCAATTCAGAGTTTGGGGCTGTGCAGCCAGCCTCAGCTCACAGGTTTGTTGTAAGAATCAGAGAATATTCCGATTACAACAAGAGAAACTAAGATTCGTTATCAGGAGGAACTTCCTAAATACACTGCTAGGTCCACCTATGCCCACGGGTCTAATTTTCTACAAACGTGTCTTCCCTGGATAGGTGCATGGCGACGGGGGAAGGTTGCTAGCTCCCTGGGTGACAGCCAACCTGAGCTCAGGGGAAACGGGAATGACAAGTACCCCTTCTGATGCCCAAACAGACTCAATCCTGTCACCCTCAGAGGCTGAGCTTACCCTGGTGCCCTGACAAGAATGTTCCAATGACAAGAGGCACCACCTTTCTCCTTGGCATCAGCAAGAAGGAAAACATGAAGTCGTCCATGTCCATTCAACAGAATGGCTTTTCAATGGAGACGTGATGCAGAACTAGAATGGTGTTCTCTGTCTTGGAGGCCAAATGGGCTGAATTCCACAGTGAGTTGCTCCCAGGCCACAAGATCTCCTACCTCTGGGCTTAACAGCACCAATCCACTCTCCCAACCCCGCTCACCCCTCACCCCAGTAACGGTGCTGACTGCTGGCTGTTCCCGGGTGCTGCTCTGTCTCTTCCTGCTTTGGGGAAGGGAGAGGTAGGGAGAAAAAGCACAGCAGGGATGGCCAGGCCCAGGGCAAGTGAGGGATGCTGATATCTCGGGTGCTGGATGTAAAAGCTGATGGCTCTCACCAGCTGCGTCCTTCCCAGCTCTTAGGCCGTGTCTGCAGGCCAGTCATGCCTGCTGTTTGCTCCCAGAGCCAGGCTAAGCCACTCTCTATTTCGGTGCCATCATTTCTACCTTCAAAGGAGGAACTCTCGTGGGGCTGGAAAGTGGAACATGGTTAGTTGCCAGTTTTCTATGCATGTTCAACCTGGGATAAGACAGGAAATATAAACCATCTAATCCAAGTGCGTCAGTGCAGAGAAGGGCTCGCGCTGCTGCAGCGGCGCCCACCCCTGCACACCCTTGGCAAATGGGCTCAAACTGAGCACCTTGACCAAAACGCTGGTCCGAAAGGAAAGGAGGATGAGAAGAGAGAAGAAATTGGCCTGCCTAACCCACAAATTCAATTATTCGGCCCCCACACAAGAAAGAAACGTTTATTAAATTTCTCTTTGATTCCCCAGGCTCCAAACCCACACTCTGGTGTCAGGGAGGGGTGTTAAGTAAGCCACCAAAATGCAGCTCTCCGTGCCACCCCACCACAGGCACCCACGCCTCCCTTTGAGATAGGAAGAACCAGCATCGTTTGCTCCAGCCAAACCCTCCCTCTGTTCTGTGGCTGAGTTCATCTGGGGCCCCTACTCTTGAAAGGAATTCAGGATGAGTTAAACGTTACCTCTATCTCTGCCCAGCATCTCCTAAGCCATCTGATAAGCGCTAGAGAAAACATCCTGTGTACAGAGGCTGTGATGCTGACATAGGGTGGGGGAGCACCAACGACGGGGGTGGGGGTGGGGGGCAGGAGGAGTCAATTCTCCGAGAGATAGGGGCTCACTCTTTGGAAAGTTCAGAGAAAGCAAAGAGAAGAAAGATTCCACCGAATGTTACATGTGGTCACCAAAACTCAAAGCAAGTAGAGCCTTCTATGTCCCAAAGCTAAAAAGAAGAAAAAACAAAAACAGCCTCCTTAGTCCCAGTAGACGGCGCACCCTAAAAAAGAAAAAAGAAGTGTTGAACAGAATCTCAGCCACTGCAGGCTGCTGCGCCCTGCCCTCTGTGCCTGCAACTGTGCTTTGGTCTCAGGCTGGGGGTGAGTTGTTGTGGGGGGGGGGGGGTCCCCTTCTGAATTCCAGGCATTATCTACTGTCCTCCCTACACAGTCTACCATCTCCTTCCCTCAACACAGGGCCTGGCCTAGAGGCAAGAGAATGCCCTGATGACCTCCCCTCCAGGCTCTCTCCATGCCTACCTTTTGGCCTCATCACCCAGTGTTACAGCCTCGAGCAGGAATAACTCCCAATGCAGCTGAGGTGCTGCTTCATAGATCTCTACTTTCAGCATCCCTGGTCCAGTAAGGTATGCCTGAATCACACCTTCTACTGTTCCCAGCCGCTGAGAGGAGCAAGACATGATGGTGCGGGAGGGCCCCCACATTGGACGGGATCTGTTAACATGAGTGTGTGAAATGCAAGAGCTTTGGCTGACTCTGGTCCCCGGCTATTGTAAATGTCAGGCAGCATCAAGGGCTTCAGGCCCAAGAAGGGAGTCGCAGGAGAGGCTCCAGGACTGACTTTTTTTCTAGAACTGCCCTCGGCTCTTCTGCCTGTAAAATTCCCCAGGTACCCAATAAACAATTAAATGACTGTTTACCTCTTCCTCAACCACACCTCAGGGATACAGGACCAGCCACAGGGCTATGGCAAGAAGCATCCCTCTTCCGACATATGCCAAGATCATCCCGGAAACAACGACCCAGGCATTTCCCAAGTGGCTCACTTCCAGAGAGTACCCAGAAGGGAAAAGTGAACATCCGAGTCCACCTTGTCCCTCCAACTACTCTCACTGCAGCTGTGATGGACGAGGAGCGTGATGATGAGCGACAAACCTTCCTCCTGAACAGTTCACCAAGGAGCCTGAGGACAGCCCAGCCCGCGCCCCAGAGGCAAGAGCGTGTCAGGAGTAGCAGTTGCATGCCTCAAACCCCAGGAAGATTCAAACCCCAGCTGGGCTGCCAACCGTGTGCCAGCACTCACAGCCCATAAAAGAACACCTTCCCAAAGCATTTGAAAGGGTTTCTTTTTTCCTGGAAAGGGAAATCGCAACTGAAAGCAAGTCTGCAGAGTGAGGCAGCTGTCGCAGTGTCTCAGGCCTGTGAGGGAGAGGGAGACCACCATCAGGGTGCTCAGTGCCAACCCCAGCAAGCTCCCGAGATCCACACAGCTGCACAGACACCCCGAAACCAAGGACGAGGTCCCTGCTGCTGAGTCAAAGGCAAGGAGAGACACGACCACCCGGGGGTTTTAGCCGTGTAGGCAGCCCTATTTTCGTAAGGAAGAGCAATAAAAAGCCACTGGTAAAACCCTGCCTGCCCCTCCCCATCAGGGTGCCACTAACTCCTTTCTCACCACCATGATGTATATAAAAATGAGCCACAGACACAGGGATGTATCTCCATTGTGTGCAGTGACGTGAAAAACACAAAGAAATAAAAGTGGGTCCTCTTCTCTCCAGAAGAGAAAGGAGGATGAGGAAGCTGATGTTTATTGGGCACTATGATAACAACAAGGAAACCGACATGTTTTTTCATTCATTCACAATCACCTCAGAAGTCATGTCCTATCAGCCCCATTCCACAGGAGCCTCAGAATGTGTACGTGACATGACGTATCTAAGGACACACAATTTAAAAAGCGGCCCAGTTCTCAACCTAGGTCTCTCCTGATTCCATATTAAGGTTCTTTCTACCACATCATGTTCCTTTCTTCAGTCGCTCAAGTTATCAAGAACCTCTCAAGTAAACCTGGTTAAACAGACAAATTAACCAGCTGAAGGAAACATGCCTCTGCGGCCCCAGACACTGTGAGAACTGGAGAGTCCTGGGAGGGCAGGGCCACAACTGAGTGAATATTCCAAACCCCTCACAGGAGGCAACTGCCCAAAATAAACAAAAACAAAAGACCCAGTGTGCAATGTTCCGGCAGTAAGGGTCCCCCTTCTGGATCCCCTGAGATGCTGCTGACCTGAATATCTCATTAAAATGCACGCTAGGGCCTTGGCCCATGTGCTCAATGGTTAGAGCATTGGCCCACACACTGAAGTTCAATTACCAGTCAAGGGCATGTACCTGGGTTGTGGGTCTCTCCCTTCTCTCTCTCTCCCCCCTCCCCTCCCTTTTCCCTCCCTCCCTTTCACTCTCTCTGTTCTCTCTGAAAAAGCAATTGAAAAAATGTCCTCAGGTAAGGATTTACAGAAAAAATAAAATAAAAATAAAAACCCACACTAGGGTCTCTCACTATTCTGGGAGTCCTTCCGGATTCCCACATCAGCATTAAGTTCTATGAAGGCAGTAAATACTTGATCTTCTGAGGTGAGGAATCTGACAGCTGTGGTCTGGCCTCAGTCTACATTTATAATCATCTCAGTCTTATAAAAGGTTAATAATTTCATAAAGCCAGATGTGCCTGATCTCACAAAAGGGTCTATCAGAAAGGGCAGGCCCAGCTGGCGTGGCTCAGTGGTTGAGCATCAACCTACGAACCAAGAGATCACAATTTGATTCCCGGTCAGGGCACATGCCCAGGTTGTGGGCTCAGTCCCCAGTGTGGGGCATGCAGGAGGCAGCTGATGAATTATTCTCTCTCATTGATATCTCTCTCTCTCTCTCCCTCTCCCTTCCTCTCTGAAATAAAAAAAGAAAAGAAAAGAAAGCAGTCACTTCCGTTCTCACCACTACTTGCTGAGAAAACTCTCCGGGAAAACTAAAATCACTAGAAGGGTCCTCCTGCAGTTCCATCCTTTCCTGTCTGTAGCTGAGTAAACTCGGAGGAAAGAGGCCAGCTTGCCGATACCCACAAATTAGCACATTGTGCTGTGACCATACTCCCTGACAAGCAGGATGGAAGGAGATACTTGCTTGAATAGGTCTTGGTTTAGACACTTTTGTCATTCAGCCAGGCCAGAACCGCAAACATTAAACATATATCAAATATGCACTAGCCTCCTCAAAATAAGTCAACAATCACACCTCCTACATTATTGGGGAAGAAGGGCTGGGGAATGTTTCGACTTGAAAAACCTGATCATGAACCTTTCAATCAGCTGTGGAGACACAGCTGCAGCACCCCCCCATCCCCAACCCGCCCAGCACCCCTGGGGTTTGTGCTGGTGGGGCACCACTCACCAAGCACTCCTCCAAGCCACCTCCATCCAATTTTGAGTCACCTTGGGCTGAGCCAAAGCAGAGACTGATGGTTGGACAAGCCTCATACTATCACAAGGGAAACAGAAAGGAAAGCAACTCTTTGCCCCTAGTGATTAAGGAGAACCCGGCAATCTGGGTTAGAAGGCACACAAACAAAAACCGGGTCTCAGAATAGATCAGGGTCATCAAGAGATCGACTCTCCAGTTCACAGGAATCCCAGCGCAAGGCACCATATCTCAGCCCAATAAGCAAGCTCATGTTTCTTTTTAAACCTTTAACTCACTTTTCAGCAAAACAAAGCAGAACTGACTGTTTATGTGTCAGTCCATTTGAAGCCACGGAACATTCAGGGGGGGACAGATGGGTACTTCTCAGAAAGGTACAGAAACACTCCGAGGAGGGAGTGTGCCACCAGCACCCCACGTACACCAGCACAGCAAGGTTTCACACCGACACCCAAATGTCCTTGAAAATGTATTTCATACTACTGAATGTAAGGCAGCGATTCTCAGCCTTTCATCTCGTGGTACACATAAAGTAAATACTAAAACCCGAGGCACACCAAAAAATATATTCTATTGTTGGCTGAACTGACCAAAAGGTATCATTTTGATTCACTGACACAGGACGGCTATGGTTGTGTTGGCTGTTGTCATTTTCTAATTTGACAATCTAAGGGAAAAGAGGTCAGCGCCCCTCACTAACAGTCAGGTACTGCCAAGTTTTACAAGTTCCTGCAGCACTCGAATGAAAATCACTGCTCTAAGGCTATTGCTGCTCTTTTCCAAAATGGACAGCCAAGTGGATCGGGCTGCCTCCCTGGTCTCTCCAAAGCTGACTACCTCATGCTCCCTCACCCCCACTCACACACACACACACACACACACACACTCATACTCACACTCGCTCACACTCATGCACACACTCAATACACACACCCATACTCATACACACATTCACTCATACACACTTGCTCACACACACTCGCACACATTCACTCATACACTCATGCATATTCATGCACACACTCACACACACACACTCTCGCTCACTCCAGTTGACACTGCACAGCTCTAAAACCAATGAATCACCAGCAGGCTGGATCCCAAGACAATAGTATCACCCACTAGTTAAAATAAAACCCTACTGGAGACTTATGTTCAAAATGCTTGTTTACCAGCTGTGTTTCTTGTTGCTTTTTGTAGTTGTTGGAAAAGCACTTATCAGGGAAGATCAGGAGTTTGGTGGGAGCCAGGTACACGGAAGAGATCAATCTAAACAACACCTCAACTTCCTTATTATAAGCTACACGCCTTCTTTTACTGACCACATCATAAACATTGTAAAAGGGATTTATGATAGGCCTACATTCAGAGCATCAACCTCCCCTCCTCAAGGGGCAAAAGCATCCCAGGCTGTGACCCACTGTTCAAAAGTGCAATCCCACACTCGGAAAAACTAAAATCAATATCTGCTGTGGCACCTCTCTCCCCCCAGTAAGAGCATGGTTGTTTTAGGAGGATACAAGCTTCTGAAATGCAGCCTTAACAAACAGAACATTGCTCAACTGTTCCAGAGGCAGGTGTCATAAACAAGCAGCCACATGGCAAACATATTGATTTCCCAGCCCTTATCTCACAGCAACCAGTGCTCAGTTACCAGGCTACTTTAATATGTAATTTACTGCAGGGAAAGGAGAGTGGGGCCCGGGATATCTGAAATATTTACTGGAGAATTCTGGAGGCTTCCCACAAGGGTGGCGATGTGCAAGCAAAGAGGAAGAATTCTGGGCTGGAAACCACAAATGAGCATGAGCATTTCCAAACTGTCCAGTGACAAGGCCAGACCTACCTCCCTCTCCCCAGCCAAGAACCCCTAACTCCGGCGAGGATCAACTGTTTCTCCGCTATGAAAAACCCTGCTCAACACCGCCGTTATTTGAATACAGATATTTAGTTTCTGCCAAAACAGTACAAGGAAATTACCTCCATCTATTCTGTGGGTTGCAGCGGACTCTTCACTTATTCCTCAGCCCACCTGACTCAAGATAAAAATAAAGAGAACAGGGAAGTTAGAATTTTAAAAGCTCCCATGCTGGCTGGCTTCTGCGGGACTCGTGAGAACACTGAGAGTTTGCTTTTTTTTCTCTCTCCTATTTTTAAAAATTTAAGTCAGACTTTTTATATATCCCAAGCTGCAAAGCACCAAAAGAGAGCCAACACTAATTAAAAGCAATCGATGTATAGCTACATTAAGTGGGAAAGACGCGCTGTGTCTGGCGTTAAAGGTTGTAGGTTTAAAATTAGACCTAGAAATGCCAAAGTTAAGCTTTTGCGGATCAGCGCCAAGGCGCCCACACGCCTGGCACTATATATATGGGGAGCCCCATACCTTCAGATGCTGCCCATTAAACCCTCAGCAGCACAGAGAAGGCCGCTGGGGCGATGCCACCACCAGGCAGAGGAAACTTCCAGCTCCAGGAGTTAGATTTCCATCTTGAAATTCTAACTTATTTGGGCATAGATTTTCGCTTTTAATTTCCTTAGGAGTTTTTCTTTTTATTGCATTTAAATAAAAACCAAGCCCTCGCTGGTTTGGCTCAGTGGATAGAGTATCAGCCTGTGGACCGAAGGGTCCCGGGTTCGAGTCCGGTCAAGGGCACTTACTGCAGTTGCAGGCTCCTCCCTGGCCCGGGCCCTGGTTGGGGCTCATGCAGGAGGCAACCAATCGATGTGCTTCTCTCACATCGACGTTTCTCTCGGTCTTTCCCTCTCTGTTCCACTCTCCTTAAAAATCAATAGAAAAAAAATATTCTCGGGTGTGGATTCAAAAAAATTTTTAAATAAATAGATGCCAAGCTATGAGGAAGGAAGAAGCTGAAAAGGTTTCTGTTCAGAAGCTCCCAGAATCCCTGGCTACGCCTGCCACCAGCCGCAGGGGCAAGGCCACCACAGACAGTGAACATCAAGCCTCTGGAAACCTGACTACGAGGGACCAAGTCTGAACACATCAACAGCCCTCCAATAATTTTCAGAAACTCTGCAAACCGACAATGAGTTTCCTTCCTCACTGAAACCTCCGTGTGTGGTACAGCCTCAGTCATTTTTGAAATTATTTAAGTTGGATAAAAATCAGAGTGGAAGATTTTCCTGACTTCCCTCGCAAGAGGTCAACTAGACGGGATCTCAAGACCCAAAGAGGTGAAGCCTTTCTAGAATCATATTACTAAACACACACAGGGCCTCAACAAGTAATCATACCACATGAGAGGCGGCATCTGATGAAAATAACGTTACCGAGTGACAGTAACGATGCTTAAAGGTAACGATAGGTTGATGACTGATACTCAAGGCTCTAGAGGTAACTGGGTTTTTTAATTTAGCAAAGGGTTGTTGTTTTTTAATGGTATGGTGTTCTAGGTCTTTTCCAAGAAATCTGTCTCAAACAGTATCACAATTACCATAAAGTGCTCTCAGTGGTAAAACAGACATAACATAAAATGTACTTACTATTTTAACCATTTTTTAAGTGCACGGGTTCAGCAGCATTACGTACATTCACATCATCCAACATAGAGCTTTTTGCATCATCAAAATTCTGCAACCATTTAACACCAACTCCCCATCCCCCCTCCTGCCCAGCCCCTGGCGACCTCTATTCTATTCTCTCTCTATGAATTTGCTTCATGTAAGTGTAGGTGCCTCACATAAATGGAACCATACAATGCTTACCCCTCTCCTATGTGGCTTATTTCACTCGGCATAATGCCTTCAAGGTCCAACCATGCTATAGCAGTGAGTGTCAGCATCTCATTCCTTTTTGAGGCTGATTCATATTCCAGTCTATGTAGTTACACATTTTTATCTATCCATCCATCCGTCAGTGGACATTAGTTGTTTCCACCTTTTTGTGATTGTGAATAATGCTGCTATGAAGATGGGGGTACAAGTAAGTTACCGGCTCAAGTCCCTACTTTCAATTCTTTGGGGTACATACCCAGAAGTGGCACTGCTCACACAACATATTTTTGTTCCTTTAAAAGCAATTCGTTGTTTGCATTTTCGCATCTAAGACCTTCATCAGACCCAAAAAAAGTAAAACAACAACAACAGACACACAGAATTAGGTTGGAAAAGTAAATGTCTACAATGTTGCTGAAGCAGAAAGTCACAGAGAGTGCATATGTGGCCGCAGCAGTGCCTGCGAGGGCTCCCTGCCCCGCACTGGGGCTGCAGCCCAAAGCCCCCACTTCCTTTCTTGATGGGGGGGGGGTGCAAATTTTGAGTTCAATACCAGAAGTGCTTGTAGGGTAGAAGGAATGCAGCTGACCAGCTTAATGGCGATCTGAATGGGCCATTACTGCCTGGCACCTTTGTGAGCCAACAGTGTTAAAAACAGGTGTGTTTTTTGACACGACCTTCTTTAAACCTGCCTGGTCTCACTGCGCTAGGCAGCAGGTGACCTGTGGCTGACATTTTAGGACATGCAAGCATACAGGAGACCACAGGTCTGTCTTCCCACCTCCCAACAGCTTCACATAAAACGCCAAGAGAAAAACTGCATGTATGTCTTTAAGGGAGGCCTGTTGAGAAGTTTACGTCTAACCACAAATCAGAAATAACAGATAATCCACACCCTGCAAATGTTAATGAAAACCGAGACCACCTCAGCTTTCCACCACCCAAAGCCTGGCAACCTATGACTCAGAAGTTCAATTGGAGATAAAAACTGAGACAAGAAAAAAGGCAATTTTAGGTCTGCAGCTTTAATACTAAGATGTCCCTGCGATGCTTAGACCATGAGGAATTTACTTTTTCATAGAATAAACTTTTCTTTTAAACTCCTTTTTTTTTAAAATATAGTGACTTAAGTAGATCTTTTGGAATTTACAAGATAAATACTAGTAATTTGATTCTTATCTTCTCTAAATCCAATTCTAAGCCAATTTTGTGTAAAGGACACTAATTATAGCCTACAGGGAGAGAAAAGGTAACCTATCAGAGAGAATACACTTGAAACATTTAAAAGGCTTCGGGACCCTGAAAGTTAAATAGATTTCAAATCTATTGGAGTAAGAATAATAATTAGTTAAATGGAAATGATTCTCAGGCCCTGGTCTACTTACCATGGGCACTCGGAGTCTTGGCAACAGCATCCCAATGTGCTCAGGCTAAAGGGACCTCGAGTTCACTCTCATCCTCCAGGCCTAGGCCAAGCAGTTACTTTAGAAAGCCCCAGCCCTGGTGAGCAAAATGATGAGAAAAGGGCGGAGAGAATCGGCTCTTCTTGCAAAGGGCTGACTTCTGCCTCGTTAATTGGTCTCTTTCCCCCGGCTCCATATGTGTGTAGACGAAACTGGTTGCGTAAGATGCTGCGCTTTTTCCAAGCTCAACCCTGAAGACTGCAATGACGGCTGTGGAGTGTGTGCATGTATGCCATCCTTCTTCACCACTCCTGCCCCTTGCCTGTTGTCTTTTCTCAGCCTTGGTCACAAGAGACAGTTACACTGAAAAGATGCCATAAACTCCACTTGATTTTCTGGCAGCTTTAGCGATGGTGGAATGGCATGGAGAGGCCCTCGCCGCCGTGGAGTTGAGCCTGCAGCCTGGTGCAAGCACTCTGGGGAGCTCTGGGCTCATGGGAGCACACGGGCTGGTTGAGGGAGCAGTGAAACAGATGCCAGGAGGCCTGGGCCTTTGGAAACTATCGCTTCCACCCACAAGCACCCAGTGAGCTGATGGTTCCAAGCATCTCACCAGCCCCTGGCTCGAGTGCTCGGTTGGTTGGAGCATCGTCCCTTACACCAAAGAGGTCGCGGGTTCGATCCCTGGTCAGGGCCAGTGCGGGAGGCAACTGATTAATGTTTTTGTCTCACATCAATGTTTCTCTCTCTCCCTCTCCCTTTCTCTCTATTAAAAAAATAATAATAACAACAACAAATACAATCTTTAAAAAATCTCACCAGAACAGCTTTCATTTAAGGACCTTTCTAACCGCTGTGTACCTGACTGAGTGGCAAGCAGGTCTGAAGTCAAGCCCCATCCTGGCTCACCAGTCATGGGTCCTGGGCCCAGGTAGGAGCCACATCCTCCCACAAGAAGGGGCACCTTCTCTAAATGACACTAAAGTGCCATGTGGACCACTAGCAACCATGCTTGAGCCACAGAAACTTCTAGAGCAGCAATGGCTCTCTATGGAAGCCATCACCTCCTTCCCATTACCTGCATGTCCAGGTTTCCCAATGACCCCACAAGCCAGTGTCCAGAAAGCCACAGCATTGCAATCCACAGGATAGCCCAAGCCCTAACCAAGGAGCGAAACTTTCCAGTGGCTTGTTCCAGTATCCCAATGGGGAAATGAACCAACCTCTCAGATGATCAGTGGGATCGCTTGGTTTTGTTTTACCAGAGTCAAAAAAAAACTTTACAGGCCTATATTAAAGACTTTAACCAGAGGAAGGCTCCAAATCTGAACCAACAATGTCATCACCATTTCAAATACAGAAAGAAAAAGTATCACTTGAGAATGCAAAAACCATCCAGAACCAACCCTTGGATATGACATACTGTCCCAAAGAGCTGGTGTGATGCCCTTGCCATAAACCATCTACAAATGGACATGGGTTACATGGTGGGAATCGAGTTCTAGAATCCCAGAGAAATGTGGCAGCAGAGAAGGCAGTGCTAGCTAAAAGCGAAAATGGCTTTTACTGCATCTTCCCTATCTCTGTATAGGCTCTGCTGCTTCCAGAGGCTGGGCAAGGGCACAGAAATGGCCCAAGGTGAGTACATGGCAGGGAGTTTCTGAGACTTTAATTCTGCACTTCAAGCCAACACTCCACCATCCTTTCTGGACCTTTCACTAGTGTCCTTCCAGGCGTCTTCCACTCGTCCCACTGTTTGTTAACAGCCTCTCTGGAAAATGTGCAAGGACAAGGGCAGGGCTGCCCCTCAGGTAACAGGGGGAGGAGGAGGGAGATCTGGAGGACAAAAGGCTGAAAGGCAGACCAGCCCTCTGACTGGGCGTAGCAATTCCATCACCTCCCACAGCAACCGCCCGGGCTTCGAAACAACCCACGTGGGATGGGCTGGAATTCACCTTTCTGTACCACTGTTAGTCTGTGGCCCTGATCTTCGCTTCTGAAAATATGGTCTCAAAGATACAATTAAGGGGCAAAGACAAAAACATGTGAGGCTTCACCATCCATCGGATCTCGGCTGCTGGAAGTCAGTGAGTCAGGGAAGGGTGTCACCCAGGTCGGCCAGGCCCCGTGCTGTTCATCTTCTTTTAAAGGACAGTTTGGGGTGTGCTGTGGTGTAGGAGTGTCTTCGTACATTCTACGCCCTCCAACTTTAGTCCTTTGAATGTTCTTCTGGAAAACTTCTCTTCCCTTTACCACACAATGCAGATCAGAGGGTGACAAGTACAAAGAACCCCAAGAGCCAGGGAAGGCTGGAGGAAGACGAGGGGCACCACAAAGTGGAGTCCCCAGTTTGGCTCCTCAGACTCACAAAGGGGCCAGGGCCTGATCAGTTGGAAAGAAAGGAGCCCTGTGCAAGCCAATCTCATGTGCAATCTGACCGAATCCTCACAACCACCTGTATGTTAGAGGCAGGTGCTGTCACCACCACCCCCATTTTAGAGATGGGCAAACTAAGGTTCAGAAAGGTAATACGGGGAGAGGAAGGACCAGGAAATGGCAGCTGTAAGGACCACAGAACTCAGAAGTTCTTCGCTGACCATGACACTGCTCTTTGGAGAGAGGAGAATGAGGGAGGAGAGTGGGGACCCCTCTACTCTTTACCCCCAACCGCAGCTCAAGTGAGGACAACTGGACCCTCAGGAGGAACATCAGGCAGAAAGGAATCATTTGCTTCAACCAAATAAGAGGATCAAGGCAGAGTGCCCCCCACCCACCCCAGAACCACAAAATTCGTTTTAAGGAGAAGCTTCGAGCTGCCCACACACACGCCTGCGCACAACCCTGGCAGCGGCCCCTGCACTCCTGCCCTTCTTCCACCCAAGCCAACTGCCAGTGACAAAAAACCCCCTCAGGCTCCGGTGCCCCCCTCCTGCAGCAAGTTCTGGAAGGCCTGAATGCACAAACACAGTGCCCTTTCACGGCAGCCTGGGCTCCTGTTTCACGCGGCTGTGAAAGGGAGCACTGTAAATGAGAGGCCTATCTGACCTGGCCTCCAGCCCCCGACCCCTCTACTGTACTCTAACAGCTGCTGGTCAGCACAGCCCCAGCGGCTCTGCTTGGCCCGCGGCCTGCGCCCACCGGGCATCAGGGGCCAGAAGACAAAAGGCTAAGGCCCTGGCTGATTTAGGGGTGACAGTGGACTGTATAGGCCTGGTCAGCCCCAATGATTTTCAAGCATTGAAACACTTTTACAAATGGTTACAGGAAAACCACCGCAGCAACCACTGCCTGGCTGGTTTCAGAGATGGGGGAGGGGAGGTCATTTGCCTTTGTTCTCTCTGTCCAGCCAACTGGACAAAAACAAGGAGAAGGGGAGTGGGCTGAGTGACTGAAGTCCACCCTCAATCGCAGCCACAGGTCACTGGCCCAGCAAGTTGGAGAAGCAGACAAGAACTATGTCACATTGGGCGTAGCCACATACTTTTAAAAAAAGTAAAGATGAGAAAGAAGGAATAAGAGTGGAGGAAAGAAAAAAGGCACGAAGAAATGCAGAAGTAGCAACTCAACTCACATACACACAGAAAACGTAGGCTAGACTCCCAGGTCCACTCAGCCACCTATCATCCACTCAGCACTGGCATTGCAGAAGCTGGCGTGCACAGGTGTTTGCGTATTGGTGGTCCTGCTGGGCTTGACGGGGAGGAGGACAGGGAAAGACACGAGATTATGGTTAAAGGTTCTTTACTAAGTGTCCATCGCCTGTGCTCTCTGCAGCCAGTAGGAGGATACACGGACCTTTAACCACCTCATTGCACCCACGGTGCTTCTCACTAATACCACCTTAGGGTGGGCAGGGAAGGGGGTAGGATGAAATCTGAAACTTGGAGGAGAAAACAAGTAAGCAAAAACACAAGGCCATGTACATGTTTCTTAAATTTCCTACAAAGATAAAATTCTACAGAAAGAAACAAATAATCCGAGAGTTTGGTAGAGATATTAGTATTTCATGAGAAAGGGCACATAGCCTCGGGGCACGCCCTCCTGGTGGGAAAGCAGAAGTGGTCTGGGACCTCTCCCAGTGACAGCCCAGCGTGGCCCACAGTATCCAAGAGCACGCAGTCCTTTGGGATGTTTTAAATGAGTCTCCCTGGATCCAGGAACAAAACGGCTGGGTCTCTAAAGCACGATCGGGAAGTTCTTACCCAGAGAAGGCCTCAGCAGCACACATCCCAAAACTATCTTCTCACCCCCAGAAATCCCAGGCATTTCTGTGATGTGGGGTTAGCGAGGGGAGCCTGGCACTTTCTGACTAAGCTAGGCATCCTTACTTTGCTTCCCAAGCCACCAACAGCCTCCCAGGGCTAGCCAGACAAGGCCTCAACTCGAGAAACCCCAAAGTCTTCCCACCACCCTCCCTGCATTGCATAAGGAATAAAGCCTGACCCTCTAGGAATAAAGCCTGACCCTCTCGGGCTTCAGATGCCTCACCCTCCTAGAAAATGCACCTCCCTCCCCCCACCATCCAAAGCATATCCTGGCAGGAAACAGAAGAGAAGTTCATAGGAGCCACATTGAATGACCTGAGGGCCACTCTGTCATCCTGGGCCTCTGTTACTTTCCATGAAATGATGCCACTTCTTGCCTGAAAGCTGTGCGCTGAACTGAATGACCTCCTCATGTGCCCTCCGATTCTCAGTTCCTTGATTATAGGAACAATCTCAGCGGCAAACGAGAGCAGCCAAGTGACCCAGAATCTGCCACTTCCTGCCCCAAGCCTGGCAGCTGCCCCAGGGAGGGCCCAAGCGGAGTCGCAGGATGCCTGTAAAACCTGCACCCGTAACCTATACGCTGCACACACAGTGGGGTTTACCGGCAACACCTAAAGGAGGGAAAGGGGAGCAGCAGGCCTCCCTGCCCCTCTCAGATCCAGCTCATGCCTGCACCAGGTTCACAAATCCTACAGAGAGCCCACAGCATCCACAAGCATGGCTGCAAAAGGATGCTTCCCAATGGGTACTGTAGGGCTGGAGCAACACCACCAGCCCCTCTGCCTCCCGACCAGCTTCTTCAGCAGCCGCTGTCTCCCTCTCTCCAAGCCCCAGCTGGGAAGGGGATGATTTCTAGGGGCCTACAGAGGGCAGATGCTTGGGTACCAAAGACCAGAGGTGCCTCTACAATTCAACGCACTGAACACATCATGGATCGCTACTGCCTTGTGCTCCCTGCCAGCGGGGCACTAGGACAAAGAAGAGACAAAGCCACAGTCCCTGGCCTCAGAGAGCTCCCGGTCTCACAGGAGAATGGCATGGCTATAAACACGCTGGTGTAGCCAATGCACTAGCAAAGCAGACATGCCCGTCTGAGTACATGCCCTCAGGACCTGCCCCGCGCAGGGCCTTCAATCCGAGGCAAAACCGATGATGGAACCAGCAAATGTTCCTTTCGCCCCTTAAGTCAGGCCACCCCCTCTGCAAAGCTCCCCCTGATGGCTTTTCCTCAAGAGCTGTTTCTCATGGGACACGGCCCGGCAGAGTGGGTCCTGGGCTGGAGGGCGGGAAGGGGACGGAGGATCCAGCTGCAGGGCTCTCGGTCCTTGGCCCAGGGAAGCCGGCCCGCTGTCACCCGCCCAGTAGGCCTGCGCAATAGGCTCTGTGTGAATGGCCCCTGCCCACCTCACTCACTCTGCATTCACTCCCCAGCTTCCCCTCTTGCCTGGATTATCCCAGCCACAATAAAGTTGCCAATTAAAACAAATTTTCCACTGATAATAGAGAAAAGAAAGATAAAAGAAAAAGCCCCAAAGCACAGATGGTTCTGCTTTGATGATACTAGAGGCTGGGTCCCTTACTGCCAGCTCTGCCCTGGTGGTTACCACGCTGCAGACTCAGGAAGCCAGCCCACCCCTTCTGCACAGACACTGCTGTGCACAGACAGCCTCCGATTCCCCCAGCCCACGCGATCCACAGAACACCTCCACATCCAGGGCACCGAGCAGACTTGGGAGGGAGGCGTGGAGAGGGATGGATGGATGGAACTGAGAAGGACCCAGATCCTACCCACAAAAGCACCGTGTGTCACAGGAAAGAAGTGAACAGAAGTAACGACAAGAGATCACGTTTTCTCTACACCTCTTTGGCATGGGAGTTCAAAGGATGGAAATATTATTTCCAATTGGAAGAAAAAGAAGGAACACATCAAGACAGACTTTGAGAGAGACACTTCTGCTGGAGCCAGAAGCATTGCCTCGTTTCTATGCGTGGAGGAGGAGATGGCAAGTGGAGGAAAGAATATGCCCTTGACCGGAATTGAAATGCCCCCAGTGCTAGCCAGCATGGCATTCACAGCGCTCCACGGCCTGGCCCCAACTCACTAGGGCTCCTCAATGGCTCTGAACACCAAGCTGAGAATTTTCTACTTGATTCTCTGGGCCACATAACAGAGACCCACTGCAGCCGTGGTCAGAGCTGCTCGGGAGGATGGGTGAGAGCCAGTCAGGGACACTGCAGGAAGGCTGGTCAGGAGACCGGGACAACCATGTGGCAGGTGAGAAGGAGGAAATAAGGATGGGGAGGCAATGGCGACGGGGAAGGCAAAGTAACGCAGGGCCACCGAGGTCGCCAGGCCTGGGGAAGAGGGCAGGACCTCTGCGGAACCTGAGGCACAGAAGAAGGTAAGAGAGGAACAGTGTGGAACTCACTCGACACACACATTCTAGTTTCTGGCAGGACTGGTGTACCCAACAGGCAGCTAGAAAGGAATGTGTGGGAGGGAGAGGAGGGGAGGGGGAGGGGGAGGGAGGGAAGGGGGGGGAAGGGGAGGGAGGGAGGGGAAAAAAGGGAGGGGAGGGAGGGGGGAAAACTCTAGAGATAGAGATCTGGACGTCATCACAGAGAGGTCAGTATGGGAACCATGAACTGCCCAGGAGGAGACTGGAGAGAGAGGAGAACTGGCAAGGACATCTTCCTAGGAAGCACCCCCACTGTGGGATGTCAGGGTCACACTCGGCCGTCAACTGACTCACTAATAACCCATCACCTTCCCTGTGAAGAAAAACGACCAGCATTTTGCAGATGAGGAAACAGACTGAGGGCCAAGGTGCTTGCCGCTCAAAAAGAGGCGGCATCCGGATTCACACCCAAGTCCCGCAGAGCTCCAAGCCCAGGTCGCACTGCCTCCAGTGAGAGCGCTTCAGGAAGCACCAGAGGTAGAAGGACAGAGGTGGGGTGATCAGTGCTGGAGTCCAGGAGGAGCTGCTTTCTAGACCAGGAGGTCAGAGCGGCCCTGGAAAGAACAGTGCCCGCGCAGTCACCCTGAGGAAAACCAGACTGCAAAGGACTGAGGAGCTCCTCGGGGCAAACGCAAGTTCAAGGTTGGGGAGAGTAAGCTTGTGAGTACCCACAGATGGGCGGCTGTGAGGATGAAATGTGTGCATGAAAAGAAGTGCTTAGTGCATAGTGAATGCTCACCTCGCTATTATTTACTGAGCACCTACTATGCGGGCACGGCGTCAGATAGCACAGGAGGAGGGATGAAGCACGAGCCCTGTCCTCACGGAGCCCATTTCAGTTAGGGAGACAGAAACAAGCTCCAACAGTTTAATAAGAAGGCAGAGAGCTCATCATCAAATGATGCAACTGTAGATGCTGCAGGACACCCAAGCGAGGCCAGGCTGCCAAGACAGTGGGGCTGTGCTGTCCACGGAAGCCTGACCTGAGTGGGTGCTGGCTGGGACCAGGAGGCCAGGGAGCTTGGGAAGGCCAAGCGGGTGGGGATACGGAGGGGGTTGAATGCCAACAAGAGCACTGTCATTCCCAACCTGCTCTGCTGGAGCTGGCCGGCTTCTCAGAGGCCCAGGGTTGAGTGTGCACTGCTGCCGTGTGCACAGGCAGAGCATGAATGTGGGAAAGGACAGGTGTATGCCAAGTCTAATGTGTCCCCACTCAATTTTGCTGGCATCCCAAGTGGATCGTGGTATGCAACGGGCCTTTGGACGGGGGGGGGGGGGGGGACGGGGGGAGAGGCACTTCAGAAAAAAAGCAAGCATCCAATCAATCCAGGCAACCTGCCAAGTTCCTTAGCACCCCCACCCCCACCTACTCAGAGAAGCTGAATGACAACAGAGAGGTGCAGCTTTCTAAGCAGCCACACTGTCTTGTCTTCCTAACCTCAGTTATCCAGCCTCCAGCCAACCAAGCCCGGCAAATGCCCACAGTGCTAGCTAGCATGGCATTCACAGCGCTCCACAGCCTGGCCCCAACTCACTGTCCTGCCTGTGTTCCAATCCCACCCATGCCCCCCATTCCGCCACACTGTGCATGGGCTTCCCACCCCCACTCACACACGGCTACACCTTTGCTCATCTCCTAGCTAGAAATGACAGCTCCTACCTCCACTTGTCTAAAGCCTAGCCATCCTCCAAAGACTGGCCAAATGCCACCTTCTCCAAAAAGCCCTCCGGAAGCTCCAACCAGACGCATTCAGCCCTCCGTGGACCTCACTTACATAACGGAGCACGGGATGATGCACACACAGCCATATGCAGGGGATGTATTAATATCCCTGCACTGCCCACAGTGCTCTGCAACAAGCTAGCACACATCAGGTGCCAGTACATGTTTTCTGAACTGAATACCCATGGCGAAGGCCTCACAGTGTGGGGGTGTTCTTCAAACTGTGGGTGGCAGTCCATTAGTGGGTCTTAATTAACATTTTAAAATAAAACAGGCCCTAGCCGGTTTGGCTCAAAGGGTCCGCAGGGTTCAGTTCTGGTCAAGGGCACGTACTGCGGTTGCAGGCTCCTCCCCGGCCTGGGCCCTGGTCTGGGCTAGTGCAGGAGGCAACCAATCGATGTGTTTCTCTCACATTGATGTTTCTCTCTGTCTTTCCCTCTCTCTCCCACTCTCCCTAAAAATCAATGGAAAAATATCCTCAGGTGAGGATTAACAAAAAATAAATAAAAATAAATAAATAAAACAGGAGGCAGAACAGAAGAGAAACTATCAGAGTCCATAGCATCTATTAAAGATGAAGTGACTTCTCTGAACCTTTGCTTGAGGGATTTTTGTGTGTGCACTGGGTTTGAATGAAAACACACTGTTCACTGTGGGCCACAGCCTTCATTCTAGGAAAACACACAAATAAAAAACTCGTGGAGAAACCTGAGGGGTTAGGAGGGTCACTACATGCTCTGTTCATTTGCCGATACCTCCCAGCTTCAGAACAGAACCGTCAAGGAAAGGTTTTGTGGAATTTGGACCAGAGTCCTCACTCACTGATTATTCCAGCAAGTCCCCCAGACACACTGACCATGGCTGGACGGCACAGAGCTCCGTAAAGGGTGACCACACAGGAAGGTATGGAGCTCCGTGAAGGGTGACCACACAGGAAGGCACGGAGCTCCGTGGAAGGTGATCACGCAGGAAGGCACGGAGCTCCGTGGAAGGTGACCACACAGGAAGGCACGGAGCTCCGTGGAAGGTGATCACGGAATAAGGCACAGAGCTCCGTGGAAGGTGACCACGCAGGAAGGCACGGAGCTCCGTGAAGGGTGACCACACAGGAAGGCACGGAGCTCCGTGGAAGGTGACCACTCAGGAAGGCACAGAGCTGTGAGGAAGGTGACCACACAGGAAGGCACGGAGCTCCGTGAGGGATGACCACGCAGGAAGGCACGGAGCTCCGTGGAAGGTGACCACGCAGGAAGGCACGGAGCTCCGTGGAAGGTGACCACGCAGGAAGGCACGGAGCTGTGTGGAAGGTGACCACGCAGGAAGGCACGGAGCTGTGTGGAAGGTGACCACGCAGGAAGGCACAGAGCTGTGTGGAAGGTGACCACGCAGGAAGGCACGGAGCTCCGTGGAAGGTGACCACGCAGGAAGGCACAGAGCTCCGTGAGGGGTGACCACGCAGGAAGGCACGGAGCTGTGTGGAAGGTGACCACTCAGGAAGGCACAGAGCTCCGTGGAAGGTGACCACAGAAGAAGGCACGGAGCTCCGTGGAAGGTGACCACGCAGGAAGGCACGGAGCTCCGTGAAGGGTGACCACGCAGGAAGGCACAGAGCTCCGTGGAAGGTGACCACGCAGGAAGGCACAGAGCTGTGTGGAAGGTGACCACGCAGGAAGGCACAGAGCTGTGTGGAAGGTGACCACGCAGGAAGGCACAGAGCTCCGTGGAAGGTGACCACGCAGGAAGGCACGGAGCTCCGTGAAGGGTGACCACTCAGGAAGGCACAGAGCTCCATGAAGGGTGACCACGCAGGAAGGCACAGAGCTGTGTGGAAGGTGACCACGCAGGAAGGCACAGAGCTGTGTGGAAGGTGACCACGCAGGAAGGCACAGAGCTGTGAGGAAGGTGACCACGCAGGAAGGCACAGAGCTGTGAGGAAGACCCTCTGTGACTAGCTTTATGACCAATGGGGATGTAGCAGTTAACCCTTGGTTAACCAGACCACATTCCTGAGTTAATCTAAACATTGTATTTTAAACCCAGAAAGCAACATCCCTAGAAGATCCAGGGCAAGGTAAGCTGCTCCCAGGACTGCTAACTTGGGGACCCCTCTAGGAAGGGCATCTGATCTGGGTTGGCTGCATGGGCTCTGGAGTGAATCCCTTTGCCTCGCCTTCCTGACCAGCATTACTCCTTCCCCCCTCACCTCTCATCACCTCCTTCCCCCAACCTGTTACCCAGGAATCACACAGCCTGGGCCCAGATATCTCAATTGGTTCAAAAGCTGCCTTCCTCATGAGCTCTTATCCTTCTCAATAATGAATTTCCCAGCCCTAAAGTATGCAAAGAAGAGATGATATACATTTCTCTGTTGCTTTAAGTTACAGTTAGTTAGACACCTTGAGGGAAGAGCAGCCTCTAGCTAAAAGGTCAGATAAGCTAAAATCAATATAAGCCACCGCCTCCTCAATCTTTGAAATCACCGCCTTTCCTCCCCTGACCATCCCTGAGCCACAACCTTGCAGTGGGCCTGGCGCAACCTCCAAGCCTGCAAATGACCATCCACTCAGGGAAATCGGAAGAGTGATCATCTCCTGATTCTTGTCACCGCCCTCCCGCCCAGTTCCTTTCCCAGGTAAAAATAAATAAATAAATAAATAAATAAATAAAATCACTGCCATCGGTGGCAGCGATCAGAGAGCCAAAAACAAGGAAAATAACGTCAGAGCACACAATGGAAGCAACAGAGGGAGGTTCTCAGAAGACACGATTAACCTAAGTGTAGCATCTTAAACCACGGCGTGAGAGTCTGGGTCTTCTCCAGGTGGGTCAAGCCTACCTGGTTATGCCACTGTAGATCATCACCCTGACGTGATCCCTTCAACAGTAACAGCAAATGTACATATCTGGAAGTATATAAAAGAGGGGGAGAGGACCTGACCCTGTGGGCTAGGAGAACCCACTGCCTAAATGGGGACTCCATGCAGCTTCCTTACAAATATCTCAAGGGCTGTGGCTCAGCGTCCGTGACTAGAGAGCAGAATTAGTGAGGGCATTAAGAGCTCTTCGGAAACAGAACTAGCTGCTCAGAAAACAGTACTATCCCTGGTGTTGGGGGGAGAGGGGGCCCAAGCAGAGACTAGGTGGCACAGAGCACATGGGGGCCAGCCACAAGCGTCCCTTCTAGCCCATCATCCGACAGGGCAACACCAAAAGCCAGGGTCCTGGTCCATCACCCCTAAAGGGGCAGGGGCACAGTGCTCCGGCTCACCTATTCATTCTGAAAGGGAAGAGGGGAAAGATGGAAGGAAGAAGGTAAACAACACACAAGATACTCTTTACTGCCACTCTCTGGGCCCAGCCACTGGGATATTAAATGTTGGCAAAGCCTGGCTGGCATGGGTCGGTGGTTGAGCGACCTAGGAACCAGGAGGTCATGGTTTGATTCCCAGTCAGGGCACATGCCCAGGTTGTGGGCTCAATCCCCAGGGTGGGGTGTGCAGGAGGCAGCCAATCAATGATTCTCTCTCATCATTGATGTTTCTCTCTCTCTCTCTCTCTCCCTTCCTCTCTGAAATCAATAAAAATATATTTTTTTAAATGTTTGCATTGCCGGCCAGCATGGCTCAGTGGTTGAGCATCAACCTAGGAACCAGGAGGTCATAGTTCGATTCCTGATCAGGGAACATGCCCAGGTTGCAGGCTCCATCCCCAGGGGGAGATGTGCAGGAGGCAGCTGATTAATGATTTTTTTCTCATCACTGATGTTCTATCTCTCTCCCTCTCCCTTCCTCTCTAAAAATCAATTTAAAAAAAATTTTTTAAAACATTGGCATGGAGTTAACATTCCAGGACAGGGGCTTCTAGCCAAGACCCAGAGTCCCCCAAAAGAACGTCGAACACCGGCCTCTGGGGACCAGTGGGTGTCACGCAGAAAAGGACAACGTCTCTACCGCCTTTAAATTGTAACTGACGTTTAGGAATTGTTTGTTGTTTTGGGTTATGGGTGGCAGTAGGTGCCAAGCAAGACTGTCCCCCTTTCAGCTTCTCTTTTTTAACAAAGACAAAGAAAAGAGAAAAACAAAACAACCAAACACCGCAGCCCAAGCCCCTGTCTATGCTGTGGGCGGCCGACATGAGTTTCCTTTATCCAACCACAAAAAGGCATCAGGGAGCCAGCGAGGGGCCCTGGAACGGCCTTGCCAAGCCAGGGCCTGCCACTCCGTTGAGGTTAGCAGTTAGCCGGGGCCAGAGCCACTCGGGCAAACAGACCGGCTCCCGTTGCACAAGGCCAGCCTTATCTCGCGCCACGGTCGGTTTGCAATTGCGTAGCACGGCAACCACAGCCCAGACCCGGGGAGATAGCTGGCTCCCCGCTTGCTATCGCTAGGCACGGGGGCGTCCGGACGGTTAGCCTGGATTCAGACAGTCGCCTTTCTCCTAAGAGAGAGTCAGGGAATCGGGAAACAGTCCAGTGGCCAGTGTCACAGCGTCCCTTCCTGGGAACCTGATGCCGAAGCCCCTCCCCAGCCCACCTCCCTCTCCCAGGCCCGCCAACCAATGAGAAGAGATGGCAAGGGTCCATTTCGTGTCAGGTCATCAAATCTTGGTAGAGCACCAGGTACAGGATGTGGGGAGAGGGGCTGGTGGGCACCCCTGAACTCCTCAGACAGGCTGTGGGAGGCAGGCCAGGCGCAGGGGCAGCAGGACAGGCTCGGGACCCTGTCACCGTGGGAGTGCCACTGTCACTCCTCAGGCGCCTTCAAAGCCGCCCAACTGCCCCAGAATAAAGTCTAAAACTAACAGCAGTGACAGTTCTTGAGCAACAGCCTGGTTCCAGGCTCTGGGCAGACATGTTGCTGCACTCCATGAGATCCCCCCCATGAAACCTTCAGGCTGCCCCCCACAAGCGCCACTCGGGGTGAGGAAAGCATGGCTCCCGGTGCTTAGATCATGCAGTCTGCAGGCGGCAGCGTTGAGAACCTGCCCATGGTTCCCCACTTCTCCACGCTGCCACCTCCCCAGCCCGGTCTGGCATTTAGGGCACCTCCCTCCGAGCCCATCCCACCATTGCAGCGTCAATCATCCTCATTCCAGTCAAAGGAAGGGACTGTATCCGGGGTCCCAGCTACGCTTATGGTAACTGCCATGTCGTCGTTTTTTGCAGCACTGCTGGTGAAGTCTCTCTCCCCCTAAGGAAAGCCCGCAGGCAGAGGCCCTGCCTGCCTTGCTCACCACTGAATTCCCAGGGCCCAGCCACAGTAAGTGTTACATTTTTTTAACTAAAAAGGAATCCCTCCAGGTGCAAGGCATTGCATATCTGAGTGTCTTGTGCTTTCTCTGTATATCTACCAGAATCTTTCCATTATCTACTTTCTATCAGAGTTATCAACATGCGCATACACATTGTTTTAAGTATTTTAACTTCTCTGTTCAAATTTAACTTCTCTACTCCATAAGAGTTAAGTCCCGTGTCTTACTCATCTTTGTCTCTTAAACCCCGGATACAGTGTATCACCTATAAATCTAAGGACTCAGTACATTAGCCGACTCCGGGTGAGCAGTAGACAGGTTAATGAATTCCCCAAGAGGTAAGTCGCCATGCCAAAATCCTCCCTGCACCCCTCACCCAAAGATTTGAAACTGCTCTCAAGTCAGACACTTTCCCTACCTTCTCCTTGGTGGAAGTGGGGAGCAGACCTGGATAGTCATAGGCAAGTTTGTGAGGGAGGAATTAAAGCAGGCAGGGAATGAGAAGCATGGTTCCAGTCCTGGTCTTGCCAGTAGTTTGCTGTGTGACCTTGGGCAAATCACAGAGCCTCTCTGGGCCTTCACGTACTTCCCCTCAATGAGCACGTTGAAATGAACCATTTCGATGGGCCCTCCCAGCTTTACCATTCTATAGTCCATTGTTGAGAACCCATACAAAGCAGATGACTAGCTATGCATGACTCCTTCAACAAGTGGTAAGAAGAGGGTAGAGGGCACTTAGGTCCCCCCTTACACTACTCCTCAACCCTCAGAACCCCTGCTAGTGAAGCCCCCCACATTAGGAAGGATGACAACCGTGATTTTAACATGGATCTGAAGTAAATAAGAAAGCAGAGACTGAAATGGGTTTTCAATAAATAACCTCTCTCTAGTTAAACCTGAATTTTTCCCAAATACGTAGACTTTCACAGATCCAGTTTGGGAGCATTCAAATTAGCACAACCTGGTCTTAAATACTGTGCAAAACACATAGTAAGCATTTTGCTTTTATTTATGTCATCAATGGTTTCAATGGGGATGACTCACCCTTCCTCTTTCACACTCTGTTCTAATATGGTTACTATAAATACTGCGGTGGGGAGGTGGGGAGAGAAGGAAAGAGATATGGGGGACAGATTCTGAGCAACTGAGCCCTGCCTGGGCCTCTGCACAGCAGGTCACAAAACATCCAGGTCTGACAGGCAATCCCAAGGTGAATGGGAGCTAACCTGGCTGCCCAGGGCAGTTATCATCAAGAGGAAAGGCAAACATTGTTCCCTCCACACTCCAGGTGTTCAGGGCACGTTAGAAAAGGGACTAATACACACGAGGAGGGCTCCTTTCACCTCCCCAAGCCTTCCCAACAGATCGAGGAGGGGTCACATCAGGCCACCGTGCCCCCCATGCCTACTCCCTTAGAGTCAGTTCATGTGTCAAAACTCAGGCCATTCTTCCTGAAGCCAAGCTACATCTACTGGTCTCGATTGTTTTTAACAACAGAAATGCCCCTCAAGACCCCAAACTCACAGGAATCCAAACCACAGAGGCAAAACCATTTCGGCAGTAGGAGACATCTGCCCGGGACCGGCCCTCGGTAGGGGCAATTCCTTCCAACCGGAGCAGCTGGGAAGCATGTGCCTGTCCACCTCCCACCTAAGCAGTGAGGCCAATGTTCCCCCGGGGACTGCGCCGGCAAGTCCTCTACACATTCTTTCCAGAACCTACCGTCAGGGTCAGACAGGCATCCCAAGTCATCATCACTCTATTCACCAGATTTGTCACCGAATTATTTTGACCATTTCCAACAGCCTAATCTATCCTCCCAAAGAACAAAGCAAAAGAAAGAGGCACAGACTTCAGAAAAGATACCAAATAAAGCTTTCCAAAATGTGCGGGGCCGTGGCCACAGCACTGGATTAAGGAGTCCCTTATTCCATACGTGGGCCTCTTTAGGACCGTGGCCACACTTCACAGACAAGGCCTCTGCACTCACGATGTGCTCACATTATTCATCTACTAGCTCACCTGCTGGCGGTGAGCACAGGGTCAGTGTGTTAGCAAGTCCCAGTGCCCAAAGCAGCAGCTCTCACTAGCTCCTTTCAGAGTTTCTCCCTGGGCCAAAGCAACAGGCTTCCAAGGGTCTGCTCCAAGCTCACTGGTGCCCGTTTACCACGGACGTCCCTTGTGCTGTGCACTTTATACATATTCCATTCCCGTCACCACCTTAAAGGTGCTGGCCTCATTTTTCACAGAACAAGGAAACTGGCTCAGAAAGGCTGCAACTTGCTCAAGGCACGCAGTGCCTGCTGGGCCTGGTTTTCATCCAGGATGCCTTGCTCTCAAGCCTGAGCTCTCCTGATCACTTCACACGCTGTCCCTAGACACCAGCACCTCCCAGCAAGCCTCTTTCGTGCGCGAGGGCACCCCCTCCCCAAGAGGTCCTGGGCTGTGGACCCCTATCTGCAGCATCTCGTGGACTTTGGGCTAGCTGTTTCAACTTCCCGGTAAGTCTATTTCAGCAGGCACTCCTGCTCTCAATAGCACCTCCGTGATCTGCAAACATTACAAGGACATCAAAACAAAGCTATCAGCTGTGTTCCTAGCTCGAGCAGCCAGTCCAAACTCTTTTGTTTGATTCTCAAAAAGCTTACTGACTAGGGGATGGGGTCAGACGTTTTCCTGCACCTAGCCTCTTCCAGAACCAGGCAGCCTGCTTTAAGAAGCAAATGCAGGGCAGATGGGAAAAGTCCACCCATGTAAGATTTCAGATTTACAAACATTTTTGGTAAGCACCAATTATTTACCGGCCAACAACGTGGGGAAGCAAGAGCTGGGGGAGAGAGAGAGGGTTAAGGGAGAAAAAGATCGAACTAAAGGAGCCAAGATTACCTACATCCTTTCCCCTCTTGTATTAGCACAGGCATCCGCAACCCACTCAGTGAAACGTTCTCAGACTCTGCATGTCCACATAAAGGAGGAGAAAAGTGGGTGAGGGCAGGAAACTGATAAGCTGTGCGATAAATGCAGCTGCATGTGTTACCAGGTACCTGTTTTCTTCCATCAGGTGCTTTCACACATCTCCACCCCCATCTGCAAGAGGGTCCTGTCTACCCGCCTGGTCCCCCCTTCCTAACTCACCACCCCTCACCCTGACCCCAACAGCTTATCTTTGCATATTGGAAAACCGGCATTTATCAAGTAATCTACTCCTCATAGATTGTTAAACAGACCACAGGGGTTATCAGTGGAGTTGATACAGAAAGATAAACAGCAACCCCTTATGCAAATAGCACTAAGAATGTGGGGCTGGCCACAGGACAAAATCGGAATTCAGGAGAGCATGAATCTTAACACTTTTCCTCGGCTTCAACCCTGGAAACCCGCAGGAACCCGGAGAAGATTCTCTGGGTGGAGTTTCCTCTCCATCTCTTACAGAGAGAGGCAGGTGCGTGTGTAGGTCCCACCTGTTTTTGCAAAGAAGAGTGGTGGCTTCCTGTCTAATATGACTCTTTCCTGGGACTACAAACTTCTCCTCCTCGCAACAGCCGTTTCGTTTTTCTGGGCTTTCAGGCCCCCTGGAATGTGCTTTGTTCAGAAAGGGAGAAAGGGGTATTCTCCAAATTGGGAGTAGAGGTCAGAGGGCAGGGGTGAGAAAAGCCATGGAAAACCAGGAGTTCTGGGTTCCAAAACACAATCCGCGTGACCGGGATGCGCCTGCTCCTGGGCCCTGCAGGGCTGCCTCTGCGCAGAAAGAAGCAGGTCCGGTGGCATCTTTTAAAACTCTTCTCATTATTTTAAGGGCAAAGTCACATCAAGAAGCAAGAGGTGAATGGCTCCAAGTGACAAAAGAATTGTACCCAGAGGGACAGACAAGCTGCTTCTCACACCAGGCTGCAGGCTGGGAGGGGAAATGGGAGAATGACAGAATCCAGGGCTGATGAGAATGAAAGACTGAATGGAATAGGCTAATTTACACAGGAAGCAAGCACTTACCAGACCCTTCATCTCAACACACAAAACCCTCGGCCATATCTGGAAGCAATTACATCCAGTTAACATGATCTGCTCGCCACTAAAATTAACTGCAAACAGAAATATTTTTCACTTTTGCAAACAGGGGATGCCAAGGTCTGGCCTCTCCCCTCCAGCCACCCTCCCTGCCTCATTGAATCAACTGCTAGAGAAGATTTAGCAGCTACTCAGCACAAACAACAAAAGTCACTCTTGCAGCTGTGAGAACACAAAAAGTAAAAGAGTGGATGGTTATGAAGGGGTAAGAGGGGAGACAGGGCAATGAAAACCACTGTGTTAAAAATTGAGGGGAGGGGCAGGCACACGGGCCCTACGGGGTCTGCAGCGCTCACAGGGCCAGCCCTGGGTTTCCACACTCAACGTCCAAGAAAGAAATTTGTTTTTAGAGTCACTCAATTTAGCAGCCGCTTCACATTCTTTTTAGGTACCATCTTTATCCCCTCTGCCAAGGGGAAGGGGGCGGGGATATGTGGGGAGGTAGACTCACAAATAGATCCTTAATTTAGCAGAGCATTTAGGGGACAACTGTCATGATTTAGCTTTGCATTGAACATTTCCAATCCCTACTCCACCAATGCTTTGAAGCAACTTTCACGTGCTACTTAATCAAGACATGCACTGTTTTCCAAGTGGAGGATAAAGAAACGGCTGAGAGGAGGTGAGAACGTGCTCCCCCCAACCCCCCGGTGAGTGTACCCTGAAACGGGCTAGTAACCCATTCTCCAAAACTCGGCGTCCAGCTGCCTCGACAGGCTGTCCTTTCCCTTGCGCCCAACCGTGCAATCAGATGATAACGTTTTCCCCCTTGAACTACTGTTGACGATTCCATAAATAACGGGCAGATGTTTCAAGTTCCTAAAGGAGGTGTCATCTCTGGCCCGGTCCCCCACAGGCCCATCTTTCTGGGCCACACTCTGCACCTTCCCTGAGAGCTTGGTTCACTCCTTTGTCACCAGGGGCCTTTAAAACGGCAGCAGCAGCAAAAGTTACGCATCCGTTTGCCAGACAACTCACAAACACCTCTCCTTAAGAAGAGTGAGGCAAAAGTTTCCCGCAAGAATAAGGTCAAACACTGCTGTTCTCTGCAAAATTCACATTTAGAAACAGTACTCACAGGCCAAAAAAAAAAAGGAACAACTTAAGTAGCCTTTCTTTAATGACTCTAAGGCTACGATGAGGAAAAAAATGGTCTCGGTAAATTAAACAGGAAAAAATGCTATGCCATACTTTCCAATGTTTAAAACAAATTTATGTTGAGAAAAAAAAAAAAAAAAAAGAAAGAAACAAGCACATCCTCTCAAACACTATAACCTGACACCACACAGCGTTCCGAGCTGGGCTGCATATTCCGACTGCATCATCCTATGGACAATGTCACAGCAACACTACAAAGTCCAGGCTGTGACTGCCCCTCCCAGACGAGGAAGCGGGTGCTTGGGAATCTTGCCGCAAGACAGAGCTTGCAAGACGCAGAGGATGAATTCAAACCCAGGTTCAACATAGTGCTTCCTAGTTTCCCATCACTGTGACCAACACCCCCAGAAAATTTTGAAGCTGCAGGAATGCAAAAGCAAGCAGATAATGACACCCCCACCACCACCACGAGGTCCCCTCTCACAGAGATGAGCCCTGCTAGCATGACTCCTCGCACACATCTGGGCACGGACACACAGCTCTGTCAACACACAGCCGTCCGGCATGGCAACAGTTAAGTGGCCCTCAGCAAATAAATCAAAAGTTCAAGGCTGCAACATACCACAGTGATTCCCTCTTTACATATGACAAGAACCAGAGAGGGGCTGAAATCCCAAGCATCCTGCGCGGGTCTCCCCGGCCAGCACAGGTTACACCGCCAGGGTCAGGGCCGCGGACCTTTAGCAGCAACATTCATTTCCTGAACAGGACAAGTTCTCCTGACCATAAAGCTAATAGGAACTTCCTCGCACGGCGAGCCCCGGCTGACAGGGCTACTTGTCACTGGCCACGCAGGAGGAGAGCACTGGTTCCCATTAGTGGGTTATGATGCCAGGTGCTACTAATAAGGTACATCGGCAAGAAACAAGAGCCTGCTAAGTTGTCTCTCCAACTCTGGAAGTCATCAGGCCTGGGCTCCGGGGTTGGGGAGGGGCCTTACTTAAGGAGAGGGGTGTGGGGGCTGGGCAGTTCAGCCACAGTAGACCCCGGCAGCATCTAACCTGCTGAAGGGCTTAAATCAATACATTTCAAACACTCCCTCCACGTTTCCCCAGCTACCAGAAGAGACTCCCCCAAATTAACACTCGTAATGTTTCCCCCGGCACTCCAGGCCTGATGGATCACCGAGGGCCATTATGGTCGACCACATCTGCTTCTCACTATGGCAAGGAGAATTGTGCCAATAGGCCTAATGACATTAAGATCACAACGCTCTGCTAATCCGCTTAGAGACCGGAGCTGGGTGAGGGTGTGACGGCTCAGAGAGCGACTCCCTGGTCAGGAGTCACGGGAGAAACGGGAAGCAGGGAGGCGGCATCACGTGGAGTCCCTGCTGTGTGCTTTATGTTACGTGGTACAGGCACTCACATGTTTAAAAGCACGTTGAGTGGTAAGAGGCTAACCTACTTCACAGGAGAGGAGCCTGACATTCACACAGGTGAGAGAGTTCCCAAGTTCACATCTCAGCTCTCGCATGCAACGGGACCCAAGGCCAGTCTTCATGCCTCGCCCCACTTCCCTCTGGTCTGGTGGTGCACGTGGCTTGTTCTTGGCAGGCCTGGTGGTGCTGGTTTGTTTGTGTGTCTAAGTCCTTACTTATTATATCGGGAGGATCTAAAAGACCCTAAAGCGGGAAAAACTCTAAAAACCATTTCCAACTGGCCCACAATTCTCCTCTTCCTCAAAATTTCTGTGACCAAGTCTAGTAACTTCACCAGTAATCCTCCACGGTTTCGGGAAGTTCTTTCTCTCATCTAACTTGGATTCTTCCTACTGCAAAGCTGAACACAGTCTCTTCCTGGTAACGAAAAATCACGCCTTGAGGACAAGAGTCAAAAGTGAGCTAGGAATTAAGAATTAAGCAAGTTTTTGCAAAGTTTCCGTGCTGATAATAAAGTATCGCAGATTCCCTCCTTGCAGCTGCAGAGTTAAACCTCACGTAGGCAAAACCCAGCCACAGTTTTCCCAGAATGAGCCAGTATAATAAGCATACCGGGGCTTTTAAGGGGAAATGGCAGCAAGGGGAATTTTTGATTAGGCTGGCATGAAATAACAGCATGGAATTTTCATTTTTTTGAGTGGGTTTCTTTTTCTCTCCCTTTTTTGTTTTTCGGTGTTTTGTTTTGTTTTCAGGCAGCACAAAAGGCCTCTATCTGGAGAAGCTGGTCTCGGTGTCAGTAAGAGACAGTGTAGGAGATGCAGGTCCTTGGGCCTCGCTGGCCCCAACCACCACACTCCTGGACCCCAGGCAGAAGCTGCACTCGCACAGCTTCGCTCCGCAGCAGCCCCAAGAGGCAGCCAGGCCGGAGCAGGCCGAGCAGCACGAGCCTCCTGGTCACTGGCTACAGGGAGCACGAGCTGAGCTGGCCATCCTGCATTCCCCTCCCATTCTGGTCCCACCAGGGGCCGAAGGGCCAAGCAGTGCATTATGGAGAGAACGGGGCGAGTGGAGCCCGAGGCCTGGGGCACAAGCCCTGGTGCCACTCTTGCCTGTCTTACCACGGACAAGTCCACTAACCACTTGTGCTTCCCCCTGCCCATCTGAGATGCAAAACTAATACCCACCTTATAGGGAAGATTCTGACCACAGATGCGCTTAGCACAGAACCTGGTATGTATCAAGCACTCAAAAGAGCATTTGCTGAATTCACCCTTAGAACCCTGCTGCACTGCAGTGGGGAAAGGGAGGGCGCTCTGGAACAAGCAGCACCCACGGCCGGGACTTCCTAGGTGGGTGGTGTTGTGCCCCCCCGTCTCTGCACGCTTGGCCATGAGGGCAGGCAACAGGACACTGCACCCATGAGCCGCCTGGGCACTGGGAACTGGGGATGCTGGAGAGTGGCCCAGCTAAATTTAAATGTGAACTGGAATGACTCATCAGGCCTCGGGTCAATGGGACAAAGAGTACCCTGGCCACCAAGGTACAAGAGATCAATTTCTGGAGAAAACACCAGTGCTCACTGTGGACCAGCCCCACACAGTGCCCGAGGCAGCAGCTTTTATGGTGCTGAAGGAACCAACGCCTCTGGGGAAAAGAAGGACCTGGACCAACACAAACATGTTTTTCGCCTTGCACCACCAGTGTACCCACTGCACAACAACAATGGCAATGAAAACACAGTAGCAGCCCTGGCGGGTTGTCCAGTGGTTAGAGCATCGGCCCACACACCGAAGGATCATGGGTTTGAATGCCCCATCAAGGGCATGTAACTGGGTTTGCGTGTTCGATCACCAGCCCCAGTCAGGGTGCATGCAGGAGGCAACCAATCGATGCATCTCTCTCACATTGATGTTTTTCTCTCTCCTTCTCTCCCTCCCTCCCTTCCACTCTTTCTTAAAAAAATCAATGGAGAAAATATCCTCAGGTGAGGATTAAAAAACACACAAAACAATAGCAAACACATATGGAGCACTCACCCTGTGCCACATTCCTTGCACTTCACAAATATTTATTAATTGATCCTTATAACAAACCAAGTATTTGTTATTATTCCCATTTTACAAACAATCAAGCAGGCACAGAGAGGTCAGGTAAGGTAACCTGAGTCACACAGCTGGCAAATGGTGAAATTGGGATTCTGAGCCAAAAATAGTCTCATTTGCTCAAAATATGCATTTACTCTGTATAAAATGTGGGTTGCCCTGGCTGCGGTGGCTCAGTGGCTGAGCGTCGACCTATGAACCAGGAAGTCACAGTTCGATTCCTGGTCAGGGCACAGGCCCGGGTTGCGGGCTCGATCCCTAGTCGTGTAGGAGGCAGCCAATCAATGATTCTATCTTACTATTGATGTTTCTATCTCTTTCTCCCTCTCTCTTCCTCTCTAAAAATCAATAAAAATATATTTTAAAATCAATCCATCAATCAATCAATCAATCAATAAAACGTGGGTGGGAGGTGGGGCAGTGGGGATGCCACAGTACATTTTTCTTTCTATCAGAATAACTGCCATTGAGTCAGGGCTCTCACCGAACATGGCCAACACAGAACCTGACTAAGAAAACCTTCTGTTACCGTGGAAAATTCAGAAACCCTCCACTGGACAAACTGAGACACACCTGTATTTATTTACAAGACTCTGAAGTCTCACACTTGGGCTTTCCATTGGACGTGTTTTAAAGTCATTAATTTATAAAACTGAAATGATTGGAAATGTTTTTCTCCAGAATTAGCAACAAATCAAAGAGTTGTGAATGGAGTTTAATTTTAACAGTTTAGGATAATCACTATCTTAGATTCATAAATAGGGTTCTCAGAATAAGCGGGAGGGAAAGTGTGGCTGAACTAAAGCTGTCTCCCACTCCCTCCCGCAGTTCACGGCACCAGCCAACAGTGACAGCAAATCAAAGTGGAACTTCTCACTGAGATGAAAGAGCATACAAGCTTCCTCCATTGGAAATAAAATAAATCATCTTCAAAATTTCCAAGAGTTCAGCCTCGATCCCAGGTGACTCAGTAACAACCCTAAGCAGGCTTCAGTGTAGAAACGACGTCAGAGCAGACAGACTCAAATCTAACTGGCCCCCTATTTTAGCTGGAATCCAGACTCCAAACCAGAGCAAAATTCAATGAACCAAGAGGACTTCATGAAGATGAAAGTGGGTATACCAGTGGTAAAAGAACTACTTTTTAAAGAGCTCAACAATCCAGAAACAGTGTGTCCAAGTGCCTAAGTTTACAAATGAAGAAATTAAAGCTCAGCATGAAAAAAAGACTGACAATGGTGACCAGAGTTTAAAAAAATAAAATAAAGAAAATAAAAGTAAAAAAATAAATAGAGGTCTGGGCCTCAGGGCCTGCCTCTCCGCAGCTGCACACCGCACACACAGTCTCCTATCTGTACACCCAATGCCCTCTCCCAAAGACTGGATTTCCAGGAGCTCAGGAGGTTATAAACTTGAGTCATTCATCACCCCCAAAAGGATACTTCCTGGAAATAGAAATGGATTCAGAAAGGATTTGGGCAAATCTGTGAATGACAGAACAGCCATAAATAGATCCTAAGAGGAGCTGGACGCCACCTGACCTTTAGGATTGACGTCAAGGAAGATAGCTGTAGCCTCCTATGGTGGCATCTCAGGGACAGGGTTGGCAACCGAAGACTAGGTCAGATGGAACTGACCCAAAATGGCATGCACATGTTCTTATATGGCCTGGCGGAGAGCACCCGGGGCTGTGAATTAGGTAAGGCTGGTCCTATCCATTTATAGCTATGCAACCTTGGGCAAGTCACTTACTGGCTCCAAGGCTCGTTCTCCTCATCTGTAAACTGGGACTGCTAATAGCCCTCAACCCCTTATCCAAAACCCTGGGGTGCTTCAGAAATCCAAATTGTTACAATTTTACAAAGGAACTATGGCGCTGATAGTGTTTGCCCAGTCCCAGAAGAGTCTAAGGAAGCACTCTATAATCAAACACATTAATATTTTTGCAGCAAAACAAATGAATATTCAAAATAGACAGGATAAATATAGCCTCACATCAGTTCAGATCAGGTTTTGCCACTAAATGAGTTTGCAGCAAACTTACAAAGAACCTATCAGCAGCTTGCAGCGTTCTTCAAACTCATAATCACAGATATGGAATGATGGACCTGTCTCCCCTTGGGGGAGGATTGAAGTTAAGAAACACAAAGTCATTAAAGATGCTTTGCAAAGGAGTAAGAGCTACAACTGATAAAAGGCATGAGCAACATTATTGCTGTTGCTACCATTACTCCACAGCATACTCTTTTCCAAACAGAACTCGGTTTGACCTCACAGGTGCCTAAAGCTGGTAGGATGATGAAAAGGGGCCAAGAGTTCAGGGCAACTTCTAAACTCCCCAAACTGGCCAAAACCAAGGTCAACAGCTAATGGCCCTCTACATGGTCAACCACTAAAAACAGAGCAACTGGCCACCTGAGAGAGACCAAGGCAAAGGGCCAGGCAGAGCTCTGACATCTCAGCTATATGGCTCAGGCACCCTAGAGCTGGTCCTAGGGAGTTGGCTGAGACCATTCCTTTTGATTCCTGAGCATCTCTGCAAGAGCCAGGCAAGAGATCCTACTTGGTGTGTGCAGGACACACCCTGTAGCTGGCCTGAGGGTTTGTCTGTAGAAGATCCAGCACTCCTAGGAAGCCAGATCCCACTCTGATCCTGCAGCGTTGAATTCAGAAACATCTTATGACGAGGCTGTATGAGCCTGGGGAGGCTGAGGGCTACAAATGACGACTGTGTTCACACTTAAGTCAACATACATATCACATATGTATGCAACTCTGAGAATGAGAAGGTGCGTCTGGCCCACAAGCCTACGTGCAGAACTGCTCCAGCCTTTCAGAAGAGAAAGAGAAAGAAGAGAGACTGAGTCTAGAGTGAGATTCCAGTCTTCCAGAAGCGTATTGTGACCCTCCCAACATCACCCTCTTTCTCTCAGTCGTATCTTCTATAATGTGGGCCTCCTGGGAAAGGTTTTGAAGCCCAGAGCTTGCTCCTCCATCTGCCTAAGAATGCTGCTGATCAGGTCTTCTAACTGTTCTGACTTCCTTCTGGACCCTTAGGTAAGTAAGCCTCACATGATTTATTCAGGTAGTGTCTTTGTCTGGCCTTTCCTTCAATCCATGACTACCTCTGACATTGTTTTTACATCTTGCCGTGCACTGTGGGGACCACCACTTCACTACTAAGTTTCATTCCAACTTTCTGTCATGCTAACAGGCTCCTCTCTCACCAGCTTGGGGCCAAGTCATGAGGAATCCTACCGATGGCATTCCATAACAAGCACTCCTTCCTGCCCCACTTCCCAGCAACCTCCCCTTCCTTCCTCTCCATGCCCGTCTGCTCTCCAACAACTGCAAGGTACTTAACCTTTACCAACACTCTAGCCTATGGGCTTAAAAATAAAATGGGGGGAGGGGGCTGGGTAAGAGATCAACCAAAGGACTTGTATGCATGCACATGAACATAACCAATGGATACAAACAGTAGGGGGGTGAGAGCATGTGCTGGGGGGTTGGAGCGGCTGGGGAGAGGTCAAGGCGGGGGGAAGAAAACTTATGTAATACTTTAAACAATAAAGAATTTAAATAAAGTTTTTTTAAAAGACTAAATAAATAAATAAAATAAAACCTGCCCAACTGGCATGGCTCAGTGGTTGCACCTCAACCTGTGAACCAGGAGGTCACAGTTCGATTCCCGGCCAGGGTACACGCCCGGGTTGTGGGCTCCATCCCCAGCCAACCCAGCCAATTCAGTGATCATCATTGATGTTTCTATCTTCCTCTCCCTTCCTCTCTGAAATCAATAAAAATATATCTGTCGCCTGTTATTTCACTATGTTCATCACTGTTATATTATTGCCAATTTCAGTCTCCTGATGTCAAAGTCTCCCACTGATTGCGTTGTGTTGTTCCTCTGTTTTTACTGGTAGTTGGGATGTGGGGGAGGAACAGAGAACCTTAGGAAGTAGGGAAGTAGTACCTTAATCCAGGAGCTCTGAGCGAGACAGAGGGGGTAAGACCGTCTGACCAGAGCTGAGGGGCCGGGCAGCGCAGGAGCATGGTGTCCCCTCCTTGATCTCTTTAGACCCTCATAGCTTTCCACCCCGGCACTGCCCCAGCCTCTGGGTTCCTGGGTTGCAGCAGCTTACTCTCCACCCTCAGTCAAAGCACATTCTCCAGGTCAGCAGCCCACAGCGTGACACCAACGGTCCAGGACCAGCGCCTCAGCACCCCAAGTCCATGGACAGGGCCACTCCCCATAACGCCTGCAGCCAGCACACCCCACGGACGTCCACGCTGTGGACACTAACACTGGAGCTCGGATCCAATGGGGTCAGGCAGACGTGAGACCCAAACAAGACAGGGACAGAGGGTCAGTTCTTCACCTTCACAGTTACTGGGTACTGTCACAGCTGTAGGGACTTCTAGCTATTACTTCATTAATTCAGCACCACACCCTGCCAACCACCTCCATTTTAAAAAGTAACACAAGAAAAATATTTTTAAATAAATAAATAAAAAGTAACACAAGGCTCAGAAAAGGTTCCTACACTCCAGTTTCACCACCTCGCTTCATGGAGTATCGCACCGCCAGGCCCCAGCCCCTCCCAGGGGGATGGAGGGTCCCGCAGGATGGGAACTTGTGAGTCCTGGGAGGGTGGCAGCTGTGGTGCCCCCCCCCCCCCCCCCCCGTAAAGAGATGCAGCCAGGCCTGAGGAGAGCCAGCAAAGCGTTTCCTTTCCACCAGAGCCCACTTCTCACAGCACATCACTGAAACAATTCACATCCGGAGAAGACGAGAAACCTACCGGGTCAAGTTTGAGGAGGGGGTTTCCTCTTTAGGAAAGTTTGAGCAAAAACAAACACTAACTCGGTCTACTTCTGAGCAGCACAAGCATCAAGACACACCTTAGCGGTGGTTGTTTTTCCGCAGCCACTGGAAAAAATCGGCTAACATTGAGCTCAGCAGCACTTTCCACAAGGTAAGTAACCCTCAGAGCCATGATGAGGTACTGTCACTGTCGGAATCCGGCTCAGCTTGGGGTCATCAGTCAAACCTCCAGACGCCTCCCCCTCTGCCCCACACCCCCTCAGTCACATCCCCTCCTACACTAATGAGAAATGGAGGAATGCGGTAGACAGAGAGGGGTGCAAAAGTGCGGATCCCCCAAGAACAGACCAAGAGCAGGCAAGAGGGCACACAGGCAAATGTTACCACAATGACGACAGAAACTGGACTTCTCCGTGCCACTTATGAGACCCTGGGCAGGAGGGGAAAATGATGGGCATGTCCTTATGACAGATGCAGGCAAACGCCAAACCCTACTGATGAGTAATTCTCAGAACCCGCTGTGCTAGCAGCACAATCCTCTTCAGGACTGAATGGCTCCAAAAGGTAGCAACGTGCAAAGAGGTTAGGAGCTGAATTTGAATCCAGCTCTGCCTCCTACTCTCTCTGCGATCCTGGTAAAAGGTCTCAGTGTCTTCCCATGTGAAAGCAGCACATGGCCTACACCTCAGAGGGTCATAACAAAAACGTGACTCCACAGCAAAGCACTCAGTATTGGACCAGACATGTCCTAGGAGCACAGTGGATGGTTATTTCACAGAGAAGGGACAGAAGCCAGAGGAAGCCAATGCTGGCCCCAAGTCTCTCATACCCATCCTTCACCCTCGATTAATATGTAAATCGGCTCCTTCTAAACGTGCTTCTGGAAACAGAGAATGAGAAGGGAGAAAGCCACATTCCTGGTGTTGAACGTTCACCAGGAATGACGTTCGGACCGGCAGCTGCTCTAGCGCCCTAAGCAGCATCCGGCCCTTCCCATCCTCCTGAGCTGCAGATAGCCTGCCTTGGCGGAGACCACTGATGGGAACCGAGTACCTGAAACCGGGCGACATGACCAGATCCAGGCCGTGGGAGACCTTCATCCTCAACCCCACCTTTCTTTTTCCTCCCTCCACTTTATCAGTCACTCCAGGCAAAAGAGAACAGGTCCAACAGCAGAACAAGCAAATGGGAGCCCGAAAGCAGAAAGAGTCAAGAGCCTAGTAAGATCTGGGTCCATGCGTTCCCCAACACTTAGGAAAAACCCTAGGCCCCTCACCACACTTGGAAAGCATACCCCAGTCCCAAGACTTAGAAAGATGTGGGGTTTTTTTTACAAATAGCAGGGAGCACAGGTGAGTAGGGCGCGAGGACTCGGGAGCAGCCAGGTATGAAGTCAGGCTGCCAGGGCCAGAGGTTTGGGCCGGGTGACAGTGGGGCTAGGGAGGGACCTACCTGTGCTGCTCTACAGCCTCGTTGTCAGGAAGATCCACCCCACACACGCTGCACGGCTCCCCGAGGGTCCGGCTCTCCGACTTCATGCCCACAGCCAGCTCACCCAGCTTGCTGAACAGCTCCCTCTGGATGAAGCCCTGCGGCAGCAGGCTCCCGTAGGTGCTGAAGTCCATGGAGACAGCCAGAGCAGGCTGCACCTGCACATGAAGCCCAGAGGACACCGACGATGGCATGTTCAGCACAGAGTCAGCCTTGTGGTTGGGCAACACGGAGTAGACGCCCAGATGTTTCTCTGCTGTGGGCACCAAGTGCTCCTGTCGGCCTGGGGGACCCTGGCCAGCCTCCGCGGGGGTTGGCAGCGGCTCGGCACTCTCCTCACGCCCATAGTGCAACTCCCTTGCACTGGTAATGACACTGCTTCGAGTTGGGGTCCCGGGCCCCTCTTTGCCCCTTTCCTCAACCTTGTCCCCCAATCCGCCTGAAATGCTGGACTCGGCTGTCCCAGGGCTGTCCTGGCTGGGCACCTCATCCACCTGCATCATCTCTGTCTTCACCTCAGCTACCCCAGGGAGCCGCCCAGCCCCAGCCAGAGTAGGTTCGTCAGGCCCTGCAGGGGGCTGAAGAGTTCCCTGCAGGAGAGACTGTCCGATGGTCATCAAACTGTCCACTGCGGCTTTGGTGGGACTCATGGCTGAAAGACCAAATGAGGTGGACATAGACGGGCTCTGGTCCGCCATGGGTCCGGGGAGGCTCTGCGCAGCCACACTGGCATACCCACTCTCCTCGCTGGAATGCTTTGAGATGAAGATGTTCTTGAGGTACCGAGACTTGCGGTCCTCTTCTTCCTCCACCCCACCATCCGCCATGGTGGCCTCCGTGTCATTGTCATCTGTGGCCTGGATGGTCTCCAGGATCTTCAGGCACTGCTCCTCCAAGTACTCGATTTCCAAGATCTCAGCGGCGTACAGCAGGTCATCCAGGTCCTCTGCCTTGGCTTGCAGCGTGGCCGTGTAGGCATACTCCAGGATCTGCTGGAAAGTCTTTGGCGAGAGGAAGTCCAGAGTGTAGTGCTGGCTGTTGCGGTGGAAGAGGATCTCAAACATCTTGCTGGTGCAGGCCAGCACGGTCCGGTGGGCATGGAACTCCTGGCTGTCCACCATGATGACCACATCACACAGCGTCCCGGCCAGCCGCATCTGGTTGGCCTTGCACAGGAGCCCCGAGGGGTGGCTGGGGTTCTGCAGCTGGATCATGCCCATCTTTGTCAGATCCATGGTGCTCCCTGCGGCTTAGGCATGAGGCTCTCTTTCCTTCCGGGCTTTGCGTGGTGGGGCAGGCTGAGTTTCGTGGGCCAATGGAGAGGGCTAGAAGGGAGAAAGGGGGAAAGAGGCAAAAGAGATGACAGAACAAAAGGTAGATTAGTCAGTGTCCTTAAAAGTAAGAATTCAAACAGTGCAAGCCCACCTTCATTCAGCCAGCAAGAGCATCCTGGAAATTTTAAGAGGGGAAGGGACTTCCTAGAAATCTAGGAGTCTGCCTTTACAAACCCACCAACGAGAGCAAAGATAAATTTCTGCCATAACATATGCCTAATTCACCGGTTGATGAAGTAAAATGAAAATTACAATGAAGTCCGCGGACCCCTGGTCTTAAGTCCAAGAGTGGGGGCGGGCAGGGGGGGTCCTGTGCCAGGCCAACATGTTAGGAGGAGGTGCCAGCACTTACTGAAAATCAGTAAGAACTGAGCCACTTCCTTTAGTCAATGTAAGCCCTCAATTTCACTCTCAACCCCCTGTGCAGCAAACTTCTTCAAGACAAAATTTGTCTTAACCCTGCTTCACTGTGGTAGCCCCAGGAGCAAAGCCACGCCTAGCTGGGCTAGCAGCCTGCAGTCTGGCCCACAGAAATCCAAGGGCAAGGGCTCTTCTCCAGGCCCATCCTAACACATGGGCGCATACTTATATACGATGCCTCACTAACCCCTGCCCACAGTGCCCAGCGGACAAGAGGATCTATAAAATGTAGGCGGACAGGTTGTGGAGGACCTAAGAAGAGAGATGATAGGAAATATGGACCCTTATAGCCAAGAGTGTAATCTAGGCATATGAACTCCAAGTGTGTCCCACGGGCTCTCTGGAGTGGGCAAGTCTTGTGACCAGGAGCAGCAACTGCTGCTGGGCATGGCTCCCGGTGCTAGAAGTGACACTGGCACCAGCATCTATGGTGCGAATTACAACCAGTATGAAGGGAAGACAGGGCTGGGAGACAAAGGCCTCCCCCACAGCAAGCTGTTCAGGATCAATAACAGGGCTCTGGGGCTCCCCCCGCCCCCTCCCCCAACCAACCGTTTAAAGATGTAAAAGACCTCGCAGGCCCAGTTCCCTCCAGCCTGTGCCTTGCTGTGGCCAAGACATGAACTGGGAGCAAAGGGGAACAAGGGTTCTCCCTAAATCTCCCAACGCTACTTGTTTCTGCCCCCAGAAGGAGCCCTACGGGTTCCAGAGCCTAAAGCTCCCACAGAAAGGGTAGTAGTATGTTTCATCAAGACCGTTGGCTGCCCAGCCCTGGGGTGGGGACTGAGGCCATTCATCCTCGCCTATGGCTTTTCCACAGACTACTTAGGGGTTTCCGAGAGCAATGCAAAGAATGGAAGCTGGGCTACTGAATTCCTTCCCCAAAACAAGCTCCTTGGGTCTCAAGGGAAATCAGGGTCAGTCAGCCGTCCCTCCGGCCCGCGGCTCAGCGCGGCGATCCTGGCGGCGCCGGCTGCAGCGCCCACCTCGGCGGAGCGGTGGAAAGCTGGCGCTAACCCGCCCGAGCTCTAGGGATCCACCGCGCTCTCACACACCCCGTTCCCAGCCACCCCCACGGAGACTTGGAGACGACTTCGGCAAACTTGGAGAAGCAACTTTTCCCGGGGATCCAGACGGCAGAAAGGAAGGGATCCGGTCTAGGGAAGAGGAAAAGCAAACGGGACCCGGACGAAAAGCTAGAGTCCGGGCGGGCCGTGCTCCGGGGCAAGAGCCGGCAGGAGGTGGACCGCCTCGCCGCTAAGGGGCAACACAAAAGCCCCACCGAGAGTTGTAGGAGGAAAGGCAAGAAGGGATCGGCCGGCCCTCCCTCGCCGACCCAGGGCCGTGACCCCCGGGAGCGAAGGGCAGGATCCCCGGCCACGAGCCGGCACCGCCAGCAGCGGTGTGCCCGGCCCAGGCACCGTGCGCGCGTCCTGGGGAGCGGGCGAGTGAGTCCGTGCTGAGTACGTCTGAGCGCTCCCGCGGGTCCGCAAGCGGGGGAGACCGTGCGCATTTCCAACGCCCGCGGGAGTGTCCCGGGGCTGTGAGGGCGAGCTGCGGGCGCGCCGGGTGGGAAAGGCTCCCGAACGCATCAGGTGCAGAGCCTGGCACCCACCAAGTGCGGCCGGGAGCGCACAGCCAGTTCCGGCGTCACGGCCAGTCCCGCCGGGAGCCGAAGAGGGCCCGGAGCCCTGGGCGCTGCGGAGCTCCGCCACGGCCGCCCCGCCGCTCCGCCACGGCCGCCCACCCTCCTAAAAAGAGGGGACCAAGTCTAATCAAGAAAAAATGGCCCACCACATTTTCCAAAGAGAAACAAAACCCAAGCGAGTCCCAGTCCTGCTCCCCTCCGCCCCCAGATCCACTCCTCGGATTCTCCGATTATAGCTTCCAAGCCGACCGGCGAATAAACACACAAATAAGCCACAACCCTCTCTCGCGCCCGCGCATCGGTCCGCATACATATGAGCACCCACCGCTCCCGGCACCCCCGCCGGCCCCCCGCGGTACAAAGCCTCGTGATCCCCAACCCTCCGCTCCCGCCCTCAGTCCCCGAAGACCGCTCGGCCCCCACCTCTCACCCCGACCGTGCCCTGGAGTGGAAAGGTTGGGGTGGCAGCTGTGCCCAAGCTGACAGTCGGGGCTCCCCCTTCTACCCGACCCCAACTGGCGGCGGCGGCGGCGGCTGCAGCAGCAGGAAGGGAACAAGCCGAATAAAATCAGGCGCAAGCCCAGCGGCCGAGTGGCCGAAGCGAATGCGCCCCCCAGACCTCTGCAACCCCGGGCGCCTCAGCAGAGGCTCTCACTGGGCAGCGCGCCCCTCCCCGACCCCCCAACTCACCGCTACCACGCCGGGCGCTGTGGGGTGGGCGTGCGTGCCTCCGGGGGTGTGCCAGTGTCGGGGAGCGGGGTTGCTGGAGAACTGTTGCTCTCGGTATCACGGCGGCAGCGGCGGCGTCGCCCGGCAGTTCGCAGTACCCGCTCTCATCGCCCTCAACTCCTCTCTGCTGTGAGGTTAGCAAATCACCACCGGCTTCGGCGCCTCCGCCGCGTCCCACGTCAACGCCGAGCCCCCTCCCCTGCGAGGCCCCGGCGCCTCTCCATCTTTAGTGCTGGCGGCGGAGCCGGGCTCCCTGCCCACAGCTCCCCCCTCCCGCTGTCCCCCGGCTCAGCCCGTCCCCACCCCACACACACCTCCCCCGCACTGGGCGCACGCTCCCGCCCCACCCCTCCCCTCCCCTCCCCTCCCATCCCCTCCCTTCCGCGCGCGGGGATCCAGGCTTCGCCTGACATCTAGCTGCTGCTGGGGCGCCGGCGGCCGTCGTCACCGGCCAAGCGGAAAGGAAAGGAGCTCACGGAGGAGAGTGCCAGGGGCTCGGAGCCCTTAGTGGGGCAGTAAAGATGAGGTGCGGGGGCCAGCCCCCGCTTTCAACCCCCAGGTTTTTAATTTCCCCTGGACACGGTTTCGCCCCTGCTGCTCCAGGAGGGGAGTTTCGTCCCGGGCTCCAATGTTTGCCCCAGTTCCGTGCGTGTCATCTCGCCTTTCACTTTTGCTCCAGGCTCAGGGCTGCACCCCCTGTAACCCGAGGTCTGTTTGGGAAGGTCGCCTTCCAAGCCCAAGCTCAGGCCCTGCGTGCCTGCCGGCCGCCGTGTGTCTCTGGGCGAGGAGCTACCGAATTGCCGAGAAGTCTCCCGGCGCAGGATTCGCGGGCCCTGGCGAGCCAAGTGCCTGAGGGTCCGCGGGATCCGTCCCTGGAGGCAGACGTCCGAATTGGGCTGTCGCGATCCCTGGGGACTGAGGTCGAAGCCTGAGAGAAACTTTTATCCTCCTCAGTCTCACGCGTGCCCTCGGCTGTGCCCCCCAAGTGACCTGGTTGGAAACAGTTCCCGAGAGCTGCGCCCCGCTCAGCGCAGTCTCCAGGAAGCGGTGGAAGCTTGCCGAAGTCCAGGCCGGCAAAGCGCCCCCTCCCGGCGGGCCGCTCCACTTCAGAGTGGAGATCACTAACCTGGGGGTAGAGCATCCAGAAGAAATCTTTCCTCCTCGGCGGCGGGGAGCCCCCACTGCCCCTTCCCCTGGAGCGTGGCGAAGCTAGGGGGCAAAAGAGTGGGAAGCGCACAGCTGCGTAAGGCAGGGGTGACCCACTAACGTTCAGGAGCAGAGGCTGAGGTGGGGGTGGGGAGAGCTATCTCTGGGTCTGTGGACAGTCAGCCCCTCAGGTCATGCAGTCTTAGCAAAGCCGTGTTTCAATCAGGGAGTCCTGAGTCTCCACATTCCGTCCCTGGCACGCGGGCGGGTCAAAGGTCTTCCGCAATACTCACGTATAATCGCCTCCCGATGTGTGCCTCTGGCACCGCGCCAGGCGGAGAGTCCGGCCCAGGAACTGTAGGGTCAAGAAAGGTGGCAGAAACCAACTAGAGACAAAAATCCGCTTCCGGGTGCGAAAGGCCAGAAGGCAGAGTTTACAAATCAACTGATCTGGGTTCCCAAGACTTAGGACAGGCAGTTCCATCCCAGCCAGCACTGCTCCGGCCTCTCTTCCCTCCAGGACAGTGCTGGGACCTGCAGGGTCCGGGAAGGGGAGAGGGCAGCCGGGGGCAGAGAAGCCACTTGGAACCACAATGCCTACCTGGTGCCCGGGAAAGCCCAGGCCCTGGGTGTTCTTTTCGTTAACAATAAAGAGCAATCCTGTCATAGATGACTTTTCTAGCCAAAGACCATGCAGTCTGTAAGAGGAAAGAGATTTCAAGAAAGTTAAGAAAACTGGTCTGCTAGGAGAGCAAATGGGGAGAGATGTCAGAAGAGGAGAAAAGGCCCTCCTACTGCCTCATCTCGGGAAATAGGGAATCCTTACACTTGTGTTCCTGGTGCCTTCTGAAGCTTACGGCCTGGCTGTCCACACCACTGCCAGCCACTCCCAAATGCAGTCTCAGGAGAAGCACACTCTTAGCCCTTGGTCCTAGGCCTATTAATCCTCAAATCAGAGAAAGAGAATCTCTGGGAACAATGGGAGAGAAAGAACAATTCCTCCATGGCTCGGACTCCCCCACCGCCATACCATACTCACTCTATGTGAAAATCTCCCTTGCTTCATAAACTCTGCCATTAAAAAGCCCAGCCCTTGTTAGTAAGTGTTAAAGAGAGATTAATGTCTGAGTTTAAGAGGTGGAGAAGGTAACAAAAAGGAGGAAGGCAGGCTGCATGCCAGCGCTGGGCTCTGAGCATTTCCACTTAGCGCTGGAGGCTGGCTGCACAGCAGTTTGATAAGGTTTATTGGGCCCAGATAACGCGACAGCAGCTCCACCACCAAAACTGGCACCGTTTACAGCCAGAGCTACGTCCTTGGAGCCCAGGAAGGCTGATGAGAATCCCCAGTTCAGAGATTTCATATGGCAGCACCTAAAGCAAGCAGGATGGAAAATTACAAGCGTTCTCTCTCTCTCTCTCTCTCCCCATCTCTCATATATATTTGTACTGATTTCTTTTTTCTTTTTTATTTATTTGAGAGAGAGAGGAAGGGGGAGAGAGAGAAACATGGATTGGCTGACACCATGCACACACAACTGGGATGGAACCCGAAACCTGACTATATACCCTGACCAGGAATTAAACCCCCTACCTCTTGGTAGTGGGGACGACACCCTGACCAACTGAGCCACACCAGCCAGGGCTTTCCTTTTTTTCTTGAAGGGTAAGGGAAGGGAAGCTGGGACATCAGTCCTAAAAATAGAAGAGCCCTCAGTCTGGAGGGAGGTCATGCTGGAGACAAGGGAACAGATGATTTCACTTTTGGATGGAATTCTATTGCCAAATCTTCCTCTTTTATTCATATACCTCCCACTGGTAGCAACCGGCCAGAGCTCCGCTTGTGGAAAAGGAGGGTGTGTAGGTCTAAGGGATCTTACAGGGAGGAGACAGTAGGAACAATAACGCATTCTGAGCACTGACTAGGAACCTTAACACATTACCTATGCTGTTTTATTTAATGCATGTAACAGCCCTATTCAGGCAGGTACTATTATTTCCCCCATTTCTGCAGATAAGAAAAGAGGCTCAAAGAGATGAAGAAGTGTGTTATCCAAGACTATAGAATTTATGAAACATCAGAGCTGAGACTTAAAATCCGACCATTCTGACTGCAAAGTTCTTAACCTTAGATTATACGGCCTCCAGTGGGGTAGAATAGGGGAGCCAGGGCTTTTAATTTCCTTCTCTTCTCCACCCAGGCCAAGTGCTGTGCCGCAGAGGGCCAAACAGTTCTCCGTGGAATCAGACCCCCCCCCCCCTGCCCCGGGGTAAATAGACTCACATCCGCCAGGATCTCTGCTCTTTCCCTCCTTCCTCAAAATCGCAGGCAGAAGTTGAGGAGGAAGTTTTGAATTACAATAAAACTTGACCTAAACAGATACCCAGGAAGAAGGCTATAAGGTGTTTTGAGTATTCTGATTGAGTATTAATGGAATGTAGTAACTCATTTTATTCCAGCTCCTCATTTGGAAATAGTTTTTAAAAAGGTAAGCTTTCTTACCGTGATAAATAATTCAAGGACTCATACCTTTGGGGAGAAAAAGTACTTTGCATTTCCCCAAACCTCGTGATGAGTGGGGCAGGAAGCTTTTGCAGAGAAAGACACAGGCGGTGGAGCCCGAGTGAAGGCAGTCCCCACTATAACGGAGAGCTCCAGGCTGCCACTGGGGGGGACCTGGCATTCTCGTGCTCTCAGATCACCTCACTGGGGCCCCTCCGGGAAGACACAGCAGACCTTTTCTGACGGCAAAGGACATTACAGTACTTCAAGGTCATCACTGCAGATATCGCCTAGCTAGATGCAGATGAGGTGAAAAATTAGGCAGTCTGCTCAGTGTGGCTCATTGGTTGAGCGCCTCTGCTTCAATTCCAGATCTCAGGGCACATGCCTGAGTTTCGGGCTTGATCCCCAGTAGGGGGCATGCAGGGGAGGCAGTGGATGTTTCTATCTCTCCTTCTCCCTTCCTCTCTGTGAAATCAATAAGAAACATTTTTTTTTTTAATTAGGCTGAGTCCTGGCGGGTAGCTCAGTGATTAGAGCATCAGCCTGTGGACCAAAAGGTGGCAAGGTTCGATTCCGGTCAAGGGCACGTACTTCGGTTGCAGGTTCCCTAGCCCCCGGTAGGGGCACATGTGGGAGGCAGCCAAACTATGTGTCTCTCTCACATGAATGTTTCTCTCTCCCCCTCCTACCTCCCTTTCTCTCTGTCTAGAAATCAATGGGAAAGATATCCTCATGTAAGGATTATTTTTACAAAATTAGGCAGGGTCGAATTTGTCCTCGATGCATTTAGGATGGGGCAAAAGTAGGCTTACAGTTGCTCATATGGAAAAAATACAACAATAAAGTGTTTTATGTACTCATAACTGTGAACCTACTTTTGCCCCACTCGGCATGTTAGTATGTTTCTTTGGTGTTTGCGTTTTTTAAAATGTTAATTCTTTTTTTAAAAAATATTTTTATTGCCGAAACCGGTTTGGCTCAGTGGATAGAGCATCGGCTTGCGGACTGAAGGGTCCCGGGTTCGATTCCGGTCAAGGGCATATAACTTGGTTGCGGGCACATCCCCAGTGGGAGGTGTGCAGGAGGCAGCTGATCGATGTTTCTCTCTCATCGATGTTTCTAGCTCTCTGTCCCTCCCCCTTCATCTCTGTAAAAATATCAATAAAATATATTTTTAAAAAAATATATATTTTTATTGATTTCAGAGAGGAAAAGAGATGGAGAGAGAGAGAAAAAAAAACATCAATGATGAGAGACACATTAATTGGTTGCCTTCTGCATGTACCCCGACCAGGGGTGGGGTGGAGCCTGGAACCGAGGCACGTGTCCTTGACTGGAATCGAACCCAGGACCCTTCAGTCTGCAGGCCGATGCTCTATTCACTGAGCCAAACCAGCCAGGGCTAAATGTTAATTCTCTTATGTCACTTCCTTAGATCCCCTCTCCAAAAAACAGAGGAGGAAATAATCCAATGACTTGTGGATTCTGGTTAGTTGAAGCCCAGAAGAGCAAATAAGAAGATGATTTCTTTGATTAATAATAGCCATCTTCCTGCCCCCTGTGGAGTCCTGGTTAGTGGTGTTTACAAACGTGCGCTTCTTCTCCGGATTCTAAGGACACCCTTCCTCTCACCTTCAGGGCAGAGAGTGACTTTTCATAGGGGGAACAAGAAGAGTTATTTCTCTTAGCCCCTGAGGCCTTGGCTTACTGCAACCCCAGATCTTGTGCTTCAAGAAGAGAAAGCGTTTTCTACCCTCTCTCTCTGGCATATTGCAAATGGTGTTGGGACCTCATGTTGTCAACTCAAATAGCAAATCTGAGTTGTTATTAGTGCAAAGATGCCCTGAAGGGGTAGGCAGTGTGGATGAAATCTGCAACGGATGTTATGGAGAAGTGTGTTTATAATTATCATGGAATTTAATGTATACTGGGACCAGATGATGGCTGCCATTTAAAAAAGAGATGCTTAATGAGAGAGGTCCCTTAATGACAGGCAGCAGGGCCCAGGTTGTTATGGAAGAAGCACACAGTTTCATTGGGTGTCACAAACCATGGGAAGCACACAGTTTCATTGGGTGTCACAAACCATGGGGCCAGGTTTTACGGGACTCCTAACAAAGCTTTGGGGTGAGACAGAGCAGCCATTGCTGCCAGCTGTTGGGCATCATGTCTTCGTGTTGTCTTTGAAACATCATTTGCATGGAAGAGAAAGGCATTTTCTCCCTTTGCAGACACATAAGCACCAACACACAGATCCTGAGCCAACATTTATTAGTTTTTGGTGATTCTGGAAATCTGCCTTGTTCTAAGAAAGTCAGCTTCACTTTTTTTAAAAAAATATATTTTATTGATATTTTACAGAGAGGAAGGGAGAGGGATAGAGAGTTAGAAACATCGATGAGAGAGAAACATCTATCAGCTGCCTCCTGCACACCTCCCACTGGGGATGTGCCCACAACCAAGGTACGTGCCCTTGACCGGAATTGAACCTGGGACCTTTCAGTCCGCAGGCCGACGCTCTATCCACTGAGCCAAACCGGTTTCAGCTCAGCTTCACTTTTAAAACTAAAATTTTGTAGCTGTCCAGGGGTGCGGTTCCATACAGTGTGCATGAATTGGAGCCTCCGGGCATTGCACCGAAAATTAACCCCCAAGTCCTCAGCAGAAACAGGGGCTTTTCTGACACTTTGGTGCGTCACTGTGGAGAGGCCAGGAAGAGGAAAGTATGTAACATTTTCTTAGGCTAGTTAACTTTAAATAGCTAACTGTTTAACATGTGAGGTGTTTACAGGTACAGATTTCAGTTTCTATAGATTTCAATCCGTGGCAGCTGTGTTACAACAGGAGTGCCACAGTTATGTACAAAGCCTGGAGGGATGTGCAGGGGAGTGTCACACTCATTGGAGGTGCCTCTGGAAGCACCACAGTCCATAAAGACAACGTGTGTCTCAGTTGCACTATTCTATATATTTCTCCCCTGACGGACCTGAGTGCCGTATGTGCATCCTGACCACCCCCTGCACGGTGCGTTTCTGGAAGACAATGTCTCAATCTTGTTCAATTTAATATTTCCATTCCCAACCCTCAGAGTAGAGTATATATCTGCTCTGAATGAACTAATTGAATGAATGAACATATACACCAATTCAGGAGAGGAGGTACTATTCTGTATCCCAATATTTAGGGCAGAACTTTTTATAGCTATGTGTTTTTTACTCAGCCTTGAAAAATCAGTGGGATATAAATAAGGGTTGGGGGAAGCTGTTGAATTGAATTGTATACAGCTCTTTAAGGATATAACAGGGTTATATTCCAATTTATGTCTCATTTAGGGGCCTAGGACCAAGCTTTTCTCAGTATTCTAGGGACACATTAATAAATATTTATTAAATTGCATTGAATAAAATGAAGTGATTTGAAATGCACCACTCATTACTCCCACAGGGGCCTTGTACTCCAGCCCCACGTAGCTATTAGTTACCCAGCCAGGCCTGAGAAGAGAGCCTCTGGCCTCCTGCTAAGGACGCCAGTGGGTGTAGGACTGCTGACCGGACACAGCACTAGCCTATGAGACATGAGTGTGCACAAGTGTGAGCAGTTAGCGCTGCTGTTACCAGGTGTGGCAGAGCCTGGCCAGCCGTTCTGCACAGGCCTTCCCGAGAGCACATGGGTTACATTTTCCATTTGACCTTGCTGTTAGGGACAGGCCATGTGACTGAGTTCTGGCCAACGTTTGAATTGTGAGCAGACGTTCAGTGTGCCACTTCCAGAACTGGGCCACAAAAACTCCCACGTGGAACCCTCTATGCCCTTTTCCTTCTGTGACTTGACCCCATGACCATATAGATAGTTACCTTGGAAGTTAAGTGATGAAGATGGCAGAGCCATGATGGAAAAAGCCTGGATCCCTGAATTGCAATTTGGATGATAGCTGCTTGCCTAGTAAGAACACCCATTGTGGACTTGATATAAACAAGAAATAAACCTTCGGTGTGTGTGTAGAGTTTGCCAAATAAAACTCAGGACACCCAGTTTAATTTTAATTTTAGACAAATGATAAATAATTTTTTAGTATAAGTATGTCCCAAATACTACACAGAGCAGTTACACTAAAAAAACACCAAAAACCAAGAAGAAAACCAAAACGGTATCTGAAATAAAAATTTAAATTGGTCTTTTTAAAAAATCCAGCTACCCTAGTTTTTTAACTATTATATATTGGGGGTTGTTTATTATAGGAGCTAGCATTACCTTAATGATCACTTTGTTTCATTTGACAGAAGCAGCAGGGCCACCGGGTCTGAGCTGGAATTCTGGCCTCGTCACAGTTTGGTTATACATACAGCAGGTCCATCCAGAGACCGGATCATCCTGTGTGGACAGGGCCAAGGCAGAAACTGGGAAATATCCTAACAGTTTCCATGAACCTATTTCTCTCCACTTGCCCCTTCCCTTAGACTATGAGCTCTGTGGGGACAGGGTGACTATGGGTTTTACCTCTGTGTCTGCTGCACTTGGCACACGGTAAAAGTAAAAGTTGAGAGTTTCGTTTGTGACGGGAAAGCAGATAGGAAGGCATCTTAATGAGGATCTCTCTGAGACCTTAGGGAATAAAGTTAGAACTGTTGAGAACACTGTCAAGTCAGTGATCTCCTCATCCTCCACTTCCTCCTTTGTCCTTAAACACCCAGTGCAGCATAAAGGCTGAGAGCCTGGGCTCTGATTCACTCACAGGGGTCTCTGTTCAGATACCACCACCTCTTAGGTCCTGGGTCATCTTGGGTCAATTACTTGAGCTCCCTGAGTTGAGGTGTCCTCATCTGTATTCTGGGGACAATAATGGACCCACCTCACTAGACTTGCCAGGAAGATGCCCAAGGTGGCCCACAATAAAAGATCTGAAAATGTTAGCTGTTCTTAGCAATGACATCAGGTAACCTTTCTTTCCATCCTCCTCCTACAAAATGCCTTATGAAAATTGGGAGTAAAGTCTTGTGATAAATTTTAAATCTTTTTTTTTTTTGTAAGTTCACTATTGGTGTATAAAAATGCCATAGATTTCTTGTAAATCTTTTTAAGAGTGAAAGGTGATCTGTGAGTATTGACATAATCGGAGCTTTGAGCATCTGTTTGTGGCCTTATTCTCCCACTCTTGTCCCCTTCATTGGGTTGGGATGAGGCCAACAGGCAAATGCTGAGGGAGGTGGGGAATGCAGGAGGTGGTGGTAATTTTCACCTTGTCGCATGACGTGTTTATTAGTGTGTATGTACGTTAAGCACAGCAGCCTGGTTTCCTTGCGTTAAATAGCAGTCATGCCCAACTGGCTCTCCATGTACCATTACTCCAAGTGATTGAGCCAATTTCTCTCTCTGCCATGAGTTTAAGTTGTAAACTTCTCAGCCAGACGGGGGGCAATGCTGGGCTGCCTCTTGTGATCATTATTAACCTTTAGGGTTATGCTTACAAGACCCAGGGGTCTGTGGAGAAGCCAGGATGAGGCAGGTGCAGACTGCGGACTCCCCACAACCCCCTGGGTCCAGCCTACACATGTGCGTGCACTCTGGCCTTGCAAAGAGGCTGCTGCCTGCCAGCCAGATGTGTGGTCCCTTGTGAGGGGGCCTGGTGGTATGCTGGTGTCCTGTGCTCCGTTTGGCTGAAGATAGGAAGGGGAGTGGTGAAAGCTGGAAAAATTGTAAAAAGCTGGGTGCCTCGATACTCAGAAGTCATTTGCCAGTTGTAATTTTGTCTCTTTTCCATATATTTATTAGCCAGATCTTAAATTATCCAGCGGAGACCTGCAGGGACAGTGGCCACCTCCTAGTTGCCTGCTAATTCACCTGGACCAAGTATATTTTGCATAAAATACAAGAGAGCCAAGAATAACAGGGAGCTACAGAGCTGTTAGAACTCATATATGGGTCTCAGATCCAAACCTGTCACTTCATAGCATGTAAATTTGGCAGATTTCCTAAGTCTTGACTGCAATGAGGATACCTAGGATACCTAATGTCTCTGTAACCACAAAGAAGTTAAGAAACTTGGCCATGAACCCACAGCTCCTAAGGGACAAAGCTGGCATAGAAACTAAATCTACCAAATTCCCAAACCTGCCTCTTTCCTGGGTACCTTCTCCTACACCCCATGTTTAGGGGAGCAGGAGGCAATTCCCAGTGAGAAAGGTGCCACTAGGACTGGAGAGGAGGCCCACATCTCCCCGTCTGTGCTTTTAGAGAGAGAGAGAGAGAGAGAGAGAGAGAGAGAGGACGCGAGGGGGAGGGGGGGGAACATCAATATGAGAAAGAAACATCGATCAGTTGCCTCCCGCCCGGGACCACCGAACCACAACCTGGGCGCATGCCCTGACCTGGGCACCTGCCTGACCCAAATGCAACCGGCGACCTTTTGGTGCACGGAAGACGTTCCAGCTGAGCCACACCAGTCAGGGCCCAGTGGTGCTTTTTAAAGCCACCTCTTATACCCTGTGTGAAAGAAGCAATAGGCTAAGATCACATATGATTTTGGTGAAATCATGTTAGATTTCAGTAAAAAATAATTAAAAGCCCCCCCACTCCTTTGCCCATGTCTAAAATTAAAATGCCAAAAGTGCTACCAGGAAGAGAAATTTGGTGAAAAGCAGGAAAGCCTATAAGCTGACTGCAGGTCAGGGTTTCTCTGGTTGACAAGCCCCATTCCGCAGGAGCTCTGAGGGAAGGCACCCAGTGAACTGTACACATATTTCAGTGTTTAGAAGCTCTTTTCAAAGACTTCGTATCTCCCCAGAAAGAGACTTTTCCTTCTATTGAGTTTACTGCCTATTGAGTGCCCGCAGAAACAAGAAAAAAACGTAATCATGAAGGACGGTCCTTTTTTCTCCCCCAACATCTCTTTGGAATGTTCAGAAATGTTTACCTATTGATTGGTTTTCTCTTGGGCAGATTGGAGAGAACATGGTGAAATCATAAAAACGCTGGCTTTCTGGTCAGAAGACCTGGATTCAAGGCCAGCTCTGCCCAACTTCCTGTCTAAGTAACCCTGGCTGAGTGCTTCTGTGTCCTCCTCGCAAATGGAGATGTCACAGGGGGAACGTTTCTAACCATTTCTAAGTGCTTGCCCAGCTCTCTGAGAAGAGCCCTAAGGCCCGTCTCTGGTGTCCTGCCTGGCCTTGAGCAAGTTGCTTTCCCGCCTTGGGGCCCAGGTACCTTGTGGAAAATATGAAAATACTGGACCCTCTTATGGCCACGCGCACTCTAGCTTCTGACATTCTATAATGCTCTGTGAACTCTGTCAGCTACACCAGAATTAGGTGCTAGCACCTTCTGGCTGAGGCACGTTCTGATGTGGGTGTTTAAAGTAAGTGGTCTCCCCCTTGCCGGTTTGGCTTGATGGATAGAGCAACGGCCTGCAGACAAAAGGGTCCCAGGTTTGATTCCAGTCAAGGGCTCATCCCTTGGTCACAGGCTCCTCCCCAGAGGCAACCAATCGATGTGTTTCTCTCACATTGATGTTTCTCTCTGCCTTTCCCTCTCCCTTCCACTCTCCCTAAAAATCAATGGAAAAATATCCTTGGGTGAGGATTAACAAAAGAATTTAAAAAAAAAAAAAAAAAAGGAAGTGGTCTCTCTTTATTATAGCTTCGATTCCTATCATGAGGGAACCAAAGTATTGGGAAACCACCTACCTCCACACAGGAACAAGCAAAGTGGAGGAGGAAAGAGAGAGTGCTCTGGGCTTCAGCTTGGGCAGGAAATGGCAAGGTGCTTCTGCTGGGGAGGGCTCTCTGTGGTTCTAAAAAGAAAAGGAAATATCAGTGTGAAGCCATGGCCAGGTCATAGAGGAAGGAGGGGGGATGGGGCATGGCAACTGTAGTTAGGGGAATGTTTAGCTGTGACCCAAATAAGGTGTCCTGGGTACAGAGAGGGGGATGGAGAATTAGGTACAGACATAGATACAGATATAGACCTGCCACTTTGAATCAGGTCTAGAGACGCATTTGTTCCTCTGGTGCAGAAATCCTCTCCAAAATTGTACACCTGACACTAAGCAGATAACATAACTGAAGGGTGCTAGTTCCCACCTCAGGGCCTTTGCACTTGATGTCTCATCCTCCCCCTCCCACCATGCAAGTCTCTCCTCCCAGGGACATCCTGCAGCTGCCTGGGCTGAGCCTCCTGCCCCCTAGAGCCTCTGCAGGGGGGGGGGGGGGAGCTGTTTCCTTTGTGGACCTGCTTGTTTGTTTCCTGGCCCCCTCCCTGGAGCCCCCCTAGCTTCCCTCTGGTTAATGTAAGTTGCACGAGGGCAGGGGTGGACTCTTCCCCTTTGTATCCACAGCACCTGGAATGACTATGCCTGTGTATAGTGGACTCCTAACAAATGTTTGTTCAAAGAATGAAAGAACAAAACAAGGTAGACGTTTAAACAAACAGGCAGCTGTTGCTGAGAATGAGGGATCTGAGCCCAAATAATGAACAGGCTGGGAAGTGAGAGGAGTGTGTCCTTCCCCAGGCTCCGAGGTGCCCATGCTGATTGAGCTGCACCTATTTTTACTGCTACTGTTTCCAAAGGAAACACTGAGGCAGCGTGACATCCCACTCTCCCAGGGTGTGCCAGCCAAGGCCAAGGCAAAACAAGCGGCAATGCCTGGAATTTGTACAGCCCTGTGCCCAGTACTTTCACATCATTTTTACAGTTTTATAGATGAGGACATACAAGTTCATAAAGAGTTAGGACCTTAGAGCGTTGACCTGAGGACTGAAGGGTCTCAGGTTTAATCCCAGCCAGGTCAGGGTGTCTCTCTCTGTCTCTTCCTCTCCCTTCCACTTCTCTCTAAAAATCAACAGAAAAACATCTTCAGGTAAGGATTAACCAAAAAAGAGGATTTAGGGCTTAGATCCAGGTCTGCCCACAGCTAGTGTTCTTGCCTTTGCATTTAAGCATTTTACAAATGAACACAGGCTTGCCTCCTGGGGCTGGTTAGCAGGCCAGGAATAGGGTGAGCAGGTGAGGCACCCAGGGCGCAGAGTTTGAGGAGGCATCACCTCTAGGCATTTGCCTGATTCTAAGAGTGGTGCCTGCTTAGATATTGCGCTCTAGGCACCACACTGGCCCTGCTCATTGGAGCGTCCTGCAAATTTCCTCTCGTGTCATATGGAACTTCTTTGTCTAGAAACATCGGCAAAATAGCTAGAGTGCAGATTGGTCTGGGGAGGATTGGGCGCACTTTGTTTGTTTCTAGCTGCCTCTTAGCAACCTTTCCTTCAAATGGCCCCTGGAATTGTTTTTCTAAGGACAGATCTGTGTCACTCCTGGAATGAAAACCTTCAGTGGTTCTTCTCGTGTCCTACACTTAAGAAAAGAAAGGCCGTGGCATGGCCTTAAGACCTTTACAGGCGGGCACCATTCTGCCTCCTGAGCGATGTCCTGCTTCCAGGGCTTCGGACAGGCTGTGCCTCCTGCCCTTTCCTGTCTGTCTGAGACAAGGCCATTGCCCTTCAAAGTCTACTTTCAAGGTCACCTGTGCACAAGATGGCTCAGGAATTAGAGCAAAGCTGATGTGAACTTAGCTCCTCACTGGTGGTCGCATGGGTAGTCTGGTCTAGGAGTGTAGTCCAAGGCTGAAGGCTGAGACTTAGCAAGTCAGCCAGGGCCTCCCAGGGCTCCTTCCCCACATCCCTGCACTGAGGGGTGGGAGGGCACCTTCAGAACCCAGCCGGGCAGTGCTAACTTTACAGCCCAGCTAAGTGTGACTCCACCCTTTAAACCAACTGGTTTATATTTTCCTGTGGCAATGTGGCTCCATGTTGATGGTAATGAAATGAAAGCAGCTTCCCAAGCGCCCTGAGACCTCTCCATCCACCGAGGGCCTGTTTGTGGATTTTGTCCTTCGTCATCCAGGCTCCCAAAGCCTCCAGGGTCAGGGATGCGGAACTATCTTGTACTTTAATAAGTGGGCTCGGCCCAGCCTTCCTCCTGGCTCTCCTCCTCCTCACTTTTGGTCAAAGTTAGCGGTGGGGAACCTTTTTTTTTTTTTTACCAAGGGACATTTGGATGTTTATAATACCATTCGCGGGCCATACAAAACTATCAACTTAAAAATTAGCCTGCTGTATTTGGTCAAGCATGTCATTAACTCACTCCTAATGCCTTGGCAGGGCCAGACCAAATGATTTTGCAGGCCTTACACATCCCTTGGGCCAGACGTTCCCCGCCCCTGGTCTAAATGCTCATTTATTCGCTTTCCTTCCTCTTTTGTGTCTTAACTTATCTGTCTCCTTTGCATGATCTTGAGAATCAAGCCAAATCTGGCTGACATTTTGGCCTGGTCTCCCCAAGGAACTCAGATCTAAGATCTTCATTCCTGGAAAGAAAATTTATGTACATGTTGGTTTGGGAGAGGCACTAGCGAAGAAAGAGTATGCATCTATGTTGTAATAATCCTATCTAATAAAAGAGTAATATGCAAATTGACCATCACTCCAACACACAAGATGGCTGCCCCCATGTGGACACAAGATGGCCACCACAAGATGGCCAGCAGGGGAGGGCAGTTGGGAGGGACCAGGCCTGCAAGGGAGGGCTGTTGGGGGCGATCAAGCCTGCAGGGGAGGGCAATTAGGGGTGACCAGGCTGGCAGAGGAGGGAAGTTGGGGGCAACCAGGCCTGCAGGGAAGGGCAGTTAGTGGCAAACAGGCTGGCAGGGGAGCAGTTAGGCATCAATCAGGCTGGCAGGGGAGTGGTTAGGGTTGATCAGGCTGGCAGGCAGAAGCGGTTAGGGGCAATTAGGAAGGCAGGCAGGCGAGCAGTTGGGAGCCAGCAGTCCTGGATTGTGAGAGGGATGTCCTACTGCCCGTTTAGGCCCGATCCTATCGGGCCTAAACTGGCAGTCAGACATCCCTCGTGGGGTCCCAGATTGGAGAGGGTGCAGGCTGGGCTGAGGGACACACACCCCTGTGCACGAATTTCATGCACCGGGCCTCTAGTAACTATAATAATAAACAATAAGGACACCCACATTATGTGCTGAGTAATTTTTCATGCTTTTTCTTATGGAGCCTCCCAACAATCCTAAAAGATAGGAAGTGCTCAGCTGGTGGGGCTCTGTGGTTGAGCATCGACCCATGTACCAAGAGGTCATCAGTTCAATTCCCAATCAGGGCACAAGCCCAGGTTGCAGGCTGGATCCCTGAGGCCATACAGGAAGATGTTTCTCTCTCACCGATGTTTCTATCTCTCCCTCTCTCTCTAAAATCAATAAAAACATATTTTTTTAAAAAAAGATAGGTTGAGACTGCTGTATACCCATTTCAAAGTGATTCTTGTTATACCCATTTCCAAATGAGAACGTTTAGGCCCAGAGCGTTACCTACTTAGCCTAAGGAGGGCTGGTGTCCAGGTGGGCCTGACAGGCTTTAGCTCCAGCTATTTGGGAGTCCCTGAACTAGTCATTTCACCTCTCTGCACCTGTGACAGAAATAAGAAGAGACAGCCCTCTTACTTTATAGGATAGGTTGGATACCTAGGATAAGGAATGTGAAGTGCTCTAGTATTAGTAATTATCCTTACTAAATATTTTTTTAAATATTTTTATTATTTCAGAGAGGAAGGGAGAGGGAGAGAGAGATAGAAACATCAACCAGGGCATGTGCCCTGACCAGAAATCGAACTGTGACCTCCTGGTTCATAGGTTGACTCTCAACCACTGAGCCACACCAGCTGGACTATCCTTATTAAATCTGAAACCCCATGAGATTTAGGATAGGAGAGAAGTACATAAGACACTGGACATTTTTTATTACATGTGAAACTTATTTATATGTGTCTTTGTTTTAATTTGAGCCTGTATTCTCTATCTGGAGAGATCCTTTACATTCTAGGATCTTTGGTTTGCCTGTAGAACTTTATGCTCCTCCAAAGATGGTTCTTTTTGAACCTCTGACTACTCCGGAGTTAAGTAGACAAATACATGATCCCCATTCTGCAAGCAAGAAAACTAAAATAAGAAGTTGCTGTCAGGAGATTGCTCAGAGCGGGGATATCCTGACATCTACTCTGGGCCAGGGACCATGAGTATAGATGGGCAGGGCCAGGTGGGGTGGGGATAAGGAGCCACTCCCAGTTCATCAGAATATTCATATGCCCCTCATTAAACATCACTTGTATCAAACTCTAAGATGTGAGCTGTGGTTAACTAGTTGTCATAATGTGTGTTGTTGTCATTTAAATAAGTGGTTTTAAACATTTTAATTTTGTCATTTTCTCTTTGTATTTTGGACACAATGCAGCTTTTCAATGTCAAGCAGTTTCTGAGATCTCCATTGGCCCTCGGGCACTTTGCCTGGAGACATCCCCAGGGAAAGTAATGCCATTACCTTCTCTTCCATTTTGAGGTGGAGGTTTGGAGCTTTGGCCAGACAGATCTGAATTCAAATCCTATCTCTGTCACTTACTCTACACTGAGTGGCCAGATTATTATGATCTCTGAACGCATAATAATCTGGCCACTCAGTGTATTTCTATCTCAAATGGATACCAAAAATATTCTAGACTTTTGCTGGAGATCAACCACCTATTTGCCCTGAGCTTTCTATCAGTCAGTGCAAAGGGGAAAACTGATCAGGTGCACGATTTATAGTTTTTTGATATCAAATAAATGAGGTACTCAAGAGAAGTACACTGAGTGGCCAGATTATTATGCGTTCAGAGATCATAATAATCTGGCCACTCAGTGTATAACTCTGTGTCCCGGGAAATTGTTTAAGTTCTCTGACTCATCACCCAGCCGGCGTGGCTCAGTGGTTGGTCTATAAACCAGGAGGTCATGGTTCGATTCCCAGTCAGGGCACATGCCCGGGGTACAGGCTCGACCTAGTGGGGGACATGCAGGAGGCAGCCAATCAATGAATCTCATTATTGATGTTTCTATCTCTGTCTCCCTCTCCCTTCCTCTCTGAAATCAATTAAAAAAATGTTTTTTAAATAAATAAATTCTCAGACTCACCTGTAAAATGGAAAGAGTGATATATGTGTGGCTACTTTTCAGTGTTGGTATATGTATGTTTTTATGTAATGTATATTAAGGTGCCCAGTCCAATGTCTGCAATGAAGTAAGTGCTCAATAATTGAAGTTATTTTACTGTGGTTTTTGTCTCCCCTCTCCCCCCACCCCGCTGAGAGGTGGCCTTGTGGACAGTGTCTTTGTGAGAAGGGAGAGTGGGCTGTGGAACACGTCTTTGTCCTGTCTCTTTGGAGTGGTTACGAAGAGGACAGTGGCCAGGTGAGTACCAGGCTGATGGTTGAACTTTAGGCCCCCAGGCTCCTCTTTCGCCTCTGGCTGCCCTGAATCCCTTCATGCCATTAACACCAGGCTGAAACCTGGAGCCACATCCACAAGAACCCCAAGTTCAGCCCACAAGACATGTCCCAGAATCCCACACAATAGTCTCCTACTTGGTGGGATAGGGGCCTGGCACGTCCGTCCTGCCCCCTGGGATTGGTAAGGAACCCGAGGAAAGGAGTAACTAACATAAAATAGGGGAGAAAAGAAAGCTGTGCATGGAGAGAACCAAACTAGGTGGAGCAGAAGAGAACCCTGATTGTTCTCTGCTGGAGGCCATGGACAGAAGTCCCTCTGGGTGCATCGAAAGCTGCCCTGGCCTATCTCCCTGGACTTCACACTCATGGTGAAGTCAAGGCTAAGGACAAGCCCAGCCAGGAGATGGAGGTGGGACTGAGGAGGGGAAGGCTCCTCCCCTAACCATTCAGAAGCACCTGAGGCACTTGTCAAAAATGCCTGTTCCTGACTCCACCCCAACACCTACCCAATCACTGCCTCTTGAGGTTCAGTAACCTGCATTTTTAACAAATTTCCCCCAAATGTTTTAGGGTTAAGTACGGAGGGTGGTGGTCTTTGGAGCAGAATAGAGAAGGATCTAGAAAAATTTCTCTGTGGGTTAATTTTAAATACTATTCAAGATAATATTGGCAACAAACATTTTTAAAAATATGTTTTTACTGATTTTTAGAGAGAGAGGAATAGACCGATAGAAACATCGGTGAGAGAGGAACATCATCAATTGGCTGCCTCCTGCATGCCCCTACTGGGGATTGAGCCCGCAACCCCAGCATGTGCCCAGACCGGGAATTGAACCCGCAACCTCTTGGGTCCTGTGTTGATGCTCAACCGCTGAGCCACACTAGCTGGGCCAAACATTTTTATTTGACAAATGGTTATTGCACACCTCTATGTGCCAAGAACTTATTCTTCCATCAAGTAGCCCGGCAGTTTAGAGGGGACAGTGGGCTTTGTAAAGGGCAATCATGACACCGTGTTATGGGCAGTGCTAGGAGCACGCATGTGCAGTGCCCCAGGGTTTCCATGGCGGGAACTGGGAACCAGGAGTAAAACAAGGAGGCCTCCAGTTTTCATTTTTGAAGTCAACTACCGTCAATACCTGCTTTCATTTTTCTTAAGCTGAAATGTAGGAAAGCTTCCTTTTTTCTACCCCTGACATTCTTCTTGGAGATGATGAAAGATTGAACCACTGGCTCACTTCTATTTGTGCTTCTGAAATTTGGCCTCTGCTGTGTTCCTTATGTGTGCCACATTCTAGCCAAAGTCAAGGAACTCTCTGCTTTACTCTTCTCCAGCCAAAATAACAGTTGAGTCAAAATAAACAGCCCTTGAAATCCAAACGCTGGCTTGTCCCACGGAAAAGGCAAAATATTTCTCTTTTCTATTGATGTTGGCCCCCCTAATTTCTGGGCACGGTGTGTGTGCACAGGGTACCTGGCAGTGACCACGTGGGAAACTGTGGTGCAGAGAGGCACTGGCTACCACAGGCCTGGATTGTGAGATTTTATGGGGGATACTTTTTAAAAAGCATGTAAGTGAAACTGACTCTGGCTCACAGGCCTGGATCCTGCCAGCAGGCCGCCTCCACCCCTTGCGGTGCCCGCACTCAGCCCAGGGCGCAGTCCACGCCCACCCTCCCTTCCGGCAGAGCCCACGAGAGGGCCCAGAGCTGGGCAGGAGCTCTGTGCTGGGCCACCGCGGCCATTTCCCCCAGGCCCTGCTGACCTCTAGTGGTCACAAGGCAGAACTGACCAGGACGCTGGGCGAGGGTGGAAGTGCAGGCTCCTCTCCCACCTTCGTGGTTCCCACCCTGGCTTTGCATATTAGCTTCACCTGGGAGCTTGGAAAATACCCCTTTCCAGCCCCACCACAGTCAAGTCAACATCTCTACCAGTGGGACCTTGACGTAGGCTTTATTTTTAAAGCTCTCCAGGCAGCTTCTAAAGTGCAGCCTGGATCCAGAGCCCTTGGTCAGAAAGAGAGAGAGAGAGAGAGAGAGCGAGAGAGAGCGAGAGAGAGAGAATATGGCTGAGTCCTCAGGTTTGTCTGATCCCCAGTTTGGGCTTTCGTGCCCCCACTCCACCCCCAGCCTGTCCCTGATACCAGTGCCCATGTCTGACTATGGTGGTGTGTTTGGTAAGAGCAAGGGATCCTGTCAGCATCCCTCTGTCCCTAGGAGTAGGAGGATACGGTTGCAGTCTCTGTCCCCCATTCGCAGAGCTCACACTCTGCTCCTGGGAGTTCTTCCTGTTGTCTCACTGCAGTCCCTTCTCAATAAGAGAAAGGTCTAGATTGAAAAAAATATATACTAGTTTAGTGAAGTCTGCCTGGGGCTGCAGTACCCAAGGCTGCCTGGGCGGGGAGGGGGATGGGCCAGCACTTGGGCTCTGCATTCCTTCAGGCCCTCAATGCAATGGGTGGAGAGGGAGAAGAGCCAGCACCAGCAGTTAAATTCATCTCCAGCAGCTGCATGGGATTGAAATTACCCACTTCTCTCTGGTCTCTCTCTAATGTTTCTGAAAACAATCTCCCGATCCTCTGCATGTTTCTCTTCCTCACAGCCACAGCTTTTGGCCAGTTTACTCCTGATTGCTCTGCCCATCCTTCCTCTAGGCTAGGCTGGAGGGCACAGTCCTGGAGAGACCTACCCTAGGTCTGACAGCCTTGACCCTCCCCTTCCCAGACACGGAGGGAGTTTCGGGAGTGACAACTGGAAACAGCATGATCCCCAGGAGTGGGACAAGCTGAGATGTGCCTCAGCACGTAGGGAGTTCCCAGGGGAAGTGGAGCCTTGCACACCCCATTCCTGCCCATGCAGGGAGCAGAGGAAAGACAATGCCCTGTGTTAGAAGGAGCACCAACTTAGAGTGACAGGTGCTTGAATGCCTGGGCTCTCATTACCTAGCTGTCTCCTCTGAGCCTTCCTCTTGCCTTCTGTAAAATGAAAAAGAGAATACTCATATAGGTTGTTGTGCCGACTAAATAAGATCATACATAGGAAAATACATAATGTTGATAGATAGAACCTGACCCATGGCAGATGGTCATACATGATACTAATGGTTCTGGTGATCACTAGCACTTACTGAGGCACGTTACAGGACAATGGCTTGAGCTTTTCACATGTATTGTGTAACCATCACAGCGATGCTCTGAAGAGACTTCCTTTTATTTTCCCACTTACAAATGGGAAAATGAAGGAGGGAAGTATTGGGAAATGTGCCCAGAGACACTTACTTAGTGCTAGCGGCTGCCCCGGCCCAATCGGGGGACCTGGCAAGTGAAAAGTGATCTCTGGAAACCTGATGGCCTGTCCTGGGAGAATTATCACTTGGCGGTGCACACCCTGAGGCTAGGACTTGCTGGTATCTGTGCATGTGGTAACATGTGCGTGTGCACCTTTGCATATTGTCACTGCATAACCCTAGGCCCTACACTTTTCCCCCTAAAAGAGTTTCCCCAAGGAGGCCACCCCTTGGAGAAGCAAAGGGGGAAAAACTAGCCTCTGCAACCAGTAGGAGCAAACCAGCAGGAAGGGAAGCCAGGTGCCTTTGGACAGAGGGCGAGAGTCATTGGACAGGAGCAATCCTACAGGGTGGACACTGTTACATCCCCGTTTTACAGATGAAGACATTGAGGAAGCTGCTGGGCCGACAGCGTGGGCAGGAAGTCACCAACGCCTGGAACTGTGAAGCAGGCTAGGGGGATGGAAAGGGCTTCCTTTGATGATGTCCTCGCCCAGATTAGCCTGTTTCTTTCTAGGGACCATGCTCAGCAGGTTGAGCATGAGGAGCAGCTCTCCTTCCCTGGCTGTATGACTGTGGCCACATCACCTCCTTCTCTGGTCATGTCTAAGGTCTCATCCAGTCTGGCATTCTTCGTCCATGTCCATGATTCCAATCAGGTCACCCAGCCTAACCCATCATGGTTGGGGTGGGGAGTGGCAGTAGGGTGTTCAGGGGTGTCATTGCATTTGTGATCCCCAGATGACAGACAGGGTGTGATCACAGCAGAGGAAATGGTGTATGGGTAGGGGCAGGTGGCACCCTGGCACTGCCCCTCCCCACATGGCTTGATCTCAGGCCTAGAATCAGGATTGGGGCTGAGGCTGTGTGGTTATAGAGTGAGGAGCATCAAAGGAAATATCAGAGCAGAGAAGAGGGAATACACAACTATTTCTAGTCACAGCTATCCCCTGTGTAGTGCTTGCTTTGTGCCAGCTGCTGTCCTAGGCCCTTTGAGAGGCCAACTTATTTAGTCTTTGGAACAACCCTACAGGGTTGGTACTATTATGATCCCTACTAGAGGCCCAGTGCACGAATTCATGCATGGATTGAGTCTGGCAGGCTGGGCCCCAATCTGGGCGGATAGGGGCCAGGCTGGCTGGGGGGAGGGGCCGAAGGCAATTGGCTAGCAGGCCCCGCCCCCGGTTGGAGTGTGTGGGGGGGCTGATCAGGGTTGGGGCTGGCCGTGGGGAGGGGCTGTGGGCAGTGGGCTGGCCAGCCCCAGCCCCAAATGGGGTGCGGGGGGCCAGTGGCCTGGGGGAGGGACATAGGTGGTTGGCCAGCCAGCCCCACCCCCTATCGGGGTGGTGGGGCTCATCAGAGGCAGGGCCTGCTGTGGGGAGGGGCCACAGGCAGTTGGCCGGTGGCCCTGCACCAGATCGGGGTGGGGGGGCCAATCTGGGGTGAGACCGGGCAAGGGGAGGGGCTGCAGGAGGTTGGCCGGCCAACCCCATCCCACCCTCCCCCATCAGCTGGTTCGCTGGCCACAGTGGGCATCATAGCGACTTCATTACAGTGGGTCTGGCATTCTGGTTGCTGGCTTTTTTATATATGGATTTTACAGATGAAGACACAGCTAGTATGACAACTTATCTATTCAAAACTAGGAAGTCTAGTCTCAGTGTTTGTCATTTAACCTTATCTTGCTTCCCAAGGAGTGTCTCAGGTCTAAGAAGTCATTGGAGAGTAGGTAAATCACAGTGTCCCTGGAACCTGCACTGACTACCCAGGCCGACCTCACTCAGAGGAGGCTGTGGCGTGGCGGGGGTTGGGGGGTGGGCGGCTCAGAGCTGCAGGACCTGCTCATTGCACACTGAAGACTGGCAGAGAGCACCTCCTCTATGTACCTTTTGCTTGTAGTCCCCAGACATAGGCCCAGCCTCCCACAGCCAGGGGACAGGGAAGAGGGGTGCTTTGTCCTTCCATGATGGCGTTCTCAGGCGGGCCCTTTGAGGTGTGCCTCTCCCATCCTCCTCAGGTCTTCACCCCCTGCTCTGGCCCTCCCAGACCCACCCTCCACAGCCCACAGCAGGAGACTGGCAGAGCCTGGGCCGTAGAACACCTGCTCACACTGGCACGTGCACCACTTCCCCATTTTTGCTGGAAATACCAGCTGAAGCTAGAACTGGGAGAGAGAGCCCTGAGGCAGGGTTTGAGCAGAGCGGGCAGCAGGCCGAGGTGGGAGCTGTGTCGGACCCTGAGGGCAGGTGAATTGTGGGAGGATCCCATGGGCAGCCCTCACCCACCCAGCAGTGTGCCCCAGCCTTGGGGAGTGTTGGCTGTGGCTGGCCTCGTGCCATCGAAGTAGAGGAGTAAGATGGGGAAAGTGAAAGTGAAGAGAACCCCAAAAGAGAGTGGAGAGGAAGATGAGTGAAGTCCTAGCTGATGCAAATATTGGCATAACCATTACAAGAGTAAATAAAACTCCCATGAGTGCTATGCAAGGGCTACAGTCTCTGAATACTTCTGTCTTGAGGAAGTTTTTATTTTGCATGGAAGAAAAATGTTTTCATATTCTCTCCCTCCGCTCAGACCCAGAACCTAGTGAGGCCTTGTGCCCCCAAGAGCCATAATATTATTTGTTAACATTTTTATGATGCCAAATGGTCTGTAGGAGAGCGGGCGCCATCCTTTAGCTGGGAAACCATATGGCACGACGAGTAATAAATAAGGTATTGTGATAGTTAATGAACCTAATTGCCAGCAAAGGCTTTAATGCAGAGACTGTGCTGCTGAGAATTTAGCACCGCATTAGGGATGCTGCGGAGCTCCCCTGACTTCTGAGGCTTAATTTAAGTTCTATATTGCAAACTCCAGAAAATAATTCCAAACCCTCCTGCTGGAAAAGCAACCTGCTGGTAGACTGTGATTATACCGAATTACTAAAATCGCAATCAATTTTATGCACACAGTTAACCCGTGCCAGGAAGGACTCCTGGAAAGGAGAGGAGAGGACCGGACAGGAGAGGAGAGGACAGGAGAGGAGTGAGAGGAGAGGAAAGGACAGGACAGGACAGGACAGGACAGGAGAGGAGTGAGAGGAGAGGACAGGACAGGACAGGACAGGACAGGAGAGGACAGGAGAGGAGAGGACAGGACAGGAGAGGACAGGACAGGAGAGGAGAGGACAGGACAGGAGAGGACAGGACAGGAGAGGAGAGGACAGGAGAGGAGTGAGAGGACAGGAGAGGACAGGACAGGAGAGGAGTGAGAGGACAGGAGAGGACAGGACAGGAGAGGAGTGAGAGGACAGGACAGGAGTGAGAGGACAGGAGAGGACAGGACAGGAGAGGACAGGAGAGGAGAGGACAGGAGAGGACAGGAGAGGAGTGAGAGGACAGGAGAGGACAGGACAGGAGAGGACAGGACAGGTCAGGAGTGGAGAGGGCAGGAGAGGAGAGGAAAAGAGAGGACAGGACAGGAGAGGAGCGGACAGGACAGGAGAGGAGAGGGATCAATATTTCAGCCGCTCTACCTGTGGCTCTGGACTGAGGAGGACAGTGAGAGGCAGGTCAGGGGTGGTATCTGAAGAAAGGGCCCAGGGCCCAGGGTCTTGTCCCAAAGGGATGAAGAAGGGAGGTGCTGATGGAAGGCCTGGGCATTGGGGAGGCCTGTTGGACTTCCCTTGTCCTGTAGGGCCCCTTCCCTGTGGGACAAGAAGGCAGAGGTCTTGGAAAGAAGGGTCTGTGTTCACCCACCACTCCCAGCAGCAGGAACTTGTGGCAGGAAAAGGAGCTGAGCCATTGCTGCTATCATTCCTTAAGTCAAGGTTATTAACTGGAGACGATCAAATCATGGCAGTCAAATAGCCTGGCACTGTGCACATGTAAATGTCAAACAGCTGCTGCTGAACTTTCCGTGGGGCCTGGAGGTTCCTGGGCGAGAAGAGAACACCACAACAAGGAGAGGAGGCAGGAAAGGCATGTCTTCCTTTTGCCTTTTTTTGAGCTTGCAACAGGCCTTGCTCGCCTCCAGCCCTGCCGAGATGGAGCAGAACGGTCAGCCACGGAAGAGAGTCCTCTCGAGCAGGACAAGCCCCGCGGAGGAGAGCGCGCTCCGGGGACGCGGCCTCCCGAGCAGGTGGGATCCCAGGGCACGGCTCATCCACCAGCCACGCGCACAGCGATGCCCAGGCTGTGGCTTGAAGCTCAGAAATAGCCTTTTCAGAAAAAGATGGGAAACCTCATTAGTTGCTCCCTGTGCTAAACCCTCTTGCATTTGTGAGAAGAAACAAGTCATCTTTTCTGTCAAATAACAGTTTAGACAGCCACCATTTTGGACTGTGTGACTTGGTGGCCACCACGTTGGCTCATGACTTGCAGCTCCCTGGGGACCGCCATCTTGAAACGACAAAGGCCAACCCCTCCCTTTGAATTAGCCAATCGTGAAAGACTGCGCCTGAGCTCCAATCAAGAATGAGGGACAGGTTACAGGTGCGTCAGGAATTATAAAGCCAAGCAGACCGCCTGCTTGGCGTGCACGTGCCTCCAGACCATGTGCTGCACACCCTTCCACGTAGAAGTAAAGATGTTTGCCTTGCTGCCTGGCTCCAAGTATGCTTTGTGTTCTACCAGGACCCCTGAATTTGGGGGCTTGCCTTATTTCTCACACATTGAGAGAGGGGCGAGTGGAACAGGTAGTGAGGCAGGAGTGGGGAGCAGGTGGGGAGGCAGGAGTGGGGAAGAGGTGGGGAGGCTGGAGTGGGTACAGGAAATAAGGAATCTTCCCATAAGTCATGAAGACAATGGAAGAAGCTCAGGCCCAAGAACTGGCAAAGCCAAAAATGGACAGAAGAATCCAGAAGGTCATTGAGACCAGAAACAGAGGGAGGCATAGAAGAGGGGTCTGGCCCAAGATGTGAGGTCCTATCAGGGGTGAGCACGTGTGGCCATGTGGCTCCTTCCCAGAGAGCGCAGGACAAAGCACATCTCTGCTGTGGACCAGGGTCAACTCGGCTCACCTGGGCTCTCGGGTGGACTGTGGAGTCCCAGCAGGAGGGTGTGTAGGAGACAGGCCTCATGAGCCCTGGACTGGGCATTCTGTGCACACAGCAGAGTCCAAGGTGGGAGGTGAGATGGAAGATGAGACCTTGCTGTCGGGGTTAAGCTTCTTGGAGTGAGGAAAACTGTCTGGTCTTCGCAGCTAGCCTGCATACACTCAGGAACTTGCATGAGGTCAGTGTCAGAAGAGTAAACTCCACAGTGACCAGGACAGGAAGCCCGCCAGCCCCTGAGCCAATCCATCCAGCCTGGCGGTTAGTGTGCGTGACAGCTCCCTCCGGTGGAGCTGGCAGGGCATGAGATCACTAGGGTCTTCTCTAGAGGCCCAGGGGCAGCCTCACAGCCAGCCCCACTCGGTATAGGCCCATCCCCGCTGCCCTAGGCTTGTCTCAGCAGTGGTGTCCAGCCATGGCGCTGGTGCTCAGCCATGGCCGTGGTCCTGAAGCAGATGCTGTCAGCTGCCTTGTGCATAAGTCCTGCTCTGCAGCCCAATGACAGGAGAAGCTGAGGCCCCAGAGGCTTCTCCCGCCCCTGCCTGTGGGCTTAGGGAGCCACGGGACCCCCACAGGCCCTCTGTGATCCTGATGGAGCTTCGGAATTGACCAGGGAGCTTTTTAAAAAGCCACAGATTCAGGGACCCAAACCCCAGAAGCTCTGATGCAGCAGATCCAAGGTGATCCTAATGTGGCATTGGATGGAGAAGGGTCAAAGTCACAGGTAAGAGTGTTGAATTTCCACCTCTGGCAGCCTTTCCAGAGTAGATACATACACATCTGGGGGCAGAGGGATGAGCCCACTGGCCACTGGATCTTTGGCTTGTATAATACTGTGGAATGTTATAAGCATTTCCATACTTGATAGGTGAGGAAATGAAGGATAGAAAGGTCTGTGACTCTAGGAAGGGCAGTGAGGGAACTGACTAGAATGCAGGTGTCTTGACTCCAAGTCTGTGCTCTTTCTAGAACACTTTGTTGCTTCTTGCTTCAAGTTGTGCAATCTGGGCACCAAGAAGATAGAACAAGAGCAGAATAAAACCTCATTCATAGGTTGGATATGAAGGGGACGGAGGGACCCCTGAGGAGATTGCCAGCCGGAGAGGGTAAGATATTGCAGAGTCTTGCAACATCGTTAAGCCATTTATTAACTACTAGGGGCCAGGTGCACGAAATTTGTGCACTGGGGGTGGGGTTCCCTCAGCCCAACCTGCCCCCTCTCACATACTGGGAGCTCTCAGGGGATGTCCTACTGACGGCTTAGGGAGAGGACAGGGGGGAGCGGGCCTAAGCTGCAGTCTGGCCTCCCTTTGTGGGAGGTGACCAGGCTGATCAGGGGAAAGCACCAGCCCCATCACCCCACTGCTGCAGCCACTGCCAGTCACCAAAGCCACCAAGGTGTTTTCATCAACACGGACTCCAGTCCCTTCACCATGAAAAAATGACAACTTTCTTTAGGCATTTTCAAGATGTCTCTTTCATAGAATATGACATTTCTTTCTTTCTTTATTTCTTTTTTTTAATCCTCACCTGAGGATATGTTTCCATTGACTTTTAGAGAATGTGGAAGAGAAAGGGGAAGACAGAGAGAAACATCAAAGTGAGAGGAACACTTTGATTGGTTGCCTCCTGCATGAGCCTTGACCTGGGCCCCAGCCTGCAACCTAGGTACATGCCCTTGATCAGAATCGAACCGGGACCCTACGGTCGGCAAGCCTAGGCATTATTCACTGAGCCAAACCGGCTAGGGCAGGATATGACATTTCTTAGCCCTCCAGCAGCAGACCTTCATTTTTTTCTCCAGAAGTGTGGTGGAAAAACCCTAGATCATCTTTTTGGATTCTTATTACCCAAGTTACTAAGAATATTACCAGTGGCATACAGGAAGCTTAGCCAATGAGCAGTCAGAAAAGGTGTTTCCTCTGTAGTTCACACCAATCGCTGGATGGGCCCTGCCCAGGCCTAAAACCTCTGGCCGAAGCTTTAGGCCTGGGCAGGGGACCCCCAGCTCCCTCTGATCGCCGGCTCCGCCCCTGCCCAGGCCTGCCCAGGCTGAAAGCCTCTTGGCGGAGGCTTTCGGCCTGGGCGGAGGCTTTCGGCTCTGGTCGCAGGCTTGGCCCTGCCCAGGAGCCCCCTGGCTCAGGCCTTTCCCAGGCTGCTCAGGGCCCACACGGGGCCTACCTCAGAGTGACCTGGGTGCCAGGATGTTCCTGGGACCCAAGTGCTGGGCGCCTATGTATGCAAATTAACCTCCATCTTTGTTGGGTTAATTTGCATACTCACTCTAATTGGCTATGGGCGTAACGGAGGTACGGTCAATTTACATGTTTGTCTATTATTAGGTAAAATGCACATTAATGTGGTGTGAGGGGCACAGAAGGAAGGGCCTTATCAGAGCAACTTCCTGGAAAGGGACTCAAAGCCGTAGGACTGACTAGGAATTGCGAATTGATCCCCAGCTCTGTGCTAAAGGCTCAGGGAAAAGCAAGAGAGGGAAAAGCTATGGTGCTGCCCACAGGGAGCTTTCTGTCAAGCTAGGGAAGCAATAGACACAAGAAAAGCCTGGAGGCACCAAAGCAAGCGGGCAGCTGAGCCCTGGCTGTGGGGCCCAGGTGCTGGCTCCCAGTGGGGGCCCTCGCTTCCTCTAGGTCCTAAGAAGTGGGAAAAGTTTGACCAAGTTGGACAAGACTCCTCGTGGCAGAGGGGGCTCACTGGGGATCCTGGGCAAAGAGGTTCAGGTCAGAGCATGTTGAGGTGCAGCTGGACATAGGTTCCTGAGCTGGCATCCCCATTCCCGCGGGGCCTGTGGGCTGAGACGATGGCTTCAACGACCCCAGCTCTCCGTCTCCCAACAGGAGGTGGTGGGACCACTGCAGGCCCGGAGCCCTGCCAGATGCAGCCAGTGCTGAGATAAAGAACTACTGGGCGTGGATTTAGTACCGAACATAAATACACTTTACAATCACAGAGGAGGCTGCTACTCAGAGGAGACCATCTATTATTGTATAGCAATGCAGATCAAGCAAAAAGAATAAATAGAGGGAAGATAGTTATTTGATGGCGTTCTCTTAGGATATGCCACAGCAGGAAATTCTTACAAGGAATGCGTATTACTAGAGAGACACAGCTATTCAAGCATCCAACTAACCTATAAATTGTCAGAAGTGAGACTGGGAGGAAAGGCTGAGAGAGACGTGGGCGCCCATCACACCGTCAGCTCTGGGGTTCGCATTCCACCTTGCTGGCGGCCACTCCGCACCAGTCGCAGCGCAATCCCGCAGAAGGAGACGCGCCTAATAAATGTCTCCGCAGAATTACGACTGTACCGCTACAGTAACAGGAAGGCGCCGTTCATCTCCGCACCATCTGCCCAGGCTCGTTTATGGCTCCCGAGGCAGCCCACACGCACCCAGGGAGTTTGCAACTCTCCAACACTCGGCGTGTTTGCTTCACAAGGATGCCGAGGGGCACAGAGTGCTAATTTACTCTGGCTTGGCATGGTCAGCAGGGGAGGAGCTGGAAGAGGCCGCACCTGGACCTGCTGGTTGCATGAGCCCCTACTGCAAAGTCAGCCTGGACCTCGGTGGAGCCCAGAATCCTTTCCATGCAGGGGAACAGGAGCCCAGGGCATCGTTCGTTGTTCGTTTATTCCTTCATCTACTCCTCAGACCACACGGAGCACCTGCTCTGTGCCGGGTGCGGGGTGGACATGAGGGATACCTGCAGAGCTTGCTCATGCTTCCTGCAGGTTGTTATTCAAATGTCATCTCCTCAACGAGGCCTTCCTGCCCCGCATCTAAAATGGCAACAACCCCTTTTGCAGCCGCGCTGTTCTGCTCTGCCAGTCTCCCTTTGCCATCGCTGTGTGCACAGCCCCCTGGTGTGCTCACCCCCAGCAGCCAGCACCGGTGTCTCTGTTGAGGCTTGTCCTCAGGCTGAAGATCCTGCTTTGCTGCAAGTGCCTGGGGACATATAACCCGACCCCTACCCCATGGCGGGGACCCTCTACCAGTGGCCGATGGATACAAGCCTGTAAACACTCGAGCACCCTTGCCCACAATGGCTGCAACACTATGATGGGTTTGGTATTGTTGAAACATAAAATATTGAGGAGAGGGTGAGTGGTTATGAGACTAGGACTATGCAACTGCTGTACTGCACAGGGTCTGTGGGCCTTTAAAGGGCTGGTTGAGCTCAGTGGCAGCTGAGAGGGAGCATTGCTGGAAGTGGCAGGCTGAAACAGGCAAGGTCCAGGTGTGCCCGGAGGGGGCTACAGTCTCTGTGTGGACCTCAGGCCATTTCCCACCTGCCAGGATGACACAGGCTACTCTCTCATCCCTTGTAGTCTCTTCTTCCGTGGGCTTCTCTGCCCACACTGAAATGGAAACCTCTCTCTTCTCCCTCTGCCTTCTCTCCTCTCTCCTCACACTCAGCCCAAGAACCTGAACTTGACATAGAAACACCCACCTTCACTGCCTTCAGGAGAAAGAAGTACTATTCTCCCTGTATGTGTAGAAGCCCCTCTCAGACGGCGATGGGACTCAGTAAACTAGTGATGCCACTGCAGGAGTTGACACTGGAGCAGGGACGGAGTCTGATGAGGCTGGGCTGCGCTGGGCTTTTTCAGGAGGATGCAAAAGTGATGGCGTCAACCTGGGCCAGACCTGAAGGGAGCTGCACACGAATGAACCAGCTTGAGCCCAAGCTGGTGGTGGGAAGTCCGACAAGGGGGCCCTGGGGTAACCCGGACAACTGTGTGTGGTGACGATGGTGTTACCCAGTAGCCTTGGAAGTAGCACTTGGTGGTGGGGAGAGGAGGGTCTGACGAATATTCAGGAAGTTTAATGAACAAAATTTAGTGACTGGTTATAAACACCTAAGCCTCGTGGGGAGAAGTCTGGGAGGAAAGCAGGGTTTTGTGGGAAAAAGAATGAAGGACAGAGACAGAGACTGAGGAAGGGAAATGGACAGAGGAGGGACAAGGAATATTGGCAGGATTATAGAAAGACATACAGAACAACAGAAACCAAAAGATGGAAAAGAAGCAGTCAGGGGTCAATGAAACTCCTAGTGAGACTTCTTTTTTTTATGTTTCCAATGACATTTTATTTATCTTCTTTTTTTTATATCTTATTATTTTGAACTAATTTTAGACTTACAGAAAAGTTAAAAATATAATACAGAGAATTCCCACATACCGCTTCCACAGCTTCCCCTAATGTTAACATTTTACATAACCACAGCCAAGTTATCCAGACCAGAACATTAACATTGGTGCAACATTACTAGCTACACTACACACTATTTAACCCTCAGCACCTTCCTAGGGAGGTCTGCAGAGGGAGAAGCATGAATACACAGCCAGAGAGGGTGGAGGGATTGATAAAAGAGCCAAGTCCCTCCTCCCGGAGAGAGTTTAGGGAGTTACTCCATCAGAGCCTGAGGAACATATAGTAGATGCCACATAGTAGGTGGCTATTTAGTAAATGAATGGATGGAAGTGCTCCAGGCACAGAACCAGAATCATTACATGAGCATCACATACAACCATGTCTGTTCGAAGCTTCCAGTGTCCAGACTCCACAGCTTCACCGGCAGACATTTTCAGGAGCTTATGGGAAGGGCTTCTTCTAATGTCAGGTTCTCAGCTTCATCCTCCAGAAAAACGTCCCTCTATCGATGCCCTCCACTGAGCCTTTCTCCTTAAATGCCTCCCGTGGCACATCCATGGCAGCCAGGATCTCAATCGGATCATTTTGAACCTATGACTTAAGGGCGTAGGAGAAGTTTATTGCTGTCATGCAGAAGAAAGGGGGCTTTTACCCATCACTGGGGTCCTGGGCAACCTTGTCCCCTTAATTTGGGAGCCAGGCAGCCTAGGGGTAGGTGGACTGTCAGTCACTGGGAAGTTCATTAGCTCTCCACGCCCCACCCCGACCCCCAATCAAGCTTGGAGGAAAGCCAGCCCCAGCAGAGAGCAGGTGTTGAAATAGCAACCTCTTTGGGGCTCACAATGCCCCCTTCTCAGGCCAACTCCAAAAAACCATAAAACAGCCCCAAGGACAAGCCAGCCTGTTTCCAAAACAATGACACTTCCAAGTCTTTTTAAACAAGACCCATTTCTGCAGCTTAGTTGCATTGAAGGGAACAAATCTGCCATTTTGTTCCCTCTTGACTTTCTTATTTTCACCCCTAGTGACTGGGAAGCCCTTAGAGTCTCTAGAAAGCTAAGGGCAGCTCTTAGGGGGCGGTGCCAGAGGACAGCTAATGTAAGACTTGGATCAGCAGCAGACCGTAGGGCAAAGCTATCACACGTCCCCAACACCGAAGGAACAATGATCCCAGACCAATACAGATTGCCATTGCTGGACCTCCTAGTCCATTTGAGAATAGACTCTTTCTTTCCCTTTACTTTCTCTTCCTTCCTTCCTTTCTTTCTTTCTTTCTTTCTTTCTTTCTTTCTTTCTTTCTTTCTTTCTTTCTTTCTTTCGTCTTTCTGTCTTTGCATGGTTAGGGGAAGAAAGGGACTAGGAACAGCATTAGTTGGAAGATGTTTCAATAAACTTAAATGAAACGTTATCTCACACCCCTCCAGACTCGAGGAGTGTGCCTTCTCATCCTAGCACTTGACCTTTGGGTGATTCCCCTATATATTTATAGCTAATTCTGATCTGTCTCCCAACCTTGTGGAGATATGTGCAGAAATAACAAATGAGGGAATTAAGGACTGGAAACAAAATTTTTCAGATTTTCCATGTTCCCGTATCTGACTCAAGGCCCCAAATAATCATACTTTGGCTAACTTGCATCTTTCCTGCTAATACATGGGTAAGGAAGAGCTAGTTTATATAGAAAAGACAATTCAGTTTAGCTTAGCTATAGTGCCCAGCACATTGCGTGGCACATAATCGGTGCTCAAAAAATATGGTAACTGGAGGGTAGCTGAATGGATAAGAAAACAAGACCAATATTTTTGCTATCTATAAGAGACTCACCTCAGAACAAAAGATACAGACAGACTGAAAGTAAATAGATGGAAAAAGACATTTCATGCAAATGGAAACAACAACAAAAGCTGGAGTACCAATACTTATATCAGACAAAATAGACTTCAAAATAAAGGCTATAATAAGAGACAAAGAAAGACATTACATAATGCTAACCAGATCAATCCAACAAGAGGATATAAACCTTGTAAGCATATATGCATCCAACATAGGAGCACTTAAATATATAAAGCAAATCTTGATGGACATAAAGGGAGAGATAGACTATAATACAGCCATAGCAGAACATTTTAACACCCCTTTGACATCAATGGATAGATCTTCCAGACAGAAAATCAACAAGGAAACAGCAACCTTAAATGACACATTAGATCAGTTGGGCTTAATTGATATTTTTCAGAGCATTTCACCCCAAAGCAGCAGAATATATATTCTTATCAAGTGCACCTGGAATATTCTCTAGGATAGACCACATGTTAGAACACAAAAAAGTCTTAAACAATTCAAGAAGATTGAAATCATATCAAGCATCTTCTCTGACCACAATGGTATGAAATTAGAAGTCTATTATGAGAAAAAAACAACCTGAAAAACATGTGAACACATGGAGGCTAAATAACATGTTATAAACAATGAATGAGTGAATAATAAGATCAAGGAAGAAATCAAAAGATACCTTGAGGCAAATGAAAATGAAACACAACAACCCCAAATCTATGGGACACAGCAAAAGCAGTCCTAACAGGAAAATTCATAGCAATACAGGCCTACCTCAAGAAGCAAGAAAAATCTCTAATAAGCAACCTAACCTGAGGAACTAGAGGAACTAGAAAGAGACTAGCAAATAAAGCCCAAGGTAAGTAGAAGGAAAGAAATAATAAACATCAGAGTGCAAATAAATGAAATAGAGTCTAAAAAGAAATACAAAAGGTCAATGAAACTGAGCTGATTCTTTGAAAAGTTAAATAACAACTGCCACCAAAGAAATACAAAGGCTTATAATAAAACATGATGAACAACTATATGCCTACAATTTGGACAATGTGGATGAAATGAATAAATTCCTAGAAATATGCAATCTTCCAAAACTGAATCAAGAAGAGACAAAAAAAAAATCTGAATAGACTGATTACAACTAATGAAATTGAAGCAATAATCAAAAGACTCCAAACAAACAAAAGTCCTGGATCAGATGGCTTCACAGGTGAATTTTATCAAACATTCAAAGAAGAATTAACATCAATCCTTCTCAAACTATTCAAAAAAATTGAAGAGGAGGGAAGACCCCCAACCTCATTTTACATGGCCAGCATTATCCTAATTCCAAAACCAGATAAAGACACTACAAAGAGGAGAAACCAAGATGGCGGCACAGGTAAGCACCTAAACTGCTGCCTCGCACAACAATTTCAAAACTACAACTAAAAGACAGAACGGACACCATCCAGAACCACAGGAAAGCTGGCTGAGTGAAAATTCTACAACTAGAAGGAAAGAGAAAAGCTCACAGAGAATTGGAGGTACGGCAAAGGGTCTTTGTGCACGCAGAGAGGAAGGGCGGCTGAGAGCCTGGCTGACTTTCTCTGGCGGGAGGGGGAAGGAAGCCCCCGACCGCACTGAACCCCAGTTCTGACTGCACTGAACCCCAGTCCCGGGCAAAACCCCGTGGACCCAGACTCATACAGGGGAGTCTGGACTGTCAGGTAGAGAGAAAGGCACCCGGAGACTCGGAGAGCCGGGGGAGACCCGGGGGGAGCCCCGGCGGGCAGGAGTCTTGAAGCGCGCGCACCAGTGTGCACAAAGGCTGCAGAGGTTGCCACAGGCTTTCCCTAGCAAAAGGGAGTCGGAAGCACCTGACTGCACTGAACCAGTTCCAGGCGAGCCCCTGGGGACCCACGCTCTTACTGGGGGGAATATGGACTCTCGAGCCGAGACTCGGGAGCCGGGGAAGGCAGAGGTCTGAAGGCGTGTGTGGGAAAAAGAATGAAGGACAGAGACAAAGACTGAGGAAGGGAAATGGACAGAGGAGGGACAAGGAATATTGGCAGGATTATAGAAAGACATACAGAACAACAGAAACCAAAAGATGGAAAAGAAGCAGTCAGGGGTCAATGAAACTCCTAGTGAGACTTAACCCAACAAAGATGGCGGTTAATTTGCATACAGTTGTCAGAGGTGGTTGGGAGCACAAGAGAATGGACAGTTCTCTTCTAAGATTATTTGCAGACAGCCCTGCGCAGAGGCAGAGGACAGGTGAAAGCTGTAGCCCAGCCTGCCTTGGGATTCCATGGTCTGGAGCCCCCTGGCCTGTGGGAGGTGCTTGCTTCTAACACCTCTGTGATGTCTGCTGAGGTTCAGTCTGGCCTCAGAATCCCTCACAGCCAGAGCCAAATGAGAGACACCCTCCTCCAGAGACTGTGGGTGAGGGCTCAGGTGCCAGTCTACTTGGACCCTCCGCCCTCCAGCACAGCAACACTTGTGGGGTACCTTCTGTGTGACAAGGTGTGGTGCCAGTCACTTGAATGTACCGTATCCTCACCTAATGCAACAACCCCGCAAAATAGAAGTTTTCTCCCCATTTTTTTTGGATGAAGACAAGGGAAATGACTTCAGACAGTGGCTTGAAACATTTAGCTTGCACCTATAGGGCTTGTTACAACACACTGCTGGGCTTCTGCCTGAATTTCTGATCCCCCAGGTCTGGGGCAGGGCCTGATAACCGGCATTTCTCTAAGTTTCTAAGTGACCCAGATGTTACTGCTAATGGCCCAGACTTTGAGGACCACCAACTCTGGGGTCGTGGCTAGGAAGTGGCAGGCAATGAAGCCCGTCCACCTCCCCTGTAGAGTGCCTGGGTGGGACCTTCATCAACGCTTTGAAATCTCTCCACCTGGAAGTCAGGTAGACAGGCTGGGTCGCCGTAAATCTAGAGGGCCCCAGGAAGTGGGCTAGCGCAAAAGTGAGCACCAAGTGCTCTGGGCTCCAGCACAAAGGGAGAAAGTCTGGACGGAGACCCCAGGCACCAACTGGCCCCTAGAGCTTCGTTTACAGGGTTTTATGGGCAAGTTGTCAGTGCCAGCATCGGAGGCGGGGGAGTGAGGGGCTCAGCCCTGCCAGAGTCAACAGCAGCCTGAACAGGCAGGGAAGTTTAGCCCATGGGGCCCCCCATTGAAGGGCAGTTTTAAATTGCTACTGTATTTAATTTTTAATCAACCTGCTTAATTGGCTGAGGGAGTGGGAGAAGGGGAGGTGGGCAAGCTGTAGAAGGAGCTGTGAGAAGGTGTATTTCTCCCCAGTTGGGGCTCACAGGGACTCTGTACATAGCAGCCCCTTGGGGCTCAATGCTGAGGTTTATGTCAATCCCAGTGCTTGATGGGTTTGAGGTTCATGCCTCCTGGTTAGTGGCACCCAGGAGGCTGGGAACCCAGCTGCTCCCAGCATGCATCTCACCATTTCTGAAGGCAGGGACTGACTTTGACTTTTGTGGGTCCTGAAATAGAAGCCAGAGCTGGCATGAAGCACCATGAAGCTTCTCAGCAGCCACACGCTGTCACCCAGCTCTTCAGGCCTCACACTAGCAGGGAATGTACAAAAGGGCCTCCTTCAGGCACAGGGGTGGCCACAGGGGTCTTTCCAGGGCACTGCCATCCTGGCGTCCCAAGGATCTTCATGGCCCACAGGTATCATTGCCCCTGAAAGCAGGGCATGTTCCAAACACTCATCATTCTCTGCCTATTCTTTCCCCCTAAGCCCCCGGCAGGAATCTGCTCTATTCCTGCCTCGGAGCAGTTTAGCCCAGCTGAGCAGTGTGACTCGGGCCTGAGGAACCCACCCCTGGAAAATGGTAGTAATAATAGCTATTGCTCTAACTCACTCAGGGCATACTAAGGGCTGGCCACTGTTTACATATTGATTCATTTCATCATCTCCATAACAATGACTTGTGCTGTTATTATCTCAATTTTGCAGGTGGGAAAACTGTGGCACTGAGGGGCTAAATAACTTTGCCAAGATCACACAGCTAGAGAATGAGTGAGCCTACATTTGAACTTGGGTAATTTGACTCCAAATGATGTACCCCTGACCTCTCCTTTTTACTGCAGCCCAGCCCCACCCCCACCCCCCACCCCCACACTGCAGCTGCCCAGGCAGTCTCAGGAACTCCCAATCCCAATGCCCTCCAATATGTGTCATGGTTGCCAGTGTCCAATGGCATGTAGACATATGTCAATGTCACTTTGCAGAAAATGAAGTGACAGAGAGATGGCAATGGGGACAGAGAGCTCCAGATAAGACCAGGGGCTGGGGGCTGTGGGCTGTGGCCCTGGAGACTGTGGAATGTAGCAGAATGCACCAGGACTTGATTCAGACGACCTAGAGGCTCAACATGCTGCCTGAGTGACCATGGGCAAGTGCCATAGACTGAATGTTTGTGTCCTCCCCTAATTCATATGTTGAAGCCAGATTCCCCACATGGTGGTATTTGATAGTGGAGCCTTTGGGAGGTGATTAGGTCATGAGGGTGGATCCCTCAGGAATGGGATTACTGCCCTTATAAGATAAAATATAAGAGACACGATCCCCTTCTTGGCCATGTGAGGACACAGGGAGAAGGCAGCTATCTACAAGGAAATGGGCCCTCACCACACATTGGATCTGTGAGCACCTTGATTTCAGACTTCCCAGCCCCAGAACAGTGAGAAATACTGTTTTGTTGTTTAAGCCACGCAATTGACAGTAGTTCTGTTACAGCAGTCCCGGATGCACTAAGACAACATGTTATTGAACTCCTTTGGGTATCAATTTCCTGCTATATAAAATGAGGATTCCACTGTAACCAACCAAAAAGAATGTATTTTTCTAGGGGCAAGGGAACTAATTTGATGGCTCAGCTTCATTCATTCATTCATTCACTCACTGATTCATTACTTATTTAAGCAACAGTTATTGAATGTCTGCTCTGTGTGGGCAGCCAGCCTTGGCTGAGAGCATCCAGGAAGGCTTCCCAGTGACGCCTGAGATAAATCCTGAAAGATGAACAGGACTGAGTCAGATGAAGGAGTTGGTGACAGCTGTATGGCCACCATTAGGTTTGGGCTGAGAAAAATAGCCAAGTGCAGATTCCATTTGGGTAAATCAAACAGTTTCCTTATTTATAGAGTAGGAGAGAACTCAGGACACATGGCAGACACCAATCACCTTCCCCAGGGCAATGGCCCACAGTTGCAGGTGAGGACTTCTGAGTAAATGAGGGTCACAGATTTTTTTTTTTTTTTTTTTTTTGGAAGCCTGGTTACTTCTAGCAAGGACATATTTCTAGTTTTTTGTTTTGTTTTTTATAACTTTTTAAGATCGATTTCAGAGAGGGAGAGAGAACGAAACATCAATGATAAGAGGGAATCATTGATTGGCTGCCTCCTGCATGCCCCCTACTGGGGTTCGAGCCCACAACCCAGGTATGTGCCCTTAACCAGAATCGAACTTGGGACCCTTCAGTCCACAGGCGGATGCTCTATCCACTGAGCCAAACCGGCTAGGGCATATTTCTAGGTTTTATGGGCATGAAGCTTATACAGTTTGGAAGGGCCTTCTTTAAGAAAAATAATAAAATTATGAGTATACAATTAGGTACAAAAGAAATATTAATTTAGAATGAAAAAAGAAATCAGAGTAAATTACACATTTTAAAAAGCTAGTAAATAGAGCCAACATCCAGGGCATTGGAAGGGGCTGTGCAAATGAGGGATCCTGAAGCTTAGCCTCCAGTACCTCTGCAGATGAAACCTGTACCCATGTCTAGACATGAGGCTAGACAGTACACGGTCTACACAGCATTCTTGCCAGAGACCCCTCACCTGAGCCATGTGCACGGCCATCTCAGAGTACATTGGCTGCAGTGTATATATACCCGGGGCAGTACGGCATAATCAAAACCTGATTCAGACTCTCCAGCACAACTGGAGAATTAGAACAAGGGCTAGTCACACAGCAGGCTCTGAGTCAGACCATCAAGCCCTTGGCCCAGCTGTGCAGCCTGCCCAGCATGGGTATTCCAGGCAGGAGGCAAAGCCTGGGCAAATACCTAGAGGAAGGGGTGGCAAGGCCCTTCTGACAGATACCTGGTTCAGTGAGGCTAGAGTATATGTGTGTGGGCCAAGAGGTAGAAGTATACAGAGAAATTGACACTTTGGAAGGGGCCAGTCCTAAAGAATTTTGCATAGATGTTAAAGAGTTTTAATTTTATCGAAGACAATGGGAACTCATTGAGGAAAGCTAAACATGTGAAAGGCATATTCAGATTATGTTCTGGGAAAACCACTCTGAAAGCAGTGTGGAAGGTCGAGGTGGCTTAGTAAGGCAGGAAACCTGCAGATGGCTTAAGAAAGCAGCCTGCTGGGAGGTTGGAAGGGGAGCACCCTCGCCACTCTGGCCGTGAGGCCGTGTGCAGTGAGAGTCACATCCACTTGCAGAGCCTCGTTCATTCCTGCCATCCTTAGGTTCCGAGGGTTCTTCCAAGCCATTTGCCATGCAGCCTGTACCTGGATCAGTAGCTGGGTCACTGGCCTCCTTTGATCAAGAGCCTCAAGAGTTGCTGTGAGAATTGCTTTGGGATTTCGGGAGCAGAATTGCTGGCTTGTTATTTATGTAAGCTGTGTCAAGTTACTCTCCAAAATTTGCCTTACTCTTTGTGAGTGCTGTGTACATTTCAGCTCTAGCCCACCTGGCACACCTGGGGAAGAAAAAGAAGGCTGAGAACAGAAATCATGGAAGCACAGAAGTCAGGGAGTGAGCAAAATGAATGGTAAATGTTAGGTATTTTCTTTTCTTTCTTTTTTTAATCCTCACCTGAGGGTATTATTTTCCATTGGTTTTTAGTAAGAGTGGAAGTGGAGAGAGGCTGGGGGAAGAGAGGAAAGAGAGAGGCCCAGGATTGAGCCTACAACCCAGGTACATGCCCTTGACCGGGAATCCAACCTGCCACCTTTCGGTGCATGGGTCGATGCTCTAACCACTTAGCACACCAGTCGGGGCAGGTATTTTATTTTTTAACTAGAGGCTCGGTAGACAAAATTCGTGCACTCGAAGGCAGGGGGTCCCTCAGCCTGGCCTACACCCTCTCACAGTCCAGGAGCCCTCAGGGGATGGACCTAAGCCGTCAATCGGACACCCTTAGTGCTGCCGCGGAGGTTGGAGAGGCTCCCACCACCACCGCTGCGCTCACCAGCCTTGAGACTGGGTTCTGGCTGAGTGGCGCTCCCCCATGGGAGCGCACTGACCACCAGGGGTCAGCTCCTGCATTGAGCGTTCTGCCCCCTGGTGGTCAGTGCGCATCATAGTGACTGGTTATTCCACTTTTCGGTCGATTTGCATATTAGCCTTTTATTATATAGGATAGCTTTTCATTCAAGCACTTCTCAGAGTTTGTGGTGGTTATATCGTCATTGCTTATTTGATTAATATATGTATCCTTCATTAAATTGTATTCTACATCATGGTAGAGACTTTGTCTGTTTGATTATGATTTTAAATTATGATTTAATACAGTGCCTGGGACAGAGGAAACACAATAAATATTTATTGAATTAATTAATGAGTAAAATACAGAGGATAATTATGGATTGTAGCAAGTGCAACAAAGGAAAAGACAGCATGCTGTGTTAGGGAATAACTGAGATGAGGGAAGAAGCTAGATAGGTCTGCAAGGAAGGCTTCTTTGAGAAGGTGATATGAGCTAAGAGAAAAGTAGAGAATGGACCATCCATCTGGAGAGTTGAGGGAAGAGCATTTCAAGCAGAAGGACAGCATGTTCAAAGGTCCTGAGGCAGGTAAGGTTTTGGCACACCATGGGAAGTCAATGAGGGATCTTAGTCAGGAAAGTGATATAATAAGCAAAGAGAACAGTTAGGAGACTATTGCATTTGGGAGATGATGGTGGCTTATACTGAGCCGGTGATGAAAAGATGAAAATGTGGTGGGTTTGATATGCCTTTTAGAAGTGTAGGTCAGGACAAACATACATAAATCAAAGTTGACTTGGGCAATTGTGTGAGTGGTGGTGCCATTTATTGGAAGAGAAAAGCTAGGAAGAAATTATTGACTACTGGAAGACCATGAAGATAGTCTACATTTTCTTTTAAAAGCTTTATTGATTTGTCTTTCACATTCAGATCTACCATCCATATAGAATAGATGTTTGTGATCGATATGAAGTAGGAGTCAAGATTCAATTTTTTTCTCCCATGTGGACACCCAATATTTTCAAAAGACCATTCTTTTACCATTACTGTGCAGTGCCATCTTTGTCAGAAACCAATTATCCATATATGTTTGAGCTTATTTCTGGACTTTCTATTTTGTTCCATTGGTATATTTTTCTATGCCTGCCCCTATTTCAATCTGTCTTGTCAGTTTAATTATGTAAAAAGTCTTAATAACCAGTAATGTAAATTTTCCAATTTTGTTATTCTTCTTACAAGATTTTCTTGGCTTTTAGCATTTAAAAGAAGTGAATGAATTGAGAACCAAGATGGTAGCATAGGTAAATGCCAATACTTGCTGACTCCCACAACCATATCAAAATTACAATTAAAATACAGAACAACCATCATTCAGAACACCCTGAAAGCTGGCTGAATGGAAGTCTTACAACTAGAGAAGTAAAGAAGAAAGTACACTGAGACTGGGGGGAGGGCAGAGGCCTAGAAAGGGCTGGTCTGACATCTACATGGACTGCTTTCCTAATGGGGATGGAGGTCATCTCTGCAGAGATTACCCATGAGGATCAAGGGTTCTTAGTCCCACACCAGACCCTCAGCCCAGGTTCCCAAAGCTGGGAAAAGAAGTCCCCATAACTTTGGGCTATAAAACCCAGCAGGGATTAGGGCTCAGTGACATGGAGGCTGCTGGAGACCAGGTGTTCCTTTCAAAGAACCGGAGTATAAACTGAACTTACAAGGTCCCGCTTCCTTTGAGCTTCAGCACCAGGGCGAGGCTCTGGAGGATGCAAACACATAGGAGGAGCGACTGGATTGTCTGGCATCGGGGCAGGAACTCGGGGGCCTCTTCCTCCTAGGTGGAGATAAAGGTCATTGTTCTTGTGCTGGGACCTGCCCAGTCATAGGGCTGTCTTCCAGCAATATCTGTTTGCTCCACCCTGGAAATTCCCTGAGACCCCACCCCATCCAATTTGCAGTCCCACCCAACCTGTTTGCAGTGGCTTTTGCATATGAATGGCCTGTCCTAGCTCAGGCTTCAGACTTTGCTAAAATCTCTCAAACAAGCAGCATTCCCCAAACCTATCAATAAAAGGCCCAAGACCCTGTACTAGAAGGAGCCTGCCATGCTTTACAGCTGGGCCTTGCCTCGGCACCTCCAAGCCCAATACAAATAGCCCCTGCAAGGTGGCCCCAGGCAGTGGCTGACTTTGCACCTCCCTGGAGGCCCTAGAGCCAGTGTACCCACTGGACAGCTTCAGGCCATACCAGATTACAACTCTATATATCCACAAATGACACACTCAAGGGGCAGACGCAGTGAGCACCAAAGCCCCACTGAAGCAAGTCCTGCTCCATAAGGGTGTTTCCTGCATAGCAGCTCTCCCACTGTAGCCACAGCTGGACCTCACAGCCAATTGGCCTGGAGGTCAACTCCTCCCAGAGACACCAACAGCACCCAAGGCGCAACTACAAGACTGCATACAGCCCACAGAGGGATGCACCTAGAACTCCCAGCTCAGGTGACTGGGGAGGCAGAGCCACTGTGTCCTACAGGACATCTACTACACAAGGCCACTCTACCAAATCCAGGAGACATAGAAGCTCTACCTAATACATAGAAACAAACACAGGGAAGCTGCCAAAATGTGGAGAAAAAAAAACATGTCACAAATGGAAGAAATGGAAGCAAGCAAACTACTGGATACAGAGTTCAAAACCATGGTCATAACGTTTCTCAAGGATCTTCATGAGACTTTCAAGGATCTTAGCCAGAAGGTCAAAGACATGAAAAAATATCAGTAAAAAAATTAAGCGTACACTAACTGAAATAAAAATAATTTACAGAGATTCAACAGTAGAGTAGTAGAGGAGTCCGAGAATCAAATCAACTATGTGGAATATGAGGAAGTAAAACACACCCAATTAGAAAAGAAAAAAGTATAAAGAAATATGACAATATTGTAAGGAGCTTCTGGAACAACTTCAAGCGTACCAACATTTGCATTATGGGAGTGCCAGAAGGAGATGAGAGAAAGCAAGATATTGAAAACCTATTTGAAGAAATAATGACAGGAAACTTTCTCTACTTGGTGAAAGAAATAGACTTACATGTTCAGGAAGTGGGGAGAGTCCTAAACAATAGGAACCCAAAGAGGCTCACACCAAGACACATCATAATTAAAATGCCAAGGGATAATCTTAAGACAGAATCTTAAAAGCAGCAAGAGAAAAGCAGTTAGTTACCTACAAGGGAGCACCCATACAATTGTCAGCTGATTTCTCAACAGAAACTTTGCAGGCCAGAAGGGAGTGGCAAGAAATATTCAAAGTGATGAAAAGCAAGGACCTACAACCAAGATTACTCTACCCAGCAAAGCTATCATTTAGAATTGAAGGTCAGATAAAGAGCTTCACAAACAAGAAAAACTAAAGGAGTTCATCACCACCAAACCAGGATTACATGAAATGTTGAAGGGTATTCTTTAAGAAGAAGAAGAGATAAAAAATATCAACAATAAAATGGCAACAAATACATATCTATCAACAATTTTATCTAAAAATCAAAATAAACAAACAAGAAATCTAATGAACAAAATAAACTGGTGAATAAAATAGAATCAGAGGCATGGAAGCATGGAACAGACTAATGAATCTCAGAGGGAAGAGGGGAAGCGGGTGGAAAGAGATTAACCCTTTGGACACAGACAGTGTCCTGGGGCAAGTTGGGAACTGGGTGGAGGGGAACATCTGTAACACTCTCAACAATGAAGATTTTAAACTAATAAATAAAATAAGCACATGAAAACAAAATAATAATAAAAAACACAAGATTGTTATGGATTGAATTGTGTTCCCCCAAAAGATATATTGAAAACCTATTTCCCAGTTTCTCATAATGTGACCTTATTTGGAAACTGGGTCTTTGCAGATATGATCAAGTTAAGATAAGGTCATACTGGAGTAGAGTGGCTTCTACTCCAATGACTGGTGTCCTTATAAGAAGAGAAGACACAGATACAGGGAGAAGGCCATGTGACAACAGAGGCAGAGATTGTAGTGATGCAGCTGCAAGCCAAGGAACAGCAAACACTGATGACCAGAAGCAAGGAAGAGACAAGAAAAGATTCTCCTGACAAGTTCCAGAAGGAGCATGACTTGCTGACACCTTGACTTCAATCTTCTAGTCCTCAGAACTGAGAGACAGTACATTCCTGTTGTTTGAAGCCACCAATTTTGTGGGATTTTGTCACAGTAGCCCTAGGAAACTAATATAAAGATGTTATAACAAAAAACTTTATCTCAGTGATTAATTTGTAATATTCAATGAAATAGACAAATTCATAGGACAATACAACTTACAAAATTAACACAAAAAGACATTTGGAAAAATTCTATATATATTAAAATAAGTCGGATCTATAATTATAAAAAATTATCCATAAAGAAAACTACAGACCCAGATGACTTCATCATTAAATATTATCAAACTCAAAGAGATACATTTACAAAAATATATGTTTTTATTTATTTTAGAGAGAGAGAGAAAGGGAGAGAGAGAAACATTGATTTGAGAGAGAAACATCAATCAACTGCCTCCTGCACGGGGGATCCAGCCCGAAACCCGGGCATGTGCCTGACCGGGAATCAAACCTGAGACCTTTTGGTGCATGGGATGACACTCAACCAACTGAGCCACCCAACCCAGGATAAGAGATGCATTTTAAATCCTCAGTAATATGGAGAAATGTTCAAGGCCAGAGTTACAATATCCCGGGTGAAAACTTATAAGAACGATGAGAACTTACATTTTATTTCAGTGAAAATGGGGATGGTAAAGAGAAGATAGATACAAGAGATAACAGGGAGAAAGGAAGAATCAACAGAACTTGGGGATGTTCTAAACATGAGAGGAAGATGACAGAATGACACCTGGTCAATAGTTGGACATCTGAGTGAACAGTTGTGACATTCTTAAAAACTGAAAACACAGAAGCTCTAATAACTTGAAGGAGGGGTCGATAGGGAATTGAAATTTGACATGTTGAGTTTTGATCTTCAAGGAGGGGTGTTCACTACATGCTAGGTATGTAACTCCCGAGTGCAGTGTGGGTTAGGGATACAGGCTTAAAAGTTAGGTATCCATTGAGTAATACAGTCAAACCTTGTTTCTTGAGCATCTCCCATCTTGAACTATTCAGTTCTTGACCAAGTTGTCCACAGAAAAAAATGTCTCAGTTGTCCACCAAAGCTTCAATTTTTGACCTGACAGCCCTTTCATGCTGATACCTCAGCATGACAAAAAGTGTGTCTCAGGCAACAAACAAAAGAGAGAATGTTTTTGTTGCTGGCTAAATCAAAGATTAGCACAATTTTAAAACATAAAGAGGCCCTCAAGAGTGCTAATGTTACTAAGGGTGTGAAAGTGTTCACAAAACAACAATCACAGGCAATTGAAGAGGTAGAAAAGCTGTAGTTGACTTAGATAAATAAAAAGCAGTCAGCCTGTGATAGCATTTTCCAGGTAGTGATATGAAAAATTCATTTAAGGCTAGTAGGGGGTGGTTCCATAAATTTAAGAAAAGAAGCGTGTTTATAGATTAATAGTACATTAGACAGGTACATAAGAAAGGTTAAAATGGAATCATTTGGGAGTCTGGAAAGGATTAATTCAATTTATATTATTTCTAATGATTCCATTTCAAACAAGTCGCTTCTGAAACAGCCTTCTGAGATGAATTAAGTTTGAGAAACAAAGTCCCACTGTATTTGAAGCTTTGAGCATGGATGAGCTCTCCTCAGAAAGGAGGGTGAAGTTAGAAAAGAAGAGGGCCAATATAAGACTTAATGGTTATCCGTCATGCCTGGCCGGTGTTGCTCAGCGTTTGAGAGCGTCAACCTATGAACCAGGAGGTCAAGGTTGGATTCCCAGTTAGGGCACATGCCCAAGCTGTGGGCTCGATCTCCAGTGTGGGGCGTGCAGGATGTAGCCGATCAATGATTCTTTCTCATCATTGATGTATCTATCTCTCTCTCCCTCTCCCTTCTTCTCTGACATAAATAAAAATATATAATAAAAAAATGGTTATCAGTCATGAAGCTATTGCAATCTAAAAACACAGACAAAAAGCCCTATCCAACTATATTAAATGGTAAAAGAAAATTGTTATTTCATATAACAAGTGATTTCAGTGTAGGGCAGCTGTAGGTCAGTGGATAGGTTGGAATGGTCCTATATTACTCTCCTAGGGCTGCATCACAATGTCACACTCACTGGATGGATTAAAGTAATAGAAATGTATTTCTTACAGTTCTGGAGGGTGGAAGTCCAAAATCAAGTAATCAGCAGAACCATGCTTCCTCTGTAACCTATCATCTTTCTGTGTGCCCCCTCTTCTCATAAGAATGCCAGTCATATTAGATTTAGGGCCCATCCTACTCCATTATGATCTTACTAGAGGCCTGGTGCACGGATTCATGCACCGGTGGGGTCCCTCAGCGTAGCCTGTGGGGATCAGGCTGAAACTGGTGTCCAATGCCACCTGCCACTCCTGCCTGCCGCTCCTACTCATCCTGGTCCCACTGCACCTGCCGCCGCTGCCTCTCCGGGCTGCAGTAGCCAGCTGTGAGCCCTGCATCTGGTGTCCATCGGTCAGCTGAGCAGCGTTCTAGCTGTGGGAGCGCACTGACCACCAGGGGACAGCTCCTGTGTTGAGCGTCTGCCCCCCGGTGGTCAGTGCGCATCAGAGCGACCGGTCGACCAGTCGTTCGGTTGATCGGTCATTCGGTCACTTAGGCATAGATATAGATATAGATATAGATATAGATATAGATATAGATATAGATATAGATATAGATATAGATATAGATATAGATATAGATATAGATATAGATATAGATATATAGATAGATTTTAACTAATTACATCTGCAACGACACATTTCCAAATAAGGTCACATTCTGAGGCACTGGGAGCAAGGGCTTCAATATGTCTTTTTAGGGAACACAGTTCAGTCCATGCAGACCCTTTCCATCTTTTTTTTTTTTTAAATAAATCTTTATTCAGATTATTACAATTATTTCTCCTTTTTCCCCCCATAGCTCCCCTCCACCCATTTCCCACCCCACCTTCTGCCCTTACCTCCCCCCCACTGTCCTCATCCATAGGTGTATGATTTTTGTCCAGTCTCTTCATGAACCCCCCATACCCCTTTCCCCCTGAGAATTATCAGTCCACTCCCTTTCTATGCCCCTGATTCTATTATATTCACCAGATTATTCTGTCCCTCAGGTTTTTAATTCACTTGATTTTTAGGTTCACTTGTTGATAGATATGTATTTGTTGTTCATAATTTTTATCTTTACTTTTTTCTTCTTCCTCTTCTTTAAAAATACCTTTCAGCATTTCATATAATACTGGTTTGGTGGTGATGAACTCCTTTAGCTTTTTCTTGTCTGTGAAACTCTTTATCTGCCCTTCAATTCTGAATGATAGCTTTGCTGGGTAGAGTAATCTTGGTTGTAGGTTCTTGCTATTCATCACATTGAAAATTTCTTGCCACTCCCGTCTGGCCTGCATAATTTCTGTTGAAAAGTCAGCTGACAGTCGTATGGGTGCTCCCTTGTAGGTAACTAACTGTTTTTCTCTTGCTGCTTTTAATATTCTCTCTTTGTCTTTTGCTCTTGGCATTTTAATTATGATGTGTCTTGGTGTGGTCCTCTTTGGATTCCTTTTGTTTGGGGTTCTGTGCGCTTCCTGGACTTGTAAGTCTATTTCTTTCACCAGGTGGGGGAAGTTTTCGGTCATTATTTCTTCAAATAGGTTTTCAGTATCTTGCTCTCTCTCTTCTTCTGGCACCCCCATAATTCTGATGTCGGTACGCTTGAAGTTGTCCCAGAGTCTTCTTACATTATCTTCAACTTTTTGGATTTTTTTTTTGCTTTTTGCTTTTTCGGTTGAGTGTTTTTTGCTTCTTTGTAATTCAAGTCTTTGACTTGATTTTTGTGTTCCTCTTGTCTGTTTTTGGGTCTCTGTATAATATTTTTTATTTCAGTCAGTGTATGTTTAATTTCTAGTTGGTCCTTTTTCATATCTTCGAGGGTCTCGTTATATTTATCGGCCTTTTCTAGGATATTCTTGAAAAGCCTTATAACCGTGGTTTTGAATTCTATATCCAGTCGTTTGTTTTCCTCCATTTCTTTCGTTTGTGATCTGATTCTTTGACGCCGCATTTTCACTGCTTCCCTGAGTTGGTAAGGTAGATTTGTGTGCTAGGTTTCCAATCTGGCCCAGTGGGTCTGCCTCCCCAGTTAACCTGAGGTGGACACTCTTGGTGCACCCCTTTGTGGACTGTGTGTACAGCCTTGTTGTAATTAAGTCTTGATTGTTGTTGGTATCACTGGGAAGAATTGACCTCCAGGCCAGTTGGCTGTAAGGATCAGCTGTGTCTATGCTGGGAGAAGTTCGGTGCTGGAGACAGCCTTATAGGATTAGACTTGCCAAATTGCAATAGCCTCTGTGCTCAGCTTGGATGGGGTGGAGTCTCAGTCTTGGCTTCCCGTCAGCCTTGCCCTTGCGTGCACGTGCGTGCCTTCAGACCTCTGCCTTCCCGGCTCCCGAGTCTCCGCCCGAGAGTCCAGACTCCCCCCACAAGAGCGTGGGTCCCCAGGGGCTCGCCTGGAACTGGGGTTCAGTGCAGTCAGAACTGGGGCTCAGTGCATTCAGGAGCCTCTGACTCCCTTCCACTAGGGAAAGCCTGTGGCAACCTCCACAGCCTTTGTGCGCACTGGTGCGCACACGCTTTCAGTCCTCCGCCTTCCCCGGCTCCCGAGTCTCCGCCCGAGAGTCCAGACTCCCCCCCTAAGAGCGTGGGCCCCCAGGGGCTCGCCCGGAACTGGGGTTCAGTGCAGTCAGAACTGGGGTTCAGTGCGGTCGGGGGCTTCCTTCCCCCTTCCGCCAGAGAAAGTCAGCCAGGCTCTCAGCCGCCCTTCCTCTCTGCGCGCACAAAGACCCTTTGCCGTACCTCCAATTCTCTATGAGCTTTTCTCTTTCCTTCTAGTTGTAGAATTTTCACTCAGCCAGCTTTCCTGTGGTTCTGGATGGTGTCCGTTCTGTCTTTTAGTTGTAGTTTTGAAATTGTTGTGCGAGGCAGCAGTTTAGGTGTTTACCTATGCCGCCATCTTGGTTTCTCCCCTTTCCATCTTTTTGCTCTGCCATTCTCCACCTGCCGCTGGTCTTTATGCTGCTCTCTGCATGGTCAAACCTGGTCCCAGGCATCACATCAGCACCATAGTGTCTGTCAGACGCAGAGGGACCATCTCTTTCTTCTATCTCTTTTAGAGGCAAAGAGGCCTTTCAAGACCCTCTCTGCTGCAGACTTCCTCTCATTTCTCTTTAGTAAACACTTCATCAAATATGCACGCCTAATTCAATCACTGGGAAGGGGAACAAGGCTATTGGCTTGAACCAGTGGTTCTCAAATTTGACATGCATTGGGATCGGCTGGAGAGCTTGTTAAAAAACACAGGTTGCTGGGCTCCACTCCCAGAGATTTCCATTCGGTGGGTCTGGAGTGAGGTGTGAGGATTTAAATTTTTATTGAGTTCCCAGGTAAGGCTGGTGCTCCTGGTCCTGGGACCACACGTTGAGAACCAGTGGTTTGGACTGATCAGGATTCATCTCCGAGGACAGCACTCAACCCCTGGGAAATGCGCTGTCACAAGGAGGAAGGGGAATACCCAAACAAAAGGAGGTTTTTATCAGAAAGGAGCGAGGTGAGAAAACTGTGGGGGCTGCTATGGAGTGGCCAAAAAACAGTCTGGAAGAGCCTGAGAAGGAGTGTGTCCAGACAGGCAAGAAGAAAGTCAGAATGAAGTGATGTCAGGGGTCGTGGAGCAGAGATTCAGGGAGAGAGTGGCCAGCGCTGTCAGTGTCACCAAGAGGCCAGGAAGGAGAGACTGAAATGTGACCATTGGATTGGACAATGAGGTCTTCATTGATCCTAGCAAGAGCAGCTTTATTTTGAAAACAAGACATTGGAACACTTATACAAAACACAAAGTTATACCTATATCATTGTCTGCTACTGATGTCAAGTGCTAGAGCTAATTCCTAGAGTCGGGATTGGCTTTCCTGGAATCCAGATAACTAGGTGAGTGATAAGGAGTAATGGGTTTTGATTTGCTGCTAAGCAGTAAAATAAACTTACTGAGACAGAACTCAGTGTTCCGAGCTCAGGTTCAAACAGCTATATCCTGAGTCCTGAGTTCCAGACAAGAGGCTGTGACTGCGGGGGAAAGGTTGGCACATTCTCATTTATTTGCTGATCCACACATCTGTCTCCACATGTGTTCAGATATGTCTACTTACCCAGCAATTCCCACATACTTCTGTCTATCTATGCACATTTATTGTCTAGCGTCACATATGTACTTGCTACTGGATTGCCTCTCTTGGTCTCCATTTCACATCTGTGAGATAGAGATAGAATTGCACCTCTCATAGATCTGTTGTGAGAATTAAGTGAGATCATGTTGACAAATAAAAATGTGTATGTAAGATTGTTATTATGATTACACATCCGTTACTCTCTCTACACACAACATCATCAGCTAACTAGCAATTGATTCCCAAGTGTTGGATGAGTACAATTTTAAAAGTATATTTATCTGGTATGATTCCAACTATATGGTATTCTGGGAAATTAAAAACTATGGAGACAATAAAAATATCAGTGGTTTCCAGAAGTTGTGGGGGTTGAAGGGGGGATGGACGAGTAGGTGGAGCACAGAGGATTTTTAGGACAGTGAAACTCCTCTGTAGGACACTATAATGGTGGATACGTGTCATTATACATTTGTCCAAACCCATAGCATGTGCAACACTAAGAGTGAACCCTAATGCAAACTATGAACCCTGGGTGATCATCATGTGCCAATGTAGGTCCATTAATTGTAACAAATACAGTCTGGTGAGAGATGTTGAAATGGGGAGGCCATGTGTGTGAAGGCTATCTGGGAAATCTCTGTACCTTCCACTGAATTTTGCTATGAATCTAAAACTGTTCTAAAATAACAAAGTATTTTTTAAAAAGTATATTTATAGCCCTAGCCGGCTTGGCTCAGTGGATAGAGCATCGGCCTGTGGACCAAAGGTTCCCAGGTTCAATTCCAGTCAAGGGCACGTACTTTGGTTGCAGGCTCCTCCCCGGCCTGGGCCTGGCCAGGGGGCTTGTGCAGGAGGCAACCAATTTCTCACATCAGTGTTTCTCTCTGTCTTTCCCTCTCTCTTCCACTCTCCCTAAAAATCAATGGAAAAAAATGCTTGGGTAGAGATTAAGCAAAAATAAAATAAATAAAATAACCCATTGATGATCCTGTAATTTTTAAAAAGTATATTTATAGCTATCAACTTATACCCACCTACATATGCTATACCCAGAGGTACACATAAATTTGCTTCTAGCATTGCATGTACACATATTCCCATCTATTCTACCTGTCTAGTGTCCGTCTAGCAGCTATCTGCATAAATAACATGTAGGCACAGAGTTTCCATCCCAGACACTGATGTATACAACTCTTTCCTTATGTAAATTAGAAGTGTGCTAGTCCTGGTCCTCTGAGAATCAGATGCCAATATGGGATTAAATGTGCAATCATTTTATTAGGGGAAATGCCTGTTAGGGAAAGATGGAGAGGGAGCCAGCATAGGCCAGGGGAGCGCTCCGATTGCTCTACAAGTCTGGTTTCAGCGAAGGAGGAAGGGAGGGAGAGCGGGTTGGGCGGAAGCTTCATAGATTGCCATGCAGTGTAAGAAAGGTTTGGCAAGGCTGTTGGGGAGTCCTCCAGCCAGTCAGCGTCAGAGGAACCCCGCCTCCTGGGAGTGGGCCTCTCTTAGCATCCCTGCCACACTCAGTCACTGGCTATGAGCAGCCCACTGAAGGCGTGACCTCAGCTCAAATGCTGCCATGGAGTTCAGAGCAGCAGTTAGAGCCCTCGATCAGTTACCCCCAGTGCAGCTGGAGGTCCAGGGCGGTGCAGTCTCTTGGCCACCAAATGAGGTGCTATCCATTTTGGCATTTGACCCAAACAGTTGGATTTAAAAAACAGAAAACCAGCTCCAACTTGGAGAATTCACCTGGGGACAGGAGTGCCTGTGTGATCCTCATTACCACGGCTGTTCTAGACAGAGCCTCTGCTCAGAGAGGCCCTTGGGCTGGCACCTCAGGAAGGCCAGGGCGTGGCTACCCATGAACTTGGCTTGTGCTCTGCTCCAAGCATGCCTCGGGGAACTCTGGCTGAGTTTATTGCTGCTGCTTCCCAGCTACGTTCTGCGAGGACTTCTTACCCAAGGATGGGAGCAGCCAGGATACTTTTACCAGTGTCTGCAGGGGCTCAAACCTCAGATAAGGCACCAGTCAAGTGGGCACCATCCCCTCTGGGATTCCTCCTTTCGTCTCCCTCTGCCTGGTCCATGACCTCCCTCGTGGCAGGGCTGCTGGGTCAGCCTGATCAGAGGACAAGGGACGGAAGGTGGCCAACCAGCCCAGTGGCTCCATGTGTCACCTTGTGTTCTAGGCCAAATCCCATCGATGAAATCATGGAGAGCCTCAGTGGCCCGAACCCAGTACTGTACAGACGAAAGCCGTATTTATGGGAAAGATATATCTGCAGAGGGAACAATAAACTGCAAAGTATGACGGTTTGCAGCAAACGCTGTAAAGTTTTATATTCCTGAAAACGAGGGATAAAAGATATAACCATTTAAAGCAAAGTAGATAAAAAGGGCTTCCACACAATTGTAAAACAGCCTTATAATAGTTAATTGCCGGTTTCTTATTATAGCAGAGTCAAAATAGCCTTTAAAATACCCATGGTTGGAAAATGAAAGGAGAGAAGAAGAGGACAGGAGGGGTGACCTACCAGAAAGAGCGTTTGGGCCCCTGCTCCCACGTGTTCTCAGAATAGGGACCATTGCTCTTCCTACTAGCCCACCCTGGCCCCAGCTCCGAGGGGCTGATCACTGCCCGAGCCTCTAGCACATTCCCATCACTGCCACAAAGACCTGAGTGACTGTGCAATTGCGTTGCTAAAAGGAGAGATGGATCTGCATCTCCCCTAGCTTCCTGACCATTCCCAGGGGAATCCCCACAGTTTAAGGGTTTTACTTCCTTGGGCCATGGCATCTTCTTTACGGCCAAAGAGTACACAGCGGTCTTGCAGGTCCTCCCAGCTGACCGCTTAGTCAACACTGTTCACTTCACAGTGACGCTGCTCCTGGCACTGGAAGGTGGAGGAGGAAGGTTGCAAGGAGAGCAGTGGGAACAGAACTGACAGGGGTGCTGCACGTCTGTGCAGGACGCTGTGAACAGAGGCGTGTGAAGGTGTGGTGGATGCCCAAGGAAAGAGGCCCTCAGAACTCAGGAGATGAAATCTAAGCTGGGTCTTGTAGGTTGCAGGGAAGCTTGCCAGAGTGACCTTCTAGGTACAGGGACTAACGTGTAAAGGCTTGTGACCAGAGCTTCTGGTTGGCACATTGGGGTCCACGGAAGTGGTGCCCCTGAGGTTGTGCCGCGCACAACCTGCACGTCCTAACACAGCAGCCCTGTCTACCCAGGCCTGGCTGCAGGCAGGGGATGGGGATGGGACCCCCAATCCAGCATACAACACAGTTCAGGCTTGGACCTCTCACCCCACCCCCACTTCCCACCTTATGGGCTACTGCTTAGATATGACTGGGCCCCAGGGGGTTTCTGCTCTACTCCCAAACTGTGGGGACACCCAGGGAGTGGTCAGGAAGCTAGGGGAGACACAGATCCATCTGTCCCCTTAGCAACGCAATTGCACTTCCTCTCTACTCCGCAGGGGAACACACCAGTGTTTGTGGGTCTCCTCCACGAAAGGGGTTCCTAATGGGAGGCACACCTCAAAGGCAATGGCTTACCTGGCATTCCTGTCAGTTCAGCCCAGTTCAGCCAGCGTTCAACCCCATGGGCATGTCCCTTCTGCCAGCAGCGACCGTCCACACTGCGCCTCACTCCACCGTCCTTCTCCATCTCCCACGGGAGGGAGCCCCCAGAGCCATGGCCTTGGTGTGTGTGGCCCCGGAGCCTGGCCTGCTTGCCTTGGCCTGCCCATCACTGCTTCCTGCTCCAGAAGCAGCTCATCCCTCTTCCTGGGGCCGGAGTGCAGACGCCCAACTGGCTCTCCACACAGCTCTGCTGAGACAGGCGGCCTTTGACCTGTGACCCCACAGGAAATTCTTCCGACCTCCGAGGTGAAGCTCAGGAGGAAACCATGACCCCACAGTGGACAGGGCAGTGCCGAGGCCTCCCTGCCCCAGCCTGAGGTCTCCTGACTAGAATCTGTGGGGCAGAAGCACTGCTGGCTTGACCTGCTGGGGTAGGACTCAGCTGTGGGTGGGGCCAGGGAGACTCTAAGGAGGTAGGGTGGCCGTACACCCTGCTCGCCTGGGATAGCCCCAGGGTACAGCGTGTTGTTCGTGAGCGATGATGAACAGAAATGCTCTGGTCTGGACGGTAAATTATATTGTCATCCAGGAAAAAGGGACTTGGGTAGAATCTACACACCTCCTTCATTCAACAAGTAAGGAGCCTGGCCCCCCAGCCCCACCCACCCAAGGTGCTCCCCTGGCCCTGCAGACAGAGCCGAGGAAGAAGCTGCCTTGGAGCTCCCGACTTGGGCAGATTCAGCCCCAAACAGTTACACCACAATGTGGACGTTCTAGGGGAGATATTTGTTCTCTCAAAGGATTTCAGAGAAGGTTCACTGAGGAAGGGACATCAGGGGCTCCAGTGGCCACCCAGCCTCTGAAGCACCCCTCATGCCCCGGGATCCCCAGGGCCTCAATGCCCAGGTCTCTCGTGCCTTCCTCCCGCTTTCACCCACAGGCAGTGTCCCCAGGGCTGAGGAGCAGGTTCAAGAAAGAACCTCGGAGAAGGGCTTCCCTCTGCATGGTGAAGGTCTCGTTCCCCTTGTTCATGCATTGATTTGCTACCCAAATGCAAGGCATGGACTAATGTCAGCACTGTGAGTCGTGAATGGGACGAGACATGCCTGCCTCTGGGAACTCACAGAATAGGAGTCAGGACAAATGTTAAACAAATCATCTGACAATAAATAAATGAATTAATGACTGTTGTGAGTAAAGATATTGGGAGGGTGTTGAATGAGCACATACTGGGTTAGGCTAAGGTAATAGGAGAAACACTACTCACCTTCAGAAGACTTAAAAATGATTTGAGAGAGAGAGAAAGGGAGAGAGACTGAGAGAGAGAAGAGAAACATGTCATACTCAGGGACTGAACCCACAACCTGGGTATGTGCCCTGACCTGGAGTCGAGCCTGCAACCCTTCGGTGTAAAGGATGATATTCCAACCAATTGAGCCACCCAGCCGGAAGACTTTTGAGGAATGAACCCCTTAGTGGGAATTTTAGGTTGATGACAAACCCAGATGGCAGATTTGAGTTTCATTAGTGAGAACCAGAAAAAATGAGTCCTTAGGTGAGAAGGGCAGGGGGTGACCATGTCAGCAAAGAGAAAGGGACAGAGCCCAGAGCTGGCAACTTGCTCCACGATTAAGTGTCACTTGGATGGACAGGCAGGACTTCCTGGGCCTTGAGCTGGGAAGGGCCTCCAGGGGTTTCCTGTCCATCCTCCTCCCGCACCACTTCCCCAGGCAAAGGCAGTGAGTCAGAGAAGAAGGCAAGGTGTCTCTGTTAAAGGCTCTGAGGGAAGTGATTCTGCACCCCTTCTGCGTGACACCTCTTGCCTCAGGAAGCCCTTAGCACTGCCAAGCATCTCTCCCTGGAGGAGGATAGGCAGCCCTTGGGTGTGGGGCAGAGAGAGGAAAGAGAGAGGCTGCCCCCAGCCGGTGCTATACCTCTAGCCAGGCTGGCGTCTTGGACTCATTGCCACCAGGTTTCTGCTTTCATATCCTCCGTCTCTTAAGGTTATAAAGCATCTCAGTATTCATCACCCTGATGCTATTGCACACATGAATGTTGCCTACTAGAAACTATTGTCTTATGTAGTACTAATTAGATGGCTGTGAGATGGACCACATCTCAATTTTGCCATGCAGGGCTAGGCAGGCAGGAAGCCTCTAATTTATGCATACGGGCAATGATGCAACCTGTGGACCCTGAGGAAGAAGATACCTACTAAAGAGGCTCCCAGTGGCTAACTGGGCTCCAATTTAAAAAACAAACATCCTGGCCAGTGTGTCTCAGTGGTTGAGTGTTGACCTATGAACCAGGAGGTCACGGTTCAATTCCCAGTCAGGGCTCATGCCTGCGTTGTGGACTCGATCCCCAGTGTGGGGTGTACAGGAGGCAGCCCAAGGATGATTCTCTCTCATCATTGATGTTTCTATCTTTATCTGCTTCTTCCTTCCTCTCTGATATCAATAAAAATATATTTAATAAATAAATAAATAAATAAATAAATAAATAATAAATAATAAAACAGTGCCTAGCAGCCATTTCTACACAGGGGCCTCTCATGCAAACTGCACTTCAGGGATAAGCCAGCATTGAACTGCCTGCCTCTGCACTGACCTGCCTGCCTGCACTGTGTTTTTGCCATCAGAGCCAGGCCTTATAAAGCAGTTCCTGAAATTCTATTTGAACCAATAGGACTGAGGCTTTCCCCATCCAATCAAAGCTGTGCAGCTATAGGCCAATCAGCTTCTTCACTGACCAATCAGAGGGGCTCTATTCTGACCAATTAGGACAGTGCCTTTTGGACCAATCAAACTGTGAGGATTTGAGTCTTCATTTGCATGAGGACAGACCAATCAGGGACCAGGAGCAGGGACTTCTGTCTATATAAGTATGGCTTATATGGCTCTAAAAATGCATTTTTCCTTTCCAAGGAAGAGTGTGTTTTCTGAGCTGATGCTGAAACAGCAAACGTGTCTGCCCCGAGCTGAGCTGTCTAGCCAGAGAAGGGCCTGGCCCTGGGCCATCTTGCCCCAGCGCTGCCTCACAGCCAGTGCTGTCACAATTGAGCTATTTTGCATTGAATAAAGTTTCCTTCTTCACTGCATCCCAAAGTGGAGGTTCCTGTTGGCCTTGAATTGGCAACAATGATTGAGGAACCATAGTTGAAATTTATCAAGTGTTTACTTTGTGCTAGACCCTTTACTTGTGTTGCTTTTCAAAACATTCCAAGTGTTTGGTGCTTTTTCCATGCTCATTGAATAAAAGTAGGAACTGTTATTGTATGTATTTTATAGATGAGGAAACTGAGGCACAAAGAAGTTAAGCAACTTGCCCAAAATCTCAGAGTAGTAGACAGAATGATGCACACCCCACCCCCACTCCCCGAAAGTTAATCACTTCCAAATCCTGGAACGTATGACTGTGTTTCATTACAAGGCAAAAGGGACTTTATAAATGTGACTAATTTAAGGATCTTGAGATGGGACATTATTCTGATGATCTGAGTGGGCCCATTGTTATCACAAAGGGAAAGAGGGAAGCAGAAGAGTCAGAGGAGTATGAGAAAGCAGAAAAATCTGAAGATATTACACTCCTGGCCTTGAAGAGGGGGGAATGGGAATATAGGCAGCCTCAAAGGCAAGGAGCTTCCAGAAAGAACATAGCCTTGCCAATCCATTTTGGATTTCTGACCTCCAGAACTACAATATAATGGCTTTGTGTTTTAAGTTGGTAATTTGTTACAGCAGCAGCCAGAAACTAAGATGCACAGCTAGCATGTGGCATCAGTAAAGTTATGAGCATTGCCCTGGAACAGGTAAAAAATATCATGTCATTTAACCCCCATGTCATTGAAGGCAACGTCACCTCTTCAGTCCTTACCCTGGAGCCATTGGGTGAGTATCTCCCAGCGACCACCCTCCCTATCTAACTACTGCTCCTACCCACCTCCCCAGCTCCTAGTCTGGGCAGCACCTTACTCTCACCCTTCTTTTCTAAGGACCATTGATGTCCATCTCAGAGCCAGTGTGGGATGAGCTCCATGGGCCCGTGTATGTATGGGTTTTGGGTAAAAGAGTTTCTTCACCTTAAGGCATCAATATCTTCCTCGCATAAGCAGAAAGTGGAAAAGCAACTAAATGTGTGCTGGGGGTGGGGCCCATGACTGAACACAAAAGCGAGAGGGGCAGTTGCTCAGGGATTAGTGTGGGCACAGCTATGTGATGGGGGAGGGGCATAAGCATTCTGGAACATGCTCCTTAGTGCTGCCCAAAGGAAAAGGCTGCCCTAGAAGGAAGGGAGCTTCAGAGCCCTGTGGAGAGACATGGGGGCATATGGAGAACAAGGGGGCAATAAAATATTTCATAGAACCTCTGGACTTTGCTGCCACCTTGCGGACAGAATTAGAAGGACAGGGTTGTGACTGCTCTTGGCTGAAGGTAGATACCAATAGTTTAGCTCTCTTTGCCGGCAGGAAGACAGGATGAATGGAGCAGGTGAGACCCAGCCGCCATAAGGCTAGGCCACCCAGGTTTTGCCAGTATATATACACGTTTCTAGAGCAGGAATTCAAAGCTGTGGTTTTAGGGAAGAACTCCTTGGAAAGGAGCTGAAAATGTGCAGAGTCAAGGTCGGGGGAGAGAGGAATGGGAGAAAGTGACATGGAGGAATGGGATGCAGAGGTCTGAATCCAGCCTGGTGGGGACAGGAACTTTAGGCCTCACTGGCCTGTGGTGCGTGGCCAGTTCACTTTGTCCTACCCATATCTGAAATGGGGACAAGAAGAACAAACGCTTCTCCTCCGCCCTCCCTTGGGACAAGTTCTCACCCATTCAGAGTGTGATGTGAGCAGAGGGAGGAAGGGCTGACACGCCACTAGACATCTCTCTCCTCCAGCTTCCTGATTCCCTGGGCTTCTGCCCCATTTGGGAGCATGATGCCCCGCATCACCCATGAGGCGGGTGCTGATGTGATAGCCATTTGACAGGTGAGAAGATTGAGGCACAGAAGACTCAGTACTCGTCGGAGCTTTCACAGCTAGCATGTGATGGGAGAAAAATCCAAAGTTTGGGTAGCTCACTCTTATATTGTTCCCAATAAATGTGTTGCAAAAAGGAATGAGAGTGGCCAAACTTCAGAGGTCCAAGCTCTGGAGCGCGTACCCTCCCAAGTCCAGTATAGTCGTGGGACTTGAGGCAAGTCTTCTCTCCAACCTGGTCTGCCCCTTCCCAACCTAAATAAAGGTTTCCCTTTTAAAGGCTTCTGGGAAATGAGATTCCACTCCTTTCCTTCCGGAGTCCCAATCTAATTCATGTCGGGAATATGAGTATCAGGAGGTTCTTCCTACAGTCTAACCTTCACACCTCCTCCTGCAGGTCAAGTCCATTTACACTGAATAGCCAGATTATTATGATCTCTGAACGCATAATAATCTGGCCACTCAGTGTGTGTGTGTGTGTGTGTGTGTGTGTGTGTATACACACTAGAGGCCTGGTGCACGAAATTTGTGCATGGGGTGGGATGTGTCCCGCAGCCCAGCCTGCACCGTCTCCAATCTAGGACCCCTTGAGGGATGCCTGACTGCCCACTGGGATCGGGCCTAAATGGGCAGTCAGACATCCCTCTCACAATCCAGGACGGCTGGCTCCCAACCGCTCGCCTGCCTGCCTACCTGATTACCCCTAACTGCTTCTGCCTGCCAGCCTGATCACCCCCTAACCACTCCTCTGCCAGCCTGATCACCCCCTAACCACTCCTCTGCCAGCCTGATCGACACCTAACTGCTCCCCTGCTGACCCAATTGCCCCTAACTGCCCTCTGCTGCCAGCCCGGTCACCCCTAACTGCCCTCCCTTGCCAACCTGGTCTCCCCTAACTGCCCTCCCCTGCAGGCCTGGTCCCCCCCAACTGCCTTCCCCTGCAGGCCTTGTCCCTCCCAACTGCCCTCCCCTGCTGGCCGTCTTGTGGCAGCCATCTTGTGTCCACATGGGGCGGCCATCTTTGACCACATGGGGACAGCCATCTTATGTGTTGGAGTGATGGTCAATTTGCATATTACCCTTTTATTAGATAGGATATTAGAGGCCCAATGCATGAATTCGTGCATGGGTGGGGTCCGACCAGCCTGGCCAGGGGGAGGGGACATGGGCAGTTGGCTGGCCTGCCTGCTGGTCGAACTCCTGGCCAAGGGAACAATTTGCATATTAGCCTTTTATTATATAGGATATACACTGAGTGGCCAGATTATTATGTGTTCAGAGATCAAAATAATCCAGCCACTCAGTGTATAAGGTCTGTTAAACAAAAAATTAAACTTTCATGGCTGAAAGTCTTTTTAAAAGAAAGGGTTTCTTAGGCCATTGTTGGCAAAAGGAGGAGGAGGAGGAACTCTTTTTTTGTTTTTTAATATATTTTTTATTGATTTCAGAGAGGAAGGGAGGGAGAGAAAAAGAGAGAGAAACATCAATGATGAGAGAGAATCATTGATTGGCTGCCTCTTGCACGCCCCCACTGGGGATCGAATCCACAACCCGGGCATGTGCCCTTGACCGGAATTGAACCCGGGACCCTTCAGTCCGCAGGCTGACGCTCTATCCACTGAACCAAACCAGCTAGGGCAGGAGGAGACTCTTCTGCTGCTGCTGGGCCCCGAGCACAGAGTCCGTGTCACAGCAGCTTGGCCAGGTAGGAAAGACGATGTGTTGCCTGGAGTTCTGTGTGTTTGTACATCAAGTAGAGGGCGAGATGTAAGCCTTTCTGGAAGGACTGACGTTGCTGTGGACGAAGGGGCTGCAGAGGCTGAAACAGGGCAGTTCAGGGGCAGGCACGGAACCCAGGAAGAGGAGTGCCCTCTCGGGCAGGTTGTAGGCAAGGCTGGAAAGTTCACGTGTAAATCAGAAGCAGAGGTTCCTGGGGTTCAGAGGTGCCTGGCGGTTCTCTCTGAATAACCGAGGACACAGCCACCTGGAAATGAACCTGACATTCCTGCATACACTGGGGAGTGTGAGCAGCCTTTTGTCAGAGCTGGCCCACAGCTACAGACCGGCAACAGTCTGTCTCTTTCTCTCACTCTGGCCGCTGGGATGGTAATTTAGAACATCTGGGGTGGGGGGGGAGAAGTTTTTTGTTTTTGTTTTTGTTTTTGTTTTTGGTCAGGTCCTAGATAGAATAGACAGAGGATGTGAAAGCAGGCTTCTATTTCAGAGAGGGTATTCATGGTATCTAAAACCAGGGTTTAATTCTCTAACCATGCAGTCAGGGCTGGCCAATCACAGGCCTTCATGGAGAGCTTAAATTATAGAGGACCAAGTTAGAGGGAAGAAAAAAGCAACAAAGCCCACCCCACTCCCAGCCACTGGGCTGCAGCTGATTGGCAATTATCTGCTGTTTGCCTGGCCGGCTCCCGTCCTGACTGCCGGGTGGACAGTGTGGCTAGGGGAGGAGGCCAGTGAGTGCATGTCAGGTCAAGACAATCGTGTGGGGGCGTCCAGACCCCTCTCCACTTCTTCCCCCTTTTACCCCTGCACTCCCCTCCAATCAGGAGAGGAGCTGCCCTCTCTTGCCCACCACCCCTCCCCAACCCTCAGAGGAGAGGGGAGTGATTAGCATGGGGCATTGTCCTGATAATGGGCCCCAGCTGCCGCTTCAAAGAGACAAAGCGCCTGGTGCTGCACACGCATCATTCCCTCGTTAAATCTCTGTTATTAGATTAGATTCCAAATGTATTGATTTGGAGGCTGGAGGGCGATGGGGGAGGGAGGAGAATCTGGCTGGGGATTGCTAAAACACCTCTCCTCATGCTTGCCTCCCCTTCCCCCTCCCAGGCAGCTTGTCCTCCTGTTCTCTCAGGGAAATCGCCCTTAAGCCCATCTCCTAACTCTGAGCTCAGCCACTCCCCCTGGACTACTCCTGCGAGGGGCCCTGGGTCACTGAGCGAGGCTGCCATCTTCCAGTGGGAAAGGTGGCCTCCTGGGATATGGGCCACTGGCTCCGCTGCTTGGAGCACTACAGAGGGCTAGGCACTTTCAAGACCTTTAATGGGAGCTTTTGAGTAGAACTGACAGGTTTTGGAAAGCAGGTAAATGGGAAAGGCAGCTGAGAGCGGGGAGTCTCTGTATGTGAATAGAAAGGAGTAGAGATGAGTTAGAGAACCAACAAGCTTCTCAGAAGGAGGAAGGAAGCAGATTCCGGGAAATATAACAGTTGGGAGAGACGTTCTGGGCCTTTTCATGTCCCGGGCAGGGTAAAGGTCTCCTTGGGAGAAGTCTAAGGTCAATACTGATGACAAGAATTAGTCCACTGGGATTCCCTGTCCCTGGCCTCAGTTTCCCATCCCTGGGTAGCACAGCCTGGATATGGATCAATGAGCTGATTGGCTGTGGCTAGTGGAGCAGAAGATGTTACACGTGGCAGCTCATTCTTAAGGTGGTTAATTAGCTGCCGCAGTGCTGGGCTCTGTTGCTCCAACGATTGTGGGTGAAGGATGGGGAGGGAGAGATGAGGAATCAATAGGTTGATTAGTGTCTCACCAGCTCTCTGGTTGGACACTTTGTCAATAGCCACCCTCTTACTGACCTGCCCTGTGGGGCATCAACAGTGCCAGAAGCATGACTGGCCCAGCAAGTCCAAGTGAGTGAGCAGGACTTGTGCAGGACAAGTCCAAGTGCAGTGAGCAGCTCTTTCCCAAGACCAGGCTCTGAGGTGCTGCTGCAGGGATCATCCTGGGAACGTCAAGATGAGCCGTCTCTACTCATCAGGAAGCAACAATTGTGAGTGGGGCTACTCTCCAGCCCCACAATCTCCTGCTTTTTTGTTGAGAGACCCTGATACCTACCCAACAAAAAAACAAGTATAAACATAAAGTCCTTAGCTAATCCCAAAGCCCGCATGCCTGGATGGAATTATCAGATGAACTCCCAAGGCAGTTCTCCCTCTGTGAGTTCTTGCTCCACTCTGGGGACCTGGGGTGAGAAGCCAAGAGAAGCCAAACCACACAAGCCCCCTTTCTCAGCCTCAGGCTCTTCCAGACACAAGGCCCCAAGGTTTTGCCCAGGATGGTCTACTAACTAGAACTGCAGAGTGTGGGGTCAAGGGAAGGCATAGCTTCAGGTGTTTCTTACTGAACCCTTCTAATTGGCCAGCCTGGAACAGTTCATTCCAGGTATTTCTTTGGGGCCCTTTCCCTTTAGCCTGGTGTGTTCAGTCCCTGTCCACACGTTTTCCCCTGAGAGACGAGCAGCCCAAGACAGGGAGAGGGGTGCGCTGGACTGAGAAAGAGCGGCAGAGCCAGCCCCAGGCCTCCATGGAGGACACTGAGGTGGTCACCTTGGTGGGCTCTGGCAATCCTCTCCTCTGAATGCCTGTTAGGTGGGTGGAGTGATAGAGATGGGGTGCTGCTCAGTGTAGAGAGCGCCTGGGGAGACACATGGGCATTTCTTTAATTATTGTCAGCTGAATCCAGTGGTGTTGGCAAAGCCACATCCTGGAAACATGCTTTGCCAAAAGGCAGGAGTGTTGTCAGCTTGACCTTCAGCCCAGGTGCCTGGGGGTGGGTTTTGTTATTTAAATCCAGCCAAGCATCAGGAATGAAAAGACCCAGGCCCACCCAAGAATGCGCATAATCTCCTTTGTCTTGACTTTTAGTAAAACTTCCTGTTTTTTTTGCTGTATAAAATAAACGCGCTGTATTGGCTCAGCATCCCTGTCCCTGTTCCTATCCCTGTCCCTGTCAGAGGACAGTGGTCCCACCCAGCCTCAGCTTTTTCCTTCTATCTCTGTGTCTGTCTCTTTCTTTCATTTTCTCAATCCCCAGCCGCCCCTATTCAAGAACCGGACCACTCTCTAGCCACACTGGACGCGGAAAAGAGAGAAATATTTACAGCTTAGCACGTCTTGAACCCCAATGTCTGGGAGAGGAAGCCAGAAGATCAAAGGCCACCCTTCTGCCTGCCTCCCTTGTGGTCCTGCTTGCTGGTGGATGTGCCAGTGGCTGGCCGCTGGGAGTTCCCAAAGGCAATTAAAAAGCAAAACGAGACACAATCTCAAACCAGAGCTTTCTGTCTTTCAAAAACCAAACCTGCTGGCGCTGGCCGTGGTACTGATGTTCTGATCTGCACAGCAGGATCCTGGCGCAGGGAGGACAGTGGGTCTGTCCAGCATCTTGCCAGAGATCAAGAGCTGAGCTTCCCCCTCCCCACCTCTCCATTGCTGTGTTCACGCTCCTGACCTTCCCATTTTATTTTATTTTTTAAAAATATATTTTAATGATTTTTTTACACAGAGGAAGGGAGAGGGACAGAGAGTTAGAAACATCGATGAGAGAAACATCGATCAGCTGCCTCTTGCACACTCCCCACTGGGGATGTGCCCACAACCAAGGTACATGCCCTTGACCGGAATCGAATCTGGAACCCTTCAGTCCACAGGCCGACGCTCTATCCACTGAGCCAAACCGGTCAGGGCCTGACCTTCCCATTTTAAATCTCACCTCCTATTATTTCTTCTTCATAACAGCCACCATTCCTTGGGGGCAGGAAGCACCAAAGAGCTGAAACCACAGATACTCTCCAACCTCACTTTCACCAGTAACTTTAAACCTCTTCATCCTCATGCAGCTCCTGACAAATGGTCAAGAAGAGAGGTTAGGGATTTATCGCATTTTATTACCCCACCCCCACCATCTGATGAAATGTGAGTGTTCAAGGAAGTGGTCACAGGTGAGGTAAAGAAGGCAACGTTAGTGTTGGATAAACCTAAAGCAGTTATCAGGCCTGTATATTAGAGAGTTGGCTGGCCTTCAATCTCAAAAACAAGGCTGAGGGAGATGAGCAGAATTCCAAAGTGCCTTATTTAGGGAGGTGCTAGTGGGGAAACTGAGGCTTACTGCATATAGAGTGAAGTTAGGAAATGCATGAATTTCTTCTGATCTAAGACAACCTGTTTTAAAGCCATCATGGCAGGTGGGGGCGGGGGAGGATGTAAGGATCTTGGAAGCCAAGATTTTGAGAGAAGAGTTAAGACCCTGCTTTGGGATTGCTGAGATCAATTGGCATTGGAAACAGGGATGGAGCTGTATATGTGACTTGAGAACATCCTTGGCACCCCCTGGGCCCTGAGATCCCCCCAGCCTTGCTCAGCTGGACTCATCAGGAATACTGCCAGATGGACCAGAGTGTGACCAGGGTGACACTGTAGGCCAGCACCGCCAGCAGATAGATGCGGAACAGCAGCCTGTCCAGCACAGAGCCCACGCGCAACCAGTCCCGGGCCACCTCTCGGCTCTCCTCCCGCTTCTCCAGGAAGTGCCGGATGGAGGCCAGCTCCTGCAGCAGCCCACGCACGGCCAGGGAGGCCTCCCGTGGTGGTGGGGGCGGGCTGTCTTTGCCCCTCGGGATCTTGTCCAAGTCCCTGGGTCCTCCCAAATGGCCGCAGTGGTTCCCCATGTCTAGAAGAAGGAGCAGAGCATTGGCAAGGGAGGAGGTCTAGCCAGATGGCCTGAACACCGTCGCATACACTTCTTTGGCCTGCAAGAAGCTTTTATTATGAGCAATCTCAGACATAAAGAGCATCGGGAGTAACTTACATATTTGTGTACCCACCATCCAACTTAAGCAAATTAAGAAAGCCAATACAATGGGAGATTCCTGTACACCTCTTCTTAGTCACATCCTCTGTCCCCTCCCCAAGTCACCAACATCAAATTTGGTGTTTATCCTTCCCATGCACTTCTTTTTTAACTCATGGTCTTTCCCCAGCTTTGATATTCACTACTAGTATTTCATTTGTGCTTCACAGCAGCCCATGGAAGAGCAGAGGAGGATGAATTGTTACCCACACTCTTTGTATGAAGGTGCTAATGCTCAGAGAGAGTAAGAGACTAGCCTGTGGTCACACAGCTGGAGCGTCATTTAATAGCGAGGCCATCGAGGCCTAGATATCTGGGCTGTGAATCCACTGCCCTCTCCACTGTGTCTTATTGCCTTGATGCCCTCCTCTCCATGACTCCGAGGCCTTCTGCACCAGAAAACACACCTGCAGATATGGCGGCCTTCGCCAGGTGAGCAGTGAAATCAGGCATCAGGTGGGTGCTCTAGCTCAGAGATTTTCAACTGTGCCACAGTAATTTTTAAAACATGCAATATCTGGCTATTTAGTCAAGGGCACTGACCTCTTTTCCCTTAGATTAAAAAAAAAAAAGACAATAGTCAACATAATAGCTGTTCAGTGTGCATGAATCAAAAGTATACCTATTTTTTTTTCAGACCGGCAAAAAATACATTTTTTTTTTTTTTTTTTTGCTATGCTGCAGAATTTTAGTGACTAGTGTATATGTGCCATGAAATGAAAAGGTTGAAAATTGCTGCTCTAGCTCATGAGTTCATGAGGAGATGGTCGTCGGTTAACGAAACATCTGTAAAAGGCGTGGCTGTGGCCAGAAGGGAGGACAAAGAGGAGTGCAGTGGGGTGGAGTGGTTAAAACACCAGCTTAGTCAGATGGGCCTGATTTCAAATCACGCTTGACCAGTTCCTGCCTCTGTGACTTAGGGCAAGCTATTTGATCTCACTGTACCCCTGTTTCCTCATTTGAAAAATGAGAATGAGGACAATGTTGATGAAATGGACAAATTCCTAAAAAGACACAATCTCCCAAAATGGAATCAGGAAGAATCAGAAAACCTGAATATGCCAATAACAACTGATGAAATAGAAGCAGTAATCAAAAAACTCCCAGCAAAGAACAGCCGGGGTCCGGATAGCCTCACTGAAAAATGAGGATGAAAATCCAGTTGGGTCACCATCAGGATTACCTGTGATCCCACAGGAAATGCTTTGCACATGTCTGACCAAAGGTGCGCAAGAGACAGACCGACACACCACCCAGCACGACCACCAGCAAATGGTGGCTGTGGCAACTCCTCAGCGGGTCCCACTGCACCCTGCGTCCTGCCCCGTCTCTGTCCATACCCAGGCTGCTGAGCATGTGCAGGTGCAGAGAGATGGGCACTCAGGCTGCCCCCTCCCCCAGTGAGGTATTGCATGGGGTCCACATGCAGGACAGCACCCACCTCCCAGGCCCTGCCGAGCTCCCGGGCACGTCCTCCAGAGACACACTCCCTGCCCTTGCCTCCAGGCTGGAAGGGCCCCTGCATAGGGACTCCCCCTTCCTCTCTCACCTGGGCAGTCATCAGTCTTGCTGGTTTGGGAGGCAGCTGGGCACCGATGGGAAGTTGGCTGCTCCCCCAGGCAAAGCAGCAGGGCGATTCGCTCGAGAACCAGGCGCCGCAGCCAGGCAGGCACGGGCTGCTGCAGGTCTTGCTTGTGCACCAGCCGCACGATGAGGATAGTCTCAGCCAAGCTGATCACCAGCAGAGCCATGCACACGACAAAGTAGACACCTGTGTACCCCGGGAAGGGGGAGGGAGGGAGACACATAGGAGGTGGGAGGGTCCACACCTGGCTTCCTTGGCCACACCGAGCTCTTCCCCAGAAGCAGGCCTTACCAATGAGGGGAGTGCCGATGGCAGTGGCTGGCAGCGTGTCGGACACAATGATCAGGAAGACAGAGTAGCCCAGAAGGAGTGTGATCTTGAAGGAGACCCTCTCACCACTCTCTGGGGGCAGGTAAAAGCCCACAATGTCCATGACCATGAGGAAGATACTGGGCAGCAGCAGGTTGACTGCATAGAATAGGGGGCGCCGGCGGATGACCACCTGGGACAGGAGAAGAGCTCTGGAGGAGGCCTGGGGCAGACAGGTCCTGTGCCCAGAAACCACCCCCCCCCCCCCAGCCCAGCCCCTTTGCTTGGTCGAGCTTTCAACCTGCATTTCTCAGAAAAGGACATGGACAGACCCCGCATTTTGCCTCTGGATCCAGGCTTATGGCTGTTAGGATAAGGGAGGGACAATTCAGCTGTTGCCCCATCTACCTTGCTGAAGTTCCAGGAAATGAATGTGACCCTGCAGTTGGACCAGGACCACGGTGGTTCTTCCCCATGTCTCCTCAAGTCTACCTGGGTGTGCTGGTCTAGTGGTTCTATTCATTATTTTAATCACACCCACTCCCTGTCCCACTCACGTAGAACTTCATTTCTGCATAACAGCTGCTGCTTTCCATGCTGAACTCTCGAAACTGGGTCAGCACCCCCAGAAGCTCCCACTCGCCCTGGTTCATGAAGACACTCTTGTCGAACTTCACCTTTTCTGGCAGGCGCCAAAGGGAGATGTTGATGTCCTGGACTGGGAGACAGGAAAGCAAGCCAGAGTTCGAGTCCATGCCAGCGGCATGCCAGAGCCCGCGATGGTGGGGTGCCAGGTGGCGCACCCACATGGCTTAGCTCGCTTCAGCTCTTCATCTCCAGCCTCAGTTTCCTCAACTACACAATGAGGTAACTGCACACTGTACCTATCTGTATAGTGGGCCTGGAGTGAGGGGAAGGAAGTATGAAGTGAAACACACAGCAGAATGCAAAGAACCAACAAACCATTTATTAGAAAGCCCCTCCCCGCACCACACACACACATACACAGCTTTCTATGTTCTCTTGTTATAATTACCTATTTAGGAAATAAACAAAAGTCAATACTCTTCACCTTGACTTGCAGAAAGCCGCCTGAACTAGGAAGCAAGCAGAACCCCGCTTACAGAACAATAGTTTAGCGCCTCTGTCTCTACTAAAGAAACAGATGTACGTGGGCACCAGAGGACAGGAGCGCCCACTGCAGTCAAGCAGCAGGAATGACTGACGTGTCCATGATCAGGAGAATGCTGAACAAACTCTGATGCATCCAGACCACAGGATATTCTAAGGCGGTCGGAATTTATGAGGGAGATCTACATGCACACTAACTTGGAAAAATGTCCCAGATCTACTGTTGAGTAAAAAGAAGCAAGTAGCAGTAGCATAAATGATGTATATAGAATAATTTCCACGCACTTTCCATAGATGTGTATGTATGTGTATATAAGCAAAGGGTAGAAGAGGATCTGGAAGAGCATATTATATGAAGTTTATTCTGCTGAAAGCTGGTAAGTCCTGATGTGGGGAGTTGGTGAAGAGTTTGGGAATTAGGGTAGAGGTCAAAGATCATTTGTAATTCTGGGTTTGGTCAAAATTAGAATGTCGTGGAGGATGCCATTTTGCAGTAAAGTGATGCTCACTTCACTAGACCTCAGTGAGCACCTAGTCCTAGTGTGTACCCCCTCAATGTGTTTGTCAGCACCTTTCTCTGTGCCAGGCACTGTGCTGTGCACCCAGTGGTGGGGCAGAAGTCATGTCCCGCCCTCTCTTCATGTGTATCTGGTAGAGAAGTGCACATTGAACAAGTGCTTACAAACACAATAGACGTGGGAAGATGAACAGGAGGCTGTACATTGGGCCTTGGGGTTGTCTAGTCTGGGGGTTGAGAGGGGGTTTCCCCGAGCAGCTGCCCCTGAGCTGTGATTCGAATGTGAGTAGAGGAGTTGGCCAACCCAGGTGTGGCTGGGGCAGGAGTGGGACAAGAAGGAAAACAGAAGAGGAAGGAGAGCAAGGTGGCCTCGGAGGGGAAGCAGCCTGTGATTAGGGGAAAGCACAGGCCTGTGGGGACTGGGAAGGAGGCAGCTGGGCTGCAGCAGATCGCAGAAAGGGCTAGAGGAATGGGCTGCGGGTAGCCAGCCCAGGGCCCCAGGGGCCAGGGGAAGGATTTGGATTCTGTCTCGGGAGCATTGGGAAGCCACCGAGAGTCTTAAGCAGATTTGCATTTTAATAAGGTCTCCATTTGCTCTGAGGAGCATGAATTGGAGGGGGACAAGAATAAAGGAGGGGGACCCGCTAGGAGGCTACTGCAGAAACCTGGGCACAAGATCAGGTTGGCCTGAATTAGGAGAAAGTGCATCAGTGGAGAGGAGAAGTGAAGGCTTTGAGAGACATGGCGTGCCACTCCTGCGAGTGACCCTGGGAAAGAACGGGCCCTACTGAGTGTTTGCAGTGGGTTTGCACTGTCTCGGTCAGTTGGTATGATGACAGAGGGAGGCACCGGGCAACCAGGTTACTCCCATTTGGAGGATAAAGAAACAGGCTTAGTGGCATTAAGAATATAAGTGGCGCCCTGGCCGGCATGGCTCAGGGGTTAGAGCAGGGGTCCTCAAACTACGGCCCGCGGGCCACATGCGGCCCGCCGAGGACATTTATCCAGCCCGCCGGGTGCCGCTGCCTGTCCTGCTTAGCAGCCGACTCGTCCCAGGCCTGCAGTGCGCATAGGAATTTGTTCATAGTTGTTTTTTTTAAACTATAGTCCGGCCCTCCAACGGTCTGAGGGACAGTAAACTGGCCCCCTGTTTAAAAAGTTTGAGGACCCCTGGTTAGAGCATCGATTCCAGTCAAGGGCACGTACCTGGGTTGCAGGTTCCCCACCCTAATTGGGGTGCATTGGTGAGGCAACCAATTGTTGTGACTCTCTCACATCAATGCTTCTCTCTCTCTCCTTTTCCCCTCCCTTCTACTCTTTCTAAAATCAAGGGGGGAAATATTCTCCAGTGAGGATTAACCAAAAAAAGAAAGAAAGAAAGAAAGAAAAATGTGGTAGGTAAATTGGATAAGGAAGATGCATCTGGGATGTGCTCCTAACTCAAGTGCCCCAAGCCCCAGACTGCGCCCCTGCCTCCAGAGCCCATCTACTCACTGGTGTGCAGCCAGCTGGTGAAGGTCAGTGAGCAGTTCTGCACATCGAAGGGGAAGTTGTAGATGTCGAGGCTGCAGGCAGTCACCACCTGGAGGGGCTTGTAGTTCTGGACCTCGCCATGATGCTGGACATACACGTACGGGATATCTGGAGACTTCCCTACGTCCACACTGGCCAGGGAAGAGGGGTCAAGAAGCAGATCAAGCCCGGGAGTCTGAAGGTCTCTGAGAGCCCAGCAGGGAAAGAAACCCAGGGAGGGGCTAGGGCAGCAGGACAGCTTTGTCTGGACTCGGTTTTTCTAACCTTCCTGTCTCTCTTAGGCCTCCTTACCTGCCATCAACACTGCTTTCCATGCATTCCTGAATAAAGGCATTTTTCCTTTATTCCTTTGGCAACCTAGCCAAAAAAGGCAGGCAAGGATCCCTGGACCCCAAACACCACAGACCCTAAGGAGCATGCCCAGCTGTTCCTACACTGCCACCCTCTGGCTGGGCAGAGCTCAGTTCCCAGGATGCCCGCCTGGTGGCAACGGGCAGGCTTGGTGGGTTCCATCCTGACTCAGGCTTCTTTTGGCTTCCCGTTGCTAGGAGCCCTGTGAAGTGAGAGGAATCAACTCTGTAGGAAAAGGAACTAGAAACGTCATGGAGAAGAAGGGGCACAGGGCAGAAAGTGACCACTGTGGCATGCAGAGGCCTGGGCCCGTGGCCCTGAGGCTGCAGGTTTCTATGGAATCAGGCTGAGAGTTGAGAACTCAAGACTACAGCTGTTTCACCGATTCAGCCAGAAACTGGAATTTCCCCGCATCCCTCCAGCCTGAGCGGTGCAGGGCACGAGGCTCCTGGTGGACTGCCTCTCATGAAAACCAGTGAGGGTGGCGCCCTTGGAGCCAGGCAATGCAGTGGGTCCTGGCAGAGGGTGACCGGCCCCTCCACTTTCTCCTCTCACCCGTCTCCTCGGCCAGAGGGTGCCTGAGGGTGGGGAGAAGAAATGTTGGCCAGGCCAGAGAGACTGGCTGCTGAGAATAAAGTCTAGTGGGATCCACTTCAGACCGAGTGGATCCCACCTCTACCGCAATCTGTGGCTGGTCAGGCACAGGTGTGACTTGAGAAATGCGAGTGTCTCCCAGCTTCAAGTCTCCCCTGTGGCCAGGACCAGTGGCCAGCACTTCATTTCTTCCAATAATGTTACTGTCCCTTTAAAAATGCAGCTGTCCCTCATTCGACTATTATAACAATGTGAATTCATTCACTGGCTTCCTTTCCCCAGCAAGGGGCCCTTGGATCAAGAAGTGCAGAGTTTCAACGGTAAGCATAGAGGAGTTTTTAAAAAGAAAAGAAAAAGCAGGGAATTTGGGCCCAAGCTAATTTTACCCACAGCTCTACAAGTCTGGGTGGGGCATGGCAAACGGCTCCCTGCTCCTGCCTCCCCCAGCCCGCAGCTACCTGGCGGCCCAGCACCAGAAGGCGGTACTCACAACTCGTTGATGAGAATGTCCGGGACCCAGATGCTGTCCGTGGGGATGGACAGCTTGGTGATGTTGTCGAAGTCCTCGGGGTTCCACTGGAGAAACTCATCAGTCCAGTACTAGGGAAGGAGCAGGACCCATTAGGGTGGGCAGGGTTGTCCCCAGCGCAGGCCAACTCCACCCCTCAGTGCCCAGGAGAAAGGCAGGCATCTTCTTGGGGGAATCTGGGTGTCAGTGGCACCCTAGTCACTCAGCAGCACCTGAGAGTCCCCCACCTTTGTGCCCATGCACTTCCTACGTGCAAATACGACGCAGCCTTGCAGGGACAGCCGTCAGGCATTGCTAACATTTTGAATCCCCTAGCCACCAACGGAGGGATCTGAGACCACAGCTTCTTGGTCTTGGTCTGCACAAATATAAGTGGGGATGATAGCATGCACCTCCCAGGGTAGAGATGGTTACTGTTAAGTTTTGATCAATGCATTCTCCACTATCCTGCCAGAATGACTGACCTAACAGATATGCATATTTTAACATTTCACATTCTATTTGAAGGCCTGGGGAAAAAGATGGCGGGTTAGTGGGAGTGGTCTATGAGGTCTGGAATACTCAATAGCGGGTGTGATACTTTGGAAGTTAATAGACTATATTATCACTGATAACTGTACGAAATAATGTAAACTAAATACAAGCATGATTAAAATAAGAATGTGTCTTTCAAAATAAAACAAAAAGAACATACATTGAAAAGGTTGTAAAACAGAATATATTGGATAATCCCAATTTTACAGAAACATGAAATGTAAATTCTGTGATGTTGCTCGCCTGCTTAAAATTCTTCAGCGGCGTCTCATTGGCAATAAGATAATGTTAAACCTCGAGGTCAACAAAGGCCTACATAATCTGCCTCCACCTATCTTCCTAGTCTCGGAGTGTTTTTTTTTTTTTTTTTTTGGTTTGTTTGTTTGTTTTGGCCATGCCTCTCTGTGGAGTCTATACTCCAGCCACCTGGAATGATCATGTTGGAACCTCCACATCTCTATGTACCCTGCTCCTTCTCCCATATGGCAATCTCTGTCTTCTTGATCAAAGTGAGTCTTACTCATTCTTCTAGACTTAACCAAGGCACCTGTCTATTCCATTCTCCAAGAACCTCTGGGAACCCCATCCCCTGGCGGGTTTCATGTGCCTCCTCTGTGCTTTCATGGCTGACATCTTGCCTGCTGTGTTGGTTGCATGGAATTGTCTGCTCATGTGTGTGTGGTCTGCACCAGTCTGTGAGCTCATTGTGGGCAGGGCCTGATCTAGTTTGTGTCTCTAATTCCAGTCCCTTAGCACGTAGTATACTGGCATGCCCTCACTGCTGGGGCAGACAAGTGACCCTAGAGGTGCAGAGGTGGGAGCTGGCCATGGTCTCCCAGGAGAGAGCTCCAGGAAGCCCACTGGGTCCCTTCCCTGAGGCAGCGAGTGTTCTGCACTTAGGGATCTCGCAGAGGCAGAAAGGGAGCAGTACCGCAGGAACCAGCATTTGGCTTCTTCCTCTACCGCACTTCCTAACCCACGAGCTGGCTGTGGTGGGGTGCTCACAAAGAGTGGGATAAATTTAACAGAGACCCACGTTGCCAGGAGTGTCCCCAGAATCTCTCAGGCTTGACCTCAACGAACTGTCTTCATGTCCCTGCCCCCTTCTCTTTAGCCACGTTGTTGGCTTCCCCTCTGTTCTAACACCTTCTCCAGGTACCTGGGGCCCCGGGGGCTACCAGCTTAGGACACATGGTGGACAGCAGCCTCCCCTGTTTGCCTGCCCTTCCCCACCAGCTCCGAGCCAGAACTGCTGCCTGGGGCCTCAGAGACTCCACACGCCAGCGCCTGACCAATGCCTGCCAAAAGCTGGAAGAGGTGGGCAATAGCCACGAGTTGAAGACTGTTTCAATCACCCAAATTGGTTGTTGTTCAATTTGGCTTAATAGGAAGAAGACTTGCAAGCCATTCGAGCTGCATGAGAGTGAAGTGGCTGCCCCTGAGCTCCCAGTCACTGGAGGTGTTCGATCGAGAGGTGGGACACGCACTTGCTGGGGGTTCCATGGAGAACTTCAGGACCCAGAGCAGGTCCAGAGGACTTCCCCCACCAAGCCTTCTGTCCCCCTCCATCCCCAGCCCTGAGCTAGGGGAGTCCAGGCTTCTGCATCTCAGGTCCCTGACACTCCAGGTGGTGGGTCCCTTCCCGGAAGGGTAAGTTCCCAGGCCAGGAAATGAGGCAGGAGGCAAAGGGCTGGGCTGCTCACCTGCCGGTACCAGATGTAGGTGGTCAGGACCTGGTTCTTCTCATCCTGGGAAAGGAAAGGGAGCTTGCACAGGTGGCCCTGTGGGTTGTGGGTCCACTCTGCACACACAAACCCCAGAAGGAGCTGCTGCTCTGTGTCCCTATTTCCTTGGGAAGTAGAGGTGAAGCAAAGGGGCAAGGAGAAGGGGCCAGCCAGGAGAAGTTGGTCTTTTACTAGGATATATCTAGGAAGAAATACAGTGATTTATTCTTAAACTATATGTGCATGTAAGTATATATACCCTCTATTATCTTCTATTATGTCATGCATATTATATATGTCTATTATGTTATCTATATTTTACAAATATGATATACATAACATAATAGAAGATAATACAAAGCATATTTAACAATATCGTGTATATCTGTATCTATATCATCTATATCTATATCTATATCTATATCTATATCTATATCTATATCTATATCTATATCTATATCTATATCTATAATCTCCTATCCTAGAATGAAGTCAAGAGGTACAAAGCCACATAGAGTAAAAAATTCATCGCCCTTCCTCCCTCCTATCCAATCCCCAATTTCCCTTCCCAAATAGCCGCATGGACTGTAGTGGAGACTGATGTCAGTTCCCACCCACCCTAACACAGCACAGTGCCCCCATTTCAGCGTCTCTGCAGTCGCCTTCTGCCTATCTCTGCAGTGTCCAACCTCCGGTGTGGGCCGTGGACTCCACCTACTACTGTCATTAACGGAGGAATCAATTAATTGATTTGTGATGAACTCTTCAACAACCATTGACTAACACCCACCATGTACCAGGGACCTGTGTGACACAGGGCATAGAGATGAACCCTCACACAGCTCGCACAGGGAGGTGGTACCATGATATGGTGAGTGGCCCGCTGGCTGCAGGAGTGTGGGAAGGATGGCCGCAAAGGTGCTCCCAGCTTCCTGGTTTGGGCAGCTCTGCACATTGGGGGGTGCTGCAGCCTGTCTGAGTCATGGTGCCAGGCCACAGGTACTATGGTACCCGAATGTCCACCTGGTGCCCAGGGCCTCCCACCTCTGAGTTGGGGGCATCTTGGGGCTGAGTCCTCACCACATTGAGGATGGCATAGACAATGACATCGATGGAGACGGTGGTTGGCCTCCTCCAGTCCCGCACGGGCCGCACGCCCTTCTTGTAGTTGGTCAGGAGGTGATCCGACAGCCGCCACAGAGCGGGCCTGGAGGTGTTATGGGCCTGGAGGCCCCCCCTGCGCCTGGCTGGGATGGAGAACAGTTCTAAGTGGACATCAAGCCGGAGCCACAGGGCCTCTCGCCCTGGTTTGAAGCTATGAAAAGGAAAGTGCCCTCACCAGTCCCACCTCACAAAACTTCCAGATGCCCCACCATGGAAATTTCCATTGTGTCTGCAGACTCCTCCCCAAGTTCAAAGGTGCGATCTCATAAGGGTAACCTACACACCCATTTACGTGAGAGAGGGAGCTGGACTGGAAGAGAAGGTGACATAAGACAGATGAGGTCTGAAGGAGGCCACGGGCTCTGAGGTCAGCCTACAGGGCTCTGGTTGAGGGGCTCCGGGGAAGTAAAGGGGAGCCGGCCTCAGGAGATGAGAGGGGCACAAAAAAGTGGCCCCCAGTGCACAGTTCCTCAGCCCAGAGGTCTGCATGAGGGTTTGCCTCAGTCAAGGTCAGATGTCAGTGTTCGTACAGCCCCTCATCTCCTGGCCCCAGCCTGCAACTGACAAAGGAAGAAGGGGGGCATCCAGTGAAAACTGACATCTCCTCTTCCCTCCTGCAAAACCCACCCCAAGAAGCCCGCCACCCCACCTGCCCGGGCGCACAAACTCCTGGGGGAGGTTCCCAGGTCCCTCACAGGGTGCTATGTGGGCAATTTGTTAGGGTTAGGAAGAGGGTTGGGTGAGGTGTGGAGGAAGTGAGCAGGAGCAAATTGTTCCCAGCACAGGAGGCCTACAAGAACCAAATGGTGAGGAGAAATCCCCACTCCTAGGCCCGAGCCCCATCCTCTGGGATGTCATGTGCACCTCAGGTGCCCTTCTGGGAAACAGCAGAAGCACTTCCTGAAAGGTGCCAAGAAACATGCAGGTGAAAAACAGTGTGGGAGAGGGAGCACCAGGGTGCAGGCTGAAAGCCTCGGGGGCCTGGCAGCGCGAGCGCAGGTCTCAGCAGGCCTGGCTCTGTGTGTGCAACCTGTACAACAAATCGATCCTACAGAGTCTCCTTCCTGCCCCTCACCACCTGTCCCTGATACACACCCAGCTGCCCTCAGGACAGAGATGAGCAGAGAGAGGAGAGATGGGAGAGCATGCATGGAGGGCTGCCTTTGGAATAACATCAGTTAACATAGTACTGCTTCAACCCCAGAGCCCTGTGTATCTCCCTACAGCAGCAACAGGCCAGGTCCTGTCGTCTGGGATTTGGGCCAGTTTGAAGAGGACCAGCCTGGGCCCCACAGGTCAGAACAAAGGCCGTTTCTGGGAGGCAGAGGGCTCCTCAGCCCTGGACCAGTCATCCCCTGCAGCCGGGCCTGCTCGTTCTGCTGAGCTTCTCCAGTGCCAGCTCTCGGGAAGAAAAGCATTGTGTCCGGCCCACCCATCCACCCTAACGTACCCTGGCCCCAGCTTCAGCCCAGCTCTGGATGACGAGAAAATGATCTAAGATGAGTGAAAATTGTTTGCAGCAAGAGGACACGATCTTTCTGTGACAAAAATACCCGTATCCACTGGGGAGGCAAGAAAGAATGAGTGGGGATGCAGAGAGGGGTTTGGTGTTATTGGAGGCTAGCCCCAGAAGCAAACTTTAGGAGACAGAGACCTCAAGAGCCCATGCAACAAAACCGGTGCTGCTGCGAACCAGCTGTGTGACCTGAGCACATTATTCCCCTCTGGACCACAGCATTCCCTCTGAGAACAAGAGGGGCCTTGCAGCTCTCTTTTGGTGAGTTCAGGGGCAGAGCAAAGAGCAGAGACCTCGCTCCTGCCCCGTCCACAGGTGTCCCACACAGCAGGCTGCACTGCACCCCTCTCAGCAGCCCTGCTCTCACCCAGGCTCAGCCTCGACCTCCCAGCTGGGCCACAGAGCCTCAAAATGCTCGCATGTGTGTTCGGAGTGAAAGCCTGACTTCCTGCAGCCTTACCCACTCCAAAACCCACCGTCCCTCAACCCTGGCAGGAATCGAGCCTCCCCTACTGCCCTTCGGTAGGTGGCCAGCCACGTCCTACGTGTTTCCCATTCCCCCCCACCGCCTTACCTTCTCCCTGAGTCAGGAGCAGGGGCAGAAGCAGGGCAAGCAGCGCCTGCGGGGCCCACAGCAGCATGGCGAGCTTCCACGGCGTGGATGCCTCCGGGTGGCGGGCGGGCAGGGAGAGCCCCACCGAGGGCCAGCCTGTCTGCACTCTCCCAGCCTCGTGTCCCCGCCAGCCTGCCTCTCCAGGCTGCCCCCAGCACTTCTGAGGCTGAGCCTTGCACTGCCCGCACTGCCCAAGCCACTAGGCTGGGAAGCTGCCAAGTGTCCCTGCAATCAATCCTTCATTTGAATCAGGTTTCAGGGTGGGAGGGGAGGGGATGGAACCACTGAGGGGCGGCGGGGGCTGGGGGGAGGGGGGCGCGGCCTGGCAAGCTGGGTCATTCAGCGAAGCTCAGTCCTTCTGTTTTGCCAGGTGCCCTGCGCAGTTCCCCAAGGACTGACTTGGGGACCAGAGGCCTCGGAGCCCCTATCTGCTGGGAGGTGCTCCAGGCAGCTGCCTTCATGTATGTCCCACGGCAAGTATGTTTCCTGGCATTGGGCTGGGCTGGGTGGGTGAGGTGGGAGGAGGAGGAGGGCCATTCTCTTGCTCGACAGGGTGACACAGGGCCCCTAGCTAGGCAGGTAACTGGGCATCTCTGCAGACAGAAAGGGGACCTGGAGTCTCCACTGCCCTTTTGTCCTCATTGAAATATTCATATTTCAAAAGTCAAGATGTAATATACATATATATTTATACAATGCAATTTTTCTAGGCTATATAACTATTTTATATATTTTTATTATACAAAGTAAATATGCATAGTTAAAATACAACAGCAATACATCCTCATTGTGGGAAAAATGAAGGAAAATGGAAATCATCCATAGACGTACTGACAGCCCAGGGACAGCCACCATTCAGACTTTGGTGTATATTCTCTGTAATGTCCTTCTAAAATATGTACACAATGAAATAAGTTACCATACATGTAAATTTGTGTCCTGCCCCCATTTTTTGCTTAATGTCATTTCACGTGCGGTCACAACACTTTTCCATTAAATGTGATTTTCTTGAAAGAAGTGTCTTTCTTTTCTTTTTTTTCTTTTTTTGTAAGTTAAATAGGCACGTATCTATCCCTCTGATACCCAACGAGGTGCCCCCAGGTTGTCTGGGAAAACAATGGCTATAGGTTTATTTGGAGACGTCCCACCCACACCTCACCATGCAAATAGATGTATAGATGTGGACTTCTTCTTTTTTAAAAAATTGTTATTTATTTTAAAATATGTTTTTTATTGATTTCTGAGAGAGGGAGAGGAAGAGGGAGATAAAAACATCAATGATGAGAGAGAATCATGCTCCCTACTGGAGACTGAGCCTGAAACCTGGGCATGTGCCCTGACTGGAATCGAACCGTGACCTCCTGGTTCATAGGTCGATGCTCAACCACTGAGCCACACTGGCCGGGCGGGCTATGTAGACTCTTCTATCTGGACTGTTTTCAAGATGAGATGCACCTGCATCAAAGTGCAGTCGTGCAAGCTCCAACCACAGAACATTTCATCCCTTTCCAGCTGAATTTAAGGGTAGAATAGGCCGAGAACACTGCAAGGAGAAAGGATTTTTTGAATTTTAGTTAAGTTAAGAAAACACCCACCTTGATCAGAAGTAAGTCCTTTCTGGTTCTGTCTGGGTTTTCCCTCTTATTCACGTACATGTGAGAACTGCATGTTGCATTATCCCCTCCATTGATGGGGTCCCTCACAGGGCCATGAGCCAGCAGGTGGCCTGGGATGTTCACTCAAGCTCAAGGAGCCTGGGCTACTCTTCTTTTGAGCCATGTGTTCTCTCATGGCACAATCTAGAAAAACAAAAAAAAATCAGCCCCAAGAATTCCCTTTGGGGGAACGGAGATGGGCAGAAGTGGTAGAAAAGTAGAAAATAGGGGACCCCAAACTTCTAGAGAATTTAGAGCTACCTCCTCCTGTCCCCTGAAAGAATGTGGCCAGACTCCAGGCTTGACTGCAGGACGGGCAGGACAGCTGCCGTGGGCCCCCAGGCAGGTTCAGGCCGTGCAGAGGCTCAGACTCAGAAGGGCTCTGTGGGTTCCCAAATGCAGCCTCGAGCCAACATCGGAGCCATGAATAAACGCTCGGGCTCCTGCTCACTCACCTCCGTGGCCACTTAGAAATCCGCTGCAAATTTCTAGAGGGCGTTCTCCTCTGTTGGTTTGCATGATGAAGTCTGCATCTAGCACCATCCCATTCATTGAGGGAGTCCCTTCCTATCGCAGTAACAAACCCACTTGGGGTTTCATTATAGTTGCTTCATCATTGAAGAACAGACACTCAACCACTCACCACCCCCCCATCCCCGCACACACTAACTGCTGCCCCAAATGCTGCCTGAGCATATTCATGAGGCACATCCCCATCTCCCTCCACGCGGAGGCCAGTGTGGCCTGGGCCCATTCCTTCCACAGAGCCAGGCCGCGGAGACAGAAAGCAGCGAGAGGCATCCGGCACTGAACTTGTTCTGAAAGGGGCAGTGCCAAAACAGGAGGGAAAAGGGCAGGAAGAGGTGAAAAGAAACAGAAGGTAAAACTATAGGAAATGGGGGATCTGAAGAGGAGAAGGGAGTGAAGTAAAAAATAAAAGGAAGCCGAAACCGGTTTGGCTCAGTGGATAGAGCGTCAGCCTGCGGACTGAAAGGTCCCGGGTTTGATTCCGGTCAAGGGCATGTACCTTGGTTGCGGGCACATCCCCAGTAGGAGGTGTGCAGGAGGCAGCTGATCGATGTTTCTCTCTCATCTATGTTTCTAGCTCTCTATCCCTCTCCCTTCCTCTCTGTGAAATATCAATAATAAAATATATTTTAAAAAAATTTAAAAAAAATAAAATAAAAGGAAGATGAGAAGAGAAGGAAAATTGGTAGGAAAGCAAGGAGGAAGAGGAAGACAGAAGTGAAAAAGGCAAGGAGAGAGGGAGGAAAATTCTAGGAGGAAAGGAGAGGAGAAGGGAGGGGGAGGCAACAGCAGCAGGAGGGTCTGAGCTGTCAGTCCAGGGTGGCCTGAATGTGGCTCACTCCTGCCCACCATGGGAGTCTGGAAGGTGGGCTCTCCACACTGTAGAGTGGAGTGCCAGCCACGAGCACCTGCTAATAGCCATCTGGGGGCAGTGCCAAAGCCTGGACACCCTGTCCCCTGGGCCCAGGCCCTCATTTCTGCACTGAGCTCCGGCCCCTCTGGGACCGCCCGATTGCGTTAGAGAAGGAAGAGGATGTCTTGGGCACAGTGTGCGCATTAGAGAATTAGCTTCTTAGGTAACAGGGTTAGAGCGAGCCAGGCAGGCCGCGCGGCACATGGAGCTGTATAGCCTGTGTGCCTCTCAGATGGAGCAGCAATCAAGTTTCTCCTGAAGAAATTTCCTATTAATGGATCTGATGGCACAACGGACAGGGAGGAGTTGGAGTTGTTGCCAGTGGCGGGGTGTAAATTGCCTCCAATGAAACTATGGAGTCACTTTTGCCCCTTTTAAACAAGAATTAGTTCCAGGCCGTGAGGAACTGCCCTGGGCCACGGGGATCAGGAAAAGGCAGAGGCAGGGCTAATTTGATTCCTGAGCTCTGGCTGCAGATGGCCGGCTCCTCCCAGGGAGCGGAGGCAGACATGCAGATGGCAGCGAGCCAGTGAGTGTAATGAAAAGCTCAAGCCTGCAGGAGCCGCAGGCCTGGGCCTCCCTTGTGTCTAGCTGCTCCCAGCACCCTGGAGAGGAGGACTGTACTCACACATGTGCCAAGAGCTTTCCACCCATCCTCCCATATCACTTTTCTTGTTCCCATTTTCCAGGTTAAAACACAGAGCCCAGAGAGCCTTCACGACATGCCCCCTTCCCACAGGTGGACATGACGGAGCTGAGGCCCTCCAGACTCCTGGCTCCAGCCTTTTCCATGGCAGCTGTGCTTCCCATCTTCGGCAGTAAATTTTTACTGGTCTGTAAAACTTTTACCACCAAAGAACCTGACCTTTAAAAACCTATAAACTTCCCCAAACTCTGCAATCCGTAGTAACATCTGGCTGCACTAGGGGCCCACCTGCTAGGAAAGAGCGGAGGGAGGGTTAAGGTGTATCATCCTGGTGCTAACTGGGAGATGATCTTTATCTTCCCCATCACCTTGGGGAGAGGACTCCATGAAGCCCCACTGGTTGGACCCAAGGCTCAGCACCTGCTCAGGGTCCCTAGGAGAACCACCCTCCTGCTCTGGGGATGGTATAGGGAGGACAGACAGGTGCAGCCTTTCCCCACCCAGTTCCTTGGACCTGACACATCTTGCCACGGAGGTTAAAAGATTTAGGGGCTGTCTACCAGTGGAGAATCCAGCAGGATGAGAAGATGCTTGATTCTGTTTTCCTAGTTCCCCTGCCAAAGAGACAGCAGTGGCAAATATAGGGAGAAGAGAGCAGCAAGAATGACCCTGCTGTGCTGTCATGTCCCATCAAGGGCCTGGTCCCCGGAATCGCCTGGCTCTGCACCCTCCCGCAGCAGCACCTGCCATTTATCGAGCACAAACTACATGCCAGACACTGTGCTAAGCTCTTTATCATACTTAATCTTTATTTCCTATGAAGAACATGTTATTATTTCCCTGTTGCATATGAGGATATGAAGACATTGGGGCACAGAGAAGTGAAGCAACCTGTGGAGAACTGCACAGCTAATCTGTGAAGGGTGTGGTATTAGGTCTTAGGACCCGAAAGCCCGGGCTCTTGCCCACCTGGTTACACTGAGTCCCAGAGCATCCTCTTGGATGAGACCCAGGCTGATTGGGCTCTGACTCCCATCCTGGAACGGATGGGGCCTGTGTTCTTGCCGTGATTACTCTTGTCGAAAGGGCAGGCCCACTGTGTGGGCCCCACATTAGCCTGCTAATTAAAGATATTTTTATTGGAGAGTGTCATAAGTAAGAATGCACAATGACCCGATGGGCCATTAAGTGTAGTGTTTCCCAGTGCAGAATGGATTCAGCAATGCTGCGCTCCGGCATCCTGGTCCCAGTGAAACCGTTTCCACACACATCGGCTACAGGGCTTCATGGCGAACCTGGACTTCTGCAGGCCTCCTCGTGGCCAGGGGCAATGCTAGAGTTTGGGGGTGTAATATTATTCTGCTGAGTCTGGGGTTATTTCTTATCTCCTGTCACCTGGGGAAGAGGCCTTTTCTAGCCTTCCGACTAGACAGGATAATATCGGGAAGTAAGCAGCACAGTGGGGTCTTCCCTCGGGGCTGACCCCCAAGGTCAAGATGACTGAGGTCTTGTTTTTGGAAGGTGGGTGCTGCTGTTGCCACGTTCCACATGCAGACAGGCGAGGAGAAGGAATGAAGCGACTCAAGCCAGGAGCTGTGCTAGTCTCTCGGGACTCCAGGAAAGGGTTCTGGACGCGGGGAAGGAGTTGACAGGCCTTGGAGAACTGGGCCACTGGTTCAGTCTATGTCCCCTGTCTTGTCCCTGAGTTTGTATTTATGTCTGACTTTCCAGCCTTCACCCTCCACACGGAGGGGAGACTTTGCTCCTGAGTAGCCCAGTGTGGTGGCAGCGGCAATGGTCTGAGAGAAAGGCACCCAAGCACGGTGACCCTCCTGCCTGGAGACCTTCGTGGGGAATTGTTTTCATAAGAGAGGTGGCGACCCTCCCCTCAAGCTCCCCTCAAGCCACGAGGGGATCTCAGGCATGAGAAACAGCAGAGCAGGGGGTCTGCCCTTCATCCCCCACTTCCCCGCCTCCCACTCTAGTCCTTGCAGGTGCCCACGAAGGGAGACTCCAGCCTCCTGAGTATGTCTCCTCCTATGACAGGACACTTTGCCCCACCCCTTTCCCCAAATCTCTCTCAAAGTCTAGCTTTTCAACCTCTTTGAGGGCGGGAACCCTTTTTTCTGGGCCCCAAACAACAGAGCCCTGTCCAGGGCGGTGTCCAGGGCAGGTCACTGCAAAGTGCTCCTGGGGTTAGCAAGCTGGTCGCAAAGGCCAGGCCTGATGGTGCCGGTGATGAGTCAGTAGCCCATCTGGTTCACCCGAAGCTGGACCCTGGCACAGAAGGTCATTGGGCTTAAATTTCTCTCTAACTCAAGAGGATGACTAAACTCAGGAAGGAAGGGACCAGAGAGGCCATCTCATTGCTGGCGAGTGGCCATTAGTCCATGTGACCACACCAGCGCCAGACCTAGGACAGAAGATAATTCGGCTTAAATTTCTCTCTTACTTGAATTCTAATTTCCAGAGAGAAAAGGACTGGAAAGGTCTTTCCATCCATCCCTATCCCCTTGCTTCTGGGAATATTAGTGTCTTAATATATTGTTATTAGAATTTTCTGAGAAATTTTCAAAGAAAGAAACCTCACAAGTCCCTTTGGGATTTTAAAACAAAGTTTCTTCTAATATCTAACTTTAAGTGCACTTGGCAAAATTGGAGTCATTTCCTTTTATCCAGTAGAAACGTCTCCCATGTCCTGTCTATCCTCCCCACTGCCTCTGAGAGGGGACGAGAACTTAGTGGCCGTGTCTGGGCCCTCTGGAGAGAAGGACGCAGAGGCGGAGAGCAATGACACTCACTCGCCTTTGCACATACATCACTGAGTGCTGTAAAATGAACTTCCATGCACGTCCTCTCCTTCACTTTGACACTCTGTGGTAGGTGAAATGATCTCTGTCTTATAGACGAAGAACCACAACACTGAAACATTTGGTGACTTTTCCAAGGTCACTCAGCTAATAGGTGACCATGCCTGGTTGGAACCCTGCACTGAGCAAGGGCAGCCCCTGTGAGATCTGACTCTGTCTTCTCCTTTTTCATAGGAGTAAGAAGTGAGAAAGTGTCATCTCATAGGAGGAGACCTGCTCAGAGGAAAGAACAACAAACTTAATGGTCGTTGCCTCTGGGGGTGGGGGTGGGGTGCCTTTTCACTTCGTTGATGGTTCCTTTGCTATGCAGAAGCTTTTTAATTTGATGTTGTCCCACTGGTTTATGCTTGCTTTTGTTGCCTGTTACCAGTAACTAACTTCTCATGTCTAAGTTGGCCATAACCACCCTGATCCCACAGGTCATGGTGAGGATAAAATAAAATGATGGATCTGGGGGACACAGTGTGGAGAGATCTATTTTCTTCATCTACCAGTTATGCCTTTTGTGGATAAAAGGGGCCACATGCTAACCTGACTAGCTCAGGGAAGGCCTGCATGGCAGTCTTGCAAACTCAGAGACCTAAAGTAACCACAAAGGATGGTCTGAAATTAAATTTTAACTAAAAGCAGTTATGGTGGGTAGTTATGGCCTAGGCTGGTATCTTCTCTGACAAGGTCAACCTTTACCTTAACTGAGCTTATCTGCCTTTTTGCTTCTATAAAAACATACCCTTGAAATGTCTGGGTAACTTCCCTTTTTCTGGACCCCCTGGGGAACAACCTAATGTGCCTGGGCTCCAGGACAGATATACCACAAATTCTTTCATTATTATCATGTTAATTGTTCCTGCACCCACCTAAGTATGTGTCTATCATTTTACTTTTTATCCAATCCCAGGGGTTTCCCTGCTTTGCTTTCTCCCGCCTCTCTAGTCTATCACCCATGGATTTCATGTAACCCACCTACATCCCTTTCTTTGATTGCAATGTATAAATAACAGTATAGATGTAACCCGCCATTCTCCGAATCATTATCTCAATTTGTTGAGGTTCTGCTTCCCAGCATACGTCGACAGTTTGTCTCAAATAAACTCACAAAAATTCTTTACAGGTTTGAATATTTTTATGTTAACACTTTAAATTTTGTACCATGTAAATCTATTACCTATGCAAAACATTAAATCAGTTTTTAACAATAAGCAATGGGAAGAATGGCGTACAAGCCAATTCTAGTCCTGGTCCCATTGAAAACTATCTGTGTGGCCTTGGGTAAATCAATGAAACTGTCTATGCCTCTGTTTCATCACTTATAAAATGGGAATAATGGCCCTGCCTACTAAATTCACCTGTCTACTAAATCCATAGGACTTTAAAAAAATTGTTGACAGAAACCAAGATGGCAGCATAGGTAAACACCTAAACTGCTGCCTCGCACAACAATTTCAAAACTACAACTAAAAGACAAAATTGACATCATCCAGAACCACAGGAAGGCTGGCTGAGTGGAAATTCTACAACTAGAAGGGAAGAGAAAAGCACACTGAGACTCAGAGGAGCTGCAGGAGGCAGAGGTACTGAGACGCGCACACGGAGAGGACTGGCAACTGAGTGCACGGTTGGCTTTCTCGAGCGGGAGGGAGACAAAAGCTCCCGACTGTGCTGAACTCCAGTTCCGGGTGAGACTCTGGGGATCCAGACTCATATGGGATGAAACTGGACTGTCAGGAAAGAGAAAAGCACACTGAGACTCAGAGGAACTATGGAAGGCAGAGGTACTGAGGCGCACGCGCAGAGAGGGCGGGCAATTGAGTACGCGGCTGGCTTTCTCAAGTGGGAGGGAGACAAAAGCTCCCAACTGCACTGAACCCCGGTTCTGGGTGAGACTCTGGGGACCCAGACTCATTCGGGGAGAAACTGGACTGTCCGGCAGCGGGCAGAACTCGAGGGCGGCTTTCTCTCAGAGGTGCTTGCAGCGATTACCATGGGACACTGAGACACAGGGCCTATTAGGGCAGGGCTGACGGGAAACCAATGCTGTCTGCTCTGCCCTGAGACTCCACCCCATCCAAGCTGAGCACAGAGGCTTTTACAAGTCTTGTCTCATAAAGGTGTCTCCAGCACAGTTCTCCCAGCATAGACACAGCTAATCCTCACAGCCTATTGGCTTGGAGGTCAATTCCTCCCAGTGATACCAACAACAATCAAGGCTTAACTACAACAAGACTATTCACACAGCCCACAAAGGGGTGCACCAACAGTGTCCACCTCAGGTAACTGGGGAGGTTGAGCCCCTGGGCCCTATAGGACACCTAGCACACAAAGCCACTCTGTCAACTCAGGGAAGCAGCCAAAATGCGGAGACAAAGAAACAGATCACAAATGAAAGAAATGGAGGAAAGCAAATGACTGGATATAGAGTTCAAAACCATGGTTATAAGGTTTTTCAAGAATTTTCTAGAAAAGGCTGATAAATTTAGCAAGACCCTCGAGGATATGAAAAAGGACCAACTAGAAATTAAGCATACACTGACTGAAATAAAAAATATTATACAGAGATCTAACAGCAGACTAGAGGATTGCAAGAATCAAGTCAAAGATTTGAAATACAAAGAAGCAAAAAACACTCAACTGGAAAAGAAAAAAGAAAAAAGAATCCAAAATATGAAGATAGTGTAAGGAGCCTCTGGGACAACTTCAAGTGTACCAACATCAGAATTATGGGGGTGCCAGAAGAAGAGAGAGAGCAAGATATTGAAAACCTATTTGAAGAAATAATGACAGAAAACTTCCCCCACCTGGTGAAAGAAATAGACTTACAAGTCCAGAAAGCCCAGAAAACCCCAAACAAAAGGAATCCAAAGAGGACCACACCAAGACACATCATAATTAAAATGCCAAGAGCAAAAGACAAAGAGAGAATATTAAAAGCAGCAAGAGAAAAACAGTTAGTTACTTACAAGGGAGCACCCATACGATTGTCAGCTGATTTCTCAACAGAAACTATGCAGGCCAGACGGGAGTGGCAAGAAATATTCAAAGTGGTGAATAGCAAGAACCTACAACCAAGACTACTCTACCCAGCAAAGCTATTATTCAGAATGGAAGGTCAGATAAAGAGCTTCACAGACAAGAAAAAGCTAAAGGAGTTCATCACCACCAAACCAGTATTATATGAAATGCTGAAAGGTATTCTTTAAGAAGAGGAAGAAGAAAAAAATAAAGATAAAAATTATGAACAACAAATACATATCTATCAACAAGTGAATCTAAAAATCAAGTGAATAAAAAAATCTGACGAACAAAATACACTGGTGAATATAATAGAATCAGGGGCATAGAAAGGGAGTGGACTGACAATTCTCGGGTGGAAAGGGGTGTGGGAGGTGTGGGAAGAGGCTGGACAAAAATCGTACACCTATGGATGAGGACAGTGGGGGCAGGGGTAAGGGCAGAGGGTGGGGTGGGAACCGGGTGGAGGGGAGCTATAGGGGAAAAAAGAGGAACAATTGTAATAATCTGAACAATAAAGATTTATTAAATTAAAAAAATAACCAAAAAAAATTGTTGACAGTATTACAGATGTCCCCCATTCCCCCTCTTTTTGTACAGGATTGTTTTTTTAGAATAATATAGTTCAGCAAATACTAATCTGGTACAAGAAAGGCAATATCAGCATCACTGGGTTCGATTTATATGTGTCCCTGCTCCCAGATATTCTGATATCTGCTCCCTCTTCCCCATAATACAGACAATTATAAAAAACACTAGTGGCCCAGTGCATGATTAAATCATGCATGTGTAGGGTCCCCTAGCCCTAGCCTGCCATCAGGGCCATGTCCACCACCCCGACGCCTCGCATGCTTCGAGGACACTGACGGCACCCCGTGATGCTCTGCCAAGGCTGCTGGTGCCCCAGGGTGGGGGGAATTGTGGGTGGGAGTGGTGGGGGGGTGGGGGAGGGCCCGAGAGGTGCTCCATGCACCTCATGGTGACCAGTCGTTTGGTCGTTACAGCATTACAGCATTACGGCCACTGGCCTTTTATAATATAGATAATTTATGGTGTTATGGGGAAAAAAAGCCTCTCGAGTTAGACTTGATTTAAACTCAAATTTCAGTTGCTCCTTACTAGTTATATGGTCCTGGTCAAGATGCTTAAAGCAGCCTTGGCCAGGTGGTTCAGTTGGTTGGAGCATCTTTCCATACACTGAAAGGTCTTGGGTGTGTGCAGATTGATGTTTCACTCTCACGTTGTTTTTCTCTCTTTCCCTCTCCCTTCCTCTCTCCCTTCCTCTCTCTCTCTCTCTCTCATCTCTCAAGTCAATTAAAAAAAAAAAAAGCTTAAAGTAACTAACTTCAGTGTTCTCATGTTTAAAGTGAGCCTAACCACACTTACCCACAGATCATGGTGAGGATGAAATGAAATGATGGATGTAAAGCATGTAGCAGGGCACCCAGGACATAGTACATACTCCAAAGCTGCTCATTTCATCCCCTTTACAGATAGAAGGGATCCGTAGGATTAATAAATGAGTGAGGCAATGGGTTGTGAACACTCTCAGTCAGTCAGACACAGCAATAAAACCTGAAGGGAATGTTCCACAGCAGCCTGTCCTGGAAAGAGGGGACGGGAGAACTGGAAAGGAACAGCTCATCTGTGACCCCAGTGGCTGTCACCTTTCTCAAATGTCACCTTCTCAGACCAACATACCTAAATCATACCCCCAATACTCCCTGTAGTCCTCCATAGCAATGTCACCATCTAACATACTATATATTTTGTTTATTTATCTTGTGTATTATCTGTTTCTCCCCAGGAGAATGTAAGCTCCACCAAAGCAGGGATTATTTCCCCCCTCAGCTTAATTGAGGTATAACTGACAAATAAAAATATGTATATTAAAGTGTACAAAGTGATGATTTGATATACAGATACATTGTGACATGATTACCACAATCGCATGAATTAACATATCTGTCACCTCACATAGTTATCTTTTGTGTGTGTGAGAGAGAATGCTTAAGATCTATTCTCTTAGCAAACTTCAGGTATACAACACAGTACTATTATTTTTTTAAATATATTTTTATTGATTTCAGAGAGGAAGGGAGAGGGAGAGAGAAACATCCAGGATAAGAGAGAATCATGGATCGGCTGCTCCTGCACGCCCCCTACTGGGGATCGAGCCCACAACCCGGGCATGTGCCCTGACCGGGAATCGAACCTGAGACCTCCTGGTTCATAGGTCAATGCTCAAGTCACGCCAGCCGGGCCAACACAGTATTATTAACCATAATCTCTGTGTGTGCATTAGATCCCTAGAACTTACTCATCTTATAATTGAAAACGTGTGCTGTTTGACCAACATTGTCCCAATTCCTCTAGCTTCTGACAACCACCATTTATTCTACTCTCTGCCTCTCTGAGTTTCACTTTAAAAAAGAAATTTCCACATATAAGTCATATCATATAGTATTTGTCTTTCTCTGGCTTACTTCACTTAGCATCATGTTGCAAATGTCAGGATCTCCCCTTTGTATGACTGAATACTAAATATTCCTATTATACCTATATCTCTAGGTAGAGATATGTCATATTTTCTTTATCCATTCATCCATGGACAGACTCTTCTCTTGTGTCCATCTATATCTTGGCTACTGTGGAGAATGCTGCAATAAGCATGGGAGTGCAGATATCTCTTCAAGATCTTGATTTTGTTTCCTTTGGAGATGTGCCCAAATTTTGGATTGCTGGGTCATAAGGTAGTTCTATTTTTAACTTTTTGGGGACCCTCCACACTATTTTCCATAATAGCTCTACCAATTTGCATTTACAATTTACAAGAGTGCACAAGGCTTCTCTTTTTTCCATGTTCTCGCCAGTATGTATTTCTTCTCTTATTTATAACAGTCTGAGGTGACAGCTCATTGTGGTTAAGGTTTGCACTTCTCTGATGGTTAGTGATGTTGGCATGTTTTCACTTACCTGCTGGCCATTTGCATATCTTCTTTGGGAAAATGTCTTTTCAGGACTTTTGCCCATTTTTAAGTCAAATTATTATGTTATGCTGCTGAATTGTATGTGCTCATTATATATTTTATATATTAACCCCTTATCCGATATATGGTTTGCAAATATTTTCTCCCATTTCATACTTTGCGTTTTCACTTTGTTGATAGTTCCTTTGCGGTGCAGAAGCTTTTTAGTTTGATGTTGTCCCACTTGTTTATTTTTGCTTTTGGTGTCATATCCAAAAGATGATGGCTAAGATCACTGTGTCACTCACCTCAGCATTTATGGGAAAGCAGTCTATCTATCCCTCAGCAAGGCCCTCAACACATCTCACCTTGGACCTGCTGACATCAGCAAGGTCACGCAATTCCTAACCCCAGAACTAGTGTCCAGTTCAGAGAATTTTCCAGTGTTTAGACATAACCTACTTTCATATCAATATCATCTAGAGCAGTGGTTCTCAACCTTCTAATGCCGCGACCCTTTAATACAGTTCCTCATGTTGTGGTGACCCCCAACCATAAAATTATTTTCGTTGCTACTTCATAACTATAATTTTGCTACTGTTGTGAATCGTAATGTAAATATCTGTGTTTTCCGATGGTCTTAGGCGACCCTGCTAGCGGTTCTCAACCTGTGGGTCGTGACCCACAGGTTGAGAACCGCAGCTGTAGAGCCTAAGACCATCGGAAAACACAGGTATGTACATTACGATTCATAACAGTAGCAAAATTACAGTTATGAAGTAGCAACGAAAATAATTTTATGGTTGGGGGTCACCACAACATGAGGAACTGTATTAAAGGGTCACGGCATTAGAAAGGTTGAGAACCACTGATCTAGAGTTAGAGATATCAAAGAAAACCCCCTCAGTCCTTAAAACCATCTAGTCCAGCCTCCATCCAACACCCAAACCTCTTTCACATCCCCAGAAAATTACCTTTCCAGCTTTGCTTGCAGAACTTTAAGAACGAGGGGACCTCTCATGGCAGCCTGTTATATTTTTGCAGATATTTGTCTTATTTTGTTCCCCAGATCGGTTTCCTTAAAACTTCTACCCATTCAGTGCTGTCCTTTGGGTGTATTCAGAAGTCCTTCCACCATCATACCTTCTTGTCGATAGGCCATGCCCCTCAGTTCTTGCAGCAGAGAATTGGAGCAGGAGGGGCCCTGGGCAGGGAGGGCACACACTGCACATGACCCTCCTTGGAGCCTGCTGTGCCGTGTGCCTGGGACCTCATGGGTGGTTGATGGAGTTCTGTGAATGAATGAATGAAGGACATGAATGGATGGCACAATTTAAAGTGAGGAAAGTGAACCTCAGGGGGAATCAGTGACATCAGCAAGGTCACGCAATTCCTAACCACAGAACTGGCGCCCCGTTCAGAGAATTTCCAGAGTCCCAAACCAGAGCGTTTAGAGACCTGGAGTTGCTTTATCTTCTCTTTTTCTTTTTGGGTTTGGCCTGGTTGGCTCCACAGAGGCCTTCCTAGCTCATCAACCTTCTTTCTGTGCCTAACAAACCAGGCATCTTCTGCTTTACAGCCTTCGCTCTAGCTCCTCCCTCTGCCTAGAGCTCTCTGCCCCCACCCATGGCCACTTAGCTAATTCCCCCTCACCTCCTTCGAACCTTTGCCGAAATCTCACCTGCTCAATGAGGGCTACCCTGACTACTCATTAGTCCCCTCACTTGTCCTGGCCCTACCCCTCTTAACCTGCCCTATTTTCTTTATGTTTTCCATGGCCACATCATTTCGTGCCATTCCACATGACTGACTTACATTGATTCTTTATTCTCTGTCTCCACCAATAGAATGTTAGCTCCATGAGGGCAGGGAGTTTTTGGGGCTTTATCCATTACTAGTAGCCCTATGCATGAATCTGTGCACCAGTAGCTCGCTGCCACCCTCCAGTAGCTCTCCACCCGCTGCCCCTCCCTCCTGTAGTTCCTCCCCCCCCACCTCACCCTGCCCCCCCCCCGCCTCATAACTTGCTGCCCTGCTCCCTCCTGTAGCTCTCCGCCACCTGCTTGTAGCTCGCTGCTCCACCCCCCTGCTGATCCGTGACCCGTTCGTTATGTGGTTGGTCATTACACTTCACGGCCTAACGACCATTTGCATATTACATCTTTATTATATAGGATAGGTACTTGTATCCCAAATACCTGTCATAGAGACTGATACCTAGTAGGGCTCAATCAACATTTGTTGAATGAATGTCTTACTCAGAGAACCCGGCAGGGCCCCAGTTCTGAATCACCTCCTTCAGGACACAGTAGGTGTGAACAGACATTTGTTAATAGATAGATGGATGGATTATATGACATGTCTTTACTGCTCTGTAGCAAAGAGGGAATAAGAAGGACATTTGATGACAGATAGGAGAAGTCCATGTGCTGACAGAGGCAGAAACTGGAATGGTGAGCCCTGTAGGTACAGGAAGGGGCCACAAACCAAGGAATGCGAGTGACCACTGGACACTGAAAGGGCTAGGAAATGAATTCTCCCTTCAGAAGGAACCAGTCCTGCCAACATCTTGACTTTAATCCAGTGAAACTGATTTTGGACTTCAGACCTCCAGAGCTGTAAGAGAATATATCTGTATGGTTTTAAGTCACTAAGTTTGTGGTAATTTGTTACAGCAGCCATGGGAAACTAATACACATCATTCCTTGGGCACAAACTCAGGTCTGTTTTCTCACATCATACAAAACCTCAGAAACCAAGGTTGGGGCGGGAGGACCCTGCAACCTCCCGACTGATTTCACCCTGATAGCTTGCTCCTCTGGAGTGTGGTTCCGAGCTAAGCCACCCACTTCCATCTCCTCTGGAGCTGTCCAAACACTGTAACTAGGCCCTGAAGTGTCTTGCTGGCCTGGAGTAGCTTCCCGGAGAGGACCCTCTGGCTTCCTGCTTAGCTCTCAATGAAGAGGCCCCCACAGGTGTCCAGCGCTTTGCTCATTTGCTAACACAATCACATTTACACCTTTGCTGTTGACCCTGATTGTCATCCTGGTGGACACTCCTTCCCCTCTGGCTCCCCTGAAGGTGATTTCAGGAGCCCAGAGAGCAGCAGCACTTTGCAAAGCATGTTCTCTCATTTCATGGGAACCTTCTGAATTCCGCAGCTCCATCTGTCACCACCAAGCTGAGTGCTTCTCTTTAGCCTGGTCTGGGAGCAGATGGGATCCCTGAGATTCTGGTCCAGGACCCTCGAGGGCACTGGGGTGGGGCATCTTTACAGCAGGACAAACCTCAAGCTGCATTGGGGAGCAGAAGACCCCAGTCTCCTCAGGCTTGGCTGTTGAGAGTAATAATTTCTTACCTTTGTGGCTCCCACCCCCACATCTCATGTAACTGCCACAGCTCCCTGGGACAGAGAGGCACTTGTTATTATCATCACCTCTCTAAACACTAGAGGTACTGGATGCATCTGGATACTAACAAAGCTAGATATTACGTCAGATAATCCTGAGTTCAAACTCCACTCTGTCACTTACTCATTGTGTGATGTTAGGCAAGTTACTTAATCTCTCTGGGCCTTGGTTTCTGTATCTACACATTTACCCTATCATAGGCCAAATTAGACACAATATTGGAACCCACAGGCAGTGGCTTCAGTAATCAGCATCATTACCATCGTCTTATCATTATCTTGGGTTTATTGTTATCCTTTCTCGGCCTCATCTACAAAATGAGAGCTTTGAACGAGCTGGTTAGTTCCTCTCCAACTTTGAGTTACCACCTCAATCAACATGTGCACACACATGCCCATCCTGCTGCCTAAAGAGGCCAGGAGACCCCAGGCCTACAAAGCCACAGTGGCAAGCCCGGGCTCTGCCCAGGTACCCCAGCAGCAAGTCCAGGTGTCAGGAGAGTGTCCTGGTAGCTGAAAGGCAAGAGGGAGGGCTGAGTGGCCAGAAGGATGGGCAGGCTGTAGGGAGACCTGGGGGCCTGCACTGCAGCCCCAGAGCCATCTCCTCCTGCAGTCCTGGAAGCAGCGCCCATAAAACCTAATGGGCACTTGAAAGCTCACCAGCAGGGCCAGGTCTGAGATGGAGAGAGCTTTCGTCCCTCCTGGGGATGGGGGCTGAGACAAGGTGGTGCGGAGAGCAGGCACTGGGCAGCCTTGGGGACCTGATGAGGAGACAGAATGCCGTCTTTATTGAGCGGCTCAGGGTAATAGTTGGTGGCAGCAGCTGGTCTACCCTGTCACCTGGAGCTCTTTCCCTCCCCACACCCACACCAGTGCTGTGATGTGAGACGGCAGCAAGGCGCCACCCCTACTGCAGCTTGCTGGCCTCCGTTCGGGAAACGGGGGCACATGTTCCTTCATCTAAACCCTGTGCCCGTTCTCTGGGCCAGGTTGGTACTGGTGCATAGATACAGGAAGGATGACAGTCTCAGGCCTGCCTCTGCCCCATGTTCTCAGAGTGAGCTCTGGGGAGAGGAACAGGTTTGGCTGAACTAAGGGGCTACATCTGTACATCACACAAGGAGAGGGATTCCCACGGAGGTCCCTGGAGACACTGAGGCCATGACACAGCAGGCTGGATGGCTCAGGGTTTGCCCCCTGCAGCAAGTGGGTGCTGCGGGAAAACAAGGTACCTGACTGTGGTGCTGGCAACTTGGTTCTCCAGAAAAGCGGATGTCTGCTGTCAGGGGAGGGGGCAGTGGAAGGGCCTTCCTTTCTCTTTACTCTCTCTCTCTCTTCGGATGGCACACACAGAGCCAGCTCCACCACCTGCCCACAGCCCATAATTCAGCCGCCGGCTGCACCAGTGCTCCAATGCTCTGACTGTGGGGAGCGCAGTAATTGGCAAGTGCCTGGCGGGCCCAGCTGTCCTGGTAGCAGAGGCAGGAGCATAACTGAAGAACTCGCCCCACTTCCATGAAGTCTTAAGTTTTATCTTAACTCTAATTTTTTGCTTCTTCATCAAAACATATCAGTATTTGTGTTCATAGGAAAGTTAGTACTTTTTCTAATAAAACCACATTGAGTAAAACTCATGATCTATGAGCCAGGTTCATTCTGGGCCTCTGACTGCATCTGGCACACCTCTGTGCCCCTCTGACTGCACCTGGCACACCTCTGTGCCCCTCTGACTGCACCTGGCACACCTCTGTGCCCCTCTGAGTGCACCTGGCACACCTCTGTACCCCTCTGAGTGCACCTGGCACACCTCTGTGCCGCTCTGACTGCACCTGGCACACCTCTGTGCCCCTCTGACTGCACCTGGCACACTGCTGTGCCCCTCTGACTGCACCTGGCACACCTCTGTGCCCCTCTGACTGCACCCGGCACACCTCTGTGCCCCTCTGACTGCACCCGGCACACCTCTGTGCCCCTCTGAGTGCAGCTGGAACACCTTTGTGCCCCTCTGACTGCACCTGGCACACCTCTGTGCCCCTCTGAGTGCACCTGGCACACCTCTGTGCCCCTCTGACTGCACCTGGCACACCTCTGTGCCCCTCTGACTGCACCTGGCACACCTCTGTGCCGCTCTGACTGCACCTAGCACACCTCTGTGCCCCTCTGACTGCAGCTGGAACACCTTTGTGCCCCTCTGACTGCACCTGGCACACCTCTGTGCCCCTCTGACTGCACCTGGCACACCTCTGTGCCCCTCTGACTGCACCTGGCACACTGCTGTGCCCCTCTGACTGCACCTGGCACACTGCTGTGCCCCTCTGACTGCACCTGGCACACCTCTGTGCCCCTCTGAGCACACCTGCCACACTGCTGTGCCCCTCTGACTGCACCTGGCACACCTCTGTGCCGCTCTGACTGCACCTGGCACACCTCTGTGCCCCTCTGAGTGCACCTGGCATACCGCTGTGCCCCTCTGAGTGCACCTGGCACACCTCTATGCTGCTCTGACTGCACCTGGCATACCTCTGTGCCCCTCTGACTGCACCTGGCACACTGCTGTGCCCCTCTGACTGCACCTGGCACACCTCTGTGCCCCTCTGAGTGCAGCTGGAACACCTCTGTGCCCATCTGACTGCACCTGGCACACTGCTGTGCCCCTCTGACTGCACCTGGCACACTTCTGTGCCCCTCTGAGTGCACCTGGCACACCTCTATGCTGCTCTGACTGCACCTGGCATACCTCTGTGCCCCTCTGACTGCACCTGGCACACTGCTGTGCCCCTCTGACTGCACCTGGCACACCTCTGTGCCCCTCTGAGTGCAGCTGGAACACCTCTGTGCCCCTCTGACTGCACCTGGCACACTGCTGTGCCCCTCTGACTGCACATGGCACACCTCTGTGCCCCTCTGAGTGCACCTGGCACACCTCTGTGCCCCTCTGACTGCACATGGCACACCTCTGTGCTGCTCTGACTGCACCTGGCACACCTCTGTGCCCCTCTGACTGCACATGGCACACCTCTGTGCTGCTCTGACTGCACCTGGCACACCTCTGTGCCCCTCTGAGTGCACCTGGCATACCGCTGTGCCCCTCTGAGTGCACCTGGCATACCGCTGTGCCCCTCTGACTGCACCTGGCACACCTCTGTGCCCCTCTGAGTGTCAGCTGGCACACCTCTGTGCCCCTCTGAGCGCACCTGGCACACTGCTGTGCCCCTCTGACTGCACCTGGCACACCTCTGTGCTGCTCTGACTGCACCTGGCACACCTCTGTGCCCCTCTGACTGCACCTGGCATACCGCTGTGCCCCTCTGACTGCACCTGGCATACCGCTGTGCCCCTCTGACTTCACCTGGCACACTGCTGTGCCCTTCTGGGATACATGTGCCCAGCTGAGGATCTGGCATGACCGCTCCCACCAATTAGTATTGAGGATAGCTGACTGGGAATTGGCATAAGTGGGGGGATTTTGATGGTTTTGTGCATTGTGTTGGGGAAAGAAGACTTAAGCAGAGCACAGCAGTGAGAGGTCCTTCGGTCAGTGTGGTGGCATAGGTCCCTAGGAGAACGTGGGCAGGGAAAAGGAGGGAGCAGGCAGAATGTAGGCAAACTTCGGCTATTGTGAAACTTGACCAAATTCAGTCTTGGTGCTCAAGGACCACATGGTGGGAAGAGGCCGCAGGAGGGTGGGATTCGGGTGGAAGAGGAGCTTGTGTGGGAGGAGCCGAGGAGCCAAGGTTGGGCCGGGAGGTGGGAAGAAAAAGGACTATCAATAGCACCTTGATTTCCTTGCTCTTGGTCTGGAGTGTTCCTATGAGGGTTCGCTGGGTGACCGGGAGTGGAGTCTGACCAGGAGCCAGCTGTCCACATGCAGCCTGGTCCCTAGTGGCACCGAGAGGAGCTGATGAACCCCCTGGGCCCGGAAGCACTCCAGGTCTTTGGAGCCTGGCACTAGGCCGGGGGAGAGGTAGTGAGGCCAAGGGGGCTCCCCCCGCCTCCAGATCTGGAGGCTGAGGCCTGTCACAGAGCTTGCCCCTGTTCAGCAGTCCCTTCCCCCCGCTGCGGGGCCCTCCCTGCGATTCCTGCTTACGGACTCTGCCAAATGAAGCACAAACTTAACTACATCACCTCCCTGACAGGACTGGGGAGGGGCCTGGCAGCACACTGGGCTGCTTAGTCCCCCGATCTAACCGCTGGCAGGGGTCATTTCAATTACAGACACCACAGTGTGGTGGGGCATGGCTGCTTATAAGAGCTCCATGCTATTACTCTGCTAATTATGAAGCTCTTACCGCCTCCCTCGGCAGGTAAATAACAGGGCTGAGAGGCTCAGGCTGCTGAGATGGAATGTGAGCCAGGGAACAGGGCAGGGAGGGGCCTGGACTTGCAGGGAGGGAGGCACAGCCTTCCTGGAGGGAACATGGAACCGAGGCCTCTGCCCCGAGGTGACCATCCACCTGCCAGGAACTAGTGGAGAAACTCCTGACCTGCAAACCCAAGATCTGGAGTTTTTAGACACCTCAGAGCCACAGGGCAGCATCAGAGCTGTAAGCTCCAGCCCTTGCTCCTGGCCTTGCCTGTGGATGCGTTGATCCTTGAGGAGTGAGAGGACCTGGGGACCCCTGTGCTGAGGGGAGGGCTATCTGGCCGGTGGTCTCATGCCAGCAGCTCTCTCATTTGCTTCCTGGTCTGACCTGTCCAGGCTTAAAGCCAGACCCCTCAGATGGTTGGGTCCTAGACACGGGAGAGACGAGGGTGCAACTCCTTACCCACTAATGCTCCTCTCCTCTGCACGACCCAGGAAGGAGATGGGATGTCTGGGAGGAGAGTGAGACCCTCTGCCACTGAATGAATGGCCACCCAAAAGGCTGCAGAGGCTCCGAGAAACAGAGCAGCACCGGCAGTTATTCTGAGTCGTGAAGATGAACAGAGGCTGCCTGTCTAGCTGGGGGCTGTACTTAATGACCGCTATTTCAGATGCCAACGTCCCCAGAATCGGAGCTGTGGTTTCTTGGTGAGTGCTGAGACTGCCTTAGGTTCTGGGAAACAGCAGATGGTAGGAGCATTCACAGCTGGGAAAATCCCATTTTTGCTCTGTTCCTCAGTTTCCTTCCCCTATGAAATAGGCAATATGAGATTTATAAACACTCGAAGGGGCTGAGCTAAGGCTGCTGTGTAAATACGGGCTCCTGGCACCCCATCTTCCTCCCATGGTGGAGGGACACCATCCCAGGAGGAGATCTTTCATGCCACTTGTGTGTGTGTGTGTATTTCAGAGAGAAAGGGAAAGGAAGAGAGAGATAGGAACATCAATGATGAGAAAGAATCATTCATCAGATGCCTCCTGCATGCCCCACACTGGGGAATCAAGCCCACAACCCGGGCATGTGCCCTGATCGGGGCTTGAACCATGACCTCCTGGTGCATAGAACCACTGAGCCACGCCAGCCAGGTGCCACTTGTTAGTAATGGCATTGCTTCTGGATGTAGAGCTGACACTGGGACTGCTTGTCATGTTGAGATCAGCATCACTTGGCACATGAACAGAGGAGGCCACACTGGAGCCCAGCTTATCAGCTAGTCTTCACTCCTAAAGGGCTGTTTCTTATAGGCTGATGTAAAAAACTTGAGAGATGTTCTTTTTTAAAAATATTTTAATTGAGTTTAGAGAAAGAGGAGAGAGAGAGAGAGAGAGAGAGAGATCTGCTACCTCCTGCATGTCCCCTACTGGGGATGGATCCCAAAACCTGGACATGTGCCCCCAACCGGGATTCAAACCAGTGATCTCTCGGTGCATGGGATGATGCTCAACCACCTGAGCCACACAGGGCAGGGCTTGAAAGATCTTCTTTGGGAAGGGAGCAAAGGAAGGAGCTGTAATGGAAGTGGGATATAAAGTCCCTTTGGCAGCCCCCCACCCTCACCCCAAGTCCTCTACAAGGAGGCATGCAATGGCTTCAGCATTGACCTTGGGATCCTGGAATAAAGCACTTCCGGAAGTACCAGAGACAATAACTGGATTCTGATAGAGGTGGCTGGAATGGGAGCCCACACCAAAGACTCAAAACTGGAACCCATCTGCTCATAGCAAGCAGGTATTTTTATTTTGAGGTGTATTATTTACTCTTCAAAGTGCTGTTGAATACATTGCTTCATGCTGATCTTTAAAATTCTGTGGTGTGGGTACAGTACGTGTAAGCAGCCCCAATGTCAAATAGTTAAAGCTGAAGCTCCAAGAAGTTAAGCTCAAGGTCCCCCAGTAGACGGTGGTGGAGCCACAATCAAAATCAGGTGCTTTCTCCAAGACACGGCTGGAAAGGAAGGGGGCTCCATAGCGGGAGTTCACCACAGGCTTTTTCCTCCTCTAGCAACTGAGGAAGTGAAGGGAGATTTAGGGATGGACTTAGAGGCTAACTGAGCAGGCCGAGGCAGAGGAAGCCAGTGGTACAAAGTAGGAAGTGAGGAGGGAGACAGGTGGAGGCTTGCATGGACACTTCCTGCTCACAAACTTCTTATGTTCCTCATTTCATTAATAGCAGCAGTGGAATTTCATGGGCAATTGGCATTGAGCACTAACTGGGAGGTAATGAGAGAGAGAGGATGCAGGTAAAGGCTGTTTGAATTTAAATTCTTTTTCTTTGGGGGCAGGGGGAAGGAAGGAGGCAGATTTTTTTTAAAGGCAATTTGAGTGCTGGAAAAGTTTTTAGCAAACAGCTTTGGACTTTTGCGTCCTCTGTAGCAATGTTAGGACTGGTGACTGTCATCCAGCCCACCGTGCTCTCCAACCCAACTCCCGATGGCTGCCTTGGAGTGAGAGATGCTGAGGGACTGGGTGTTGGACCTTAGATAGGTGTTGGCCCTCAGACTTGGGAAGACACACTGGAAATACGTGCACCATCACTGAGCTAGAATGAGTTGCTCTGTAATAGTTATTGCAGAATCACCATAAGCAAAACTCTGTATGGACCTGGGCAGAGATGAGGGATAAACTAGAAATAGAAAACAGGATTACTGTCCTAGGTATGCGTGATCTATTTGACAGGTGATGTACACACACACACACACACACACACACACACACAGCCACAAAACATTCAAAGGGAGGAGGATATCGGGTAATATAAGACTAAAGGTAGAGAAGAGGGCAGGGTCATGAGGTGACAAAGTGACAACGGTTGGTGGAAGGAGGCTGCTGTGCGCAGGACTCTCAGTGACACTCAGGTTAGTGAACTGAAGGGAGAGGCTTAGATGGAAGTAAAGGCCTCCCCAAGAAGGTGGCCAGCTGGTCGGCTTGGCTGGACTAAAGACTGTCATAGGAAGCATGAGAAATGAAGAGTCAAATGTAAGGGGAGGGAAATGTTGTAGAAGGCTTGAATTCTAATCTTCAGATTCGGGATATGAAGCCACTGGAACTGCCACAAAATAGGTGAATCAATGCAGAATTGGCTACAAAAGAGTATGAGTCAGAAGTGGATTAATTACCCAGGTGCCAGGTGATCAGGGCTCCTTTGTTCAGGACGAGGAGCTGTGGGCACAGATAGGAAGCTAAAGAGCCGTCGGGGTTGTGATGGTTAATTTTATGTGTCAACTTAGCTAGGCCATAGTGCCATTCTAGATGTTTCTGTGAAGTTATTTATTTAGATGGGGTTAAAATTAAATCAGTAGAATTTGAATAAAACTGATTATCCTCAAGAAAGTAAGTGGGCCTCATCCAATCCTTTGAAGGCCTTAATAGGAAAAGACTGACCTACCCCGAGAGGAAACCTGCCAGCAGACTGCCTTTAGACTCAGACTACAACTCTCCCCAGGTCTTAAGCCTTCCAGCCTCCATAATCACGTCAGAGTTATGGGCTGAATTGTGTCTCCCCAAAATGTATATGTTATATCTTACAAAATGACTGTATTTGGATATAGGGCCTTTAAAAAGGTACTTAAAGTTAAATGAGGTCATTAGGACATGAGGTCAAATAGGTCATGAGGACACATATGACTGTGTCCTTATAAGAAGAGGAAATTTGGACAGACACACACAGAGAAAAGGCCACATGAGGATACATGGAGAAGACAGCCATCTACAAGCCAAGGAGAGAGGCTTCAGAAGAAACCAACTCCACCAGCACTTTGACCTTGAACTTCCAGCCTCCAGAGCTGTGAGAAAATAAATCTTTGTTTAAGCCACCCAGTCTGTGGTATTTTGTTATGGCAGCCCAAGCAGACTGAAACAGGATAGCAGATTATAAATTCCTTGAACCCAAGGGCCATGCATTGAGCCTGTCCCCCAGCTCAGTGCCTTGCACATGGTGTGTGCTGGCTGTGTTGACCTAGACTGCCCTGGAAGCCTTGGCACCTGATTTCCCTCCAACAGTGATGCACTGGCTGCTGGGGCAGCAGAGGAAGATGGACTCACAGTGGAACAAGAGCTTTGGGATACAGGCATGATGGAGAGGCTCGGGCTGCTGAGATGGAGTGTGAGCCAGGGAACAGGGCAAGGAGATGCCTGGACTTACAGGGAACTGAAGGTCGATGCAAGGTTGATGTCAGGAATCCAGTCAAGGGAAGGATGAGCTGTGACTAACTTGTTTTGTATTTTTTGGTATGCTTAATACAATGCCTAGAATTTATTTGACACCCAATAAAGGTTTTGTTGAATGACTGACTAAATAAGTGACCAAGACAGGGCTGGGAGATGGAAGGATCTTACATTTAAATAAACCTGCGGAAACATACATGTGTGCTTGATGTACTTAGTAATTTTCTGAAAGAAATTGCTAACAGGGATCACTTTTCCCTGTATGCCCCGAACTGTTTATGCATTTTCATCATGACTACATTACTCCTGGGTCATTTAATCTCTCATTAGGTGTGCATACCTGGACTGAATGAAAAGAGAGGCAACAGGGGCTGGAGAGCTTTTAACCCACCATTCCTCTCCTCTAATCTCCCCACAAAATTTTCAGCCTCCACCTGCTGCGAGAGCACATTGATGGAGACCAGCCAAACCCGTCTTCACAGGCGGCTCCACAGTGCCCAGAGGGAGCACAGTGTGATGGCGTAGAGTCCCAACATCACAAGGTAGGCTTGAAAGAGCAGTCGGTCAATGCGTTCCAGGAGGGCCAGCCACTCGACCTCCTGCTGGCCTGCCTGGTCCTGGGTTTGGAAGTAGTTGCTGATGGATTGAAGCTGGGATAAGACTTCCTTCAGGGTCCCTGAGTGGGCCTGGTGCTCTCGAGAGACAGGGGACTCTGCGTGAGAGAGGAGAACAGCCCAGTCAACCAGGGACGACGATGGCCCCTTGGACTTCCCACTGAGGCTGATGGCCTCACCCTTCAAGAAAGATTGTAGGCAAAACTGGGCAGTGGGTTGAGTTGGGGGTGAGGACTCTCTTCCCACCTGCTGAGGGGTTTAGAATGTAGAAAAAATCTTTTAAGTTTTTACATAGAACTAATATCAATTTTACTAATAATTATAATAACTAGAAGAAGCTACCATTTACTTCCCACTGCTGTTTGCTAGGCACCAGACTGTGTTTCCTATGTTTTGTCTTAGTCAATCCTCACAGCAACTCTAGGGCTGGATATTATTATCTCCATTTTATAGACAAGGAATCCCAGGTTCCTAGAGGTGAAATTGCTGAAGGGAGCCCTGGAGAGCATATCTATGTGGGATGTCTAGGCTAGACCCATCTAGGAGGCTTTCAGAGCTGGGGACAGCCCAGGTTGACCCAGGCAGAGCTTCGTGGCAGAGATGATTTTTAAACCTTTGCACATTAAGCAACTGAAATCCAAAGCTACACAGTGTGCGTGCGTGTGCGCACACGCGCAAGCCCACGGCACCTAGGAAATAAGACAAGCTAAGGGAATTGAGGACCTGACCTCCAAGCTGAAATGAGACTTTCTGGGAAGCCAGCAGGAGTTAGTGGCCTTCAGTCCCCAGAAAGGCCATGTAAAATGCAGCACAGAGGCCAACAAGCAGATGTTTCAGATTTTTCACACAGCCCAGTGCTCCATCAGTGGGAACGGGTGCTGAGGGTAGAGACCTCAAAGCTTCTCACAAACCTGTCACCCCAACAAGATGGGCCCTGTGATCCGTTATAAGCCCATCAGCATCAGTGTCCCCTCCAAGGCATAAGAGGGGCTGCTCCTGCCCGCTGTGCTGCTCATCGTGAAGGAATTTGATCAACAAGATGGACTTGGATAAGCTGAGAACCAAGAAGGCCATGCAGACGGTGAAGAAGACGCCTGAGGGAAGGAACCAGGAGGTGGAGTTAGCTGGAGTCTCGGCAGCCTCTCCCTCCCCAGATCTGAAACGCAACAGCAAATCTTTGCCAGGAGTCATGCAAAACAAATGTCTGGTGACCCCAAGGATGCTTACCAATCAGAGGGGTGTTCACTGTGCTCTGTGGCATCTCATCAGACATGTTGACCCTGAAAACGGTGTAGCCCACCAGCATGCTGGTTTTGAACACAATCCTGGCACGGCAGGTAGGGGGGATGTAGAAGCTCCCCACGTCCACAAGCATGAGGAAGATGCTGGGAATCAGCAGGCTTACCACATAGACCAGTGGGCGCCTGCGAATCACCACCTGGACAGGGACAAGAAATCTGTTGAAAAGAGGGTCTAAGCTGATGGACTAACATTTGGCCAAAACCAAAGCCAGGAAGTCCTAACAGTGTTGCATAATGTGAAAAGTCTATGTAGCTTAGAAACAGGAGACTATTTTGTAGGTTAGAACCACCTGCTGTTTGCTAGGCACTGGACTAAGTGTTTCCTGGGTTTATCTTAGTCAATCCTCACAGCAGCTCTAGGGCTAAGTATTATTATCTCCGTTTTACAGACAAGGAATCCCAGGTTCCTAGAGATGAAATTGCTTGTGTAAGCTCACATAGCTGTGAGTGAGAAACTGTTTAAAACCAGGGCTTACACTAAAATCTTCTCTCTTAAACCATGTGTGATGCAACATATTGTGTGTTTGGGATCTAGTCTGTCTTCTTACTTGGAAGGCGAGCTTCTCAGCACCTGTGAGTGCATCCGTTGGAGTCTGGGCAGGAACAAAGCATAACTGACTTGGGAAATCTGAGGAGGGCTTAATAAAGAGATGTTTTACAGGGTGTGGGCGGGCCACAGGAAAGCTACAGGAAGGAGGGCAGTGTCCCAGGGGGCTGGGGGCACTGGTGAGCTATTCCATCCCTTAGGCCTGAAGGGACCTGAGAGAAGCTGTGGGGATAGGGCTGCAACAGTTGTGCCTTCATCTTAGGGACAAAGCCAGTCTGGCTGCAACTCCACAGAGAGAGAATGGAGAGACAAGCACCCACTCACTCCAATCTTCTGCCTCTGCCCCTATTGGCCAAACATGGCCAGGGCTCCCATCCCTGCAGGCCACAGCTCAATCTCTGGAGCAGGGAGCAGGGGCAGGAGGGGACCCACCACAGGCCAACTGAAGAGGCCCAGCGAGGCCTGCAGCGTGGCTGGCATGAAGGGTGCTGAGTGGGTTTTGTAGCTGGAAATCTGAGTCTCATAAAATCACTATGATTGTTGTTGCCATTTTTTTGTTTGTTTGTTTGTTTCTCTGGGGTGGTGACAGGAATTGTCTTTAATAAACACAAACTGTTCTCCTCCCTTGAGAGAAACCAGGGAATAACAGGGCTGCTTTCCTCTCCAGACACTGGACCCTTTGAGGGTGAAAACAGAAACTTGTTATATCTCCCACAGAGCCAAAAGGAACACCTATTTTGTAGTGGGTATTCCATGAATGCTTGCTGATCAGATGGATGGTTTGGGACCTTTACTGTTGGGGTTTGGGAAAAAAATGTCTGAAATTTCCTGTTCCGCTGATTCTCAAAACAATAGAAGGTTTTCCACGTATCAGAGGGGGTGCTTGGGGGATGATGTTAGGCACATGGTGTGGTTTAGTTAATCCTCACTGCGAGCTTGCTGGCAGGTAACCTAATAGCCCTACTGTATAGATTTTAACAAGTGAAGCTTAGCCCTCAGCGAGGTGAATTAGTGGCAGAGCTGGGAAGAGCCCCGATGTCTCCCGATTCCAACCGGGGTTCTTTTTCATACAGTGTAGCTACAACTCTTGATCTGGCCAGACCTCTGAGTTGAGTTCAGGGTTCTTCCCACTCCTCTCTGTCTCCTGTTCTGGAAGAGAACCACAGAGAAATAAGCCAAGACAGAGGCCAGGGATGGCGCAGACAGTGGCAGGGCAAGAGCTTGCCTGGGGGAGGCCAGACAGCACCTTGCTGATGAGAGCAGGACCCCCTACTCACGCCCCCCCCCCCCCCCCCCGCCGCCACTGGGTCTGAGAGCATATTCCGTCTCAGTGGTGCTTGACAGGCCCGAGTGTTTGGCGGATTGCAGTCTGACTGTTGTCTTTCACATTAAACATAATTGGCTGCAGATACCTAAACCAGAGCAACACTCACTGCTTTGCAATAATTTGGTTAAAACACATTTCTACCAAAGTGCAATCAACAGCAAAACAACCACAAAATGAACTGTCATCAACCTGCACCCCCTAGCTCCCGTCATCACGCTGTGCCTGGCTGTGGTTAGATGGGGTCAGTGAGCAGGGTGCCCAGTGGGCAGAGTCCATGGGGTCCTGGAGCGTGGGCCCAGGCTAGCGCACTGGTGATCTGGACATATGGGTGGGGGGTGACCAAGCCTGCTGTCTCTGGTGGGTAGAAGCAGAAGACCCCTAGAGACTTCATGGTGGCTGTTACATGAAGGGTGAAAAGAAAAGTATAGGTGGGCACATTGGTTAAGCAGAGTCCAGTCGTAGTCCAGGGAACATGGCTCCAGAGCCCTCAGCCCTAGGTCCTACACATGCTGGTTTCAGTGGTCCCGGGTGAGGTATTTAACCTCTCCATGCCTGATTTTCCCTTTTTAAAATATTGATTTCAGAGAAGGGAGAGGGAGAGAGATATAGCGACATCATTGATGAGAGAGAATCATTGATTGGCTGCCTCCTGCACGCCCCACCCACATTGGGGATAGAGGCCTGCAAACCGGCATGTGCCCTGACTGGGAAATGAACCATGACCTCCTGGTTCATAGGTCAGTGCTCAACCACTGAGCCACACCGGCCGGGCTGCTTTCCCTTTCTAAAAGAGCAGTTTACTGTAGCCTTGCCGAACACCTTGGGTGCAGTTGAGATTACCGTAGAACTCTTCAAGTGGAGTTCCTATGTAAAAGCAGGAGCTGAGATGACTGTTCTCCAGCCAGAGGTGGCTGCAGGGAATGAGGGTAAAGCAGGGCCAGAACCAAGGATGGCAGCGTGGCTCCTCCGGCCCCCGGTTCCAGGAAGGTGCAGTTGCCAGGGGAGAGCTGTGGCAAGAGCTAAGAGGTCGGGAGGCAGGCCAGCTCTTGGGGCATGGAGCCTGTGCACTTTGTTAATGCTCTTCTGGTGCCATTTTGAAATTCGTAGTAATTTTTTAACAAGGGGCCCTGCCTTTCACTTTGCACTAAGGCCACACAAATTCTGTAGCCAGTCCTGTCGGGAGGGTATTTGTCACTAGGCCAAAAGTAGCTGAAAGTAGAAGGAAAACGGTGGGAACAGAAAGAGGCAGCTTATGATGTAACATAGAGCAGAAACCTCTCCTGTCTGTGTTTGGCTTATAAAATTGTGAATCTAGACAGGCCCTCCAAAACGACCTCATCCATCTTCCTACATTTGGCAAGGATGCTCCTGTTCCGAAGACAGACAAAATAGTGCCTATAGTTTTGGTTTGTTTCAAAAGCGAAGGGTCTGCCTTTTCCTTTAGGTTGATTTAGGAGCAATCAACCTATGTACTAACTAGGCTAATTTTCTCTACAAGCCAAGTATAGCCTAAAGAAATATTAATTTTATCACCCAGTTTTCAGAAATGTTTTGTTTTTATTCTCCCTTTCAATCCTCAGAGCCCTTTATTCCCTTGTTCAAGAGACATGAATTGAGCATGAACAGAGTGTCAGATTCTATCCTAAATATTGGAGTCAGTGCTGTTAATAGGAAACTTCTGCGTCTTATGGGGTCAGGAACCAGACTGTGGCATTAGATGTTTCCCAAGTCTACAGAGGAAGAAGAATGGACTATGCCCAGAGTCTGTGCCTGCTTTAGATGCTGAGATTTGGGTTCTTTTGAGTTTACATTAAGATGATATTTTGGTCTTAGAGTTGGAGCAGGAGTGGGTTAAGATGTTTGGGGGTGCTGGGACAGGGTGAATGTATTTTGGGACAGACACGAATTTCCAGGAGTCAGAGGGTGACGGACTGCAGTGGGTTGAATAATGAGTCCAAGAATCCATGCCCTTCTGGAAGTTCATCATGTCACCGAACTTGGAAATGGTAATCAGTTCAGAGGGGGTCGCACTGGGGAAGACGTGCCCTTCATCCAATATGACTAGTGTCCTTTTAAGAAGAAGATTCACAAAAAGGAGAAGGCCATGTCAAGATGAAGGCAGAGATTGGAGTGCTACCTCTGCGAGCCAAGGAATGCTGAAGATTGCCAGCAACAGCAGTAACCAGGAGGGGGCACGGGACCGATTCTCCACTGGAGCCCAGAAGGAACCAACCCTGCTGACACCTTGATTTCAGGTTCTGGCTTCCAGAACTATGAGACGAATCATCTCTGTTGTTTTTAAGTCACGCAGTTTGTGGTACTTTATTATGACAGCTCTAGGAAACTAATGCAGGTGACTTGCCCAGTAACACACAGTGCACAGATGCCAAAGAATGGACTGGAATATGCTGCATTATGTTTAATTGTATCATCATCACATGGGATTAGGCATAGTTTCTCGTGTCAGATTGCCTGGGTTCAAGCCCAGGCTCCACTAGTCACTCCATTACCTTGGTAAATGACTTAACTTCTCTGAAGCCCAACTCATCCATTTGTAAAAACACAGACACTTAGAGCACCTATCTCATCCAGGTGTGAGGGTTACATGTACAAACTCGTAGAACGGTGCCTGACACAGAGTAAATGCTCACGTCTGTGGTGATTTTCAGTATGTCTCCCTGGGCGACTGTGAGGTCTATGACAGGTCCCAGGAGCCTTGTTTTATTCACGTTTGTGTTCTCCATGCTTACCACTGAGCCTGGCACAGACAAGAGCTCAAAAGCTGTTTGTTGAGTTGCATTGTAGTCTATTAATAATTCTATTTTTATTCAATGGGGTGGGATCCTGGGAGTAGCTCAAATGGGGGCTCTGCAGCTGAGGTCAGCCCTCTGAGGGCTAACTCTCCACGAGTACGCCAGAGGTAACAGCCCTGCTTATTCTGGGGGAAGGTACGTCACCACCAGCTCAGTGAGACGCTGCTTTCTGCGGAGCTGCCCCTACCTAGAGCCCATCATTTCTAATGGACTAAGGGAGCTGGTGCCTTTAAATTTCACAGAAAGGGAAGGAAAAGCACTTTAGTTTCAGTCTGTGTTCTCCATTAGACACCCTTCAGGTGTTAGCAATATTATGCCACAATTTCATTATCCATTAAAGCCAGGTAATAATAAGTACACAAAGGTATTTGGAGCCTATTGTTGTTAATGAAAGAGATCAATCTAATTCAGAATGTGTGTGTGGAGAGCTCCTTGGAGATGGAATAGGCCCCAAGGTTAGCCTCTAATTGCCTCTGTGATGGTAGACCCCACCAGTACTCAATTTTGCATGACCATCTTTATGACATAGTTGGAATTTTGACGCCCAGACTCAGGCTTCATACTGAAGCCCATTTTCCTCTTCTCCCAAGCCTCTCTCCACATTCCTAATTCAGAAAGAATAGAGAAGTGGCTGCCATCTAAGTAAGATCCTTTCACCGAGTGAGAGTTTCTCAAATCTGGACCATGGCTCAGCGGGATTAGCTGAGCCTGTGATTCTGGGATTACTTGAGTGACCCTGGAAAGATTTCTAGGGCTCTAAATTCATATCTTCTCTCTCTCTCTCTCTCTCTCTCTCTCTCTCTCTCTCTCTCTCTCTCCCCGCCCCCCACCCCCGGCCCCTTCTCCCATCCCCATCTCTCCCACTCTTGGCCTGGTAGTGCTCAGAAGGATCTTCTATCAAGTTTATGAGCGGCATTCAATAGATATCTGAACAAACAACTCATTCTAAACTAGAAAAGAAAATCATGTCAGGAAAAGAAGACGAAGCACCTTTCTTTCTCAAATGGCCCTCTGCATTTTCCTGGAAGCCCCCTGTGGACCCCCATTCCTGCCTGAATGAGCATTTACTCAGTGTGCGGCTCTGTGGTTGGACTCACTTTAGTTCCCACAGTGTCCACCCTCTTCTATCCAACGTGCGTTCTTAAATTTTATTCCTACCTCTTCCCCTTCTAACCTCATTCTTTTATTTTTTTATTGATTTTTTTTTTTACAGGGAGGAAGGGAGAGGGATAGAGTTAGAAACATCGATGAGAGAAAACATCGATCAGCTGCCTCCTGCACACCTCCCACTGAGGATGTGCCCGCAACCAAGGTACATGCCCTTGACCAGAACTGAACCCGGGACCTTTCAGTCCGCAGGCTGATGCTCTATCCACTGAGTCAAACCGGCCAGGGCTACCCTCATTCTTTAAAAAACAAAAAACAAAATGCCAGCATACAGATACCGAATGCTGGCCCTCCTGTTTCTGGGAACTAGCACCTCCGAGGGGGTGTTAGAAGAAACCTCTCCTCTGGGGGCTGCTGGCTCGGCGGTGCTGGCTGCTCACAGACACCATCGTAGGCAGAGGGGCTGTGCTCTGGGCCCCCCGGGGCTGCAGCCCCAAGCCAGGCTTCGGCAGTACGTGCCCCAGGGCTGGCAGATAGAATTGCACATTACCTGGAACTAGCAGGGCGGCCAGAACATTAGATTTGGTTTCGATGGCAGCAGTGTACCTCAGGCCTAGGTGACAACTTATTTAGAACAGATCATTGTAGCTCCTGCCTGCCCACCTGTCCCCGACCCCCTGCTGTCCCAGCCTGGACTGGGACACAGCAGGTGATCAGATTCAGAGGGAGGTGACTCTGCTGTCAGGACCGCAGCAGCCCAATGTCTGAATGGAACTGGGCTCCAAATGTCTCGTCATTGGCCACGGGCTGCTGAAGGACATGTGCCTCAGCTGCTAAACTCAGAGCAGGATGTGTGGGATAAAGTCAGAGCATCTGAGCCCAGCCACGGTGCACAGAGCAGGAATGGGGAGGCAGGGAGGCTGGCAGAAGTTAACGGAGACAAAATTGGGATAGTCACCAAATGTCCTTTAAGCTCCTGAGTCTAGCTCCCTGACCAACCAAATGTGATCTGTGAGTCTACTCATGATTCTTGCACTAGTCTGTTCTGGAGGGCCACATGGCCGCCAGCCCTGCTAAATCACCCACCTTAGGCCCCGGGCAAAGGGCCTTAGGGAAGAGCTCTCAGAGCCGGAAACCTTATCTCTGCCTGCCTTCACCACACCCATCACAGGCACTATGAGTGGAGAATCAAGTGCCAGGACCATGGCTCCTGAGGTCCGGAAGCCTCTCCTTCCGTACGCAGTCTTTCACACCGCTGGTCATCGTAGTGCACAGACAGTCCTCAGCCACTGTCGAGATGATAGATTACTATTGAGGGCAAAGGGTGACATGTGTCTACCAGTAATGCTGCCTATGGAGAGAGTGTGTGTGTTTACCTACCCATTTCTTGCTTTCCCTCGTCTCTCTCCGTGCAGTGCAGGTAATGGCGTGTGCAGCGTTCTCAGGGTGCTTGGTAGGTGACTGTGTCCCACCTTGCATGTGCTGCTCCCTCACATTTCCCTTTAATGCTCTCCATTATTCGGCTGCATTAATAATGTTTGCGGGCTGATATCTTTAAAATTAATGAGGTGTTTACTCTGAGCCAAGAAACTCATTGAAATTTAAAAAGCTCTCTTTTCTCTACTTCCTTTCCCTCGCTAAAAAAAAGGTGGACAAACAAGCCACAATGCAGGCTTTGCTAAAAACCAAGCAGAATAAGCCAGAACCCAGACCCCACCACTAGGAAGATAAGAGCGGCAATCAGCTAGTGCCCAGGGTTATACATGGGCCAGGTTCACACAACAGCTGTCTCTAAGAGGTTCTAACTTAACAAGAGCTTTCCTGGAGAGCTGCATGCACCTTTTCACCAATGCAGGGGCGTCTGTGCCCTCAATAACAGCTCCTAAGATCACCCACCTTCTGTAAGCAGAAGCTATCCCTTAACACGCAATTATCCATTGTAACCATAGCACCTTAGTCTAGTCTGAATTTTCCTTCTTATCCAAAAGCCTTATTTCCAGGACAATTCATCTTGTGTATCCTGGTCTGTCTGTAGTCTCTATTTTTCAATGGAATCCCTTACCTGACATAAAGGATGCCCCCTCCTACCACTCCCCAAACTACCACCACCACTGGCTGACTTTGTGCAGGAAAGCAGAGCTGAATACTAGTGATGTGAGTCTATGGGTTGCATGAACTTGCTTTTGTTCACATTCAGGATGGTTTGCCAGGAGGGCCAGGGAAGGGAGAATGGCTCTCTGGAGTGCAGAGCAGTAGGCTTCACTGCCCTGCACCTCACCCCCCAGCCCTGCTGGACAAATTTCTCTGTGAACAAGGCAGCCAAGAGCATTCAGGGTGGCACGTCTGAGCAGTTCGGGTTTTCATCACATCCTTTTAGGGCAGTTGTTCTCTCTGATCCAGAAACCACCAGCGGTTTCTGTGGATCCTGCAGGTGATTTGTTAGCTAATCCCTCCAGATATTCAAGTTAATAATATGGTAATTTTATGCACCTGCATCTGGAATTAATTAATAATTTACTAAACTAAAAACAGGACAATAGCGCTGAAAAGACACTCTCTCCCAATTTGTTGCTGTTGTGCGTGGGTTTTCTTTGGTTCCTCTCCGTAGGGATTGTAGGTGCAGGTGTTGGTGTGAACTAAAAGGCCTGAGTTCCTGCTGTGGTGGCTCACATCTCTGGTGTCTGAAAACCATTCTCTTTATATTCACATGTGGAATAGCTACAGCAGGAATCCAGGGCTGGTGCCTGCACCTCTGGCCTCTGAAATGCTGAAAGCAAGTGGACGTCGAGAGCCGTCTGAATCGGCTGTTCCCAAATGATAGTGAGTGAGAATAAGCAATGGAGCAGAGCTTCCTCAGCCCAGCAGAGAGGGCCAAAAAGTGCAGAGAAGTGGGCAGCGGTGACAGGAAGGGGAAGGACCTACGTGAAACTGAATCTGCGCAAACTCTCCAGCGCTGCTCTGCAGGGTACTGTAGGCTGAGGACACAGCAAGAAGTTCCCACTCGCTGTCATTCGAAAACGATTGTTTGTCATGCTTAACGTCCTCTCTGCTCCGCAGGAAGGCCAGGTCTACATCTTCCACTAAAAATCACAGAAACAATGGGCACCAACATAAAATCAGTCCTTTCACTCCTGCCTGCCGTGTACAGCCTGATGGAGATGGAGTTTGATACAACCATTTTGAATTGGGGTAGAGGTGTGGAATAAAATCTTTCTAGCCATGGAAAAAACAACTATGAATGTAGGGTTTGGGTTCCACTATCCATAGAATGATGGAGCTGCCCCTGTGACTTCTATAACATTCCCAATGGCAGTAGAGGACTGATATTGTATTCCCAAACAAAAAGCGGCAATTGGGCTGTGCATCTGGGCACAATACCGCACTTGGTCTGAATTACAGCATGAGCCAAATAACTGCAGGAAGAAATTTAGGTTTGCAAAAGGTTAATTATGTGCAAGAATAAAATGGACCTGAAGAGTAGCATATTATAATCACACCTATGTGTGCCAACCACCCAGCACAGGCATGTTTCCCCCTAGAAGGCTGTACCTCTCCTGGCTTACCTGTGTGCAGAATGCTATTGAAGGTTAGACTGCAATTCTGGATATCAAATGGAAAAGCATATGTCTCTAAACTGCAGGCAGAGACCACCTGGATGGACTTGGAGTTCTTAATGGTCCCGGATGAGTTCACATACACATAGGGAAGGTCAGGTAGTCTTTCAAGGTCCACACTGTATGAAACACAAGAGAATTTGTTGTTAGAGAGAGAGCTTTAGCCATTCCAATGCGCAGAACTGATTATGAGATGGTAGTGACTGTGACACCCAGGACTAACCTAGAAGCACAAGGACAGAGTCACTTTTCCCCGAGACGATTCACTCTAGCAAAGATGGACTCAGCAATGACACCTCGTAAATTAACTCACTTGCTACTGTTACAATACAAACACAATCCATGAGCAACCTCAAGCATTAGTAACCAAATCTGTATCTTAAATGAAGTCAACTTATGGTACGTTTAACCTGAATATTCCCAACAATATGTTGGTCTTTAAGTTGAGAAACAAAAAATAGCAACAATGAGTGAATGTAAGCAGAAACTATCCTGAACCAGGGGTCCTCAAACTACGGCCCGCGGGCCACATGCGGCCCGCCGAGGACATTTATCCGGCCCGCCGGGTGCCGCTGCCTGTCCTGCTTAGCAGCCGACTCATCCCGGGCCCGCAGTGCGCATAGGAATTTGTTTATAGTTTTATTTTTTTAAACTATAGTCCGGCCCTCCCACGGTCTGAGGGACAGTGAACTGGCCCCCTGTTTAAAAAGTTTGAGGACCCCTGTAAGCCGTCTAAACCCCACAGAAATATAGCCAACGCACTTACAATTCATTAATGATGATATCAGGTGCCCAGATGGCACTTAGAGGTAGGGAGATCTGACTAATGTCATCAAACATACTGGAGTTCCATGATAAAAACTCATCATGCCAAACCTGTTAGGAGTAGCCAAAAAGGAAACTTATCAAAAAGGGGCAACATTAACCTTACCAAAGAACTGAAAAGAGATTTGGAGAAATAGCCCAACTGATCAGCCTGTTGGTACTGTTAGGGTAGAGGACTTCCCATCCAGCTCCAAAAGATGGTAGCCTCAACCAGGAAACATGGCCTACACTTACATGGATCCTAACAAATTAGGTTTGCTGCAGATCTAAGGAACTATAAACACAAAGATAATGTCCATTCTTCAGAGTAGTAATATGTTTCAACAGATCAAGATCGGGAGGGCTGCATGCACAGAAGGAAACAGTCCCTACCTCACTGTACCAGACATTTGTCTTTAATTTTTGGTTCTGTGCATCCTGCAAAGCACAAAGAAAATACACACCAAATATTAGCATGTCAGCAAGTCAAAGCTCAATTCAACAATATGACAATTCCGAGGAAGGAAATCAAATGTAAATAAATAGTGCTGATTTTAAAAACATTATCTTGACTCTTCAAGATCAGAGTATTTTCCGTTCCTATTTATTACATACACCTGTCACTGTGAGCTTTACTATATTATCTGTGACAAAATGGCACTTTGACTGCACTTGACATCTTGAATGATTTGCTAATCTCTCTCCCACTCTAATTAGTTGCTCTGCCATTAATCAGACTAAAAAATGATATGTAGTTGTAGCAAAATCTGGGCTAAAAGGATGAGACCGAGCTTTTATTTGTAATCAAGATATTATTCATGTCTTTCAACGCCTGTTATCTCAGCCACTATTGACAGCCATTCCTCAGTTACCTTATGTTTGGATTTCCATTCTTATAAATAGGCTAAATGAGCATATGTAAATGAGGTATATTTTGATGATATAAATAGGTGTGATGTCCCATGTCTGCAATGAGTCAGTGATTTTTTTAATAGACTCCCAAAAAGAAAAACCAAAATAAAACCTCCTTACTAATTTATATATCTAATCTAGTAAAGAACATTCTAAAACTACTATGTCCTTAGAGATTTAAAATTTTTATACCGTATAAAAATTAACTTGAAATGAATCATAAATCTTAATTTAAGAGCGAAAATTATTAAACCTTTAGAGAAAACACAGGAGTCTTTCATGACTCTGAATTAGGCAATGGCCTCTTAGATATGACACCATAAGAACAAGCAATAAAAGAAAAAAATAAATGAGACTTTATCAAAATTAAAAGCTTTTGCATTTTAAAGGACATCATCAAGAAGTAAAAAGACAGCTCATAGAATGGAAGAAAGTATCTGCAAATTATTTATCTGGTAAGGGCCTTGTATTTAGAATATATAAATAACTTATAACAAAACAGACAACCCAAATTAAAAATGGACAAAGTGCCTAAGCAATCTTGAGAAAGAAAAATAAAGCTGGAGGCATCATGCTCCCTGATTTCAAACTATACTACAAAGCTATGGTAATTAAAACAGTATGGTATTGGCATAAAAATAGACACATCTATCAATGGAACAGAATAGGGAGCTGAGAAATAAACCCACACATATATGATTAATGAATTTATAATGAAGGAGCCAAGAATATACCATGGGGAAAGGATAGGCTCTTCAATAAATGGCATTGGGAAAATTGGACAGCCACGTGCAAAAGAATGAAACTGGGCCACTATCTTACACCAGTCACAAAAATTAACTCAAAATGGATTAAAGAATATAAGACCCACCCTGACCAGTTTGGCTCAGTGGATAGAGAGTTGGCCTACAGACTGAATGGTCCCAGGTTCGATTCCAGTCAAGGGCATGTACCTTGGTTGCAGGCACATCCCCAGTGGGGGGTGTGCAGGAGGCAGTTGATCGATGTTTCTCTCTCATTGATGTTTCTAACTTTCTATCCCTCTCCCTTCCTCTCTGTAAAAAAACCAATAAAATATATTTTTTTAAAAAAGAATGTAAGACCCCCAAACCATAAAACTCCTAGAAGAAAATATAGATGGTAAGGTTCTTGAAATAGTTCTTGGCAATGATTTTTTAAATCTGACCCCAAAAGCAAAAGCAACAAAAGCAAAAATAAATAAGTGGGACAGGACTACATCAAAATTAAAAGCTTTTATACAGCAAAGGAAACCATCAACAAACTGAAAAGGCAACCCACTGAATGAGAGAACGTAATTACTAAATATATATCTGATAAGGGTCAAATATCCAAAATATATAGAGAATGTATATAACTCAATAACGAAAATCATCTAATTAAAAATGGGCAGAAGATCTGCATAGACATTTTTTCAAAGAAGAAACACATAGGCACATGAAAAAATGCTCAACAGCATTAATCATCAGGTAAATGCAAATCAAAACCACAATGAAATATCACCTCACACCTGTTAGAACTGCTATTATCAAAGGACAAGAAATAACAAGTGTTGACAAGGGTGTGGAGAAAAGGGAACCAACCCTTGTACACTGTTGGTGGGACTGCAGATTGGTGCAACCACTATGCAAAACTGAATGGACTTTCCTCAAAAATTAAAAATCAAACTACCATATGGTCCAGCAATTCCACTTCTGTGTATTTATTCAAAGAAAGTGAAAACATTAATTCAAAAATATATGTGCACCTCATGTTTATTGCAGCATTTATTTACAATAGCCAATTTGTGAAAATAGCCTAAATGCTAACCAATAGATGAATGTATAAAAAATTGTGTTACATATATAATGGAATATTATCCCACCATAAAAGAATAAAATCATGCCATTTGCAACAACATGGATAAACCTTGTGTGTATTATGCTGTTATAAATTAGAGAAAGATAAATACCATATGATATCTCTCATATGTGGAAACTAAAAATAAAAAACAGCAACAACAAAATCCAAGTTTATAGATAAAGAGAACAGATTGGTGGTTGCAAAAGGTAGAAAGTGGGAGGTTTTTTTATTTTTAGTTTTATTAAATTAAAATGTAAAGTATTTTAAAAAGAAAACAAGAACAACTTGATTTTCAATCATAATAAAGGTTTAAGGGCTTTGGCAAGCACTATAAGTCTTAGTGATTTTAAGCAGCTACTTACAATACAACATTAGCTTTCCAAATGATATTCAAATGATAATTAAATTTGACCATAAACAATATAACAATTTGAAGAGAAAGCTTTGTAGTAAAAATAATCTGAAATTTTGTATTTCATTAGAAATTTTCAATATTCAAAATAAAGCACACAAAAGAACATCTACAAAGGCTTTGAAGGCTATGTGCTTTATGTAATGTTTATTGGCTTCATAGTTAAATACACAATTCTAATTGATTTCTTTTTAACTGTAAGGACAAAATTTAATTTCTCTATGAGAAAATACCTTACAGAAAAAAATGGACAAAGGACTGAATAGACATTTCTCCAAAGAATATACTGTATGTAGTCATACATTGATAATAACTGGGTAATTTCTGAGAAATGTGTCATTAGGTGATTTTATCATAGTGCAAACATCATAGAGTGCACTTACACAAATGTAGATGGTATAGCCTACTACACACCTATGCTTATGATATAGACTATTGGTCCTAGACTACAGCCTGTCCAGCATATTACTATACAAAATAACAGGAGAATAAATCAAGCACAAGAGGAAATGATACAATCAAATGCAGTAAACATGAGATGTATGAGGCTGCTGCCAGCATAACACAGCGTACTGTTTTACTGCAAACTTTTTTTATAAGTAGAAAGAGTATACTTTAAAATAGCAATAAAAGGTATATATAGTAAATACACAAACCAGCAACATAGTTGTTTATTATCATTATCAAGTATTATGTACTGTACATATTGTATGTGCTATACTTTTATATGACTCAGTGCAGTAGGTTTATTTACACCAGCATCATCAGAGACATGTGAGTAATGGGTTGTGCTATGATATTACTAGGCGATAGAAAATTTTCAGCTCCCAGTATAATCTTATGGGACCATCACCATCCATGCAGTCCATCATTGACTAAAACATTGTTATGCAACACATGACTATATAAATGGCTAATGAAAAGATGATCGACGTCACTACTATAGACCAAATTGTGTCCTTCCAAAATTCCTATGACTATTTGGAGATAGGGCTTTTAGGAGGTAATTGAAGTTAAATCAGGTCATAGGATAATGCCCTAATCCAATAAGATTGGTGGCTTTAGAAGAAGAGAAAGAGAGAAAGATCTCTCTCTTTCCGCCATGTGAGGACACGGTGATAAGGCAGTCATTTACAAACCGGGAAGACAACTCTAACCAGTAACAAAATTGGGTAGAATTTTGATCTCGGGACTTCCAAGCCTCCTGTTGTTTAAGCCACCCAGTCTATGATATTTGTTACAGCAGTCTGACTGACTAATACAATCACTAATCATTAGGGAAATGTAAATAAGAACCACAATGAAAAACCACTTCACACTCATTAGGATGGCTACTGTTTTTTAAAAGAAGAAAACAACCAGTGTTGGTGAGAATGTGAAGAAATTGGAATCCTGTGCACTATTGGTGGAAATGTAATGCTGCTATAGAAAACAATGTGTCAGTTCCTAAAAGAAATTATAAATAAAATTACCATGTGGTCCATCAATTTCACTCCTCAGTAAATATCCAAAAAGAATTGAAAGCAGGGATTTGGATGGATATTTATATACCCACGTTTATAGCAGCATACTCACAACAACTAAAGCATGGAAGTACCCCAAGTGTCTATCAACACATAAATAGGTAAATAAAATGTGGTATGTACATACAATGTAATATTAATGTGACCTTAAAAAGGAAGAACATACTGACACATACTTCAACATGTATGAACCTTGAGACATTTTGCTAAATGATATAAGCCAGTCACAAAAGGACAAATACCATATGATTCAACCTATATGAGGTACCTAGAGTACTCAAATTTTTCATGACAGATAGTAGAACAGTGATTGCCAAGGGCTGGGGGAAAAGGGAATAGAAAGTTAGTGTTTATTGGTCATAGAGTTTTGGTGTTGCACTATGAAAAGAGTTCTGGAGATGCATGGTGGTGATGGTTGCACAACAATGAGAATTGTACTCAATATCATTAAACTGTACACTTAAAATGGCTAAGATGGAAACTTTTATGTTATGTGTATTTTATCCAAGTAAAAATAATAATTTAAAAAATGAGCAAAGGACTTCAATAGATATTTGTCCAAAGGGAATAGACAAATGACTAAAGAACACATTAAAAGATACTTGATGTCATTCGTCTTTAGGGAAATGCAAATCAAAACCATAATGAGATACCATTTCACCCCACTAGGTTGGCTAAAATAAAAAAGTCAGAAAAAAACAAGCGTTGGCAAGAATGTAGAGAAATTGAAGCTCTTATACATTGCTAGTAGGATTATAAAGCGTTGCACTACTTTGAGAAAAGTCTGATAGTTCATGTTAAACATAGTTATCATATAACCCATCAATTCCGTTCTTAAGTATATAACCAAGAGAATGAAAACATAAGTCTACACAAAAGAACTGTACAGGAATGTTCATAGCAGCATTATTCATGACATTCAAAAATGGAAATCACCCAAGTGTCCATCAACTGATAAATGGATAAATAAAATGTGTTATATCTATACAATAGAATAGTAGTCAGCAAGAAAAAGTAATGAAATACTTATACATGCTACAACATGGATGAACCTTGAAGACATATGCTAAGGACTTTTGGTCAAGATGGCAGCATAGGTAAATGCGGTACTCAAATCTTCCCACAATGACAACTAAACTACAGAAAAAAAACATAATTCAGAAATGCCTAAAATCTAGCTGAACAGAAGTCTTACAACTAGATACAAAGAAGAAACCATGTGGAGACTGGTGGGAGGGGTGGAGATGCAGAATGGGCTGGTTCCACATCCTCTGTGGCAGATTAAAAATTGAAAGGGATATCTCAGCTGCGAAGGTCCCTCCAGTGGAGGAAGGGGTCCCACTCTGACACCAGGCCCCCAAGCCCAGGGTTCCAGAGCCAGGAAGAGAAGTCCCCATAACTTCTGACTATAAAACCAGTTGGGATTATGGCTGAGGGAGGCAGAGTGCTTCTGGAGTCCCAGGCACTCCTCTTAAAGGGCCTGCACATGGACTTACTCATACTAACTTGCTCTAAGCTGCAGTACTGGGGCAGCAGCTACAAAGGAACAGGAACATATGGGGAGGAACTGAATTGTCTAGCATCAAGGTAAGAGCTGAAGGGGTAGTTTTCTCCCAGAAAGAAGTACTGGCAGAAGCCATTGTTCCTTTCTGAGATGGGTGCCATATCTTAATCTCCATCAACCTGGCTATCATTGTTCACCCAGCCTTGGTGATTCCATGAGATACCTCCCCCACCCTTCTCCACTAACTTGCAGGCCTATCCAAGCTGGTTCCCGTGACTTTACCATGCAAATGGTCTGTCTTAGCTTATGTTTCAGACTTTCCTAAAATCTCTCAAACAAGCAGCATCTGGCCTCAGTGTGCCACATACTTCTTGTAATGTGGCCCAGGCCCAGCACTAGCAGCAGCCAGCATTGGTCACAGGCAGTGGCTGACTTTGATCTGCACCTCCTGAGAGGCTCCAGAGCCACCTCCACAGTGACACATTCAAAGAGCGAATTCAGTGAGCACCAGAGTCCCACTCTGTGGGGTGGTCCTCTGCACAGGTGATATTCCATGCTGGTGGCAGCCAGTCCTTGCAGCTGATCAGTCTGGGGTAAATCCCTACCATTGATATGCCAAAAGCAATTAAGGGTCAACTACAACAGAAGGCTGAACACAGCCCACACAGGGGCCACACCTTGAGTGTCCAGTTTGGGTGACTGGGGAGGCTGCCAAAATGAGGAGAAAAAGAAACATGTCCCAAAAGAAAGAACAGAACAAAAGTCCAGAAAAATAACTAAACAAAATGGATACAAGCAATTTACCAGATGCAGAGTTCAAAACACTGGTTATAATGATGCTCCATGAACTTAGGAAGTCATAGATGAACTTAGTGAGAACATTAACAAAGAGATAGGAAACATAAAAACAAAACGAGAAAACAAAAAAGGAACCAGTCAGAAAGGAAGAATACATTAACTGAAAGGAAGAATACATTCCAGGGAATCAACAGTAGAGTAGATGAAACGTAGGATCAAATGAGAGATTTAGAAGATAAGAAAGCAGAAAACATCCGATCAGAACAGCACAAAGAAAAAAGAGCATAAAAAAATGAGTATAGAATAAGAAGCCTCTGGTACAACTTGAAGTGAACCAAAATTCACCAGAAGGAGAAGAGAGAGCAAGAAATTAAAAATCTATGCAAAATAATAATAATAATAATAATAATAATAATAATAATGGAAAATTTCCCTAACTTAGTGAAGGAAATAGACATACAAGTTCAGGAAGTTCAGAGTGTCCCAAACAAGTTGAACCCAAAGAGACCCACATGAAGACACATCAAAATTAAAATGCCAAAAGTTAAAGACAAAGAGAGAATTTTTAAAGCAGCAGGAGAAAAGCAATTAGTTACCTACAAGGGAGCTCCCATGAGACTGTCAGCTGATTTATCAACAGAAACTTTACAGGCCAGAAGGAATTGGCATGAAATATTCACAGTGATAAAAAGCAAGGACCTACAACCAAGAATACTCTACCCAGAAAAGCTATCTTTGAAGGATATATAAAGAGCTTCCCAGACAAGAAAAAGCTAAAAGAGTTCATCACTACCAAACTAGTATTATAAGAAATGTTAAAGGGTCTTCTTTAAGATAAGAAGGGGTGTGGGGATAGGTGAAAATATGAAGGTATTAAGAAGTACAAATTGGAAGTTACAGAATAATCACAGTGATGAAAATATCGGATAGGGAATATAGTCAATAATATTATAATAACTATGTATGGTGCCAGATTGGTGCTAGATTTATCAAGGTGATAACTTAATAAGTTATATAATGTCTAATCCAGCCGAGGGCAAACTACGGCCCGAGGGCCGGATCCGGCCCTTTCGGCTGTTCTATCTGGCCCGCGGAGCCGAAAGAACGGAGGGTTCTCTTGCTCTCCCCTCCGCTCCTTTACTTTGAATTTATATTAGTTCACACAAACACTCCATCCATGCTTTTGTTCCAGCCCTCTGGTCCAGTTTAAGAACCCATTGTGGCCCTCGAATCAAAAAGTTTGCCCACCCCTGGTCTAATCACTGGGTTGTACATCTGAAAATAATATAATACTGTATGTCAACTGTAATTTAAAAAAAACTTTAAGTAAAAAAAAGACATATGCTAAGTGAAAAAAGTCAGTCATTGTATGATTGTATGATTCCATTTACATGAAATGTCTAAGATAGGCAAATCTATAGAGACAGAAAGTAGATTAGTATTTGCCTAGGGCCAGTGGGGTAGTGGGGGGCCTGGGGTATGACTGAAGTGATGAAATATTCTGAAATTAGTGGTGATGGTTGGATAACTTTGAATATACTAAAAACCTCTAAATTGTTAAGCTGCTATTTTTAAATTGTATTAATAAAGAAAAAGAAAACCATTTTGAAGACATTTTCAGGGAACTTATAAGTAAAAAGACTGATACAAACTATTAATGAAATTGCCTTGAACTCATATTTTCCATTCCTTTCCATGTATAAAAATTGCACTCTTAAAACAAAAAAAAAAAAAAGAGAAATGGAAAATTCAAGAAGAAGATGTTAAATAAAATGTGTAAAACATTTCCCTTGATGATTTAGGCTCAGAGCTGAAGAGTTATTTAGATAACCTTTGTATTTGTGTAATACTTAGTAAAATATCAAATTTTAATGAAATAATAGAGTTTGGGGGGCTGATGGCATAAAGCAAATAACTCAATTTTCCTCCTAGAACAGGATATATTAAACAAATTATCCAGTCAATTATCCAACCACATCAAAGTGTATAATTTTTGTACACAGGTCAAGACCACTACTCTCTTCAGTCTGTGTTTGGTAGGAGATAGAGAGATACCATTGCTGTTTAGTCCATGCAGGTGGTGTAACTGGAATTGTGCAGTACACAGGCTATACAGACATATACAGGATGGCATCATTTGGAAGAGAAACAATGAACTTTTTAGATTAAAGCTCCCCCTTTTTTCAATCAAGAAAAAAAGTTGCTAATGAATAAGCATTTTTAGGCACCTTGAGAAAGAAGAAAGGATTGTGAACAGATATGGAGTGGCCCTGTTTTAGGGGCTTGACAATGGCTAGTCTGAGTGAACTTGCTGTACAGATTTTTGTGGACTTACAAATGGATACTTGGAAAAGTAGTATACAAAGTGAAAAAACTGAATTCACAAGGTTTTCCACTAGGAACAGCTTGGAGGAGAAACAGAGGGGTTGCCAGCCAAAGTCAGCAAAGCAGGGGGCCTGGCAGTCAAAAAAAGCCTTCTTTTGAGAGCTCAAGGTTAAGTGACTCCACTTCCTTCCAGTCTTACCAGCTGAGAGACCCTGAAATTAGTCATGTCTCACCCAAGAAAGCACAAAAACCTCTAGGCTTAGTTGCAATCAACAAGGGTTCCCCACTAACAGGGGGGAAAACAAGTCCAAGTGCAGTTAATTTTCCTGGGAAATACAGCTGTTAACTACTCTTTTACCACAAATACACTTGTACATCTAGGAAATGCCTTCAGCAGTTTCTTTATCACTGCCATGCCAAGTCAGGAATCTCGTTGACTCAGTCATGTAGCTGGGAGAAGGTCTCCATGTTTTAATGTCTATTTTCACTTTATTTTTATTTTTGGTTGATTCTTATTAAGTACCATGTTGAAGCCTTAGCTCATTTTTCTCTTCTTACCCATTGCTTTGTCATATTATATGTAATACTAGTGTTCAGAATTTCTTTTCTAACATCTTATGGGGGGTGTGTGGGAGGATTTGTCTTTCAGCCCTAAAGAACACAATGTCAAAAAGGAGTCTGAGGCTGAAACTGAAATCTTTTTTGTCAAAGGAAACAAGTTTCTCAATGCCAGCTGGTGAACATAATTGGTTCTCTAGTGGCATTATTCACAGCTTTTCCCTCTGTGTGTGTCTCTCTCTCTTTCTCTTTAGATAACTTCCATCTTGCTTGTTAAAAGCAGAGGATATTTCAGAGAATTGGAATTCATTAGTCTTCCTAACGGAGGGAGTCTATTTAGATCTAAATTGGTGGTTAGCAAATATATAGATAATTCCCACACATTCTTATTTATCTTTCCCAGTCCCGAAGACTATAGAAACAGATGCCTCAGCGTCTGGCTGGGAGGCTCTACTCAATGTACTGGAATACAAAGGTATCTGGGATTCTGAATTGACAAAACGCTATAGAAACAAATTGAAACTTTTCACTGTTGAGTAGATTATCTCTATAATCAGATTTCCCTAAGGTACTCATAATACCCAGAAATTCTAAGATAAGACTGTAATCTTTCATAGAAACAGAACAAGAGGCAAAACATTATAATGAAAGTAAGGTGTTGTGACGAAAGCTGGGCTGGAAGCTCTTTCTCCAAACAGAAGTTGCCAGAAGTTCAGCTGCCAGCAGATGCATCCAACAAGTTATCTATTCACCTTGGGAGTGTCCTTGTCTGAGCAGAATCTGTGAGTGATCTAATCAAGTTCTTCAAACCTGGCCTTGCCTCTGGAATGAACTTTAGGTTTAGCCCAACTGAACATCATAAAGTCATTTGCAAAACATCCTATATAATAAAAGGGTAACATGCAAATAGACCAAATGACCGAACGACCAGTCGCTATGACGCACACTGTCCACCAGGGGGCAGAGGTTCAACACAGGAACTGCCCCCTGGTGGTCAGTGCGCTCCCACGGGAGCTGGGGGGGAGGGGAGCGGGGGGGAAGGGTGCCGCTCAGCCAGAAGCCGGGCTTGCCAGTGGGCTCATGACTAGCAAGCGCAGCTGCAGTGGCAGGAGCTGGCTCCGCGGCTGGCGGACATCCCCCAAGGAGTCCTGGACTGCGAGAGGGCACAGGCCGGGCTGAGGGACCCTCCACCAGTGCACAAATGTTGTGCACCGGGCCTCAAGTATTAGTCATAAAAGCAATCCTAGAATTTGTATTTATATGTTGTAATTAATTAGTTTGTTAGGCAAACATCTATCCACTATCTCTGAAGTAAGATATATTGTGCTGCCCAGCAGGTGTGGCTCAGTGGTTGAGCATCAACCTATGAACATGGAGGTCACAGATTCCATTACTAGTCATGGCACATGTCCAGATTGTGGGCTTGATCCCTGGTGAGGGGCATGCAGGAGGCAGCCGATCAGTGATTCTCTCTCATCACTGATGTTTCTATCTCTCTCTCCCTCTCCCTTCCTCTCTGAAATCAATAAAAATATATTTAAATTTTTAAAAAGTTATAGTGTTGTATATTGGGGAAAATATGAGTAAGAAAGTCCTTCCCTCAAGTAGCTTATTAATAAATTAGGGTATGTGACATTTTAACAACTATATGCATTGAGAAATATACAGACTTCAGTGGATTTAAAGAAAGGAGACACTGCTGTCAGCTTGGAGAACTGAGGGGAAATTACACTAGGATCTAAGATTTGAAGGACTATACTATTTTGCAGATGGAGAATGAAAAGAAAGACATTTCATGGAGAAAATAGCAGAATGAATGGCATACAAACAGGAAACAACAAGGGGTTCAGTTGCAATGTAGCCTTGAGCACCTGTAGACGATAAAGTTAAGACAGCAGATAGGGATAAAAATAGAGGAATGGTAGCCCTACCTGGTTTAGCTCAGTGGATAGAGCATTGGCCTGCGGACTGAAGGGTCCCAGGTTCGATTCCAGTCAAGAGCACATGCCCTGATTCTCTCTCATCATTGATGTTTCTATTTCTCTCTCCCTCTTTCTTCCTCTCTGAAATCAATAAAAATATTTTTAAAAATATAGGAATGGGATATAAGGGAAGTTCGCCATATCCAATAATATGATATGTCTAACATATTCTAGTAAAAATTAATATATTCTACAACAGTGGAGAAAAACACACCATTGAAAAAAATAATGTTTTCTCCTTAGTTGCCATAAGGAATCTGACTTCATTTTTTCTTATTAAGGTAGGAAGAAAGAGTCAGATAAAAGTTTTCAATTTGATATAGTTCTTCTAAGAGAAAATTCTATGTAATAAAAGGCTAATATGCAAATCGATCAAGCAGCAGAATGACTGGTTGCTATTACGTGCACTGACCACCAGGGGGCAGACCCTCAATGCAGGAGCTGACCCCTGGTGGTTAGTGGACTCCCATAGGGGGAGTGCCGCTCTGCCAGAAGCCAGGCTGATGGCTGGGGAGCGCAGCGGTGGTGGCGGGAGCCTCTCCCGCCTTAGCGCTAAGGACCCCTCTGGATCCCAGACTGCGAGAGAATGCAGGCCGGGCTGAGGGACCCCCCCCCCCCCCACCCCAGTGCATGAATGTCATGCATCGGGCCTCTAGAATTTATATAAAAACTATACTTCTTTTCTATATTTACCTCCAAAAAGCCTCTAAAGGAAAGTCTGAGCAATTTTACTCTATATGAATCAATTTAGAAAGTAGGAGGAAGAGGGACTTAGAAGGTAGTCTTAATCCCCTACTCAAATCAGGTTATTCCTCTGCCCTGAGTTTCATCACATGGTTCATATCATGTGTCTATTCAAATCATGCTTTTTTTCATTGTACAGTGTCTGATAATAACCCACTGACAACTAAGTAGCAAGGACTAATATTTCTCAAGTAGGTAAGGATATATCCAATAATGCCCCAGGAAATTGTTTCCAAAATTCTAGTTCATTATCCAATTAGGAAAGAGAATTAAAGAAGTTTTCTGTTGGAGTTTGTGTAACAGGAGGCCTTTTGGAGTAGAGGTGGTCTTTCCTGGCATTTAATTAAACATTTTCTAGGATCTTAGATCTAGTACTTTTACTAGTGTGAGTGAGAAAATAAAGCTAGGAAAAGTAAAATTGGTTTCTAAAAGGGGGATTTTTTTTGTATCAGTTTAGCTTTCCTCTTTGTAAAGAAATAATAACTACAGGGTTATATAAACTGGAGGAAAATATTCTATAATAACTTGCATCAGACAAAAATAATAATTTAAACCCTGTTATAACATATCAATTATACTTTCAGTTTCAAATTATTTTTATCAATTGCAATGTCTAATTCTTAACCAGAAAATTGGAGTCTATAATGCATAGTGTAGCAGTCAGATATTAACATAGAAAACCACTTCCATGGGTTCCTTAAAAACTTAAAACTGGAACTGCCTTATGACCCAGTGTTTCCACTCCTGGGTATATAGCCAAAGAGGCCCTAAACACTAATTTAAAAGAATATATGCAAATACATGCCATATGTTCATTGTAGCATTATTTACAATAGCCAAGATATGGAAGTAACCTAAGTGCCCATCAATAGACAAGTGGGTTGACCTAGAGGGCATTATGCTAAGTGAAATAAGTCAGACAGAGAAAGACAAATACCATATGATTTCACTTATATGTGGAATCTAAAGAGCAAAATAAATGAACAAGTAGAACAGAAGAAGACTCATAGAGAACAGACTGATGGTTGCCTAAGGGGAGGAAGGCTGATGGGGGGACTGGGTAAAAAAGGTGAAGGGATTAAGAAGTACAAATTGGTAGTTAGCAAATAGTCACAGGGTTGCAAAGTACAGCATAGGGAATATAGTCATTAATATTGTAATAACTATGTATGGTGTCAGATGGGTATTTGAAATATTGGGAGGACCTCTTTGTAAAGTATATGATTGTCTAACCACTATGCTGTTACACCTGGAACTAATACAAAATAATACTGAATGTAAACTGTAATTGAAAAATAAAATTTAAAGAAAAGAAATAAAAACACTTCCATTAAAATAAATTAAAGAGGAATTATTGTTATTTTAACTTAATTCAATATAAGTACATTAAAACAATAACACTGGAGGAGAAACCAAGATGGCAGATAAGGTAAACACCTGAACTTGCTGCCTTGCACAACCACTTCAAAACTAAAACTAAAAGACAAAACAGACATCATCCAGAACCATGGGAAGGCTAGCTGAGTGGGAATTCTACAACTAGAAGGAAAAAGAAAAGCACACTGAGACTCAGAGGAGCTGTGAAAGTAAAGTGCAGAGGTACGGAGGCGCGTGCACAGAAAGGGCTGGCAACTGAGTACACAGCTGTCTTTCTCAATCGGGAGGGAGACACAAGCTCCCGACTGCTCTGAACTCCAGTTCCGGGCGAGACTCTGGGGACCCAGACTCATACGGGGAGAAAATGGACTGTCTGGCAGCGGGCAGAACTCGAGGGCGGCTTTCTCTCAGAGGCGCTTGCAGTGATTACTGAGGGACACTGAGACCCGGGGCCTCTTAGGGCAGGGCTGACGGGAAGCCATTGCTGTTTGCTCTGCCCTGAGACCCCGGCCCACCCAAGTGTGCGCAGAGGCTTTTGCATATGAATGGCCTGGTCCTTTGAAATATAAAATTACCTAACAAACTGCAGCTGGGTCAGACAGACCCAGAACATCAAAAAGAAGGGCCAAGCCCCACAGCGGCTTGCATTGCCTCACAGCTGGGCCTCACCTGGGCACCTCCAAACCCCAAACAAAGAAGAGGAATCTGCAGATCTTTCTGTAGCTCCTGCTAGGGGCCTCAGGCAGAGGCTAAATTAGCATCTCCTTGGAGATCCAAGAGCCAGTGTACCGAGTGGGACCATCCAGATTACAACTCCTCAGATCCATAAGGGACACACTCAGGGGGCAGACTCAGCAAGCACCAAAGCCCCACTGAAACAAGTCTTGCCTCATAAGGGTGTCTCCAGCACAGAAGTTCTCCCATCATAGACACAGCTGATCCTCACAGCCAATTGGCCAGGAGGTCAATTCCTCCCAGTGATACCAACAACAATCAAGGCTTAACTACAACAAGACTGTGTACATAGCCCACAAAGGGGTGCACCAAGAGTGTCCACCTCAGGTAACTGGGGGGGGGAGGGGGCGCTGAGCCACTGGGCCCTATAGGACACCTAGCACACAAAGCCACTCTATCAACTCAGGGAAGCAACCAAAATACGAAGACAAAGAAACAGGTTACAAATGAAAGAAATGGAGGATATAGAGTTCAAAACCACGGTTATAAGGTTTTTCAAGAAGTTTCTAGAAACTACCAATAAATTTAGTGAGACCCTCGAGGATATGAAAAAAGGACCAACTAGAAATTAAGCATACACTCACTGAAATAAAGAATAATATACAGAGACCCAACAGCAGACTAGAGGATTGCAAGAATCAAGTCAAAGATTTGAAATACAAAGAAGCAAAAAACACCTAACTGGAAAAGCAAAAAGAAAAAAGAATCCAAAATATGAAGATAGTGTAAGGAGCCTCTGGGACAACTTCAAGCGTACCAACATCAAAATTATGGGGGTGCCAGAAGAAGAGAGAGAGCAAGATACTGAAAACCTATTTGAAGAAATAATGACCGAAAACTTCCCCCACCTGGTGAAAGAAATAGACTTACAAGTCCAGGAAGTGCAGAGAACCCTAAACAAAAGGAATCCAAAGAGGACCACACCAAGACACGTCATAATTAAAATGCCAAGGGCAAAAGACAAAGAGAGAATATTAAAAGCAGCAAGAGAAAACAGTTAGTTACCTACAAGGGAGCACCCATATGACTGTCAGCTGATTTCTCAACAGAAACTATGCAGGCCAGAAGGGAGTGGCAAGAAATATTTAAAGTGATGAATAGCAAGAAGATACAACCAAGATTACTCTACCCAGCAAAGCTATCATTCAGAATTGAAGGTCAGATAAAGAGCTTCACAGACAAGAAAAAGCTAAAGGAGTTCATCACCGCCAAACCAGTATTATATGAAATGCTGAAAGGTGTTCTTAAAGAAGAGGAAGAAGAAAAAAGTAAAGATAAAAATTATGAACAACAAATACATATCTATCAACAAGTGAATCTAAAAATCAAGTGAATAAAAAATCTGATGAACAGAATAAACTGGTGAATATAATAGAATCAGGGGCATAGAAAGGGAGTGGACTGACAATCCTCAGGGGCAAAAGGGTGTGGGAGGTGTGGGAAGAGACTGGACAAAAATAGTACACCTATGGATGAGGACAGTGTGGGGGGGTGGTAAGGACATGGGGTGGGGTGGGAACCGGGTGGAGGGGAACTATGGGGGGAAAAAGGAGAAACAATTGTAATAATCTGAACAATAAAGATTTATTTTTAAAAAAAACAATAACACTGAATTGTGAGGCATATTACGTATGTACAGTAAAATTGAGGGCAAAAGTAGTACAAAGGATGGGGAGCAGGTAAATGGAATTTTACTGCTGTAAGACTTGTACATTTTATGTGAAATGTAAGAACATTAATGCTAAGTACATTATATTAAGTGAATAATGGATCTGGAACTCTGTAAGCCAACATTGGAAAATAAAACAATATAAAGAAGGGTACGAAAAGGCCAATTAGGAGAACTAAAATTCAATATTAAAAATTTTTAATTTACCAAAAATAAGGTTGGATATAAGAAAAAGAAGAACATAAAACAAAACAGATGGGACAACTAGAAAACAAATAACAAGATGGCATTGGTAAATGGATGAAACACTTCAATAAAAATGCATAGATTGGCAGTTTAAAAAGCAATACCCTGGACTACTGCTTGGTAACAGAAAGGAATGAACTATTGATACGCACAACAGCTTCGAAGAACAGTAATGGAATTAGACTGAATGAACAAAAGCAGTCTTGAGGGTTACATACTGAGTAGTTCCATTATCATCGTCTTGAAAATATAATTATAAAGATAGAGAAAATATTGACTGGTTGCCAGTGGTTAAGGATTGGGAGGAGATAGGGTCGGGGCTGGGAAGGAGCAGTACCAGGAAGCCCTGTGGTGGCGGCAACATATCTTGAAGTGCTGGTGATGGTGACTACACCTATGATAAAATTATATAGAAGCACACACACCAATTTGAATACATGTAAAACTAGAGAAACCTGAATGAGCTCTGTGGATTGCACAAATGTTATTTGTCTAGTATTGACACTGTACTATATTAATGCAAGATGTTAATATTGGGAGACATTGCTTGAAGGGTCCACAAAACCTCCCTGTATGTTGATTTACAACTTCCTATAAATTTATAATGATTTCAAAATAAAAAGTTGGGAAGAAATCAAGACCCACTACATGCTGTCTCCAAGAAATGACTTTGACTACAACACAAAAAGATTGAAAATAAAAGAATGGCAATATACACGGTGGGGCAAAAGTAGGTTTTCAGTTGTTCATATGGAAAAAGACATGCAGGTTATGATTATTACAATAGCTTTATTAACTCTGTGTTTCATGTACCCACAACTGTAAACCTAATTTTGCCTATCCTTGTATATACCATGCAAAAGTTAGCATAAGAAAAACTTGAAGAAAAAAAGAATATTACCAGAGATGAAGAGGGCCATTTCATAATGATAAAAGGATCTGTTTGCCAAGAATACATGAAATGTATTCTATATGTGTATGCACCCACGGACCGAGCAGAGAATAGACAAACCACAATTATAGGTGAAGATTTTAACGTTCCTCACTATAAAATTAATGGAACAACAACAAAAATTTTTTAAAATTAGAAAAGACTTGAATAATGCTATCAAACATATTAAATTGATATTTATAGAACAGTATATCCTTGTATTCAGCATTGTACTGAAAGTTTAAGCCAATGCAATAGGCAATAATAAAAGGAAATACAGATTTAAAATCAGAAATAAAGAAGTGAAACTATCTCTATTCACATACAACATGGTTGTCTACATAAAAAATCTGAAAGAATCTACCAAAAAAGCCTCTGAAACTGATAAAAGATGGTAGGATCACAGCATCCAAGGCCAAAATGTACAAATCAATTGTTTGTTTTTTCATGTTAGCAACAAATGGAGACTCCATTTAAAATACCATTCATAATAGCATTAAAAATGTAAAATACTTAGAGATAAACTTAACCAAATATATACAAAACACTGAAAACTACAAAATGTTACTAGGAGAAATCAAAGAAGAACTAAACAAATGAAGAGATATACTGTATTCATGGATTGGAAGACTATTAAGATGTCAATTCGCCTCAAATTGACCTGTAGATTTAATGTAATCCCAATAGAAATTCTATCAGGTTTCTTTCCAGTAGAAATTGATGAATTGATTCTAAAGTTTATATGGAAATACAAAGGATGTAGAAGAGTCAAAAGATTTTGAAACAGAAGAACAAGGTTGGAAGACACACTACCTGATTTTAAAATTTCTGGAATGCTACGGTAATTGACAGTGTACTCGTGTAAGGATGAACATATTGAATAGTTGTACAGAATACAGTACAGAAATAGACCCAAAGTACATATAAACAATGCTTGTAACTCAATAAGATAATAAGCAACCCTATTTTTAAAATGGGTAAAAGATTTTAACAAATACTTTACCCACCAAAACACACAATTGGCAAATTAGCTCACAAAAAGATGTTCAATATCATTAGTCTGTAGTCAAATGAAAGTTAAAAACCTCATGAACCACCACTACAAATCTACTAGAACAGCTAAAATGTTAAAAGACTGACAATATCAAGTACTGCTCATCAGGTAAGGAACTGAAACTCTAATATATTGTAGGTGGAATGTAAAATGATGCAGTCACTTGGGAAAACAGCAGACCTTTATGCAGTTAAACATCGACTTATCATACAACCCAGCAATCCCATACCAAAGTATTTATCCAAAAGAAGTGAAAACACATGCAAATGTTTATAGTGGCTATATTCATAATAGGCACAAATTGGAAGCAGCCCGCATATCCAACAACTGTTAAATAGATAAACAAATCGCAGTACATCTGTACAGTGGAATACTGCCATTGATATATGCAACAACACAACATGGGTGAATCTCAACAGCATTATGCTAAGTGAAAGAAGCCAAAAACAAAGTGGAAAATGCCATATGATTTAATTTATAAAGCATTCTGGAAAGGCAAAATTATAATGAGAAAAACAAGCTCAGTCACTTCCAGGGACTGAGGATAGAAGGAAGAGATTTGTTTAAGAAAGATGAGTTTCATTTCTAAAATGTCTCAACATTTTGTAGGATGCAACAAAAGTAGTGGTTAGAGGAAAATTTATAACTTTAAATGCAAAATTAGAAAAGAAAAAGAATCAAAATCAATAAGTTTCTACTTTAAAAACAACTAGATGAAGAAAAATTAAATGCAAAAGAAAGAAAAAAAAGAGTAGATATCAATGAAAAAAATAAAGAAAATTGATAAACCTTTGGAAATACTGAACCAAAAAAATAAGAAAAAACACAAATTACTAATATGAGAAATGTAAAAGATAATATCACTATGGACACTAAAAGAATAAAAAAGCAATGTTATAGCCCAGGCTGGTATGGCACAGTTGGTTGGAGCATCATTCCATACACCACAAGGTGGCACTTTGATTCTGGTCAGGGCACATACCCCGGTTGTGGCTTCAATCCCTGGTTGGAATGTATGCAGGAGGCAACCAATCGATGTCTCTCTCACACATCATTTTGTGTGTGTGTGTGTGTGTGTTTTTGTCTCTCCCCCTCCTTTCCACTCTCTCTACAAATCAATGGGAAAAAGCCAATTCTTCCCTAAATATCTCTGTAGATCCCATATCATTTGAAACAAACTCTAAGCAGGGTGTTTTGTTTTTGTTTTTTTCCCCAGTGTTTAAATAGAAATGGATGGCGGCTCTCTCTTTGAAGCACACCCACACCTTTCTCCTTCCCCAGGCTCCTTCTGTCTGCCTTTCTTTTTCTTAAGCTTCAAAGGTCCTTCCTTTGCCGTGACTTTCTAAATAAACTTTCTCTTATTAAAAAAAAACTATATATATATATATATATATATATATATATATATATATATATGTATATATATATATATATATATATATATATATATATAGAGAGAGAGAGAGAGAGAGAGAGAGAGAGAGAGAGAATTGGACAAGATGACTATAAAATGTATGAAGAAATACTAAGGTCATAAAAAGCCAAACTATCTTAAAAACAAATAACAAAATCCAAGGACTTATATTATCTGATTTCAAGAGAAACACAAAACAAAACCCACAAAAACAACATCAAAAACCTTGACCCATACCTCATAGCATCACAAAAATTAATTCGCAATAGATCATAGAACTAAATATAAAGAGCTAAAAACTATAAACCTTCTAGAAGAAAATATTTTCATGAACTTGGAGTAACAAAGGTTTCTTGATAGCTGAAAGCACTAACCATAAATAAATAATTGATAGAAATAGACTTCACTAAATTAAAAAGTTTCTGTTCATCATAAGACCCATTAAGGGATGAGTCAATGAGCTGCAGACTGGGACTAAACATTCACAGTACATATCTGACAAAGGACTTGTGTCCAGAATATATAATCAACTCCAATAAATCCTACATAATAAAAGCCTAATATGCTAAGTGTCCTACTATTTGTTTGACTGTTTGACCAGTTGCTATGACATGCACTGAACACCAGGGGGCAGATGCTCCGAATGGTAGGTTAGCTTGCTGCTGGGGTCCGGCCAATCGGGACTGAGTGAGATGGCCGGACACGCACTGGAGCCCTCTCATGGTCCCTCCCCGGCCCCAATAGTGCACTGGTGGAGTCCCTCGGCCTGGCCTGCACCCTCTCACAATCTGGGACCCCTCAAGGGATGTTGGAGAGCTGGTTTTGACCTGATCCTTGCAGGGCAGGCCGAGGGACCCCACTGGTGCACAAATCCATGCACTGGGCCTCTAGTCTATAATAAAAAGACCAATAGCCAAATAAAAATAAGGAAAATACTTAAATAGATACTTTACAAAGAAACGATGTAAATAGCCAATAAGCACATGAAAAAGAGCCCCAAATCATTAGCCATCAAGGAAATCTAAAGTAAAACCACAATAACATACCACCACACCCGACCAGAGTAGCTAAAAGTTAAAAGTTGATAGTATCAAATGTTGATGAGGATGTGGAGCAATGGGGACTCAGTGTTGACTGGTAGGAGAGCAAAATGACAACCATTTTGTAAGTCAGCCTAGCAGTTTCTCAGTTATTCCACTTCTAGGTTTTATCTAAGACAGTGGTCGGCAAACTGCGGCTCGTGAGCCGCTGTTTGCTGCTCTGTTGACTAATAAGTTTGCCGACCACTGACCTAAGAGAAATGAAAACATATGAATGCAAAAGATGTGTACAGGAATGTTCATACCAGCTTCATTAATAATATCCCCAAATTGGAAACAACCCAAATGCTTATCAACAGGAGAGTACATACATAAATCATGGTATAGCCATAGCCAAATACTGCTTATCAATACCCAACAACATGAGTGAACCTCAAAAACATTACATCAGGGAAAAATCCAGACACAATAGATGAATAAAATTTCATTCATATGATATTCTAAATATGGCACAAATAATCTATGGTGAAAGAAATCAGAACAGTGGTTGTTTCTATGGATGGAGGGAATGGGGATTGACTGGGAAGGAAATGAAGGATCTTTCTGGGGTGATGAAAATGTTTGATAATTGATAGGTATGGATTATATGGGTGCACACAGTTATCAAACCTCATCGAATTGTTCATTTAAAATCTATGCATTTCAATATATGTATCTTATACTTCAATTAGAAAAAAATAGTTTTGAGAAATAAATTGAAAAACAATCATTAAACTACTTTAACAAAACAAGCTCAATAAAAGTCTGCTTATAAGAGAAATCAATGTATGGTGCCAAATGGGTACTAGACTTATAGGGTGGATCACTTCATAAGGTACACGAATGTCTAATCACTGTGTTGTACACTTAAAAATAATTTAACATTGAAAACATAAATTAAAATAAGAGAAAAATAAATCTGGGACCTACTGGTATTGAAGACTTTGTAATTAAGAAAAAGGAGAAAGAGCTGAGCTGGAGTGGCTCAGTGGTTGAGCATTGACTTATGAACCAAGAGGTCACTGTTCAATTCCCTGTCAGGGCACATGCCTGGGTTGCAGGCTCCATCACCAGTAAGGGGCATGCAGGAGACAGTCGATCAATGATTCTCGCTCATCGTTGATGTTTCTATCTCTCTCTCCCTCTCCCTTCCTCTCTGAAATCAATAAAAAATATGTTTTAAAAAAAAAGGAGAAAGAGGAAGCAAGGATGATCATCAAGACCATCATTTATTCATATGATTTTTTCTCATTTTATTCCCACAACAACCCATTTTTCAGATATGGTAGGAAAAACATCATTTAATAAACAAATCTTCCCCCAACCAGCCTTAGCAAAAACCTTAGGTATAAGGCCCCTTATACACTCAATACCAAAGCACTTTTTTCTGTTTTTAAATTTTCAGGCAATACTGTCACTAAGAAATGTGAACCACAGTTTGCGGGGGGGGGGGGGGGGGGGAAGAGGATGGAATGCCTATTACCATTCTTTGTTTCAGCAATACTCATAAAATATGTACCAGATCTAATTTTTCTTGAAACATCTTATTCTGTGAAATTTATATTACTAGATTATCTACCAGGCCAAGGGACCCCACCGGTGCATGAATCCATGTACCGGGCATGCAGTGTAAGTTGGGAGCTAGAAAGCATGATTTTTCCTAATAAATATTCTGCCTCATGCTCACTGCAAAACTGAGCCTAGCACAACCCCCCTACCATTTCAACTAAGAGTCTCAAGAACAAAACTATTCCTAAGCTCCTGTGAAAACAGCACTCAGTTGTACACCAGGGCAGCAGGAATAGGAAAGGTGAGTGGTCCTTACCACATCCAGTACTGCACGAACAAATACGTCCAGGTAGACAGTGGTGGCCTCCGTCCAGTCGTGAACTGGTCTCACGTCCTTATGATACTTCTGCAGTAGCTGCTTGGTGAGATGGTACAGAGCAGAATTCCTGGGACGAGGTGTATCTATGGCTAGGATTCCTAAACAAGAAAACTATCATTGTGAAGTTGAAAATAAGAGGAACTTAGCACCTTTAGGAGAGTTCAGAGCCAGCCGTGGGCAAACTACGGCCCGCGGGCTGGATCCAGCTGTTCTATCCAGTTCTCTTGCTCTCCCCTCCGCTCCTTTACTTTGAATTTATATTAGTTCACACAAACACTCCATCCATACTTTTGTTCCGGCCCTCCGGTCCAGTTTAAGAACCCATTGTGGCCCTCGAGTCAAAAAGTTTGCCCACCCCTGGTTCAGACTATTCCAAACTCCTAGCAGAATATAGCCTCAGCTCACCCAGATCAGCCTAAGCCCACAGCCAGCTGGTAATTTTTTTGACAGACAGTTTTAAACAACTGATGTAAGTAAGCTGATGGCCGCTGTGCCCAACAGAGAAATCTCATTGCAAAGATAAATAAATCAGCTCCATCTTCAAGGAAGCCAAGCTGCACCCACAATTTCAGTTTTAAGCAATCATGCATCTTGGAGATGAATCCTTTTCTTGTTCTTGTACCGCCTCTTCCTGTACATGAGATTAACCTTCCTATACACTTAGCCAATTTTCTTTTGATTTTCCATTTTTAATTCAACAGTTAAAATAGAAGACCCAGGCAAAAATATGGACGAACCAATGAACCCAAAGATCTGCATGGATTTCTAAATAATGGGATTAATGAGATTCCAATTCTTTTCTCCTAAAAAAAGAAATCACTTTTCTCACTCAGTCTGTCTTTAAATAAAATGCACTTGTCAGAAAATGAGATCTTCATTTGGGGAAATTCTCTCTAGTTCCAGGGAGCACCCATTTCCTACGGCCCAGGAATCTTGATTTGTGGAGGAGCAGGGATTGGTGTTGGGGGAGGGGAAAAGAAGCAAGAGAAATGAGTGTCAACAATTGGAGGTGACAAATTTGTGAGGGTTTTCTCTGAACTGCAGAAAGATATTTTGTTCACAAAGCTTTGCCAGCCCTCGGGGGATTCTAAGCCTCGCTAAGTCATTGGACTGAAGCAAATTGTGTGCCTCCTGCCACAGTGCGTGAGTGAAATCTATCTGTAGTGTCCTGCCTGTGAATTCGACGGCGCTCAGTGGTTTTGATGGTTATTTTGATGAGCTGCTGAAGGTATGCAGGATCCAGCAGGAAACTGTAAATGAGATATCTTCTCCCTGCGCGACAATCCTGTTTATACCCATTTCTCTATGAATGATGTCATGTCACTTGCAGCCACAGGCAGCAATTTCTATGATTTATCAATGTCATTGTGACCAAAATGCTAACAACGACGCTGGAGGTGCAATTCCAGACTCATTGTGGGCAGTGGAATATTCACTTTCATTACCCTTGGAACTGGGAGCCTAATGAGAATATTAACTCCCTAACTGCTCACCTGAGAGTGCCTGAAGTGGTGTGAGCTATTCAGGCGCGCAGGCCGAGGTGCGTGGCTTGCATCAGGCATCATGTTTAGGGTGTTTTGTGAACTCTGATTGTCAAAAAATGTGCTGTGACTCTCTCCACCTGAAACCATCTCTTGCTGGCGTACCCCAGGGGACAGAAGTCAGAAGCACAGAGACAAGCTGGTCTGGTGCTTTTCCTGCGAACTTTGCTGTGGGCGGCTTCACTTTTACCTCGCTTGGAAGCTCCCAATTCCAGTCCCAGTTGGGGAAATACTGAAATGGCATGTTTCAACACAGACAACTGCCCGAGACAGAATTAAGGCAATTCTGAGAAATGAACGTGTGTTCCCTACACCCTCTGCTCACAAAGACTCAGATTCCCAGCTACCGTCTTTTCTAGGAAGCAATCGACAGGTCCCCTTGGGTAAACACATATTTCCTAGAACATGTCAAGGTCTTTGGGTAAAAAGAGCAAATTCTGGAAACCAGAACTGGGAACAAAAGAGAAATGAGTGTTGATAGAAGAAACATAAGAAAAGCAAAAGGAAGTGGGTTTAAATAAACTATAAGAGGAAAGAGTTCTTTGTTTAAAATGGGAAGAAATAATAAATTACATTTCTATGATGCATGCAAATTTGCCTGAGGAGAAAGATCTATAACAGGAGAGAGATTAAGGATCTAAGTGACCATTAATTAACAGTAAATTATGCCCCTTGAAAGCTAATGTGACATTCACATGAGCGCTAAATGACTCACAGTGAAGTGATGTTTCAACAGACACTGATGGATGCTCTTGGCAGATGCAGGGCGGAGTGCTCCTAGCACTGCCTCCTAACAACCAGCTTCAAATAACTCACTCAAGATCGTGGGAAGGGGGAATGTGATAGGAACTGAGATATGAAACACTTTTAGGTGAAGAGAGGGTTTTTTTAAAAAAAAAAAAAGATAAGAATACAGTAGAATAATTCCTTTGTTTTCCTTATTTGAATGAGTTTCTCTTACACACACCTATCCTACAGTGTTCTGCATTTTTATTAAAAGAGCTATTCTGGCTTTAGTGAGTATACTATCTTTAGGATTATGCAAGGTATACATACATCTGAGAGGTTACAAGGAAATAGAGGTTTAGGTGTGTGGTTCTGTTGAATTCCTAATACTGATTGAATACTTGCATATGTCAGGCACTAGGCTAAAGGCACTTTCCATGAATTATCTCATTTAACTTTTGCCACAGCCTGTGAAATAGATACTCTCCAGCCCCATGCGTCACTATTATTACAGGTGAAGGACTACAGCCTTGATGAGGTTAGTACCGCCTGAGGTCATACAGCTGGCAAGCAAAGAGGCTGGGATTTAACCGCGACTGATCTGTGGCCCGGCTTCCTGAAAATATTAGCCACCACGGTAAGTTTTGCAAAGAGAGACGGATGCATTGCATTGTACACTGTTGGGCAGAAACAGCCCCTTGTAATTTTTTGCAAATGTGTGTTTTCAGGTCAATCATAGCTTCTGTTTGCATTGCACCTTACACAGTTCACCATGCTGTCTTGTCTGATCTTCATGAACATACAAACTAAATAGTTAACTTGCTGGAAAACTGACTCTCTAAGAGATTAGTTGACGCGCCAGGGTCACCTGGCTGGCGAGTAGTGGCGCAGGAACTAACAAGCTCTCTTCATCCGGGCCGTCTGCCCAGCACACCACCTCCAGCAGCAGCCGTGAAGTGGCGGCCGGTTCGGCGATCTTATATTTACAAATCCTCTTGATACTAACCCGTTAGAATTCCCGAGGGTGGATTTTTCTGCAACTAATGTGCTCAGTAGGATTTATGTTCAGGCACAGATTACTAGACACTGTTAAACCACCTTTGTCTGCAACATTTAGAACAAAAGTCAAGCATAATACAAAAATTAGGAAGAGACATTGTTAAGAAGAAATTCTTCTGTTTTCTTACCTTCATTTTTCTATTTTATCTTAGTTTAATGTTCATAATTATTTTCTGCTAAGAAACCCATTTGGCATTTAATGAAATTTCCTCTGTTTTCATTTTTATAATTAAGGTAGGCTTTTATCCTTTAAGTTCAATAATCAGGATTTTTATACTTTAATGGTAACTGGCTATTTTTTCCCACTGAATTAAAAAAAAATCATTTCCAGCTTCTTGACTACCAAATTCCTTCTTCATCTCCATAATTGACTCATTCCACTTCCAATTATATTTTAAAACATGGAAATTCAGATATGGGCTCGAGGAGAACCCTCAAGAAAAGGGGATATTGGGAAATAGCAGCATAAAGATAAATTCCTTATTTGTGCATGTTTCCTAAGAATCAATTGTGTCCTAACTAAAATGGCTTAATTCAGTAGAGTTAATACTGGCACCATGGATGTTTAGTTCCAAAATTTTAGAAAAAAAAAATATGTTAGCTTCTAAGTGAAATTGTTACCTAATTTTAAGAGGAACTGTGCACCCAAAACATCTGAGCTCACAGTGTGTGTCTTTGGACACAGACTCGCCTGTACAGACCGTGTGGCTGGATGGAAGCCCCTGAAACCAAAATGGTCTTCAGGCGTCTGTAGCCACGATGTGTCCAAGGGCCTCTCTCTCTGGGTTACTAAAAGCTTATGATGAAGCCAAGACTTTTTTGAATAATAAAAATGTACGCTTCAGACACAAAAGCAAATCTGAGAAAGAATGCCCACAGGCTCCATGGAAACTGCAGCAGAGAGAGGGGTCCTAGAACAGCAGAGATTCGGCAAGCAGGGCACACAGAGACCACTATCGCTCTGCGGGACAGCCTGGCCGTGGGGCCCTGTGTGTGCATGTGTCTGTTACTGTAGAAGCAAAGTCTCCATGGAGCTTCACAGGACTGGCCTGTGACAGATGAGTTAGTCACATAGCACAAGGTAGAAAACATTGTCTCTAGCTCCTAAGAGTTAGTATTCATGCTGTTAGATCCCCAGAGGACTCACCTGACACAGCCACCAGGATGAAGGGCCACAGAGGAGCCATCGCACTTGCCAGGGTCTCTGGACAGAGAAGGCAAGGCTGCCCGTTGGAAGGAATGGCACTCAGTCCTGCCTAGCAGGCTCCTCTCCACTGGGCTGCTCTCTGCTGCTGTCCCTGCTGGTGCCACTTTGCAAACACCAAATGGAAACCAGAGGCAGTACCAGCACCGCAGAAACGTTTTGGAACTGGTACCATCGCGATAGCCCTGAACTTCTCCACTTGGTTCTGCCCCAGGATCCAATCATGGCCAGCACTGCCATTCCCCGACAGGAGGTATCTAAGTGAATAATGTAATCTAAGAGGAGCCCCTGAGGACGGGAAATTCCACACTAATATGATTTCCTTGGCAGCCTTTACCTAAGGCAATGCTCTTGCTAACATTCAGGACACTAATCTCATTAATAATTGAGACCCAAATCGCTGTTCCAAATACGCAGTAACATCTTCAGCATTCACAAAGTTATCGGCCCTCAGAGCGAGTGGAAACCCGGTGCTGCCTAACGAAGAACAACTGCTGACATGCAGTGCAAAGGGCTTTTTGTTTTTCCTAAGCCCCTTTCATGAAGAGAGACGTTGATTTTTGATAAGTGAGAGTGCTTTTTAAATTTCCATTGCCCACAATTCAGAAAGTAACTATGTAAGAGAGGGTGGTCTAGGCTCAGTGGACAAGAGAAGTGCTGAAGTTTAACATCATTCAATAAATGTTTTTCTTCACTTTTTGATTGAGTGCCCATTATCTCTTCATTATTTTTTAAAAAGCTGTATAATTCTATATAATAACTCTATCTTCCAATAGTAGACTCCTAGATGCTCTAGAAACTAATACTGCATTTCATACCATTTTTCAAGAGCTGCCTTCTTTTTACTATAAATGGGATTGTAGAGGCACAAGTGTGAGATACGTTTTTACAAGCAAATTGGGGGAGGGGATATATACCTGATCCCTGTTCTCCTAAGTATTCAGTCCCTTTGTTTAGAATCCTTGGAGTTCTCTTCCTAATTTTCATTTACCAATGAAATGTAGCCCGATGGGTTTCCTCCTGTTGGTGAAGACTTACAAATATGGAAAAGGAGAAAACTAAGATGACCCCTGTGGTGTTGAGTCAGTTTGGGGCAGAACTTGGGGTTTTCAATATATGTAGCTCAATATAGAAATAAATACAAATGTAAATGTGTGTGTACACATGCTCATACTCGCATAGCCCTAGCTCTGTCTACTAGAGGGCCGAGGAGCAGGACACCGACAGCAATGAGTACAGCTAGTCTCCAGATCTTAGTTTCTAAGTACCATATCCCCTAAAAGGAAGAAATGGAGAAACGACAGATGTCAGGGCTGAGAAGGGGATGGTAGAAGGGCCAAGAATATTTTGTTGTATCATAAAGTAAAGAAATGCTAAAAGAATGATGGGGACATGATAAAAGGACATAGGAGCCAACTTGAAGGGGCTCCCAATTGCCAAATCTGGGACAATTGAAGCATCAAAATCAATAATGATGGTGAAAAATTATAATGTGCTAAATAAGTAATAATCCACAAGTCCACACTGATTTAAATAAATAAGTAAATGGAAAGAAAGGAAGGCTTTTCCTTACATTAGAATGCCAGCTAATAAGTGTAGAAGGAATGATTGATCTTCGTAGTAATAATTCACTCAAGAAACATCCTATATAATAAAACCCTAATATGCAAATAGACCGAACGGAGGAATGACTGGTCACTATGATGCACATTGACCACAAGGGGGTGTATGCTCAACGCAGGAGCTACCCCCTGGTGGTTAGTATGCTCCCACAGGGGGAGCGCTGCTCAGTCAGAAGCTGGGCAAACGGCTGGCGAGCACAGCAGCAGTGGCGGGAGCCTCTCCTGCCTCCACTGCAGGGGGCAGTAAGGAGCGAGGGGTCCCAGACTGCGAGAGGGCACAGACTTGCCTGAGGGACCCACCCCTCGAGTACACGAATTTCATGCACGGGGCCTTTAGTCAATAATAAAAACTAGTTGGGGAAAGTTTGATGAGGAACAGGACATTTACCCAAGACAGTAATTACAAAGATTGGGGGGAAAACCTTCCAGTGGAGAAATCTAGCAGGCAGTACCTTAATCAAGTGATGAAAATGAATATCACCAGTCATGGGAATGGTGTGTCACGAGGTAGGAGGAACGGAGAAGACACAGCAGCACTTCCGTTCTCCTGCTAAAAATTCATAAACTTGAGTCTACCCAGGAGGAAACACCAGACAACCCCATGATGTGGGACACACGACAAAGCAGCAGGAATGTCATCTTCAAAAGGGTCAAAGTTATGGAAGTCAAGGAAAGACTAAGAAACTGCATCAAACAAAAGCAGGTTAAAGATACAAGACAGCCAGGCCCATGTGTGTGTGTTTGGTTGGTTGGGCATTGTCTGTGTTTAACCATGGCGCTGGTTCAATTCCCAGTCAAGGCACAGGCCTGGGTTGTTGGCTTGATCCCCAGTAGGGGGATGTTTTGCTCTCATCAATGTTTCTGTCTCTTTACCTTCCTCTCTCTGAAATCAATAAAACATATATTTTTTAAAAAACCTTCATGATTCACTTTCCCTTAAAAAACAAAAGGTACATGACAACTCAATGTGTGACTCTGAATTGGATCTTGTTATTATAAAGAACATTGGGGGGAAATTGGTGAGACTCAAATGGAATCAGTAGATGAGATAACAGTAATGATATTCTGATTTTTATTATATTGAGAGTATATAAAAAATATTCATGCCTGTAAGAATAAAACACTAAGTGCTCACAGGTTAAAAAGGCATCAGATGGCAACTTACTCTCAAGTGTGGTTGGTGGTAGTGGAGGTGGGGGTGTCTACTATTCTTCCAATGTTCTGTGCATTTGAAGATATTTCCGAAGGAAACAAAATGAAATGTTTGTACCTGGTAGAGGAATTTTGATACAAAGTTGTAAAAAAGTTTATCAGAGAAATATTCATCAGAGATATTTATTTCTAGATTTATTCATCTGGTAACCAGATAAATGGAACGTCATCAAGAGATAAGATCACCAGGGATTGATCTGGCCATCGAAGTCCCAGCACTTCCCATCAGTTCTCCGAACTATTGGCTTCTACCTATGAGATGAGTTTGGACCAGAGGAAGGCAAGCCGCAGGCAGCATTTCAATGTGGGCAGCACCATGGGAAAGCACAGAAGCTTGCCTTTTGCGCAGAGGTTTAATTGAGACGATGATGGACACTACGTTCTTGGCAGGCATTTCAGTAAGCCACGACTCTAAATCAAACCCTCCCGTTTCTCCTCACTTTCCCGTACACCCATCTGTTACGGGAAGGCCTTTGCTAATGATGTGTAATACAGGTACATTACGACCTTCATTAGCTAATTTAACAACAGTCTGGTGCTCCTGCCCATTATAGCTCCTTGTTGACTGATTATTCTGCCAAGCAGGAAAGGTTTTGTGTGAGCGACTTGTCTTCAAAGTACTTTATATACAGACGCTTCCTGGTCCTTCCTCGGCCACCCTGCCCCGCACAACCAGGCAGCTTAGGTCTTCCTTTTCCAACTTTACGATCCTGTCTGCATTTGGTTGGTTTACTCGGTGCCTTTCAAGTTGGTATCTCTCCTCTGCTCAACCTATACTTTTTCATGAAAATTGTTGTTTCTCAATCCTTAAATACGGCACTTTTAACTTGCACTGTCTCTTATAATCCACTAGTGGCCCAGTGCATGAAATTCATGCACGGGGGTGGGGGGGGAGTGGGGAGGGTGTCCCTCAGCCTGGCCTTCACCCTCTCCAATCTCAGACATCCTTTTCGCAATCCGGGACCGCTGGCTCCTAACCCCTCACCTGCCTGCCTGCCTGATTGCCCCTAACCACTCTGCCTGCCATCCTGCTCGCCCCCAACTGCCCCCCTTGCCAGCCTGCTCGCTCCCAACTGCCCCTCCCAGCCTGATCGCCCCAACTGCCCTCCCCTCCTGGCCTGATCGCCCCTAACCGCCTCTGCCTCAGTCCCGCCACCATGGCTTTGTCCGGAAGGACGTCCAGAAGGTCTCCCGGGAGGTCTCCTGGTCTAATTAGCATATTACCCTTTAATTAATATAGATTAGTCAAAGATTTCACACACACATACACACACACACACACACACACACCCTCATACATCTCCTTAGGAAGGATGAATATTGGGATTGGGGGAAATGCCATTCGGGTCCTTCAAGCAGATTAGTGTTTAAATAAACAACCAGAATTGTCACCTGGGAGAAAGAAAGACCTCTTAATCTGAGGTTTGGATCTGCCCTTCTCGGACCATGGTTCAGGACAGGCCTGTCATTAGGAGAGTACCTGGCTTCTTTCTGTGGTCCCCCTCAACACCTGTGAGCCCATGCACTGGTTTCTCCATCGTTTCCAAGTAAGATACGGCCCCTCTTAGATGGACCAGTGTCTTTTGGAGGAAGCAGGGGAAGAGGGTTTATTAGGCAAATATAATAAGGAAGTGTTCATTATGCAAACAGCAACTGAGTTATGTGTCCTTTAAGACTACTAAATAGTTTTTAATTACTGCTATATCAGTAAATCCCATAAATATGCAAATGCAATTAGTTCACAAAATAAGCCTTTAAATATCTTTATTCCTCTCCAACAAAGTTCTTTGAAGTTAATTGCCAGCTCTCTTTGTCTGCTCCCTTGGCAGTCCTGCTCAAAGTGACAGAGATTTTGACAGATGTACATACTCGGAGGGAACCAGATTTTCTGAGCACATCTGGTCAGAAATGGACGCTCTCGCCAAACTCAAATAGCTAATGAGGAGAGCCCCATGTGAAATTTCTTTTTCTCCATAGCATTGTCCTCTGAAATAAACACCGCGGTAACCATGGGGCAGCACTTCAAGTCCAAAGCCACACTCAATATTAGATTTTCTTCTGGCTCAGAATTTCATTAATAATGATAATGCACATTTTTCTGGTCCCTAAAAAAATAAAAATAAATGCAGAAATAGAGTCCCCGTGACTCTGGCCCTCATGGTCTACATGACGTGTGTTCTGGGAGAGGTCACAGGACACAGGAGCTGGGGTTCCAGACTTTAAAATCAGACGCACTTTGTTTTCCCTCCCTGCTCATTGTTAGATGCTCATGGCTTTGGTCAAATTGCTTCCTGTTTCTAAGCCTTTGTTTTCACACCTGAAAAAAAGAGTACCACAGGCTCTGGTTCATTGTCTATGGCTGCAGAATGAGCGTCCACACTCTCAGCAGCCTAACTCAAGCATGAGCTCCCAGTTCTGAGGGCCCGAGCCCAGGCACAGCACAGCTGGGCCTCTGTGCGGGTCTCCCGAGGCAGAAGCCACGGTGGTGAACTGGAACCAACAGCGTACACCCCTCCCCGAGTGCGCTCAGGGGCAACATGGCAGCGTGGAATCAGCCATGATGTGCGTATGTGCCACACGGAACTCGGAAAGCACTATGCATCAGGCCACTCCACCCCCTGTTTACTAACCATCTGCAGCGTACCTTGTCACTCCTGGAAAGCACCAGGTCTCATGGGTACCCCCATTATCACACTTATTCAAGTGCATCGTGACTGTGCTTATTTTCCCAGCTCTGCCATGTGAATTCCTTGAAGACAGAGCACTGTATCTTACTCATCTGCGTATCTGCAGCCCAGAGCTCGGTACCTGGTGAGTGCCCACTGAATGTTTGAGAGGGATGGAATAATTAAATGGGCAGAAAAGAACTTTGGTTTATGCACGGAAGATGACCGCTGACAGAAGGGTCTAGCTTTCCCACAGCCGCATCCAACATGCCTTCCTTTCACCACCCCTCTCCCAAAGGCTGTGTGAGCGTGACAGCCTGGGCTCAGAGCAAGATTGCTCTTGTGTGGGTTGCTGCACAGCCAGCTAGCAAGCAATGCAAAGGAAAAACATGGGGCACAGATACCAGCGGTTCCTGCCTCCCTGATTCTCTCAGAGGGTGCCAATCTCATAGCTACCTGGAGTGAGATGCCCCCCTAAAGCCAGAGCAACAGGGACCGTGGGCTCGCTGCTTCTGTTTACGCCTCCCACTGTGTCCGTTCAGCAAAGTGCTTAGGCTGCACCCGGAGGCAGATGGTCTTACCCAGTGAACTGTGCTGCTCAGGCCCCGCACAGATCGCCGGCCTTCGGGCCTTGCTGTGCCAGCGCCTGGGACTCACCCCTCTCGGTGCTCACTGCAGGGCCCAGGGCTTTCCCATTAGGCCCATTTAGGAGTTGTCTCTGGAGAGGCCTGGATGCTGTCAACCACAGCAGCCAACAAGATATTCTGGTTCAGGTCTACAGTTCTGGATATTTCCATCTCTGCTGTGGACTTAAGATGGGGCGCGGTCTTTGACCCTTTCGAGCTTGTTTCATTTATTTATTCATTCATGCGCTCACTGTGTGGGGCATGGTGGTAGACACTGCGCTATGTAAAGATAAGAAAGCTAAAGGAGCTGGGGGCGGAGGTGACAGGTAGGAATGCTTAGAACACAATGAGATAAAGGCCAGCAGGTGAGTGACCCTGGGAAGTTGAGGGTAAAAGAAAAGGAGCCCAGACTTGGGGTGGCTCGGGGAAGCTGCGCTTGATAAAGAGAGACCCTGAGGTAAGGAGAGGGAGAGGGGAGCTCTGGCAGCAGGAAGAGCATGTGAAAAGGCAGGATGGTGAGAAGAGAGCATAGCACCTTGCCAGCCTCACTTTGGAAAATTAGGGGGTGAGGGGAGCAGGTAAATCCAGATGAACATGAGTTGAGTGGATTAACAAGTTCATATTACCAAGTGTTGAGGGAAATAAATAGAAAAGTGAAATACTCTCTACGTCTGTATAAGTGCTGTGATTATAAAGCTGTCTCCCAATGGCCTGCAGCAATTACTCTAAAATGCACAGCAGCTGTATTTGTCCCCTTCCTGCCATTGCTGAGATTCACACTGTCATTGCTCCAGGAGGAAGGCTTGGCACTAATAACAGGTTGGCTGACTATGGCTGGAGGGTGACAGACCTCTAGTTAGAGCCCTTAATGACTGCAAGCAGAGTGGGGAAGTGGAAAGCTCAGTGGAAACAAAGTGAATGTAGTTAGAGCGCCGCCTTGTGGCAGCTGTCATGCCTGCAGCCCCAGAAAACAACGTATTTTATATTTTACTAGTGGCCCGATGCACGGATTCATGCACATTGAAAGGGAAATAATTAGAAGAAATAATTTAATATTGCTATTTGCCCTTTCTCTCTCAACGCCTGGGAGCTGGGCGGCAGCCCCACCCGCCGCCGCCACTGATTGCCATCTGCAGGCCAGGGCACTGCGTGGGCCTCTGGGCCGCCCAGCAGCACTGCACGGAAGCCAGGCAGGCAGCACGCTTGCTCCCGGTTGGCCTTGCAGACCGGCTCCTGTGCGAACCTGCTGGAAACCAAGATCAACAGTAATTAATATAAATGTGAGAAGTCCGGCAGAAGGCTGACCTGGGCTCCTTTGATATTCACAGGGTGAATTTGCATTTTATTACCTACTGCTGACTCAATGGCCTAAAGCAAACTCCCCCCTAACCTGATAATCTTACTGTTTACTAAACATTACCATTGCTATGTCTGTTTGCATTCCTAAAAGGCAATTGTGTATTCTAGTAAATAAAAGCGGCTGAGAACGGAGACTCAGTGGAGTTTGACTACTACAGTTAAGCTTTCCCTGGCTTCCCCCCATAATTCCAAATCTATATTTCTTGTCTTGTGTTTTAATTTGTGCGTCAGCTCTTTCTCCAAGCCTTTGAACCCGAAAGCCACGCTGGCCATGGCTTTTCACACAAACCCACGGGGAGTCTGACCGGCTCCTGCAGTCCTGGCGGCTGAGGCCTGGCTCACCCGGAAGAAATAATTTAGACTGGGTTTAGTAGCCATGTGGGTGCAGGGTGGGCTCCTCGCGGACACCCAGCACCTGAGCGTGGGAGCTTCCCCGACATGTGAGCCCTGGTGTCCCGGTGGATGGTAGCAGGGGTAGTGAGAGCGAGCTCCGCGGACACCCTGCATTCTCACCGCACCTTCATCCCTATCACCCCCGCCCTCAGGTAGCCAGCAAGAGGTCACATCATGTTGCCAACGCTCGTCATGTTCCATGTCTCCCTCCCCCCCGGTGGTCAGCGCACATCATCGCGACCATCAAACTTCCAGTCTCCCGGTCAAATGACTGCCCAAAGGGACAATTTGCATATTAGGCTTTCATTATATAGAATGTTTTTGTCAGATCGGCAAAAATATATATTTTTGGTGTGCCACAGAATTTTAGTAATTAGCTCATATGTGCGGGGGGGGGGAGGGGACGGGTGAAAGAGGTTGGACATCGCTGTATTATCTGTGCACTTTTAGGTGACTTGAAAGTCATGTCATGCTCTATTCATGCCACCACTCTTTCTCTTTGCTCTAAGTATCCCTCCTCAGGTTCCCCAATACCAGCTCACACCAACTACGCAATTTATTTCTACTCAGCTCACAACTGTCAATGGACTCCTCCCTGGTTACTTTCTTACTCTCGTGCCTCCAAACGTTTTGTCCCTAGGAGCTCCCAAGTTCCCCAGTAAGTCAGCAACTTCTCAAGGGGTAACTTCTCTACTCTCTTCCTAACAGCAGAATAAATAAAGCTCTGGTTGTCCGCCTCTGAAAAGTTATAAACAATATTATTAAAAGCCATATAGAGCCTGGCTGGTGTGGCTCGGTGGTTGAGTGTCATCCAAACCAAGAAGTGATGGTTCTATTCCCTGTCAGGGCACATCCCTGGGTTATGGGCTTGATCCCCAATAGGAAGCATGCAGGAGGCAGCCAATGATTCTCTCATTATTGATGTTTCTATCTCTCTCTCCCTCTCCTTTTCTCTCTGACATCAATAAAATTATATTTTTTAAAAAGCCATATAGATTTTTTTAAAATTCTCACCCGAGGATATTTTTCCATTGATTTTTAGAGAGTGGAAGGGAGGGAGAGAGAAACACCTATGTGAGAGAGACACATCGATTGGTTGCCTCTCACATGTGCCCTGACTGGGGCAGGGGGTTGAGCCTGCAACTGAGGTACGTGCCCTTGACCGGAATCGAACCCACGACCCTTCAGTCTGACGGCCATGGAACCAAACCGGATAGGGCTAGAATTTTAATATTAGATAGAAAGGGTAAAATCCCAGAAAGTTCACTTAGACTGGGTTTTTCTGAAGCATAACTGATAAGGATTTGTGTACTACTGTTTGTTACAGAAGGACTCACAAAAGAAACAGCTAAGGAAAAAAGGTGGTGTTAGCCTGGCCCTGCAGGGAAACTTGACGGTGAAAACAACACTAAGAGTTTGTTCCTTAGAAAGGGAGCCTGGCTGGCACTCTCACTCACACCTGTCAGGGGGCGGGGTGCAGATAGTGAACTCCCAGGCGTTTTCTTTCTTTCTTTTTTAAATTTCTTTATTGATTAAGGTATCACATATTTGTCCTCATCCCCCCATTTCCATCCCAAACCCCTCCCCACGCATGCCCCCACCACCCTGTTGTCCGTGACCACTGGTTAGGCTTATATGCATGCACACAAGTCCCAGGCATTTTCTGCTCTTTTCCTAGGCAAGCAAAGTATTTAGTAGCCCAGGCAAAGAATCCTAGGTGTGGGCTTTTGGGAGCAATAGCACACAGAAGCCGCCAGAGGGAGTACAGGGACCGTAAAAGGGGACCTGGGACGGTCTGGGAAAACCACTGCAGACCGCGGAGATTTAGGAAGGGCGCTGCTTATCTCTCCAAAGACAGTTACTTTCTAAGGAACCTGGCAACCAACTTTTTCAAAGCCTAATCATACAGAAATATACATATTAGCTATTGTCAACTTAATACTCTTCCTCCTGGAGGAAGCTCTTCTCTTCTCAAAATACTCAGTGACGATTTTACCATAAAACTTTGCAGAGGCACGTGGTTCCTAACTTGATCACATTTTTAAAGAATCAGATACGGCCCTGGCCCAGTGACTGGGCTGGTTGGAGCGGCGTCGTGGTCCCGAGCATCAAAAGGCTTCGGGTTCAATTCCTGGTCTGGGCTCCTATAGGAGGCAACCGATCGATGTTTCTCTCTCACATCGATGTTTCTCTCCTCCTCTCTTTAAACATATCCTGAGGTGAGGATTATTTCTAAAAAGAATAAGATATGAAAACATAAAATCTGAAGTCTTAAGTTATACTGATGTGAAGTCTAAACAAGTGGTTTGCAACCCTGACAGAACGTTAGGATCATCTGGAGCGTTTAAAAACTTTTAAAAAATTACCTGAGCTCCACCTCCAGAGATGCTGATGTTAGAGTGCAAGGTGGGGACCCGGCACTGGCGGGTTTCTGAAACTGCGCAGGTGACTGATGTGCAGCCAGGTCTAAAAACACACATTTAAACCAATGCAAATAAACTCTCTTGCAGATGCATGGAATACATTTCCCTTCGTTCAGTTATTATTATATTCCACTTTGATGCTTATAAAAGGAAACTGTTGGGTTATCTGCCCCGTCTGCACTCCCTTCTCGGAGAATTGCCTTTTTCTCCAGCTCCAGAAGCCATATGTGTCCTGTTAGCTCACCCCCTCTCACCAAAGCCAGTAGGACAAGGGGTGGACATCGGGTCCAAGTGGACCTCTAGACTCTCTCCTAGAACTTGAAGCCCGGGGGTAGTGATGCTGGGACTGGGGAGATATTGTGGACCCAAGGCTGGAGTGATGGCAATTTCCACCATTTCCACATAGAAGCACAGAATGCTGGGCAGATAGGTGAGGATGAGAAACCACCCCGGCCAGCAGTCAGAGAGGAGTCATTTTGAATCCTGGTGATTCTTTGAGAACCGGTCCCAGCTTTGAGGCCCAGTTGACTCCCATGAGATTGCTATGTGGCCTCTAAAAAAGTCACTCTCCTTCCACATATTAGAGCTGCTTTGTGCTGGTTTCTGTTACTTGCAACTAAAAAGCCTTTGTTAAAACAATGATACTTTGGCCAGGTACTAAGTTTGTGCCAAAAATATCTTTGTTAGGTAAAATATGTAGAGGCATGTAAGCGATAGTGCATATACGCTCCTGACCCTATGTAGACATTCCTCACCACCATGTCTGTCTGCCTCCGCAGAGGTCATGTAATCACCCAGCCATCACCCAGCACATACAGTGGTATAGTGGAGGTTCAATCTGCAGTTGTTGAATTCAACTATTAGGCTTGTCAAAGAATATGTATGTATTAGTGTGCTAGGGCTGCCGTAGCAAAGCACCACAGATTGGGTGGTTTAAACAACAGAAATTAATTTTTTCACGAAGGTGTCAGCAGGGTTGGTTTCTCCTGAGGCCTCGCTCCTGGGCCTGCAGATGGCCATCTTCTTGCTGTGTCTTCATGTGGTCGCCCCTTGGTCTGTGTCCTAATCTCTCCTGGTAAGGACCCCAGTCATAAGGGCCACCCTAACACCCCATTTTAACTTAATCACCTCTTGAAAGGCTCTGCCTACAGTCACATTCTGAGGTACTGGGGGTTAGGGCTTCATGAAAATTTGTAGGGGACACAACTCAGCCCATAACAATGTTTGTTCACTCATTTATTTATTCCAGACACTTTTGTGGGTCCAATGAAACAGGCCTAGTGTAATCCTCCAAACCAAAGCCTTATATCAGCGCTAAATGTGCCAGCTCCTTCATATTGTTAGTTTATAACTTTCAAAGCATCTTATAGATTGAATTGCTCCAACTTACATGATTAAGTCTTGGAGGAAATCTAAGTCTACAAACTTCAGAAAAATAGGTAAGTTCCCAGCACACAGTTTTATTATCAAAATCAGAATGGATACAGGTTTTTAAAATTTGCTTTATTTTCTTTTTGTTTTAATTAAGAATTCATTTTTGAGAGCAGTTTTAGGTTCACAGCAAAATTAAGGGGAAGATACAAAAATTTCTCATATACAAGCTGCTCCAAAACATGCATAGCCTCCCCTAGTATCAGAGTGGTACATTTGTTATAATTGATGAACCTACATTGACATGTCATAATCACCCAAAGTCCATCGTTTACACTGCAGTTTATTCTTGATGTTGTACATTCTATGGGTTTAGAAAAATGTGTCATGACACGTCCCTATCATTATGGGATCATATATAGTATTTTCACTACCCTAAACACCCTCTGTGCTCTGCCTATCCTTCCCTTTTAACCCCCAGCAACCAGTGATCTGTTTACTGTCTCCATAGTTTTAACTCTTCCAAAATGTCATATAGTTAGAAACAGATATTTCAGATAGACTTTTTTTCACTTATTAATATTAATTTAAGATTTCTTCATGTCTTTTCCTGACTTGATGGCTCATTTCTTTTTAGTGCTGAATAATATTTGATAGTTTGGATGTATCATAGTTTATTTACCCATTCACCTATTGAGGAACATCTCAGTTACTTCCAAGTTTGGCACTTATGAATAAAGCTGCTGTAAACATCTGTGCACAGGTTTTAGTGTGGATGTAAGTTTTAACCCCTTTGGGTAAATAACAAGGAGCATAATTTGGAGATTATATGGTAAGAGCATGTTTAGTTTTGTAAGAAACTGCCAAACTGTGTTTTAAAGTTGCTGCACCATTTTTCATTCCCACCAATTCACAAGAATTCCTGTTGCTTCACAGCCTCAGCAGCAGTTAGTGCTGCCAGTGTCCAGATTTTGGTCATCCTAGCAGGTGTGTGCTGGCATCTCATTGTTTTAAGTTGCACTTCCCTGAAGACAAATGATGTGCAGCCTTTTTTTACATGTCTTTCAGGAAGCATAAGTTTTACTTTTAATGACATCTAGCTTATCAATTATTTCTTTCATAGATTGTAACTTTGGTGTTACAAAATTTTTTCTAAAAAATCACCCACATACTCAAGGTCATTTAGAGTTTTATAGAGCTGTGTTTTACATGTAGATCTGTATTACATTTTGAGTTAATTTTTATGAAAAGTGTAAGACATGTGTTAGGATTAATGTTTTTTGCATGTAGATCTCCAGTAGTTCTAGTACCATTTATTGAAAGGACTATCTTTGCTCCACTGTATTACCTTTGCTCGTTTGCCAAAGATCAGTTGACTGTATTTATGTGGGTCTAATTCTGCACTTTCCATTCTGTTCCATTGTTCTATTTGTCTATTCTTTTTCCAGTGCCATATTGTGTTGATTCCTGTAGCTTTCTAATGTCTAATGTTGAGTAGTATCAGTCTTCCTACTTTGTTCTTCTCCTTCAATATTATGTTGGCTATTCTGGGTCTTTTGATTCTCCACATAAACTTTAAAATCAGTTTATAGATATCCACAAGATTTTACCATAAAGTAATTGCTGAGATTTTGGTTGGAGTCCCATTAAATCTATAGATCAAGTTGAGAAGAACTGACATCTTGATAATATTGAGTTTCTTATCCACAAACATGGGCTAGCTTTCCATTCATTCATTCATTCACTCATTCATTCATTTATTTTCTTATTTAAAAATTTTATTTTTTAAATTACAGTTTACAGTCAATATTATTTTGTGCTAGTTTCTTTCCATTTATTTTCCCTCCATTTATCTTGTTCTTTGATTTCATTCATTACAGTTTTCTAGTTTTTCTCACATAGATCTTATACACATTTTGTTAGATTTATAGCAAAGTATTTCATTGAGGCGGAGGGATGTAAGTGGTTTTATGTTTATAATTTCAAATTCCTCTTGTTCATTCTGGTATACAGGAAAGTGATTGACTTTTTTTATATTAACCTTGTGCCCTACACCCTTGCTATAAACATTGATTAGTTCCAGAAGTGTTTCTTATTTGCTTGTTTGTTTTGCCAATTCTTTTGACTTTTCTACATAGACTAGAGGCCCAGTGAATGAAATTCGTGCACTGGGGGGGGGGGGGGTGTCCCTCAGCCCAGCCTGAACCCTCTCCAATCTGGGACCCCTCGAGGGATGTCTGACTGCCCGTTTAGGCCCAATCCCGGTAGAATCGGGCCTAAACGGGCAGTCGGACATCCCTTTCATAATCCAGGACTGCTGGCTCCCAATTGCTCTCCTGCCTGCCTTCCTGATTGCCCCTAACTGCTTCTGCCTGCCAGCCTGATCACCCCCTAACCACTCCCCTGCCAGCCTGATTGATGCCTAACTGCTCCCCTGCCAGCCTGATTGCCCCTAACTGCCCTCCTCTGCAGGCCTGGTCACCCCTAACTGCCCTCCCCTGTAGGCCCAGTTGCCCCCAACTGCCCTCCCTTGCAGGCCTGGTCACTCCCAACTGCCCTCCCCTGCTGGCCATCTTGTGGTGGCCATCTTGTGTCCACATGGGGGCAGCCATCTTGTGTGTTGGAGTGATGGTCAATTTGCATATTATTCTTTTATTAGATAGGATAGAGGCCTGGTGCACAGGTGGGGGCCAGCTGGTTTGCCCTGAAGGGTGTCCCGGATCAGGGTGGGGGTTCCCTTGGGGTGTGGGGGGTGGCCTGGGCAAGGGGCCTGTGGTGGTTTGCAGGCCGGCCATGCCCCCTGGCGACCCAAGCAGAGGCCCTGGTATCTGGGATTTATTTATCTTCTACAATTGAAACTTTGTAGCCTTAAGTGGAGGCTAGGGCAGGCCAGGGCAGGCAGAAACCTTGGCTTCCTCCATCGCCGGGGAAACCCAAGCCTCCTGCTTACTCCAAGGCCACAGCCATTTTTGTTGGGATTTATTTATCTTCCATAATTGAAACTTTGTAGCCTTGAGTGGAGTCCACGGCCAGCCAGGCTGTGTGGGAAGCTTGGTTCCTCCATTGCCGGGAAAACCCAAGCCTCCTGCTCGCTCCTTGGCTGCAGCCATCTTGATTGGGTTAATTTGCATACTTGCTCCTGATTGGCTGGTGGGCATGGCTTGTGGGTATAGTGGAGGTATAGTCAATTTGCATATTACTCTTTTATTAGATAGGATGATCATGTCATCTGTGAATAAAGACAGTTTTCTTTCTACCTTCTCAATCTATACACCTTTTATTTCCTTTTCTTGTCTTAATGCATTAGCTAGAACTTCCAGTATGTTGAAAAAGAATGGTGCAAGGGAACATCCTTGCCTTTTACCTGATCTTAGTAGCAAAGCTTAGAGTTCCTCACTATTAAGTATAATGTTACTGTAGGCTTTGTAGATATGTTTTTATCAAGTTGAAGGAGTTCCCCTCTATTCCTAGGATATTGACAGTTTTTATGATGAATGAATGTTGGATTTTGTCAAATGCCTTTTCTACATCTATTCATATGACCATGTGACTTTTGGAAACAGTTTTTAAAAAGCTTTTATTGTAGTTTTCACCCTAAATTTGACCAACTCACTTTTTAATTACTTTACTTCTTTTTCTTTTCTTCCTTTTTGTGCTTTGTTGTGTTACTGTTCAAAGGAAGTAATAATTTAAAGTGCACAGTCTTAAATATGCAGTCTTAAGAGTTTTGAAAAATGTATAAATTCTTCTAACCAACATCCCTATCAAGATATGGTACATTTCCAAAAAGTTCCTTTTGTTCTTTGCCTATTTTAGAATTTCCTACAATTAGAATCATATACAGTATGTACCCTTTGTGTCAGGGTTCTTCCTCTCAATGTTTTTGAAATTCACAAATGTTGTTATGTATATCAATAATTCTTTGATTTTCATTGCTGAATGATATTTTATCATGTGGATATTATACAGTTTGTTTATCTACTCTCCTATCGACAGATATTTGAGTCATTAAAATTTGGGACTGTTATAAAGAAAGATACTATGGACATTTTGGAGCAGGTCTTCTCGTGGATCCACACTTTCATTTCTCCTGGGTAAAAACCCAGGAATGGATTGCTGGATACAAGATGTGAATGTTTAACTTTTAAGAAACTAAAAGTTTTCCAAAGTAGTTTTACCATTTTATACTCCTACTAGCAACTAAAGTCTTTTAACCTGGGCAGGTGGCTCATTGGTTGGAGTGTCGTCCCATATACCAAAGAGTGGTGGCTTTGATCCCTGGTCAGGGGCATGTGTGGGAGGCAACCAATCGATGTTTCTCTCCCCCCCCCCCACTCCCCTGCCCCCTCTCAAATCAATTTTAAAAACTTTTTTAAAAGTCTTTAAAATTTTAGTCACTCTAATTGGTGTGTAGTAGTATTACATTATAGTTTTAATTTGTAATTCCCTGATGGCTAATGCTATATTGGCTACTTATATATGTATCTTACTTTGTAAACTATCTGTTAAAGTCGTTTTCCCATTTTTATTTTTTATTTTATTTAAAAATCTTTATTGTTGAAAGTATTACATATGCCCCCCCTTTTCCCCCATTGACTCCCTCCAGCCCACCCCTGCTCCCCACTTCAGGCCTTCACCACCCTAGTGCCTTCACCATAGGTTATGCATATATGCATACAAGGTCTTTGGTTGATTACTTAACACCCACCCACCCTCTCTCTCTTTCCCTCCGAGATTCTTTTGCCCATTTTAAAACTGAACTGTATTTTTTTTAATGATTTGTAGGAGCTCTTTATACATCTGGTTATAAATAATTTTCTCAGATTATGTATTATAAATATTTTCTCCCAGCCTATAGTTTACCTTTCAATTTTATTAACAGTCTTTTGTGGAGCATAAATTTTTTATTTTGATTAATCCAATTTATCAATTTCTTCTTTTATGTTTAGTGTACTTTATGTCCTGTCAAGCTAACCTGCCTATATCTGGGTAGAGAAGGTACTCTCATGTTGTGTTCTCTCTAGAAGCATTAAAATTTTAGTTTAAAATTTATATATATGGCCATCTTGAATTAGTTGTTATGTATGAAGAATGATTGAAGTTGTTTCATTTTTTTCCCATACAAGTATCTTGTTATCACCATTTATTGAAAAGACTTTACTTTCCCCACTGAATTGAATCAGCATCTTTTCTGAAAATCACTTGACTCTGAATTTATTTCTGGACTCTCTATTGTGCTGCATTGATATGTTTGTCAATCATAAGGTTTCTCAACTTCAGCACTATTGACATTTTGGGCCAAATAATTCTTTGTTGTGGGAGCTTTCCTGAGTATTATAGGATATTTAGCAGCATCCCTGACCTCTACTCATTAGTACCATACCCTCAATGTGATAACCAAAACTGTCTCCACACATTGCCAAATGTCTCCTGCAGAACAAAATTTTCTTGGAGGGGAGAACCACCGGCATATCCTTTTGCCAACATCAAACTTGAAACGAATCGAAAAGGCAAAATACATATCTTAGCATTTCTAGTATGGTTAAATATTGAGAATGAATTCCTAGCCATGAAAATAAATAAACATTATTGTTTTATATCCTTGTTTTAAGCAACCTCCCTCAGGCAATCTCTAGAATCTGCTCTGAATGGGTTGGCTTATTTGATAATGTCCACAAAGTGATGGAAAAGAGGCTCTTTATCTTAATCAGTTTGAGCAATGCATATTTAGTTTTTGTAAAAATCAAAACTTATTCAAGTGTCACTGCAAAATGTTCAAAATATTTTCATGTTCTTCAGATAATCTTATAATCAGGTCAGACACCAAAAGACCTACTCAGCATGATCAAGTCATAGCATTAATTTTGCCTTCATCCCATTCTTTTTGTCTTGCCAATGAAATAATGAGATTTAGCATAAAACAACAGTTGTGCAGGTCACTGCTCATCTTTTTGTAAAGCTGAGGAAATGAAAGTTGAGAATCTACTACTTTTAAATAACATGACTAGCAATGTTAAGCTGAAATACTTTCCTGAAGCTTTTACTCCTAGGTACTAGAGCACCTTGATTGACGTAGGCCAACTCTCCGATCTGCTGGTCCCAGGAATGCCGTTCTTCACCTGCATTCCTTAAAGCACCAACACCCACTCTACAGGGTTACAGCTCTTCACAAAAATGGCTGGAGTCCAGACACTTGATTCAGCGCCTGTTTCTTTGTTATGAATTACTCTGGAGAAGTATTAGAGACAATAAATACTACAAAAAATAATTGTTTCAGGACTTCAGAGTTTGTACCTTTGCCATTCCAGACCTGAAATTCTAAACTCTCTTCTCCAATGGGGACTGAAAGCTCCATTCATCTCCGGCTTTAGTTTCTACCTCTCTGGCAGAGACCATCCACTGTTTTCTCTCCTTTTAACTCCACTTGGTCTTCAGCTCTTCAACAACTGCCCTGAGGACACTTGGGCCTCAAACGATGATTGAAGTTGGCTTACAAAATTGGAAAAGTTGCAGTACTTAAGGGCACAGGACTCCAGGTAGTGATCCCACCCACTTTCAGCGGGGTTCCTCCTATTACCTCTGGCTATGTTCTTCAGAAACAGATTAGCCAATTTTTGTTAATTATGCATGCTTATCAGATTTGGCTAGGGATCTGCATTTTAGCTGTATTTGAAAGACTGGGAAATTCTATGCTAAGAGTCTCTAGGACCATTGCTTAAATTCAAGATGAACGGCTCTGTAAGAGGGTGACCCTATAATTTATCATCCCAACCTGGAAGTTTGAGAAAGGAGGAGCTACTGATAATCATGCTGGAAAAACAGAAATAAACAAGAATTGCCCCAGGCAAAGTGAGACTTTTGATTACCCCAGCCACATCAGTTTTCCCTGCCTCTCAACTCAGCTCAGGTGGCACTCAAAATAATCTTTACAGGCTGCTTCTTCAATTATTCATCTTTCCCAGTGAGAGTTTTTCTAAACCAAAATCTTCTTATCTTTTACCCCACACTGTAGAAAAAGCTAGCCTGCTTGGCTTTGAAACCTGGCTCTACCTTTATTAGTAGAAAGACCTTGGGCAAATTACTTAACTGGTCTGTGGTTGTTTACTCATTTGTAAAGCACATCCTATATAATAATATATAATAAAAGGGTAATATGCAAATTGACCCTAATGGTGGAACGACCAGAACAACTACTCGACCAGTCACTATGAGGCGCACTGACCACCTCTCGGTCCCTTTCCCTGGCCAGCAGGCTCCGATTGCCTGATGGCGAATAGGGAACTGGGGGTAGGTACTGGGGAAACAGGCGGCACCAGGCCAAGGCCCTTGCCCCGCCAGTTGGCCCACACACAGAGGGCAACCCGCGGTGGGGCCAGCGAGCGGGCAGAATGGCCAGCCTCTTGGTTTCTCCCCCTAGCCTGCAGGCTCCAATCACCCGATGGTGAACGGGAAACCAGGGGTGGGTGGCAGCAGGGGGCAAGGCCGGCTGCGGGAAACCGGGGAAGATGGCCCTGATTGCAGGCCAGGCCTAGGGACCTTACCTGCACATGAATTGTGTGCACTAGGCCTATAGCAGCCTATATAATAAAAGGCTAATATGCAAATCGACCGAACAGCCGAACAACCAGTCGCTGTGACATGCACTGATCACCAGGGGGCAGACGCTCAATGCAGGAGCTGCCCCCTGGTGGTCAGTGTGCTCCCACAGGGGGAGCACCGCTCAGCCAGAAGCCCTGAGCCGGGCTTACGGCTGGCGAGCACAGCGGCGGTGGCTGGAGCCTCTCTCGCCTCCGCGGCAGCACTAAGGATGTCCAACTGACAGCTTAGACCCACACCCCCTAAGCCAGCAGTTGGACATGCCCCGAGAGCTCCCAGACTGTGAGAGGGTGCAGGCCAGGCTGAGGGAACCCCCCGAGTGCATGAATTTCGTGCACTGGGCCTCTAGTTTATAATAACAGTACTTACTTTTGTTGACCATAAGACTGAATTGATTAGGTACTGCATTACCAAAAAGAAGTTATTCAGGAACTTGAAAAGATTGCAATCCAGTGCAGAGCCTGCAGCCCTGGTGAGCTTTGTGGAGCGTCATGCCCGCATAAAGGAGGTACTTTATCCAGGGGAAGAGGAAGTTGTGGGGAAGCACAGGACTTGGTTGGAAAGTCTGTAAGGAGGAATCTCTGAAAGATCAGGGGCCTCTAGGGGGACTTACCAAAGGCGTCAGCCCCTGCTTTGACATTTCCAAGCAAGTCTGAGCCCCCAGGTGTTTCATTGGAATCTTTATATTTAGACTTCAAAATGTCCTTGCTTAAAGGACACTACAGACGCATGTGTCTTCTCAAGAATGCTTACCCTGCTGATAGTATCTAATAGTTAATTTTAGTGCAAGCTGTTGTTACAATAAAAGCTTAAGGAGGAGAAACCAAGATGGCGGCATAGGTAAGCACCTAAACTGCTGCCTCGCACAACAATTTCAAAACTACAACTAAAAGACAGAACGGACACCATCCAGAACCACAGGGAAGCTGGCTGAGTGAAAATTCTACAACTAGAAGGAAAGAGAAAAGCTCACAGAGAATTGGAGGTACGGCAAAGGGTCTTTGTGCGCGCACAGAGGAAGGGTGGCTGAGAGCCTGGCTGACTTTCTCTGGCAGAATGGGGAAGGAAGCCCCCGACCCCAGTTCTGACTGCACTGAACCCCAGTCCCGGGTGAAACCCCGTGGACCCAGGCTCATACAGGGGGAGTCTGGACTGTCAGGTAGAGAAAAAGGCACCCGGAGACTCGGAGATCCGGGGAAGACCCAGGGGAGCCCCGGCAGGCAGGGTTCTGGAGGCGCGCGCGCCCGTGTGCACAAAGGCTGCGGAGGTTGCCACAGGCTTTCCCTAGTGGAAGGGAGTCAGAAGCTTCTGACTGCACTGAGCCCCAGTTCTGACTGCACTGAACCCCAGTTCCAGGCGAGCCCCTGGGGACCCACGCTCTTACAAGGGTGGGGGGAATCTGGACTCTCGGGCGGAGACTTGGGAGCCGGGAAAGGCAGAGGTCTAGAGGCGCACGCGCGCAAGGGCAAGGCTGACCGGAAGTCAAGACTGTCTGCTCCACCCTGAGACTCCACCCCATCCAAGCTGAGCACAGAGGCTATTGCAGTTTGGCAAGTCTAATCCTATAAGGCTGTCTCCAGCACCGAACTTCTCCCAGCATAGACACAGCTGATCCTTACAGCCAACTGGCCTGGAGGTCAATTCCTCCCAGTGATACCAACAACAATCAAGACTTAACTACAACAAGGCTGTACACACAGTCCACAAAGGGGTGCACCAAGAGTGTCCACCTCAGGTTAACTGGGAAGGCCGACCCACTGGGCCATAAAGGAAACCTAGCACACAAATCTACCCTACCAACTCAGGGAAGCAGTGAAAATGTGGCGTCAAAGAAACAGATCACAAACGAAAGAAATGGAGGAGAACAAACAACTGAATATAGAATTCAAAACCACGGTTTTAAGGCTTTTCAAGAATATCCTAGAAAAGGCCGATAAATATATCTCAAAGATATGAAAAAGGACCAACTAGAAATTAAACATACACTGACTGAAATAAAAAATATTATACAGAGACCCAACAACAGACTAGAAGAACACAAGAATCAAGTCAAAGAATTGAAATACAAAGAAGCAAAAAACACTCAACCGAAAAAGCAAAAAGAAAAAAAATCCAAAAAGTTGAAGATAGTGTAAGAAGACTCTGGGACAACTTCAAGCATACCAACATCAGAATTATGGGGGTGCCAGAAGAAGAGAGAGAGCAAGATACTGAAAACCTATTTGAAGAAATAATGACCGAAAACTTCCCCCACCTGGTGAAAGAAATAGACTTACAGGAAGCGCACAGAACCCCAAACAAAAGGAATCCAAAGAGGACCACACCAAGACACATCATAATTAAAATGCCAAGAGCAAAAGACAAAGAGAGAATTTTAAAAGCAGCAAGAGAAAAACAGTTAATTACCTACAAGGGAGCACCCATACGATTGTCAGCTGATTTCTCAACAGAAACTATGCAGGCCAGACAGGAGTGGCAAGAAATTTTCAAAGTGATGAATAGCAAGAACTTACAACCAAGATTACTCTACCCAGCAAAGATATCATTCAGAATTGAAGGGCAGATAAAGAGCTTCACAGATAAGGAAAAGCTAAAGGAGTTCATCACCACCAAACCAGTATTATATGAAATGCTGAAAGGTATTCTTAAAGAAGAGGAAGAAGAAAAAAGTAAAGATAAAAATTATGAACAACAAATACATATCTATCAACAAGTGAACCTAAAAATCAAGTGAATTAAAAACCTGAGGAACAGAATAATCTGGTGAATATAATAGAATCAGGGGCATAGAAAGGGAGTGGACTGATAATTCTCAGGGGGAAAGGGGTATGGGGGGGTTCAGGAAGAGACTGGACAAAAATCATACACCCATGGATGAGGACAGTGGGGGGGAGGTAAGGGCAGAAGGTGGGGTGGGAACCGGGTGGAGGGGAGCTATGGGGGGAAAAAGGAGAAACAATTGTAATATTGTAATAATTTGAATAAAGATTTATTAAAAAAAAAAAAAAGCTTAAGGAGGCAGGCGAATGGGACTGTTTTAGTTCCTATAGCCAAGCAGCCCCTTAGCCCTCTCTTTCACAGAAACATGTGTCATAGTAATCCATTCATCCATTGCTCAGGGGCTGCCACACTATAGAGTTCTGTTGTAGACATAGAGTTCGGGGAGACTTAAGGCTTTTCCAGGACATAGGGTGCAAGAGCTTCATCTACAGTCCCTCCAAATGATTATGTCCAGATGAAGATTTTATCATGTCATTGGTTATTGTGAGGATAGAATGAGTTCATACATGGAAAGGACTTAGAACACCACCTAGCTTCCAAGTGCTGGGTAAAGTTAGCTCTTACTTTCTCTAAAAATGTTCTATTTTTTTCTAGATTCAAGTATCAGAATCTATAAAACCTCAGTAAAAACATTTGCATTTCTAAAGGCAAGTTTGTTTGTTTTTTGCCTCATCTATGCTTTCACATTTTGCCTCAGCTATTCTTTCAAATTTTGAAAAGATTTTGAAGTAAAACCTTTTACTTCAGTGGTGTCCTGGATGAAAAAATTCAGTCACCTGGTGTCCCAATTTATGTCCCAGTATTTGCAGCATTACACAAGTTTCTATTTGCTTTTTCTGGGTAGCTTTCTGGTTTTCATCCTAAGTCATGTTTTTGGTTTCTGCAGGCAGCTTCTAAAGAATTCTTCCCTTAAATTTTGGGAGCTAAAAGAGAAAATATTTTGCAAAATAGACTTCAAAAACTCCTTGGACATCATCAAAAATCTGGATTTTTTTTGCACACTTTTGCATAAAATGGAATGGTAACATTATTCATTTGTTTTATCTTAAAGACAGTCAAACCATAATTTCTACTTAATAGGAGAGAATGTTAAATGTTTGCCTCATGCATCAGCCAGCATAAAAGAATTATCTTTTGTAAACTGAAGAAACTTTATATTTTTCAGTATTTTTGGTGGACACAAAAATATTATTAGAGAGTGAGGATGGTATGTTTTTAATCTTTATTATTAGAATAGAGTTCTTTTGGTCTTTTGTTTTATTAAGTAGTTATAAAATCTATGTAAAATGATATAACAAACCCTCATGTATCTACCACCTGATTTATGAAAATAAAATGTTACCAATATCTGTGAAATCCCTATATGCTGTTTCCCCATGTCTTCCCTTCTCTTTCCTTCCCTCAGAATTTTGTGTTTACAATGTACTTGCTTTTATTTGTAGTTTAGCCATGTGTTTATCTCCCTAGATAATTATTATTTAACTAGAGGCCCAATGCACGGATTCATGCACCGATTGGGTCCCTCGGCCTGGCCTATGGGGATTGGGCCAAAACTTGCTCTCCAACATAACCTGAGGGGTCCCAGATTATGAGAGGGTGGTTCTCAAGTGACGCACCCTGGAATCAGGCTCCTTCCTCTCTGGTTCTGGGTGCATCACCCAAGAACCACAGCTGCCAGGTCACTGCAGATTGGCAGCTCCTGCATTGAGCATCTGCCCCCTGGTGGTCAGTGCGCATCATAGCTACCAGTCAGATGGTCAAACGGTCAGCCAGTCGGCTGGTTGCTTAGGTTTTTATATATACAGATATTGCTTTTGTAATTTGCATAAATAGAATCATATTGTATGTTATCTTCTGTGATTTGCTTTTCACCCCACAACACTGTGTTCCTGAGAATCAACCATGATATTAATAGCACAGCTGTAGTTCATTCGTTTTTCAGCTATATGTTTCATTAAATGACTATACAAAAATTGATCAATTTTACTGTTGATAGATTTAGGCTGTTTCCTGTTTTGTCTGCTGTTAAAAGTGTTATATTTGTATACATATATTCTGGTAAAATTTTTTTGCTAGGATACTATTTGAGGGAGGAATTGTTGTCATGAGGATGCACAACTTCAAATTTCAGTAGTTGATATTAATTGCTTTCCAAAGTAGTTGTGCTAATTTATACTACTAGTGTAAGGTCCTCCCATCACTCCACATTCCCAGCAACATGTTATTGTGGCATTTAAAAAATATTGCCAATTGTATGCATAAAATGGTATCTTTATGGCTTTAATTCATGTGTTTCTAATGACCAATAAGTTTAGCATCTTTTCATACACTTGGGATTCTTTTCTGTGAAGTGCCTGCTTAAGCCTTTTGCCCTTTTTTCTAATGCATTGTCTTTTTCTTCTAATTTGTAAGAGTTTTTCACCTAGTTTGGATCAGTGGTTCTGAAAAGATGCTGCCCTTTAGGAGATACAAATGTTGAAAATATTTGGCAATGTCTGGAGACATTTTTAATGGTTACAACTGGATATAGGAGAGCTACTGGCAACTAGAAGGTAAAGGCCAGCGATGATGCTAAAACATCCGACAATGCACTGGATAGCGACCACAACAGAAAATTATCTGGTCCAATATGTTAACAGTGCCAAAGTTGGGAATACTTGTTCTAGATACTAATGTTATCAGTTATATGTGTTAAAAATATTTTCTCTCAGTTTCTGGATGTTTTTATTTTTCTTATGGTATCTTTTAATGGAGAGAAATTCCTTGTTTTAACATAATTGAAGTTATCGATCTATTCTTTTATGGGTTAGGCTTTTTGTGCCTGATTTAAGAAAGATCCCTTATCCCCAAAGCATAGGATTCTCCAAAGGTGTTTCACAAGTTTTTAACTTCGTGGTTTTTTTTACATGCAAGCCTTTACTATACCTAAAACTGATTTCTGTTTATGATGTAAGGTAAGAGTCCAAAATTAAATTTTATATGGATAACTATCAGTCTGAGCACCATTTATTAAAAGGCCATCCTATTTTCACTGGTCTTTGATGCTGGTCAATTAAAAATCAAGATTGCAGCCCAGCTAGCTTGGCTCATGCCCAGGTTGCGGGCTCGATCCCCAGTAGTGGATGTGCAGGAGGAAGCCAATCGATGATTCTCTCTCATCATTGATATTTCTATCTCTCTCTCCCTCTTCCTTCCTTTCTGAAATCAACAAAAAATATATTAAAAAAATAAAGATTGCAGAAATGGCCTTACTTCTAGTTCTCTATTTTATTATACCTTTTAACAAATACTTTTTATTTTTCAACTGATGTACAATGTTATATTAGTTTCAGGTGTCGAACTCAGTAAGTAGCCATTTATATAACCTATAAAGTGATCACCCCAATAAATCCAGTATCCATCTAACATCATACATAGTCATTACATTATTGGCTATATTCCCTATGCTGTACTTTACATCCCATGACTCTATTTCAACCCATGACAATTATGTAACTACCAATTTGTACTTCTAAATCTCTTCACGTTTTTTTACTCATCCCTGTAACTCCCCTCCCTTTGATGGCAACCATCAAAATGGTCTCTGTATCTATGAGTCTTTTTCTATTCTGCTTCTTTATTTATTTTGTCTTTTCAGATTCTGCATATAAGTAAAATCATATAGCATAGATACATACAAATGCCATATGCTGATAGATATGTATTTATTGCCATTTTATAATTATTATTTTTAATTTCTGTTTCTTTTTCTTAAAGAAGACCCTTTGACATCTCTTATAATACAGGTTTGGTGGTGATGAACTTCTTTAGCTTTTTCTTGTCTGGGAAGCTCTTTATCTGTCCTTTGATTCTAAATTATAGCTCTACTAGGTAGAATTTTTTTTTTATTATAAGTCCTTGCTATTCATTACTTTGAATATTTCATGCCAATCCTTTCTGGCCTGCAAAGTTTCTATTAAGAAATCAGCTGACAGTCTTATGGGAGCTCCCTTGTAGGTAACTAATCACTTTTCTCTTGCTACTTTTAAGATACTCTTGTCTTTACCCTTTGTGAATCCTGAGGAAAAAAATGACACCTACTAAGTAGGCCTCTTGATGGCTAACTAGGCTCAAATGTAAAAACAACAACAATAGAGCAGCCCTGGCCAGTGTTTACAGTAGTTAGAGCATCAGCCCATGCACGAAGGGTCTCTGGTTTGATTCCCTGGTCAAGGGCACATATCTGGGTTGCAGGTTCAATCCCTATCCTAGTAGGGGTGCATGTTGGAAGCAACCAACAATGTGTCTCTCACATTGATGTGTTTTTTAAATATATATTTTTATTGATTTCAGAGAGGAAGGGAGAGGGGGAGAGAGAGAGAGAAACATCAATGATGAGAGAATCATTGATTAGCTGCCTCCTGCACGCCCCACACTGGGGATCAATTCCACAAACCCAGCATGTGCTCTGACCGGGAATCAAACTATGACCTCCTGGTTCATAGGTCGATGCTCAACCACTGAGCCATGCTGGCCAGGCTCACAGTGATGTTTCTCTCTCTTTCTCTTCCCGTCCCTTCCACTCTCTAAATAAATAATAAATAAATAAATAAATAAATAAATAAATAAAACAAAACAAAACAAAAAAACAGAGCCTAGCAGCCATTTCTGCACAGGGTCTTCTCACACAAATTGCACTTCACAGAGAAGCTGGTGTCTCTGCACTCAACTCCCTGCCTGCACTATGTGTCTACCAGCTGAGCCAGCCCTTATAAAGGAGTTCCTGGAATATTTCAGCCAATAGGACTGAGGCTTTCCACATCCAATCAGAGCTGCACAGTTCCAACCAATCAGAGCAGCTCTATTCCAACCAATCAGGACAGTGCCTTTTGGACCAAACTGTGAGGATTTTGCACGAGGACAGACCAATCAGGGACCAGATGCAGGACTTCTGTCCATATAAGCCAGCTTCCTTCTTGCTGGAGAGTGTACTTTCCACAGAAGACAGAAGACTGTGTCCCCTGGCTTAGTTGAAACACTGAAGATGTCTCACCAGAGCAGAGGGGAGCAGGCCAGGGTAATGCAAGGCAGACCATTAAGGAGCAGAGAAACAAAAGGAAGGGGACATGAGCTTGTTATTTTGAATGCCCAGGTCAAATACTTCTAAAATAAAAATGAACTCATTAACTTTACTGTAAGTTGTATCAATTCTCCACAAACCATATTCCCCTATTGTACAAATTTCAGGAAGGTTGGAAGTGATTTTTCAACTAGCAAAAACAACACCTATAATTTAACCTCAACATTTATATATCATCTAAATCTTTAATCTGTCCTCCTTCTTCCCTCTGTAGTAAGAAAGGCCCTTTTTGTAACTGCTGAGAAGCTGGCCCTGAAGGATATTTCTGTCTAGGTCATTCTTGGAAAAGATCCTATGGCTCAAAGAACAGCCAGCCACTCCTGTCAATCAGCGTCGGCCATCAGTTTTCAACTCCAGTTGGTCTGAAGCCAGTGGCAAAAACTATTTATAGAGTGAAGCCCAAATGAAATGCAAGTATACATTTTTTCCTTCCCTTTTTCTTTTTTCTTTTCCTAACTCCTTCCTTCCCTTCTCACTTACCCCACAAAGTTTGATAGAAGCATTCAATAACATTGAAATAGGATCATTTTATTATAATACAAACTATATTCGGAGTTTGAGATAAATCAGAAGCAGAACTATAAATACACTGACTCAGAAAATTACTGAGCCTTGGGACAAAAAGCTTTCTAAGAAAGGAAAAAATAATTCAATTTCTTCCTTAGGAAAATACTCTGAAAATTACTCCCCCTTTTTAATAGGTCAACTATTTATTGCTCCATATTAATATTATTTTTCCTGAATACACTTGAAATGATTATCAACTAAAAACATAATTATTGTGAAGCCTTCATGTATGGGTTTTATAGAGGAATGAGAAGGGATTTTCTGAGGTGACAGCATATGTTCCATGATACCCACTTTTGTTATTTGATCACCATGAAGTTTGCCAACTGATGGCTGAGCACTGACGTAGAGTGTTCATTAAATACGCTGGTTGGACTGGGTATCTCTAACTGATTACCATGTCCAGGACCAGCTGGTAGTTAAACCCCATGGGGCTATAGCCCTCAAATTGATTAGGTCAAATTTATTAATATGGAGTCTTGTTTGAAACCACACAGCAGAAAGCAGCTTAATCAAAACTCAGGGGCCAGTATTTACCATATGGTCTGTACATATCCCTTTCAGAGACATGGCAGTCTTTGCTGGTCTTTCAAGGAAATTTTCATAAATAAGCATAATAGGTCTCCACCTACTTGCACACAATAAATAAGCAATTTCCTATAACAAGTGTGCAAAGATGAAACAAGAGTGGCTCCAGAGACATGCTAAAGACACACAAAAATAGAGCTTTCTAGCAACATACAAGTATGCAATGCTGCAAATAAGCTAAACTAAGAAATCAACTTGTTTTGCTCTGATCCCCAAGTTTGAGGCCATGAACACAGGTTTTGATTACTCATTAAAAAAATAAAAGGGGGTAAAGCCACAAAAAAATAGTCTTACAACCATTAGACATAAACACAGCCTGTTGAATGTGGAAGATTCTGATCTTTTCAAAAGTGACCTGCCAGGGAAAGGGGGCCCCTGTATTTCCAGGCGAAAGAAGTATCTATCGCTAGTCCTAGTTCAGGCTCCTGAGAGTAATCAGGTCTCCCATGGGAGCTTCACCTGTGTCCTTAGACCAGTTGTGGTCACATGCAGACTAGAAAAACCTGCCAGTGAAACATCACAGTCACACGAACAACAATGCCAATTCCAGGAGCACAGGAAAGGCCCCTATCCGTAAAAAATTCACACCAAGGGTGCTGCCCGAGAGCTAGGACCAGGGCAATGGTAAAAGCAGTAACCCCTAAAAAAAAAAAAAAAGATGCTTTTACACCCAGCCTAAGCATAGTGGAGAGCCAAAGTGTGCCTAGTGGATTGCCCTTGTGATACGTGTGAATGTGAGACATGGTCAGTAGTTACAATTTCCACCAAATTGTTCAAAATAAAACTCAATTGAGGGCATCTTAGCTTTAACATGCTATCTATCATAAGCATCTGGCTCAAACTTAACAAAATACTACAAAATTTTAGTTTGAACTCCAGAAAATCTAAAATGGGACAACTTAAGAATTTTTTTTTCTATTTTATTATGTTTTTAAATCTATTGGGGTAACCTTGGTTAATAACATTATATAAATTTCAGGTGTAAAACCTCATATTACAACATTTGTATACTCTATCATGTGCCCACCACCTGAAGCCAAGTCTCCTTCTGACACCATATATTGGGCCCCTTTACCCTCTTTAACCTTTCCCTAACCTTGTTCCCCTCTGGTAACCATCATTCTGTTGTATCTAGGTTTTAAAAAATTTGTTGTTTTTTGTTTTATTTCCCACATATAAGTGTAACCATTCAGTTCTTGTTCTTTTTGTCTGGTTTATTTCACTCAACATAGTACTCTCAAAATAGTCCATGTTCATGGACTGAAATAATTACCATTGTTAAAATGGCCACATTGCCTAAAGCAATATACAGATTTAATGCAATCCCCATCAAAATCCCAGTGGCATTTTTCACAGAACTAGTGCAAATACTCCTAAAATTTATATGGAACCACAAAAGACCCCAATAAGCCAAAGCAACCCTGAGAAAAAAGTACAAAGCTGGAAGTATCACACTCCCTGACTTCCAACTATACAATGATGTTGAGAAAATTGGAAGCCACTGACACCATACACAAAACTTAACTCAATAAGTATTAAAGACTTGAATATAAGACCTGAAGCAATACATGGAAAAACACATAGGCACTAGACTTAATGGACTTGGGTCCCAGTAGGGTTTTTGTGCACTTGCTCCAGATACATATTTGGACTAAGACTTTAAAGTAACAAGATCGGTGGGAGGGACTGTAGTTGGAACTAGCGCTCCTGGGAGCAGTTCTCCAGCTCGGCCATCCAGAGAACCCTGCAGAAAGAACTAAGCTTACATCAGGCTCTATGGTTGCAAATGCCTCTCTCCTTAACTTCCTCCCCTCTGTTAAGTTCCTTTCCATCCCGGCAGCAGTGCAGCGTGTGCACGTGGCTGGCCGGGTCTGTAGGCACTGAGTTGCAACCCCTGCTCCCCCCACCCCATCCTTTTTGGTGACAAAACACCTAGTGGCTACTATCCATACTGCCCATGCTCATGCCAGTGTTAGGCACCACGCTGGGCACCAGTGAACAGAAGTTTGGTTAAGTTTAGGAAGGCCGCTCATTCAACTTGTCTCTCCTTTTTTAAAAGATGATTAATAATTTTTCGTGTCGCTGGATTTAGGAATGGCTATGTGACCAGATGGGAAACCCTTTATTTACGCTGTCCCTAGACAGGATCCCAAATTGGGGAGCAGCTTTAACTCCTCGGAGGGGAAGGCTGAGCGGGTGGTGGGTCCTAGAAATGAGCATATTTTGGAAGCAGAGAACGGAGAAGGAGCGCGGGACGCAGATGCCCTCGTCCGAAAACCATGTCCTGGGCACCCCCGCCAGAACATAACCTCCCTGAGTGGCGACTCTGACCTCTAGCTATGGGCGGGGCTGGGGTCACGTGGCCGACGCCGGGGTCAAGCCGGCTGTGCGCGGGCACGCAGAGCGCCCCGGAACGCGCTCGGGCGGAGGCGGAGGCGGAGGCGGAGGCGGGGCCGGAGCGGGATGATGGGTGGGGCGGTGGCGGGCGTGTGGGCGGAGCCTCCGGCGCGCGCTGGGGCGAAGGCGGTGGCCGTGGCAGGGTCTCCGTCTCCTCCTCCTCCTGCGAGGCAACACTGGCGGAGGTGGCGGGAGGCCGGTGACCCGGCCATGACTGCGGAGCTGCAGCAGGACGACGCGGCCGGAGCAGCCGATGGCCACGGCTCGGTGGGCTACGTGGCGGCGAGGGGAGCCGGGCGCCGGCGAGGCGGGCTCCGGGTCGGGGAGAGGAGGGTTGCGGGGCTAGGGTGGGAGCGGCGCGGGCGGCGGCCTGCGGGCTGGTCGCGGGGCGGGGGCCGAGAGGCCCCCGCGGACCGTGGGCGTGGGCGAGCGCGGGGAAGGGGCTCGGGAGGAGGCTGGAGTCTTTTCTGGGCTTGGGTTCCGTCGCCGAACGAGGGGCATTAGATGTTTTGGGAAACGAAGCATGAAGGCGGGCACGGGGTTGTCTGCACCGCGGTCTCTGGGGAGAACGCCCCGGGCCGCGACCGGGGCTGAGGAACTTCCAGGGGCGGCTTTGGTGGTCTTTGCACTTTGTTTCTATTTTAAAATCTGCTTTGTGGCGGGGCTGCCTTAGAGAGTCTCACCCCGGGAGAAGTTAACTGAAAGCCGGCATTTATCAGCACCGGGGAGAGGCCGGGTCCTAGCGACCCTCCCGCGCCCTCGCCGCCAGCCACGCTTCTTAGAGCCTCCTCCCTCCCAGCAGCGGCCGCAGGGGTAGCGTTCATCGCCGGGTTTGAAGGAGGGGGCATCGCGCCGAGTCGTAGGCATGCGGGTGGCGTGTTCCTATTCTGGTGTCTGAGAAGATCCCAAGCAGCACTAGGGTTCCTGGGCTCAGGTGGTGAGAGGAAAAGAAGGCTGGTTTGGGAGAAAATCCAAAGGCTAACGTTTGTGTGCAGAAACTTGAAAATGGGCAATTTGAGAATGTCTTCTGATGTGACTCTGGAATGTTAAAACCTCACGCTTCCTCATCGCCCCTCCCAAGGCAAAATGGGAAACTTGTGCCGAGTATTCAGATGCGAGTTTGGAAGTGAGGAATTTCATAAAATATTTACAACACAGAGCTGTCAGATGCCTCCACGCCAGAAACCTTTGATACCTTTTTACTCTTTTCATGCACTCAGAGGGCCAGTAGCGTAGAAGGTGGACACACTTCCTCTTAAAACTTCTGGAGTAAAAGATACCTTTGCGTCCTGGGCTTCGAAATGAAAGTATGCTGCTTTCTAATGAAAATAGCATTGTTAGGTGTTCCCCAGTGCCTGCTGGCACCCGAGTCAGGATTTTCTCTGCTTTCAGAGATCAATTCTATTCGTTTTTAGGGTAGTGACTGAAAACAGGTGGGGGGAAAAAATCTTAGTTTTGAGACAGTGGCGTTGATTTAGAGAAGAGACTATTTTAAGGGAGAGCAAGTTATTTACATTTCTCAGGACTCTTGTTAGTTGAGACCACGTGCATGTTAATCATTGGCATCTTCATTCCCCTTTGCCACAGTTTGAGAAGTGACCACCATCTCATCACTATCTATTTGAGACTGTTGTCTGTGAGGTGTTTGATGAGCACTTGTTCGTAAGTCATAGCTATTTTTGGAAAGCTTGGAAATCCGCTGGCTGTGGTTGGCTGCAGTACCCTGGTTCCTGGCGACCTGCACAGTGATGACATTAACTGTTCTTCCCAGTGTTTTGCCCCATACAGGCAGATGATAAGCTTGGTATGCTTGATAGTGTTTGCCCTTTTTGCTTTTGTTCTTTTGTTGATGATGTAAAATGCTTGAAGTCAGCAGGCTAGGTTGACGGAATCTTATATGGGGATCTTATATCCTCATCTTGATAAGTTTCATGTTAGAATGGACTTCATTTTGAATTCTCCGTAGCATTCTACATTTCCCTTGGAGGATCTTTAATTGTTCTCATCAAGAAGAGCTTTCCTCCACAGACATTGAGAAACTACTTAAACCCGGAGTGCTTCCCATCCCTTGTTGGTCAGTTGTACATGGGACAGACAGAACCTTCCTTAACCTCACAAGAATTTTAGTAAGGGGAAAATGTAGTACTCTTGAAATAGGTTTTCAGTATCTACTCAAACCTAAAAGAGAACACTGATAATTCTAAATCCTCCACACTGCAGAATGTTATTTGAGTATCTAAAGGGATTACTTAATAGATTCTGTATTTTAATCAGTTCTTGACTTAGATAAAAACCCAGCAGCAACAGTCACTATTATTATAGGATGAACAACTTGAAGTCAGGTTGGTTCTTATAAACCTGTCATCCTTGGCGGCTGTACTAGGGTTCATCACACATTCTCTGTGCTAACTGGAGTTCTATGAAAACCTGCCAGCTGCAGTGAAAATTTAACTTCTTGTTTTCCCTGGGTTTATTGGCTTTTCATTCCCTTTTACCTTGTCTCATTCATTGTGATTTTTGGAGCATCAGTAAATGAATGCTTGGTTGGCTTTTACAACTCTCATGCCTCCTCAGCTACAAAGTTTCTGCTTACACAATGAGTATAGTATTTGTAAAGCACATCAACAAATAGTGCCTCAGATCTTTCCATGTGTTTTGTTTCATCAGAGAAATTTAAAGCAATAGCCAAGTGAAGCAGATATATTTTTCAAGGAAAATAAATGATGTTGATAATAGTAGTTAACATTGAGCATGTACTGTGTACCAGACCTTGTGCTCAGAACTTACCATGTATTATTTCAGTACTTATGACTACCCTAGGAAGTTTTCTTATGAGAAGGCTTATACTTGTTAAATAATTTGCTCAAGGTCACCCAGCTGGTAAGTGGTACATCCAGAATTGAACCCAGGCAGTTCTGACTCCCAAGAGCCAAAGATATCCCTGATTCTACTTCTTTGTTGTTGGACCCATTGTCTTGGGTCAGAACCTTTCTATTCTCTAGAACTTTCTGGTATTTTAAACTTTCAATCCTCCTTGCACTCTTTCTAAACAGTTAACCTTTTTTTCCTACTTGATTGAGCTTGCTGACATCTAAAGAGAGCTCATTGTCTCATGGTTTGGTGTTTTCCCCACCCCCTCTTCAATGTCTCTTCTCAGCGGAAGAGGTACCCATTCCTTCTTCCTTCATTTGTTAGAGATGAATCTAGATCACTGGTGTCCAGAGACCTTTTTGATTGTGACTATTGGATGAGGAGGATGCTGGCATCTAGTGGGTGACAGCTAGGAATGCTGCTAAACATCCAACAATGTACAGGGATAACCCCCTAACACAGACTTGTCTGGCCCAAAATGTCAGTAACACTGAGCTTGAGAAACCCTGATCTAGATGCTGTCTCTCCCTACTGTCCCAATCATCTCACATCTCCTTTATCCTAGCCTAATCCCTTTACTGTTATCTTCTCCCTTTAGACTCAAAATATGGTCCATGGACCAGCAGCATTTGTATCACCTAAGTGTCTGTTAGAAATATAGCAATGTGGATGTGCTGGAGCCAGCTTTTACTGCGTCTCCACCTGATTGTATACATCTCTTCCCAACGCTGCTTGGTGACCTCATGTTGGTAGCTTGAAATTGCCACAGTGGGAGTATTGTTACCAAGGAGATAAGCAAGCTCTCTGAATCATCACACCACTGTTTGGGCCTCCACCCTAGACCTCCTAAATCAGAAACTACCTTTTGACAAGATTCCTGGGTGATAAACTTGGGGAAGCTCGGTCCTACTCCACAGAATTCCCACGGTCCATTCAGCTATGAATACATATCCCCAATCCTCAAAATAAGAGCAACAAAATTCTCTTCTGCCCTTGTCTACCTCCTTTCTTTTATTTTGTTTACTTTTTGAACAGGTTTTAAATTCCGTTTCTTTTTTAAAGTGTTTTTCCAATTACAGTGTAATAGCTCTTGGCTGATAGGAGGCACAGCCCTGAGGCTGAGGCAAATTGGTTGCCAGATTCCACAGTGAGGTAGCAGCAACAGGTTGTGCAAAAGCCCAGTTAGGATTGGGCTGTGGGGACCAGTCCAGGCTCCATCAAGAAGAGGGTGATTGCCCATAGTCCTGCAGAGAGGCCTGCAGCAGAAGGTTCGATTGTAGGGCAATGAGTAGTTTTATGTTATCAGCATGCCCCAGGCTGCCCAACCAGAGCCTTGCCAGTAGTAGGCTTTTAGTATTTGTCATTAGCAAATGAAACACACCTGTCGGAAGTAACCAGCGACTGATCACCTTCTGGTCAAATCAGTGGTCTTTCTGTAGTGATTCCTATTACTATTTTCCTTTAGTTATTCAAGTACCCTTGGAGTCCCATTCTCATGCTTTCATTTGCAGTGATTCCTTATTGCCACTTGTTTGTTGATACTTATTTTGGCATTTGATTTTACGGCTGCCTTACTTCCTGAGCTCTCCTCCTTTGGCCCTGTATGTTGTTCTTTCATCTTTCTCTGCTATGGGCCTGTTTGCTTTCTTGGCTGTTACTGTCCTTTTATTAACTGCTTCCCTGTCTGCATTTGTACTCTTCTACCCCTCTTTTTGGAAATGCTTGTTGAACATTTACACTTGTATGTCAGCTTCCTTGGCCATAAGTATTTGCTGCATAGTTACTTTCCCACACTTATTGTAATAGGCAAGGGGATATATACTTGTAGTAATAGCATCGGCCATTTGCCAGTTACTGCCTTAAGCACTTTCTGTACATTTCTAATATTTACAAAAACCCTTCAAGGTATGAATTATTGTACCTTATTATTGATGAGGAAACTCAAATTCAGATATTAATATAGCTAATGAGGGCCTAATATGAGATTTTAAGCTGAAGTCTGTTTGCCTCCTTATTGCATATAAAAAATGTGGCTTACTCTTACTCAAGATTAAATTCTAAGTAGCAGAGCTGGGACTTAAAGCCATTGACTTCCCCCACTGCCATTCGTGCCTTTCTAAAGCCAAGCTTTCTGACTACCACTTGACAATTTATGAAGCACTTCAACATATGTTGTCATTGAACCTATATAGCAACCCCATGAAGTAAAAGTTAGTGTGACTGGGAAGTAGAATTTGCAAAGTGACACAGCTAATACTTAAAACCAAAACCCATGGCACAGTTAATTTTCTCCTAGGATATCAGTATTTTCCCTACAACCTTTGGATGGGCAGGTCACAAAATTTTACATTTATATATCATTTTAAATTTTATTAACAATTCCTGTATGTGTTATTTAATTCGATAGTCACACCGGGTCTGTTAAAGCTAATGCTGTATTTTATTTTACAGATGTGGACATTTGATGCTTGGAAAAATTGAGAGTTGCTCTAGTGTGTGCTGGAATCTGTGGAATCTGGACTACATAGTGCTATTTCTAAATAAAAGGGGAGGTCGAAGTACTGGACATATGAAGATCTGTGTGAATAGGTGCTAGTAACATGCTACGTGATGGCTGGTAGTCAGTTTAAACTTGTGATGTCCTAAACAAATATTTTTTTTTTTTAACATTACTGCCCAAGTTAGTACTTTCCTAGTGTTCTTTTTCTTATTTTGTGTGTGTGTGTAGCATGTGCATGTACATGAGCAAACACAAATCTCTCGATTTTTATTCAGTTGAGGTGAAATACATATAAAATTAACTGAAATGTATAACTCAGTGACATTTAGTATATTCACAATATTGTGCAGCACCATTTCTATTTAGTTCCAACATATTTTCATCACCCCAAAAGAAAACCCATATTCACTAAGTAGTCACTCCCCATTCCCCAGCCCCTGGCAGTGCCAATCTGCTTTCTGTTTCTGCTTTAACCTGTTCTGGATATTTCATATAAATGGGATCATACAATATGTGATCTTTTGTGTCTGGCTGTTTTTACTTAGTATAATGTTTTTGAGATTCATCTAAGTTATAGCATCTATCAGTACTTCATTTCTTTTAATGACTGAGTAATATTCTACTCTGTGTACTCTTAACTTATCCAATTTTCCATTGGTGGACATTTCCAACCTTTTGGCTGTTATGAATAGAGCTGCTATGAACATTCCTATACAAGTTTTTGAGTATCTGTTTTCAATTCTTTTGGGTATATACCTAGACATAAAATTGCTGGGTCATTTAGTAACTTTATGTTTAACTTTTTGCCCCAGGAATTGCCAAACTATTTTCCACAGCAGCTGTACCATTTTATATTCCCACCAGAATGCACAAGGGTTCTAGTTTCTCCACATCCTCACCCAACACTTATTTTCCATTTTTGTTGTTTGTTTGTCTTATAATGGCCATTCTCATGTGTGTGAAGTGGTATCTCATTTGTGTTTTTTTTTTAATCCTCACTCAATATATTTTTCCATTGACCTTTAGAGAGAGAGTGTAATGGAGAGAGGAGTGGAGGGAGGGAAGGAGGGAGAGAGAGAGAGAGAGAGAAACATTGATGTGAGAGAAACACATCGACTGGTTGCCTTCCCCACGTGCCCTGACAGACTCGACTGGGCTGGATATTGAACCTACAACTGAGATACCTGCACTTGACTGGGAATTGAACCTGCGACCCTTCTGTCTGTGGGCCTATGCTCTAGTCACTGAGTCAGACTGGCCAGGGCTCATTGTAGTTTTTATTTGCATTTTCCTAGTGGCTAATAATGTTGTTAAGTATCTTTTCATATGCTTATTGGCCATTTGTATATCTTCTTTGGAAAAATGTCTATTCAAATCCTTTGCCCATTTTTTTTTTTTTCTGGCATACACGAACTTACTGAATTATGATTAAAAACCATTGTCAGTACTGCCTGTTCGTTGCTTCTTTCTGTGCCACCACCATGCCTCACATCACTGTGCTCCAGGAGGGAGTCTCAACCAGATAATGGACCAGATGCCACCTCTATTCCCAATGCCACCTAGGAAGTTCAGGTTTCTGAACAAGTTTTATTACACACATAGGGGATGGGATTCAGACCTTCTTAGCTGCTGCATTCCTCATGGACGAAAGGACATTCTTCAGTTCCTCTCTCTTCTTCTTGGTGTGAATATGTGTCTGCATCCTCTTCTTTTGTTGTTGTTGTTGTTAATCCTCACTGGAGGATATCTTTCCAGTGATTTTTAGAGAGAGTAGAAGAGAGGGAGGGAGGTGGGAGAGAGACAGAGAGAGAAACATTGATGTGAGAGGGTCACATCGGTTGGTTGCTTTCTGTATGCGCCTTGCAGAACAACACTGGTTAGGGCCATACCCTTTTCTTGATGAACTTCAGGACCTGCTTGTATCTCCGTGGCATGCTGCTCATAGGGGGCAAAGCCACACACCTCTCGAATCATGTTCTACATGCACTTTGTGTGCTTATTGAGGTACCTGCAGCGGTGGCTGAGCCTCAGCTTGCTCATGTTCTTGGTCACTTGTGGCCCTTGTTGAGGCCAACAGCCCTGGGGTAGTAGGGCAGAGCCATGGCTGCTGCTTCTCAGTGGCTGCTGCGGCAGAAAAGCAGTCCTTTGCCCATTTTTGAATTGGGTTGGTTTGTTCTTGGTTGTTTGAATTATGAGAGTTGTTTCTGTTTTTATATATGTATATTTTTTATTTTTTACAGAGAGGAAGGGAGAGGGATAGAGAGTTAGAAACATCGATGAGAGAGAACCATCGATCAGCCGCCTCCTGCACACCCCCTACTGGGGATGTACTTGCAACCACGGTACATGCCCTTGACCGCATTCGAACCCGGGACCCTTGAGTCCGCAGGCTGACGCTCTATCCACTGAGCCAAAGCGGTCAGGGCTATGAGAGTTTTTTTTTAATATAATCTGGGTACTAGACCCTTACCAGAATTATGATTTGAAAATATTTTCTCCCATCCTGTAGGTTGCCATTTCACTTTCTTAGTAATATCCTTTATGCACAAGTTTTTAATTTTGATGAAGTCCTGCTTACCTGTTTTTTTTGTAGCTCAAACTTTTGGTGCCATATCTAAGAATCTATTGCCAAATCCAAGATCATGAAGATATACCTTTATGTTTTCTTCTAAGAGTTTTATAGGATTAGCTCTTATATTTAAGTTGTTGATCCATTTTAAATTAGTTTTTGTGTAAGTTAGGGGGTCTAATTTTACTCTTTTGCATGTGGATGTCTACTTGTCCTAAGCACCATTTTTTGAAGGGACTATTTTTCCCCATTATATGATCTTGGGACCCTTGTCAAAAATCAGTTGACCAGATGTATGGAGTTTGTTGGAACTCTTAATTGAATTCAGTGGTCTATATGTCTTTCTTTATGCCAGTAGCTTTGTAGTAATATTTGAAATCAAGAAATGTGAGACTTCAACTTTATTCTTTTTTCAATATTGTTTTTACTATACAGAGTCCATTGAAATTCCATATGGATTTGAGGATCAGCTTTGCCATTTCTGAAGAAAAAAAAAAAAAAAAGGCCGTTGGAAATTTTGATAAGAATTGCATTGAATTTGTAGATCACTTTGGGTAGTATTTCTGTCTTAACAATATTAAATCTTCGTGATGATTACTTTGGTGTGTCAACAGAGCTGTGAGGTGCCCAGACATTTGCTCAAACATTATTTTGTACGTAAGGGTGCTTCTGGATGAGATTAACATTTGAATCAGTTGCCCTCCCAAATGTCTATGGGCCTCATCAATCAATTGAAGACCTGAATAACAAAAAGGCTGGTTAAGAGGAACTTCACGTGACTGCTGAGCTAGGACAGTGGTCGGCAAACTCATTAGTCAACAGAGCCAAGTATCAACAGTACAACAATTGAAATTTCTTTTGAGAGCCAAATTTTTTAAACTTCTTCTAACGCCACTTCTTCAAAATAGACTCGCCCAGGCCGTGGTATTTTGTGGAAGAGCCACACTCAAGGGGCCAAAGAGCCGCATGTGGCTCACAAGCCACAGTTTGCCGACCACGGAGCTAGGACATCAGTTTTCTGCTCTCACGCTGGAACTTATACCATCAGCTTTCCTGGTTCTCAGGCTTTCTAACTTAAAATGGAATGACACCACTCACTCTCCCTCTGAGGTCTCCAGCTTGCTAACTGCAGATCTTGGGACTTCTCAGCCTCCATAATTGCAAAAGCCAATTCCTTACAATACATTAATTTACCCCTACACACAGGAAACTGAGAATCCAGGGTTCCTTTACACACACACACACACACACACACACACAATCACAATCACAATCACACATCCCGTATTGGTTCTGTTTCTCTGGAGAAATCTGACTAATCCAGTCTTCCAGTCAAGGAACCTGGATATCTTTCCATTTATTTAGGTTTCCTTTAACTTCTGTCTCAATGTTTTGTACTTCTCAATGTATAGAATTTTACTTCCTTGGTTAAATTTATTCCTAGGTATTTTATTCTTTTGGATAGTTGTAAATGGAATTGTTTACTTAATTTTTCAGATTGTTCATTACTGCTTTATAAACTGATTTTCGCATGTTTATCTTTTTTCCTGTGAAATTACTGAATTTGTTTATTAGCTCTAATAACTTTTTCGTGGATTCTTCGGGATTTTATATATTATGTCATCTGTGAATAGAGATAGTTTTATGGTTTCCTTTTCAATTTGATGTCTTTTATTTTTCTTGCCTCATTGCTCTGGCTAGAACTTCCAGCACAGTGTTGAATAGCATTGGTGAAAGTGGGCATTCTTGTTTTGTTCCTGATTCCAATGGGGAAACTTTCAGTCTTTCACATTGATATGATGTCAGCTGAGAGTTGTTTCTGTTTGTGACTATTGTGACTAGTAAAGGCCCTTTATCATGTTGATGAAATTCCCTTCTATTCCTAGTTCCCTGTTGGTTTTTGTCAAATGCCTTTTCTGCATCATTCAAGATGATCTTGTGTTTTCCCCTCCTTCATTCTGTTAGTGTGGTATATTACATTGGTTGGTTTTCTTACTGCTTTTATTTTATGTTGGCAATAGCATTCCCTTAGGCATCCATATTCAAATATTTGACTAATATTTGAGATGTTTAGAATATACACTCCCTTTCCATTTTTTTCCGACCAGCATCCTACCTGTCTCATCACACTGGCTTATTCAGTAGCCCTGTAACTCTAGTTAAGCTTTCTTCCCCTAGTTTCATCCCACTTTAAACTAGTTGTTACATGTTCTAGATTAATTCCCTTAAGGCAGTGGTTGGCAAACCGCAGCTCGCGAGCCACATGCGGCTCTTTGGCCCCTTGAGTGTGGCTCTTCCACAAAATACCACGTGCGGGCGTGCACGTACAGTGCGATTGAAACTTCGTGGCCCATGTGCAGAAGCCGGTTTTCGTCTCTCAAAAGAAATTTCAATCATTGTACTGTTGATATTTGGCTCTGTTGACTAATGAGTTTGCCGACCACTGCCTTAAGGTCCACCCCCCCACCCCCCAATTTCTTTCCTGCTGAGGAACCTGTAATGATTTTCCATTGTTTATCAGGTCAAGTCTCATCCTGACGTTTAGTACCCTTTCTAATCTAATCGCACGTCACTTCTCTGATCCCTGTTATTTATCAAAAGTGGAAACTACACACTGAGGCCCACCTAATAATAACTTAAAATTTTACTGTCGTTAGGTTTCTAAAACTCTAAGCATGTAAATTTGATTTCTTAACTCTTTCCTCATACTTTCCTAGTTTCTCAATTAACCTTAGCAATATATTGCTAAAAATGGCATTTTCTTTAATCTTTGAGGATCCATTTCAAATTACCTATTGTACCTGCTTCCCAACCTAATTTGTATTTGGTTTGGTCATGTAGTCAAAGAAATGAAAAAATGTTGTCTTAATGTCCTCTAAAGTAAGAAACAGGCAAGATGCAGGACATGATGGATAGTGTGAAGATATATTCATGTGCATAGACCAGTTTTGGAAAGATATATCAGAAACTATTAGTAACAGTTACTCCTGGTAAATGGGAATGGGATGAAAAGAAGAGGTAAATTTTCTATTCATTTTATATCTTTTTATATTGTTGGAATTTCTTACTCAGTGCATTTGAGGAAAAGAGATGAGAAAATTTAAAAATAAACTAGTTCCTCTTTTTAAAAAATATTTTATTGGTTCCAGAGAGGAAGGGAGAGGAAACATCAATGATCAATATCATTGATCGGCTGCTTCCTGCATGCCCTCTACTGGGGATTGAGCTCCCAACCTGGGCATATGCCCTAACTGGAAATTGAACTGTGACCTCCTGGTTCTAAATTGATGCTCACCCATTGAGCCATACCAGCTGGGCTCCTTTTTTTTCTTTTAATTCCAACTTAAACCTCTCTATACCATATGAGTGACTAAACAGTCATTTTCAAATGACTTTTTGCATCATTAACATAAGTTATCGATTGAGTACCCTGTTTCAGGGGATTTAGTTGGGTCCACAAAAAACTGCTATTTGTCATTTTTAGAGAGTCATAGCCTTATGGCACTCACTGTCAAACAAAGAATCTTAACTTCTACTGCTGAAGTGTTTTTAAATAAAAGGGTATATCAGGTCATTGGGAGCCAAAAAAGTAAATAAATAAAGGAAAAGAGGCCCGTCTTGGGGCATGGAGTATAAACCAACCACAGCAGAATGGCTACGTGAGGACATGTCCATCATCCTGGAGCTTTGCAATGTTTTTATACATCCCTGGGGGTGGGGAGAGAAAGATCTAAGCCCTCCTGAAAGGATTTACATTAGCTCTAGACAAGGGATGGGAGAAGGTAAGAGGCTAGTTCTGGGATAGGTGTAACAGAGTCTGTAAGGAAGAAGTGTCCACTCCTGTGGATTATAACCACCTGGAAATTAATCCTAAATTCCAGCAGATATACCGGAATGTGAGCAGCCGTTAGTCAAAGCTGGTCCACAGCTATGAGCCGGCCACTGTCCTGTCTCCTCTGTCCTCTGTGGTTTTAATTTAGGTCATCTCAGAATTTTTTTCTTGTTTGTATGTTAGCTTTCTGCTTTATCAGTAAATTGGACCAACATAGAGTTGTTGCTGGAAGAAAAATGGAAAAAGCACCAGGGTTTTTGTGGACTGTTCTTGTTTTGTGGAAGTTGGAAAGATTAGTGGCAATCTCAGCATACATTAAGACCCTGTTGTCTAGACTGGATTTCTGGAGTTGTTGCTATATATTTTCTTTAACGCCTAAAATTATTATTTTGCTTTTCTTGGGTACTTAAGTTTTATTTTAAAACTAGAGGCCCGGTGCACGAAATTTGTGCACAGGGGTGTGTGTCCCTCAGCCCAGCCTGCACCCTCTCCAATCTGGGATCCCTCTCACAATCCAGGACTGCTGGCTCCCAACTGCTCGCCTGCCTACTTTCCTGATTGCCCCTAACCACTTCTGCCTGCCAGCCTGATCACCCCCTAACCACTCCCCTGCCAGCCTGATTGATACCTAACTGCCCTCCCCTGCAGGCCAGGTCACCCCCAACTTCCCTCCTCTGCTGGCCTGGTCACCCCTAACTGCCCTCCCCTGCAGTCTTGATCACCCCCAACTGCCCTCCCTTGTAGGCCTGGTCCCTCCCAACTGCCCTCCCTTGCTGGCCATCTTGTGGCGGCCATCTTGTGTCCACATGGGGGCAGCCATCTTGTGTGTTGGAGTGATGGACAATTTGCATATTACTCTTTTATTAGAAAACCAGATCTTTAATTTTGGAGGGAATTTTATTAGGCACACCTTGGAAGTTCTTCGGAGTAAAGGAACATTTATCAATATGTACTTAGTTTTTTTTTTTTTTTAAATTGATTTTAGAGAGAGGATGGGGGAGAAAGAGAGAAACATCAAAGTGAGAAACATCAATCAGGCACTTAATGGGGGATCGAATCCACCACCTTTTGGTGAGGAAGGGATAGGGAGAAAGAGAGAAACATCGATGATGAGAAAGAATCATTGATCGGCTGCCTCCTGCACGGACGGGGATTGAGCCCACAACTTGGACATATCCCCTGACTAAGAATTTAACCATAACCTCCTGGTTCATGTGTCAACGCTCGACCACTGAGCCACCTAGGCTGAGGCAAGAGTATTTTTTGTTTTACAAAAATAATGTGAATTCATCTAAGGAAATGCAAACCTGTTGACTCTTGCCAGTTATTTGACTTGATCATGACTGGAGCACAAGCTCTATCCTGTCTTGTTGGGTGTGTACTATATATAGCAGCATGATAGTGGTGAAGTTAATATTTAAATCAGCTTCCTGTGCAGTCCCAGGAGAAACTATTAGTTATAATACAAGAGGGTCGTAGTGCTCTTGGTTGGAATCTATACTAATAATAGCCTAGGTGGTCATCACCCCCTCACGCCATGATGCCCTCACGCTGTCACAATCCCACAATCCATCACCAGGAGGCTGTGTGTGCAATGGGCACGCACAGGTTGGTGGGTACTTGATGCTGCGTGCGCGGTGTGGAGGTGGGGCCCAACAGCTCACAGCGCAGCCTGGCCTGGGGGTCCCACGGCACAGAGGCAGGACCCCTGGCTCCCGCCTACCTCTTTGGAGCAATCCATTGAGGAGCCCCAGATGGGTGGGCGGGGCCTACCTCTTTGGGGCCATCAATCGCGGGGCTCCCGCACTGTGAGAGGGCACAGGCCAGGCTGGGGACACACACCCCCAAGTGCACAAATTTCGTGCACCTGGCCTCTAGTGTTACTATAAAATTAACATTTAATATATAGTACTTTTAGGATTTTAGTTGTGGCTACCATTTAAGAAATAAGGTTTAGCTGAATATTAAGATTGAGTCATGCACCCTGGCTGGTGTTTCACAGTGGTTAGAGCCTCGGTCCAGGCATCGAAGGATCCTGGGTTCGATTCCTAATCAAGGGCATGCAACTGGGTTGCAGATTCTATCCCCGGCCCCTAGTCAGGGTGTGTGTGGGAGGCAACCCATCAGTGTTTCTCTTTCTCTCTCTCTCCCCCTTCCTCTTCCTGTAAAATCAATAACACTTTTAAAAAAAGATGAACCTAACCATTGACAGTAGGTTAACATTCCATGGTCAATCAAATGTAGGAGGTATTACTAGAAATAACATAAACACTTCAATTGAGTTTGTGAGGTAAGGGATGGTGTAGGAGAAAAGGTTGAGTAAGTAGTGCAGGGTAGAATCTTTGAAAACTAGCAAGATAGGAATTTAGATTTGAATTAACATGTATAACATCATTCTTAGAGCTGTACGAAATGATATTACAAAGTAGTCATCTCTACCCAATAACTTTAAAAAAGGGAAACTAAGTCCAGTTGGTGTGGCTAAGTGGTTAAGGATTGATCCAGGAACCAAGAGGTCGCTAGTTAGATTCCCAGTCAGGGCACATGCCTGGGTTGCGGGCTTGATCCCCAGTGGGGGCTGTGCAGAAGGCAGCCAATGGATGACTTCCTCTCTCATCGATGTTTCTGTCTCTTTATCCCTCTCCCTTCCTCTCTCTATAAAAATCAATAAAAAATATATATATGTATATATATTTTTTTTTAAAAAAAGGGAAACTAAGAGTATTTTCCTTTCCTGGGTGTATTATTCTAGATGTATTGCTGTCCACTGCTACCTGTTACAAAGTGGGAAAATGGGAAAGGGACTTTAATCCATGGACAAATATAATTATTAATAAATTATTTAATATTTGCATACCATGTTTCACTGATTGACATTGGCATTCTGAGTTAAATTAATTAATACATGTGAAGTGTTTAGAAGAACACCTGGGTAAAGTAAGCAGCCTGTGTTACTTACTGCTTTTTGTTGGGATTTTTTTCTGTGAATCCTAAGTGTCAGTTGATGTACAGAGTAATTTAAGATGAAGATGTGATGTAGGTTAAATGCTCTATTCATTTGCCTCTCCCAATTATTCCCCCTCTTTTTGGGGTATGTTGATTTTGATTCTTTGAAAACTGAGTATGATTAAGATGTATAGATTCACATACCTTTACCCAATAAAATTAAATGGAATTAGAGTTAGTTTGGAGAAAACTTTTTAATATTTATTTTTCTAAAAATCACATGCTTTGTGTTTTCAGCATTTGCCAAGGCTAAATCTGGACACCTGCTAGTCTGAGAGTCACTCTCCCAGTCCACAGGCAGTGACTTCCTTTGACAAGACTCACGGCCTCAAAGACTGCTGGTCTCAGCAGGGTCGGTTCCATTTCTAGCCTATGACTGTGGCCTGGACTAGAACAGAAAGACTTGACTACAGGGGTGTTGCATTTAGTTATTTCTAGTTGCATGATACTTAAATGTTGCCCTGGGCCCGCAGCTGTTGAGGAACATAGGATACTGTTTCTGTTACAGCGGCAGAGAATGGGCAGTGCCTCTTGACGTATTACTAGCTGAAAGACAGTTAGTGGTGAAGCAGTAAGTACTGAGGCCTGGCTTCATTCTGGGATAACCTTAAGAATGGTATAAATTAGCCAAAACCGGTTTGGCTCAGTGGATAGAGCGTCAGCCTGCAGACTGAAAGGTCCCAGGTTCGATTCCGGTCAAGGGCATGTAACTTGTTTGCTGGCACATCCCCAGTGGGAGGTGTGCAGGAGGCAGCTGGTCGATGTTTCTCTCTCATAGATGTTTCTGACTGTCTATCACTCTTCCTTCCTCTCTGTAAAAAATCAATAAAATATATTAAAAAAAAAAAAAGAATGGTATAAATTAGACTTATTCTTACTGAATTAAATTTGAACTATTTTGTTTTCAATATTCATCTAAATGATCATTGTCTTCAGTTGGACAGCCAATTGTTTATATTGAGCTTACTTGTAAATAGTTGTTTTTGTTAACTTTTGTCTGTGCAAAACAGGACAGAATGTTCCAGTGAAGATGTTAAGGCTGAAAAGGGGTTATAAACTGATCTTGAGGTAGCCAGAAGTTACTACAAGATAGGTTTTTCCATGATTCAGATCAGTGAAGAGAAAACATTTCATAGTGTAGTCCCCCTGGAATTTTATTTGTAATTCAGAAAGTTCTAGCTTTCATTTAAGCAATTAAACCTAAAGTTTGAAATACGATGTTGGTGATATCATTTGTTAATCACATGGTTAGACACATTGTCAGTAAAAAAAAAAAAAAAAAATGACACATACAAATGGCATGTGCAGTGAAGCTTAAAATAGCACATCTTCACATCCCTGCAGATTCCCTGCACTCCGTGTATGACCTCCTTACTTTATGTACTGTTCACAGAAGGAAAAACCAGAGGCACTTTAAGCATCCCTTAAGGCTAGAATATTACATTTAAATGTTTTGTATTCTTCCAGTTTTACTGTTTAGTCATATTCTGCAGTTATTTTCTATGAGTAAGCTTTTAAGAGAGTGATAGATTTGGCATTTTAGAATGTGTCTTGACAGTGTTGGCGCTGGGGACACTTTTTCCTTTAGTTCTTCTGGCTGATTGAATAATTCAGACAACATACAGCAGATTAACAGGAGAAGATCAATTTTTAATACGTGCACACAGAATATTCACATAGATATTCACATAGGCATGAAAATTCCAAAGACTGAGGCAAAATGAGGCAGATATGCCAGTTTGGAGAAGAAAGGAAAAGAGTCTGGGATTCCTAAGGGGAGATAGGCAATTCACAGGTAGAGGACAAAGTAGCAAGCAAATTCTTGCTAGGTGACTCAGAAACAATGGGTTGCACTTCATTCACATGTGCTAAAGCAAGTATGGTGATTATACTCAGGTTCCCTTCCTGAAGCAGAGTTTTCATCTGAATCTCTTTAGGGGGGAAAGGGGAAGATAACTTTTCCTATTTTGTTAGGCTGTAATTATTTTCAGCTCAAAGTAACCTGCATGACAGCCGGGCATATTCTGAGAGACTAGACCCCACAACAGTCAATACCTTGTTGCTTGGAGGAAAGTCTCTGGTTTGTTAAGATGCTTATACTCTTTAAATGTATCCAGGTTTACTTTCTGACTGACATTTGTCTGCTGTTTTGTTTTGTTTTTCAAACATAGAGCTGCCAAATGCTGTTAAATCAGCTGAGAGAAATCACGGGCATTCAGGACCCTTCCTTCCTTCAAGAAGCTCTGAAGGTTAGTTTCAAGGCTTCTGTTAGTCAACAGGCTTTAAAACAGTTGTCCATATTGTAGTTATGTCAATTCAAGCTATTTTAATGCCTAAATGAAAGTGTATGTAGGGACAGAGCTCTACAGGTCAAATAACCCAGTATCTTCAACATGTAAATGGACGGAGGAGACTTGCAGTGCAGGAAATCCTACAGGGTAAAAGAGGTTTATGAACATATCAACCAGTTGCACAGTATAAACTTTGTATGGATCCTGACTCAAACAAACTAAAAGATATTTGAGTCAGGGAACTTTGAAGTAATTTACTTAAAAACAAGTTTACTTAAAAACTTGTTACTTACTCTTAAGGGGTTATATTTTTTAAAACATACATTCTGAAATGTTGACTGATGAATTGATACGATACTTAAGATTTGCTTCAAAGTATCTGGGAGAGAGTAGGCAGAATAGATGACTACCTTGGTACATGGGTTCAATTATACATTCCCTCTACTATTGTAAATGTTACAAAGTTTTCCCTAATAAAATATTAGAAACAATTATAAGTATGGTCACCTACAGAATATGTTTTAAGCACAGTGCCTTACTATCCTCCACCATATCCCACCCCCCTACCCCCCCACCCCTGCCCCCAGACTTATGCCTAGACTTACTCCGTATGTGTCCAGGTAGTAAGGAGTTATAACCAAGCAAGAAATTAACGCACTACTTACTTTAAATGCTGTGATGCTTTACTTGTGAAGTTTTTTTTCCCTCTCCTTAGGCCAGTAATGGTGACATCACTCTGGCAGTCAGTCTTCTCACAGATGAAAGAGTGAAGGAGCCCAGTCAAGACACTGTTGCTACAGAACCATCTGAAGTAGAGCGGAGTGCTGCCAGCAAAGAAGCATTAGCAAGTAAGTACATCCTGTCTTAGTCCTGCTTGAACTTGCAAAAAATAACAAATGAGTGTGTGTGACTTTTCTATCTGCCACATCAGCCCTTTGGAAATAATGGTAATGATAACTGATGATTAAACCGTTACCATGTGCCGGGCACAATTGTAAGCACTTTTGTGACTTCATTCATTCACACTTTTTAATGAGCACCTGCTATGTGCCAAGCCCTCTTTCAGGCACTGATGAACAAAATAAACAAGATGAACAAAATTAATAAGAATCCCTGCCTTCGTGTTGCTTACTTTTTCAAGGGGAGATGAACAAACAAATTATATAGCATACCAGACATGCTAAGTACCATAGAGAGAAAGTAAAGGATGGAATGAAAAAAGTTTTGAGGATTAGATTTGAAATAGGATGAGCCTTTTGAGAATGGGTGAGTAAGTCAAGTGAGGCCTTAGGATGGGAATATACATTGGTTTGCTTAAAGAGCAGCAAGGAGGCCAGAGCTGAGGCTTAGTGAGTGAGGAGAGCAATATGAGATGAGGCTGTAGAGAGAACAGGAGGCAGATCATGCATAAGTGCTTGGCTTTCCTCTGAGTTAGATGGCAGCCATTGGAGAATCTGGAGCCGAGGAGCGATGTAAACTGTTCCCATTTTCTAAGGTCACTCTGGCTGCTCTGTTGGGTAGTGGGTAATGAGCATGGGTCGGAGCAAGGAGCCCAGGACCAGTGTGGAGGCTATTGCAGATACTGTTGGGTGAACTGGGATGTAGTGGTTAAGGAGTGAGAAGTGCTTTCTATGTGGGCTTTGCTTACAGAGGAGACAAGGGGTGTGTGAGAGGAGTTAAAGGTGACTCCAGGGTTTTTTCCTAAGCAGCTGAAATGATGGTGTTGCACTTATCCAACATAGGAATAACTGTAGATGGAGCAAATTTGGGGTGTAAGATGAAGTGATCGATTTGGGAATATTAAGTTTGGATGCCTGTTAGACATTCAGGTGGAGTGTCATAAAGGCAGTGGAGCCCAGCCCATGTGGCTCAGTGGTTGAGTATTGATCTTGGAACCAGGAGGTCACAGTTTGATTCCTAGTCAGAGCACATGTCCGGGTTGTGGGCTTGATCCCCAATAGGGGGCATTCAGGGGGCAGCCAATTGATGATTCTCTCTCATGGTTGTTGTTTGTATCTCTCTCTCTCCCTGAAATCAATAAAAATAGATATATAAAAAAAGAGGCAGTGCAAACCCACATAGTAGTTCAGGGGAGAGATCCGCTGGAGATAGATAGAACTTGGAATCATAAACCTGTAAATGGTATGTAAAGTTATGGGACTGGATGAACTCTTCAAGGGAGTCGGTATAGAAAAGAGAAAAGGTTCGGTGACTAAACAAGCCAGCACTCCCAGTGAAGGGAGGTCTGGGGAGGTCAGAGGAAGACCAAGAGAACCAGGAGAGTGGTACTGTGGAAGCCAAGGAGGCTTCCAAGGGAAAGGAACCATCAGCTGGGTCAGATGGTGTTAATGGATATTTGGTCTATTTGTCATTTTGAACTATTCTGAATAATGCTGGTACGAATATTCTTGTGTGTGTGTATATATATATGTATATATGTGTATATAGATATGTCTTTGGTGCACATAGTGATCTTTTTAAATCAATATTTTGGGAGACTCATCCATGATGAAAGTTATAACTGTAGTTCACTTATTTTCACTGGTGTGTAGCATTTCATGGTCTGAATATACTACAGTTTATGTATTTATTAACTTTGGGGTTCACATTTTTTTTTGCTATTATAAGCAAGGCTGCTGTGAGCTATTTTGATTCTTGTAACATGTGCATGGCTAATGATGTTGAGCATCTTTTCATGTGTTATTGGCCATTTGTATGTCTTCTTCGAAAAAATGTCTATCCAAATTCTTTGCCCATTTAAAAAATTGGGCTATTTGTTTTTTTCATTATTTAGTTGCAGGAATAATTTAGGTAGTCTGTATATAGTATCTTACTGGTTACATGATTTGCAAAAATTTTCTCTTGTGTGTTGTCCTTTCGCATTCTTGATGGTGTCCTCTGAAGCCCAAGGTTTGTGGGTTTTTAAAAATTTTGATGTCAAATTTATCTAGTTTTTTCTTTGGTTGTTTGTGCTTTGGATGTCATCTCTAAGATGCCATTGCTTAATCCAATATCACAAAGAATTACAGTGTTTTCTTCTAACAGTTTTACAATTTTAGCTGTTATCATGTGGTCACAAGGTCATTTTTTTAAATGGTGTGAAGTAGGGGTTTAAAGTTATTCTTTTGTGTGTAAATATCCAGTTGTTCCAGTACCATTTGTTAAAAATATAGTCTTTCTCTACTGAATTATCTTTGTACCTGTGCATGAAAAGCATTTGACCATAAATATGAGGTTTGTTTCTATTCCACTGAAGTCTGTTCCCTTGATCTGTATGTTTGTCTTTATGCCAGTAGCCCACAATCTTGATTACTACAATTTTGTGTTTTTTTTCTTTTTAAATTAAATGTTCTTCATTGTTCATGTATAGAAATTCACTTAACTTTTGTACATTGATCTTTTTTCAGCCACATTTTATTAATTGTAACTGTTGTCTATAGATTATTTTGGGTTTCTCTTGTAGGTGATCATTATCTATGAGTTATGACAGCTTTCTTATTTTCCATTTCTTATGTTTTTAAAAAATCTACTTTTTCTTTTCTTATTGCACTGACTAGAACTTTCAGAACCATACTGAACAAAAGCCTTGATAGTGGACATCTTTGTCTTAGTCTTGGTTTTAAAGGAAATGTGTTTGACATTTCACCATTAAGTACAAAGTGTGCTGTGGGCTTCTCATGGATACTCTTTCTCAGCCTAAGGATATTCTCTTTCTAGTTAGTTTAGAGTTTTTATGCTTGAATAGAGGTTTAATGTTATCAACTACTTTTTCTGTATCTATTGAGATGATCATTTTCTTCCTTGAAATGTTAAGATAATGAATTTTACTGGTCTCTTTTCTAATGTTAACTCAATGTTTCCTACAATGAACTCAACTTGGTCTTAATATAGAATCTTTTTTTGTACATTAGCAGGATTCTGTTTGCTAATGTTTCGTTTAGGTTTTTTGCATTGGTAAACATGTGAGAGTTTGAGTATATCTAGGTTTGTTAATGCTTTTACTTTTTTTCCTGCAATACACACAGAAGGGCAGTGTTTCCTGAATGTAGACTAATTGAAGTTCAATGTATCTTGCAGAAGTAATAGACCTTACTCATGAGAACAAAGATGATCTTCAGGCTGCCATTGCTTTGAGTCTACTGGAGTCCCCCAAAGTTCAAACTGATGGAAGAGATCTTAACAGGTAATTGATTTAATTTATAATCTTTGCTCCCTACATTAGTGTGTAGGTCAAAGGCAATAGCTTTGTGAGTGCCACTCAAGAACTGTTCTTCCAGGCTCCTTTAATTGCATCTGAATTAAATTTTTCAAGGAAAATTTACTAAATTTAGCTTGCTTACTCTGGTTCACTTTTGAAAAGCCAAATATGATAAGTGTCTTATTGCAGCCTGTGGTCTTTGGGTAGAAGCCTGCAGGTTATGTATTTCATAATTGCTAATTCATGAGGGGGGTGGGCATTCTAGTGCAAGTATCCAATAAATATGTATGCCCTTTATAATCGTTGAGCCTTTGTAAACTTTGAGGGTTATGTTAATTTTTAAAAATGAAATAATGATTCAACTACCCTGTCTCAGAAGTGAACAGGGAATATAGTATTTGAATTGGTACTAATTTGGTGACTGGCTGGAATTGTCCATAAATATCCAGTTCCAGTAGTGGCCTGTCAGTTTCCAGATATGTTTATTTCCTTGAACTGTCGAGTTGTTTCTTTCAGGGAAACATGGGGCCATGGTTTGGGTACTAGACAGTTTGGAGGCTCTTACTTTTTAAAAAATATATTTTTATTGATTTCAGAGAGGAAAAGAGAGGGAGAGAGAGATAGAAACATCAGTGATGAGATGGAATCATTGATTGGCTGCCTCCTGCACGTCCCACACTGGGGATTGAACCTGCAACCTGGGTATGTGCCCTGACCTGATTCATAGGTAGATGCTCAACCACTGAGTCATGCCGGCCAGGCCGGAGGCTCTTACTGGTATCTTATAGCAGGGTGTCTCTCTTGCCTCTTTCAACGACATGGTCTGAGAGAGGGCACTGTTGCTGAAATCTAAAACTTTTCCTATGCTACCATAAATAGTCTTAAGTCTCAACTCAGTTCCATGAAGCACCTTATTAGTAATAATCTCTGTTATAGAAGGATTAACATCTCTATGTTTAAACCTTACTTTTCACTTACGTTATAATCTTATAATTACTATATAGCCAGTGGTTACCCAACAAATAGTTTATCTGGCCTTTGTAAACTTTATGAAAGGTTACCAGTATCCTCCATGTAGTATGTTCTTTAACTTTTTCCTTTTCTGATGTGTGGTATGTTGGCACAATGCAGGATGCACGAGTCAACCTCTGCAGAAACTAAACGCTCAAAGAGGAAACGCTGTGAAGTCTGGGGAGAAAATCCCAATCCCAATGACTGGAGGCGAGTTGATGGTTGGCCAGTTGGGCTGAAAAATGTTGGCAATACATGTTGGTTTAGTGCTGTTATTCAGGTATGATATTTTTAAGAGACAACTATGTAATTTTGAAACAATATTGTAATTTATTAAACCAAAATGTGAGGAGCATAGCTTTAAAAAAATGGAAACCTATAAAACTGGAGAGTTTCCCCCACAGCATCGTGTTTGGTTGCTTTCTTGTGTTCTGGATTTATATGCTCTGGTGTCTACATTGGGCAGTACTAAAAACAAGATCCTCTGTGGTTGTAAATATGTTGAGTCGGTGTTTTAGATCAGCATTCAGTGACTACTGTGTTGTAGCAGAGCAAGAGTTACTAAGGAGAAGCCAGTTTTTGGAGGCTGTCATGTAGGCAGGCAGTTAATGACGGTGGTCTGCAACAGAGAAGTGGCATAAGCCACAGAGAAGAGAAGTAAAGCATTTGAGAAGTGTTAGGAGATCAGATCTACAGGATTTGGCAAGTGACTAAATTCAGGATCTCTGCAGGAGAGAGTGGAGAAAGACTCCCAAGGTTTCTAGTTGGAGTACAGGTGGATAATACCTCTTGACACTTCAGGAGGGCTGATTTGGGTGTGTGTTAAGAGTGGGATTTCTGTTCAGTCCCCTCTCCCCCCAATAGTTATTAGATGGCAGGCCAAGATATGTGACAAAAACAGGATAGGTTGTCACTTAAAAAATCATGAACTGTGGAGGAGAGAGGAACCTTTGGTATTCCAGTACAGAGTCCTCATTTTAACTTTTTATCTTCTCTGATTCCATGTATAACACTTTCCATTGACAATACTTCTAAACACTTAAAAACAGCACCATGTCCTAGACAGTGGGCTCCCTGAAGGCAAAGCCAGTGTATAATTCACCTCTCAGGGATTCTTGAGTAGATGAGTGAGTGGATTGAGTGGGTGAAAGAACATACTGTGTTATTACAGAGGGGTTAAGTTGTTGAGGAAGCCACATGACACCTCCAGGGCTGATGTCACTGTAGCCCCATCACGGCCTTGCAGTCCCTCATGTGACCCCGTTGTCTTCTTACTGGAGTGATGTGAACACAGCACCTGGGCTGCTGCCCGTGCAGGCAGATGGCCTTGCTTGCCCCATCCCACTGCAAGTCCCCAGGTTAGCAGCTGGGTTTTTCTCTCAATGATGTGACTGGGCTTCCTGTCTTCCCTGACATGTGTGCAGATTTCCCCCTAGGAGTCTCCAACTCAAATCTCACAGAAAGCAGGGACTCCTCTGCCACCTTCATGCTTCTGTGTGACCATCCAGGAGTGCTTTGCAAAGTTACTTTTAGGATTAACTTACCAGCGTGCTTCCAGCTTTAACCTAAACCCATCAGGAAGCCACAGAGCAGCACCCTGGCCCTTCTAACTCCCAGTATAAAGCTAGCCAACAACACGGCTGCTGTGTGTGCTCAAATGGGCCATCATCTTGCCATCTGCTGCCATAGCCATCACAGTCTTGGAGCCACCTCCTTCCTGACAGAGTGGAGCCATGGGGTTTGTGAGGCGGTCATGGCCTTCAGTCCCAAACTATCATGTGGCCCAACTCCTGCTCTGACAAGGGCAGTCAGATATTGGGGATGTTCCTGGCAATCCAGCACCTCAAATCTGATTCTTGTGAGGCAGGCCTCTGGGATTAGTTCAGTTTTATACTCATTGAGTTTGAGGGTATCATGTAGTCAGGGAACTCTATGAATCTGTAGTTCAGTAAAAAGATTTGGGCTGCAGGTACATTCTGGGGATCAGTAGCATGGGTGCAGATAAAGCCAAGGGAGTGGATGAACCCCCTAGAGAGAGCTGCCTCTAGAGTTGTCTCAGGCATCTGCACCGGACATGGCCACAGGGCCGACTCGACTCTGCGCCTGCAGTTTCCTTCATCATAGCATTGGACATCCATCCAGCTGCTCAGCCAGAAACGGGATCATCCCTTTCCATACATAAAATCTATGGACTCCTGTGCCTGGCGCTGTTTTGGCACAGGGGAAACAGCCATGAATAAAAAGCCCTCACTCCCATGGAGTTTACCTTGAAAAGAGTGGGACAGACGGTAAACAATATATGTCAGGTGGTGACAAGTGCCATAAAGACAAATGGATGAGGGTAAGAGGGGCCCAGAGAGGAATCGGCTACAGAGGCTGCTATTTGTATAGGGTAGTTAGGTGTGGCCTTTTTGATAAGGTGGGCATCTGAGCAGAGGCCTGCATTAGGTGAGGGAGTGAGCCATATCCTATATAATAAAAGGCTTATATGCAAATCGACCAAACGGTGGAATGACCCGTTGCCATGACGCGCACTGACCACCAGGGGGCAGATGCTCAATGCAGGAGCTGCCCCCTGGTGGTCATTGCGCTCCCACAGGGGGAGTGCCGCTCATCTAGAAGCTGGGCTCACAGCTGGCAAGCGCAGCGGCGGTGGCAGGAGCCTCACCCGCCTCCGCGGCAGCACTAAGAATGTCCGACTGCTGGTTTAGGGGAGCGGGCCTAAGCTGTCAGTCAGACATCCCCTGATGGGTCCCGGTCTGTGAGAGGGTGCAGGCTGGGCTGAGGGACACCACCACCCGCCCCCCCCCCCGCCCCCCCCCCCCCCCGTGCATGAATTTCATGCACTGGGCCTCTAGTAATTACATAAAAGCATTGTAGACAGAGGAAACAGCAAGTAAAAGACCCAGATTCAGAAGCTTGTTTAATGAGTTGAGAAATAGGAAAAAGGCTAGAACTGAGTGATGGGGGAGAGGGCAACAGACAGTGATGAGGTCAGAAAGGTGGAGGTGGGGTGGGGAGCATGGGGTCATGATGAGGATTTAGGGAATATATATATGAAGTGGGAAAGTATAGGGAACGGAGCCTAGAAGTGATAGGATCCTACTTCCATTTCTTTCTTTTTTTTTTTTTTTTTTTTTAATATATATTTTATTGATATTTTACAGAGAGGAAGGGAGAGGGATAGAGAGTTAGAAACATCGATGAGAGAGAAACATCGATCAGCTGCCTCCTGCACACCTCCCACCGGGGATGTGCCCGCAACCAAGGTACATGCCCCTGACCGGAATCGAACCCGGGACCTTTCAGTCCGCAGGCCGACGCTCCATCCACTGAGCCAAACCGGTTTCGGCCCTACTTCCATTTCAAGAGGACTACTGGAATCTATGTTGAGAACAGAATTTAGGAAGGTAGTGTAGAATTAAGGACATCAGTCTGTTCTTAAGAGAGATTGAGACCCCAGTATTCACACCCCTTCAGCCTTCGGTCCTGTGAGAGATGTTGAAAAGAACTAGCAGGTAGAGGGGATAACGAGTATGGTTTCTGAGAACATGAGAGGATATGGCACATACAGGGAGGGAATAGGAAAACGGCAAGAGTAATGGGGAAAGAAGGAAGAAATGATGACTGAATATAAAGTTGATATAGTTTCTAATAGTCGATTTTTCCTCTGTGAAATAAGCAGTACTTTTCTGAGACTGGGCGGAGGAATGATAAGAGTCAGATTTTAAATGGAGTGAAAGTTTAAGAGTTGTTGCAGACAGTGGGCAACTGGTTGGCAGCAGAATATAATAGTACGGTGATATCAGTATGTACTGTTTTTTTCAGGACTTCTTAGCAGCTCTCTGAAACTGGAAAGTTAAATTCTTTTAGGTTGGAGGATTTTCTGGGTCTGGTGAAGACAAAAGAGCAATTTGAGAATTTAATGAAGGGAATCAAAGGTAGAAAGAGGGAAAATGAAGACAGGAAGGAACTGATTGTTAGGGGAAAACGAAAGAGGCCAGTTTGCTTGGGTTCCTATGAAATCAAGGGACAAATGTCCTGTAGGTAGTTGAAAAGATAAGCCAGAAGACAGGTATGCTTTAAGAGTGGGATTTTCTGCATTTGTGATCTGGCATCTTTTCAGGTGTTGGCATATCCCAGGTGTGGCTGTGGTGTGGGTGTAGAGATGGACTGGAGGAATGTGTCACTAGAGAGAAGACGCTCAGGAGACAAAGGGTCCCTGGGCTGACTGGATGTTCAACTAGGATGTGTTCTTGCAGCACATCCTAGTTGAATATTCCACCTCCTGTATGTCTAGAATGCTCTGGGCCCTTGAGATGCAGGAGTGAACACAGCCAAAACAGAGCCCTGCCCTTATAGAATTAAGATGTAAATAAATTTATATAATATGTTAGTCTGTGATTGGTGTGATAGAGAAAAGAGCAGGTTAATGGAGATTGCAATTGCTGCAGGAGAGACTGGAGCAGGTTGCAGTGTAAATGGTGATGTTAAGCTGAGGAGATGAGATTGGAGCAAATGCCAAGGGAGTGAGCCAGGCAACTGTGGGGGCAAAATATTCCAGGTTGGGGAAACCGCAGTGCAACGCCTTGAGGTGGGAGTGTGTTCATGGGGTTGATGTGTGCACAGGACACCCTGGAGTCCTGAGTGGCAGGAGTGCTAGGAGCAGAAGGGGGAATCATTGGGATGAAATTGGAGAGGTAACTTGTCTTTCATTCTGAGTGAGATGGGAGTCACTGAGGGTTCTGAGCAGAGGGGTGGTGAACTCTGACCCGAGTTTTAAAGTCTCACTCTGGCTACTGTGAGAATGAATGGAGTGGGCAAGAACCAGTGCATTCATCCATGTGCGAGGTGATGGGCCTGGACCAGGCTGGTGGCCGTAGAAGTAGAGAAGAGGTTGGATTCCTGATTTATTCTGAGGTAGAGCTTACAGGAGGTCCCATGATTGAATGTTGACTGAAGTTACTAGGTAGGATGACAGGACTTGGGATTGTAAGAACTATTACCAGAGAATAGTCTTCAGTGAGTTGGGAGCTTAATTTTGGTCATTTTAGAAAGATGGAAGAACCTGCGTGGCAGGTGAATTGGTACAGGGGACGTTCTGGAGGCAGGAAGGCTGTGTGCAGTGATCCAGGTGAGCATTGATGAGAGTGTGATTGCAGCCATCGATTGAAGGAGGTGGTTGGATCCAGCACCCCTGGGGCTCAATCCAAGCACTTCTCTGTGTTGGATGTGGCTGGTAAAGAAAGGGAAAGGATTCCAATATGATTCTGAATTCCTGAACTGGAGGAGGAGAATGTAATTAAGTAGTACAAAGAATACAGAAGAAGCAGGTGTTGGGAAATGGGAGTGCCCTCTTGTGGTTTTTAAGAGCAGTGGGGTAAAGCCTGATTTTGGTGAAGGTGAGGAGGTAGAGTGATGTGACTGAAAACGTAAAGCCATTTTGTGGTGGTAGAACCAAAGTCCTGGAAAAAGTTATGGGGTGGTGAGCAGAGCAAAAGTGAAATTGGGAGGAATGGAGGTGTGTGAGGGAGGCAGTCGAAGTGGAATGAAGGAGAAGGCAGAGGGCTGATACTCCCAGTCCAGCTGTGCTCCCACCCTAGCGGGTGAGTCCCTGTAGGCCTGCGATCCAGAGAGGGGCGGGGGGCTGTTGTCCACCCAGGTTTCGGCTTTAGGAGTCCAGGGTGCGGACTGCAGGGGCTTTTGTTTGAGGAGCGTGTTGGGATGAGGAGTCATAGTCACATGACAGATTTGGAAAACATTATCTTTCAAAAGATATTCATAGTAGAAAAATATATGGTTTACAAAACAATGAAAAGAATCCTTCATCCTAACTCTGCCAGCCAGAGATATCGGTTGTTAAAATTTTTTAATATAGAAATGTTCTCAGTACCCAGCTTCAGAAATAAATGTTATGAATCTCTGTGCTATTGAGTCCCTGTTGTTCCCATCCTGTCAGCTCCTCCCTTCCCCTCAAATATAGCCATATATGTATGAATCCTAAACAACCTATAGTATTATTTTATATATAACTAGAGGCCCAGAATTTGGTGGATTGGGGCCAGGCCTGTCAGGAAGAGGAGATGGCGGGAGGTTGGCCGGCCTGCCCACCCGGGCCTGCTGGGTGGAGAGGCTGTGGGCAATTGGCTGGTGGGCCCCGCCCCCGATTAGGGTGGGGAGGCCGATCAGGGGTGGGGATGGCTGGCGGTAGGGGCTGCTGGCTGGTGGGAGTGGTGGGGTCCCATCGGCCGGCCAGGGGAGAAGCTGCAGGTAGTTGGTTGGCTGGCCCGGCCCCCTACTGGGATGCGGGGCGGGGGGGGGGGGGGGTGATCAGGGGCGGGGTTGGCCAGGGTGAGGGGCTGTGGGCTGATCGGGTTGGGGGTGGGCTGATCGGGGGTGGGGCCAGCTGGGGGAAAGGGCCCGCCCTCTATTGGGGTGGGAGAGGTGGATCAGGGGTAGGGCCGGCTGACGGGAGGGGCTGCGGGAGGTTGTCTGGCCGGCCCCACCCCCTAATCAGGCCGGTTCACTGGCTGCAGTGGGCATCATAGGGACTGGTCGATCTGGTCATTATGGTGTTCCAGTCCCTGGCTTTTTATATATATAGATTATATTTAATATAAATAATATAACACTTTATTTTTCTGTAACTTTTGTTCACTCAAAATACATGTCTGAGATTTATCCATGTTAATTCATGTAGCTAGCTCTTGATCATTTATTTTCACTGCTGTGTGGCAGTCCATTTTTATGAAAACATTTTTTCTCCAAAAGTATTTTAATGATTACATAATAGTCTAGTGTATAAATGTACTATAGTTTATCTAATCTGTTCCTCTTGTTAGCCATCAGGTGGTTTTTTGTTTGTTTGTTTTTTCCTAAAAGAATTAGCATTCAGCTCAATTTTTATACATAGCCATTATCATTTCCTTCAACATAATAGAAATAGAATTACTATGTAGACAGTTATACATACTTTTAAGATAAAAGCAGTATTTTCTTACTGCAGTTATTTTGAAAGAAAGGCTATCAACCCATTTCTCTCTTCATTTCAGTCTCTCTTTCAATTGCCTGCATTTCGAAGACTTGTTCTCAGCTACAGCCTGCCACAGAGTGTACTTGAAAATTGTCCCAGTCACACCGTAAGTTGCTGCTATTGAGGAATCTTCACTGTTTAGTTCCTTTCATCCCAAAAGCTTTTAATTTTTTGGCTGAAGCTGATAACTGTGATGCTCTTTATTTGTGCTGATATTGTTTTCACTTCCAAATGGCTCTTTTTCCTTCTTTGTGACAAGAAATAAGGGTTTGCAAAAATGTAAAGTTAAGTAGGAATAAAATTGGAAAAACAGTTTCAAGAAAGTGGTGAGTTACCTACCGACCTCAGCATGTGGAGATGCAGAATCAATGTTCTGTTGTGGCAGCGAGCAGTGAGCTGCATTAGTCACTCAGACCTAGTGATGCAGAGGAGGCACCTAGTGCTAGAGGTCTGGACTCAGAAGAGGCTTTAGCCCTGGCTGGTGTGCACAGTGTTTAGAGCATCAGCCCTTGAGCCAAAGGGTCGAGGGTTCAATTCCTGGTCAAGGGCAAGTACCTGGGTTGCAAGTTCAAGCCTGGGCCCTAGTCAGGGTGGGTGCAGGAGGCAACCTATTGATGTTTCTCTTTCTCCCCTCCCTCCCTTCCACTCTCTCTAAAAATCAATGAAAAAAATATCCTTGGGTGAAGATTAACAAAGAAGACAAGAAGGATGAAGCCTCTTGCCAGTGATCTGACCCTTCCCAGGATTTCACCTGGGTGACAGATTTCCTAACAGGAGGGAGGACGGCAGCTTCAGAAAACAATTACACTATTAACACTATTAACTCCCTTGCTTCTACATAGACACTCTTTCAGTTGAGAGTAATCCCCTATAGAGACATTTCAGAGTACCAGTAACATAGTTTGAGACCTGACCCTGGTCTAGATCTAGGTAAATATAAATGTAAGAAGTGATCATTGACAACTTTTCTCTTTATATGTTATAATTTTCCAAGTAAGAGGTTGTAAGAGTACACATTGCTGTGTTTTCTACAGGAAAAGAGAAATATCATGTTTATGCAAGAGCTTCAGTATTTGTTTGCTCTGATGATGGGATCAAATCGCAAATTTGTAGACCCTTCGGCAGCCCTCGATCTCTTAAAGGGAGCATTCCGATCACCTGAGGAACAGCAGGTACCAGGTTTCCCCTCAAACTCTGTGGAGTTTGAAATCATGCCTAACATTACTGTAATGTTTATTTTAACCATATAATAAACTATGAACATGAGTAAGCAGGACTGTGGGTGCCTACCTTTGCCCTTTATAATGTCTAAGGAACAGGTGGTAAAAAGAGTGTGTGTTGTCTGGGGGAGGCTGGCAGTTCTAAGAGGAAGAAGTAGTAGTAGAAATAACAATTATAAAGAGGCAGTTGAAGTAGGAGGAGACTGGAAAATAGCTCATTGAGTGCTAGCAAAGAGTCACTGAGAAAAACAAAGTCCTTTGTCTACACATTTGCTGGGGTGTAGACCATCTAACCCTGAGTTCAGCAACTCTGAGCAGTCTTCTAGATGTTAGTAACTTCTTTTCCCCGCCTCCTATTAGGAAACAAAGCTCTCATTATTAGTGCAGCTTCTTCCTCATAAAATTAATTTTTTTCTCTAAAAGTCCTACAGTTCTGCAAAATCTCAAAACATTTTACAAAAGCTTTCTTTCTTCATTCAGATCTCATAAATTCTAAAGGACTACAGTGTGTTCTTTGGACCTTTTTAAAAAGTCCTTAACTGGAAGATTTAGTTTGTTTGTTACAAAAAGAGGTGGCTGGAAGTGGCAGTGTTCCAGTTTCCTCCTAGCCACAACTTAGAGGCTGCCTAGTGTGCCTTCTGTTGCACCTTTGGTAGCTGGTCCCAGTGTTCCATGTATCTTCTTGATAGGTGGCCCTAAAATAGAAATCATTGCATGGTAATAGAATCTTAGTGATTGGTGGGATAAAAGCAAATGTTTGTTTCCCTAAGTATAGTGTGGGGTCTAACTCTTATGCAATTTGTTACCTTTCTTATAGCAAGATGTGAGTGAATTCACACACAAGCTTCTGGATTGGCTGGAGGATGCATTCCAGCTCGCTGTTAATGCTAAGTGAGTGTCAAGGATCCGTTTGTACATCCTTCCTGCTCACAGCGGTCCAGTGAGAATTATGATAAGGGGGAACAGTACTCATCTTAAGTAGAAATTACTGGTTTTGCCCGACTGGCATGGCTCAGTGGTTGATTGTCGACCTATGAACCAGGAGGTCATGGTTCAATTCCCATTCAGGGCACAGGCCCAGATTGCAGGCTCAATCCCCACTAGGGGACATGTGGGAGGCAGTCGATCAATGATTCTATCTCATCATTGATGTTTCTATCTCCCTCTTTCTTCCTCTCCGAAATCAATAGGAAAAAAAAAAGAAAGAAATGAAAAGAAATTGCTGTTTTTTTCCAAACTTCATGGCGTAGCCACTCATAATTGTCATTGTGCATCCCCATTGCTTTTGGTTTTTCTCTTTGAGGATATAAATAATCATATTAACCCATAATTTTTTACTAAAAGGGCCATAATTATTAACTTTGTTACAGCCATAGCCTGTGGTGTAAAATGTGTTAAAAGGTTAAATCGTAGATGTGAACATGGTGGAATAATATAGATCATTAAATTTAATGTAAGACAACTGGTGTAATCTGTGTAGACTGTTAGAGAACAGCTTTTAGTCATGTCAGTCATTAGCAGAAATGAAATTCAGGGCAAAGATACAAGTATCCTTCACCCAATATAGATGCTGAGGAATTTGTTTTCTAAATTGTCATAATTTTGGGTAGAAGAAATGTATATCATAAAACAGCTTTGCAAATGGAAACATACATAGTTAACAATTTAAGGTAGGCTTGTAGATATAAACTACAGTTGACCTTAGAACAACATGGGTTTGATCTGTACAGATCCATTTAGACATGAATTTTTTTCAATGAGTATATTAGAAAACATTTTTGGAGATTTGCGACAATTTGAAAAAGCTTGAAATGAACCATATAGCCTAGATATATAAAAAAAATCAAGAAAAAGGTCATGAATGTGGAAAATAGTGTATTATTTTCTTTTATAATTTTCTTAACATTTTCTTTTCTTTAGCTTATTTTATTATGAAAATACAGTATATAATACATAACACACAAATATGTGTTAATCAGCTGTTTATATTACTGGTAAGGCTTAAGGTCCACAGTAGGTTAAGTTTTAGGAGAGTCAAAATTATACATGGATTTTCAACTTTGTCCCTAACATCCTCATTGTTCAAGGATCACTGTATTTTCATTCCTTGACTGTCATGCCACTGGGAAAACGTTTTCTATTTATTTGCGGAACTACACAAGAAGGTTCATTCTTATCTATGTACTACTTTTATACCCTGTATACTTTGGAGAGCTATATCTATATCTCTTATATATGTATCGAATGTATATAGATACATGTATAAGGCTTTCAGGCCTTATTGTCCTTGTGCTTTCAGATTTTAGCATATACTTGTCTAGTGAATGTGTGGACTGAAATAATCTATTACTTATTTTAGACCATACCTGGCTCTTTGTTTAAATGAAATTGTAGTGTTTTTGCTTTTGAATGATGGTTGGGTTTAGTTTAGTGCTTATCTGATCCAAATGATACCAAGTTGTCTCCTTTTTTTAAAAGCAGCAATCCCAAGAACAAATCTGAAAATCCAATGGTGCAGCTATTCTACGGTACTTTCCTCACTGAAGGGGTTCGTGAAGGTAAATTCTCTGCTGTAACTGTTAATGCTAGTCCTGTGACCAAATCTATATTACTGTTACAATTTGGGGAGGCAGTGTAGTGAAAAGGCTTGGGAATCAGACAAATGCAGGTCTGAATGTTGGTTCTGCCTCTTAGAAGCTGTGTAATTGTGGACAAATTATGTGAGGTCCTGGAACCTTGGTCTCTTTATAAGATGGGCCCAGTCAGGTAGCTCTCTTAGTTAGAACGTCATCTCCATACACCAAGGATGTGGGTTTGACCCCTAGTCAGGGCATATACAAGAATCAACTAATGAATGCATAAATAAGTGGAACAACAAATTGATATATCTCTCTTTTATATCAATAAAAAATTTGAAAAGATGGGCCTGATCATTATCTCAGAGTTGTTATATTAAGTTGTGTAATATTTGCACTACCCAAATCTAGTGTTAATTTTAGATACACAGTGATGTTACTTAATTTTCTGTTGTTCTTTCCAATGTAATATCTAATCTCAAAAGGTTTTATTGTGTTAGACTGCCAGAAATGTTTGTCTACTATAGAAGCTGCATGTTGGCCACATGAGGTTTTTTTTCTTTTTTTCGACTATAGAGAATTTTAAACACATAGAAATAGACCAATATAAAAACCTCCATAAACTCAGCAGCCATTAGCCTATGGCCAATCATTCTCCATGTAATCCCTGTCTACTCTTACCCCTCTGACATTCTTCTTAAAACAATCCAATATCACTATCACACCAAAAAAATAGCATTTCTTATATCAAATATCGAGTCAGTATTCAAATTGTTAACTTGTATAGTTATATATGGAGGCAGTGTTTATTTTTAGTTTCTCTTAATTAGGATCCGAATGTGGTGCATTTATGATTGGTTGATATGTCTTTTAAGTCTCTTTTCACAATCTGTAGATTCTTCTTATTCAATCTATTTTCTTTGAAATGTTTTATGGTTTTTTGTTTTGTTTTGTTTTTTAAGAAAGCAGGCTGTTTGTTCTCTAGTATTTGTATTTCCCACACTCTGAAATCTTGCTGCTTGCATATCCATGATATAAATTGGTAGTTGGATCTAGAGTTTGACTGGATTCAGGTAAGGTTTTTTTCTCCCCCCCCACAAAATATATTTTTGTTTATTTCAGAGAGGAACGGAGAGAGAGAGAGGGATAGAGAAACATCAGTGATGAGAGAGAATCATTGTTTGGCTGCACTTCCCCTACTAGGGATGGAGCCCGCAACCTGGGCATGTGCCCTGACTGGGAATGGAACTGTGACCTCCTGGTTCATAGGTTGATGTTCAACAACTGAGCCACACCAGCTGGGCTGGGTAAGGCTTTTTTAGGCAAGACAAACTCACAGGTCGTGGGATAGTCTCAGGCAGGAGGCATTTACTGTCTGCTTGCATTTCTTTTTGCAGTGTTAGCAGTTGCCAATGATCTGGGCCTGGATCCACTGGTTCATTAGCGGTTGCCACACAGGCTTAAATGCACTACAGATCAGTTCTCAGGATGTTGCTGAATTAAGAAGACATTGTCTCTGGTACCAGAAAAAAGGGCTTTAGATCTCGCTATGGCAGTGATGTCTTTTAAAAATCATTCTGTTTCTTTGTCTAGGAAAGCCCTTTTGTAACAATGAGACCTTTGGCCAGTATCCCCTTCAGGTAAATGGCTATCACAACTTAGACGAATGTTTGGAAGGGGCCATGGTGGAGGGTGACATTGAGCTGCTTCCTTCCGACCATTCAGTGAAGTACGGACAAGAGGTGAGTTGGGTATTTTCTTTGGTGCACCAACCACAAAGCCTGTTAAATAGGACTGAGCTTTTTGGCCAGTCGTTTTCCCATCACATAGCTTTACATGTAACAGAACTTAAACTTGTTTGAGATCTCTCATGAGTTGATGTGAGTTGGATGAGTCTTACTATTGGATAAATTCTTTACTAAAAGTGTGAATTTGGAGTCTGAGTTACTCATTTAAAGGTTGTATGCTGCTTCTGATATTTCAAGTGTGATCAAGTTTCTCTCTTTCTGTTGAAGCCTACCTGTACCTGAGTAGGGAGAGCGCACTGCCTCCATATTTTCGGAGGGTAAAAGTACAGTGATTAACTCCTATGGTATGCCATTTAGAATATTTTCCCTATTATAGTATTTACTGTTTTCCATTGTAACTTCTGCCTTTACTTTAAAATTTTTAAAATTTTGCATTTATTTATTTTTGTGGGTTGGGAAGAAATGGGGACATTAAAGGGAGAACAAGGGTAATTAATATCTCAAGACTTCAGCTGGGTTAAGAATTGCATTTGAATTTGTAGTAGCATTATTGTCAGTACAACACAGCTTGGATTATTCTCTTCTCATCATCCATTTTGAGACAAAATTATGGCTTATATGATGAGTCCAACTCAATAATTACTATAGGAGGAAGAAAAGCTTTCTTGAGTTAAAATAGGAAGCATAGTATGAACCTTGTCAAAATGCATTAGCGGTAGGGCAGGGCTGGGACCTGGAGAGAGGAACTGCTTCCCCTAGCTTTTCAAGGAAGGTACCGATTCCTGATTATGAGGAGCTGCATGGAGCTGATGGTGTGCTTACAAAAGAGAGGGGATGCTCACCAGTTACTCAGACCTCTGAAGACCTTTATTCAAGGATGGGAACACTTTATATATATATAAGAAAACCATTATGCTTGTTTAGATTTAGCCCTGAGGTAGTCAGACAGGCTATTTGGATTCACCTCAGCCTGACGAGGGCCTGTGAAGGGAACCGCTGTTTGTACTTTTGGTAAAGGGAATATTTTAAAGCTATCATACAGACCTCTGGCCTATAGGTGAATTGAACAGAAAGGCCTTTCCTGGTCTAGCTTTTCCTCATCTATGACCAGTGACACTTGAAATCATTTTTAAAAGCCAGGGCTTTCTTTTCTTGAAACTCAAGGTAACATACATTATAGGTTCATATGTCTGGGTCCCTTAGGATATGTCTGTAAATTGTTGGAATTGAGAGATTTTCTCAGGAACTTGAGAACTCATAATCATGAGGCTACTTCAAGTTTTCCTTTTTAGACAGAAAGGGGATTCAAGTTATGGTTAATAGATTATAAATAAATAGTACATTATATATGCACACATATTAGTCTTTTTAGCTGATTCATGGAGACAGTTGTCCCCTTACTTACATGCTGCTTAGTTTATAATTTCTAATTCTTTGGCTAGGCTGCCATTTTCTTCAGGTTTTGAATCTATTTTGAGTACTGATGACTTAATGAATAAATTGCATAGGTGCTTGTGCATTCACATATTTATTGGTGGTTATTTCTGAGGATGATAGTTGAGCTGGAGTATTGAGGAATGTTTAACCATATTTTCAATGAGGGCATGATTCTAAGTGGTCATTTCCTTTAGGATTTAAGATTAAACAAGAGCTCTAGAATGAGTTTGATTTGAATATAAATTCTATACCAAAAATACAGATTTATGAGGGATATTTTAAATCTGACAATTGCCATTTCCTGAAAATAACTTATTTCTCTCACATTTCTACTCCTGACATAGTGTTGGTTTACAAAACTACCTCCAGTGTTAACCTTTGAACTCTCAAGATTTGAGTTCAATCAGTCCCTTGGTCAGCCAGAGAAAATTCACAATAAGCTGGAGTTTCCTCAGATCATTTATATGGACAGGTGAGTTCTGTGATTGATTGTCTAAGATTGATTGTCTTAAGATTATGTGATTTTTATCTCTCAATTTGTTTATGTGATGTATCATATTTATTGATTTGTGGATGTTGTACCATCCTTGCATCCCTGGAATAAATTCCACTTGGTCATTGTGTATGATCTTTCTAATGTAATGCTGGATCTGATTTGCTAGGATTTTGTTGAGGATTTTAACATCTATGTTCATCAGAGATATTGGCCTCTAATTCTCTTTCTTTGTAGTGTCTTTATTTGGTTTTGGGGTTAGAGTAATGCTGGCTTCGTAGAAAGAGCTTGGAAATGCTCCTTCCTCCTGAATTTTTTGGAATAGTCTGAGGAAGATAGATTTTATTTCTTCTTTGAATGTTTGATAAAACTCCCCTGTGAAGTAGTATGGATCAGGGCTTTTGTTTGCTGTAAGTTTTTTGATTACTGCTTCAATTTCCTCCATAGTTATTGGCCTGTTCAGATTTTTTTATTCTTCCTGGTTGAGTTTTGGAAGGTTGTATTTTTCTAGGAATATGTCCATTTCTTCTAGGTTGACCGTTTGTTGAAATAGAGTTGCTCATAGTATTTTTTTACGATTTGTCGTATTTCTGAGGGGTCTGTTGTTACTTCGCCTCTTTCATTTCTAATTTTGTTTATTTGGGTCCTCTCTCTTTGCTTCTTGGTGAGCCTGGCTAGAGGTTCATCAATCTTGTTTATCCTTTCAAAGAACCAGCTCTTGGTTTCGTTGATGTTTTGTATTGTTTTTTGGTCTCTATGTCATATATTTCTGCTCTGCTCTTTATTATTTCCATCCTTCTGTTCACTCTGGGTTTTTCTTGTTGTTTTCTTTCTAATTCTTCAAGTTGCAGTGTTAGATGGTTTATTACCAGTTTTTCTGTTTTTTTTTTTTTAATATATTTTATTGATTTTTTACAGAGAGGAAGGGAGAGAGATACAGAGTTAGAAACATCGATGAGAGAGAAACATCGATCAGCTGCCTCCTGCACACCCCCTACTGGGGATGTGCCCGCAACCAAGGTACATGCTTTTGACCGGAATCGAACCTGGGACCTTTCAGTCTGCAGGCTGACACTCTATCCACTGAGCCAAACCGGTTTCGGCTTCTTGTTTTTTTGAGGTAGGCCTGTAATGCTTTGAACTTCCCTCTCAGGACTGCTTTCATTGTGTCCCAAAGATTTTGGATTGTTGTGTTTTCATTATCCTTTGTTTCCAGGATGTTTTTTATTTCTTCTTTGATCTCTTTGGTAACCCACTCATTGTTTGGTATTATGCTATTCAGCCTCAAAGTGTTTGAATTTTTGTGATTGTTTTTATTGTAGTTGATTTCTAATTTAATGCCATTGTGATCTGAGAAGATGCTTGATATGATTTCAGTCTTCTTGAATATGGAGAGAGTTTGCCTGTGTCCCAATATGTGGTCTGTCTTTGAGAATGTCTCATGTGCACTTGAGAAGAATGCATAGTCTGTAGTTTTGGGGTAGAATGTTCTGAAGATGTCGATTAAGTCCATCTGATCTACTGAGTTGTTTAGCATTGCTGTTTCTTTGCTAATTTTTTTGTCTAGAGGATTTATGCAGTGATGTTAATGGGCTATTAAAGTCTCCTACTATAATTGTATTGTTGTTGATCTCTCCCCTGATATCTTCCAGAAGATTTTTTATGTTATTTGGGTGTTCCTGCATTGGGTGCATAAATGTTTACCAGAGTTATATCCTCTTGTTGTATCGATCCTTTTAGAATTATGAAGTGGCCTTTCTTGTCTCTTGTTATGGTCTTCACTTTGAGGTCTATTTTGTCAGATATAAGTATTGCTACCCCAGCTTTTTTTTTTCATTTCCATTTGACTGATAGATATTTTTTCATCCCTTCACTTTCGGTCTGTGTGAGTCCCTTGTTCTGAGGTGGGTCTCCTGTAGACATCATATATATGGGTCATGTTTTCTTATTCATTCAGTCACTCAATGTCTTTTGATTGGAGCATTTAATCCATATACGTTTAGTGTTATTATTGATAGGTACTTGTTTGTAGCCATTTCTGTTCTTTATGCCTGTTTTCCCTTCCTCCCTTTCTATTTCTTCTTTTTACAGCATTCCCTTTAGCATTTCTTGCATTTCTGGCTTGGTGTAATGATAAACTCCCTTAGCCTTTTTTTTCTGCGAAGTTCCTGATTTCCCCTTCAATTTTGAATGATAGCCTTGCTGGGTAGAGTATTCTTGGATTCAGTCCTTTGCTTTGCATCACTTTGTATACTTCATTCCATTTCCTTCTGGTTTGATGTGTTTCTGTTGAGAAATCATTTGATAATCTGATGGGGGATTCTTTGTAGGTAACTCTCTGTCTCTCTCTTGCAGCCTTTAAGATTCTCTCTTTGTCATTAACATTTGCCATTGCAATTCTGATGTGTCCTGGTGTGGGTCTTTTGGGGATTCATCTTGCTTGGGACTCTCTGTACTTGTGTGACTTTTTTCTTCCCCATATCAGACAAGTTTTCTGTCATTATTTCTTCAAATAGATTATCTAATCCTTGCTGTTCTTCTTGTCCTACTGGCACCCCTATTATATGTATGTTACTTCATTTCATGTTGTCCCAAAGCTCCCTTAGGCTCTCCTGCTTTTTAATTATTTTCTCCAGTTGGTGTTCAGATTGGGCTTGTTTCTCTACCTTATCTTCTAACTCACTAATTTGGTCCTCCACTTCTTCCAGTCTACTGTTGAAACCTTCCATAGCGTTTTTGATTGTAGCTTTATCACTTTTGATTTCTTCATGATTTTTGCATAAGTTGTTGATTTTCTTGTCCATCCAGTATATGAACTGTATGACCATTACACTGAATTCTTTTTCTGTCATATTGCATGTCTCTGTTTCACTTATTTCCTTTCTTGATGAATCCTCTTTTTCTTTCCTTTGAGGGTTGTTTCGTTGTCTCCCCATTCTAAGTATCACCAGAAGGTCCAAACTCCCAAGTTGTGGGGGCCCGAGCTGTGTGCAGTAGGAGCATCGTGCCACCCGAGTGTCACTGAAGAGCTCTGACACCGAGATGTGTGCTGCTGTGGGTCAGTAGGAGCCACGCATGCCGAGAATCAGAGTCACCTGCTCTCAGTGCTGCCTCGTGCACACACCTAGAATGAGTGCCCAACATGCACCGCACTGAGAAAGAGTCTGATAGCATGCTCCAGGAATCAGAGTCCCCATGTTTGAGCGCTGAGAATTGAGTATCGGAGTCTCTGTCACTTGGTGCCGCCTTGCATCAAAAATCAGGGTCCCTGTGCACACGTGCACCAAGAATTGGAGTCACTGGCGCTCAGAGAGTGCGCACTGAGAATCATTGTTCCCATGCACCCGCGATGAGAAACAATTCCTGCATGTGCGCGCTGAGTGTCAAGTCACTGTTGCTCAGTGTGGCCTCTCGCATAGAGAATCAGGGTCCCCGGTCTGCTTGGGGGTCGGATTGCACAGCCTGCCTGTGTTGCAGGAGGCCTGCTCGCGTGCTGCAGGAAATAGACTCCCAGTGTGCGCTCACCCAGAGTCAAATTCAGGTAGCACAGCCGCCCTCTGTCGATGGGAGGCCTGCTCGCGTGCTGCAGGAAACAGACTACACGTGTGTGCACACGGCCAGAGTCAAAGTCAAGTCGCACAGCCGCCCTGTGTTGGCAGGAGGTCTGCTAGCATGGCATGGGTCTAGCAGGTCCTATTCCGCTGCATTGGGCCGGCGGGGAGGGGGTTAGGCTCTGTAACTCACAGAAATCTGCGGACAGGATGTCTGGAGTCTTGGTGTCCGTGAGGCTGCTGCTGTGATAGCAGGTCTTTGTCCCGAGTGGCTGTAGGATCCTGGTTTGCATCTGAGGACACACTGGGTGGTGGTTAGGCTAGGATCCTAGTTGCTAGCAGTTTTGCCCTTCAAGATGGCGTGGTTTCTGTGTAAGCGCTGGCCACCCCGAGTGTTTGCAGTGGCAGTGGGGTTTTGCAGTCTAAGACTTCCTGATCCAGCAGCCCCCCGAAAACCCTGCAGGATCTAACTGTCTCTAGCTAAAACACACACACACCACACATGTCCACACACTCCTCTATTGCTCCTTCACTCTTTCACACACTCTCCCTCCCTGCCTTCTTGCCAGTCGCCATCTTTTCGGTCTCCCAACTGTTTTCTAACGTGGCTGTACAATTTTGCATTTCTATCAGCTCCATTTGCTTCAAATCCTCACCAACATGTGGAATGCATGTTAGCCATTATAGTGGGTTTGTAGGGATATCTTATTTAAAATTTATATTCCCCTGATAACTAGTGATGTTGAGCATCTTTTTATGTACTTAATTAATGGTTATTTGTGTATTTTCTTTAGTGAAATGTCTGTTCAAACCTTTTGTTCACTTCCTTAACTGTGTTGTTGTGTTCATACTGAGTTTTAAGGGTTTTTTAAAATACATTTTAGATTCAAATCCAAATATTTCCCGTCTGCTTGTCTCTTCCATTTTCTTCCAGTGTTTTTTAGAAGAGCAGGAATTTTAGTTTTAATGAAGTGTAATGTATCAGTTTTTCTTTTATAGTTTGTGCTTTTTATGTTCTAACTAGAGGCTCGGTGCATGAAATTCGTGCACCGAGTGTGTGGCCCTCAGCCCAGCCTGCACCCTCTCCAATCTGGGACCCCTCGAGGGATGTCCGACTGCCCGTTTAGGCCTGATCCCGGTAGAATCGGGCCTAAACAGGCAGTCGGACATCCCTCTCACAATCCAGGACTGCTGGCTCCCAACTGCTTGCCTTCCTGATTGCCCCTAACCGCTTCTGCCTGCCAGCCTGATCACCCCCTAACCACTCCCCTGCCAGCCTGATTGATGCCTAACTGCTCCCCTGCCAGCCTGTTTGCCTCTAACTGCCCTCCCCTGCAGGCCTGGTCATCGCTAACTGTCCTCCCCTGTAGGCCTGGTCACCCCTAACTGCCCTCCCCTGCAGGCCTGGTCCCCCCACAACTGCTCTCCCCTGCAGGCCTGGGTCCCCCACAACTGCCTTCCCTGCAGGCCCGGTTGCCCCCAACTTCCCTCCTCTGCTGGCCTGGTCACCCCTAACTGCCCTCTCCTGCAGGCTTGATCGCCCCCAACTGCCCTCCCTTGCAGGCCTGGTCCCTCCCAACTGCCCTCCCCTGCTGCCATCTTGTGGCAGCCATCTTGTGTCCACATGGGGGCAGCCATCTTTGACCACATGGGGACAGCCATCTTGTATGTTGGAGTGATGGTCAATTTGCATATTACTCTTTTATTAGATAGGATAGAGGCCTGGTGCACGGGTGGGGGCCAGCTGGTTTGCCCTGAAGGTGTCCCAGATCAAAGTGGGGGTTCCCTTGGGGTGTGGGGTGGCCTAGGCGAGGGGCCTGTTGTGGTTTGCAGGCCGGCCATGCCCCCTTGGTGACCCAAGCGGAGGCCCTGGTATCTGGGATTGATTTATCTTCTATAATTGAAACTTTGTAGCCTTGAGCAGAGCCAAGCCTCCTGCTTGCTCAGTGGCTGCAGCCATTTTTGTTGGGATTTATTTATCTTCTGTAATTGAAACTTTGTAGCCTTAAGCAGAGGCCAAGGCAGGCCAGGGCTGCGGGAGCTTGGCTTCTTCCATCGCCGGGGGCAACTCAAGCATCCTGCTCTCTCCAGCTCCATGGCTGCCGCCATTTTTGTTGGGATTTATTTATCTTCTGTAATTGAAACTTTGTAGCCTTGAGTGGAGGCCTGGGCTGGCCAGGGTGTGCAGAAAGCTTGGCTTCCTCCATTGCCGGGGAAACCCAAGCCTACTGCTCGCTCCTTGGCTGCAGCCATCTTGGTTGGGTTAATTTGCATACTTGCTCCTGATTGGCTGGTGGGCGTGGCTTGTGGGTGTAGCAGAGTGATGTTTAATTTGCATATTACTATTTTGTTAGATAGGATTAAGAATTCTTTGCCAAACCAAAGGTCACAAAGATTTTATTTTTTTCCCCTTTCTGAAAAATTGTAATTTTAACTCTTAAATTTATGCCTATGACTCTTTTAGAATTTATATTTATATATATTATGAAATAAAGGTTTTTGGTGTTTTGTTTTGTTTTTTTAATAAGAGGGGAAAGATGGCATGTGGGTGTCCAATTATTCTAGTACCATTTGTTGAAAAGACACTCTTTTCCCTCATTAAATTACCTTGATACTCTGTTAGAATTAATTAAATTTACATTTGTGGGTCTATTTCTGGAGTCTCTGTTCTGTCTGTTGCCTAATCTTATGTCAGGGCCACCTTGTCTCGATTACTGTGGTTTTATTATAAATCTTGACCTCAGTATAAGTTCTCTAACTTTGTTTTTCTTTTTTCAAATTGTTTTGGTTATCCTGGTAACTGCATTTCTTTCTTTTTTTTTTTTCCTTTTAATCTTTATTGTTGAAAGTATTACATAGGCCCTCCTTTTCCTCCCGTTAACTTCTTCCAGCCTGGTCCCATTCTCACCCCCCCTCCCCAAGCCCTCACCACCCATTGTCTGTGTCCACAGGTTATGCATCCTTTGCATTTCTATATAAATATTAGAATCAGCTTGTCAGTGATTGGGATTTTGATTGAGATTGTATTGAATCTATAGATCAGTTTGGGGAAATTGACTTAACAATTCTTAGTTCTTCAATCCATGAACATAGTATACCTCCATTTATTTAATTTTTCTGTGAATTTCTTCAACAGTGTTTCATAATTTTTAGTGTATAGGTCTTGTACATATCTAGTTGTTTATTTCTAAATTCATGTTTAATTTTATTATAATTGTGTTTTTTACCTCATTGCCTCCAGGCTATGCCTCCAGAGGGAATGCTTTCAGTAGTCTTAACCATTAAGTGTTCTACCATTAAGTGTGGTGTTAACTGTGTGTTTTCATAGATGTCCTTTGTCTAATTGAGGAAGTTTCCTTGTGTCCCTAGTTTGCTGAGACTTTGTGTTATTAATGTTCTTAAATATAAATTGTGATTTGGGGCTTATTTGTTTAGATACATGTACAGAAGCAAAGAGCTTATTCGAAGTAAGAGAGAGAGTATTCGAAAGTTGAAGGAGGAAATGAAAGTCCTGCAGCAAAAACTGGAAAGGTAAGTTATGGACACCTCTGTGCTTATAAATGTAGGAGTAGAACATTAAAATCAGATAACTTGTTTATCTTTAAAAACTAGAGGCCCAGTGCATGAATTCGTGCACAGGTGGGGTCCCTCGGCCAGGCGGCATTCAGGGCTGTCTCACCCAGTCCCAATCAGGGCTGGCTGGCTCGGGGAAGGGACTGCAGGAGTTTGGCCAGCCCCAGGAGGTTGGCTGTGGGGGCACACTGACCACCAGGGGGCAGCTTCTGCATTGAGCCTCTGCCCTCTGGTGGTCAGTGCACAACATAGCAACACGTCATTTGGTTGACTGGTTGTAATGGTCACTTGGGCTTTTATATATATAGATAGATTAATTCAGAGTTCAAGTATTAACTAGTGTATTTTATAAAGTAATATTTATTTTTCTAAGGGTGAAGCATATTTCAAGATAAACTAATAGTATCCATGGGCAAACAGTAGTCCCAGGGAACTTAAGTGACCCTTAGCCACACAGTTATTGGCAGTGTATTTAGAGGACCAACATTCTGATTTTATAGCCCTTTCCTTTTCCACTGTCCTTGCCGTCTTTTTCATAAACACAAGAGAGGTAATGTCATAGTGCTCCTTTCCCATTGTCTTGGGAAAACAGTTTCTGAATGTCTGGGGAAGGTAAAAACAAAAAACAATTCTGCTCTACCTAGAGTAGGGCTAACTGATTTAAAAGGGCTATTTCTGACAGGTACAAAGTCCTTTGTCTTATAGAGGATTCAGTCCCTTTTCTTTGTTTACATTATTTCTGTGGAATCACTCCTATGACTTCCTAAGGGGGAGTCAATGTAATTTCTTTCTAGTCAAGATAGAGCCCATTGTTTTTGCATTTCAGAAAGAATCTCATACAATGTTAGTGGCTTTCCCCCCTTTATCTGCTTAACAATTTTGCTGCTATCATCACCCCATCTCTACCCACTCTATTGCTAGGTCATTAATTTTCCTGAGAGGCAACACTGCATATCCTCTAATGTGGTTGACTTTGATTGCTCTGTACATATTTTCCTCTAGTGTTTTCATTTTATAATGTCCTTCTAAATATAGAAACAGACAATTTTCCTTCTTCCTAGTTCTATACCCCTTTCTTCCCCCTACCTCTCACTTTATTCAGAGAAGAAAAACATGAAGTGACTCTATCCTTTGTAAATAGAATCCCAGAACTACAGAGTTTACCTGTATCAATTGGTCAACTTAATTATTGTACCATTTAAACTTTGTCTACTATAGTGAACTGTAGAATTTATTAAAGTAAATTTCTTTAATGACTCTAACATATGATAGTAATGGCAGAATATTGGGTATTATTAAAATAATTTGATATTTTGGTTACATATTTCTGGTATTTATATTTACTAATCCCAAAGAAATCTTTAATAATTTATGCCTGGCCTATGCTGTTTTTGAGTGTATAAATAATAGGGTACTTAGGACTCTGCAAAAAAAAGATTTGCTAGTTTTCTTAAACTCTGACCTTTATCAATATCTACTTACCATTTCCAGCTTTCTTTCATTTTTTCCTAATAATTGCCAAGTGGTTGATCTATAGGGCAGCAAAGAAAAAAAACGTGGGTACTAGTTCACCAGCATTTTTTTCAGATTTGAGTACTGGTAATATCTCTATTTTCCTTTAAGAAACAGCATTTACTTTTATGTCCAGAGCCTAAATGTGATATGATATCAACAGAAAACATAACTGGCATGACTTTGGTTAGGAGCCCATTTGTTATATTTTCTGCCAGGTATAAAAGTTTAGATTGTTACGAATTTTTACTTTTGTAGTTAGAGATTTTTTGCCCTACAGGTTGTTTGAATAATGTGTTAAATATCGTGTAGTGTTTAGAAATAGCCTTTCCATCAACTCTTCACACCACAACAGATCTTTTGTCAGCAAGCCTCAAAATATAAGACAGACATGGCCAATAGAGTACCATTGTCTTTGCCTCTTAGGTATGTGAAGTATGGCTCGGGCCCAGCTCGGTTCCCACTCCCTGACATGTTGAAATACGTTATTGAATTTGCTAGTACAAAACCTGCCTCAGAAAGCTCTACGTCTCAGAGTGACACAAGCATGACATCACCACTTTCTCCAGTGCATTGCCCGGTGTCTGACCTGACATCCAAGGAAAGGTAATGAAAAAAGTTTTATTAGTATACGTATATATATATTTGGTTTATATGTACTGTGCACCTTCTTTCTATCTGATTAACACCCCATATGACTTGAGGTCTTGAGCTCTTTGTCTTAAAGGGAAGGATTTTGCCAACTGTCCCTTGAGAGAATGTTCCTAATTCCCACCAGTGCACTCACCTGCCCATAGGAGGGTTGGGGTTATTTCAGAGCTTCCTGAACTGTCTTGGGATAGTGTTCGTTTTGTACCAGGGCTGCCTTGTTTTGGGCTAGCTGCCAACGATCTTTCTAAGAGGAAACTTCAGCCCTGCTCCTCCAAACATCTTATTCTTGCTGCTGAAAATATGCATGACTAAGTAAACATTAAGAAAAGAGATTTATTCATAAATAGAAAACTAACACATGAAAAGACTGGCTTGCAGTTGAAGAGGATGGCCTAGAGGGGTTTATCTAGGGAAGGAACAGGGAGATCAAAGCTCAGGAGCCCTTTGATTCTGCTCTGGCCCAGCCACATGCAACAACCTTTGTAACCTGGAGAAACCATTAGGGTCAGCTCAGATTAAACTTGATGTGTGCCTTAACTGTTAAAACAAAACACTAGAACCTGCTTAAAAAGGTTAGATTTTTGTTTTTTTGTTTATTTGTTTTAAATATTTATTTATTGATTTCAGAGCAGAAGGGAGAGGGAGAGAGAGAGAGAGAGAGAAACATCAATGATGAGAGAGAATCATTGATTGGTTGCCTCCTGCATGCCCCACAGTGGGGATCGAGCCCGCAACCCGGGCATGTACCCTGACCGGGAATTGAACCGTGACCTCCTGGTTCATAGGTCTATGCTCAACCACTGAGCCATGCCAGTCAGGCTAGATTTTTTTTTTTTTTTAAAGAAAGATCAGGTCTTTACTGCAAGATCAAACATCACACAGCAGCAGTTCCTTCAGTACATTGCAAAGCACTTCTCAGGGCCAGGGCCCCACACTGTAGTTTATTGCATAAAATGACATCTTAAAGGTAGTGTGGCCACTGTTGAGGTTCACATCAGCTTTCCATTAAAAGCATCAGCACTTTTGGTGATGGGGAGAGGGTCAGCTCTAATGCTGGTATTCTCAGGGGGGGAGAGGGCAGGGATGAGGTGGACTTAAGTGAGTGCCTCCAGGGCCTCACTCCTGCCATCTCCTGGGGCACTTTCTGGAATATAGAATATACTCACAGGGCCAAAGAAACAAGGCCAGGTTCAGGCAGCACTGCCCACCCCAGGCCAGGCTCCTGCCCACTCAGGAATCTGGGGCAGTTCAGGCTCCGATGAGGCTGTGTTTGTGGTGGAGCATTAATGCCATTGTGTGTATATGTGGCAGGTAGGATGGGGATAAGGAGTTATCTTTGATTTTCTTTCTTTCACACAACACATCAAATCCATCAGCAAATCCTATTGGTATATCCAGGATCTTTTCACTTCTCACCACCTGTATCCCTCATGGGTTCAGTCCACCAACATCCATGGTCTCCTTATGGCAGTGGCCTCCTAATTGGTCTCTCGCACCCTGTAGTCCTTCAACATGTGAGCCAGGATGACTCCCCCATTTAAAATAGGTCTGAATGTCTCTCTGCCTAAAACCTTGGAGGGGCTGCTATCTCCCTCAGCACAAAAGTCAGTGTCCTTTCTGCGGCCCACAGGCCCTCCATCACTCTGACCCTTATTTCTGGCTGCCTCTTCTCAACTCCTCTGGTCTCTGCTATTTCCTGGATGCCTCAAATATGTTCCCATGGCAGGGTCTTCGCATTTTGTCTTTCTGGTTGAACCACAGAGCTCGCCTCATGGCTTCCTCTCTCACATCCGATGTTACCTGGTTTGTGGGACTCCCTTGGCCATCCTATATGAAGCAGTACACTCCCCAACGTAGCACTCCCAGATTTATTGTTCTCTGTAGTAGTTAGGATCACCTGCTCATGCCGTATGTTTACTCTTTAATATAAGTCCCATGAAGCCAGGGACTTTGCTTTGTTTCCTGCTGTGTCCCGAGCACCTGGCACAGCACAGGTGCTCAACAAATATTTGCTGAATGAGTGAGTGGGTGCCCATGTACCACACACTGCACAATGCTCCCTGCTCCTGGGGGTCTGCCACCAACTAGGAGATCCAAAGGACACACAGTTCTGTCTCCTAGCCTGGACCAGCCTTGGGGATTCCAAACCATTGTAGAGGGCCTGCCTCCTCCTCCTCAGGGATCCTGACGACCCAGGCACAAAGCACACCTTCCGCAGCATAATTACCACCATCCCATGGCCTGACATAAACACCTAAAAGGAGCCAGCATGGAGTCCAGGCCTCTGCCCATGCTCCCAGGCCAGAATTCTGGACTGGGTCACTGCAAACAGAAAATGAGAGAAAGAGACTGAGTTTTGGGGCACACTTTTTTGTTTGTTTGAAAGAAGAAGCCATTTATGAGGATTACAGACAAATTACATTATGGTTGTTTAACCTGTTCTGGATTTCCCCAGGTGGGGGATGGGGTGGAGATCAAACTGGCTTCATTGCAAACAGCACATGGCGGACACTAAACCAACAGCTGAAAAATACACTATTTGAGATAGAGGCCTTGGGAAGGAGCACTTGAAACTCCGGCCTTCAACAGGCAGGCCTTGCTCTGGGCCACAGACAGTATCAAGAGTTCTGTATAAAAAGTTTTATGGGGCGGTTTCAGGGAAAGTATTTTCCATTTCAATATATGAAACAGTATTTTTGCACTCTGGGCAGTTTTGGGCATTACTTTATTAAGATTGTGTGAGAAAATATAGAACTTTTCAGCAAGGGTGCTCCTTACTACATTTTGGGACAAGAGTTTCCTTGTGAGAAGACAGCACCCAGTTGGTAATGGAGAAGAGGCCCTCAGAGCCACTGGAACCTTGCAGACTCCTGAGTGCACCCCCTGGGGTTCTAATGCTCCCGCCCGGCTTTTCCTGCCTCCTGGAGAAGGCACACAGCTTTATGTAAGGCCCCCTTGATGGAGCTTCTTCTCTGGCTTTGAGAAAAATGCCTGAGGAGACCAGGCCTGGACTCCCAAGCCCCTCTGGATGAAGCTATGCAGCGATCTGAAGGACCCCCTGGATGAAGCTATGGAGTGATCTGAAGGACCCCCTGGAAGAGGCTACGGAGTGATCTGAAGGACCCCCTTGTAGAGGCTATGCAGCGATCTGAAGGACCCCCTAGATGAAGCTATGCAGTGACCTGAAGGATCCCCTGGATGAAGCTATGGAGTGATCTGAAGGACCCCCTGGAAGAAGCTATGCAGCAATCTGAAGGACCCCCTGGGGTTGTTCCTGGGGAGGCCTGGAGAGTCATCTGGTGAGATCCAGTTCTTGCTTTTGGGACGGGTGAGTGAGGAAGCCCCGAGGCTCAGCCCAGCTCTGTCACCTGCTGGCCCTCCCTTGCCGCCTATGCTCACAGCACTAGAGGGTTTGGGTCTGAAGTGCTTCTGAGTGACAGCTTGTGCAGTGCCCAGGTGCTACAGGCCCAGGATGCCAGGTGCCTGGGAAAGTGGCTCCTGCTTGTGGCCACCGTCTTGAGTTTGAGAGGCTGCTTGGGCAGGGCGGGGCTCTGCAGGCACATTGAAGTGCGAGTGTGTGCTGGTTGGTGTCAGGCATAGGTGGAGGGTAGAGAAGGCCTGCAGTGTGGGAATCTCTGTCCCTGGGCTCAGTCCATTAGTTGGCACCGAGTTTACTTGGGCTTGTTGAACTCCGACAACACCTCCTGCAGAGATGAATTTGAATCATCAGCATTTGCTGTTCCCAGGTCTGAGTCATAGGACATGGGCTCCTCAGAAGGATTTGGGCTCTTCGCACCATTTTCTGAGTAGGCAGCTATCGGAGTCTAGGCTGTAGGATAGTTGGGAGGAACTGGTGTGTCCAGGCTGAGGAAGGAGGCAGTGAGCTGTCTGTTCCATTGGATCTTATGGCCCAAGTGCTGGCCTTCCATGTCCTCTGAGCCTGAGGAAAGGGAAATGGAATCCAGAGACTCCTTCCTCTGTACCAGAGGTGGTGACAGGGTCAAGCTTCAAGAGTGGGTGAGCGTCCTCTTCTTTAAGGTTGTGGACTTGTAAGGTAAGGGTGTTAGTCCCTGCAGGAAGCTGAGAAACTCGCCCTCCTTGGGGTTTCCAGGCAGGGTGGTGGGCTGGTATTATTCACACTTGCAGGTAGCACTCCATCAGGCCATCCTTGAGGGGTGGCCGCAGCCAGGCCCGGTGGCTGCCCACATCCCTGCTCCAGTTCTGAGATGCTCTGTCTGTGGGTGGCAGCTTTTAGGAGGGCCAGAAGACAGGCTGAGGCAGGGGCTTCTGGTGGGCACTGACTCACACACTGGCTTCAGTTCAAAAGTGCTTGGCGTGCAAGCCGTGGATAACCATGCCTCCAGGGTGCTGCATGTGGTGTTGGCATCTCTTTGCTGGTGAACATGGTGTCCCAGGACACGTACTGCTGCTGCAATGCCTTCACGGAGCCCACTAGATGCTGCTTGATGACTTGGGTGGCAGCCCAGGGTCCAGTCCATTCTCCACCACAGAGCATTTCCACTCATGCAGCAGCTCCCAAGGAGAACCTCATACACCTGCAAGGGGAGCAGTGGGGGGTGGGGGGCTCTTGTCATGGCAGCCAGAAGCTCCCACCCAACCCTGTGGCCTTCTGGTTACTGACTAAAAAAGGTTAGGTTTTTATGTTTAAAAAAATCTCACCCAACTCCCCCCCATATTAATAACTAAAGGCCCCATGCACAAAATTCGTGCACGGCGGGGGTGGGGGTCCCTCAGCCCAACCTGCACCCTCTCTAATGCGGGAGTCCTCAGGGGATGTCCTACTGATGGCTTAGGCCTGTTCCCTCTGCATGAGGCGACCTGGTGGATCAGGGGAAGGCACTGCTCCCATCACCCTGCTGCTGCTGCCGTTGCCGGCGGCCGCAGCTGCCAAGGTGTTTTCATCAACACAGACTCCAGTCCCTTCACCACAAAAAAAAATGACAACTTTCTTTAGGCATTTTCAAGATGTCTCTTTCATAGGATATGACATTTCTTTCTTTTTTTATTCTCACCTGAGGATATTTTTCCATTGCTTTTTAGAGAGCGTAAAAGAGAGAGGGAAAGACAGAGAGAAACATCAATGTGAGAGAGACACTTTGATTGGTTGCCTCCTGCATGAGCCCTGACCTGGGTCCCGGCCAGGGAGGAGCCTGCAACCTAGGTACATGTCCTTGACCAGAATCTAACCCGGACCTTGTGGTCAGCAGGCCAAGGCTCTATCCACTGAGGCAAATCAGCTAGGGTAGGATAGAACATTTCTTAGCCCCTCCAGCAGCGGACCTTTTTTCCTCCAGGAATGAGGTGAAAAAAACCTAGATCACCTTCTTGGATTCTTATTACCAAGAAAACTGCGAGTGGCGTATGGGGAGCTTAGCCAATGAGCCAATGAGCGGTCAGAAAAGGTGTTTCTTCTGCAGCTCACGTGCAGAGGCAGAACTGCCGGTGCGCTGCAGCTGGCAGGCCCTGTTCTCTGCGGGCCTGCGCCATCCGTGGCTTGCCTCACCATGCACACAGTCCCCTCCCGCCCACCTGCACACGCATCCTCCTCCTGAGCGGTCGTGACGTTATGGCGTCCCAGACAATTTGCATATTACCTCTCTCTCTCTCTCTCTCTCTCTCTCTCTCTCTCTCTCTCTCTCTCTATCGATACATATATATATATATATATAGTATTCATCCTTGTATGCATAGTAGTGAGTATCTCTAAGGGTGGCACGAGTCAAGGGATGGAGGAGTCTTTTACCTTTTATACTCTACCTGTGTGTTTGGTGTTTTCTAGAATGGTTTCATGTTCTTTATTAAATAATTGTTTTAAATTTCAAAAAGCAGTTGGGCAGTCTATTTAAACACATACAGTAATATTGCCTACTGTGTGTATTAGATTTTATTATTAATTTTTTAAGATATATTTTTATTGATTTCAGAGAGGAAGGGAAAGGGAGAGAGAGATAGAAACATCAATGATGAAAGAGAATCACCGATTGGCTGCCTCCTGCATGCCCCCCATGGGGAATCGAGCCCACAACTTGGGCATGTGCCCTTGACCAGAATCGAACCTGACCCTCCAGTCCACAGGCCAATACTCCATCCACTGAGCCAAACCAGCTAGGGCTATGTGTATTAGATTTTAAAGTTACTCTGTGTGTGTGCTCCCTTCTGAGATTGAGATAATCTGCTTTCTTGCTTATATTGGAGTATTTTTCCATATATATGGGTCCTTGGGGAAGAAGTTTTCTCCATTATTTTGTTTGTGAGAAAGAGCAGGTGGGAAGAGTAGGGAGTGAGGGTTTCTTTAAGGCAAAGTCACAGGAAGTTTATGTTCTTCAGTTTTGATGTGAAGTAGAAACCTAATTTAGAAGCTTAGTTTATATTCCTGCTGGTTTGTGTGTAGTTTGACATTAGTTAATTAGTAGCTATATTACCATTTACTTTACATACTTTATTCTCAGCTAGTTCAGGGCAATGGTGTAAAGAAGTTAACATTTATATTTAGAGCTGAGTATTAGATTGCTTACCTGGTATTTAGCTAAAGTGTGGTAGAGCTGGGATTGTCTGCCTTTCAGTCCAGCCCCCGTTCTTCTCCAGGGTGTTACCTAGTTTGTATTCCTGTGACTTGGATGTTCAGCTGATATTTCATTTTTCTTGCTCTGTATATTGTGTTCCTGGGTTTGTCTATCTATCCCACTTTAATTGGTTTAATCTTGGGAACTCTATAGTTGATTCCTTGATTTTTCCAGGCCCAGTCTTTCCTTCTCCGTGCTCTCTCTCCTCTCTTCTTCATGAGAATGCAGTATAACAAGAGGTGAGAGAGCATGAGCCATAGACTCAGGTAGGTCTGGGCTTAATAGCTCTCTATCGCTTACTAGCTGAGCGAACTTGGGCAAGTTGCTTAATTTTTCCAAACCTTAGATTTGTAATTGTTTAATAGGGATAGTATCTGTATAGTAATAATATCTGTCTCATAAGCATATTGTGTTAAATGAGACTATATCTGTACAGGAAAGATTCAGCTCTGCACCTGTGCGGAGTGAATACTCACCAACTTACAGTGGTGCTTTTCCACATAGCAGCTTGCTTTCAAGGCATGTTTTGGAAGTTATCATATGAGCATGATGTGTCTTCTTTCAGCACAAGTAAAGAAAGCTCTTCTCAGGACGTTGGAAGCACCTTTTCTGAAGACTGTCTACACAAGTCTACGACAGTGACTACGCCACTGGCATCTTCCAGGTCTCCTGTGTCAATGCCTGCACACCCGGCTCCCCGAGCAGTCACCGAGGAGGAAATCAACTTCGTTAAGACCTGTCTTCAAAGGTGGAGGAGTGAAATTGAACAGGATATACAAGGTTGGCTCTTCTAAAACTTGTCAAACAGCTATTCTTTGCCTTCTCTGTTCATTTGAGTATTTGGAAGTTTGGCACCGTGAGTACACTTGCTGCTATTGCCTTATATACTATTGAATTTTGCCGTATATGCTGTTAAATTTTGGCATGGGGATTGTGACTTCTTTTGTTCCCTGTGAGATTGGATCACATACTTCCATTATATCGCTGTGGAAAGACACCTCCTAGATTCCCTCCTCAACATTTCTGGGCTTCCTGGGCAGCTCATTTGCTCATATCCTCTTTGGTTGGGATTTTTCTATATGGCCTCCTGGTCATGTTGCTCAGATTTTTCTTCCCCTTACTTTCTCCTTTTATCTGGAGAGCAAAAAATAAAAATAAAAATTCAGATTCCTTCTAGGTTCTTATTCACAGAAATTTAGCTCTCTCTTGCTCTGCCACCTTCTTTCAGGTATTATCGCTCGGACATTTGCACCCAAGTGACCCATTAAGGTCTTTCTCTGAGTAGGCTGTTTCTTCTTTAAGAAATATTGGTGCCAATTATAAGAGATGATTTTTAAAATCTTAATGTCATTATATCAAACTAACAGTTTTCATAACCTGAAGCACTAGCTGCTTTAAGACAGTCTTCCTTCGTGGCTTATCAAGTGGAGTTGAAGTCATCGGAACCCTGGCACAGACAAGCAGTGCTCATTGCTTAGTTGAAGCAGCCTCTGTGATGTGGAGTGAAATCATCTTAACTAAGTCTTCTCTTTTAACAGATTTAAAGAACTGTATTGCAAGCACTACCTATACTATTGAGCAGATGTACTGTGATCCTCTCCTTCGCCAGGTAGAATGAATTGTTGGGAAAGTAGTCAAGCATGTTCTAGTGGTGCTACTGGAAGACACAAAAAGGAAACTGGATGGCTTTCTTTGAAACTCAATGAGAACCACCTGAGATAATAAGAATAAACTTAGGAAAGAAATTAGTAGTGTTCTGTTATTTTTAGGCTAAAAAAAAAATAAATGTATCTTCTGCCACCAGTAGAACTCAAAATATATTTGTTTTGATTCTGCTACGTGTTGCTTTTTGATACATTAGAAAGGCCTGCTGTCAGATATTAATAAAAGTTGTCATGCCCTAGTAATTTAAGTAGTACAGTGGGGAAACCTGAACTAGGGACCTGTTACTTGTCCTTTTCACAGTACTGGAGTCCTTTGTTTACCTGCATGCTTCTCCAATGACTCTAAAAGGGAGGTAGGCGGGCAGTTCTCATTGTCCACATAATTTTTTGTTTAGAATGACATTCTGGGCATAAAGGGGAGAGAGGTTCCAGTCAGGGGCATGGCCTCTTAGTGGCTTCTGGGTCAGTGGCCAAAAGAGAGGAGCTGTCTCCAGGGTTGCATGGAGGCATGGTTCTGTTGCGTGGCGGGAATGCATCATGTAAATCTTGGTTTTCCCCATTTTCTCTTTTGTATTATTTCAAAAATTTCTCCACCAGTAAAAAACATGTCAAGGTACTGATTAAATGTAAGTTTAACTTGAGTCTGTGGCCGACTTTACTTTTCCCCATCAGTAGTTAGTTACTTGGCATTTAAGCATTGCTTTATGTTCTGCATATTGTGAAAAGAAATGCCTTTCAGGTATGGAAACTAATAAGTGTGTAGTTGAAAGGGTCTTCACCCCAGATGGGTGAACAGTTTCAAGAGGAAATATAGGGACCATATGACTGATTCATAATGAAATATGCTAACTTAAATGTTGGTGCCAAATACAATAGACAGAGAACAAGATGGCTGCTAAACTAGCTGTAGGTCCCAAACGTGGTAAGCATTTTCTCAGCATAATGGTCAGGGTAATTCTGTTTTTAGATAAACTGTGTTTGGAATTGGGGAATAAATAGGTCTGGGTTATCTTTGGTTTTAGATCTATAATCATAAGACTTTAGAGTTAAATGAGGTCTCAGAGGAGGTTATCTAGTTCAATTGTCTGGTTTTAAAGATTTGGGAACTGAAACATAATTGGTAGATTCCAAGGCTGTGTTTTTGTTAGTTCATCTTGAATCACCAAGATGTCTCGATGTGAACAAACATATGTATACCTTTCTTATGTCTGATAGTTAGGAATAATCTTGGATTTTAGTAACCTAAGCTTTGTCCAATTACTGCATCTCACTCAGAAATGTGCTTTCTGGTTTGTAGGTGCCTTATCGCCTGCATGCAGTGCTTGTTCATGAAGGACAAGCAAACGCTGGACACTACTGGGCCTATATCTATAATCAGCCCCGGCAGGTCTGGCTCAAGTACAATGACATCTCTGTGACCGAATCTTCCTGGGAAGAACTTGAAAGAGATTCCTACGGAGGCCTGAGAAATGTCAGTGCTTACTGTCTGATGTACATTAACGATAAGCTACCCCACTTTAATGCAGGTAAAAATATCTTCACAGGAGCCAGTAATGGGGGAAATCTGTACTGCTCAGGGAAGGGGGCACATTCTTTATAGTTTAAAATAATTTTAACCTAGAATTTATCATGAAGTAATAATGCATTTTTAAAAATACAAACATTACAAAAGAGAAAGAGGAAAAATAAGTTTGCTCCCCGGCTTCTATCCTTGAGCCCAACAAGTATCAGTTGTCAGGTTTCTTCTGCTGTGTTCAGAAACTGCTCTGTGCAGCTACTACGTTTTCTTATCGACATCTCCTCCATCCAAATGGGATATTTTCCTTTTTGTTTTGCATCCTTTTATTGTGTATCTTAGTAACCTTTATATTTTCATAAATAAAATTTACTCATTATTTTATTTTAATCCTCACCTGAGAATATGTGGTTGTTTTTTTTTAATTTTATTTATTTATTTTTTTTAGAGAGAGAGAAACATCAATTGATTGCCTCCTGTTACGTACCTGCAACCTGGATATGTGCCCTCACCGGGAATCAAACCTGCAACCTTTTTTGGTGTCCAGGATGCTGTTCCAACTGAGTCACCCGACCAGGGCTCTTTCTTTCTTTTTAACCCCATAATCATTCCATTGCATGGAAAATATATATATATATATATATATATATATATATATATATATATATATATATATATATATATATATAATTTATTAAAACCAGCCTCCCATTGATAGACTTTTAAGTTTTCTCTAGTTTTTTCCTTTTTTAGTAACATTTTGTATACATTTTTTAAATGTTTTTATTGATTTTAGAGAGAGAGGAAGAGAGAGGGGAAGAGAGATAGAAACATCGATGCATCCCCATTGATGCTATGAGCAGTCATGCTTATAATTTATATTGGTGCTTTATTCCCTACAGCATGCTTTCAATTTTTATTTCTCTAATAATTTATAACTCTAAAAGGAAGGTAGGCAGGGTAGGAATTCTTATTGCCCACATTTTCCAGCTGAGGTTCTTTAGTTGTCCAGTAAATAAATGGCAGGCCCACGATTCAAATCCAGTTCCGACTCCATATTCTGTGCTGTTTTCCATGTACATTATTCTCTCTTCCTGTCACATCTTCTCTGAGAGGTCTTATGGCCAGCATTTCACAGCTAAGACCATAGGAGGCTTTTTATTTCAGTACGCACACTTGACTGTGTTGCATAGGTAAGAACACATGTCAGCATTGTGTCCAGGCAGCAGGTTGTCTTTCTGATTTGCTAATGTGATTGGGGGAGGTGGGGGAGGAATGAGCACCTCACAGTAATTGATCTTCATAATTGTATATTTGCAGTGTGAAAGCAGGGACAGCTGCTTGTGGGAGTTACTGTACAAATGGCTATACTGTGGTTGGTATATAGGAGCCTTGATATATATGGCTCAGGCAATTGGTAATAGGAGCCTCTGTATTACACATATGGCTCATTTTTACATTCTAGAAGTAAACAAGTGGAAACTGTCATTTGCTTAGTGAAAAGACTAGTTGATGGCAACCAATAAGTGGATGTGTTGTTCTCTAGGGGGTTTTGGTTTTGTTTTGGTCAAAACAAAAAAGGTTTAGAAATGAAATATAATATGTCCTTGATATCCTGCCTTCTTTTTTTTTTTTTTTTTTTTGGTTAATCCTCACCCAAGAATATTTTTTCCATTGATTTTTAGAGAGAGTTCAAGGGAAGGGGAGAGAGAGAGAGAAACATAGATGTAAGAGATTGGTTGCCTCCCGCATGTGTCCCACCCAGGACCAAGCCTGCAACTGAGGTATGTGCTCTTGACGGGAGTCTAACCTGCGGCCCTTCAGTTTGTGGGCCAACGCTCTAACCACTGAGCAAACCTTCTAGGGCTATCCTGCCATTTTTCATCATAGCTTTTAATGACCCAGGTATTATTGACCATCTATTATATCAAATTGCTTTCTGATAGCACTTAATTGCATGAAACTCGAGACAGCATAAATGTATTGGAATTCATCTCTAACCATCTTGAGATAGATATTCTTATCAATAATAGATGCAGTGGTTATAGTGATAAAATTATTTTGTTTGAAATTTCCATTGGATCTAATGATTTTTCTGAATTTCTAGGAAATGTTTGGTTCATTCTTACTATTTTACCATTGATTGGCCTGTATTCCAAATCCTTACATTCATTCATTCCTTCATTTAACAGATAGTTCAATATGTGCCTACTTACTAATATGCCAGGCTCTGTTATTGATGTGCTCTGACTGTTGGCCTTATATTGTCAATACTTCTGATGGATTATGTAAGTGTGTATGTATTTTTCATTAGGAAAGACCGTTTGATTTCTCCATCTTTGTTCTTTCTCAGAGGCAGCCCCAAATGAATCAGATCAGATGTTAGGAGAATTGGAAGCCTTATCTGTTGAACTTAAGCATTATATTCAGGAAGATAATTGGAGATTTGAACAGGAAGTAGAGGAGTGGGAAGAAGAGCAGTCTTGCAAAATTCCTCAAATGGAATCTTGTACCAACTCAACATCACAGGATTTCTCTACACCACAAGGTATTCAAGAAGGGCAGTGTGCCAGCGATAGTATTATTCACATTGCCCTCCTTCAGCCAGCCCTGTGCACGTCACCTGATGGAGTGGTGCCCCCATGTGCAACTGTAATACATTTCAAATAGAGTTGGTATTGCACAACCTGATGGGATAACTTGTGGTTCAGAACGTGATTTCTGATGAGTAGGAGTAATAGCAGAAAGACTAGCTACCTGTACTTTTACTCTGTTTAGTTTTGCTTATTTCCCAGGTTGTAAGAGGAATTATGGTGGGATTAATAGGTGGATTTTATGAAAACAATTCTCCAAAGGTGATCTTCCATCAGGTCAAATACATGGTCATGGAAGGAAACTAGATTTTGGGTGGGGAACATGCAATAGAGTACACAGATGTTGAATTATAATCTTGTACACCTAAAATTTTATAATGTTATTAGCCAATGTTATGCCTATAAATTTAATAAAAAAAAGAATTTGGAACAGCATTAATTGTAATGCTGTATGCAAATGTAAATGTGTCAAACCTCAAGAACTTTAATATATATATATGCATATGTGTGTGTGTGTGTGTGTGTGTGTATATATATATATATATATATATATATATATATATATATAAATTTATTTTTTTTTAAAGTCCATCTTCCTAACAGATGTTGTTTGTAGGAAACCTTGGCATAAAGGCATCTGACCAAGTCAGGAGGAGCACGTTAAATTTTACAGGATCATCAGTGGTTTTGCTGAAGTAGCCATTCCTTGTGGTCACAGTTTCTAGGGGAAGCTTGCATAGATTTTTTTTAAAGGTTTGTTAGAAAGGTTGTACATTCAACTTTGTGTCCATCCTGCTTGCCTTTAGAGAGCCTTCTAGACATTATGTATCATCAGACGCTAATTTCTGTGTCCATCTCTTTATCAGAGCCTTCAGGAGCCTCTGCCCATGGGGTTCGCTGCTTGTCGGCTGAGCATGCTGTGATTGTCAAGGAGCAGACCGCCCAGGCCATTGCAAACACCGCACATGCCTATGAGAAGAGTGGTGTCGAAGCAGCCTTGAGTGAGGTGAGAATGACTGAGGGAGTCCCAATTCAAGAGGGACGGGCTTTCAGCAGTAATTTCCATAGTTCTCTCACATTTCTGTGATTCTATGTTTTTGCTGCATTTAACCAGTCCCTCTTTATTTCTCCTTTTTTTTCTACTCATTTTCTCCATTCTGCTGCCGCAGCTTAAGGAAGCTGAACCCAAGAAACCCTTGCCCCCGGAAACAGACTTTGCAGAGCAGTCAGAGCAGCCCCCAGAGGCTCACGATGCAGACTCTGCTGCCCCGCCTCATTCTGAGGTGTCTGAAGTCGAGATTCCCAGTGTGGGGAGGATTCTGGTTAGAGCTGATGCAGACGGATATGATGAGGAGGTACAGAGCCAAGTGCAGGGTTGAGCTACTTGTTGTCAGTCTTACCCCCTCTCATGTCACTGCATGTGCTTGAAGGGGTTCGGCGATGGGTAACATTTTCTTTTTGAAACAAATGACGCGAGGCCTAGCAGGTTTGACCTTAGTTACTGTTTTTAACAAGATAGCCTTGTTCCCACTGTGCACTGCTCCCAGTATATATCTACCCAGGTGTATATTTATGGGGCCACTGCAGAGTTTAGATGGCTCAGAATGATAGAATTTAGTCCTTTATTTGGTATTAGGACAAAAACTGCCTTTTATGTGTTTGTCTTTGGTAGTATTAGTTAATTGTTTTTCCTCCACGTGTAAAATTTCCAGAGGTATAGTGAGCCAAACAAATGTAAATTGGAATTGTTTTTAATTCTAAAGCTCTGGGAAGAAGCTGTAGAATCCCACGTGATTGAGGTGCTCCTTACAGTTGTCACTGCACATAAACTATCATGAATCCTGCCCCTTAGATTTGTTTTTTCCTGTGAGATATAGTTTTAAATTATTGAAAGGTTTTCATTTTATAAAGTCATATTTGTGTATCCCCTAGTTTCCAGACTATTTTAAATGCCCTGTTCATCCTAGTAAAAGTCTAACATATTTGTGTGTTTAGGACATACACCCAAACTACAGAACTAAATTGGAATTCTCACCTCAGACACTTCCTCACTGATAGCTCTAACTCAACTTGATTCTTGGGCAGTGCCATAACAGATAGTTTTAGACATACATATTTAGTCATTTGTGCATTACAGAGAATGCACAGAAATAGCTTGTCTTGGGTTGTGCGTGTGCATAGGAGTAAGTGTGTGGACCTTGACATTGTGTAGAAGGCAATGCTGTCAGTGTGCATAGGAATGGGTGTGGAACTTGACCTGCAGTAGGTGTTGACCAAGGAGCACACGGCCATGCTTTCTTCAGCAGGCTACTCACCTGTCTTTTCATGCTCTTCTTTTGAACCTTTCCTCTCTCCTTTTTGTCTATTTTGTGCCCTCTTGTGGTAGGTGATGCTGAGCCCTGCCATGCAAGGGGTCATCCTGGCCATAGCTAAAGCCCGTCAGACCTTTGACCGAGATGGGTCTGAAGCAGGGCTTATTAAGGTATCTCCGTTTTTTAATTTCTCCTCCTTATACCACAGGTATCATAATAATGGGGCAGTAATTCTATTAGTTGGTAAACAATAGGATTAAAAATGTCTTTCATTGAAGTAAAGCGTAAAACTCTCTTTCCTGCCTAACTAATGAATAAGCTGCCCACCATACCGATCGCTCCTCCTCCTCTCCTGGCACTAACGCGGGCCGTGGTGAGCAGTGCCATCTGTCACCCAGCCGGGAGGGCTTGCTGTTGTTCTTAGGGAATGTCTAGTAATAAAGCTAATGAGACATTGCCTTTGTACTTAGGGGGCTGTAATATGAGAAAGTGGGCCATGCTTTTTAAGGTACTTGAATAAAATTTAAGGTACATGAATAAATTGCATTTATGTGGATTTTTAAGATTTGGGTCCTTGGGACTCAAGGATATCCCTGAAATAATTAAAAGTAAATATTTTTTTCTGAGAACTTTATGAAAAACTGTCTCTTATGAATATAGTATGTCTTTGGTGCCAGGATGCTAGAAGAGTTTCATCCCTTATGAAATGCAAACACCTTACAGACTCCATAGTTGCCTCTGTAATTCCTCAGTAAGGATTTCTTAGGAGTCTTCTCAGAGTTAGGGAACCTCTGTCACCTGAGGCATCAGTGTCTGTGCAGAGGGCCACAGTGCGCCCTCTCTGACTCCCAGCTGTCTTTCATAGGCATTCCACGAAGAGTACTCCAGGCTCTACCAGCTTGCCAAGGAGGCGCCCTCCTCTCACAGCGACCCTCGACTGCAGCACGTGCTCGTCTACTTTTTCCAGAATGAAGCACCCAAAAGGGTGGTGGAGCGGACCCTTCTGGAACAGTTTGCAGATAAAAATCTTAGCTATGATGAAAGGTGAGAAGGCACTATTCAGATGAACCCCCTCCTTCTGGGTGTGGTGTGGCTGCCTTCCCTGAGGGGAAGCTGTGCCCTGGCTGCTGTCACTGCTTCCTGAACCTTGTCCCACACAGGTCCATCAGCATCATGAAGGTGGCGCAAGCTAAGTTGAAGGAGATCGGTCCAGATGACATGAATATGGAGGAGTACAAGGTCAGGTCTTTTCTCTAAATCTGCAAAGCCTCAAACATTCATTCCTGAGGCAAAACTTATAATTCTGTGATTTGTCCTCCCCCGCCCCCCCCCCTGAAAAAAAAACACACCACCTGAATAAGAATGGATAAATGATCTTTTCTTACCCTCAGCATAACAGGCTTCTTTATTCCATCTTCATCAGTGAGTCAGCACTTCCTTTTCTTAAATACGTGCTTTAGCCTTGTTCTAGGCATATAATTCTTGAACTCACAGTTTGGGTTTGTTTTAAATAATACAGTTTCCTATATTGGAAATAATATTTTTATATTGGAAATTCAATTTCTGTGCATTAAAGTGCATATATAACTACAAGTTTTTTTTAAAAGCTTTGTATTGTACATAAAACAGTGCCAGCTAAGGTGTGCCCACCACACTCACTGAACTTGAGTGTTGTCCTGTGACTGGGACGGCCTCTCCTTTCATCTTCCTCACATCTGGATGGTTTCCTCAGAACTAGAGAGGTCATTCATTTAAACCAGAGCTGAGTGACTTTGACGAGGGTGCTGCAAATTAAGATGGTAAATTCTAAAGCTCATATGAAATACCATGGAAGGAAAAGGGCATTAAAAATTAAGGTCAACAGTAGACTTATTCTAAATGTTGAATATGTTTCTATGTGGAAGTCTTTGTGTTTGTTGCTTTTGTGCCTGGCCATATGTGCACAGAGTTTAAAACTTATGGGTGGGCAGTATGGAAGTAGTCTGTTGTGGTCATAATCATTAACACGAGTCATCCCTTTTCAGAGGTGGCATGAAGATTATAGTTTGTTTCGGAAGGTGTCTGTGTACCTCCTAACAGGCCTTGAACTCTATCAAAAAGAAAAGTAAGTTGGCCTTTCATGTTGCTAAGACTGTTGGTCGGGACTCTCTGATTTATCGATCCCCACCCAGGAATACTGAGAGTCACGGGCATGCCCCACCCTGTCATGTGCACAGCGTGCCTCTGTTGTCCCAGTATTGCCCTTAATGTTGCTCTGAATGTCACACTGTGTTTTCATCCTTCACGTAGTGATAGATTTATTAGTAAAGAGATGTAGTGGCCAGATTTCCTTTGTGATAAATTAAGATGAACTCAGTAAACCTGAGAGCTGGTGCAGCCCTCAATGAGCACCTAGTTCAGTCTTTGTCAGGAAGTCCCGAGCCTAGGGAGCTTTCAGGATTGGTCTTGGGGTTTGGGCCAGTTTGTGGAGAAGCTGAGACTGGCTGCTGTCTTTGGCCCTCAGGCTTTTCCCAGTCCTCGGTGCCGCCCCCTCCTTTCAGACTTCCATAATGCAGCCATGGAAACCCTTGTCTGAGGGGCAGGGTGGTGTAAGCCCTGGGTTTTGGAAGACACTCAGCTGTTGTTATCTGCCATTTCCTAAGGTACCAAGAAGCCCTCTCCTACCTGGTGTATGCCTACCAGAGCAATGCCACTCTGCTGACGAAGGGGCCCCGCCGTGGCGTGAAGGAGTCGGTGATCGCTTTATACCGAAGGAAATGCCTTCTGGTGTGTCTGTCTGTAACACCTTAGATCTCTGTTGCTCATTGTCTTTACCACTGCCCTGCAAGCCAGGAGGAAATTAATCTCCAACAGGTTTCACATTTTCCCAAACTCTCAAGACGAGCTTAACATTGGAACAAATTATTTAACATTACTTAGTGGATATCATTCTTCAGTCCCTGGTAGACGAGGGATGAGAATGGATTACCTCTTTGTGCCCTTCATGTGTACCTGCATTTCATCTCGTTGCTTTCCTACCAGCCTGTGAGTACTTGAGCACAGATTTTCTCCTAGCTGTGTTCTCTGAGTCTGGAACGTAGTAAACATGTAATACATGTGTGTTGTAGGAATGCAGTGTTTCTTCTGTGTTCCTTGCTGGTAGATAAGAGTCCTAGTGACTTCTAAAGAGACTCCAGTTTTTTTAAGTCAGGAGCCTTGAGAATTGGCCTGCCCTCCGGTGTTGTCACTGTCACACTCCAGGGAATGCTCCTGGCCTGTTCGCACTCGGCAGCACGAGGACAGGCAGACCGATGCCCTCTGTCTACCCAGGTCTAAAGCGGTGCTTGTCCTTAGAAAACTGTGCAGGGAGGCTTGCCCACAGGCTGTGTGGTGTGTGTGTTTTTCCTGAGCCCCTTTCCCTCCCGGGGGTCAGGCAGCCTTCCCACCACTGCCCTGTTAGCACCACATGGAGGAGATTAAGTCATGACATACACCGACCTCAAGAGCTTCATTTTCTGGTTTACACAGTAGGTCCTCAGGTTATGTTGGAGATCCGTTCCTACGGCGCGACGTAACACGATTTTCGACGTAACACGATTTTCGCCGTAAGTCGGAACCCACCTATATAAAGCATTTACATCACTCACAGGGAGCACATACACAGCAGTAATGAAGTGAAACAGTAAAAAAAATTTAAAAGAAAGATAATTCCTGACCTTTACTTGCGGTAAATAAATAATAAAAAACAAAAAGCACATATGTACATACGTCGAAATGACGGAACTTTTTTTTTTATAAATAAATGGGAGATGGCGATGTAACCACGAAACGACAAAACGACGAGTTCGACGGAACCTGAGGACTGTCTGTATTTGATTTCTGTTCTGGTTATAGGTGTGGCAGGGCATTTGGAAGCTGAAGAAAGGCTTGTAGATTGGGTGGGTCTGAATTTATTAGAGCTACTTTTATTTTTTAAGTCACCAAACACAGGTTACATTTGGCCTGTCCTGCTCAGCTTCCACGGGTAGGCAGTAATAGTGAACTGGATGGTTCCCAGGCTGGCTCTCCACCTTCAGTGTGCGCCACAAGCACCTGGGGAACTTTCACGCGAGGATGATGTGCAGGCCCCTCCCCAGGCAGCCAGACCGGGGCCTGCGCAGCCTCCTGTCTTCTGCAGGTGGTTCTGACGCTCCGTGGAGATGGAGGGCCATTGAATAGGCCTTTCTTGACTTGGAAGTTTAGGCCACTGGGTCAGAGGCTTAGCTGCCTGAAAATCACCTTGGGAGCTTTTATCAAGTCCCAGTGCCCAGCATACCGATGACAGCAGCTGATGGGTGGAGGAGGAGCAACATGATTTTTAGAGATTCCCCTGGCAATTCCAATGGCGGTAAAGTTTGGCAGCCACTTGTTAGGATCTTCTAATGTTCTTTTTTATCTTTTCAGACTTTTTTTTCACTCTTTTATATGTAGGAGCTGAATGCCAAAGCAGCTTCTCTCTTTGAAACCAATGATGACCACTCAGTAACAGAGGGCATTAAAGTGATGAATGAGTTGATCATTCCCTGCATTCACCTCATCATCAATAATGACATCTCCAAGGATGACTTGGATGCCATTGAGGTCATGAGAAAACACTGGTGCTCTTACTTGGGGCAAGATATTGCAGGTGTGTTGCTTTTAGCACTCCCAGTAATCTCTAAGGTTCTTGGGAATGACAGAAATTACAGTGGGCTCACTCTATAGCACAGGTTGCCAAACCTTGCCAAAGGATTATGGGAACCCCTAGGGTTAGGGAGTTAGAAGTGGACCTGCTCTACTGAGGTGGGGAAGCTGGGCCTCTGCTCCTCTAACCTCCCTGCCTCTGTGGTTCTGAGGTGTCTCCAGACGACCAGGAACCCTGTGTGAAACATCACAGCTCTCCAGGAGTGTCCGACCTCTATTAATTTTCAGTTGCCAAAATCTGGACTCCAATTGCATAGTTTAAAAATCAAAATCCATTTATGCTGCTCCCTGGCCAGTTGCTCAGTGGTTAGAGCGTTAGCCTGTGGACGGATGGGTTGAGGGTTCAATTCCTGGTCAAGGGCACGTACCTCTGATGTAGTTTCGATCCCTGGCCCCGGTCTGTGCAGGAGGCAACCAATTGATGTCTCTCACTCACATCAATGTTTCTTTCTCTCTCTCCCTCCTCTCTCCCTCCCACTGTCTCTAAAAATCAATGGGGAAAATATCCTTGGGTGAAAATTCAACAAAAAGAAATCCATTTATGCAGCATGGTTATCAAGACCTATCATATTAACCAGGATGCCTTTGCAGCCAGTTAGTAAATGGACTATTCTTGCTTGTCCTAAGTATTTTAGGGAGGGAGCCTAAAACTAGTTATTTTTAGGGGAGTTTGATAGACTTAGAAAGTTGGTGTATATTATAATATGAATCTTCTCTCTTAGCTTCTCACTGATGTAAAGATATTCTATTGACTGCCCTAGCTGGTTTGGCTCAGTGAATAGAGCATCGACCTGCGGACTGAAGGGTCCCAGGTTCAATTCCAGTTAAGGGCACATCAGGCTCAATTCCTAGTAGGGGGTGTGCAGGATTCTCTCTCATCATTGATGTTTCTCTCTCTCCCTCTCCCTTCCTCTCTGAAATCAATAAAAAATATATATATTTTAAAAAATATATTCTATTGACTTCTTAAAGTGCTCGAGTTTATAGTATTTATTGAAAATTCTATTATAATTAGTAGGTGTGACTTTCCTTTTAATGTCTTCAATTTTTGTGTAGGCCATGTGTGATATATGGCTCTATTTAGTACGCTGTGTATACACTGTATATTTTAATCATTTAAAAGACAATCGTGCCCTTATATTTATGATACGGAGTGTTATATCTGCTTTCTCAAAGCTTAAAAGAATGAGTAAAAGATCTGTCCTGTCCATAATGAAGTCAGCGCAGTGTTTTTCTTCCATATGCCAGGTGGCCGGCAGCACGACCTAAAGCTCTGGTGTACTTGACAAGTCGGTCTTTGCTCCTGGTTGGGCCTGAGCACGTCACCACCATCTGTTGTTAGTTTGCCAGAGCAATGCTCTGTGGTTGGGTAGTGGGCTGTCTGGAGGGCCTTCTCATAGAGTTTCAGACTTAATTAGTTTTCACTAGAGTTCTACTTAGCTGTATATGTAACCATCATTTTCTCTCCACAGAGAATCTGCAGCTGTGCTTAGGGGAATTTCTACCCAGGCTTCTGGATCCTTCTGCAGAAATCATTGTATTGAAGGAGCCTCCAACTATTCGACCCAATTCTCCCTATGACCTTTGCAGCCGGTTTGCAGCCGTTATGGAGTCAATTCAAGGGGTTTCAGCTGTGACCGTGAAGTAAGCGGTCATGTGTTCAGGGCCTGCCCTGGTCTTTGGTTGCCTGCCCATTGAACAGAAGTCTGTTACCCAGTGTTTACCTTGGGAGAGGAATTAGGTGAAAAGGAAGATTCAGATCCAGACCCCAACCATGCTGTATGTATAACAAAGGATTGAAAATAAAATTGCACTTTTCAGGAACAGAATCATTAGCCCGGTTTTCCTGAAAGAGGCAGGAGCAGTGCACTGGGGTGTTGAATTATGCGGAGACCCAAGATGGCCTGTTCTGCCCACGGGAATGCTTGGGCTTTTCTAAGCCTCTACCACTTTTTAAATGATCCTTCAGCCATAAATATTTTTGACAGCAGAATAGAAGGGTGAGTCACTGGAACCTGAACCAGATGAACAGCTCCTAGTTATTACAAATGACATTTGAAAATTCTTAACTGCCAGAGATAAGAAATATAAACCTTGCCTGGCTCTTGGCAGGATGGCAAGTCAGGTTACTGATAAACCACCGCCCTTTTACATGTGGGTAGAATACAAGGTCATGTGGCTGAATGATGTGGAAAAGTCAGAAGAAAGCTGCCTCCTTCCTTCTCTCTCTCCTATTTATATTTTTAATGAAACCAGAAAACCTCCTGAGTGAAAGAAAGAAAAGCATTAAGGATTTTAGATGGAATAACATTGTGAAACTTGACTAACGGTGGTGGGTTTGTGTGGTTGTTTTCTTTTTTAAATGGGAAAGTGAGTGTATGTAAACTCTCGGGTGTTTCCTACTGTTGACCCTGTTCTTTTTGGTGAGGGAGCCTTTATTTTACTTTACTTTTTTAATTTAAGTATAGTTGGTATACGATATTATATTAGTTTCAGGTGTACAGTACAGGGATTCGACATTTATATACCCACGATGTGATTACCATACTGAGTCTAGTAACCATCTGTCATCATGCAAACTTACCAAATATTATTGGCTATATTTCCCTTCACCTGTTTCACTCATCCCTCCCACTACCACCATCCCCAACAAAACAAAACAAACACAGGCCCATAGAAACAGAGATCAAACTGATGGTTAAAGATGGCATTTTAATCATTTTTAACGATTGAATTTTCTAGGGCCTGAAAATTGTCAGAAACATGTCTAAGGCTGCTGCTGACCCAAAAGAACATTTTGATGCCCTCTCCCTTTTTGTTTTGAAAAAATAAAGGATGTGGGTTTGTAAAAAGAAAAAAGAAATCTATATGTATATGTAGAGAGAGAAATATCTCCTGTTAACCATTTTTAAAAGGCTCCAGTTTGGATATTGTGTTTTAACGGAATTTTCAGATTGAAGGAATTGTGGGAGGGAAGAACGCTTGATACCACTATGCAGATTTTATAAATGTGCAATAAAAGAATTTGTTTTACCTTTGGTGTGCAGTAAGGCCCTTTTTTAAAATATATGTCTTCTATTTTGGAAATGGATGGACTTGGTAAACATTTGTTAAGTGTCTTTCTTTTTTAAAAGAAAAAAGGAGACTAAAGGGTTAAGAAGCTTAATGGGGATAAAATAAGAGCAGACAACAGGCCTTGAGCAGCACCTAGTGGTGACTGATAACTTTTCATCTCATTTACTAGTATTGCATGTAAGTGATCCACTCTGTATTTATCAAACTTAGAAGGCAAAAAAAAAAAAAAAAAAAAAAATGCTTTTAACTCAATTTTTTATGTTTTTATAAAATTAATGGTTTGGTCATATTTTATAGATATTCAGAGGTATCTGTATTTTAAGGTTACTGCAAAGATTTGTTTCATGGGAAATTAATCAATTATCTTAACCTATTGATTACCTTTTACTGCTTAAAATTATAAACCATTTGCCTTCACTTTTAAATCCCTGTCATTATTGAATACTGTGCACAGTTGTATTATTTCACTTCATATAACAACCTGGGATGATGATGGGTCAGATGTCATAAGCTGTGGAGCCAGGACACTAACCCTCACTTCACAGCCTGTGCTTTAACAACTGCTCAGCTGTACTGGGTAGTCTTGTAAAACCTTTTGCTTTGTACCTTTCCACATTCGTTATTTCCTGGTCAGGTACTGGGAATCTACAGTTGGCCAAGGAAGGAATAGATGGGCGTCTTTAGTGTGCAATGTTGAGTAGTTTGTTAACTTGGGACTCACACCACCAGGGGGTGCTGAGAAGGAATTTCTTTTTCCTCACATTAGCTGACTGCCTTCAGTCAGCCTGGTTTCTTAGAGTTCACAAACTGCCTCAAGCTAGGGATGACTTACGAGTTTAAAGGGTTGTGTAAAAAGAATGAGGAGGGTGAGAGGAGGAGGAAGAAGAAACCTATGTGACCCTTAGCTAAAGTGATTCAAGAGTTTGGGCATGGTACTTATTTGATCTCAGCATAAATTCCCTTGAAACTGGGTTTAGACCAGCCGTGGGCAAACGTCGGGAAACACGACCGCAGTTCCTTCTTCTGAGTGGGCGGATATATCCGCCCATTCAGTAGAAGGAACAACCTCTCAATCTTCCAGAGGCTCCTTGTAATGCCCACAGACGCGTCCCCCAACATCACCCTGGGAATGCGTAGACACGTTATCGTGGTGATGTAGGGAAACACGCCCCTGGAGAGCACAGTATCAGAGCATTAGCTAAAAAGGAGACCAACGACACTGTTCCCACTGAAACTGATGTTTTAAAGACCAAAAACCTTTCAACCCAGTCTACATTGCCATCTACATCTACGTCCCGGGCATAATTTGGAAGTTGCACTAAAGAAAATGTTTAATTTACTGTTTACACATTTTGTTCTTTTCTATTTGTTTTAGTTTTAAATTATTATATTTTAAGTTTAATTTGAAAGGCTTTTGTACGTTTCCTTTGTTAGGCAATTTTATTTTGCCTTTGCCATCTTCAATATAAGGTATGTTATTGTGCTATGATTCCTCCATTTTTTGAAGTTTCAAATTATAATAATTAGTGTTTACATTCTTCTTGTTAAAATGTTTGAAATGAATAAAACTATTGAAATGAAAAAAAAAAAAGACGGTACCCTTTTATGTAATGATGTTTACTTTGAATTTATATTAGTTCACACAAACACTCCATCCATGCTTTTGTTCCGGCCCTCCGGTCCAGTTTAAGAACCCATTGTGTCCCTCGAGTCAAAAAGTTTGCCCACCCCTGGTTTAGACTTTTCCTGGTTAACTGGAATTGCAGTCCTCTCTTTGGAATTGTTAGCTCCTTAAAGAATTGAGGCATATAAGCTCATAGGTGTGAAGTGGATACATAGGACAATTTAAATAATGAATAAACTAGAGGCTAGTATTGAATGTGGCCTTGGGATGTAGCAGGGATAGGACAGAAGGGGGAATTAATTGTAGCTATAGTTTATTCATTTTCACTGCTCGGTGGTTAAATACCTTATAATTTATTCCCTAATTTTATTTGAGTCATTTCCAGTTTCTGATTACTACTCATACTGCTACCAGGAACATTAAATGTATGTCTTTTGATGCACACAGGAGTGCATTTCTGTTGGTATGTAACTATAAGTGAAATCATTGGATTATGGAAATAGATATATCTTTATTGGGTACTGCCAAGCAGTTTTCCAATGCACTTTCACCAATTTAAACGCCCACCAGCAGTTTATAAGAGTTTGGTGTTCAGTGTTGCCCCATATCCTTGTCAAGATTAGGTTTTGTCAATATTTTTTAATTTACCTTTCTGGTAAATGTGTAATGATATTGTTTTAATTTGCATTTCTCAGGTGCTAATGATGTTGACCATCTCTATATACTTAGTGGCCTTTGGCTATTGTCTTTTATGAAATGCCTATTTAAGTCTTTGGCCCACTTTGTTGAATTTACTATCATTTAATTATTGATTTACTAGTGGCCCGGGCACAAACTCGTGCACACTGAAAGGAAATTAATTAGAAGAAATATTTGAATATCACTATTTGCCCTTTATAGTAGAAGTGTCAACCAAATTCACGATTGACAATGACAGATCAAAACACACCTGTATGTTTGGCGCCAGCGAGAGCTTTATATATATATATAGATGAACTTGCTTAATTAGACCTGCTTTCTGATTTAGCTAAACTTTTCCAAGCCCAGTGAAGCACTCCCAACTTCTCTTTCAGATAATTGTCAGCAACATAGCAGTAAATATCAACATGAAGCAGATTATTATTATAGATCACGCAGGGAGAACAAAGGGTAAAATATTTAACTGCAGCAGTGTTTGACTATATTTTGCGCAGTGAGAAAACCTGAAGTCATTTTCAAGTTCCACCATTTCTAAACTTTCTAAATCAACATTTTCTGGCTAATGAAAATAGGATTCCACCAAGTCTCCTATCTACCTACTCCATGACTTCTGTGAGGATCAAATGAGATGAGGCAGGGGAAAATGGTTCAGACATTTGGTTACAGTGTAAAATGTTTCCACCTGGCTATAAAGCAAGTCGTGTTCCTGGGCTGAAGAAACTCCCAAGGAGGCTAGTCACTAGGGAGAGGAAGCTGGGTGTTGCTACATGACGTCATTACCCGCTGCTCACAGCCAGTTGCTGGGCTGGGCTGTGGGCTGTATTTTGCGCCATGGGGTCTTGGCAGCGTCAGCTGCTATTTGGTGGAGTGTCACTCTGGGGTGGTGGCAGGGCCTGTCCCACTTGGGGGAAGTCAAGTGTTGCTTTGCGGGTGCCAAGTCCGCGGTGCCATTTATTGTTAAATGGCCTGTTGCTAGGGAGAGGAAGCCGGGCATTGCTACATGACGTTATTACCTGGCGCCCAAAGCTACCGTTTCCGGGCTGGGCTGGGCTGTGGGCTGCATTTTGCACCCTGGGGTCTTGGCAGCATCGGCTGCAATTTCGTGGACTGTCACTTTGGGGTGGTGGTGGGGCCTGTGTCCCACTTGGGGGAAGCCAAGTATTGCTTTGTCGTCCCCAGGTCCATGATGCTGTTTCTCTGTAAATGACCAGTGTGCATCACGGCAGCTCCTGCATTGAGCGTCTGCCCCTGGTGGTTAGTGCGCATCATAGTGACTGGTTGGATAGTCGGACACTTAGCATATTAGCCTTTCATATCCTATACTAGAGGCCCGGTGCACAAAATTCGTGCACAGGAGGGGGGTCCCCTCAGCCCAGCCTGCACCCTCTCCAATCTGGGACTCCTTGGGGGATGTCTGACAGCTTTCAGACATCCCTCTCACAATTCGGGACCTCTGGCTTCTAACTGCTCACCTGCCTGCCTGCCTGATTGCCCCTAACTGCCCCCCCCCCACCGGCCTGATCAACCCTAACCGCCTCTGCCTGCTGGCCTGATTGCCCCTAACTGCTCCCCCTGCTGGCCTGGTCACCCCCAACTGCCCCCCTACTGGCCTGGTCACCCCTCACAGCCCCCCCTGCCAGCCTGGTTGCCCCCAAGTGCCCCCCCTGCTGGCCTGGTTGCCCCTCGCTGTCCCCCACTGCTGGCCTGGTTGCCCCTCATGGCCCCCCCTGCCGGCCTGGTTGCTGCCAACTGCCCCCCCTGCCAGCCTGGTGACCCCTCACTGCCTCCCCCTGCCGGCCTGGTTGCCCCATGCAGCCTACTGTTCAGTCGTTTGGTCGTCCCTCACTAACCCCCCTGCTGGTCTGGTCGCCCCACGCAGCCTGCTGTTCGGTCGTTAGTATAGATAATAAAAGGCTAATATGCAAATAGACCTAATAGTGGAATAACCAAACAACCGGTCGCTATGACGTGCACTGACCACCAGGGATCGGGCCTAAATGGGCAGTTGGACATCCCTCAAGGGGTCCTAGATTGGAGAGGGTGCAGGCTGGGCTGAGGGACACCGCCCCTCCTGTGCACGAATTTCGTGCACTGGGCCTCTAGTTTAGAATATAAAGAAGCAAAAACAACAACAACAAACCACCCAATCAGAACATGTCCTCATAGTTTCCCACGGTAAGAAAATCTCTTATCTATATTTAATATAGGGAATAGTTACTGTGTTTTCTCGAAAATAAGACATCCTCCGAAAATAAGACCTACTTACATGTTTCCTTCTGAGTGAAATATAAGGCATCCCCCGAAAATAAGGCCCCCAGGCTCTGTCTCAGAATGAAAATTAATTTACTGTAAACTGGTCGCTAGGGCCGCCCCGACTGGCGTCTGGCAACCAGTGACGTTATGCGGAGTCCTGATGTCACTGATGTGTGGAGGCGGAGCGGAGATCGGAGTGAGCGGTGAGCGCGGGGCGGGAGAGAGGAGGAGACTTTCGCAGATGCGTGTAGAAGAACAGGAGGATTAGAGCGGACGGGACGAGGCAAAGGTGGTGAGTGCTGGTCTGTCTCTGGTGACACTACCTGATGCTCGTGGCCGCCTTCATGATGACTGAAGGTTCTCAGTCAGTGGCAGACCCTGCTCCAGCCCAGATCCAGGCCCCAGCAAGCCCAGTGACAGTCCCCAGGCAGGCCTCAGGGGGTAAATGTCTGATAAAGGGGTAGGGGGGATACTGGTGAAGGTGTTCAGTGGCACAGGGGTGGGGGGAGGGGGATCACTTAAAATGACACAGGAGGATCAGAGGGGACAATCAAAATGACACAGGAGGGTCAGAGGGGACAATCAAAATGACACAGGAAGGTCAGAGGGGACAATCAAAATGACACAGGAGGGTCAGAGGGGACAATCAAAATGACACAGGAGGGTCAGAGGGGACAATCAAAATGACACAGGAGGATCAAAAGGGGTTACTAAAATGGTAATCCCCCCTCTGATTCTCCTGTGCCATTTTGATTCCCCCCTCTGATCCCCCCTGTGTCATTTTGAGTGATCCCTCTCCCCCCACCTTGATACCCCAATTCTTTTTTTTTTACCCCTAGAAATGAGCGCAAAAAGAAAAAGCTACTCCGTGGAGTACAAGAAAGGAATCGTGGAAGACTTTTGGGGCCAAAATCTTACTGCTTTCTGCAAAGAGAAGATGTTGAGTATCCGATTGGTCTGAAAATGGCGAGCAGAGTATGGTAACCTCATTGAACAAGAGGACAAGGGAAATGCTAAAAAGCGCAAGTGTGGATCAGGTCGGCAACCATTATTTTCCGAGCTGGAAGACCTGATCTGTGAATGGGTTGTTGACAGAAGAGCAAAGGCTTTGGTTGTGAATAGGGCTCAGATTCAAGAATTTGCCCTTGCAATGGCACCACAGTTTGACATAGCCCCCGAAGACTTCAAAGCATCACAACACTGGCTGGATAATTTCCTTCAGCGAAGTGAACTATCTTTAAGAAGATCTACAACATTGTTTAGGTTGGAAGATACTCAAGTTATTAAGCGAGCACTTGCATTCAAGTCCTTAATTGATGATGCTGACTTCTCTAAATACAATCTTTCCAACATGATTGCTATGGATGAAACTGCAGTGTTTATGGGCCAATCATCTCAAACAACAATTGAACAGCGGGGTGCTTCCTTAGCGTACATTCCCTCCACTGCTTACAAAAGTGCACGTGTTTCCTGTATTTTGGCAATTCGTCTGGATGGCACTAAAATCCCACCTTTAATCATTTCTAAGGGCAAGAAGGAAAAGATTGAACGTGTTTTGGGCGTTTTTATTCTTGAAACTGAAAAAGCCTGGGCCACACAAGCAGTTATAAGGAAGTGGGTCGATTTGATGCTGCCGCTTGTTATGCAAGGGAGCCAGAGAGGTCTGCTAGTCTGGGATGCAGCCAGCACTCACTGCACTAAAGACATGAAGACATTTCTTCACGAAAGAAAAATAGATCAGATAATGATGCCCGCAGGAATGACGGCCTATCTCCAGACTCTTGATATTGCAATAAACAAGCCATTCAAAGACAATTTGTGCATGGGAATTAATGACTACCTTGAAAATAGAATGGAGAGAAATCAGTGTGGAAACTTTGTGAAACCTAAACTGCAAGAAGTTGTGACTTGGGTGAAGAATTCATGGGAGAAAATCACTGACAGTTGCATTGCAAATGCACTGCAAGCAGGCTACCTTGACAAGAAGTACTCATTTAAAGACAGTGCTATTGCTAAACATGAGAGATTTGGTCCACTGATTCTGAAAGAAATGGAGTCACAAGAAATTCACCAGGAAATTCAGGAATTGGATTGTTATGATGATGTTCCAGAAGATGATGACATGATTGTCATTGAATAAATGAGTAAATTCTTGATACTGTAGGATTCACAGTTTGTCTGGTTTGTGTTGACAACTACCGTACTACCGTACCATATACAGGTAATAAATTTCCTTTATTTTCATTTAACAATAAATGTGTACCGTATTCTTCTTCATGGAAAAATAAGACATCCCCTGAAAATAAGACCTAGCATGTCTTTGGGGGCAAAAATTAATATAAGACACTGTCTTATTTTGGGGGAAACACGGTATTAATCAACTGTGATTCTATTCTTATTGTACATCCTTCCCCTATCATTCCCCACTGTTAGAATTAAATCTCATATCTATGAGATTAGTTTCATATGGAAAGGTCTTATTGTTGAAGTGCATTACTCCTGGCCTGTCTCAGGACTTCTGTTTTAATTTATAGAATTAATATTTTAGAAACTTTAAAATATATACTATAAAGTGAAGAGAGCTGTGCATTGGCTTAATATTGCTGCTGCAACAAATTACTACAAAGTTAGCCAAAACCGGTTTGGCTCAGTGGATAGAGCGTCGGCCTGCGGACTGAAGGGTCCCGGGTTCGATTCCGGTCAAGGGCACGTACCTTGGTTGCGGGCACATCCCCAGTGGGATGTGTGCAGGAGGCAGCTGATCGATGTTTCTCTCTCATCGATGTTTCTAGCTCTCTATCCCTCTCCCTTCCTCTCTGTAAAATATCAATAAAATATATTTAAAAAAAAATTACTACAAAGTTAGTGGTTTAAGCATTATAAATGTACTAGAGGCCCGGTGCATGAAATTCGTGCATGGAGTGGGGGGGAGAGTGTCCCTCAGCCCAGCCTGCACCCTCTCCAATCTGGGACCCCTTGAGGGATGTCCGACCACCCATTTATATGCAAATTGACCGTCACTCCAAGACACAAGATGGCCGCCCTCATGTGGTCAAAGATGGCTGGTGGTCAGACATCCCTCTCACAATCCAGGACTGCTGGCTCCCAACCGCTCACCTGCCTCTGCCTGATTGCCCCTAACTGCTTCTGCCTGCCAGCCTGATCACCCCCTAACCACTCCACTGCCAGCCTGATTGACGCCTAACTGCTCCCTGGCCGGCCCGATTGCCCCTAAATGCCCTCCCCTGCCAGCCTGGTCACCCCTAACTGCCCTCCCCTGCTGGCCCGGTCACCCCTCACTGCCCTCCCCTGCAGGCCTGGCCCCCCCACAACTACCCTCCCCTGCAGGCCTGGATTCCCCCCCAACTGCCTCCCCTGCAGGCCTGGTCCTCCCACAACTGCCCTCCCCTGCTGGCCTGGTCTTCCCCAACTGCCCTCCTCTGCTGGCCCAGTCACCCCTAACTGCCCTCCCTGCTGGCCTGATCGTCCACAACTGCTCTCCCCTGCAGGCCTGGTCCCCCCCAACTGCTCTCCCTTGCAGGCCTGGTCTCCCCAACTGCCCTCCCCTGCAGACCTGGGTCCCCCTCAACTGCCCTCCCCTGCAGGCCTGGGTCCCCCCCTACTGCCCTTCCTTGCTGGCCTGGTCTCCCCCAACTTCCCTCCCCTGCCAGCTATCTTGTGGTGGCCATCTTGTGTCCACATGGGGGCAGCCATCTTTGACCACATGGGGGCGGCCATCTTGTGTCTTGGAGTGACAGTCAATTTGCATATTACTCTTTTATTAGATAGGATTATCTTGCAATCTGCAGAACTAGAATCCAAAATGGGTTTGACTGGGTTGAAATCAAGGTACCAGCAGAAGGGGTGGAGTGTGGGAGTCCTGACCAGAGTACGCTGGAAGTTAAAGGCCCACTCGCTATACACATGTGTGCAGGCACTGATATGGCAGTGTTGCTATGTTCAAGGTCCCTTTGCCCTACGCATACGTGAGGGCAATGACTCAGTAGTAGCACTGTATATACTGCACGATGCACCCTTATATAACCTGCTTATGTTAACGTAGCACAGATGTCACTAATTGGCATGAGGCCTCTCTTGTTTGAGTGTGTATATAAGGTGCCACTAACCAGCCAGTAAACCAAGGACAGTCATTTTTGATACCTTAAGGATGGGCAAATGCTGGCAAAGAACTAACAAATTCACCCATGCATTTTTTGGAATGTTTCTTTCCATTTGGGTATATTTTTCTTTCAAGCTCTGTAGCAATTACAGAGAGACCTAGTTTACAGGTAGCATGTAGCTGAGGGTCATTTATGAGAGTCCTAAGGGCTTGCCTGTATGGAAAAGACACTTTGATCTATGGAGGCCTTGTTCTCCATTCACTTCCCTGGGAACGGCAAACCAGGTGTAACTGCAGGGTAGCATTAAACTTAATGGGCTACTAACTGGCCAAACCTCTCCATTGTCCACTTTATAGTGGGGCCAGGCTATGTTGCAAAAGAAGCTTGAGGGACTTAGGTCAAATTTCACCCAAAAGGTAACTCGAGGCACTGTGGATTGGTTCCCCATCTACAGAGAGACAGTTAAATTCCCAGTCGAGAGTTAGAGACATTAGTGGTTATGTTACAGCACAATTCTGGAGGCAGCCAGCTGACAATGCAATTCTTATTGCATTGCTGCTGTTCTATACACATGTCTGTGGGTTCTCTTAATTCTACTTGTTCCTTGAACAACTACCCCATCTGTTCCAAACTGTATAACCTATTGTGGGGCCCTGTCTAGAGTATGCCAGATGCTCAAGGCCAATTGGAGTGTTAAGGCCCTATTCAGATATGCTGGGTGTTCAAGGCCACTCTGAGCCTGGGAATCTTAATCAGGGTGTTCAAGGCTAAAATGCTATATGCAGATGCAAGGACACAGATACCGCACAAGCATGCCCTTTTATAAGCCAAAAGAGGTCGCTATTTTGGAAAAAAGCCTCTTTTGTCTAAGTAGTATAATGATTACTAAGCAGCTGGTGCAGCTGCTTGGTGAGGCTGTTCCTATGTAAGTCTGGACTACTTGGGGAGGCTGCTCCTATGTAAGGCAGGCTGCCGTTATGTGGGGCTGAACTTTGGGGAAGATGCATCAATGACTAGCATGCACGGCTGCTCAGATAATAGCTGTGGGTACAGAGGCTACTGCTACTATGTAGGAAAGAAGTATTGCTACCTAGCTGGTGCGGCTACCTAGCCAGTGTGTGGTTATCTAGTTGGTGTGCGGCTACCTGCTGTATGGGACTTTGCTTTGAAGAACTGTTTTGAATAGTGGCTCCTTGTTAGCAATGGCTACATGGCCACTAGCTCCTACAATTCTCTCATACACCCACAACTTCTCATGGCTTCGCTGTCTACCACCCAGTGAACAAGAAAGCCCAGCCCCTGGCAGAGGGGCTCAGACCACACAGTTGGTGTAGTGGAGCAGGATGAAGGAACTGAGTTCCCAACAGTTAGCACATTGAACAGGGTTCAAGGAGGAACTTGCTCTGACACCTATAAAGGTCCAAGTAGTGCCATGGTCCCGCCAGATCAGAGTCTCAATGGCTTGGCGTACAGGGTCCCAGGTGATGCTGCTGAATTCTTGAGCAGCAAACCATGTTCAATTGGCAGTGGTGGCCAGATGGATGAGCCATGGAAATCCGCTGGCCGCTCCTGGGGGAATTTCTGTGCACACCCGACAATGGGGGACATTATGCACTGGAGCATAGGTGTGCGCCCACATGACTATGCTGTTAGCCAAGCTCACCCTGGTCAAAGAGACAAGAGAGAGACCATCATAGGGAGATCACGGCCTTCAGGCAAGATGCAAATAACTGTGTCTCCTCTAGACAGCACTGTGGCTGGAATCAGAGGACGACCTGGCTGGTGATACCAAATGGGATCTCCCCCTTCATAGGGGCACAGTTTCACAGGAGAAGCTATGGGAACTCTGGGCACTGGCCAGAGGGCAATAACATATGTGCCCTTTAACAAGGTTCCCTTCCCTTGTTTTCTGGCTTGGACTTGCACAGTTACTGTCCAGGGCTGGATCAAGGGGTGCAACTGTAACTTGTGGTTGTATCTGCTTCCCCAAGGGGATAGGAGGGCTACCCAGCAGCGACGGGATAAGAATCACATTGTCGGCTGGCTGCCTCCAGATTTGTGACGTAACATAACCACTAATGTTGAGGTCCAGAAGCGATGGAATAGAGTGTTATACCGGCACAAAACCTGTAGATTTGTGATCCCAGGATACTTATGGGTGTGTGGAAGGTATGGCTGTCCCTATCCCCCCACCACCCCGAATTGATCGGTTGGATATACTTGGGGTAGTAACAGCCCTTCCTTAGTAACAGTCCATGGCCAGATCCACACTGCCTCTTCCCCCTCTGCCAAGGGGGCAGGTGTAGGTAGCAGCAAAGTTCCAGATGGTGTACCTTGGGGCACAACAGTTCATCTGTTATTTTCACCTCACATGCAGTATCTAAGGATACCTCCACATCACTAACTCTAAGTAAGAGGCTCCTGTCTTCCTGGGCTGCTCATTCAGCCATCTAATGGCCATATCCAATCGGCTAGCCCAGTGGTCGGCAAACCGTGGCTCGCAAGCCACATGCGGTTCTTTGGCCCCTTGAGTGTGGCTCTTCCACAAAATACCACGTGTGGGCACGCACATACAGTGCGATTGAAGGAGTACCCTAATTAAGTTAATAACAATGTACTTACTATATAGTTTAAGTTTAAAAAATTTGGCTCTCAAAAGAAATTTCAATCGTTGTACTGTTGATATTTGGCTCTGTTGACTAATGAGTTTGCCAACCACTGGGCTAGCCCAACCTTTTAGGCTGGGCGGGTCCACTCCTGGGCGGAGCTTGTCTTTCAATAGGCCATTACACCGTTCAATTACCCCAGTAGCTTGAGGATCATATGGAACGTGAGATTGCCAAGCTCTGTCCTGGCTTGGCCCAGCTCTGTGCCTCTCCCTGTGAAATGAGTTCCATTATCACTTGCTATGCTAAGGGGTCGCCCATAGGTGGCCCCAAAATGTTCCAATCCTCATACAACTGTCCGTTGGGCATAGAGTAAGCAAAGAGGAGGCCGGTGGGATACACAGCCATAAGGGCATACTTACAACCCCGGTCCAGAGGGAGAGGCCCAGTGAAATCCACCTGCCAATGTTGCAGGGGGCCCTCTCCTCTGAGGACATGGCCCTTTCCCCCCTGGAGGCCGGATCCACGAGTGTGTGCCTGAGCACAGTGAGGATATCTTGTACTGCAGTGAGGGCTTCCCCTGTGGGCAGGGCCAGGCCCCACCGCCTAGCCACCTGCACCATTGTTCGTGGTCCCATGTGCCCCAATTTCTGATGGAGCCACCAAGCCCGATCTTCGGGGGAAGGTACTACCTCTGGGACCCTTGCCAAGGCGCCTCCCTTAGCATTCCTAGGGCCTAACAATGGTCAATGGCCACTCAAATGGTATATTGTTGTTTCTTTGGAAGTCCCTACTTCCTATATATCCTTCTACATTTCCTGTCCCCACAGGGGCCGATATCCTATCATCCTCTGTTGCTTGTGCCATTGCGGCAACCACAAAGTCAAGCCTTTACAGACAGCCCAGTTGCTGTTCCAATGGCCACAGGGCCAGGCTCCTTTGTTGAAACCATTCAGACTGCTTGCAATTCAGCCCACTGGCTACTTTGCCCAGTTACAGAATCTAACCAGTTTGTCTGTATCCAAACGGACAGCCACTGCCATCCATGTAGCAGGGCTTCCTCTACTAGACCCATCCATGTACCACATGGACTCTGGAGGGGGTGGTGTACCCTCTCGGAGTGGATAGGGAGTACCTCCTCCATAGGAGTTTCATCCCTTCACAGGGTCTCATAAGTCACAGGTCCCAACAGGGTTTGCAATTCCTGTGACAGGGGGCTGATACTCACTGTTGCCCTCTGTTCCAAATAGGCCCCTCACTTTGCTAAAGTTGGGGTTTGTGCTACTCCCAACTTGGGCGTGGTCACCCAGGACATACGCCAACTGGCTATAGGATAGGCAGTCCTCAAGAGCACCTTAGTTTGTGTCGTGATTGCCTCATAAGTGGCTGCCAACTGCTTCTCAATGAGGGAGTACTGACTCTCGGCCCCCTTCCACAGCTGGGACCAGAACCAAATGGGTACCCTTCTCTGCCCATACTGTTGCCACAGGCCCCAACCCAACCCCAATGGAGTAACAGTTATGGCCAACTGGAATGGTTGTGTTGGGTCTACACCTGCAAGGTTTGGGCTTGGGCAACTGCCCTCTTGACAGCTAGAAAGGCCTCCTCAACCTCTGGAGTCCAGTCCCATGTTGCCCCCTTTTGGGGCAACTGATACAATGGCTGCAACAGCTGCGCCAGGTGGGGAATGAACACTCGCCAACACCCGAAAGACCAACATAGGTCTAACTGTTTCACGGTTGTAGGTTTGGGATAAGGTTGCATTTTGTCAATGACTGCTCCAGGTATCACCTTGGTCTTACTTGACCAGACAACAACTAAGAACTTGACAGATAAGGCAATCCCTGGACCTTGCAGTTGTTCACTGCCCATCTCCATGAGTCGAAAGCTTGCCAAAGGCTACTGGCAGCTGCATTTAAATCTGCAAGAGAATCAGAGGTTAGCATGACATCATCAGTATAATGGAACATTGTCACTGTGAAAGGCTTGCCCAAGGTCGCTAAATCTTGTGCCACCAGACCGTGATAGATAGTAGGGCTGTGCAAATATACTTGCAGGAGAATGAAAAAAGTCCATTGTTGACTTTCCCATGTGGAAGCAAACTGTTCTTGACTCTCTGGTGCTATGTCTATGGAAAAAAGGCATTAGCCAAATCCACCACATAGTGGTACCACCCCATCGTCGGTGTAAGGTGGTCTATGAGATCCGTTTTAGCCAGCACTGCAGAGTGTAGTGGGGGAGTCACTTTATTCAGTTCTCTGTAATCTATAGTCATTTGCCAGGTGCTGCCAGGCTTCCTCACTGGACATACTGGAGAACTGTAGTGGCTGTGTATGGGATGGATGATCTTTGTCTTTTCCAGCTGCAATATTATCTGTGCAATTGCCTCCTGGCCTCCTGGGAGGCCATACTGCCACACCCACACCACCCAGCGGGGTTTAGGCAGTTTCATGGCCTCATGATGCAGGTGCCATCTTGGGATCGGCTTTCCCACAGGAACCCACAAGCAGAATTCACCTGGGGTCATTGCAAAGCTCTTAGCACATCCATTCCCAAGATGTATTCTGGTGTGGGAGAGATATACATGGGATAGGCCTTCGGGGGAAGGTGGCCAATGCTCAGTATCAAAGTTGCCTGCTGCACATCGATAGTTTGGCCTCTGCACTCATCTACATGGGCCACTGGGCCCATATATCTGTCTGGGTTTCCACAGAGTAAAATGTAGTCTGTCGCGGCATCCACCAGCACCAACACACATTGCACATTGTGGGGGGACCCATATATAGTGAGTTCAACATGTGGCCTCTGGGGACCCCCCTAACCGGGTACCTTGGCCTGCTCCTCTAGGAGCTTAAACTCCTCCTTATCAGGAGAGTCTATAGTCCTGGAGGTGGACCGGTCTAGGGGAACTGCCTTTCTTCGTCAGCTTCTGGAAATGCTGTCCTACCAGCAATTGCCTCTACAGGGCCAGCAGCAGGTCGCAGGGCTGCTGGTCTCTTTTCTCTTTCTTAACCCCCGCAGCCAGGAGGTCTACTCACATTTGCTGCAGGAGATTTTCCTGGGCTCCTTCCCCACCACTTTTCCGGATCCCGGGCCCGCCGTCTCAGACACGCCTTACATACCTTAGGCTTCTGCATTGTGAACAGTCACGGGTCTCACCATCCCCTTTTCTTGCCGCTTGACTTCTAAGCTGGCCATGGCCGCAATGATTCATGTATACGGTGGTCCACAAAAGGGGTCAAAACGGCTGCCAGTGAGCCCAATGCTGCCGGAGGGGCTTCAGCGAGAATCAAGTCTTTCATAAGCGTTACAAAACACTCATCATCAGGACCACGAGTATTCAAATTAAACATGGCTTGTCTCATGCCCATTTCTCATATAACTTGCACTAAATCTACATACTTAGTCTATTTACTCCCGGCTTCTGGCAATTCTCCAGCATCCTGCCAAATGCTTCGAGATGCCGCCATTAGCCAGTCTATCAGGGAATGATCTCCCGGTCCAGCTCCCACACGGTGACTGATCTGCAGTCGTTGCCGCAAGGAAGGATGGGTCATATGGAGGGTAACTTCTCCATTTCGGGTGGAGACAGCTGCAAGCTATCTGCACGTCATCCCACCACCTTAGGAGCCACACTGGAACCAGCTCCCCTGGCCTCTGCTGGCGCTGCTTTCCTGATTCTCTCAGTTCTGGGGGTTTAGGTAGTGTATGTAGTTAATTCAGAAAGTGTCAGCAGCCCTTGAGCTCCACCTCCTGGTGCCACAGGCTGATCGTGCTCCAGATGCCATTTCACAATTGGTCGTGCCTGCAAGACAAGGGCCACTACACCAGTGATAACACTGTCCTCCGAGTGGTCTCCTGGCTCTAGTTCTCCTGGTCCCTCCTGTCCCCAGGAGGCCACCTCCTGCTCTAGCACGCATACCCGAGCCTCTAATGCCTCCTCCAGGTTCTGTAACTCATGTATCTTAGCGTCCCCAGCCAGCATCTCTCGGTGTTGCAGTTTCAAGGCCATTAGGAGCAACCAGCCTACCTGCCCCACAGCCTCCCTCTGGTCTTTGGGAATCTGGTCCATCAGGGACGACAGTCTTCTTAACGCCTCCTGCGTTACCTCAACCTGCTCCCAGTCCTTGCGGGGGAGGAGGGGTCCCAAGGTATCAGGACCACCGCTACCTGATACCACAACCCAGTCAGAGGCCACATGCCCTCTGGCGGGATGGATGGGGTACTTACCCCAGAATCCTGCCAACTACACTAATTGTTGGGTGCAAGTTGCTCAGCCAGGGATTTGAGCTCTCTGGGTGCAGGATATTGGAAGAACACACGAGTGACCATAAGTAGGTGAGGCATGCTTTATTGCAAATCCGTAACTTTCACAAACAAAGCAGCCAACAACTGGCTGGTCAGTGGCACCTTATATACACGCTCAAAGAGGCCTCGCGCCAATTAGTGACGTCCGTGCTACGTTAACATAAGCAGGTTATATAAGGGTGCACTTGCACTGTACATATAGTGCTACTGCCGAGTCATTGCCCTCACACATGCGTAGGGCAAAGGGGCCTTTAACATAGCAATACTGCACACATGCCTATGGTGAGTGGGCCTTAACCTCTGGTGTACTCTGGTCAGGGCTCCCACACTTACTTTTGGCTTTTTATTGCATGAAGTCTGTAAAATGGATTTGGAAGTGTTGATATAACGTCTTGTGCTTTAGTGAAGGTGTGTTTCTTGAAACAGAATGTTTAAAATGTGTTCATAAAGTCCATCTAAGAAATGCTAACTGCTTACATTTCAGTGGTCATTAAAAATGGAAGTTTCTAAGAGTTAAGAATTTTAATTAGTTGGAAAGAAATTGTATGGTTGATACTAGAAGACATAAGGTATGGAGATATATTTTGAAGGAAAAAGAAAAAGAATTGTTCTAAAGCTGGTTGTTTTGATATGTAAAGAGGTTTGTGAAAGTTGTAGACGAGGGATGAGAATGGATTACCCCTTTATCTGTAGAAAGATTTGTGAAAGTTATAGATTTATAAAGAGAAATGTTAAAAGGAAGTTATATAAATGACACAGGCCAGTAAGCCAGGACAGTGGAATAGGGAAACTGAGACAGATAGTTAAAACAGCAGTTTGTAGCCATCTAGAAAATCTAGATGCAGTTTGCAGCCATCTACTAAATCTTATCTCCCCTAAACCAGGGACACTTAAGAGAAAATGTTTTTCATTTTTTCTCCACAACCAGAGGGTAAATAGCTTAAAGCAGTGGTCGCCAACTGGTGGTCTGCGGACCACTAGCGGTCCATGAGAAAATTTTGGTGGTCTGTAGAAAAACTTGGTGGTCCATAGAAAAATTTGGACATTATTTGCATTTTTAATGTTTTATTAATCCTAATAAATAATAAAACAAAAAATATTCTAAGAAATTCTTATATTCTGACTGAATGACAGTTTTCGCCTTTACATTGCACTAAATTCACGAAATGTACTAGTTAGTACTAGAGTTTACTAGTACATTTCGTGAATTCCCCTTTCTAGTAACTAGAGAGGGGGAAACAGGAGAGGTGCAAGCGGCTTCAGTATTGTTTCGACCATTACAGCAGTCACACTCTCCACGATTACCGATTCTCATCCGATTGTTTTATTTTATTTGTGTATTGTATGTAACTGTGTATTTTCTTTAACTGTTATATTTAATGGCATCAAATAGTTTAATAACGATAATTTCTTGTTTGGTTTTAGATTCAAATGAAATAAACCCGTAATGAGTGAAAAAAAGCAAAGGAATATTTTGCATTTGGTTAGAAATACAAAAGATAATGTAACTAATGATAATAGTAACAACATTAATATGTGTACTTCACTTAGCTGTGAGCTGATCAGTGAATCAGAGTCTTCACAGTCCTCGTCAGGAACCATCAGGAAGAACATTGGAACTGGAGGTGGAGAGAAGAAAAAACTCAACGTATCAAGAAAATATGATTCGAACTACTTGAAATTTGGATTTGTTCAAGAACCTGGTAGTGAGCTGTGTTGTGTGTTCTGAGAATTTTCCAATGATGCCATGAAACGTTTGAAACTCGAAAGACACTAGCAGTCAAAACACCCGGATTTAGCTAAAAAAACACTTGAATGTTTTCAAAGAATGTGTGAAAATATGCAAAAGCAAGTAATTGCTCTAACAAAAATGACTGTTAGAGATAAATCCTTATTAAAGGCTTCTCATCTAATAGCACTTCAGATCGTGAAAAATAAAAAGCCGTATACGGTTGTAGAAGAATTAAGCCTTGCATGTTACAAGCCTGGTTAGAGGTTTTGGGAAAGCAGGCTGTCCAGACACTGAAAGCAATTCCTATGCCAACTAATACTGTCAAACACAGAATTGAAGACATGGCTGAAGATATTGAAAATCAAGATATAAAAATGGTGAAAAATTCACCATTTTATTCAATTCAACTTGAAGAATCAACAGATGGAAGTAACGAGGCACTTCTCCTTTGCTTTGTAAGGGTTGAGTGTGCAGGAGATTTGCAGGAAGAACTACTTAGCTCGCTCAGCTTGCCGGGTGGAACGACTAGCTCTGAGATTTTTGAAGCACTTAATAGTTATTCCCTGGAACACAGGATAGAATGGAAACAATGTATTGGGGTATGTACAGATGGTGCCACAAACATGCCTGGACACCTTTCCGGAATTGTTGCAAAGGTGGAAAATGTTGGTCACCCAGACGTTTTGTCTGCACACTGCATCATACATCCTGAGCAACTTGGGGCAAAAAAAATGTCCCCAGAACTACACGAAATATTATCAGATGTTATTAAAATTATAAATGAAATTCCACACAAAGCACTCGATTCTCAAATATTTGAGGCACTTTGCGAAGAAATGGGTTCCCAGTATACTCACCTTCTTCTTCAAGCTGAGGTGAGATGGCTGTTGAGGGGCAAGATCCTAACCCGACCTGTTCTCCCTGTGCAAAGAAGTCAAGATATTTTTCCAGCAGCAAAATAACCCGAAATTACAAGAACTCTTCTTCGACGATGAGTGGGAAGCCAAGCTTGCATACCTGGCAGATATTTTGTTGGTATTAAATGAACTAAACATATCCTTGCAAGGACAACTTAAGGACGTGTTCACACTAAGAGGTAAAATGGATGCTTTTCTTTTTTTTTTAAATTTAATAAATCTTTATTCAGATTATTACAATTGTTCCTCTTTTTTCTCCCCATAGCTCCCCTCCACCCGGCTCCCACCCCACCTCTGCCCTTACCTCCCCGCCACTGTCCTCATCCATAGGTGTACGATTTTTGTCCAGTCTCTTCCTGCACCTCCCACACCCTTTCCCCCCGAGAATTGTCAGTCCATTCCCTTTCTATGCCCCTGATTCTATTATATTCACCAGTTTATTCTGTTCATCAGATTTTTTATTCACTTGATTTTTAGATTCACTTGTTGATAGATATGTATTTGTTGTTCATAATTTTTATCTTTACCTTTTTCTTTTTCTTCCTCTTCTTAAAGAATACCTTTCAGCATTTCATATAATACTGGTTTGGTGGTGATGAACTCCTTTAGTTTTTTCTTATCTGTGAAGCTCTTTATCTGACCTTCAATTCTAAATGATAGCTTTGCTGGGTAGAGTAATCTTGGTTGTAGGTTCTTGCTATTCATCACTTTGAATATTTCTTGCCACTCCCTTCTGGCCTGCATAGTTTCTGTTGAGAAATCAGCTGACAGTTGTATGGGTGCTCCCTTGTAGGTAACTAACTGTTTTTCTCTTGCTGCTTTTAATATTCTCTCTTTGTCTTTTGCTCTTGGCATTTTAATTATGATGTGTCTTGGTGTGGTCCTCTTTGGATTCCTTTTGTTTGGGGTTCTGTGCGCTTCCTGGACTTGTAAGTCTATTTCTTTCACCAGGTCGGGGAAGTTTTCTGTCATTATTTCTTCAAATAGGTTTTCAGTATCTTGCTCTCTCTCTTCTTCTGGCACCCCCATAATTCTGATGTTGGTACACTTGAAGTTGTCCCAGAGGCTCCTTACACTATCTTCAAATTTTTGGATTCTTTTTTCTTTTTGCTTTTCCGGCTGAGTGTTTTTTGCTTCTTTGTATTTCAGCTCTTTGACTTGATTCTTGCGGTCCTCTAGTCTGCTGTTAGGTCTCTGTATAATATTTTTTTATTTCAGTCAGTGTATGTTTAATTTCTAGTTGGTCCTTTTTCATATCCTCGAGGTTCTCGCTAAATTTATTGGCCTTTTCTAGGAAATTCTTGAAAAACCTTATAACCATGGTTTTGAACTCTATATCCAGTCATTTGTTTACCTCCATTTCTTTCATTTGTGATCTGTTTCTTTGTCTCCGCATTTTTGCTGCTCCCCTGAGTTGGTAGAGTAGCTTTGTGTGGTAGGTGTCCTCTAGGGCACAGTGGCTCAGCCTCCCCAGTTACCTGAGGTGGACACTCTTGGTGCACCCCTTTGTGGACTGTGTGCTCAGCCTTGTTGAGGTTACGTCTTGATTGTTGTTGGTATCACTGGGAGGAATTGACCTCCAGGCCAACTGGCCGTGAGGATCAGCTGTGTCTACGCTGGGAGAACTTCTGTGCTGGAGACACTCTTATGAGACAAGACTTGCAAAATTGCAAAAGCCTCTGTGCTCAGCTTGGGTGGGGCGGAGTTTCAGGGCAGAGCAGACAGCCTTGGTTTCCCGTCAACCCTGCCCTATGAGGCCCCTGGGTCTCAGTGTCCCTCGGTAATTGCTGCAAACACCTCTGAGAGAAAGCCACCCTCGAGTTTCGCCCACTTCCAGACAGTCCAGTTTCTCCCCGAATGAGTCGGGGTTCCCAGAAACTTGCCCAGAACTGGAGTTCAGCGCAGTCGGGAGCTTCTGTCTCCCTCCCACTTTAGAAATCCAGCCGCGTACTCAGCCTCCCGTGTATTCAGCAGTCAGACCTCTCTGCGCGCGCTGCCTTCCACAGTTCCCGAGTCTCAGTGTGCTTTCTCTTTTCCTGACAGTCCAGATTCGCCCCGAATGAGTCTGGTTTCCCAGCATGTCGCCTGGGAATGGAGTTCAGTGCAGTTGGGAGCTTCCTTCTCCCTCCCACTTTAGAAAGCCAGCCACGCACTCAGCCGCCCATGCACACAGCCGCCCATCCTCTCCACGTGCGAGTCTCCATACCTCAGCCTTTTGCAGCTCCTCTAAGTCTCAATGTGCTTTCCTCTTTTCTTCTAGTTGTAGAATTTCCACTCAGCCAGCTTTCCTGTGGTTCTGGATGGTGTCCATTTTGTATTTTAGTTGGAGTTTTGATATTGTTGTGCGAGGCAGCAGTTTATGTGTTTACCTATGCCGCCATCTTGGTTTCTCTCTCAAAATGGATGCTTTTCAAAAGAAAATATTGCCCTTACTGGTTTAGCTCAGTGGATAGAGTGTCGGCCTGTGCACTGAAGGGTCCCAGGTTTGATTTCGGTCAAGGGCATGTACCTTGGTTGCGGGCACATCCCCAGTGGGGAGTGTACAGGAGGCAGCTGATCGATGTTTCTCTCTCATTGATGTTTCTAACTCTCTACCCCTCTCCCTTCCTCTCGGTAAAAAATCAATAAAATATATTTTTTTAAAAAGAGAAAATATTACTGTGGCAATGTGGTTGGCTGAAGAAGATCTGCAAATGTTTTCAAGCTTTAATGAATGTATGTGAGAGAAGGATGTCAACCAGCAGGTGGTAACCATTGTTCAACAGCACCTACAATCACTCACAGAATCTTCTGGTCATTATTATCCAAAGAAAGAAGATCCCAGACATGACAATACGTGTATAATAGATCCACTTGCAGCAAGCATTGAAGATAGTAATTTAAGCGTGAATGAAAAAGAAAGCCTTGGCGGTGGGGGGGGGGGGGGGGCAGAAATGGCAGCGGAATAGACATGTTCCGAGCCTTGTCCCAGAGCAGAAAGAAAGAACAGCTGAGGGTTGCACGAGGAGTGTTTGTTGGCAAGTTAAGGGACAGCTAAACTCCAGGAGAAGGTGGGGGACTGCTAGACGGGGTTCCCCTGACCAGGCAGCCCCCACTGCGGCTGGGTCCCCTCCCGGAGCTACAGGCTCGGACGCGGAGACTGCGCCATCTTGAAAGGGAAAGTGGAGCTTATCGGAAGCCTGAAAATCCACAACTGCAGCAACCACTGAACAGCTGCGAGCCCAGAACACCAGTCCCCAATTGGCGCAAACTCGCGGATTCAGAGGAGCTCTACACTCCACAACAAAAAGGTCAGATTTTGCCTGGGATAAGATGAGGTCTCTGGTCCCTGCGGGAGAGAGGAATACGCATTTTGTGGGAGCTGGAGGACCAGGGAAGTCTGTACCTAGAACAATCCGTGGTTGTTGGGGCTGGCATGAACCGTGAATGTGGAAGGGGATCCTCAGAGCTGCTAACAGAAGGGATCTCTAAAAAGCAACCCATTTTGATCTGACCTGCAGGGACAGCCTAAGAATTTCAAAGTTGTGCCGGCTGCTTAGACTTGCGTGCAGACCCATTGTTCGCACATTTGGGCTTTTTCCTCTTCAAATCCTTGCTTCTGATTACTAAGCCCAATACATAGGATCACCCAGTTGGGGAAACCCTGGGAGACTGCAGGGGAAAGTTGTTTTTCTGGAACCTGGGGATCAGAGCAGGGAGTGACCATTGAAGAGCCAGCTCTGAGGCAGCCCACTTCCACAAACCGATATTGCATGCCACAGGGAAAGAAGGATGTAAATACAGGCTAGAGAGGCCAAAGAGATCCAGAAGTCAATCCAGAAACACTGCCACCCAGGGGCTGAATCACAAATTGACTCTTGTGTAATCAAAAATAAAGGAATACAAGAAATTAAGACACACCGCCTGCTTAAAAATCAGGACTGGCTTACAACACTGAGGAGCAGTGCAACACAGGGAACTGCAATACTGTCCAGACTGAGAAACAGGCGTGCCAAACAGAACAATAGAGGAAGTGAATGACCTTCACTACTGCACATTTTATTTTTTATTTTTATTTTGTTATTTTCATTTTTTACATCTTTTACTCAAGAAACTAAATTTTTTCTTTTTTCCTCACTTGATTTTACCTTTTTAATTATTACATTTTATTTTTAATCAGTATAATTACTACTACTATTTTACCTTTTTTTTAAAGTGTCATTTTATTTTCTCTTTATTTTACTTTGGGATTAGTGTTCTACATTTTAGTTTCATCTTTTCTTTAGTATTGTTTTACTCTATCTCAACTCTACCTTTATGCCATCACTATCTTCCTAACCTTTCCCCTTTTGGTGTCCTGTTTATCTTACCCCTTTCCTACTTTAGATTTTCCCTATTCTTTCTGTTTACCCCCTAATAAAATTTCACCCTACTTATATATCTAATCTACAATCCCCTGCTCCAAGTCCATACACACCTCTCTCTTCGCTGTCTTAACTATCCAAAAAATTGTCTTTCTCTCTGTCCTTTTGTTGTTGTTTGCTTGAATCTTGATTATATCGAATTTTTATGCTTTTTTTGTGAGATTGTTTAGCTTATTCTTTTGTTTGTTTGTTTTGTTTGCTTTGTTTTTGTTTTTTGCTTCTGTTTTCCCTTGCCTCGCTTGATATTAGTTGGTGTTGTAGTTTGTATTAATCCCCAGGTACTTGTTGCTGGCATTTGCTGGGATTAGTGATTGTTCTATTGGAGTTTTCTCCCCATATATATAGTTTGTTCCCCTTTCTCTTTTAGTCTCTTTCTTGTCTCTCTTACCTTTTTTTTCCTTTTACCAATTTCATTTTGACATTTCTTCTTCCTTCTTTCTTTCTTCCTTCCTTCCTTCCTTTTCTTTCTTTTCTTTTCTTTTCTTTTCTTTTCTTTTCTTTTCTTTTCTTTCCTTTCCTTTCTTTTCTTTTCTTTTCTTTTCTTTTCTTTTCTTTTCTTTTCTTTCTTTCTTTCTTTCTTTCTTTCTTTCTTTCTTTCTTTCTTCCTTTCTTTCTCCTCTTCATCGTTCTCTCCTATCCCCTAATTTGCCTTTCTCTGGTGGTCACTTTTATTGGAGGTTATTAATATCATGAATACATTTCTGTTCAGTGCCTTGTGTGTTGTACCTGGTTGTGTTGTATTTTGTGCCTTTAAATCAACGCAGGAGAGAGAGAACTACATAACCAGACATCCGGAGAAGAGAGACCATGGGGAGACAAAGAAACAGCCCGCATATGAAAGAAAAGCAGGCATCACCAGAAAAGGAAGTAAACGAAATGGAGGCAAGCAACCTTCCAGAGAAAGAATTCAGAGAAATGGTCATAAGGTGGCTGAAAAGAATGGAAGACAAATTCGACAATATGAGTAAGAACCAAGAGGAAATGAAGAAGAACCAAGAAGAAATGAAAAATGACATTGCTGCTCTAAAGAACTCAATATAAAGCGTCAAGAGTAGACTAGAAGAAGCAGAGGACCACATCAGTGAGCTAGAAGACAAGATGGGAAAAAATACCCAAGTAGAGCAGCTTCTGGAAAAAAAAATTAAAAAGCAGGAGGAGAGCCTAAGGGAACTTTGGGACAACACAAAACAAAACAACATCCGCATAATAGGGGTTCCAGAAGGAAAGGAAACTGAGCAAGGAATAGAAAACCTGTTTGAAGAAATAATGACAGAAAACTTCCCTGGTATAGGGGAGGAAAAAACCACACAAATCCAAGAAGCTCACAGAGTCCCAAGCAAAATGAACCCCAAAAGACCGATGCCAAGGCACATTATAATTAAATTGGCAAACACCAACGACAAAGTAAGAATCTTAAAAGCAGCAAGAGAGAGACAGAAAGTTACATACAAAGGAACCCCCATCAGACTAGCAACTGATTTCTCAACAGAAACTCATCAGGCCAGAAGGGAGTGGAATGAAATATACAAAGTCATGCAAAGGAAGGGTCTGAATCCAAGAATACTATACCCAGCAAGGCTATCAATAAAAATTGAAGGTGAAACCAGGAGCTTCACAGACAAAAAAGGACTAAGGGAATTTATTACCACCAAACCAGCAACGTAAGAAATGCTAAAGGGTCTGCTGTAAAAAAAAGAAATAGGAAGCAAAGAAGGAACACAGCGGTAAAAAATAAAAATGGTGACAAACAAGTACCTATCAATAATAACTTTAAATGTAAACAGATTTAATGCCCCAATCAAAAGACAAAGGGTAACAGATTGGATAAGAAAACAAGACCCATGTATCTGCTGTCTACAAGAAACCCACCTCAGAAAAAAAAGACTCACACAGACTGAGGGTGAAGGGATGGATAAAGGTCTTCCAGGCGAATGGAAATGAAAAAAAAGCTGGGGTAGCAATACTTATATCTGACAAATTAGATCTCAAAGTGAAGGACATAACAAGAGATAAGGAAGGCCACTTCATAATACTAAAGAGAGCAATCCAATAAGAAGAAATAGCTCTGGTAAACATATACGCACCCAATACAGGAGCACCCAAATACATAAAAAATCTCCTGGAGGATATCAAGGGAGAGATTGACAGCAATACAATCATAGTAGGAGACTTTAATACCCTACTATCACCATTGGACAAATCCTCTAAACAAAAAATCAGCAAAGAAACATCAATCCTAAATGACTCACTAGACCAGATGGAATTAATTGACATCTTCAGAACATTTCACCCCAAAGCCACAGAATATACATTCTTCTCAAGTGCACATGGGTCATTTTCAAAGATAGACCATATGTTGGGACATAGGCAAAGTGTCTTCAAATTCAAGAAGATAGAAATCATATCAAGCATCTTCTCAGACCACAGTGGCATAAAACTGGAAATCAACTACAATAAAAACAAAGAAATCAAACACATGGAGACTAAACAGCATGCTATTAAACAATGACTGGGTTACCAGAGAGATCAAGGAAGAAATAAAAAACATCATGGCAACAAATGACAATGAAAACACAACAATCCAAAATCTATGGGACACAGCGAAAGCAGTCTTTTTTTTTTTTTAAATAAATCTTTATTGTTCAGATTATTACAGGTGTTCCTTTTTTTCCCCCCATAGCTTCCCTCCACCCGATTCCCCACCTCACCCCATGCCCTTACCCCCCACCACTGTCTTCATCCATAGGTGTAAGCTTTTTGTCCAATCTCTTCCCGCACCCCTCATACCCCCCCCCAGAATTGTCAGTCCACTCTCTTTCTATGTCCCTGATTCTATTATATTCACCAGTCCATTCTGTTATTCAGATTTTTTATTCACTTGATTTTTAGATTCACTTGTTGGTAGGTATGTATTTGATGTCACTTTGTTGTTCATAGTTTTTATCTTTACCTTTTTCTTCTTCTTCCTCTTCTTAAAGAACACCCTTCAGCATTTCATGTAATCCTGGTTTGGTGGTGGTGAACTCCTTTAGCTTTTTCTTGTCTGTGAAGCTCTTTATCTGACCTTCAACTCTGAATGATAGCTTTGCTGGGTAGAGTAATCTTGGTTGTAGGTTCTTGCTGTTCATCACTTTGAATATTTCTTGCCACTCCCTTCTGGCCTGCATAGTTTCTGCCGAGAAATCAGCTGACAGTCGTATGGGTGCTCCCTTGTAGGTAACTAACTGTTTTTCTCTTGCTGCTTTCAAGATTCTCTCTTTGTCTTTTGCCCTTGGCATTTTAATTATGATGTGTCTTGGTGTGGTCCTCTTTGGATTCCTCTTGTATGGGGTTCTTTGTGCTTCCAGAACTTGTAAGTCTATTTCTTTCACCAGGTAGGGAAAGTTTTCTGTCATTATTTCTTCTAATAGGTTTTCAATATTTTGCTCTCTCTCTTCTTCTGGCACCCCAATAATTCGGATGTTGGTACGCTTAAAGTTGTCCCAGAGGCTCCTTACACTATCTTAAAATTTTTGGATTCTTTTTTCTTTTTGTTTTTCTGGTTGGGTGTTTTTTGTTTCCTCATATTTCAGATCTTTGGTTTGATTCTTGGGGTATGTTGATCTACGGTTGAGTTTCTGTATATTCTTTATTTCAGACAGTGTATGCTTAATTTCTGACTGGTCCTTTTCCATTTTTTTGGTATTCTCATTAAGATCCTTAAAGGTCACACTAAGTTCCTCAGCGGTTTTTAGAAGATTCTTGAGTAACCTTATAAATGTGGTTCTGAACTCTATGTCGTCCAGTAGTTTGCTTTCTTCCATTTCTCTCATTCGTGACATGTTTCTTGGTCTCCGCATTTTGCTGCTTCCTTGTGTTGATGGAGTGGCTTTGTGTGGTAGGTGACCTATAGGGGCCAGTAGCTCAGCCTCCCCAATCACTTGAGGTGGACGCCTTTGGTACACCCCTTTGTGGGCTGAGTGCAAAGTCTCGGTGTAGTTAAGCCTTGATTGCTGTTGGTACACTGGGAGGAATTGACCTCCAGGCCAATTGGCTGTGAGGACCCGCTGTGTCTATAATGGAAGAACTGCTGGGCTGGAGACTCACTTATGGTGCAGGACTTGTTTCAGTGGGGCTTTGGTGCTCACTGAGTCTGCCTCTTGAATGTGTCACTTATGGATGTGAGGAGTTGAAATCTGGTGTCTCACTCTGACCACTAGGTACACTGGCTTCTGGATCTCCAATGGGGTGCAGGTCAGCTACTGTCTGAGGCCACCCAGCAGGAGCTACAGCGAGAACTACAGTTTTTTCCTCTTTGCTTGGGGTTTGGAGGTTTTGGAGCTGTCTGACCCTGGCTGCAAGTTTGCTAGGTTAAGCTGTGATAGGGCAGACCATTCATATGCTAAAGCCGCTTCTTGGAGCTTGGGTGGGTTTGTAGGTTGTGCGGGGTGGGGTCTCAGGGCGTCCCTAGGCTAGGGCGTGGCAAACAGCGATGGCTGCCAGAAGTCGGCTCTGCATCTCCGACCGTGTCCCCGCGTCCAGCGCCCCAGCACAGTAAACAATTATTCCTGCGCGCAGCCCTGCAAGCAAGCCTCCCTCACTTTCCGACCCCACGGCAGACAGTCCAGCTTCTCCCCATAGGAGTTTGGGTCCCCCGCGTCTCCCCAGAAACTGGAGTTCGGAGTAATCGGGAGCTTATCTCCCTTCGGGTTGAAAACAGCAGTGCTCCCGATTCGCGCATCTCCGTACCTCAGCTTTTCTGCGCCTGTGCACCCCTCAATGCTGTTTGCTCTTTCCTTCTAGTTGTAGAACTTCCACTCAGCCAGCTTTCCCGTGGTTCTGGGTGATAGACATTTTGTCTTTTAGTTGTAGTTTTGAAATTGTTGTGCGAGGCAGCAGTTTAGGTGTTTACTTACGCCGCCATATTTCAGCGAAAGCAGTCTTGAGAGGGAAGTTCATAGCTCTACAAGCATACTGCAAAAAACAAGAAACAATGGTAATAAATTACCTAACCCAACAACTCAAAGAGTTAGAAAAAGAGCAACAAGAAAAGCCCAGTGTAAACAGAAGGAAGGAAATAATAAAGATCAGAGTGGAGATAAACGACATAGAGACCAAAGAAACAATACAAAAGATCAACAAAACCAAGAGTTGGTTCTTTGAAAGGATAAACAAGATTGATGAACCTCTAGCCAGGCTCACCAAGAAGCAAAGAGAGAGGACCCAAATAAACAAAATCAGAAATGAAAGAGGTGAAATAACAACAGATCCCGCCGAAATACAAAGGATTGTTAAAAAATACTACGAAAAACTCTATTCCAACAAACTGGACAACCTGGAGGAAATGGACATATTCCTAGAAAAATATAACCTTCCAAAACTCAGTCAGGAAGAATCTAAATAGCTCAATATGCCAGTAACTATGGAAGAAATTGAAGCAGTCATCAAAAAGCTTCCCGCAAACAAAAGCCCGGGGCCAGACGGCTTCACAGGAGAGTTTTACCAAACATTCAAGGAAGAACTAAAACCTATCCTCCTCAGACTATTCCAAAAAATTCAAGAGGAAGGAACACTTCCAAGCTCCTTCTATGAAGCCAGCATCACCCTAATACCAAAACCAGATAAAGACAACACAATGAAGGAGAATTACAGGCCAATATCCCTCATTAACGTAGTTGCCAAAATCCTCAACAAAATTCTAGCAAATCGGATCCAGCAGTACATCAGAAAGATCATACACCATGACCAAGTAGGGTTTATCCCAGGAATGCAAGGATGGTACAATATCTGCAAATCAATAAATGTGATACATCACATAAACAAATTGAGAGATAAAAATCACATAGTCATATAAATTGATGCAGAAAAAGCATCTGAAAAAATCCAACACCCTTTCTTGATAAAAACTCTCAACAAGGTGGGAATAGAAGGATCATACCTCAACATAATAAAAGCTATATATGATAAACCCACAGCTAACATCATACTCAATGGGCAAAAACTAAAACCATTTCCCCTAAGAACAGGAACAAGACAGGGATGCCCACTCTCACCACTCCTGTTCAACATAGTACTGGAAGTATTAGCCATTGCAATTAGACAAAAAAAAAAGAAATAAAAGGCATCCAAATTGGAAAAGAAGAAGTAAAGCTGTCCTTATTTGCAGATGACATGATATTGTACATAAAAAACCCGAAAGACTCCATCAAAAAACTAACAGACTTAATAAATGAATTCGGCAATGTAGCAGAATACAAAATTAATGCCAAGAAATCTATGGCATTTCTATACACCAATAGTGAACTTACAGAAAGAGAGACTAAAAAAGCAATCTCATTTACCATCGCACCAAAAAAATTAAGATACCTAGGAATAAACTTAACCAAGGAGGTAAAAGACCTATACGCGGAAAACTACAGGACACTGAAAAAAAGAGACAGAGGAAGACGGAAACAGATGGAAGAACATATCATGTTCATGGATTGGTAGAATCAACATCATTAAAATGTCCATACTACCCAAAGCAATCTATAGATTAAATGTACTCCCCATTAAAATACCAATGGCATACTTCACAGACCTAGAAAGAATTCTCCAAAAATTCATCTGGAATAAAAAAAGACCCTGAATAGCCACAGCAATCCTGAGAAAGAAGAATAAAGTAGGAGGGATCTCAATACCAGATTTCAAGCTGTATTACAAAGCCACTGTTCTCAAAACAGCCTGGTACTGGCACAAGAACAGACTTACAGACCAATGGAATAGAATAGAGAATCCAGATATCGACCCAAACCACTATACGCAATTAATATTTGACAAAGGAGACATGAACGTACAATGGAGTCAAGACAGTCTCGTCAATAAATGGTGTTGGGAAAATTGGACAGATACATGCAAAAAAATGAAACTAGATCACCAACTTACACCATACACAAAAATAAACTCAAAATGGATACAAGACTTAAACATAAGACGGGAAACCATAAAAATACTAGAGGAATCCACAGGCAGCAAAATCTCAGACATATGCTGAAAGAACTTCTTCACTGATACTGCCCCAGGGCAATGGAAGCCAGGGAGAAAATAAACAAATGGTACTACATCAAAATAAAAAGCTTTTGAGGAGGAAAAGAAACCATCAACAAAACAACAAGAAACCCCACTCTATGGGAGAACATATTTGCAAATGTTATCACTGATAAAGGTTTAATCTCCAACATCTACAGGCAGCTTATACAACTTAATAAAAGGAAGATAAATGATCCAATAAAAAAATGGGCAACAGACCTAAATAGAATCTTTTCTAAAGAAGACAGAAGGAAGGCCAAGAGACACATGAAAACATGCTCAAAGTCACTAATTATCTGAGAGATGCAAATCAAAACGACAATGTGATACCATCTCACACCTTTCAGAATGGCTATCATCAACAAATCAACAAACGACAACTGTTGGCGAGGATGCGGAGAAAAAGGAACCCTCGTGCACTGCTGGTGGGAATGCAGACTGGTGCAGCCACTGTGGAGAACAATATGGAGTTTCCTCAAAAAACTGAAAATGGAACTCCCATTTGACCCAGTAATCCCACTCCTAGGAATATATCCTAAGAAACTAGAAACACCAATCAGAAAGGATATATGCACCCCTATGTTCATAGCAGCACAATTTACAATAGCTAAGATTTGGAAACAGCCTAAGTGCCCGTAAGCAGATGACTGGATCAGAAAACAATGGTACATCTACACAATGGAATACTATGCTGCCATAAAAAAGGAATTATTACCATTTGTAGGCACCTGGATGGAATTAGAGAACATTATGCTAAGTGAAATAAGCCAGTCAATGAAAGAAAAATACCACATGATCTCATTTGTGGATAATAAAAAACATTATATACTGATGAACAAAAAGATACAGAGGCAGTAAAGCATCAAACAGACTGTCAAATTACAGCAGGAAGGTTAGGGAGAGGTGGGGGAAATAAGAGATCAACCGAAGGACTTGTATGCATGCATATAAGAATAACCAACGGATGCAAAACATTGGGGGGTGAGGGCATGTATGGGAGTTGGGTGGGAGGGGCAATGGTAAGGTATGTACACATATAATACTTTAATAAAAAATATGTTTAAAAAAGTAATAAAAAAGTGAATACCCATTGCTGAGTGAAAAAGCAATGAAAATTTTGATTAATTTTCAACAACATATTTGTGTGAAAAAACATTTTCATCTGTCACAGCAATTAAAACTCAGTACTGGTCTCAGCTTGAAATAAATACGGCTCTCCGTCTTGCAGTAACATCATTGGAGCCAAAAATCCATAAACGTATTTCAAGCAAATAGGAGCAAATATCACACTCTAAAAATGTGTAACACTTAAATAAGCTTCAATTATTTCATAAACATTAAAATTAATTTAATAAATTTGTTACAATTAAACAACCTTTGAAGATTTTGTTATAATTAAATAAGTATTTATAATGTTATATTAAATAGGTGCATTTCATATGAATAAAATGGAAGTTCTCTGATCATTATTTTACAAATGTATTTATCTTATTTTTTTATTTTTTAAAATAAATCTTTATTGTTCAGATTATTACAGATGTTCCTCTTTTTCCCCCCATAGCTCCCCTACACCCAATTTCCGCCCCCCCCCCACGCACCCCATGACCTCACCCCTCGCCACTGTCCTCATTCATAGGTATAAGATTTTTGTCCAATCTCTTCCTGCACCCCTCACACACCCTTCCCCCTGAGAATTGTCAGTCCACTCCCTTTCTATGCCCCTGATTCTATTATATTCACCAGTCCATTCTGTTCTTCAGATTTTTTATTCACTTGATTTTTAGATTCACTTGTTGATAGATATGTATTGTTGTCATTTTGTTGTTCATAATTTTTATCTTTACCTTTTTCGTCTTCTTCTTCTTAAAGAATACCCTTCAGCATTTCATGTAATCCTGGTTTGGTGGTGGTGAACTCCTTTAGCTTTTTCTTGTCTGTGAAGCTCTTTATCTGACCTTCAATTCTAAATGATAGCTTAGAGTAATCTTGGTTGTAGGTTCTTGCTGTCCATCACTTTGAATATTTCTTGCCACTCCCTTCTGGCCTGCATAGTTTCTGTTGAGAAATCAGCTGACAGTCGTATGGGTAATCCCTTGTAGGTAACTGTTTTTCTCTTGCTGCTTTCAAGATTCTCTCTTTGTCTTTTGCCCTTGGCATTTTAATTATGATGTGTCTTGGTGTGGTCCTCTTTGGATTCCTTTGTTTGGGGTTCTGTGCGCTTCCTGGACTTGTAAGTCTATTTCTTTCACCAGGTAGGGAAAGTTTTCTGTCATTATTTCTTCTAATAGGTTTTCAATATTTTGTTCTCTCTTCTTCTGGCACCCCCATAATTTGGATGTTGGTATGCTTGAAGTTGTCCCAGAGGCTCCTTAAACTATCTTCATATTTTTGGATTCTTTTTTCTTTTTGTTTTTCTGGTTGGGTGTTTTTTTGTTTCCTCATATTTCCAATCTTTGGTTTGATTCTTGGGGTCCTTTGGTCTACTGTTGAATTTCTGTATATTATTCTTTATTTTAGACAATATATGCTTAATTTCTGACTGGTCCTTTTCCATTTTTTTTTTTTTTTTGCATTCTCATTAAGATCCTTAAAGGTCTCACTAAGTTCCTTGGAGGTTTCTAGAAGATTCTTGAGTAACCTTAAAACTGTGGTTTTGAACTCTATATCCAGTGGTTTGCTTTCCTCCATTTCTTTTATTCGTGACATGTTTCTTTATCTCCACATTTTGGCTGCTTCCCTGTGTTGATGGAGTGGCTTTGTGTGGTAGGTGACCTATAGGGCCCAGTGGTTCAGCCTCCCCAATCACCTGAGGTGGACACTCTTGGTGCACCCCTTTGTGGGCTAAGTTCACAGTCATGTTGTAGTTAAGCTTTGATTGCTGTTGGTACACTGTTTGATATGAAGATGCTTGATATGATTTCTATCTTCTTGAATTGACCTCCAGGCCAATTGGCTGTGAGGACCCACTGTGTCTATAATGGAAGAACTGCTGCGCTAGAGACACTCTTATGGGGCAGGACTTGCTTCAGTGGGGCTTTGGTGCCACTGAGTCTGCCGCTTGAGTGTGTCACTTATGGATATGAGGAGTTGAAATCTGTTTTCGTCTCACACTGACCACTAGGTACACTGGCTCCTGGATCTCTAAGGAGGTGCAGGTCAGCTACTGTCTGAGGCTACCCAGCAGGAGCTACAGCAAGATATGCAGATTTCTCCTCTTTTCTTGGAGTTTTGAAGTTTTGGAGCTGTCTGACCCAGCTGCAGTTTGTCAGGTTAAGCTGCGAAAGGGCAGGCCATTCATATGCAAAAGCTGCTGCGCACAGTTTTGGTGGGTTTGTAAATTGGGTGGGGCGGGGTCTCAGGGAATCACCGGGATGCAGTAAACAGCGATGGCTGCCAGTCAGCCGTCTCGGTGTCTCCACGTCTCCGCGCCTCTGCCTTCCATCCCCCAGCACAGTAAACAATGATTCCTGCACGCACCTCTGTGAGAAAGCCACCCTCACTTTCCGACCCGATGCCAGACAGTCCAGTTTCTTCCCGTAGGAGTCTGGGTCCCCAGAGTCTCACTGGAAACTGGAGTTCAGAGCAGTCGGGAGCTTGTATCTCCCTTCGGGTTGAAAAAAACAGTGTACCCAGTCGCCAGCCCGATTTGCACGCCTCCGTACCTCTGCTTTTCCATGCCTGTGCACATCCTACTCGGTCTCAATGTGCTTTTCTCTTTTTTTCTAGTTGTAGAATTTCTACTCAGCCAGCTTTCCCGTGGTTCTGGGTGACAGACATTTTGTCTTTTAGTTGTAATTTTGGTGTGGTTGTGAGAGGCAGCATATACAGGTGTATATCTTATACCACCATCTTGGTTTCCTCTTGTATTTATCTTTAAAAAAAAATCATATTAGTGGTCCATGGGATTTAAAATTATGAATTTAGTGGTCTGTGAGGTACGTAAGGTTGGCAACTGCTGGCTTAAAGCACCCTACTCAGGGAGACAGATAGCAAAAATCCAATTAGTGTCATTTGCTGACCATACCCAAGGACAAATTAAGAGAATAAACCTCATTTTGGTATATCATCATAAAGCTAATGAATTCAACTGAGATCCTCCCCTAAAGGGAGTTTTAAAAATCCTTTCTTTAAGTGGTTTTTAAAACTCCTTAAAATGAAGAACTAGCATGTACTCTCATGAGTAATAAATTTATTTAAATAAATTTAAAGATCAAAAGTAAGTTGAGAAACCAAGATGGCGGCATAGGTAAGCACCTAAACTGCTACCCCGCATAACAATTTCAAAACTACAATTAAAAGACAGAATGGACACCATCCAGAACCACAGGAAAGCTGGCTGAGTGGAAATTCTACAACTAGAAGGAAAGAGGAAAGCTCACGGAGAAGGAGTGACAAAGAGCTGAGGTACGGAGACACACGCGCCCAGAGAGGAAGGGCGGCTGAGTGCCTGGCTGGCTTTCTCTGGTGGGAGGGGGAAGGAAGCCCCCGACTGCACTGAACCCCAGTTCCGACTGCACTGAACCTCAGTTTTGGGTGAAACCCCGAGGACCCAGGCTCAAACAGGGGGAGTTTAGACTGTCAGGTAGAGAGAAAGGCACATGGAGACTCGGAGACTCGGAGACTCAGGGGAGCCGCAGCGGCAGGGGTCTGGAGGCGCGGGTGCGCACAAAGACTGACTGCGGAGGTTACCACAGGCTATCCCTAGCGAAAGGGAGTCAGAAGCTCCTGATTGCACTGAACCCCAGTTCCGACTGCACTGAACTGCAGTTCCGGGTGAGCCGCTGGGGACCCACACTCTTACAGGGGAAATCTGGACTGTAAGGCAGAAACTCGGGAACCGTGGAAGGCAGGGGTCTGGAGACTTGCGCGCAAGGGCAGGGCTGACGGGAAGCCAAGACTGTCTGCTCCGCCCTGAGACTCCACCCCTTCTAAGCTGAGCACAGAGGCTTTTGCAATCTGGCAAGGCTAATCCTATAAGGCTGTCTCCAGCACCGAAAATCTCCCAGTGTAGACACAGTTGATCCTCACAGACAACTGGCCTGCAGGTCAATTCCTCCCAGTGATACCAACAACAATCAAGACTTAACTACAACAAGGCTGTACACACAGTCCACAAAGGGGTGCACCAAAAGTGTCCACCTCAGGTTAACTGGGGAGGCCAATCCACTGGGCCATATAGGAAACCTAGCACACAAAGCCACCCTACCAACTCAGGGAAGCAGTGAAAATGGGGGGACGAAGAAACAGATCACAAACGAAAGAAATGGAGGAAAACAAACGACTGGATATAGATTCAAAACAACGGTTATAAGGCTTTTCAAGAATATCCTAGAAAAGGCCGATAAATATAACGAGACCCTCGAAGATATGAAAAAGGATCAACTAGAAATTAAACATACACTGACTGAAATAAAAAATATTATACAGAGACCCAACAACAGACTAGAGGAACACAAGAATCAAGTCAAAGATTTGAAATACAAAGAAGCAAAAAACACTAACTGGAAAAGCAAAAAAAAAGAAAAAAGAATCCAAAAAGTTGAAGATAGTGTAAGAAGCCTCTGGGACAACTTCAAGCGTACCAACATCAGAGTTATGAGGGTGCCAGAAGAAGAGAGAGAGCAAGATACTGAAAACCTATTTGAAGAAATAATGACAGAAAACTTCCCCGACCTGGTGAAAGAAATAGACTTACAAGTCCAGGAAGTGCACAGAACCCCAAACAAAAGGAATCCAAAGAGGACCACACCAAGACACATCATAATTAAAATGCCAAGAGCAAAAGACAAAGAGAGAATATTAAAAGCAGCAAGAGAAAAACAGTTAATTACCTACAAGGGAGCACTCAAACGATTGTCAGCTGACTTCTCAACAGAAACTATGCAGACCAGACGGGAGTGGCAAGAAATATTCAAAGTGATGAATAGCAAGAACCTACAACCAAGACTACTCTACCCAGCAAAGCTATTATTCAGAATGGAAGGTCAGATAAAGAGCTTCACAGATAAGAAAAAGCTAAAGGAGTTCATCACCACCAAACCAGTATTATATGAAATGCTGAAAGGTATTCTTTAAGAAGAGGAAGAAGAAAAAAATAAAGATAAAAATTATGAACAACAAATACATATCTATCAACAAGTGAACCTAAAAATCAAGTGAATTAAAAAATCCGAGGAACAGAATAAACTGGTGAATATAGTAGAATCAGGGGCATAGAAAGGGAGTGGACTGATAATTCTCAGGGAGAAAGGAGTATGGGGGGTGCAGGAAGAGACTGGACAAAAATCGTACACCTATGGATGAGGACAGTGTGGGGGGAGATAAGGGCAAAGGGTGGGGTGGGAACCGGGTGGAGGGGAGCTATGTTGGGGAAAAGGAGAAACAATTGTAATAATCTGAACAATAAAGATTTATTAAATTAAAAAAAAAGTAAGCTAATACAGTGTTAGAATTTGGTTATTTTCCACATTGTTAAAAGGACAAGGATTTTCTTCACCTTCCAAATACAAGGAGACATTTTAAAAATAATTTGGTAATTTATATCTTTTTCTCCCTACCTGATCCCTCCAAAGGCACCCAGCCCCAGCAGAGTGCATGAATTCAATAAGACCAGGTTCCAATTGCTGTTTTATTAACCAGGACACTTGCTGGAGTGTCATGTCTGAGAGACATGCCTGGACCCTGATGTCACTAGAAGGCCTCAGGACGCCAATAAGAGCCCCTTGGAGAAAGCCAGTATCTTGCTTGTTCACATGGTTCAGGGCAGTCTTTCCAGGTAAGGAACGAACGTTACTTTCCTGTGAGATAGCAAGGAAGGAACTTCACGACATTTTGGGAACCTCAAGAACTTGAGGAATTCATCCAAGTGTGTAGGTATTACAGGAAAACCTGATGGCACCTAGGTGGCTCAGTTTCTTTGCACTGAGGGGCTAGTTAAAGCTCAATCATGGAACTCCAGCAAAGCAGATTTTAAAAGAGCCCATACATCGTGTTCATGCAAACAACCAGGCCAAATTGAAACTAGACTTCATACAGTAAATAAATTGATCTTAATTTGGCTCTTTAATAACAAAGAGGGTGCTTTTAGGGGGGAAAATTGTACTTCAATAGACTAATACACAGTTGTGAATATTAGACTTTCATTCCATTAATTGTCTTCAAAGTTTTATTTTTCACCGATGAATTAAACTGGGCCCTGGATGTATTTAGTTTTCTTAAATATTTGCCAATACTTCTTGCTGTATATATGTCAATAGCTCTTTTGAATAGAAACTAGAACACAGGCTATTCTTAAACAGGCTGATTAAGGGAACAGGCATTGCGCTCTCTATCCCCTGAGATTCGGGCCCAAATCTGTGGTATGCTTTCCCTCGTTAACCTCATGGCTTTTACCCTTTTTAGAACCACTGGCCTGCCTGTTCCTAGCAGTATTGTTTGGCCCCTATATATTCAACCGTCTAACTCAATTCATACCCTCTTGCTTAGAATCCATCAAGCTACAAGTGGTCATGGAAATGAACCATGGATAACCCGATTTTCTACGGCCCTCTAGATCCTCCTCTCCTGACAGAAACCTGACTGCTGGGCTCCTGACAATGCCCCCACTCAGCAGGAAGCCGTCTGGATTAGGGATTTTGTTTGCTGGGAGTTTTTTAAAATTACTGCTTCTATTTCATCAGTTGCTATTGGCCTATTCAGGTTTTCTGATTCTTCCTGATTCAGGTTTGGAAGATTGTATTTTTCTAGGAATTTGTCCACTTAGTCCATATTGTCCAACTTGTCATATAGTTGTTCATAATATTTACTTACAATCCTTTGTATTTCTGTGGCGTCAGTTTTTACTTCACTGCTTTTGTTTCTGATTTTATTTGGGTCCTCTCTCTGTTTCTTGATGAGTCTGGCTACTGGTTCATCAATCTTGGTTATCTTTTCAAAGAACCAGCTCTTGGTTTCATTGATCTTTTGTATTGTGTTTTTTTTAGAGCCTCTATGTCATTTATTTCTGTTCTGATCTTTATTTCCTTGCTTCTACTTACTTTGGGCTTTTCTTATTATCTTTCTAATTATTTAAGTTGCAGGGTTAATAGTTTATTAATAATTTTATTTCTTGAGGTTGCCTGTAGTGCCATGAACTTCCCTCTTAGGACTGCTTTCACTATGTCCCATAAATTTTGTGTTGCTATGTGTCCATTTTTATTTGTTTCCAGGAAGTTTTTGATTTCTTTCTTGATCTCATTGGTAACCCATTCACTGTTTAATTACATACTATTTAGCCTCTATGTGTTTGAATGTTTTTGGGTGTTTTTCTGTAGTTGATTTCTAATTTCATTCCACTGTGATCTGAGAAGATGCTTTATCTGATTTCAATCTTCTTGAACTGGTAGAGACTTAATTTGTGTCCTAACATGTGGTCTATCTTTGAGAATGACCCATCTGCACTTGAGAGGAATGTATATTATGCAACTTTTGGGTGGAATGTTCTGTAAATGTCAATTAAATCCATCTGGTCTAGTGTGTTATATAGAGTCACTATTTCCTTGTTAATTTTTTGTCTGGAAGATCCATCCAGTGAAGTCAGTGGGGTGTTAAAGTCCCCTACTATGACTGTATTGCTGTCAATCTGTCTTTTAAAGTCCTCCAGGAGTTTTTAAAATATATTTAGGTGTTCCTATATTCATGCATACCAGTATATGTTTATCAGAGTTATATCCTCTTGTTGGATCATTCCCTTTAGTATTCTGTGGTGATCTTTATTATCTTTTATTATGGCCTTCATTTTGAAGTCTATTTTGCCAGATATGAGTATTGCTACTCCAGCTTTTTTTGGTTTTCATTTGCATGGAAAAATTTTTTCCATCCCTCCACTCTCATCCTGTGTGATTCTTTTGTTCTGAAGTGGGTCTCTTGTAGACAGCATATATATGGATCATGTTTTCTTATCCATTCAGCTATCCTATGTCTTTTGATTGGAGCATTTAATCCATTTACATTTAACATTATTGATAGGTACTTATTTATTGCCATTTTAATTCTTTAGGCCTATACTATTATTTCTCTTCCTTGCTATTTCTTCTTATTACAGCAGTCCCTTTAACATTTCTTACAATACTGGTCTGGTGGTGGTAAACTCCTTTAGCATTTTTTTTTTTTTTTTTTTTAGTCTAGGAAGCTCTTTATTTCACCATCTATTTTGAATGATAGCCTTGCTGGATATAGTAATCTTGGTTTCAGATCCTTGCTTTACATTAACTTGAATACTTCAAGCCATTCCCTTCTGGCCTGTAGAATTTCTATTGAAGAAAATCAACTGACAGCCTTATGGGAGCTCTTTGTAGAAAAAAAAGCTCTTCCTTTTTTCTTGTTGCCTTTAAGATTCTCTCTTTGTCTTTAATTTTTGGCTTTTTAACTATGATCTGTCTGGATGTGGACCTCTTTGGATTCTTCTTGCTTCTCTGTGCTTCTAAGAACTTGTGTGACTTTTTCCTCCACCAGCTTAGGGAAGATTTCTGCTATTATTTCTTCAAATAGGTTCTCTATCTCTTGCTCACTTTCTTCACCTTCTAGAACTCCTATTATGGGAATATTGTTATGTTTCATGTCATCCCACAGCTCTCTTAAGCTGTCCTCCTAGTTTTTAATTGCTTTTTTCTCTCTGATTCTGATTGATTTTTTTACACTGTCTTCTAATTCACTGATCAAATCCTCAGATTCCCATAATCTTCTGCGTGTTCCATCCAATGTGTTCTTTATTAGTGCTATATCATCCTTCATTTCCAACTGATCATTTTTCATAGTTTCTATATCTTTTCTTATGCTGTTGAGCATCCTTGTAATCATTATTCTGAACTCTATAGCTGATAAATTTTTTATCTTTATTTTTATCTTTATTTCATTTAGCTCTTCTTCTAGAGAATTCTCTTGTTCTTTGAATTTGGACTTTTTTTTTTTTTTTTTTTGTCTCCCCATTTTGGCTGCTTGTTTGGATTTGTTTCTATGTATTATGTAGATCTGCTATGACTCCCAGTCCTTTTGTGAAGGACAATGTCAGATGCTGTTTGTGACTAGCCCTAAGTACCATGTTTGGAGCTATCAGCAACCCACGGCTTGTGGCTCCCTCTGCTGGAGCTGGGTGCCTTTGGAAAGGACCAAGATGCATACCAAGGTCTGCTTTCCTAGCCCCTGGTCCAGAAGCAGATCAGGCAAAGACTCAAAGTATCCAGAGATCCACCTCTGCCTGCAGGCTGATTGTTATTCTCAGTCTCTTAATGAGCCTCAGGGTCCGCAGGGTGGAGTGATTGCTTTCCCCCAAGCAAAAGCTGCCTGGAAGTTAAAAGCCTGCCGGAGAAAGATGTCTTCTGCAGTATGGGAGAATAACTCAGCACAGGAAACCAGGTGGCTGCCTTCTAAATTTTAGCCCTAGAGCCCCCAACTCCTCACACAGCTCTAGTCCACTCTGCCTTCCCTCTGCCAGAGTCCAAGGTGAGTGGCTGCACACAAAATTTTGTGCATTGGCCCTTTAAGAGGGTGCCTATATTTCCAGCCATCTCTCCCTGGCAGACAGCAATGCTGCTGCTTTTCACAACCGGATGTTATGTGGGCACCTTTCTCCTTTCTGGTGCTCTGAGCTAAGGAGCCCAGCTTGGGGTTTAGACCCCAGAGTTGTCAGTGGGAACCCCCACAACTGATATATCCCTCCAGAACTTCAATTGCCTTCTGTGGGAGCCCAGCCAGCCCTCTCATGCCTCCATACTTCCTACCAGGCTTTATGCAGTCTCCACTTTACATCCTTGCTTATAAGGACTCTCTCTAGCTAGTCTTCAGTTGATTATTCGGGATTTTTTTTCTATATTTTAGTTGTAATTCCCGTTTGGTCCTAGGAGAGGGTCAGTATAGCTTCCACTTAATCTGCTGCCATTTTGGACCCCTTAAAAAAAAAGGTGGGATGGTGTTGAGAATGTTCTCTCTGGTCATGTGGCTGAGCTCAGATTATAGGAGAAAACACTGAAGGGAGGAGACAGGTGAGGAAGCTGGATCAAATCAGGATGACCAAGTTCTCCCCACTGAGCTACTTCTCTGAAATAGAATTACCCATTACCTGACATCAGCAATCTTTTTGCCAAATGTCTTCATTTTTGAATGCAAATTTCAAGATGCTTTTAGCTAGGAATACTTATCTAATTCTCTGTTACTCAGTGTGCATGGCCTGCTCATTTTCTCTCCTTTCTCCTCTTTGTTGACTGTGCAGCTACTGGCTGACTCATCACCTGTCAGCATAGCCTTAGTGGGGAGCACACCTAACGGACAAAGAGTCTCAGTGTTGTAGGAACAGAGAAGTAATTACTAATTACTGAAATGTCTCAAGGACATTTAAAGGAGGCAGGCATATGCCCACTTTCCGGAGGCTCCAGGTAATTAGCAAACAGGTTTGAGACACCTTGCAATGGCCTGAGGAGAGAGATGGCTGAGAATGAGGCTTTCAACCACCTTAGAAGATTCACTTATGGCTTTTTGCATGGTGAGCTTCTCACTCTGAAGCACGAAGGATGGCTTTGGGGTCAGATGGAGGGGCATCCCTCAACAGTGCCATCCTGAGAAGGGTGTCGCAGAAAGAGCTCCATGCATTCCTGAATGGCAGGTGGTTAAAAGAAAGCAAATGGAAGTAAATTGAACCCTTCACTTGGTCAGACCCTGTATAGTTATGGTGTAAACTGTGTATGGTGTGTGGTGGTGCAGGGGGAGAAGTCAGCAGCCCAAAGGGGCCCTTGGAAAGCTCTTGCCTCAGGAGGAAGCTCAGGTCAGGGAACCCAGGCACAGAACTTTAAACCCTGGTAACTGGCAGCCACATTCTAGAGATGCCCTTATTTAGCTCACTTTGCTGGAGAAGCTCAATAGAGCGTCCACATATCTCGAGGCTGTGGTCTGAGGAAAGCCCACAATGACAGGCTCTTTAGATGTTGCAGACTTTGGATCAGATCTCAAACCAAAAGCCTCTGGCTATTTCCCTGGAGAGACTCACAGGGTAACAAACAAATGGAGGCCCAGGGTGGTCCAGTTCAGGCTAGGCCACCACTCTGACCCCACTTGGGCATCTCAATGTTTCATCCCCATGTGTGTGTGGAGGAAAAAAGGTTCCCGTGGAAAGGGCCTGTCCTGAGCAGGAACAGGCTGAGAAGGGTTCCGAAGCTGGTAGGCTGGTCATGCTTGCGTTCCAGGTGGAGTCTGGCAGAATGGATCTGTAGTGTGGGGCAGATCCCTCTGCATGAGGTTTATCCTGATCCTTGGAGGTGAATTTCATCCCCCTGGCGGAGGTCTGGGCAGACACAGGTCCAGGCCTGATCTGAGAGCAGAAGATTGAAAAGAAGCAGTGATAATGAACTGACATGGCTCTGATGCCTCTGGTCCGGCTGCCAGTCATTGTCATTGCAGAGCTCTACTCAGATATCAGGAGGAGATGGTCTACGGGGACAGCCACCTGCACCAGTGAGGGGCAGGCACTACAGGTCACCAACAGGCAGTGCAGGTTCTGCAACCACATTCAAAGCCTCACTTCGGGCTTTTGCATGGTGAGCCTCTCACTCTGACGCATGAAGGATGGCATTGGGGTCAGGACCAAGGGGTGTCACTCAACATCTTGAGAAGGGTGTCACAGAGGAGCCCCGGTGGTTCCCGAATGTCAGGGGGTAAAGGACAGGAAAGACATGAAAGAAGTAAACTAAGCCCCTCACTTGGTCAGACTCTATGTAGGGACAGTTATGGTGTAACCGTGTGTGGTGTGTGGTGCAGAGGAACAGTCAGCAGCCCAGAGGGGCCTTTGGAGCTCTTGTCCCAGGAGAAAGCTCAGGTAGGGGAACCCAGGCAGGTAACTCACTTCCTCATGAAAGAGCTCAACAGAACTCAGAACCTGGGTAACCAGACAGCCACAGTCTATATAAGCTCCTACCCAGCTCACTTAGCTAGAGGTGCTCCAGGGAGCAGCATGTTTACTTGTTGCATCGCCAGGTCTCAAGGCCTTGGCCTCAGGAAAGTTGCAGACTTTGAGTCAGATCTCACCCCAGGCATGTCTGTCCTTTTTCCTGGAGGAACTTAAAGGTAACAGGAAGATCTGGGATAGTCCAGTCCAGGCCACCACTGTGATCCCACCTGGACATCTCTAGGCTCCTCCCCGTGTGTGTGAAAAGCAGGAGGGCTTCACATAGGGAGAGCCTGCCCTGAAAAGAGTGTAGGTTGAGGAGGTGTCAGAAGCCAGGTTGGATGGTCATGTTCACACTACAGGTCAAGGCTGGCTGGGTGGACGTGAAGTACAGAGCGCTATCCTCTGCTTGAGGTTTCTCTTGAGCCCTAGAGGGGAATCTTATGTCCCCCAGATTCTGATGCCTCCAGATGGGATAATGTCCATTCTCATCACAGAGCTCCGCTCAGGAGGTCTTTCAGGAGGTGGTCAATGGGGACAACCACTCCATCTCCCCTGGTGAAATGCAGGTGCACCATCCAACCAACAAGGGTCAGTGAAAGCTTGGGCTGACTGGCTACTGAGGGGTCTCCAGAAACAGGGCCCAGACATGGCTGGGATGGCCCAGAGGCTGCCCTGGATGCTTCCCAGGTCCCACCCATGTGCACTTCTTCATATGCAGCCCTGAACTGGAGCACTGTGCCCACTCCCTTGGATTTGATTTGAGAACCTGGAGCACCCCCTCCTCCAAGGCAAAGGCCAACCACGAGAAGGCAGTGGGGTGCATGAGAGCATATAGGCAGGGGGCAGGGCTGGACACGTAGAAAGGAAACTCGGAGTCTGTCATTGGGCCAGGAACAAAGTCTGCTTCAGACCACCCATCTGGAGGAAGATGTCCTATGGTGAGTCCTGGGCTCTGACTGTGTTCTGTCTCTGGGGGTGGGTGGGGGGGTACATGGAAAGGCAGGCACATGGGTGATCTTTCCTCCTCTTCCAGCGCCAGCATTAGCCCAGCTTCAGTGCCTGCACATCCTCAGGAGCCAGATACAAGTGCAGAAGCCAGTGCAGAAGTAAAGGCGGCTCCCAAACTGGAGGAATGTCAACTCCAGCAGCCTCTCCAGAGCTGCAGCCAGCACCAGCATCCATTTGATCAGCAGGCCTGCAGCAGGAGATGGCATGTGAGCAACATTCCACAGCACCTGACTGGGGGATTCATCACCTGCACCTTTGCCCAAGAGCTGGAAAGTCACCCATCCCTCTGCAGGTAGAACCATCGCCGGTGCCTGCAATGGATCTGGCACATTACCCACCACCCCTGAAAAAGAGCTGGTTTCAGGAAATTCCTCAGTGCCAGCTATGGAGCCTCTTGAATGGCTCCCCGACCCAGAACTCGCTTTACCCTCCCCTTTTGAGCATTTGTTTCAGGGTTATTTAATATTTTTGTTTTAACTATTGTATATTTTAACTTATTTCAAGTTGTAAATTACATGTCATAAAATTTTTTTGTTTTAAACTGTGCAAATCATGAGCATTATGTACTCTCACGAGGCTGTGCAAACATCACCACCATCTATTTGCAGAATATTTATCTCCCCAAATGGAAACCCTTTACCAAAAGACTCACTCCCCATCCCTCCCTTTCTCAGCTCCTGGCAACCTCTAACCTGCTTTCTGTCTGTGTTCCTTTGCCTAATCTGGAGGTTTCCTCTAAACGGAATCCTACCACAGTTGCCATTCTGTGGCTGCTCACATATTTCAAGAAGGGACAGATTAGTTTGTTCTCTGTTTTTATTTGCACTAGGATTTTTGTTATTTGAAAGGGAAATTCCAGATGAATTAAAGATTCGATCTAAAAAAAAAAAGTCCTTTTAGTTAGAATGTGTGTAATCTCAGGGTAGAGTAGAGGCCCCAGAGCCAGGAACCAGTCGGGAAACATCTGTTTCTTCCTGTGCCCAAAACAAAAGCAAGAAAAATGCAGAAAGCTGGAAAGAAAAACCATACACTGAGAAGCGTTCCTTACAACCCAAGGCCAGAGAAAGGTTTAACACCCCTGTCATGCAGGAAACTCTCCAAAGGCAGTGTGTTGAAAATGGACAGAGAGCAAACACATGCATTTCCAGTGAGAGGCAGTGCACACTCCAGTACATGTCCGAGACACCTGACCTCCCAGTGGCACCACACACCCTGTAGACACTGCGGGGAGAGCGCTGGCACGCTCAGACCGGCAGGCTTCTCCTCAGGAGGCAAGCAGCCCTGGGACAAAGGTTGAGAACAGAGGCCCCAGCAGAGCCCCTAGAGAGAAGTGGGAAAGGTCCAGCTCTGAAAGAACAGCGTGCAGGACCCTTCAGACTCCCACGGGTGCTCACCTTCTCCTGGCAATGCTCATCCAGGAAGTGACCCCACAGAAATACTTGTACAATTTTTAAAAGATGTATTTTCAAGACCACCCATCAGAGCACTGGTGAAATAGCCGGGTACGGGAAACACTCATGTCCATGTAGAGAGGTCCGGGGTTTTACCCGCCCTGGTTCACACGGAGGAGTGGAGCACAGCAGCTGTTAAAGGAGGTGCAGGTGTCTCTATGGGCCGCAGATAAAGACCTCAGTGATGCTCTTAGGTGAGACATGTGGACCAACTGTCTGCATCCAGAAGCCCACCTGTTAGACAACATGTGATTTCAACAGGCGGACATGCATATGTGTAAATGCATGTGACAGCAACATAAAGAGACAGAATGAGAAGCAGAGAGCCTGAGATAGGCCCACCAAACCTCTCATGATGGTCACCTCTGAAGGCAACACTTGCAAATCAATTCTCCTTTAGGTGGTGGTTAAATTTTTTATAAAGTGCATTGCTTTTATAATTCTAAAAACATTAAAATCATGCTAATGTTATCCATTTATTACTCATTTATGGAGTTAAGGCAATTACTCAGTTTTAAATTTTTATCCTCCCCCGAGGATATTTTTCCCCGCATTGATTTTTTAGAGAGTGTGAAAGAGAAGGTGGGGCGGGGGGGCACAGAGAGAGAGAAACATCATCGATTGGTTGCCTCTGTACCTGCCTAGACCGGGCCAGGGAGCCAACCCACAACCCAATACGCAGGCTGATGCTCTAAACAGCCAGGGCCAGTTTTAATTTTTAAAGGTGATTATCACAAGGAAAATAAGGATTTATTATAGTAAAATAGTGACTTCTAAAAAATAAAGTTATAGTGGGGTTGTTTGGAGCTGACACAGAATGAACAGGAAAAAAAGAACTTCCACTAGAGCAGCAGTCGCCAACTGGTGGTCCGTGGACCACTGGCGGTCCGTGAGGTCTGAAAGATTGGTGACTGCTGCACTAGAGGGATGGGTGGAAAACCAGGAATACACAGCATCCAGAGGAGATCAGAATGGAATTGTCAGATGCTTCCAACAGAAACTGGATGGCTTCTACAAGGAGCCAATCTTCTGAGATAGACAAGAGTTTTGGATCCTTCCATGATGGTGCTTCCCCCCCCCCCCCCGCCCCATCCTTCCCCCCCCCCACCCCCGAAAAAAGCCCAGGATGCTGCTTCTAAAAAGTAAGAAGCTGTGGGAAGTTGTGTTGGTGATCAGAACACGCATCAGTGCTATGGTTGCACCTCAGGTTCCAGCCCTGAAATCCTGTAAGGGGTTAATGTAGGGACAAGAAAAAGGCCTTTCTTTATCTTTTCTGTGACCTTCCACAATTTATGAAAAACACCTGGTAATTAAACCCCAAGATTTTTGGCTCCTCTGATTCAGACAGCTCTTCTGTTCAAACTTTGGGACAAGATAAGCTACTCCCAAGGTTGCATTCCTGCATCTTCCTCCTCCTTGCTGTTTTCACAATCAGGGATAATTCACATCAAGGACTCTCTAGTTAGTAGAAAGTTCCCTTCTCTCTCCCCTTCAAACAAACCTCTTTTGAACGCTTCATAACTTTTATTCTAAGCTTGTTTTACAGGCTTGGGAAAAATACCGATAAGACATCTCCTTAGGATATCTGCCAGACTATCTCCTGAAAAGCAAACAAACTAACTTTTCAAGACACACCCCTCCCACCCCCATATCTGCTCAACTTCAACACAATCACTCCCTCCCTTCCTTGTCATCTAACAACAGCAACCAATTGCTCTTTAAAAGTGAAAGCCACTCTTTCTTCCCCTGTCCTGTATTGATGAGCAATACTTGGCCCTTTTCTCCCTCAGAAAGTAAAATAAATTTCCTCCCCGCATCTATCTCTTCTCTCAGTTATGAATTATTTCACAGCCCGAGTCACTGGCCAAACCCTAACAGTTAATTCAGGCCTTCGTGGTGCTGTCACTGACTTTGATCTTCTAGAAGATAATGAGAGAAAAAAATTTCAGGAATGTCTCCATGAAAACAAGAATCTTGTTCATGTTGCCCATGACCTTATTCAGAAACTCTCTCCTCGTGCTAGTAATGTTCGATCCACGTATTTCAAGGACTGTTTATATGAACTATTTGATGACTTGGAGTCAAAGACAGAAGACTCTGGAAAACAGCCACTTCAGTCAGTTCTCTACCTGATGGAAAATGGAGCCCTGGAATCGACTACAGGTTTCGACAATTTCCTGGCACTGTGGCACTGTACACAGCATAGTGGGGGAAACAACCTGAATCCCTTGACCTTACTGATGAACAATAGGTTCTAGAGTGGGCTCAACAGAAGCAGAAGTTGAGCGTGTTACACATCCATGGGGTCTACACCAACCCTAATGCACTGTCCTTCATCCAGCTGGGTACCGGAATGTGCTCAGGAACACTGAAGTTACGAGAGAGGTTCAGAAACTCTATGAAAACAAGTCATTTCTTTCCCTGGATTGTGGCCAGACTATGGATGACACCATTTCCCAAGCCCTTTTCTGGAGGCTGTCAAGCATAATTCTTAGAATGTTTCATGCTTGTTTGGACAGGAGATGTAGATGAGTTCAAGAAGCTTTGAGAAAACATGCTGGACAAAGGGATCAAGGTCATCTGCTATGGAAATAAATATGCGATCTTCCAGAACATTTCAAGCGACTGACCTGTGAGCTCTCCACAAGGGGTAAGTTGGGGGTGGTGAAAGAGTTAGCTAAATGGTTCATCTGCAGTACACAGTGAAAGGAGAGACCACAGTACAGAACGCTACAGAAGTTACCACATAAGACCAAGCAATAAGGCCCTACCATGGACACTGTTTAACAGTAAACTTAAAAGAACCCATCACAGCTCCTAGGAAAAACCAAAAGCCAGAAGTTGAAAGTTGGGGGTAGCCAACCTACAGGGGATGTGTGTGTGTGTGTGTGTGTGTGTGTGTGTGTGTGTGTGTGCATTCCAATTTAATCCTTCATGCTGGCTGGTTCTTGGTCTTATGAGGTCTGTTCCAGTTCGAGAATACCCAAGTGACAACGCAGCTCCCCACCCTACCCCTAGGCTGGACATGCCTGTGTCCACGCACAGATCAGTGTGATATCCACTGAGTAGGTTGCTGCTCTGCAATGAGGGACTTTGGATGTAGACACTGTGGAACCACCATGGCCCTCGTTGCAGTTCTGTACTCCATTCTTGGTTTTCCACTTAAGCTTAATGGCTTTTTAAAAACAAGACTTGAAGCTCTAGTTTTCTAGACCTTTTACAGTGTGCAGTATTTTACATTCCTGAGCTGTGTTAAAGCTTGTTCATTTAATAAAAAAGAATAAACAACAGTCCTTCCCCTCAGGAGGCTCCCCCTAAAAGGTTGTGTCCAGTGTTCCAGTCCTTCCCCTTAGTGAGCACATGTGTGCACATCTGTTCCCGTGCACACACATGTGTGCATGTGCAGGTGCTTGAGCATGTTCAAATATGTGCCTGTGTAAAATGTACAGCTTGATTTGACCCTTCTAGTGTTTTCTTTCCTGAAATTGCAGATGCAGTTAAGCACCAGGGATACTTGTCTATAATCTGGAATCACTCACTGGATGAATTAAAACAACACCTCAGTTATGTTTCATCTATATAGCCACCTTATTCTGGGTACTGAAATGGGCATGAGAGTGTGGTGGGAGAAAACATGGTCACAAGTAGTACTGTGGCCAGCACATCTCCAGGGAAGTGCTAGGAATCCAGAGCTAAGAGCTGGTGATCTGGTGTCAGCCAACATGGCCTCACTGGTGTCTGGAGGAAGGGGTTAACCCCTTTTCCTAATAACTTTCTTCCTATGCCAATGGTTTGACAGAATATATTTTGGAGAGTGTTGATTATGAAATCTGTTTTGCTGATAACAGGATTCCAGGTAGGACCAATGGGGGAGATTTCCCAGGAGCAGTCAGAGTATACCATCAATGAGTTTGAAAAAGTTATGCTCTGCCAAGCAACAGAGTAAATGCTACCTATTTGGATTGAAAGTACTGTACAAATTCAAATTTTATTTTGATTCATGATGAAATAACTGTCATATTTTCAATTTTCCACAAGTAAGAGAAAACTGTACAAAAATCCTTTTGTATTATTTCCTTCCTGCTCCTCTCCTTTGTCATCTATCTTCCACTCAGAAGAATGGCCCAGCAGAGGCTCACATCCTAATATATAAAAAGGGGTTGAGTAAATGGTCAACAGAATAATATTGTAATATGTTCATTCACTAACCACCCCCACACTCCAGTGCCTTGTTCACACCTATAAAAGCTCCCTGAGTAATTCATGATCAGCAATCACGAAGGTACTGACAGTTGTTCTGTGTTCCCCTAGCTCCATCTGAGAACCGGTAGGCACCTTCTGAAATCTAAACATCTGCTATTTTAAGGCCCCCTTTATGTTATATAGAAACTAGAGGCCCAGTGCACAAAATTTGTCCACTGGGAGGGGGTCCCCTCAATCCAGCCTGCACCCTCTCCAATCCAGGACCTCTCGGGGGATGTCTGACTGCCAGTTTAGGTCCAATCCCACCTAAACCAGCAGTCGGACATCCCTCTCACAATCCAGGACCGCTGGCTCCTAACTGCTCCCCTGCCGGCCTGATCACCCCTAACTGCCCCCCCACCTGCCAGCCTGGTCACCCCTAACTGAGCCCCTGCTGGCCTGGTTGCCCCCAACTGCCCCCCTCTGCTGGCCTGGTTGCCCCTAACTGCTCCCCCGCTGGCCTGGTTGCCTCTAACTGCCCCCTCTGCAGGCCTAGTTGCCCCTTACTGCCCCCCCCCCCCCCGGTTGGCCTGGTTGCCGCAACTGTCCCCCCTGTCAGCCTGGTTGCCCCCAACTGCCCCTCTGCTGGCCTGTTGCCCCCAATTGCCCCCCCCCACCAACCTGGTCACCCCCAAATACTCCCCCTGCCGGTCTGATCACCCCACGCAGCCTGCTGTTCAGTCATTTGATCGTCCTTCACTAACCCCCCTGCTGGCCTGGTCACCTCACGCAGCCTGCTGTTCAGTCTTTTGGTGGTTCCTCACTATCTCCCCTGCTGGCCTGGTCACCCCATGCAGCCTTCTGTTCAGTCGTTTGGTCGTCCCTCACTAACCCCCCTGTGGCCTTGTTGCCCCACACAGCCTGATGTTTGGTTGTCCATCCAGTTGTTTCAGTCGTGGCAGCCCCTGGCTTTTTATATATTAGGATGTTGCTTTCTTTTTAAATCAAATTCAATATGAGAATCTGACAATATACAGTACACATGACATAAAAAGGGCCCTTAATGTGGTGGATTAGTGTAGACTGTGGGTCTTTTACCAGTTGATACCCTGATAGAAGACAACTTTTTGAAATGATAGTTGTCTGGTGTCCAGAGGAAGGGGTTAGCCCCTCTTCCTAATAACTCTCTTCCTATGCCTATGGTTTGACAGAATCTATTTTGGAGAGTGTTGGTTATGATGAAATCTGTCCTGCTTGTAACAGGATTCTATGTAGGATCTATTATAAACTGGAAGGTGGTCTTTTTCTCAAGACCAATTTCCCTCAATTGAGAATTTGTAATTCACAGTACTTGAAAGGTACATGCTCCATGAAATGCTCCTTTGATTTTACAGGTGTCCACTACACTTTCTTTTAGGATCTTTGGCCACTCACTCAACCCCTGTTCTGTATCTGTTGTGCATGTGTGTTTTTAACTCAGTAAGAGTGAAAAAAAAGATCCATGTAAAATTGCACAACTTGATCTAACCCTCATAGTATTGTATATAAATTGCCGATTCCTCAAGCATTAGGACTATTGGTATGTATTCTTGAATCATTTGCTTTCTGAAAAAAAGTTGACTTTTATCTATATAGCCATCCTAATTCTGGGTCCCAAAAATGTGCATGTAGATGTGGTTAGAGACAATGGTCCCACATGTAGGTCTGTGGTGAGTGAGTCTCTAGGGAAAGTCTCTGTGGTGAGTTATGACTCTAGAGGAAAGAAAAAAATATCATCTGGTGTCAACTGCATAGTCTCACTGGTGTCCAGAGGCAGGAGTGAGCCCCTCTCACTAGTAACTTTAGTTGTGATATATCTGTTTCTACAGAGTAGATTTTGAAGAGTGTTAGTGATGATGAAATCTGTTCTTCTGGGTACCATCATTCCAGGTAAAACCAATGGGGTAGGGTTCCTCTGAGCAGTGAGAATTACCAGCAGTGTATTTAAAAGTTTTGTCCTGCCAAGCAACACAGTGCACCAAACCTATGTTTAAATTGAAGGTAGTGTAGCTGCTGTGGCTCAGTGATTGAGCGGCAACCTATGAACCAGAAGGTCATGGTTCAATTCTCAGTTAGGTCACATGCTTGGGTTTTGGGCTCGATCCCCAGTGGGGGGCTTGAAGGATGCAGCCTATCAATGATTCTCTCTCATCATTGATGTTTCTATCTTTCTCTCCTACTCCTTTCCTCTCGGAAATCAATAAAAATATATAAAAATTGAAGATAGTGTGAAAATTAATTTTTACACAATGAATAATTTTAAGTTTTTAAATTTCTCATATGTAAGAAAACTAAACAAGGACTCTATTTTCTTTCCTGTTCCCCGCTTTGTCATCTGTCTTCCAACCAATAGGATGGCCCAGAAGCTCAGTCCATATTTGTTAACCATTTTCATACCCTCTAGCCCCTTGTCCAAACCAAGAAGAGCTCTTTGAGTATTTCATCATTAGCAATCACCAAGGTACTGATGGTTATTTTGTGTCCCTCTAGCTCTGAGACCCTGTTAAATGCAACTTCTAAAGTAAAAACATCTGTGTTCAAGTAAGCACCCCTTTATTGATGTTATATAGAAATGTTGCTTTAATGCTTTTTTTCTGTTTCTTTTCTTTCTTTTTTTTTTGTTTTTTGTTAATCCTCACCTGAGAATATATTTCCCATTGCTTTTCAGAGAGAGTGGAAGGGAGAAAAAGGACGGGGAGGGAGGGAGAGAAACATGGATGTGAGAGAGACACATCAGACTGGTTTACACACACACACACACACACACACACACACACACACACACACACACACACGGAGGCGGGGCTGGGGAGGGCAGGAAGGAGAGGGGAGGAGCAAACCACAACCCAGCTATGTTTTAGGTTAATGTTGACCCTGTGTCTTTTCCTCATTGAATATATGATAGAAAAGAACATTTTGAAATGACAGCTCCCATTATAAACTGGATGGTGGAGACTTTCCCTCACAGTTTCCCACCTTGGATTAAGTATTTTGTAATTGGTTTGCCGATGAACTTGATAGGTACATGCTACAGAGAAAGCCCCTGCCTTTCAACAGGCTCATCTCTACTTGCTTTGGGGTCTTTGACCTTTGATTCCAAACCTGTTTTAGAGCTGTGCTTTTTTAAATTTACCAAGAGTTAAAACAGACCTGTGTGTAAAATTGCATAGCTTGACTTGATCCTCAGTGCTTTCTTTTATATAAATGCAGAGGCCTCAAGCATCAGAAATGTTGGTATAAATTCTGGAATCACTCACTGGCAGAAAAATAAAAGTTTGCTGTGCTGTGAATGCAGACGAAAGAGCAGGGTGGCCTAGTGTCAGGCAGCACAGCCTCACTGGTCTCTGGATAAAGGGGTAAGCCCTTCTCCCTCATAACTTTCTTCCTGAGGTCTGTGTTTGCAAAGAGTATAGCTTGGAGAGAGTGATAAGATCTGGATATCAACATTCCGGGTAGGACCATTTGGGAGGCTTCCCAGGAGCAGTCAGAATACAGCAGCAGTAAGTTGATTAAACTTATGCCCTCACACAGTGCATCCAACCTATATTTGGATGGAAGGTACTATGAAATTTCAAATATTAATTTGATTCATGATGAATAATTGTATGTTATTCAATAGCCAATATGTAAGAGAACAGTGAAAGACTCTTTGTATTCTTTTTTTGCTTCTCTCCTTTGCTATCTGTCTTCTACCCAGTAGGATGGCCTAGCAAATTTCAGGCCATACTTGTGAACTAACCACCACCATACCCTCTAGCCTGTTGTCCTCACCTATCAAAGCTCCCTGAATCATTCCTGATCAGCAATCACGAAGGTACTGACGATTGTTCTGTGCTCCCCTAACTCAGTGGTCGGCAAACTCATTAGTCAACAGAGCCAAATATCAACAGTACAACGACTGAAATTTCTTTTGAGAGCTGAAAACCGACTTCTGCACATGGGCCATGAAGTTTCAATTGCACTGTACATGCGTGCCCACACGTGGTATTTTGTGGAAGAGCCACACTCAAGGGGCCAAAGAGCTGCATGTGGCTTGCGAGCCACAGTTTGCCGACCACTGCCCTAACTCTATCTGAGAACCTGTTAAAGGGACCTTCTGAAGTCTAAACATCTTCTGCTTAATGTTCCCTTTATTTATGATATATATTTCTTTCCTTTTTTAAAACTTTTCAATTCAGACATGATAATCTGACAAGGTATGGTATACATGATATACAAAGCAATCATCATGTGCTGACTTGATATTTACTGTGGGTCTTTACCAGTTGATAGCTAATAGAAGAGATCATCTTGAAGTGAGAGCATCCATTGTAAATGGGATGATGAGTTCTTTTTCTCAAGATCAATTTCTCCACTTGGATTTAGTATTTTATAATTGGTATTTTATAACCAATTATAATTTTATAATTTAGTATTTTATAACTTCACAGGCACATGCTCAGGAAAAGTTCCAGCCTTTCAATTGCTTTTTTTTAAATGTGGCTTTTGGGGTCTTTGGCCTTTGAGTCAACACCTAAAACCACTTAAAAAAACACACCCACTCATAAATTGTAAAATAAATAAAAAATAAATAAAGACCCTTGTAAATGTGCGCGGCTTGATCTCACTATCAGCGTTTTCTTGTCTATGACTGCAGATGCCTCATGCATCAGGAATATTTGTGTGTATTCAGGAATACTCTCTGGCTGAATAAAAATTTGTGCTGGCTTTTGTCTCTATAGCCACCCTAATTCTGGGTCCAGAAGTGAGAATGTGGGTGTGGGGAGAGATAATGGTCTCCTATGTTTATTTCTATGGCTAATGTGTCTCTAGTGCAGTCCTATGAATCCAGACAAAAGGACAGGGTGATCTGGTGTCAGCCAGCATGGCCTTACTGGTCTGGAAAAGGGGTGAACCCTTCTTCCTAATAACTGTTGTCTTTTTAAAAAATTTTTTTCCTCACCCAAGGATATGCTTTTTATTGATTTTTAGAGGAAGGGAGAGAGAGAGAGAGAGAGAGAGAGAGAGAGAGAGAGGGAGAGAGAGAGAGAGAGAGAGAGAGAGAGAGAGAGAGAGAGAGAGAGAGAGAAACATCAATCAGTTGCCCCAATACATGCCTTGATTGGGGATTGAACCCACCACCTTTTGGTATATGGACCAAACCAAACCGGCCATAACTTCCTTCTTGATGTCTCTTTTTTCGGAGATTTTGGAGAGCGTTAGTAATGATGAAATCTGTCCTGCTGGGTAACAGGATTCCAGGTAGGACCAATGGTGTTTTCCAAGAGCAGCCAGAATATACTGGCAGTGGTTTTGAAAAAAAACTACATCCTGCCCAATACAGTGTGTACCCTACAAATTACTCAGATGAAGGTACTGTGGAAATTACATCTCTCAGTTGATTGAAATAATTGTAGCTACTTAATGCCATGTGTGTAAGAGAAAGCTGTGAAGAGGCAAAGCCATACTTTTTTCATTTACATGTGGAAAGTCATTCTACTTAGTCCATCAGTATTGCTACAAGCACAGATTGACATTCATTTAAAAGTCAAGTATGAGTGCACCCACTGCCAGGCTGGTCAAGTCTCAGTCAAGGTTGCACAGACTATTAGCTGAAGTCAACAGTCAGCCACATATCAGGGCCTATAGACTCAATACATTAACCCAGCAAAGCTCTTGCCCAGCTGGCTGCTTTCCCAGCTTGTTGCATTAACTGCTCTTCCAGGACTGGCCAGTTGAAATAACTGCTGATTCTTGGCAGAGCTGTCATGTGACAGTTGGGTTGGAATGTTCTAGATTCTGAGATAGTTTGAGAGTCAAGCAGACTGCTGACCACTGGTGTGGTCACCTGATCATGAGAAGGGCTCAAGGCAAAAGATCCAACCCTGAATGTGTGTGTGTGTAAAAGGAGTGGGGGTGTCCATGAGTGCTTGTTTTTCCCAAGGGACCTCAGAGAGGCTTTGGTTGGGAAAAAAATGAGCAGGAGGTTAGTCAGGTTTTAGAATCTTTTCCTGACTCAGGCCCTTGCCTGCATTTCTTTTCCAAATATTAGGCTGGTGGCCTGGATTGCCCTAAGGAAGTCTAAACCAGTGACAAAGACACAGATTGTTGGCTGTTCTGTAGAGAAAGATAAACTATATGAGAATATGTTAGCATAGGTAGCTAAATATTAATAAAGGAGGGGAGCAAAGGGAATTGGACATTACTGAGCCCAATGGGTTGTGGAGCTGAATGGGACATCGAGCCTGCTGCATTAAGAAGCTACAGCTTCACATACCCTTTCAGGGATCGCAGCATTTCCCCACCAAGGGGATCAACATCCCTCAGTCCCCCGCTAGAGGAAGAAAGGACCACTTTTCTATTTCCCAGGTCCGTTTGCCCAGACTATGGGGGAAGGGACAAACAATAAGGGGAGGTTCCTCTGCTGGCACATATGTGCAGTAGGAGCCAAGATGGCACCGGGGGAGGAGCTTTCACTGTGAGGCATGCATAGGAGGAACTCAGGTGGTGACCATAGGAAGTGGAGTCTAGCCTGGGGAAAGGATCGAATTGGGTAAGGGACACAAAACCTGGGAAGGCCTAGGAAATGGATTGGATAGGAGGAGGAACCATCAGAAGCTCGTGAAAGATTGGGAATTTGATTAGTTTGAAAGGGTACCGGGTCCTTCCCAAGCCTGAGATAATATAACCCAAGCTTAACAAAACTGTGTGTGTGTGTGTGTGTGTGTGTGTGTGTGTGTGTGTGTGTGTGTGTGTAACGTGTGCTTACCCCATTCATTCACATGTTCTCTCTCCATAGCAACCATGAGGGCCTAGCAGCCACCTGGGGCCTGTGGCATACCACGTGGGCTTGGGCATCCCACCAGCCAGAGTGCAGCTGGGAACACAGACTAAGCTTGCCAGATGGGGACAGGCGTGGACTAAGGTTTGGCATGGCACAGAACTTTTGGACACTGGTCTTTGTACTGGGCCTGATGAAGACAAAGCTGGACTTTTTTTCATGGCGGGACAGACAGAGATGAGACTTGGGGAACCTGGGGGCAGCCTGCTATTTCCACCCAAATAAACCTTACCATCAGACCTCATCCTCCTATGTGTCCCCAAAAATGCTTTTCTCGTGACACCACAAGGACCCCACTTCCACTGGCAACAAATATATGCAAGCAGGGTTTTAGATCAATGAACCAAAGATGCCCCATATTATTGGCCCCGTGTTTTTTACAGCACAGCAGGCTGGACCATTTGTTCAAAAACTACTTGACCCAATTCCAATTCTTACCCATGCTATTGATTAAATTACAGTTGAAGTGAACTCATTTTAGCCATTTCAAGTGTTTGGGTAGTGTGGGACCTGCAGTACCATCTTCTGGCCATAGATCACACGGACCCGGGGTATGAACAAACAACTCACTGCAGCCCTCTGGGTTCTCTGACCCAGAGCCTCTCACCATGGTGCTCAGCAAAATCACTACGCACCACAGGTCCCTGGCTGAGTCTCTCCTCCCCCTGGAGCTACCTGCCCTTTTCATTTTCTAGATGGAGCGCCATCCTGTTGTCTCTGGAAGGCCGCATGCTGGGGTGAGCTCCCCCTGCATGTTAATCTTTCAAAGTGCTCCCCAAATAAAGCCTGTTTTGTGTTGCTGCCAGCTTTGGTCATATGTTTTCCCTTGATCAGCATGAAACCCCTGAACTCAATACACAGAGCTGGAGCCAAGAATCAGGTGCTGCTGTATGTTGTGGGGCAGTGAGGAGGGAGGCTGCCGCCTGGTCCTCAGCCACCCAGACAGAGTCCTAAGTGGTTCTGGGAAGAGAACACGTAGTCGCACTTCTTTATACATGTGCAGCCCAGCAGGTATGCCATCAGGCCTTTCCCCTAGAGCTGCAGAAGGAAGCCCGTAGGACAGGTGGGGGGCCATCTTCATGGACATGCAAATTATGCATTTGTACATTCGTTTTTATCTTTGAAATTTAGCTTTGCATTGAAATATTATGGGACTGGGACATGCATGAGCATAGTAGATATCCAGGTAGCAGTCTGTGCACTGCGGGCTCAGGCATGAGACTCAGCAGGCCGAGGGCATCACACAGTGGAGGTTTGGCCTGGCTGCCAGGTGTGTATGTGCACCCCTGAGTGTTTCAGGGATGACAGGTCTGTTCACCGTAATGCTAGCAGTAGAAGACTTACTAAGTTACACAAAGTAATATAAATGATTTAAAATTTTAAAAAGAAATAATGAATTTAATATAAAAATCATTGTAGTAAGCAAACCAGAACATTTATTTTAATTCAGAAGAACCAATTATTAATGAGGAAAACAATATTAATATTCCTTCATAATTGCAGATAACAGTGACTTAATGAATAAACAGGCATTTTGAATTATACACAAATCCAGATTCCAACTTGGTTTCTTATACAAATCTCCACATTCATGTGACATCTTTTTCTGAAATTAATTAAAATACTAATTTTGTCATTGAAAAAAGACGATGCAGGCGGCCATGAGTTGGGGGTGGGTACGGGGAGTCCCTAAAGGAGTATGGGGAGGGACGGGCTTAGAGTTACTCAGGTGGGGTTACCAGCGGTGGCTCTGGGAGTCCAACTGGGGGCGGGGGTAGGAGACCGTAAGGCCAGCTAGTCAGAACCAGACCCTGCAGAGGAGCAGTGACTTCGGGGGGTAGAGCCAGAGCTTTCTGGGTTTCTGTGAAGTCTCCATGGGCCCCATTTTCTGAAGCTTTCTGGAGTTTGTGGTGATTATTGCTTTAGCCACCACTGCCCCTCATTTCCCTCCTGGGCTGGGCTGATCTGATCCCTGCTGTGCCCCCTCTGGGGCTGGGCCCAGCCTTGTTTCCTCCCCTAGTGGACCCTCTCCTGCCACTCCCACCTCCTCCTCATTCATCCTCCTGCAGCACAGGGATGCAGGCACCAAGAGGTGCACCCGAGTGGTCTGCTGGGAGCCAGTCAGGCCAGGAGCTGGCACAGCCTCAGAACCGCAGCTGAATGCACAGCTGAAGGTTGTCTTTCACAGGCACAGTCTACACAAAGACTTGCTAGAGTCATTATTGCTCCCCATGCAGGATACACCTCCTGTGAATCTGTGCTGCTCAGGCTTACAAACAAGTGCTCCATCTATCCCTGGAGAAGTCTTGTCCTCAGGCCCTCACATCATGTGTCCCTCTCTCATGTGCACTTTCCAGGATGGATATACACAGGACACCTTTGTAGGACCTTCGTATTCACAAAAAGATTTACAGAAACATGTGGAAGACAGGAATGTTCAAATGCATGTCTCTGCAAACAGATGAAGATGAACATAGTGCTGAAATGCATTTGCGTTATCAGCTAAAGACATGGGAGGGAATGACTCCCAGGGGGAGATTTATGGACCCATTGAACACCTAGATGAACTGGGTATGAGTGTTACAGAACAATGAGACCCTGTATCTTTTAGCAATTACTTGAAGAAATATCATAGTCATGTGTGAGGAAGACATCCCATGGGGTGCTATTAAATGCTGTCACAAAGCTCCAGAAGAATGGAATAAATATGAGCTGTTCTCTTTGAGTTACACCCTGTCAAGCAGTGTAGAGACTAGCAAGACAGTTCACTGAGTTCTGCTGCTGAAACACTCAATCCACTGAACCTCTGAGTCCTCAGGGATGCCACCTGCACACTCTCACACTCCGTTCCCAGCCCCAGCCTAGCTCTGACCAACTCACTGCTGAGATTCTGAAACCTCAGACTAATAGAACTTTCTTCTATTTTTTTTTTCTAGTAGGTGTAGTCCTCCTTAATTTTAACTCATTGAAAATGCTTTATAGTTTAGGTCAGTGGAAGGAAAACTGACACCAAATATTTTTTCCTAATTTTATTTTTCAATTAGAGTTTACATTCAATATTTTTTTGTATTTGTTTCAGGTGTATAGCATAATGGCCAGACAATTATATACTTTGAAAAGTGCTCCTCCTTGATTAAAAAAACAAAAGCAAGCAAAACAAAAAAACCTAGTGGGTATTATGCAAAGTGAAAAACTCAAAGTCAAATACCGTATGATTTCACTCATGTGGAATGGAAAGAACAATACAAATAAACAAACAAAACAAACTCATAGATACAGAGATCAGAGTGATGGTTGCCAGAGGGAAGATGGGTTGGGGAACTGAGTGAAGAAGATGAAGGGATTAAGAAGTACAAATTGGTAGTTATGAAAGAAGAAAACAAGATGGTGACATAGGTAAATGTAGTATTCCCCGCCTCTCACAACCACTTCAAAATTACAACTAAAATACAGAACAACCATCATTCAGAACAGTCTGAAATCTAGCCGAATGGAAGTCCTACAACTAGAAAATTAAAGAATAAAGCACATTAAGACTGGTAGGGGTGGCAGAGGTATGGAACGAGCTGGTCCAACACCCACATGTGGCATGTTTTGAACTGGGAGGCATATCATGGCTGAGGAGGCATCCTGTGAGGAGTAAGGGATCCCAGCCCCACACCAGACCCTTCAGCCCAGGGTTCAGGTACTAAAAAGAGAAGTCCTTGTAACTTCAGGCTATATAAAAACCAGCAGGGATTGTGGCTAAATGACACTGGAGGCTGCTGGAGTCCCAGGCCGTTCCTCTTAAAGGGTCGGCACATGGACTTACTCAGACTTGCTCCAGTGCTGGGGCAGCAGCTTGAAAGGATCCAGGGACAGATGGGGAGGAACTAAATTGTCTGGCATCAAGGCAAGAACTGGGGGGCAGCTTTCTCCCAGACAAAAGTGCTGGCAGCACTCATTGTTCCTATGCTGAAACCTCCCCCACCACAGAGCTGACTGGCAGGCACCATATCTGAGACTCCATCAACCTGGCCCACACTGTTTGCCCTGACCTGGTGATTCCCTGAGACTTCTCCCCACCCAAATTGCAGCTCACCCAAACTGATTGCAGTGGCTTCACACATGAATGGCCTGTCCTGGCTTAGGCTTCAGACTTTCCTACAATTTCTCAAATAAGTAGCAGCTGGACTCAGTGTACCCCCATACCTCTCTATAAGTGGCCCCAGCCCAGCACTGGCAGCAGTTTGCCAAGTTCTTAGCTTGGCTTCTCCTAGGCACCTCCAAGCCCAATACACAAAGCAGCTATCTGCAGATCACACTGTAGCTCGTGCCAGGTGGTCCCATAGGCAAGGCCCAGGCAGTGGCTGACTTTGTACCTCCAGGGAGGCCCCACAGCCAGTGCACCAGGTGGATAACTTCAGACACGTCGGATAATAACTCTACCACATCCACAAGCCACACACTCAAGGGGCAGACTCAGTGAGCACCAAAGCCCCACCAAAGCAAGTCCTGCTCCATAGGGGTGTCTCCTGCACAGAAACTCTTCCACTGTAGTCGAATCTGGTCCTTACAGCCAATTGGCCTGGGGGTCAATTTCTCCCAGTGATGCCAATAGAAATCAAGGCTCAGCTACAATAGGACAGTGCACACAGCCCATACAGGAGCACACCTAGATTGCCTAGCTCAGGTGACTGGGGAGGTTGAGCCACTGGGCCCTACAGGGCACCTACTACACAAGGCCCCTCTACTAATTTCAAGAGCCATAGCAACTCTACCTAATACATAGAAACAAATACAGGGAAGCAGCCAAAATGTGGAGATAAAGAAACATGTTGCAGATGAAAGAACAAATCTTCAGAAAAAGAACTAAATGAAATGGAAGCAAGCTAACTACCAGATACAAAGTTCAAAACAATGGTTATAAGTATGCTCAAAGAACTTAGTGAGAATTTCAAGGAAATTAGTGAGAACATCAACAACACAAAAAAGGACCAGGCAGAAATGAAGGATTCACTAACTGAAATGAAGAATAATTTACAGGGAATCAACAGTAGAGCAGAGGATGCTGAGAATCAAAACAGTGTTTTGGAATAAGAGGAAGAAAAAAAAAAAAAAAAAAAAAACACACACACACCCAATCAGGACAGCAAAAAGAAAAAAAGAATCCAAAAATATGAAGATAGCGTAAGGAGCCTCTGGGACAACTTCAAGCGTACCAACATCCGAATTATGGGGGTGCCAGAAGAAGAGAGAGAGCAAGATATTGAAAACCTATTTGAAGAAATAATGACAGAAAACTTCCCCCACCTGGTGAAAGAAATAGACTTACAAGTCCAGGAAGCACAGAGAACCCCAAACAAAAGGAATCCAAAGAGGACCACACCAAGACACATCATAATTAAAATGCCAAGAGCAAAAGACAAAGAGAGAATATTAAAAACAGCAAGAGAAAAACAGTTAGTTACCTACAAGGGAGCACCCATACGATTGTCAGCTGATTTCTCAACAGAAACTATGCAGGCCAGAAGGGAATGGTAAGAAATATTCAAAGTGATGAATAGCAAGAAACTACAACCAAGATTACTCTACCCAGCAAAGCTATCATTTAGAGTTGAAGGTCAGATAAAGAGCTTCACAGATAAGAAAAAGCTAAAGGAGTTTATCACCGCCAAACCAGTATTATATGAAATGCTGAAGGGTATTCTTTAAGAAGAGGAAGAAGAAGAAAAAGGTAAAGATAAAATTATGAACAACAAAGTGACAACAAATACATATATATCAACAAATGAATCGAAAAATCAAGTGAATAAAAAAATCTGATGAACAGAATAAACTGGTGAATATAATAGAATCAGGGGCATAGAAAGGGAGTGGACTGACAATTCTCAGGGGGAAGGGGGTTTGGGGGGTGTGGGAAGAGACTGGACAAAAATTGTACATCTATGGATGAGGACAGTGGTGGGGGTAAGGCAGAGGGTGGGGTGGGAATTGGGTGGAGGGGAGCTATGAGGGCAGAGAGGAACATCTGTAATAATCTGAACAATAAAGATTTATTTTTAAAAATGAAGATAGTGTAAGAAGCCTCTGGAACAACTTCAAGCATATTGACATTCATATCATGGGGGTGCTGGCAGGAGAAGAGAGGGAGCAAGAATTGAAAACCTACTTGAAATAATGACAGAAAACTTCCCTTACCTGGTGAAAGAAATAGACATATAAGTCCAGGAAGGGCAGAGAGTCCCCAACAAGAGGAACCCAAAGAGGCCCACACTAAGATGTAGTTAAAATGCAAAAGGTTAAAGACAAAGAGAGAATCTTAAAAACAGCAAGAGAAAAGCAGTTACCTGCAAGAGAGGGCCCATACTCTTGACAGAAACTTTGCAGGCCAGAAGGGAGTGGCAAGAAATATTCAAAGATGAAAAGCAAGGAGTACCAAAGCCCCACTGAAGCAAGTCCTGCTCCATAGGGGTGACTGGCAGGCACCATATCTGAGACTCCATCAACCTGGCCCACACTGGTGATTCTCTGAGACTTCTCCCAACCCAAATTACAAACAATATTACTCTACCCAGCAAAGCTATCATTTAGAATTGAAAGTCAGATAAAGAGCTTCACAGACAAGAAAAGGCTAAAGAAGTTCATCACCACCAAACCAGTATTACATGAAATGTGAAGTGTCTTGAAGAAGAAGAAGAAGAAGAAGAAGAAGAAGAAGAAGAAGAAGAAGAAAAGAAAGAGAAAATATGAACAATAAAATGGCAATAAATACATATCTATCAATAATTGAATATAAAAATGAAAATAAACAAGCAAGGAATGTAATGAATAAGATAAACTGATGAATAAAACAGAACCAGTGGCATGGAAACATGGAACAGACTGAAGAATCTCAGAGGGAAGTGGGAGGCAGGGGGTGGGGGGAGAGATTTACAAAAGAATTTATATACATATGGACACAGACAATAGGGTGGTGAAGGCCTGGGGCGGGGTGGGATCTGGTGGAGGAGGGCAATGAAGGGAAAAAAGGGGGTGTGGAGGAGGGGATTTCTGTAATACTCTCAACAATAACGATTAAAAGAGCAAAAACACCCATAAACAAATTGGCAGTCATGGGGATGCAAAATACGGCATAGGGAATATAGTCAGTAATAATATATAATAGAAGATTAATATGCAAATTGACCATATCTCCGCTACACACAAGCCACGCCCACCAGCCAATCAGGAGCGAGTATGCAAATTAACCCAACCAAGCTAGCTGCAGCCACAAAGCGAGCAGGAGGCTTGGGTTTCCATGGCAATGGAGGAAGTGAAGCTTCCCGCACACCCTGGCCGGCCCTGAACTCCATTCAAGGCTACAAAGTTTCAATTATAGAAGATAAATAAATCCCAGATACCAGGGCCTCCACTTGGGTCACTGGGGGGCATGGCTGGTCTGCAAATCACCACAGGCCCCTCGCCCAGGCCACCCCACACCCCAATGGAACCCCCACCCTGATCTGGGACACCCTTCAAGGTAAACCAGCCGGCCCCCACCCGTGCACCAGGCCTCTATCCTATATAATAAAAGAGTAATATGCAAATTGACAGTCACACCAACACACAAGATGGCTGCCCCCATGTGGACACAAGATGACCGCCACAAGATGGCCAGCAGGGGAAGGCAGTTGGGAGGGACTAGGTCTGCAAGGGAGGGCAGTTGGGGGAGATCAGGTCAGCAGGGGAAGGCAGTTGGGAGGGACCATGCCAGCAGAGGAGGGAAATTGGGGGCAACTGGGTCTGCAGGGAAGGGCAGTTGGGGGGAATCCAGGCCTGCAGGGGAGGGCAGTTGGGGGGGACCAGGCCTGCAAGGGAGGGCAGTTAGGGGCAATCAGGCTGGCAGGGGAACAATCAGGCAGCAATCAGGCTGGCAGGGGAGCGGTTAGGGGGTGATCAGGCTGGCAGGCAGAAGCGGTTAGGGGCCATCAGGAAGGCAGGCAGGCAAGCAGTTGGGAGCCAGCAGTCCTGGATCTAGGGGTCCCAGATTGGAGAGGGTGCAGGCTGGGCTGAGGGACACCCCCCCCCATGCACAAATTTCATGCACCGGGCCTCTAGTATTATGATAACTATGCATGGTGTCAGATAGTTACTGGAAATATCAGGGTGAACACTTTGTAAAGTATATGATTGTCTAACTACTAAGCTGTACACCTGAAACTAATACAAAATAATGTTAAAGGCAAACTGTAATTAAAATTTTTTTAAAAAAGAGAAGTTAAAAAATGTCTCTGTAAGTTTTGCCATCCACACACTCCATAGATGAGTTCATCCAATGTGTTCATTCAAGGTTGGCTGTGTTAAAAAGAGACAGACTCAGGGAGGAGACTAATTCCAAGAGGCTGCTTGGAGAATTATGTCAACACAGGGGTCCCTGAGAAATCTGGAGCCTCTGAACAGTGAAGCTACAGCGGGGAAGGCAAGGAACAGAAAGAATGGATGACATACTCTTTTTTTCCATTCATAATTTTCTAGTAAACCCTATTCTTAACATTTTTATGAACCCTTAGAAAAATGAAGTAAAACACACATACAGAAAACAGATAAAACGTAAGTGTAAAGTTCAAGGATTTATCATTAAACTAGTGGCCCGGTGCATGAAATTCGTGCACATTAAAATGGGATTAATTAGAGGAAATAATTTAATATTGCTATTTGCCCTTTCTCTATAATAGAAGTGTCAGAGATAAAAGAAAATTAGTAAAATGTATATGAAAACCTTTTTCCTGTCAGAGTCTGGGGTGCACCACAGGACCCAGAGTCAAGTCCCCACCCACCCACATGCACCTCAAAGTTGCGTGAGACCCAGACCCAGCCGCCCCCCTCCCCCGTCATTGGGATAGATCCAGACCTGGCTAGTCCCACCCTTGTCAAGCCCCACCGGGCAGGGAACCTAGCCTCAGGTCCCCTGGCCCAGCGCCAGGACAGGGGGGGCATGGCCTGAGGTCCCCCAGTCCAGACTGGGGTGGGGTTCATGCCTTGAGGTCCCCCGTCAAGCCCCACCAGGTGTGGGACATGGCCTGAGATCCCCTGTCAAGCCCCGCTGGGTGGGGGGCATGGCCTGAGGTCCCCTGTCAAGCCTCACCAGGCAGGGCGGGGCGCAGCCTCAGGTCCCCTGTCAATCCCCATCGGCAGGGGGGTGCAGCCTCAGGTCCCCCCTGGGCAGGGGGCTCGGCCTGAGTTCCCCCAACCCAGCACTGGGGGTGCACCTTGAGGTCCCCTGTCAAGCCCCACCAGGCAGGGGGCACAGACTCAGGTCCCCTGGCTCAGTGCTGGGGTGGGGGGCGCAGCCTGAGGTCCACTAGCCCAGCACCAGGGCAGGAAGCACACCTTGAGGTCCCCCGTCAAGCCCCGCTGGGTGGGGGGTGCAGCCTGTGGTCCCCCAGCCTGGCGCTGGAGCAGGGGGAGTAGCCTGAGGTCCCCTACACCAGCACCAGGACAGGAAGTGCACCTTGAGGTCCCCTGTCAAGCCCTGCCGGGTGAGGGGTGTGGCCTGAAGTCCCCTGTCAAGCCCTGCCAGCCTGAGGTCCCCTGTCAAGCCACACAGGGGTGGGAGAGGGCATAGCCTCAGGTCCCTGCTGATTGCTTGTTAAGGCTCCTTATGAGAACTTGGCCTCAGCTGTGGGTGCAGCCATCTTTGTGACAGAGTGATGGTTAATTAGCATATTCCCTCTTTATTAGATAGGATGACCACCTGGTCAAAAAATGGAAATTACCAACACCCAAAACTCCTCTTGACTCCCTTCTTTCCAGAGCCAACCAGTGTAACTTCTCACCTGTAGCCTTTCCCAGTTTGGAATGATTATATGTACAGTAATCAGGTATGCATTCCTTGATATCCGGGCTATTTCTCTCATGATACATTTCTACATTCAACCATGTTGCTGTGTTTATTGTCTCCATTCTGTTTTGTTTTGTTTGTTTTTAGTACTCCATTGTAGTAATAGATGATGATTTATCCACTATCCTGTTGATGGGGACATTTGGCTTGATCTTTTTAGTGTGTGTCATGGTGCACATGGACATATGTTTCTTTTATGTATATTGCTAGAAATGTTCATATCCATCACTATCTGCTATTTAAAATTTAAGGTTGAAAAGGACTGTTGGAAGAGACCTTAAAAGAAAAGTAATTTGATTTTTATTTTGTTTTGTTAATACTCACCCAAGGATATTTCCTTCCCTGCAAATTGATTTTTAGGGAGAGTAGAAGGGAAGGAGGATAAGGGGTGGGGAGGGGGGAAGTGGGGGGAAGAGAGAGAGAGAGAAACACTAATGTGAGAGAGACACATTGGCTGGCTGACTTCCACTCCTGTCCTGACCGACGTGCAACGCAAGCATATGCCCTTGACCAGGAATCCAAGGGCTCACGCTGTAACTAACTAACCACTTAGCAACACTGGCCAAGGCAGTAATTTAGACTTCTGGAAAACACTTGTGGCTGGGAGATTCCAAGATCTCACCTTGCCAGATCTTGACAGTGGACAAAGGTTGTAAGAGTAAGAACAGTAAGACATCAGCGTCTCTGTGCTGGAGAAAGTGCTGGACTGGAATTCAGGAGGCCCAAGATGCTGTTGTCTCATTAATAGGTAGGCCTATGATCCTGGGCACAAATCCTCTTTAAGTATCCTTAATAACTTAATGACCCTTCCTGTTCTCTCACTCTCTTATTGAATATCTTCTGTTTACAGCTTCAACTTATTTATGTCTTTGTGGGTCAGACAGACAACTGACTAATGTGTGTACACCGGATATAATAAGTGCTGTGGTGGAAAGGAGAGGATAACAGGATGGCAGCTCATTAGCAAAGATGCTCAATGAGTCCTCCATGAAGAGGTGGCGTTTGAACAGAGCCCTGCGTGGAGGGAGCCCCATGGCTCAATGGGGAGGAGCAGTACGTGCTTTATTCCTCTGCAGTCACCTGGGGGATGTGTATGAGGACAGCAAGAGGTGAGGTTGGCCCATGAGGAGCAAGTGGGATAGTGATAGAAAACAAGGTCTTAAAGGTAGTGGGAGGGCAAGTCATGCAGGGCCATTCCAGCCACCACAGGACTTTGGATTTTATTCTAGATGTGACAGGAAATAACTGCAACTAAGTGGGCTGGGGAGTCACAGGATTTGATTTCTGATGCTATAATATTATGATAAGTAAACTCTGGGTATTGAATGCTTACTGCGTTCCACACACTGTGCTCAGGATTTCCATGGTTTATCACATTGGGTCATTGAGAAGTTGCAGAAGGTTTATAAAGCTTAATGGGATCATTGAGCCTCTCTTTCAAATGTTTGTCTTTCTCTTCTCCCAACCTCCACCTCTCTGTTTCAGGTGAGCATAGACAAGTGATGACCTTTTTTGGACAGTCTAGTAAATTCTTTTTGTTTTTACTATTCTCACAAAAAGCAAAGGATAATTTGGGTTGGGAAAGATTAGTAAGTCATTCTCCCTGGACTTCAGGAGCCTCTATTAGGTTTTTACTACTCACTATAATTAATTCTTTCTCCACGTGGGAGTACTATAATAGTAAAATGCACAAAATTCTCTCTTTCCAATTCACTTTTGAATTGGCTGTTTCTTTATAATTTATGTGAATTGGCATAGTTTTCTTCAAGCTTGGAAAAAACACACAAAAATCATAAGTTTTATGGTACAGGTAATTACTTATTAATGTTAACAGTGCATTTTAAAATTTTTACTTGATGTATTATTATGTAGTTTTTGTTAGAGAATGACTTATTCATTGCATCCATTGGAGCCATTTTCAGGATTGAATGTTTAATCATATAGATGAGGATTGTTGGTTATAGGCATTTTGCTAACTGATAATCAGTAAGCATAACATGGGTTCATGTGTGAAGAAGAAGCTTGATGTTGTTTAGAAAACTAATGGGCCCAAGAATGAATGCAAGAAGTAGAGCACATAGAGTAACAGTGCACTCCTAACACCCTGTGCACCCCTACATTCATTGTAGCATCATTTATATAGCTGAGCTATGGATGTAACCCAATTGCTCATGAATAGACCAGTGGATAAAAAGCTGTGATGGAATATTAGCATTAGCATTAAAAAGAATGAAATCTTCTGCACCATCATGAACTGATCTAGAGCAAGCATGTCAAACTCAAAGGCTAACAACAGGCCAAATAAACAAGGTTAAATTTATGTGGGCTGCAAAAAAACAAAAGCTTCAATTTTCATAGAAACGTAGGTTTATTTTGATAGAGACATGCTGAATACAAAGGGCTGAAATAAATGAGTAATCATTAACATAAAATAATAGAACATTTTAATAAAAATATTTTTTCTTAAACATTAACTTACCAGACACTGAATAACTGCACAAATTAATAAGTATAATGCAAATAAACCTATTTTTCTTGTTCTCCAAAAGCAAAATATCTCCTGTTGTGCACACCAAAGAAGTCAGTCCACGACTAATGATGTGGCAATTGGCTGCTAAAATATTCGCTGCTACTATTAGCGGAGAGAAATGGTGCACCTGCACATAAGGCGTGTAAGGGAAATGAATGCAACATGAGTATAGTAATTAGTCATTAGTGAACGTTGTAGTTCATTATTAATAACTAGAGGCCCAATGCACGAAATTAGTGCAAGGGGCTCGGCCCTCACAGCCCCGGCTTTGTTCAGAAGGTTGTGCCGATGGTCATTCTGCTGTTCGGTCTAATTAGCATATTAGCTTTTTATTATATAGGATTATGTATAACCGGATATTGTAAAAATTAAGTTACGAAATTTTTATTAAAATGTTTGTTTGTTTGTTTATTTATTTATTTATTTATTTATTTATTTATTTTATTGTTTAAAGTACTACAAATAGTAGTACATATGTCTCTTTTTTCCAAATGACCTCCCCTCAGCCTCCCTTACCCCACCCAGCACATGCCCTCAACCCCCTCCCAGTGTCTTGCATCCATTGGTTATGCTTATAAGCATGCATACAAGTCCTTTGGTTGATCTCTTACCTCCCACACAACCTGCCCCAGCCTTTCCATTGTAGTTTGACAATCTGTGCGATGCTTCTCTGCTTCTGTATCTATTTTTGTTCATCAGTTTATAATGTTTTTTATTATCCATAATTAGTGAGATCATGTGCTATTTTTCTTTCACTGACTGGCTTATTTCACTTAGCATAATGCTCTGCGGTTCCATCCATGCTATTGCAAATGGTAAGAATTCCTTCTTTTTTATAGCAGCGTAGTACTCCATTGTGTAGATGTACCACAGTTTTCCAATCCACTCATCTGCTGATGGGCATTTAGGCTGTTTCCAAATCTTAGCTATTGTAAATTGTGCTGCTATGAACATAGGGGTGCATATATCCTTTCTGATTCGCGTTTCTGATTTCTTGGGATATATTCCTAGAAGTAGCATCACTGGGTCAAATGGGAGTTCCATTTTTAATTTTTTGAGGAAACTCCATACTGTTTTCCACAGTGGCTATACCAGTCTGCATTCCCACCAGCTAAGATTTGGAAACAGTGCCCACGTGATCTCACTCATATGTGGGATATAATGGTCAACATAGTTTGATGAACAAGAATAAATCCAGAGACAAATGGCAGGGGAGGGGGTGGTTAGAGAGCAACCAAAGAACTTGTATGCATGCATATTAGCATAACCAATGGACACAGATACTGGGGCAGTGGGGGCTTGCCCCAGGGTAGGAATGGCTGGTCAGGGGGTCAATTGGGGAAAAAGGATACATATGTAAAACTTTAGACAATAAATGAAGAAGAAGAAGGAGGAGGAGGAGGAGGAGGAGGAGGAGGAGGAGAAATAGGGTCAAAATATATATTAAAAAAAACACACCAACAACCACAAAACAGTGATGAGATAGTAAAAAAAAAAAAGTTTGAAACAACAATCAGAAAGGATATATGCTACATTTACACAATGGAATTCTATGCGACTGTAAAAAAGAAGGAGCTCTGCCCTAGCTGGTTTGGCTCAGTGGATAGAGCGTTGGCCTATAGACTAAAGGGTCCTAGGTTCAATTCCGGTCAAGGGCACATGCCTGGATTGTGGGCTCTATCCCCAGTAGAGGACATGCAGGAGGTAGCCGATCAATGATTCTCTCTCATCATTGATGTTTCTACCTCTCTCTCCCTCTCCCTTCCTCTAAGAAATCAATTAAAATATATATTAAAAAGAAGAATAAGGAGCTCTTACCCTTTGAGACAGCATGGAGGGACCTGGAGAGTATTATGCTAAGCGAAATAAGCCAGTCAGAGAAAGACAAGTATCACATGATCTCACTTATACGTGGAATCTAATGAACAGAATAAACTGAGGAACAAAATGGATCTGGGGGGTGGTGCGGGGAGGAGGCCAGAAAGAGATTAACCAAAGAACTTGTATGCATATATGCATAGCCCATGGACACAGACAATAGCATGGGGAAGGCCTGGTGGTGGAAAAGGGGGAAGAGAATGGGGAACATCTGTAATACTGTCAAGAATAAAATAAAAATAAAAAGATTCCCCTGACCCAGTGAAAGCAGTGTGGGTGTGTTCCCTCTGCACCTATTCTCTGGAAATATATGTCCAAGACTGACATTATTTCTATCTTAACTATTTAGTAGAATTCAGAGCAAGGTGATGTTGTCTCACCCCTTGCTAGGGACACCAGCACATGTGAGCCACCTTCCTGACTTCTCTGCCAACTTTTGTCCCAGCCTTTAAAACTTCTCTTCCAAATGTCTTTGTGACGGTCACTTTTCTTTCTCCTCCACTAGATGCTGCTCTGCACCCACCCAAGACAACCATCATTCCTGATTCCTGGGTCACAGTATGGACGAGACACAGAGCTGATGTGGTCAGTACTTCTTGTTGTCCAGAAGGTGAACAGAGAACTGAGTGTTTACCAGGGTTCAATGACATTATGGTGACAACATAACTCCAATAGTTATAACTTGTCAAGTACTCAGCATGTGCCAGGCTTTTTCACAGATTGGCTCCTTGAACTCCCACAGGACCCTGTGATGTGAGTTCCCATCCTACGCCAAGAGGAAACTGAGTCTCAGAGAGATGATGTGACATGCCCAGGGTCACATAGCACGGACCTGGAACAGGCTGTTATTTGACAAAGTCCAAATGCCAGCGACATAATATTGTCCTGTTGCCCATAGCAGTTGCTAGTTAATGAGCTCCTACTGTGTGCTGGGCACGTGTGAGGCCTGGAGAATACATAGATGAATAGGACAGACCCATTCTGTAGGCAGTTTATCATGTATCTACTACTCTGGGAACCTTAAAGGCAGTGCCCACGTGTTCCCAGCACCTAGCCCAGAGCATGACCTCACTTAATGCTGCTGAATAAGTGAACGAACTGCTACAGGTTATACACCAAGCACTTAAGATGACTGCAGCTAAAATACCTTATTCTTAGACTGAAAACACAAAATTTAGTGATCCTTTCAGTATGTAATGCCGGCCAATTTTCCATACGGAAATCTTTCATCTGACCTCAAACTCATCCAAAAATCAGTTCCAGATTTACTGTGGATGTAATTATGCAAGGTAGAACAATAAACTTTTAGAATAAAAAAAAGGAGAATGTTTTCATAATGTTGGAGGTAGGTAAAGATTACATAACTAGGATAAATGGTGCTAACCATGAAGGAAAAAAATTGACTACTTTAAAATGAAGAACTTCTGTTCATCAATAGGCACAACTAACTTGAGAAAAAGATCGGATGGAATAAATTTTAGCTGTTTAGATGCTCAACAAAAAAATAAAATAAAATAAGCACAACTAAGAGAATGAAAAGGTAAGCCATGTAGTGGAAAAGGCTTTTTGCACACACATATCCAAAAAAAGAGAGAGAGAGAAAATGGGCAAAAGATGTGAATAGACTTTTCACAAAAGAAGATATATTCCTTGCTAAAACTCAAATACATATATGCTCCACCCCATTAGTTTTCAGTGAAATGCAATTTGACAACCCAACGTGATACTATTACACATCACCAGGATGCCTAAAATGAAAGAGGCCAACGGGCCAGTGCTGCTGGGGGTGTGGAGGCACTGGTACTCCAGTGCTAATGGCTGAATAAGTTGATACAACGCTCTGGACAACTATGTTCATATCTCCTAAAACTGAATACATTCAAACCTTGGTACTCTGCAGTTTTCCCTCTATGAAGTCCCAACACAGATGTGTACTTACGTTCACATACGCACACAAAATGGACTGTTCATAGCACCACTATTCCTAAAAGCCCCAGACGTAAAACTTTCCAAATGCCCATCAATGGCCAACTGGATGAAGTGAGGCATATTCACACAGTGGGTCCCACACAGCACTGAGAATGAGCAAAATAACCTGCATGCAACCATGTGGACGAATCTCACAAACAGAGAGCAAACAAAATCAACATCAAAGAGTACCACTGTTTGCCAGATACAGTAGTCCCCCCTTATCCACAGGGATACGTTCCAAGACCCCCAGTGGATCCTGAAACTGTGGATAGTACTGAACACTATATAGACCATGTTTTCCCTACACATACATACCTATGATAAAGTTTAAGGTTTCTCTTTGGCATATCTGAATTGCCAGCATCACTGCTCTTGAACTTCGGGGCCATTATTAAGTAAAATAAGGGTTACTGAACACAAGCACTGCAAATCACGACCATCCATCTAATAACCCAGATAACTACTAAGTGACAAACGGGCAGGTGGCATATACAGTGTGAATATACTGGACAAAGGGATGAGTCACATCCTGGGCAGTACAGAGAAGGACAGTGCAAGTATTTCTGGAATTTTTTATTTAATATTTTTGGTTCACAATTGACTGTAGGTAACTAAAACCTCAAAAAGCAGAACTATGGAGAAGGTGGTGGGAACTACTGTAATGTGATAAGCAAGTTACACACATCATCTCTTTCAGTCATCACAAGACCCTGAGTTGCTATAATTATCCCATTTTACAAATGATCAGACTGAGGCCTTAGATCCTCTGTCTACATTTACATGTAGCAGACAATGCACTCAAGTACATGTCTGTGGAAGTAAATTGATGCCTCTCCAGCACAGGGAGATCTGCTGGGTTCACCCACTGTGGCCGTGGCTGTTTTATCTTAATCTTTATAATTATCATCATTTGTACTTCTAAATCTGGTATCTCTATCATGTCCCCTTCTTCCTCCTCTAACAAGGGGGAAGAGAGGAATGAAACCTCCATAAAGTTCAAAGTCTTGGGATCCCAATTCACCCTGACCATGACTGCCTGGATCCCGTGTCACGGCAATCGCTTTCCTTCCCGTTTGCGCTACCCTGCAGCCTAAGGTTTCTACCTTCTCATTACTATTCTGCAGACGTTGCAAGAGCTCTCCAGTAGTAACGACCTGTACCAGCTGGGCTTCCCTTTCTAACGGAAGGTCCTCTTCCAAATGGCAATTTATAGTGGCCAGCGCTAGTGCCTCTTCCCAAGAGGTCTCAGGCTACTGCTGCCACTGTGGCCTTCACATCTTTCTTTTCCTTATCTTCAGCCTCTCCCATAACTTTGCTACCCTGGCAGGTGTTTTCAGGGTGTCCCAAACTCATGCACTGTTCCCGAAGCCTTCAATGCTTATGCCAACTGGGAAAAGTGGGACTAAGCCAATGGGATAGCTTAATCTCAAGAATCACATAATCTTTTTTTTAAATATATTTCTTTATTGATTTCAGAGAGGAAAGGAGAAGGAGAGAGAGATAGAAACATCAATGATGAGAGTCATTGATGGACCGCCTTCTGCACACCCGCCACTGGGATCAAGCCCGCAACCCAGACATGTGCCCTTCGCCAGAATCGAACCTGGGACCCTTCAGTCCACAGGCCGATGCTCTATCCACTGAGCCAAGCTGGCTAGGGCAAGAATCACATAATCTTGAACAGGATCCAATACATTGTGAATTTCCCACTAGGGTCAGAAGTGCTAGGATTCCTGAAAGCCTGTCCTGTTCCCATGGCCCCTCTTTGGGTGGAACACACTGGGAAATGTTGCCACATCTGCATGCTCCTCCTGGTCTCTTTCCTCCCAGATTTGGAATTGTGTTTTGTTTTGTCTTTTTGGCCCCATCAATCCGCCTTGAATCAGCTCCCAGATTCTCAGAGCCCCATCTGCAGCACAGCAAACATCAATAGTACAATTTTCCAGGGGACAGGATCATGGACTTCACTTTGCATTATGTAGAACTAGCCTGGCCACTGTTGAGTACCACACTGTTGTCTGTGTCTATGTGTTATATAAATACTAGTGACCTGGTGCATGAAATTCGTGCACATAAAAGGAATTAATTAGAGGAAATATTTCAATATTGCTATTTGCCCTTTCTCTATAATAGAAGTGTCAGAGATGAAAGAAAATTAGTAAAATGTATATGAAAATTTTCCTCCTGTCAGAGTCTGGGGCACACCACAGGAACCAGAGTCAAGTCCCTGCCCACCCACATGTGCCTCGAAATTGCGCAAGACCCAACCCCAACCAGTCCCACACCCATTGGGCTAGATCCAGACCCAGCTGGCCTCACCCCCCGTCAAGTCCTGCCAGGTGGGGGATGCAGCCTCAGGTCACATGGCCTGGTGCCGGGGTGGGGCTTGGGCTGAGGGCACACCTTTAAGTCCCCTGGCCCAGGCCAGGGGGCACAACCTGAGGACCCCCGTCAAGCCCTGCCAGGGGGGCACAGCCTCAGGCCCCCTGGCCTGGCGCCGGGGAAGGGGGTATGCCTTGAGGTCCCCCATCAAGCCGCGCAGGTGGGGGGCGCGGCCCGAGGTCCTCCATCAAGCCCCGCTGGGTGGGGTGTGCAGCCTGAGGTCCCCCGTCAAGCCCTGCTGGATGGGGGGCACGGCCTGAGGTCCCTGTCAAGCTCCGCCAGGTGGGGAGCGCAGCCTCAGATCCCCTGCCCCAGCCCAGCACCACACAGCCTCAGGTCCCTGCTGATTGCCAGTGGGGGCTGCTCCACCTTCTGCCTGCCCTCCCTTCCATCCAGGCCTCTTCAGGCCCAGTCTGTTTTGTTTCCATCTCTTCATCCCAGTCTCTCCCAGCAATTGTTTGTTGATTTATTGATGATAGCCATTCTGGCAGTTGATATCTCATTATGGTTTTAATTTGTATAACTCTAATGATTAGTGATTTTGAGCATTTATTCCTATGTCAAGATTACTGTGGGCATTTGGAGTCTTTTGTAGTTCCATACACATTTTAGGATTATTAGGATACACATCATTGGTATTTTGACAGAAATTGCAATCTATAGATTGCTTTGGGTAGTTTGGACAGTTTTTAAAAATGTATTTTACTTATTTCAGAGATGAAGGGGGAGAGAGAGATCAATGATGAGAGAGAATCATCGATTTATTGCCTCCTGCACACCCCACACGGGAATCAAACCATGACCACCTGGTTCAGAAGTTGATGCTCAACCACTAAGCCATGCTGGCTGTGCCAGTTTGACACTTTCATGGTACAAATTCTTCCTATCCATGGATATGGTATATGCAGCCATTTATTTGGATCTTCAATTTTTATCTTCAGTATCTTATAGTTTTCTGAGTACAGTTCTTTTACCACCTTGATTAAATTTATTTATATGTATTTTATTTATGCAATTATAAGTGGGATTATTTTCTTAGTTTCCCTTTCTGATAGTTCATTATTGGTGTATAAAAATGTGACCAATTTCTGAATATTTATTTTATATTCTGATACTTTATTGAATTCATTTATCAATTCTAGTAGTTTTTGGTAGAATCTTGAGGATTCTGTATATACAGTATCATGTCATCTGCAAATAATGACAGCTTTGCTTTTTCCTTTGCAATCTGGATGCCTTTTATTTCTTCTTGTCTGATTGTTGTGGCTAGGACTTGCAGTAGTATATTGAATAAGAGTGGTGAAAGTTGTGAAAGACATCCTGTCCTGTTCCTGATCTTAGAGGAAATACTTTACATTTTTTTTTTTCAGTATGAGGTTAGCTGCTGGTTTATCATATGTGGCCTTTATTATGTTGAGATATGTTCCCTCTATTCCCACTTTGCTGAGAGTTTTATTATAAATGGGATGAGTGCTGGATTTTTTTCAAAATTTTTTTCCTGCACCTATTGATATGATCATAGCCTTCATTTTGTTTGTATCACATTAATTGATTTGCAGTTACTATACCAACCTTGCATCCCAGGAATAAATCCCACTTAAGTATGGTATATGACATTTTTAATGTATTTCTGAATTTGGGTTGCTTTGTTTTATTGAGGATTTTTATATCTATGTTCATCAGGGATATTGGCCTATAATTTTCTTTCTTTGTAGAATATCTAGTTTTGGAATTAGGATAGTGCTGGTCTCCTAAAATGAGCTTGGGAGTTGTTGGAATAGTTGAGAAGGATAGGTGTTAGTTCTTCTGTGAATGATAAAATTCACCTGTAAAGCCATCCAGTCCAGGACTTTGTTGGGAGTTTTTTTTATTATTATTACTACTGTTTCAATTTCATTTGTTGTAATTGGCCTGTTCAGATTTTCTGTTATTCGCTCTTTTAAAAATAGATTTTTATTGATTTCAGAGAAGAAGGGAGAGAGATATAGAAACATCAGTGGTGAAAGAGAATCATTGATTGGCTGCCTCCTACACGCCCCACACTGGGGATCAAGCCCACAAGCTGGGCATGTGCCCTGACCAGAATCGAACCGTTACTTGGTTCATAGGTCGATGCTCAACCACTGAGCCACACTAGTCAAGTGATTTTCTTTCTTTTTTTTTTCTTTCTTGATTCAGTTTTGGGAGATTGTGTGTTTCTAGGAATTTATCCATGTTTTCTAAATTGTTCAGTTTGTTGGCATGTAGTTGTTCATAGCAACTCTCAGTTTTTGAAACCAACCGACAGCTGCCCAATCATGGTGGAAATTCTCCTTTATAATGCTGCACCTAAACTCCTAAGTGCATACATAGAATCATTTAACTAAAGACTGAACAGCTCCAGCTGTCCTGTGTCTTTAAATAAACCTAAAATCAACAGCTAAGGTTGGGCTCAATGGTGATTTTCAGTCATAAAGGCTGTGCTAGGGAAGTGAGTAGTGAAAAGCCACATTAAAAATATGCAATCAACACCATCTGTGGGCCAATAAATTTCAACCAATCACAAGTGTTTTACAGATCACACACACAACAACAACAACAACAACAACTCACTTTCTTTAAAACCTGGAGTTTAGTAAACACAGCAAGATGAGGTCCATGGGCCAGTCACACCAGAATCACCCGAAATCCTTAATAAAAATGTAGATTCTCTCCTGCCCTGAAGCTTTGAATCCAAGTAGTTTAGGAGATGGAGCCCAAGAATCTGAATTCTAGCAAATACCCGAGGTGGCTTTATGCCTAATGCCATTGAAGAACACTCCTGGGCAAGGCTGTGCAGTATTCTAAGGTTTCCTGGATTTCTGAGATCCACTGCTCTAGTAAAGTGCTCCTATTTTTTTATAAGGTCCAGGTGATTCTAATATGCAACTACATAAGATTCGTGATGAACGTGGAGGTAGACTTCAATTTGTTACTGTCCCAGACTCTTCTACCAAATGACCTCCCGGGCAGATACCATGTCTGAGCATGACATTTCTCCAGTGTTCAATAAACATTGAATGAAAGAATAAATGAATGATTTAAGTAATGAAATCGCAACCAGAGCTTATGTGTTAAATCAGACCACGTGGGAGATTAAAGATAGCTGTAAACTCTTCACCGACCCCGGCATTGTTGGTAAAATTATAATACTGATATTGATAATCAAATGTATTGGGAAATACATTTGAGCTAAGCACCTGATATCCGTACCCTACACTTGCTTCTCCAACTATCAGGTATGCTCACATTGGTACTCTTGCTCTATCTGTTATATTAATGCTACACCAGATATAGATGCTCAGACAGGTATGATCATGTTGCTATAAAGCAGGAGTGGGGAACGTCTGGCCTGCAGGCCATGTAAGGCCCTCGAAATCATTTGGTCTGGCTCTGCCATGGCATTAGGGGTGAGTTAATTAAATGTTTGACCAAATATAGAGACTAATTTTTAAGTTGATAATTTTATATGGCTGGCAAATGATTTTATAAATATTCACATGGCCCTTGGCAGAAAAAAGGTTCCCCACCCCTGCAATTAACCATGGTCGAAGACCAGGAGAGGGAAGGGCAGATAGAGATTGACTTCATTCATGTGGCCAAAGCTCTATAATCAATTATGCCTACAGAATGGAAATCCCATAGCAAATATGGACACCGAAGCTCAGTGCAGTTTCTTGTTTGATGTGCACACTGATGTGCTAAAAGGTTAAGGTGCCCTGATGCCACAGGGAGGGGGGCATGGAAACTCTGTTTCCAGGGCCCTCCCAGACCTCGCCCTATGTGTATTCTTCATAATAAAACTGTAATAAGAATAGTGTTATCTTGAGTTGTATCAGGCATTTATAAAAATTATAAAATCTATGGGGATCATGGGAATCCCTGAATTTATAGCCAATCTTTTGGAAACATAGGTGGTCTGGGGACCCCCAAAGTTTGGCTGGTATGTGAAGAAAGGACAGTATTATAAAGGACTTTGTCCATAAATTGTGGGATCTGATGGTAACTCTGGTGTTTAGTGCCAGAATGACATTGCAGTTACACTCAGAGTTACCAGAATGAGGACCCATTTATACCCAAGAAGCAATGGTGAGGGGATGTTTTATTGAGAAAGTTGACACTTGCAATTTTGCTGTATATTAGGGATATAACTCCAGGGTAAAGACTCACACGCACGCACGCACACACAATCACACCAAACCACCTTATACATGAACACCCCCCAATGCATGACACCAACCTGTACCATCTAAAGGGAATACAATTGCATGTAAAAACATGGCCATGGTTCTTTATCTTTCGTTTTCTTTCACTGCACCATTAATTGTCATTCCCGCCAAAAGCTGGAATCAGAGTGGTTCTCTAGATTAAAGCCAGCAAGGAAGATTCAATTTCCTTAGCATTAGGGTATTTTTCCTCGGCAAGTGACGGCCCCAGAACATGCACAACTTTCCTTTCTCTTGAGGCCACCTGCAGTTACAGAAACGAAAGCACTGTAAGGTGTGGGTCATGCAGGGTCCTGTTCGCACAAACCTTTTCTTCTCCTGTTGACTTTCGGAAACCAGATGGGAAACTATGCTCAAGACAAGGGAAGTTATAAGCAAGAGCACAGGACACTACTCATGGCCAGAAGCCATGAACCTTTCCTGGAGGATGTGCCTCTCCAGTCTTACTTTGATTGGCAACTACAAAATTCTTCATCCAAGAGGAAAAGTCTCAGTTGAAGAAAAGGTCCCCTCCCAAGTTTATACCTGATGGGTTCATATCTGAGTGCCTCTTGAGCCAGTCATCAGTTGGTAAGAGACTAGCCTCTCAGCCCCCAAGGAGACTGTAACTAACCTCTGTAATGCACATGGCCGAGTTTTCCTGTCTGATCTACACCAAGAAAAAAGAAATCAAGAAAGCAGCATTTCTTTTCTTTTTTAAAAAACTTTTTAAATGTTTTTATTGACTTTGGAAAGAGGGGAAGAGAGAGGGAGAGAGCCCGGAATCCCGGCATGTGCCCTGACTGGGAATCAAACCCTCAAGCTTTGGGTGCTGGGGCGAGGGGGCCTCAACCAACTATGCCACACCGTCCAGGGCCTTTTTTTTTTTTTTTAAGGTAAAACATAGTCAAATTTCTCCTTAAACCACAAAATAGAGTCTTGGATTGTACAAACATTACTAGAGGTCCCAATTGGGAACAGGGCAGTTAGGGGTCGGAACTCCTGAGGGATCTCTTTAAAATGCCAACACCCAGGTTAAAAGACTCCGGGCAAGGGTGGTGTTGGAGCTGGCAGGACCCTTACCACATGTCTGGAGGAGTATATCTGGACCCTCTGGGAGGGCAGCAGGCCCATCCAGCCCCCCACCCCAGCACCCTGGCCACAGTGGGCAGCACCTGCAGCAGAGTGGCACTTCCTGGGGCCCTTGGCATCTGGCGAAGTCCTGCTCAGAAGCATCATGGCCACCCACCTCTCTGTCCTCCTCCTGCAGGTCTGGGCTGGGAAACGCTTCCAAGGACCTCAGCAAAATCTGGACTGGCGTCCTGGGGAGGTGCTGGTCTTGGGGCCCAGGTCTTCCCAGAGGGTGGGTGATGTGGGCAAGGGGGCCTCTGCTCCAGGGGCCACCTTGCTCTGGCCCTCCTGACACTTGCTGAGCACAGAGGGCATCTAGCGCCAGTGACTTCATCTTGACTACCCTCCACAGAGCATGCTTCTCCGCTTTTGGGCACGGAGCTCCACAGGAAACGGCCTGCTCAGGGCATGCGGCTTGGGGCTCCGCAGCAGAACTGTTCCTGATGGCACCGCACTCAACTTTGGCTGTCAGGGCCGGGACGCTGCTTCCCAGGGGTGGAGGGACAAGGAGCTGGCGCAGGGTACTCCTTCTCCAGCTCCTCTTTGTCAGGAGCCTCCCAGTCCGTGGCAAGCCCGGAGTCAGCGGCTAGCCTTTGGGCTTCCTCCTCCTCCTGCATCTTCCCGGTCCTCAGCACCCACCAGTGACCTTGTCTTTGAAGGGCCCTCAGCCTCGGGCACCCACACCACCAACTCAAAGTACTTCTGTTGTTTGGGGAAGGGACAGCTGCTCCAGGAGACAGTGAGCCTGAGTGTGGGCGGTTGTGTCCTGGGGAGGTGCTGCTCAGCAGCAAATGTCCTGTAGGAGAGGAGTTCAGGGGGAGGCTGGGAGAAGGGCTGCAGGCAGTATGGGGGAGCAAGAGGCCTAGGCCATATGCTCTCCAGCTCTCCCAGTTGGTGCCCCAGGGCATGGCAGTCCAACTTCAGGCTCTCCAGGCTCCCACTGAGGGGTCTGTTAAGGCAGCTTTTTCTCCTTGCTGGGGCCCCTGGGGCTCAGCTCCTGGTGGATGGAGGAGATCCTTTCCAGAATGTTCTGTAGCCGATGCCTACTCCGAAGGGATTGACAGTGACACCCAGGGACACTTCAGAGGAGACAGTGGTGCTGGTGTTGAAGCCATGGCAGACAAGCAAGGTGAGGGTGTCACCTGCCTTACACAGCAGCTGTACACCCTGCTTCACGTGAGGCCCTGTTGGTTTACCTCTAGTAGTCACAGCCCCACTTATGGGCTCCCATCACTCCTGGACACTCCCTTGGGGGTGGGGGTGGGGCAGGCTCACCTTGGTGAAGTGGCAAGGTCAGCAAGGAAACAGCATGGTCGTGCCTGGCCTTGCTCATGTCCACTTTGTTGAGCTGCAGGTCATGGACCTGCAGAATGCCCGCCCAGTTGACAGCACCACTTTGATGCAGGAGCTGAAGATGCCCCCGTTGGCAGCCCAGTAGAGTACTGAACCTTTCCTGCCTGAGATACTGAACCCAGCTCCTTTCGCTGCACCAGACAGCCCACATACCATTGAGGGAGGGGGTGTGAGCTGGGGCGGGGGCAGCGCAAGCTGCCAAACCTCCGTTCCCTGGGGCACTGAGGTGTGACCATGACCATATTCTCTGGCTCCACCATGTGCTCCCGCCACAGCCACATTTGTCCAGTGGTGCCCGCCCCTGCAGGGCCTCCACCGCCTGGTGGTACTTGGCCTTCTGCGAGGCCACACAGTTTGCCCACTTGGACTCCAGCCTGGGCTGTGGGGGGACTGGGGGGCCTTCCTCAGACACTGGATAGATGACTATGCCCTCAATCACCCTTAAAGGGGCTGGAACCCTTGCAGCCAGCGATTCTGATGACCCCCCATTCCCCTGACCCTGTCAGCCACATGGTGTCAGCTCTTCTTCAATGCCAGCGAGCTTTATCAGTAGGTGATTGGTTTTGGCAGAAGGTATAGAGGCCACGGCCTCTTCCTTTTCTTTCTCCTCCTCTTCAGCCCAGGAGCGAGGGCATGTGCAGGTGTTGTGCCAGCCTTCAGTCCATGTCGGGCTCTTGCTGTCTGGCTTTGTCCCCTGCAGCAGGGCCACGACAGCCTGGAACTGGGCAGCTTAGTGACCTCAAAGTGCTTCTTGTAGTGGGGTGTGTCCTGGCAAGTGAGCTGCTGCTTCTCTGCAAGCAGGCGTCAGGGGGCCTCCGGCGGCCCCTCCTCACTCTTGCCATATTCCGTTGGAGGCTGGAGCAGCATGTCCGCTGTGAATCTCACTGTGGCTCCTCATAGGTTTCCTCTTCAGCCTCCCCCTGGACAGCTCTTTCGGCTTCCAGCTGGCCCAGCCCTCTGTCTCAGCAGGCCGTCCTTCAGCCTCACCTGAGAGGCTGTGCTGGTGAACATGTGCCAATCCCCACTCAGGCCAGACTCTGCGCTCGGCCGCTTCTCTGAGGGCAAGGGCCTGCAGGAGGCTTTGCTCCAACGTGCTTCCACATCCCCTTCATCATGTTGGCTCTCCGGGGGAGGCCCCGCTTTTTGGCAGCAGCTTCCTGGGCATCCTCTGGAACTCTATGGTGCTAATGGGGTGCTCCAGCTCTCAGAAGGGCGACTCCACTACCCTGGTCTTAATAAACGTAGTCATGTATCAGCACTTAATTTAGATGATCACCTCACTCTCCTGAAATAAAAGTAGGATCTTCACCATGGCCGTTTTGCTCAGTAGTTAGAGCATCAGCCTTCGAACTGAAGGGTCTAGGGTTCGATTCCGGTCAAGGGCACATACCTCGGTTGCAGGCTCAATGCCTGGCAACCAATCAATGTGTCTCTTTCACATCGATGTTTCTCCCTCTATGTCTCTCCCCTTCCCTTTCACTCTCTCTCAAAATCAATGGTAAAATATAGTTGGGTGAGGATTAACAAAAAATACCATTAAAAAATTAGGATCCTCTTATTAAGGAAGAAGTGGAAATGGAGGAGGGAGTAAGCCACCAGTATAACCTTCACCACTATGTTATTGAGTTCTCATTTTCTGTATGTGTGAGGATTCCTGAAAAGGGCACTACACATGCAAAACATGTGCTCAATAAATGTGGATAAAATCACGGACAATTAAAGTCTAACAGGTGGACAAAAGAGTTGACAATTAAATCCAGTGTAGTTTTTTTAATGTCATAAGAGTTATGTTTTTCCTGTGCTTAGGAGATTCTCCTGTCTGTACCTGAGGATTCAGACTGAGTGCTGGACAATGCTGCTGTGGGCAGTCCTGGCCATGAGGTTCAGTGCATGTGGAAGTTAGGAGGCTCCTGCAGCAATCTGGGCTTTCTGGTGCTGTGAAACAGGGACTCTACAGGTCCCGATGTAATGGCTACTCTTGGGTATAGAGGTGTTATTTGGATTTGTGATAGATTACCCAGCTACCCTGTCTGCAACCATGGATCAATGCTGAGATTTTCATAACATGTTTGAAATAGTGTTTGTTTTTTACTTTTAATTGAAGTATTATATATGTACAGAAAAATCTTGAATATCATGATTGAATAGCTCAATGAATTTTCACAAATTGTAATCTTCCTCTAGGTTAAAAAAAAAAACACACACACACAAAAATAAAAATACATTACTGGAACCCAGCTGTAGTTCCAAATCCCAGATGAATCCCCAGACCAGCCAGAAGGTGCTCACCTGCTACCTGCTGCCCTCGTTTTTCAGATAGTCACTTGAGGATAATAACAATCCCCATGGCTTGTTATGAGAATTAGGAAACAACCACATAGTAAGTTTCCCACATACAAGGGCTTCTGTGATGTAGCATGAGCTCTTGGCAGTCAGGGATGTCTCCCACTTTTTCCTCTCCAGCCCTAGGGCATCTTATCATTGTCAAGCACACAGTAGGTGCTCACATTGCTGAAGGAACTAAATCTCATTTTGGTGGCTCTCTGCAGGCAGCTTAGTCTCCCAGAATGCCCTCCCATCCAGGCCCACTCTTATGTTTTTCTAATTGATTTTCAAACCGGGTGGAGACAGAGCACAAGCCCTGTTCACTACCTTTTGTGCTGAGCCTGGTGGAGGTGGGCTAATTTCTTGCAGGAAACACCTCCAAATGGAAGCTGGAAAGGAGGTGGGGAGAGGGAGAGGAAGCCCCTTCAAAGTTATCCCAGTGTCCCAAGGAGACTAAGCTACTCAGACATGAAATGGGGTTCAAGCCAGTTGCTGTGTGACTGGACAGTCCCTTTTTGTACAGTCGGGCTGTTGATGACACTGAGGGCCCGGGAGGGTTGGTGGGAAGCAGATAAGTGTGGAACATACAGTCAGCCTCCATAAATGTACTAGGCACTGCTGTCTGTATTTACACTACAGCTCCAGTCTTCCACAGATGGGGAAACAGAGGCTAGCGAGGGCCAGTAACTTCTCCAAGGGCCCAGAGCCTATTTCTTACTGGATCTAGCTGTGACCTTACCCAGTCTCCCTGGTCAATCCCAAAATAACCAGCAGGACTGGTACTCTCAGACCAGGGTATGAGGAGAGCAGCAATAGTAACATTCCCCTTTGCTGAGAGCCTTTCTTATTTTCTCATTAAATCCTGAAAAAGCTTTGAAAGTGATATTAATGTCATCCCCATTTTACAGATGAGGAAACTGAGGCTCAGAGAGATGAAGTCACCTACACAAAGCACACAGTGGTGGGAAGAAGGCTCTAGATCCAGTTGCAGATTTATTTATTGAGTAAGGGGAGAGACAGTGGACAAGCCAGGGACACATAGTGAGTTCCGTGGTTTGGAGAGTTCAGTCAGGCTTCCCCAACCAGCAAGGGGCAGATATGCCTGTGCTTCCTGGGCTTGGCGATCTTTACCAGCTTTCAGAGTTCCAGAAGGGGAAAAACCCATTCTCATCCCACCTCCCCACCCTCCCCTCTGGTTTGCAGAATTCTCCCCTGCACACGCTCAGCAGCATCGGATGGGCATGAGGGTGGCATTTAGAGTCCCAGCGGACGGGCTGGGCTGATGTGGGTTGTAACGAGGTCTTCCAGTCCCCTTCTGGCCCGGGGCCTGCCGAAGGTGGTGGTATCAGAGAAGGCTCAGTAGGGAGCCAGGACATTTCATTCCTGCTGGACACTAGGACTCATTCCTCTACTCCCTGGTGTCAGTCAAGTATGAGAAGAGCATGGACTTCCATCCCCAACTCAGCAGTAAAGAGGAGTGCACCCTCTCCCCACTGAGGTGAGAGGAGTGCACCCTCTCCCCACTGAGGTGGTGTCAGAGGAGGCTTTCTCCATCACTCAGTGGCAATGAGTTACCGTGGGGTCAGTGAGGTCACATGTGAGTACTCATGAAGCATTCATAAAGGTCCCTACCACCGAGGTGTCACCGGAGCCCTGCTGGGGAGCTGGAACTCTACACCCCTAACCCCAGCAGTAAGGAGAACCTCACTTTCGAGGGTTAAAGGCCAAGTGGGGAACCTGGATGTCTACACTCACCTGGCAGTAATCAGCAGGACCCTCACCCATTGAGTAGTGTCAGAAAATCCCGTTAAAATAGGACATTTAAATAAGACCCAGAGTCTAATAATATAATACCCAATATTTCCAGATTTCAATCCATGTCCCTCCCTCTTAGCCTTCAGTAACAGGTGGAAGATGAGGAGGTTGGAAGTAGCACCTGGCTAAGTAGCCAGGTCTTGGATGGCATTGGCCCCTCAGGCACCTTGGTGCTGGTGAGTGGTGCAGTGTATTATGATAGTGATAGTCCTGTGAATGAGAGTTGGACAAAGATTGGTATGAAGGACAGGCACACACTTTTTTGACAAATCTGGAATGTCTTTATACTTGTGTTGGTTATTCCTTGAAGGTAAAGCCTGATGAATTTTTTGTGATCATTCCTTACTTTGCCTGCAGTTTGGGCTAATTCCCATGTATATTATCTTATGTATAGTTTAGGATTAGATTCAGGATTGACAGCCATTAAAAAACACTGTTGGATTCTTTTATGGTTTTTAAAAAATGTTTTTATTGATTTTAGAGAGGGAGAGAGAGAGAAACATGGATCGGCTGCCTCCTGAACAGCCCTACCGGGATCGAGCCTGCAATCTAGGCATGTGCCCTGACCAGGAATCGAACCAACAACACTCAACTACTGATTCTTTTAAGTTTTATCCTTAAGGCATCTGTCACTTCTGCACTCCACTCTAACCACAAGGAGGAGACTCACTCCAATGCTTATAAAATGGAACCTTCAGAAGTCCTTTGTTTTCAAACTGGGAATCTGGAAAAGTCCATTCTTAATGACTGCAAAATACTTATTCCTTAATATTTTGATTTTTCACAAACTGGTGCTTTTTAAAGAGATTACCAATTGGGTTGCTTTACTTTTTATGTCATTTTTGGGAGGAAGCAAAAATAAATTTGGGCCTGATTTCATATTCAGGTTGTGGATCCATGTGATCAGAGCTCTTATAATTATTATCCATTTGATGTCTTCCTGGGTTACCCTTTCCTTGCGTCATGACAATTCTTTTCTGACACTTGTGAATACTATTTTAAAGTTTAGATATGTGTTCTTTTTAATTGCAACATGGAAAATCCTCGTGAATATTTCAGTATGTCATGGTACCTAGAACATTAACTAAGAGAATTCCTGTGGGTTTCCATGACGCTAGTTCAGATCTTTTCAAGTGACTTAAAAGATTCTTTACTCCCTTCTGGGATATTACTTTATATTTTTATGATGCACAATGTAACCTTTAAATTACTGTAACAGCTTTATTGAGATATAATTTACATACAGTACAAGTCACACTTTACGGTGTGAAATTCAGTGTAGTATTCAGTGTATTAGAATAGTGCACCATCACCACAATCCATTTTAGAAGCATTATATTATCCCTCAAAAATACCTTACTCTTTAGGAGATAATCACATTTCCCCTAAGTTCTAAGGCCTTGGTAAACACAAAATTACTATTTCTATGGATTGGCCTACTTTGAACATTTGATATAAATTAAATGATGGAATGTGGAACCTTTAGTGTCTGGTTTCTTTCACTTATCATAATATTTTTTTAAATAAATCTTTATTCAGATTATTACAATTATTTCTCCTTTTTCCCCCCATAGCTCCCCTCCACCCATTTCCCACCCCACCTTCTGCCCTTACCTCCCCCCCCACTGTCCTCATCCATAGGTGAATGATTTTTGTCCATTCTCTTCATGAACCCCCCATACCCCTTCCCCCTGAGAATTATCAGTCCACTCCCTTTCTATGCCCCTGATTCTATTATATTCACCAGATTATTCTGTTCCTCAGGTTTTTAATTCACTTGATTTTTAGGTTCGCTTGTTGATAGATATGTATTTGTTGTTCATAATTTTTCTCTTTACTTTTTTCTTCTTCCTCTTCTTTAAGAATACCTTTCAGCATTTCATATAATACTGGTTTGGTGGTGATGAACTCCTTCAGCTTTTTCTTATCTGTGAAGCTCTTTATCTGCCCTTCAATTCTGAATGATAGCTTTGCTGGGTAGAGTAATCTTGGTTGTAGGTTCTTGCTATTCATCACATTGAAAATTTCTTGCCACTCCCGTCTGGCCTGCATAGTTTCTGTTGAGAAGTCAGCTGACAGTCGTATGGGTGCTCCCTTGTAGGTAACTAACTGTTTTTCTCTTGCTGCTTTTAATATTCTCTCTTTGTCTTTTGCTCTTGGCATTTTAATTATGATGTGTCTTGGTGTGGTCCTCTTTGGATTCCTTTTGTTTGGGGTTCTGTGGGCTTCCTGGACTTGTAAGTCTATTTCTTTCACCAGGTGGGGGAAGTTTTCGGTCATTATTTCTTCAAATAGGTTTTCAGTATCTTGCTCTCTCTCTTCTTCTGGCACCCCCATAATTCTGATGTTGGTACGCTTGAAGTTGTCCCAGAGTCTTCTTACATTATCTTCAACTTTTTGGATTTCTTTTTTTGCTTTTTGCTTTTTCGGTTGAGTGTTTTTTGCTTCTTTGTATTTCACTTCTTTGACTTGATTCTTGTGTTCCTCTATTCTGTTTCTGGGTCTCTGTATAATATTTTTTATTTCAGTCAGTGTATGTTTAATTTCTAGTTGGTCCTTTTTCATATCTTCGAGGGTCTCGTTATATTTATCGGCCTTTTCTAGGATATTCTTAAAAAGTCTTATAACCGTGGTTTTGAATTCTATATCCAGTCGTTTGTTTTCCTCCATTTCTTTCGTTTGTGATCTGATTCTTTGACCCCGCATTTTCACTGATTCCCTGAGTTGGTAAGGTAGATATTTGTGCTAGGTTTCCAATGTGGCCCAGTGGGTCTGCTTCCCCAGTTAACCTGAGGTGGACACTCTTGGTGCACCCCTTTGTGGACTGTGTGTACAGCCTTGTTGTAATTAAGTCTTTATTGTTGTTGGTATCACTGGGAAGAACTGACCTCCGGGCCAGTTGGCTGTAAGGATCAGCTGTGTCTATGCTGGGAGAAGTTCGGTGCTGGAGACAGCCTTATAGGATTAGACTTGCCAAATTGCAATAGCCTCTGTGCTCAGCTTGGATGGGGTGGAGTCTCAGTCTTGGCTTCCTGTCAGCCTTGCCCTTGCGTGCATGTGCGCTTTCAGTCCTCCGCCTTCCCCAGCTCGAGTCTCCGCCTGAGAGTCCAGACTCCCCCCACAAGAGCGTGGGTCCCCAGGGGCTCGCCTGGAACTGGGGTTCACTGCAGTCAGAACTGGGGCTCAGTGCCGTCAGGAGCCTCTGACTCCCTTCCACTAGGGAAAGCCTGTGGCAACCTCCGCAGCCTTTGTGCGCACTGGCCCGCGTGCGCACTTTCAGTCCTCCGCCTTCCCCGGCTCCCGAGTCTCCGCCCGAGAGTCCAGACTCCCCCCACAAGAGTGTGGGTCCCCAGGGGCTCGCCTGGAACTGGGGTTCACTGCAGTCAGAACTGGGGCTCAGTGCAGTCAGGATCCTCTGACTCCCTTCCACTAGGGAAAGCCTGTGGCAACCTCCGCAGCCTTTGTGCGCACTGGCCCGCGCGCGCCTTCAGACTTCTGCCTTTCCCAGCTCGAGTCTCCGCCTGAGAGTCCAGACTCCCCCCGTAAGAGCGTGGGTCCCCAGGGGTTCGCCCGGAACTGGGGTTCAATGCAGTCAGAACTGGGGTTCAGTGCGGTCGGAGGCTTCCTTCCCCCTTCCGCCAGAGAAAGTCAGCCAGGCTCTCAGCCGCCCTTCCTCTCTGCGCGCACAAAGCCTCTGTGCCGTACCTCCAATTCTCTGTGAGCTTTTCTTTTTCCTTCTAGTTGTAGAATTTTCACTCAGCCAGCTTTCCTGTGGTTCTGGATGGTGTCCATTCTGTCTTTTAGTTGTAGTTTTGAAATTGTTGTGCGAGGCAGCAGTTTAGGTGTTTACCTATGCCGCCATCTTGGTTTCTCCTCTATCATAATATTTTTAAGGTTCATCCATGTTGGGGCATCGATATAGAATGTCATTTATTTTTCATTACTGAATAATATTCCATTGTGTGAATACAGCATGGTTTATTTATCCATGTTTCAGTTGAGGAACATTTGAGTTACTTCCAGTGTTTGGTTATTGCTAATAATGCATATTGAGAGGTAGTGGCCCCTTCTCCTTAGCCAGGCCTCATAGCTGTTGGGGAACTAGCTATACTTCTCGCCCAGCAGAGGGCAAACTCTGGGGAACAGGGTTCCTGGCCCAGAAACCCCTGCGTGAGGTAGCAGCTTTGGGATCAGGGCCTGTGGCTCTACCCGTTGTTCTTGAGGACACTGGAGGGGAGCAGGGAGTGCTTTTAAGAACAGAGATGCCCACACCACCCAGATTCTGCTGGGGTGACACCTAAAGTATGGTCAAGGCAGCCTGGGGGAACATACTTACTATACATATTTCTCCGTAGAAGGGTAGAAGCCTCACTTTGATGGGTACTAAATAGAAAACACAGAGGAAAACCACTGGAAACAAACCCAAAGTGTTGGACACACCCCTCCCCATAGTTCAACCTGTCCTCGGTGCTTAGAAACCTCCCTGCCTTTTGTTCCCATGAAGGTGCTCTCAGACTGAGTTCTGGCCTCTCTCCCTTGTTGCAATAGCCTTGGATACGGGGTGACAAAAGCAGGATTACAGTTGTGAGTATATGAAACACAGTTTATTCTTGTAAGTTATTCTTTTGTGTAATAATCATAACCTGCATATCTTTTTCCATATGAACAACTAAACTTACTCTTGCCCACCCCTGTAATGACCTCTTGTGTGTTCTCTCTGGGCTGGAGCGGAGGAAGAAGGATGGGATGCAGAAGCGCACACAGGGTGCATGTGAGATGGCCCAGGACCAGATCTTACAGGAGGAGGTGCTCAGGGATCAGGCTTTTCCTCAAATGGGCATCAGAGTGACCAGCCTCTCTGGAGTGTCATTGGCCCCATGCATCAGCACTGAACATACACATGCCATGAGCCCAGTGATTTCACATCTGGAAGGGTTTCTTGTAAATACACTGTCTCAGAAGATCCAACATCTGGTTTCAATGCACCAAGCCTGGGCCACGAAAGATGGGGAAATAGGTAAACACTCTAAAAAAAACCCCGACAAATATTGAGAATTAATGACTCAATTCTGAAATAAAGAGAAGTAGATAGCCCAGCTGGTGTGGCATGGTTGAGCATCAATCCATGCACCAAGAGGTCACCAGGTTCAATTCCTGGTCAGGGCCCATGCCCTGGTTGCAAGTTCGATCCCCAGCAGGGGATATGCAGGGAGCAGTTGATCAATGTTTCTCTCTCATCAATGTTTCAATCTCTCTATCCTTCTCCCTTCCTCTCTAAAAATAAAATAAATTAAAAAAACATTTAAAAAAAAAAGATACCTTTTATTCCACTCCACTTTGTCTGGCTAACTCTAATTTGTCCTTTATAACTCCAGCTTCAAAGTCATTTTCTCCACAAATCCTTCTCTATTCTCCAGATTTATCTGTCTTGATTATTTGGAGCAGCATGAAGTCAGAAACTTTGCATGTTCACCTCTGATTCCCCAGCACCTATATCAATGCCTGGCCCATAACATGTGCCCCTTATGGGGCTGAAACTTTGCTGAGAGGACAATACTTATCAGATTCATTTTTATATTTTTTCAGAGTTCTAAGAAAAGTGCCTCATACTAGTAGATCAATAATTATTTGTTAAATACATATATATGACAATATGTAACAAGTTTGTTCTTATATTTAAAGGGAAAATATTTTAAATAATCATGATACCAGAGCCAAACAAATCCAAAGGAACCTCCAGGAAATAAAAATGTGCAAATGTACCAAGCAGTTTTTCCGAGTAGGTCCATGTGGGATTTTAAAAAACAACACAAGTGAATTGGATCTGCCAATATCAATGCTGAAGAAGCCAATCCTGAAGCCAAATACCAGCATTTGTTTCCCAAACACTGATTAAAACAAATATTTTTCAGTTGCCATAGCTTTTGGATCTGTTTTTGATATGCACACTGAGTGTAGCAAATAATATGGAGACTCTGGCTCCCTTCATTGCTACTTGACATTGAGGAACCTAACCTCACTAGTAAAGCCAGAAAATACCAGCTTCATAACCACAAAAGATAACTCTCCTTGGTTCCAGGCAGCCAACTCCAGTACTCTCTTTACGATGGTCTGCCTTAAAAATTGAACACAGCCTCAAAGTAGCCTTCAAGTTTGGAAACTAGTTAAAATTAGACCAAGCCTTATGTCATTGCATAAAAGCACTGACAATATCTCTTTGATACTCTATATAGCCCTATATATACATTTTTAATTATAGAAATTTAAGCATATACTGCTGACCCTCTGTATCTGCAGGTTCTGCATTTGCAGATTCTGCATTGTAGATTCAACCAATTGCAAATCAAAAATATTCAGATAAAAAAATGTTATGCAGTGGTTGATGTGTACTATGTAGTTAGGCCTATAATTGCTGCCTCTGTATTGAACATGCACAGATTTTTTTTTGTCATTATCCCCTAAACTATACAGTATAACAATTATTTACGTAGCATTCATATTGTATTTGGTATTTTAGAAAATCTAGAGATGATTTAAAGATATGGGAAGATGTAAATAGGTTATATGCAAATACGGTGCTGTTTTATATAAGGGACTTGAGCATCCTTGGATTCTGGTGTCCATGGGGGTCCTGGAACCAATCCCCTGTAGATACCAAAGACAGCTATATACAAAATTGGAGAGAAGAGTAAAAGGACCTGGAGTACCTTTCATCCAGCTTCAACCATTACCAGTTGTGAAAGGAGAACTCAGACACAAAACCACTAAGAAAAGAATTAGTACTGTCACTATCTTGCAAGAGAGGCCATACATGAGAACAACTGAGCTCTCCAAAGAATACGAAGGTCTTTAGAGAGAGAGAGAGAGAAAAGAAAAGTTGCCAAGATAGTAGTTTTTTCCTTACATAATTACCACATATCAAGCATTGTCATCAGTCTGTAGATGTCAATACTGAAAAATTAGGAACAAAGTTGTGTGCTTTAGGTTGTTAGCAGCTTACAAGAAGGGCTCAGGTCTTCATTTAGATTTTAGAGACTTGTATTAAACTGGGTGTTTCTGTCTTTTTAAAATTTATTTAAGAATGCCAAGTATTTGGAGATTTTTTTGTTGTTTTATTTTGTTTGTCTTTTTTATGTCTGGTAAATGATGTGCTAAGTCAAATGGCAGCAGGGCAAGTATCATTCCTGCTTGCTTTGCCCCTCCTGGCCAGTTCCTACCCCTTAGGCATAGACTTGACCACATAGGCCTGTTCTGCATGGTGTGTTCTTTCTATTTGGCAAAATTAATTTACATAGGCGCCACAAGAGATGTTTATTAATACACAAAGATTTCCTTGTTCTTTCTCATCTTGCAATAAGACGGGTGAAAAACTGAGAAGCCAGATACCTGAAGCCAAGAAGGCCAATGCTGGTGGCAAGGTTAAGAAGGGTACCTCATGGCCAAGATGCCTAAGACGGAGAAGCCCCACTGCAGCTGAAACCCTGTCCTAGTCTGAGGAATTGGCAGATATTCCCAGTCGGCTAGGCATTCCCAAAAGGCCATGTACTAGAGGAAGAATTCAGTAGCTAAATCAAGGGTTGAAAACAAAAAGGAGAAAGTTCTTGCTAGTGTCACAATACCAGTTGGTAGTACCCGAGTGGCTAAACTTCGCAAAATGCCTAGGTATTATCCTACTGAAGATGTGTCTCAAACGCTGTTGAGCCATGGCAAGAAACCCTTGTCAGCATATGAGAAAACTGTGGGCCAGCATCACTCCCAGGACCATTCTGATGGTCCTCACTGGCACCCCAGAGGCAAGCAGGTGATTTTCTTGAAGCAGCTGAGCAGTGGCCTGCTACTTGTGACTGGACCTCTGTCCCTAAATCGAGTTCCTCTGTGTAGAACACACCAGAAATTCAGCATTGCCACCTCCACCAAGACTGATGTCAGTGGTGTGAAATCCCCACACATCTCACTGATGCTTACTTCAAGAAACAGCTGTGAAAGCCCAGACACTAGGAGGATGAGGTCTTCGACCGAGAGAAAGAGAAATATGAGATTACAGACCAGGACAAGGTTGACCAGAAAGCCATGGACTTAGAAATTCAGCCAAAAATCAAAGCAATTCCTTGGCTCTAGGGCTACCGCTGCTCTGTGTTTGCTTTCACCAATGGGCTTTATCCTCACAAACTGGTGTTCTAAATTTCTTATGAAGAACCTAATTAAATAGCTGATCTGTTTCCTTTGTGTCTTTTTTTCTTTTTTTTTAAATTTTTTTATTAAGGTATTATATGTGTACATATCTTACCATTGCCCCCCCACCCCACTCCCATACATGCCCTCACCCCCCAATGTTTTGCATCCGTTGGTTACCCTTATATGCGTGCATATAAGTCCTTCAGTTGATCTCTTATTTCCCCCACCTCTCCCTAACCTTACCGCTGTCTTTTTTTCTTTTTATTCTAGTCTGCCTGGATATGTGGTTTGACTCAGTCAGTTTAATGGAGTGTTAGCCTCTATGAGTGTGACTAGAGAGGTGGAAACAGCTGCAGTGAACTTCATCAGCATTAGATCTGCATTCTCAACTTCCTTAGGGTCTGGCTTCTCAGCTTTTTTACCCAGTACCTACCAATATAAAATACCGTTTCCCTAATCATCACCAAACAAGTCAGTACTAAAATGTACATGGATGCTCTGGCTGGGTGGTTCAGCTGTTTGGAGTATCATTCCATACACCAAAAGGTTGCGGTTCAATTCCCAGTCAGGGCATATACTTAGGTTTCTGATTCAATCCCTGTCAGGGCGTATATGGGAGGCAACTGATCAATGTTTCCCTTTCATGCTGGTGTTTCTCTCTCCTTCCCTTTCTCTCTAAAAATCAATATAAACATATCCTAGGGTGAGGATTAAGAATATAAAAAATAAAAATAAAATGTGCATGGATATGAAATGTGATGTCTTTGAGTCACAAACTTTCATCCCGTTCAATTATTTAACATCCATTTACCCCCCTCTATTCTCAGCCCCACCCCCATAATGATAGTTATTAGTTTATTAAAGCATAGACAGTAAATGAGTAGTTATTTACCCTCCCTTTTTTTAACCAAAAACCTATTGTACTGTATATACTATTATAGACATATAGATAACAATGTATTTTGACCATTCTATAAAAAGTATCCATTTTTACTGCTACATAGTACAATAGTCCCCTTTTGTCTGTGGGGGGATGTGTTTCAAGACCTTTAGTGGATGCCTGAAATCATGGATAGAACAAAACCATGTATAGATTGTTTTCTCCTATATATGCACACCTATGATAAAGTTTAATTTGTAAATTGGGCACAGTAAGATCAATAATAATGGGACAGTTATCTATATATATAAAAGCCTAAGTGACCGAACGACCAATCGCTATGACATGCACTGACCACCAGGGGGCAGACGCTCAATGCAGGACCCCACCTGCTGGAGAGACCCCACTCATTCCACAGATGCCAGGGAGGGACTGCAGGGGGTTGGCTCCAGGGCATGTCCAGCCTATATCGCCCACTCCGCCTGCCGGCCACCTTCTAATTAATTTCCTTTCAATGTGCACGAATCCATGCACCAGATCACTAGTGCTATAATAAAAGTTATGTGAATGTGGTCTCAAAATATTGTTATTTTAGTCACCCTTGTGATAAGAGATGACAAAACACTTAGGTGCTGAGATGAAGTAGGCATTGTGACATAGCGTTAGGCTGTTGAACAGACAATAACTCAGGAGGACCATCTGCTTCAGGTGATCCTGGATCACTGAGTCATGACAATGCCAATGGTTTGGGATCCTCTACAGCTAAAGTTTGTTTTTACTAACTAGCTGGCCAGCATATGTAGCATGGACACACTGGACAAAGGGATAATTCACATCTCAAGCAAGATGGAGAGGAACTGTGAGATATTTTATCACACGACTCAGGATGGTGCACAATTTAAAACAGGAATTGTTTATTTCTGGAATTTTCCATTTAATATTTTTGGACTGTTTGACTGTAAGTAACTGAAATCATGGAAAACAAAACTGTGGATAAGGACTACTGTATGGCATGCTGTTTTATGGATATTTGGGTTTCCATCATTTGTAATTATATACAACTAGAGGCCCAGTGCACAAGATTCGTGCACTTGTGGTGGCGGGGGGAGGGGGTCCCTCAGCCCGGCCTGTGCCCTCTCGCAGTCCTGGAGCCCTCGGGGGACGTCCGACTGATGACTTAGGCCCACTCCCCACAGTCAGACATCCTTAGTGCTTCTGGCTGAGCAGCACTCGCCCTGTGGGAGCACACTGACCCACCAGGGGGCAACTCCTGCATTGAGCGTCTGCCCTGTGGTGGTCAGTGCATGTCATAGAGACTGGTTGTTCCGTCATTTGGTCGATTTGCATATTAGCCTTTTATTATATAAGATATTGTAGTAAATAGCATTAAGTATGAATAGAGAGCCAATTAGGTAAGAATGGCCTTTTGCTGAATTAAAGGATTTATGCATTTGAATTTCTATCAAAATGCCAAATTGCTCTATAGAGGTTGTACCCATTTATACTCATGTGCAAGAGTGCCAATTTCACCCTGGCCTGGTAGCTCAGATGCTCAGTTGCTTAGAGCATCATCCTGATGCACCAAGGTTGTGGGTTTGATCCTCAATCAGGGCATATACAAGAATCAATCTATGAGTGCATAAATAAGTGGAACAACAAATTGATGTTTCTCTCTATCCCTTCCTCTCTCTCTACCAATATAAAATACCAATCCATTTTTTAAAATTTGTAAAACAGTGCCTGTTTCCCAAAGGCTTCATAAAAAATTGGGTTTTCAGTAATAGAAAAGTGAAAGATGGCTCTGATGTTTGTTTGTTTTATAGTTGGTTTTATTAATACATAATTTACATTTGGTGAAATTCATGATTTTTAGTGTGTAGTTTTGTGACATCGATAGTTATGTAAGCATCACTGCCAACAAAGTTCCTGCATGCTCTTTTTACTTTTTTAAATCTTCACCAGAGGATATTTTCCCATTGATTTTTAGAGAGAGTGGAGGGGAGGGGGAGAGACAGAATGAGAGAAACATCGATGTGAGAGAGACATATTGATTGGTTACCACCTGCAAGGCCCTGTACCGGGCCAGGGATTGAGCCTGCAACCAAGGTATGTGACCTTGATCATAATCAAACCTGTGACCCTTCAGTCCACAGGCTGATGCTCTATCCACTGAGCCAAATGCACTAGGGTAGTGTGTTCTCTTTCAGTAAATTTTTTCATCCACCCCTTTGACTAATGCCATTAGCCTGCTCTCTGTATTTATCAGTCTTTTTCTATTTTGGTTTTTCATTTGTTCGTTTGTTTTTGTTTTTGTCTTAGATTCCACTAATAAGTGAAATCATACAGTATTTGCATGCTCTTTTAAAGTCAGCTCCCACTCCAGGACAACATGAAATGTAACAATATTAGAATAGGAGGTGTGCCAGAAGAGGCAGAAAGGGAGAAAAGGATAGAAAACATGTTTGAAGAAATAATGGCAGAAAACTTCTCTAACCTGGTAAAGGAAAAAGTTACACAAGTTCAGGAGGCAAGAAGAACCCAAACAGGCCCATGCCCAGACACATCATAATTAAATTGCCAAAAATTAAAGACAAAGAGAGAATCTTAAAGGCAGTAAGAGAAAAGGAAACTATTACCTGCAAAGGAGCTCCCAGAAGGCTGTCAGCTGATTTCTCATCAGAAACTCTATAAGCCAGAGGGAATGGCATGAAGTACTCAAGGTAAAGGAAAGCAAGGATCTGAAACCAAGATTACTATATCCAGCAAGGTTATCATTCAAAATAGATGGTGATTCTTTAAGAAGAGGAAGAAGAAGAAAAAGGTAAAGATAAAAATTATGAACAACAAATACATATCTATCAACAAGTGAATCTAAAAATCAAGTGAATAAAAAATCTGATGAACAGAATAAACTGGTGAATATAATAGAATCAGGGGCATAGAAAGGGAGTGGACTGACAATTCTTGGGGGGAAAGGGGTGTGGGGGGTGCGGGAAGAGATTGGACAAAAATTGAACACCTATGGATGAGGACAGTGGGTGGGGTGGGAACCGGGTGGAGGGGAGCTATGGGGGGAAAAAAGAGGAACAATTGTAATAATCTGAACAATAAAGATTTATTTTTTAAAAAATAGATGGTGAAATAAAGGGCTTCCCAGACCCCCCCCCCCAAAAAAAATGGCTAAAGGAATACATCACCACTAAGCCAGCATTACAAGAAATGCTAAAGGGACTGCTCTTGAGAAGAAGAAATAAAAACCTAGGTATACAGAAGTAAAATGGCAATAAATAACTACCTATCAATAATAACCCTAAATATAAATGGATTAAATGCTCCAATCAGAAGATATAGGGTAGCCGAATGGATAAAAAACATGACCCAACTATATGCAGTCTACAAGAGACCCACCTCAAAACAAAAGACACACAAAAGATGAGAGTGAAGGGATGGGAAAATTTTTCAGTGCAAATGGATAAGAAAAAATAGTTGGAGTAGCCTAAACCGGTTTGGCTCAGTGGATAGAGCGTCGGCCTGCGGACTCAAGGGTCCCAGGTTCGATTCCGGTCAAGGGCATGTACTGTGGTTGCGGGCACATCCCCAGTGGGGAGTGTGCAGGAGGCAGCTGATCGATGTTTCTCTCTCATCGATGTTTCTAGCTCTCTCTCCCTCTCCCTTCCTCTCTGTAAAATATCAATAAAATATATTTAAAAAAAAAATAGTTGGAGTAGCAATACTCACATCTGACAAAATAAGACTTCAGAATGAAGGCCATCACAAGAGACAACAAAGGTCATTACATAATACTAAAGGGATTGATCCAACAAGAGGATATAACCCTGGTAAACATATATGCACCCAATACAGGAGCACCTAAATATATAAAAAAAACTTCTAGAGGACTTTAATGGAGAGATCGACAACAACACGGTTATAGGTGGGGACTTTAATACCCACTGACTTCACTGGATAGATCTTCCAGAAAAAAAAAATTAATAAGAAAATAGTGACTCTAAAGGACACACTGGATCAGATGTATTTAATTGACATTTATAGAACATTTCACCCCAAAGAAGCAGAGTATACATTCTTCTCAAGTGCACATGGATCATTCACTAAGATAGACCATATTTTAGGACACAAAACAAGTCTCTATAAGTTCAAGAAGACTGAAATCATATCAAACATCTCAGATCATAGTGGAATGAAATTAGAAATCAATTATAGAAAAAAAAAAACAACCACCCAAAAAACATTCAAACACTTGGAGGCTAAATACCATGTTATTAAACAATGAATGGGATACCAATGAGATCAAGAAAGAAATAAAAAACTTCCTGGAAACAAATGAAAATGAATACAAAACAAACCAAAATCTCTGGGACACAGTAAAAGCAGTCCTGAGAGGGAAGTTCATAGAACAAAAGGCCTACCACAAAAACAAGAAAAATTAATAATAACTATTTAACACTACAATGTAAAGAACTAAAAGTCCAGAGTAAGTAGGAGGAAGGAAACAATAAAGATTAGAGCAGAAATAAATGGCATAATTTAAAAAAATACAAAAACTCAATGAAACCAAGAAAAGAAGTAAACCTGTCATTATTCACAGATGACATGATAATGTACATAGAAAACCCTAAAGGCTCCATTAAAAAACTACTAGACTTAATAAATGAATTTGGCGATGTAGCAGGATACAAAATTAACACCCAGAAATCTATGGTTTTTTTATACACCAATAATGAACTCAAAGAAAGAGAAATTTTTTTAAAAATCCCATTTACCATTGCAACAACAAAAAAAAATTAAGATACCTAGGAATAAACTTAACTAAGGAGGTAAAAGACCTGTACTCAGAAAACTACAAAACATTGAAAAATAAGATAGAGGAAGACAAAAACAAATGGAAGAATATACCATGTTCATAGACTGGTAGAATCAACATCATTAAAATGTCCATACTACCCAAAGCAATTGATAGATTCAATGGAACCCCCATTAAAATACCAACAGCAGGAGAGGGAATAATGGCGGCGGAATAGACAGACGTGTTCCGAGCCTTGTCCCGGAGCAGAAAGAAAGAACAGCTGAGGGTCGCACAAGGAGTGTTTGTTGGCAAGTTGGGGGACAGCTGAACTCCAGAAGAAGGTGGGGGACTGCTAGACGGGTTCCCCTGACCGGGCAGCCCCCACTGCGGCTGGGTCCCCTCCCGGAGCTGCAGGCTTGGACACGGAGTCTGCGCCATCTTGAACCGAAAAGTGAAGCTTACTGGAAGCCTGAGAATCAACAACTGCGGCACCCACGGAACAGCTGCGAGCCCCAGAACAACGCTCCCCAATTGGCGCAAACACACGGGTTCAGAGGAGCTCTACACTCCCCCACGGAAAGGTCAGATTTCGCCTGGGATAAGGTGAGGTCTCTGGTCCCGGCAGGAGAGAGGAACGCGCATTTTGTGGGAGCTGGAGGACCAGGGAAGTCTGGGCCTAGAAAAATCCGTGGCTGTTGGGGCTGGCGTGATCTGTGAATGTGGAAAGGGGTCCTCAGAGCTGCTAACAGAAGGGCTCTCTAAAAAGCAACCCATTTTGATCTGAAGTGCAGGGACACCCTAAGAATTTCAGGCTGCCTAGCTTACGCACAGCCCCGGAGTTCGCCTGGTGCCTAGACTGACACGCAGCCCCGGAGTTCGCACACTTGGGCTTTTTCCTCTTGAAATTCTTGCTTCTGATTACTAAGCAATACATAGGATCACCCAGTTGGGGACACCCTGGGAGACTGCAGGGGAAAGTCGTTTTTCTGGAACCTGGGGATCTGAACGGGGAGTGACCATCGGAGAGCCAGCTCTGAGGCAGCCCACTCCCACAAACCGGTAGTGAGTGCCACAGGGAAAGAAGGCTCTAACATTGCCTAGAGAGGCCATAGATAGACCCGGAAGTCATTCCAGAAACACTGCCACCCAGGGGCTGAATCACAAATTGACTCTTGTGTAATAAAAAATAAAGGAATACGAGAAATTAAGACACACCGCCTGCTTAAAATCAGGACTGGCTTACAACACTGAAGAGCAGTGGAATGCAGGGAACTGCAATACTGTCCGGACTGAGAAACAGGCGTGCCAAACAGAACAACAGAGGAAGTGAATGACCTTCACTACTCCACATTTTATTTTTATTTTTTTATTTTTTTTACTCTCATTTTTTGCATCTTTTACTCAAGAAACTAACTTTTTTTTTCTTTTTTCATCACTTGATTTTACCTTTTTAATTATTACATTTTTATTTTCAATCCGTATTATTACTACTGCTATTTTATCTTTTTTTTATTTTTTAAAGTGTCATTTTATTTTCTCTTCATTTTATTTTGGGATTAGTGTTCTACATTCTATTTTTATCTTTCCTTTAGCATCGTTTTACTCTATCTCAACTCTACCTTTATGCCATCACTCTCTTCCTAACCTTCCCCTTTTCGGTGTCCTGTTTATCTTACCCCTTTCCTGCTTTAGATTTTCCCTATTCTTTCTGTTTACCCCCTGTTAAAATTTCACCCTACTTACATATCTAATCTCCAATCCCCTGCTCCAAGTCCATACAGACCTCTCTCTTCGCTGTCTTAACTATCCAAAAAATTGTTTTTCTCTCTGTCCTTTTGTTGTTGTTCGCTTGAATGTAGATTATATCAAATTTTTATGCTTTTTTGTGAGATTGTTTTGCTTATTCTTCTTTTGTTTATTTTTTTGTTTGTTTTGTGCTTCAGCTTTCCCTTGCCTCACTCAATATTAGTTGGTGTTGTAGTTTGTATTAATCCCCAGGCACTTGTTGCTGGCATTTGCTGGGATTAGTGATTGTTCTATTGGAGTTTTATCCCCAATATATATATAGTCTGTTCCCCTTTCTCTCTTAGTCTCTTTCTTGTCTCTCTTACTTTTTTTTCTTTTTCTTTTTCTTTTTTTTTCTTTTCCTTTTCCCAATTTCATTTTGACACTCCTTTTTTTTCTTTTTTTTTTCTTCTTTCTTTCTTTCTTTTTCCTCTTCTTCTTTCTATCCTATCACCTAATTTGCCTTTCTCTGGGGGTCACCTTTATTGGAGGTTATTAATATCATGAATACATTTCTGTTCAGTGCCTTGTGTGTTGTACCTGGTAGTGCTGTATTTTGTGCCTTTAAATCAACGCAGGAGAGAGAGAACTACATAACCAGACATCCGGAGAAGAGAGATCATGGGGAGACAAAGAAACAGCCCACATATGAAAGAAAAGCAGGCATCACCAGAAAAGGAAGTAAACGAAATGGAGGCAAGCAACCTTCCAGAGAAAGAATTCAGAAAAATGGTCATAAGGTGGCTGAAAAGAATGGAAAACAAATTTGACAATATGAGCAAGAACCAAGAGGAAATGAAGAAGAACCAAGAAGAAATGAAAAATGACATCGCTGCTGTAAAGAACTCAATAGAAAGCACCAAGAGTAGACTAGAAGAAGCAGAGGACCGCATCAGTGAGCTAGAAGACAAGATGGGAAAAAATACCCAAGTAGAGCAACTTCTAGAAAAAAAATTAAAAGGCAGGAGGAGAGCCTAAGGGAACTTTGGGACAACACGAAACAAAACAACATCCGCATAATAGGGGTTCCAGAAGGAAAGGAAGCTGAGCAAGGAATAGAAAACCTCTTTGAAGAAATAATGACAGAAAATTTCCCTGATATAGGGAAGAAAAAACCCACACAAATCCAAGAAGCTCACAGAGTCCCAAGCAAAATGAACCCCAAAAGACCGATGCCAAGGCACATTATAATTAAATTGGCAAACACCAACGACAAAGTAAGAATCTTAAAAGCGGCAAGAGAGAGACAGAAAGTTACATACAAAGGAACCCCCATCAGACTAGCAACTGATTTCTCAACAGAAACTCATCAGGCCAGAAGGGAATGGAATGAAATATACAAAGTCATGCAAAGGAAGGGTCTGAATCCAAGAATACTGTACCCAGCAAGGCTGTCAATCAAAATTGAAGGTGAAATCAGGAGCTTCACAGACAAAAAAGGACTAAGGGAATTTATTACCACCAAACCAGCAATGCAAGAAATGCTAAAGGGTCTGCTGTAAAAAAAAAAAAAAAAAAAAAAAAAAGGAAGCGAAGAAGGAACACAGGGATAAAGAATAGGAATGGTGACAAATAAGCACCTATCAATAATAACTTTAAATGTAAACGGATTAAATGCCCCAATCAAAAGACATAGGGTAACGGATTGGATAAGAAAACATGACCCATATATCTGCTGTCTACAAGAAACTCACCTCAGAAAAAAAGATGCACACAGACTGAGGGTGAAGGGATGGAAAAAGGTTTTCCAGGCAAATGGAACTGAAAAAAAAGCTGGGGTGGCAATACTTATATCTGACAAATTAGATCTCAAAGTGAAGGACATAACAAGAGATAAGGAAGGCCACTTCATAATACTAAAGGGAGCAATCCAACAAGAACAAATAACTCTGGTAAACATATATGCACCCAATACAGGAGCACCCAGATACATAAAAAACCTCCTGAAAGATATCAAGGGTGAGATTGACAGCAATACAATCATAGTAGGAGACTTTAATACCCTACTATCACCATTGGACAAATCCTCTAAACAAAAAATCAGCAAAGAAACATCAATCCTAAATGACTCACTAGACCAGATGGAATTAATTGACATCTTCAGAACATTTCACCCCAAAGCCACAGAATATACATTCTTCTCAAGTGCACATGGGTCATTTTCAAAGATAGACCATATGTTGGGACATAGGCAAAGTCTCTTCAAATTCAAGAAGATAGAAATCATATCTAGCATCTTCTCAGACCACAGTGGCATAAAACTGGAAATCAACTACAATAAAAACAATCCAAAGAAATCAAACACATGGAGACTAAACAGCATGCTATTAAACTATGACTGGGTTACCAGAGAGATCAAAGAAGAAATAAAAAAACATCATGGCAACAAATGACAATGAACACTACAAAAAACACTACAATCCAAAATCTATGGGACACAGCGAAAGCAGTCTTGAGAGGGAAGTTCATAGCTCTACAAGCATACTGCAAAAAACAAGAAACAATGGTAATAAGTTACCTAACCCAACAACTCAAAGAGTTAGAAAAAGAGCAACAAGAAAAGCCCAGTGTAAGCAGAAGGAAGGAAATAATAAAGATCAGAGTGGAGATAAACGACATAGAGACCAAAGAAACAATACAAAAGATCAACAAAACCAAGAGCTAGTTCTTTGAAAGGATAAACAAGATTGATGAACCTCTAGCCAGGCTCACCAAGAAGCAAAGAGAGAGGACCCAAATAAACAAAATCAGAAATGAAAGAGGTGAAATAACAACAGATCCCGCCGAAATACAAAGGATTGTTAAAAAATACTACGAAAAACTCTATTCCAACAAACTGGACAACCTGGAGGAAATGGACATATTCCTAGAAAAATATAACCTTCCAAAACTTAATCAGGAGGAATCTAAACAGCTCAACATGCCAGTAACTATGGAAGAAATTGAAGCAGTCATCAAAGAGCTTTCGGCAAACAAAAGCCCGGGGCCAGACGGCTTCACAGGAGAGTTTTACCAAACATTCAAGGAAGAACTAAAACCTATCCTCCTCAGACTATTCCAAAAAATTCAAGAGGAAGGAACACTTCCAAGCTCCTTCTATGAAGCCAGCATCACCCTAATACCAAAACCAGATAAAGACAACACAATGAAAGAGAATTACAGGCCAATATCCCTCATGAACGTAGATGCCAAAATCCTCAACAAAATTCTAGCAAATTGGATCCAGCAGTACATCAGAAAGATCATACACCATGACCAAGTAGGGTTTATCCCAGGAATGCAAGGATGGTACAATATCTGCAAATCAATAAATGTGATACATCACATAAACAAATTGAGAGATAAAAATCACATAGTCATATAAATTGATGCAGAAAAAGCATTTGAAAAAATCCAACACCCTTTCTTGATAAAAACTCTCAACAAGGTGGGAATAGAAGGATCATACCTCAACATAATAAAAGCTATATATGATAAACCCACAGCTAACATCATACTCAATGGGCAAAAACTAAAACCATTTCCCCTAAGAACAGGAACAAGACAGGGATGCCCACTCTCACCACTCCTGTTCAACATAGTACTGGAAGTATTAGCCACTGCAATTAGACAAGAAGAAGAAATAAAAGGCATCCAAATTGGAAAAGAAGATGTAAAGCTGTCCTTATTTGCAGATGACATGATATTGTACATAAAAAACCCGAAAGACTCCATCAAAAAACTAACAGACTTAATAAATGAATTCGGCAATGTAGCAGGATACAAAATTAACGCCAATAAATCTATGGCATTTCTATACACCAATAGTGAACTTACAGAAAGAGAGACTATAAAAGCAGTCCCATTTTCCATCGCACCAAAAAAATTAAGATACTTAGGAATAAACCTAACCAAAGAGGTAAAAGACCTATACGCGGAAAACTACAGGACACTGAAAAAAGAGATAGAGGAAGATGTAAACAGATGGAAGAACATACCATGTTCATGGATTGGTAGAATAACATCATTAAAATGTCCATACTACCCAAAGCAATCTATAGATTCAATGCACTCCCCATTAAAATACCAACGGCATATTTCACAGACCTAGAAAGAATTCTCCAAAAATTCATCTGAAATAAAAGAAGACCCTGAATAGCCACAGCAATCCTGAGAAAGAAGAATAAAGTAGGAGGGATCTCAATACCAGATTTCAAGCTGTATTACAAAGCCACTGTCCTCAAAACAGCCTGGTACTGGCACAAGAACAGACATATAGATCAATGGAATAGAATAGAGAATCCAGATATCGACCCAAACCAATATGCGCAATTAATATTTGACAAAGGAGGCATGAGCATATAATGGAGTCAAGACAGTCTCTTCAATAAATGGTGTTGGGAAAATTGGACAGATACATGCAAAAAAATGAAACTAGATCACCAACTTACACCATACACAAAAATAAACTCAAAATGGTTACAGGACTTAAATATAAGATGGGAAACCATAAAAATACTAGAGGAATCCACAGGCAGCAAAATCTCAGACATATGCCAAAAGAACTTTTTCACTGATACTGCCCCTAGGGCAATGGAAGCCAAAGAGAAAATAAACAAATGGGACTACATCAAAATAAAAAGCTTTTGCACAGCAAAAGAAACCATCAACAAAACAACAAGAAACCCCACTGTATGGGAGAACATATTTGCAAATGTTATCACTGATAAAGGTTTAATCTCCAACATCTACAGGCAGCTTATACAACTTAATAAAAGGAAGATAAATGATCCAATAAAAAAATGGGCAATGGACCTAAATAGAATCTTTTCGAAAGAAGACAGAAGGAAGGCCAAGAAACACATGAAAACATGCTCAAAGTCACTAATTATCCGAGAGATGCAAATCAAAATGACAATGCGATACCATCTCACACCTTTCAGAATGGCTATCATCAACAAATCAACAAACGACAAGTGTTGGCGAGGATGTGGAGAAAAAGGAACCCTCGTGCACTGCTGGTGGGAGTGCAGACTGGTGTAGCCACTGTGGAGAACAGTATGGAGTTTCCTCAAAAAACTGAAAATGGAACTCCCATTTGACCCAGTAATCCCACCCCTAGGAATATATCCTAAGAAACTAGAAACACCAATCAGAAAGGATATATGCACCCCTATGTTCATAGCAGCACAATTTACAATAGCTAAGATTTGGAAACAGCCTAAGTGCCCATCAGCAGATGACTGGATCAGAAAACTATGGTACATCTACACAATGGAATACTATGCTGCAATAAAAAAGAAGGAATTACTACCATTTGTAGGCACCTGGATGGAATTAGAGAACATTATGCTAAGTGAAATAAGCCAGTCAATGAAAGAAAAATACCACATGGTCTCACTCATTTGGGGATAATGAAAAACATTATAAACTGATGAACAAAAAGATAGATACAGAGGCAGTAAAGCATCAAACAGACTGTCAAATTACAGCGGGAAGGTTAGGGAGAGGTGGGGGAATTAAGAGATCAACTGAAGGACTTATATGCATGCATATAAGAGTAATCAACGGATGCAAAACATTGGGGGGTGAGGGCATGTATGGGAGTGGGGTGGGAGGGGGGTAATGGTAAGATATGTACATATATAATACCTTAATAAAACAATTTAAAAAATAATAAAAAATAAATAAATAAATAAATAAATAAAATACTAACAGCATATTTCACAGACCTAGAATGAACTTTCAAAAAATTCATCTGGAATAAAAAAAAAAATAAAAAAGACCCCAATAGCCACAGCAATCTTGAGAAAGAAGAACAAAGTTGGAGGGATCACAATACCAGATATCAAGCTATACTACAAAGCCACTGTTCTCAAAACTGCCTGGTACTAGCACAAGAAAAGACATATACACCAATGGAAGAGAACAGAGAACCCAGAAATCAACCCAAACCATTATGCTCAATTAATACTTGACAAAGGAGGCAAGAGCATACAATGGAGTCAAGACAGTCTCTTCAATAAATGGTGTTGGGAAATTGGACAGATACATGCAAAAAAAAAATGAAATGATACCACCACTTACACCATATACAAAACTAAATTCAGTATGGATAAAGGACTTAAACATAAGATGGGAAACCATAAAAATCTTAGAAAAATCCATAGGCAGTAAAATATCAGAAACATGTTGTAGCAATATCTTTACTGATACAGCTCCTAAGACAATGGAAACTAAGGAAAAAATAAACAAATGGGACTACATCAAAATAAAAAGCTGCACAACAAAAGAAACCATCAATAAAACAACAAGAAAGCCCACTGCATGGGAGAACATATTTGCCAATGTTATCTCCCATAAGGGTTTAATCTCCAACATTTACAGGGAACTCATACAACTTAACAAAAGGAAGATAAACAATCCAATTAAAAAATGGGCAAAGGACCTAGGAAATAGACACTTTTCAGAAGGCCAAGAGACATATGAAAACATGCTCAAAGTCACTAATCATCCGAGACATGCAAATCAAAATGACAATGAGGTATCATCTCACACCTGTCAGAATGGCTATCATTAACAAATCAACAAATAACAAGTACTGGTGAGGATGCGGAGAAAAAGGAACCCTCCTTCACTGCTGGTGGGAATACAGACTGGTGCAGCCACTGTGGAAAACAGTATGGACTTTCCAAAAAAAATTAAAAATGGAACTCTCACTTGACCCAGTAATACCACTTCAAGAAATATATGCCAAAAAATCAGAAACACCAATCAGAAAGGATATATGTACCCCTATTTTCATAGCAGCACAATTTATAATAGCTAAGATCTGGAAACAGCCTAAGTGACCATCAGCAGATGAGTGGATTAAAAAACTGTGATACATCTACACAATGGAATACTATGCTGCTGTAAAAAAGAAGGAACTCTTATCATTTGCAACAGCATGGATGGACTTGGAGAGCATTATCCTAAGCGAAATAAGCCAGTCAGAGAAAGATAAATATCACATGATCTCACTCATTTATGGAAAATAATGAACAACATAAACTGATGAACAAAAACAGATCCAGAGACAGAGAAGCATCGATCAGACTGTCAAACCTCAGAGGGAAGGTAGGGGAGGGTGGGGGTAAGGGGGAGAGATCAACCAAAGGACTTGTATGCATGCATATGAGCCTAACCAATGGACACAGACACCAGGAGTCTGAGGGCATGAGTGGGGGGCGGGGGCAATGAGGAGATTAGGACACATATGTAATACCTTAATCAATAAAAAAATAAAATGGTAAAAAAAAAAGAAAGCTGATAATCTGAAAGGAAATCCTCGCAGTGTTTGAGCCCCTATGTGCAGTTGTGCCAGTGCACAGCTGAACCAAGGATTCCTGTGCGAGCAACTTTATTGGAAGGAGCAAGGAACATGGAACATGGGTTTGGCAGAGGAGATGTGATACAGGGAAGAAAATGCATTCAATAAAATTTACCGTATGTCAATTCCCACAGCAAGTAAGCTGAGTTTTCATCCTGAAAGGAAATTCTGGAAAGTGGCACAAGATTCAAACTCAGAATTATCTCAGCTATGGTGTGAAGGATAACGTTATACTCCACATCTCTCCATCAAGAGCTGTCCCTGACGGGGCATGATTCCCTGTCACTTCTGCCATCATGTATTGAGAAAAGTAAGTTCCATCTGGTGCTGACCATGGCAGTCAGGCTGGTGTGCAATGCCAGTACTGAAAGGATCTCAAAAACATGAGAGCAGTGCTGACCAATTTTAACAGATTTTACTACTTCACCATTCACTGCAAACACAATTCTGTCAACACTCTTCTCAACAGTCTACAACGTGTAACTACTATTCCTGATGGCACCTCCAGAGAGTACCCTCCCCCACAGATAAACCACTTGACACAAGTCTTATTCTATTGTATTCATTATTACATGTTTTAGGATCTTAGGGTATCTTAAAACTACAATGATGTAAAATAAAGTTAAAATAAAACAGAGTGAAGAAGAAAGGAAGAGAGGAAAAAAGAAAGGAAGGAAGAAAAAAGGCAAAGACTGGAGCAACCTTTAAGAGTTGTCTATTCAATATATTAAAATGAATCACCTGAACAAACTGGCTTTCAAATCTAGATTTCTACTCTTGAAGTGGAAAATCTCATCACTGTTACAGGAAAGTTGTGCTAGCTCAGGACTGTGGATTCAGTGTCAGGTTAGAGTCCCTCTCAATCTCAACCTCTTTCTCTGAAAAAATGGAGTAAATGAGATAAAATAGCTCAAAGAAATGTTGTCATGACCACATAAAATTATACATGTAAAGCAGCGATTTTCAACATTTTTCATCTTATGGCACATAAACTAATTACTAAAATTCTGTGGCACACCAAAAATGTATTTCTTGCTGATCTGTCAAAAAATAGGTTTAATTTTTATTCATTCACACTGGACAGCTATTGTTGTTTCTGGCTGTTGTCATTTTTTTTTTAAATATATCCTTTTATTTCAGAGAGAAAGAGAGAGGGAGAGAGAGACAGAAACAACAATGATGCGAGATAATCATTGATTGGCTGCCTCCTGCACACCCCCTACTGGGGATTGAGCCCACAACCTGGGCATGTGCCCTGTCTGGGAATTGAACTGTGACCTCCTCGTTCATAGGTCAAAGCTCAACCACTGAGCCATGCTAGTCGGGCTGTTGTCATTTTTTAAATTTGACAACCTAAGGGAAAAGAGGTCAGTGCCTCTGACTAAATAGTCAGGTATTGCAAGTTTTAAAAATTTTTGCAGTTGAAAATCACTGATGTAAAGCAACACGCAGAGTCCTGATATGGTAAGCAATTTTTATGATTAGTGTGTGATTTTTCTTCCAGAGAAAAACTAACACACAACCAAATTAAGGTGAAGAATAAAAAAAATATAGAGCCAGAGGGAAAAAAAACACTTTAGAATATAATTGAAGTAATTTTGTTATTTGCAGATTTTTAATATTTCCTACAACTTTTGTGATATTATACTATGTTAGTACAGTTTTGGTAATATTATATTTAAAATATTTTTTTCTTGAAATATTAATGTTTATTGCATGTAACATTATATTTAAAATCATTTTTCTTGAAATATTAATGTTTATTGCATGTAACATTAAAACACACACACCCACAAAGGAAAAAAAGACTGAGAAAAGAACAACAATAAAAAAACACCTATTGATGACAGGACTGAATGGTTTGGTTTAATGTATTATAATAACTAACAATACCTACAAAGAGAAAAGTGAAGCAGAATGCATAAATATTTTCTAAGGATTTAATCAACAATTGTCCTGAGAATAGCAACATAGTATGGACAACTAGGGCATTGACAGAGCTCTAGAGCTTTTTAATTCATCCCATTAAGTGTGTATTTTATTATAACTAATTGGCACAGGTTTTGAAAATAGAAAACGAATAAATTTTGTGGACAGTTATCATGCCAGTCTTTGTACATGAACATGCATATACTATATCCATCCTGAAGACACACAATTACTAAAACATGTTCATTTTCATATTAATAACATCTTACTTGTATACAATTGATCTAGGGAGGTTGATTTGCCAGCTCTTCCCATACTGTGGGCTTGACATACAGTTCTCAGAATACAGAGACTATAATACAAAGTGTTCCTTCCCTGGCTAGTATGGCTCATTTGGTTGGAGCAACATCCCATATACCGAAAGGCTGTGGGTTTGATTCCTGGTCAGGGCACATGTGGAAGGCAACCAATAAATGTTCTCTCTCATCTCTCTCTCTCTCTCTCTCTCTCTCTCTCTATATATATATATATATATATATATATATATATATATATATATATATATATATAATCAGTATATCTTTGGGTGAGGATTAAAAAAGAGTGTCCCTAATGATTTCTAGCATTCCTCTTTTACAAAATGAGAAAGTAAATCTTTGCTGCTGTCCAAAAGCTGTCTGAGAAGCTGCAAAATAGTTTGGTTGTAAAAGACATCTGTGAGGTTTTCTCATTTAGATTTGGGGCTAAATTTGAATAAGCCAATATAAAAAGTTATCAGAAGAGACAAGATGAGAGCATAGATACTTAAACACAAGAAACAGTTACAGTCTTGGATACAGTGAAAATATGTACCATCAAATAATAAGCACAAGGAACTGTAGCCTTTTCAGAAGTAAACTTCTGTTTAAAAAATTATTTAAGTGTATAACCCAAAAATATACAAAGTGTTAACAGGTTCTCCTGTAAGTATATTTCAGTGACACCTGGAATCTCTGCTAGCTGGGTACAGAATAACTTTTTGCTATTTCTTGTTCAGAACATACTGGATACTCAAAGCTCAATATTCTTCTGAAATCCCTAACTTTCTCTTCTTCATCATTTATAAGTTCTCTTTGTTTAATAATTTTAATATTCTATCATAGGCACATATTTAGACACACACAAAAAAAAACTAATAGAGTTAAATGGAAAATTATGAAGCTTTTAATTTTAAAACATTGAGTTTACCAGACTATGAGATGTTTATCCAAGTTAAATTTATCATCTTAATAAAACTGTTAATGTGGTGAAGGCCAGGGGAGGGGGGCCTGGGTGGAGGTGGGCAAAAAGGGAGAAAGTGGGGGACATCTGGAATAGTGTCAACAACAAAAATTGTTCAGATTTCCCTTGAAAAATAGATGAAACATATCCATTTTCTTGTATACATAGACATCTGTTTCTCTTTCAATGACTGCATAGCCTCAACTACTATGTATATTAGTTCCAACTTCAACCAGAGTTCCCACCTTCTGTCTCTCAAAGGCCCAGAGAAGACTGGCAGATGAGTGGCTGAGAACGGTCTGCTGTACGCATGCACCTTAGCAGGAAAGGAAGGCCCACTTGTACCCCACGAGCTGTGTTACATATTTATTTACATTTTTTAAAGTGGCAAAAATGAACTAACACAACCCAGATTTTCTTTTGCTTTCTTACAACACATAATCAGTCTTGTTCCATTCAAACCTCAACCACTACCAACTGGCCCTCTGGTTATTTTGAAGCAAATCCTAGGCATGTAATTTCACCTGAAAATATTTCAGCATGTGTCTTCAAAAGATTTTTTTTACTCTGTGAATAAGACCATAAGCAATTATCAAATGCAAAAATTACCAATAATTATTTAATATCAAATATCCAATCAGCATTCATGTTTCCCCAATTTCTTATAAATATTTTCAGCTTCTCTATTTAAATCAGGATCCAGATAAGACACACTGCAATAGAGCAATAAGTCTTTTAAGTCCACTTTAATCTTAGGTTTCTCTTCCTTATCTTTTTTCCTTGCATTTTTTTTGTTGTTGTTGTTAAAGATTGTCCTGTAGAGTTTCCCAAAAACTGGATTTGCTGACTTCATTCCTAAGGTATCATTTTTTAAAATCCTCACCCAAAGATATGTTTATTGATTTTTTAGAGAGAGGAAAGGAGGGGGAGAAAAACATTTATGTGAGAAACATCAATTGCTTGCCTCTCCTTAGCGCCCCAACCAGAGACTGAACCTACAACTTAGATATGTGCCCTGACTGGGAATGGAACCTGCAACCCTTTTGGTGTATTGAACAACACTCCAACTAACTGAGCCACCTGGGTGAGGCCCTAAGGTGTCATTTAACATGTTCTCTATCCCCTGTTTCCTGTACATTGTTAGTTGCATGGAAGGGCTTAAACAGATTCAGATTCAATGTGGGTTGTTTTTTTGTTTTTGTTTTGCAAGATGTGTAGTAAAAATTTAATATTGTCCAACAAGGGGTCTGGTTTTAGTTTTGGGGAGGTAATATTTAATCTCTTGGAATATCATGCCTGATAAGAGTGCTTCTTTTTGCCTGGGGACCTTGGGCCACATGTAATCAGCTCAACTTCGAAGGGGCTGGGCCAGGGGTCCTCAAACTATGGCTGCCTGCTGAGGACATTTATCCGGCCCACTGGGTGCCGCTGCCTGTCCTGCTTAGCAGCCAGCCAACTCGTCCCGGGCCGCAGTGCGCATAGGAATTTGTTCATAGTTTTTTTTTTAAAACTATAGTCCAGCCCTCCAACGGTCTGAGGGACAGTGAACTGGCCCCCTGTTTAAAAAGTTTGAGGACCCCTGGCCGCTGGGCTATCAACCAAATGAAAACTCTAGACAGGAGGCTCTGGTGAGCTTCCCTGATTGGCAGTGATCTGTGTGTATTGTCATTCAACAATTCTGGGAGTAATGCTGCGCACAACTCTGTGGGGAGAGGACAACTGAACATCCATATTTGGAACTTTCCTGGACTCTTCTGGTTTTCTTCTGTGGACCCTGAGAAAGAAGGTACCTACTAAGAAGGGCTCCTGGTGGCTAACTGGGCTAAAATTAAAACACACACACACACACACAAAAAAAACAAGAAACAAACAAAAAAACACCCTAGCAGCCATTTCTATACAGGGGCCTCTCTTGCAAAGCATACTTCAGGGAGAAACTTGCACTAAGCTCCCTTAGTCCTGCTCTGAACTGCCTTCCTGCACGGTGTTTATGCCATCTGAGTCCACCCTTATAGAGGAGTGCCTGGGATCTTATTTCAATCAATAGGATTGAGATTTTGCCCATCCAACTGGAGCTACTTTTAATCTGTATCCTTTAACTTGAAAACTGTTAGTATAACACTTTCACTGAGCTCTGCAAGCCTTTCTAGAGAACTATCAAAACTAAGGGCGGTTTTGGGAATCCCCAGACTTGCAATTAATGCCAGAAGTGAGGGCTGACTTGAGGACTGCCCCCTGAATTTCCCACAAGACCACTACATAGTGGTGGTGTCTACCCACTATGTATCAGGAGGTACATGATTTCTGGGTATTTCTGTTTCTGGCGTTATCAGTCATTGATGATCATGGCTTAAAATCATTAATTATTCAGGGACTGTAAAATGGTATTCTAGTTCTATCATCTATTCTTTATTAATCTTCTTTGTTAGTCTTCTCTTATCACATATCTGTATTAAATATAGATAGATGATAGGTAGATAGATGATAGATAGATAGATAGATAGATAGATAGATACTATCTAGGTCTATTTCAGATAGATAGATAGATAGATAGATAGATAGATAGATAGATAGATGATAGATAGATAGATAGATAGATAGATACTATCTAGGTCTATTTCAGATAGATAGATAGATAGATAGATAGATAGATAGATAGATAGATAGATACTATCTAGGTCTATTTCAGATGTACATCTCTTTGAGATAATATAGGAATGACAGGAAAAAACATTTCTTTTCTTTATCAGTTTTCAAATTAAAGAGGTAGTTCCTTGCATCCTTCACCCAAGAGACCAATGACTGGGTTTTTTTGTATGTTTATGTCATGAATTTAAGCATTAATCCATTGAGTTACTATCATTATTAATGTTCATATTTGATCATCTTTAACCAGTGAGGGCTTATCTAAACTGACTGCAAAATCCTTTTGACATGACCCTAGTATTCTTTGATAGCTTCTTTGCTTTCTGGTATAACAAGGTTCTAGGCTTATCTGGTATATTTCCTGTTTCAGACCAGGAATCAGCCATTTCTCCAGAAGCCCTGTCTCAGGCTAGGTTCCCCAAAGAAAGAGTTTGAGTCAAATATTTACACGCAAGAAGTTTCAGAATCAATACCTGTCGGGAGTGGCAAAAATAGTGAAAGGAGTTTAGGGATAAAATAGGCAGGTTTGGGGAGTTTTAGGAATATGGAGGGTCCATGGGAGAAGAATGCATACCCTGTTTCCCCGAAAATAAGACAGTGTCTTATATTAATTTTTGCCCCCAAAGACACGCTAGGTCTTATTTTCAGGGGATGTCTTATTTTTTCATGAAGAAGAATACGGTACACATTTATTGTTAAATGAAAATAAAGGAAATTTATTACCTGTATACAGTACAGTAGTACAGTAGTTGTCAACACAAACCAGACAAACTGTGAATCCTACAGTATCAAGAATTTACTCATTTATTCAATGACAATCATGTCATCATCTTCTGGAACATCATCATAACAATCCAATTCCTGAATTTCCTGGTGAATTTCTTGTGACTCCATTTCTTTCAGAATCAGTGGACCAAATCTCTCATGTTTAGCAATAGCACTGTCTTTAAATGAGTACTTCTTGTCAAGGTAGCCTGCTCGCAGTGCATTTGCAATGCAACTGTCAGTGATTTTCTCCCATGAATTCTTCACCCAAGTCACAACTTCTTGCAGTTTAGGTTTCACAAAGTTTCCACGCTGATTTCTCTCCATTCTATTTTCAAGGTAGTCATTAATTCCCATGCACAAATTGTCTTTGAATGGCTTGTTTATTGCAATATCAAGAGTCTGGAGATAGGCCGTCATTCCTGCGGGCATCATTATCTGATCTATTTTTCTTTCGTGAAGAAATGTTCATGTCTTTAGCGCGGTGAGTGCTGGCTGCATCCCAGACTAGCAGACCTCTTTGGCTCCCTCGCATAACAAGGGGCAGCATTAAATCGACCCACTTCCTTATAACTGCTTGTGTGGCCCAGGCTTTTTCAGTTTCAAGAATAAAAATGCCCAAAACACGTTCAATCTTTTCCTTCTTGCCCTTAGAAATAATTAAAGGTGGGATTTTAGTGCCATCCAGACGAACTGCCAAAATACAGGAAACACGTGCACTTTCGTAAGCAGTGGAGGGAATGTACGCTAAGGAGGCACCCCGCTGTTCAATTGTTGTTTGAGATGATTGGCCCAGAAACACTGCAGTTTCATCCATAGTAATCATGTTGGAAAGATTGTATTTAGAGAAGTCAGCATCATCAATAAAGGGCTTGAATGCAAGTGCTCGCTTAATAACTTGAGTATCTTCCAACCTAAACAATGTTGTAGATCTTCTTAAAGACAGTTCACTTCGCTGAAGGAAATTATCCAGCCAGTGTTGTGATGCTTTGAAGTCTTCGGGGGCTATGTCAAACTGTGGTGCCATTGCAAGGGCAAATTCTTGAATCTGAGCCCTATTCACAACCAAAGCCTTTGCTCTCCTGTCAACAACCCATTCACAGATCAGGTCTTCCAGCTCGGAAAATAATGGTTGCCGACCTGATCCACACTTGCGCTTTTTAGCATTTCCCTTGTCCTCTTGTTCAATGAGGTTACCATACTCTGCTTGCCATTTTCAGACCAATCGGATACTCAACATCTTCTCTTTGCAGAAAGCAGTAAGATTTTGACCCCAAGAGTCTTCCACGATTCCTTTCTTGTACTCCACAGAGTAGCTTTTTCTTTTTGCGCTCATTTCTAGGGGTAAAAAAGAAGGAATTGGGGTATCAAGGTGGGGGGAGGGGGATCACTCAAAATGACACAGGGGGGATCAGAGGGGGGAATCAAAATGGCACAGGAGAATCAGAGGGGGAATTACCATTTTAGTAACCCCTTTTGATCCTCCTGTGTCATTTTGATTGCCCCCTCTGATCCTCCTGTGTCATTTTAAGTGATCCCCCTCCCCCCACCCCTGTGCCACTGAACACCTTCACCAGACATCCCCCCTACCCCTTTATCAGACATTTACCCCCTGGGGCCTGCCTGGGGACTGTCACTGAACTTGCTGGAGCCTGGATCTGGGCTGGAGCAAGGTCTGCCACTGACTGAGAACCTTCAGTCATCATGAAGGCAGCCGCGAGCATCAGGTAGTGTCACCAGAGACAGACCAGCACTCACCACCTTCGCCGCGTCCCGTCCGCTCTAATCCTCCTGTTCTTCTACACGCATCTGCGAAAGTCTCCTCCTCTCTCCCACCCCGCGCTCACCGCTCACTCCAACCTCCTCTTTGCCTCCACACAGCAGTGATGTCAGGACTCCGCGTAACGTCACTGGTTGCTAGACACCAGTCGGGGTGGCCCTAGTGACCAGTTTACGGTAAATTAATTTTCATTCTGAGACAGAGCCTGGGGGCCTTATTTTCGGGGGATGCCTTATATTTCACTCAGAAGGAAACCTGTAAGTAGGTCTTATTTTCGGAGTATGTTTTATTTTGGGGGAAACACGGGTAGGTGAGGGCTTGGAGCCACCAGAAGGCATACATTCACAGAAAAGAAAAAAAAAAGTGCCACAGGATGAAGGAAGAGGAAGACCTCCATTTAGAGAAGATAAGGGAAAAAGCACAGGATATGGGGGGAAAAGGAAACAAACTTTCACAGAGAACAGAGAAATGCCAACAAATGGCAGAAAGAGAAAAACAGATTTTCCACAGGAGATAGAGAAATGTTATAAGATAAGGGGGAGAGAAGGAGGGGAACACCATGTGGGGTTTGGGCTTTGAAGTTGATATTCTGCAAAAAGAGTGACCAATTAGAAGGGAGCATGAAGAAACAAAGAGCTACAGCATTTATAAACCTTAGAAGAAGGGACTTTGTGGGTAATCCCCTTGGGACCCACTCCCTACATGAGAGTCTGTATTTGCTTCCAATACATTTCCACCCTTTTCATCTACCACCTTTTGTCCATGGCTTCATTCTTTGAATCCATCTGGACAAGAACCCAGGAAAGAAATCACCCTTGCATCCTGCTCAGGAAAACAACCCGAATCAGTTGATGCATTGGCTGGGAACATGGAAGTCAACCTCTTCACAGGTGAGCATATGAAGGACCCACGGACTCTCTCCCTTTATAATTTTGGAGACATTAACGGACACTCGCCAGCCACTTAAACCTGGCTGCCATCTTATGCAGGCATTTCTCCTTTCTCCTTTACTATCCCTTCCCGGACGCACTGTCCACCACAACGGCCAAACTAAAGCGGGCAGACGTCAGTCAAATTAAGAGCCACACGGACGACTGCCACATGTAAAGTCTCCCATGTGAGGATTAACTGGTGCCGGGTTGGGTTAGAGCCGTGGTCGGCAAACTGCGGCTCGCAAGCCACATGAGGCTCTTTGGCCCCTTGAGTGTGGCTCTTCCACAAAATACCACGGCCTGGGAGAGTCTATTTTGAAGAAGTGGCGTTAGAAGTTTAAGTTTAAAAAATTTGGCTCTCAAAAGAAATTTCAATCGTTGTACTGTTGATATTTGGCTCTGTTGACTAATGAGTTTGCCGACCACTGGTAGAGCATTAGGCTCCCACCAGTTACAAGACAAAGCCTGGACATCAATTAAATGAGTGCTTGGGTCCCTGACCAGCTCTGAAGATCAAAGAGGCAATTCCTCCCTCCAGTTGGAGACTCTCAGATGTCCTGACGTGAGTAAGGGCCCTTGTGGAGGTGCCTAGGATTAAATTCCTAAGGCAAGAAGGCGGCCTCACAGGGCTCTTACATTAATGCAATTAAACTCTGACTTGTCCAGGGAATGCACATAAGGGCTGGTCAGACAGCTGGGGAGAGAAAGTGACGCACGTAAAAGAGGGGGTATTACCAGAGGCATCACTTCCCCTGGGAGCTCCCTCCATAAGCAGCACACTTAGACACACAACACAAGTCCACTCCCCAGCCCAGATCCCACTCAGGTTTAGTCGGACAGTCATCTGCCTTTTCTTCTGCTTTCTATCTCAGTCAGCCCCCTCACAGACCACTATCTCATGGGCCAGACCCCAGATCCTGTGTAAGAGTGCTTTTTAGTTGCAGGGGTAGGGGAGCAGAGTGTGTGAGCACTTGAGAGAGAGAGAGAGAGAGAGAGAGAGAGAGAGAGAGAGAGAGAGAGAGAGAGAGAGAGAGGCTGCTGCTTCCAAGTGAGGAGGGCATGGCCCCACCCTTTGCTGGCATGTTGCGGCACTCCAGATGGTGCGCAAGTGTTTAGAATGTGTTCCTACGGGTCAATCTAAGGAATGCTGGTGACTCACTTTTCTTGATTGTTGGAAGAGTTATGGGTTGAAAATGATAGAGTAGGAATATGGAAGTCATAAGGCATGGTTATGCATTTTTAAAGGTCATACAAAGAAGGTTTTAGTATTTTAAATATCAACTCTCAGTCTGAGTGGGGTTTTTTACCAGGCAGTTTTACTGAGAACAAGATTAGAGCAGGGGGGGCAAATTTGGGTGTATGAGAGCTCAGGCCCCTTTCAGCCTTAAGGACCTGAGCCAAATAAAGAAAAACCTGGTGGTAAATTCTCAGATAATCCTGATAATTATATTGAGGCCTTTCAGAGCCTAAATCAGATATCTGTCCTATCTTACCGGGACTTACTGCTCCTTCTAGAGCAAACCTTGTCTTACTCAGAGAAGGAGAAGGTTTTGGCAGAGGCTCGAAACTTTGGCAACAATTATTACGTTTCTTGTGTACGAGACATTACAAACCCTGAAGAGAAAGGAAGATATTGACAGGGTCTCAGGCTCTTCCCAATGCGGACCCAGAGTGGGACCTCGATGTCGAGATGTGGAAAATAAAACATTGTCAGGCTTGCTTAATAGAAGGCCTCAGAAGAAGCAAGTCTAAGCCTATTAATTACTCCAGATTAACTACCATCAGTCAGGAGGCTAATGAAAACCCCTCCACGTTTTTAGAGAGACTTAGGGAGGCATTGGTGAAGCACACCAATATGACCCCAGTTTCATTAGAGGGGCAGTTGACTTTAAAGGATAAATTCATCTTCAATCAGCCCCAGACATCAGGAGAAAACTACGAAAATTGGCTATCGGCCCCGAGAGCACCTTAGACTATCTCCTGAAAGTCGCCACCTCTGTGTTTTATGATAGAGACCAGGAGGAAGAGGATAGAAAAGAAAGGAGAAGCCAGGCCAGAACTAAGGCTTTTCGAGAGAATAAGGGCTCCTGTTAGAGCCCTGAGGCAAATGATCAGTCCCAGCCACCTGTTACAACTGTGGCCAGATTGGACAAATGAGCCGGGGTTGCCCCAAGGGGCGTGGTGAAACCGCGCCCCCCTTCCCCCAAGCCCTGTCCTGTTTGTCAAAGAAACCACTGGAAGTCAGACTGCCCCCCGGAAATGGAGGTCCCCTGAGGCAGGGCCAGAGACCCAGCTGGCCCAACAGGACTGTTGGGGCCCAGGGTCTCCCAACCCGGCTCCTCATAGGACTATCATTTCAACCCAGGAGCCCCCGGGCAAGCCTAACAGTTGAGGGAAAGGAAATTAATTTTCTCCGAGACACAGGAACCACTTTCTCCATACTTCTCTCTAACCCTGGTCAGTTATCTTCAGAGGCGATAGCCATTATAGGTGTGTCTGGAAGGCCAATAAAGAGATATTTTCTCAACCTTTAGGCTGTAGCTGGGGTGAGCTGTTCTTCTCCCATGCCTTCCTAATCTTGTCAGAGAGCCCTACAGCTCTCTAGGGAAGAAATATCCTAACTCATCTGGGAACTACTGTCCACATGTATCCAGAGCAGGTCCTATGCTTCCCCCTAGTGGAGACTGAAATTAACCCTGATGTTTGGACCACACAGGGCAGGATAGAACAATCCATCACAGCCTCCCCAGTCCAGGTCCGTCTCAAGGATTCAGCCTCACTCTCACATCAGAGGCAATATCCCCTCAAGCTTGAGGCTCAGGAAGGACTCAAGGTTATAATAGACAACCTAAGGAAGCAAGGCCTGTTAAAAGCATGTAACAGCCCTTGCAATACTCCCATATTAGGAGTGGGGAAAGCTAATGGTGAATGGAGATTAGTTCAGGACTTACAACTAGTAAATGAAGCAGTGATGCCCATTCACTCAGTTGTCCCTAACCCTTACACTTTGCTGACTTAGATTCTGGAGGACACAGAGGGGTTTACAGTACTGGATCTCAAAGGATGCCTTTTTCTGTGTACCCCTGCATACTGACTCACAGTTTCTATTTGCCTTTGAAGATCCTAATAATGAGGGCAGTCAGCTAACATGGACAGTACTGCCCCAGGGTTTTCGGGATAGCCCTCATTTATTTGGGCAGGCCTTATCAAAAGACCTTGGGCAGTTTACTTTCCCCTGCACTAAGGTCCTCCAGTATGTAGATTATCTTTTACTATGTGCCCCATTGGAGGAAATCTCCAAGGAAGGGACTAAGGCTTTACTAAATTTCCTGGCGGAAAAAAGGCTGTAAGGTCTCCCAAGCCAAGTTGTGTTCCTGTTCAGTTAAATACCTAGGCCTTAATCTATCAAAGGGAACACAAGCTTTAGGAGAGGACTGGATAGACCCTATTCTTGGCTTCCCTTGGCCCCAGACGCTAGAACAATTGAGAGGCTTCTTGGGCATCACTGGATACTGCAGGCTATGGATCCCTGGCAATGGAGAATTAGCATGCCCACTTTACCAGCTAGTTAAAGAGGCACAGAAGGACAGTGTCCAAGTAGAGTATATGGGGTGTTATCCAAGGCATCCCTTGAGATAAAATTAACCACACAGGTGTTCAGACATTAAGTAGTTGCTAGAGACGAGACTACTCTAAGCAAGTAGGACCAAGGGTAGGCATTATCATCTGACCTTATATTAATACAATCAAGACTGCCAGAGGAATTACGCCACACAAATATATACAGTTGCAAATCACACAGCACTTTATTACTCACACAAATTCCTGGTGCCGTGGGTACAGGCTTGACGGGATCCCAAAGTGTGGCTTCCTCTGAAGGCAGATGCGGCGCTGTCTGGTAGCTGGCAATGTCGAGTCAGGAGACAGAGTTCACAGCTGTACTGCGCAAGATCTCGTGAAGTTTGGTGGCGGCTTGATCGGGAGTAGCAGTCGTCTTCTGCCATCTGGCACGGAGCAGGGGAGCTTCGGATCAAGTTGATCGATGTCTGAGGTTTGGGACCCATTATTATAGCCAGATTGTTTACCTCACGGCAATCCAGGTACTTATCAATCAGGTACAGGGATTCAAGGTGTTAATCAATCAATTATGTCAATGGTACAGGTGCATATCAGTCAGGGCAAGTGTTAATCAATCGGGGTACAAAATATTTTTCCAAATTACACTTTAAACCAAAACAATTTCTGGCCTTTCCAGGGTGAGTCATGTTCGTACATCATGTCTCTCTGACCAGTCCTTATCTATGGAGTGCACTCCTGCTCATGTGCTTTCCACAGCAAATCTTTATCTATGGGGTGCACTCCTGTCTAGTTACTTTCCAAAACATCATATTAAGTTTCACACAAGTATTTTTCTACATGTCCTATAACACTCTTTAATTATTTTCTACTGCTATAACATTGTAACACTCTCTACTTATTTCCTCTCATTATCACTATTACTATGACAGACAGCCTCTCCATTTTAGTCTGGGAACCTGAGGCCGAGCGGGCCTTCAAACAACTCAAAAAGGCCCTGTTACAGGCACCGGCTTAAAGTCTCCCAACAGGCCAGGAATTCAACCTATATGTAACAGAAAGGGTGAATGGCGTTGGGAGTCCTGACCCAACCTAGAGGACAGACCCATCAGCCAGTAGGATATCTGAGTAAGGAAATTGATATTGTGGCTAAGGGCTGGCTCTCCTGCTTATGGGCAGTGGCAGCCATCATTCTCCTGATCCCTGAGGCACTTAAGCTAACTTTGGGACAGGACTTAACTTAAACCCCCGACTGCTGGGTGTGTTATGAGCAGCCCAATTCAGGGTCAGATTATCTCAACTGGATATACTATATCTCCCATATTCCTCTCAGGAGCACCTTTGGGCATCTCCAATCTGCTGATAGTTGTTCCTAAAACTCTTAAAAACGTAGCCTTCACTAGGTCCTTAGGAGGTTACTCTTATATGACATAGAGCCTAGTTTTAACCAAACCCGAGACCCTCCTTGTCTTGGATACCCATATTCAAATCCTGTAATCTCCTGGACAATACTTTCCTTCAGCCTCTCTCAACAGGCCCCATGCTATGCTTGTGACTACAAAAATTAAAAAGACATAAACAACTGGTTTCTTAGACATTCTATTATAAATTATAATCTCCAGAGATCAGTTCTCCACAGCAAACTCCCTACCTACCTACGTCAAGGACTCGAGCAGATAGATGCTTCTCTAGATGCCAATTCTACTATCCCTGTTACTCCTGACCTCCTGTGCCTCCCGGGAGGATATCTGTTTGCAGGGGGGCAATGATTCAGTATCATGGGGACTCCAGCACCTAGACTAGAAAAAATGTGTTGGATTTGGACTATAGGACAGCTCAGGCTGAATCAGACCACCACCAGAGTCTTCAATAATTCCATCATTCAGTAATAATTCTCCTACCACACATAAGGTGGCCCAATCTAACATGTACGGGAGCCTATTACTCTCATGGTTCTAGGAGTAATGGCTCTCATGACTGCTATAGCTGAATTGATGGTGGGAGTCACTTATAATGCAGTCATAGTCACCAACCTAACCAGAACCATTTCTCAAGTCTCTGAAGATGCTGGCCAGAACTTTAGGGACATCCAGAAGTCTATAGATTCTTTAGCACACATGGTCATTATTCACAGGGTAGAGTCTGTGCCATGATTAATACTTCTTGCTGCATCTACATAAACACCTCCAAAGAGGTAGAGGAACTAACAATTCAAATCCTTCAACAAGTAGCTTGGCTAAAAGAAAGGGCCTCACAATCTCTTGCCCCGGAGGTCTGGGCACAAATTAAGGATATGATGCCATCCCTGAGAAGTTGGCTAGCTCCCCTTCTCAGACCTTTGTTTATGTTGTGTTTACTACTCATCTTTGGCCCTTGCCTGTTTAACCTTTTGGTATGTTTCGTATCCTCCTGCTTAGAAGCCCTGAAGCTACATATGGTCCTCCTGATGGAACCACAGATGGAGGCCACTGCATTTTTCTTCCTTGGACCCCTAGATTGCCCACCTCCGATGGGACCCTGACTGCTGCCCCAATCAATGTCCCTGTCCAGCAGGAAGTAGCCAGAATGATCATTGGCCCTTGTCCCCAACAGCAGTTGGGGTTTCCTAATCGGAGGGGAGACTGAAAGGAGTTTTAGGGATAAAATAGGCAGGTTTAGGGAGATTTAGGAATAACGAGGGTCCATGGAGGAGGAATGCATAGGTGAGGGCTTGGAGCCACCAGAAGGCATACATTCACAGAAAAGAAAAAAAAAAAGAGGTGCCACAGGATAAAGGGAAAGGAAGATAGCCATTCACAGAAGATGAAGAAAAGCCACAGGATATGGGGGGAAAAGGAAACAAACTTCCACAGAGGATAGAGAAATGCCAACAAATGGCAGAAAGAGAAAAACAGATTTTCACAGGAGATAGTGAAATGTTATAAGATAAGGGGGAGAGAAGAAGGGGAACACCATGTGGGGTTTGGGCTTTGAAGTTGATATTCTGCAAAAAGAATGACCAATTAGAAGGGAGCATGAAGAAACAAAGAGCTACAGCATTTATAAACCTTAGAAGAAGGGACAATGAGGTTGAGAAATCTTGGTCTAGAGCAATGCCCAGATAGTGACTCAACTGAGAACCAGAAGCCTCCAGTGCTCCCAGCATCAGGGGGAATGAGATCTTCATCCTGAAAGGGGATCTGGGTGACACACCACAGCATCCACTACATGTCTTGATTACGTTTAGAGAAAACTAGTATACAAAGACCTTAATCTGGGTGCTAGGAGTGCTTATTGCTCCTGGTTTTGTTAGGGGCAGAAATACAATATTAGAGACTAGCTATAATTATAAGAAATATTAATTATGGCCTGTTAACCATGATGGTTCTGTTCTGGTAGGAGAAAGCACATTATAACCTGGCTGAGAGTTGTATGCCCTGGGACATGGGAGCTAACATCGGAATGCAGTCCATCCTCCTTCCCAAGAACTGCCTATCATTATGGAAAGACTTACAACGTCGTGGCCAAAACAATCTAGTCCAGGAGGCACCCGCCCTTAGCAACCTCCAGCTCTATTGCCTGTAACCATTATACCTTGCGTACTTTCCCATGCCTGTAATTCTTACTTCCCACGTAATCTTTGCCCTTCTATCCAATATAAGCAGCTGGCATTTGGGGCGGGGGAGGGGGAGGAAGAGCAGATTTTTGTGGATGACCTGCTGCTCTCCCATTCTGCCGGCTTTATTGGAATAAATGCTCATCTATGATTCAACCCTGTCTGTGCTTAATTAGCTCAAGTAGTGACAGGCACCCTGGACCCCTTGGTTGTCCAGTTACAGTTTGGTCTCTATTTCTAGGCCTTTTCAGTGGACAGAGCTAGACAGCTTTTTTTTAATATACATGATTCATTCATACTGATACTCAAAATCAGAACTACACATGTAATCCTTATACAGTGGAACCTCAGTTCCCAAACTTAATTCATTTCGAAAGCTGTTAGAGAAGCAATTTGTTCAAAAGCCAAATCATTTTTTCCCATTAGAAATAATGTAAATTAAATCAAGAAGAATAAAAAAAATCTGAATAGGCCGAGAACTATTGAGGAAATTGAAGCAGTAATAAAAAAAAAACTTCCAGCAAACAAAAGCCCTGGGCCAGACTACTTCACAGGGGAGTTTTACTAAACATTCAAAGAACTAAAAACTATCCTCCTCAGACTATTCCACAAAATTCAAGAGGAAGGCACACTTCCAAGCTCTTTCTATGAAACCAGCAATACCCTAATCCCAAAACCAGATAAAGACACTACAAAGAAAGAGAATTACAGGCCAATATCTCTGATGAACATAGATGTTAAAATCCTCAACAAAATCCTAGCAAATCAGATCCAGCATTACATTAGAAAGATCATACACAATGACCAAGTGGAATTTATTCCAGAGATGCAAGGATGGTACAACATCCGCAAATTAATAAATGTGATACATCATATAAACAAATTGAGAGATAAAAATCACATAATCATATCAATTGATGCAGAAAAAGCATTTGACAAAATCTAACACCCTTTCGTGATAAAATCTCTCAGCAAAGTAGGAATAGAGGGATCATATCTCAACATAATAAAAGCCTTATATAACAAAACTACAGTGAACATCATACTCAATGGGCAAACACTAAAATAATTTCCCCTAAGAACACAAACAAGACATGGATTCCCACTCTCACCACTCCTGTTCGACATAATACTGGAAGTGCTAGCCATAACGATCAGAAAAAAAAGAAGAAATAAAAGGCATCCAAATTGGAAAAGAAGAAGTAAAACTGTCATTATTCACAGATGACATGATATTGTACATAGATAACCCTAAAGACTCCATCAAAAAACTATTAGACTTAATAAATGAATTCGGCAATGTAGCAGGATACAAAATTAACACCCAGAAATCTATGGCTTTTTTATACACCAATAATGAACTCACAGAAAGAAAAACAACAACAACAAATTCCATTTACCATTGCAACAACAACAAAAAATTAAGATACCTAGGAACAAAATTAACTAAGGAGGTAAAAGACCTGTACTCAGAAAACTATAGGACATTGGGAAAAAAAGAGATAGAGGAAGACATAAACAAATGGAAGAATATACTGTGTTCATGGATTGGTAGAATCAACATCATTAAAATGTCCATACTACCCAAAGCAATCTATAGATTCAATGCAATCCCCATTAAAATACCAATGGCATATTTCACAGACCCAGAACAAATTCTCCAAAAATGCATCTGGAATAAAAAAAAGACCCCAAATAGCCACAGCAATCTTGAGAAAGAACAAAGTTGGAGGAATTGCAATACCAGATATCAAGCTATGTCACAAAGCCACTGTTCTCAAAACTACCTGGTACTGGCATAAGAACAGACATATACACCATTGGAATAGAACAGAGAACCCAGAAATCGACCCAAGCCATTGTGCTCAATTAATACTTGACAATGGAGGCAAGAGCATACAATGGATTCAAGACAGTCTCTTCAATAAATGGTGTTGGGAAAATTAGAAAGATACATGCAAAAAAAATGAAACTAGACCACCAACTTACAGCATACACAAAAATAAACTCGAAATGGATAAAGGACTTAAACATAAGATGAGAAACCGTAAAAATCCTAGAAGAATCCATAGGCAGCAAAATAGCAGACATATGTTGTAGCATTATCTTTACCAATACAGCTCCTAGGGCAATGGAAACTAAGGATAAAATAAACAAATGGGATTACCTCAATATAAAAAGTTTCTTCACAGCAAAAGAAACCATCAACAGCCGAAACCGGTTTGGCTCAGTGGATAGAGCGTCGGCCTGCGGACTGAAAGGACCCGGGTTCGATTCCGGTCAAGGGCATGTACCTTGGTTGCGGGCACATCCTCAGTGGGAGGTGTGCAGGAGGCAGCTGATCGATGTTTCTCTCTCATCGATGTTTCTAGCTCTCTATCCCTCTCCCTTCCTCTCTGTGAAATATCAATAAAATATATTTAAAAAAAAAAAAAAAAAAAAGAAAGAAACCATCAACAAAACAACAAGAAAGCCCACTGCATGGGAGAACATATTTGCCAATGTTATCTCCCATAAGGGTTTAATCTCCAACATTTACAGGGAACTCATACAACTTAACAAAAGGAAGATAAACAAACCAATCAAAAAATGGGCAAAGGACCTAGAAAATAGACACTTTTCAAAAGAAGACATACAGAAGGCCAAGAGACATATGAAAAAATGCTCAAAGTCACTAATCATCCAAGAGATGCAAATCAAAATGACAATGAGGTACAATCTCACACCTGTCAGAATGGCTATCATCAACAAATCAATAACTGACAAGTGTTGGCAAAGATGCAGAGAAAAAGGAACCCTCCTTCACTGCTGGTGGGAATGCAGACTGGTGCAGCCTCTGTGGAAACAGTATGGCGTTTCCTCAAAAAATTAAAAATGGAACTCCCATTTGACCCAGTAATCCCACTTCTAGGAATATATCCCAAGAAATCAGAAACACCAACCAGAAAGGATATATGCACCCCTATGTTCATAGCAGCACAATTTACAATAGCTAAGATTTGGAAACAGCCTAAGTGCCCATCAGCAGATGAGTGGATTAAAAACCCATGGTAGCTCGAGAAACCAAGATGGCGGCATAGGTAAACACCTAAACTGCTGCCTCGCACAACAATTTCAAAACTACAACTAAAAGACAGAACGGACACCATCCAGAACCACAGGAAAGCAGGCTGAGTGAAAATTCTACAACTAGAAGGAAGGAGAAAAGCTCACAGAGAATTGGAGGTACGGCAAAGGGGCTTTGTGCACGCAGAGAGGAAGGGCGGCTGAGAGCCTGACTGACTTTCTCTGGCGGAAGGGGGAAGGAAGCCTCCGACTGCACTGAACCCCAGTTCTGACTGCACTGAACCCCAGTTCCAGGCGAGCCCCTGGGGACCCACGCTCTTGTGGGGGGAGTCTGGACTCTCGGGCGGAGACTCGGGAGCCGGGGAAGGCGGAGGACTGAAAGCGCACGTGCGCGCAGGGGCGGGGCTGACAGGAAGCCAAGACTGAGGCTCCACCCCATCCAAGCTGAGCACAGAGGCTATTGCAGTTTGGCAAGTCTAATCCTATAGGGCTGTCTCCAGCACCGGGCTTCTCCCAGCATAGACACAGCTGATCCTTACAGCCAACTGACCCGGAGGTCAATTCTTCCCAGTGATACCAACAACAATAAAGACTTAATTACAACAAGGCTGTACACACAGTCCACAAAGGGGTGCACCAAGAGTGTCCACCTCAGGTTAACTGGGGAAGCAGACCCACTGGGCCACATTGGAAACCTAGCACAAATATCTACCTTACCAACTCAGGGAATCAGTAAAAATGCGGGGTCAAAGAATCAGATCACAAACGAAAGAAATGGAGGAAAACAAACGACTGGATATAGAATTCAAAACCACCGTTATAAGACTTTTTAAGAATATCCTAGAAAAGGCCGATAAATATAATGAGACCCTCGAAGATATGAAAAAGGACCAACTAGAAATTAAACATACACTGACTGAAATAAAAAATATTATACAGAGACCCAGAAACAGAATAGAGGAACACAAGAATCAAGTCAAAGAAGTGAAATACAAAGAAGCAAAAAACACTCAACCGAAAAAGCAAAAAGCAAAAAAAAAATTCCAAAAAGTTGAAGATAATGTAAGAAGACTCTGGGACAACTTCAAGCGTACCAACATCAGAATTATGGGGGTGCCAGAAGAAGAGAGAGAGCAAGATACTGAAAACCTATTTGAAGAAATAATGACCGAAAACTTCCCCCACCTGGTGAAAGAAATAGACTTACAAGTCCAGGAAGCCCACAGAACCCCAAACAAAAGGAATCCAAAGAGGACCACACCAAGACACATCATAATTAAAATGCCAAGAGCAAAAGACAAAGAGAGAATATTAAAAGCAGCAAGAGAAAAACAGTTAGTTACCTACAAGGGAGCACCCATACGACTGTCAGCTGACTTCTCAACAGAAACTATGCAGGCCAGACGGGAGTGGCAAGAAATTTTCAATGTGATGAATAGCAAGAACCTACAACCAAGATTACTCTACCCAGCAAAGCTATCATTCAGAATTGAAGGGCAGATAAAGAGCTTCACAGATAAGAAAAAGCTGAAGGAGTTCATCACCACCAAACCAGTATTATATGAAATGCTGAAAGGTATTCTTAAAGAAGAGGAAGAAGAAAAAAGTAAAGAGAAAAATTATGAACAACAAATACATATCTATCAACAAGCGAACCTAAAAATCAAGTGAATTAAAAACCTGAGGAGCAGAATAATCTGGTGAATATAATAGAATCAGGGGCATAGAAAGGGAGTGGACTGATAATTCTCAGGGGGAAGGGGTATGGGGGGTTCATGAAGAGAATGGACAAAAATCATACACCTTTGGATGAGGACAGTGGGGGGGAGGTAAGGGCAGAAGGTGGGGTGGGAAAGGGGTGGAGGGGAGCTATGGGGGGAAAAAAGAGAAATAATTGTAATAATCTGAATAAAGATTTATTTAAAAAAAATAAAAATAAAAATAAAAAAAATAAAAAATAAATAAATAAATAAATAAAAATAAAAACCCATGGTACATCTACATAGTGGAATACTACACTGCTGTAGAAAAGAAAGAACTCTTACCATTCACGTCAGCATGAATGGACCTAGAGAGCATTATGCTAAGCAAAATAAGTCAGTCAGAGAAAGATAAATATCACATGATCTCACTTGTTTGTGGAATCTAATTAATAACATAAACTGATGAACAAAAATAGATCCAGAGACACAGAAGCAATGAACAGACTGTCAAACCTCAAAGGGAAGGCAGGGGCGGGTGGGGGTTGAGGGGGTAAGAGATCAACCAAAGAACTTGTATATATGCATATAAGCATAACCAATGGACACAGACACTAGGGGCATGAGGGCATGTGCTGGGGGGTGGGCGTGGCTGGGGGGAGATCCATGGGGGAAAAAGGAGACATATGTAATCTATACTAATAAAAGGGTAATATGCAAATTGGTCACAACGCCCTCACAGTAACGACCGAACAGCAGGCCGCGTGGGGCGACAAGGCCTGCAGGGGGGTTAGTGAGGGACGACCAAATGACGGAACAGCAGCCTGCATGGGGCAACCAGGTCAGCAGGGAGGTTAGTGAGGGACGGCCAAGTGACCAAACAGCAGGCTGCATGGGGCGACCAGGCCAGCGGATGGGGGGGGGGGGGCAGTGAGGGGCGACCAGGCTGGCGCTGGGGGCAGTTGGCAGTGACAAGGCCAGCAGGGGGGCAGTTGGGGCGACCATGCTGGCAGTGGGGGCAGTTGAGAGGGACCAAGCCAGCAGGGGGGGGGGCAGTGAGGGGCAACCAGGCTGGGGGGGGGGGCAGTTAATGGCAACCAGGCCAGCAGAGGGGGACAGTTGGGGGCAACCAGGCCAGCAGGGCGGGGGGCAGTAAGGGGCAACCAGGCCTGTGGGGGGGGGGCAGTTAGGGGCATCCAGGCTGGCAAGGGGGGGCAGTTGTGGGTGGCCAGGCTGGCAGAGGGGGCAGTTGGGGGCGATCAGGCTGGCAGGCAGAGGCAGTTAGGGGTGATCAGGCTGGCAGGGGGGGCAGTTAGGGGCGATCAGGCAGGCAGGCAGAGGCAGTTAGGGGTGATCAGGCTGGCAGGGGGGGCAGTTAGGGGCGATCAGGCAGGCAGGGGAGCAGTTAGGAGCCAGCGGTCCTGGATTGTGAGAGGCATGTCCGATTGCCGCTTTAGGCCCGATCACCAGGATCCGGCCTAAACTGCCAGTCAGACATCCCCTGAGGGGTCCTGGATTGGAGAGGGTGCAGGCTGGGTTGAGGGGACACTTCCCCCACCCCTGCACGAATTTCGTGCACCGGGCCTCTAATACTATATATAATACTTTAAACAATAAAGAATTAAAAATAAATAAATATAAAAATAATGTAAATTAAATTAATTCATTCCAGACCCACAACTGATTCCCTGTTTTAACCTTTCTTATATATAGTACATGTCTAATGTACTGTTTAATCTATAAACACTTTAAAAACAAAAAGGACATGAAATATAAATGAAAATTTAACAAAAAGGAAATGAAATATACAGTAAAAAAAAATGAAAATTTACATACATATTAGAACTTACCTTTAATTTTGAGAGCTGTTGATGACTGAATATGGAGGGGAGAAAGGGAGGGATGTTATTGTTTGGAAGGGGAGTCCCTTCCATAAAAAAGTCAGGTCTCTGTTCTAGGGCTCTTTCTTTTGTCTCTTTGCTCCACTAGAAATTGCTTCAGGCTCACTAGGACTCTGTCTTACTAAAAACCTATCAAAGATGTTTGCTTTTACCTGTGTTTTAACACTTGCCTAAAGTGAAACAGTGCATTGCCATTGAAGAAGTTTTTCTCAGGGTTTGTTACTTCTTTGTCAGGGTGATATTTCTCAATAAAACTTTGCATTTCTTCCCATTTCCCAAGCATTTCCTTGGTTAGTGAAATAGGAATATCCTCCCTTCCCTCCTCTTCTGAAGAGAGCTCCTCAGCTGCCATCTGTGGCTGCTCCCTCTGAAGGTCTTGGAGTTCCTTCATGGTCAGCTCAGGGTTGTGGTCCTCCACCAACTCTTCCCCATCATCATCCACCTCCAAACCCATGGACTTGCCCAGAGACACAATACCCTCCACAAGAGACACAGGTTCTTCCCCAAAGCCCTCAAAGCCTCTTTTAGCAAGTGGCTCAGGCCACAGTTTCTTTCAGGCTGATTGCATGGTCCTGGAAGATACTTCCCCCCATGCTTTGTCTATGAGCCTCAAGCAAGTGAGGATATTAAAATGTTTCTTTCAAAACTAACTCCCTGAGGGTCAAATTAGATTCAGAGGTCACCTCAAAACATCTCTGAAACAGGATCTTTGTGCAGAGTTTCTTAAAATTAGAAATGACCTGCTGGTCCATGGGCTGGATGGGAAGAATTGTGGTAGGTGGCAAGAACCTAACAGGGATGAAGCTGTACTCCATCAGCCGGCCTCCAAGCCTGGAGAGTGGGCAGGAGCCTCATCCATGACAAGAAGTGCTCTGAGTGGTAACTGTTTTTCCCAGAGGTATTTCTTCCTACTTGGGGCAAACACTTCATGAATCTGTTAGGGGGAGAAATAGAATATTGGGGATCAGCTATAATGATAAGAAATATTAATCATGCTCTATTAACCGTGACTGTTTTGTTCTGATTAAAGAAAGCACATTTCCAACCTGGCTGGGAGTTGCACATCTGGAAATTCGGCTCATCCTCCACATCTGGGAGCTGCCTATTATCATGGAAAGAATAACAACCTTGTTGCAGAAACCAGAGGTGCCAGCCCTTTGAAAACCCCCAGCCTGCATTACCTGTCAACTGTCCATTTTGCATACCCATTCTTATCCCTTTTGCCTTCTTCCCCATGTAATCTTCCTCCTTCTACCCAATATAAGCAGCTGGCTCGAGGTGGGGACAGAGCAGATTTTTGTGGATGACCTGCTGGTCTTCCATACTGCTGGCATTATTGGAATAATGCTCATATATGATTCAATCCTGTCTGTTAACTGGCTCAAGTAGTGCCAGAGAGTCCGGACTCATTGATTGTCTAGTTATAAATCAACTCAATAAAAAGTTGTCTGGCCCTAACCGGTTTAGCTCAGTGGATAGAGCATTGGCCTGTGGACTGAAGGATCCTGGGTTTGATTCCGGTCAAGGGCATATACCTTGTTGCAGGCTCCTTCCCTGCCCAGGCCGTGGTCAGGGGTGTGCAGGAGGCAACCAATCAATGTGTTTCTCTCACATCAATGTTTCTGTCTTTCCCTCTCCTCCACCTTCTTTAAAAATCAATGGAAAAATATCCCCAGATGAGAATTAAAAAAAAAAAAAAAATTTCCTGGTTACCCAACCTTTGCTATTTGCCCTCCATATCCATTCAATTTGTTTTTTATGACAGTATTTTTTTCTTGAAAACTCACAGGTTTTTAGAATGGTAAACTAGTAGAGGCTTCAATTTAAAGTCCCCACTCACATTTGCACACAACAATAACATCAGCCTGTCCTTCAGTGGCTTGTATCCTGGCAGTGACTTCTCCTGTGTGATGTAGGTCCTCTTGGCATGTTCTTCCAGAAGAGGCTTGTCTCATCACAACGAAACACTTGTTGGGGGAACAAATCCCTTCGTCTCCACGTATTCTTGAAATTCTGTCACAAAATTATTAGCAGCTACTTTGTTAGAACTGGCTACACTCCCCATGCCTCACTACGCTTATTTTCTTACATTTCTCGAACCACCCCCTACTAGCCTTAAATGAATCACTCTCAGCACTTGTTACAAAGGCATCTTTCGGAGGTTAGTATGCAGCATCTTCACTTTTTCACATGTCATTGCCTCCAAAATGCTATCACTGGCTAACTACTTCTCATTTATCCAAGTCAACAACAATTTTTCTACCTTTTCAATTGCCTATGATCATTGTTTTGTGAACACTTTCACACCCTTAGCAACAACAGCACTCTTGATGGCCTCTTTATGTTTTAAAATTGTGCTAATCATTGATTTCACCATGCCACACTTGGTAGCCATATCAGACATGTGAACACTTCTATCATACTTTGAAATTGTTTCTTTTTAAATTATTTCTTGTTCTCATAACTTTCCTTTTCACTTCGATGCTATCACTAACAGTCTTAGGACCCATGGTGACTTACTGTACATATTTAAGGAGCAACAAAAGCAAAAAAACAACAAACAAACAAACCAAAAAAAAGCATGAAAATATTCACAGCACAATTTCCTGAAATGTTAACAATGTGAGGTTCAGCAGTAAAGTGACTCATACTTTCACATTCTCTTCTTTGTTTGTTGCCTGAGAGACGTGTGACTGATCATATAGATATCAGCATTGAAAGGGTTGTCAGTCAACAACCAAAGTTTTGTTCAACAACTGAGACATTTTTCTGTGAACAACTTGATTGAGAACTGAATTGTTCGAGATGGGAGACATTCGAGAACCAAGGTTTGACTGTATTTTCAGAAGCTTGGAAACTCATTGCCTCTTAACAGTTCCTGAAAGCTATGTAATCAAGCCTTTTTAAATCTCATCAAGGTTACACTTTAGGGGATTACAAAACAAAAGAAAAACTTTGCAGGAAATTGTTCAAAAATAATCCTGAACATTAGAATTAGAAAAAAACTTAGAGATCATATTGTGGCCAAAATTCTCATTAATAAGCGAGGAAAAGGTGGCCTAGCAAAGTTCAATGAACTTGCTCCAAATTTCATGACTACTTAGTGCCCTAGGCAGAACTAGCACTAGGCCGCCTAATTCCTAACATTCTTGTTTCTTTTTTCTGACTCTTCTCCCTAGTATGACCACTCTCATGTTGCAGAATGAGAAAATAGTGCGAGCAGAGAGGAGCAGAAAGCAGGATGGAACTCACTTGAGATTTCATAGTGCCTCCGTGGAAGTGAGGACTCAGAACACAGATATGCATGTAAGAAGCACTACTTACCCACCTTTAGTAGAAAATATTTTTTTCAATTTTCTCCAAAACAGATTATGCTGTGTCTTCCATATTCTCTCCTTCACTTTGCCAGTGGCCAAGCAATTACATACTAGTAGAAGAGTTCAAGTAACCAGCCTCTCAGGAACAGAATTGATGACTTGGTCTCATTAGTGTCACACACACCAACAATAGGTTAAGCTGGCAACATGTTGTAATGCCTCTCTTCTCTTCAAATGAAGGATTTTTAAAGGGTTCTGTCAATCTCTCCCTAAACATATTAATCCTGTGCAATAGTTCATTCTCTCTTTCAGCGCTTTTAATTTTTTGCATTGAAGTACTACGAGAAAAGAGTGCCAGCTGCACCACACACACACATACACACACACACACGCTCATGTGTATAAGTGCACATCCCTGGGAAAGTGGCCTAACAATCTTCAATAAATACACATTTCTCCAAAGTTCTATGTTTACCTTAAATATTTGTTTAAATTTCCACCTACTCTGTTTTCATCCTAATATATATAAAGAGCTAGGTGGCGTCATGACCGAACGGGCGACCAGTCACCATGAAGTGCATGGAGCACCTCTTGGTGCCCCCTCTCCCCCAGGCCCCGAGCCGCTCACCATGAGGGGGGCTGGCAGTGGAGCAGGACTGGGGACTGTTGAGCGGTGGTGGCGGGCTGCTTTGTGGGGTGGCCGTGGGCTTAGCGGAGCAATCACCCAGGCGGCAATGAGTTTTGCGAAGCAGTGGTGGGGCGGGAGAGTTTCGCGGAGCAGTGGTGGGGCGGGGAGAGTTTTGCGGAGCGTCCAGCAGCGAGCTTCACGAGGTGGTAGCAAGCCTCACGGAGCAGTCAAGGGGCTGTGAGCATTGCGGAGCATCCCGGGGCGGGGAGCTTCATGTAGCTTCGCAAGGCAGCAGAGACCATGCCACAGAGGCCAGGATAGGCCTAGGAACCCTAACCGCACAAGATTTCGTGTGCACTGGGCCTCTAGTATCTAAATAAAAGCTTCAAAGAGAAAATTTGTATTACAGAAGATATAGTATGTTTAACAAAGCCCTTGAGAAATCCCACCCCCTCCTTAATCCTGGCATATCTTATACCCCCTTTTGAGAGCCCCCACTTGAGAAACTGCTTATATAATAGATTTTTATTGATCTGGGGTATAATTCATACTCATAAATGTGGTTAAATATGTTTTAAATTTACATTGTATTTACTCACTATACCAATATTTACAGACTAGCTACAATTTTGATTTTATATTAGCAAAATCACTAACTGTAATTATGAATATTTTCCATAATTTGTGTTTTACCAGCAGTAAAGATATAAAATTAAAATATAAGTGCATTAAAAAAATTAAAAAATAAAATATAAGTGCATTCAAACCATATAAAATGTTATATTTTCATCAAAAATATGAACTAAATGTAAGAAATGAAAATATTAAATTATTTGTATATATTGCCAAATTGTCTCTTCTAAAATATTAAAAAACATCTATTAAAATTAAAAATATATGCATAAATTAAAATTAATAAATGTCATTTTATTTTTTTTAATCTTTATTGTTGAAAGATTAAACATATGTCCCTTTTGCCCCCCCCCATTGACCTCTCCCAGCTCACTCCTGACCTTCCCACAGCAGGCCTACCTTATTGTCTGTGTTCATGGGTTATGCATATATGCATACAAGTTCATTGGTTCATCTCTTCCCACCCACCCATGCCCCCTTGCCTTCCCTCTGAGGTTTAACAGAGTGTTTGATGCTTCTATGGCTCTGGATCTATTTTTGTTCATCAGTTTATGTTGTTCATTAGATTCCACGTATGAGTGAGGTCATGTGATACTTACCTTTCTCTGACTGACTTATTTCATTTAACATAATGCTCAGGTCCATTCATGTTGTTGCAAATGATAAGAGTTCTTTCTTTTTTATAACTGCATAGTATTCCATTGTGTAGATGTACCACAGCTTTTTAATCCACTCATTTGCTGATGGGCACTTAGGCTGTTTCCAAATATTAACTATTGCAAATTGTGCTGCTATGAACATAAGGGTGCATATATTCTTTCTGGTTGGTGTTTCTGATTTCTTGGGATATATTCCTAGAAGTGGGATTACTGGGTCAAATGGGAGTTCCATTTTTAATTTTTTGAGGAAACTCTATACTGTTTCCACAGAGGCTGCACCAGTCTGCATTCCCACCAGCAGTGAAGGAGGGTTCCTTTTTCTCTGCATCTTTGCCAACACTTGTCAGTTATTGATTTGTTGATGACAGCCATTCTGACAGATGTCAGGTGGTACTTCATTATTGTTTTGATTTGCATCTCTGATGATCAGTGACTTAGAGCATTTTTTTCATATGTCTCTTGGCCTTCTGTATGTCCACTTTGAAGAAGTGTCTATTTAGATCCTTTGCCCATTTTTTAATTGGATTGTTTATCTTCCTTTTGTTAAGTTGTATGAGTTCCCTGTAAATGTTGGAGACTAAACCCTTATGGGAGATAACATTGGCAAATATGTTCTCCCATGCAGTGGGCTTTCTTGTTGTTTTGTTGATGGCTTCTTTTGCTGTGAAGAAGCTTTTTATTTTGAAGTAGTCTCATTTGTTTATTTTCTGTTTCATTTCCATTGCCCTAGGAGCTGTATCAGTAAAGATATTGCTACGACAAATGTCTGCTATTTTGCTGCCTATGGCTTCTTCTAAGATTTTTATGGCTTCCCATCTTAAGTTTAAGTCCTTTATTCATTTTGAGTTTATTTTTATGTATGGTGTAAGTTGGTGGTCTAGTTTCTTTCTTTTCTTTTCTTTTTTTGCATGTATCTGTCCAGTTTTCCCAACACCATTTATTGAAGAGACTGTCTTGCCTCCTTTGTCAAATATTAATTAAGCATAATGGTTTGGGTCGATTTCTGGGTTCTCTGTTCTGTTCCATTGGTCTATATGCTTCTTCTTGTGCCAGTACCAGGCTGTTTTTATTATGGTGGCTTTATAGTATAACTTGATACCTGGTATTGTGATCCCTCCAACATTGTTCTTCTTTCTCAAGATTGCTGCAGCTATTCGTGGTATTTTTAAATTCCATATGAATTTTTGAAGAGTTTACTCTAGGTCTGTGAAATATGTTGTTGGCATTTTAATAGGGATTGCCTTGTATCTATAGATTGCTCTTGTTAGTATGGACATTTTAATGATGTTGATTCTACCAATTCATGAACACCGTATATTCTTCCACTTGTGTATATCTTCCTCTCTTTTTTCAAAGTCCTGTAGTTTTTGGAGTACAGGTCTTTTACCTCCTTGGTTAAGTTTATTCCTAAGTATCTTAATTTTATGGTGCAATGGTAAATGGGATTGTTGTTGTTTTTATTTCTCTTTCTGAGAGTTCATTATTGGTGTATAAAAATGCTATAGATTTCTGGGTGTTCATTTTATATCCTGCTATGTTGCTGAATCCATTTATTAATCTAGTCGTTTTTTGATGAAGTCTTTAGGGTTTTCTATGTCATGTCATCTGTGAATAGTGACAGTTTTACTTCCTCCTTTTCAATTTGGATGCCTTTTATTTCTTCTTCTTGTCTGATCGCTACAGCTAGCACTTCTAGTACTGTGTTGAACAGGTGTGGTGAAAATGAGGAACCACCCCTGTCTGGTTCCTGTTCTTAGGGGAAATGGTTTTAGTTTTTGCCCATTGAGTATGATATTGGCTGTAGGTTTATCTCATAAGGCTTTTATTATGTTGAGGTATGATCCTTCTATTCCCACTTTGCTGAGAGTTTTTACCAAAAAAGGGTGTTGGATTTTGTCGAATGCTTTTTCTGCATTCATTGATATGATAATGTGATTTCTGTCTTGCAATCTGTTTATGTGATGTATCACATTTATTGATTTGCGGATATTGTACCAGTCTTGTATCCCCAGAATAAATACCACTTGGTTATGGTGTATTATCTTTAAAATATATTGCTGGATCTAATTTGCTAAATTTGTTGAGGATTGTAGCATCTATGCTTACCAGGGTCATGGCCTAAAATTCCCTTTCTTTGTAATGTCTTTAACTGATTTGGGGCTTAGGGTAATGCTTGCCTTATAGAAAGAGCTTGGAAGTGTTCCTTGCTCTTGAATTTTTTTGGAATAGTTTGAGGAGGATAAGTCTTACTTCTTCTTTGAATCTTTGGTAAAACTCCCCTGTGAAGACATCCAGACCAGAGCTTTGGTTTGCTGGAAGTTTTTTTTTTTTATTACTGCTTCATTTTTCCTGTAGTTATTACCCTATACAGGTTTTCTGGGAGAGTGTATTTTTCTAGGACTATGTCCATTTCATCAACGTTGTCCAGTTTGTTGGAATACAATTGTTCATTGTATTTTTTTTTTTTTACAATCCTTTGTATTTCTATGGGTCGGTTGTTACTTCACCTCATTCATTTCTGATTTTGTTTATTTGGGTCCTCTTTGTTTCTTGGTGAGTCTGGCTAGAGGTTCATCAATCTTGTTGATCCTTTCAAAGAACCAGCTCCTGGTTTTATTGATTTTTTTTGTCTCTATGTCATTTATTTCTGCTCTGGTCTTTATTATTTCCTTCCTTTTATTTATTCTGGGTTTTTCTTGTTGCTCTCTTCCAAGTCTTTAAGTTGTAGGGTGAGATAACTTACTGCAAGTTTTCTTGTTTTTTTAGTTAGGCCTGTAGTGCCATGAACTTCCCTCTGAGGACTGCTTTCACTATATCCCATAGATTTTGGATTGTTCTGTTTTCATTATTATTTGTTTCCAGGATGTGTTTTATTTCTTCTTTGATCTCATCGGTAACCATTTCATTGTCTAATAGTATGCTATTTTGCCTCCATGTGTTTGTATTTTATTGTTTTTCATGTATTTGATTTCTAATTTTATGCCATTGTGATCTGAGAAGATGCTTGATATGATTTCAATTTTTTTTATATTTGTAGAGACTTAGCCTGTGTCCTAAAATGTGGTCAATCTTTGAAAATGTCCCATGTGCACTTGAGGAGAATGTATATTCTGTAGCTTTGGGGTAGAATGTTCTAAAGATGTCAGTTAGTTCCATCTGATATAGTGAGTCATTTAAGAATGCTGTTTCTTTATTGATTTTTTATCTAGAAGATTTATCCAGTGATGTCAATGGGGTATTAAAGTCCCCTGCTAGAATTGTATTGCTGTCAATCTCTTCCTTGATATCTTCCAGAAGTTTTTTTATATATTTTCATGCTCCTGTATTGGGTGCATATTTGTTTACCAGAATTATATCCTTTTGTTGTATCGATTCCTTTAGTATTATGAAGTGGCCTTCCTTATCTCTTATTATGACCTTCACTTTGAGGTCTATTTTGTCAAATATGAGTATTGCTACTCCAGCTTTTTATTCATTTCCATTTGCCTGAAAAAATTTTTTTCCATCTCTTCACTTTCAGTCTGTGTGAGTCCTTTGTTCTGAGATGGGTCTCTTGTACTCAGCATATATATAGGTCATGTTTTCTTATCCATTCAGCTACCCTATGTCTTTTGATTGGAGCATTTAATCCATTTACATTTAAGGTTATTATTGATAGTTACTTGTTTGTTGTCATTTTTTTTCTTTATGCCTGCATTCCTTCCTCCATTTCTATTTCTCCTTTTTACAACTATCACTTGAGCATTTCTTGCATTGCTGGTTTGGTGGTAATAAACTCCCTTGTCTTTTTTGCCTCAATGCTCCTGATTTCACCTTCAATTTTGAATGATAGCCTTACTGGATAGAGTATTCTTGGATTCAGTCCCTTGCTTTTCATCACTTTGTATACTTCATGCCATTCCCTTCTGGTCTGATGTGTTTCTATTGAGAAATAAGCTGATAATCTAATGGGAGATCCCTTGTAGGTAACTTTCTGTCTCTCTCTTGCAGTCTTTAATATTTTTCTCTGTCTTTAACATTTGTCATTTTAATTATGATGTGTCTTGGTGGGGGTCTTGTTGGCTTCATCTTTTTTGAGACCCTTTATGCTTCCTGGACTGTGTGACTTTTTTTTCCCCAAGTCAGGGAAATTTTCTGTCATCATTTCTTCAAACAGGTTTTCTATTCCTTGCTCAGTTTCTTCTCCTTCTTGCACCCCTATTATTCAGATGTTGCCTCATTTCATGTTGTCCCAAAGCTCCCTTATACTCTCCTCCTGCTTTTAAAATTTTTTTCCAATTGCTGGTCTGTTTGGGTGTTGTTTTCGACCCTATCCACATTCCTCAGCTTCTTCTAGTCTATTTTTGAAACCTTCCAGGATGTTCTTTATTGTAGCTATGTCATTCTTCATTTCCTCTTGATTCTTACTCATGGTGTATTTCTCATTCAGCTCCTTATAATTTTCATTGAGTTGCTTGTAATTCTCAGTCAGATGTTTGAACATCCTTATAACCATTACTTTGAATTCTTTATCTGGCAAATTACTTGCCTCCATTTCATTTAGTTCCTTTTCTGACTATTTCTCCTTTTCTTTTTTGGGGGGATTGTTTCTTTGTCTTCCCATTTCTTCTGTTGCTTTGTATTTGTTTCTATGTCTAAGATCACACTGCTATACCATTCAGATTTTTGGAGAGTGGCCCTATGTAGTAGGTGTTTTGTGGGACCCAGTGGTTCAGTCTCTCAGATCTCCTGAGCTGGATGTTCTAGGAAGCCCCCTACTTGAGTTATTTGGGCTCTCCTGATGTAGTTGGGTCTTGAATGTTATTGTCCCGTTCATGGTTGTAGTCTCCTCACAGGTTGTCTGACTATGTGGCTCATCCCAACCTCATGCAAGATGTTATGGATGTGCATGGGGTCCCAGCTCCCATGGCTAGGGTTGCCTGCAAGGTCCCATTGGCATATGACTTATGGTGGGAGTGGCATGTGACTCTGCAAGTCACTGTGGTTGAGGGGAGGGGGTGGTCCCAGAGCCAATGGCAGGGGTCCCTTACAAGGTTCCACTAGTCTACGGCTCACTGTTCAGGTCCGGGGTGTTGTCCAAGGCCAATCTGGGTGGTGGTAAAACTGCACTCAGCCACCACTTCTCTCCCCTTCAAGATGGCATGGCCTCTATGCTGGAGCCCCACCCACTTGGGGAATGTCAACATTTTAAATATAAGTTTTTAAAATTTTAATGAAATGTGATTAAATGGTTTACAAAAATAAAAATTCCTCATTCAGAATTTATTGTCCTTCTAGCTGCCAATGCAAATAATTGATATCATGCTTCGTAAATGTTTTAGTTAGATCTTCATTATATACATACAATTTAATGTTGCAAAATATTCCTCAGCCACCATGTGCAACAGTTGTGAAAGCACCCTAAATTTGTGAACACAAAATAAGTAAAACTTAGCACTACTGGAGAATAATAATTGAATATGGAAAGATTTTGTTCATTCTTGTTGAAAGAGAAGATTTGAAGAACTGGTTAATTTGTCTTTCCTCTTATCTAAGCACTCCTATCACTCAAATGCTCTCCACACTTCAAAGCAGTGTGGGACTTTGTCTTCAGCAATAGCATAACCCACAAACCTTTATCACATTCAGGGGCAGCCATCCCCTGTTTTGATTATGTGAGGTTAGAAATGTGGAAAAATGTTTTCCTAGGGCTTAAACAGTGTTAGTTATAAAAGTGGATATATAGGCTATGGCCATGTTATATCAATGCTTAATGCCCAAGTGAGAGAAGGGGCCATGTACTCTTTAAGAAATTGGGAGTGAGCCTTGGCCATGTTCCTCAGTTAGAGTATCATCCCAATACAACAAAGTTGGGGGTTTGATTGCTGTCAGGGCACACACAAGAAGCAACCAATTAGTGCATAAATAAGTGGAACAACAAATTGATGTTTCTCTTTCACTTTTCCCCTTCCTCTCTCTCTAAAAAAAAATCAATCAATTAAAAATTTTTAATTAAAAAATGAATTTGGGGGGAAGGGGTGAGTGAGTTCAGAGTGGGGTGCATTGTGACATTTGAGGCCCTCTAAAGCCAGGGCAAGCCTTACTTGCCTCAGACTGAGGGCAGTCAGATGTTTTCAGTATATGGATGCAGAATGGAATACAAAGAATGGATGTGACATGACCCTCTACTCTGCTCCGAAAAGAATACAGAGAAGAGGACTTAGGAATAGTTTATAAGGTGATTTCCCATGCATTACCTGCCTACCCAGTGAAGTTAGCATATAAAACAGATATTATTATTACTACTTTACATATAAGGTAACTGAGACACAAACTGAACTCAAGTGACTATCCAATGGTTACCTACCTACAACTTGGTGAAGCCAAGACCAGAATCCAAGGCTCTTAGCTCCACACCTGCAGAACTTTACTGCCATGTGGTTAGCTTCTTGATGCTCAGAGTTGCTCCTAAATTTTCTGTCAGGGTTTTGTGGTCAAATTCTGTATGAGTTGAAAATAATTTTAGAAAGCATATTGTTTCACCGTCTTTAGTATTTAAGGATTTGGAGATTCAGGAGTGGAGGAGAAATGAAGCCATTTTAATAGATGTTTTCTGAACTTGATTATTGAACATCCATGTCTTAGAACCAACATATCCTGAAATGTTTCTGGTCAAACAGTGATTATGGGCAAAACAATAAAATTACTGTATTTAGTCTTCTGGGGAGTGGTCAGTATCTTCTTTCATCCTTTTCATTTGGATTTCCTTGGGCTACTGGATGGGGCTGTTTTTTGTTCTTAACATGGCAATTTGAAAGGGGTAGCTAAGTAGCGTAATTGTTATTTACCATATGGTATGCACTATTTGGGAATTGAGGGTTGGACCAAACAGAAAATTAAATGTGATTTCCGCCCTCAGAGATCCTCATTTTACTCTGATGAATAGATCTGATATGTAAACACAGGAAGGAAATGAGAGCACCAACTTCAGGAGAAATGGGAGAGAAATATACCCAAAAGTCAGATGTCTGTGAGGGTACGTAATAAATTTAACTTGATGCTAAGTTGAAAATTAATAGAATTTTTAGCTATAAAACGAAAGCCTTAGATGCTGCTTCTCAATCTAACTTCCACACCTTTAATATTTTTCCCCCAAAGTTTTTGTACAAGTCATTATATGGCATCTGCCCACAAACCAGGTTCTTGGTGGCATTCTGTCTTCTTCACATAAAAATACATACACCTCTCTTTCTCACTGTCAACTCTGCCCTCCAAAATAAATCAGGGCACTAAAAACAAGCATCATGTGGTGGTTTTCTTCCTGGCACATTTGTTAAGTTTTCAAATGGGCCTGACTCTGCCACATATATTATATAGAAGCTGGGAAAGGCTTGATGACAAAGAGATCTCTCTCTAGCCTTTTCTGCATCAGAGATTGGCTCCCACATATGAAAAAAAAAAAGCATCAAATTATCTTTACTCACAGGGATAGATGGATGCTATTTAGGAAGAAATTTATGACAAAATATGGCTAACCAGTAAAGGAGACATTAGCTACAAATTGGTATTCTTTAAAGAAGAAACCAGAAAGAGGTCACAAAGTTGAAAAAATTAGGTGTAGAGAAAATTTACAAACACTGAAAAGGTTTTGCAAACATTCTGTTTTTACATTCTTGTGTGGACATATGAAAAAGGAACATTATTTGGACTAGAGAAATGAATCACTTCTGATCCAACAGAGCATGAGCTTTCTTACTTGAGCTTTCTTGCATTCAAATTCTTATTATTCAATGATATGATATGTGACTTCATTTGAACACAGCTTTTCCATTATGACATGCATGTGTAAATTCCTCAACTTGCCATGGCATACCTGTATGGGAAAATAATTAAATGTTAGGTGAGCTCTTACTTTGACATATCAAGAGATCATTACCTTCAGCGGAATAACTGCTCTTGGTTGATATCTAGTGAGTAAAATAGTCTTAGTAACCAGGAGCCTAACCCAGTTGTTAAGTGCTAAGCCTTACAATCAAACAGCTGAGACTTCAAATTCTGGATTCTATCAGATGCTAGCTTCATAGACTTTAAACAAATTATGTTAATTCACTAAAATTTGATTCATAAAAAAGGGGATTATATTAGTAACTAAAAACAAGATTGTTGTGTGGCTTAATGATAACTAATAATAAAAGCAAAACAGTGGGAAAGTAGATGCTGTTCTTTGTTTCCCACTCAAGTGCACAGAATTGTATTATCTTGCATTCATGACATGCTTTCATCACTGGCCCTCTTTGTTTCTATTTATACATACTGTGCACTTATTTCTTCTTATTAATAATACTAGAGGCCCAGTGCACGAAATTAGTGCACGGGTTGGGGGGGTGTCCTGGATCAGGGTGGGAGTGTCCCTCAGCCCAGCCTGCACCCTATCCAATCTGGGTCCCCTTGAGGGATGTCCGACTGCCCGTTTAGGCCCACTGGGATCGGGCCTAAATGGGCAGTCAGACATCCCTCTCACAACCCAGGACTGCTGGCTCCCAACTACTCGCCGGCGTGCCTTCCTGATTGCCCCTAACCCAGTGGTCGGCAAACTCATTAGTCAACAGAGCCAAATATCAACAGTACAACGACTGAAATTTCTTTTGAGAGCCAAATTTTTTAAACTTAAACTTCTTCTAACGCCACTTCTTCAAAATAGACTCGCCCAGGCTGTGGTATTTTGTGGAAGAGCCACACCCAAGGGGCCAAAGAGCCGCATGTGACTCGCGAGCCGCAGTTTGCTGACCACGGCCCTAACCGCTTCTGCCTGCCAGCCTGATCACCCCCTAATCACTCCCCTGCCAGCCTGATTGATGTCTAACTGCTCCCCTGCCAGCCTGTTTGCCCCCAACTTCCCTCCTCTGCCAGCCTAGTCACCCCTAACTTCCCTCCCCCGCAGGCTTGATCGCCCCCAACTGCCCTCCCTTGCAAGCCTGGTCCCTCCCAACTGCCCTCCCTTGCTGGCCATCTTGTGGTGGCCATCTTGTGTCCACATGGGGGCAGGATCTTTGACCACATGGGGGCAGCCATCTTGTGTATTGGAATGATGGTCAATCTGCATATTACTCTTTTATTAGATAGGATAGAGGCCTGGTGCACGGGTGGGGGCCGGCTGGTTTGCCCTGAAGGGTGTCCCGGATCAGGGTGGGGGTTCCCTTGGGGCATGGGGTGGCCTGGGTGAGGGGCCTGTGGTGGTTTGCAGACTGGCCACGCCCCCTGGTGACCCAAGCAGAGGCCCTGGTATCTGGGATTTATTTATCTTCTACAATTGAAACTTTGTAGCTTGGAGCGGAGCCAAGCCTTCTGCTTGTTTCGTGGTGGCAGCCATTTCTGTTGGGATTTATTTATCTTCTATAATTGAAAATTTGTAGCCTTAAGCGGAGGCCAGGTGTGAGGAAAGCTTGGCTTCCTCCATCGCTGGGGAAACCCAAGCCTCCCTCCTGCTATCTCCATGGCCGTAGCCATCTTGGTTGGGGTTGATTTGCATACTCACTCCTGATTGGCTAGTGGGCGTGGCTTTGTGGGCATGGCTTGTGGGTGTAGTGGGGTGATGGTTAATTTGCATATTACTCTTTTATTAGATAGGATAAATAGTTGGGAACGACCACCCAAAATAAGAATTAGAACATTGCCCTAGCAGCCTAGCCAATTTGGCTCAGTGAATAGAGCGTCCAGCTGCAGACTGAAGGGTCCCAGGTTTGATTCCAGTCAAGGGTACATACCTCAGTTGCAGGCTCAATCCCTGGCAACCAAGTGATGTGTCTCTCTCACATTGATCTTTCTGTGTGTATTTCCTCCTCCTTTCCACTCTCTCTAAAAATCAATGGAAAAATATCCTTGGGTGAGGAATAAAAAAAAAAAAGAATGAGAACATTAACAATCATTTACACCCACCTATGATCTTCTCCCCAATCTATCCCTCTACTTCTTCCCCTTCCTTGAATCTTGCAGTTATTATTAAAATATGTTTTTCAAATTATATATTTATAACATATTTGTATTACTAAAAATTATATCGTTAATTTTCTTTGTTTTTAACATTATAAAAAGGTTGGCAGGCTTTATAAAATCTTTAGGAACTTCTTTTTTTAAAGATTGTATTGCTCAGATTATTCATATTTTTGCTTGTAGCTATTTATTTTGCTATATAATATGCCATTGTATAAAGTTACCACAATTTATCTATTTCCTATGACTAAGTATTTGGGTTGTTTAAGGTATTTATCTTACCGTGCAGTAAGTGCTGCAGGAAACATTCTTGCTTATGTCTTCCAATGTACATAGAGGTTTTCTTAGGTATATACCTAGAAATAGAATTGCTGAATTATATAATATAGAAATATTCAACATTTAGATAATGAAAAACTTTCCAAAGTGGTCATGCCCATTTTCACTCCCAAGAGTTTGTATAAGAAACCTTATTAATTCACATTCTCTCTAATACTTGTCATTGTCATACTTTTTAATTTTGCCAATTGAATGGTATAAATTTGTATCTCATTGTGATTTTAATTTGTCTTTCCCAATCAATAACATCTCATAAATATTTTATTGATTATATGTGATTTCTCCTCTGTGAAATTCCTTTTTATATATCTTGTCCATTTTCTATTGGATTATCATTTCCTTATTAATTTGAGGAAACCTTTAAATATTCTTGCTATGAATTCGTTGTTGATTGAGTTGCAAATATCTTCATCCAGTTGGTACCTTTTCTCTCTCTCTCTTTTTTAATATATATATATTTTATTGATTTCAGAGAGAAAGGGAGAGGGAGAGATGGAAACATCCATGATGAAAGAGAATCATGGATTGGCTTCCTCCTGCATGCCCCCTATTGGGGATCAAGCCCCTAACCCAGGCATGTGTCCTAACTGGGAATCGAATCAGTGACCTTTTGGTTCATAGGTCGATGCTCAACCTTTGAGCCACGCTGGCTGGGCAGTACCTTCTCTTTTCTTTTTGCAAGATATTTTTTAGTGTTCAGATCTTAATTTTAATATAGTCACATTTATTTATATTTTATGGTTACAGGTTTTTACATATGTCTTTAATAAATGTTTCCCTAACCGCCAAATTAGAAAGGTATTTACCTATATTTTCTAATCAAATTAGTAAAATTTAAATTTAACATTGAAGTTCTTAACTTACCTGGAGTTCATTTTTACAATTATATGAGGTAAGGGTCAATATCTTTTTTCCAGATAAATAACCATATTTTATAAATCCATTTATGGAATAGTCTCTCCACTCCCCATTAATCTGCCATCTCCTTCCTTCTATTTCTTTAATGTTTCCTGTTTTATTTATCTACCTTAAACATGTCTAACTTTTGATATTGTGCAGAATTTAAGTCTAGGTTACTACAGAAATACTTCCTCATTTTCTTTTCTTTGGTCATCACTAGTTTTTGAAAGACAACAGCAAACTTTATCCAGGTATTTGGTTATATTTACGTCATACATCTCTACCAGCATTTCCTGGATTTTCTTTTCTTATTTGAGTACCTTTTTTCCAGTACTGTTTTCAATGTGGGTCTTTGTGTGACAAATGCCTTAAAAAATGTTTATTATATCTTCACATTTAAATGACAGTTTAGCTGGATATAAATCTAGGCTCAAAGTCCTTTTGTCTTTTCAATACTTTAAAAATATTACCGTTGTCTTCTTGTTGCTCTTGAAAAGTCTGAGATCCTGATGATTTTGTTTCATTACATTTGATCTGCTCTCTCTCTCAAAACTTTTAGAATTTTATCTTTGCCTGTAAAAACTTTAATTTCATGATAATATTACCAGGGTTAGTTTCTAGTTATCACTCTTGTTTGATATTATATAAATAAATATGAGTTCTTTCCTTTTTCTTTAATTCTGGGAAATTAATTTCCATTTCTTCAAATACTTCCTCTTGTCCATTTTTATTTTTCTCTCTCCCTGACACTCCTATTATCTGTAAGTTGAAGTTTATATTCCAATACAATTTTTTTTTTAAAGTAATTTTTTTAAAATATATTTTATTGATATTTTACAGAGAGGAAGGGAGAGGGATAGAGAGCTAGAAACATCGATGAGAGAGAAGCATCGATCAGCTGCCTCCTGCACACCTCCCACTGGGGATGTGCCTGCAACCAAGGTACATGCCCTTGACCGGAATCGAACCCGGGACCCTTTAGTCCGCAGGCCGACGCTCTATCCACTGAGCCAAACCGGTTTCGGCTCCAATACAATTTTATCTCTTAACTTTTATTTCATGTATTCTTTTTCTTTATTCTTTCTTGTTTCATTCTAGAAAAGCTCCTTAATCTGGTCTTCAGCTCACTAATTTTCTTTTTAGCCATGTCTATTCTATCTCATCTGAGGTCATCTCTACTATTAACATATTGCCTAGTATTTCCTCTTGACTTTTATGATTTCCTTATTTATTATTCTTACTAGAGGCCCGGTGCACGAAATTAGTGCACAGGAGGGTGTCCCTCAGCCCAGCCTGGACCCTCAGGTAGGGTCCCTAGGCCTAGCCGGTGATCAGGGCTTATTGGGGCTTTCCTTCCCCTGGCTGCTGGCAGCTGGCCCTGCCCCCCTTGCTGCCACTGCTTGCCATCTGTGTGGCGCTGCCCTCCCTCCCCCACCACCGGTCACCTCCCTCTGCAGGCGACGGGTGTGGGGTGTGATAACTTGGCTAGCCTGGGCCTCCCTCTGTGGGGCAATTGTGGGGTGATGGCGGGGCCCCCCGACCGATTGCATTGTACCTGTCTTGGCTGGTCTGGCACCAGTGTATGTCATAGCGTGGTCGTCCGGAAGGTCCTCTGAACGGTCGTTCTGCTGTTTGGTCGTTCGGTTGATTTGCATATTACGCTTTTATTATTATAGATTTTTGTTAACCACTTAATATATTTGCTTCTGGTGGAATCTATAATCAAGGTTGTTCTTTTCTTTTGAAGTAGTTATGCTCTTTAGACCTCTCCTTACTTCTGCCTGTGAACGGATATTTCTCTGATGTTATCAGCTATTCTGTCTGCGCATTTGGTATGGGAAAAGACCAAAGAGCAGAGCCCAGTCTATGTCAATATCCAGTAAGATCAAGGAAAGGGGAGGAGATAACCCTAGGGTGGAGAGCTCCAAGCACCACTACATAATTAATTGCTCAAGCTTGGTATCATGCCACCAAATATTTCTGCAAGTCAGGGCCCTACTATGAGACCCACTCCACTTTCCACCCCTCTTCCAGCCTTAAAAAGGAGGTATTTCTAACTAATAACTCACTAGCCCAAGAATCTGGAGAGATTTGGGAGATAGAAGTGAGTAAATGATCAAGGTCAGTCATTCCTCACCAGTTTTCCACATTGTAGCTTCCCTTCAGTCCTGATTGTCATCCTTGAGGATACTTATACTAGCAATCTGAGCTTCTGTTGGTAATCTCCATAGAAGTCTTCTACTCCGGGAGATACACACACACTAGTTCAAAACAGGCTTTACTGTCCCCCAGGGATTTCTCAGTTTTGTTTTACTTCTTTCCCATTATTTCCTAGTTTCATGATGGTTTTCCTCTAGAGTTTCTCCAAGACTGATCTTGGAGTCAGCAGTCAGCCCATGTCAATTCTCTATCTTGGAAAAATTGGAGATTTATGTAAGTTTATATTAGACAAAACTGTGAAAAACAAGTATTTCCTGGGGCCACAGTTGTACCAGGACAAACCAAGATTCAAAATTTCCATTACAGTGCTTACCTACCTGAGCCTCCCTTCCCTATCATCTGCCAAAGGTCTGTGTGCTGTTCCTTGCCTTCTTGGAATTTCATTAGTTGATGCTTATCTTTTCCCTATACAAACAACTAATTAACCCAATCATGAAGCTAATGGAAAAAAATTAGAATAGCAGAGAGGAAGGAGGCCTAGAGACTCTAATTCGATAACCAAAGTGCATTTTGATAGTGGTTTTTGGAAGGCTATCACATTTGCTTTATTTAATCCAAAGGTTTTGTAGAAAAGAAGTAGGAGGCTGCTAGAAGAAACATTTTAAATAAAATATTTCAACTTTCAAATTTCACTGTGTAGAATCAGACATCTATATCATATTATAATTCCTATTAATGCTTACAGACTGACAACAACAGTTATAAGTCAACTTTTCCCATTTCAAGTCTATGGGTTAAAATGTACTTCATTATATAGTACATATGGGACCTTATGTAATACCGCGTTTCCCCGAAAATAAAACATCCTCCGAAAATAAGACCTACTTACAGGTTTCCTTCTGAGTGAAATATAAGGCATCCCCTGAAAATAAGGCCCCCAGGCTCTGTCTCAGAATGAAAATTAATTTACCGTAAACTGGTCGCTAGGGCCACCCCGACTGGCGTCTAGCAACCAGTGACGTTACGCGGAGTCCTGACATCACTGCTGTGTGGAGGCGGAGAGGAGGTCGGAGTGAGCGGTGAGTGCGGGGCGGGAGAGAGGAGGAGACTTTCGCAGATGCGTGTAGAAGAACAGGAGGATTAGAGCGGACGGGACGCGGCGAAGGTGGTGAGTGCTGGTCTGTCTCTGGTGACACTACCTGATGCTCGCGGCTGCCTTCATGATGACTGAAGGTTCTCAGTCAGTGGCAGACCCTGCTCCAGCCCAGATCCAGGCCCCAGCAAGCCCAGTGACAGTCCCCAGGCAGGCCCCAGGGGATAAATGTCTGATAAAGGGGTAGGGGAGATGTCTGGTGAAGGTGTTCAGTGGCACAGGGGTGGGGGGAGGGGAATCACTTAAAATGACACAGGAGGATCAGAGGGGGCAATCAAAATGACACAGGAGGATCAGAGGGGACAATCAAAATGACACAGGATGATCAAAAGGGGTTACTAAAATGGTAGTTCCCCCTCTGGTTCTCCTGTGCCATTTTGATTCCCCCCTCTGATCCCCCCTGTGTCATTTTGAGTGATCCCCCTCCCCCCACCTTGATACCCCAATTCCTTTTTTTTACTCCTAGAAATGAGCGCAGAAAGAAAAAGCTACTCCGTGGAGTACAAGAAAGGAATCGTGGAAGACTCTTGGGGCCAAAATCTTACTGCTTTCTGCAAAGAGAAGATGTTGAGTATCCGATTGGTCCGAAAATGGCGAGCAGAGTATGGTAACCTCATTGAACAAGAGGACAAGGGAAATGCTAAAAAGCGCAAGTGTGGATCAGGTCGGCAACCATTATTTTCCGAGCTGGAAGACCTGATCTGTGAATGGGTTGTTGACAGGAGAGCAAAGGCTTTGGTTGTGAATAGGGCTCAGATTCAAGAATTTGCCCTTGCAATGGCACCATAGTTTGACATAGCCCCCGAAGACTTCAAAGCATCACAACACTGGCTGGATAATTTCCTTCAGCGAAGTGAACTGTCTTTAAGAAGATCTACAACATTGTTTAGGTTGGAAGATACTCAAGTTATTAAGCAAGCACTTGCATTCAAGTCCTTTATTGATGATGCTGACTTCTCTAAATACAATCTTTCCAACATGATTGCTATGGATGAAACTGCAGTGTTTCTGGGCCAATCATCTCAAACAACAATTGAACAGCGGGGTGCCTCCTTAGCGTACATTCCCTCCACTGCTTACGAAAGTGCACGTGTTTCCTGTATTTTGGCAGTTCGTCTGGATGGCACTAAAATCCCACCTTTAATTATTTCTAAGGGCAAGAAGGAAAAGATTGAACGTGTTTTGGGCGTTTTTATTCTTGAAACTGAAAAAGCCTGGGCCACACAAGCAGTTATAAGGAAGTGGGTCGATTTAATGCTGCCCCTTGTTATGCGAGGGAGCCAAAGAGGTCTGCTAGTCTGGGATGCAGCCAGCACTCACCGCGCTAAAGACATGAAGACATTTCTTCACGAAAGAAAAATAGATCAGATAATGATGCCCGCAGGAATGACGGCCTATCTCCAGACTCTTGATATTGCAATAAACAAGCCATTCAAAGACAATTTGTGCATGGGAATTAATGACTACCTTGAAAATAGAATGGAGAGAAATCAGCGTGGAAACTTTGTGAAACCTAAACTGCAAGAAGTTGTGACTTGGGTGAAGAATTCATGGGAGAAAATCACTGACAGTTGCATTGCAAATGCACTGCGAGCAGGCTACCTTGACAAGAAGTACTCATTTAAAGACAGTGCTATTGCTAAACATGAGAGATTTGGTCCACTGATTCTGAAAGAAATGGAGTCACAAGAAATTCACCAGGAAATTCAGGAATTGGATTGTTATGATGATGTTCCAGAAGATGATGACATGATTGTCATTGAATAAATGAGTAAATTCTTGATACTGTAGGATTCACAGTTTGTCTGGTTTGTGTTGACAACTACCGTACAGTATACAGGTAATAAATTTCCTTTATTTTCATTTAACAATAAATGTGTACCGTATCTTCTTCATGGAAAAATAAGACATAACCTGAAAATAAGACCTAGCATGTCTTTGGGGGCAAAAATTAATATAAGACACTGTCTTATTTTTGGGGAAACAGGGTATGCACTTCAGCCCATCCTTCTACTTCCATTGCTACTGTTCAGTTGGAACATTTTCAGCTTCTTCCCACCTCAAGTATTCAAAAATTCTTTTACTTTTACTGGTAAAGCTCTCCCCACATCTCATCCCCTGGCTTACTCCTATTGACTTATCAGATCTCACCTAAAATGTCACTTCCTTGGGAAAACTTCTTGACCCCCACCCTCCAGAGTAGATCAGAACCCCATGTTATACAACCTCATAGCACAGTGTACTTTTTAGAACACTTACCCATAATTATGATTAACTAATGAAATACGTGGGGAAACGGGAATTGGTATAATATAGTGGAAAGCGGAAAATAAAGCATTTTTATTTGTATTTAGAATAAACATATATTGAAAACTTACCATGCTCCAGGCATATAGGAATATAGTAGAGAAATATAGTAGGAACATGGTAGGGGTAAAGGCAGACCACTCCTCTTCACCATAATTACCCATTCTTGAGGACTTATCATCACCTAAAACAGTGGTCGGCAAATGGCAGCTCGCGAGCCACATGCGGCTCTTTGGCCCCTTGAGTGTGGCTCTTCCACAAAATACCACGGCCTGGGCGAGTCTATTTTGAAGAAGTGGCGTTAGAAGAAGTTTAAGTTTAAAAAATTTGGCTCTCAAAAGAAATTTCAATCGTTGTACTGTTGATATTTGGCTCTGTTGACTAATGAGTTTGCCAACCACTGACCTAAAACAATATCTAACTCAAATATACCAGCATAGACATGACTCCTTCTCAAGATCTTTCATGCCCTTGCTCTCATCTCACCTATGCCCCAGACAAATGAGCCTTCCATTTTCCCATCAGTCTCCAGCCCCATCTTATTTTTACCTCATTATCCAGATATGTATTTGTTTTCTTGCCAAATCCTCAACTCTTGCCCCTTTAACATTCTATAGAGCCCACCCAGTAAATTCCAATCCTGTATCAGTGTGACATCCAGCCTACTTAACATTGTTGCAAAAAGTCCAAGACTATGTAAAATGGCATTTATACCAATTTATTGTTTTCCTGTTTCAATTGAACCTTCTTAGAGCTTCTTATTGTCCAGCAAGTTTTCTACGTGTCCTAATCAATTTCCTCTCTCATTCTCACAGCGGATTTTCAAACCTTCACCACTCATCTAAAGCCTCCTATTCCTCTACTCTCACACTCTGTGGACAGTCTGCTTCCCACTTCACAGAGTAAACTGATGCATTGCAAACTTCCTGCTTACCTGCAGCCAAAGCTGCCCCTGCTTCCTTCCCCCACCCATATCAGAGTAAAGGAGGCACCTCAGCTCCTGACTAAAGAGTCCCTTGTAGTTTAGATTTCATTGCCCTCTATAGATGATTTCTAATCACCTTTATTTCAATCTTTCCCTCTTCTAGCTCTTTCCAAAAATGCTCAACTATCTACCAATTTAAAAAACACACACAGACTTCTCTTGATTCTATATCCCCTTCTTTCTTTATTCCTTCATAGATAAGTTTCTTGAAAGAATGGTCTACATTTACTTTTCTTTTTTTATATATATAATTCTTTATTGTTGAAAGTAAAGAATTGTTGAAGAAGTTCTCTTCCCCTCCCCACCCCCATTGATCCCCTCCAGCCCATACCTGCTGGCCCACCCTAGACCTTCACCACCCCACTGTCTGTGTCCATGGGTTATGCATATATGCATACAAGGTCTCTGGTTGATTATCTCCCACCCACACACCCTTCCCCACCTTCCCTCTGAGATTCCGCACTCTGTTCCATGCTTCCATGTCTCTGGATCCACTCCGTTCATCAGTTTATTTTGTTACTTAGATTCCACATATGAGTACGATCATGTGATACTTGTCTTTCTCTGACTAATTTCACTTAGCATGATACTCTCCTGGTCCCTCCATGCTGTCTCAAAGGGTAAGAGATTCTTCTTTTTACTGCTGCATAGTATTCCATGGTATAAATGTACCACCTCTTTTTTATCCATTCATCTATTGATGGGCACTTGGGCTGTTTCCAGATCATAGCTATTGTAAATTGTGCTGCTATGAACATAAGGGTGCATACATTCTTTCTGATTAGTATTTCAGGTTTCTTAGTATATAGTCCTAGAAGTGGGATCACTGGGTCAAATGGCAGTTCCATATTTAATTTGTTGAGGAACTTCATACTTTTTTCCATAATGGTTGCACCAGTCTGCATTCCCACCAGCAGTGTACTAGGGTTCCCTTTTCTCCACATCCTCACCAGCACTTGTCATTTGTTGATTTGTTGATGATAGCCATTTTGACAGGTATGGGATGGTACCTCATTGTCGTTTCAATTTACATCTCTCTGATGATCAGTGACTTTAAGCATTTTTTCATGTCTCTTGGCCATCTGTATGTCCACTTTGGAGAAGTGTCTCTTAGGTCCTTTGCCCATTTTTTAATTGAATTGTTGTCTTCCTTTTATTAAGTTGTATGAGCTCCTTATATATTTTGGATACTAACCCTTTATCAGATATATCATTGCCAAATATGTCCTCTCATACAGTGGGCTCTCTTTTCATTTTGTTGATGGTTTCTTTTGCTGTGCAGAAGCTTTTTATTTTGATGTAGTTCCATTTGTTTATTTTCTCCTTAGTTTCCTTTGCCCTAGGGCCTAGGAGATGTATCTGTAAACATTTTGTTACAAGAGATGTCTGAGATTTTGCTGCCTCTGGTTTCTTCTAGGATTTTTATGGTTTTACACTTACATTTAAGTCTTTTACCGATTTTTAGTTTATTCCATGTGTGTGTTGTAAGTTAGTGGTCTAGTTTCATTTTTTTGCAAGTATCTTTCCAATTTTCCCAGCACCATTTATTGAAGAGACTGTCTTGACTCCATTATATACTCTTGCCTCCTTTGTCAAATATTAACTGAGCATAAAAGCTTGGGTTGATTTCTGGGATCTCTGTTCTGTTCCATTAATCTATATGCCTGTTCTTGTGCCAGTACCAGGCTGTTTTGATTATGGTGGCTTTGTAGTACAACTTGATATCTGGTATTGTGATCCCTCCAACTTTGTTCTTCTTTCTCAAGATTGCTGCAGCTATTCAGGGTCTTTTTTGATTCCATATAAATTTTTGGAGTATTTGTTCTAGCTCTGTGAAACATGCCATTGGTATTTTAATAGGGATTGCATTGAATCTGTATATTGCCTTGGGTAGTATGGACATTTTAATGATGTTGATTCTACCAGTCCACGAACATGGTATATTCTTCCACGTGTGTGTATCTTTTATCTCTCTTTTAACATCCTATAGTTTTCCGAGGACAGGTCTTTTGTCTCCTTGGTTAAGTTTATTCCTAAGTATCTTAATTTTTTTGTTGCAATGGTAAATGGGATTGTTTGTTTAGTTTGTCTTTCTGATATCATTATTGGTTTATAAAAAAAAAAGCCATCAATTTTTGGGTGTTGATTTTATATCCGGTTACATTGCCAAATTCATTTATTAAATCTAGAATTTTTTTGATGGTGTCTTTAGGGTTTTCTATGTACAATATCATGTCAGCTGTGAATAATTAGAGTTTTACTCCCTCATTTCCAATTTGGAAGCCTTTTATTTCTTCTTGTCTGATAGCTGTGGCTAGCACTTCCAGTACTATGTTGAATAGGAGTGGTAAAAGTGGACATCCCTGTCTTATTCCTGTTCTTAGGGGAAATGGTTTAGTTTTTGCACATTGAGTATGATGTTGGCTGTAGGTTTGTCATATAGGGCCTTTATCATGTTGAGATATGCCCCATCTATTTCTACTTTGCTGAGAGTTTTTATCAAAAATGGGTGTTGGATTTTGTTGAATGCTTTTTCTGGGCCTATTGATATGATCATTACACTTACTTTTTCTTTACCTCTTCCCACTCACTCCAGTTTGGCATCCACCCTCAGTACTCTGAACTCCTCTGCAAAGATCATTAATTATCTATTCATGCCTAAATCCAATGAATTCTTGTCATCTTTAGCTTGCTTGACATATTTTCAGTGATTGAAAGTACTCCCTCCTTTAAATTTTCTTCTCCCTACATTTTAAAGATATTTTTTCCCTCTGCATTCTACTTTTATTTCTCTAGCCTCTCTTCCTTGGCAGGGAGGGGATGCTTCTCTTTATTTACTCACTCCTGTGAGTGCTGAACAAATAGTGTAGGATTCTGTCTTCTTCACATTTTGCGGGGGTAGAGGGGAGTGGGGGTGTGTATAGAGGAGAGTAGGGAGTTTTTTTTTAATTGGCTTGTTTTTGCTACCTTTAGGTTGGTAAACTAAGCAAATACATATATTCCTTAGTCTTGGAGACCAAATATAAATGTGAAAGTTAAAATAATATTTGTAGTTACAAATATAAGAAATTTAAGTATAACACTTAAACAATCTAAAAGTATCTGCTAAAACTAGGTTAAAATTAATAGTCACCAAAATTGGACATCTATATATATAAAAACCTAAGCAACCATTACAGCTGGTCAAGCTATGATGCGCAGTGACCCACAATTAACCTCCCACAGCCAGCAAACCTCCTGCATTTCCTCCCCATGGCTGGCCAACCACCCATGGTTTCTTCTCCCATCTGGCTGGCCCTGATCGGGACTGGGCAAGATGGCCCCAATTGCCAGCCAGGTTGAGGGGCCCTACCCGTGCACAAATTCGTGCACCAGGCCTCTAGTAATTATATAAAAACCTGAAATTTATATACTCACAGCTCCCAAAATATATCTACAAAACCAAAAGGTCCACTAGTAAATTAGTAGCTAATAAAATTTTAATTCTCCTGATATAACACTTTCCAAGATTGAAGATTAGAAAAGAATGAATATTTACTTATATGTAATGTTTATTCCATTCAGAGTTGAGTCATAATGGCAAAAACTCAACACCAGCCCCCCCTATGAATCTGTGGGTGTGTATCCCCCTGAGCTGTAAGTAACAGACTCCTAGACTAGCAGAAGGCAATAAATAGCTGAAATGTCTTCTTCACTGTTGATATTCCCACTTCGTGGTACCATTCACATCTTTGACCTCAGTTTATCAGTACTATCAATCTCTAAATTTTCAGCCTAGATCCCTCCGCCAATCTCCAGAATTATGTATCCAGAGCTTGTAAATGGCAATGCAGAAATTTTACTCCTAGCACAACTCATTTTGCTCCAGCACAGACATAATATATCTTGATTTCTAATTATTTAATAGTCTTTCACAATATCTTTATATATAGTAGAGGAATAAGAACTAAATGTCTAAATTAAATATATTACATGCTCTTTGAGGACTAGGTCCATATTTCATCCACTTTGTATGTTCAGTGACCAACAGAGTGAATGGCACATGGTCAGCTCTCAGTAATTGATTGCATTTGTTCACTCCTGACAGAAACCTGGAAGCAATCTTCAACATCTCTCTAACCCAGCCATGGGCAAACTACGGCCCGCAGGCTGGATACGGCCCGTTCGGCTGTTCTATCCGGCCTGCGGAGCCGAAAGAGCGGAGGGTTCTCTTGCTCTCCCCTCCACTCCTTCACCAGCAGCAGTGTTAACATGGCAACGTCGGGAAACATGGCCGCAGCTCCTTCTTCTGAGTGTGTGGATTTATATCCGCCCATTCAGTAGAAGGAACAACCTCTCAATCTTCCAGAGGCTCCTTGTAATGCCCGCGGACGCGTCCCCCGACATCACCCTGGGAATACGTAGACATGTTATCGTGGTGATGTAGGGAGACACGCCCCTGGAGAGCACAGGATCAGAGCATTAGCTAAAAAGGAGACCAACAACACTGTTCCCACTGAAGTTGATGTTTTAAAGACCAAAAACCTTTCAACCCAGTCTACATTGCCATCTACATCTACGTCCCGGGCATAATTTGGAAGTTGCACTAAAGAAAATGTTTAATTTACTGTTTACACATTTTGTTCTTTTCTATTTGTTTTAGTTTTAAATTATTTTATTATATTTAAGTTTAATTTGAAAGGCTTTTGTACCTTTCCTTTGTTAGGCAATTTTATTTTGCCTTTGCCATCTTCAATATAAGGTATGTTATTGTGCTATGATTCCTCCATTTTTTGAAGTTTCAAATTATAATAATTAGTGTTTACATTCTTGTTAAAATGTTTGAAATGAATAAAACTATTGAAATAAAAAAAAGACCGTACTCTTTTACGTAATGATGTTTACTTTGAATTTATATTAGTTCACACAAACACTCCATCCATGCTTTTGTTCCGGCCCTCCGGTCCAGTTTAAGAACCCATTGTGGCCCTTGAGTCAAAAAGTTTGCCCACCCCTGCTCTAACCTCTCACATCACACCACTGCCACAGTTGGAATCCATCATTCCAGCAGCTTCCCACCCAGTTGCAACTTCAGAATTTCTCTTTGGAGGGTTTAGGAGCAACAGCCTGGCTGGAAGGAGAGAAGAAGCCCTCCAGCACATGGTGCCATGTATCTTCTGTTTTACTGTGAACACTCTCATTATTGAGTCTTTACATTCACAGCTGATAGTAGTTACCTGAGTACATCATGACTCTTCATATCTTCAGAACCATTGTTCATGCTGTTTCTTCTGTTTCAAGTGATCATAAAATCCTTTTCCACCTGTCTAACCCTTACTCCACCTTCTCAAATCCACTCAAGTTTCATCTTTTGGAAGACTCTCCTGTGAAACTTTCAATTGAGTTGATTGCCTCTCCTTTGAGCTCTGTGTGGAAATCTCTTATCTTAGCTCTCACCACTTTAAATTATAAGTATTTGTTTGTGTCTACCCTCCTCACAATAATCCTCTGAGGTAAATGCTATTATTAGCACTATTTAAAAGATGAGAAATTGAGGCAAAGAAAGGTAAAGCAGCTTTCCCAAGGTCAGCAGCTAGTAGGTAGTAGAGCCACAGTTCACACCTAAGCAGTCAGATTTTAGAGCTCCCACTCTAACCCTTAAATTCTCAAGGACAGGGGCCATGCCTTATTCACATTTGCATCCCTGGTGTCTTCCATGGTGCCTAGCCCATGAATGCAATAAATTTAATTTGATGGTGAGTTGAAAATTAATGCATTTTTAAGCTGTAAAGCAAAAGCTATACATGTTCCCCAGCAAAGTTTCACCCAATGATTTTAACATCTATTGATAATTTTTTAAAATATATTTTATTGATTTTTTATAGAGAGGAAAGGAGAGGGATAGAAAGTCAGAAACATCAATGAGAGAGAAACATCGATCAGCTGCCTCCTGCACACCTCCTACTGGGGATGTGCCCGCAACCAAGGTACATGCCCTTGACCGGAATCGAACCTGGGACCCTTCAGTCAGCAGGCCGACGCTCTTTCCACTGAGCCAAACCAGTTAGGGCTCTATTGATAATTTTATCTGAGTAAATAATTTCTATAATGGTTGAAAAATAGGGATTTTCCTAATATAATTTCTTCTATGTGTGTTAGTTCACATTCCTCTGTCAAGAATTGTCATCCCCATACCTAAAATTTTAAGCATAAGTATGCACGCATAGTTCATTGTGTTACAATCCATTTCTATCATTATTCATTCATGATACTCAAATTCTCCCACATTTACTAGCAGTAAGTGGAGGTACATTCAAAAGCTAGCTCCAATTTCCTTTTTTCCCCCAGTAATTACTGTTTATTATTAATTTTTACATATCCTTTTAGTCTTTTTTTCTATGATTATATGTTTATGGGGTTTTTTCCATTGTAGTTTACATTCAATATTATTTTGTATTAGTTTCAGGTGTACAACGTAGTGGTTAGACAATCATATACTTTACAAAGTGGTCCTCCCAATATTTCAAACACAATGACACTATACATAGTTATTACAATGTTACTGACTGTATTTCCTATGCTGTATTTTACATCCCCATGTCCTATTTCCTTTCAACATGTCCTCATCATTCTTTGAAAAGCTTGCTTTCTTGCACAAGAGCTTTCAAGGGCATTTAATACTTTCCCTCTCTCTGCCCTGGAATCAGCCTTCTCCAGAGTTTGATTGTGTTTGGTGGAGAATGGCATTTAGAAACCAAGATCTGCAGGCACGTAATATATTTCAAAATGGTAAAATAACACTACCTGTTTCCTTGGGTCAGCATATGGAAGACTGGTGAGATTTGCAATCTTAACTCTTGCATTACCTGAGTGACCTTGGCAACTCCCTTCATTCCTTGCAGCTTGATTCCCCTTCTGGAAAGAAAGTGCAACAGATTAAGAATGTATTTCTTAACGTTTTCGGGGTCAGCAACACGTTTGGGAATCTGATAAAAACTATAGTCCCAATTCCCTAGAGACAAACTCAAGTAGGCAAAAATTTGCATACATTGGGGAGTGGGGGAGGAAGGGCTGAGGTTCCGAAGCCCAGTTGAGGTTACAGATCCCTGCATTAAGGTCCCTTCAACGCTAACATTCTGTTAATCTATAAGCGACCATGCTGCTGTCAGAATGATTCCTCAGAGACATCAAAATGTGGAGGGATTTATATAGAAATAAAATGAGAAAAGGATACAAAGAAATGAGCCTGTGAGCAATGCTATACTTTACATCCCCATGTCAGCCACAGTTCTCTGACCCTGCCAAAATTAAGACACACCGAAGTCATAAGTGAGAGGTTTTGGCGGGAAGGTCCCGGGTGGGCGGAGAACGCAGAAGCTGGGGAAGGAGACGCAACCGCAGGCCCGGTCCAGGTCGCTGCATTCCTCCACTCCGCCCACCAGGGTTCGCTCTCAGCCTACGGCTAGGACGCCGAGAAATGGGGCGGACTGGGGTGCACGCCCGCCCCTGGCAGCAGCCAAGCAGCGGGGAGAGCTCAGTGCGCCGCAGCCCGGAAGGAACGTGCAGTCCAGGCCCCGTCGGTCTTCCCACCTTCCCTCCCGCCGCCGACGTCGGCGCTGCTCTGGTCGCCATGGTGACCAATCCCGGCCGGCCCCGCCCCCGCCCCCGCCCCCTGCCGCGGCCCCCTGACGTCGGTGCACGTCAGCAGCGGCGCGCGCCTGGCTGGGCCCAGCGGAGCTGGAGGGACGGAGCGAGGAGCTAGCCGAGCGGCCGTCGCCCGAGCTCAGCCGCGCCGCCCGCCAGCCCGCGCTCCAGGCTCCAGTCCGCCGTGTCTAGCAGCGGGACCCAGCATGGTCATGGCGGATGGCCCGAGGCACTTGCAGCGCGGGCCGGTCCGGGTGGGGTTCTACGACATCGAGGGCACGCTGGGCAAGGGCAACTTCGCAGTGGTGAAGCTGGGGCGGCACCGGATCACCAAGACGGAGGTGCGGCCCGGGCTCGGCGGGGGCGTCCGAGGCGAGGGTTCGGGAGATGAGCTGTTTTCCGAGAGGGGCGGCTGCAGAGGGGCCTGGGGAGACCCCCGAGGCCGGATCACTAGCTGAGGCGAGAGGGCCTGGGACTGAGGACCCAGGGGCCGGGTCACTTGGACCGAGTGTCGTCCAATTGAAAACCCGACCAGTCGGGGCTTTGCCTTCCCTACGCCACTCCCGGTGGCCACGCGGAATTTCGGCCAGAGCCTTCCACCCTGGCCGTGACCTGGTCTGTGGCCTCCGCTCGGGAGCCCAAGTTCCGCGTCTTCCCTGCTTTCGACTGGGGGTGGGGTGGGAGGGGAAGTGAGGTGCTCCTGGGCTGCGCGGTGAGGGACGCCGCCAGCCCCGAGGAGGGGACGCCCGCGCTCGGACTCCGGAGACGGGGCATCGCGCGTCCCCGTGACCTCGGCGCCCCCCACGGCCCCGCGAGGAAGGGACCCCCGTGGCCGAGAATGCCCGGACGGCCACTGTCATCTCCCTCCTTTTGCCCGACAGTGTCTCTGATTTGGTGGCAGGCTGGCTTGATCTAACACTCCAGACAATGGAACTGGTTACAATGGTCACCTCTGCATTTGCACGGTTGGCGGGTTGGCCTTTCTTATCCTGGGCTGTCGCTTTACCAGGTGTGCCTCCTGGCTGTGCACACGCGTTTCCTGAGCCGCAGCTGACTCCGCTCTGCACTCGGAAAGCTCCGCTGCTTCCCGGCGGATTCAGCACTCTTCCCTCCCCCCCCCCCCCCTCACATTTTAATGCACCGCACATATTTCCTCACAAGTCTCTGTTCTTACCTAACCGCCCCCTTCCTTCCACTGCCTCAAGCTGCTCTCCTCGGGGTCTCTATTTTAAGATGTGCAAATTAAATACTTTAGAAAAACGGTAGAAACAGAACCATTCTTTATGAAAAAACCTTGTGTTTTTGACGTATTCCACTCTGCCTCATTGTAGTTGTTCTGTTATTTCATCATTTTTCAGTTTGTTCTTTTCCAGTTTTCACCCCTTTCAGTTTTTCCCCATATTAGTGTGGGTGTACTAGGGTTTGAATGTGGAATAACAGGACCTTTTTTATTTTTCAGAAAGGCAGTGTAAGGTGAAGGGCATTTGACAACTTGAGTAATTTTCGTAGCTGTTTTTCTTAGAAGTTTTGCTTTTTTTTTTTCTTTGTTTTTGTGAAGGAATCCATTTCCAAAAAAAGGGGTGTATGTCATTGCGTCATCTTCACTTTTCACCCTCCCTTACTGATCTTGAAGTAACCCAAATATGACTAATTTTTTAGCATCAGTACCAAGGTTACAGGTTGTCTTCTCACAAATTTCTCAATGTTAGCAATTCAGATTAAGTTTGTAATGATAAATACTGTGACTAACAGTGAGATTACTTAATCTGATCCAGCATTTTTTTAAATGAAGAAATTGGTTCCATTCTTCTAAAGAACTATGGTCTAATGATAGGCCATTTCTCCTTTAAATTACATTAAAAGAAGGCATTTTTAAATTGTATTTTTATATGAGCCCTTGCTTAATAACTGTCTAAAAAGCAAATTGCATGTTACAAAAGCTACAGAACTTTGAACTATATATTGTTATGTGGTTAAATTCCAAACCCGTCAGTTCATATCATTTTTTTTCTCATCAGGTCTTATCATTATTACTAGCAAGATTTAATTGTGAGTTGTTATTTATTAGATGAAATTTGGGTAATAGAGTATCTATTTAAGTTCCGACACATTCTGTTGAGCTTGACAGTTCAAAAGATGTCAGTTTTAAACCGATATATCTTGTAGAGCTAGGGGGCACTGTGAAGTAGTATCATGATTTGGCTAGCAGATGGAGTGAGATCAATTTGTAATTGAAGGCACAGGTCAGATTATGAAAGAGCACCCAGATCCTGAATTGTGTGTGTAGTGTATGTGTGTGTAAAATGATTTATGTTAAGAGCTAAATTTCTAGTCCACAGAGCCCATCTCCTTTGTGCTTTTCTAAAGAAGGTGTCCTTAGCATATAAAAAGAAATAGTGTGTATGTGACATAGGGTGAGTGTGTTTGTGGTGATTTGGTGTGATTGGAGATATTCAAGCTGAGAGGGGTGAGTGAAATAGCAGGGTAATTAAGGAAAGGTTCCTGTAGATCGCAAGTTTTGTAAAGTTGCTGTGAACCTTTATGGTAATTTGCATTTAGAATTATTTAGATGCAATTGTAAGAACAATTGTTCTTAGAGTATACTATTTGTTGTTAATGAGGGTTTTTAAAAAGAAGTATTTGTTATTGTCATCAATTCACTGTATATTTATGTCTTTAATAAATACAATAGCTACTTCAAATATAAATAAAATGGCTAGTGGAAACTTTAAAGTTTCATTAAACATTATTTTAGGTTCTCATTGCTGAGCATAGTACAGTAATTACAGTGAAAACAATGTATAAAGAACAGTATCAGCAAAATATAATTATACTTATTGCTTATAAAAGGTCCTTCAATATAGTATACTTTAACATCAGTATCTTTGTGTGTTTTAAAACTAGAGGTCTTTTTTCTAAAATTAGAACCCAAGACAAATTTTAGGGCTTAGTTTAAACATCAATGTCATGAACAATTGGACCCTTTTATTTTGAATGGGCTCTTCTCCGCCTCTTGTTCTGTATCATTAAAAAATAGTGTTTTCTACAGAGCTTGGAAGATCCAAGACTGTTGGCATTTTAGGGTGAGAAATCAGTAGACAAAAGAGATCGTCATTTTGGTCAAATCAGTTAAATAGCTTAACATTAAGAAATATAATTACATCATCATTTGAAGCAGTATTCTTATGTTGGAGCTCTGTGTAAATTTGCAAACAAAAGGGAAGGCTTCCTAATATAATGCAGTACTTCATAAAAGCTTTGTAGTATTGGTTTGTGATTTATGAATTAGAGTAGCTAATTTTATAAAATTAGCATAATGGGAAAAGAATAATAGCATTTAGACTGTTAAACTATTTTAGGCAGTAGTGCTATGTGTCCTTGAGTAGTGTTTTATTTTATTAATACTATACTAGCAAAGAACGTTTTTCTTTTATCTGATTATATGGCTAGTTTTTTTTTGTCTGTTAAATAAAATTCCAGAAAAATCACTTGTACCTTTAAACTTTTTCTTGTTTTCTGACTATTAAAGAAATATAGTCTTAATGTAGAAAATATAAAGAATAGTTCACAAAAAAGTACATGTATAATTTCTTCACCAATGGGAATAAAACATTCTCAACATTATGGCGTGTTTCCCTCTAGTCATCTTTTTTAATGCATTTTTCCATAGATGAGATCACATGGTAGGTACACATATATACATTGTATCCCTTTTTCCACTTACAGCCTGAGCATTTTGCTTATTATATGTAACTTGATAAAACATTTTTTTAATATTTTTATTGATTTTTTTAGAGAGAAAAGGAGAGGAAGAGAGAGAGAAACATCGATCAGCTGCCTCCCACACACACCTTGACTAGAGATGAACCCACAACCAGGGTATGTGCCCTGATGGGGAATGGAACCAGCAACCTTTCGGTGCTCAGGGCAGTGCCCAACCAACTGAGCCACACCGGCCAGGACTTGATAAGACATTTTTAATAGCTTCTGTGTTCTACCTTGCAGATGAATCCTATTTTACTTAATAATTTCCTTATTATTGAACATTATATAGTATCCAGTGTTGACTTACAGTAAATAACTTTCACTGAATGATTTTTGTGTATATAATTCTTTGTCTGAATTTTTTATTTTTTCAAGAAGGAGAAATTGGGGGTAAATTCCTAGAAGGGAAATTACCAAGTGAGAAGGTTATTTTTATATTAAAGAGTAATATATTTTTATCAAATTTATCATGTTTAGCTAAAGAACACATGAATATGTGGTCCATGGAATCTTAAATATATTTCACAGAGATTCTGAAAATACCTTATTAAATGGCACCTACCCTTTAAGAGAACCTGGAATACAAAACTTATAGTAAGGGCATTCTGAACACTGCTTTTGTTCAATGAAAAGCTTTCTGTATGCATTTGGGGCTTTTATATTTAGGCATAACTCTTTAACTATTACATTAAAATGTATTTTTAAAGTTTTCCAAATAAAGTATCAAAGTTGCATTTTTGGTGCAAGGGTAAGAAACCAGAGAAGGGTATATCATACCCTGATTGCAATATTTCTTGAAGAAGATAACTTATTTTTTTAAATACAATTGAATTTTATACTTTGCTTTAAAATTTTAAGACTCCTCTAAGTACTCTTAGTATTAATCTTGTGCTATGTAGTAGTCCAGATTTCAAGCAGCAGCTGTACTATGTGCAACAGAAGGACTTGCCACCAAATAATTTAATCATCCATATTTGTATCTAGGCCTATTTATGATCGTGATAAAATAAATATTTTATTTATCATGGAAGATATATGCTTTATTATAAATTGTCTCTAGTTTCTTGGCACCCAGACTAGGAATATTTGGCAAATTATTCTGTTCAAAATACTCTGTTCTTTTGGGGCAGTTGAGGGAGGCAAATATGCAAAATAAGAGTTGTGTAAATTTTTATATTCTGTAGAAACTTTAAACTTTAACAGAGTTTAATGTGTTCTTATTTTAATTCCACTGGGAAATTGTATCTCAGTAAGAGGCAATTAAGAAAACATTTATTTGGAAATAACAAACTGGCCTCGATTCTTGGATTCACATTATGACATTTGATTTATGGCCCACTGCTGATGACAGATTCATTACCTTGGAGCCAAATGGATTCCAGAAATTCATTAAGATACCTTTCTTTCCTCTTTGGTGTACTTAGTACTTCTACCTTCCGGCTGCATAGTTTTTATAAGTTATTTATGTAAAAGTTCCTTTATACAGAACATTTGTGGAGAATGCGATTTCACCCTTCAAAGAGAAAACAGCCCATGTATCCAGTTTCAGATTATTTGAAGAATGAAAGAATTACATTTGGGAATGTAATTTAAAAATCATCATTTTAAAAATACTTTAAACAGGTTAAGAGATGAATCTTGGATGGAGTAAGCTAAAAAGTGATGCTAAAATTTGTTTTAAGTTCTTTAAAATAATCATAGTATTTATGTGTTTTTCCTCCAACTACAAAAATAATTGTAGACATTGCTTATTCAATGTAGACATTGTTGAAAAGCTCAAAGAAGAAAATAAATATCCTTAATTCCACCATCCAGAGCAAGAGATAATTAAGTTCATATCCTCTTAGTTATTCACATATGTTCTATATATAGGTAATAAAATTGATGTCATGTATATATATAATCTGTGTTTTTTAATTAATGTGTTAGTAACATTTCCCAAAGTTTAAAAAAAACACACTTTAGTTAAATACTATCCTTGCACATGACTGACTGTATTTTATTTATCAATTTCCTGTTCTTATTTCACTTTCTCACTGTTTCTCTTTCAAAAATAATGTTTCAGAGAGCATTCCGGTATATGCATCTTTGTATACCTGTCTGATTATTTCCTTAAGATAATACCATAGTTATGGAAATTCTTGTCAGGAAATAGTCTTTACATCCATATCTTATGGCATGAGATGCCAAATTATCCTAAAATAAAAAAAGAGTACCTATTAATTTTTACCAGGAAGAATGCATATTTACCCGGAATAAGATTTTTAAACCTTTTCCAATTTGATGGAAGAAAATAATATATCTTATTCTCATTTGCATTTCTTTGATTGCACAATTTCATGTGATGACTATATTTATTTTGTGAATTGCTTGTTTGTTCTTTGGCCCATTTTTTAATTGAGTTGTCTTTTTGTAAATTTGCTTAAATAATTTTTAAGATAGGAGATTATTTTTAATCATTTATAGTCTTAAAAATTCTCAGTTCAATTTTTATGCATATAAAAGTATACTAACATTTTTACCTTTACTCCAATTGGTTTCGCTTACCCATCATTATAATAAAATTAAATCTTAATGAGGGCTTAATTCATTATATAAATTCTTGTATTTTAAAAGTCAAATTTTAAATTGGAAAAAAAGTCTAATTTATTTACCCTTAAAGGTCATTAAAGAACTCCATGTCAGTTTTACTACTGATTTTTACTGCTTTCAGAAACCCTTTCATTGTAGACTACTTACTCACATTCACTTTTCAGTCAAATAATGTTCTGATTCCCCATGTGATTTGACATAAAAATTTTAAATGTGTATTTATTTTTTAACTTTAAAAATCTAATTGTATGGTAAGGATAAATCTGCTTGCTACTTTAGAGGGACAGTATAGAATTAGTGTGTTAGTAGTAAATGACACTGAAGCAGATATTACCTGAGACAGCAAACATGTTAATGCCTTCTGATTTGTTACTAGAAGAATAGCTCTTATTGTGTACTTCCTTATAAAGTTCCTCAAAGCCACTCGTGTGTGTTGTTTCTTTAAATGTATGAGATTAATATTTTTTATGAGAAGTGAAATAACTTTTTCTACATTTATCATACAGGGTAACAGCATTAAAGTATATTTTGAAACATGAAAATATTCCTTTTATTCATCAGTTTAACATTATTTGATTTCTGCTCTTATATTTAATCTGTGCAAATTTGTATTTTACGTAGTTGTTATATTTGTGTGTATTTTTTTTTACTTAAGATTATTGGAAACATTTCTATATATAGTCTTAACTAATATTTAAGTCTTAAAGTATACCCATTTTATAAAGAATTTAGAAATTAAGAAAATGACTAATATTTCACAGAGAAGGTAGCATATTTGATAAATGTAATTCCATTTTCTTTTTCTTATTAGAAAAGTATTCATTTTAATCAAAGAGAAATTACACAGAAAAGTATAATTTTATTTTTTAAAAGTAAAAAATAAAATAACCTGTGATTTTTTTTTCACCTACTGATAACATTTCATTATATTTATATCTAGTTTTTCCTGGTCTTTTTCCTTGTGTTCAGACTGCACTGATTGCCTGATTTTAATTTAATGGTTTAGTCTAAGCATTTCTCCATATTATTAAAAGGAACCATTTAAATAGTTAATATTAATAGTCATAATATAATGTAATTATTTCTCAGTTACTGTTTCTATTTTTTTAATGTTATAAATTATCATTTCAGATTATTTCTTTCAAATAATTTCTTAGAAGTAGAATCTTTAGGCTAAATGGGATGGATGATTTTTAAGGTTCTTGACATTGTCAAATTACCTTATAGAAAAGTTATATACTATTTTATATTCCTAGAAGCCACATATAAAAGTGGCCATCTCTTTGAACCTTAGCTCACAAGGATGTTTACATTTTAATCTTCGTAAATATAGTAAGTGAAAATGGTATCTTTTGAGAAATAAGTGACATATTAGGTATTTTGTTGCTTTTTTGTTTTTGTTTTGTTGCCCTGACTGGGAATCAAACTGGAGACCTTCTGGTACATGGTATGATGGTCAATCAACTGAGCTACACAAGCCAGGGCAATATTTTGTTGTTTTTAATTCACATTTTCCTATTTCTGAGGTTACAGTATTCAGTGTTGCTGCTTTACATGGGATTTAATAATCATTCTAGTAATCATTTTAGCTTATCCAATATGCCCTCCAAAGTTGTATAGGAAACTTTCTTTTTGAACACTTGCAGAAGGAATATTAATTTTTCAATCTCCAATAAATTCATTAAAGGTTATTTTTAAAACAATGCATACATATCTAATTAGTCAGAAACAGCAGTTTGGGTCTCCACAGCAGACCCATCCCAGACTGCTCAGCGAGGCAAAAGCCAGTGGGACCGCAAGCACCTGCAAGCTGACACCTGCAGGACTAGCTCTGTGGGGAAGTACAGCTCAGAACAGGGACAATCAAGGCGTGACACTCAAGGCAGACCCAGCCTCTGGGCTAAGGAGTCCCGAACCACTGGACAGATGGCATGAAGACATTGGGGTTGAACTTCACTGGTAGCAAGTTGGAGGGGAGATTCCTCCCACAAATGAGACATCAATAATCAAGTCTCAGTTACAACAGGAGAACCCAAGTAATGCACACAAGGGGCACTCATTGAGCATCCAGCTCAGCTGAACAAAGAGTCTGCACTACTGGACCCCTCAAGATACTTTCTACATTAGGCCAGCCCACAAAGAATGGTAGGCGGAACAGTTCTATCTAATACATAGAAGCAAATATAAAGAGACAGCTAAAATGGGGAGACAAAATATGCCCATGTTACCTTCCTAAGGAATATTGAAAATATTCAAGTATAGAGTTATCTTTTTAGCTGTCAACTTTTACCCAAAGTAAATGATAATAACTGTGCCTGTAGTCTCATTTCTAGCAAAGTTTAGCACTTTCTACTTTCTAGAATATTTTGATTACAGAAGCATAATACTAACAAACATCAAAATAGCTATTGCAAAACTGCCTAGCAAAGAAGCTCTACCCCCTTTCTTCTTAGGCAAAAATTTAGTTTTATGAATATATTTAGTAATCTGATTTCCCTTGGGAACTTGAGTTCTTCTGTGGATTACAATTAACTCAAATCAGGAAACAAGCTGTGACAGCAAATTAGAAATAGACAAAGGTAAGAAATAAACCTTACAGTAGAGAGACAAAGCAAAGGATAGAGTAGCTATAAGGAAAGAAGAAAAAAATAATGTATAAACAAGAGTCTGAGGGAATTGACAAGCTGAGTCCTATTAGATATCTTTTAAGAGTCTTAAACTATTACAGCACATACAGTATCAATATTTTAAATATTTCCCTGAAACAACATAAAACTGAATTATGTTCAGAATACATACATAGAATGGGAAGTACTTTTTAGAGTTTCTTTAGAACTTATTATAATTAAATTTGGGTGGTGTCTAATTATCTGAAAATTTTATTTAAGTCAGAATGTATATATTTCCTAACCAAATATATACTAATTTTTTAAAATAGGGTTTTTTTTGGTTGCATGAAAAAAAGGTACATGATTGTTGATTTCTGATTACCTAGTTATTCACCTTCAAATGCAGCTCCTTCAAATTATTAACCTTGGGAGGGTTTGGGTTCCTATCTAGTTATAATAGGAAGAGGCCACATTTTTTTTTTAAACATATTTTATTGATATTTCACAGAGAGGAAGGGAGAGGGATAGAGAGCTAGAAACATCGATGGGAGAGAAACATCTATCAGCTGCCTCCTGCACACCCCCCACTGGGGATGTGCCCGCAACCAATGTACATGCCCTTGACCGGAATCGAACCCGGGACCTTTCAGTCCACAGGCCGACGCTCTATCCACTGAGCCAAACCGGTTTCAGCGAGGCCACATTTTTAAAAATCAGATTCCTTTATGGAAGTCAAAATTTAGTATAAGTACTAACATTTGAGTTATTGCACTTTGATTTTTAGAACAAAATTTAATCCAGCCCTGGCTGGTTTGGCTTGGTGGATGGAGCGTTGGCCTGTGAACCGGGGGCGGAGGGGGGGGTCCCAGGTTCGATTCTGGTCAGGGGCACGTGCCCAGGGTTGCGGGCTCGGTCTCCAGTGGGGGGCGTGCAGGAGGCAGCCAATTGGTGATTCTCTCTTATCATTGATATTTCTGTCTCTCCCTCTTCCTTCTTCTCTGAAATCAATAATATATTTTAAAAATTTTAATCCAATGTGTAGCTTCATGGAGATGAATTTTGATAATTTTTATTTAGCTTTTGAACCTATCACTTGGCTTTTCTAGAAAAACTAGTAGCCTGGTGCATGGATTCCTGCACATTAAAAGGAAATTAATTAGAAGAAATATTTTAATATCACTATTCGCCCTTTCTCTAAAATAGAAGTCTCAGAGATGAAAGAAAATTAGTAAAATGTATATGAAAATAATTATAAATTATTTTCTTGTGGTGGCCATCTTGTGTCCACATGGGGGCAGGATCTTTGACCACATAGGGGCAGCCATCAGGTGTGTTGGAGTGATGGTCAATTTGCATATTACTCTTTTATTAGATAGGATAGAGGCCTGGTGCATGGGTGGAGGCCAGCTGGTTTGCCCTGAAAGGTGTCCCAGATCAGGGTGGGGGTTCCCTTGGGACGTGGGGCGGCCTGGGTGAGGGGCCTGTGGTGGTTTGAAGGCCGGCCATGCCCCCCCGGAAACCCAAGCAGAGGCCCTGGTATCTGGGATTTATTTATCTTCTATGATTGAAAGTTTGTAGCCTTGAGTGGAGCCAAGCCTTCTGCTCACTCCATGGCCACAGCCATTTTTGTTGGGATTTATTTATCTTCTATAATTGAAACTTTGTAGCCTTGAGTGGAGGCCTGGGCCCACCAGGGTGTGTGGAAAGCTTGGCTTCCTCCATTGTCGGGGGCAACTCAAGCCTCCTGTTCTCTTTGTGGCTGCAGCCATCTTGGTTGTGGTTAATTTGCATACTCGCTTCTGATTGGCTGGTGGGCGTGGCTTGTGGGTGTAGCGGAGTGATGGTTAATTTGCATGTTACTCTTTTATTAGCTAGGTTAGATTTTATTTTAGTACAATAGAAACTGTCTTCTACTTGGCTGATTATTTATAGGTACTTTGTGGTGGGATAGTAACTAGTTGAAACTGCTGAGATTTTATTTAATTTATAAATGGAATACAAAGGTATTACAATATTAAAATATTTCTTCTAAAACTCAATCAATTTTGAATCTGTAAATTCATTTCTTTTCGGTTTGTATTGAAAGAGAAATATGTTTTATTAAAGTACATTTTAGGGTTATTCTTCATAGCACACTGAAGACACTACCAAACAAAATCTACCAGTGTCTTACACATAGTAGATGTTTAAGAACTATTTGTTGAATGAATAAATGAGCATTGAATTTAATCTAGCTATTATCATTGTAATAGGAACCTACAGGCAAAGTTTCAGATGTCATTTATTAAAAAGATTCTAACTGGAAAATGTTAACCATTCTATACTAATTGCATTTATTTGTGTATGGGATGCAGGTGGCGATAAAAATTATAGATAAATCTCAGCTGGATGCAGTGAACCTTGAGAAAATCTACCGAGAAGTACAAATAATGAAAATGTTAGACCATCCTCACATAATCAAACTTTATCAGGTATGACTTAGCCTTACAACTCTCCATGCTTCTCACATTCAGTTCTCTATTTTGCATCATCGTTTTTCTCTTTTATGATAGTTTTTTTCAACATATTAAAAAAAATGATGTCATGTTTTTACTAAGCTGAGTACAACCATCTTTCTATATTCAAATAAAAAATTAGGAAAGTAAAAACTCGTAGCTTAATTTTAACTTGTCTCTCAGACTATAAGGTACTTATTTAAAAAGCTCGCCTGGCCAGTGTGGCTCAGTGGTTGAGCGTTGGCCTATGCACTAGGAGGTCATGGTTCGATTCCTGGTCAGGGCACATGTCCGGGTTTCGGGCTCAATCCCCAGTAAGGGCGTGCAGGAGGCAGCCAATCAATGATTCTCTCTCATCATTGCTATTTCTATCTCTCCCTCTCCCTTCCTCTCTAAAATCAATAAAAGTATATTTTAAATTTTTTTTTAAATTAGAAGCTTATAGTTGTGCATTTGTGATACCATCTTAATCCTGCTGGATTTTGGTTGTGGTACTATTAATGAGGACATGGGAATTTTGCTTATTTAAAAAATATATTGGTATTGTTTTATGAAATACAAAGGCCAAAAATGGTATATTACTTAGTGACATATTTGGTAATACCTAGAGCCAAATCTTATATTTTGTTTGGGTTGTTATATTAGATAAAGTAACTGAGCCATTTTTTTAAAAACAACTTTATTAAGATATAATTTTTGTAGGAAACTGCACCCATTTTAAGTGTAAACCATGTTTTTTAAAAGGAAGATTTTCTCATATTTTTAAAGAGTATTTCATCTTTAGGAATGGTAATGTAATACCAAATACTTGTAATAATTTAATTCATTAAGATGTGGAATATTTATATTGGAAAATTAGTTTCACACTAAAATGTTACGGTATGCTAGACCAGTGGTCGGCAAACGCATTAGTCAACAGAGCCAAATATCAACAGCACAACGATTGAAATTTCTTTTGAGAGCCAAATTTTTTTTTAATATATTTTATTGATTTTTTACAGAGAGGAAGGAAGAGGGATAGAGAGTTAGAAACATCGATGAGAGAGAAACATTGATCAGCTGCCTCCTGCACACCTCCTACTGGGGATGTGCCCAAACCAAGTTACGTGCCCTTGACCGGAATCGAACCTGGGACCCTTCAGTCCGCAGGCCGAAGCTCTATCCACTGAGCCAAACCGGTTTTGGCTAGAGAGAGCCAAATTTTTTAAACTTAAACTTCTTCTAATGACACTTCTTCAAAATAGACTCACCCAGGCCGTGGTATTTTGTGGAAGAGCCACACTCAAGGGGCCAAAGAGCCGCATGTGGCTCGCGAGCCGCAGTTTGCCAACCACTGTGCTAGACTATATGTACCTATTGTATTTAGATAGTGGCACGAGTATGTAATTTGTATCTCTTTATGTATATATTCAAAATACAGATACATATTTTAATGTATACATATGTACATGCAAATATACATATTTAGCTAAACAACTTTTTATTGGTAGAAATTTGCAGTTAAAGATGTGTGGGGACCATTAGCATTATCATTACCTAAAAATGAGAGACTGTGGTGTGCCACTCAAAACAATTCCTGAAGTTCTAAAACCATAGAGGCCCTCTTAGGTCAAATGTATAGTATATCAAAGTATTTCTCCCTTTACACTTTTTATTATTTTTATTTTGTAAATATATTTTTTATTGGTTTCAGAGAAGGGAGAGGTAGAGAGAGATAGAAACATCAATGATGAGAGAGAATCATTGATCGGCTGCCTCCTGCACGCCCCCCACTGGGGATCCAGCCTGCAACCCAGGTATGTGCCCTACCGGGAATTGAACTGTGACCTCCTGGTTCATAGGTTGATGCTCAACCTCTGAGCCACGCCAGCCAGGCCCCTTTACACTTTTTAAAAAATATTTGAAGAGGATACTTATAAGAAAATAACCTTCTTAGAAGTCTCTGATGAACCATAAGCCAAACTGAGGTTAAAACATGAAGCTTCATATGATAATTCTATGTTTATTTGAACTAAATGATCAGGTAAATTAATTTGCTGTTTGACTTGTTTAGACCCAAATTATAGGTGGCTCTTAGTTTTCTGATCTGACAGGGAGTAGTCCTACACCTACATGTTAGAGCAAATTTGCTTCAGCTTTTTAATAGATTGCAGTTCAATTTCATGCTATTAGTATGTGCCAGTATATAAAATGATAGAGTTTTACAGAGAGGCAATCTAAATCTCAATCAATTTTGAATCTGTAAATTCATTTCTTTTCGGTTCAGTATAGTTTGAAAAATCAAGTTTATGGCAATGACAGGCTTCTTTTCTGAACCTAGAAAAACTAATTTAAATAAAAGTGTATATAGCGGTGGAGTTATGAAGAAACTTTTGAACATGTATTAAAATAATAATACTATGTTACAGTATTAAAGTATAGTAGGAGGAATATTGCATTGTGCCAGATAAACTGAGCTGTATTTTATTCTCCTTTCCTTGATCAGAATCTCTCATATCACCCAGGGCTAGAAAAGTCAGTGAGTAGGTGGTAAAAAACTGAACTTCAAAACCCCAGTTACCTATATTAGCATTTTTCAAACTTGAATGTACATAATAACCACCTGGGAATTTTGTTAAAAGGTAAATTCTGTGTCAGTAGGTCTGGGTGGTGCCTGAGAGCCTACATTTATTTCATTGCTGCTGCTGCTTCTGGTCCGTGGTGACACTTGGAAGAGCAAGGATCTAGATTTTCACCAAGGTGTTAGCATAAGGATATTTTGTCTTGTAATTTGCCAGCTTCTGAATTGTTCATAACTTTGACACTTTTATTAGTAGTTTTAAAATAAGTAACTCTATAAAATGTTGTGGCAAATTGCAATTCTTTCCTGTCAGACTAATATGGAATTATTTATCAATAGGTAATGGAGACCAAAAACATGTTGTACCTTGTGACAGAATATGCCAAAAATGGAGAAATTTTTGGTAAGCACCTTTCCTTAATTTTTCAAAATTTGAAAATGTCGCCCTGGCCAGGTGGCTCAGTTGGTTGGAACGTCATCCCAAGCACCAAAATAAAGGTTGGGGGTTCGATTCCCAGTCTGGGCACATACATAGGTGGCGGGTTCAATCCCCTGTCGGGGCGTGTAGGGGAGGCAGCCAATCATTGTTTCTCTATTACATCAATATTTCTCTAACTCTCCCTCCTTTCTTTCTCCCTCCCTCCCTCTCTGTCTAAAATCAATAAAAATATATCCTCAGGTGAGGATTAAAACTTAAAAATGTCACTAATCTTCATAAATGGAGTATTTCCTATTCTTCTGCCTGTTCAAGAATTGGTAACATGAATTAGAAATTTTAACCGTTCAAATATAATAAAATATCCAGTAAGCTAAAAATATGGAATATAATTCTTTCTCTTCTACTTAATGATATTAAAGATACTGCTTAATTTTCTTATCTGTGTTAAAGAGATTGGAAACTTGAAGATAGAGAGACACTTTCAGTCATATTGCAAGGGAGATTTCCTTTCCTTTTATCTTCATTTTTACCCTCCTTTTTAACAAATATTTATTGAGCTCTTAACATGTCCCAGGCATTGTACTAGATAAAAAGCATACAGTGGTGGCCTAAATAACACAATCCCTGCCATTGTGGATCTTAAATATTTTAGTAAGCCCTTAACTGGAGCTGTAAGACCTTGGGCAAGTCACTGATTTTCTGGGATATCGTTTATCTACATACTAGAGGCCCACTGCATGAATTCATACATGGGTGGGATCCCTCGGGGTGGCCTGCAGAGATGGGGCCCCAGCTCACGCCTCCAGCCTCGCAGCCCTGCAACCCCGACTGGCACCCTACTGTGGCCTGGCGCTACCCCCTCACCTGCTCCACCATCCCGCCTGCAGGGCAGTCGATCGGGACTGAGCGCCCCACCGGGCTCCCTCAGCACCTGGGAGCTGGGCGGTGGCCCTGCCCCCCACCGCCGCCACTGGACGCCATCTGAGGGCGATTGGCGGGGTGATCGGGCCCCCACTCGCACCCACCTTGGCCTGGTGCCACCTGCTCACCTGCTTCACTATCCCACTGTGGTCCTACTCTTGTCAGGGCCCATCGGGGCCAGCAGCACCTCCACTGCCGCCTGCTGCCAGCACCGTGTTGCTGACACCTGCCATGTTCTGCGCCGCCCCCGGTCATCAGCGCACGTCATAGCGAGCAGTCCAACTCCCAATCTCCCTGTCAAATGACCACCCAGGGGACAATTTCCATATTAGGCTTTTATTATATACTAGAGGCCCGAGGCACGAAATTCATGTAAGAGGAGGCCTTCCTTCCCCCGGCTGCCAGCACCAGCTTCCCTCTGGCACCTGGGACCTGGGCTTCTCTCCGGCCGCTGGCAGGCACCCAGGACCCAGGCTTCCCTCGCAGCCCCGGCTTCGTCCAGAAGGTCGTCCAGAAGGATGTCTGGTTGAATTAGCATATTACACTTTTATTATTATAGACTAGTGGCCATTGCATGAAATTTGTGCACGGGGGAGGGGGGTGTCCCTCAGCCCATCCTGCACCCTCTCCAATCTGGGACCCCTCGGGGGATGTCCGACTGCTGGTCTAGGCCCGATCCTACTGGATCGGGCCTAGACCAGCAGTCGGACATCCCTTTCACAATCCGGGACTGCTGGCTCCTAATCGCTTGCCTGCCTGATTGCCCCTAACTGCTTCTGCCTGCCAGCCTGATCACCCCCTAACCACTCCCCTGCCGGCCTGATTGATGCCTAACTGCTCCCCTACTGGCCTGATCTCCCCCAACTGCCCTCCCCTGCCAGCCTGACGGCCCCCAGCTGCCCTCCCCTGCCGCCCCGATCGTCCACAGCTGCCCTCCCCTGCCGGCCCGATCACCACAACTGCCCTCCCGTGCCGGCCTGACCGCCCCCAACTGCCCTCCCCTGCCAGCCCGATGGCCCCCAACTGCCCTCCCTTGACGGCCCAATGGCCCCTAACTGCCCTCCCTTGCTGACCTAACTGCCCACAACTTTCCTCCCCTGCCAGCCTGGTTGCCCACAATTGCCCTCCCCTGCCGTGACCCGCCGCCTCCTCCGCATGATTCAGTGGAGACCCCAGGGCCGGCCTCCATGCTGCGTGGAGCCATGGGACCCCCAGGCCTCTCTGTGCGGAGCGGCCACCAGGCCCCGCCTCCGCTGTGTGTGTGGCCATATTGTGGTGGCCATCTTGTGATGACGTCACACGCGAAGGCCGCCTAGGCTTTTGTTAGTGTAGATTATATAGGATATAAAAGGCTAATGTGCAAAGTGTCCCCTCGGGAGTTCAGCTGGGAGACCAGCAGTTCTATTGCTTGCCATGACATGCGCTGACCACCAGGGGGCAGCGTGGAATGAAGGCAGGCCCCGGCCGGCAGCCAAGGAAGTGAGGCCCTGGCCAGCAGCCAGGGAAGGGAGGCCCCAGCTGGCAGCCAGCAGCCAGGGAAGGAAGGCCCTGGCCGGCAGCCGGAAGGCCATGATTGGCCCTGATCGCTGGCCAAGCCTAGGAACCCTACCCATGTCGAATTTTGTGCACCAGGCCTCTAGTCTTTAATAAGAAAGTATTTGAGTAGTTGGTTTCTGTGATATGACTTAACCCTTAAAAATTACAAATATTTTATTCTAGCTTTCATCTATTTTATTTTTACTCTGTGGAGCCAGAGCACTGTAGGTAGTCTAAATATTTTTTATTTTTAACCTAAATTTAAGTCCAAAATTGTTTTTTAAACAGCTTTATTGAAGAATAGTTTATATAAATAAATTACACATATTTTAATGTATACAATTTAATAAGTTTTACATATATGAAAGAAATCATCACCACAATCAAGATATTCATCACTCTTAAAAGTTTATTGTGTGCTTTGTAATCTGTCTTGTCCCACATCACCACCAGGCAACCATTGATCTGTTCTTTGACTCTGTAGATTAGTTTGTGTCTTCTAGAGTTTATATAAATGTAATCATACAATGTGTGCTCTTTGTCTGGTTTCTTTCTCTCGGTATAATTATTTTAAGATTCATCCATTTTGTTGTACAAATCAACATTTCTTTTTTTTTTTTTAATATATTTTATTGATATTTTACAGAGAGGAAGGGAGAGGGATAGAGAGCTAGAAACATTGATGAGAGAGAAACATCGATCAGCTGCCTCCTGCACACCTCCCACTGGGGATGTGCCTGCAGCCAAGGTACATGCCCTTGACCGGAATCAAACCCGGGACCCTTCAGTCCGCAGGCCGATGCTCTATCCACTGAGCCAAACCGGTTTCGGCTCAACATTTCTCTATATTGTTAGTAGATCCTATTGTATGAATTTACTCTAATTTGCTTATCCATTCCTGTGTTGATAGACATTTGGGTTGGTTTCAGTTTTTGGCTATTACACATGAATTGCAATGAACATCCATATACAGGTTTTTAACTTATAGTCTACATTTAAGTAATATTCAGCACTTCACATACAGTATAAGAAACTTACAATAATATACTTCTGTTTTGCCTTTTTGGTCTTTATGTTCTTGTCATACATTTTTGTTATACCTATTTTATAAAACACTAGTGGCCCGGTGCACGAAATTCATGCACTCGGGGCGGGGAGGGGTTCCCTCAGCCTGGCCTGTGCCCTCTCGCAGTCCAGGAGCCCTTGGGGGATGTCCGACTGATAGGGAGCGGGCCTAAGCTGTCAGTTGGACATCCTTAGCACTGCCATGGAGGCGGGAGAGGCTCCCGCCACTACTGCTGTGCTCGCCAGCTGGGAACCTGGCTTCTGGCTGAGCAGCGTTCCCCCTGTGAGAGCGCACTGACCACTAGGGGCAGCTCCTGCATTGAACGTCTGCCCCCTGGTGGTCAGTGCGCATCATAGCAACCAGTCGTTCCACCATTTGGTCTATTTGCATATTAGCCTTTTATTATATAGGATAGTGTTATTTTTGTCTAAAAAGTTAATTCGTTTTAAAGACATTTCAAATTTTTAAAAACTCTTACATATTTAGCAGTGGAGATATCATTGCCACATCCCTACATGTAGATACATGCTTTCATTTTTATTCCTTTGTGTTGATACATTATTTTTATCTGGTGTCATTTTTCTTTTGCCTGAAGGATTTTCTTTACCATTTCTTGTGGTGCAAATCTGTTGGTGATTAAATCTTTCAGTTTTTATATGTCTAAAATAATCTTAGCCTTAGCTGGTTTGGCTCAGTGGATAGAGCATTGGCCTGTGGACCAAAGGGTCCCGGGTTTTATTCTGGTCAAGGGCACATATCTTGGTTGCAGGCTCTTTCCCTGTTGGAGCTTGTGCAGAAGGCAACCAATCAATGTGTTTCTCTCTCATTGATGTTTCTCTCTGTCTTTCCCTCTCTCTTCTACTATCCCTAAAAATCAATGGAAAAATAGCCTTGGGTGAGGATTAACAACAACAACAAAAAAATAAAATAAAATAAAATAATCTTATTTTGTCTGTTTTTGAAAGATATTTGTACTGGGTATTTGTAGGTTGACTTTTTCCTTCAGTACTTTAAAGACGTTGCTTCATTTGCATTATTTCTGATAAGAAATCTGCTGCCATCTTTTTCTTTATGCCTTTGTATGTAATGTGCCTTTTTTCTCTGGCTGCTTTTAAGATTTTCTGATATCACTGGTTTCAATAATTTGATTATGATGTGCCTTTGTGTGGTTTTCTTCATGATTCTTATGTTAGGTGTTCACTGAACTTCGTGGATTTGTGAATGCAGTTTCCATCAAATTCAGAAAATTTTCAACCATTATGTTTTTAACTAATTTTTCTGGCTCACTCTCTCTCCTTTTCTTCAGAGGCTCCCATTATACATATATTAGGCTGCTTGAAATCCTCCCACAGCTCACTGATGTGCTTTTCCATTTTTAAAAATTCCTATTTCTCTTTGTATTTCATTTTGGATAGTTGCTATTTTTGTGTCTTTAAGTTTACTAATCTTCTACAATGTCTAATCTGCCATTAATCACATCCAGTTAATTCTTTATCTCAGGCATTGTCATTTTGGGCTCTATAAACTTGATTAGGGCTTTTTTTTAACATCTTCGATGTCTTTAGTTAGCTTTTTGAATATATGGAGTACATTTTTTATAACTTTTAATGTCCATGTCCCCTAATTTTGGCATCTATCAGTTTTGGATCAGATTTGAATGGTTGATATATCTCCTCAATTTTGGTTATATTTTCCTGCTGTTTTACATGCCTGCTAGTCTTTGATTGGATGGCTGACTGTCAATTTTATCTTATTGGTTGCCACATATTTTTGTATTTCTATAACTCAAATTATCTTTGTTCTGATATGTAAATTATATGGAAAGTTTGATCCATTTTGGGTCTTCCTTTTATGATTGGAGCAGTGCTCAGTCTAGGTCTAATTATTTCCCACTGTGACACCCCATAAATTCTGGGTTTTGTTGTTTTTTTTTAGCTCGGCCAGTAGGAACAGGCACTATTCCTGGTACCAGGCACTATCTATATATATAAAAGCCTAAGCGACCATTATGACCAGTCGCTATGATGCGCACTCACCACCAGGGGCCAGACGCTCAATGCAGGAGCTGCCCCCTGGTGGTCAGTGCGCTCCCACAGCCAACCTCCCATGGCTGGCCAACCTCCCATAGTCCCTCCCCTGGCTGGCCCTGATCGGGACTGGGCAAGATGGCCCCAGTGGGCCCCAATCGCCTGCCAAGCTGAGGGACCCCACCCGTGCACAAATTCATGTACTGGGCCTCTAGTTCTCTATAATTCTCTCAGATGGTTCTTTCTTTGGTCTCAGGTAGTTTTTTCACACACATGAACCAATTAGTACACTCCTGAATGCTTTGGGTCTTATTTTGTTGTTCAATTCATTTTGTTCATTAGATTCCACAAATAAGTGAGATCATGTGATATTTGTCTTTCTCAGATTGGCTTATTTAGAAGCTTCTTAACTGATGTTATAATAGAACTAGAGGCCCAGTGCACGAATTCGTGCACGAGTGGGGTCCCTCAGCCTGTCCTGTGATCAGGGCTGATGGGGGCCATCTCGCCCAGTCCCAATTGGGGCTGATCGGGGCCAGTGGCCAGGAGGAGGGACCACAGGAGGTTGGCCACCCGGGGGGAGGGACTGCAGGAGGTTGGCTGGCTGGGGAGAGGGACTGCAGGAGGTTGGCCAGCCGGCCGGGGAGGAGGGGCTGCAGGAGGTTGGCTATGGGAGCACACTGACCACCAGGGGGCAGCTCCTGCGTTGAGCATCTGCCCCCTGGTGGTCAGTGCATGTCATAGCGACTGGCCGGTTGTCCGGTCGTAACGGTTGCTTAGGCTTTTAGATATATAGATAGATGGCATGGGCTTTGAAGTCAAGCAGATCTGGCTATACCATATTAATTGTTTCTAATGTTAGCTGCACTATATTAATTGTTGCATTGCTTTGGGCAAGTTTCTTCCTTTCTTCTTTCTTTCTTTTTTTTTCCTTTCCTTTTCTTTCTTACATTCACTCAGTCAGTCAGTCTTTCAGGAAATCTCTATTGAAAACCAACTATGTGTCACACACTGTTCTATGTGGTGAGAATACCACAATGAAGAATACAGACAAAAATCCCTGTTCTCATAAGCTTTAGATACTAATGGGGGGAGAAAGACAATAAATAAAATAAGAAAATTGTATAGTATATTAGATGTCAATACATGAAAATAATAAAGCAAGGAGAGGAGCATGAGGAGTGGGGAAGTTGATTACAATATTAAATAGAGTGGTCAGGGAAGGCCTAACTGATACTTGAGCAAAAATTAGAAAGCTCAGTCATGTAAAGATGGTGACCCAGGGAGAGGGAAGAGTAAATGCAAGGTCCTGAGGCAGCAATGTTTGGTGTGTTCAAGGAATAGCAGGGATGTTAGCATGGCTAGAGAAAAGCAAACAAGAAGGAAGAGCAAGAGTGAACAAGGAGAAAGAATAGTAGGAGAGGAGGTCAAAAAGGTAAATGGAAGGCAGGAGTGCAGGAGATTTGGGGGCTTTGTAGGCCATTGTAAGGACTTTGGCTCTTGTTAAAGTTAGAAAACCGTTAGAGGTGTTTGAACAAAGGAGTGATTTCATCTAATTTAACATTTTAAAAGCATCTCTCTGGTTTCTGTGTTGAGAATAGAGTGTAGTAAGCAAGGGTGGAAACTGGGAAAACAGGTAGGAAGCTGCTGCAGTAGTTGAAGTGAGAGATGATGCTGGCTTAGACCAAGGTGCACATAGTGCTAAGTGGTCAGACTTAAAATGTTTTGAAAGTAGAATCAGTAGGACTTTTGACAGATAGACACCACATAAGTAGTGAGTATGATTAGAGAAGGCACCACTGTCTGATCCCTAAGGCACTCAAACATTAAAGAAAAGGAACTAGAAAAGGAGACATGGAAGAAAACCAAGAGAATGCAGTATCCTGAAAACCAAGTGGCACTTCACTACAAAGGTGCTTTGGGGTGAAATAGAAGGAAAATAAGTTTTTTCATATAGAAGAGATTTAATTCATTCTGTAATGTAGCAGATGAGGCATCAGGGAAGGAGCCAGTACATTACACATTATAGTGTGGGGAAAGGTTTAGAACAGCTGGTGGTGCTCATATGATAGTCAAGGGGTGAATGAAAGCATTGATAATTAGCAGTGAGGGAGTTCCTGATAGACTCACAGTCAGCAGTGCTTTCCAGCCCAGGAGGAGAAGTAGACAATATGAATGACCCAGGCTGGGGACTGGAATGGTAGAAGGACAAATGCACCTAGGAGTTGCTGTAGCCAAAGAGGTGAGAGTTGAAATAGCTGACAGTGAGATACAAGTTGAGGAGGGAGATAAATGAAGCAACAAAGGGTTTCATGAGCTGAAAAAAATAGAACAGCAGAGCAATGAAGGTTCTGAAGAAGGTGAAGTACTTTCAGGAGAAAACATTGATAAACAAAAAACAAAAACACCAGCCTTGATCTGGTACATAACTTCCCAGCAACTTGACACTTTCCAGTTCTCTGCTGCTGCTGGCGCTGACTGCCCTAACTGCGCCTCACTCATTCAGGAAGGGCCTTCTATACTCCTCAGCTGCTCTTTCTTTGCATAGAGAGGTTTCCTGTGCCATCTGGTTTTCTTGCCGCATCTGACTAGGTTTACAGGAAAAGAGTGATTTGGGTGGCATGCTGGGACTGCATCTATAGTGCATGATTCGTGCATTATGGAGCTGTGGTGTTTACTCCCTTTATTTTTGTTTGGTTAGATTGCACCTCATTCTATAAATGGCTGAAGTAGCTTTAAAGAACAATAATACAAAACCAATAATTCTAAAGTATAAGTAAAAATAAAGAAGTGATTCAGAAAATACATAGAACAGTAGGAAATAATCATGAGCTGTGGGAGAAGGGAACACAAATGTGCAGGCAGTAAGGGCCCAGGAGCTTCATATATCTAATCTTTGTGGATGTCACAGTAAAAAGAATATGTAGTCACTTACAGAATTTTATCTAAGAGAAAGACAGGTGCATATCCCTCAAAGAAAAGAAAACTTTTTTTAGTAGTATATTTTTCCTTTGGGGTTTCTTATAAGAAGTACTAATTATGCCATATTTTTAAAACAAAAATCTGATTAAAACTGTTTCAGGGGCTTTCATTGTTTTTAGAATAAAGTTCAGGATTCTTAACAAAGCCAAGAAGGATGATTACACTCTCCACACCCTGACCTTAAATACAATAATAATGAAGGTTATCATTTCTTGAACATTTACCACGTGCTAGGCATTATGCTAACTCCTGTACATGTACATATACATAAACCCTTAAATAAGATGGGTACTTATTAATATCTCTCTTTTACAGTAGAGAAACTGAGGCATGGAGAGGTTAAATAATTTGCCCACGTCATAGAGCAAATAAGCCGTAAGTGGCATAACCAAGACTTACCAGTAAGCCTTAGTCTGACTTCAAAGGCTGAGCTTTTACTGACTCCACTATACTAACTGGTTATATGCCTCCTTAAAGCTCTTTGAATTTAACAGGTTTCTTCTGTCTTAGTAACTTGGCACATTACTGTTTCTTCTGCCTGAAGGATTCTCTGACCTCCCTACTTCGCCTTAAGCATGCCAGTTAATTGAATTTGATAGATATCATTAATTTAATGTTATCATTAAAATTAGAAATAGGCAAAGTATGTAATAGTTTTGTCCACTCTAATGGACGCAGGAAGCTCTTGAGCCCTTGTCTTCAGTACTTTGGAAACTGGCCAGTGGACTTCTGACCAAATCTAATGACCAAATCTAATCTAATGGCCACAAAACCCATAACTAGGCTTTATCCCTTTGTTGGTTTTCAAAACAGAGCATGTAAATTTCTGATTCCAAATCTGTACTCATGTTGATCTAGAGACCTAGAAAGCCCTTTGCTTTCTACATAGTCAAATCTTCCTTTTTTTTTGCCTACCTGAAGTTCCATCCTTCAGTAAAGTCTTTCTCAATTAATTCTATCCACATTGATTTCCTCTTAGTTCTCTTTCCTGCACAACTCATTTTATTATTTTTTAAAATATGTTTTTACTGATTTTTAAAAGGAGAAGAAGAGAGAGATAGAAACATCGATGAACATCAATCAGCTGCTTCCTGAATGCCCCCTATTGGGGATCAAGTTCACAACCTGGGCATGAGCTCTGACCTGGAATTGAACCTGTGACCTCTTGGTTCATGGGTCGATGCTCAACCACTGAGTCACATGGGCCAGGCTGCACAACTCATTTTAGAATTTATCTACCTTATTGCCTTTCATTGTCATTTAAAGTCTTTGTGTGTATCTTTTTATCTCTACTAGATTGTAAGTTTCTGCTGAGGACTTAGCATAATACACAGCTTTTTATAAACACCTGTTGAATGAATGATGTAGTAGTCTACTTTGGCTTCGTGTCCCTTATTTACTTAGTGAAGCCAACAGGAGAACACTGCCAGGTTAAGTAGTCTGAGTTATTTCTTTGTTCAGTTTTTGAAAGAACTTTTCTGTTGTTTATACTTCCGAAGATAAATATGAGAGAGGAAATGCTAACTCAATCAAGGGAGAAAACTGGCTTACTCTAGTATACTGAGCAGTTTTTGAGTACTTACCAGCCTACACTTAACATTCTTCCAACTCCATACCTCCCTAGTATAAAGGTAAATAAGGGCATGTACATTTAATCTGAATAATTTTTGTTTTCTAATTCTTATGTAGCCATTGGTGCTCATCTCTGAAGGGTATTAACATGTCATGGCAAATGAATTTGCTAAAAAGAGCCTTAGGTTATCTATATATATAAAAGGCTAATATGCTAACTTTCCATCCAGGTAATAATGTCACATAGCAATGCCTGGCTTCCTCTCCCTAGCGACTAGCCTCCTTGGAGTTTCTTCAGCCCAGGAACACAACTTGCTTTTTAGCCAGGTGGAAACATTTTACACTGTAACCAAATGTCTGTGAAGCATTTTCCCCTGCCTCATCTCATTTGATCCTCACAGAAATCCTGGAGTAGGTAGATAGGAGACTCAGTGGAATCCTAGTTTCTTTTCATTAGCCAGAAAATGGAGAGTTAGAAAGCTTAGAAACTTAACCCAACTGAAAAGAAGTAAGAAATGGTGGACCTTGAAAATGACTTCAGGTTTTCTCACTGCACAGAATATAGTCAAACACTGCTGCAGTTAAATATTTTACCTTTTGTTCTCCCTGTGTGATCTACAATAATAATCTGCTTTGTGTTGATATTTACTGTTGTGTTGCTGACAATTACCTGAAAGAGAAGTTGGGGTGCTTCACTGGGCTGGAAAAAGTTCAGCTAAATCAGAAAGCAGGTCTAATTAAGCAAGTTTATATACTAGAGGCCCGATGCACGAAATTCGTACAAGGGTAGGCCCTCGCAGCTGCCCCGGCTTCGTCCAGAAGGTTGTCTGAATGACCGGACGGTCATTCTGCTGCCTGGTCTAATTAGCATATTAGCTCTTTATTATACAGGATATAAAGCTCTTGCTGGCACCAATCGCATGCGTGTGTTTCAATCTGTCATTGTTGATTGTGAATTTGGTTGACACTTCTATTATAAAGGGTGAATAACAATATTAAAATATTTCTTCTAATTAATTTCCTTTTAATGTGCATGAATTCGTGCACCGGGACACTAGTTTATACATATTATAAGGTTTTAACTCTAAAATTTTTCTTTGGAATCATAGGTGTGATTAATAAAAGTTATTCAAGATTCCTGCATTCTTTAGAACTATTTCTCATGTTTGCCCATGTGGTCATAGGCAGTAAATGGTGCAAAAGTCTTAGGGTGGTCACCTCATCAGACAATTTGGGCACTATTCAAACAATTAAACCGGCAGTCAGCAGTTTCCGGCCTGGTCATTAAATTACCCAGGGCCTTTGTTTTCAGATTTCTGCTCCTTGATATGCTGTGTCTTTCCAGGCCAAGCATGTGCCTGGGGTTTATTGATTCATTTCCTGTCTTTCCCTTTCATTGGTAACATATTAGGGTGCTGGCTCTGGGATTAAAGAGGGCTTTGTTTTAGCCAAAATACCTTTAGACACTTGGTTACTCAGAGAATCTAAAGGACAAATTTTGTGGCCTTTGGTTACTATTTTAACAGCATGAAGATAATGTTAGAAAAGTTGTTTATTTGCCTTTTATTATGAGTTTCAATAAACTTTGAAGATTTTACTCACTTTATAACACCAGTAAGATTCTAGTTTACATTTCAGTTCTTTGGGTTTTTAAATTATTAACCAGGATCCTAGTTGCAGTACTGCTTAAATCTATACTCACTTCTTCAATTTGTTCCATCATCCCTTTAGTTTGGACCTTCATCATTTCTCACTTGAGCAAGCAGCCTAAGATCTCTTTGCCTACAGTTTTGTTTCTCTTCTAAATCATCTTTCATGTTGCTGTCAAAATGATCTTTCTAAAATGCAGACCTGTCAGTTTTATACTTAAAACTAGAGGCCCGGTGCACAGATTCGTGCACTGGTGGGGTCCCTCAGCCTGGCCTGTGCCCTCTCGCAATCCGGGACCCCTCAGGGGATGTTGAACTGCCAGTTTCGACCCGATCCCTGCAGGCCAGGCCAAGGGTCTCTAGTATGCATATAAGATCTTTGGTTAATCTCTTCCCGCCCTCCCCTCTCCCCCCTTTCCTCTGAGATTCATCAGTCCCATGTTTCCATGCCTGTGTGTTGAGTGTCGCTGGTGGTCATTGCACGTCACAACTACCGGTCGGACCGTCGCTATACATAAAAGCCTGTGGTTCCCCAGTGCCTTTGATATAGAATTGGTATAATGATGCAGCCCCTATGTGCCTTTCCAGTCACATCCCCATTACATCTTGTATGAGTTTTATTAAATGAACATGATCTACTGTGCAGATGTATAGGCGAATGTTGCTTTCACATGCCTGAGGATGCTAGATGTCCACAGAAAGATTAAATCTGTTTATACTTCAGAATGGGTATGCAAATGTTGAATTCATGCAGATTAAATAGACTGTCCTTGGATATAAAATTTAGGATCTTTTCTTTTGGATTTTTATTAGATGCATGTAAAATTGTTACCTTTGAAGAGGTCAGATCTAATTGGATTATTTGTAAATCTTTCTGGTTAACTTTTAGGGAGACTAGTAACTACACGAAAGAGCCAGCATGATTCACGATTCAAAAATTTGTTGTTGCTTTCCCCCACATCTTTGTTTGAATTGGATTAGACATTTAGAGAAAAGTCTGGAATAAAGTCTGTGTGCTAGTCCTAGTTCTAACTTCTAAATAAACCTCTGGAGCTAGCCACATGTTTCTGAACCTTAGTGTCTTCTGAAAATGAGGGGGTTGTATGGATGAGTTCATTAAGTACTATGTGCTTGATACTGTGACTAGTGCTGGGATTTAAAAGAAAAAAAGAAATGAGTGGCTTAGCCACTGCAATAGAAGAGATCATAGTCAATTTTCTAGATCTAAAAAGCTGATGTATGTAAATTTCAGGAAACAGAGTTTAGTTTGTGAATATTTGGTGAATGAAATGGATTAGTCAGAGATGACTAAATATATTTTTAAGCTTCATATATTTGGAAATATAAGCTTAATTGAATAGACACATTTTAAAAAGTAGTCGAGTTTTTCCATTAACTTCTATTTTAATTTCAGCTATCTCCTGCAGATTACTGGCAGCCTGCCTCTAGTTATGGTTCAAAGCCGACATTCTGTGCTGTGAGCAGTGAGCCTCTCTCATGTCTGGCAGCTGCAGCTGCAGCTAGGCTACAGTGAAGGGAGAGAGAAGCATCAGCTATTCTGATCTGGCCATAACCATACCTAGCCAAATTCTATTCATGTGAGGCTTTTGGCAGTCTGTGTTTTCTGTTTCTTTCAGGATGAATTTCCATTAAGTGAATCATACTATTAAGGAATCTCAATAAGATCAAATTAATTAAGAGTAAGTGATTTCTTTGTTTGTGAAAGGGGAGAACCAGGGATAGATTTTATCTGCTAATTAAGGTGGTAAGAGGGATAGATATCCTACTTAGGATAAAATCAGAAAACCATAGTCCATGTAGGGAATAATCTTTTCTTCCTTTTTTGAAGAATATTCTTTCTGCTTCCACAAAGCACTCTGTGAGTAAGATCTGTTTCTGAAAATGCCTACACTGTATCCTCATACATCAATAGATGCTGTGATTGTGCTATTGCTCCATTGTCTACTAGTATAAAATTATTTATTTCTGTGAAAGCAGTATTGTTTATTGAGGATCTGTTGTATAACGGACATGGTGCTCAGAACACATCAGTGAACATGGATAGTCATTGTCCTCTTGGAGATTATATTTTAGTGAGAGTGTTTTAGGTTGGAGGGATTAAAAGAAAATTATTATGCCAGTGTTTCAGAGAAGGAGGACACAAAAGCCAGGATGGGGATGAAGATTTGTTCTCTTATAAAAGATGTCAAGAAGAGCCTTGCTGATACACAGTTGTGCAGAAATCTGAGGAAAGAATTCTATATAATAAAAGCCTAATATGCTAAGTGACCAGTCGTCTGGTCGTCTGTTCAACCAATCAAAGCATACTATGTTAATGATATGCTAAGGCAGCTCAACTGCTCACTATGATGAGCACTGACCACCAGGGGGCAGACAGTCGACCGGTCAACCAGTCGCTATGACGTGCACTGACCACCAGGGGGCAGATGCTCTGACTGGTAGGTTAGCTTGCTGCTGGGATCTGGCCAATCAGAGAATTAGTGAGATGAGCCGGACACGCCCTGGAGCCCTCCTGCGGTCCCTCCCCGGCTGGCCAACCTCCCCCATCCCTCCCCGGCCCTGATCGTGCACTAGTGGGGTCCCTCAGTCTAGCCTGGGCCCTCTCGCAATCCAGGACCCCTTGGGGGATGTCGGAAAGCCGATTTCAGCCCAATCCCACAGGCCAGGCCGAGGGACCCCACTAGTGCACGAATTTGTGCACCAGGCCTATAGTGCATAATAAGAGTACATTTTTTGAGGTCATACATGCTTTGAGATCTTGCACGTTTACATTAATACTTAGTAGTTGGAATAGAATTTTAAGTTGGAAATAATTTCCCTTCAGAATAATGAGAACATTGTTTCATTGTCTTATAGTTTTCAGAATTGCTTTTGAAAAGCTTACACTGATCCAATTCCTGGTCCTTTGTTGTGAATTACTGTTTTCTGTCTGTGAGCTTGTAAAATCTTCTCTTTGTCCCCCGTGTTCTGAAATTTCACAATGATATGGCTTGGTATAGGTCTGTTTTGCTTCATAGTGCCAGGTTATTTGTGGGCCCTTTTAATCTGGAAACTCATATCCTTCTGTTCTAGAGAATTGTCTTCAATTACTTAGTTGATGGTTTCCTTCCCTAATTTTCACTGTCTTCTCTTTCACAAATGCCTGTTATTTAGATATTGACCATACTGGACTCACCCTCTAATTTTCTTGTTTTTGTATAAAATTATTTTATACAAAATAATTTTCTTTTGATGTCTTTGTCTTTTTGCCCCACTTTTTGGTGGATTTCATCATTTTTCTTCAACTTTTCTTTTGCTGTCATATTTTTAACATCTAAAAGTTAATTTTGTTCCCTGGTTCTTTTAAAATAACAATCATCCTTTAATTATAAAGTTATTGGTGACATTGGTTAACAGGATCATATGGTTTCAGGTAAAAACAACAATCCTTTAAAAAAAAAATTTGTTGAGAGTATTATAGGTGTCTCCCTTTTCTCTTCCCATTGCCTGCCTCTAACCGGTTCCCGCCCCACCCCAAGCCTTCACCCTATTGTCTGTGTCCATAGGTAATGCATATGTGCATATAAGATTTTGGGTTAATCTCTCCCCAACCCCCCTTCCTCTGAGATTCGTCAGTCTGTTCCATGTTTCCATGCCTCTGATTCTATTTTATCCATCAGTTTATTTTGTTCATTAGATTCCTTATTCATTTATTTTGAGTTTTAGATACAGTTGTTGATAGATATGTATTTATTGCTATTTTATTGTTCATATTTCTTCTTCTACTTCTTTTTCTTCTTCTTCCTCTTCCTCTTCCTTTTAAAGAATACCCTTCAACATTTCATGTAATACTGGTTTGGTGGTGGTGAACTCCTTTAGTTTTTTCTTATCTGTGAAGCTCTTTCTCTGACCTTCATTTCTAAATGAGAGCTTTGCTGGGTAGATTAATCTTGGTTGTAGGTCCTTAATATTCATCACTTTGAATATTTCTTGCCACTCCCTTCTGGCCTGCAAAGTTTCTGTTGAGAAATCAGCTGACAGTCATATGAGTGCTCCCTTGTAGGTAACTGCTTTTCTCTTGCTGCTTTTAAGATTCTCTCTTAACACTTGCCATTTTAATTATGGTGTGTCTTGGTATGGACTTCTTTGGGTTCCTCTTGTTTTGGACTCTCTGTGCTTCCTGGACTTGTAAGTCTATTTCTTTCACCAGGTAGGGGAAGTTTTCTGTCATTATTCCTTCAAATAGGTTTTCAGTATCTTGCTCTCTTCTTCTTCTGGAACCCCCGTAATGCAAATGTTAGTTCACTTGAAGTTGTCCCAGAGGCTCCTAACACTATCTTCATATTTTTGTATTCTTTTTTCTTTTTGCTCTTCTCATTGGGTGCTTTTTGCTTTCTCATATTCCAAATAGTAGAGGATTCTCGGCATCCTCTACTCTACTGTTGACTCCCTGTAAATTATTCTTTATTTCAGTTAGTGTATGCTTAATTTATGACTGGTTCTTTTTCATGTCGTTGATGTTCTCGCTAATTTCCTTGAATGTGTCACTTGTGGATGTGTAGAGTTGTAATCTTGTATGGTCTGAAGCTGTCCACCAGGTGCACTGGCTCTGGGGCTTCCCAGTAGGTGCAAAGTCAGCCACTGCCTGGGGCCACCCGGCATGAGTTACCAAGCAATCTATAGATGGTTGCTATTTGTACTGGGCTTGTAAATGCCCAGGTGAGGCCAAGCTGTGCAGCAAGGCAGGCTGGTGCTGGTGCCAGATCATAAGTATGGGGCACGCTGATACCAGCTGCTGCTTGTTTGAGAGATTTTAGGAAAGTCTGAAGCCTGAGCCAGGACAGGCCATTCATATGGAGATGCTGCTACAAACAGCTTGGATAGGGCTGTAAGTTGGATGGGGTGGGGTCTCAGGGAAACACCAGGGTGGAGTGAACAGTATGGGCCATGATGATGAAAACTCAGATATGGCTGCCAGTTAGCTCTGGGACAGGGGAGGTCCCAGCACAGGAACAATGACCCCTATGAGCACTTCCATCTGGGAGAAAGCTGCCCCTGAGTTCCTGCCCAGATGCCAGACAGTTCAGTTCCTTCCAGTTTGTTTCTGGTTTTCCCAATGCCACTGCCCAGCACTGGAGCTCAGAGGGATCGAATCTGAGTAAGTCCGTGTACCGACCCTTTAAGAGGGACTGCCTGGATCCCCAGCAAGTCACTTAGCCACAATCCATGCTGGTTTTTACAGCCTAAAGTTATGGGGACTTCTCTTCCCAGCTCTGCAACCCTGGGCCAGGAGGTTTGGTATAGGGCTGGGACCCCTTGCTTCTCAGAGGAGGCCTCTGCGGAAATATCCCTCTATTTTAAAAATATGCCACATGTGGGTGTTGGACCAGCCCGTTCCGTGTCTCTGCCCCTCCTACCTGTCTCAATGTGCTTTATTCTTTACTTCTCTAGTTTTAGACTTCCATTTAGCCAACCTTCAGGTGATTCTGAATGATGGTTGTTCCATATTTCAGTTGTAATTTTGATGTGGTTGTGGGAGGCAGTGAGTACCAGCATTTCCGTATACCTCCATCTTGGTTCTTTCCTCAATAAAAATAATTTTTTATTTGATGATTTTACAATGTCTTAGCTCTCTGAGAACAACAATAATTTTGTTATATTTTCTCCTTTTATAGTCTATTTATCCAAGTTGATTCTTTTCTGTTGGTGTGTATGTTTTGATCTATATATTTTATGTTAAGAGGTTTCTTTAGATGATTACTGGGTATATTTGGTTGTCAATTCCTAGTTAACAGCAAGAAACCAAGAGCCAGTAGATGGGATTTGTCAGCTATAAGTGTTACTGTAGGAGTTATCTGACTGTTCTTTTACTGGAGATTCACTATGTTTGTACCTTTATTTTGAGTTGATAGAATCCCAGGAGAAGATTCTTCCAGTCTTCTACCCAGAAGGTAAAGGCCTGGTTGCCATAGTTTTGGCCTCTTGGAGAAGGAAAGCTGAGGAATGTCAGTATCCAGTATGCATGTTTACCTAATCCCCTTGTTTTCCATGTGCTGTCTCTGTCTTCAATTGTGCCTAGGGTCCTTAAGTCCAGAAACCCTGTGTTTTACTCGCCCAAGAGACAAAGCCTGTAAATTTCTTTTGGAGTACTACTATAAGTTAGGGTATTTCTTCTGGAGTATAAGTCTCATTTTTCTAATTACACAGAATGAGAGATGAGATCTGGGGATTGAATTGCTTCTTAACACATCTTCAACTGATCACCCTTATTTTAGCTTCACTCACACCAACTTTCAAAGTTCCTTGTGCCAACAGTTTCTGAGTCTTTGTGGGATTCTACTAGTTAATTACATTGATTCAAGGCCATCTTCATTACTGAGGCTTCAGTTTTCTTGAGCCATTTGAGGTGTGTATTTTAATAGTTAGATTTTTTTGTTTGTTTCCAAGTTCTCTAATGATTCTTTTTTCAATTTTCTATTCTTTATTTCTTAGGTGTTCTTAGATGTGATATATTCCCTTACTTGGGTGAAGATATTAAATGTATACATTTTTACATATTCTTTTTTTTCTTATCACTATGTTTTTCTTTAAGTACTTGAACATAGTTATAATAACTCTTTCAGTGTCATTGTCTAATACTATTGTACTAGGTGTATCGGTTAATAATGCGGATTTTGTAATCAAAGAAAACAAGATAATTTCAAGATAAACATCAAAAGTGCTTTATTCAAAGTAATGTCCATCACTAGCTACACATTTCCCCCATCTTTCAGGTAATTTGTGGATACCGTCCCAATAGAACTTTTCTTGTTTTGAGGCAAACCATTCAGAGACCCAATTTTTCACTTGTTCGTTTGTTTTGAAGTGCTGCTCAGAAAGTGTGTGTGCCATGGATCAGAGCAAGTGGTAATCTGAAGGAGCAAGGTCTGGTGAATATGGCGAGTGGGTTAATACTTCCCAGGCAAGATCCTTCAATGTGTCTTTAACTGGTTTTGAAGTGTGTGATGGTGCATCACCATGAAGCAAAATTACTTTGCCGTTTCTTCTGGCACATTCTGGTCATTTCACGATCAAAGCGTGGTTCAAATTGATTATTTTTTGTCGGTGGCGATCAGTATTAACGGTTTCACCAGGTTTTAGAAGCTCATAATACACCACACCTTCCTGATCCCACCAAATGCAGAGCGTTGTCTTCTTCCCAAAGCATATGGGATTCTCAAAATAAATCCACTTTTCATCACCAGTCACAATTCGATGCAAAAAAGACTTTCTTTCGTGCCATTGAAGCAACATTTTACTGATGACTTTTCATTTTTCCATTTGTCTTTCATTCAGTTGATGTGGCACCCATTTTCCTTCCTTTAAAATCTTTTCCATTGCTTGTAAATGATCAGAAATTGTTTGCTGAGCAATGTTTAATCTTTCTGCAAGTTATTTTTTGAGTTTGACATGCATCTTCATCCAATAATGCTTGTAATTGTTGGTCTTCAAACTTTTTCGGTTGAACTGGACGTTCTTTGTCTTTCACATCAAAATCATCACTTTTAAAGCGTTTAAGTAATTTGAGATGGAGCACATTCACCATAAGCTTCCCAAAGTATTCAGCAGCACTTTTCTTCAAAATAAAGTAATGAATTAAAACTTCCCGCAAATGCTGTTTTTTTGGCACGAAATTCGACATTTTTAAGCGTAAAAATATATATGATGTTAACACCTTCAGAAAATTTGATATACGAAGTTTTGAAGCTTGCTGTCAATACAACAAAATAGCATACATATCAAATCGCATATATATCAACATATGTGTAACTCCATCTATTGAAAAAAATCCGCATTATTAACCGGTACACCTAGTAATTCTATCATCTGTCATTTCTGAGTCTGTTATTACTGTCTTTCTCTTGGATTTTAGGTTATATTTTCCTGTCAGTGTTTTTGTTCTCAGTTGTCAGACAGCAAAGTGAATACTTTCTTACTCTTCCTTAGTTCTGTCAAGCTACACATGTTATGTAGTTTGTCAATCCCAGTGTTCTAGCACCTATTGTATTTAACCATGCTACAGCTAGTTCAAGCAGTGGCATATAGTTGCAGTCCTTTTTCTGTGCATTTGTCTCTCTATCTGTGAGTACAGCATTTTGTTGATCCTTGCACATATTCTATGAATCTGTCTCAACTCTGACTTTGAATCTGCTAATAATTCAGTACACACTTTAGCTGGTGACCATTGTATTCTAAAATAATATATTATTATTGTGAGTATATAGCAAATTATTTTTCTCCAGCTCAGGGATTATCTTGTTTATCAAGATAACCACATGTAACCACACATGAAGGTATTCGAATACTTGAAGTTTATAGTGCTATAATGGGAAAGTCACTTAACTAGGTACCACGAGACCCAGGAAATTATCCTAATTCTATTATGTACTTAGGGAATTAATGTCATCTACTTGGGGCTAATAATACTTGCTTGCTAAGGTAATCTAACAAGGAATGAACTAAGCGATATATGTAAATATCCTATATAATAAAAGCCTAATATGCAAATTGTCCCCTTGGGCGGTTGTTCGACTGGGAGTTCAACTGGGAGTTCAACCGCTCACTATGACGTGCGCTGACCACCAGGGGGCGGCACGGACCATGGTGGGCGTCAGTGATGTGGCGCTGGCGGCGGGCGGCAGTGGAGGAGCTGCCAGCCCCGATGGGCCCCAATGAGAGCGGGACCGCGGCAGGATGGTGGAGCAGGTGAGCGGGTGGCGCCAAGCCAAGGTGGGTGCAAGCAGGGCTGCCAACCAGCTCCCAGGCGCTGAGGGAGCCAGGCAGGGGGCCCAGCCCTGACCGATCACCCCACAGATGGTGGCAATAGGGGGCAGGGCCACCGCTCAGCTCCCAGGTGCCGAGGGAGCCAGGCGGGAGGCCCAGCCCCAATTGATTGCCCCACAAGCGGGATGGTGGAGCAGGTGAGGGGGTGGTGCTAGGCCATGGCGGGGTGCCAGGCAGGGCTGCAAGGCTCGGGGTGCGAGCTGGGGCCTGATCCCCACAGGCCACCCCAAGGGATCCCACCCGTGCACAAATTTGTGCACCAGGCCTCTAGGCTATATATATAAAAAGCCAGTGACCAGAACGCCATAATGACCAGAACGACTGGGACGACCGGTCACTATGACACCCACTGCAGCCAGCCAACAGGCTAGATCAGGGGCGGGGCAGCCAGCCTACTGCCTGCGACCCCTCCTCCTGGCCTGCCCTACCCCTGATCAGCCCCCTCAACCCTGATTTGGGGCGGGGCCAGCCAACCTCTCATGACCCCTCCCCCTGGCCAGCCCAGCCCCCGATTGGCCCCCCTACCCCGATCAAGGTGAGGTCAGCTGGCCAACCACCTGCGGCCTTTCCCCCCGGCCGGCCCTGCCCCCAATCAGCCACCCTCACTCCGATCAGGGGCGGGGCCGGCCTGCCAACCTCCTGCGGTCCTGTCCCCCCCACCACCCGGCCGGCCTGGCCCTGATCGGGCCCTGATCAGGGACAAGGCTGACGGCCAATCTCCCACGGCCCCTCCCTCCAGCCGGCCCCACCCCTGATCGGCCCCCATTGGGGCAGGCCGGCTGGACCCCATCTGTGCACAAATTTATGCACTGGGCCTCTAGTTTTATACATGATCTTGGACATCTGCTTTTGTTATGGTGCTAATTGAGAGTCCTTATGATGGCACAGGTGGTGGTGGTGGTGGTGGATTGCAGAAGGAAGATATTGCTAGTACTTTTTCGGCATCACATTTTCATAGCTAACAAGGTCTTTTCTCCAGAATAGGCCTTTAATTTAAAAATAATAATAAATGTTCTAGGAGCACTCATAAGTCTTTGTATATCCAGAAGTTGGTCTAGAACAGGCGTCCTCAAACTACGGCCCGCGGGCCACATGCGGCCCGCCGAGGACATTTATCCGGCCCGCCGGGTGCCACTGCCTGTCCTGCTTAGCAGCCGACTCGTCCCGGGCCCGCAGTGCGCATAAGAATTTGTTCATAGTTTTTTTTTTAAAGTATAGTCCAGCCCTCCAACGGTCTGAGGGACAGTGAACTGGCCCCCTGTTTAAAAAGTTTGAGGACCCCTGGTCTAGAGAATATAAAGAGGCAGAAAAATAGTATTTAGTAATTTACTAATAAACACAAATTTAAGGCATATACAAATGCAGTTGTATCTTCTCACCATTACCTATAAACAACTCATTAGGCCTGAAAGCTTTATTGCTTGACCATAATTCTGTAGATCTTTCCCCTTATGTCAGTAGTAGATGTATGTACCTTATGTCAATATGCTGTATATGTATATACCTAGGTCAATATGCTGACCAACTAAAATCCACTTAATATCCTTAATTTAGATATGTTTAAAAATCTTAGTTTTAACAATTATCTTTTTCTTTGGCTTTTCTGAGCAACCAAATTTCAATTCATGACTTGGTTAAAATATTTATATCTGTTATGCACTTTCTGAACAAATAGAAAAAAATCTCTGATCTTTATAGAAACACATGACTATAGTTATCATCAGTTGTGTATTCTACTTGCTATTGTGTAAGACCTTGAAATTTTTGACCTCTGTATTGAAAGTCAATAAGAAAAAGCTCTTATGAAATTAGTATTCCCCTAAAAAAAACAGAAATGCTTCTTTCTTGTCATTTAAAAAATATTTATTGTACACCTACTACAGAACTTATAAAAATATAATGTTTTAATAGAGTTGTAAAATCTTTAATATAATTATTAGTTTCAGGAAAGTAAAGGCTCAGCATTAATATCTAAAAATACTATAAACATTTTGTTGATCTTAAATAATCGTTTTCATTTTTTCTGTTTAGACCTCCAGTAATTTAAACATCAAAATATAAATTATTTGAACTAACCCTGTTGGTTATTTTCCCCTAACTTATTTATGTACAAATAGGAAAAAAGCTTTTTATAAAATTATATAAGGTAAATGAAAATAAAAATAATAAGCTTAAAGCAAGGTTGTATTCAGTGGAGTTAAAACCAAAGTAAACTCTACTTGTATGTCTATCTAATACCGTGTTTCCCCGAAAATAAGACAGTGTCTTATATTAATTTTTGCCCCCAAAGACACACTAGGTCTTATTTTCAGGGGATGTCTTATTTTTCCTTGAAGAAGAATACGGTACACATTTATTGTTAAATGAAAATAAAGGAAATTTATTACCTGTATACGGTACGGTAGTTGTCAACACAAACCAGACAAACTGTGAATCCTACAGTATCAAGAATTTACTCATTTATTCAATGACAATCATGTCATCATCTTCTGGAACATCATCATAACAATCCAATTCCTGAATTTCCTGGTGAATTTCTTGTGACTCCATTTCTTTCAGAATCAGTGGACCAAATCTCTCATGTTTAGCAATAGCACTGTCTTTAAATGAGTACTTCTTGTCAAGGTAGCCTGCTCGCAGTGCATTTGCAATGCAACTGTCAGTGATTTTCTCCCATGAATTCTTCACCCAAGTCACAACTTCTTGCAGTTTAGGTTTCACAAAGTTTCCACGCTGATTTCTCTCCATTCTATTTTCAAGGTAGTCATTAATTCCCATGCACAAATTGTCTTTGAATGGCTTGTTTATTGCAATATCAAGAGTCTGGAGATAGGCCGTCATTCCTGCGGGCATCATTATCTGATCTATTTTTCTTTCGTGAAGAAATGTTCATGTCTTTAGCGCGGTGAGTGCTGGCTGCATCCCAGACTAGCAGACCTCTTTGGCTCCCTCGCATAACAAGGGGCAGCATTAAATCGACCCACTTCCTTATAACTGCTTGTGTGGCCCAGGCTTTTTCAGTTTCAAGAATAAAAATGCCCAAAACACGTTCAATCTTTTCCTTCTTGCCCTTAGAAATAATTAAAGGTGGGATTTTAGTGCCATCCAGACGAATTGCCAAAATACAGGAAACACGTGCACTTTCGTAAGCAGTGGAGGGAATGTACACTAAGGAGGAACCCCGCTGTTCAATTGTTGTTTGAGATGATTGGCCCAGAAACACTGCAGTTTCATCCATAGCAATCATGTTGGAAAGATTGTATTTAGAGAAGTCAGCATCATCAATAAAGGACTTGAATGCAAGTGCTCGCTTAATAACTTGAGTATCTTCCAACCTAAACAATGTTGTAGATCTTCTTAAAGACAGTTCACTTCGCTGAAGGAAATTATCCAGCCAGTGTTGTGATGCTTTGAAGTCTTCGGGGGCTATGTCAAACTGTGGTGCCATTGCAAGGGCAAATTCTTGAATCTGAGCCCTATTCACAACCAAAGCCTTTGCTCTCCTGTCAACAACCCATTCACAGATCAGGTCTTCCAGCTCGGAAAATAATGGTTGCTGACCTGATCCACACTTGCGCTTTTTAGCATTTCCCTTGTCCACTTGTTCAATGAGGTTACCATACTCTGTTCGCCATTTTCGGACCAATCGGATACTCAACATCTTCTCTTTGCAGAAAGCAGTAAGATTTTGGCCCCAAGAGTCTTCCACAATTCCTTTCTTGTACTCCACTGAGTAGCTTTTTCTTTCTGTGCTCATTTCTAGGGGTAAAAAAAAAAGGAATTGGGGTATCAAGGTGGGGGGAGGGGGATCACTCAAAATGACACAGGGGGGATCAGAGGGGGGAATCAAAATGGCACAGGAGAATCAGAGGGGGGATTACCATTTTAGTAACCCCTTTTGATCCTCCTGTGTCATTTTGATTGTCCCCTCTGATCCTCCTGTGTCATTTTGATTGCCCCCTCTGATCCTCCTGTGTCATTTTAAGTGATTCCCCTCCCCCCACCCCTGTGCCACTGAAAACCTTCACCAGACATCCCCCCTACCCCTTTATCAGACATTTATCCCCTGGGGCCTGCCTGGGGACTGTCACTGGGCTTGCTGGGGCCTGGATCTGGGCTGGAGCAGGGTCTGCCACTGACTGAGAACCTTCAGTCATCATGAAGGCGGCCGCGAGCATCAGGTAGTGTCACCAGAGACAGACCAGCACTCACCACCTTCGCCGCGTCCTGTCCGCTCTAATCCTCCTGTTCTTCTACACGCATCTGCGAAAGTCTCCTCCTCTCTCCCGCCCCGCGCTCACCGCTCACTCCGACCTCCTCTTTGCCTCCACACAGCAGTGACGTCAGGACTCCGCGTAACGTCACTGGTTGCTAGATGCCAGTCGGGGCGGCCCTAGCGACCAGTTTACGGTAAATTGATTTTCATTCTGAGACAGAGCCTGGGGCCTTATTTTCGGGGGATGCCTTATATTTCACTCAGAAGGAAACCTGTAAGTAGGTCTTATTTTCGGAGGATGTCTTATTTTCGGGAAAACACGGTAATATGGCTGGTCTCAGGAGACATGAGTTTTCTAGAAATGGTACCATTTCTTTATGAGTTTCAGCATAGATGGAAAGTTGTGTTTTCTACCTTTGATTTTATATATAAAAATGAAATTGATTTTTACTGCTTTTAGTATATCCTGCCGGATTAGGCCCTATCCCACAGAGCATTCCCCCGAGGGGTCCCAGATTGGAGAGGGTGCAGGCTGGGCTGAGGGATACCCCTCCCCCAGTGCACGAATTTCGTGCACCAGGCCTCTAGTCTCCTATAACAGGAAGTCAGAAGAAGGGCAGTCTTTAGAGTTGGTTGGTTGGTTGGTTGGTTGGTTGGAGGCTCAACAATGACATCAGAAAGCTGGGGCTCTTTGTATTTCTTCATTCTACCGTCCTCGGGATTGGCTTTATCCTTAGTAAAATGGCTACAGCCATTTCTTCCTTCTGTGGCTTTTTCTTAGGAGTGAGAAAACTTTTCCTAAAAATCTTTCTGGAAATGACTAGATTCCCCCATCATGTTTTATTGGTCAGATTTTCAGTTAGAGATTTTTGGGGGCTTAATAAACGCTGTTGGAAGGAGGAGAAGCCACCAGAATATACCATTCCTAAATACTTCACTGGCAAGGGGAATGGGATTACACAGAGACTAAATCATGCTTGTCTCTGGGGTTGGGATGGAGGGCATTTTCCTCTGTGGTCAGTTAAGCCTTATCTGGAGGGTGGAAAGGAATGGCATTCTATTGATGGAGACCCAGAAAAGTCCTTCTGTTCAAAGATATATGTCTGTCTAGATTGGTGTATAAGCTCTTTCTTTAAAATAATAATTACTGTGAGAGTTTCTTCTGAAGAAATTTGAAGTTCGATCAGGATGAAAGACAGTTTACTACAGTTATCTTTGGGTGAGGTATGTGTCCCTTTTCCCAGTTAGCTATGGCCTGGAGAGGGAGTATAGCAGATAGTCTGTACATAGTATAAAACAAAGCTATTTTGTAGTAAAAATGAGGACTCTCCCAAAAAGGCATGGCAGACAGGTACTCTGAAATATGACTGGTGTGTACCTCTTTTGGATTATTTTCTGAATTCTTACAGACACAGTCCTTCCTCAGAGATTTTCAACAATGAATTCATTGATTTCAGTGAAATAGTGCTTCTTACTGTCATTAAAAACATTGAGCATCCAGTCTCATTACATTCTTGCAAAGTTTGGAATATAATTTAGAGAAAGTCCCTTGTTCACAATGAGCATACCATATAAGATTATAGTATCAGTAAAGACATTCTTTCCAACACCTAACCTAATAGATTTAATATCCAAGCTGCATTATCTAATATGATTTTCAGGATTAATTTCTAGTAAGGAGTGTCCACTTTGCATGGCCTGAATTTTGCTGAATTTGTACCTACTAATTATTAAGATGAATCTAAAAATACTGAGTGTCTGCTATGATACTCTCTCTTTGCTTGATATAGTATGCAGGCAAAAGATTCAAAATATAGCGTATGTTTGTGAAAAACAAGACTATGATCAAAAGGAAAACTATAGGTTAGAAGCCCAGAAAGGCTCTTCTTTTCAGAGGCTATCTAGAAAGTGCATATACCTGTGGGGGATTGTTTGTTTTTGCTTAATAAGCTCTGTTAGTAAGAAAGAGAACCCACAGAATATAGACGAGAAATGGGGAAAGGAAGCAGGAAGGGTGCCAGAAACAACTGTATTCTTTCAATTTTACCTGGAGCCCTGGTGGCCACTTTTGTAAATGTTCTTCGATACTTCTATTGCCTACAGCATATTTTACAAAAACTGAGTCCTTGACCTGCTCCTTGAAAAAAGACTCATTCCGTAGTCACAGACAGTGGGAAATATCAAATTCTTCTCCCGGAGATTTACACTGCATACTCATAAATTAAAGACTAGAAGTTCTGTGGTAAAGTCACACAAACTTCTCAAACCCTATAGTTTCTAAACTTTCTTAATCATCAAGTCTCTCTTCTCATATAACGTATTAAATCTGACTCAGCATACTGCAGAACTGCTGGGCTCAAAGAGGGATGTTCTTGAGCAGAGGAATAAGCAGTGTTTTAGTAAGAATAATCTTGTGGTATGTAGATGAATTGGGGACAGAGAGATTGGAAGCATAAAATCCTATTTGGAAGCTGTTGGAATAATTTGGTATAAAGAAAATGTCACAGATCAGATAATAGTGAATATTTATTTATTCACCAATTCAACAAATATATATTGAGCCACTAGATGCTAAGCATTATTCTAGATCCAGATGATACAGAAAAAAACATTAAAATCTTTGTTCGCATGGAGTTTATTTACATCCTAAGAGAGGAAGAAATAGTACAGTAAATAAACAAATATACATAATGACAAGTGGCAAAGAGTGCTAAAAAGAAAAATAAACAAAGAGGCAAGGTAAAGTCTCTGGGCAGTAGTTAGAGGGAGGCCTTTCTGGGGAGGGGACACGTAGGAGAGACCTGAATTTGATTAGAAAGCAGTGTGAATACCTACCTAGACAGAGGGAAGAGCAATGCAAAAACTTAGAAGTAGGAAACTAGTGTGGCAAGATGAGAGTAAGGTAGAAGATGGTAGGCGATGGGGAAAGGGAGATATGGAGGGGCCAGGAATGGGTGAGATCAGGTAAGGCTGAATCAACCATGGTAAGGACTTTAGATTTTATCCTGAATAAAACTGGAAGCCATTGGAGAGTTTTGAGCAGAGGAGTGGCATAGTTTATAAGTTATCACTCTGACTTCTGTCTGAAGAATAGACTGGAATAGAGTTGGAGTGGAAACAAGGAGACTAGTTAAGACTACTGCCAAGTTCCAGACAAGAAATGATGGTAGCTTGGGCTTGGGAGGTAGTAGTGAAGGTGGTAGGTAGCCAGATAAATTTTGGAGTTAAGAATTGACAAGAATTTCTGTTGATGATGCCATGTGCCAGGTTTTATTTTAAGTGTGTAACCCTAATTATTTCACCTCCATAGAAAACAGCTTTAACCCCCTGGCAATGGGCAAGGAGACACCTGATTGGTGGTGTTGCTCTTATATCAGTCAGGGGCAAAGCAGATGTACAGTCCTTAGTTCATCCTAGCTTGATGTCTGTGTCGGTGGCCAGAGCTGTTTCATGCCTGAGGCACATGAAGAAAAGAAAGAAAACAGCTTTCATTGTTTTACAGCTGAGAAGATTAAAGCACAGAAAGGTAGCTTGCCCAAGTTCATATAGCTAATAAGTGGAGGTACTGGATTTGGAACCTGGACATTGTAACTCCAGAGCCTGTGATCTATCCATTATGCAGTTTCACCCCCACCCTCCCTAAGGAGGAATCAGAGGAAAACCCTGGGCCAGTACCAGGCAAACACCACATTTATGTCTTCTGCCTTCCACCTTCTGTAATGCAAAATTCATAAAAAATAAAATCAAAGTTTTTCTTCTTTAACTTGCTTTTAAAGTGTTTGAGCTAGTTCTGCATAACCTTGTCCTTTGTTTTTCTGTGAAACTTTTTTGAAAGACTTGGAAATCATGTTTTCTGACTATTTTTCAACACAGTAAAAGGTTGAGGCAGCATAAACTGGTGCTGGGTAGACGGGAATGTGGAAGTAAGTGAGATAAGATTCTAGGTATTTTTTTGTGGTTACTTCTCACAGTTCTTTGAAACATTCCCTTCACACATTCATATTCATTCTCTCTCTCTCTCTCTCTCTCTCTCTCTCTCTCTCTCTCTCTCTCTCTTTCTCTCTCTCTCTCTCTAGTTAGAGAAACGGGATCGCTGTGAGGATGCCGTAAGCTGCCTTTCGTTTCCCTGCTCACAATGGCCTAACTATTGTGAGTGATTCTGATAGGTATGATTGGAACAGGCGAACTCTTAGGCTGCTCATCACCTTACCTATCTTTTCCTTTCCCTCGTTGGCTCAGGGCTTCAGAGTGCTTTCTGGGAGAGAGGAAACAGTCTTGGAATTTACACATTTGAAATATTTTTTCTGGTTTCTGGTCTGGCACATAAGGAGTTTGGAAATCATCACCTCATCTTAACAACAAATAAAAAGCTGAACAAACTAAAGTATCAGCAGTCACGGGGCAAACTGCTGCCCCCCAAATTGGAAAGAATCACAAGGCAAATGCAGAGAATCACATCTTACCAGAGCAGGAGCCCACAAGCAGAAATCCCTACAGGAACCAGTACTGGGATGGGGAAACCTGAATGAAGAGTTGTGGGAAGCTCAGTGTGGACGGGTCTGAGAGTTAAAAACTGCAGAGGGGTGTGGCTGCACACTTTTGTGAGTTTGAGAGCTAAAGAATGCTTCCCTTTCTCCCACACCTCCTCACCATACCACTAAAGGTGATTTACCAGAGTTCCTTTACCCAGTACATCATGACCAGCTTTCAACAGAAAATTACAAGGCATATTAAAAGGCACAAAACACAGTTTGAAGAAACAGATCAAGCATCAGAACAAGATTCAAATAAGACAGGGATGTTAGGATTATCAAAGTGGAAGCCTAAAACAACTATGTGCTAAGGACTCTAATGGAAAAAGTAGACAACATGTAAGAACAGATGAGTAATATAAGCAGAGCTGGAAATTCTAAGAAGGAGTCTAAGGTAGAGATCAAAAACACTAACAAAAATGAAGAAAATACCTTCCTTTGGTGGACTTACCAGTTTGGACATGGCTAAGGAAAGAATCTCTGAGGATATGTTGATAGAAACTTCCCAAACTGAAAAGCAAAGAGAAAAAACATGGAAATAATGCAACAGAATGTCCAAAAACTGGAACAACAAGAGGTATAACGTGTGATGGGGAAGGAGGAGAAGAAAGAAAGGAATGGAAGCAATATTTGAAGTAATAATAACTAAAAATTTCCCCCAAATTATGTCAAGCCCCAAACCACAGACAGATCCAGGAAGCTCAAGGAACACCAAGCAGGATAAATGGTCCCTAAAAACTGTACCGAAGCATAGTGTATTCAAATGGCAGGAAATCAAAGATAATGAAAAATCTTGAAAGAAGCCAGAGGAAAAATACCTTACCTGTAGGGGAACAAAGAAGAACATCTAGCTTCTCAGAAACCAAGCAAGCAAGAAGTGAGTGGAATAAAATATATAAAGTGTTGAGAGAAATATTTTTCTCCAGTTGCATTGGCTCTGATCTAACCACACAATCAATGTTAAATTAAATATGACCCTTCTCCCACAATTCATTGAAGCTCTTTTCTTAAAAAAAAAAATAATAATAATTAGGGTTAAACACTTAAAACGTGGAATAGATCCAGATACTCTAGGAATTTCATCGATTTGGAGATGCACCAAGAATGCTGTGAGGCAGGTGTAGACCAGGGATAGGATGAAGTGATCAGAGTAAGGTCAAGGTGGGTGTGAGACATTAGAATCAAAATTTAGAAATGGCAGAGAACCACTGAGCCTGCCTTGTTTTGCATGGACTTTGGTTTCCAAGTGCTGCTCTCTGGGTCACTAGATCCACCAGTAAGGGTCAGAACCTTGGAGAGTTCCAGACAGAACAGGGCCAGAGACATGTGAATGTAGCTGTTACACTGGCATGAAGTAGACAAGATAGAAGGCTCTTAAAATGATGCTGAAGCAACCCACTTATTTCTTCCTATTAGGATCCGCAAAATTTAAAATTCTGGCACCTCTGCCTCCCCACAACCTCATGGAGATCTTAGTGAGGCTAGAGGTTTCAGTCTGTCTTGTGGAACAAGCACAAAGGCATAGTGGTAATGGAGTTTTATTAAATTCTCGTGATACAGAGGGACACAAGTTCAGATACTGTGCTTTCTCCTAAGGACTCTCCTAAGGAATGGTATTGCTTCCCTGTGTTATTTCCTGAGCTATTATAAAATTAATTAAAATCCTTGGTGGGGTTGGGAGGATAAATTGCCTAAAAGTTGTTTTCTGATAGGCACTTAAGTTTGTAACTGAAAGATAAAAAGATACTGTGCATTAAAGGTGGTTTATAAAAGCTGAAGTAAATTCAGCAACAACAGACTTTTGCAAACATAATTGCAGGCTGATTAGCCTCCTAAACTCAATAATCTGGTTTGTTTTGTTGTTTGTTTGTTTTTAGGGCATTAAAAAATCCAAACACTTATATTGTACTAGAGGCTCAGTGCACAAAATTTGTGCACTCGAGGGGGTCCCTCAGCCTGGCCTGCGCCCTCTCCCTGTCTGGGAGCCCTTGGGGGATGGCCAACTGACGGCTTAGGCGGGCCTAAGCCGGCAGTCAGACATCCTTAGCGCTGCCACGGAGGCAGGAGAGGCTCCCGCCACCACTGCTGCGCTCACCAGCCGTGAGCCCAGCTTCTGGCTGAGCGGCGCTCCACCTGTGGGAACGCACTGACCAGTCAGGGGAAGCTCCTACATTGAGTCTCTGCCCCCTGGTAGTCAGTGCGCATCATAGCGACCAGTCGTTCTGCCGTTGGGCCAAAACCGGCTCTGCAACATCCTCCGAGGGGTCCCAGATTGCAAGAGGGCGCAGGCCAGGCCGAGGGACCCCACAGTGCACGATAGGGGCCGGGGAGGGATGTGGGAGGTTGGCCAGCCAGAGAGGGACTGTGTCCGGCCCATCTCGCTCAGTCCACTCAGTCCTGATCAGCTGGATCCCAGCAGCAAGCTAACCTACCAGTCGGAACGTCTGCCCCCTGGTGGTCAGTGCACGTCATAGTGACTAGTTGGCCAGTCAACTATATGCCCCCTGGTGGTTAGTGAGCGGTTGAGCAGCCTTAGCATATCATTAGCATATTATGGACGACTAGACACTTAGCATATTGGGCTTTTATTATATAGGATTGTTCTCTTTCGCCTCAGTTTTAGGACACATTCATGGTTTTCACATAAGATTAATAAATTTCTAATGCTTCAAAGCTTTGCCTAACTTTTTAATCAATCTACATTTATGATGTCAAATCAGGTTAAAAATAGGAACTTGGATGTAAATTTCAGGAAACACCTAACTAGTAAATCCTGGGGGTAACAACACAAAGAGCAGAAAAATCTTAGGAAAACAGAACTTATTACAGAGAATAATCATGGCATATTTGCACTCTGTTAAGTTCTAAGGTATAGTCACTTTTTTAGATACAACTTGAGAGAAAGGAGAGTTAGAGCAAATTCCTGAATGGCTAACCGATTTGCAGTGCCAAAAATAAGTAGTCTCTAAAAGGTGTGCAAAGAAAAGGGAGTCTCCAGGATTTCATTATCATTCTAATCAGATTTCAGAGATAAGGAAAGTTAGATTTAGTTATAGATAACAATAATATTAGTAAGAAAGATACAAGATTGTACCAGATGTTTTTGTCTCCTTCAAGAGGCATCTTTTAAAATATTTATTAAAGCCTATTGGTTATCATAATGAGTATTACTTTTTTATATGATGAGGCAGACCCAGTTTGTGATTTAAAACTGAGTTTGGGCCAAAACCGGTTTGGCTCAGTGGATAGAGCGTCAGCCTGCGGACTGAAAGGTCCCAGGTTCGATTCCGGTCAAGGGCACGTAACTTGGTTGCGGGCACATCCCCAGGAGGAGGTGTGCAGGAGGCAGCTGATCGATGTTTCTCTCTCATCGATGTTTCTAACTCTCTATCCCTCTTCCTTCCTCTCTGTAAAAAATCAATAAAATATATTTTAAAAAAACAAACTGAGTTTGGGTTGAGACAGATTTTTAGTGTACACCACACGCATCAGATCACCAAGAGGCTACCATCAGGAACGTTTCAGGTGGGCCAAATAAGAGGAGGAAATTGTGTCCTGAGTGTGATTTTCAGCCATGAAATTGTAAGTAAACACTAGAAAATATGACGGAATGAAGGAGAGTCAGATGTCAAAAATGACTGTGAAGGAAATACTGGTAATAGGAATTGAGGAAGTTACAAAGGAAACCAGTAAATTTGGAATGTGTTGAATATAAAGAATTGGATGATATCCCGTTGGAAAGATTTACTAGATAGTTGGAAATTTTGTTCATCCAACAAATATTTTTAAGCCCTAGACATGCCTTTCTTAACATTTGAGGAAATTGAGAGTGGTACATGTTTCTTTCCTCCTCCTAAATGCCCAGGAATGTGGTCCCCAGATGGATTTTCTTAAGGAAATATTTTAAGCCAATTATATAAGATGTAACATTTGCTTTTTTAAAACCACCTCTTTGTTACATCTCATAGTAATCACAAATTGATCTTTTCCAAACTCAGAGACTGTTTTTAGTGTTGTTTATAAAAATAATTCTCCCTGTGAAGGTACTAGAAAACATTGAATTGTGTCATTTGAATGGGTGAATTGTATGTGGTGCTAATTATCTCTCAATAAAGCTGTTTAGAAAGTTATTCTTCATGCACACATTTCCAAGTCGATGTCTTAAGACCTCTAGGGAAGGACCATCGTTCCCTATCAGTGGTTGAACTTTTACATACAAATTACATTGGATGTGAGTACAAGAGAGAGTACTTTATTCACTTAATTGAATAAAGTTTCAGGCTAGGTTTTAGAATATAGAAAATATAGATGTTTTCCCTATAGTCTACTCAACAAACATTGAGCACCAGTCCTACCCAGCCAGAAAAGTCAGGAAATACTTCCTTAAGGAGATGATACTCTGAGATGAGTCTTGAAGGATGTGTAGAAATCAGTAGGGTAAGGAGGGTGGAGATGTTCAGAGGGAACAGTTGTGCAAGGGCAGGTATATGTGAAGAACTGCATTCCGTTTGGAATTACTAAAGTGAGGTGTGTGTGTGTGTGTGTGAGAGGGAGAGAGAAAGAGAGAGGGGGAGAGAAAGAAAGAGGATACTTCCATGTAAATACATAAAGATTCATAACACTTTTAACAGCTTCATAGTGTTCCATAGTATAATTATATGCCATAAATTATTTAGTCGTCTCTCTATTGATGAGTAGTTAGATTGTTGCTTGGTTTGGGCACTGAATTTACTTGCACACATGTCCTTGAAAACTTTAGATGTAATTCTGTGTCAAAGGTTAGGCCTTGTTTTTGATAGCCAGCATTGACAAATTTGACTACATACCTTAGGTTTGGGTTATGACCAGTCACACTTGTCTATAATAATAAAAGCATAATATGGGAATCGACCAAACGACCAAACAGCATAACAACCTTCCAGACTACCACACTATGACACGCACTGGCACCAGGCCAGCCAAGGCAGGTGCAATGCAATTGGTTAGGGGTGCCCCACTATCGCCCCATGATCGCACCGCAGAGGGAGGCCCAGGCCACCAGCTGGCAGGGCAATCAGTGGTGGGGGAGGACGGGGGGGTGGAGCTCCACAATCGCCCTGCAGAGGGAGGCCCAGGCCACACAGCTAGCGGTGCTGCAGCAGGTGGGCAGGGCCTCCCTCTGCAGGGTGATTGATCTGGGGGCCCCGCGATCGATCATCCCACAGAGGGAGGCCCAGGCCAGCCAAGCGATCACACCCCACACTTGTCGCCCGCAGAGGGAGGCAACTGGTGGCCAAGGAGGGGTGGGGTGGGGGCAGCACCGCACAGGTGGCAAGCAGTGGTGGGGCCAGCTGCTGGCAGCCGGGGGAAGGAAAGCCCTGATAGGCCCTGATCACTGGCCAGGCCTAGGGACCCTAACCGAGGGGTCCCAGATTGGGAGAAGGCGCAGGCCAGGCTGAGGGACACACCCCCAATGCACAAATTTTGTGCACCAGGCCTCTAGTATTATATAGTTGTTGAGTCAAGTACTTTTTATTAAATCAGAGATGTTTTCAGTTTTAGATCATTTATGACTTTAGTTGGCCATGATAAGAACATGGTTTTTAGGGAGAAACCAAGATGGCGGCATAGGTAAGCACCTAAACTGCTGCCTCGCACAACAATTTCAAAACTACAACTAAAAGACAGAACGGACACCATCCAGAACCACAGAAAAGCTGGCTGAGTGGAAATTCTACAACTAGAAGGAAAGAGAAAAGCTCATGGAGAATTGGAGGTACGGCAAAGGGTCTTTGTGCGCGCAGAGAGGAAGGGCAGCTGAGAGCCTGGCTGACTTTCTCTGGCGGAAGAGGGAAGGAAGCCCTGACTGCACTGAACCTCAGTTCTGACTGCACTGAACCCCAGTCCCGGGCGAAACCCCGTGGACCCAGGCTCATACAGGGGGAGTCTGGTCTGTCAGGTAGAGAGAAAGGCACCCGGAGACTCGGAGACCCAGGGGAGACCCGGGGAAGCCCCGGCGTGCCAGTGTGCACAAAGGTTGCGGAGGTTGCCATAGGCTTTCCCTAGCAGAAGGGAGTCAGAAGCTCCTGACTACACTGAACCCCAGTTCTGACTGCACTGAACCCCAGTTCCAGGCGAGCCCCTGGGGACCCACGCTCTTACGGGGGGAATCTGGACTCTCGGGCGGAGACTTGGGAGCCGGGGAAGGGAAAGGTCTGGAGGCGCGCACATGCCAGTGCGCACAAAGGCTGCGGAGGTTGCCACAGGCTTTCCCTAGTGGAAGGGAGTCAGAAGCTCCTGACTGCACTGACCCCAGTTCTGACTGCACTGAACCACAGTTCCAGGCCAGCCCCTGGGGACCCACGCTCTTGTGGGGGGAATCTGGACTCTCGGGCAGAGACTCGGGAGCCGGGGAAGGCAGAGGTCTGAAGGTGCGCGCACGCACGCGCGCAAGGGCAAGGCTGACTCGAAGCCAAGACTGTCTGCTCCGCCCTGAGACTCCACCCCATCCAAGCTGAGCACAGAGGCTATTGCAATTTGGCAAGTCTAATCCTATAAGGCTGTCTCCAGCACCGAACTTCTCCCAGCGTAGACACAACTGATCCTTACAGCCAACTGGCCTGGAGGTCAGTTCCTCCCAGTGATACCAACAACAATCAAGACTTAACTACAACAAGGCTGTACACACAGTCCACAAAGGGGTATACCAAGAGTGTCCACCTCAGGTTAACTGGGGAGGCCGACCCACTGGTCCATATAGGAAACCTAGCACACAAAGCTACCCTACCAACTCAGGGAATCAGTGAAAATGCGGCGACAAAGAAACAGATCACAAACGAAAGAAATGGAGGAAAACAAACGACTGGATATAGAATTCAAAACCACGGTTATAAGGCTTTTCAAGAATATCCTAGAAAAGGCCGATAAATATAACGAGACCCTCGAAGATATGAAAAAGGACCAACTAGAAATTTAACATACACTGACTGAAATAAAAAATATTATACAGAGACCCAACAACAGACTAGAGGAACACAAGAATCAAGTCAAAGAATTGAAATACAAAGGAGCAAAAAACACTCAACTGAAAAAGCAAAAAGGAAAAAAAATCCAAAAAGTTGAAGATAGTGTAAGAAGACTCGGACAACTTCAAGCGTACCAACATCAGAATTATGGGGATGCCAGAAGAAGAGAGAGCAAGATACTGAAAACCTATTTGAAGAAATAATGACTGAAAACTTCCCCCACCTGGTGAAAGAAATAGACTTACAAGTCCAGGAAGCGCACAGAACCCCAAACAAAAGGAATCCAAAGAGGACCACACCAAGACACATCATAATTAAAATGCCAAGAGCAAAAGACAAAGAGAGAATCTTAAAAGCAGCAAGAGAAAAACAATTAATTACCTACAAGGGAGCACCCATACGATTGTCAGCTGATTTCTCAACAGAAACTATGCAGGCCAGACGGGAGTGGCAAGAAATATTCAAAGTGATGAATAGCAAGAACCTACAACCAAGATTACTCTACCCAGCAAAGCTGTCATTCAGAATTGAAGGGCAGATTAAGAGCTTCACAGATAAGAAAAAGCTAAAGGAGTTCATCACCACCAAACCAGGATTACATGAAATGCTGAATGGTATTCTTTAAGAAGAGGAGGAAGAAGAAAAAAGTAAAGATAAAAATTATGAACAACAAATACATATCTATCAACAAGTGAACCTAAAAATCAAGTGAATTAAAAACCTGAGGAACATAATAAACTGGTGAATATAATAGAATCAGGGGCATAGAAAGGGAGTGGACTGATAATTCTCAGGGAGAAAGGGGTATGGGGGGGTTCAGGAAGAGACTGGACAAAAATCATACACCTATGGATGAGGACAGTGCGGGGGAGGTAAGGGCAGAAGGTGGAGTGGGAACCGGGTGGAGGGGAGCTCTGGGGGGAAAAAGGAAAAACAATTGTAATAATCTGAATAAAGATTTATTAAAAAAAAGAGAGAAGCTATATTTCAAAGGTGTAAAGGTATAAAGTTTCAGTTTATAAGATGAATAAGTTCTGGAGATGTGCTGTACAATAAACTTTGTGCCTATAGTTAACAAAAAAAAACCATGGTTTTTACTGAGTGACATGGGAAGCCATTGTTGGTTTTGCGCAGGGGACAGGCATAACATAAAGATGTTTCTAAAGATCCTCTGGCTGCTGTGTCAAGGATAGAAGTGGGAAAACCAGTTAAGAAGCTATTATAATAGTTCAGACAGGGGATCATGGTGGCTTAGACTAGAGGAGGAATGATGAAGGAAAATGGGATTCTAGATAGATGCTGAAGCTGGAGTTTATAGGATTTGCTGATAGATTGGTTGTGGATGTGGAGAGAGAAAAGGCTCTCAAGATTAACTCTACGATTAGAGTGGCCTTTTCCTGAGTTGGGAAGATTAGGAAAGATGTATTGTTAATAGATAAATTAGGAGGGAAATGTAGAAAACAAAAGTTTGAAAGAGAGCAAGAATTACGGTTAACTCCTTTAGTATGACTCACATGCATGGTCCTTTTCTGTCCGCTTCCAGGTAGGTCTCATTCTGACTGGAATAGAGCTAAGCTGGTAAGAGTTTGGAGAGGTGGGGAGGGGGATGTGGAAATACACTTGTATATGTGTATTTATTTCTCTCAGAACCTACCTGTATCTAAAACATGACAGTCCTAAGAAGTATAGTTGCTTTAAAATCTATATACAGATATTCTGGCTTTATGGAATTGCTAGGTTTCATCAAAATGATTATTAAGCACTGGCCAGTGTGGCTTAGTTGATTGGGTGTCATCCTGGGAACCGAAGGTTGATGCTTCACTTCCTGGTCAGGGAACAAGACTGGGTTTCAAGCCTGATCCCCGATTGGGGGCATGCAGGAGGCAGCCAATTGATGTTAAATTCTCACATCAGTGTTTCTCTCTCAATAAATTACATCTGTAATACTCTCAACAATAAAGATTTTTAAAATAAAGTAACTATGTACTAAGGTAAAAAAAATCAATAAACTATTCTATTTTTTTAAAAAAGAAGATTATTAAGGAAACCACTTTTCATTTGAACTTCCATGTAAAATTAGAAATGTGTGCCCACGAAAAAATTCCAATAAACTGAGTTGGAAACGTCTTAGTAAGTTAGCAGTAAAATGTAAATCACTTTGGAGCATTTGGGCTATGGTAATTTAACCAGCCCAAATGACATTATGGTTACTTAGATCAGCGGTCGCCAACTGGTGGTCCGCGGACCACTGGTGGTCCATGAGGTCCAAAAGGTTGGTGACCGCTGACTTAGATCTTTTCCTTAATCCCTTACAGTCATCTCTGAACTTGACTAACCCTTTCTCAGTGATCATAGACTACACTTCCAAACCCTACTGCACATTCTCAGTTCCCAAAGTATCTTTTCTGCCTTTTATTTGTGTATTATGGAGCTGCCTGTATTTGAGAAACTTCATTCCATTCATAGCACAAATGGTAGCCTAATTATAGTAGTTTAAAATGCTGTGCATTAAATCTTTATCATTTATCTGCATGAAGAAATATAAAACCAGAAAATCATGTGAATGATAAATCCATGTTCGCACTGATTGCTTAATCCTGTCGATTTCAAAGGATCAAACCCAAAGGCATTGACACGTCTCACTCACTTTTTCCAGTTTGTTTGGTTAATAGACATCCTTATTTATAGAAAAGCTTAAGGGTCCACAAATATTTGAATAGCACATAAGGTATTCTACTTGAACTGTTGGTAATACTAGCACATGATGGACTTTTAAATTAAAAATATGGCAAGCTCAGAATTTCCCCAAGGCTGTAGCTTTAGCTCCTCTCAGAGTTAAATGGCTCTACAGTGCCTACGATGTTTAGTAAACCTTAGAGTGGAACTTTTTTTATATGTTTTTATTAAATTTGAGGGAGAGAGGAAGGGAAAGGAGGAGAGAGAGAAGCATTAGTGTGAGAGAGAAGCATTGATCAGTTCCTTCCAGTACACACCCCGAATGGAATGGAACCTGCAAACTGGATATGTGCCCTGACTGGGTATTGAACTGGCGACCTTTTAGTGCACAGGACGATGCTCAACCAACTGAGCCACACCAGACAGGGCATAAAGTGGAAATTTTTTAATAAAAATTGTAAAGGAATCAATTTATTCTTTATTACTAACATTCTTGTAATAATTGGCTAAACAGTGATTACATCTAATATGTCTTAAGAAATTCCTAGAAAGCATGGGTTTATCATTAAATTCTTTTTTTCTTCTGCTCAAAGAGGATGGAAAAGATTGATGGAAAGATAGGTCAGAGACCATAGAAAGCTGCTAACTAAACAACAACAACAGGTAATCAGAAAACTCTTGCTTTGAAATCTATAGACATCACCTGCACGAGGATACAAGGACTTGTAATGTCTTTCAAGTCATAGAGCCATATTCTAACTTCAGTCAATGTGGAACTTTGAGATGAGGATGCAAACACTTTCTAAATTGTAGATCCGACCACTATTAGCTTAAATTCTGACTTAATTAAAATTTAGGGATTAGTGAGAAAGTGTTTAAGACAAACTGTGTCTTAGAATGCTTTTTGTGTGTTAGCACTCATGGTAACAGTGTGCTTGGTTTTCCTAAGAGTAATTACTAGAAACCCATGTAATCTCTTTACTGGTTAACCACACCTGCAATAGGACTAGCCACTCAAATCACCTGGAGACATCAGTAAATGTAAGAGTTAACTCTGCAAACGAATTCTCTGAAGTTATGTCCTTTGTCAAATATTAATCTTTCAAAGGCCACTGAAGAAAACTTTGCTGAAGACTGTACCTGTTCCTCTGTTATTCAGGGACATCACCATTAAATTTTTAGAACCAGCAGGTTTCATAAGCTTTTACAGTTTCTTTTTCTTTTGTGAAAAAGGAACATGTATTCCCCAGCCAGTGTACGTCAGTGGTTGAGTAACTATGAACCAAGAAGTAACAGTTCGATTTCTGGTCAGGGCACATGCCCAGGTTGTAGGCTCAATCCCCAGTAAGGGGTGTGCAGGAGGCCACTGATCAATGATTCTCTTTTATCATTCATATTTCTCTCTCTTTCTCCCTCTCCCTTTCTCTCTGAAATCAATAAAAATAAATTTTTAAAAGGAACATGTATTAATTAGCTATATGGTTACAGTCCTTATGTCCATGCTTTCATTTAACTGTATTTCTGTCACTTGGAGTACACTTGTTTTGGCACACTACCACTAGCTTTATGAAATGTCAAATCTTGTTTTCTAAAACTAGATTTTAGAAAATCTGCATGTATTGGATCCTAAATATTGCCCAAACTGGAACCATGTACCTCTTATCTTCCCTGTGCCCCTCTTGAATTTGATGTTTTCTTCTAGCTTCTAACAGTCATTGTCCACCTTGGATTCTGTCCGGTCAGCCTCATTGCTGAATGAGTAGTAGCTTCAGAGCTTCCACCCCAATGTATCTAACTTCTCTCCAATATCTAAAATAAGTACCCTAGCAATTTTTGTGCCAGAAATTACAGGGAAAATGATGAGATAAAAATAAACCAAGGGGAGACTGTACATTTCAAAATGGTTAAGATGGTTAATTTTATATTATGCATATTTTACCACGTTAAAAAAATTTTAGTAAACAAAAGGCAAATTTGAAGTCACATTTTTATACACAGCTGATATAGGAGGCAGTAGGTGCTAATAGTGGGTAACCTGGCTTGGAAAAATTGACCAAGTGAACTTCTGAGAGGAAATAAAACTAGTGCTTTTTACATCATCCTATATAATAAAAGCCTAATATGCTAAGTATCCGACCATTCAACAAGTTGCTATGATGTGCACTAACCACCAGGGGGCAGATGCTCCGATCAGTAGGTTAGCTTGCTGCTGGGGTCCAGCCCATCCAGGACTGGGCGAGATGGGCTGAACACGCACTGGAGCCCTCCAGCGATCCCTCTCCAGCCCCAATTGTGCACTGTTGGGGTCCCTCAGCCTGGCCTGCATCCTCTTGCAATCTGGGACCCCTCGGGGGATGTTGGAGAGACTGTTTCAGCCCAATCCCCACAGGCCAGGCTAAGGAACCCCACTGGTGGACAAATGTGTGCATCAGGCCTCTAGTCTTACATAATAGAGTCAATAAACATTAAAAATGGCAGCAGAGTAGGTGGATGCTGCATGGACATGCTCCCAGGAACAAGCTGGAATTACAACTGCGTTATGGAAAGGCTTCCTGAATAATCATCGGAAAACTCACAGGAAGGACTGGATACCCAAGGACCGAAGGTGGAGATCGCATAGAGACTGGTAGGAGGGGCAGAGGCACGAAAGAGCTGACCAGGTGCCCACAGACAGCAACTGAAGTCCCGGAGAGATATCTCAGTTGTGGGGGTTGTCACTGAGAACTCTGGGATCTAATCCCCAAGCTGGGCTTGCCAGCAGAGAGCACCAAATCTGGGGAGAGTACCCACATAACATCCAGCTGTGAAAAGCAGTGGGGTGCTGTCTGTCAGGGAGTGGTAGCTAAAAGTTCCAGCACCTTCTTGAAGGGCCAACACACAAAAATTCCCTGTGGAGCCACCACCTTGTGCACAGGGAGGGTGAAGTGGACTGGAGCTGTGAGAGCAGAACCCAGGACTGGGGACTTGGAGGACAGAGCTCAGAAGGCAGACATCTCAGTTTCCTAGGCTGAGTCATTCCTTCACACAGTGGAGGACATCTTTCCCACATAGACATTTGCCTTGCCTAGGGGGAAGACAGTTGACACACCTTACTGGAAAACACCTTGTCCTAATGCCACTTAAGAGATTAAAAATAACAATTAGCCTTCAGGCAGAAGCAACTGCCCCACCCTGTTGAAAAAACTCTGGCTATACCTTAGGATGATTGCCTGGGGGCAATTCAAGTCAAAAATCCTATTAGTCTGTAGACAGAGGCGGTCTCTGGAGGCTTTGAGTCTTTGCCGGATCCAATAAGTCAGAAACAGCCTTTAACACTGTCCTGCACTAGAGATTGAAAGGTGTAGAGGATCTACCTAAAACATAGTCACAAACCCAGTCAACCAAAATGAGAAGACAAAGTAACGACCCCCAAATGGAAGAACTAGAGAATTCTCCAGAAGAAGTTACAAATGAAGCAGAAATAAGAAATTTATCTGAAACAGAGTTCAGAGTAATGATGGTAAAAATGCTCAACATAATAAAACCTATATGAAAAGTTCCCACTCAGGTTTGTTTTGATGTATAATGATGTCATCCAGATATGTAAAAATAATACAAATATGTGTAATTAGTAACACAAAATACCAGCTAAAGCCCTGGTTAGTGTTGCTTAGTTGGTTAAGCATCAGCCCGTGGTAAGGGTTACCAGTTCAATTCTCCATCAGGTCACATAGGCAGGTTGTGGGTTCAGTCCCCTGGAGGCAATCAATCGATGTCTCTCTCATGTTGATGTTTCTCTCTCTCTTTCTCTATCTCTAAAATCAGTAAAAACATTTAAAAATATCTAAATTGTGTTGCAAAAAAATGTTCAAAAGATTTCTTTGTGCAATTGTAATTTATTTTATAGCTAAGCCAACCTCTTTTCTATTACTGGAAACTTCATCAGTCATATTTCTGCTGTGATAATGTTATATAACAAACACCTCTACGATTCAGTGATTTACATTAACAAGTATATTTTGTCTGTGGGGCAGCTGGGGTGGCTCTATTTCAAGCTGAATGTTGGGTTCAGTTCTGTTCCACATGTCTCTCATTCCAGGGCATGCTCTTCTCACAATAGATGGTAGAAACACAGGAGACCAAGTTGAACCACATGTATTCCCCTTAACCAAGATTAAATACAATAGGGTAGGGTTGTATACCATCTGTTTTCCTGGGAGGCATTCAGAGTCACACAGAGGTTATAGATAAATAATCCTGTTACAGAGAAGGAATGAAAAAGTGAGGACAAAACTCTACCACAGAAACATTTCAACCTTGCAATGTCAGTTTGTTGTTGAACTAACTGTCCTTTTTAATTTCTGAAAATTTGAGCAGATAGATAGGGTCTTGTTTTTTTTGTTGTTGTTGTTGTTTTTGTTGTTGTTTTTTTTTGTGTTTTTTTTTTTTGTGTGTGTGTGTGTGTGTGTGTGTGTGGTTTTCTTTCTGACAAGTGACTTCACAGTGTCACTATTACTTAATGTCTAAGACCCCAGGCAGCATAGTCAGGCCACTGGCTGATAAACTAAGGGGCTTGTTTACCCGAGAAGTTTGATTTGTTATTTAACTAAGTTTATTTCAAGAGCTTCATTGAAAAATTGTTCTTATGCAGCACCACCTTATCTATACTCTTGAGCCCATTTCTGAAAGAACCAATCCAGCCTGGCTTCATTGTTTTCCTCTCTCAACTCACCTGAAGAACTCAGTGAAAACATAAAACAATATCTTTGCCCTTTGACTTATGAGTGAATGATGACAATGTCTTAGATCTCAATTATTTGCTAAAAAAGGATTTTTAGAGTAATATATACAGAAATCAAAATATTAAAATTAACACATTTGCTTTCTTCTTCATCAGTATCTTATTCCCCACATTTGGCATTACAACCTTAATTCCTAAAAATTGCATGGTTTGGTAAACCATTGTCTTTTCTTTGGACTGTATTTCTTCCCTTTAAAAAAATAATGGCATATCAAAATAGCTATCTGGATATATTTATCTGTATAAAGAATGTGTTAGAAGTGTGACCAGATTGCATTTATAAATATTATTATAACACTACCACAAATTGAGTAAATAGCATACAACATCAGTAGTTCAGCTTAGAGTGATTCATTTATTAATCCAGTAATAGTCATTACTCAGAAATAATTCACACCAGACCTTGAGATCCTGCAGACATGATAAAAATAGGTGGGATGAAAATACCTATTTAGAGAATTGTCTAGAATGTTTTAATGCCTTCGAGATGACATCATCATCTGGTGGTATTAAATATGACTGGGTACTTTCCCAGGTTATTCAGTTGACATAAATTTTTTTAAATCATTGCCTAAAAAACAGTTCTGGGACAGTTAATTAAATGTTACTACATATTCAAAATTAGTAAGAAAACACAGATATTGTTCTGGAATTAAGAGAGCTTATGATATTTCAGACAGTCTCTTATGTCTGTAAGCCAGTATTGCCTCATGACATCTATTATTGTTGGAAAGGCTGATTAAAGCTCTTAATATTTAACTTTCTTTTCTAATATTTAATGTAAATTAGTTTGCATTAGGGACTGAATTTCTCTCTTTGTGGCTCTCATGTCAGCTATTAGGATCATTCCCATTAGGGTGCTTAAATTTTTGTTTCAATTTTTGCTTGTGGAACTGTACAGCTTATTAAAATAGAGTTCATAGTTTCAGATTATTTTTAAGTGCTCTTAAAATGTAAATTAGATCAGGTCTCTCAACTACTTAAAAGCACTTAATGTTTTCCCAATTTTTTTTCCCATTGGATGTTCTCTCTTTTAAAATTGAATTTTTTTTTGGCTGTCCGTTTATTTAATTTAATTTTTAAATTATTTGTTAATGTTACATGCAATAAACATTAATATTTCAAAAGAAACAATTTTAAGTGGAATAATGTTACATGCAATAAACATTAATATTTTGAGAAAAACAATTCTAAGTATAATGTTACATGAAATAACAATATTTCAAGAAAAATTTTTGATGCATGCAATAAAAATTATTTTAAATATAATATTACATTCAATAAATAATATTTCAAGAAAAATACTTTAAATATAATATTACCAAAACTATACTAACACAGTATAATATCACAAAAGTTGTAGGAAATATTAAAAATCTGCAAATAACAAGATTAATTCTATTATATTCTAAAATACTTTTTTCCTCTGGCTCTATTTTTGTTCATCAGTTTATGTTGTTCATTATGTTCCACAAATGAGTGAGATCATGTGATATTTATCTTTGTCCGACTGGCTTATTTTGCTTAGCATAATGCTCTCCATGTCCATCCATGCTGTTGCAAATGTTAAGAGTTCCTTCTTTTTCACAGCAGCGTAGTATTCCATTGTATAGATGTACCACAGTTTTTTAATCCACTCATCTGAGATCAGCACTTAGGTTATTTCCAAATCATAGCTACTGTAAATTGTGCTGCTATGAACATAGGGGTGCATATATCCTTTCTGACTGGTGTTTCTGATTTCTTGGGATATATTCCTAGAAGTGGGATTACTGGGTCAAATGGAAGTTCCACTTTTAGTTTTTTGAGGAAATGCCATACTGTTTTCCATAGTGGTTGCACCAGTCTACATTCCCATCAGCAGTGCAAGAGGGTTCCTTTTTCTCCACATCCTAACAAGCGCTGTTGTTTGTTGATGATAGCCATATCTCTCAGATGATTAGTGACTATGAGCATGTTTTCATATGTCTCTTGGCTTTATATATGTCCTCTTTCCAAAAGTGTCTATTTACTAATAGGTCCTTTGCCCATTTTTTTATTGGATTGTTTATCTTCCTTTTGTTAAGTTATATGAGTTCCCTGTAAATGTTGGACATTAAACCCTTATCGGATATAAAATTGGCAAATATGTTCTCCCATGCAGTGGGCTATTGTTTTGTTGATGGTTTCTTTTGCTGTGAAGAAGCTTTTTATTTTGATGTGGTCCCATTTGTTTATTTTCTCCTTAGTTTCCATTGCCTTAGTATCTGTATCAGTAAAGATATTGCTAGGACATATGTCTGATATTTTGCTGCCTATGGATTCTTCTAAGATTTTTATAGTTTCCCATCTTACGTTTAGGTCCTTTATCCATTTTCAGTTTATTTTTGTGTATGGTGTAATTTGGTGGTCTAATTTTATTTCTTTGCATGTGTTTGCCCAATTTTCCCAACACCATTTATTGAAGAGAACGTCTTGTCTCCATTGTATGCTCTTCCTCCTTTGTCAAATATTAATTGAGCAAAATGGCTTGGGTCGATTTCTGGGTTCTCTGTTCTATTCCAAAATCTATATGTCTGTTCTTGTGCCAGTACCAGGCAGTTTTGAGAACAGTGGCTTTGTAATATAGCTTGATAACTGGTATTGCGATCCCTCCAACTTTGTTCTTCTTTGTCAGGATTGCTGCAGCTATTCAAGGTCTTTTTTTATTCCATATGAATTTTTGGAGAGTTTATTCTAGGTTTGTGAAATATTCCATTGGTATCTTAATGGGGATTGCATTGAATCTATAGATTGCTTTGGGTAGTATGGACATTTTAATGATGTTGACTCTACCAATTCATGAACACCATATATTCTTCCATTTGTTTATGTCTTCCTCTATCTCTTTTTTTCAATGTCCTGTAGTTTTCCGAGTACAGGTCTTTTACCTCCTTAGTTAAACTTATTCCTAGGTATCTTAATTTTTTTGTTGCAGTGGTAAATGGGATTGTTTTTTAAATTTCTCTTTCTGTTAGTTCATTATTGGTGTATAAAAAAGCCATAGATTTCTGGGTATTAATTTTGTATCGTGCTACATTGCCAAATTCATTTATTAAGTCTAGTAGTTTTTTGATGAAGTCTTTAGGGTTTTGAATATACAATATCATGTCATCTGCGAATAATGACAGTTTTACTTCTTTTCCAATTTGGATGCCTTTTATTTCTTCTTCTTGTCTGATCGCTATGGCTAGCACTTCCAGTACTATGTCAAATAGTAGTGGTGAAAGTGGGCACCCCTCTCTTGTTCCTGTTCTTAGGGGAAATGGTTTTAGTGTTTGCCCATTGAGCATGATGTTGGCTGTAGGTTTGTCATATATGGCTTTTATCATGTTGAGATATGCTCCCTCTATTCCCACTTTGCTGAGAGTTTTTATCTAAAACTAGAAGCCCGATGCACAAAGATTCATGCTAGAATGGGCTTTCCTTTCCCTGGGTGCCAGCATTGCCTTTCCACTCCGGCCCAGCCCCTTTCCACTCAGGCCCCGGAGCCACCTCTTTACACTCTGGAAGCCGCCTCTTTCCACTCCAGCCCCTCCTTCCCACACTGCCAGAGGCCCTGAGAGACCGGGGGTGTGGCAGAACGCCTGCATCGTCGCCATGGCGATGACACAAGCATCCCGCCCTGTCACTCAGCGGCTGAGTATGCAAATTAACCGCCATCTTCGTTGGGTTAATTGGCATATCACTCCTGATTGGCTGGTGGCATAGCGGAGGTACGGTCAATTTACATGTTTGTCTATTATTATGTAAGATGGGTGTTGAATTTTGTCAAATACTTTTTCTGCATCTATTGATATGACTGTGTGATTTTTATCTCTCAATTTGTTTACGTGATGTATCACATTTATTGATTTGCGAATATTGTACCAGCCTTGCATCCCTGGAATAAATCCCACTTGATCATGGTGTATGACCTTTTTAATATATTGCTGGATGCAGTTTGCTAATATTTTGTTAAGGATTTTAGTATCTATGTTCATCAGGGATATTGGCCTGTAATTCTCTTTTTTTATAGTGTCCTTACCTGGCTTTGGAATTAGGATAATGCTGGCCTCATAAACAGAGTTTGGAAGTGTTCCTTCCTCTTGGATTTTCTGAAATAGTTTGAGTAGTATAGGTATTAGTTCTTCTTTGAATGTTTGGTAAAACTCCCCTGTCGAGCCATCCAGACCTGGGCTTTTGTTTGGTGGGAGTTTTTTGATTATTGCTTCTATTTCAACAGTTGTTATTGAACTATTCAGGTTTTTTTATTCTTCCTGATTCAGTTTTGGGAGATTGTATTTTTCTAGGAATTTGTCTATTTCATCCACATTGTCCAGTTTGTTGGCATATAGTTGTTCATAGTATTTTCTTACAATCCTTTGTATTTCTGTGGTGTCAGTGGTTACTCCTCCCCTTTCATTTCTGATTTTATTTGGGTCCTCTCTCTTTGTTTCTTGGCTAATGGTTTATCAATTTTGTTTATGCTTTCAAAGAACCTGTTCTTGGTTTCATTGATTTTTTGTATTGTTGTTTTAGTCTCTGTGCTGTTTATTTCTGCTCTAATCTTTATTATTTCCTTTCTTCTACTTACTCTGGACTTTTCTTGTTGTTCTCTTTCTAGTTCTTTAAGTTGTAGGGTGAAATAGTTTATGGCTGATTTTTCTTGTTTTTTGAGGTATGCCTGTAGTGTTATGAAATTCCCTCTCAGGACTGCTTTTGCTGTGTCCCAGAGATTTTGGGTTGTTGTGTGTTCATTTTCATTTGTTTCTAGGAAGTTTTTGATTTCTTTCTTGATCTCATTGATAACCCATTCATCGTAATATATAAAAACCCAGGGTCCGTAAAGACAGAAGGCTCAACCAACCGAAAGTCAGTCCTGCAGTCAATGCTGGGTTACCGTGGTGACCCAGCACTGACTGCCACTGCTACAGGCACAGTGACCCAGCACTGACTGCTGAGGGGGTTGCAGATCAGGCCCGGAGAGAGGCCTGGAGAGAGAAGCAGGGTCTGATCTGTAGCCTCCGTGGCAGCTGTTGATCAGCCCTTGCCTCTCTCTTTCTCTCCGGGCCTGGCCAGCAGCTGCGCCTCTCTTTCTCTCCAGGCCTCTGCTGGGGCTGCTGATCAGCCCTGCCTCTCTGATCAGGCCCAGAGATAGGCACCCAACACTGACTGGCATAGAAACCGACCAATCAGAACCAAATCTGGATGAACTGCGAGGAGTCAGTGGCTGCCTAGGAGGCGGAGCTTTTGATGCTGACTGGCATAGAAACCGACCAATCAGAACCAAATCTGGGTGAACTGTGAGGAGCCAATAGCTGCCTAGGAGGCAGAGCTTTTGATGCTGACTTGCATAGAAACCGACCAATCAGAACCTAATCTGGGTGAACTGTGAAGGCAGAACCTAAAGTGGAGGCTGAGGAGGGTTTTAATGGCAACAGCTGTTTGGTGTAAGATGTAAGAAAGCAGTTCAATTTTTTAATGACACGTCTGGCAATATAGTGCGTATGGCTGGCTATCAGTCCAGATATAGGGATTATGTATTTTTGTCTGCCAAGAGCATCTCCTCCTGCTGAAAAAGGCTTCCCCTCCCCATTTAAGCAATCCTATCCTATATAACCTACCTATACTAATAAAAGGGTAATATGCTAATTAGACAAGGTCGACCGGCCATCTTCCGGACATCCGACTTCCTTCCAGACAAAGCCATGGTGGTGGGGGCCGAGGCAGAGAGGGTAGTTGGGGATGAGATCAGGCTGGCAAGGGAGGGCAGTTAGGGGCGAGATCAGGCCAGCAGGCAGAGGCAGTTAGGGGCGATCAGATAGGCAGGCAGAGGGGTTAGGGGCAATCAGGAAGCCAGGCAGGTGAGCAGTTAGGAGCCACCTGTGGGATTGGTCCTAAACCAGCATTCAGACATCCCCCAAGAGGTCCCCGATTGGAGAGGGTGCAGACTGAGCTGAGGGAACACCCCCCCCCCATGCATGAATTTTGTGTACCAGGCCACTCGTTATTTAATAACATGGTATTTAGCCTCCATGTGTTTGAATATTTTGGGGTGTGTTTACTGTAGTTGATTTCTAATTTCATTTCACTGTGATCTGAGAAGATGCTTGATATGTTTTCAATCTTCTTGAACTTGTAGAGACTTGTTTTGTGTCCTAACATGTGGTCTTTGTGTGATCAATGTGCACTTGAGAAGAATGTATATTCTGCTATGTTGGGATGAAATATTCTATAAATGTCAATTAAATCCATCTGATCCAGTGTGCCCTTTAGAGTGTCTATTTCCTTGGTAAGTTTTTGTCTGGAAGATCTATCCAGTGAAGTGAGAGGGGTGTTAAAGTCCCCTACTGTGACTGTATTGTTGTCAATCTCTCCGTTCAAGTCCTCTAGAAGTTTTTTATATATTTAGCTGCTCCTATATTTGGTGCATATATGTTTACCAGGGTTATATCCTCTTGTTGGATCAATCCCTTTAGTACTATGTAGCGACCTTAGTTGTCTCTTGGAATGGCTTTCATTTTAAAGTCTATTTTGTCAGATATGAGTATTGCTACTCCAGCTCGTTTTTCTTTTCCATTTGCATGGAAAATTTTTTCCTATCCCTTCCCTCTCATCCTGTGTTTGTCTTTTATTTTGAGGTGGGTCTCTTGTAGACAGCATATAGTTGAGTCATGTTTTTGTATCCATTCAGCTACCCTATGTCTTTTGATTGGAGCATTTAATCCATTTACATTTACAATTATTATTAACTAGAGGCCCAGTGCACGAAATTCATACACTAGAGGGGGTGTCCCTCAGCCCATCCTGCACCCTCTCCAATCTGGGACCCCTCGGGGGATGTCTGACTGCTGGTTTAGGGTTCGGGCCTAAACCAGCAGTCGGACATCCCTCTCACAATCCAGGACTGCTGGCTCCTAATCTATCGCCTGCCTGATTGCCCCTAACTGCTTCTGCCTGCCAGCCTGATCACCCCCTAACCGCTCCCCTGCCGGCCCAATCACCCCCAACTGCCCTTCCTGCCCGCTCAATTGCCCCCAATTGCCCTCCCCTGCAGGCCTGGTCACCCCCAACTTCTCTCCCCTGCCAGCCATTTTGTGACAATGTGGGGTTGGCTATCTTGTGACAATGTGGTGGCAGCCATCTTGTGACGATGTGGGGGCAGCCATCTTGTGATGACGTGGGGGAGGCCATCTTGTGACAACATGAGAGCAGCCATCTTGTGGTGGCCATCTTGTGATGGCGTGAGGGTGGCCGTCTTGTGACGACATGGGGGTGGCCATCGTGTGACGACATGGGAGCAGCCATCTTGTGACGACATGGGAGCAGCCATCTTGTGGCGGCCATCTTGTGGTGGCCATCTTGTGACGATGGGGCGGCTGTTTGTGACATGAGGGTGTGAGGGTCAATTTGCATATTACCTCTTTATTATATAGGATAGGTACTTTTTTATTGCCATTTTAATTCTGTATGAGTAGGTTTCTCTCTCTGTTTCTTCTCATTACAGCAATGCCTTTAGCATTTCTTATAATGCTGGCTTGGTGGTGATGTACTCTAGCCTTTTTTTGGTCTGGGAAGCTCTTTATTTGACCGACTATTTTGAATGATAGCTTTACTCAATATAGTTACCTTGGTCTCAGATCCTTGCTTTCCTTTACCTTGAGTACTTCATGCCATTCCCTTCTGGCCTGTAGAGTTTCTGATGAGAAATCAGGTGTCAGCCTTATGGGAACTCCTTGTAGGTAACCGTTTTCTTTCTCTTGCTACCTTTAAGATTCTCTCTTTGTCTTTAATTTTTGCCTATTTAACCATTTTTATGCCATAGCATCTATAGACACAAGCGACGGACCTTTTTTAATTAAATTCAAAATATTGTTGCAGTTAACAGGTTAATTGTGATTTGTCTGGCCCTGGGCCTGTTTGGGTCCTTCTTGTTTGGGGTTCTCTCTGCCTCCTCAACTTGTGTGACTTTTTCCTTTACCAGGTTAGAGAAATTTTCTGCCATTATTTCTTCAAACACCTTCTCTATTCTTTTCTCCCTTTCTGCCTCTTCTGGCACACCTGCTATTCTAATATTGTTACATTTCACATTGTCCCACAGCTCCCTTAAGCTGGCCTCCTGTTTTTTAATTGCTTTTTCTTTTTGGTTCTCTGATTAAGTGATATTTTCAACTCTGTCTTCTAGTTCACTGATTCGATCCTCAGCTTCCCCTAATCTGCTATGTATTCCTTCCAATGTGTTCTTTATTTGTGTTATGTCATTCTTTATCTCAGACTGTTCTTTTTTCATAGTTACTATATGTTTTTTTATGGTGTTGAGCATTTTTACCATCATTACTCTGAACCCTATTTCAGATAAATTTCTTATCTCTGCTTCATTTATCTCTTTTTCTGGAGAATTCTCTAGTTTTTTCATTTGGGGGTTGTTTCTTTGTCTTCTCATTTTGGCTTTCTGTTTGGGTTTGTGACTGTGTACTAGGTAGATCCTCTACACCTCTCAATCTCTAGTGCAGGACAGTCCCAATATTTTTTAAAATATATTTTACTTATTTTTTACAGAGAGGAAGGGAGAGAGATAGAGAGTTAGAAACATCCATGAGAGAGAAACATCTATCAGCTGCCTCCTACACACTCCCCACTGGGTATGTGCCCACAACCAAGGTACATGCTCTTGACTGGAATCAAACCTGGGACCCTTGAGTCCGCAGGCTGATGCTCTATCCACTGAGCCAAACCGGTTAGGGCCTAGTATTTTAAATTATAGACTCCCTCCTTAGCCTTCTATATTCTGACTGAGTTGGACTTCCACTCCCTCGGTCTCATCATAGGCCTTCCCTTCTTCCTTGCTATTTATGCTTTAGCCTCTGTTGGTGCCCTTTTGGTTTCATGAGTATGCTGCATCATTCCTTGAATGCTTTTCTTCCCTGTTGAAGTAGTACTTTTCATAGTCTATTATTTTTATTTTTCTATTTATTGTCATTTCTGCCACCCAAAGAGAAGTTCCATGGGGGCAAAGTGCCGAGTATAGTGGCTAACACAAAGAAGTCACCAAGTATTTGTTAAATGAATAAATAAATTAATGACTCTTATGCTTTAAACTCAAAATAAAGTTCAACTTTCTTTTTAAATTTGACCCCATGAGGAAGAAAGCATTGTGCTCTGAGATTGACCTGAAGATAATCAATACAATTGAGGGTCTAAGTAAGCTACTATGCTCATGATTCTTTTGTTTTTGATTTTATTCTGCTTCATAACTGGGGTAGGAGTGTTTTTATTGAGATCTGTACACATATATGAAATACTGGGCCAAAATCATATTCTCTGCACATGTTTGTTTTTATAACCCTTCTTGCTTGATTGCCCTATTAAATGTTTCAGAATTGGAAATATAAATTTTTTCTAATGCATACTTTGTGTTGTAACTACTAGTTTCTTATTAGACACTGCAAATAGCATATTTTCATGCAATGGGATAAAGAAATTACTGTGTATGGACAGAAGCCAATAGTACAGATGTAGAAATGAAACACTCTTAAAAGGTCCTTTGCCATCAAGTTAGAATTTATATGTGGAGAGGTCTAAGGTAGGACCCTCCCACAAAGAACAAAACTTGGGGTTTCTTCCTGATAAATCAGTTATCCAGGACCTGAATAACTTGTCCAAGGGCACACAGCAGTGAGAAGTAGAAAGAGCATCCCAAATCAGGCTTGTCTAGGACCTTTTTCTACTATACTTTGAAATCTCCCTAGGTAAAAGAAATCAGAAATTTATTTTAGTTGTGTTTTATTAAAGATATGAAACTTTCTCTGATTGGTTTATTTCACTTAGCATAATAATCTCCAGGTCCATCCATGCTGTTGCAAAAGGAGGTGGGCAAAGGGGAGGGAAGAATGGGGACATCTCTAATAGTGCCAACAATAAAAATAAAGTTGAAAAAAAGATATGAAACTTTTTGAAGTTACTATAATCAGATATTACAACCTATTGGCTTCTATATGAGGGTTATAAATACTTTTAGAAATGTTTGATTATATTTGCTTTTAATTTTTGCTGAAAACTTTAATATATAGTTACAAAAGTCAATTGTAAAGAATCTTAACATTTTAAACTATGTACCTCAAAACACATTTACTTCCCAGAAGACTGTGCTTGGCTTCAGTAGTCCCACATAGCTGGAAGAACTGATTCAGAGTCTAACAGATGTGAACAATCTAATGTAGGAAAATTGCTGAAAGCACAATTAAATTGCCAGAGTGTGCCACAACAACAATTCTCTTTAATTTTTGTCAGGCACACAATTTGAAATGATTACACACTTACAAAAACAAACAGAAAGCAAAATGTTTTAAAATCTATAGTTTCATATTCATAAATGTGTCTCAAGGTTAAGCTTAATGTAATTTAAAAGAAGTAATATTATAATCTAAGATTTAAAATGAGAATAATTCATGTTATCCTAATTTAATACAAATCATATACTTAATCCATTTTTAGTGTTCACAATGTAAAGTGATACATATATTAATGTACTAAAACTATTTTTAGGGTTTTATTTTATTAATGAACCTTCCTTTCTTAGTTTGATTTTATCCAGGAATGATTGGTTAGGATCAACACAATCTAAGTTGGCAAACAAAGGCCAGAGAGCTGAGTTACAGTAAGATAAGAGTTGTTGTTTTTTATAGCAATGTTATGTGTGTGTGTGTGTGTGTGTGTGTGTGTGTGTGTGTTTGTGAATGTATATGTATATATACACACATATATATATATTTCAGAGAGAAAGGAGGAGGGAGAGAGATTCACTGATTGGCTGCCTCCTACATGCCCATCCCACAACCCAGGCATGTTCCCTGACCAGGAATTGAACCATGACCTCCTGGTTCATAGGTCGATGCTCAACCACTGAACCATGCCAGCCGGGCTCCAGCAATGTTTTGTATTGATTAGAGGAGTAAATTTTTTAAGAACATAGAGAGTGCTTGGGCATAAAGGTCACTTTGAGTTGTACTATGAATATTATGCTACTTGCTATTTTCTCATCTTGGACTCTTCATTTTTCTGTATTCTAGTGAAATATGATTGGAATTGCTTTTCTTAAGGCAAGAAACTTGGAAAACAGCATGGTATTTGAACATTAGTCATTATAAAAGCTTTGGAGGGGGAAAAAATCCCAAATCCCAATGTTTAGGTCATTTTATTTTGGTAAATATTTTAAATTCTCTCTTCTTTTACAGACTATCTTGCTAATCACGGCCGGTTAAATGAGTCTGAGGCCAGGCGCAAATTCTGGCAAATCCTGTCTGCTGTTGATTATTGTCATGGTCGGAAGATTGTGCACCGTGACCTCAAGGCTGAAAATCTCCTGCTGGATAACAACATGAATATCAAAATAGCAGGTAACTGGGGCGCAGCTGGCTCTAATGTGATCAACTGTGAGTCCTTGTGCTGGGTGTTTGCAGAAAGAGAACTGCAGGCAGAGATTTGGAGCATTTCTACTGATGACATCAAGCTTTCTCAAAAAACAAGTGTGTTTTATTCATTTCCTTAAAAATATATGCAATGAAAATAAAGGGAAATCGGTTTGTTATTAATATGCACAGTGGCAGGGCTATAGCTGGTGTCTCATTTGTATCCTTGGTCTGATTTGTGTCCAGGTCCATTTGTGGGGCCCTGTCAGAGAAGAGAGATGCTAGGTCTACAGCAGCAGTGCAGGTTGCTGGGACGAGTGGCTACAGTGAGGTTACAGACAGGGAAAACAAAAAGGAGGAATGTAGGTTGATACAGGAGGAGCAGGTAGTCCAAGACCAAAATGTAAAGGGTCTTGAGTGCCATGAAAAAGATTTTAGAGGGAAAACCAAGATGGCGGCATAGGTAAACACCTAAATTGCTGCCTCGCACAACAATTTCAAAACTACAACTAAAAGACAAAACAGACATCATCCAGAACCACAGGAGGGCTGGCTGAGTGGAAATTCTACAACTAGAAGTAAAGAGAAAAGCACACTGAGACTCAGAGGAGCTGCAGGAGGCAGAGGTACTGAGACGCGTGTGGAGAGGACTGGCAACTGAGTGTGCGGCTGGCTTCCTCAAGCGGGAGGGAGACAAAAGCTCCCGACTGAGCTGAACTCCAGTTCTGGGCGAGACTCTGGGGACCTAGACTCATTCGGGGAGAAACTGGACTGTCTGGCAGCGGGCAGAACTTGAGGGCAGCTTTCTCTCAGAGGTGCTTGCAGCGATTACCACGGGACACTGAGACACAGCGGCCTATTAGGGCAGGGCTGATGGGAAACGAATGCTGTCTGCTCCGCCCTGAGACTCCGCCCCATCCAAGCTGAGCACAGAAGCTTTTGCAAGTCTTGTCTCATAAGGGTGTCTTCAGCACAGAAGTTCTCCCAGCATAGACACAGCTGATCCTCACAGCCAATTGGCCTGGAAGTCAATTCCTCCCAGTGATACCAACAACAATCAAGGCTTAACTACAACAAGACTGTGCACACAGCCCACAAAGGGGTGCACCAAGAGTGTCCTCCTCAGGTAACTGGGGAGGCTGAGCCACTGGGCCCTATAGGACACCTAGCACACAAAGCCACTCTATCAACTCAGGGAAGCAGCCAAAATGCGGAGACAAAGAAACAGATCACAAATGAAAGAAATGGAGGAAAGCAAACGACTGGATATAGAGTTCAAAACCACGGTTATAAGGTTTTTCAAGAATTTTCTAGAAAAGGCCGATAAATTTAGCAAGACCCTCGAGGATATGAAAAAGGACCAACTAGAAATTAAGCATACACTGACTGAAATAAAAAAAATATTATACAGAGATCTAACAGCAGACTAGAGTATTGCAAGAATCAAGTCAAAGATCTGAAATACAAAGAAGCACAAAACACTCATCCGGAAAAGCAAAAAGAAAAAAGAATCCAAAAATATGAAGATAGTGTAAGGAGCCTCTGAGACAACTTCAAGCATACCAACACCAGAATTATGGGGGTGCCAGAAGAAGAGAGAGAGCAAGATACTGAAAACCTATTTGAAGAAATAATGACTGAAAACTTCCCCCACCTGGTGAAAGAAATAGACTTACAAGTCCAGGAAGCGCACAGAACCCCAAACAAAAGGAATCCAAAGAGGACCACACCAAGACACATCATAATTAAAATGCCAAGAGCAAAGGACAAAGAGAGAATATTAAAAGCAGCAAGAGAAAAACAGTTAATTACCTACAAGGGAGCACCCATACAACTGTCAGCTGATTTCTCAACAGAAATTATGCAGTCCAGACGGAGTGGCAAGAAATATTCAAAGTGATGAATAGCAAGAACCTACAACCAAGATTACTCTACCCAGCAAAGCTATCATTCAGAATTGAAGGTCAGATAAAGAGCTTCACAGATAAGAAAAAGCTAAAGGAGTTCATCACCACCAAACCAGTATTATATGAAATGCTGAAAGGTATTCTTTAAGAAGAGGAAGAAGAAGAAAAAGGTAAAGATAAAAATTCTGAACAACAAATACATGTCTCAACAAGTGAATAAAAAAATGTGATGAACAGAATAAACTGGTGAATATAATAGAATCAGGGGCATAGAAAGGGAGTGGGCTGACAATTCTCGGGGGGCAAGTGGGTGTTCGGGGTGCGGGAAGAGACTAGACAAAAATCATACACCTATGGATAAGGACAGTGGGGGGGGGGGGGGGGTAAGGGCAGAGGGTGGGGTGGGAACCGGGTGGAGGGGAGCTATGGGGGAAAAAAGAGGAACAATTGTAATAATCTGAACAATAAAGATTTATTAAATTAAAAAAAAATATTTTAGAGTTTATTCTGTAGGTCATAGGGAGTCTAACCTACTGAACATTTTAGGGTGGGGATAGTGGTGTAAAGGGTCTTGAGTGCCATGAAAAAGATTTTAGAGGGAAAACCAAGATGGCGGCATAGGTAAACACCTAAACTGCTGCCTTGCACTACAATTTCAAAACTACAACTAAAAGACAAAACAGACATCATCCAGAACCACATCTGGATTGGGATGACAGATTTGCATGTTAGAATGATGTCTCTGGCAGCAGAGTAAAGACAGGTGGGACATGTGAATAAGACTGAAGACAGGAAGCTAATAAGGACTCTAATGCAGTAGTCCAATCAAGAAAATGTGGGTCTGACAATAGTGTGGTGAAGGCCTGGGGCGGGGGTAGGGGTGGGCTAGAAGAGGATCATTTGCGGGGGGCGCGGGGGAGCAGCTGTAATACTTTCAAAAGTAAAGATAAATTTTTAAAAAAAGAATGAATGAAAATGTGGGTCTGAACTAGAGCAGAAGCTGGAGAAATTGTAGGATGAGATGGAGGGAGGGAGATTTATTTTGGGTAATATTTTGAACAAGGTAAGGGGCGTGAAGCAAAAGCTTAACAACATTGCAAATGCTGGTGTTTTGTTCTAGGATTATGAAAGAGGAACAAGGAGACAGATGAGGCCCTGACCAAGAAATTCTTGGTTGACCAGTGAGGTTAGATATTCACTGGAGAAAGTTTAGGGAGAAAACAACTCCTTGGGGTATAAAATAGAAGTTAAAAGCCTCTGATTTGTTCATTTAACTGGTTTATGTTTATGCCAGTTCCCATTAGTTTTTGTCCTGAGCATTTTGAGGAAGGTACATAATTAACTTTTATTTACTTTAATTTTATTTATTGTTACTTTAATTTTAATAATTAATTTTAAATGCCAATGTTACATATGTTACAAGGAGGTAATGAATGGATTTTCTATTCTGCAGTCTGTGATTTTTTTTTAAATCATGGGATCGCCTGAATAAGACAAAGTACTTGATAAGATAAAGTTAATTTGCTATATTCCCACTTTATATATATAAAGAATTATATGATTTGTCATTTTTGTTTTGAAAATGCAATCTACTACATTAGTGTCTCCATCGTTTCTTACGTGTGTTCACTTCTCCCTTTTGTGTTTTTCCCGTCTTTTGGCTCTTCCATTTCATTTCACTTCTCTTTCATTTCATTCCTTTTTGCCGACCTTCTGTAATGCACGTCCCTGGAATTTTTGTTTACTTCTCTTTGAAAACATCTGCTGCCCTCAAATTGCCCTCTTCAGAGTTGGCTCTTGTTTTTTGAAGTCCTTACCTCTGTAGAAAGGAGGGGGAAACCCCTGCTTCACCTTTGCATTCATTTATCACCAAAACAAAACAAAAAAATCACAAGACAATACCTCAGAGGAGTTTTGGGAGTGTTTTCAGGCAGAGAAAGGTTAGAGGTGTGAGTCATATGCTCTAGGAATTACAGAGTGCTCTGTCAGAACTTCTCAAAAGAAAATGTTCAAGTAGAACCAAAGAAACTTGGAAACAAAGCATACTCAGCTCTACCTGGCTATTATATGTCTATATGATCTAGGAATATTGGTAGGTAAACTCAGTATTTCTAATGTCATTATGAGATCTCTAGTTTTTGTTTGTTTTTGCTGTTTTATTATTTTTTTTTTAAATATCTAAACTTCAAGGCCTTCTAATTTTTATCTAGAAGATCAGTAAAATGTCCAAGACCTAAAGTGTTATCTCTGGTTAAACTAGTATAACGGCTAACATATTGAGCCTTCACTATTTTCAGGTATTCTGCTAGGTAGTTTATCATTTAATCTTCACAGCAACCCTAGAAGCTGCATAGCTCTTGCCAGTTTTTAAGTGAGAAAGATGAAATACAAAAAGATTAAATAACTTGCCAAGGTGACTCAGATAGTAAGTAGCACACCTGGAATTCAAACCTGGGTCTCTCTGACCACAGTGTGTATTTCTTCCACTGCACCATGTTTTTGTTTCCAAGCGTTGCCAGTTATCCCTCATGGGGTACTCACTAACTGAATTTTGAGTTCCATCATTCTGTATTTATCCATTTGGTGTCCTTGATTCCATGCCTCACAAGTATACACACACTGTATCTAAGCACTCAAGTATCTTCTTGCCCACATTTTTTTGTCATCTTCACCACCACTTACCACAAATTTTAGTAAATCTATTATGTTCCTGAGCTAAGTCCCAGAGATGCAAATATTTCAAGACAAAAATGACAGCAATGCAATAAAACTCAACTCTGCTCTCACCTTAACATGTTAAGCGCCCAGTCTGTTTTATCTTCCGGACGGGAAGTATAGTGTCAGTCACCGGTGACTGACTGGCCACTTAACGTGTTAAGGCAGTGGTCGGCAAACTGCGGCTCGCGAGCCACATGCGGCTTTTTGGCCCCTTGAGTGTGGCTCTTCCACAAAATACCACATGCGGGTGTGCACGTACAGTGCAATTGAAACTTCGTGGCCCATGCGCAGAAGTCGGTTTTCGGCTCTCAAAAGAAATTTCAATCGTTGTACTGTTGATATTTGGCTCTGTTGACTAATGAGTTTGCCGACCACTGTGTTAAGGAGTTAATCCAGAACTAGACCTTTAAGTCAATATAATACAGAGAGAAAGTTGTTGTAAAGGCTAGGAGAAAGACTGACTCTGCCTTGAAGAACGTATTAGCTAAGACTTGCTTAAGAAGACATCTGTGGTGGGACACTGAGAGTGGGTTGAAGGGGTGAGGTAGGGATGCAGCTCCAAGCAGATGGATCAGCATGTGCAAAGGCAGGCAGGCCAGAAAACTCAAAGTTTGTAGGGAAGCTACAGAGCAGACCTAGTGGGACGTAGGTGCCCGTGAGGAATGATAGGTAAGGAGCCTGCACAAGTAAGCAGAGCCAGATCATGAGGGATTCCACATGCCATCAAAGCTTAGATGTGCTCCAGTGCTATGAAAGAACTTCTTCAGGAAATTTATGTTTATCCAAAGATTTTATAACTTTATGGCTCTGCTTTCTTCAAAAATATCTTCCGATTTCAGAAGATTCTTCTTAAATTTTAAAGAAATCTAACACAAGTAGGAAAGATGGGGCTCCATGGAAAAATTGCAAGAACCCAGAATAAAATACAAAATTATTCTCTCAGTCTCTGTTTATTCTACTTATGAAGATCTATTTAATTGCTAAATGGGTTGGATAAATGAACTGTTTTAGCCATCTTATATGTTGAAATTGAAGAGAATTGCAAACCAAAACTAGGTTAACTTAAACTATCCTATATTTGTCTCTGTTTATAAAACAGAAACCGACAGTTCATTTTAATAAATACAGAAACATGGTTTTGAAATCAGCATCTACTTTATGCTCCGGTGGGCAAAGACACCAGACAATGATGAACCATGGGCTCATCCACACCTGTGTACGCTCGGTGCCTCAATTATGAGACCTCCAGCCTTCGCAAAATATGAGTGTTAGGACATTCAGAGTAAGAGGCAAAATGTAAAGAAATAATTGGCTTTCATTAGTATTAGTACTTGGAGTATTCTTTTCTCCTAGCTATTTTTGCTATGATTATTTAAGTATAAAGTTGAAAATAAATAGATGAAGGATATTTAGTTTTATTCTTTAACTTTCCTAATCTGAAATGTTAGCAATAAATAGTTAGATAAGGATAAAAATGTATGAATTACCTGAAGGAAGTTTTCACAAATATCACAATTCAAACAAGGTTTAACGTAAAGAATGTAGAGTTGGTATCAGGCAGTTCAGGTGCAAATTCTGGCTTTGTGACCTTGGGCTGATTATTTAACCTTTCGGAGTCTAGGTTTCCATATTTGTTAGGTAGAGATTACTCTGTTCCTCGGGAATACTTTAGGGATTAGGGATAACGTTAGAGACATTGAGGGTAGTAGATAATAATATGGGCGCCAGAGCCAGGCTGCCTGGGTTTGAATCCTGGCTCTGCCACTTACTAGCTGCATGACCTTGAACACATTACCTAACTTCTCTGTCCTCAGTTTTCTTTTTTTTCTTTTTTAATGTATTTCATTGATTTTTTTTGCAGAGAGGAAGGGAGAGGGATAGAGAGTTAGAAACATCGATGAGAGAGAAACATCGATCAGTCGCCTCCTGCACACCCCCTGCTGGGAATGTGCCTGCAACCAAGGTACATGCCCTTGACCAGAATCGAACCTGGGACCCTTCCGTCTGCAGGCAGACGCTCCATCCACTGAGCCAACCCGGTCAGGGCTGTCCTCAGTTTTCTTAACTGTAAAGAGGGAATGATAGAAGTTCGTATCTCCTAGTAGTTACTGGTTAATATTTGTAAAATACTTAGAACAGTACCTGGTACATATTACTATTTTAGTGTTTGTTAAATAAATTGTTACTGGCACCATGTAACACTAAATTAAAGGGAGCTAGTATTTGTATTTAATGTGTAATTGATTCCATGTGAAAACAAATCCTGAAATTTTTGATAGTCATATAAACCCCCACACTATGCATGGGTTTTTTGTTTTTTTATTACCAAGTCCTTAAAGCCTTATTAAATACAAATCCTCAGAGGAATAAAGAAAGTTTACCATTTATATTCTAAATTATCTCTGCTTGATGCAAATTAATTTTTTTTCCTGAGGGACCTCCAGTATAATTAGTAATGTGTAATGAGACTCATTCATCTGACCTGTGCATCACAAGTCCCTTGTCTTTAGCCAAAGGCCAATGCTTCCTTTAGGAGTTGACCCAGGGTTTCTGAGTGGCCCACTATCTCCCATTATTGCTTCTAACAATCTTACTGCTTGCTAGAAGACCTTGAGACAAGGTTTTTGTATATAAAATTCCAGTTTTGTGCCCTGGAACCAAAAAAGAGTGGGGGAGCCTGCGGCAGATTTCATTGGTAAAATATTTATTAGAAGTCTTCCATTTATTATCCTCCTGCCACTAGCATTAGGTAAAATGTAAAACAGCTTTGCCTCAGCAAGCCAATGAGACCTTATCTTTAACCTTCAAGCCTACTTAGCCCTAGCAGCACATTAAGCCTGGAATATGGAAGGGTTTGTTTCATATTGCTTTGTTTTTCCCATCTCCGCCTCCCCACTCCATTTTGGGCTAAGGAATTGATTTGCTTCTTAGTTCACTGAACTCTCTCATTGGACAAATAGCTGTCTTGCTCTGGTCAGCAAGATGGCATTCTATCTCAGCTGTGCTGATTGTATTTGTGCCCTTCGGTCAGGCAGGAAGGCAGTGACTGATGTTTGGAAGTCAACTGTACAGCTGGCCTTTTCTTGCTGGTGGGCAACAAAGTGTGCATTGACGTCAGTGTTGGCTGATGGCTATTCAGTTTGTGCAATGGGTCAGCTTCATCTCTACCACTCACCTACCTTTCATTTGTCAGCTTTCTCTTCCTAATTGTCTTCTTCACTCCTATTATAATAGTTACAAAAGAGGTGTAACTCTTCAGTGAGTCTATATATCTGAATTCTACTGGGAATTTTAGAAACCAGGATAAATTTAACCCTAAAGCCATCTGCTTCTCTGGAGGAGGATTTTTTCAAATTCTAAATTAGACATTTTAACACCCTACTGGAGTTTTGCCTTGGTTGTGTTCATTCCTAGAAATTGTTTACCTTTTCTTAGCTTGAAAGGCTGGTGTTCAATGTTTTGTTTGCTTTTTTCCTTTTCTAAAAAATGACTTAAATAGTTTACCTAATGACGACTTCTACTTGGTCTTTCTGTCATTTAAGTAAAAATCCTGAAAGTACTTAGTTATAATCATTTTGCAACAATAAACGGTCAGAGCTGTTTAGCATCGTCTATATTTTTTCCACAACTTCTGTTTTATCTCTATTTTCTGGCTCCTCAAAGAGTGGTCTAGGAGCCAGCATAAGCATCACTTTGGAGCTTGTTAGAAAGGCAGAATTTCAAGCCTATCCTTAGACCTACTGAATCAGAATCTGCATTTTAGCAGGTTCCCCAGATGGTTTGTATGCATGCTAATGTTTGATTTACTTCACTCCAACAGACACCACAGAATTCTCTGATGTGCTTGGTCCCCATCAGACAGTAAGCATCAGGATCAGATTATACACTCTGTACTAATTGGGTTTTGTTATCAGGAAGATTCAGGTCAATCAGTCACTTTCAAAATATAAAACAGATAATAATATCAGTTCTAGTACTGTTTTCAAATATATTCATGGTCTGTTACTCGTTAGTTAGATAAGAGGTAACTAGAGGATTCAGCTTTTGAGGCCAAGTTAATTTCCATGAGAGCCAGTCAACAGTAATTTACCTTTTCTGTGGTTTTTAGGCCACACAGAAATCAGGTAAGAGAATCCTATCTTATAAAAGAGTAATATGCCAATTGACCGTACCTCTGCTACACCCAAAAGCCACGCCCATCAGCCAATCAGGAGCGAATATGCAAATAAACCCAACCAAGATGGCTGCGGCCACAAAGAGCAGGAGGGAGGCTTGGGTTTCCCTGGCAATGGAGGAAGCCAAGCTTTCCGCCTGCCCTTGCCGGCCCAGGCCTCCACTCCAGGCTACAAAGTTTCAATTATAGAAGATAAATAAATCCCAACAGAAATGGTGGCAGCCATGGAGCTGGAGAGAGTAGGAGGCTAGGGTTGCCCCCAGCAATGGAGGAAGCCAAGCTTCTGCAGCCCTGGCCTGCTTTGGCCTCTGCTTAAGGCTCCAAAGTTTCAATTATAGAAGATAAATAAATCCCAACAGAAATGGCTGCTGCCACGGAGCAAGCCAAAGGCTTGGCTCCACTCAAGACTACGAAGTTTCAATTGTAGAAGATAAATAAATCCCAAATACCAGGGCCTCCTCTTGGGTCGCCACGGGGTGTGGCCAGCCTGCAAACCACCACAGGCCCCTCACCCAGGCCGCCCCACGCCCCAAGGGAACCCCCACCCTGATACAGGACACCCTTCAGGACAAACCAGCTGGCCCCCACCCGTGCACCAGGCCTCTATCCTATCTAATAAAAGAGTAATATGCAGATTGACCATCACTCCAACACACAAGATGGCTGCCCCCATGTGGTCAAAAATCCTGCCCCCATGTGGACACAAGATGGCCACCACAAGATGGCCAGCAGGGGAGGGCAGTTGGGAGGGACCAGGCCTGCAAGGGAGGGCAGTTGGGGGTGATCAAGCCTGCAGGGGAGGGCAGTTAGGGGTGACCAGGCTGGCAGAGGAGGGAAGTTGGGGGTGACCGGGCCTGCAAAGAAGGGTAGTTGGGGAGGACCCAGGCCTGCAGGGGAGAGCAGTTGGGGGGGTACCAGGCCTGCAGGGGAAGGCAGTTAGGGGTGACCAGGCCTGCAGGGGAGGGCAGTTAGGGGCAATCAGGCTGGCAGGGGAGCAGTTAGGCATCAATCAGGCTGGCAGGGGAGTGGTTAGGGCATGATCAGGCTGGCAGGCAGAAGTGGTTAGGGGCAATCAGGAAGGCAGGCAGGCGAGCAGTTGGGAGCCAGCAGTCCTGTATTGTGAGAGGGATGTCCGACTGCCCGTTTAGGCCCCATCCCGGTGGGATCGGGCCTAAACGAGCAGCCAGACATCCCTCAAGGGGTCCCAGATTGGAGAGGGTACAGGCTGGGCTGAGGGACACCCCCCCCCCCTGCACGAATTTCGTGCACCGGGCCTCTAGTATGCTAATGTAAGGAAATCTCAAAATTATTGTTAGAGTAAAACCTTGGAGTACATGCCTTAGGGTCATAGGGACAGGAGCATGTATCATCTTCATGTGAAAAGGACAAGATAGGTCTGTTGACACCTCATGCAGTCTTAAAATGAAGACAGAGTCCTAAAACGAATGTTGATATAGATTTCTAACATTTACTTTGTGTACATCTTAATTATTCCCATTCGCTATTAGGATGCTGTTAACATAGCATTCAATGTTGTAGAGAAAAGAAAGCCCTCACTTGTCAAGGTCTTCTGGCAGAAGGATAAATTAGGAAATCTCTCTGTCTGATGTGAAATTGGATTAAATTTCTCTGACTCAAGGTATTCTTGGAACATCTGTGATATAGTGAAAAAGGACCCCTGGCTTGGAGTTCAAAGGAACTGTAGATACTTGAGCAAGTCAATTAACCACTTTGAGCTTCAGTTCCCTCCTTTGTAACGAAAGGACGATTATACTTCATAGCACCTCACAGGGCTGTCATCATGATTAGGTGAGATAATAAATGCAGAAATATCAAGTGTGTAATGCTTAACCCAAAGTAGGCATGACATAAATGTTTTTGAATTTTATTAGTCTATGTTGAAGGACTAGTTGTCATTTTGTTTTTAATGCTTATTATGATCTTATATTGAACTTTCTTAAAATTGAGAAGCTTAAGAGTTTTTTTAGGAAGATGTGTCTTTTCCCGGCTATGTTCAAGAAATGTTGAAAATCATGGTTGATCTGAAAAATTCAAGGTATGTTATGAGGGAGAGTGCAAACAATTACTCTTACCCAAATGAAAAATTTCTTTAGAGAAAAGAAGCTTCTTTATATCACGAAAGCCAACCCAACATGGGACCCCTAAGCATTCCATGACCTGCAGGTTCTTGACTTTGTGCAAGAAAGAATTCAAGATCATAGTTGGAGTGAAAGGGAAAGCAAGTTTTATTTAGGTTAAGGGAAAGAGGCCAGGATGTGGGTTCCTGAAGTCAGGGTCGGGGGTAAGCCCGAAAGGAGCTGCCACTGCCTATAAGCCTCACAGGCGCCTCTCTGAAAGAAGCCAAAGTACATGAGAGAGGCGAGCAAACTCGCCAGTGAGGGGCAAGCCGTGATCCGTACTTGGGATTTTGTGTTTCCAAGCATGGGCTGTTCCTGAACTTTGGGGAGCCAAATTCTGTCCCTGCCTTCTGGTTGGGAGGGGGGTCTTATTCCTAAAATGGTTGTTCTTGAAATGCCCTGGCATTTTTCACTCTTGGTGCCCCCTCCTATTTTTGGTGTCAATTTTCATTATAATGATGGTATAACAAGCTTAGGGGTCAGTTTCCAGTGAATTTTTCCTCCATCTTGGATTGATCTGGTGTTAGCCAGTTCTTGTTGACTTCTGCCACCACCTCAGTGATTTCCTGCCATAAACTGTCTCCCTTCGATCATGCATGGAAGTGGGGGTTCTGGTGAGAGGCCCTAGCAGCTTATTGGCTTGCAGTGTCTGTTCCTACTTTCTCATTCCACTTGTTGGGAGCTTCCCCTAACCTCTTTCTATCCTGCCTCATTTATACCTTCAAAATATTTTCAGGGTTGCTCAATCATGTATGAATAAAAATAGTATCAAAATAATTCTAGGGTGTGGGGGAGGAAAATGGCGGCGGAATAGACAGACGTGTTCCGAGCCTTGTCCCAGAGTAGAAAGAAAGAAGAGCTGAGGGTTGCACGAGGAGTGTTTGTTGGCAAGTTAAGGGACAGCTAAACTCCAGAAGAAGGTGGGGGAATGCTAGACGGGGTTCCCCTGACATGACAGCCCCCACTGCGGCTGGGTCCCCTCCCGGAGCTGCGCTGCGGGCTTGGACGCAGAATCTGCACCATCTTGAACAGGAAAGTGGAGCTTATCGGAAGCCTGAGAATCCACAACTGCAGCACCCACAGAACAGCTGCGAGCCCCAGAACACCGGTCCCCAGTTGGCGCAAACACCCGGATTCAGAGGAGCTCTACACTCCACCAGGGAAAGGTCAGATTTCACCTGGGATAAGGTGAGGTCTCTGGTCCCGGCGGGAGAGAGGAACGCGCATTTTGTGGGAGCTGGAGGACCAGGGAAGTCTGAGCCTAGAAAAATCCGTGGCTGTTGGGGCTGGCGTGATCCCTGAATGTGGAAGGGGTTCCTCAGAGCTGCTAACAGAAGGGATCTCTAAAAAGCAACCCATTTTGATCTGATGTGTAGGGACAGCCTAAGAATTTCAAGGTGTGCCGGCTGCTTAGACTTACGCACAGCCCCCGAGTTCGCACACTTGGGCTTTTTCCTCTTGAAATTCTTGCTTCTGATTACTAAGCCCAATACATAGTATCACCCAGTTGGGAACACCCTGGGAGACTACAGGGGAAAGTTGTTTTTCTGGAACCTGGGGATCTGAACGGGGAGTGACCATCGGAGAGCCAGCTCTGAGGCAGCCCATTCCCACAAACCGGTAGTGAGTGCCACAGGGAAAGAAGGCTCTAACACTGCCTAGAGAGGCCATATATAGACCCGGAAGTTATTCCAGAAACACTGCCACCCAGGGGCTGATTCACAAATTGACTCTTGTGTAATCAAAAATAAAGGAATACAAGAAATTAAGACAAACCGCCTGCTTAAAATCAGGACTGGCTTACAATACTGAAGAGTAGTGGAACGCAGGGAACTGCAGTACTGTCCGGACTGAGAAACAGGCGTGCCAAACAGAACAACAGAGGAAGTGAATGACCTTCACTACTCCACATTTTATTTTTTTTTTTCATTTTTTGCATCTTATACTCAAGAAACTAATTTTTTTTTCTTTTTCCTCACTTGATTTTACTTTTTTAATTATTACATTTTTATTTTCAATCCGTATTATTACTACTGCTATTTTATCTTTTTTTTTAAGTGTCATTTTATTTTCTCTTCATTTTACTTTGGGATTAGTGTTCTACATTCTATTTTCATCTTTCCTTTAGCATCGTTTTACTTTATCTTAACTCTACCTTTATGCCATCACACTCTTCCTAACCTTCCCCTTTTCGGTGTCCTGTTGATCTTACCCCTTTCCTGCTTTAGATTTTCCCTATTCTTTCTGTTTACCCCCTGTTAAAATTTCACCCTACTTACATATCTAATCTCCAATTCCCTGCTCCAAGTCCTTACACACCTCTCTCTTCGCTGTCTTAACTATCCAAAAAATTGTTTTTCTCTCTGTCCTTTTGTTGTTGTTTGCTTGAATGTTGATTATATCGAATTTTTATGCTTTTTTGTGAGATTGTTTTGCTTATTCTTCTTTTGTTTGTTTATTTTTTTGTTTGTTTTGTGCTTCTGTTTTCCCTTGCCTCACTCAATATTAGTTGGTGTTGTAGTTTGTATTAATCCCCAGGTATTTGTTGCTGGCATTTGCTGGGATTAGTGATTGTTCTATTGGAGTTTTATCCCCATATATATAGTTTGTTCCCCTTTCTTTCTTAGTCTCTATCTTGTCTCTCTTACTTTTTTTTTCCTTTTCCCAATTTCATTTTGACACTCCTTTTTTTTTCCCTTCCTTTCTATTTCCTCTTCTTCTTTCTCTCCTATCCCCTAATTTGCCTTTCTCTGGTGGTCACCTTTATTGGAGGTTATTAATATCGTGAATACATTTCTGTTCAGTGCCTTGTGTGTTGTACCTAGTAGTGCTGTATTTTGTGCCTTTAAATCAACACAGGAGAGAGAGAACTACATAACCAGACATCCAGAGAAGAGAGACCATGGGGAGACAAAGAAACATCCCGCATATGAAAGAAAAGCAGGCATCACCAGAAAAGGAAGTAAACAAAATGGAGGCAAGCAACCTTCCAGAGAAAGAATTCAGAGAAATGGTCATAAGGTGGCTGAAAAGAATGGAAGACAAATTCGACAATATGAGCAAGAACCAAGAGGAAATGAAGAAGAACCAAGAGGAAATGAAAAATGACATCGCTGCTGTAAAGAACTCAATAGAAAGCATCAAGAGTAGACTAGAAGAAGCAGAGGACCGCATCAGTGAGCTAGAAGACAAGATGGGAAAAAATACCCAAGTAGAGCAACTTCTAGAAAAAAAAATTAAAAGGCAGGAGGAGAGCCTAAAGGAACTTTGGGACAAAACGAAACAAAACAACATCCGCATAATAGGGGTTCCAGAAGGAAAGGAAGCTGAGCAAGGAATAGAAAACCTGTTTGAAGAAATAATGACAGAAAATTTCCCTGATATAGGGAAGAAAAAACCCACACAAATCCAAGAAGCTCACAGAGTCCCAAGCAAAATGAACCCCAAAAGACCGACGCCAAGGCACATCATAATTAAATTGGCAAACACCAACGACAAAGTAAGAATCTTAAAAGCGGCAAGAGAGAGACAGAAAGTTACATACAAAGGAACCCCCATCAGACTAGCAACTGATTTCTCAACAGAAACTCATCAGGCCAGAAGGGAATGGAATGAAATATACAAAGTCATGCAAAGGAAGGGTCTGAATCCAAGAATACTGTACCCAGCAAGGCTATCAATCAAAATTGAAGGTGAAATCAGGAGCTTCACAGACAAAAAAGGACTAAGGGAATTTATTACCACCAAACCAGCAATGCAAGAAATGCTAAAGGGTCTGCTGTAAAAAAAAAAAAAGAAAGAAAGAAATAGGAAGCGAAGAAGGAACACAGGGGTAAAGAATAAAAATGGCAACAAATAAGTACCTATCAATAATAACTTTAAATGTAAATGGATTAAATGCCCCAATCAAAAGACATAGGGTAACGGATTGGATAAGAAAACAAGACCCATATATCTGCTGTCTAGAAGAAACCCACCTCAAAAAAAAAGACGAGGGGGCGGGGGCCGGCCCGCCACTCCAGAATCTCAGCAAGCCTCAGTCTGCTCCGCACTCGGAACCGCCACCATGGCTGCCTACAAGCTGGTGTTGATCCGGCATGGCGAGAGCGCGTGGAACCTGGAGAACCGCTTCAGCAGCTGGTACGACGCGGACCTGAGCCCGGCTGGGCACGAGGAGGCGAAGCGAGGCGGGCAGGCGCTGCGAGATGCCGGCTATGAGTTTGACATCTGCTTCACCTCAGTGCAGAAGAGAGCAATTCGGACCCTCTGGACGGTGCTGGATGCCATTGACCAAATGTGGCTGCCTGTAGTGAGGACTTGGCGTCTCAATGAGCGGCACTATGGGGGTCTGACTGGGCTTAACAAAGCAGAAACTGCTGCCAAGCATGGCGAGGCCCAGGTAAAGATCTGGAGGCGCTCTTATGATATCCCACCACCACCGATGGAGCCTGACCATCCCTTCTACAGCAACATCAGTAAGGATCGCAGGTATGCAGACCTCACTGAAGATCAGCTACCCTCCTGTGAGAGTCTGAAGGACACTATTGCCAGAGCTCTGCCCTTTTGGAATGAAGAAATAGTGCCCCAGATTAAGGAGGGGAAACGGGTACTGATTGCAGCCCATGGCAACAGCCTTCGGGGCATTGTCAAACATCTGGAAGGTCTTTCTGAAGAGGCTATCATGGAGCTGAACCTGCCGACTGGTATTCCCATTGTCTATGAATTAGACAAGAACTTGAAGCCCATCAAGCCCATGCAGTTCCTGGGGGATGAAGAGACCGTGCACAAAGCCATGGAGGCTGTGGCTGCCCAGGGCAAGGCCAAGAAGTGAAGGCGAGCAGGCAGACGACTTTCCCCAGGACACCCTCCCTCCCATCCCATTCCTCTACATCTCTCCTGTGCACTTATCACACTGACCACATCTGTAGGCATCTTAGGTTGTAGCTGCAGATGGGGACTGGTGGCTCACAATTTTGTGTTAGCCATTTTGTCTCTTGCACCCACTCCCTTCATACAATCTAGTGAGAATGGCACCTGTGGGGCATGGGTCCTCAGTCTAAGCTGAGAGAGACTCTTATCTAAGAGAGTCCAGAGGTAGTAACTCTTGTTTTTTTTTTGCTAGTGTTTTGTTTATTACTAAGGACCTGCTTGAAAGTAGGGGGATAAGGAGGAGCCCTGTTAAGGTGTGACCAATGAGAGGCAAGAGAGCCTATTTATGTTCCTAGAGCTGTCCTGTGCTCTTCTGTAGTCAGGTGAACTGACTGGGGGCTGTAGTCATTCCAGTGGAAGATGAATGCCTGGTGATTCAAACATTTCCTCCTTGACCCCAGAAAAGCTGGCTCCAGAAGATTGGGATCAATCCTGAATGTTTACGTGTTGCATTTACTTTTACAAAATATATATATATATCTATAAAATACAAAACAAAAACCCTTCTGGGGTTTTTAGTGGCGGTTGAACTATTCCCACATGTGGTCATCACAAAATAAGCCATTCCTCACACCAAGGTGGGATGAGCTCCTTGACCTGTAGGAGTTATCCTACTGTTTTAGAATCCCTCCCTGGCCTTATTGTCTCATGGCAGTGAAATGTCTCTTGATCACGTCCAGGTGTGTCTTTCACTGTGCGTGCTGAATCATGTTCCAGTTGCTTGGCCCTGCCACGTGGGCCCAGTAAGCATTTTGAGCATAACTACTACATCTTTTTCAGATCAGTATAATAAAGGAGTGATGTGCAATAAAAAAATAAAAATAAAAAAAAAGACGAACACAGACTGAGGGTGAAGAGATGGAAAAAGGTTTTCCAGGCAAATGGAACTGAAAAAAAAGCTGGGGTAGCAATACTTATATCTGACAAATTAGATCTCAAAGTGAAGGACATAACAAGAGATAAGGAAGGCCACTTCATAATACTAAAGGGAGCAATCCAACAAGAACAAATAACTCTGGTAAACATATACGCACCCAATACAGGAGCACCCAAATACATAAAAAAAAAAAAAAAACAACCCTGGAGGATATCAAAGGAGAGATTGACAGCAATACAATCATAGTAGGAGACTTTAATACCCCACTATCACCATTGGACAAATCCTCTAAACAAAAAATCAGCAAAGAAACATCAATCCTAAATGACTCACTAGACCAGATGGAATTAATTGACATCTTCAGAACATTTCACCCCAAAGCCACAGAAAATACATTCTTCTCAAGTGCACATGGGTCATTTTCAAAGATAGACCATATGTTGGGACATAGGCAAAGTCTCTTCAAATTCAAGAAGATAGAAATCATATCTAGCATCTTCTCAGACCACAGTGGCATAAAACTGGAAATCAACTACAATAAAAACAATCCAAAGAAATCAAACACATGGAGACTAAGCAGCATGCTATTAAACCATGACTGGGTTACCAGAGAGATCAAAGAAGAAATAAAAAACATCATGGCAACAAATGACAATGAACACTACAAAAAACACTACAATCCAAAATCTATGGGACACAGCGAAAGCAGTCTTGAGAGGGAAGTTCATAGCTCTACAAGCCTACTGCAAAAAACAAGAAACAATGGTAATAAATTACCTAACCCAACAACTCAAAGAGTTAGAAAAAGAGCAACAAGAAAAGCCCAGTGTAAGCAGAAGGAAGGAAATAATAAAGATCAGAGTGGAGATAAACGACATAGAGACCAAAGAAACAATACAAAAGATCAACAAAACCAAGAGCTAGTTCTTTGAAAGGATAAACAAGATTGATGAACCTCTAGCCAGGCTCACCAAGAAGCAAAGAGAGAGGACCCAAATAAACAAAATCAGAAATGAAAGAGGTGAAATAACAACAGATCCCGCCGAAATACAAAGGATTGTTAAAAAATACTACAAATAACTCTATTCCAACAAACTGGACAACCTGGAGGAAATGGACAGATTCCTAGAAAAATATAACCTTCCAAATCTCAATCAGGAAGAATCTAAACAGCTCAATATGCCAGTAACTATGAAAGAAATTGAAGCAGTCATCAAAAAGCTTCCGGCAAACAAAAGCCCGGGACCAGACGGCTTCACAGGAGAGTTTTACCAAACATTCAAGGAAGAACTAAAACCTATCCTCCTCAGACTATTCCAAAAAATTCAAGAGGAAGGAACATTTCCAAACTCCTTCTATGAAGCCAGCATCACCCTAATACCAAAACCAGATAAAGACAACACAATGAAGGAGAATTACAGGCCAATATCCCTCATGAACGTAGTTGCCAAAATCCTCAACAAAATTCTAGCAAATCCCAGGAATGCAAGGATAGTACAATATCCGCAAATCAATAAATGTGATACATCACATAAACAAATTGAGAGATAAAAATCACATAGTCATATCAATTGATGCAGAAAAATCATTTGACAAAGTCCAACACCCTTTCTTGATAAAAACTCTCAACAAGGTGGGAATAGAAGGATCATACCTCAACATAATAAAAGCTATATATGATAAACCCACAGCTAACATCATACTCAATGGGCAAAAACTAAAACCATTTCCCCTAAGAACAGGAACAAGACAGGGATGCCCACTCTCACCACTCCTGTTCAACATAGTACTGAAAGTATTAGCCATTGCAATTAGACAAGAAGAAGAAATAAAAGGCATCCAAATTGGAAAAGAAGAAGTAAAGCTGTCCTTATTTGCAGATGACATGATATTGTACATAAAAAACCCGAAAGACTCCATCAAAAAACTAACAGACTTAAAAAATGAATTCGGCAATGTAGCAGGATACAAAATTAATGCCAATAAATCTATGGCATTTCTATACACCAATAGTGAACTTACAGAAAGAGAGACTAAAAAAGCAATCCCATTTACCATCGCACCAAAAAAATTAAGATAATTAGGAATAAACCTAACCAAGGAGGTAAAAGACCTATACATGGAAAACTATAGGACACTGAAAAAAGAGATAGAGGAAGATGTAAACAGATGGGAGGACATACCATGTTCATGGATTGGTAGAATCAACATCAGTAAAACGTCCATACTACCCAAAGCAATCTATAGATTCAATGCACTCCCCATTAAAATACCAACGGCATATTTCACAAACCTAGAAAGAACTCTCCAAAAATTCATCTGGAATAAAAAAAAGACCCTGAATAGCCACAGCAATCCTGAGAAAGAAGAAGTAGAAGGGATCTCAATACCAGATTTCAAGCTGTATTACAAAGCCACTGTCCTCAAAACAGCCTGGTACTGGCACAAGAACAGACATATAGATCAATGGAATAGAATAGAGAATCCAGATATCGACCAAACCACTATGCGCTATTAATATTTGACAAAGGAGGCATGAACATACAATAGAGTCAAGACAGTCTCTTCAATAAATGGTGTTGGGAAAATTGGACAGATACATGCAAAAAAATGAAACTAGATCACCAACTTACACCATACACAAAAATAAACTCAAAATGGATACAGGACTTAAATATAAGACGGGAAACCATAAAAATACTAGAGGAATCCACAGGCAGCAAAATCTCAGACATATGCCAAAAGAACTTCTTCACTGATACTGCCCCTAGGGCAACGGAAGCCAAAGAGAAAATAAACAAATGGGACTACATCAAAATAAAAAGCTTTTGCACAGCAAAAGAAACCATCAACAAAACAACAAGAAATCCCACTGTATGGGAGAACGTATTTGCAAATGTTATCACTGATAAAGGTTTAATCTCCAACATCTACAGGCAGCTTATACAACTTAATAAAAGGAAGATAAATGATCCAATAAAAAAATGGGCAACGGACCTAAGTAGAATCTTTTCAAAAGAAGACAGAAGGAAGGCCAAGGGACACATGAAAACATGCTCAAAGTCACTAATTAGCCGAAACCGGTTTGGCTCAGTGGATAGAGCGTCGGCCTGTGGACTGAAGGGTCCCAGGTTCGATTCCGGTCAGGGGCACGTACCTTGGTTGTGGGCACATCCCCTGTAGGAGGTGTGCAGGAGGCAGCTGATCGATGTTTCTCTCTCATCGATGTTTCTGGCTCTCCCTCTCCTCTCTCTTCCTCTCTGTAAAAAATTAATAAAATATATTTTAAAAAAAAAAGTCACTAATTATCCGAGAGATGCAAATCAAAACGACAATGCGATACCATCTCACACCTGTCAGAATGGCTATCATCAACAAATCAACAAACGACAAGTGTTGGCGAGGATGTGGAGAAAATGGAACCCTCGTGCACTGCTGGTGGGAATGCAGACTGGTGCAGCCACTGTGGAGAACAGTATGCAGTTTCCTCAAAAAACTGAAAATGGAACTCCCATTTGACCCAGTAATCCCACTCCTAGGAATATAGCCTAAGAAACTAGAAACACCAATCAGAAAGGATATATGCACCCCTATGTTCATAGCAGCACAATTTGCAATAGCTAAGATTTGGAAACAGCCTAGGTGCCCGTCAGCAGATGACTGGATCAGAAAACTATGGTACATCTACACAATGGAATACTATGCTGCCATAAAAAAGAAGGAATTATTACCATTTGTAGGCACCTGGATGGAATTAGAGAACATTATGCTAGGTGAAATAAGCCAGTCAATGAAAGAAAAATACCACATGATCTCACTCATTTGGGGATAATGAAAAACATTATAAACTGATGAACAAAAAGACAGATACAGAGGCAGTAAAGCATCAAACAGACTGTCACATTACAGTGGTAAGGTTAGGGAGAGGTGGGGGAAATAAGAGATCAACTGAAGGACTTATATGCATGCATATAAGAGTAACCAACAGATGCAAAACATTGGGGGGTGAGGGCATGTATGGGAGTGGGGTGGGGGGGGCGGCAATGGTAAGATATGTACACATATAATACCTTAATAAAAAAATTAAAAAAATAATAATTCTAGGCTGAACCCTAGATCAGTGTGAGAAGTATCAGTATGAAATGAAGGGTTTTAAGAAAACATATATACATATAGATAGGTACAAAAATAAATACAAGTGTGTATGTATACATGAATTAGCACTCATACATATACTTCCTAACTGTCTGCTGACAGGGCTTAGAAGCAGTGACATCTTAGTTGTAATGAGCACATCTAGGTCCTAGTCTTGGTTTCTAAATATAATTCCTCTGTAAAAGGGACCAGGTCCCCTCTGGAAAAGTGCTTGATTTCAAGGCTGGGGTAGGGAAAATATAAGATGAGCCTGGAACATCTTCTGATGCCAAAAAATAAGGAAATACTTAAAATGAAATTTTTTAAAGACGTGACATGTTGAAAGGATATAGGAGCCAACCTGAATTAGCTCCTAATGGCCAAAGCATCAAAATAAATAACAGTATAACAATAGTATTGAATTACAACCCAAACAATAAAATAAATACTCATGACAAAGTGAATTCAACATTATATGGCATACAATTTATGACAGGGAACAGTACACAGAATGCCTGAGAGACATAGCAGCCATCGTGTTAGGTATTTACAGATCAGAGCATCGCCCAAGAAATTAAACTAGAAGGATATTTCCTTTCTAGCAGGCAGGCTGGATCTGGGTCTAGCATAAAGAGGAATAATGCTCAAGTGATTGTTTTCTTAATGCTTTCCAAAAATCAGATGAAAATGTATTGTCTTTTATTATCCTCTGTTGTAGTTAGAATCTCTTCTGTGTTTGCACAGTGGTTGATCCATGTATGCACTCAAATGTTTAATGAAAGAATGCAGTGAATTTGGTTGGTAGGATGACACATTAATGCATTGCATTTGAATAAATGACGATAAGAAACAAATCCTGCATAGCTGTGCCATTTTCGTATTTTTTCCCTCTTGCTCATCCTTCATTTTTCTGTGTGCTTCTAGGCAGAAAGCTGCAGACTGACTGAAGCAAGTCATCCAGATTCCTGTGAAGAAATAAAAGGGCTTTTATTTTTAAGTGCCTTTCTATTGCCACTTCTTAAACCTGACCATTATTAACTTGCTCAAAAATAGCTACAAATCACTGTGCCAGGAAGGACACAAAGGTAGTAGTTAACAGTGAGGGCTTTGTTTCCATTTTAGTTCTACAACTGAGTATAAACTCTACCAAGGTCCTTAACTTTCTACCCTCACTTTCTCTTAATGACCCTATAAAGATACCTAATAGGGTTATTAAGAAGAAATCATCTTCAGAGAGCCTAGAGAAGTTTCTGACACATAGTAAGTACTTCCAAGAGAGATGACAGTATATTCATCAGCAAACCTTCACTGAATGGCTGCTCTCTACAGAGAGCATGTGCTAAGTGCTGGGAGTTCAGACATATATTATTCCCCTCTCTACTCTCAAGGAGTTTGGTCTGATGGAGAAGGCGGATAAGTAAACAAGAAGAGGAAGAGTTACTATTCTTCTATTCTTTTGAGTAACTCATGCATTATATATTATCTATTAGTAGTGACATAATATACAATAAGTTGCTCACAGAGACTTTATGAAGTGTAGGTATTATCCCCATTTTGCAAATGATAAATCAAGGCTCTGTTCGAGAAGTTAAGTAATTTATCCAAGATCACACAGCTTGTGTATTTTCTCAGGATCGTTTTCTCTGAAAGGGGTAGTTGATGATGATGCTCCATAGAAGGAGAAGGGAGCTCGTTTCACATATGCTCCAAGCATTTTATATTCTTAATCTAGCTTAATCCTCACAGCATCCTATCTTGGCAGGTGTGTTATCCTCACATTTATAGATACAGGATTTGATTCCATATCTGCCTGACTCTACAGTTTTCCTTCACTGGTATATCAGATGATTGATTACAAATAAAATGTGTATAAGCACTTTGACAAGCTCATAGAAAACATCTGCATATATGCAATTAATAATAGCCTTCATGAACCTCATTGTCTTTTGGTGTTTTATTGTTTCTATAGGCTCAAGTTCCAATTTTCTTTAGTTACTTACAGGAAATAGAAGTACACATCTGCTTGGTACCACTCTTTACAAGTTAACAAGACACTTTCTGTGTCCTAGACATGTAAAGCCAAGGTTGAGACTGGAATGCCACAAGCACGTGATGCTTTCCTTGCTCTCGCCTGTTCTTGCCTATGAAATGTACAGTGAGCAAGCTCAGGCAATAAAGAGGCCAGGCTACTTTCCTGACCAGCCTCTGCCCAGTCAACCCTGAATTCATTCCACCAGGGTCCAAGGAAGTTCAGAATGAAGGAGTTCTAGAATGTCTTTTTTGAGACGTTAAAACTTTACAATGCTGTTTGGAGTGTGTCCTCAACTTATGTGTGCTAAAACTCATCCTGTGATTATGGTTTGAAGCACAGCAATTATCGGACCTATTTCAGGATCTTCTAACACTCATCCAGAGCTCCGTGTGCTTTTCCTGTGTGCGTGAAATTAATATTTTCCTCTTTAAATGTTATTTGAACATGTAGTTCTTGACTCATTTGAGAATATAGGTTTTCTAGAAAATTACAAGTGTATCAATGTGGGCATATGTTGTAAGGTGCATCATTTGTCTTAGAGGTGGGATTGAGAAAATAAGACCTTTCTCACAGTCTTTTCGGAAAACAGAGTATAGGACTGAACCTGAGAAGGGAGAAGTTCTCATTGTCTCGTACTCCTGGGTGCCAAGGACAGACCACAGTGTTGCTCTACCAGGTGTAGACTGCACCTGAGGCTCTTCCCCCGATGCACCCTTTTCTCTTCTGAACCCTTAAGCTCCACTATACTTTTCCTACCTTTCTTGTGTATTTTCTCAGGACCTTTTTCTCTGAAAGGTGATAGTTGATAATGATGCTCCACAGAAGGAGAAGGGAGCTCGTTTCACATATGCTCCAGTCATTTTATATTCTTAATCTAGCTTAATCCTCACAGCATCCTATCTTGGCAGGTGGGTTATGCCGACATCTATAGATACAGAAACTACGGTTCAGGGAAGTTAAATTACTTTCCTAGAGGACTTGAAACTAGAAAGTGCCAAAATGGGAGGCCAGCTCTAGTTCTCCCTAACTTCCTAGTTTGTACTCTGCCATGAAGCTGTAATGTTGGAGATTGTGAATGTTGTTACAGTTACTGCTGCTTGCCACCAGCTTTACATCAACTAGCTGAGAGAACGCTTCCACATAATGTACAAACTCAAGGTGTGAAGATCGTGAGTTTATATTGTCATTGGATTCCCACAACAACCTGCTGACTATGTATATTTATTATTTCAGCTTTACAGATGGGGAAACTGAGGCTCACAAATTCTGATCCAAAGTCACACAGCCAGTCAGTCTGTCACTGGAGACTTGATCCAGTTCCCTGGGGCCGCTCATCAGTGCTGTGCAGAGCCAGTACCTGTCACTAGGGCAGTGTTCTCCAGTCAGGCTGTAACAGGACAGTGGGACTATACCTGACAAAATAATAGGAATTTGTTTCTTCAGTAAGAACATGAGACTATGTGAAGGCTGAGCAAAAGGGCACAAGCTTGTGTTTATACCAAAGCTCACTGAATTCTGCTGTAATTTTCATGCATATTGAAGGCATGTGAGTATAGTATTTCCAGAGTGCATGCTGTATATCAAAGATGTAGATTCAGTATGACTAATAGGGGAAGGCCATTAACTGTTTTGAAGTATAATGCCACTGCATTCCATAAATGAGTAAGTACTGGTGATAGGTGGCCTGTGACTGGGCCATGTAGCCATCACGTGTTAATGAGCTATTCAGGTAGGTATCTGTCTATATCAGGATGCATGGGCCAGCACTTAGAGAGTTGTTACTTAGGAAACACTGTACTCAGTTGCCTTAAAAGGTTATATATTTTGCTGCCCTGTGATAATGACTGTAGGAATAGCCAGTCACTTGGAGTATCTTAGAGTTTTACTCGTTTGGTTCCTTTCTTACAGACCATATAAGATAGCTAACTCTTAAATCATGGAGTAATTAAAATTCTGAGATTATCAAATTCAGTTTGGTTGTCCACAATGGATGTTCTTTCAGCCTTAAAAATACAGCATTATAGTATTTTTTCTAATCTCTTATTATCTTTGAGAAGAAAACTTGATTCATTTATACATTCACTCAAGAAATATTTTTTGAATGCTGAATATTTGCTAGTCTGTGCTAAATGCTAGGGAAATGGGATAGATGTCATCCCATTCCCCACAAAGTAAATAGCAGTGATAATGTTAATATAGCTTATAAAATTTGTTACAGAGAAATTCAGTATAGTTTGAGACCACAGATGAAAGTAACATTTATTTCTATTCCAACAGATTTCGGTTTTGGAAATTTCTTTAAAAGTGGTGAACTGCTGGCAACTTGGTGTGGCAGCCCCCCTTATGCAGCCCCAGAAGTCTTTGAAGGGCAGCAGTATGAAGGACCACAGCTGGATATTTGGGTATTTCTTTGCTTTGCTGTGTTTTGTTAAATGCATCTATAAGGATAATACTTGGTACTTTGGCCCATCTTTAAAGCTCTTGTATCTAACACATAGGCAGTAGTTCATACTTTCCCTACCCATTGGACTATAATTAGTTGAGCATCTTGAATTGGATTCTAGGAAAGAATTTCTAAGGACAGATGTTCTCATTCTAACATCAGCAGTAATTTAAAGTTAAGTAGTAATCAAATGATTAATGTATTTTGATATTTATTATAGGATACTTTATTGTAATAATTAGCGTTTCAGATTTTTTTCAAATTCAAGAAAATAGTACATTCAAACAAATTTTTTTAGTCCATAGGACATTAAGGGATATTTGGGGAAACAAAGAGTGTTTGAAGTTCTTGATATAAAAATGACCCCATTGTTTTCTTCCCCTAGAGCATGGGAGTTGTTCTTTATGTCCTTGTCTGTGGAGCTCTGCCTTTTGATGGTCCCACTCTTCCTATTTTGAGGCAAAGGGTTTTGGAAGGAAGATTCCGGATTCCGTATTTCATGTCAGAAGGTAACAACCTGTTCATTTTACTAATTGGGCACTACAGATTCTGCGCTCCTAATGAAACCTGTAGGCAAAGCCTCCCTTTTACGAAGAGTTTGGGTGCTAAATAAAGTGACTGAGTTACTTTAAAACCCATAGAAATAAGCAGCCCCCTCCGTGTAGGTGAGAAAAGTTCCAGCCTTCCTAACTGAAAACAGAAAGTTCCCCTGATTAAGAACACAAGTCTCCCATTTACTCTCGGTCTATAAATGTCCTAGGTTTATTTTAGCCTTAGAGAAGTTCTTTGTAGATACAGATTCACAACCATTTTACTCTAAGTTTGAAATGGATTTTCTCATATCTTTTGGCAGGAAGTTGCAAAATTAAAACGTTTAAATTAAATTTGAAAACCAACTGGCAAAACTATTGAATTAAGATGAAATGCTGTAATCCCAATCAGTTTTATATTGGATTGTAACATAGGCAGCAGTTAGGTTTACTCTTTAGATTAGTTTTTGGTTATCACCCTTAATGCTTTTGTTCCTAGAAACAGTAGAAATAATGCTTCAATAGTTAAGAGTGTAGACTTTAGAGCCAGACTGCCTGGTTTCAATACTGAGTTCACTCATATCTCCTCTCTGTGCTTCCATTTCCTCACTTTATAAAATGGAAAAAAACATAATTCCTAAGAGAGCTGTTGTGAGGATTAATTAAATTAATCTGTATAAAGCACTTAGCAGAATGCCTGGCACCTACCAAGTGATCTAAGCTTATGTGGCGTGGTAAAGAGCATGATGTCAGCTCAGGAAATAAGCTGGTGCCCAGACGGGCAGCAGTGCAGTTTTCTTAGTGGAATCAGGAGTAAGTAATGTTTCACGTACATTTGTCTCAGTTGCACTGATGAGGAGAAAGCAGCAGTCCACTGGCTAGCTCTTGCCTCACAGAGCCTTAGACATAACTGAGGATCATTTATTATTTGCTTATTTTAGGAAGAAGGCTAGTTTTGTCCTTTAGTGGAAATCTAAGTCTGTGTCTAGGTATTTTCAGTTGATAAATCAGTTCATTTAGCACAAAATTGGATAGGCCTACAGCCTCCTGTTTTTCTTAAGTATTCATTCACAGTGATGGTTAATTTTGTGTGTCAATATTCACCCTGAGTACTTGACAAATATAAGTAACCTTTGTATTTATTTATTCATTTGACCTTCTGCTTTCCAGTAGGCGCTGTGGAGGACACAAAGATTACTGCCATTGTACAAAGTCACATCAATAAAGCAAACACCCTGAAGTGCAAGGCGATTGACGTGACTTTTGTACCATTGTGTTTTCCATAGATTGTGAGCACCTTATTCGAAGGATGTTGGTCCTAGACCCGTCCAAAAGGCTAACCATAGCTCAAATCAAGGAGCATAAATGGATGCTCATAGAAGTTCCTGTACAGAGACCTGTTCTCTATCCACAAGGCCAAGAAAATGAGCCATCCATTGGGGAGTTTAATGAACAGGTTCTGCGACTGATGCACAGCCTTGGAATAGATCAGCAGAAAACCATTGAGGTAAAGTGATCAGAAATTTGACTGAAAAAATTTTAGGATTTTGTTGTACTCAGTAACTTGAAATTTCATGCTCATACCTATCAGCCTAGTCGTTTAGCATGGCCATCCCCAGCACCTAAACATACTATTCAATATTCCCTGAAGATTAACCAGGCTTTTTTTTTTTTTTTTTTTTTTTTGCTTTTACTCAACATATAAATCCCTGCCTTTGCCCCATCTGCCAAAAAACTCAAGAGGAATGGTTTATATAGGACTGAGAAAAAGACAAAGACAGCTTAACAAATACAAAGTACCAAGTTTCTTCTAAGATGAACCATAAAGTAGCTTCACATAGGTAATAAACTAGTTTATATGGAACATAAATGTGCAGCTATGGAACAAGGCTGAGGAGAAAACAAGAATGGTAGGCATCAGATTTAGGAAAGCCAACTGGATTTAGCTTGTGAACTGGAGAAACTGAGAAGACAAAAACAGGTAGATTCCTGATATGGAAGTACAAGAAGGTTTTAACCTAGAAAATTTCTCGTCACTTTTATTTATTTCTTTCCTTAATAGCATTTTCATAGGACATACATATTCTTAATACCTACACAATAGTAAAACAAACAAACAGAAAACAGTACTTTTGAGGAGGGACCATAACAAGAAAGAATATTAAATGTTCCCTTGTGAATATTAAGTGCTCTGAACTGTACTGCCTTTTCCTTCAGGGTAGCCATAAGTGAAACCAGACTGGCTTTCCTGCTTTGCTCATCACACACTCTGATGAAAGCACAGTTCCACTGGTCTGGGATTTTTGCTGAGTGCTCTGCCTCTGAGGTGTACTGCACAGCACCCAGGCAGACTGTCAGGTGGAATTAGAAGTGAAAGGAACAGTTGTTTCTCTGTTTCATTAGTACCCTGGAAATCTGGCAGACAAGGAATGTGAAAAATTGGGAAGCAACTTTATATTCAAGGTTTCAAGAGGGCTGGACTGCAAAAGCAAGAGGAAAAAATTATTAGGAACGGAGACACCGAGTCTCTCAATCTAGCTTCCAAATGTCATTCTCCAGCCTAAAATCATCACCAGAAAGTTCCCCAAAGACTTTAATCAGTCACTTCAGAGTTTGCAGTGGTTTGTACTTGGGTAGAAGCTGTAGATCTAGAGCCTCTGGGCTCAGGTTGCTAACCGACCTTATGCCATAGTTACAGCTATGAGATGGGACCACATGACAGCATTGGGGAATGTCTGCATGAGACAGTGATGGCATTTGCTCAGAATGCAGAAAAATAAACGGATCCTGTTAATGTCAAAGGGCCTGTCATTTAATGGTATCACCCTGTATATAATTAAAACTAGAAACTTGAAATGATCTTTCATTCTAAACTCTGGAACAGCTTTTATTTTGAGGCATACTTTGTTATTCTGTTTGTAAGAAAGAAAACATTATTTCTTCCATCTTTTTTTAGACAGGTATAGATCATTGGATTGATTTTTATGGCTCTTGGCCTTCAGCACTTGTTTTCTCTTTCAGTCTTTGCAGAACAAGAGCTACAATCACTTCGCTGCCATTTATTACTTGTTGGTGGAGCGCCTGAAATCACATAGGAGCAGTTTTCCTGTGGAGCAGAGGCTCGATGCCCGCCAGAGGCGGCCCAGCACCATTGCTGAACAAACAGTTGCCAAGGTAACACCCCATTAGCCAATAGTCTTATCTGTGCATGTGCCTGTTCACATGGTTGACACATTGTTCATCTTGTATTACAAAGGGTTAGGATTTCATCCTCTGTGCTCTGTTTTTCTGTAAAGTTTCTGCCTGTCATTCACTAGATTCTCAAATGTTTTAGCACCTTTTTTTTTTTCCAATTACAGTTGACATACATATTATATTAGTTTCAGGTGTACAACCCATGATTAAGCATTTATATAATTTAGGAAATGATCACCCCAATAAATCTAGTATCCATCTGACACCATACAAAGTTATTATAATATTGACTATATCCTATGCTGTACTTCACATACCTATGAGTATTATATAACTACAATTTGTACTTCCAATTCCCTTCACCTTTTTTTCACCCAGCCTCCCAACGCCCTTTCCATCTGGCAACCATCCAGATGTTCTCTATCTGTGAGTCTGTTTCTAATCTGCTTGTTTGTTTGTTTCGTTTTTTTTTTAGATTCCACATACAAGTGAAATCATATGGCATTTGTCTTTCTCTGTCTGACATAATACCCTCTAGGTTCATGCATGGTGTTGCAGATGGCAAGGTTTTATTCTTTTTGTTTGCAGCTTACATTTAATATTATTTTGTATTAGTTTCAGATATACAGCATAATGCAGTGGTTCTCAACCTTTCTAATGCCACGACCCTTTAATACAGTTCCTCATGTTGTGGTGACCCCCAACCATAAAATTATTTTCGTTGCTACTTCATAACTGTAATTTTGCTACTGTTATGAATCGTAATGTACATACCTGTGTTTTCCGATGGTCTTAGGCTCTACAGCAGCGGTTCTCAACCTGTGGGTCGCAGGTTGAGAACCGCTAGCAGGTCGCCTAAGACCATCGGAAAACACAGATATTTACATTACGATTCATAACAGTAGCAAAATTACAGTTATGAGGTAGCAACGAAAGTAATTTTATGGTTGGGGGTCACCACAACATGAGGAACTGTATTAAAGGGTTGCGGCATTAGAAAGGTTGAGAACCACTGCTCTATACTGTTCCAGTGATCTGTATGTCTGTTATTATGACACTACTATGCTGTTTTGATTACCATTGCCTTTTAGTATAGCATGATAATTTCAACTTTGTTCTTCTTTCTTAAGATTGCTGTGGCTATTCGGGGCCTTTTATGGTTCCATATAAATTTTTGGAATATTTGTTCTAGTTCTGTGAAATACACCATTGGTATCTTGTTAGGAATTGTATTGAATCTATAGATTGCTTTGGGTAGTATGGACATTTTAATGATGTTAAGTCTTCCATGAGTACGGTATATGCTTCCATTTATACTTCTTCAGTATCTTATAATTTTCCAAGTACAGGTCTTTTACTTCCTTAGTTAAATTTATTCCTAGATTTTTTTTTTTGATGCATTTGTAAATGGGATTTTTTTCTTAGTTTCCCTTAAGGATAATTCATTATTGATATATAAAAATGCAACTGATTTCTGAATATTTATTTTGTATCCTGCTACTTTACTGAATTCATGTATTAGTTCTAGTTGGGGGTTTTTTTGGTGGACTCTTTAGGGGTCTATATATATAGTGTCTTGTTATCAGCAAATAATGATAGTTTTAGTTCTTACTTTACAATTGTGAATGCTTTTTATTTTATTCTTTTCGTGTGATTGTTGTGGATAGGACTTCCAGTACTATTTTGTTGTTTTTGGTTTGTTTTTAATATTTTTATTGATTTTAGAGAGGAAGGGAGAGAGAGATAGAAACATCAATGATGAGAGAGAATCATGGATCGACTACTTCCTGCACGCCCCCTGCTGGGGATCGAGCCCGTAACCCAGGCATGTGCCCTTGACCGGAATCAAACCTGGGACCCTTCAGTCCGTAGGAGCTCTATCCTCTGAGCCAAACCAGCTAGGGCCCAGTACTATTTTTGAATAGGAGTGTTGAAAGTAGACATCCCTGTCTTAGAGGAAACACCTTTTTTTTTTAATCCTCACCTGAGGATATTTTTCCATTGATTTTTAGGGAGAGTGGAAGAGATAAGGAAAGACAGAAACATTGATGTGAGAGAAACACATCGATTGGTTGCCTCCGACCAGGGCCAGGGCCTAAGGATCTTGCAACCAAGGTACATGCCTTTGACCAGGATCGAACTTGGGACCTTTTGGTCCACAGGCCGACGTTCTATCCACTGAGCCAAACAGGCTAGGACAAGGAAACATTTTTAGTTTTTCCAGGTTGAGTATGATGTTAGCTGTGGGCTTGTTACATGTGACCTTTATTGTGTTGGGGTATGTTCCCTCTATTCCCACTTTGCTGAGAGTTTTTATCATAAATGGATGCTGGCCCAGCCGGTAAGATTCAATGGCCGAGTGTAGACCTATGAACCAAGAGGTCATGGTTTGATTCGTGGTCATGGTACATGCCCAGGTTTTGGGCTTAATCCCCAGTAGGGGCTGCAGGAAACGGCCAATCAGTGATTCTCTCTCATTGATGTTTCTCTCTCTTCCTCACCCTTCCTCTCTGAAATCAATAAAAATATATTAAAAAAATAACAATGGATACTGGATTTTTGTCAGATGCTTCTTCTGCATCTATTGATATGATCATATGATTTTTATCCTTCATTTTGTTAATGTGGTATATCACGTTAATTGATTTGCAGGTACTGTACCAGCCTTGCATTTCAGAAATACATCAGCTGGATCATGGTGTATGATCTTTGTAAAGTATTGCTGAATTCAGTTTGCTAATATTTTGTTGAGGATTTTTGCATCTATGTTCATCAGCAATATTGGCCTCTAATTTTCTTTCTTTGTAGTGTCTTTATCTGAATAAGGGTAATGCCAGCCTTCTAAAATGAGCTTGGGAGTCTTCCCTCCTTTTGAATTTTTTAGAATATTTTGAGAAAGACAGGTGTTAGTTTTTTTTAGTGTTTGGTAAAATTCATCTGTGAAGCCATCCAGTCTGGGACTTTGTTTGTTGGGACTTTTTCATTACTGCTTTAATTTTGTTGGTTGTAAATGGCTTGTTTAGATTTTCTCTTTCTTCTTGATTCAGTTTTGGAAAATTGTATGTTTCTAGGAATCTATCCATTTCTCCCAGATTACCCACTGTGTTCGCATCTAGTTGTTCATAATATCTTCTTATATTCTTTTGTATTTCTGTGGTATCAGTTGTTACTTCTCCTCTTTCATTTCTGATTTTATTTCGGTCTTCTCTTTTTTTCTTGATGGTTAAAAGTCTGTCAGTCTGCCCTGGCTAGTTTGACAGTGGATAGAACATCGGGCTGGGGACTGAAGGGTCCCAGATTCGATTTCGGTCAAGGGCACATACTTGGGTTGCGGGCTTGGTCCCCAGTGGGGGTCGTGCAGGAGGCAGCCCACCAATGATTCTCTCTCATCATTGATGTTTCTCTCTCTCTCTCTTTCTCTCTCTCTCTCTCTCTCTCTCTCCCCGCTCTCTCGCTGAAATCAATAAAAAATATATTTTTTTAAAAGTGTGTCAATCTTGTTTATCTTCTCAGAGAACTAGCTCTTAATTTCATTGATCTTTTGTATTGTTTTTTTAGATTCTCATTTATTTCTGCTCCAATCTTTGTTGTTCTTTTTTTAGTTCCTTTAGGTGTAAATTTAGAATGTTTATTTGAAATTTTTCTTGTTTCTTGAGGTAGGCCTGTATTGCTGTCAATTTGTCCCATAGATTTTGGATTGCTTTGTTTCTGTTTTCATTTGTCTCAAGGTATCTTTTGATTTCTTCCTTGATTTCATTGTTAACAAATTCATTGTTTAGTAATTTTATTTAGCCTCCATGTGTTTTTCAGTTTTCCTTTGATTGCTTTCAAGTTTCATAGCATTATGTTCAGAGAATATGCTTCATATGATTTTAATCTTCTTAAATTTATTGAGACTTGTTTTGTGTCCTAACATTTGGTCAGTCCTGGAAAATGTTCCATGTGCACTTGAAAAGAATGTATATTCTGCTGCTTGGGGTGAAATGCTCTGAAAATATCCTTTAAATCCATCTGAGCTAGTGTGTCATTTAAGGCCACTATATCTTTGTTGATTTTCCATCTGGAAGATCTATCCATTGATGTCAATGGGGTGTTAAAATCCCATGCTGTGACTGTATTGATATCCATCTCTCCCATTATGTCCAACAAGATTTGCTTTATATATTTAGGTGCTCCTATATTGGGTACATAAATGTTTACCAGGGTTATAATCCTCTTGTTGGATTGATTTCTTTATTACTATATAACTAGAGGCCCAGTGCATGAAATTTGTGCATGGGGGAGGGGGGTGTCCCTCAGCCCAGCCTGCACCCTCTCCAATCTGGGACCCTTCGAGGGATGTCTGACTGCCTGTTTAGGCCCGATCCCAGTAGGATCGGGCCTAAACAGGCAGTCGGACATCCTTCTCACAATCCAGGACTGCTGGCTCCCAACTGCTAGCCTGCCTACCTTCCTGATTGCCCCTAACTGCTTCTGCCTGCCAGCCTGATCACCCCCTAACCACTCCCCTGCCAGCCTGATTGATGCCTAACTGCTCCCCTGCCAGCCTGTTTGCCCCTAACTGCCCTCCCCTGCAGGCTTAATCGCCCCCAACTGCCCTCCCTTGCAGGCCTGGTCCCTCCCAACTGCCCTACCCTGCTGGCCTGATCGCCCACAACTGCCCTCCCTTGCAGGCCTGGTCCCTCCCAAATGCCCTCCCTTGCTGGCCATCTTGTGGTGGCCATCTTGTGTCCACATGGGGGCAGCCATCTTTGACCACATGGGGGCAGCCATCTTGTGTGTTGGAATGATGGTCAATCTGCATATTACTCTTTTATTAGATAGGATAGAGGCCTGGTGCACGGGTGGGGGCCAGCTGGTTTGCCCTGAAGGGTGTCCTGGATCAGGATGGGGGTTCCCTTGGGGCATGGGGCAGCCTGGGCGAGGGGCCTGTGGTGGTTTGCAGGCTGGCCACGCCCCCCCAGTGACCCAAGCGGAGGCCTTGGTATCTGGGATTTATCTATCTTCTATAATTGAAACTTTGTAGCCTTGAACAGAGACAAGCCTCCTGCTTGCTCCGTGGCTGCAGCCATTTCTGTTGGGATTTATTTATCTTCTATAATTGAAACTTTGTAACCTTGAGTGGAGGCCTGGGCCAGCCAGGGTGTGCGGAAAGCTTGGCTTCCTCCATTGCTGGGGAAACCGATGTCTCCTGCTCGCTCTGTGGCTGCAGCCCATCTTGGTTGGGTTAATTTGCATACTTGCTCCTGATTGGCTGGTGGGCGTGGCTTGTGTGTGTAGCAGAGTGTGGTTAATTTGCATATTACTCTTTTATTAGATAGGATGTCCTTCTTTGTCTCTTATTATAGCCTTTGTTTTTTTGGTTTTTTAAAAATGTATTTTATTGATTTTAGAGAGGAAGGGAGAGGAAGAGATAGAAACATCAATGATGAGAGAGAATCATTGATTGGCTGCCTCCTGCATGCCCCTACTGGGGATGGAGCCTGCAACCCAGGCATGTGCCCTTAACCAGAATCAAACTTGGGACTTTTCAGCCACAGGCAGACACTCTATCCACTGAGCCAAACCAGCTAGGGCTATAGCCTTTGTTTGTCTGATCTAAGTACTGCTACCCAGATTTTTTTTTAAATCTTTATTGTTGAGAATCTTACAGATGTCTCTCTCCCCCCATTGCCTCCCTCCACCCAGTTCCCACCATGTCCCAGTCCTTTGCCACCATATTGTCTGCGTCCATGTACACATATATACATACATACATATAAGACCTTGGGTTAATCTCTTCCTGCCCCCGCACCACAACCCCTTTTCCCTCTGAGATTCATCAATCTGTTCCATTACCATGCCTCTGATTCTATTTTATTCACCAGTTTATTCTGCTCATTAGATTTCTTATTCATTTATTTTAATTTTTAGATTCAGTTGTTGATAGATAGGTATTTATTGCTATTTAATTGTTCATACTTTTGATCTTTTTCTTCTTCTTCTTCCTCTTCTTAAAGAATAGCTTTCAACATTTCATGTAATCCTGGTTTGGTGGTGATGAACCCCTTTAGCTTTTTCTTGTCTGTGAAGCTCTTTATTTGACCTTCAATTCTAAATGATAACTTTGCTGGGTAGAGTAATCTTGGTTTTAGGTCCTTGCTATTCATCACTTTGAATATTTCTTGCCGCTCCCTTCTGGCCTGCAAAGTTTTTGTTGAGAAATCAGCTGATAGTCGTTTGGGCGCTCTCTTGTAGGTAACTAACTGCTTTTCTCTTGCCGCTTTTTAAGATTCTCTCTTTGTCTTTAGCCCTTGGCATTTTAATTATGATGTGTCTTGGAGTGGTCCCCTTTGGGTTTATCTTGTTTGGGACTCTCTGTGCTCCCTGGACTTGTAAGTCTATTTCTTTCACCAGGTAAGGGAAGTTTTCTGTCATTATTTCTTCAAATAGGTTTTCAATATCTTGCTCTCTCTGTCTCTTCTTCTTCTGGTACTCCCATAATGCAAATGTTGGTGCACTTGAAGTTGTCCCAGATGCTCCTTACACTATCTTCATATTTTTGGGTTCTTTTTTCTTTTTGCTTTTCTGATTGGGTGTTTTTTTGCTTCCTCATATTTCAAATCATTGATTTGATTCTTGGGATCCTCTACGCTGCTGTTGAATCCCTGTAAGTTATTCTTTATTGCAGTTAGTGTATGCTTAATTTCTGGCTGGTCTTTTTCTGTGTCCGTGGCATTCTCACTAAGTTCCTTGAAAGTCTCACTAAGTCCCTTGAAGGTCTCATGAAGATCCTTGAGTAACCTTATAACCGTGGTTTTGAACTCTGTATCCAGCAATTTGCTTTCTTATATTTCTTTCATTTGTGACATGTTTCTTTGCCTCCACATTTTGGCTGCTTCCCTGTGTTTATTTCTATGTATTGGGTAGAGCTGCCATGTTTCCTGGAATTGGCAGAATGGCCTTGTGTAGCAGGTGTCCTGTATGGCCCAGTGGCTCAGCCTCCCCAGTAACTTGAGCTAGACACTCTAGGTGCACCCCTGAGTGGGCTATATGAACAATCTTGTAGTTGAGACTTGATTGCTATTGGTGTTACTGGGAGGAATTGACCTCCAGGCCAATTGGCTGTGAGGACAAGCTGCGACTACAGTGGGAGAGCTGCTGTGCAGGAAACACCCCTATGGAGCAGGACTTGCTTCAGTAGGGCTTTGGTGCTCACTGAGTCTTCCCCTTGAGTGTGTCTCTTGTGGATGTGTAGAGTTGTAATCTGGTATGGTCTGAAGCTGTCCACCAGGTGCACTGGCTCTTGGGTCTCCAGAGAGGTGCAAAGTCAGATATTGCCTGTAGCTACTGGAAGGGAGAGAATCCAATACAAATAGGAAGAATCTCTAGAGATTCTTCCTATTTGTATTGGATTTGGAAGTGCCCAGGCTAGGCCTAGCTGTGAAGCAAGGCAGGCTGGTGCTGGTGCCATGTCTTGGGTCTCTTATTGATAGGTTTGGGGCATGCTGACACCAACTGCAGCCTATTTGAGAGATTTTAGCAAAGTCTGAAGCCTAAATGAGGATAAGCCATTCTTATAGAAAAGCTGCTGCAAACAGCTTAGGTGGGGCTGCAAATTAGATGGGATGGGGTCTCAGGGAATCATCAGGGTGGAACAAACAGAGTGCTCCAGGTTGATGGGGACTCAGGTATGGTTGCCAGTCAGCCCTGGGGCAGGGGAAAAATGATCCCTGTGAGCCCCTCCATCTGATAGAAAGACGCCCCTGAGTTTCTGCCCTGATGCCAGACAATCCAGTTCCTCCTCCGTATGTGACTGGGTCCCCCAACCTCCAAGCGCTGGAGCTCAGAGGAAGTGAGTCCGAGTAAGTTTGTGCACAACCCTTTAAGGGGACACCTGGGTCTCCAGCAGCCTCCATGTCCCTCAGCTATAATGCTCATTGGTTTTAATAGCCCGAAGTTACAGGGACTTTTCTTCCCAACTCTGGGACCTGGGGTGGGGGGGTCTGATGTGGGGCTGGGACCCCTTGCTCCTTACAGTGGCCTCTGCAGGGACAATCTCCCTCTGGATTACAAAAACAGCCCATGTGGTTGCCAGACCAGCCCATTCTGCGCCTCCGCCCCTCCTACCAGTGTCAACGTGCTTTCTTCTTTTCTTCACTAGTTGTAGTACTTCCATTGAGCCAGCTTTCAGGCGATTCTGAATGATGGTTGTTTTGTATTTTTGTTGTAATTTTGATGGGGTTGTGGGAGGCGGTGAGTCCTGGGGTTTCTATCACTCCATCCCTCTTCCTTCCTCTCTCTCTAGAATCAATAAAAACATATTTTTTAAAAAGTTACTTGTCATTCTCATACATGCCTCAGTTTCCCAAGTCATAAAATGGAGACAGTTATAGGATTTTATTATGTTTAAATTAGTGAATAATTGTGTAGCACTTACAACAGTGCTATGTAAGTGCTAGGTAAGTCTTTGTCATATAAAGTAATAATAAATGTTGGAGAGGAGGAGGACAACAATGAGTTAGAGAAGACTCTATTCTTGAGCCAAAGGCTGAGAGAATAGTTAGTGGAGCATTGACTCAGTTGCTTTAGAATAAGACTGGATCTGGATCCGGAAGAAAGGCTGGGACTGAAGAGAGCTGGGGAACCATCTATATAGAGGTTGAAAAGAGAAGTGATTCATTCATGCCATCTTTTAGGATTTCCATGTATTTCTGTGAGTACTTACTTTGTTCAGAGTGCAGGAAGAGCCCCAGAGTGTTTCTTATGTAGCAGCTTTACAAAATCTAAAGGATTATAATAGTATTTTGTTTTGGCTTCTATAGAACATATGGGAAAAAATAACCAAGGAAGTTAAAATCTTGATTTTAAGAGGCAAATGGTATACTTTAATATATAAAATAATGTGAATATTGATACTAATGTGAGTAAAAACTATGTCAATAAAGTTCCAGATATTTGGGCTAGAGTATCTCTGAGTACTTGGAATCCTTCAACATTGAATGGTTTTGCTTTAAAGACGGAAAGGAGCGGGTAACATGAGAATTCCTGAGTTGGGGTAGTAATAGTGAGATATAGTGGTCGCCTTCCCTCTCGAAAACACTGCAGGACAAAGAGAGAAGCAGAGAGCCCCACTGCTGGAGCAGGCTTTCCCTCCCAGGTCTCTGTTCTTATCATTGCACACGTGAGGGAGGGGGCTCTTTAAATGGTTGCTTTGGAGCATACACATGTACACAACTTCCTTTCATATCTGAACTTGAAGCAAATACCATGGGAGATCCCAAATTATATTTCATCTGGCTTGGGGTTTGGATATAGAATATAGCTTCTTACGTTTGGTAATTTTTTATTACCACACACCCCATGAGTTCTCTTCATTTTATACATTGACCCAAGTTGCCTTAGAAAACTACTTACCACTGTGACTTAAAATGTATGTCATTGGAGCAGGATCTGTAGCTCACCTTCATGAACTGTCTTAGTGCAGTGCCTTTGGATGCAACAGAAGAAGGTGCCCCTTTCCCTCCAAGATTTCACATTCTAATGTTTAGTGCTGAACTTGTTAGAAAATACATTTCTCTGTTTTTATGAAAATAAATCTGCTTAAAGTTTTCATAGGATCTTCTCCCTTTAATTCTTTGATGTTCTAATGTTTTTATAAAAGTACAGATCACTTGATTGATGCAGCAGAAAGAAATTGAGACAATGACACAGTCCCACGCAAAGGTTACATGAGCGTCAAATCATGCAGGCCTTAGGTTCCATGAGCTGAGTGACCTCACAGTCAGCACCTCTGAGCTTCAGTGTCCTTAAATATAAAATAGCAATAGAAATGCCTGCTTCATAAGTTTGCTACAAAGATAAAGTAATAAACTATACCAGCAGCTCAGTTCAGCAAATAGAGCGCTGTGTATCAGCCACTATGTCAGAGGTTCCTAGGAAACAGGCCATGCCCTTAAGGAGGCATGGTCTAGTGATACTACTTAGAAAACAATGAGATTTCCATCTTAGATAGAGTTAGAGTACTTACATTGCTGTATAATATGCAGGAAATGTTGCATCTAATTGAGTGCAGACGACTACTGAGAAAAAAGGTCATGCCTTTTTCTAACTCCTAGTTCTTAACAGCTCTTCCACTCCAAGTTTCCATCAACTGTAAGCAGACAAGAATGAAACACTCATCCCAATTCTTCAATTACTGCTTTCCACAACTGTAAGAAAAAGCAACGTAAAAGTGGGTGGCTTAAACAACTAAAGTTTATTTTGTAACAGTTCTAGAGGCTATAAGTCCAAGATCAGGGCTGGTTTCTGGTGAGGACTTTCTTCCTGGTTTGTGAACAAATGCCTTCTGGCTGTGCCCTTGCATGGCCTTTCTTCTGCATGTGTTTGGACAGAGAGAGAGATCTCTGGTGTCTCATCCTCTTCTTAAAGGGATACCAGGACCCACCCTATGTCTTAATAACCTTATTTATCTCCTTAAGGGCCCTATCTCCAAATATAGTCACATTGGGGGGTTAGGGCTTCAACATACAGGGGTAGGCAAAAGTAGGTTTACAGTTGTGAGTATGTGAAAGTTTATTCTCATATTATTTATTTATTTATTGCTATTTTGTACAACTGTAAACCTACTTTTGCCCCATATGGATTTGGGCAGGGGAGGAGGGACACAATTCTGTCAATAACATGCATGTTCTTATTGGAACAATAAAATTTTCCCATAGGAGGAAACATTATTTTAATTTTCATGATTCTGGAAAGAACAGAATCAGAAGAGATTCAGAACAATAAACATGGTTTTAAAGTCATTACATTAGTTAGAGATGATCATTGTTTATTACCAAACAAGTGGGGATATTAATAAGCCACCTATTTATTATAACATATTCTTTAGTCAGCTCTGTAGTGCTGAGCATACCATTTGAATATTTATAACTTACCTATTTCCAAAACAGCTGGTAGGTCCCCTCAGTGATTGCAAGAATCCTAAAAAGTAGACCCCGAATACCTACCATGAAGTGATTGTCACGATAAAATGTGATTCCTCTGTCCTTACCAAGTTCACGGTAAGTTGGTGTCGGAGTCCAGGTTGGATGAGAGAGCTGTCTAGGACAGTGCTACACTTGTCGGGCACAGACGGCCCTGCCCTGAAAAAGTCACAGCTAATCGGAGGCTCAGGCTCTGGAGGGAGCAGCTCATCACAGTGGCCAGGTGGGCGTCTCACTTCCCAGGCAGTATCTTCCAGAAAGACCTTCACCTGGTGACGTGGACCACTTTCCTGTAGGGCAGTGTAATAGTTTTGAGAAACAGAAATCACAGTTCAGCTTTATCCTTTGAAAAACTGATGATGAGAATGAGCAGAATATACCAAAAGTACTTAGTTAGGAAATTTAAATTTTACATTGTGATATGGTGGCTTAAAAAAAGTAATTTAAATGACTAATGCTTGAAAGGAAAAAAAGTTGTTTAGCCTCAAAAGTGGCCCAGGATATAAGCCTATGGAAGATGATATAAGAAAAGCTATCATGTTCAGAATAATATGCAATGTATTTTTTTCTGTTTTAACTATCCATATAATAATCCAACACTTTGCTATTGCTATTTTATTCTTTTTCTCTTTTTAATATATTTTTATTTATTTCAGAGAGGAAGGGAGAGGGAGAGATAGAAACATCAATGATGAGAGAGAATCATTGATCAGCTGCCTCCTGCATGCCCCCCACTAGGGATCGAGCCTATAACCCGGCATGTGACCAGAATTGAACCCTGGGACCCTTCAGTCCACAGGCCCATGCTCTATCCACTGAGCCAAACCAGCTAGGGCTCTATTTTTTTCTTCATCTCATTAAGTATACCCAATGATGTTGGAATATACCAAATATAAAGTATATTCTAAATATTTTTAAAGTATATTCAAATATAAAGTGTATTTCTGACATATCTCCCCATTGTTGAAAACCATCAACCTGAAATTTTAACTGGGAACCATTAGATAATGTCTGAGAACAAAACTGTATTCACTTTGCAGTCTGATTCCTATGTTAAATTCTTGTGATCATTTTAAGACTTTAGGAGAAAAAAAGGAGGAATTAGCATCACTGAGTGGAGGATTTTACATGCTACCTTTTACACTAACTTCACTTGTATTATGCCCATTTTTACTGGTGAAAAATAAAATTCAGAGGGTTAAGTAACCTAGTGAAGTGCGCACAATTCGTAAGTGATGGAGCCAGGAATTAATCCCAGGGCTTGGAAGAGGAGAAGCTAGCATCATACTGTTTGTTCCTTTTTGTTGTTTGAATTTAAAATTCACCATCCTATGCCCATTGAGGTGATTATGGCAGAAAAAATACAGGCCATTCCTCTGCCTTTTAGAAACTAGTCTGATGATTGTTCCCTCAGATGTTTACAATGTCTGTAATATTCAAAAGGCATCTAATGAATTATTCTGCTAGTTTTGAAGAGATGAGGAGGAAAGGATTGTCCAACAGTTTCATCTTTAAAATTAATCCTTGCCTACTGTCAGGAAGGAAGCTTCTTTTTAAAATGATTTTTTAAAGGAGAGTTTGTAATGCTTGTTTACTTAAAGGAGACAGGAAGAACAGGCTTTGCACCGCCAGTAGCGCTTTCTCTAGTAGGTTGACTTCAGGAACTGAAGTTGCTCAGCAATAAGCATCTCTCTGAGCTGGGTCAGCAAGCTGTGTTCAGACTGTGTCTCCTTGAAAGAATGGCATTCCTGTCACCTCTGAGTTACTGCTGCTGCTCTCTTCTTCCTCTTCACACACGCCCTTGCCAAAAAATACACACCACCTTACCCGCTGCCCCCCCACACACACAAACACAGGCAGATAGAGAGCACTTACTGCAGTGTCCTTTGTATTGTATTATAGTTAGTTGTGGGGGTGTATCTATCCCTGGCTCAGTTTTGAGCTCCTAGAGGCAGGGACTTTATATCTTTCCAGGGTAATATACGTAAGATTATATACAATTCTAGTGGCCCAGTGCATGAAATTCATGCACAGGGAGTGGGGTGTTCCTCAGCCTGGCCTGCATCCTCTCCAATCTGGGACCCCTCAAAGGATGTCCTACTGCCAGTTTACAGGGATCGGACCTAAACCGGCAGTCAGACATCCCTCTCGCAATCTGGGACTGCTGGCTCCAGCCGCTCACCTGCCTGATTGCCCCTAACCACTCTGCCTGCCAGCCTGCTCGCCCCCAGCTGCCGCCCGCCAGCCTGCTCACCCCCAACTGCCCCCCCTGCTGGCCTGCTTGCCCCCACCTTCCCTCCCCACTGGCCTGCTTGACCCCAGTGCCCCCCTGCTCACTCCAAACTGCCCCCCCCCCCGCTGTCCTGATCACCTCCAACTGACCCCCACTGACGGCCTGCTCACCCTCAACTGGCCTCCCTGCTGGTCTGCTTACCCCCAACGGCCCCATCTCCCACCAGCCTGATCACCCACAACTGCTGTCCCATTCTGGCCTAATCATCCCCTGACGACCCAAGCTCCCAGCCCCTCCTTTTTTTCTTTTTCTTTTTTTTTTTTTTTTCCAGTGCCTCCTTGAGCGGAGGCCAGGGCCAGCCAGGGCAGGCGGGAAGCTTGGCTTCCTTCATTGCCGGGGCAACCCAAGCCTCCTGCTTGCTCCAGCTCCATGGCTGCCGCCATTTTTGTTGGGATTTATTTATCTTCTATAATTGAAACTTTGTAGCCTTGAGCGGAGGCCAGGGCCGGCCCAGGCTCCCAGCACCTCCTTGAGCGGAGGCCAGGGCCGGCTGGAAGCAGGTATCTGGGATTTATTTATCTTCTATAATTGAAACTTTGTAGCCTTGAGCGGAGGCTAGGGCCGGCCAGGGCGGGTGGGAAGCTTGGCTTCCTCCATCACTGGGGCAACCCAAGCCTCCTGCTCACTTCAGCTCCATGGCCACCACCATCTTGGTTGGGATTTATTTATCTTCTATAATTGAAACTTTGTAGCCTTGAGCGGAGGCCAGGGCGGGTGGGAAGCTTGGCTTCCTCCATCGCCAGGGCAACCCAAGCCTCCTGCTCACTTCAGCTCCATGGCCACCACCATCTTGGTTGGGTTAATTTGCATACTCACCCCTGCTTGGCTGGTGGGCATAGCGGAGGTACAGTCAATTTGCATGTTTCTCTTTTATTAGTGTAGATGTGTTTGTTGAATATTTTCTTAAAAAGAGCATTCTTATATTCCTTAGAAAGACTAGCTTTCTTGTCATCTCTGGGAAAGTTGTGTGCCTCACATGGAACAGGAATGAAATTCTGTACAGCCTATCTCAGAATAATAGATTGTTGAGACTGCTTCAAATCAATCCCTTTTCTGGAGTTTCCAACAAATAACGATTTATCCTTTAGTTGTATCAGGAACAGTTGTTTTATTCTAAGAAATGTGTGTATTTATATGGAAGGTATTAGTGTTCCTAAACTGTCTGTTCTTGCCATATTTACAGGCACAAACTGTGGGCTTCCCGGTGACCATGCATTCACCAAATATGCGACTGATGAGATCTACCCTCCTCCCACAGGCATCCAATGTGGAGGCCTTTTCATTTCCAGCATCCGGCTGTCAGGCAGAAGCAGCGTTTATGGAAGAAGAGTGTGTTGACACTCCAAAGGTATGCGTGTGTTTGAGAGGCTGAGCTTGTAGGTTGGCTGGAGACTTCATTTGGGTCCATAGGTGTTGGACTTGGACTTTATTGAACTCTGTCCTGTCCTCATGTCACTCAGGAGTGTTGTTTTTGAGCAGCAGAGCCTGAGAAGAGCGTTCAGGGCTGAACTGGTCTCTCGTCACCGCCTTATCATTACCACTTACATAACTTGTCAGACCTCATATGTCCTTTTCAAAAGCTTTCCTTCTCTTTCCTTCACCAAATCCTTCTCTTTTCAAGTTTCTAGATCACACATAGGTTTTATATTTTTTAAATAAATTGTAATTCTGAAAACAAATATAACTGGTGCTGACGTGGCTCTGTCTGAGTTGACTGCCTTTCTTCTAAGAAATGTGTATATTGTATTATAGTTAGTTGTGGGGATGTATCTATCCCTGGCTCAGTTTTGAGCTCCTAGAGGCAGGGACTTTTCTTTATATCTTTCCAGGGTAATATACGTAAGATTATATACAATATATATTTTTTAAAAAGAGCATTCTTAGATTTCTTGAAAAGACTGCAGCTCCGCGATCATGTGCCGTCTGTTCTGGTCAAACATCCTTTTTGTCCTGTTTGGACATGCTTAACGGAGATAAGTTTATCCTGCTATACTACATGCAGGTGGCTTTTAGGATGTGAACAGGGACAGCTTCTCTCACTTAATGGATATTTACTTCTAATATGTGTTTTATATACATAGCATCAAATGATATACAAAGGATCATACAAATGGGCAGGTCTTAGAGTATGTTCAAAATAGACTTTGTTCTTTGCTAGCTGGGTGAACTTGGACAAGAAGGCTGGTGTGCTTCTTTGCTGTTGTTGTGTTTTTTTAATATGTTTTTATTGATTTGAGAGAGAGAGAGACAAGTATCGATAGGCTGCCTACCACATGCCCCTACCAGGGATCAAGCCCATAACCTGGGCTTGTGCCCTAACTGGGAATCGAACCTGTGACCTTTTGGTGCATGGTATGACGCTCAACCAACTGAGCCACTCCAGCCAGGGCCTGACTAGCTTCTTTGAACCGCTGTTTCTCTTATGTAATATCAGACTACCAACTTTATGAGACTATTGTGAGGATTAAGATAATGTCTGAGGTTCTGGCCAAATTGTAGGTACTTAATAAGTATTGGTTTCCTGTTTTTTTGGCCTGTTTAGGTAATAAAAGGTGAGTCAGACATTAATTTTGCCTCAAAGTTTATAATGTAGCAGAAAAGACATGATGCATAACTAAAAACAATGTGCCCGATTCTGAATAAATTGATAAAATATAATAGGTCCTTTATTTTTTTCACCCCTCCTTCAGCCCCCTCACCTTTGGCTTGTTCTCTGTATGTATGGGTTGGTTTTGTTTTATTTCCTCATGTCTTTTGATTTATTTTTTTTTTAGACTCCACATGTAAGTGAAATCATATGGTATTTGTCTTTCTCTGTCTGACTTATTTCACTTAGCATAATGCCCTCTAGGTCCATCCATGTTGTTGCAAATGGCCAGATTTCATTCCTTGGGAGCAATATTTCCTTGTATATATACACCACATTTTCTTTATTCATTCATCTGTCGATAGAGACCTAGGTGGCTTTCATGTCTTGACTATCTATAATAATAAAAGTATAATATGCTAATTAGACCAGACATCCTTCCGGACAAAGCCAGGGCTGTGAGGGAAGCTCGGGTCCCAGGTGCCTGCTGGCGGCCGGAGGGAAGCCCGGGTCTGAAGGTAAGGCTGGATCCCAGGTGCTAGAGGGAAGCCGGTGCCAGCAGCCAGAGGAAGGAGACCTACTCTTTCACAAATTTTGTGCATCAGGCCTCTAGTTGTAAATAATGCTGCAATGTACATAGGGGTGCATATAGCTTTTCCAAATTAGTGTTTTGGGTTTCTTTGGATATATACCCAGAAGTGATATTCCTGAGTCATATATTTTTATTTTTTTTTCCTGAGTCTATTTTTATTTTTTTGAAGAACCTACATACTATTTTACACAGTGGCTTCGCCAATCTGCATCCCCACCGACAGTGAGCAGGGGTTCCCATTTCTCCACATCCTCACCAGCACTTGTTAGTTCTTGATTTTTTTATGTGACCATTTTGACAAGTGTGAGGTGGTACCCACTGTGGTTTTGATTTGCATTTCCCTGGTGATTAGTGATGTTGAGCATCTTTTCATATGTCTTTTGGCCATCTGGATATCTTCTTTAGAGAAATGTCTATTTAGGTCCTCTGCCCATTTTTTATTGGATTGTTTGGGGTTTTTTAATGTTAAATTGTATGAGTTTCTTACATATTTTGGATATTAACCTCTTATCGGATGTATCGTTGATGAATATCATTCCCCATTCAGTAGTTTTCTTTTTGTTGATGGTTTCCTTCACTGTGCAGAAGCTTTGTAATTTGATGTTGTCCCATTTGTTTATTTTTGTTGTTGTTATTGTTGTTGCCCTTGCCCAATGAGACATATTCAAAAAGATATTGCTGAGGCTAATGTCAAAGAGTTTACTGCCTGTTTTCTTCAAGAAGTTTTATGGTTTCAGGTCTTACATTTAAATCATGAATCCACTTTGAGCTTATATTTATGTATGGTGCAAGAAAGTGGTCCAGTTTCATTTTTTACATGTATCCAATTTTTCCAACACCACTACTGAAGAGACTATATTGACCCTCATTGTGTATTTTTACCTCCTTTGTCATAGATTAATTGACTATATAAGTCAATATATTATTTATTGGAGTTTATTTGTTTATTGGAAAATTTATTCCTGGGATCTCTATTCTATTTCATTGATCTGTATATCTGCTTTTATGCCAACACCATACTACTTTGATTATTGTAGCTGTTTAGTTCTGAGAAGACTGCCCTTGGCATTTGAATAGGGATTGCATTTAATCTTCATATTGTTTTAGGTAGTAAGGACATTTTTACAATACTCGTTCTTCCAATCCTTGAGCAATGGATTTGTATTCTCTTCAGTTTCTTTCTTCAATGTTTTATACTTTTCAGAATACAGATCTTTCACCTATTTGGTTAAGTTTACTCCTAGATATAATATGCTTTTAAATGCAATTGTAATTTTCTTAAATTCTTCTTCTAATCATTCATTATTGGTTTAAAGCAGGGGTGGGAAATATCTGGCCGGTGGGCAGTAGAAGGCCCATTAAATCATTTGGTCTGGCCCTGCCAAGGCATTAGGGGTGAATTAATTAAATGTTTGACCATATATAGCAGGCTAATTTTTAAGTTGATCATTTTGTATGGCCTGTGACTGATGTTACAAATATCCAAATGGCCCTTGGCAGAAAAAAGATTCCCTACCTCTGGTTTAAAGAAATAGAAATCAAAGTGATTTAAGACTAGAAGGAAGCAGGGGGAGTTGGTTTTAGCTGATTTGAACAGGAAAGTCTTTGGGTGAACTGTCAGAGCTAGCAGTGAGAGAGGTGCAGAATCTGGCTGGATGGAAATGGTGTGACACCTCGGGAGGGAAAAGCCCGAGCACAGCAAACAGCAGGACAGCCGAGGTCCCCCCTCTGAGCCAGTGCAGTGGCTCCGGGCATCTCAGGAAAGGGCTGTGAAGGGGAGTCGTGCGGGAGAAGGATGAGCAGCACATCAGGGACTGTAAGCTTTTCTCCAGGCTAGGGAGCTCTGTTTAGGAATGTGCACAATATCATCAAGAGAGTTTTTTCAAACGGACTTTTTCAAGGTAGTAGGAAACAATTGAAATTTTTTTTATCAAAGAAGCACTATGATCCATGTTGTACTTCAGAAATTAGCCAGGAGGTGTAGGGGTACATTGGATAGGAGAGAGACTGGTGACAAAGACAGTGAGAGTTAGAACATGTGTCCAGTAGGGGAGACAAAGAGGCCCTGAACTAGGATAGTGCTCCCGAAACCGGAGAGCAGGGGATGCTACTAGTATAAGTGAGATCATAGAGATAAAACTGGTAGACTGTTAGGGTCCAGAGAGAAGTACAAACTGATAGTAGTATTTCGAGCCTTGATGATGGGAAGGGTGAGTGCCATTATCAGAAATAGGGGGCTCTGGAGGCAGTACTGATTCAGAAGCTAAATATTGAGTTTAGCTAGAGCATAGTCAAGGCAGCTGGATGCTGGGCTGCCACACAGCTGGTAAGCGGAGTGCTGAACACGAGGAGTGTCCATGCCCCTGAGAACACCACCTGCTGGGGACAGTCTTTTTCCCTGCGCCGTGGTTGCCTGGCATGTTCAGTAATCTCATAAACTGCTACTACATTGGGGTGACATAATTTATTTATTTTAAGATCTAAGTCCCTTGAAAAAATTAAATTGCAGTCTGCTAAAATCTTGTCTGTGAGGGCATCTGGCCCAAAACACAGATTGGGCACTGTCTACTGTATTATATAGGACAAGCTATTTTTAAAGCTTGTGATTGTTACCGTAGCTAGGAAACAGACAGGAAATGAATGATTTTGTGAAAGATATAGATAGTAGCTAGATGGTGTATTTGCATTTGTAGGAAAAGCAGTACCACTCTAGAACTGGCCACCCACACTGGCAGAGCCACTTTGGCACATTGCCAGCCCGTAGACATACACTGTCTTACTTGTGGACCATTTTGTTTATGTCAGCAAAAATGCTCGTGCCTGCCTGGCCTGCGTGGCTCGGTGGTTGAGCATTGACCTATGAACCAGGAGGTCATGGTTCAATTCCCAATCAGGGCACATGCTCGGGTTGTGGGCTCGGTCCCCAGTGTGGGGTGTGCAGGAGGCAGCCAATCAATTATTCTCTCTCATCATTGATGTTTCTATCTCTCTCTCCCTCACCCTCCCTCTCTGAAATCAATAATATATATATATTTTTTTATTTTTTTTTTTTAATGCTCATGCCTTTTCCTCCCTAGTACTTTCCTTGGGGCCCATCAGTAAATGTCCACACACCCCAAACTAGCAGACAGAGATCCAGTTCCCATGTGGGTCCTACGGCTTTATCCTCATTCACTACTGTAACACCTGTTGGTTGTCTTCTAGAAGATGCTTCCTAACTGCATGTATTGCTCACCCCTTTACATCTCAATTGGTGGCAGGTACTGTGCATCTCAGAGCTTTCACTTCTCCTTCCCTCCTAAAAGTCCTCAACTTAAAACTGTCAGTAAAGTCCATTAGGGAGTTCATGTTGAAATGTTGGTTTGGGGCTCCTCCAAAAAATGGCACCCTTCTGAGACAGTCACCCAACTCTGAGCACTAACTGAAACCCAGGTGACAAAGAGACCATCTGGAAGGCAGAAGCACAAACCCTGTTGTGTCAGTCATTTTTGAGAGTTTCTTTGGGAATCATGAATTTTTTTACACACATTTCAGTCTCTCTTAACATTTTATTGGAGATGATAATAACTGGCTTTTCCAAGTTCCACCTTCATAGCTGGATAGCAGAAGGGAACTGTGAGGCTAAACTGAAAGTGCCAGTGTAGTAAAGGTGTTCCATGTCTGCTTACATTTTTAATAACTGTTACTATAGAGGTAGTACAGCACCTAAGAGATGGTCTGAAAAGGATGTACATCCAACTCCTAACAGTGTTCACCTCTCAGGCTTGGTAAAGGGAAGAAATGCACTTTTATATCTGAATTTGAATTTTTAAATATATAATTGGAAACAACAAAACCAATCAAACTCACATAGGGAAAATTCAGAGAGCGAAGAATGAATTAACTTATCTATAATCCCACTACCCCAGAGATAAGTATATTTTGGTATATTTCCTAAGAGGGGGTTATAGATACAGTTAGATGGACAGTTGGGTGGGTGGGTGAGTGTACGGTGGTTCAGTAAGTAGGTAGACTTTTTAAAAATTATATTCTATGATATGTCATTTTGTATCTTGCTTTACATAGTATAACATCATGAGCATTTTTCCCATATCATGAAATCTTGAAATCATGAGTTATATTTAACTGCCTAAGATATCGTATTAGATATATCCTTATTTAACTATGAACTCTCCTGTTTTTAAACATAAGTTACTTCCATTTTTTTTCCTTCTCCTACATGCTTCAGGAGAATATGCTTGTATCTAAATCTTTGTGCCACTTGAGTGTTTCCTTCAGAGACATTCCTAGTACTCGGCTTATCCAGTTCTTTTCTTCCTCGCCTGGTTTTAAGTTTATTTTAACTTAACTCAAGATGGTAAAAATGCTTTAAAAGAAAATTTCCTTTCATTCTGATGCTTTAAAATGTTTTATTATTATAAAGCATTCTCTTTGGTCAATAAGTAATAATAGATACAATATATTGAGGACCTATGGTACTGTGCCATTTTATATATATACTAGTGGCCCAGTGCACGAAATTCATGCACGGGGGGAGGGGGTTACTTCAGCCCAGTCTGCAACCTCTCCAATTGGGGACCCCTTGGAGGATGTCCAACCGCCGGTTTAGGCCCGATCGCAATCTGGGACCGCTGGCTCCTAACCACTCACCTGCCTGCCTGCCTGATCACTCCTAACTGCCTCTGTCTGATTGCCCCTAACCCCTCTGCCTGCCTAACCTCTCTGTCTGCCTGCCTGATCGCCCCCAACTGCCTCTGCCTGCCTGATCACCCCTAACTGCCCTCCCTTGCCGGCCTGGTTGCCCCCAACTGCCCTCCCCTGCCGATCTGATCTCGCCCCCAACTACCTTCCCCTTCCAGCCTGATCGCCCCAGCAGTCTCTGCCTTGGCCCCCACCACCATGGCTTTGTCTGAAAGGAAGTCAGACGTCCGGAAGATGGCCAGTGGACCGGTCTAATTAGCATACCCTTTTATTAGTATAGATTATATAGGATAGGATTGCTTAAATAGGGGGGAGCCTTTTTCAGCAGGAGGATATGCTCTTGGCAGACAAAAATACATAATCCCTATATCAGGACTGATATCCAGCCATATGCACTATACTGCCCAATTGGTCATTAAAAAATTGAATCGCTTTCTTACACCTTACACCAAACAGCTGTTGCCCTTAAAACCCCTCCTCAGCCCCCACCTTAGGTTCTGCCTTCGCAGTTCACCCAGATTAGGTTCTGATTGGTCGGTTTCTATGCCAGTCAGCATCAAAAGCTCCACCTCCTAGGCAGCCATTGGCTCCGCGCATATCACCCAGATTTGGTTCTGATTAGTCTGTTTCTATTTCAGTCAGCATCTCTGGGCCTATCAGTGGGGCTGATCAGCAGCCCCAGGGGAGGCCAGAGAGAAAGAGAGGTGCAGCTGCTGGCCAGGCCCAGAGAGAAAGAGAAAGTCAAAGGCTGATCAACAGCTGCCACGGAGGCTACGGATCAGACCCTGCTTTTCTCTCCTCGGGCCTGATCTGCAGCCCCCTCAGCAGTCAGTGGGCAGCCACGGCAACCCAGCACTGACTTCCAGTTGGTCGAGCCTTCGGTCATTTTAGATGTTACGACCCTGGGTTTTTATATATTAGGATTATTTTAGTTAATCTTCCCAAACAACTTTACTTGAATTTTACAAGTGAAAAAAAATTGAAGTTAGCTTATAGAAGTTAAGCAACTTGCTAATACGTGATAGAGCTGAGGTTTGAGCCCCATAGCACCTTTTCAACATGTGCCAGGCTTGTTAGACACTTAGATACAAATTCAATAAGCCACAGTCCCAGCCTCCAAACTCAACTGGCTAATATTGTGTATTGGTCTACTTAGACTGCTGCAACAAAATACCACAGCCTGGTGGCTTCAACGACAGAAATGTATTTTTACAGCCCAAGATCAAGGTTTCAGCCAATTTGATTTCTGGTGAGGGCTCTCTTCCTGGCTTCTCACAATGTCCTTCCAGGGCCTTTCCTCTGCTCGTATGGAGAGAGTTTTTTTGTGTCTCCTCAGCCACACTCGGGGTTAGGGGGAGACACATTCTGTCCATAACAGTCTACCTGTGCTACGACCTTGTATTTGTGGTCAGCACAGGCACATGGTATCAGTTAGTGGTAGAGTCTCACAGTTCAATTCCTACATGCATAGGAGGTCTCTTACTAGAAGTGAAGTGATTGCTTGAGCTTTAAGGAAAGACAAAATCAGTGTATTGGGAAATATACATTTAACCGTGTTATATTTGAAATCCTGTAATTTACAGTTAGCCTAGATTATTTCCTAGAGCAAAAGATCATATTTCTAGCAGCCTAGGTTGGTCAGCCCAATATTACAATCACAAAATCCTAGAACTACATTTAGGCTCTTGTTTTATCAAGTGTCCTGGTAGTAAGTTGGCAGGGAAGGGCAGCATGAAGATCACTTGTTCCAGGAAGTGAACTCATAGCTGAAGATGATCACACCTGTGCGCTGGACTCCACACTGCTTCTGATTTAATCATTAAATATCATCTCAGAAACGGTCATTGTTTTCTGCCGTGCCAGGATGAAACTGAATTCAGCAAACATTTTCAAACATTTAGATGAGATGAATTTATAAGCAGATAATTTGACAGGAAAAATTACAAATTCAGAGAGATTGAAAGGTTTTTCAGTTCTCCGAAAAAGGTAACTTTTCTCAATAAAGGACAAAAAGGACATAAGGCTCTGGCGGTTGTAAGACTATACTACAAGAAGTATCTGATAAAATTTTGACATAGGCTGTAAGTGTAAAGATAGATAATTACTTTATAACAGTCCTTTCTCTGTTGCTTTTTTCATTTCTAAATCATCCTCTGCTAGTCTTAGAAAATTGTGTTAGTAGACAGTTAAGGAACCTAGAGGTATGAATAAGTTTCCAAACGGCCAGCCATTCTCTCCTACAAGAAAACTATTAAGTGTAGTCAAAAAAGGAAAACTTATCTGGAGAAAGGCCAAGGGCAGAATAAAAGTTGCTGACCAGATTTCAGGTTTTGTTGGTGCCATGGGGAAGATGGGTCTTAGTCTGGAACGGAAGCATCTAACACTTCCTTTTAAATGACCCTCCTCACTTTAAAATGCATTGGCCACCTTATCCAAGTAATGGCTGCAGCCCCAAAGCAGTTTTTATGGCATTACCGTCCCCTCCCCCAGGCAAACAAAGATCTGAGTCACCCAAGGCTCCCTCTCCAAATAAAGGGCCTTGCAGCGCCTTCAGACTAGTTGCCATAAGAGGAAAGTTCCTGTGTCTGGCACAGGGACGTCCCACGTCACCTCTCACACATGCGCCTCGCCTGCTTCCAAAGGAAACAAAAGCTCTACCCAGTGTATTTCAGGTGAAAGTCTGCTTACAACTCAGTGTCTGTGACTGGCTGTTCCTGAGCAGCTATTCATAGGAGAAAACAGATTGATTTCCCCGGGGGGATAGTTAAGGTAATGAGCTAAATAATTGCCTCCTGGTTGGGGCTTTTACCAGCCAGAGGAGCAGGCAACCACAACTCCCCTTTGTCTGCTGTTTCTGCTGCCATTAGCTGGTTTGCTTGTCAGCTGCCTGGGAGCTATGCTGTGCTCCCCCTGGGGGATGGGAACTGGGGATGCTGTGTGTGTGGCTGGAGGACAGGGCTCCGTGCCTCTGCAGGAATCTGGGACCTGAGTCGCTTGTTATTCTGTAACATAAGGCTCGGGCTGTTTGCCAGTGAGTCTTTTTCAGTCCTCTTTGTGGTATCAGTCCATCTTTAAAGAGTTCTTTTTTCCATTCCTCAAACACATAGAACCAGTTAAAGACCTAACCAGATAGTTAGGTACTTAAATTATAAACATAAAAGTATGTCTGGAACCTTGCAGTATGTTTTGTGGTTGAAAATTAGAAGAATGCTGGTGACTACTCTTTTCTTAGCTCTGAGCCATGCATTTTTTAAAAATCTCATCTTCCCCCTCTTCATTCCCCTTATTTTAAAGAAATAACTGGCAGGCATCAACTTAATGTACCCCTATTCATCTGAAAACTGCTGAAAAAAAAATTGTTTATTGTAATGATGACTCAGAGAAACCTGGGAGGCAGTGCTGGCTCGGCCATACTGGGCTCCTGTCTCTCAGTGCTGCCGTTGGCTTGCCTCTCCATGTTGTCATTAATAACACATCTGTACATTTTCAGTATTTTACTTAATTACTAATTTGCCACAGTGTTGACATGTTTCCCGTGTGGATTTTTCGAATGTCTCAGCAGAGCAGCAACTGACAGTTTCCTCTTGCACTGACGTTTAGGTCAATGGCTGTCTGCTGGACCCTGTGCCTCCTGTCCTGGTGAGGAAGGGGTGCCAGTCCCTGCCCAGCAGCATGATGGAAACCTCCATTGATGAAGGGCTGGAGACAGAGGGAGAGGCCGAGGAAGACCCCAGCCAGGCCTTTGATGCGTTCCAGTCCACGCGTGGTGGGCAGAGACGGCACACTCTGTCTGAAGTGACCAATCAGCTGGTCATGGTGCCGCGTTCAGGTATGCTATCCACTGAACTGCAGCAAAGTCTGCACACTATCAGTCATAGTCCAGTCTCTACCAGATAGTGATGATACCAACCAGCTCCTAGAATGTGGTCCATAATGAGTATTTCCCCTGTGGAAACCAGTCTGCTTTTTCCTTTGTGGACAACATTCAGCAGCTGAGGGTAGGCCTGCTCTGCAGCTGCTGATATGCTAATGGTTCGCTTCTGAGCTGTCTCCTCACTCCCAGAATTCACCGAGTGCTGGGGACTCACCCAGGACCCTGGCTCTTTGGGGTGGCAGAGATCTGCGGGGCACAGGTTGTGGAGTGTTCTTCCAACAAAACTCAAAGCTGATTAAATTGACGTGAAAAATGGTTCTGAAAAAAATGTGCTGGTTGGAGATTAAGGACATTGTCACCAGGAGAACTCAAGCTGGCTGCACTTTGTGTCTCTTGTTCAAAGAAGACACTGTTTGCTATTCCTCATATCTGCTCTGTTTTCTCTTAAAGGGAAAGTTTTCTCCATGAGTGACAACCCTTCCCTTGACAGTGTGGACTCTGAGTATGACATGGGGTCTGTTCAGAGGGACCTGAACTTTCTGGAGGACAACCCTTCCCTTAAAGACATCATGTTAGCCAACCAGCCCTCACCTCGCATGGCATCTCCCTTCATAAGCCTGAGACCTGCCAACCCAGCCATGCAGGCCCTGACCTCCCAGAGAAGAGAGGCCCACAACAGGTCACCCGTGAGCTTCAGGGAGGGCCGCAGGGCCTCAGACACCTCCCTCACTCAAGGTAACTGCCGTTCCCCTCCTGCCTTCTAAAGCTCTCAGCTGGTAGGATATGAGGGGTGGTGGCCATATTGGTATCATACCTGTAATCACTGAGAGGCCTGTGTTTTATTTAAACTTTGGTCATTGCGCTTTCTTCCAGGAATTGTAGCGTTCAGACAACATCTTCAGAATCTGGCTAGAACCAAAGGAATCCTAGAGTTGAACAAAGTGCAGCTGCTGTATGAACAAATGGGGCCAGAGGTCGACCCCAGCCTGGCGTCAGCTGCTCCTCAGCTCCAGGACCTGGCTGGCAGCCGCCCTCAGGTGAGTGCTCGGGCCCTTTCCGCAGTGGCTTGGCGAGTGCAAGGAGTGAGTGTGTCCTGAAGATGTGTCACTTCGTTGGGAGGACTCACTCCAGGCCAGGAGCAAACATGTTCTTTGGGAAAACTTTTCTTGCTGCTGCCACCAGCCGTTGACAGATGAGGCCTTGACACCGTCAAGCTGTGTCTGGTGCACAGGGCAGATTGTATGTGAATTACCTCTGATTGTCTCCCCGCAGGCGCACACACAAAAATTTAGAATAATAAACTTTACTTCATTAAATATTATAAATGGATTCTTTGTGCTAAAAATACCAAAAAAATGCTATTTATCCAGTAAGTTTATTTTGAGCCTATTGTTAGTGCATCCAGGCTGTTCTAGCCTTCGCAGCCCGGGAAGGTGATGGCGCCTGTGCCCAGCGCTGATGAGGTGACCGCTCCCTGCAGGTCCATGGGTAGCTTTTCTGTAAATGACGAACCATCCACCTGCTGGCTGTGCAAAAGCTGTGAGGGTCGTGTGTATGGTTGGAGTTCCTCTTGGGCATTTGCCAGGTGCTTAAACTTAAAAGCTGAAACTTTCTCCTGGAGAATTGAAAACGTGTTGCCCTTGCTCCTCAGGAGGAAGCTGCTCAGCAGCCAGAAGGCGTTCCTGCACTTGCCACCAGCGTGCACCCCCCGCTGTCCCCGCGGCAGAGCCTGGAGGCCCAGTACCTGCAGCACAGACTCCAGGTGGGTCTTCCCTTGCTGCTCCAGCTGTGCTGGCCAGGACCAGCCTTCTGCACAGCAGACGCCTGTTGGGCTTGTTCAGGCCTTCGCTAGGGTGGCGGCTTGATCCCTCACAGGCAGGGGGCCTGACAGTGCACTTCTAGTTTCTGGAAACACATTCAGACTTAGGTTATGCTCTGTGATGGCTGTGGACTTGTCCTCAGACCCAGGCAAGGATACCACCACAGTGGCAGGAAGGGGACCATGGCCTCTGCTCCTGATGTTATGCCTCCTCATGAATAACAGGTAAAATGGAAATCTCAGGTTTGCAGATTTTAAACATCAGCTGTCCCATTGGTGCCTGAAAATCTCAAAAGATGAATTATTTGTTCATTCAGCTGGTGCTGCTGCCTTTGTCATGGAGATTTAGCCTCACTTTTCTCATTGTTTATAATCTCCACAAACCTTGCAGTCCCAGGGGACTTTTAGGAATGGAAACTAAAGTAGGGTAGAGCTGAGACAGCCCAGGCCTGCTGACCCAAAGCTGTGGGCCCCAAAGCTCTCCCAGGGTCCTAGTGAGCAAGTGTCATCAGTCCCTTCACCCTCCATGGATTATAGAGGACACATTTAGTCTCCTCCTCCAGGCAGCGGCCCAGTCTGATGACTGTGTCCTAGATGGCAACACATTGTCATGCTTGGGTTGTTTTCTGCTCTTCCAGAAGCCCAGCCTTCTGTCAAAAGCCCAGAACACCTGTCAGCTGTATTGTAAGGAGCCACCACGGAGCCTTGAACAGCAGCTGCAGGAACACAGGTGAGAGAGCGCCTTTGGCCAAAGAAGTCACTTTCTTTTGTGGAAGACTTAAGAATGCTGGGGCCTGGCCAGCGTGGCTCAGTGATTGAGCGTCAACCTATGAACCAGGAGGTCACGGTTCGATTCCCAGTCAGAGCACATGCCCAGGTTGTGGACTCAATCCCCAGTGGGGGCTTGCAGAAAGCAGCCGATTAATGATTCTCTCTCATCATTGATGTTTCTCTCTCTCCCACCCCCTTCCTCTATGATATCAATTAAAGAAAAAAAAAGATTGCTGGGTGTATCCATTCACCCTGGTGTTGCCTCTACTAGGAAAATATTATTTTTTAATCCTCAAGTATATGTTTTTTTTTTTTTTAATATATTTTATTGATTTTTCACAGAGAGGAAGGGAGAGGGATAGAGAGCCAGAAACATCGATGAGAGAGAAACATCGATCAGCTGCCTCCTGCACACCTCCCACTGGGGATGTGCCCGCAACCAAGGCACATGCCCTTGACCGGAATCGAACCTGGGACCTTTCAGTCCGCAGGCCGACGCTCTATCCACTGAGCCAAACCGGTTTCGGCTCAAGTATATGTTTTTAGAGCGGGAGAGAGAGAGAGAAAGGGAAAGAAAGAGAAAGAGAGAAAGAGAAAGAAACATCAATCAGTTGCCTCCTGGAAGTGCCCTGACTGGGAATCAAACCTGCCACCTTTTGGTGTTCAGGATGATGTGCCAACCGAGCCACCTGGCCAGGGTGGGAAATGGGTTTTGATGCATGAGCCAGTGTCCAAGACATGACGGCTAACGCGGCTGTGAGCCTGCCAGGGAATAGCAGCCCTAAATGTGCTTTGTTTTCCTTTTCGTCTCACATCCTCCCTTGCAGTAATTCCTGCCCCCTGGCCTCACGAGCAGGAGCAGCATGGCCCTGACCCATCAACCAAAGGCCCCCAGGGAGGCCAAGGAACACCCCCACCCCACCCCTTTGACATTGCACCTGGGAAATCAGCCTCTCACTTCATAGGGAGAAAAACTTCAGCGTCTTAGAGAAAATGAGTTAGTATTTACTGTCACACTGAGGTCAGTCGGATTTGGGGGACAAAAAGTAAGATTAGGTTGAAGAAAAGCAACACTTTTTGCTCCTACCCCCCACTTTTTTTCTGCCATGGAAAGAGAAGTGAGCGGCTGAGGCTGGTGACTGACGCTGCCTTACATTAAAATTGCTGTCACTGAGGAAGATTTAACATGCTTTCTCTTGGTTTTGCCAATGTAGACTCCAGCAGAAGCGACTCTTCCTCCAGAAGCAGTCACAGCTGCAGGCATACTTTAACCAGATGCAGATAGCGGAGAGCTCATACCCACAGCCCCACCAGGAGGCACCATCGCCACCACCGCAGCCACCACCCTTCAGCCTGACGCAGCCCCTGAGCCCTGTCCTGGCAGCCTCTGAGCAAATGCAGTACAGCCCCTTCCTCGGCCAGTACCCGGAGATGCCGCTGCGGCCCCTGCCCTCCTCGCCGGGCCCTCAGGCGCACCTGCAGCAGCCGCCACCGCCACCCCCGCCACCGCCACCGCCACCACCTCAACAGTCGGGAGCTGCCCCAGCGTCCTTACAGTTCTATCAGACTTGCGAGCTGCCAGGCACTGTCTCCCCTGAGCCAGACTACCCCACTCCCCGTCAGTACTCCCTGGACGGAGCCCAGCAGGGCGGCGTGGCAGCGCCAGACTGTCCCAGGAGCTCGGGGCTGCAGGGTGACCCCTCCAGCTATGACCCGCTCGCCCTCTCCGAGTTCCCCGGACTCTTTGATTGTGAAATGCTGGAGGCCGTGGACCCGCAGCACAGTGGCTACGTCCTGGTGAACTAGCCCTAGCCCAGGAAGTGGGACCGGTCCGTAAGCACGTGTGTTTTTATTTCTATTTCAGCCTTTTACATTTAAAGCTTATTTTCTGTCCTCTCCCGAAAGGGGAGAACCAACTTGCCCAACTGGAGTCGGAGGGCCTGGCCAGGTGGCTGTCGCTCCCTCCTGGCTCGGTCCCTCACGGCTTCCTGTGGCCCATGCTGGCACACGGCTGGGCCGGGTGGAGCAAGCTCTCACGGAGACGCCGACAAATGTTTTTATAAGACATTCAGACCTAGGTTTTATACAGAACTACACCAGTTATCAAGGGAGACTTGGGTGAACACAGGGAAACGTGTGCCACTCTCTGTGGAGGGAAGAGGCAGTATTTTTCACGGACGCCAAGGAGCAGCATGCTTAAAAGCACATCAGGATACATAATGAATGTGATGCATGGACATAAGGGAAGGCTGTGCTTTGTCGCCGGAGCATAAGTGCTGAGCTGCTGATGCACGCTGTCCCCAAGGCCGTCGCCGAGCATTGAGCGTGAGCTGTTTCGGGGCCACTAAATACCAGCTGGTACTAAGCCCGACGGCGGCGTCTCTCAGAGCAGCAGCGCCTCTTCAGAAGGCGCCCTGGGTCACAGACGCAGAGGGCTCGGGACTCCGGAGATGTCGCCTGGAGAACCCACAGGACACACCACAGCGGGAGCTGGGGCGAGGACCTCGAGGAGCCATCGGAGGAGGGCCCTGGGCCAGGAAGGCGGGGGCTTCCCACAGATCTGTGGGGACTTCCGGTCGGGCAGTCGGCCTTTAGGGGACGGGGACGGGGACATGGTGTCTCTTCAAATGTAGTAACTACTTGGACTTCACACTATATTATATGTTGCTAGTAGTTTCCTGAGCTTTGTATATTCAGACAGTTTCATAGAGGACTTAGAAGTTTTAAGAACAAGAATGAACTTTTCTCTCCCATGTGAAGTGGTAGTGCTGTGCCTTTTCCCAGATCATGCTTTAATTATTTCTTTTCTGTAGAAACCAAGTTTCCATTCATGTCAATGCTAAATCCAAAGTCACTTCAGTTTGTTTTCCACTGTGTGGGAATCGCATTCTTCATTTCCTTAAAGTTTGACTTGTAATGAAACGTTAGAGTATTACAGCAATATTCAAAACCACAGATGTGTCAGCCACGGAAGCAAATCATCTGCCAAACTCACTGTATTACTAGTAAAACTTAACCCTTACAGTTCATTCATCAAAATAAGTAAGAAATAGATGCTACAGCCAGCTAACTGTGTAATGAGTCCCTGTCATTTGGACAGTAACATCCATGCGTCACAAATTCAGTGTTATTTACAGACTCGCTGCCATCCTGTCAGCAGGTGAATGCACTAGGCCAGTGGTCAGCAAACTCATTAGTCAACAGAGCCAAATATCAACAGTACAACGATTGAAATTTCTTTTGAGAGCCAAATTTTTTAAACTTAAACCTCTTCTAACACCACTTCTTCAAATAGACTCGCCCAGGCTGTGGTATTTTGTGGAAGAGCCACACTCAAGGGGCCAAAGAGCCGCATGTGGCTCGCGAGCCGCAGTTTGCCGACCACAGCACTAGGCACAGCCTTGTTTTCTACAGCACCGAGCAGAGCCGCCACCCTGAGCTCCGTCCAGGACACCTACACATTAGGTTGCCTTCCCTCTTCGTAGTGAGTCCCTGGCAGGTGAGGAGGAGCCGGAAGGTCTGAGTCCTGTTCTGCCCCTGCGAGCCCAGCCCCTCCCCGGCTGGTAACTTGAGCAGCCTTGTTCCTGGCTCCTGGGGCCTGGACTCTGCGTGGGGCCCTGGGCGTGGGCGTGGGCGGGACTGGGTCAGCAAGGATGGCTGCGGGGGAGGGCGGTCGGTCATTTCTGTGAGAGGAGCACACAGTGAAAAGGGAAGAACGAATGATGTTCCTTGGTGATGGTTTACCCCCCCCTCGTGCTTAAGATTGATGATTTCGTGAAATATTTAAGAGATCCTTCTGTTAAGGTCTCTAATCTGTTTTAAGTGTTTGCAAAATATGCCAGTTATAAAACAGGGCTTAATTTGTTTAAACTGAAAGATGTTTTCCCAAAATTACTAAAAAAGTGCTGTAATATTTGTGAAACTGAAATCCTTCCATACTGAACGTGGGGCTGCTCATTTCAGTCACAGAAGTGTGGTTATAAGTGGGCAGAAACAGCTGCCCCCAGCAAGGCCAGGAGCCTGTTAGCCAGGACACCCAGGCTGTGCCAGGCAATCAGGCCATTTAGGGGGGCAGCAGAGAAGCTGTTGGAAGCCAAGGGACCCAGAGACAGAGCTCGGCAAGCACCCAACGGTGGCCAGGCCCGTCGGGGACAGGCACCCACCTGGTGCCTCGCCTGAGCTGGCCTGCTGGGCCTGGGGTGTAAGTTCCTGTTTGCTTTTCTCGTGTATTTAAGCAGAAATCAGTACGTTCCATAGCCCTCTGTATTCACTGAAACAGCTGCAGGGGAGACTGGGTCTGTGCCCGTCTGTGTTTCCCAGCCCTGCCTGCTCAGCTGCGCTCCTCAGCGGTGACGGGGTGAGCTCCATCAGTGCACTCCTCACAGACACTCCAGGGCCCTGGGAAGGCTCCTCCCTGCTGCCCGCTGCCCCGGCTCCCGGCACTCCGCGTCAGCAGCGTGTGCCCTATTGTACAGGCATCGTTGGCTTTGTTGGCATGTAAACCCCACTCCTCTGAAGAGACTTGGGGAGATGAACATGAGGTAAAAATTTCATTCAGCAAACACTGCAATATGTGTGGTACTTTATTTTTTGTTTTTGTCCTTTTTTTAATCCAGGTTTAGTCTCTATTTCAGGAAAATACACTAATTCTGCAATGTCCAGTTGGCAAGAATGTCTCTAGTTCGTACATGCAACTGACATGCTAGGCTCAGCAAAGCAGACAGAGCATGTCACACACGGGTGCGTGCTCCCTGATAGAGCCCCTCGCCGCCTTGGCCCTCCCAGGCCTGCTGTGCCCTCTTGCTGCCAGGGGAACAGGGTCTCCTCACCAGCCACCCTAAAATATCTCTTCATGAGAAACATCTGGGGCCCTCGGAGAAGAACTAGGAAAGGGGACTAAAGGGTCTGTTCTTATATAAACGAAACCCCTTCCTTTCTGAATCAGCTGCCTCCCAGGAAAGAAAGCGAGGGTCCCCTCCTTCCTTGGAAATGAAGAACTGAGTGAGCAAGCCAGGTCCTGAGTTGGTTAGTGGGGGCCCGGTGCCCTCCAACTCTGGCCTCGGCCCACACTGTGATCAGTGCCTGAAAGCAGGCGCCTAGAGAAAAGTCTGCCATTGGGTTGGCAAGAGGGTGTATTCTCAGCTGGAGAGTGATTGGATGGCCCAGAAGGTAAAGAGAAGTGAGCAGCGGCAGCCTCCATTCTGGGTGGTCAGGGGTCCGGGTGTACGGTGACCAGAGCAGCCTCTGGTTAGGGGCAGGCCGTTCAGATGCGTGGACACGGTGAGATGAGTGGCTTCCTTTGGGGGCCCTCTGATCCCTAGTCCAGCCCAGGTCCTTACAGGGGTCTGTGTGGGGTCAGAATTCTCAGCTCTGGGTGACATTTATGAACCGACATCGCAGTCATGCGTAAGTCCCTGTTGGTGACAGGAAACGCGTCCTCCAGGGACCTTTCCACAGTCCTCTAGACACAGCTCACAGTGCCCTTGGCAGCAGGTCCCGGGGACGGTTGCGTGATCCCTGTGCGGGCTGACCTTGGCCCTGTCGGGGCCCTAACCTGGGCTGCCCCTCCTGCCTCCTCGGAAGCCTGCGCTGCTCCGTCTCTTTGTGCCTAGACATCGAAGGTAGAAATGGAGAGCAGGTCGTTGGTTGGAGTCATTGTATAGGCAGGCGTATTGGATCATTTTGTTGCTTCTGGAACCTTTCAGAGCTTATTTTCAGAGTGACGTGTGGACAAAAGCAGTGTCATCTGCCCCTTTCTGAACGTATGCATTCCTCTGGTAGGTTCAGTAGTGTGGCCCCCCTGGCCTGAATCCCAGGAAGTGACGCGTTTCAGAGCTCTTTCTGTCGGCCTGCGGCCCCCGGGAGCAGCAAGGTGCACGAGGGCAGGCCCTCCAAGGCACCTTTGGCCCGAGCCTGGTCCCACAGGGCCCCTCACAGGCTTGCTCCCCACAAGGGTCCCCTGGCTGATTCCAGATTGACAGCCACCCTAGCTGGTTGTGTCTACATCCCACGTGGGCAGAACTGGGGCCTGTGATCACGCGGATTGAGAAACAGGTGGCCGCACTGCCCTCAGACCTCGCCACCCACAGACCTTGCCATGCTGGTGCTGACACTCCGGCCCAGGCCTCAGCGTGCCTGTCCAGAGGAGCGTTGCTGAGGTTTGCGCGTTAGTGTACCACGCACTTCCACGGTGATCTTCTCTGTTCACACTTCTCTGAAGGTAGCTGGACCTTCACACAGTCCTCACATTACAGCCAGGAAACCAAAGCTGTCGGAAGTCTGGGTAGCTGTTGAGGGCGCAGAGCTCACCAGTGGCGGAGCCAAGACAAACTCTTGGGCTTTCTGGCTTCTCGCTCCATATCCTTTCCCATCATCAACAACAGCTGACGCTTCGTGAGCAAACAGCCCATGTACCAACCCCCCAGTCGGTTAAGCACTGGGTGAGTGTGACATCTTCCCCTCGGCCCAGTTCTCCCCTCAACAGCTGCCTGGCTTGGAGGGAGAGGGCCCTCCGGGTGGCCCTCTGAGCAAGGCTAAGGAGATGTGTCCCCCACAGATCTGCCTGCAGCCCTGCTAACTAACTACAGAAGTGTAGGTTCACATTAAAGACGTATAGTTTCTCCCAGTTATACCATACGGTCATTTCCCACAGAAGTATGCCCTGGAAGGACACCTCTTCCTCGATTGCCAAGGGGCCAGATGGCACAGCTGCAGCCCGCCCTGCTGGCCAGCAGACTCAGCCCCAGGAATCTGACCTCACCTGGGCCCCAGGAGGGCTGTACTGCTTTACATTTAAGGTACATCAAGTAAAAGTGCTGATTAGACGCTTTTATGATTAAAGAAAATAACATACTTTGATACTTTGTTTTTTCAGAAGCAAAGTGGGTAGGTAGAGGGGAGCTTTAAAAATAAAATAGCCTGGCCAGTGTGGCTCGATCCCCAGTGTGGCGGGTGCAGGAGGTAGACAATCAATGGTTCTCTCTCATCATTGATGTTTCTCTAGCTCTCCCTTCCTCTCTAAGATCAATTCAAAAAAAATAAAAATAGAATAATAGCATGCCAGGAAATAAGACTGCAGATTGGAATGACGTTCACATTTGCAAATACAGATCACTGGGACCTGCCACAGGCTGTGATGCCTGTCTGGCCAAACTTTCTCAATCAAGGAAATTGGTGTGGTGATACCTCCCCACCACTGATGGTTAAGAGAAATCGCCTCCACCAAAATCTCTGAAGGGAAAGTGAACAGACAGAAAAGAAGGTTGCTTCCTTTGGGGGCTGCAATTTCAGAAATAAAAATCATAGAGATAATTGCACTTTGTGGGAAGGGCAGCACGATTCACTTATTTCTGAGGGAGGTTTGGTCTGTGAGTTACTTTTGATAAAATTAATCTAATTGTAATTTTTAATGTGTGCTTTTTTAATGACTAAGGAATAAATGGTGAGTTCAACAGCTTTGGTATTTTGAATGCAAATCATAATAGCTTCAATGTGAAAAAGTAAAAAAAAAAAAAAAAAAGTAACTGTTACTCAATGTTAGAAAATAGCCTAAAATGCAGTTTAATAAATGATCTTTGTATCAAACATTAATTTAAATGGGGTAATTTTCTGCAAGGAAAAAAATACAGTTTTTACATTTCCAACACTCTTGAATTAAATAAAAACAACTTGTTTTCTAAGAGCCTGGATGATGAGTGTCAGGTGAGTGAGCTAGGACTTCACCCCGTCAGCCTGGGGTGGGTTTTCTGAAAGTGTGGAGGTGGCCGTGTGCCCTGACCTCTGGTACTCATTTCAGGCTGCAGCAAAGGACTTGGATAGTATGTTCTCACTGACGTCAGCAGGGTAAGTAATACCGGGCTCTGAAATGGCCCACGCACACGTCTGCCGCTGTAGAACGCTGACAGCGAGCTGACCGCAGCCTGCACGCAAATGGGCAGGCACGGTGGGGCCTGGTGCTCCGGACTGACTCAGAGGTAGCCTGGCGAGGGCCGCGCAGCTGGACAAGCAAGCTGCAGGGCAAGGGCTGTGAACAAAGGGCCAGCAAGACCACTGCTAACTCACGATGGCAGATCTCTGTATGGGCCTGCAAAAGGCCTCAACTCACACACTGTGGACGTCACCGGGGACAGGCACCCGCTCAGTGCCCTCAGGTGCTGGAAGAATCCATCTGCCAAGGTATTTGAGGCCACTCATATGCTCGGGACTTGGTTTAGTGCCAGACCCTGAGGGAAAGGGCAGTATTAAGTTCTACTTTCTGACAGCAAATTCAATTGAGATTTGGTTCCACTCAAACCATTCCAGTTGAACCCATGCTATAGAACTGAGTTCCCAAACCAGGGCCATCTGCCGGCTGCAGGTGGGGCAGGAGGGGAGCCGAGCCATCTCCATGGACTTGTTCTGCTGGCCTAGCGCTGCTTACAGGCGTTCAGCACTGCCCCCAAACGGCTGTTACCCAAGAATTCAATGAATTTCAAGTGCACTTTTATTTTTTTAAGGAAAGCACTCGATTTCAGTAATGGTGTTTTGCAAACTTTCCCCTTTCCCACCAAATTTCTCCATCATTTCTGTGTTGCCAAAAACAACCCCAGTGCTCAGGGTACAGGCAAAAACAACAGACCTGCCAGCAGAGACCGGCCAGAACTTCAGCAGCCATCAGGCCCCTGTCCTCCCCTGCCCCAGAACCATACTGCAGTCCCATGGTCTCCAAGAGCCAGAGGCTCCGCGCAAAGTGGGCGAGGGGCTGGCTGGAGGCCCAGCGCTGATGGTGCCCACACTTCGAAAGGGAGGCATCACCAGTGTCCCTCTGAGCCAGGCAAGTAGCAGCAGGGCCCCGACTTCTGTTGGCCTTCTGCTCTTCTCTACCCCATTAGGGTTTCCGCATGTGTGTGTTTTATTGTTGTTTTGTTTTGGGGTTTTGTTTTTTTTCTAATATGTTTTATTGATTTCAGAGAAGAAGGGAGAGGGAGAGAGAGGTAGAAACATCAATGATGAGAGAGAATCATTGATCGGCTGCCTCCTGAATACCCCCTACTGGGGATCAAGCCCGCAACCTGGGCATGTGCCCTTGATCAGAATCGAACCTGGGACCCTTCAGTCCACAGGCCAACACTCTATCCACTGAGCCAAACCAGCTGGGGCACATGATTTTTTCATTGATTTAGTGAGAGAGAGGGGTTGGGAAAGAAACATCGGTTTGTTGTTTCACTTATTTCTGCACTCATTGGCTGCTCCTTGTATGTGCCTGACCAGGGAATGAACCCACACCCTTTGAGTATTGGGCTAATGCTCTAACCAACTGACCTACCCGGCCAGGACACACCATTAGTTCTTAAATTGAGGTTTCACAGATCCCCCTTGATATGCTGGTGGAAGCTTTGGTCCCTCTTCCCAAGAAACAAGCATATAGACGCAACTTTGGACAGATATTTTCAGGGTTACTGCACCCATCAGGCCCTTTCATGGACCCCAAGTTATGGTGTCTTCAACCCCTGACTTAGAAGAACATCAGTGTCTCCACCTGCAGCCCCACACCCTTTTCAGTTACTGGGTGCTTGGCGGACCCTCACTGCTGAGTATGCCAACCTCCCAAGGACCCAGGTGAGGGAGGGAAGCCCCTGCTCTGCCTACAGCCCCAGGACACCGTGGAGGAAGTCCTGAGCTTTGTGCACGGAGCTAGGTGCCACGTGGCTACCAAATCAGTCACCTGCACAGGATGCAGCTGCTCTGCCCGTCCCATTTCAGCCCTAGCCAATGACGGCACTTTACAGCAATGACCAGGCTGAGCAGCTCTGAAGCGGGGGTTACTGTGCAGGGCTCATACTTTGCAATGACCCTTGGGAAACCGATGTGAGTCATAACTGAAGTGAAGCCACTGGCCCCTCATCTCAGACACTAGCCATCACCGGCATATCTGCCCACACCCAGATGGGAAGCTACAACCACAAATCACTGAGGCCAACCCCGAAAGCCAGGCCAGGCAGTGGGGAGCTTGCTACATGCCCCCAGCCACTCAGCTCTCACTCCTCCTGCCACAGGGTCCCAGCCCACCAGGCAGCTGAATTCCTGGGCCTGTAGCTGCAAATCCCCCTAGGGAGTGTTAACACCGCCTTTTGTCTCTTCCAGGGGACTTTCCTAGGCACGCCTGACTCAGCGGGTCTGAATCAGGGCAGGGTGCAGGGCTGAACCACCAAGCAAGACGCCAGGACAGGGGAAGGGAGAAGGACGCAGCACCCTGGGAAGCAACTCCCCTGCAGCTGTCCCCGAGGGCTGGCCTGGCAGAACCTCAGAAAACCCGGGCCCAGAAGTGAGGCACTGGGGAGTCAGCCTCTCGGAGGGAGAAGTGAGTCGCTCAACACACCAGGCAGGCTTTGACAGTTTTTTGTTTTGTTTTTTAATATATTTTATTGATTTTTACAGAGAGGAAGGGAGAGGGATAGAGAGAAACATTGATGAGAGAGAAACATCGATCAGCTGCCTCCTGCACACCCCACTGGGGATGTGCCCGCAACCAAGGTACATGCCCTTGACCGGAATCGAACCTGGGACCCTTCAGTCCGCAGGCTGACGCTCTATCCACTGAGCCAAACCGGTTACGGCGACAGTTTCTGACTCGATCTCCCTAATTCCCCAGAGAAAAGGGGGGAATGATGGGGCCAGAGATGCCCAGAGGAGGCCTGAGAACGCCGATGCTCAGGAGTAAGTCCTTAACCACGTCAGGGCCACCAGCACAGCCGGGGAGTGGGATGCAGCTGAACTGACGAAGGGCCCAGGCCTCCGCTGGCAGCGCCGCGTGGGAGGACCCTGAGTTCACAGCTGAGGCCCACTCCAGTCTGGGACCACTAGATCTGCCCTCTGGTCCCTGTGCCAGCGCAGTGAGGGCCGGTGGAGGGGCCCCAGGAATGAAAGGGCGGGGCAAGGAGGGCCTGTGCAGGAACGAGGCTGAGACCTGGGCCCAGCTTCCCCAGCGCAGCCCCTGGAGCAGCCACCTCGCCAGAAAGTGCCTCCAGGCAGGGTGGTGCCTACCCATTCTCGGCCAGGCACAGGCCTAGGCAGTGAAGAACCTCTGAGTCCTCAGCCTCTGGCACCTCTCCCAGCCCTGCCACTGACCTGGGCAAATCATTGCAAAGCCTCGCTATCCCCCCCGGTAACTTGGAAACAGCCTGGCTGACTTAATCCCAGGTTTACTCTAAGGTTCAAATGCAGCTGGCTTAACACGCCTCTAAACAGATAGTGCCGGAGCCCAGCACCTTGATGGCCCACAGCACTCACTCCTGCCTACCCTGCTTTCCTGTAACCTTAACTGCTCCAACTCTGGACAGCGCACGCTGCTTGGCGCCTGCGAATCTCCTCCCTCATTAAGAACGGCTGTCCTATCCTGAGCCCAGCTCCAGGTTAAGGACCAAGAACTTTGCCTGAGATTTCTTCATTTTCAGTGACGAGTTCTGGGCAGCAATAGCCATGGGCACCTAGAAAGAGGCCTTTTTCACGAGCCTCCAACTTTTCGGCCGAGCTCCTGGGTGAGGGGTGAGAGGGCCTGGGGGGTCTGCGCAGCGAGTGGAGGCTGGAGCCTGAGGCACTGCTCCAGCTGGCCGTGATGCTCACCCTGACCTCCCTGGGCTCTGATCCATTGTCAGGCCTCCATTCGCTTGGACTCAGGCCGCCTGTAGTCTTTCTGGGTTCAGAGAACTAATCCTCTGGCCTTGCCACAGCCAAGCTCCTTAGAATTGCCCGGGAGACCCTTGGGCAGCACCTGGCCCCCCACTCGCCCTCAAAAGAGACAAGGAAAGGACAAGCAGTTGCTCCTCCCCCACAAATCTGGTTCCAGCAGAATGGCCCTCACACACCTCCCCCGCCAAGGCTGCTGGAGCCGCCTTGCTCAGCAAGCGCTAGCCTTGAGCACGGAGGACAGACAGATGCCAGGAGGCAGAGGCCAGCGGTCCCATGGGCCCCAGAGATTTTCTGAGTTTGGGGGAAATGAGGAAAACTGGAAAAATCAGAAGTAGAAACAAGGGTAGAAAGAGCGAGGTGTGCAGAAGGTGAGAGCTCCGTGGAGACGGGGTACAGGGCCGGGCCAGCCAGTGTCTGTGTGGGACACTGTCCCCGAGGAGAAGAGGAGGAGGAGGGTGGACTTGGACGTGGACCTGTGCCCATTATTTATGGGCGCGTCACTTGAGATCCATCTCCAAACCTGGGCTCGGCCTGGAGACTGAATGTCCCCCACAGCTGCTCCTTCCTGCAATAACAAGACTGACATCACTGTTGTCAGGGAAATGGTGTTTTGATTAAAATCACGTGACTGGAGTGGATGTGAGATGTCAGCTATTTCGTGATTCAATAAACAAATTGTCTGTTAACCCTCCTGACAGAGCCCCCAGCAGCTGTCATCAGGGAGCAGCCTGCGGACTGTCCAGGGTCAGTCCAACCTGGCCCGGCAGGACAGACAAGGTGTGCGAGGCGGCCACAGTGCCCGGCAGGTCCTGCCTGGGAGACACATGCCACATCAGAGCACAGATGGCTCTGCAGACACTGAGGCCCAGTCTCCGAGGGACCGAAGAGGCACCTTTCACCAAAAGGAACTGGCTCCCGCCCCCTCGGGCCATTCACTCTTGGACCAGGAAGCAGGCCTGAGCCCTGGGAGGATGACTGGCTCCACGTGGGCCCAAAGCCAGCCAGGAACTGGGGAGAGCTGCTAGGGTTCTGAGCAGCCAGCGTTCACTCTGACCCCTTTTGGGCAGTTGGGCGAGTTTGCTGTACACCCTGGACAGTGAGTGAGTGAGGGGTTAAGAACAATTTCTGGTTTGTAATTGGATGACTTCCTGGATCAATCACTTGGCCGCTGGCCCCTGACATGCAGGGCCATGCCTGGCAACAGCAAACACCCTTTCTGTCTCACCCCGAGTCATTTTCTTTAAGTGAAACAAGTGCAGGGAAGGCTCCCTGTGTGGCGGAGCAGGGCTTTCTGGGCTGAATGAACTGCACATTCATCAGCCTGGCACTGCTGGGCCTGCCCTCCCCTCCCCCCAGTGGACAGGACGGGGCTGGGGGAGGGGCTGGGTGTTGCACATGTTCACAACCACTAACCTGACAACTGGCGCTGACAGCACCTACGCCTGGATTTGCGAGAATTAGGTGGGACTGTGCCAAGCGCTTGACAAGGTGCCTGCACACAGTTCTGGAGGCTCCAGGCATGGCTGATAATACTCTTTCCACAGCTTGTGGCTCTCACAGGGCCACCTACAGACCTGAGCAAGCCTGCCAGTCCATGCTCAGAACCGGGGCAGACCACACATTTAATGCCATGGCCAGCTGACCCTGCATTTGTAGGAAAACATAACTCATTTCTTAAATCTGTGGTTTAGACCTGAAAACTATTATTCCTGCTCCTTCCACCAATGTGTCTTCCCCAAGGCCAACTCTGTGAAACTGAAGAAGGCTGACCGCCTCAGGCACCTGTCGGCCAGGGGCTGGCGGTGGCTGAGCAGGGTCACCCAGCACTTCCTCCCTGGCAGGGTAGAAGGGCCTGTGCAGGAATGCCTGGCCTGGCCCTGGGACGGCGGTGCGCAGCACCACAGAACCAGACACTCCAGATGGAACACAGCAGTTCAGAGCCTGGACAACAGGAGCAAGTCCTCATGGCCTCCGTTTGCATAAAGTAAAGCCATGGAGATTTGGAAGGCAAACTTTTTTGAGGTTAAAATCGCCACCAAGCAAGCCCACTGGAGTGGATGTGAGATGTCAGTCATCTTCCACGTCAACTAAGTTCAGCCTGGCCTACGAGCAGGGCAGCGAGCCCTCCGTGCTGCTTTCCGAACCTGCCTGTCTTACTTGCTCTCCTAACCAGCAGCCCAGGGCAGTGGCCGACTTTGACTGCTGAACACTCCTCCAGGGGCATCACATGGGGCTTGTCACACATTCCCATGTTACACAGGAAATGGACAGGATGGTGTTTTCCTTGAGTGGAAATTACTACCCTAGAGGAACTGTAGCAAATAAGTACAGTCTCTATTCTGTGAGGTAAGTGGGAGTAGTCATCTTCATAAGCAACTCGACCAAACCACCCCTCTGGCCTCTGCATGGGCCTCGCTGGTGCTGACCAGGTGGGGAGGGAAGCCACCGGAGCGAGCTGAGTCCACTCCATCCCTCAAAAAGCACGCCCAGAACAAAGGACAGGAAACAGGGCAGCAGGCTTAAAACACAGGGGCGGCAAAAGTAGACTTAGAGTCGTGAGTACATGAAACAGTTTATTCTTGTATTATTACTAGAGGCCCAGTGCACAAAATTTGTGCTGGGGGGGGGGGGGTTGTCCCTCAGCCCAGCCTGTACCCTCTTACAATCCGGGACCCCTTGGGTAGGGTCCCTAGGCCTGGCCGGCGATTAGGGCCTATTGGGGCTTTCCTTCCCTTGGCTGGCAGCAGCTGGCCCCACCCCTGCCTCTGCCACTGCTTGCCATCTGTGCAGCGCTCTGCCCCCCGCCCCGCCCCACCATTGGTTGCCTCCCTCTGCAGATGACAGGCATGGGGTGCGATCGCTTGGCTGGCCTGGGCTTCCCTCTGCAGGACGATCGCTGGCCAGCCCCGCACACCTGCCACAGCATTGCTGGCCAGTGGCCTGGGCCTCCCTCTGTGGGGTGATCAACTGCAGGGGGGCCCCCAGATCAATCGTCCAGCAGAGGAAAGCCCCGCCCACCCGCCACAGCACCGCCAGCTGGGTGGCCTGGGCCTCCCCCTGTGGGGCAATGGTGGCAGGCCCCTCCCAACCAATCACATCGCACCTGCCTTGGCTGGCCTGGTGCCAGTGCGTGTCATAGCGTGGTTTTTCTGCTGTCCTGTCAATTTGCATATTATGCTTTTATTATTATAGATGGTATTATTTTCCATACAAACAACGGTACACCTACTCTTGCCCCACCCTGTATACTCTTGGCCCTAAAAAACGTTGCTCTCTCCTCCGGGACCGAGTTCTCCCCCACTGCTGTAGGAGCAGGCCCCGCCAACTGTCCTCCACCCACACCTACTAGCAAGTCCCTGGGAGGGGAGGCCTCAGGCCCAGAGTGTCTGTGCACTTACCTTCCTGGTGTCCTCTCCAGGCCCCCTGGGCCTCAGGAAGTCCTTGTCAGCCCCAGGGGCGCTGGGCTCTCCACTGTCCTTCACAGGAAAATCTAGCTTCCTCAGCCCGTGGGCCACCACTAGAGACAGACAGCAGCACAGAAACTGTCCCTGGGTGGGCGTGTCCCGCTTATGCCCCGTGCTTCCCAGCCGAGATGCCCTCCGTGGCTCTGGTGTGGCAGTGGGGGGCACATGCGCCTCTGTGCGGAGGAGGTGGGTTGACCCCAGGACCTCATGAAGGTGCTTTTCCTCCAGAGCGGCACAAAGAGCCGCCCACCGGCCTCATGGTCCGTACTGCCGGCCTCCAGAGCCCCAACCAGACAAGTGCTGGCTCCATTCAGGACTGACAGCACCGGGTCAGAAAGCTCTGCAGAAAGAAGCGGCTTGGCTTTCCTACCCAATGAGGAACTAACTCCCCATCCTCCACATTTTCCTCTCAACTGAACATTGTGTCATTTCCTGGACACAGCAGGCTAATGGGGAGGACAGAGGGGCTATTTTGGGTACAAAAATAGGATTGCAGACACATGAGTGAACAGGAGAGAGGCGCGAGGAGCTGGCTGGAAACAGGAGAATCCAAGGGAATGATTACTTAAGAGCAGACCAGTCACTAGATCTGCTAACAAGATAGTTCCTCTCGCTTGTGTCACACCCAAGCAGCCAACAGGAGGCTGTAAGCCAGGAGCTTCAAAATGAAAAAAGGTCAGAGGAACTGAAGTCAAAGGCAAAGGGTAGGACAAGTACCCAACATGTTGTGGCCACCCGGCCCTGCCATCTGTGACTTCCACAGAAAAGCACCACATAGCAGTTACAGCTGCCAGGAGAGCATTGCCATAGCTAACGGCGGGTCCAGTGACATTCTTCTCCCCTGGAGGTCTGTGCACTATCTGGAATGCTTAAGACAGCTCAGATTAGAGTGCTGCTTACTTTGAATCAGGACAAGTTGTCCAGCAAAGACCCCAAGGCCATGCATCACAGTGGTCAAGCTGTGGTAGTTCCATGAGCTGAGGGCTATGTCAACAAGGCCTTGTCAGAAACCACACATGAACCAGCTTATTCTCATGAAACACCACGCATCCTCAGGTTCATGCCCACTCGGCAGCACAGAGAAATAAGGTCTGGTCTCTCTAATCTGTGAGGAGTGAACCCCACACAAATGGGAGAGAAACAAACACTGAGGTGAATTCCATTGTTGAGGAGACATTTTTATTGACGTAGGTTTGTATGTTTGTCTCTACTTCCCTTTCCTAATGGACCAAACAACTGATATGAACTGCCTGGGATGAAAAAATTACAGCAATCTATGTTGGAAGTGATTGCACCAATCCAAATGGAACTGTTGCTTAAGATAGGCGACTGGAGAAGGGTCACATAAAGCTAATTTCTTAAGAGCAGTAAGGTCCTTTCATTTGTCAATGGGAGAATGATATGAAGTCTGGTACCTTTGATGACTTGTTCCACAAACACAACACATCAGAGGGCAGATTTTAAAAATTCATTGAACACATTTTTATTGAGTACCTACTATGTACACCAGATACTGATCTGGGTGCTGGCGATACAGTAAACAAAAATCCCTGCCCTTACTGAGTTCCTGGAGCTTACATTATAGTGAAAGCAAGATAACCTGTGGAGAAAATGACCAAGTTAGCAAAAAAACGACTCTCTGAGCAGTAACAAAAGGGATTCCCAATATTTAAGTCAGAAAGACACAGTGAAGCCCCTAAGAGTCATCTAAAAAGGCAGGGCCCTGCTGAGCTCCCTGACCCATGTCTGAAAAAGCAAAGGGCTCCCCTTTGCTATAGTCCTAGGGTAGAAGGTCAATGCACAGAACTCCCAGGGGGCACACAAGGGCATTTAAAAGTCTATCCCAAAACCAAGGACATTTCCAACGAACCAGTATTTCCAACCAAAGAATAAAGCAACAGTTGTACAAATTTGTTTCAAGAATGAAGACAACAGCCTCTGAAAAATGAAATTCAATGAAGAATAAACATAACCTACAGGTAATAATAAAAAGAAGCATGAAACTAAAATTAAAATGTTTACAGCATAATAGTTTAAGATATAAAATGAGACTGTACAAGATTTTTGCTTAGGAAAAATATTTAATTCTTAGCCCCAAAAGTAATAAAATAGAAAGTTACTATAAGGTAATTTGACCATTTTAAATGCAGGCAATTTCTGATTCAAAATGTTCTGTTTTTCTATGGTAAGACAAACTTGAAAATAATTCGCTCAAACTTGGTTTTCAAAAAACAGAATAGGATGCACTGGGTTTAAAAGAGGTTGTGAATAAAAGAAATAATTCCAAAACCAAAATGGAATAAGCAAACTACCTAGCAAGATGCACTGAGAAAAATAAACTACGATAAAACCTCATTAACATTCATTAGGGACAAGGTGAATTTGAATAGGTGACAATGTAAATAAATTTGTATGGAAATATATTTAAATTCTCCATGAAATACATACATATATATTTCAGGGATAAAGGCTAAATTAAATATATATTTTTTAAAAAGTGGGGGTTCATAAAAATCCTCATGGAAAATATTTAATGTAATTGAAAAGTGATTAGTAATCGGTGTACTAACTGGCAAAAAGGTACTTTTTAAAGAGAGCTTCAAAATAGTTTTAGTTCAGATCCAATAGGCTTCCTTACAAACTATTAATTTGCTCCAGGAAACTAGTTATCTTAAGTTCTAGGAAAAATTAATGAGGTTTTACTTTAAAAGCAGAAAAACAAAGTTTTCAAATGATGATTCCAGCATCATCCATACCAAAAAAGTAGTAATGAAGTTTAATTTGGAAAGCCATAGCAAGGACCAGATGTTAACACAGCTGGAAGCAGAATGAGTTTAAGTGCAGGAAATCCTCACAGTATTATACCAGTCATTCCTTTTCTCATTAGAATTACAAAACTACAATCTTACAATGACACGGTAGAACTACTGCTTATTTGGATGCACTAAATTTTAAGTTTCTCAGCAAGGAGAGAGAAAAGTATTTTGAACACAGTGGTATAAGCTGTGGAAATTCAGTTAAGTTTTAACATCACACATTAGCAGCAATACATCTATCTGCACATCAGGTTTCTGAGTGACATGATTACAGTCAAAATAAGGCAAAGAAAAACCAGAATAAACAACACATGAACTCTGAGTTTCCACATTCCCCTTTCGTGTAAGACACCGACGCAGACCATCATTATCCAGGAAAATGTGGCTTTCACTACAGTTAAATCTCGATGTGTCTCCCAAACAGAGGGTTTAAAACATAAGTTATTCTAAACCATGTACATTTAACTTTGGAATGATGGACAGACACACAGATATAAGTAGACACCAAGAGAATCATTCCACTGCATGTCTGGGTTCCAACCCATCCAGCCCTGGTCAGGATGGTAAGTGGGCAGGCCTGATAGAACGGCGAGGGTGCAGGAGCCCAGATGGTGCCCAGTAAATCCCTGGAGACAATCAAGAAACGACTGTACCGAGTGTCAGGAACTGGTCACAAACAAAAAGAATGGTGTATAATTATCCCAACAAGGAAGACAAGTAAAAACAATCCCTTTTCATCTTTAGAAAGAATCAAGTCACTGAAATTTGATTTCTTGGAAGCCGTTGCCATTTGCTTGGATGAGGTCTTGAAGGTTTTCCATTTTTTCTCCACCAGTTTAAGAACACATTGACTAGACATCTGTGTTAAGAATTTAGTAAAGTCTTTTCCCTCCTGTTCCTCATCATGCCAATGCAAGCACTAGAAAATTCCAAATAGAATCAAGTTAGTGGCACAGAAAGTTCATGAACTACCTATGTGACTATTGAGCACGACAGCAGTGATCCAAAAGCAGGAGACTATGAACTTCTCATTGTGGTCAGTTTTTCTACTCCGTAAGGCTAATCAAAGTTAAACTTTAAAAATTGATTAAAATCCAAACAAACTATTCTTACTAGTGAAAACCACATTCCTGCCCATCCCTAGATGGGACTGAGAAACGGCCTGCTCAATGGTGAGCCACGAAGGGAATAAGCATTCCAGGCACTCAACACCCTCCCGTCTCCCACATGGTTATCGCCTTGCCCACTTAACGTCACTTACACCCTGTCAACCAAAGCAAAAGCTGCAAGGCAGACGACAGAAGGACATACCACTTATAGCTTCCTGTGCGAAGTATTTGACATCCATGTCTTCATCTTGGCCTAACTTCTGCAGTACCGGTTTAACTTCCTCCTGCAAAGCACTGAAATCCAACAGTATTATCTGTGAAAGGCAATCTTCTGGGTCAGAAAAAAATGTTTTATGGTATATATGCTTGAAGGCAATTTTTTTTTTTAAATCCTCACCCAAGGATATTTTTCCATTGATTTTTAGAGAGTGGAAGAGAGAGGGAAAGACAAAGAGAAACATCGATGTGAGAGAAACACATCAATTGGTTGCTTCCTGCATGTGCCCCAACCAAGGTCTGGGCCAGGGAGGACCCTGCAACCAAGGTACATGCCCTTGACCAGAATCAAACCCAGGACCCTTCGGTTTATAGGATGATGCTCTATCCACTGAGCCAAAGCAGCTAGGGCTCTAAGGCAATTTTTAAAGTTTAAAATACAGGGGAGAAACCAAGATGGCGGCATAAGTAAGCACTTAAACTGCTGCCCCGCACAACAATTTCAAAACTACAACTAAAAGACAGAACGGACACCATCCAGAACCACAGGAAAGCTGGCTGAGTGGAAATTCTACAACTAGAAGGAAAGAGGAAAGCTAACAGAGAAGGAGCAGCAAAGGGCTGAGGTACGGAGACACACGCGCCCAGAGAGGAAGAGCGGCGGAGTGCCTGGCTGGCTTTCTCTGGCGGGAGGGGGAAGGAAGCCCCCAACTGCACTGAACCCCAGTTCCAACTGCACTGAACCTCAGTTCCGGGCGAAACCCTGTGGACCCAGGCTCATACAGGGGGAGTTTGGACTGTCAGGTAGAGAGAAAGGCACTCGGAGACTCGGAGACTCAGGGGAGCCACGGCGGCAGGGGTCTGGAAGCACGAATGCGCACAAAGACTGACTGTGGAGGTTACCACAGGCTATCCCTAGCGGAAGGGAGTTGGAAGCTCCTGTCTACACTGAACCCCAGTTCCGACTGCACTGAACCGCAGTTCCGGGCGAGCCCCTGGGGACCCATGCTCTTACGGGGGAAATCTGGACTGTAAGGCGGAAACTTGGGAACCGCAGAAGGCAGAGGTCTGGAGACTCGCGCGCAAGGGCAGGGCTGATGGGAAGCCAAGACTGCTCCACCCTGAGACTCTACCCCTTCCAAGCTGAGCACAGAGGCTTTTGCAATCTGGCAAGGCTAATCCTATAAGGCTGTCTCCAGCACTGAAAATCTCCCAGTGTAGACACAGCTGATCCTCACAGACAACTGGCCTGCAGGTCAATTCCTCCCAGTGATACCAACAACAATCAAGACTTAACTACAACAAGGCTGTACACACAGTCCACAAAGGGGGGCACCAAGAGTGTCCACCTCAGGTTAACTGGGGAGGCCAACCCACTGGGCCATATAGGAAACCTAGCACACAAAGCTACCCTACCAACTCAGGGAAGCAGTGGAAAATGGGGAGACAAAGAAACAGATCACAAACGAATGAAATGGAGGAAAATAAATGACTGGATATAGAATTCAAAACCACGGTTATGAGGCTTTTCAAGAATATCCTAGAAAAGGCTGATAAATATAACGAGACCCTCAAAGATATGAAAAAAGACCAACTAGAAATTAAACACACACTGACTGAAATAAAAAATATTATACAGAGACCCAACAGCAGATTAGAGGAACGCAAGAATCAAGTCAAAGATCTGAAATACAAAGAAGCAAAAAACACTCAACCGAAAAAGCAAAAAAAATAAAAAAGAATCCAAAAAGTTGAAGATAGTGTAAGAAGCCTCTGGGACAACTTCAAGCGTACCAACATCAGAATTATGGGGGTGCCAGAAGAAGAGAGAGAACAAGATACTGAAAACCTATTGGAAGAAATAATGACTGAAAACTTCCCCCACCTGGTGAAAGAAATAGACTTACAAGTCCAGGAAGCGCACAGAACCCCAAACAAAAGGAATCCAAAGAGGACCACACCAAGACACATCATAATTAAAATGCCAAGGGCAAAAGACAAAGAGAGAATCTTAAAAGCAGCAATAGAAAAACAGTTAATTACCTACAAGGGAGCACCCATACGATTGTCAGCTGATTTCTCAACAGAAACTATGCAGGCCAAACGGGAGTGGCAAGAAATTTTCAAAGTGATGAATAGCAAGAACCTACAACCAAGACTACTCTACCCAGCAAAGCTATCATTCAGAATGGAAGGTCAGATAAAGAGCTTCACAGATAAGAAAAAACTGAAGGAGTTCATCACCACCAAACCAGTATTATATGAAATGCTAAAAGGTATTCTTTAAGAAGAGGAAGAAGAAAAAAGTAAAGAGAAATATTATGAACAACAAATACATATCTATCAACAAGTGAACCTAAAAATCAAGTGAATTAAAAATCTGAGGAACAGAATAAACTGGTGAATATAATAGAATCAGGGGCATAGAAAGGGAGTGGACTGATAATTCTCAGGGGGAAGGGGTATGGGGGGTGCAGAAAGAGACTGGACAAAAATCGTACACCTATGGATGAGGACAGTGTGGGGGGAGGTAAGGGCAAAGGGTGGGGTGGAAACCGGGTGGAGGGGAGCTATGGGGGGGGAAAAGGAGAAACAATTGTAATAATCTGAACAATAAAGATTTATTAAATTTAAAAAAAAATAAAAATAAAAAAAAAAAAATAAAATAAAGTTTAAAATACAAAAATATTTTAAAACACCTATAAGTTTGATAAGTACTAAATAGTATCTTAAGTTCTCAGTAGAAATAGCTTCAGTCAATGATCTCCACATATATGAGTTAAATATAAAAGAGTGGACGCGCCAAAACCGGTTTGGCTCAGTGGATAGAGCGTCGGCCTGCGGACTGAGGGGTCCCGGGTTCGATTCCGGTCAAGGGCATGTACCTGGGTTGCGGGCACATCCCCAGTGGGGGGTGTGCAGGAGGCAGCTGATCGATGTTTCTCTCTCATCGATGTTTCTAGCTCTCTATCCCTCTCCCTTCCTCTCTGTAAAATAGCAATAAAATATGTTTAAAAAAAGAGTGGACGCCTGCAAAAATGGTTATTTTATTATTTTCTTTAAACAAACCCACACCTTAGGTAAAGTGAAAATCACTGAATTTCTTTTTAGCCATTACTCTGCACTATCATGTAAAAATTTTAATCTACTTTTAAAATAAGAATAATATTAAAATCTTACTCAGTATCTAGAATTGGTCCAATTTTCTGTAGAGATTTGGCCACATTGAAACGGACGTTCGCCACTTGGTCTCCTGCCATTTTCAATACAATGGGCAGCATCTGCTTAGTAGTTATTTCCTGACCACAGGCTTCAGACAGTACCTAGAAAACACTTTTATTTATAAAATATCCCCAAACCTAAGGAGAAAAATTAATACTTAATAAAAAAGTAACTGACCAACAGGAAAACGTTTCTAGTGAGCACTAAATGAGGGATATAAGGTAGAATTCAAAAAACCCAGAATTAGAGCAGAATTCTCAACTGACTTCACTACTATACATTTTAACATGAATTGAACACTGACATTTTTTCTCTCATCTCTTAACTATCCAAAGAAATCAGTAAGAAATATATTCTAAATAGAAGACAATATATTAAGAATTTAGGAACACTTGCCAAAACCGGTTTGGCTCAGTGGATAGAGCGTCAGCCTGCGGACTAAAAGGTCCCAGGTTCGATTCCGGTCAAGGGCATGTAACTTGGTTGCGGGCACATCCCCAGTAGGAGGTGTGCAAGAGGCAGCTGATCGATGTTTCTCTCTCATCGATGTTTCTGACTATCTATCCCTCTTCCTTCCTCTCTGTAAAAAATCAATAAAATATATTTAAAAAAAAAAAAAAAAAAAAAAAAAAAAAAGAATTTAGGAACACAATCTTGAATAACTGCTTTAACACCTGAGCTTAGCAATAATAGCTGTGTAATACTTACATTAATGCAGAATAAGGTGGTCATTCTATGCAAATAATTAGGATCGTTTGCCATTACTAACACTTTGGGAACGATGGTATTCTGGGCCCACTCTGTACCAAACTTCTGAACTAGTTTCATGAGGTTGTTGGTGGCAGCTTCGCGAATGGCATACACTGCAGGAGAGGGAAAAACAAATGCTGTTCACAGTGCAGCACAACCTAGTTTACTTACATCATCAGCAAAGGTGGGCCAAAAGCGAGATTCTGCAAACACACTCCAAAGTCAGCCATGCTGCGGTGGCATGTGCTCAGCTACAACTCACAAATACACTGATTTGGTTTTATTACAGTTTCGAAATGTGTAATATGTCCAAGGAAAAAGGAGGTAAGGAGCTCATAATAGGCATCACTAATTCATTAACAAATGTCAGTGCTTATATATACTATGTGTTACAAGAAAAATATATATACCTCTCCTCAAGATCATACACTTAGAAAAATAAAAGCTACCATACTCCAAGTAGTCACATGGCATAAAATTGATTATAATAAAGTGTGAAATTGTGTAGTAAAGAGCATGAGAGCTGTAGCAGTTAAGAGAGAACAGGAAGGTCTAAAAAGGCTTTGTACTGGGCCTCAAAGATTAGAGAGGATTTGTGTAAGTAAAGAGAAGAGATGGTAATTCCTGGAAAGGGTAAAAAAATTTACCCAGGACACAAAGGAGATAACTGAAACCTGGGCAAACATGAGGCTGGACAGTTACAGGAGAACCAAAACACAGAACATCTTGAAAGGTACATTTAGAGGTTATAAAAAAAAAAGAAAAAAGATGGGTTTTTAAAGCAAAGCTGTCACCTGGTGACTAGTGTGGTACTTCAGCAAGATTACTCCAATAGGGGCAAGAAAGCTAAAGGGAGAAAGACAGCGAGGAGGTAGTTTAGACTGCACTGTGGTCATCTACACAATAGCAAATAAATACTTCAGACCTTCATGCCTGTTTTCCCTTAAAAATGTTTATGTTGAGAAATCTTAGGTGAATAAATGTACCTGCTTTAACACTTAATAATTCCCTACAAGCCCAGGCCAGGTGACTCAGTTGGTTGGAGTGCCGTCCCATGCACCAAAAGGTGGAGGGTTTGATTCCCGGTCAGGGCACATACCCAAGTTGTGGGTTCGATCCCTGTTTGGGGCACATACAGGAGGCAATTGATCAATGTTTCTCTCTTATCATCAATGTTTCTCTCTCTCTCTCTCTCTCCCCCTTCCTCTCTGAAATCAATAAAAATATTTATTTTTTTAAAAAGAAAGGAGTAATTAAGTACAGAATCTTCTGGGACATGTCAAGTCTCAGTAATGTTAAATATGTATCAGAAATAACATGAACACTTTTATTCTAAAAAGAGGAATTTCTTTCCTATGACTCACCATATTATTATTCATTTAGAAAGAAAAAAAATTAGGCCACAGAAAGGTAAGTTTAAAAGATAAGAAAAATGAAAGTCCTCAAAATCTAGTTTGAAAGCACTGAAATTTACCTACATATATACGCCTTTATGAGACTTGCACATTTTTCATACCCCTCCTCTTCACACTCTTAGCCATATGACCTCCCATATGATCCAAATATGCCCTTAACAAAACCACCTACATGTACAAGCAGACACAAATATTCCTATCCTCCCAAATATCCAGGCACAAGCAGCCGCAGCACAAAGATACACTCAGGTCATAAAGTATACATAAGATGCTGTGAAACACAATGCCTACTATATGCACTAAAACATGGAAGTGAAGGAGAAACCAAGATGGCGGCACAGGTAAGCACCTAAACTGCTGCCTCGCACAACAATTTCAAAACTACAACTAAAAGACAGAACGGACACCATCCAGAACCACAGGAAAGCTGGCTGAGTGAAAATTCTACAACTAGAAGGAAAGAGAAAAGCTCACAGAGAATTGGAGGTACGGCAAAGGGGCTTTGTGCGCGCAGAGAGGAAGGGCGGCTGAGAGCCTGGCTGACTTTCTCTGGCGGAAGGGGGAAGGAAGGCCCCCGACCGCACTGAACCCCAGTTCTGACTGCACTGAACCCCAGTCCTGGGCGAAACCCCGTGGACCCAGGCTCATACAGGGGGAGTCTGGACTGTCAGGTAGAGAGAAAGGCACCCGGAGACTCGGAGAGCCAGGGGAGCCCCGGCGGGCAGGAGTCTGGAGGCGGCGCGCCAGCGTGCACAAAGGCTGCGGAGGTTGCTACAGGCTTTCCCTAGCAGAAGGGAGTCAGAAGCTCCTGACTGCACTGAACCCCAGTTCCAGGCGAGCTCCTGGGGACCCACGCTCTTATGGGGGGGAATCTGGACTCTCGGGCGGAGACTCGGGAGCCGGGGAAGGCAGAGGTCTAGAGGTTGCGCAAGGGCAAGGCTGACTGGAAGCCAAGACTGTCTGCTCCGCCCTGAGACTCCACCCCATCCAAGCTGAGCACAGAGGCTATTGCAATCTGGCAAGGCTAATCCTCTAAGGCTGTCTCCAGCACCGAACTTCACCCAGCGTAGACACAGCGGATCTTTACAGCCAACTGGCCTGGAGGTCAATTCCTCCCAGTGATACCAACAACAATCAAGACTTAATAACAACAAGGCTGTACACACAGTCCACAAAGGGGTGCACCAAGAGTGTCCACCTCAGGTTAACTGGGGAGGCCGACCCACTGGGCCATATAGGAAACCTAGCACACAAATCTATCCTACCAACTCAGGGAAGCAGTGAAAAATGGGGAGACGAAGAAACAGATCACAAACGAAAGAAATGGAGGAAAACAAACGACTGGATATAGAATTCACAACCACGGTTATAAGGCTTTCAAGAATATCCTAGAAGCTGAAACCGGTTTGGCTCGATGGATAGAGCGTCAGCCTGCAGACTGGAAGGTCCCAGGTTCGATTCCGGTCAAGGGCATGTACCTTGGTTGCGGGCACGTCCCCAGTGGGGGGTGTGCAGGAGGCAGCTGGTCGATGTTTCTCTCTCATCGATGTTTCTAACTCTCTATCCCTCTCCCTTCCTCTCTGTAAAAAATCAATAAAAATATATTTAAAAAAAAAAAAAAAAAAGAATCAGGGGCATAGAAAGGGAGTGGACTGATAATTCTCAGGGGGAAAGGGGTATGGGGGTGTTCATGAAGTGACTGGACAAAAATCATATACCTATGGATGAGGACAGTGGGGGGGAGGTAAGGGCAGAAGGTGGGGTGGGAGCTGGGTGGAGGGGAGCTATGGGGGGAAAAAGGAGAAATAATTGTAATAATCTGAATAAAGATTTATTAAAAAAAAAAAAAAAAAACCTGAGGAACAGAATAATCTGGTGAATATAATAGAATCAGGGGCATAGAAAGGGAGTGGACTGATAATTCTCAGGGGGAGAGGGGTATTGGGGGTTCAGGAAGAGACTGGACAAAAATCATACACCTATGGATGAGGACAGTGGAGGGGGGAGGTAAGGGCAGAAGGTGGGGTGGGAACCAGGTGGAGGGGAGCTATGGGGGGAAAAAGGAAAAACAATTGTAATTATCTGAATAAAGATTTATTTAAAAATAAATAAATAAAACATGGAAGTGAAGCTCATAGGATTATGTCATGACCTCCCCTATGGCCCCCGGCTGAACAGGTCTCAGACTATACTGAAGATGCCAGGTCTGGACCTGGGGCCTGGCACTGGACCTTACTGGTACAGAGGGCACCCTTCCCACCCACCACTTCCTGGCAGACACGAGTAGACATGTGGACCTGAGACTGTCAAAAAGTTAACTGCTAACTAATTGATATAAAAAATGGTTTAATATATAACATCAATAGTATCGTATGAATATTTTGATAAGCAGCTGTACCAGTTTTCATTTGTGACAGTTGGTGGCATTCAAAGAAAAGGATTCTGTGAATTGTTATAAATGCAAAGAGAAGTGTTGAAAAACCTATTTGCTAAATGCTATCCCATCTGACCTTGCCCTGAGCTCACAGCTCATCCTCTTTTGTCATGGTGGCAGCAACAACCCAGCGTGCAGGCAGTAAAGTTGTCTTTCACCAACACCAGAAATCTGGGCCCTCTCTGTCTTCGGTCACAGCTGCCATCTCACGCTTCTGGACTCCTTTACTGTGCCTTTATAGCTCCTCCTCTGTGTCACTCAAACAAGCCACGTAGCCATTTCTTCCCCATAGGACTTTCATCTGATTCCAATCTCTGTCCAACCCAGACAGCATGGTCAAGCGAAGACCTCAAGTTAAGAAAGAAGTGAGTATATGTAGCGCTAGCCGGTTTGGCTCAGTGGCTAGTAGGATTGCGGAATGAAGGATCCCAATTCAATTCCAGTCAAGGGTACATACCTCAGTTGCAGGCTCCAGGGTGAGTGCAGGAGGCAACCTATCAATGTTTCTCTCACATCGATATTTCTGTCTTTCCCTCTCTCTTCCACTCTCTCTAAAAATCAATGGAAAAATATCCTTGGATGAGGATTAAAAAAAAATGATGGTGAAAAGCAAACAAATAATAAAATAATTTAAAATCTCTGACTCCCTGACCCTGGGTGCTGGCGCCATTAAAAAAAAAAAAAAAAAAAAAAAATCAATGGAAAAATATCGAGTAAGGATTAAAAAAAAAGTGAGTATATATGTGTGTAAGAGTCTGAAAATAATGTAACTGAATGAGTAAGAAACAGAGCAAAGAGGTTTTCATGGAAAAAATAAAGTTTAAAACAGAAAAAATTAGTAGAAAACAGAAACATCAAACTTGTGTTTCAGAGGAAGCTAACTGGACTTTAGTAACAGTATTTGTTCATCGCTACACTAGGAAGGCAATCAGATTAGTAGTCCTTTCTAAAAAAGAAATATATCAACAAAACTGGAAATATGCAAAGACATGAACACTCCATAACAACCTGTTTTTAACTTATTTACTTACCATGATCCACAAGCCAGGCCATACATAAAGAATTCAGCTTTTCATCAAAGAATTCCACACCCTATGGGTACAGAAGATTCCATTAATACACATCTAACAAAGTTTAGAAATCAAGACAATCTATTTATTATACTAAAATGAACTAAAAGCTAAAAACCGCTTGTTTCCAAATAAGCTGAATTCATGAGCCAGCCAGAGAACAATTACCATGGAATTTGATTTACAAACTGTAAATCTATTTTATTGGACAGAAATAATAAACAAAGCATAAGTGAGATAGCCCAGGCCCTGCTAAGTGGGAGAGAATCGGATGGTCAGGAGCCAGATACAATACTACAAATGAGTAGAAAGAATGCAGTATGGACAGTCTGCCAAGCATTATCTAGATTATTTGTAAAAAGGAATTACCCAATAAAATATCAATAATATATTTTTTCTTTGTATTTTAATTGAAAAATTTTTTCAATTACAGTTTACGTTCATTCGATATAAACTTGTATTAATTTTAGGTGTACAGCATAGTGGTTAAGACAATCATATGCTTTACAAAGTGTTCCCCTGATATTTCGAGTACCCACTAGCACCACACATTGTCATTATAATATTACTGACTATATTTCTTTTGCTGTACTTTAATATCCTCATGACTATTTTGTAACTATCAATCTGTACTTCTGTCAATCCTATCTAATAAAGAGGGCATATGCTAATTGACCCTCATGCCGTCGCAAAGATGGCGGCACCCACAGCCAATAAGGAGGGATTATGTTAATTGCCACGCCCTCAAAGATGGCGGCGCCCAGTCCCCTCAGCCCCACCGGGGCAGCAGGCACACAGCAAGGCAAGGCGGGCCACTCCACACGCCTGCCTCCAATGTCCCCTAGTCCGCTCAGCCTCCCAGCCGCCCAGGGCAGCCTGAGGCTCAGGTAACCAGGGCCAGCCAAGGCTTGCACTGCTGGCAGTGGCAGCAGCAGAGGTGTTATGGGGCGTCGCCTTCCCCTGATCGCTGGATCACCTCTCGCCCCTGAGGGCCCCCGGACTATGAGAGGGGACAGACCGGGCTAAGGGACCCCCCCCCCCCCCAGTGCATGAATTTTCATGCACCGGGCCTCTAGTAATATTAATAATTCTCAAAAATTTTCCCTTTTTAGTTAAGATTATAATAAATCATTAAGGATGAAGAAACTGATATCAAGAAATAGAGATATTTCCACTTAAATAGAATATTTCTAAGATGATGGGAGGAAGCAGAGGGAGAATAAAGCAGGCATAACACTGCAGGTGACCTAGCAGAGAGTAACAGGTGGAACCATCCTGGCTCTCCCAGTTTAGCTCTTCCTGTCAACATTTGGCCACTCCAGCACAGGTGGGGACAAGTTCCTAGAGCTGATTTACACAGACCTGTCACTGTGGGAATTCTGTACCATGCAGGAGAATGTTGTGACAGCGCTTTCCTAGAGTCTTCCCTTTTGGGATCTACATGTTTCTTTGGATCTAAGTTCCTGAACAGTGATTATATATTTTAAATAAAGAGATGTACCATAAAGTTTCAGTGCTCTGAAAATAGTGATTTAATAACATAAAATGCTTTCTAATAATAGATCATGAATAGGTTTTAGCATATACTTAAATCACCATGTCAACTCTCAAAGATTTCTTTTTCATTTCAGGTTATGGATTTTTCTTTAAAAATTTTCAATTTTAGAGAGCAGAAGGGGAGGAAAGAGGGAGGGAGGAAAGGCGGGAGAAAGATGGGGAGGGAGGGAGGTGGAGGGAGAGAGAGAGAAACATCAATCTGCTGTTCCACATATCTATGTATTCATTGGTTGACCCTTGCGTGTGCCCTGACTGGGGATCGAACCCACAATCTTGACATACCAGGACAATGCTCCAACCAACTGAGCTACTTGGCCAAGGCTCTTGAATCTTAACCTTTATTTCTTGATTTTTGTGGTTTAACTTTATATTTATTCAGCATGGTCCATAAGCCAGGCCATACGTAATGTCTTGAAAAAATTTTATAAATTGACTACCTGATATAGATAAAAAATAAAATAAAATATATACGAACAAGAAATTGAAGTTGCATTAACAAAATGTTCATGACCAATGTGTGTCAGCCCTGCCCAAAAGGTATGAGTCAGCCAAAGTCACCATCTACTTGCTTCCATACTCCTCTGTAGAGCTGCCAACCTTTGCTGACCTCCCAGATCTAAGAGGAATAGAGATTTTTAAAAAATAGTACTAAAATTCTCCCTCTCTTCTGGACAGTTTTTTCAGCCTTTAGTCAACCAGTTAGCCACTGCTGCTTTCCATTCTGGAGAGGTGACCCATGACAGTCACCAGTGAAGAACAAAGGATGGCCCTCAGTGCTTGGGAGTGACGGGGGAAAAAGTGACAAGATGACTTGCTTGACCCTTTTAGCTATATAGTGATATTTTTTAGGTCCATTTTAAAGAGTGGGACACCAAATTTTATAAAACATGTGATGTCACAGATAATCACAAGATGCATTTAAATATACCAAAACTAGCAATACAAATTCAGTGGTCCAAGAAAGTAAAAAAAAAAAAATAGATCCCATATGCTATGATCTGAAAGGAATGGAAGTGGGGGTGAGAGAGGGGGAACAAACTGCAGCAATGTCAGCTGTAAACTGACATATTTTGAGCTTTCTCAAAAAATATGCAGGTATTCATTTATCCAACACTCGACAAATGTTGAGTGCCTGATTAATGCCAGGCACTCTAGTAGGCACTGGCAATCAAACATTAAACACAGTCCTTACCCTAAAAAAGATCACCTGTCTATCTCCCCAACTAGTTTTTTTTTTTTTTTCAGGGATAGTAAATAGCAATACTTTTTATTATTTAGTTTTATTAATATTTTTTATCATTTGATTAGAGAAACATATTTAATGTAACTCCTCTAATAATTAGGGCACATGATAGGCCTTGAGTTTTTTTTTCCCCCAACTAGTTTTTAACAGACAGTCACAATACAACACTGTAATAAGTGCTACCAACAGGGTAATGGTATATCACACTTAGAACTATTTAGGGCATCTATGAAAACAGAAAGGATGTGGCCATAAAACCCAGCTGATTCCTCAACTCCCTTTTAACCAGAATGCATAAAAAGTAGCCAGAAAAAATAAATAAATAAAGCAGTAGCCAAGGACATTTTGCTCAGTATACAGGCAAGCAGGGAAGCTGCTCTGAGTGAAAATCAAAGCTAACTTATCTTGAAACAATACTCCCTTTTCCTCTCAGTTAAATATTCCTTAAATCACAGAGACATTAACACAAAATCTGTTACATTCCAAGAAACACTGTATTTTTTTATGGCTTTGCTTTTAGATGGTGGTGAGGTAAAATATGTCTCTGTAATTCCTTTTTGTTAGAAGTTAATGCACTAATGAAAATAAAAGCCATCTACAAGCAACTAGGACCTACCATACTTAGATGTGTCTAAATGAACATAATCATACAAATTATGGGGCCTCCTACTTGGCATAGTAAATCTGTTCAACTATTTGATGCTATCCTTCACTTCATGGAGCACACACACTCACCAGCTGGCCCGCCAGCAGTGGCATATACTCAATGATGGCCAGCCGGACCCTCCACTTGGCATCTTCAGCCAGTTCCACTATGGCAGGAAGAAGAGACTGAGAGAGCTGACGGATTCCAATCACTTCATTTACACAATCCAAATTGGAGATAATATTCAAACGAACTTCAGGACACTGCAAGTACATAAGCCCAAAAAGAGCACATATAAAAATCAAGTTCTCTGCCCAATATTTTCCTATTGTCATGATGAGGTAAAAACTGCTAACTAAAGTTTAAAATAAGAAAGTAGTGACTAAGGTAAAGTAAATAGTCTTGGAAGAAATACTTAAATACTGAGTACACAAATAACTCATAGCATATTAACTATAACTGTTCTTAACCATAATTCTCAATAAAGTCTATAGGATGGTCTTAGCTGGATTGGCTCAGTGGATAGAGTGTTGGCCTACAGACTAAAGGGTCCCAGGTTCGATTCCAGTCAAGGGCACATGCCCAGGCTGCGAGCTCAATCCCTAGTAGGGGGTGTGCAGGAGGCAGCCAATCAATGATTCTTGTTCATCACTGATGCTTCTATCTCTCTCACCCCCTTTTCCCTTCCTCTCTGAAATCAATAAGAAGGAAAAAAAAAAAGTCTATAGCATAGGCTCTGGAACCAAATTATATGCATTCAAATCCCAGATCTGCCAAGACCTTGGGTGAGCTATTTTATCTCTGTGTCTCAGCTTCATCTGTAAAATGGGGATAAGAAGACCTACCTCTAAGACTGCTGTGAGGATTACATATAATAATACATGCCAAAGCATTTATAATCATGCCTGGCATATAGTTTTACTCAATAAATGTTAACTACCAGTATAATGTTGATATTATATTTAAATAGAAGATAATTTTTAAACAAAGATTTATTAAGTTTGAAGAGAAGAAACCAGAGCCTCTTAGCAGGAATCAGACAGAGAATGAGGCGATATTTTTAAGTCTATATCAATGGCTCCTAGTGCCCATTTTCTGGGGAACTTGCAACCCATACTCAAATACAAGGACTGTCACTAGTTTAAAATAAGTTACTTTTAAAAATCACATTATCCCTGTTTTGGGTTCTATTTTAGTGAAACCTCAAACCAAAACCAAATCAAATCACTGTCTACCAAGCAATAGAATTTATAGCCAGACTCACCTCATCCTTCAACTGAGCTAAAAAAAGAGGTAGAAGATGTTCAATGGTATTCTCTTTGCCCAAAATGGTAGACAATCCCATAATTACAGAAGCTAGAGCCGATTTGACATGTTGATTTGTATCAGATACTAATTCCTAAAATAAAAATTAAAAATTAAAAGCCTTTCTTTTTTGCAAGACAACAGAAACTTCCATACTATTTCCCAAGGAATTTAAAGACAGCACTATTTCAATAGATCCGTTGATAATGTTTCCTCAGATCAACTGTCAGATAACACAAACCTCTGTGCCAATGAGCAATTTTCAATTACAATGCACTACTACTAAGTGATAAATAATGTTACACATTCATATACCTATCCCATGCATCCCTTGTCCACCTTTAAACTCAAAAGAGCTTTAAGGCAAAGAAACAAAAAAGAAGTAAGGTTTGCCTTCACATAAGGCAGAGTAAAGCTAAAAAGTAAGCTAAAGTTAGGTTTACCTTTATATAGGGCAGAACTTGATTCATAATTATGGTCTCTCTACCTTCAATAGGCAAGTTCTCACAAAGTTCTAAAAGAGATAAATAGAAAAAAATGCTTACATAGAACCATTTACAAGGAGCCAAATGAAGAAATTTAGCCAGTTTTATCAAGTTTCAAGTTAAATCAAATCATATGTTTAAGCAAACAATCTCTAAGAAGTGGCTCTTGTTCTAAATACACATTTTTGTCAATCTAGATGGCACTGTGTATTGCAATAATCCAACGTGAAAAGCATTTTAAAAAAAAATAGAAACAAGGTAAAATGGCTGTTTGGTTTTAACTTATATGATAATGTAATATTTCTATACAATAAAATCATCTCTATTTATTTGAAAACATATTCTAGAACAAAAATCATATAAAATTCACTGACATAAAAAAAAGCACCAAAATAAACAAGCCATCCTGCAACATAAACTGAACTCCTTAACCTTTCACTTTGTGGGCAGCAGCTGCTCGGACTTCAGCTTCGCAGTCTTTAAGTAGATTCTGAAAGGCGGGAATGAGGTCATTTTGGGTGATTTTGGGACCCACAGCTTTCTGGAGCTATAAAATAATATGTACAGGATTAATTGCAAACTAACAAAATAATTAATATGAACAACACAAAACAGCGCAACTTTAGGTATACACTTTTGCCACAAACACTGCTGATTCATAAGAATTCAGAGACTTTTGGTACCACAGCAAACTTGTGGGTTTCTTGGTGTTTTTTTCTTTTCTTTAGTACTTAAAGAAAATACCAGTGCAATAATTTTACCTCTGAAAATTTGTCAGCTACCATATAGCGAACTCGCCAAGATTTATCTTCTGCAGCTTGTCGAAGTGTAGGCATCACCAAAACCTCAAGGTCATCCTGTGACAGTAACTGGGCAATACTGACACAAGCTTCCACAGCTAGGAGGCGCACTGAATCCTAAAGGAGTAAAATTTATTTCTGTTAGACAATATTTACTGACAGCCAAGGTATATGGTATGGGGTTGTACTCTGAGTGTCATTTAAAAAAAAAAAAAAAAGAAGCAAACCAACTACACCAGCTGTTGCCAACCGGTGGCGCAAACCAGTGGTGGTCCATGAGGTCCGAAAGGTTGGCAACTGCTGAACTACACTACATGCAGCTTCATGTCTCTGTGTCTGGAAATAGCTGTTCTCTGCCTGGAATAGTATGTCAAAGCCACAAAGGTAGAAACTTATTCTGTGAATAAATAGCAAAATAATTACATTGGCCAGTGCAGAGGTTTTTTTAAAAAATGAAGTAAAAATGTAAAGTGGGAAAAAAAAGATAACATCTTAATAATATCTTCAAAGCCTCACTCCTAATAAGAAGTTGAGAGAAAAAATGAAAACTATGCTTATACAAGTTTTTAACAGATCAGGACAGAGAAAGAGAATAATAAGTAAGGGAATCACAGAGAAAGAGAATAATAAGTAAGGGAATCACTGGGGAGCTGTTTTCAAAATACAGGTAACCCCGCTTTTCAAAAGTGTATTCTGCAACTTTGCTTTTATGAAAAACCCAGATTAATACATGTTTCCCTACCTGAAAGAAATCTGAAAAGGATTTTTGCTTTTACAAAAAAAGGTGAAAAGCGAAACCAGCATTCAGCATTTGTTTTGCAGGAGCCATTACAGATGCAGCGCACCTCAAGCAGTGGCCCCGCAGAGCTCCTTCCCAGGAGCTACACCCAGCATCTCAGCATCCAGATGCCACCACTTTGAACTGTGTCTGTGTGCACCTGGGCTTTATTTTTATTTAATTTGTGCACCTATTAGCAAGATGTATCCCTAAGGTAACTGCTTCTTTGCTTTACGCCACTTTGGCTTACAAAAGGTTTCACAGGAATGCTCTACTTTCAGATAGGGCAGCCTGTACTCAGTTTGAAGTGGCAGTAATAGGAATTTAGGTATAAGATGATGACTTGGAAAGAAATACATAGAAAAACAAAAGAGCAACAACCCAAGACAGGCACAGTCGCAGAGGGGCCATCAGGAGAGAACTTGCAGGTCCACAGAGGTGGGGCACAGACCCTCACCCCAACTTTGCAGGGGCCTGAACCCTCACCCCTTCTAGGAGGTCTCCTGCCCCCATGGCTGCTTCGCTTCCCATGCCCAGCTCTAATTGGGACCCAGGCAACAGACAGAGACTTGGCCGACAGCAGCTGCCCTCTCACTGCAACAAGACATGTTTGAGTTGTCTTGTACCCATGGTGTGGGGAAGTGGGTTTTTGATATCTAAATCCAACCTAGCATCAGGAATGCTCAGGGCCTACTCAAGAAGGCAAATAATCCTTTCCACTAATATTTACAGAGTAAAATAAGATTGTTGTTAGAGTATTAAATTTGACAGTAAAATAGTAGTCAAGTTCTCAGACTAATTTAAATTGGCTAAGTGAAATAAGCGAATATTCTAGAAAAATTAATGGTACTGGACAAAAAACTGTTCCTAAAGTGTTAACTAAAATTTTTATTGGTAGTTCATCTCATGGTAAAATTGCGTAACATGTAATGAACCTAAAGGAGTCATATTTTATTTACTTATTTTTTTATTTTATTTTTTTAAAATATATTTTATTGATATTTTACAGAGAGGAAGGGAGAAGGATAGAGAGCTAGAAACATCGATGAGAGAGAAACATCGATCAGCTGCCTCCTGCACACCTCCCACTAGGGATGTGCCCGCAACCAAGGTACATGCCCTTGACCGGAATCGAACCTGGGACCCTTTAGTCTGCAGGCCGACACTCTATCCACTGAGCCAAACCGGTTTCAGCTAAAGCAGTCATATTTTAGTGCAAAAAATTAAAATTTAAAAGCTATCAAGACTACATTATAAAATTTCCAAAAGCCTCCTAATATTTAAATCAAAAAAGGGGGGAATAGTAGAAGAATATCATGTAAGGAAAAATATCCTGTAAGTAAATTACATCTAGAAAATTTTTACTTTAGAAAATTAACTTTCATTTGTAATGCTAACAGCAAGACACCCATGAAAAACACACATGGTGTCAAAACAAGCCAAAGGAAAATCGTTTGGGCAAAAAATGAAAAAGGATCCCAAGTCAAATTTATAGAAAAGATTCCTTTATTAACTTTTGGTCGAGAATATGTTTGTATATTTTCAGAAAACACCTTCAAGACCATGTGGATTCCTGCAACAGAGAGGAATTGACAGGACTGCTCCAGCCATGAAGACAGAAGAGAAACAGTCCATAGATGGAAGACGCTGACGACGCCTTGCCATACTAGCAGTCAGCAGCTGTGCGTCGCGGCAGGTTGCCCAGGACCAAACCAGAGAGGGTCAGACCTTCATTACCACCATTTGTCCACCATCCAGAACTGAAATATCATTGCTGACATGTACACATAAGGAACTGTTTGACACTGAAATTGGGACTCAAAAGAACTGTTGGCCCAGAAACAAACTCACTACAGACTGATTCATTTGCCTCCCAGCATAACCATTATTGCTTGTCTCATTTTCGGTTCTTACAAGTGTATTTCTAGTGTCACATGATCTCACTCATCTAGGGGAAATAATGAACAACATAAACTGATGAACAAAAACAGACCTGGAGACAGGGAAGCATCGATCAGACTGTCAAACCTCAGAGGGAAGGTAGGGGAGGGTGGGGGTAAGGGGGAGAGATCAACCAAAGGACTCGTATGCATGCATATAAGCCTAACCAGTGGTCACGGACAACAGGGGGATGGGGGCATGCGTGGGGAGGGGTTTGGGATGGGAATGGGGGGAATGAGGACAAATATGTGACACCTTAATCAATAAAGAAATTAATAAAAAAAAAGAAAGAAAGAAAAAAAGAGTAATTTAAAAAGTTGGATTTAAATGTTGAGAACCAAGGACAAGATAACTTTGAGGTAGCCAAGTCTGGGAAAACACAAAATGAAAAAATTAGAATGATAAGGAATTAATGAACTGAGCTTTCCAAGTGTAAAGTGCCAAGTGTCAATGTGATACCTATATGTCCTTTGAGCAAGTGGAAATATACAACTGGACAAAGCAATAAGAAATTAGGAACTGACACCACAGATTTGGGAATCATAAGTATATAAGTAGAAACTGAAAATATGTAAACATAAGTGCCCAGGAGAAACAGGACAAACCCTTTACATAACTATATATTTTATATAATACATATATGTCATACATATATGTGTATATATGCACACACATATACATGAAAGATAAGAGTGACTCCAACTTCCCAAAATACAAATTTTTTAAATTGCAGATCAACAAAATCTTACTATGTGCCCAAGACACTCCTCTACCCAAATGAACAAGCTAAAAAAGGCAGAACTAGGTCTTGGTAGCAGCTATAGATATTTTTGGATTCCCAAAATGATGCTAAATCAAGGGACTGCTATCATCTATAGAAAAATATACCAATAAATACTTATTAAATTATTAATTACTTCTCTTCCAGAACTGATTTTCTCCCCAAACCTGCTCCTCCCAGAATTTTCTCCACCTCAACAATGACACCACCACCCACCCAGTTGCTCAATCCAAAAATCAAGATCTTCCTGATGCCTCTTCCCCTCACTCAACCCAGTTATAGTTCTACTAACTCTACCTCCAAACCTACCTCCAGATTCTCTCCATCTTCACTATACCTCCCTAGTTCACCACTGTCTTGACTGGGGTATAGACAAGCCTCCTAACTGGTCTTCCTGTTCCTATTCTCACCCCCCCACCCACCCCCCCACACACACAGAACTGTAAACTAAACCTTACAATTTAGTTTCCACCCAGAAGCCTCAATTACATCAAGTCACACCCCTGCTTAAAATCTAGGTGTATTGTCATTGCACCTAGTAAAGAAAACCCAAACTCTACATATCCTGGCCTAAAGGTCCTCTGTGACCAGATCCCTGCTTATCTTCTCCAACCTCATCTTTTACCAGAGTCCCTTTCACCCACTAGGTTCCAACCATAGGACCACTATCCACATGTGTCCTCCCTTCCTGGAGCTGACACTCCAGGAAAGGTCATGGCTGTCATTTTTCTTTCTTGTCTTAGTTTATGTCACCTCTTCACAGTCCTCCTCTGACTAGCCAGTCTAGAGAAATGTCCTATAATCACTTCCAATTGTATCACCCTACTCTATATTTTCATCATAGCATTTATCCCTGATATTTTGCTTATTTATCTGTTTATCACCTATTTTCCTTCAGAGCTGAGTAGTTACAACAGACTGTCTGGCCCACAAAGCCTAAATTACAGGGGTGGGCATGGGCAAATATAGAAAAACACATTACAATAGCTTCAATAACTCAAAAGAATGTCACACTGCCACTGTATATCTACTTTCACCCACCCCTGTATTTACTACCTTGTCCTTTACAGAAAAAGTTTGCAAACCGCCGCCCCGCCTCCCGTCCCCCAAAAATTTAACTACCATTTTGCAGGAAATAATAGAGGACAAAGAAAATGTTAAATTATACTATAGGAAATGTAATCACCAAAATCCCAAATGAGGATTCTAAATCTGTGCTGTTCAATGTGGTAACCACTATCTACACCTGAAAAGTGGCTAGTGATAATGATAATTATTTGGGGTATATTGGGTTAAATACATCATTACCATTATTTTCACCTGTTTTTTTACTTTTTAAAATGTGGCTACTAAAAAGCTTAAAATAGGGAGTTTACATTACAGATCTGTTGGACAATGTTTTAAATTATAATGTTTGAGTCATAAAAGTGAAAAGAGAAAGTAGTAGTTAACTACCATAAAAGTCAAGACAAAGTGTTAGTCTTAAGGGAGTGGGCAGTGACAAGTGGGGAGTGAAGGAGGTGTTGTATTTGGGATGCCACAGAGGGCTTCTGGGGTAATGGCTGTCAAAATTCTATTGTGTTTCATAGATGACAGCTACTAGATGACATTACCTTATAATAATTCAGTTAAGCTGTATACTTTGTACTGATTTTTGAATGTTATTTTAATAATTTTTAAAAATTGTTTGGAAGTAAAATTTATCATCTTTAAATTTAGAATCTAAAAATAAGACTCATCAGCATGTGCCTGATGCTCTTGGTCCTGTTCACATTAAGTGATTCTAGGGCAGATGCTAGGCAAATTAAAAACCTCAAAGGACTCGCTCTAGTCCACAAACTCTGGTGTCTGATCCTCTGAAGCACTACACAGAGAGGCAGTACAGCCTCACTGTGAAGGCCGTGAACTGCTTAGATTCCAATCCCAGCTCCACCACTACTAACGAGGCAACCTTAAGCAAGTTACTTCGATTTTCTGTGCCTCTGTTTCCTAAAATGTAAAATGGGTGATCTACCCCATGGGGTTGTGAAAAAATGAATTAATTTATATAAACCACTTTAAAGAGGCCAAGGAAGATGAAGTACTGCATTTAGGTGCTTGCTGTTTTTATTATTGTTGCTATTTCTACACTAAAGAAATCTAGATCCTTGGATTTAAAATTGCTATTACGTGAGATCATCCTATACACTTACACAGAGGATGCAAAGGGCCAAATGGCTTTCCCAACACATACTGTGCTTGTGTATCTGAAAGTCAAAAATTCCAGGAAACGTTACCCTCCTATATGACAATCCAGCCTTCAATGCACAAAGGTATGTTACCCCTTAATGCAGCTTTGATCTTCCTAATTATGGATCCCATTTCCTCTGACTTCCCCCCTTTTATAACAACTACCAATGTAAGAGAAAATCATGGTCTAATTAAGAAAGAAACATAAAGACAATGAAATGATTCATATTAAACTATCAAGGCCAGAATTAAGTATTAATTTTGCAAAAAGAATCCTAATATGAGAACCAAACTCCCCAAAGAAATTCTTAAAATATTAGAGAGGACCATATATGTGTACCATAAATACTGAGTTAACTTACCTGTTCATCTGAAGCTAGATTAGTAAACAATGGAACAATTTCACTTTTCACACTATCTAATTCTAAAACTTTTGCAAATTCGCCCAATTTGGAAGCAGCAGCACGTCGTACCATTGGTGTATCATCTGAGCACAAGGAACGGAAGTGCCTGGAGCAAATAAAATAATGAAAGTACTTCCTGTCAAATACCATTGATTAAATACTCCCTCCCCAACAACAACACAAACACAGCAAGGCATTTTTAGAGTTTTCTTTTACAAACACTGTGATTAGGCTTCTACTCATGGAAGAAACAAAGATAAAACACTGGTATATTCAACTGAACAATAAAAAGTGGTGTCATCAATCTTATTATCCTGATATCAGCCACTCAGTGGTAAGAGGGTACTGTGTAAATTGTCCCAATAACCCCAAATAACTAAAAAAATGCCATATCTTACTGTCTAATTTCTGCTTTGACAGCATTTGAAGCCCTGGGATAGCAAACGCTGAACAAACCACATGCAGATGTGCGAGACGTGAACCAATCCCCACTCGCTAGGCGTTTCACCAGAGGTACAAAATGAGCTTCCAGAGCAACAGGAGTATGCTCCTGGGAGATCTGCCTCAGGGACTCCACAGCCTTGTCTCGTACCACAGTCTCTTCCACCGTTGCCAGACTTTCCAAAGGAGGCTGAATAGACCAAAGAGGAAAACCAGAGAAAAAAACTTACTGAATCAGGTTAGATGCAGATTATCACCTTTTAAAGTGACTGAAGGGAGGTGGTACATGTAACCAGAATGTTAGCTACATCACACCAAATGGCTACTTTCAGTTCACACAGTGATAACATATGGTGTGTCCAACCTGAAGACACGACTTCTGTAAGACAGCCAAGATCTCATGTCCCAGATGGCAATTCCCAGATGGTGTCTACAAATGACACAGTGGAAGAGACTTGACACAATATTAATATTACTGTGAGCTGAATCACTAGGTTTAAAAGATACATAGCCAAATTCAGACAGGATCATGCATATTTATTCAAAAGGAGTGCAAAAACATGACCAACACTGGGCACAATAATAACATGATGACATCTCACCAGGCCATGAGTCCATTGCCTTTGAGTATTATTCTACCATTCCTGGAGATGTAAGCAACCCATGTCCACTACCTCCACACAACTTATCCAACCAATAGAAGGCTGAGTACAAAATCACTTTTTTTCAGAATACATACAGAATCTTTCCATGAGCCAGACATGTACAGTAGTTTCTAACAATTAAGTAGAGTACAGAGATGGCAGTAATCTTTGCTTGCAGCTTAGAAACAGAAAAGATCAAAGGGGCTGCTCTGGTGTAAGATCCTTAAGTATCCAGTGAGAAGTGAAAGCAGCCGGTTCCTTAAACTTCATCCTTTTTGGGTTTGTATTTGGTCAGTTACATTCAGTATATGCCATGACCTGAATTTGGTCATTTCTACAAAAACCATACTTAGAACTGACCAAAAGAGTAAAACAATTATGCGCAGCTGGGGTGGCTCAGTGGTTGAGGGTCAAGCCATGAACTAAGAGGTCACTGGTTCGATTCCTGGTCAGGGCACATGCCCGGGTTGCAGGCTCAATACCCAGTAGGGGGTGTGCAGGAAGCAGCAGATTGATGTTTCTATCTCTACATCCCTCTCCCTTCCCCCTCTTTAAAATCAATCAAAACTTTTTAAAGAGTGAAACAATTATAGTAAGTCAAAGGAAAGAAGCATGTCTACTTAAAAATCCATTTCAAAAATTGTTTGAAACACAAAGGTAGAAAGTACTCAGCTTTTGCCTAGCCAGTGTGGCTCAGTGACTGAGCATCAACCTACGGACCAAAAGGTCACAGTTTAATTCCCGGTCAGGACACATGCCCAGGTTGTGGGCTCGATCTACAGTGGGGGGGTGAAGGAGGCAGCTGATCAATGATTCTCTCTCATCATTGATGTTCCTATCTCTCCCCTTCTCCCTTCTTCTGAGAAGTCAATAAAAATTTATATTAAAAATAAAAGTTTCGCCCTAACGAGTTTGGTTCAGTGGATAGAGCGTCCACCTGTGAACTGAAGGGTCCCAGGTTCAAATTCCGGTCAGGGGCACATGCCTGGGTTGCAGGCTCGATCCAACGTGCAGGAGGCAGCCAATCAATGACACCCTCTCATCACTGATATTTCTATCTCTCTCTTCCTCTCTAAAATCAATAAAAATATATTTAAAACAAAAACAAAAGTTGCCTTAAAAAAAAAGAAGAAAGTACTCAGCTTTCATAAGAGGATTTTGGAAACCCTTTGAAAAGATAACTGCTTTCTTACTTACGAAGGTCTTTCATGATCTGGCCATGCCTTCTGACCCTCTCTCGTGCAATATCACTATATAATCTCTATCACTACTACAGGATAAGGCCAAGTTCCTGAGAACTGCATATGAGTTGTCTCTTGATTTAAATGCCAAGATCTTTCAATAAAGGATTATTATTATACTAGAGGCCTGGTGCACGAAATTCGTGCACTGGAGTGGTGGGGAGAGGGTAGGGAGGTCCCACAGCCCGGCCTGCAGTCCGGAAGCCCTCAGGGGATGTCCGACTGACAGCCCGCTAGAAGCTGGCAGTCAGACATCCTTAGTGCTGCCGCGGAGGCAGGAGAGGCTCCCACCACCACCGCTGTGCTCTCCAGCCGTGAGCCCAGCTTCTGGCTAAGCAGTGCTCCCCACTGTGGAGGCGCACTGACCAGCAGGGAGCTCCTGCATTGAGTGTCTGTCCCCTGGTGGTCGGTGCGCATCATAGCAACCACTTGTTCCACTGTTCGGTCAGTTTGCATATTAGCCTTTTATTATATAGGATTATAGCATTGAGGATAGAGAAGAAACAGGAAGATAGGTTCCTTGCTCGAGTGGAGTTTATATTCTAATGGAGGAAGACAACAACTAATCAAGAAAATAATGAGTACTCTGAAAAAAACTAGAATATGATGATAAGAGATGACTGGGAGGCAATTCAGGTTAGGTGGTCAGGAAAGGCCTCTTTTAGTAACACACTGAAGTTGATATCTGAATGACAGGGAGCCAGTCACAGGAAGCTCAAAAGAACATTATATTAGAGGGAATACCTAGGGCAACAGTCTTAAGGCAAGGATTTGTAAGCTGAGGTAAAGCTATGACAGGACTATGGACATTCTAAGAGCCATAGCAGAGAGTGATCCATCTGCGGGGTGAAGAGTGACATGTAAGGGTAGGTGGGAGGCAAGAGTAGATGGCAACTAGTTAGGAAGTAACCTAGAGGAAAAATCATGTGATCTGAAAAGACTAGAGGAAAGATGAGCTAGGTAGTAGTGGGGATGGAAAAAAGTGGAATGATTTGGAATATATAGAGAATCTACAAGAGTTACTAATGAATTAGATTTGGAAAATGAGGGAAAGAAGAGTCAAGAATGCCTCCTAAAAAAAAAAAAAAAAAAAAAAAGAATGCCTCCTAGGTTTGGCTTGTGCAACTGGGTAGATGGTGATGCCATTTACTGAGATGGGACATGAAAGATATTTTGGAGAGAAAACCGAGTTCTGTCTTAAGCATGATAAATTTGAAATGCCTGTTTGATATCCAAGTAGAAAAATCACAGGTAGATATGGAGATATATATATATACACATATACATATATTTATATATACATATTTCTATGTATATACAGATACATATATTTCTATGTATATACATATACATGGAATTCCATGGAAAGGTTGGAGGTAGAGACAGAAATCACAAGAGTCAGCATCATATAGACAGCATTTCAGCCTTTAAGCATACATCCCTATCTTGTCCAACTGTGGAATTCCTAACATCCTTCAAAACCAAGTTCAGACATCACCTACCAAGGTTTTCCCTCATCACTCTGGATTAATAATACCTTTCTATTCTCTATTACTTAGGTACCTTCTATGGGCTTCTATTTTTCCATCTAACACTGTACAGTAATTATTTGTTGATACATAAGGACAGAGATCTCATTCCATTCACACGGGTCTTCTTTAACATCAACACTGTAACTTCAGTGCCTGATATAGTAGGCTCTTAATAACTGCCAACTAAATTGAACTGAACTCTTCAAATTCACAAAGAAAGTCAGAAGTAAAAGTTATGCTTATAATCAAAGACAGAAAGCTAATATATGTATATAAATGTTTCCAAAGTCATGATATTGCTAGATGAGAATTAAGATTTCCAACTTCAGGGATGGGGGGTGGGGGGTGAGGAACATAAATAGAAACAAACAATCCTTCTCCCAAATTCTAAAACTAACAAATAAGTCTACAGAGGCAGATAAGAAAAGAGGAAGAAGTTCTTATATGCATAGTCAGAAAAATTAAGAATGGGTAGGGTCCATTGAATCCAAAGTGCCTACAATATTTGTTCTCTCCACAGCTAACACAGGGACTAACTATAAGATCTGCATAAATAATGCTGCAGTGTGCCTATCACCAAACAATGAACCATTTATACTGCAAAGTTCTAAAAGGAGGGTAGGCAGAATATACTCACCAGCAAGCAGTGGGCAAAGTCAGGTCCTCCCACCAGGCCGGTGAAATTTCCCAGCTGCTCAGCAAGAGCTAACAGCACCTCATCTTCATCATAAATTGTGTCTGGAAATGACAACAACCTGGTAGTCATCAACAAGGACAGCTAGCCCAGAGCTGGACATGCAAACAAAACTCAGAATAGACTCAATATGTAACTAGATGGTCCTGTCACTGGCCTAACAGTGGTTTCTTCCTTCTCCATCGAGAGTCTTCCTGGATCTGTTTTACAGAATTAATTAGAAACTCATAATCCCATATCAATTACTCTCCTATTAGGTAAACAGTTAATGCCTGAATATGTGCAGCCACGTCACAATATGCTCCATCCTGTTTCTTTTGCAAAAAACGGTCAGGCTCAATTTGGTGCTCAATACCATGACTAACAAATTCTAAAACACCCAGTTTTGAAAGCAACTGGAAAATGGTAATGCCTATGCCTTTCTTTAAGCAAAAATTCACAAACCTGTGAGGAATGGCAGCAGCTCAGTTCGCGTCCTTTCTACTCCAAGCGCTAGGGCAATTGTCGATAACTTCTTAATGCTGTTGAGGCGGAGCTTTAAAAAACAAAGTGAAAAGAAAACAAACTAAAGAAACAAAAGGCTAAAGTTGCAAACTAGTGAGATAATGGCATACCGGTAAGAAGGAGGAAAGCCTTCCATTTAGATTTTATTCTGAGGAAACTCAGGAGCAGTGTAACATGGCTTCATTAGCCAAAGGAAGATTTCTTAGGAGAAATGAATGAAAGAGAACGGAATACCCAGGGCGTGAGACGATGTTAAAAAGAGAGCTCGGGCCCTGGCTGGTTTGGCTCAGTGGATAGAGCGAAGGACTGCGGAGTGAAGGGTCTCGGGTTTGATTCTGGTCAAGGGCACATGCCTAGGTTGCTGGCTCAGTTCCCAGTGGGGGGCGTGCAGGAGGCAGCCAGTGGGTGATTCTCTCATCATTGATGTTTGTCTCTCCCTCTCTCTTCCTCTCTGAAATCAATAAAAAATATTTTTTTAAAAAAAGAGAGAGAGAGAGAGAGAGAGCTCGGACACTGGGGAAGCAGGCGACGCGGTCGACCGCAGCAACGCCGGCCTCTCCAAGGAGCATTCCACCCGGGCTGCCACACCGGCTCCGCCGGGTCGTGGCCATGCCGCCCGCGTCCTACCCAACAAGCCGGGCCAGTTTCCCAGCTCAGAGAAAGACTACCTGCACTTCAATGGGCCCTTTGGCATCCCGCAGCCTCCCCGGTGCCCCACCGCCCGGTGCCACCCTCTTTCCGCTCGCTCCACCTCCAGACCCCGGCCCAGCGCGGCGCGCGGCGCTGCCTCCGCACCGCCCGGAAGGGGCGCCCGGGCGGGAAGCCGGTTCTCCCACAACCGCCCGGCGGGACGCCGGGCCTACGCCTTAGGGGGTCCGGAGGAGGGGTGCCGGGGAGGCCCCAGGGGGGTCGGGTGGAGGTCCTCTCGGGTCTTCCCCTTCCTCCCCCTCAAGTTTCTGCTTGAGTCCAGCTCTTTGAATCCTGGGCCGCCCCCCCTCACCGCCGGCCTTCCCCCTTCCCTACCCGCGCGCCCGACCGAGCCCGCCTCCTCTCCCGGGCCCAACTCCAATACCTGCACGTCCTCATTACGGAGCTCATCGATTAAAACCGCGATCGGGTATAGCGAATCGTCTCCATCTCCGCCCGCTGCCCCCGAGCCGGTCCCGGGCCCAGCCGCACCCGCCATGTTCTTTCTCCTCAGCCTGCTCACCACCGCCCGCCCCGCGCCCAGGCCCCGCCCCCGCCCCGCGCCCCGCCCCCGCCCCGCGCCCAGGCCCCGCCCCGCGCCCAGGCCCCGCCCCGCGCCCCAGCAGGTTGGGCTGTGTCCTGCACTCAGGCTCCGCGGGGGTGGAGGAGCTGAGGCTCTGCTGGGTTGGTGGCGGTCTCCGCCTGGCCCCCCATGCGGGAACTGTAGGTTTGAACTCCTGAAGAAAGGCTGGGAAAGCGAAAGAAGCTCCTGCATCCTTTCTCTGGCCGAAGGAAAAAGGGGCAGTGATGATTCATCCTGCTCGTGGTGGTCTGAAGCGGTCGGGAACTACCTGGGTGACCTGCGCTGTGTGACCTCTTAGGACCAAAGAGGATGCCCAAGGCCAGGAGGGAAAAGATTTAGCGCCTCCCCTGACTTCATCCTCGCCCTGCGCCCCTGGGTTTCCTACCCTCATTTCCCCACTAGTCTCAAGGCTTCCACAGAACCCCTCCACCTCTTCCTTCCAGAATTGTATGTCTGGCTCCCGCTCAGTAAGACAAATAACGAGGGCGGTGAGAGAAAAAGAATAGTGCTGTCCCAACTCCCAGGCAGTATTTTTTCCGCTTTCTGCATGCAAGCTGTTAAAAACATGCTGTTCTCTTGTTTTTGTGTTTCTTTTCAGTTTGGGACTGGAATGGTGCCTTCTGTTGTATTTTCTTCCTCCCATTTTTTAGGTCTTTAACATGCTTGGAAGTACAACAATCAAGCAAAAGTAGGGCAAGCTTGACTCCTTCCAAACTGGATGGAGTGGCTACTCTGCTTGTACAAGAAAGGCTCAACTAGCTTCCCTGAACTCCAGGAGTCAAAGGCAGCAGTGGGCGGAGGTGAGGGCATGGGATTCTTTCTTACAAAACTTCATGGAAAGTTTTATTTACCCTTGTGAGGACAGCACGGAATTACTAGAATGTCCGGTCTTTTCTGTTTGTTTTGGACTATCAGCAACTTGGAGTGATAACTACATATGGTGATCACAAGCTCTAAGGTGGGAATTCTATGTCTGATTAATAAAAATGTAAAATTATTTATAAATGCAATTTAGGATACTTTTTTTTTCAAATGTGGAGGTCCTGGAAGTAAACACAATAGATAGGAAGCTTGATAGTAATGGAAGTCTGGGAACCAATGGACTTGAACAGTATTTCTAAAATTTAATCTGTGGATGTAGGGTTTTCATTTTGACATTTTTTTTGGATGCGCATAGCATATTCTGCATTACTTGAATGACCGCTGTATAACCTGGTGTTGCCACACGATTTCGATACTTACATTTACTATGTGTGTTTCAGTGCTGCTTTTATTGTTCTGGGATAAGAAGAAAATAACAGTGGTAGATTTAAAAGGAAAGTGGTATTTTCATGAGCAAAATGAAAGCCAAATGACATCATGGGACTGCACTGTCCCAGTAGTGCTAACAGAAAAATGAGAAAATAGAGGTCGCTTGGTGGCACCTTGAATGCAAACGAAGTTCAACTTTCGAAGGCAATACCTTAGTCACAAGGGATGATTTAGTCTCAGCAAAATACTTCATTTGTGCCGAAACCGGTTTGGCTCAGTGGATAGAGCGTCGGCCTGCGGACTGAAGGGTTCTGGGTTCGATTCCGGTCAAGGGCATGTACCTTGGTTGTGGGCACATCCCCAGTGGGAGGTGTGCAGGAGGCAGCTGATCGATGTTTCTAGCTCTCTATCCCTCTCCCTTCCTCTCTGTAAAATATCAATAAAATATATTTTTAAAAAAATACTTCATTTGTCATGTTAAATGACTATACTATCAATATAGTGTTCGTTTTGTGGTTTTATTTGTACTTCACTTGTAAATCTATTTTTATGTTTTAGTTGAATAGGAACTATAAATAAAAACATTATACAGTATTTCTACTTTTTATTTGTAAATGTAAGTAACATTGTAATAAAAATAATTTAAGTTGACAGAGCTTGCAAGATTTTTTTTTGTCTTTAGTAATGTAAAATTATTAATGAAATGGATTCAAATACTATTCAAGTTTGAGAAACAGGACTAAGAAGCTTTTTGATTTAGTGCTTTAATAGTGAGAAGATCAGAGAGGGTTCTAATTGGTTTGGGGAAGAGAAATGTGTTCCTTATATTTTATGTAAAACGTCTTCAGAAATGATAAAGGAAGGAAGGGCAGGAAGAAGTACATTAAGTCAGTTCCACACATGTCATCATCAAGCTTTGGCAAGCTTCCATATGCTGAGCAAAAATTAGCACACTGGCACTAAACTATTTTGTTTAAAACTCAAATATGCTTTGCTTACCCAAGCACAATTAATTGGACACCTAAGGAATAACTATGATTAAATATGAAATCACAAGCTGAGAAAATAGGCCCCAGAAAATTGCCTGGTTTGAGAGTCATCAATTCTGGACTTCAGTTCCCACCACTGTGTCTGACTCATTGTGACCTACCGCTCTCTGTGTCTCAAATTCACCTCCCACCCCTTACCCCCAATAAAATGGAGGTAATCACCACTGGTTCCCTCTCTGGTTACAGTGATGATGTGACAATGAAACAGGTAGTAAACATGGAGATGCTAATAAATCCTTCAATAAAGAAAGTGATTAAAAAATGGTAGCAGCCCTAACCGGTTTGGCTTGGTGGATAGAGCGCCGGCCTTTGGACTCAAGGGTCCCAGGTTTGATTCCCGTCAAGGGCATGTACCTTGGTTGCGGGCACATCCCTGGTAGGGGGTGTGCAAGAGGCAGCTGATTGATGTTTCTCTCTCATCAATGTTTCTAACTCTCTCTCCCTCTCTGTAAAAAATCAATAAAATATATTTAAAAAAAAATATATGGTAGCAGCTCAGAGGGAAGGCAAGGGAAGGTGGGTGGAAAGAGATCAACTAATGAACTTGTATGCATATATGCATTACCCTTGAACACAGACAATGGGGTGGTGAGGGCCTGGGGGGACAGGAACAACTAGAAGAGGTTAATGGGGGGGGGGGGGAACCTATGTAATACTTTCAACAATAAAGATTTTTTAAAAAGAAAAAACCAACAGACTGTAGCAAAAAGAGGCTATTTCAAAGGGTGAGCAAATGGAAACTGGAACAAAATCTAAGACATTCTTTGGGGAGTATGGTCCAGTGGCTATCTGAATTGCCATTGGATGCTTGTTTAAAAATGTAGATTCCTGGCTCCCACCCCAGACCTACTGAATCAGAACCCCTGAGAATGGGGTGGGACACTTTACCATGCACCCCTGATGAATCTAATATACACTGATGTTCAAAGGTCATTGATATTAAAAGTTCATCTGGAAAAATACTTTCCATGTCAACAAAAAGGCATCCTCTGCTCAGGGAGAGTCTTAAAAGTCTCTGTTCTGCCAAAGTCTGTTTGGCTCAGTGGATAGAGCGTCAGCCTGGGGACTGAAAGGTCCCAGGTTCGATTCCGGTCAAGGGCACATACCTTGGTTGCGGGCACATCCCCAGTGGGAGGTGTGCAGGAGGCAACTGATCGATGTTTCTAGCTCTCTATCCGTCTCCCTTCCTCTCTGTAAAATATCAATAAAATATATTTTTTTAAAAAAGTCTCTGTTCTGAAAAAACAAATGACAGCTACAGCTGCTCATCAATAAGCAATTCTATCCCGATCAGCTGTGGGTTTTGCCAGATTAAAATGTTCCCATTCTGCTGGCTTCCTAGAAGTCAGCTAAGCACTGCAAGTATAGAACTGTGGGACTGAGCTGTCTCCAAACCTTCTTCTCTCTACTGCTCCCTGTGGTCTCCTCCACGAATCCCACACACCCCACAAGAAACTAATGACCAGGGAGCGCCAGAGGCAACAGATGAGATTGTGTTGAGGATTTAAGGCAACCCAAGGGGAAACTATATGACATACTCAGCACAAAAGCACTGAGTTCTAACACCCACAAACAGTTCACTCACTCAGTGAGTCAAGGGAAGACAGGGTTAGACTTGCCCAGTTCCTGTCAGACAAAGCACCAAGAATGTGGAGAAGCACAGACAGATGGGATCAACAGCCATCAACTCTTGTGCTTGTAATAGCTCTCAGTGCCACAACAGACAACAGTCAGTCCTGAGCAAGTCAGAATGACATCATTGTTGGGCTCTCTGGCCTCTTGCCTCACATTATTAAGCTTGCCTCTTCCTCAGTGCATGAGAGAATCCTGTGTGTAGCCGGTTCTCTCAGGGCAGACCCAGTAGTGTTGTCCCATTGAAAAGGCCATCAGGAAAGTAATGGATGGTGTTTCTCAGTGGTTAGAGTATCAGCCCACACACCGAAGTGTCATGAGTTTGATTTCCAGTCAAGGGCATCTACCTGGGTTGTAGGTTTGTCCCCAGCCCAGTCAGGAGCACATGGGAGGCAACCAATGAATGTGTCTTCCCTTCCCTTCCCTCCCCTCCCCTCCCCTCCCTTCCCTTCCCCTCCCTTCCCTTCCCTTCCCTTCCCCTCCCCTCCCCTCCCCTCTTCCCTTCCCTTCCCTTCTTTCCCCTTCCCAGACATCAATGACTGGTGTAACTTTGGGCAAATAACATGCTCTCTGAATCTTGGCTTCTGCATCTATATCCCTTCCCCTCTTCCCTTCCCTCCCCTCCCCTCCCCTCCCCCCCCTTCTCTCTTCTCTTCTCTTCTCTTCTCTTCTCTTCTCTTCTCTTCTCTTCTCTTCTCTTCTCTTCTCTTCTCTTCTCTTCTCTTCTCTTCTCTTCTCTTCTCTTCTCTTCTCTCCTCCTCCTCCTCCTCCTCCTCCTCCTCCTCCTCCTCCTCCTCCTCCTTCTTCTTCTTCCTCCTCTCTCTCTCTCTCTCTCTCTCTCTCTCTCTCTCTCTCTCTCTCTCTCTCTCTCTCTCTCTCCCCCTCTCTCTCTCTTCCCCCCCTTCCCCATCCTCCTTTGTTGGAAACCGGGTATTAGCTGACAAGGTCCTTGCACCTGAAGGGACTAGCAAGGCTAGGTCCCCTACCCACACAGTTTTCCCAGGCTTGTTTGGATGGCGGTTATCAGTAGAATGAGAGCAACCTTTCATAGCTTACCAAGAAGTCTGTAACTATTTACTGAGATTTGCTGTACTGAGAATGTGTCCTTCTGCTCTGTCTCTCCCTTAGAGATTAAGAGGAACAAAGAATACATTCCTCTTGACAGACCTCCTATTCAGTGTTTTGTGTATAAAAGGCATTACGCAGTTAATAAACTTGCTGCAGTCTCTCGATGACCTGTAGTCCTCCCGATCCCGCTTTCCTGTCTTTCTTTCTTTTCTCAATTCCCACCTCCCTACCTCAGCCCGGTTCAACCTGTCAGGCTGGCCCTGGCAATTGGCGCCTGAACACGGACCTGAGGACTTGGGAAGCAGACGGTGAGGAACTCCTCCAGATAAAGAGTGCACTCGTTAAGGTAAGGGAGGAGCAATTTTTTGATAGTCGGGAGTAAAGCATGGGACAGCTAGAGTCTAGGGAAAGTACCCTTTATAGGCAAATGTTGAAGTCTATATGATCATAAAATAATGTAGTTTCTTGTTCAAATTAAAATCTTAGTTTGTATTTGGAATTTAAAATCTGTAATAAGTGAAACTCCACTGCTAAAACCGCCTCTGGTACAGAGAAATTCAAAGGTGGCAGGAGAGGGCAGAGCTATCTGCTCTCCCACAATAAGATTACTTAAGGTTTCATTTAAAAATTATAGAAGAACTCGCAAGGAAATACAAATCTTGGCCAAATTGGGTATTAGTTATTACTTCAGAAAGCGAAAAAGAAAGAAAAAATTTAAGATCTGTCTATCTTTTAAGCATGAAAAGAAATTCGGCCAGATCTGTTGCTGAAACTTCTCCCGAAGTAAGCAGGGTGTGGGGGAAGGGAGACGAATGGAGAGCCAATATAGAAGCCCACTCTCCCAGTATACTAATTTAAAGTTTCCTTTCTCGCCATGAAAAAGTAAAGATGGCATAAAGGAACCAAAAGGAGAAGACACAGGCTAGGTTCTAGCAGCAGGCTTGGCATTTCCATAATAAATAGTTTTTAAAATGCTAATAAACCTTGTTAAAAAGTTAACTTTTAAGGCCTTCAAGAAAATAAGTAAATTTGTCTCTGTTATAGAATCTATCCATAGTAAATACTTTAAAATAATTATAATTAACTCTAGAATCTCAAAGAAATTGTTAAAATATAGATAATATATTAATTATAAAAATCTAAATAGCCCAGGTGAGGGCTGGCTATGCCTTTTGTAAATAGAGGAAGAAGGGTGGATGCCCTTTCCCCAGCAGGACAGGTAGACCAGTTCCTGCCAATAGTCGTTCTTTAAGGACAATTTTTGCATTTGAATACTTGCAGGCTTGCTACTCAATTTCCCCAGGCAAAGAAAAACCATAGCCGTTTTAAAAGGTCAAGCGGCTAGACTAGGCCTGTTAATCAAAAGATAAAAATTTGTTTAATAATCTAAGTTTATTTCCTCATAAAAAACCTAGAGGACAGAATTAAAGCTATTAATTGATTAAGAAAATATAAGTGTTATTAATCTAGGAACTACTGTTTAACTTACCAGCTTTAAAAGTGCAAATTAAATTAGGAGAAATTATATAGTTATAGTAATTAAATATCTAAAGTATAAAAATTTATTAAGAAAATAAAATATTATGTTTTCTCTGAAAATAATTAGGAATTTAAAATAAGTTACTTATTAGTCTAATTAAAAAAGAGGATTAATTCTGTAATCCCAACCAAAATTTTTCTATACAAAAACTAGTTTAAAATCTAATTAATATCTTAAAATAATTATAAAAGATATTATAATCTTTAAATCATATATAGATATAGATATATATTTGATAGTTTTTTCCATGTTAAAATTTCAAGGCTTTGCCCAAACCGGTTTGGCTCAGTGGATAGAGCGTCAGCCTGCGGACTGAAAGGTCCCGGGTTCGATTCCGGTCAAGGGCATGTACGTTGGTTGCGGGCACATCCTCAGTGGGAGGTGTGCAGGAGGCAGCTGATCGATGTTTCTCTCTCATCGATGTTTCTAGCTCTCTATCCCTCTCCCTTCCTCTCTGTGAAATATCAATAAAATATATTAAAAAAAAAATTTCAAGGCTTTAACAGAGATAATTCTTGGAAAGCTCCAAGGGCCCGGAGTAATAAAAGAAATTTATTCTCTTTTTTTAAATTTAACAGATCTAATATACTTGAAATTACATAGAAAGCCTTATCAAATAAAAATTAATAACTATATTTTAAATGTGATAAAGGTTTTAGCCTCTAAGGAGGGCAAAATATTTCTTAAAATTCAATAGCAAAATTTTAAGATGGAATTTAAAGTAACAAAAACCCTCCATTAATAAAAAAAAAGGGGGGGGGAAATAGTGGAAGAATATCATGTAAGGAAAAATATCCAGTAAGTAAATTACATCTAGAAAATGTTTACTTTAAAAAATTAATCTTCATTTGTAATGCTAACAGCAAGACACCAATGAAAAACATACATGGTGTCAAAACAGTCCAAAGGAAAATTGTTTGGGCAAAAATAAAAAGGATCCCAAGTAAAATTTATAGAAAAGATTCCTTTATTAACTTTTGGTCGAGAATATGTTTGTATATTTTCAGAAAACAACTCCAAGACCATGTAGATTCCTACAACAGAGAGGAATTGACAGGTCTGCTCCAACCATGAAGACAAGAGGAGAAACAGTCCAGAGATAGAAGATGCTGATGACGCCTTGCCATGCTAGCAGTCAGCAGCTGCACGTCGCTGCAGGTTACCCAGGACCTAACCAGAGAGGGTCGGACCTACATTGCCACCATTTGTCCACCATCCAGATATCAACTATTGTCTGTTTGCTTCCAGTTTGCTTCCGAACCATGGGATCCAGCATCCAATCCCTACAAATAAGACTACATGAACTCTGCCTAAAAAACAAAGAAGGGGGATCTGTTGGAAACCGGGTGTAAGCTGACAAGGTCCTTGCACCTGAAGGGACTAGCAAGGCTAGGTCCCCTACCCACACAGTTTTCCCAGGCTTGTTTGGATGGCGGTTATCAGTAGAATGAGAGCAACCTTTCATAGCTTACCAAGAAGTCTGTAACTATTTACTGAGATTTGCTGTACTGAGAATGTGTCCTTCTGCTCTGTCTCTCCCTTAGAGATTAAGAGGAACAAAGAATACATTCCTCTTGACAGACCTCCTATTCAGTGTTTTGTGTATAAAAGGCATTACGCAGTTAATAAACTTGCTGCAGTCTCTCGATGACCTGTAGTCCTCCCGATCCCGCTTTCCTGTCTTTCTTTCTTTTCTCAATTCCCACCTCCCTACCTCAGCCCGGTTCAACCTGTCAGGCCGGCCCTGGCACTCCTTTCCTTCCACTCTTTCAAAGAATCAATGGAAAAAATACAACAAAAAGTGGTGGACAGGCCGAAACCGGTTTGGCTCAGTGGATAGAGCGTCGGCCTGCGGACTGAAGGGTCCCGGGTTCGATTCCGGTCAAGGGCACGTACCTTGGTTGCGGGCACATCCCCAGTAGGGGGTGTGCAGGAGGCAGCTGATCGATGTTTCTCTCTCATCGATGTTTCTAGCTCTCTATCCCTCTTCCTTCCTCTCTGTAAAAAATCAATAAAAATATTTTTTAAAAAAGAAAAAAAAAGTGGTGGACAGTACAGTTCATGTACAGAAAACCCAAGGCACATGCAGGCATTTTCCAACTATCTTCATTTATCTAGATGACCCTGGTAAATGGATTACCAGGTCTGAATTTAATTCATTACAAAATAGTAACGATCACCACAGCATTAATGATATTTCAAATTTCTATTTGTACAAAGAAATGTCTTCATTCTCTGGGACTCAAATATTTCCCCCTCAACTTCACCTCATTATTCATGTTCTTTCTCTTCTCTGCTTTGTGGCCAAATTTTAATCCCTTATTATGGCTGAGAATATTGGACAGAGAAAGAGACTTTATCTGAAGTTATACAATGAATCAGAAGAAGCTGTAGAACTCATAATCAGATATTATCACTAATCCTTGCTTTATGCCCTATCTCCATGCTATAGTTTATCACTATATATAAAAAAGGTATTGGATTTCCAGAGCAAAACTTTGCTTGAATTCTTAGAAAGAGCATATCAAAGAGATGGACAATCAGTCCTGATTCATTCAGAGCAGTGTACCAATGGTTAAGAGAGTGTACACTAGAGTTAGGAAGCCCTAGATTGACATCAATGACTGGTGTAACTTTGGGCAAATAACATGCTCTCTGAATCTTGGCTTCTGCATCTGTATAGTTGGGCTGTGAAGCTTGCTCCTGTGTTTGCTAAGCTTAAATAATTCCTATATAGTGCTTAGATGAGTGCCTGACACGAGTAAGTCCTCAAATATTAGCCATTAATAACTATTATCTACTGAGGAAGTAGAAACAGGTAAGAAAACATTCCAACCAACTGAGCGTTGGCAGCAAAGAGGACCAGAGTGAAAGAATGAAAGGACTACATGGTTTAGAACTGGAAGACCTGACCCCAGGCCTTCCACAAGATCTTCTCACGGCAACACAGGGGCGAATCTTAACCATATTTCTCTCTCGTGGTTGTCCCGAGGAATAAGATCCATAATGTAAAGTTCTTTGTCAATGGGAAGCACTACACCAATGTTAGAAGTTATGTAATGGATTACCAAGGGCTCACTGAACACAGAGAACACCTGGAGACCTACACTCAAGGTGTACAGGTCCCCAGTCCCAAAGAGAATCAGTACTTCCTCTAACCCCAAGGGTAGACTTTGGCATAGCAGCCTTCCTCGGAAGTTATAGGCCTTTGAGATCTGGTATGGAATCTAATGTGTTTAGGTCAGACCCCTAAGAGCCTCAGGTGAGTAGCTGCAAACGAAAACTCCTGGGCTCTTGGTTTACGGAAAAACAAAACAAAACACAAAACTGCTGTTTTCTTTCCAACCAGCTCCAGTCGATGGGCTCAAGCCTCTGCGCAGCCAGCAGCCCTGTTGCCTTTCACGGCCGGATGACACGGGTGCTACCGGCTCGGCTGTGGAGCCCAGCCTGGGGGTCGGGCCTCTATCTTCTGAGGGAGCAGACTCTCCTGTAGTGGGGGGCTCCCTCTCAGCCCACCAGCCTGCCCCCTGGGAGCTGGCTTAGCTCCTCTCGCGACCTCGTCCTTCCTACCCACCTCCAGGTGTTTTCTGCCCTTCCTTGATATAAGTCTCCTCCTCAGCTGGACCTCAGTTGGTAATTCCAGGTGAATGTTCTCCAATTTAGTTATATTTCCAGTCTGGCCCTGGGACAAGGGGCATGACAGGTCTGCCTATTCAGCCGCCTTTTTCTTTCTCTTCAATACTAAAATATCTTAAGATTTTTAAAAAAGCAAGTGCCAAAACACGGTATATGTTATCTTATCATTTTTGTAAAATAGATGCACACATGTGTGCTTGTATAAGCCTAAAACATCCTTAGAAGGACAGATGTGACTAATCACATTGGTTGGTTATGGTAAGGTGAGAGCCTGGGGGACACAAATGGAAGGGAATACCCATTTGTCCTTTTATTTTTCATACTTACTAAACTCAAGATTTTACTCAAATTTCACCCTTTTTTCCACTAATATCTTTTTTCTGTTTCAGAACCCAATCCAGAATATTGCATTGTATTTAGGCTTTTTTTTTTTTTTAAATAAATCTTTATTCAGATTATTACAATTATTTCTCCTTTTTTCCCCCATAGCTCCCCTCCACCCCTTTCCCACCGCACCTTCTGCCCTTACCTCCCCCCCACTGTCCTCATCCATAGGTGTATGATTTTTGTCCATTCTCTTCATGAACCCCCCCATACCCCTTTCCCCCTGAGAATTATCAGTCCACTCCCTTTCTATGCCCCTGATTCTATTATATTCACCAGATTATTCTGCTCCTCAGGTTTTTAATTCACTTGATTTTTAGGTTCGCTTGTTGATAGATATGTATTTGTTGTTCATAATTTTTCTCTTTACTTTTTTCTTCTTCCTCTTCTTTAAGAATACCTTTCAGCATTTCATATAATACTGGTTTGGTGGTGATGAACTCCTTCAGCTTTTTCTTATCTGTGAAGCTCTTTATCTGCCCTTCAATTCTGAATGATAGCTTTGCTGGGTAGAGTACTCTTGGTTGTAGGTTCTTGCTATTCATCACATTGAAAATTTCTTGCCACTCCCGTTTGGCCTGCATAGTTTCTGTTGAGAAGTCAGCTGACAGTCGTATGGGTGCTCCCTTGTAGGTAATTAACTGTTTTTCTCTTGCTGCTTTTAATATTCTCTCTTTGTCTTTTGCTCTTGGCATTTTAATTATGATGTGTCTTGGTGTGGTCCTCTTTGGATTCCTTTTGTTTGGGGTTCTGTGCGCTTCCTGGACTTGTAAGTCTATTTCTTTCACCAGGTGGGGGAAGTTTTCGGTCATTATTTCTTCAAATAGGTTTTCAGTATCTTGCTCTCTCTCTTCTTCTGGCACCCCCATAATTCTGATGTTGGTACACTTGAAGTTGTCCCAGAGTCTTCTTACATTATCTTCAACTTTTTGGATTTTTTTTTTTGCTTTTTGCTTTTTCGGTTGAGTGTTTTTTGCTTCTTTGTATTTCAATTCTTTGACTTGATTCTTGGGTTCCCCTATTCTGTTTCTGGGTCTCTGTATAATATTTTTTATTTCAGTCAGTGTATGTTTAATTTCTAGTTGGTCCTTTTTCATATCTTCGAGGGTCTCGTTATATTTATCGGCCTTTTCTAGGATATTCTTAAAAAGTCTTATAACCGTGGTTTTGAATTCTATATCCAGTCGTTTGTTTTCCTCCATTTCTTTCGTTTGTGATCTGATTCTTTGACCCCGCATTTTCACTGATTCCCTGAGTTGGTAAGGTAGATATTTGTGCTAGGTTTCCAATATGGCCCAGTGGGTCTGCTTCCCCAGTTAACCTGAGGTGAACACTCTTGGTGCACCCCTTTGTGGACTGTGTGTACAGCCTTGTTGTAATTAAGTCTTTATTGTTGTTGGTATCACTGGGAAGAATTGACCTCCAGGTCAGTTGGCTGTAAGGATCAGCTGTGTCTATGCTGGGAGAAGCCCGGTGCTGGAGACAGCCCTATAGGATTAGACTTGCCAAATTGCAATAGCCTCTGTGCTCAGCTTGGATGGGGTGGAGCCTCAGTCTTGGCTTCCTGTCAGCCCCGCCCCTGCGCGCACGTGCGCTTTCAGTCCTCCGCCTTCCCCAGCTCGAGTCTCCGCCTGAGAGTCCAGACTCCCCCCACAAGAGCGTGGGTCCCCAGGGGCTCGCCTGGAACTGGGGTTCACTGCAGTCAGAACTGGGGCTCAGTGCAGTCAGAAGCCTCTGACTCCCCTCCACCAGGGAAAGCCCGCAGAAACCTCCGCAGCCCTTGTGCGCACTGGCGCGGGCACGCTTTCAGTCCTCTGCCTTCCCCGGCTCCCGAGTCTCCGCCCGAGAGTCCAGACTCCCCCACAAGAGCGTGGGTCCCCAGGGGCTCGCCTGGAACTGGGGTTCACTGCAGTCAGAACTGGGGCTCAGTGCAGTCAGAAGCCTCTGACTCCCCTCCACTAGGGAAAGCCTGTGGCAACCCCCGCAGCCTTTGTGCGCACCGGCGCGAGCGCGCGTGTGCACTTTCAGTCCTCCGCCTTCCCCGGCTCCCGAGTCTCCGCCCGAGAGTCCAGATTCCCCCCACAAGAGCGTGGGTCCCCAGGGGTTCGCGAGGGACTGGGGTTCAGTGCAGTCAGAACTGGGGTTCAGTGCGGTCGGAGGCTTCCTTCCCCCTTCCGCCAGAGGAAGTCAGCCAGGCTCTCAGTCGCCCTTCCTCTCTGCGTGCACAAAGCCCCTTTGCCGTACCTCCAATTCTCTGTGAGCTTTTCTCCTTCCTTCTAGTTGTAGTATTTTCACTCAGCCTGCTTTCCTGTGGTTCTGGATGGTGTCCGTTCTGTCTTTTAGTTGTAGTTTTGAAATTGTTGTGCGAGGCAGCAGTTTAGGTGTTTACCTATGCCGCCATCTTGGTTTTCCCCGTATTTAGGCTTTTTGAATTCTAAACCATGAAGATGATTACATATTCAAACAACCTTTGGCCCTTGGTTATCACACTGTAGACTAGACACTGTATCCCCCTGGTTGGTCTGCCCCATGGATGGCATCGTAGATGTGTACACCAGCCTCCTCCTGCCACGACTCCCTGTCTGGCCCTGCTACGTTCACAGGGTAGAGTGCAGATTTCCTTCTCCCCTCGTACTTTTGTGAGCCCTTATCACGATGTCTTGAATTAGACTCAGCCAACATGAGAAGTAGCTTTCAGCACCCGGACACACTGGCCCCAGTTCCAACTAGACAGAGGTTTGACTTAGCAAAAGCTGGGGTATTTAAGTACTCCGTGTCCCCTGAGAGCTTTCCCTGCAGTGTTCCCTGAAGATAGTATTCTTTGCTACTTCCTTTTCTGATCTTCCCAGAACTGTTAGAGAAAAGGTCACAGGAGTAAGAAAGAACCAGCACTACGACCCCCTGGGCACACCCCTCACATCTCAGCAGAAATTCATCTGGGATTGTAATCAGCAACCCCAGAATTTCCACTAACTTTTAGGATGTCAGGAAATCAGCTCCCTTTCTGACCTGTGATTAAAATTAGCTGGGCCCCCCAGTGTTCTAGTAAAGCTCCTGAAAGAACTGATGTATTATCTGCTATTTGGTTTAGGAGTATCACCTCTAGGCTATGATTACCAGAGCAGATTAAGAAGGTGATAAAAAACTGAACAAAAAAAGTGAAACAACTTCCACTAGATCCTATTCTTATCTCTGCCCATTTGATCATTCCAGATACTTCAACACAATATCCAAAATTTGGGGGTCAAGGGCTATGGACTTCAAAGGGGTCATGAAATAGGGAGTATAAGGTCATGGTTCAGAGAGAGGTCCTGCCCTGGCCAGTGTAGCTCAGTTGGTTGAACAGCGCCCCATGCACCGAAAGGTTGCTGGTTCGATTCCCAGTTAGGGTATATACCCAGGTTTTGGGTTCCATCCCTGGTTGGGGTACTGTATGGAGGCAACCAGTTGATGTTTCTCTCTCTCCCTCTCCCTTTCTCTCTCTCTGGAAAAAAAAAAAATCATATTTAAGAGAGAGAGAGAGAGAGAGAGAGAGCCTAAAGTCAGACTGCTTGAATTTGAATCCCAGGTCTGGAACTTCCTGCCTAGGTGATCTTGGTCAGGACATTTAATATCTCTGAGCATCAGCTTCCCCATCTTTAAAAAAAGGATAATACTAGTTATCAACCTCATAAGGTTGTTGCAAGGATTTTATGAGAAAAAAAAAGCAACTTGAGACATTCCTAACAGATAGTAAATGCTTAATGTTAGATATTATTCATATTATTTCTCTATAGAGCAAATCTGACAACATAGTGTAAAAAAACAAAACAGAAAAACACCCCAAAATTACAAAACCCCATACCAAATCCCAAAATATTTCCCTAAGGTTGAGTTCAAAAGAGTCCAAAGAGCCAACCTTGTCTGTTCCTCAAGGCCTAAATCTGCCTAGGTGGGTACCCTATACTTTTGAATGTGAATCATACTTCCTTCTGCAAATGTTTGCTTTTCACCCCAGACATAAGCATGAGGAGCAATCACAGGTTTTCTCAGGCCTTTGACCTCGCGGGGCTCAGCCCCTCTACATGCTGGGCTAGCAGATGTGCTGGCATCTGGGGGAGGGGAGAACCCTGGCCATTCATAAATCCTTTGGGTTGCCCTTGGCAATATCAAAGTTAAAGTTGTGTGTATGTCATGGTTTGCTCATGATTGGAACCTTGAAAATGGAAAAATAGCTGCTTCCCTTATCAACCAAATACTTACCTTTTATTACCTATGAATGCCATCAAGGTCATGTTAACTAGAACTGAAATAAACTGAGAATTGACCTGTGGCATCTCCTATAAGTTATAGGCATGGTTTTGTCCAGGAAATTTTTGCAATTATAGCAATATAAGACTGCCATGTAGGGAGAAAGATTTGAGAGAAATGCAATGCAGATATTTCAATTTACACTGGAATTTCCACACCAAGAATATAGCAAATACTGCCCTAACCGGTTTGGCTCAGTGGATAGAGCGTCGGCCTGCGGACTGAAAGGTCCTAGTTTCGATTCTGGTCAAGGGCATGTACCATGGTTGCGAGCACATCCCCAGTAGGAGGTGTGCAGGAAGCAGCTGATCGATGTTTCTCTCCCATCGATGTTTCTAAGTCTCTATTCCTCTCCCTTCCTCTCTGTAAAAAAAATCAATAATATATATATATATATATATATATATATATATATATATATATATATATATATGAATATAGCAAATACTGAAATTAGATTCTTGGAAGAAAAGGAGCTCTGAAATTTTTAGTGAGAAGAGGCTGCCCTCTGCTGGACACAAGGGAAGTCTCTATGATGGCCCTGAAGACAAGGCTGCCTCAAGAACTTTTTCAGAGAGTGACACTTGGGACTAAAACAAAACCCAAACCAAAACCAAATAGCTTGGCAACAAATTTAAACTTTGGTGTTGTTTTTCTGAACATATCTAGTAATTGCAGACTGTGGAAACACAATTGAAGAAGAAGGTCCAAGGAAAGGTGAAAGGAATGAGTTTAAAAAAAAATTCATGATTCTTTTAAAAATGCAGTACTGTAAAATCAGCCTTCTTTTCTCCATAACTCTGCAAACATGTCACTAGCAAGAAAAATGAGGGACATATTATAGGAAATACCAGGGAGGCTTTGAGACATACTGTTTTGTTTTTTTTTAAAATATATTTTATTGATTTTTTACAGAGAGGAAGGGAGAGGGATAGTTAGAAACATCGATGAGAGAGAAACATTGATCAGCTGCCTCCTGCACGCCCCCTACTGGGGATGTGCCGGCAACCAAGGTACATGCCCTTGACCGGAATCGAACCTGGGACCCTTGAGTCCGCAGGCCGATGCTCTATCCACTGAGCCAAACTGGTTAGGGAGAGACATACTGTTAAGAGGGAGACAAGAAAGAAGCAAGAACAATTCCTAAATGATACATGGTGTTTTCTTGTTGGCTGAGTGAACACATTTTAGGTCATTTCCCTCAAAATGGGATTAACCTTTGCTCTCATGTCTGAGGGGGGAGCAGCAGTTCCCAGAAGCTCTGCAGAAGACCAGTGGCAGAATAACAAAGGGGAAGTCTTCACTGTACTTGTCTCAAACAAACTGAGCTGAGTCGTATAGGAAATCTACAAGGCAGGCCCCCCAATATGTTCTGAGCAGGAGGGCCTAATTCCCCCACTTTTCTTTAATTATCCTACTCAGGACAGCCCCAGGTCCTTCTCTGAGTAAGCCAAGCAGTGCCATGAGCAGGGTGTGAAACTTGAAGGCCAGGCGGTCTTCCCAAAGGTTGGAAATGCCTGCTCACACCCTTTCCTTCCACCTAATAAATAAAAAGGGCACTTGAAATTGCCAAAATTAGCCATTCTTTTTTTTTTTTTTTTCCAGGTATGTTATCATTCAGACATACAGAGGTGACAGGATCAATGGGAAGAGAACTATAGTAAATTATTAACATCCATTAGTGTACTTCAGTACCTTATTAGTTAATTGTTTCCCGGAAAGCAGGGCCCAGAGAGAATGGGATGTAGGGCAGGAAAGGTTTGATAGGCTGGAAAAAGTAGAGAAATGGGTCTGGGGATGGGAAGAGGCCTCGGGTTGTAATTGGAAAAGGACAGCTAACATTTTGCCTACTTAATTATCTTTGATCTTTGGTGTGACTGTTTGCCTTCCTGTCTCTAATATCAATAGCATTCAATATTAGAAAAATCACCTAAGGAGTGTTTTAAAAATAATGATGCTGCCTGGCTGGCGTGGCTCAGTGGTTGAGTATTGACCTATGAACCAGGAGATCATGGTTCGATTCCTGGTCAGGGCACATGCCTGGGTTGCGGGCTGGATCCCCTGGTATGGAGGGTGCAGGAGGCAGACGATCAATGATTCATCATTGATGTTTCTCTCTCTTCCTTCCTGAGATCAATAAAAATATATTTTAAAAATACAATGACACTTAGGCCCATCTAGGACCACTGACTCGGAATTTCAGAGAGACAGTTGGGAGTAAGCAGAGAGTGGCCATTTTTAAGAGTGTCCTCAGATGATTCTCTCCGTGCAGCTCTGGTTGAGGATCACTGCTCCATAGGCACATCTTCTCCAGCACTGAGTACAACGCTGCCGAAGCAGGTAACAAACAGACCAAAAAGCATACCCTTCTCACTGGGCAACTTGGGACTCAAGAGTTAAAAGACCAATGGCACCAGTTGCCAAATACTGGTTCTGCAGGCAAATGCAGGTCAAAGAGGAGGCCTCATAAGGCAGGTGTTGGCTGATATCCACGGCTGTAGGTCTGTGATAAAGAAGTTGTTTTTTTTAATTGATTTCAGAGAGGAAGTGAGAGGGAGAGAAAGAAACATTAGTGATGAGAGAATCATCGATCAGCTGCCTCCTGCTCGCCCCACACTGGGGATTGAGCCCACAACCTGGGCATGTGCCCCGACCGGGAACCAAACTATGACCTCCTGGTTCATAGGTCAACCCTCAACTACTGAGCCATGCCGGCCAGACAATATGTTTGTTTTAGCTCTCACAATCTTTTGGCTGTTAGGACCGTTAAGAGTCACCTGGTTTTACTTTTATCTCCAGGCATGTGAGGACGGAAGCAGCAGCCCAGAAACTAGAAGCAAAGTCAAAAACAAAAAAATCCTACCACCTTGAAGTATTTTATGAAGATAACCTTAAGATTCGCTTAAAAATTTTTTTTTTAAATGCTCATACCCAGGTAAAATGCTATTTAACCCAATTGATAATTTAGCCATTATTTATTCTAAGAAGCTACAATAGGAGTTCCCAATCTGTCTGGGCCACTACAATTCCATAATCTCATGTCCCTTATCTGAATTTGCTTCATTTCATTTACCAAATGTTGGTTACAAATTTGTTTTAATAATGTCAGATCTACATTGAACTCTATAGCTAGGAGAGCCAAAACAGCTTTCAGTTTTAAAAAGAATCACTTGCTACTGATATTATTGTACTTGAATGTATCACTACAAAGTCATCCTGAAATTAATTTCCTTTTCCTAATAGGGCATGTGGCTGGTAGTAACAGAGCACCCCTCACTCCTGGAGGATAGGCTCTGCCTCACATTCATTCAGGTCTCCTGGGCTAAGTCTGACCCTCCAAATCTATAATAATAAAAGCATAATACGCTAATTAGACCAGACGTCCTTCCAGACGACCTTCTGGACAAAGCCGGGGCTGCGAGGGAAGCCCGGGTCCTGGGTGCCAGAGGGAAGCCGGTGCCGGCAGCTGGGGGAAGGGAGGCCTACTCTTGCACAAATCTCATGCATCGGGCTTCTAGTCAAGTAATAATAGAAAAACTCAATGAGGATACCTAGTCTCTCCTTTTAGAAGGTACTCCGAGGAATCTGCCGCTGCTACACACAATGTCAAGCCTTATTCACATCTTCCAAGTTGCCCTTGGGTACCATAGGACATATCAAATGACGTATTGTATTTTCTGTGGTGTAGAAATCTGCCAAATTGAAAGCGACAATTGTATATTAGTTTCAGGTTTCTTTTTACTTTTCTTTCTTCACTGTCCATAAACATGCGCAGGGAACTGTGTACTTGTGCGACATGGTCTTTGCCCCTAGACATGCCAGCAATGCTCTTCAGAGACGGGTTTGCAAGGGATGCATTTTAATATTCTATGTCCTTAGTAAAGACACTAGGTACTCGAGAGGGTTAGGGAATGGACATAATCACAGGGGTCTGAAGTCTAGAAAGACTTCTTAGAGGAGAGAGAGACTCAAGCTGGCCCTGTAAGTAAAAGTAACAAACGGAGAGAAGGATTACCTTCTAGACAGGGGAAAATAATTATGTTAATAAAGCATCCGTCTGTAAAACAACCTGGGAGAAAGAAATCAAACTAAGTTTCATGGGCATTTTTGGGTCTAATGGGAAGAAAATTAACAACCAATGGTATAAAACCAGATGGCTACAAGAAGTTATTAGCTATAAGGTGCAAGGTATAAGAATGATATTAGGAATTCATTCACAAAGAAGTTATTTTTGCTCCTAACAACTTCTGGCAAAGGGGTAAATTACCTAAATGTTAGATATTAGATCCACATTGCTATGAATATTAAGATCCTCAATTGATGGAAATTCTTAACTCCAAAACATAAGATGAAACCCTGAAATTCTCTTTTAGTTATAACACTAATACATTGAGTAATTCCTATTGTGCATGGTTTTTCCACAAATAAAATAAAACCAACCCTCACTGGATTTCCCAACAAATTCTTCCTAGAGTTTTCAGAATAAGCATTTTGAGCTATTTAGATGATAGAAGGCAGGTCTATCCACTGAAGAGTGGTAGATGGAAGGAGCTGAGCTCATTCGGTTTCCAATCTCCACCAAGATTTAAAAGCTAAAGGCAAAAGGGAAAATCACTTTAAGAAAAGGAAAATTAAACTGCCAAGGTTTATTTAACTTTTTTCTTTCACAGAAAATATAAGTATGCAATGTAAACACTGACATGTGAAATAAAGCACAAGGATCAGGAAGACAAATCACTCGGACAATCGCTTGCTTCAGCACTGGACTGCTTCCTGATAGCATCTGCAGCATGAACCACCTGGTCATATGCATTGGAAAAATTGAAGGCAACGTTCACTTAGATTTATTGAAACACCAGAGAGCCTCTGAAATACAATGCCATACGGAAGTCTGATCCTTCTCTTGCAAAAAAAATTAAAGCTGAACACATGTCCATTTACTGACTTACCAAGGCATGTAATATAATGTAGGAGCGTAAGAACGAATTAACACATGAGCTTTAATATGCCTGTGCAGGCAAAGATGAAATTTTCCCTCTCCAGAGAAAATAAAATTAACCAAATTAAAAGCAGAGCTGCCTGGCACTGGCCAGAAGGCAACACAATCCCAGTGAGTTATTTCAGTAAACCCCAGGAAATGCAAAACACGATCAAGGACTGCCATTGGTGCTTTGCCCAAATGGTCACTCCAGATCTAATGTTGCAGAACCACATGAAGTTTTCAAGGTTCTTTCCCAGAACTCCAAACTAAATAAACAAACAAACAAAAAACCAACCCAAATAAATAGTTGGGATCAAGACCCACCTTGATTTAAAACAATCTGTTTCTAAACTTGAGTTCAATAATAAAGAGTATGGGCTTCAATTTTCTGTGATTATCCCAAGAGATTAAAATGACCAGTCTTCCTCTGGCTGGGTAGTTCAGTTGGTTAGAGCGTCATCCTAATATGCCAAGGTTGGAGGTTGACTCCTTGGTCAGTGCACATGCAATGAATGCATGAATTAGTGGAACAAAAAAATCAATGTCTCTCTCAAATCAATAAAAAATAAAGAAAATAATTACCAGTCTTCTTTCTTATCAGATAGCAATTACCCAGTGACAGGTAAACTTTGACAATAGATGCCTATTAACACAGTTTGGGACTCAGTGTCGTAAGATCCGGTGTTCAGATCCAGCTGCTTCAGAAATCAGAGATTTGAGTCCTGGTATTGCCAAGTACACCCACTCCTGCACTCAGCTCCATAATCAAAGGTTATTACAAACAATCTATAGTCTTTCATTCCTTGATATTCCACAATAATCTATGGAAAAATAAGCACCTCAGACACATCATCCTTATAATGGGCAGAGGGGACAGCTCATGCTGAACACTGATTCTCTAGAGGAGAAATGTTACTCTGACCAGGTGTTTGGAACTTTTCCCTGGCAAGTTAAACTCCCTGTATTGCTGAGATGGAGATTTATAAATGTGTTTATATAAATATCACGTGAACAATTCCTTCATAACAAAAAACATTTTCTTCTACCTTGACCTATAGCATTTGGCACAGTGTCCTGCAGTTTATTGTGCTCTCATTAAAGATATACGTAGAACAGAGAAAACCAAAATCAGGTTTTAAAAGGAATAGGAACTGATATTCCCCAGGAATCCCTGAATCAATCATGACCTTTGTTTGTGCTATATTATAGTAAGTTCCTGCTCAGAAGGCTTTTTATTTTCCACATGCAAGATGATAAAATAGATCAGCGTTGTACTATTGCAATTAGAAAAAGCCACTCATTATAGACCTCCCTTTCGGAATTCTCCTATTTACCTCTGCAAAAAGTGAAGGGCTTTAGCAACTCAGTGCACTATTAAAGTAGCTATGGCAAGATATTTCAGTGAAAATTCTCTATCCTGTAGTCAGACCAAATGGGCCAATATTTGGAAAAAGTAGTCAAGGATTGAGAATTAAATGGCAGAAGTCTTTAAAGCAGCAAGTGGAACCCCAGTTTATCTTCACTTTCCAGTTATTCTCTATTGTCCAAACCTGTTGCCTCTCCAGTGCTTCAACTGCATCCCAATCTTCCTTCAGAGGGGAGACTTTCATATAACCACTAGCCATTCCTTCCCTTATCATTTCTTTTCTCCTCTCTTGGAATCAGTTCCTATTGAAAGCCCTTCTCTTTGAAAAATGAAAGACGGAAACTCCGAAAAATAAATTCAACCTATTTGCAGATACTAGACACAATTACCCTTGGGGAAATAAGGCACCTATACTGTGACTCAGATTGACTATAGAAATGGAACTACTTCTGGATCCTGCCTGGCTACAAAGGAGCATGACTTCCAAATACAAGCACTGTGTTCCTGTCACTGCTGTGATGAGAGTCTAACCAACAGACAGTGGAAGCTCCAGAGAACTCAAAGAAAAAACAGATAAAATTCTTCATTAAAACAGAAAGTCAGATTATCAATCTGGTCTCTGGACAACCTCATCATTCTTTCAAGTACTGTTTTCAGAGTCAGGTGAGGAAATATGGAAGAGTACTAGATGAGAAGCTGGGCAACGTAGGTTCTAGTCCTGCTATTACTTAACTGGCTATGTGACCTTGGGCAAGTCACTTTACCTCCCCCCATAATCTCAGTTTCTTAATCTTTAAAATGGGTATAAAAACACTTGCCTTGTATACTTCACATTGTGACTGAGGATCAAATGAGATAGTGCAAAATGCTTTATAAACTATGAAATAGTGTATGTAAAGAGAGTACACACTTATTAAAATATTAGGTCATTATAATTGCCTATCTGACGAGAAATGCCCCATGCAGGATGTGCTTGGCAATGTACAGACTTAAAAATAGTTGCTATAAATATACACTGGTATTTTTCACTAGGGTTGTTTAAAAAAGGGAAACCCTTAATTTCCTCAGAAATTGCCACAGAATACATTACTTAAAAATGTGATATTATCCAACTCTACCAATTGATTGAATTAATTTCTCCAAATATGTCCTGCACACGTGTTGCTAACTTCCGCTTTTCTTCCTGATTTGTGTTGCTTTCCGGGGTTTGAGGATTGTGTAGTTTGCATACACTGTATACTGGTCTGTTAATAACTTTACACAGGGAAGTCTTGAGTTCAAGAAACAGCATGCTAAAACTTAAAAAACAATCCACATAGTTAGAGTTTGTTGTAAAGGAAATAAAATGAAAATAAGTGGCATCCTACATAATGAAGTTCGGCCACAGTTCCTGACATCGTTGCCTTTTTCCTGAGGTACCTCCAGGACAGGCCTAGTCCTGTGAAGCACTTTAGAGAAACTTAGTCTTGCTTCCGAGGGGAAAGGACATGTAGGTTGGCAACTAGGCTGTGCTCATTCTCAGCACTAGGGTTTGAACAAGAAGGTCTGCTAGAAGCTGCCACACAGCTTTGGTGGAGAAGCCCATCCGGCCCAGGAGAGGCGAGCTAGTTCTCAGGTGCCAGGCCAGAGCGTGGAGAACAGCTTCACACAGCCACCCAGTTCAGAAACTTTCAATTCTTCCTATGGGTTGATTCTGCTCTTCTCCGGTCTAGTAAATAATTAAACAGAAGAAAAACAATGAGATGTGGAACATTCTATCTACCTGGACTTAGGGCCTTTCTCTGGCTAGCTGCCAAAAGCTTACATGCAGAACAGATACTCAGGCAAGAAGTGAATGTGGGTGACTTTGACCAGCCCAAAGCACCCAGAATCCAGGATTTGTGTCAGGTGGCCTTTATTACAACGTTACAGTGATGACTGGGAAGGAGTCCTGCCAGTGGAACCACTAGAACAGGATGGCTGTCCACTGGGGCCACAGGCACACGTGTTGCTAACCTCCACTTTTCTTCCTGGTTTGCTTTGCTTTCCGGGGTTTGAGGATTGTGTAGTTTGCATACACTGTATACTGATCTGACAGGAAGGGGACATAAAATGCCCGCAGCAGCTTTGAAGATCTGAAAAACAAGGGGGTGGGGGAAAGGATAATTTTACCATTTGAGAGAATTTACTAATGGTATTGAAAATGATTCAAGGAAATAAACTAAGTGCTATAGTAAGGATATTTTATATAAGCAACACAGAAAAGTCTGTTATTTAGCTACTAGACCATGATAAAGTAATCAAAACCAAGTACTACCTTGTTACCCATACCAAAAAGACAGTCTCCCAGTTCAGTCACGGTATATTCTTCAAAATAGCTCTAGGTCTTCACTTAGCATTAGAATATACCACAGAAAAGTTCCAGGCCAATCAAAGGACTGCTATTAGTGAAATAAATACTTAATACCCAATGGTTTCTGCAGCTAAGAACTGTAGAGATGCTCAAATGATCCTGAACACCAGCACTAAATTTTCCTAGAGAGATAAAGAAAAGTATGTCTGGGCTTCCTGTGCATTGTTCCAGAAATTCTCTTTTTTTCTTTAATTTTTATTTATTGATTTTAGAGAGAGAAAGGAAAGGGGAGAGGGAGGGGGGAGGGAAAGAGTAAGAGAGGGAAGGAAGAGAGAGAGAGAGAGAGAGAGAGAGAGAGAGAGAGAGAGAGAGAAGAGAGAGAGAGAGAGAGAGAGAGAGATTTGTTACTCCACTATTTATGCATTCATTGGTTGATTCTTATGCCCTGACCAGGGATCAAATCCGCAACTTTGGTGTTATCGGGACGATGCTCTACCCAACTGAGCTACTCAGCCAGGGCTCTAGCAATTCTTAAGTCAAAGAGAGAGTCTTATACACAAGCTCATGTCATGACATGTCCCTGGCAAGTTATAAAATGTACATATTTGTTATTAAAATACAAAAATAGATGAAAACCTGAATTTCTTATGAGTTTCTGAAAAATACTTCACATTTATTGAACACTTAGCATTGGACAAACACTGGGAAAAGTGCTTACACTTTTAAAGATACTATTTAATCCAGCCAATAACCTGTAGGTGGAAAGTGATATTATTATCCCCATTTTATAGATGGGACCTGAGGCTTACATAAAGTAACTTGCTCGGGGTCACACAGGAAATGACAGAGCCCTCATTCAAATCCAGCTTTGATTCCAGATTCTGCACTCAACCACTATGGTTTATCCTGTATCCAGGGAACAGGCTAACAGGATTCATAACTTCGTAGAAAATGTGGCAGTGATCGTTTCAAATTCTGAATCAAGCATTACTTCTTGACTGTGATTTCTGAGTCAAAACATCAAAGCTGACCCAGTTACTGCCACCCTAAATGAGGAAGCTGAAGAGTGTTCCATTGCCAGTCCTTTCTCAGACTCTAAACTTGAAAATGTCATGTCAATGTGGCATTTGCACTGGCAGCCTACCCATGGGTCTGGCAGACTCCTGCAATGCCTGCACATAATGATACTGTGCTTGGCATACACACCTCTTAGAGAGGCTCCCCACTGGGACCCTGCAGTGCTCTGTGCTCAACAGAGATGCACTTCACTTCAACAGCTAACCGTTCAAGGGCTCTGATAGAGAAAGAAGCTTAGAAGAGACACGAGATAAAGCAGAGCTCCTGCAAACAGAACGAACGGGAGGAGGAAGCATCTACCTGAGCCAGAAAGAAGTGAATGTATTCTTTCTGCCCATGCTACACAGATAAGGGGAAGGTCAGAATAGAAGGCTGTAAGCCAGAGCAAACTCCTGTGAGCTTAAGTGTGGTAAAGAAAAGCCCACACTAACTTAGCGCCATTTCCACTTCAAGATAAAAGCTTCATTAACAGAGTCAGCACATATTGCCAGTCAACTCAGTCCCTGGTATAACATTAGGGCCACTGGGCCCAATGTTAGCGTTTGACTTCCTTTTTGGAAAAATTCCTTACTATTTGGGAGGGTTATTATTTCACAATGTTAATCTTTTTAGAGTCTTCCAAAAAACAAAGAGATATTATATTGATTTTTAAAAAAACAGAATAAAACATTTTATCTTGTAATTACCATATGGATCCATTGTACCCTTTTATAAATTTAAGCTATATTGTAGGATCTTAGTGGTCTCATTTTTTTTTCCTGTATCTTGGATTATTTACAACTATGTTTTTTTTTTTTTAAAAAAGACTCAAGTAATAAGAAAAAGGAAAATGATATTACCAAACAGAATGATGCAAAAGTAAAATAAATAATCACTATTGCATTATCCTTTAATTTTCTTATTGCATTGCCCAAAGTATTGCATCATCATTAAATAAGGTATGAAAACCTGAAGACATTATATTTGCTTGCATTGAATTCAGAATTTTAAAAATTGTGGTCCATTATGGCAATGAGAAGAAAACTGACAGAAGACATTTTACAAGTATTAGACAAAACAGCAGATGAATGAAAAGAGAAACAGCAGCACTCAAGACTCTGATGATGATGGTGAAATTGATCTAACAAGCAAAATTTGCCTGTGCATCCTCAGATGACAATATACTGGATGAATTTTCTCAAATTCAAGAATTAATGAGCAAACAATTTATTTCCAGGAACAAAAAAAGAAATAAGGTATTTTCATTCAGTTAGTCATTCAACAGGAAAGGATTCATCATGCAGTATTTTACAACAAGAACCTGGACCATCCTGTTATGTTAACAGGGTATCTGACCACATTTTTGCATCTTTTATGAGGTCTGTGTGCCAAATTTTATTTAATCAAATAAGTGGACACATGCTGAAGGCAAGTTCATATACAAAGGTGACTGGAAGGATATAGTTGAAAAATAAATAAAAAATTCAATGAAGTCCTGGCTGGTGTGGCTCAGTTGGTTGGTCAAGCATTTTCCCGTTTACTGAAAGGTCACCGGTTTGATTCCCAGTTAGGGCACAAGCTCAGGTTGTGGGCTTGATCCCCTGGTCCCTGGCAGGGGTATATGCAGGAGGCACCTGATTGATATTTCTCACATCACATCGATGTTTCTCTCTCTCCTTTCCTCTCTCTCTCAAATCAATTAAAAAATATATATTTAAAAAATTCAATGAAACCCTGGCCAGTGTGGCTCAGTTGGAAGAAGCATTGTTCTATACATAGAAAGACCTCAGGTTTGATTCTAGGTCAGGACACATACCTAGGTTGCAGTTTCGATCCTGAGTCCTGGTTGGGGTACGTGCAGGAGGCAACTGATCGATGTTTCTCTCTTACATCAATGTTTCTCTCTCTGTCTCCTTTTCCTTCTCTCAAAAAAGTCTATGAAAATGTCCTCAGATGAGGATTAAAAAAAGATTTCAATGAATTGATCATTTAAACTGGTGTTCATAACATCTAAAAATGAAAATGTTTTGAGTTACAGAGCAAAAAAGATAGCTGCCTTTTCTTTGACAAAAGTGAATCGTTAAAGGTTTCAAAAAATTCTTCAAATTTTGCGTTTTGATGATACAAGTGCAAAACAACCAGAAGCAATGTTAGAACCTATTAGAGATGTACCTGAAGCCCAGAACCAGTATTTTCAAGATGGATAGATTCTACTTTAGAATTAACATTATTTATCTTTAACATCTAAAGCCACTAATTTCTTCAAGAAGATGAAGTGTAGAACAGTCAATATACACACCTCTGAGCTGGGATGGGAACATTCTGTGATTTTTTTTTTTAAACAAAGAGAACAAGTTGGGTTGAATTCCTCATTTCTAAAACTATCGCTGCTGTTCTAGATGAGTTTCTTTACCATGAATAGCTTTAATGTGCTAAGCATGACTGGGACCTTTTAAATTGCTATACTGTACTATTGCTGGAAAAGGGAAAATGAAATTGGTTATTTGCCTTTAAAAAGAGTAGTTGAGCACTAGAATAACATGTGTTTCCATACACGTGGAAACAAAGATTAGACTGAATCACAAATTAGAACAAAAGTAATACCTATCAAAACTCATACAACATTGTCTGTAATTATGTGAAATGCCAACATATTGCCCTGAGGAAGCACAGACAGCAGAATTTAGGGAGATGTAAAATATATGCCTCTATCATGGAAATAGAAATACTTCACATACCAGTGAGCAAGTCACTCAAGAGATTCAAAGATGAAATAGACTTGGACAAAGCTATTGTCTGAATAGCATAATTAGCTGACAGCTCAGAATGTTTTCTAATTCAATTACCAGCCATATTTATCAAGGTTAGGAAGTGTTCTGTGGAGATTTAAATCTGCTCTTGCTGATGTCAATGGAAGACTGGCTGCCAGTCCCTGATGTCTCTAGTTCAGCAGGCACAAAAGGAAATGCTGGGTCAATTTTTCATTTTAAAAAGAAAACGTCCTAGTACTAAGGTTTTCTCTTTTATTTTTATCCATCCATCCACTCATCCAAATATTAATGTCCATGTGAACCTGTAGTCTAAGCTGATGGCCAGTTCTTCCTTTTTGAAGCTAGTTTCCTCTCTCTGTGTGTCTGTCTCTTGCTCTCTCTTGCACTTAGCTCACATTTCAGTTACACTTTCTACAACCCTCAGGGCAGAACTGAATTTTCACAACAATCTTCTGTTCTGAAGAGAATCTCAGAATTCCCTCAAGACTTTATCTATAGTCAACCTATAGTTCTGATAACTGCTTAAAAAGCTGGTATGTAGTAAAAACGTGACTGTACTTTAATATTCTTTTTTTTTTTAAATATATATATATTTTTATATATATTTTATTGATATTTTACAGAGAGGAAGGGAGAGGGATAGAGAGTTAGAAACATCGATGAGAGAGAAACATCGATGAGCTGCCTCCTGCACACCTCCCACTGGGGATGTGCCCGCAACCAAGGTACATGCCCTTGACCGGAATCGAACCTGGGACCCCTCAGTCCGCAGGCCGACGCTCTATCCACTGAGCCAAACCGGTTTCGGCAGTACTTTAATATTCTTTAACAGGAAATGGAGTGAGGGGCATTACTCTAATGGTCAGTAAGTAATGCAAAGGTGACTTTTACTGCACAAAAGAGAAATGAACACAGGAGTTACTTGCTACATTTATACTCTACTAGAATTTCAGTCCCTTGAAGATATAACTTGACCTAACTGCTATCTCTCTAACTTTTAGAACAGTTCCACATAAAGTACTTAATGAATAATCTGTGAATGAATGAATGAATGACTACGCCCAGACTCTTAAATCAGAGCATTAGTTTACCTCACTCACTTTTGGCAATATTCATCTTCCACAAGGAAAAGGAAATATCAAAACTAATATGAAGTACTTCTTCCTCCCTCTTCTCTTCCCAAAGATTCAGTCCTAAAGCCATTAGGTGGGGCAGAGCAAAGTAGGAGCCTATGGTAGGAGACATTTTACAAGTATTAGACAAAACTAAAGCCATTAGGTGGGGCAGTGGTCTAGGAGATGTTAGAGCACAAGGACTTCTGGAGGGCATCCATATTAGCAAAGAAAATATAAATGCTAAAGGTCAAGTAACTTATCCAGGTTTCAGTTACACAGAATATGCTCAATCATCATTACCCATGTGACCAAAATGACATTTATTTTCAGCATGCATTCCAAAAGACCCTTGACATTCACTGAATGCATTCACAGTTTTGACTATTTGGTAACAATCTCCAAAAATCCATACTGTGTAATGATTTGGAAGTTTGCTGAGGCACAAATTGGAATCACAGCACTGCATGACTGTTTACAGAGTGAGTCACTTCACTTATTCGTGGCCCTTGGCCAATCATGTGAAAACATCATAACCTCTTGACCAGTCACCTTTAGCCAATATTCAGAATGAGGATTGAGAAAAAACTGCTGTTAGGCAACTGGCCATTTTCTGACCTCCAGCTCCACCAAGGCTGCTGGGGAAATGTTCTTCACCCATCTATTTTCCATCTGAGAGCTACTTGGATATGCAGGTACTATATGTCCAACCCACCATTTCTGGGGAGAAAACACAGCGGTGTTCAAGGTGTTTGCCCCTGCTCTTTGCACCCTTTGGGCTATGCTTCTATGGGACAAATAGGAAGCAGCATTGGAGTCCCAGCAGGTAGATGATTCTGGCAAGCTCTATGGAGATGAAATAAATGAGTATGCTTTAAAATACTCAACACTCTTCATTATACCAAATAAGGGCATCAAAAAGTTCTGAAATTTAAGAAATCCTTACTTCACCTTTTTTTTTCTTTTCTTTTTCTTTTAAATGTATTTTATTGATTTTTTTACAGAGAGGAAGGGAGAGGGATAGAGAGTCAGAAACATCGATGAGAGAGAAACATCGATCAGCTGCCTCCTGCATGCCCCCCACTGGGGATGTGCCCGCAACCAAGGTACATGCCCTTGACCGGAATCAAACCCGGGACCCTTCAGTCTGCAGGCCGACGCTCTATCCACCGAGCCAAACCGGCCAGGGCTTCACCTTTTTTTTTTCTTTTTACACTTACATAAATCCAGTTTTACGAATGTGAAATACATCAAATAATCAATAAATATTTTCTGAGACAATGCTATATGCTAGGAGTTGCACAAAATCAACAAGAAATGTGGTTCTAACTCTCAAGGAACTTAGAACAAAGACCCCGGATAATGCTAGCTACCTGGTCTAAGCTAGCTAAAAGCAGTCGGTGTCCTAAAACACTGTTCATAGTCATCAAACCTGTGTCTCTTTAGTATGGACTTGGAGCACAGATGGTCTGTATATAGTCTCTTTCTTTTTTTAAATATATTTTTATTGATTTCAGAAAGAAAGGGAAGAGAGAGAGATAGAAACATCAATGATGAGAGAGAATCACTGATCGGCTGCCTCCTGCATGCCCCACACCAGGGACAGAGCCCAGAACCTGGATATGCCCTGACCAGGAATCGAACCATGACCTCCTGGTTCATAGGTTGACGCTCAACCACTGAGCCACACTGGCCGGACATATAGTCTCTTTCTACAGAATTAATTTTATAACAATGGAAAACAGACTCTCTAAACTTCAGAAAAATAAAAACGTTTATTCCTCTTAAAATGTCAGGAGATCTCAATGATTAAGCAGCTAAAGAAACAAGGAGCAAAACACCAATGTGTGTTGAGGCTAAATCTAGTCTGGACAAGCTCTGCAGATGAAGGGTCTCAGGAAAGTATCTGGGGAGAAGGAAAAATGGAAAGGCTAAAAACTGATAAACAGGAAGTATAAGAGAATAGTCAAGAATAAGTCAAGAAACTCTGACCTCTTCTTCCTTACAGTTTCTCTGTATTCTTGGCATAGAGGAAGGAGCTAAAGACACCCCATGATTGATGTGTAGGGAAAGACAAGATCACTTCAATTACTGGTTAGAAAGGAGAACTAATTCTACATAAAGGATCTGAACACCATCTGAAGCTTTTCAAACTATTGGCTTAGAGTGCAGTCTCCCTTTCCACCTGGGAAGTAAGAAGCTGGAGATGGAACCAGCCTATTGGACTGTTTTGTGTGCCATATGTCTCTTCTGAAAGAAACCTCCTTTAAAAAGAAAATTTTAAAAAAGTATCCAATTCAAATGAAGAATGGCATCGAAAGAGCTGCGATGGTTTTAAAACATGTCCATAAATTCTCTTACACTCTTCCCATCCACAGGGAAAGTTTAATTCCTCTCCCTTGAACAGGGGCTATTCCAGTGGCTTTCTTTCAACGAACAGAATGAGATGGGAATGTTGCTGTATGAACTCCAAGGCTAGGTCATAAAAAATATTTCATAGCTCTTGAGATACTAGCTCTCAGAAGTCAGCCACCACACTGTGAGGAAACACAGGCCACATAGAGAAGCCACAAGTAGGTGTTCTGGCTGACAGCCCCAGCTGAGATCTAGTCAACAGACAGCATTAACAGACAGACACGTGACAAAGCCTTTGTGATGCCTCCAGTCCTGACCACCATCTGAAGGCCAATGCATAAGCACCCTGAGAGATATAGAACTACCTTATCTGAGTCCAGTCAACCCCCAGAACCATTAGAGAAAACAATAACAATTGTTGTTTCATATCACTAAGTTTGGGATGATTTGTTACACAGCAATAACTGGAACAAGAGCTTCCAACTAATTTGCCCTTTACAGTGATTACTCCAGAAATTATCTTCCAGAAATTAAGAGTTCTGCTTATGCTAGGTCAGGGGCTGGGAGCCATCCACCGGACTATCACATAGGATATAGGTGCCATGGACTCTTCAGGGCTCATCGCTGCTGGATTCACTTCTTTGTGAAGACTAAAAGGATAGTCATATCTCAGTGAAAATATCTCCCCAGCAGCTACAGCCCAGTGGCCTCTCAGAGGCACCTCACTGCTATCCTCTGACCAGAAAACCTGCCTCCACACCAGCTGAAGACGCAAATTTCTAACTCCTTACTTGCATTTACTCTTCACATCTATATATATAAAAGGCTAATATGCTAAGTGTCCATCCGACCAGTAGCTATGATGAGCACTGACCTGACCACCAGGGGCAGACGCTCAACGCAGGAGCTGCCGAGCTGCAGGGACCTGGCAGCAGCGGGAACCAGAGAGGAGGGAGCCCGATTCCTCACGGGGCTGCGATTCCACCTTCAGCCATGGGTTATGTTGTTGCTGGGGCACTGTCGGCCCCAAATCTGGATTACTGTACACTTGCGTTTGTGTTCCACACCCTGTACAACAGCAACTTTGCAGAGTGCCCTCTCGCACTCCGGGACCCCTCAGGGGATGTCGGAAAGCTGGTTTTGGCCCGATCCCCACAGGCCAGGCTAAGGGACTCCACCTGCCAGAGGGACCCTGCTCACTCCACAGATGCCCTTTGAGCCACGGTGCCATTCCAGGTGCAGCTGGCCGGGGAGAGACCGTGGGAGGTTGGCTCCAGGGCATGTCCAGCTTCTCTCACCCAGTCCCGCCCCACCAGCCACCTTCTAATTCATTTCCTTTCAATATGCACGAATCTGTGCACCTGGTTACTAGTATAATAATAAATTTGCAAAGCTTTGAAATTCTGTCCCACTTAAGTCTCCCTAAATTATCTCAAGGCCCTAATCACGCAAGCCTGAAATTCAGTTAGATGAGGTGAATCTGCTCCAAAATAGGAAAGAATAAAATCTCATAATCTACAAACCAAAGGTGAAAGCAGAGCAAGCAAGACAAAAGGGACCTGTAATGCAGGAGGAATGAATGGGCAGAATGTGGCTACACGAAGCAGGGGGAGGGCCTCCCCACTTGCTTCCAAAGCTACAAACAGGCCCTGCTGCTCAGGAGGCCAACTTCAACATCCTGGAGAGGCACTTCCCACCAGACTCCCACAGCCAAACCTTCCTACCACACTCGGAGGGGAACCCACCACTGAGCTGGTAATTTAGTGCAACACTCTGCCTTCACTCCTCTTGGGGAATCTCAGAGTAGACATTACAGATATCTATGTGTTGAATATTTTATAAGAGTAGCAATTATATCATCCTTTGAAGAGAGAAAAAAATCCTCTCTTATTTTAGAAACTATGTAATAGCAGTTGGCCATAGAATTTGATAAATCTTTATAAAATTAGCCAGACACAGACATGGCAAACTCAGAGAATGTAAGTTGAGGCTATGGTACCAGCTACATGCAAGGGGTGACTAGAAAATGGTTACTAAGATTTTATGTCTGCATCCTCTCTCAAACTAATGACATCTGGGACCTCTAGTCCCCTGATAAAACGGAGAAGCTTAGAAGAAAAGAATGGATGAGCACCTAGGCTGCCACTCTCCCAAATGGGCTAACAACATTTAGCACTATTTAGGGGCTCCTTCTCCAGTAGTCCAACAGTAAAGGCCTTGCTTATCTTCCAACAGTTTCAACAGAAAACAAGCTTCTTCACATATTCATAGATATTCAGAATTCCTCAATTTGCACCAATCCCAATACTATATAATAAAAGGCTAATATGCAAATCGACTGAACGGCGGAACAACCGGTTCCTATGATGTGCACTGACCACCAGGGGGCAGATGCTCAACACAGGAGCTGCCCTCTGGTGGTCAGTGCGCTCCCACAGGAGGAGCGCTGCTCAGCCAGAAGCTGGGCTTACGGCTGGCAAGCATAGCAGCGGTGGCAAAAGCCTCTCCCGCCTCCGCGGCAGCGCTAAGGATATCTGACTACTGTCAGTTGGACATCCCCCGAGGGCTCCCGGACTGCGAGGGGGCACAGTCTGGGCTGAGGGACCCCCCCAACGGAGTGCACAATTTCGTGCACAGGGCCTCTAGTGTCCTAATAATCATTAGGTTGATTCCCTTTGGAGTTGAGTCTCCCCTGACACACACAGAGGAGGGTATTTTTCTGTACTGGTACTGTATTCAAGCTCTCCTGATTGCTTCCCTTTCAGACAGTGGACACCAATCTCAAGAATGGATGGGAAATGAAAAAAGTGACCAAGGAGTGCCAGCAAATTAAATCACATAAGTAAACTGTGGACAAATCCTCATGGGAAACATGGACTGTGGGGTCACAGGAACTGTATCTATATACTCCACTCTTCTGTCCTACTTTTTTGGGACAAGCCCCTGTACTCTGACCACATTAAAGCAGGGTGACCATGTATCTCAATTTTCCCAGGACAAGGCCACTTTTATTTTTAAAAAGCATTCTGATTTGAATGATATAGTATAGATCACTTTACCTAAAAGCAAACTTAAAAATCAGCCAAAGAGGTAAATTGAACTTTTCTTTATTGATCTTCACACCCCTCATCCAATGGGCTTCTTTTTATCTTTCCAATTATGCTCAGGATTTTCTCTCCTTGAATTATGCAAGTGATTTTACTCTCTTAGCCATCAGTACAAATCCTCCCTTTCCTTTAAACCTCGGCTCAAGCATTACTTCCTTTAGGAAGCCTTCTCAGTATACTCTTACCTCCATAGGTCTCTCTTTTCTTTGAAGTTTTAGCAAATAACTTCACGCCTCCTGAGGTTTTAATACTATTTTCAAGTTGTTTTTGTATGTATAACTACAAAGTGTAAGTTACTTAAGAGCAAAATCTTTGTCTAATTGCTTCTTTTACAACCCTTGCATGCCCTAGCTCTGCAACAAGGACATAAAAGCTATTCAATAAATATTTTCCTATTTACAAACCTGCCTAACCAGCTGCTTGAGGACATAAGGAGAAGACTGCAGGTACCGCCCACTGCTGACCCCTTTCTCACAGCTCACTGTATTTTTCCTTAAAGCACTTGACACAGGATGCAATTATATTTTTATTTGTATGGTTTCTGTCTGCCTCCCCATCATACTGTAAGGCCCAAGAAGACAGGGAGCTTGTGTGTACTGTTTTTCATTATATATCTAAGACAGTGTCTGGCAGTGTTCAGAGAGTATTTGCTGATTGGATGGATGTTAGAAGGACAAATCCTATATAATAAAAACCTAATATGCTAAGTGTCCGACCATATGACTGTTCAACCAGTCACTATGATGTGCACTGACCACCAGGGGGAAGACGCTCTGACTGGTAAGTTAGCTTGCTGCTGGGGTCTGGCCAATCGGGAATGGGTGAGATGCCCTGGAACCCTCCCACGGTCCCTCCCCTGCCCCGATTGTGCACCAGTGGTGTCCCTCTGCCTGGCCTGCGCCCTCTTGCAATCTGGGACCCTTCGGGGGATGTCGGAGAGCTGATTTCAGCTCGATCCCTGCAGGCCAGGCCGAGGGACCCCACTGGTGCATGAATCTGTGCACTGGGCCTCTAGTAGATGGTAAGGGGGGAAAACGATCTCTAAGTCAACTATAAAGAAGATTTAAATTTTAGGAACAAGCATTTGAGAAACAAATGTGATTACATTTCTTGGGAAGGTATTCCCAATGGCCCTCTCCTTCCCTCCACCAACACTAGAGATGTGCTCAGTGGGCGCACGGGAAACAAAGCAGCAGCTGGGACCAGCCCAGGTAGAGAAAGCAACTCCTAACAATAACTAGTATCACACTTGTAACAACAAGGGGAAAATTGTAAAGCTTGACACAGGCCATTGGGAAAAGTCATGGGCTTCCAGGATCTAAAATTTGGCCTGATCTTTCTCTGAAACAATGTGATTCCTGAGTCTACCTCTCTTTTGCAGTTGAGTTCACTCCCTCATTACAGTAAAACCTTGATATAATGGACTAATTCGGGCAAGGGAATATCTGTTAAAGCCAAAGTCTGTTATATAATATAGTGGGCAAACCCACTTTATTATATAACAGACAAATTAGTTAGTTTACCTGTTTTTACTTAGACATGTTTATGTAGTTAAAATTACATATGTATGGCCGAAACCGGTTTGGCTCAGTGGATAGAGCGTCAGCCTGTGGACTGAAAGGTCCCAGGTTCGATTCCGGTCAAGGGCACGTACCTTGGTTGCGGGCACATCCCCAGTAGGAGGTGTGCAGGAGGCAGCTGATCGATGTTTCTCTCTCATCGATGTTTCTAACTCTCTATCCCTCTCCCTTCCTCTCTGTAAAATATCAATAAAATATATTTTTTAAAAAAATTACATATGTATGAAAGTTTAATTTCACAGAAAAGTTTTCTATTTGTATTACTGTAATTTTAAATTTATACTGAATAGGTCTAGTAGTAAATGCGTGTATTCACCAGTCACCCGAGTAAACAAATGCACACAGCTGGGGCGTGGCTTAGTGCATGCGGGAACACTGGCTGGCACAGTTAAAACTGCTATAAAAGTCTTGCCACGGGACAATAGAACCAATTATCAGCACGGTGCAGTGTGATCACGTGCTAATCATTCTTTATGAGCAATGACTCTTGGATTTAAATATGTAGATATAGTTGTAGATATGTATATTTATTTATGTCAGCAAAATTACTACAGTGTTTTTTCAAACATATGGACTATTTGCTAAAATGTGTTAAAAATAACAAAAAAATAACCTGTTAATTTAATTATAAGCAAATCTTGGTTAAAAGCATTTAAAAATTAAGAGTTTTAATTTTATTCTCACATATGACACACGGACTGAAAATTTTGTCTGTTAAATCCGAAGTCCATTAAATCAAGGTCTGCAAAATTGAGGGTTTACTGTACCTTTCATCTAGTCAACCAGCACAGCCTCCTAACTAGTTTCTATGCCTCCAACTTCCCCTTCTTTCAGGCCACCCCACACTATCACCGCAGCAATCTTCAATAGCATTTCCTCTAGAACTCGTCCTTGGTTCCTCCCACCCTGGCCTTTTTTGAATTAACCCTCCCTCCTGTGCTCCAAGAGCACTTCTCTAAGCTATGGTGTACCTCCCCACACATACAATAAACTCCCCAAGGCAGCGGTCCAGTCCGCACAGACTAGAGCAGCCTTGGGCAAACTACGGCTCGCGGGCTGGATCCAGCTGTTCTATCCGGTTCTCTTGCTCTCCTCTCCGCTCCTTTACTTTGAATTTATATTAGTTCACACAAACACTCCATCCATGCTTTTGTTCCGGCCCTCCGGTCCAGTTTAAGAACCCATTGTGGCCCTCGAGTCAAAAAGTTTGCCCACCCCTGGTCTAGAGTCTTAGATGTAGAAGATGTTGAATAAATGCTGATCAAATTGATCCAATTATGCCTTATTTTTGCCCTTAAAATATAGTTTGTTAGGAAAGCAGGATGTTCAGTGGGGAACAGTGAATGGCATGTCCCCAGTATGTCCCCTGCTCCTGCTGGCGAGGAGCATGCTGAACACAGGCCTGGAGGAGTGATTCTCAACCACATCCCTTGTGTGATGGCCGGTCCCCTCCAGTCACTCTGCTCACCACAAGACAGGTGGGAGATGACCAACACCTTTTGTTCTTCCCTCGAGTTTTCCAGAGAAAAGCGCACACACACATGTCTTCACCTTGTCCCAGGGGCTCTCAGTTTATGTGCACCAGCGAAAAGGGGAAATGGGAATGAGGAACCCTTCTCCTTTTTTAAATCCTCACCTGAGGATATTTTTCCATTGATTTTTAGAGAAAGTAGAAGAGAGAGGGAAAGAGAGAGAGAAATAACGATGCAAGAGAAACATATCATTGGTTGCCTCCTGCATGCCCCCTGACCAGGGCCTGGGCCAGGAGGTATAAGGTACATGCCTTTGACCGGAATCAAACCTGGACCCTTTGGTTCGCAGGCTGATGCTCTATCCACTGAGCCAAACCGACTAGGGCGGAACCCTTCTCCTTTCAATCCTTCAAAACCAGAATGAAAATAGGTCACCTCAAAAAAACTTACTTGCCCCATGTGCCATGAACAGTTTATTCTCTAAGCAATGTACTGCTGGTCAGTGTTTGGGAACCACAAAGTTTCCGTTGTCAGTAGGAAGGCTGTTTGAGATCTTCTGTCCCCTCAGAGCTGGAGATCTTTCCAGGCCCAGATCTCATGTTGTCACAGTTTCTCGACCCCAAATAGAAGTCACAGTAGAGACCTACCCCAATTACTTCATCAAATAACAAGCCAGGCACCAAAGAACGTGTGATGCAGGCAACTTCATACCCTCACACTGCTTCTCTCCAACTCCCTCCTCTTACTCTCCAATTCTGACAGTTTTAACATCAATCCATCCATGACTCTACCACCCTTCATGGCTTCCCACTTCCTCAATGCCCTGTCCTTCCCTCCTTACCTAACTTAAGGCCATCAATCATTATATCACTTCCCTGTGCAAACCCTCACTTCCCTTGCCATTTCATGTTTTGTTGAACTTTTTAGGCTAAAACCCAACCCTATACACTAAGGCAGGCAAATGAATGTTCAAAGCAGTATTATTTATAACTAGAGGCCTGGTGCACGAAATTCGTGCATGGGGGGTGTGTCCCTCAACCCAGCCTGCACCCTCTCCAATCTGGGACCCCTTGAGGGATGTCCAACTGCCCATTTAGGCCTAAACGAGCAGTTGGACATCCCTCTCACAATCCAGGACTGCTGGCTCCCAACCGCTGCCTGCCTGCCTGCCTGATTGCCTGTAACCGCTTCTGTCTGCCAGCCTGATTGATGCCTAACTGCTCCCCTGCTGGTCTGATTGCCCCTAACTCCCCTCCCCTGCCAGCCTGGTCACCCCCAACTGCCCTCCCCTGCCAGCCTGGTTGCCCCTAACTTCCCTCCCCTGCAGGCCTGGTCGCCCCCAATTGCCCTCCCCTGCTGGCCATCTTGTGGTGGCCATCTTGTGTCCACATGGGGGCAGCCATCTTTGACCACATCGGGGCAGCCATCTTGTGTGTTGGAGTGACGGTCATTTGCATATTACTTTTATTAGATAGGATAACCCAAAAGTGGAAATAACCTGAATATCCATCAACTGGTAAAGGGACAAACACAATGGGTATATCCATAGAATGGAATAGTATTCAGCAATAAAAAGGACAGCAATGATATATGCTATCATATGAATAAACCTCAGAAGCATGCTGAGTGAAAAAAGCCTGATACAAGACCCCACATATTACATAATTTTGTTTATATGAAAGGTTCACAAAAGGCAAATCCATAGAAATAGAAAATAATGAGTGGGAGTGGGAAAGAGGGCTCTTATTGGAGTGATGGAAATGTTCTAAAATTGAACTGTGGTGATGGTTGCATAATTTGGTAAATTTACTAATGATCATTGAATTGTACACTTAAAATGGGTACATTTTATGGTATGTAAATTATACTTCAATAAAGTTGTATGTTTGTTTTTTTTAAAAAAACAACTTATTAAATTCGCCTGTTTTATGATTCACTAGTATAGCTATAACTAGCTGGAAAAGCGAAAAGCAACCACATTGGTCCCACTTAAGACTCAAGTGACTTTTAAAAAAATGTATTGCCCTAGCTGGTTTGGTTCAGTGGATAGAGCATCAGCCTGTGGACCAAAGGGTCCCGGGTTTAATTCGGTCAAGGGCACATGCCTGGGTTTTGGGCTTGATCCCCAGTAGGGGGTGTGCAGGAGGCAGCCGATCAATGATTCTTGTTGTTGATCTTTCCATCTCTTTTTCTCTCTCCTTTCCTCTCTGAAATCAATACAAATATTTTAAAATATATTTATTGATTGATTTCAGAGAGAGAGGGGAAGGGGAAGAGGAAGAGAGAGAGAGAGAGAAAAGGAGGGAGGAAGGGAGAGGGGGAGAGAGAGAGAGAGAGAGAGAGAGAGAGAGAGAGAGAGAGAGAGAGAGAGAAACATCGATTTGTGTTGCACTTATTTATGCACTCATTGTTGCTTTTTCTATGTGCCCTGACCAGGGCTTGAACCTGCAAGCTTGGTGTACAGGGATGACACTCTAACAAACTGAGCAAAGAAAGGTTCAGAAAAGCCAAATCTATAGAAATGGAAAATAGTGTTCAAGTGAGTTCCCGAGTTTGTCCTCCAATCATACCATAATTCTCAAGATCCTTTTGTCTCTTACTCTCCACAATTATTTCACACCTTCTCTCTCCTCAAATCTCTAACACCACATTCCCTAGCCTCCCTTTTCATCTGAGAACCCTATTCCTTCTTTGCTGAGAAAACTGAGGTCATCAGAAGAGAACTTCCAGACCCCCATCATCACACCTACCTGCTGCCTGTTACTATTATGTTGTCTTAGTAGCTACGTGTGGCTATTTAAATTAGTTAAGATTAAATAAAACTAGCAATTTGGTTCCTTCGTCTTGCTAATCTCTTTCTGAATGCTTAATAGCTACTAGTACATGGCTGTGGCTCCTGTATTGGATGGAGTAGAACATTACCATCCTGCAGGAAGTTCTCCCGGGCAGTGCTGTTCAGAGACATCTGCTTACAGCACATCCTGACTTACTTGTGCAACTTCTCTCACCTAACTCAAGGGCAGTGCTCCAGCAATTGTTTCCTTTCTCCATGACCAGGTTTCAGCTCTATTATGGTATATACACACTACCATAATAAAAAAAAAAAAATTAAGGATAAAAATCTTTCTAGTCAGCACTTCCCTACACCCACCATGAGCTATAGCCTTATTTCTCTGTTTCCCTTTATAGCAAAGCTTTCCAAAAGACTTGTCTATATTTGCCTTTTCCAATTCTTATTCTGTTTTTGCTTTGGCCCATCTAATCTCTCAAGGGCTACACCCCACTACTCCACCAAAACTGCTTTTATCAGCTGCCAAGTCCAATGGACAATTATTCTTCCTCTCACTTGATTTATCAGCAGCTTCTGATGACCTGCTCCTCCTAAAAACATTCTCTTCCCTGTTTCTGAGTTCCAGACCTGTCTCTCAAGACAAGCTCCTCTACCTTTTGCTCTTTGCCTGATCTCTTGGATTCTGGACCTCCCTGAACCTCCTCAACTTCAACTGTCTGTTTACCTTTACCTCTGCCCACAGACAGCTTGACCCTTCCAACTCACCCCCGCCCCATTACCACTTCACCTGAATGCCCTGACTCCCCTCTCATCATTAATTCTGAGACCTTTCTGAAGAGCCAGCCACGCCCGGGTCTATTTGGTCTCTCTAGTTAAGACAAAGTAAGGCCTATTCCATCCCTGACTGAGCCTTGTGCCTAAAAATAATGGATATGAACTTCTAGCTCCTTAAAGGACAGAGTCAATCTTCCTAATTGTGTTAGAATACTCTCAGTTAAAATAGCTGAAGTTGGTTGCTGAAAATAATCAATGTCAAACACGTATTTGTATTGTCTTCATGGATCAATCTGCTTTACTTAGATTCTTTTATTTAGATGATACTAGAATATACTTTGTATTCTGTTGCCTAGAAAAAGAGAGCGCTTTTAGATTTCTCAGGAAACTGGACAAGGATAGAAGATGTGCTTGGGTCCAAATATAAATAAAGTAAAATGATGGCTACTAGCATCAGCCCAGGGCTGGAATTCATTCAATCCTAGATTCCAATTTTCACCTTTACTAATCCTAACACATCTCTTAGGATTAAAGCCACATACCTGGAAGCATCAAGGAACGGTCTGTAGGCCAGGCTGATCCATTCTTCCCTGTTAGATGAATATTTTGGCTCCCGGGGTGTTTCTCTCATGGTGTCCAAATCCACTAAATAATGGCATTTACTGATGTCAATCTGCAATGGAGAAAGGCCAACTCTTCATTAGCAATTACAAGGGTCCCTTCAGGGTCAGGAACATAAACTGCAATTCTAAGCATTCCCACAGGGTTTTAGAAGCACAAGCATCCAACTCCTCAGATATAACCTGTGTTCTCTCCACTCAGGTAAAAGTGTTGGGTGTTGGGGTATTACCTGGGAGTAAGGGGGAGATATGCACGCACCGAGCCAAAATATATGTAAGCTTTTGGGAGTTTTGATTCTAGTTTGGGTATTAAGTCCTTTTAGCCAAACACACTCTTGGAACTAGCACGAGTGTACAACCTACTCGAAAAAATTGCATATCTTCTTTTGTTCACTATTGCTCCCTCCCAATGATCACTTCTTGTTGCAGAGATTGAAAGGCAAGACTAAACACACATGCTAATGTGAAAGAAAACCCAGTCTCTGCTGACAGAGCCATGTGAGGGTGCAGAGATATTATGCATATCGTCTCCTTCAAAAATTCAACAGAACCGACAGACATGGGAACTGTTCCTGCAGCAAAAGATCAATAAACTGTAAGAGTGGAGAAGATTATGGAAAATATATTGTAACAATAAGCAAAACTATAGTCATCCAGTTGCTCATATCATGGAGATACTACAGCATCACAGATGCTCAGAAAAGAATATTATAACCATGTTGGGCCTGGCGGGCATAGCTCAGTGGTTAAGCATCGACCTATGAATGTGGAGGTCATGGTTCCATTCCTGGTCGGGGCACATGCTGGGGTTGTGGGCTCGATCCCCAGTGTGGGGTGTGCAGGAGGCAGCCAATCAATGATTCTCTTTCATCATTGATGTTTCTATCTATCTCTCTCTCCCTCTCCCTTCCTCTCTGAAATCAATAAAGATATATATATATTTTAATTTCTTTATTGATTAAGGTATTACATATGTGTCCTTATTCCCCCATTACCCTCCAACCTCCCATTCATGCCCCACCCCCCTGTTGTCTGTGTCCATTGATTAGGCCCATATGTATGCATATAAGTCCTTTGGTTGATCTCTCCCCCTTACTTCCAACCCTCCCCTACCTTCCCTGAGGTTTGACGTTCTGATTGATGTTTCTTTGTCTCTGGATCTATTTTTGTTCATCAGTTTATGTTGTTCATTATATTCCACAAATGGGTGAGATCATGTAATATTTATCTTTCTCTGCCTGGCTTATTTCACTTAGCATGATGCTCTCCAACTCCATCCATGTTGTTGCAAATGGTAAGAACTCCTTCTTTTTTACTGCAGCATAGTATTCCATTGTGTAGATGTACCACCGTTTTTTTAACCCACTCATCTGCTGATGGGCACTTAGGGTGTTTCCAAATCTTAGCTATGGTGAATTGTGCTGCTATGAACATAGGGGTGCATATATCCTTTCTGATTTGTGTTTCTAGTTTCTTGGGATATATTCCTAGAAGTGGGATCACTGGGTCAAATGGAAGTTCCATTTTTAGTTTTTTGAGGAAATTCCATACTGTTCTCCACAGTGGCTGCACCAGTCTGCATTCCCACCAGCAGTGAGGGTTCCTTTTTCTCCACATCTTCGCCAGCACTTGTCATTTATTGATTTGTTGATAACAGCCATTCTGACAGGTGTGAGATGGTATCGCATTGTTGTTTTGATTTGCATCTCTCTGATGATTAGTGACTTTGAGCAGGTTTTCATATGTCTCTTGGCCTTCCTTCTGTCTTCTTTCGTAAAGTGTCTATTTAGATCAGTTGCCCATTTTTTTATTGGGTTATCTTCTTTTTGTTAAGCTGCATGAGTTCCCCGTAAATGTTGGAGATTAAACCCTTATTTTTGATATCATTGGCAAATATGTTTTCCCATGCAGTGGGCTTTCTTGTTGTTTTACTGATGGTCTCCTTTGCTGTGCAAAAGCTTTTTATTTTGATGTAGTCCCATTTGTTTATTTTCTCTTTAGTTTCCATTGCCCTAGGAGCAGTATCAGTGAAAAAATTGCTTCGGCATATGTCAGAGATTTTTTTGGCTGTGGATTCCTCTAGTATTTTTATGGTTTCTCGTCATATGTTTAAGTCCTTGATCCATTTTGAGTTTATTTTTGTGTATGGTGTAAGTTGGTGGTCCAGTTTCATTTTTTTGCATGTATCTGTCCAATTTTCCCAACACCATTTATTGAAGAGACTGTCTTGTCTCCATTGTATGTTCATGCCTCCTTTGTCAAATATTAATTGAGCATAGTGATTTGGGTCAATTTTTGGGTTCTCTATTCTATTCCATTGATCTATATGTCTGTTCTTGTGCCAGTACCAGGCAGTTTTGAGAGCAGTGGCTTTGTAATACAGCTTGAAATCTGGTATTGAGATCCCACCTACTTTGTTCTTCTTTCTCAGGATTGCTGTGGCTATTCAGGGTCTTTTTTATTCCAGATGAATTTTTGGAGAGTTCTTTCTAGGTCTGTGAAATATGCCGTTGGTATTTTAATGGGGAGTGCATTGAATCTATAGATTGCTTTGTGGAGTATAGACATTTTAATGATGTTGATTCTCCCAATCCATGAACATGGTATGTTCTTCCACCTGTTTACGTCTTCCTCTATCTCTTTTTTCAGTGTTGTGTAGTTTCCCGCGTATAGGTCTTTTACCTCCTTACTTAAGTTTATTCCTAGGTATCTTAATTTTTTTGGTGTGATGGTAAATGGGATTGCTTTTTTAGTCTCTCTTTCTGTAAGTTCACTATTGGTATATAGAAATGCCATAGATTTCTAGGCGTTAATTTTGTATCCTGCTACATTGCCGAATTCATTTATTAAGTCTATTAGTTTTTTGATGGAGTCTTTCGGGTTTATGTATAATATCATGTCATCTGCAAATAAGGACAGCTTTACTTCTTCTTTTCCAATTTGGATGCCTTTTATTTCTTCTTCTTGTCTAATTGCAATGGCTAATACTTCCAGTACTATGTCGAACAGCAGTGGTGAGAGTGGGCATCCCTGTCTTGTTCCTGTTCTTAGGGGAAATGGTTTGTTTTGCCCATTGAGTATGATGTTAGCTGTGGGTTTATCAAATATAGCTTTTATTATGTTGAGGTATGATCCTTCTATTCCTACCTTGTTGAGAATTTTTATCAAGAAAGGGTGTTGGATTTTGTCAGATGCTTTTTCTGCATCAATTTATATGACTATGTGATTTTTATCTCTCAATTTGTTTATGTGATGTATCACGTTTATTGATTTGTGGATATTGTACCATCCTTGCATTCCTGGGATAAATCCTACTTGGTCATGGTTTATGATCTTTCTGATGTACTGCTGGATCCGATTTGCTAGAATTTTGTTGAGGATTTTGGCATCTACGTTCATGAGGGATATTGGCCTGTAATTCTCTTTCATTGTGTTGTCTTTATCTGGTTTTGGTATTAGGGTGATGCTGGCTTCATAGAATGAGCTTGGAAGTGTTACATCCTCTTGAATTTTTTGGAATAGTCTGAGGAGGATAGGTTTTAGTTCTTCCTTGAATGTTTGGTATAATTCTCCTGTGAAGCCGTCTGGGCCTGGGCTTTTGTTTGCTGGAAGCTTTTTGATGACTGCTTCAATTTCTTCCATAGTTATTGGCCTATTGAGATGTTTTGATTCTTCCTGATTGAGTTTTGGAAGGTTATATTTTTCTAGGAATATGTCCATTTCCTCCAGGTTGTCCAGTTTGTTGGAATGGAGTTGTTCATAGTATTTTTTAACAATCCTTTGTATTTCGGTGGGGTCCGTTGTTATTTCACCTCTTTCATTTCTGATTTTGTTTATTTGGGTCCTCTCTCTTTGCTTCTTGGTGAGCCTGGCTAGAGGTTCATAAATCTTATTTATCCTTTCAAAGAACCAGCTCTTGGTTTTGTTGATCTTTTGTATTGTTTCTTTGGTCTCTATGTCGTTTATCTCCACTCTGATCTTTATTATTTCCTTCCTTCTGCTTACACTGGGCTTTTCTTGTTGCTCTTTTTCTAACTCTTTGAGTTGTTGGGTTAGGTAATTTATTACCATTGTTTCTTGTTTTTTTGCAGTATGCTTGTAGAGCTATGAACTTCCCTCTCAAAACTGCTTTCGCTGTGTCCCATAGATTTTGGACTGTTGTGTTTCCATTGTCATTTGTTGCCATGATGTTTTCTATTTCTTCCTTGATCTCTCTGGCAACCCAGTCATTGTTTAATAGCATGCTGTTTAGTTTCCATGTGTTTGATTTTTTTGGATTGTTTTTATTGTAGTTGATTTCCAGTTTTGTGCCACTGTGATCTGAGAAGATGCTTGATATGATTTCTATCTTCTTGAATTTGAAGAGACTTTGCCTATGACCCAACATATGGTCTATCTTTGAAAATGACCCATGTGCACTTGAGAAGAATGTATATTCTGTGGCTTTGGGGTGAAATGTTCTGAAGATGTCAATTAATTCCATCTGGTCTAGTGAGTCATTTAGGATTGATGTTTCTTTGCTGATTTTTTGTTTAGAGGATTTGTCCAATGGTGATAGTGGGGTATTAAAGTCTCCTACTATGATTGTATTGCTGTCAATCTCTCCTTTGATATCCTCCAGGGTTGTTTTTTTTTATGTATTTGGGTGCTCCTGTATTGGGTGCGTATATGTTTACCAGAGTTATTTGTTCTTGTTGGATTGCTCCCTTTAGTATTATGAAGTGGCCTTCCTTATCTCTTGTTATGTCCTTCACTTTGAGATCTAATTTGTCAGATATAAGTATTGCCACCCCAGCTTTTTTTTCATTTCCATTCGCCTGGAATACCTTTTTCCATCCCTTAAACCTCAGTCTGTGTGCGTCTTTTTTTCTGAGATGGGTTTCTTGTAGACAGCAGATATATGGGTCATGTTTCTTATCCAATCCGTTACCCTATGTCTTTTGATTAGGGCATTTAATCCATTTACATTTAAAGTTATTACTGATAGGTACTTATTTGTTGCCATTTTTATTCTTTACCCCTGTGTTCCTTCTTCGCTTCCTATTTCTTTTTATTTTTTACAGCAGACCCTTTAGCATTTCTTGCATTGCTGGTTTGGTGGTAATAAATTCCCTTAGTCCTTTTTTGTCTGTGAAGATCCTGATTTCACCTTCAATTTTGATTGATAGCCTTGCTGGGTACAGTATTTTTGGATTCAGACCCTTCCTTTGCATGACTTTGTATATTTCATTCCATTCCCTCCTGGCCTGATGAGTTTCTGTTGAGAAATCAGTTGCTAGTCTGATGGGGGTTCCTTTGTAGGTAACTTTCTGTGCCTCTCTGGACGCTTTTAAGATTCTTACTTTGTCGTTGGTGTTTGCCAATTTAATTATAATGTGCCTTGGTGTCGGTCTCTTGGGGTTCATTTTGCTTGGGACTCTGTAAGCTTCTTGGATTTGTGTGGGTTTTTCTTCCCTATATCAGGGAAGTTTTCTGTCATTATTTCTTCAAAGAGCTTTTCTATTTCTTGCTCAGTTTCCTCTCCTTCTGGAACCCTTATTATGCGGATGTTGTTTTGTTTCATGTTATCCCAAAGTTCCCTTAGGCTCTCCTCCTGCTTTTTAATTTTTTTTTTCTAGAAGCTGCTCTATTTGGGTATTTTTTCCTACCTTGTCTTCTAGCTCACTGATGCGGTCCTCTGCTTCTTCTAGTCTACTCTTGATGCTTTCTATTGAGTTCTTTACAGCAGCAATGTCATTTTTCATTTCTTCTTGGTTCTTCTTCATTTCCTCTTGGTTCTTACTCATATTGTCGAATTTGTCTTCCATTCTTTTCAGCCACCTTATGACCATTTCTCTGAATTCTTTCTCTGACAGGTTGCTTGTCTCCATTTCGTTTACTTCCTTTTCTGGTGGTGCCTGCTTTTCTTTCATATGCGGGCTGTTTCTTTGTCTCCCCATGGTCTCTCTTCTCTGGGTGTCTGGTTATGTAGTTCTCTCTTGCAGATCGTGATTTTCTGCAGCTGGTCGTGGGCTTTGCGTGTGGTGAATTTCCCTCACCTTTTTTCGGTGAATTCTTCCCTTCCTTCGCTCTAGGCAAAAATATCATCCCCTCCAGATGTCCCACATCAAAGGCGCCAGTTGCAAGTGTCCCCCCATGACCCGCGTGGTTCAGGGTTCAGGTTCAGGGTTCAGGTTCTGGAGGAGGCTGCACACAAATGAAAGAGAGTATAAATTTGGGAATTGGGGGCCAGGCGGAAGCCCAAGAGAGGAGTCCCAATAAAAATATAATATTCAAAAAAACCCCATACATAATTGGTATTGTGCTTTTAACAAAATTAATTTAACGGAATATGCTATAAACTGTAGTATACTTGTGCAGTTAAATACTTCATTTCAAACAATAATTACATTCTCTCATCTTGAAGCCATCAGAATATTTACTACCCACAGGGAAAATTTTTAATTTTAAATAAACTTTTAACTTTTTAAAAATTAAAAATAAAGAGTTGAGGTGGTAAACACACAATACAATATATAGATGATGTATTATAGAATTGTACCCCTGAAATCTATATAATTTTATTAACCAATGCCACCTCAATAAATTCAATTAAAAATAAAATAATAAAGACACATAACTTTCTCTGAGGTTAAATAAAACTCAAAGATAGAAAATACCACTGTGATATTGGATTTAAGATAAATATATATTTTGGTTTTTGTCCACAGTTTCTGGCTCACAGCTCCCAAAACCCTTGTTATTTCCTAGTTAATAGCAATGGGAGCATCTTTTGTTATAATACTAGAGGCTCAGTGCATGAAATTCATGCACTCGGGGGTGGGAGGGTGTCCCTCAGCCTGGCCTGAGCCCTCTCAGAGTTCGAAAGCCCTCAGGGGATGTCCGACAAGCCGGCAGTTGGACATCCTTAGTGCTGCCACGGAGGCAGAAGAGGCTCCCGCCACTGCAGCTGTGCTCACCAGCCATGAGCCCGGCTTCTGGCTGAGCGGCACTCCCTCTGTGGGAGTGCACTGACCACCAGGGGACAACTCCTGTGTTGATTGTCTGCCCCCTGGTGGTCAGTGAGCATCATAGTGAACAGTCATTCCGTTGTCCAGCTGAAACTGGCTCTCCAACATCCCCCAAGGGGTCCCAGATTGCGAGAGGGTGCAGGCCAGGCCAATGGACCCCCCTGGTGCACGGTCGGGGCCAGAGATGGACCATGGGAGGGCTCCAGGGCATGTCTGGCCCATCTCGCTCAGTCTGATCGGCCAGACCCCAGCAGCAAGCTAACCTACTGGTCAGTGGTCAGTGCATGTCACAGCAACTTGTCGACCAGTTGACTGTCCGCCCCTTGGTGGTCAGTGCACATCATAGCAAGCAGTTGAGCGGCCTTAGCATATCATTAGCATATTACACTTTGATTGGTTGAACGGCTGACTGGATACTTAGCATATTAGGCTTTTATTATATAGGATTAGGCCTCCTGTCCTCAGTTCCTGAAATTCCTTCAAAGCCATAGAGATGAAAGGGGCATCTCATTATTCATACCAAGCCACCTTCAATGGCAACTGAGTTTACATTAATAGGGTAACTTTTGGAAAGCACCTAAAAATGAGGGAGAAGGCTGGTTACTAGATGAACTAACCAAGTGATTAGAGGGTTAAAACTTTCAGCCCCACCCCTGACCTCTGAGGAAGAAAGAAGGGTTATACCCTGAGTTTAATCCCCAATGGCCAATGATTTCATTAATCATGCCTATGTAATGAAGCATCCATAAAAACCCAAAAGAACGGGTCCAGGAGATTAAGTTGGTAGAAGATTTTTAAAAAACTGGACGAATCTACTAAAATTGAACATAGATATTTCCTATGATCCAACAATTCTACTCCTAGGTATTAGATTGAACTATATGAAATCATTAATATTTGACTGTTTAATGCACAAAATTGGTCATTTCACATGGTTCCAGCTAAGTATATCCAATAGAAATGCATGCAGCAAAAAGACAAGTTTAAGAATGTTCAGTGTCATTATTTGTAGTTGGTTCAGATTGGAAAAAACACAAACATCCAATAGTAAAATAATAAATTGTGGTATAGTCATACAATTAAATTATATCTATAATAATAAAAGCATAATATGCTAATTAGACTGGACGTCCTTCTGGACATCCTTCCAGACGAAGCCAGGGCTGTGAGGGAAGCCCAGGTCCCGGGTAGCAGAGGGGAGCCGGTGCCAGCAGCCAGGGGAAGGAAGGCCTACTCTTGCATGAATTTTGTGCATCGGGCCTCTAGTATAGTAATAAAAGAGAACAAACCACAGATACATGCAACAACATGCATGATTATCACAAACAAAATGTTGAGTGAAAGGATTAAGACACAAAAAAATGCAATATGATCCCATGAATATGAAGTTCTACAACAGGCAAAACTAAATCATACTGTTTAGGAATGCATATAAGAGGAGTAACCGTAAAGAGGAAAGCAAAGAAATTATTATCATAGAGTCGGGAAGCTCCATCTGAAGGGTGAGTAGGTAGTAACAAAAGGAACTACTGGAAGCTTCTGGGTGCTGGCAATGCCCTGGTATTTGACCTGGGTGATTGTTACACAAGTATTTGCTCTATTTTCTATTATTATTAATTTACTGCACACTTATGCTTTATGCAGTATGGATTACACACAATTGAAGGTTTTTTAAGTGCATATAAGAAAAACTCAGTCACCTCTGGCTTACAGTAAACTCTGTTCTTCCCCAACCTCTCACTCAGAGTAATAGTCTCATTCTCTCCCAGCATTATTTTTATGTAATAAAGACTCCAGTCTCACATCTGGCTCTGCACATGGGCTGTTTCTCCAGGAGAGAGAAAGCATACTGAGAATTGACGTCAGATCCAATTCCATTCCACATTAATACTCTAAAAATGACCCTTTGCATAAACACTTCAGGAAGCAGCCTTTTTGGTCTGAACCTCCACTCTGTAGCTCCCAAGGATTTTGAAAACATGAAAACTTTTAAAAAAATGTTTTGCAAGTACCATGTCTCTGTAATCAAACAAAAGCAGCAAGGGCCACAGACTCTCATGGTCTCATGCCTAGACCTCCTTTAGTGAGGGAGCTCTGAGTAGGACATTTCAATACTTGACCTCAGTCAGACACACTACAGGCCTCATTATCTAGATTGGGTGTTGGGTACATGGTCTTTCAGAGATGTGGATAGTAACTAATTAATGCCAAACTATGCCAGTCAGCTTTAGGCTTCACTCATTAACCATCCATATATAAATTCTATTTAAAGTAAAGTTTTATAAAGATAGAAACCGCCCTAGCTGGTTTGGCTCAGTGGATAGAGCATTGGCCTGCGGACTGAAGGGTCCCAGGTTCGATTCCCAGTCAGAGCACTGCCTGGGCTGCAGGCTCAATCCCCAGTAGGGAGCATGCAGAAGCCAGCCAATCAATGATTTTTCTCTCATCATTGATGTCTTTTTCTCTCTCTTCCCTTTCTCTCTGAAATCAATAAAAAAGTATTTTTAAGACATAAATCAAGACAAAATCATATTAATTGCAATCCTAATTTATTTTTAAAAATGTAATCTCTTTAAATCCTTTCTAGGAAACAGCTGCTAAAGATTCTTTTTTTTTCTAGGAAACAGTTACTGAACAACTGAAACACACAAGGACAAAAGCCTCTGGCAGAAAAATGGTTAGTAGAATCAAGGGCAGGCTCTCTATTAGAGATGAATTAAGATAATTAGAAAAAGAAGCTCTAACAATCAATAAATAAAAAGGCAACCTAGGAAATAAAAAACAATATTTGCAAACAATATATCTGATAAGGTATTAATGCTCAAAATATATAAGGAACCCATACAACTCAATAGCAAAACAACAAATATTTGATTTAAAAATGGGCAAAGGTCCTCAACAGATACTTTTCCAAAGACATACAGGTATATGAAAAGGTGCTTAATATTACGGGTCATTAGGGAAATGCAAAGCAAAACACAATGAGAGCCCAGCTGGTGTTGCTCAGTGGTTGAGTATCGACCGATGCACCAAGAGGTCACTGGTTCAATTCCTGATTGGGGCACATGCCCAGGTTTTGGGCTCAATCCCCAGTGGGGGCATACAGGAGGAAGCCAATAGATGTTTTGCTCTCATTGATGTTTCTATCTATCTCTCCATGCCTCTCTCTCTAAAAATCAGTAAAAATATATTTTTTAAAACACAAACAAAGACCACAATGAAATATCACCCACACCTGTTAGAATGGCTATAATCTAATATAACAATAGAGGAATACGCAAATTTGCCAGGACGCCATAACGTCATGACCAATCTACAAGCAGTGGAGAGCTACAGGAGGGTGGGGCAGCAAGTTATGAGCTGAGGAGAGCTACCAGTGGCGGTGGGCGGAGTGGCCAGCTGAAGCAAGCAGCAGCGAGCTACTCGCACACAGATTCATGTGCAGGGCTACTAGTCAAAAAAGATAAAAGATAACAAGTGCTAGTGAAGGTGTAGAGAAAAGGGAACCTTGGGTACACTCTTTATAGGAATGTACACTGGTATAGCCATTATGGAAAACAGCAAGGAAGTTCCTCAAAAAATTAAAAACATAACGACATACTATATTATCCAACAATCCTAGTTTGGGTATATATATGAAGGAAATGAAATCACTACCTTAAAGGGAATGTGCACCCCCATGTTCACTGCAGCATTATTTACAATAGCCAAGACAAGGAAACAACCTAAGTATCCATCAATGGGTGAAATGTGATATGTATATACCACACACAATGAAATACTATTCAGTCATAAAAAGGAAGGAAACACTGCTATTTGTGACAATATAAATGAAACTTGAGGGCATTATGCTAAAAAAAAGGCAGACAGACAGAGAAAGACAAATAATAAATGATCTCACTTTTATGTGTAATCTAAAAAAGTTGAGCTCATAGAAACAGAGTAGAACGGTGGTTACCAGGGGCTGAGGAAATGAAGAGATATTGGTCAAAAAGCAGTTGTAAGAGGACTAAGTTCTGGAGACCTAACGTACAGCAGGGAGACTAAAGTTAATAATATAGTGTTGTATACTTGAAATCTCCTAAGAGAGATCTTAAAATTTCTCACCACACACACAAAAAAATAAATTAAATAAATAAATAAATAAATAAATAAATAAATGGTAAGCATGTGAGGTGATGGATGTGTTAAGTAACCTTATTGTGGGAATCATTTCACAATATATACATATGTCAAATCATCATACTATATACCTTAAACATATACAATGTTATTTTTCAATTAAATCTCAATAAAGCTAGAAAAATTTTATTTTAAAAATTAGAAGAGGAGTTCCAAGTCAGAGGCCTAGATTCAGGTCTGGGCTCTACCAAAAAATAGCTGGGTGACCCATACTTATGTAAGTTTTTATACCTCAATTTCTTCTTTTGTAATATAAGGGTAATACCATTTACCTCAGAGTCATAATGAGGATTAAATGAGGTGATTCATTTAAATAAAACTTGTAAACTATAAAGGACTATACAAATAGTGTAATAGTAAAAGGAATCTTTGACCAACTTGGTGAAATGTGAGAACTTGACCGATAGAAAAGAACCCGGGAGCATCAGAGCCCATTAAAAGGAATTATTCTTTTTTTCAGCCTAGATTGCTGGTTACTGTCAATTCAAGTTATGTCCATGTAGGACAGAAGGGTTACAATACTAACTACTCATAGTCCTTGAATAGTGATGAGTTGGCAACATTCAGTAAATGATATTAATATGAATTTTCTGGGCATCATCAAAAACTTTATTTGGTGAATCCTAAACTAAGGAATATAAAATTCCTGTAAGACACGTCTCTGTTATTAAACTTACAATTTAGGTCAGGAAATGACATTAGCACATATGAAATATGGAAACTAAGTACTATAAGAGCAATCAGAGTTGAGAAAGAGAGAAATCACTGGGGCCCACAGTAGGTGAAAAGAAGCCCTAGAGATGGTGGTAAAAAAGAGAATAGAGGGGAAAAGGCAGAAATAGGCATGGTTTACAGGGAAAACAGGAGGAATATCCGCTTGTCCCAAGAGGTGTGTGTTGAGAACAAAACTAGAGAGAGAAGTTTGATGACCAAAATTAGGAGAATCTGCATTTTGTGCATCTGGGATCTACTTTGGCTTTTCAGCCAAGGAGTAAAATGAATTAAAAATGGGTCTCAGCCCTGGCCAGTGCTGCTCAGTGGTTAGAGTGTAGCCCAAGCACTGAAGGGTCGTGGGTTCGATTCTTGGTCAAGGGCTTGTACCCTGGTTTCAGGTTCCACCCCTGGCCCCGGTTGGGGCACGTGTAGGAGGTAACCCATTGATGTGTCTCTCTCATATTAATTTTTCTCTCTCTCTCCCTCTCTTCTCCTCCCTCCCTCCCTTCCACTCTCTCTAAAAAGTAATGGAAAAAATATCCTCAGATGAGGATTAACAAAAACAAAACAAAACAAAACAAAACAAAATATATATATACACATATATACACATATATACACATATATACACATATATACACATATATACACATATATACACATATACATATACATATACATATACATATACATATACATATACATATACATATACATGTCTCAGAAAGAGAGGTCCATACTAATGTGACACTGGGGCGGGTGGACCAAGGAAGTGCTGGAGGAAAGGCGGGAACAGGACCCCAGCCCTCAGGACACCAGACACTAATGCAGTACCCAGTGGTGAAGTGATGACACCTTGAAGTTCTAGGCAGTGAGAATGAAGAACAAGGAAAGGGTAAATATCAGGTCTATTTCAAAGGAATCACTGGTACCAAAATGTCTAATCCAGTGACCTGGGAAAAGAGGGGCTGCAGTGAAGAATCACTTGGGCGAGATGTAGAAAAGATGATTAACTTGTTTTACACCTACTGAGGTGGGGAAAAGCACTGTGTATTCAAGTAATTGAAAGAAGGCTGATGTGACTGGGGCACTGAAAGAGAGGTTTTGTTCCTATTGCCAAAACACTCTCTGCGTCCACCTCATAAATTCCCATTCCTTCTTCAGATTTCAGCTAACAATGACTTCCTTAAGAAGGACTTCACTGTTCACTTAAGCTAGGAGAGGTCCCCAGATTACATGCTCTTACAGCAACCAGTAATTCTCCACTAAAACATTTCACAATTATAATTTATGAATTAATTGGGAAATTAGTAAATTCTATGGAAGCTGGGGCTCTGTCTCATTTACTCATTCATTCCACAAACCTAGCATAGTAGGTTTCCTTATACCAGCGATTGCCAACCTTTGGGATCTCATGGACCACCAGTGATCCGCGGACCACCTGACCGATGATCCAAAGGTTTCCTTAAAGCATACAGTAGGTGCTAAATATATGTACCTTTAACAAATGCACACAATGCCGAAGCCGGTTTGGCTCAGTGGATAGAGCGTCAGCCTGCGGACTGAAGGGTCCCGGGTTCGATTCCGGTCAAGGGCATGTACCTTGGTTGCGGGCACATCCCCAGTGGGAGGTGTGCAGGAGGCAACTGATTGATGTTTCTCTCTCATCGATGTTTCTAGCTCTCTATCCCTCTCCCTTCCTCTCTGTAAAATATCAATAAAATATATTAAAAAAAAAAACACCAAAAAACCTTCACTTTAATAAAAAAACAAAACAAAAAACAAATGCACACAAGAATGCATGAGAAAAAAAAGTGAAAATAAGAGGAGGGAGGAAAAGGTGAAAGCATAGGAAAAGGGGGAGAAGAAAAAAATCAGAGAGGAGCAGAAGACCACAGATAAATTTGGGAGGATGTCTACTGTACAGGCAGAAGAAAGAAGTGGAAAAAGCAAGGGACAGAGGGGACTATTACAAAGATTACAGGAGAAGAATCAGAGAACACAGTTCTGAAATTCAAGGGGAGAAGGGATTTCAAAAGCCACAGAAAGGCTGTGAGGAGGATGAAGACAGAAAAGGTGACAACGGGAACAGGTTCAACAGCTGTACCAAACAGTAAAGTTATCAGTTTAGAATGCCATGTGGGGACAAGGAAAGAACTAGTGGTCCAACCTCCTTTTCTCAGTGACTTTCCCTGCTGTCTACCCAGCTGCCTGAGCCATGCCCCACAAGTCCTAAGACAGGAAGGATGTGAACGTGAATTTAGGCATCTATTAGCTGGAAATGACAATGACGCATGAAGGCTATAAAAATAGAGATCTCTGTCAAAGGCCAACATGAGGTTCAAGAACATCACAGAGAAACCATCTCCATATATAAGACAGGTCTTATTTCTCAAATGTCACTGAAAATTCCCTGGTAAACTACTGCAATAAAGAATCCGCTAAGAGTTCAAGAGGAGAATGTGAAAGATCAATCGAAATCAATTTTCCTATAACTTCCAAGGCAAATGGGAGAATTGAAGCGGAAAAACACTGCTTAGAAACTTTGTCCATAACTAAGTAAAATGTGATCATAACTGAGGCCCTCAAACGGCAACAGTGGCTGACATATGTTATGAATTTAATATTTAACCTTTAAGCTGTATTCAGGATTCTTCTTTCTTTCCAAAACATGTAATAAGTTTTGATTCATCATGTGCCCTCTGTGAGCACCGACAGCAAGGCCCAGGTCCTCTTACAGCGGAGCACTCAGCTCTGTGAGGCAGAGAGTGAGTCGGCCTGGATCACCACTATAGCCCTGGTACCTGGTACAGTACCCAGCACACAGCAGGCAGTCAAAGAGGAAGGTCATGAGCTGCACCAGTTTGCTGGAAAACTTCAAACACCAAGTGTTAAAAATTATGATCAGCTATTTGTAAGTGCCAAGAATGTCTTCCCGTAGCTTCTAGCCCCGAGAGGACAATCTATTTCTTCTAAAATAGCATATAATAAAGATAAAATCACACTGTAATAAATCTATTTAAAAAGTCTCTAGCAAAATGAGTTCAAATCTCCAGTAAATGGACTACTAATTCACCATAACAAGATTTGACTTACTTTAATATTTTATAGAATGAAAAATTAAAGTATGAGCGTTGCCTAGAGAAATCAGTTTAAACAATTATTCCTGGGTCCCACTACTGTGATCAGAATATATAACTCCCTTCAGAATATATAACTCCCCTTAGGAAGGGAAATAGAGAATCCAAAGAGCACAGAAAATGAACAGAAGAGTAACATTTTAAAGCAAACCAAAATTCCACATGGGTATTTCTTGTTTATTCCCAATTTTTAGATAAGATGTTAGATACAATTAAGTCCAGTTCTGCAAGCTTGCAGAACTTTCTGCATGTAAAGAATTTCTCTGAGAAATTGTCTTTTGACTCCATTTCAGCCACAATCTTTTATTATGAAAATACAAATATAAAAAGAAATCCTACTGTATTTATACCCTACTATGTTTGGATATGAATTCTATCAGCCAGCAAAAGAGCTACCTTATGAAATAACATCAACAAAAAAGCAGAATAATGTTCTGAACACCCTGCCTCAAATTAAGCATTCTTTTTATTTAAATATATCTAATGTTACCATTTGCATTAAGAAATAGGGCCCTGGCCAGCATGTCTCAGTGGTTAGAGCATCAGCTTGTGCACCAGAGGGTTGCAGGTCCCATCTCTGGCCCACAGGAAGCAACCAATTGTGTGTCTCACATCTGTTTCTCTCTCTCTCCCACCCCCTTCCACTCCCTCTAAAAAAAAAAAAAAAAATCAATGGGGAAAAAAATCCTCCAGTGAGGATTAATAACAATAACAAAATAATAAACTCATTAAAAAATGTAGGATCTCTAAATACTCTGCCTCTAGTTCCATCTCGATGATTAAGGGAAGTCACTTAACCCAACTTCAGAGGTTTTACCATCTCTCCAAAGGGTTTGGACTGCAAACCACTAAAATCCCTCTCATTGTAGAGAAAATAATTTCATCAGAATTGTAAATATAATTCACATTGCTGATTCTCCCTTTCTCAAAGCTACTGCTGCTCATTATTAGATGTGATACCATATACTAGTAGACATCCCTTAACTGGAGGTAAATACATAGGAACTGCTTTTTTATAGTGCCAAGATGTGGGTAATTAGAAAGTCTGTCTTAGTTACAGCACTGAACATTGTTGAATATACATATTTGTCTAAAATGGCAAAGGTAAAATAAAATGAGATCATTCAGTTCTATGAACTTGCTGATTTCAAGAAGCTATTCAAAGCCCAGATATTATCATTGTTATTCTGACACTGTTAAATATAGAAAAAGTTAGAGAAATTGTGTGGGTTTGCATGCCTGAAAAATGTTAAATTTTTAGAGAGCTTCTTCACTTCCGAGTGTTTTTAACAATGTGAAATGCATGATTTGAGAACAAGTCACATGTCTGACCTGGAGAGCCTAGAATCATTACCTAGACCTATCCTGAGGTTGGGTGATGACACATTGAAAACTTAGTTGTTCCCCTTCCCACATTGGTCTCTTTCTCTGACCCTGAATGTAATCTTGTCTTGCTTTTCAACCTGGGGCTCCCCTAAGCCACACCCAATTGATCAGAAGTGTCAAATAAATGCAAACTATTTACCTTCCTTGTTAAATCAGTACATGGAAGTGAACACACAGGATGCTGGTAGTGCCCCTCAGAGAAGCTAAATCTACAGCTCTCAGTTCCTAAACATGTATTTCAATATAAATAAAACTACAGTATACAAAATGCATATGTAGAAAACTGAGAAATCATGGGAGATTATTTAATTTCTGTTGTCTTACAACAGCAAATTCAGGGTTTCTTTTACAATTTTGATATTCAAAATATCAGTTTACATAAGTTTAAAATACATCTATAATAAAAAATAAAATTCATTCATTTTTAGAACTAAAGTCGCTATTATCATTAAGTACAAAATTAGGAAACAAAAGAAAAATAAATCACACAACTTTCAGAGTATTTTTACTTTGTTTTTATTTATTTATTTATTTATTTGATGACCAAAGAAAACAAAGATATGTTTAACGACTTTTGTTCTGTTTCCAGGTCACCTTATTGAACGATACCTCATGAAATCAATAGTTGTACATCTAGGAAATTTACCAATGGAGTTCTCTTCCACTGGTGTATATATTTTAATTTGTCTCATGTGCGTGTCTCTTTCATTTTGGTGATTGGCTAGAACAGCAATCTGTATCATGAATGTGCGAGTTGGCTTCTTATAGTTATGAGTTAAAGGAACATGAATCCAGCCACTTGGTTCCACCAGTTCGAGTTGCTGAATTTCTTGAAGGTTGTGGGAATTATTTCCTACTCTGACTGAGATCTTGCTTGGACTATAGCTTTTACCAGATTTTTAGTCCACATAAATACATAATGTCTTCACCATTGTTTTTCTTCTGAATTGGATGCTCACTAAATGAAGCTGGGAGCCATCTGCTTGCCAGTAAGTTTCTAGATTGTCACCTCATAATTGATCTACTCCAAATCCGGGTTTGCAAGATGAGAGTGACCAAACAACTTGTGACCCAATTTCCCATGCTGTTCCAGTTCTTCCCACCTGCTTATTAGGGTCAGCACCAGGAGGTGTCTTGTTTGGTGTGGTCATTTTTAAAATATTAGCTTGCAGACCGAGTTTGCTGCAGGTCAAAGTTTTAGGGTTCCCTGCAGCAGCTCCGCGCCACTCCCCTTAGCTTCTCTGAATTGCCCAGCTTCCCAATGACAGTATTTATGCTTTAGAGTTAAGTCAAACCATGTATACAAAAAGCTATAAATTGTTTTGTCAATTTTTAAAATTTTTTCTTAAAGTTAAATTTTCATTATAATTTAAAAGAGAACCAGAAGCAGACAGACATATAGATAGACGCCTGCCCTTTAAGGAGCTTACTATCAAAGATGGACAATACCAGATGAATAAACTTTAAGTGGCATTTACCCAATAGAATAAAGCAATTATGCCAAAGTATAAACACAAAGTAACAGGAAATTAATTTTTGAACATCCAGAGTAGGCAAAACATGCTCACAAAATCTTTTGCTATTGTAATTTTCTCTACTTAATCAGTCAATTGACATTATGATCAATTTCTGGTACATACTTTGTGATATAAGAAGAGAGAATGATTTTTAAAACATTTTATATGTTTTTATTGATTTCAGAGAGAGAGAGGGAGAGAAAGATAGAAACTTCAATAATGAGAGAGAATCATCAATTGGCTGCCTTCTGCACGTCCCCTACTGGGGATCCAACCCACAACCCGGGCATGTGCCCTGACCAGGAATCGAACCGTAACCTCCTGGTTTATGGGTCAATGCTCAACCACCGAGCCACCCCAGTCAAGAAGGAAGAGAGAATGATTTTTAAAGTCAAACCTTCCACAGTTATTCTCATCACTCAAATATTATAAATTCAGTAGATGAAGCTCTACCCTGGTTACTATTTGCATCAACCTATTGAAATAAATTGAAGGTGACCAATTTTCTGATGAATCTTATGTTGGGTTTCAATGGGTAACTTTGTTAACTTATTTGAAATTCTGCAAAATCCCAAAATATTCGCACATTAAAATATTAAAAGAAAATGTATTCAGGAGTAGGGGTTATTTTTGTACTATTTCTTTTATTAACATAGACTAGAGGCCCGGTGCACGAAATTTGTTCACGGAAGGGAGAGTGTCCCCCAGCCCAGCCTGCACCCTCTCCAATCTGGGACCCCTCGAGGGATGTCCGACTGCCCGTTTAACAGGGATCAGGCCTAAATGGGCAGTCAGACATCCCTCTCACAATCCAGGACTGCTGGCTCCAAACCACTTGCCTGCCTGCCTGCCTGCCTGATTGCCCCTAACCATTCTGCCTGCCAGCCTGATCACCCCCTAACCACTCAGCCTGATCGATGCCTAACTGCTCCCCTGCTGGCCTGATTGCCTCTAACTGCCCTCCCCTGCCGGCCTGGTCACCCCTAACTGCCCTCCCCTGCAGGCCTGGTCGCCCCTAACTGTCCTCCCCTGCAGGCCTGGTCCTCCCCAACTGCCCTTCCCTGCTGGCCTGGTCACCCCTAACTTCCCTCCCTTGCCAGCCTGATTGCCCTTCTCTCCCCTGCCGGCCTGGTGGCCCCTAACTTCCCTCCCCTGCTGGCCTGGTGGCCCCTAACTGCCCTCCCCTGCAGGCCTGGTCGCCCCCAACTGCCCTCCCTTGCAGGCCTGGTCCCTCCCAACTGCCCTCCCCTGCTGGCCTGACCACCCACAACTGCCCTTCCCTGCCGGCCATCTTGTGGCGGCCATCTTGTGTCCACATGGGGGTGGCCATCTTTGACCACATGGGGGCAGCCATCTTGTGTGTTGGAGTGATGGTCAATTTGCATATCACCTCTTTATTATATAGAATAATTGAGGGTTGGTTATCTTACATGTGGTAAGAGTATGGATTTGTTTAAAAGATTAATTTGACTTTTTAAAAAATACGTTTTTGTTGATTTTTTTTTTTTAGAGAGAGAGGAAGGGAGAGGGATAGAGAGATAGAAACATTGATGAAAGAAAAACATCATCGATCGGCTGCCTCCTGCATGCCCCCTACTAGGGATCAAGCCCAAAACCCTAGCATGTACCCTGGCCGGGAATCGAACCAGTGGCCTCTTGGTTCCTGGGTCGACACTACACTGGCTGAGCTAATTGGACTTTTTGAGGGGAAATGGATAGTGCATAATTATTGGGAGATTGGGCATGGGAAAATTGTGTTGTAGTAAAAAAATAAAAATATCAGTAGCTCTCCTTTGCTCAATCTTCAAGGAACTCCCATAGAAAACAAGATCTTTAGTCTGAAAAGTGGTTTGATAGACTACCTGGAGGAAAGATAGCAGAAAAGAATGGCATTATTGGAATAGCAAACTACCTTTGTAAAGACTCACAGGTGTAAGTGAAACAGACAGACTAGGTGGAAGAGGCTAAGTTAAGTGAGACAGGCTGTGGCTCCCACGCTTTGAATCAGAGTTTATATAAATGACCCTGACTGGGGAGTGAAGAAGCATCTGTGTAAAAACAGACCTGAAATAGCTAGAATGAAAGTATTCCACCTCCCTTCAATATATTAAACTTGATAGGAAACCAGCTAAACACAAATCTGCCAAACACGAAACATTGACAATTCACAGTAGAAACAAATGACAGAAGAAAGTATTTCAAGTTATTTTGAGGTCTAAGGTAGGAAACGGAATGTCTTTGAAGGAAAGAAATTGTATTTCCAATTTTTTTTTCAAGTTAAAGGTTGGGACTTTGGAAGAGAAAGATAATAAAAGTGAACAGTAAAGTATAAACAATAGTGTCAAATCTTAGGACTGTTTTTCTGGATTATATTTTATGGACTGGCAAGTGTCCAAATGCATCCCAAGACCAGAGTGAACGTGCTTAGAGAAACTTCCACCTAAATAAAAAAAATTTTAAACTAAAATCTGAAAGGGGAGAAAAGAAACCACCCAGATGAAAATCATAAAATGAGACTCTCTAGTCTAAAAGATACAATATTAAAAACAAAGAAACACACACACAGAAGGAAAAATGAAATAATTTTCAGGATAATACAGAGAAGAGGTTTAGAAATAAAAACTTACGGCCTCAAATATCAATGAAGCATTTAATCTGATATATTAAAAGAAAGCAAGACATAAAAGGCAAGAGCAGGTGCTTTTCCATACTCATCCTGCTAAGTCCAGCTAAAACTCCTGAATATTATGTCTGAAACAAACATAAGATGACTCTAAAAGGTAGAGGAAAGAAGGCAGACCAGTTAGGACCTTCACAAACCAAGACCAATACTTTTAGACAATAATCATTCCAGCAGAGTTAATTAATATTATATGTCAACTTAGCTAGGCCACAATACCCAGATATTTGGTTAAACACCAGATTAGATGTTGCTGTGATGGTTTCTTTCTTCTTCTTCTTCTTTTTTTTTTTATTTTGTCTTTCTTTTTTTAAAATTGTTTAAAGTATTACATATAGTAGTACATATATCTCCTTTTTTTCCCCATTGACCTTCCCCCAGCCTCCCCTACCCCGTCACATGCCCTCATCCTACCCCCCAGTGTCTTGTGTCCGTCTTTCTTTCTTTCTTTCTTTCTTTCTTTCTTTCTTTCTTTCTTTCTTTCTTTCTTTCTTTCTTTCTTTCTTTCTTTCTTTCTTTCCCTTCCTTCCTTCCTTCCTTCCTTCCTTCCTTTCTCTCTCTCTTCCTTCCCCTCTCTCTTTCTCTCCCTCCCTTCCTCCCTTCCTTCCTTTCCCCCCTCTCTTTCTGTCCCTCCTTCCCTCCCTCCCTCCCTTCCTCTCTCTCTCTCTCTCTCTCTCTCTCTCTCTCTCTCTCTCTCTTTCTTTCTTCTTTCTTTCTTCCTTTCTTTCTTTTCAATATATTTTTACTGACTTCAGAGAGGAAGGGAGAAGGAGAGAGACAGAAACATCAATGATGAGAGAGATTGATCAGCTGCCTCCTGCACACCCCACACTGGGGGTCGAACTCATAATCCCAGCATGTGCCCTGACTGGGAATCAAACCATGACCTGCTGGGCTATGAAGGTATCTTTAGATGAGATTAACATTTCAATCAGTAAACTGTATAAAGCAGATTACTCTTCATGATGTGGATGGGCCTCATTTAATCAGTTGAAGACCTTAAGAGAAAAAGAGTGAGATCACCTGAGGAAGAGAAAATTCTGCCTCCAGACTGCCTTTGGACTTGAGCTGCAACATCAGTTGTTACCTGGGTCTTCAACCTGCCAACCTACCCAGCAGATTTCAGACTTACCCGTCCTTCAACTGTGTGAATAAATTCCTTAAAATAAATCAATCTCTTTCTCTTTCATATGTGTGTGTACACACACACACACACACACACACACACACACACACACACACATTCTCTCTCTCTCTCTCTCTCTCTCTCTCTCTCTCTCTCTCTCTATTGGCCTGTTTCTCTGAAGAATTCTTACACCAGCTATAAACACCGCCCCCAACCCACACACACACATCAAAAAAACTGTCATCCCACCCACAGCTCTGTGAGTAAATGTCCAATGGAAAGCCTAGACTTCCACCTTCACCAGGATGTAATGTGGGGCCCCTTCCCCTGGCCTGGATATTGTCAGAAAAGATGGAGCAGGAACCAGGACTTTCAACCCTGCTGGGCAGTAACAAGTCTCCTCCATCTACCACCCATGGCATCATTGGAAACCACACAGGAAGCCTGGACTTCCACTCTACTTGGCAGTAATGAGGCACCCTTCCTCTTGCATGCTGAGGTGGTGTCAGAGAAGGCCTAGTGGAGAGTCAGGACTTTCACTACTGTCCAGTGGTAATGAGGTCACACCCCACCATGGTATCAGTGGAGGCTACATGGAGAGCAGTAACAAGGCACCCTCTTGCTCATCTCAGTCAAGGTGATATCAATAGAGGCCTAGTGGTGAACTCCGGCTGCCACCCAGCTACAACAAACATCCATATTCACCCTGGGGTATCATTGGAGGCCCAGTGAGGAATCTGGACTTCCATTCCCATTTGGCAGTAACAAGAAAACCCTCCCTTTTCCCCACCAGTGTAGGATTAGAGAGGTCAGCTAAAGCAGAAAGACTTAATAAGATCCAGAGTCTAATAACATAATACCCAGAATGTCCAGGTTTCAATGAAACCTCACTCATCATTCCAAGAACCAGAAGGATCTCAACTTGCATGACAAATGATAACAAACAGATGCCAACAGAGATGATAGAGATGTTAGAATTATCTAACAAAGATTTTAAAGCAGGCGTGATAAAAACACTTCAATGAGCAATTACAAACATGCTCAAAACAAAAAAATAGAAAATCTCAGCAAAGAAATATGAGAAGAGCCAAATGAAAATTTTAGAAATGAAAAGGTCATAAATGAAATAAAAAACTCAGTATATGTGCTCAACAGCAGAAAGCAGGTATCAGAGGAAAGAATCAGTGAACTGGAAAACAATAATAAAATTACACAACCTGAATAACAGAAAGAAAAAGAACTGGAAAAAAAAATGAAGGGGGCTGGTGGAATGGTAACAAAAGATCTAACATTCATGTCATTGAGTCCCAGGAATCAAGAGAGAGGCCAGGGCTGAAACAGTGGCTGAAAACTCCCCAAATTTGGCAAGACACTTAAACTTATGGAATCAAGAAGCTGAGCGAACCCTAATCATTCTATTAATTTTTTAAAATCTACATTATCTTATTATAAATTTCTAGGAGCTCTTATTTTCCAATTGTTCCCTTTCAAAGCATATGTTTTTGTCTTATGGTCCCCAAACTTCTTTTTTGTCCTATCAGAGAACATCCTAATATATAAAAAGCCAGGGGCCATCACGACCGAAACAACTGAATGGATGACTGAACAGCAGGCTGCGTGGGCGACAAGGCCGGCAGGGGGTGTTAGTGAGGAATGACCAAACGAATGAACAGCAGGCTGCATGGGGCGACCAGGCCGGTGGGGGGCGCAGTTGGGAGCAACCAGGCTGGCAGGGGGGGAAGGAGAGGGGGGCAGTTGGGGGTGACCAGGCCGGCAAGGGGGGGCAGTGAGGGGCGACCAGGCCAGCAGGGGAGGCAGTTAGGGGCAACCAGGCAGGCAGGGGGGACAGTTGGGGGTGACCAGGCTGGCGGGGGGGGGCAGTTGGGGGCAACCAGGCAGGCAGGCAGGTGAGCAATCAGGAGCCAGGGGTCCCAGATTGTGAGAGGGATGTCCAACTGCCAGTTTAGGCCCGAAACCCGGGATTGGGCCTAAACCAGCAGTCAGACATCCCCCAATGAGTCCTGGATTGGAGAGGGTGCAGGCTGGGTTGAGGGGATTCTCCCCCTCATGCATGAATTTCATGCACCAGGCCTCTAGTTAATTATAAAAGTTTAAAAATGTTTTCATTTTCCTACCTTGTTTATTTCTCCCAATTTCATTTTAATTTTTTTTAATTTAATAACTCTTTATTGTTCAGATTATTACAATTGTTTCTCCTTTTTCCCCCCATAGCTCCCCTCCACCCGGTTCCCACCCCACCCTCTGCCCTTACTTCCCCCCCACTGTCCTCATCCATAGGTGTACAATTTTTGTCCAGTCTCTTCCTGCACCCCCATACCCCTTTCCCCCTGAGAATTATCAGTCCACTCCCTTTCTATGCCCCTGATTCTATTATATTCACCAGTTTATTCTGTTCCTCAGATTTTTAATTCACTTGATTTTTAGGTTCACTTGTTGATAGATATGTATTTGTTGTTCATAATTTTTATCTTTACTTTTTTCTTCTTCCTCTTCTTAAAGAATACCTTTCAGCATTTCATATAATACTGGTTTGGTGGTGATGAACTCCTTTAGCTTTTTCTTATCTGTGAAGCTCTTTATCTGACCTTCCATTCTGAATGATAACTTTGCTGGGTAGAGTAATCTTGGTTGTAGGTTCCTGCTATTCATCATTTTGAATATTTTTTGCCACTGCCATCTGGCCTGCATAGTTTCTGTTGAGAAATCAGCTGACAATCATATGGGTGCTCCCTTGTAGGTAATTAACTGTTTTTCTCTTGCTGCTTTTAATATTCTCTCTTTGTCTTTTGCCCTTGGCATTTTAATTATGATGTGTCTTGGTGTGGTCCTCTTTGGATTCCTTTTGTTTGGGATTCTGTGCGCTTCCTGGACTTGTAAGTCTATTTCTTTCACCAGGTGGGGAAGTTTTCTGTCATTATTTCTTCAAATAGGTTTTCAGTATCTTGCTCTCTCTCTTTTTCTGGCACCCCCATAATTCTGATGTTGGTATGCTTGAAGTTGTCTCAGAGGCTTCTTACACTATCTTCAACTTTTTGGATTCTTTTTTCTTTTTGCTTTTCCGGTTGAGTGTTTTTTGCCTCTTTGTATTTCAAATCTTTGACTTGATTCTTGCATTCCTCTAGTCTGCTGTTGGGTCTCTGTATAATATTTTTTATTTCAGTCAGTGTATGTTTAATTTCTAGTTGGTCCTTTTTCATATCCTCGAGGGTCTCGCTAAATTTATTGGCCTTTTCTAGGAAATTCTTGAAAAACCTTATAACCGTGATTTTGAATTCTATATCCAGTCATTTGTTTTCCTCCATTTCTTTCGTTTGTGATCTGTTTCTTTGTCTCCACATTTTCATTGCTTCCCTGAGTTGGTAGGGTAGCTTTGTGTGCTAGGTTTCCTATATGGCCCAGTGGGTAGGCCTCCCCAGTTACCTGAGGTGGACACTCTTGGTGCACCCCTTTGTGGACTGTGTGTACAGCCTTGTTGTAGTTAAACCTTGATTGTTCTTGGTATCACTGGGAGGAATTGACCTCCAGGCCAATTGGCTGTAGGTATCAGCTGTGTCTACGTTGGGAGACCTTCTGTGCTGGAGACAGCCTTATAGGACCTGACTTGCAAAATTGCAAAAGCCTCTGTGCTCAGCTTGGATGGGGCGGAGTCTCAGGGCTGAGCAGACAGTCTTGGCTTCCTGTCAGCCTTGCCCTTGCGTGCGCACCTCCAGACCTCTGCCTTCCGCGGCTCCCCTGAGTTTCCGCCTGACAGTCCAGGTTTCCCCTGTAAGAGCGTGGGTCCCCAGGGGCTCGCCCGGAACTGGAGTTCAGTGCAGTAGGAACTGAGGTTCAGTGCAGTCAGGAGCTTCCGACTCCCTTCTGCTAGGGAAAGCCTGCGGCAACCTCCGCAGTCATTCTTCTCTGCGCGCACTCCCGCGTGCGCGCCTCCAGACCCCTGCCCGCTGCGGCTCCTCTGAGTCTCCGTGTGCCTTTCTCTCTACCTGACAGTCCAGACTCCCCCTTTATGAGCCTGGGTCCACGGGGTTTTGCCAGGAACTGGGGTTCAGTGCAGTCGGGACTGGGGTTCGTGCAGTCGGCGGCTTCCTTCTCCCTTCTGCCAGAGAAAGCCAGCCAGGCACTCAGCCGCCCTTCCTCTCTGCGTGCGTGTCTCCGTACCTCAGCCCTTTACAGTTCCTCTAATTCTCTGTGAGCTTTTCTCTTTCCTTATAGTTGTAGAATTTCCACTCAGCCAGCTTTCCTGTGATTCTGGATGATGTCTGTTCTGTCTTTTAGTTGTAGTTTTGAAATTGTTGTACAAGGCAGCAGTTTAGGTGCTTACCTATGCCGCCATCTTGGTTTCTCTCCCCAATTTCATTTTTTAATATATATATTTTTATTGAAGGGAGAGGGAGAGATAGAAACATTGGGGATCGAGCCCACAACCCAGGCCTGTGCCTTGGCCAAGAATCAAACCTTGACCTCCTGGTTCATAGGTCGCGGCGCTCAACCACTGGGCCACACCAGCTGGGCCCCAATTCCCTTACTTTCCCATGATTTTTTTTCTTGCTAGAGACTTTTCTTGAATGACTGGAGACTATGCTTTCTGCCACCTTTGTATTTTCAGCACATAGCCAGGACCAAGAAAAAGTTCCTGACTTTAAATGAATGGGTGGATGGATAAATCAATAAAGGCATGGAATCAGAAACATTTAAAAATGATTAAGAATAAAAGAGGCCAAAAGATTGGAGGTAAATGATACTGTGCTGACAGAATTTACAGATCACTGTCTTTTGAAGCCAGTGACTCAGCACTGCTGGGAATGCCCCTGCCAACAGGTCGTTTCTGGCACACTTACTGAATAGACAGGCCTTTTGTCCAAACCTCAACAATAGGCAAATTATTTAACTTTATTTAAATTTTCATTTAATTCTTAAACCCCTCTCCTGAATAGTCTGTTTGCCACAGCAACATCCTCTTTTACTTCTAGGTTTAAAAAAATTTTTTTTCCTCAGAGCTTGGAATAGGTAAGCCACATTCATTTATTTGAAACAATCTAGATCTAGTTTGCAGAAAGAGCAGCAAAAGTAGTCTTAGATATGACTGAAATAACAGAGATTCTATCTCCCAATTTAAAGTTGAAGTTCTTGTCCTCAAAGACAGGAAACCAGAGGTCAATGGCAGCATGCTCAGGGTTGTTTGCAAAGCACACTAAAGGCTTCTTGATAGTTTCAAAGATTTGCTATTTGTAGCCCTTATTGTGGTTATTTTTTTAAATAATGAAAGCAAAATATGACCATAAAATATTTTAAGATGCATTTTAAAAGTCAACAATATTCTTACCATCCAAAGAAAACCACCATTAACCTGTTAGCATATGTTCCAGGCTTTTTTCTCTACAGATACAAATTTTTCCTCACAAAATCTGATAATGCTAAATATACTGTTTTACTGTGACTATCTTTAGTTTGACATTTCTCAGTTTGACTCCCTGGTAACACTAAGTGACTACTGCCCCTTAGGTTGAAGAGTCAGAGTCAGAAAGAAAAGTTTCTTCTCTCAATTTTATCAGCATTTCACAGTGCAAACTCAGAGACCACACGCCATAACCACCTCATCTACAATTCAAAAGACTTGATTTAAATCTGCCTTAAAGTGTAACCAAAGAGCTCATTTTTTACATCTTCAGATTTAATCACTTTCTTACATCAAAAATAACAAAATTGTAGGGTAACATTAACACATGATCATGAAACAAAAATGTGTTTCATTTCATTAGTCACTGGCTACATATCAACCAGCTGTCGAAGCTAAAAATATGCCATGGTGTAAAATTTTGTAAAATACAAGCATTTAGGACTCATTTTGAAAGAAATTTGACTTTTTTCAGTTTCTAACAGCCCACTAGAAGCTCTGGAGAAGAACAAATCAGCACCTCCAAACCACAAGAAAAAAGGCGGCGGTGGGGAAATTCAAACTAATTTGATCACCGACATCACATTGTTTACATCTCATCAATAAATGTCTGTTAAGAATGACATTATCACCTCAGATGTAAATAAAAAAACATTCTAAAAAAAAAAAATGGCCTGCTACAGAGGTCCATACATCAATACTAAAAGGTGAGCATTTTGTTGGGAGAGGAGTGGGTCAAGGGGAGTTGGGCAATAATGAATCTTCTTGCGTGTTTCCTCACCAGCTGTTACAGAGATTCTGCCCGGCAAGGCCTCTGCAGTGATATCTTCTCAGCTCTCAAACATCAATACCACACTCGGGGAGCATGACACAGCACAGGGTGCACCTGAAAGATGCCCATCTCTTTTGGGACAGAGGCAGCATTTAGACTTCCACCTCTGGTCATTAGGTCCCATGGCTCAGCAGTCATGTCTCAAGATAAGCTTTGCCACCATAAAATATTTGATTAAAAAACAGGCAATGGAATAAGATAACATCTAAACACTGCAACTGGATTTCAGGTATAGTTACAGTACATTGAAGAGAGATATAAAGCTATTTCAAGGGTCTTGGAAACTCACAAAATCATATAAGAAAACACACTTTATTCAATTCCATTAAAGAATCACAGGTTCGCCGAAACCGGTTTGGCTCAGTGGATAGAGCGTCGGCCTGCGGATTGAAGGGTCCTAGGTTCGATTCCGGTCAAGGGCATGTACCTTGGTTGCGGGCACATCCCCAGTAGGGGGTGTGCAGGAGGCAGCTGATCGATGTTTCTCTCTCATCGATGTTTCTAACTCTCTATCCTTCTCCCTTCCTCTCTGTAAAAAATCAATAAAACATATATTTAAAAAAAAGAATCACAGGTTCTCCTGACTCCCAAACCAGTGCTCTTGCCACTACATCGTTTTTCTGGCCATCAGTTTTCTCCTATGGTATTTCCTCTTTCTGAAATAGAACACTTGGGCCTAAGAGGAAACATTTGATAGGGAAAATTTCCAGTATTTTCTTGGCTTTTCATTTCTTTTTTTTATATATATAGTCCAATTAAATTTTAAAAAGTAGCACAGACTGTCTTATAGATTTATTCTCTCCCATTCAGCCCTGCTAAATATATATTTATCAATGAAATCTTTAAATTCACAAGTAAAAATTTATAGCACTGTAACAATGTAAACTTACAGGTAAAATTTTTTGGTCATTCTGTGGAACATCATGGAAACATGATTTAATTTCTAAATGACAACACAACAGATACTAGGGAATTAATTTCAAAGAATCATTTTGAATAGCATTCACTTAAATTCTTAGTGAATTCCAATCTTATTCTACTGCACATATTATAGCAATTTGAATCTGCTGCTTTGATACTCAAGGCTGAGAACAATTAGTAAAACTATAGAGCAATTTGTTTTCTCCTCCAATAAGGAACTCTAAAAAGGATAGGAGAAAGGATTAAAAGAGAGAGAAAAAGAAAAGGGAGTGGATCCTGATTTCTATTAATTGATGAAGAAAATAATTATTGCATATAGTACCTGGCATGTATATAACAGAGCTCTGGAAATGGAAAGTAACTTTGAAAAAAAGCAACGTTCTGCCTCTTAAGGTCTACTCAGTTATCAAAGAATGATTAACCATTGCATGAGAACATATAGTCAAGTAATATAACATCCTATCTAATAAAAGAGTAATATGCAAATAGACTGTACCTCTGCTACACCCACAAGCCATGCCCACCAGCCAATCAGGAGCGAGTATGCAAATTAACCCAACCAAGATGGCTGCAGCCACAGAGCGAGCAGGAGGCTTGGGTTTCCTCGGCAATGGAGGAAGCCAAGTTTCCCAGACACCCTGGCTGGCCCTGGACTCCACTCAAGGCTACAAAGTTTCAATTATAGAAGATAAATAAATCCCAACAAAAATGTCGGCAGCCACGGAGCTGGAGAGAGCAGGAGGCTTGGGTTGCCCCTGGTGATGGAGGATGCCAAGCTTCCTGGACTGCCTTGGCCTCCGCTCAAGGCTACAAAGTTTCAATTATAGAAGATAAATAAATCCCAACAAAAATGTCTGTGGCCACGGAGAGAGCAGGGGGCTTGAGTTTCCCTGGCAATGGAGGAAGCCAAGCTTTCTGCCCGCCCTGGCTGGCCCAGGCCTCCGCTCAAGGCTACAAAGTTTCAATTATAGAAGATAAATAAATCCCAGATACCAGGGCCTCCGCTTGGGTCACCAGGGGGCGTGGCCGGCCTGCAAACCACCACAGGCTCCTCGCCCAGGCCACCCCACACCCCAAGGGAACCCCCACCCTGATCTGGGACACCCTTCAGGGCAAACCAGCCGGCCCCCACCCGTGCACCAGGCCTCTATCCTATCTAATAAAAGAGTAATATGCAAATTGACTGTCACTCCAACACACAAGATGGCTGCCCCCATGTGGACACAAGATGGCTGCCACAAGATGGCCAGCAAGGGAGGGCAGTTGGGAGGGACCAGGCCTGCAAGGGAGGGCAGTTGGGGGCAACCGGGCCTGCAGGGGAGGGCAGTTAGGGGTGACCAGGCTGGCAGAGGAGGGTAGTTGGGGGCGACCAGGCCTGCAGGGAAGGGCAGTTGGGAAGGACCCAGGCCTGCAGGGGAGAGCAGTTGGGGGGGACCAGGCCTGCAGGGGGAGGGCAGTTAGGGGTGACCAAGCCTGCAGGGGAGGGCAGTTAGGGGCAATCAGGCTGGCAGGGGAGCAGTTAGGCATCAATCAGGCTGGCAGGGGAGTGGTTAGGGGGTGATCAGGCTGGCAGGCAGAAGCAGTTAGGGACAATCAGGAAGGCAGGCAGGCGAGCAGTTGGGAGCCAGCAGTCCTGGATTGTGAGAGGGATGTCCGACTTTCCATTTAGGCCTACTGGGATCAGGTCTAAACTGGCAGTCGGACATCCCTCGAGGGGTCAAGATTGGAGAGGGTGCAGGCTGGGCTGAGGGACACATCCCCCCATGCACGAATTTCATGCCTCTAGTATGATATAAACTGTATGTGGCTTTGGAAGTCAGAGGAGGTGTGAAAGGATATTGGGGAATCCTGAAAGCAAGCTTCTTATCCTAGGACTAACCTTTGTCATGTTACAACCTCTCTGAGCCTCAGGTTCCTCACCCATAAAATAAAGAGATCATAAACTTTATAATACCTTAAGTTCTCTTCCAAGTCCATAATTCTTCCCATCGGTTAAATGGTAAAAGCAAGGATAAGGAAGAACAAGATATGGAAAGCTTTGACTGAATACATAGTCAGTTTTGTTGTACCACATTTTGAAAATGCAAATTTGTTCTAATGCCAACTGATGTATTAGGGAACAATTTGAGCACAATTCAATATATGCATTTGCTTATCTATCATTTTAACCACAAGAAAAACAGAGTGAATACAGAAAACTGCACAGTTGAACCATTCAACATGAGAATAAGCAAAGTGCATGCAAAAACAACTCAAAGATCTCCCAGCTTCTTCAGTTTACTGTGGTTAAGAGCCACACCCATCATATTTGGTATTATAACCTTCTGTCATATTTCAAAGAACCCTTTCACTAGTTCACAAGCTACAAACCTTCCAACACCACTTCCACAAGCAAACTTGAGGTCTATTACAAAGTCAACAAAACGTATCTTTTAAATTCAGATCTTGATTCCGGCTGAAAATCTTGGCATGTATCAGTGTAAAAATGTCACCTGCTCAATAATGGAATGTTCAATAACTACTCAATACTTGCCATGAAAGAATATAAAAGCAAAATTATTTCTGCAATCTATATATATAAAAGCCTAATATGCAAAGTAAGTGTCCCCTCGGGAGTTTGACCAACCAGGAGTTCGATCACTTGCTATGACATGTGCTGACCACCAGGGGGCAGCGTGGACAAAGGAAGGCCCTGGCCATTAGCTGGCACGATTTTTGTGCACTGGGCCTTTAAATGATAGTTAGTTATAACAATGCAATAGAAACCACAGAACCTTTATAAACACTTCTTCCTAATTCCTGATAAACTCAGAGGTAAAGGGGGCTAGTGAAATAAAGGAGGTCACAAGTGTTAACTAGTCAGACTAGAAACAGGAGACAGACCCAAATCACTTAGCACTGAAGGGTTAGCTCTCCCTTCACTGAGAGACAAACGGTAGATAAAAATAATGTTGCTATTTAGCATGCTCAGGAAAGAAAGATAACATTATTACTTTGCCTTTTTGAATGAACCCAGACTTAAAAACCAGGACTGATACCAGAAGTAACAAGCATAAATGTAGTACAGCATGGCCTCCTTTGTGTTGGGCAAAGTTATTTAGCCATTACTGTCTTGATCCTGGCACCATTTCTTAAAAACTACAGCACTATTTAAAAAATATATATTTTTTTATTGATTTCAGAGAGGAAGAGAGAGGTTAGAGAGAGATAGAAACATAAATGATGAGAATTGTTGATCAGCTGCCTCCTGCACACCCCACACTGGGGATCAAGCCTGAAACCTAGGCATTGAGCCTACAACCTGGGCATGTGCCCTGACTGGGAATTGAACAGTGACCTCCTGATTCACAGGTCGATGCTCAACCACTAAGCCATGCCAGCCAGGCTAGAGCACTATTTTAAAAAATAGTTGAGATTTTTGTTTACATATAAATATGTTATATATGTATATAAGAGAAAAAAGTAAAAGAGAAAACATCAAAGTGCTAACGGCTTAATATGTATTTAATGAGATTATAGATGATTGCTTTTCTTATTGACAGCTTTCATTCTTTTATAAATAAATGTGTATTACCTTTACCATCAGAGGAAAACAAAACTTTTTAAAAAATATTTTTATTGATTTTTCTTTTTTTTAGAAAGAGAGAGAGGAAGGAAGAGGGAAACATCAATGTGAGAAATATCAATTGGCTGCCTCCTTCACGCCCCCTACTGGGGATGGAGGGGGCATGTGTCTTGACAGGGAACCGAACCAGCAACCTTTCAGTGCACGGGATGATGTCAAGCCAACTGAGCCACACCAGCCAGGGCAACAAATATCGTTTTAAACAGTTAACTAAAAACAAATGAATTCCTGATCACAGTACATGTAGAATTCACAATAAGCCATCAGACCTCTCTTCTACTTTCCAAAGGCCAAAGGTGACTGGATCTGGAGGGCATTCCCCCACCTGCAGGAAAATTCAGAGAACCCTGCAGGGACACTCTCAACAGGAAGGGGGATGAGCACAGTGACAGCCAAGGTACTCAGCACATTATCTGAGTTGTTTATCCCTGCTTTGATCACCAGCATTTTGGTGACTCCTATAAGTATTCTAAAAAACTTCACCTTCTGAGTATAGCTAATATAGAGCCACTTAACCAAATTTAAACATGTCTGGCGGCAGAGAACATGGAAATAAGATCTAACTAGATACAATAAGTGCCTAAACCTAAGAAATATACACAAGGCCACTGGAGATTTTATAGTCAGCTTTCTTTACATCACTATAGTCAACATCACTAGCCCAGCGATGATCAACATTCATCCCTCAAGCAAGAAATGATGTATAGGCTAACTAGTAGATATACAGCACTATCCTAGATGCTGTAGTGAATGTGAAAAAAATAAGGTAGTGATTCTATTTATAGCAGTTACTATCTGATGGAGAAAGATATTACATACATATCAGAAATATTTCAATAACATAAGACAACAAAATTAAATGGCTAAATGAGCTGTGCAGATAAATATTTAAGGGACTTAAGAAGGATTGCTCACTCTGGACTTATAGTTGGGAAAGATTTCAGAGAAGAGTGTTGCTAGTATCAGAAGGAAGATAAGTGTGGTCATTCAGATAAGCAAAGTCATTGGAATAGAAAAGGCAATGATTTCCGTGCCAAAGCCGAGCCGGCCTGGGGGTGCCCGCAGCATAGCAAGGGCTCCCAGTCTGGTAAGCCCAATCTGCCAGTCCCTGGGACTCCTGAGATATCTATCTGTCCCTCTCCCACCCATACACACACCACACACGTCCACACATGCCCCTCTTACTTCTTTACTCCGTCATACTCTCGCCTTCCCTGCCATCCTGTCGGCCGCCATGTTCCGTAATATTTCCTTAATATTACACAAATGCCTGTAGGTTCTATAATGATATTTCCACTTTAACTTCTTATATTGGTAATTTGTGTCTTTGCTCTTGATTAGTCTAACTAGAGATTAACTAATTGTATTGATATTTTTAAAGATAAGCAAAATGTGTATGATTTCCTTAATTTCAAGTGTACCGAGATTTCTTTTATGGTTGAACATATAGTCTAGCTTTGTGAACGTTTTATATTCTCTTAAAAGGCAATGATGAGTCTCGATGGACTGAAATAAAAACCAGGTTAGGGAACAATAAAAGGAAGGAAGGAGAGATAGATTCAGGCAGATTTTAAATCCTCTTAAGTTAGTGGTCGGCAAACTCATTAGTCAACAGAGCCAAATATCAACAGTACAACGACTGAAATTTCTTTTGAGAGCCAAATTTTTTAAACTTAAACTTCTTCTAATGCCACTTCTTCAAAATAGACTCGCCCAGGCCGTGGTATTTTGTGGAAGAGCCACACTCAAGGGGCCAAAGAGCCGCATGTGGCTCGCGAGCCACAGTTTGCTGACCACGGTCTTAAGTGGTTCCTTTAGATCTAATCCATATCATAAGCCATTAACTGATTAAGAACATTTGTGGAAAAATCAATGTATCAAACACTATGCTTAATATATCAGAGAGATATAATATCTGATTTCATAATAATCTTCCAAAGTAGGTATTATTACTGCCATTTTCCAGATAGAAACTGAAATTAGTTAAACAAAGAAGTTAACTAATTTGCCAAAGATCACCAAGATAAGCAACAGAACTGGGATTTGAACTCAGAACTGACTCCAAAGCCCATGCTCTTTTTTGACTACCTTATGCTAGCTCTTTCTAAAACATCACTCAATTTATATCTTCCCCATCATAGTGTATTCTCCCACTGTTAAGGATCCAGTGTCCCCATGGTAATGTGATCCCCTGTACATTAAAGCCTGCTCTCAGCTAAAATGAGAATGAACAATAAGTTTACCTTGCCCAGGGCTACTTGATATTGCTACGGGAATCAGAGGCTCAAATTAGAAGGAAACTCTAATACAAGCCACTTAGGGGCGTACATATCTTACCTTCTCAGAGGGCCAGACCAAGTTTGTGCCTTATGATGTTCACTTTCATAGCTTATAGCTAATGCTCATACAACAAGAATCTCACTCATAAGCCCTGAGGGTCTCCTTCGAAGTCTAACCAGCCCCAGTCTGGCAGACAAAGGCCAGATGTGGCTGCCAGTGTGCTTCGGAAGGGAACTGGGACCTGGTGTTTCACATTTCAAGTATATGACATAAGAAAACCTAAACAAAATGTATTTGACATTTAAATAGTTCAATGTTGCCCAAAAATGTACTTTCTAATAATTCTATAAAATAATTTTTTACTGACTCTGGGAACCAGGAGTACTTTCTTTATTGCTCTCACCTTTTCCGCAATCAAGGATTTTACTGGTACCAAATGGTGTCATCTTTCAAAGACACTGAAATAAAACCCACATAGAATCTCAGAGTGAGTGAAGATGAGTGGGTAGAAGAGTGCAGTCCTGAGAGACATTGCTCCATGGATGGGCTGTGAAAATAGCCCTCACTGACTGTCCATTTGCTAAAACCAGGATATACTACTAGATAGGTCAAAGGTCTACTGATAACTTGAAAGTTCCCCACCAAGTATTTTATGGGTCAGGGAATGAAAGAGTTTCAGAATGTATTTTAAAATGATGATTCAAATTCAACATATAAAAATTTCCAGCCCAGATCAGAAAATATATTGAGTTATATGTCTTACATAGAAAACAAAGGTGGTAATTTGAAAAATAAAAGTGATCCTGTTCATTTTTTCTCAACAAAGTTGTTATAGCCCTCACCCCAAAGAAAATACTTTTTAAGAAATTCACATTTTATCAACGTTCTAATATGTTTGCCAACAGCTTTTCAAAGTAGTAAAAAGAGAATGTTCCCCTTACATATCTGGATGGCTCCTCTAGGTTCTGGTCGTTCATGTCAGTAGGAACAAGCCGGGTGGCCAGTGGTCCCTCTGAAAAAGGTTTTGGTAACTGACCCCTGAACTCTGATGAAATGAATTGAAGTTGCCAACTGTCAGAAATACAAATAAAGATAATAAGAAAAACACAGGGGGCTCATATTGCTAATGTTCTTGAAATAAACAAGCCCCCCCCCTCCAAATCATGTAAAAAATATTTAATTTCACTTGGGAAAAAGGTATTTCTACTAAAACCTCAACCCGGGAGCATAGAGGCAGAGGTCACAATTCAGTCCAAACTCATTGAGAAATGTTAAACTAGAGGTCTCTCAACCCATTTCACCAACTCTCAGCAATAAATATGTAACCAAATATTCATACCATCAAACAACCAGAGAAGCACCAGTTTATTGCTAATTACCCCTTATCCAGATTAAAGCAAATTCATCGGGTATATAGAGAAAAGAGTGAAATGTAAAAACTCACTATGGGAGAAGGACTTGTTCCTAAGTAATCTTCAAAAATATCTTTAGTTATGAAACTATTTTATAACTAAAGGTAAAGTTAACACTTAAAAAACAAGTATTAATTTAATTATTAATGACTGATAACAGGATCTTTACCAAGCACAAGACACCACCAGTCCCCAAATGGAGGAAAATGACTCTTAACCTGACTTCCCTTTTCCCCAAATAGGACTCTTCTCCATCCAAATTAAGCAAATACAAGGAATCCCAGAACCTAATGCTATCTATCACACCAATGCAGACAGCTTAAAGGAAAGTGGCACAGATGTCTTGACCACAGCACCCCCTAGTGTCCATCATTGGTGGAAAACTTCCAGTGTTGTTAGATGATAAACATTTCTTCTCTAAAAAAACACTCTTCTTGCTAAAGTTTCTAGACCACTTTTAGAAGTGAATTAAAATCAGATCCCTATAGAAATTTAAATATGAATCCTTAGGAATAGCCACTGGCAGGATCCCAGGGCCCAAAGTGGTTTTAGAATTCCCCAGAGCTCTGTGGTTAAGGGCAGTGCAAGATGCATAACCACACACAGCATTCGGTCCACTGAACACAGGCAATGGGTGCACAGTGCAGGTCCCACAGCTCTCTGAGATGGTAAAAGAAAAGCTTTTTGTGAAAAATATCCCAAAAAAGAAAAATTAAGAAGACACTGCCATAGATTTGCTATTTTACTCCTTGATTTAAAACTCGGATTAAAGGACAACTTACTTATCGGGCAGAAGGAAGCTGCTAGGAAAGCGATACCACTCTTTTCCTACACAGACATTAACAGGTCGGCCTTCTGGGACAGTGTGGATAGTTGGGTCTGTAGCAATTCGGTAAAATTCTGGATACAAATCAAGGGGCCCATGATACCCTAGAAGGAAAAAAGTTGAAAGTTTTGTGAAAGCCAAAGATGAGTAACATGAGGTTCTGATATTTACTTACGATGTATGTTAATGTCCCATTTTAATCTATGTGAAATTAAAGATTATAAGAAAACATATAATATCAGGAATTGCGCCCCAAATCTAATCCTAAGTTTAAAACTTCCTTAATTCATCCTTTAAAAGGAAAAGGCATCCTTTGAAGGGGAAAAAGTCAATAAGAATAGAGAAAAAAAAATTATAGGTAATCACACTAAAAGGAATTCTCAATCTTCTCTTCAATCCTAAAATACAAGAGTCACATCCCAGTCTTAATATTTAAGTCCACAGGCCACCCTATAGAAAAGTCCTCCTCCCAGCTTAAGCTGAGTTGTACTAACAATCACACATTAAGCAAAACCCAAGATGAATTGCCTCATGAGTATGGGTTAAGACATTCTCAGTACACCTACCTCTGAACAGGGCTACCGAGCGAGAAAAGGATAAGAGTCCAAACAGGAAGAGTGTTCCTAACGCCAGCCAATTTGAGGTCACAGTGTAATGCTCTAAGCGGTACCGCTGAAACACGAAGTGGTAGCATTTCTAGAAGGAAAGAAAACTACTGAAAAAAAAGGATACACCTTCCAGAGTACACATAATTAGAAGACATCATAGCAAAACAAAGATGGAAAAAGCAGCAAAAGAGGTTCTATCAAAGGTCTCAGAATTTGCAAACATTTAGTGAGGCACTCCAAATTCTAAGATAAAAACTATCTTAGGGTCAGCCTGGCCAGAGGGTTTCTCAAGAATGAAATCTCAGTAGCTTCATAGAAAAATTATTTGGATATTTCTTTAGTTCTTTAAATGCTAATAATTTATTTTTAAAAAGTATGAAATGTCCAGATTAGGCAAATCTACAGAGACACAAAATAGATGAATGGTAGCTATGGCTGGGGAGATATGAGAAAGGGGGGTGACAACAGTGAAAGAGTACAGTTTCTGAGGTGATGAAAATGTTCTAAAATTGACTGTGCTGATGGTTACACATATTTGTGGGTATATTAAAAACCACTGAATTGTATACTTTAAATGGGTAAACTGTATGGTTTATATCTCCATATATCTGTTAAAGAGAAAACCTCTTACCCTAATTATTCTTTCCTGTCACTTGCAAATGGAAGCAGAGGTCAAAAAAGAGTCTGGAGGCTTCTGAGGCCATAAATAAAGAGATATTCAAGATTAAGTCTAACAGGGAATTGATCTAAACTGGTTTTAACTGCCTGATGTTATTTCAAACAGTTGAGCACGTTTTATTCTGATCTCACTGTTGAAGAGCAGACATTCTATTAGCTCTGCTGGGGTACCACCATTCTATGGGAGGCCCATATAATGATTTAAAAATACTTGGATTCTTATTGGCAACAGAGACAAATAACTCGCAAGTCAACACTGCAAATATGTCATCAGCAAAAAAAGAGTACAAGCAACAGCTAAGTGAGCACTACATAAAGCCTTAATAACATAATCTGTATCAGGTTTAATGTACGGTTAAAATATCTTCAGTGGAAGCATTTTGTAATTTGCCTGTAAGCTTTAGGAACAATTCAAAAAGTGAAGCAGAATGAAGCAGATATCTATTTCCCTGAAACTCACCTGAAGTGCAGAAAGGGCCACAGCGCCACAGAGACATATAAGCGGATACACAGGAAAAAGAAATCGCTCTTCTTTGTGAGGCTGGGTGAAGAAAATTATAAACCAAATATACATTGGAGCCAAGGTAAGCCAATATGGGTGGCCTAAATTCTGGACTGTAAAACACAGAAAAATATTCGCCTTTCACCATATTAGAAAACAACATACTGAGTTTCAATGTTCTCTTGATCTCAAACATGAAAATATGCTCTAGGGCACCCCATAAAATGTTTCATTTCTTGTGTTCACACTTTCTCCGATGCAATAAAGGAGTTGAATAAAAAGAGGTATATACTCTTTAGCTCTCCCAAGAGATCCAACATGGAAAGGGAGGCACAAAACTGGATCTGGATAGAATAAATGGAAGTCAGGTGAATGGGCAATAGAGCTTCATTTGTACACTGAATGAAGGGGAAAAAAGCCTTCTCTCTCTAATAAATCCTGCCACTAAGACTAAAGGTTCCTGAGATTAACCAAAAGCATAACATGAACTCATTTTTTGGGTTTTAATTCGTATGTTCTTTTAAATATGTTACTCTTCTTACTTATACACCAGTGGTCTGTTCAAATAGCTACATATTAAAGGGGAAAAAAAAGAGCAGGATTCTTAAACACATCACTGTTTTTGTCAAACCACAAATAACAAAGAGTTTGTTTCTAAGCAAATATAAAAACACTCTTAAAGGAAGTTTACTGATCAAGTTTTCTTTTCTCTTCTGCAAATATCCATCTACTTTGAATCCCAAAATTGAAATCAAAATGTACTTAAAGCATATGAAAGAATTAAAGGAATATAATGAACACGAAGACCAAGCACATGCTGGAAAGTTGCTGTCGTTAGGTACATGAACACTTAGTGATAAGCCTGAAGGTATCCCCTGTGCTTCTGTTAGTGATAATGAGCAATACATAGGATCACAGGTGAATAGTAGATAGAGAGTGCCCCCTAGTGTCCATTTTTGTCTCTAATGAGCAAGTTGAGATGAAATGATTGTCCTTAAGATCCAACTTAAAAATAAAAATTTAAAAATTTGATTTTTAAAATAAATTTTTAAAATCCACCTTAGGATGCCTAATTTAGCACTCCTAATTTATCTGTATTTTTTGAAGAAACTCCTCAGGGATAAAAATTTTTAAACAACCAACTTACCTTTAAACTTTCAACTCTAAGATATTATCATGAGATTTCAGGTTATAATTTACAATTTATCCCTTCCCAGGAAATAATTTAGGTAGAAATTTTCTTAATTGAAAGAAAATAAGTACAAGTAAACAATCTTTTTCTCTTCTGTATCTCAAAAGTGAACAAATATATTTTTAAATATGGCCTAATAATTTGAAATGTACCCCATATAATATGCAAAATCATAACCACAGTTGTACTGCATGATGGAATAAATGGATCATTTATATTTTTCTGTTTTTTCTTTGTAAAAAGTACTGTTCCTATTATAAAATAGACAAAAAAAAGTATAAATAAAAACAGAAGCCACTTATTTTCTTACTAGGTGGATATGTGTGTCATTATACATTTTTAAACCAAAATTGAATTCATACTGTAGAAAACAGCTTATGATACTGTTTTTATACATACATTACAAGCATTTCCAAATTTTCCACAAGTATAAATTATTTTTGTGATAAAAAAAAAATACATATGTGGAACACTACAATATGAACGACCTAATTTCCTTAGAAATCTTCAGGAAAAAAGAGGTGAGAGTGTGGAACCTTTTAAAAAGCTTAAGAAACATAATACTAGCCCTAACTGGTTTGGCTCAGTGGATAGAGCGTCGGCCTGTGGACTGAAAGGTCCCAGGTTCGATTCCGGTCAAGGGCATGTACCTTGGTTGTGGGCACATCCCCGGTAGAGGATGTGCAGGAGGCAGCTGATCGATGTTTCTCTCTCATCGATGTTTCTAACTCTCTGTCCCTCTCCCTTCCTCTCTGTAAAAAATCAATAAATTATATTTTTAAAAAAAGAAACAGCCAAAACCGGTTTGGCTCAGTGGATAGAGCGTCGGCCTGTGGACTGAAGGGTCCCGGGTTCGATTCCGGTCAAGGGCATGTACCTTGGTTGCGGGCACATCCCCAGCGGGAGGTGTGCAGGAGGCAGCTGATCGATGTTTCTCTCTCGTCGATGTTTCTAACTCTCTATCCCTCTCCCTTCCTCTCTGTAAAATATCAATAAAATATATTTAAAAAAAACAAAAAAAAAACAAAAAAAAAAAACCATAATACTAAATTCAGTATATGACTTGTGTTTAGATCCTCCTTTAAACAAACTAACTATAAAAAGCTATTTTTTAGATAATGAAGAAAATCTGAATATCAAGTTGATTTTAGATGATATTGAGCAATTTCTTAATTTTGTTATGGCATTATGGTTATGTTAAAACAAAAGTCCTCACACAAAACAAAAGTGACTCTGAAGGCTGCTTTCCTATTCTATTACTATAGTACAATAAACTCTTCCTAAACCATTAATAGTAGAAAAGCAGAATAAGGGGTGGAGTGGAGGGATCAATCACATGGCAAACAAATCAGACTGAAAAGTCTGAAATAAAACTCTTTCCAAATCACATTTTAATTTCTGCTCAAATCTCTTTTCCATAAGAGCAACTATAGCACTAGATATTATAAGCATGACTTGAGAAAATGCTGGCTGTTAAGTAGAGCAAGCAAAACAAATGACAACCTAAACTTTTCACAATAAGGCAGAGAAGCAAAATGGAACAAAAAAGCAGAGTTCAAAGCTTCTCTCACTTCAGTATCTAAGTTGGGGGACTCCCTATATGGCTTAGTTTCCAGATTTTGGGTGGAAGTAATTTCCCAAAGAATGTTTGCCTCTAGCACTGATTATCTTAAACAATCTACCATGTTAACACTTCTTTAAAAAACAGGAGACTTAATCAAATAGGCTTATCTTCTGAGATTTTATAAGCTTTTTTGCCTCCCTGGGTGGTTCTGTAAATTATACTGACTGCCTCACTTAAGGGATATAAAACTCCTCCCTGTCAACTTAATTTGCAATTATTCACCACATCCTCACAGGGGTCTAAATAATCTACACATACAGATAGAAAATTCAATAAATCAACCATTTCCATAGGGAGAGAATGGAGAATAAATAAGCAGATTCTTTTTCATTTCTTTAAAATCTTCTTTGTCGATTTTCCATTTCTTGGTATACATTGTTACTTGCTCTCCCCACCCCAAAAAACCTATCATCCCTTGTGCCACTCACCATGAAATCTCTGCAGCAGGTATTCCATAAGAGAAGTCAGTGGTAAGACCAGGAGAGCCAAAGCAAAGACTACATTAAAATTCAGAAATCCATTAATTAAATAGAAATGCCACGGTTCTGTACCTGAGGGAGACAAAGACATAAATCATTAGTGGCTGCCTTTGACACCTATTACAGTGTTGGCTCATAACAATCTTCATTTGAGTAATGCTGATGATCCAATGCCCTGAGTTAAAGAGATTCCACAGTCCACTCTTGCCATGCTCACAGAACAGAAGATGGGAAAACAATGGGATTGGTCATGACTTAGACAGAAATCAAGTTTCAAAATATTAAGCTGTATTTTCTGTATGGATCAGTATATCTAATTCAAATAGCCATGCCCAAATGGGACAAATACTTTTTCAGAACAACCAAATAATTAAAATAGGTTAGTGGTGATATTCTGATGTATAAGAAATCTGTATTTCGTGGGAAACCAAGATGGCGACATAGGTAAACACCTGAAATTGCTGCCTCGCACAACCACTTCAAAACTACAACTAAAAGACAAAACGGACATCATCCAGAACCACAGGAAGGCTGGCTGAGTGGAAATTCTACAACTAGAAGGAAAAAGAAAAGCACACTGAGATTCAGAGGAGCTGTGGAAGTAAAGTGCAGAGGTACGGAGGCGCGCACGCACAGAAAGGGCTGGCAACTGAGTACGCAGTTGTCTTTTTCAATCAGGAGGGAGACACAAGTTTCCGACCGCTCTGACCTCCAGTTCTGGGCGAGATTCTGGGGACCCAGACTCATACGGGGAGAAACTGGACTGTCTGGCTTTGGGCAGAACTCGAGGGCGGCTTTCTCTTAGAGGTGCTTGCAGCGATTACCAAGGGACACTGAGACCTGGGGGCCGTTTAGGGCAGGGTTGAGGATCAACCACAGCTGTTTGCTCCGTCCTGTTGATCTCCTGAGACCCCACCCCACCCAAGCTGTGCGCAGAGGCTTTTGCATAAGAATGTCCTGGCCCTTTGCAATCTAAAATTACCTAACAAACTGCAGTTGGGTCAGAGAGCCCCAGAATCTCCTAAAGAAGGCCCAAGGCTCCACAGCAACTTGCATTGCTTCACAGCTGGGCCTCATCTGGGCACCTCCAAAACCCAAACAAAGAAGAGGAATCTGCAGATCTCTCTGTAGCTCTTGCTGGGTGGCCTCAGGCAGAGGCTAAATTTGCACCTCCTTGGAGATCCAAGAGCCGGTGTACCCAGTGTTCAGAGTGAGATCATCCAGATTACAACTCCTCAGATCCACAAGGGACACACTCAAGGGGCCGACTCAGTGAGCACCAAAGCCCCACTGAAGCAAGTCTTGCCCCATAAGGGTGTCTCCAGCATAGAAGTTCTCCCATCGTAGACACAGCTGATACTCACAGCCAATTGGCCTGGAGGTCAATTCCTCCCAGTGATACCAACAACAATCAAGGCTTAACTACAACAAGACTGTGCACACAGCCCACAAAGGGGTACACCAAGAGTGTCCACCTTAGGTAATTGGGGAGGCTTAGCCACTGGGCCCTATAGGACACCTAGCACACAAACCCACTCTATCAACACAGGGAAGCAGCCAAAATGCGGAGACAAAGAAATAGGTCACAAATGACAGAAATGGAGGAAAGCAAACTACTGGATATAGAGTTCAAAACCACGGTTATAAGGTTTTTCAAGAATCTTCTAGAAACTGCCGATAAATTTAGTGAGACCCTCAAGGATATGAAAAAGGACCAATTAGAAATTAAGCATACACTGACTGAAATAAAGAGTAATATACAGAGATCCAACAGCAGACTAGAGGACCCCCAAGAATCAAATCAAAGATTTGAAATACAAAGAAGCAAAACACACCCAACCGGAAAAGAAAAAAGAATCCAAAAATATGAAGATAGTGTAAGGAGCCTCTGGGACAACTTCAAGTGTACCAACATCCGAATTATGGGGATGCCAGAAGAAGAGAGAGCAAGATATTGAAAACCTATTTGAAGAAATAAAGACAGAAAACTTCCCCCACCTGGTGAAAGAAATAGACTTATAAGTCCAGGAAGCGCACAGAACCCCTAACAAGAGGAATCCAAAGAGGACCACACCAAGACACATCATAATTAAAATGCCAAGGGCAAAAGACAAAGAGAGAATATTAAAAGCAGCAAGAGAAAAACAGTTAGTTACCTACAAGGGAGCACCCATACGACTGTCAGCTGATTTCTCGGCAGAAACTATGCAGGCCAGAAGGGAGTGACAAGAAATATTCAAAGTGATGAACAGCAAGAACCTACAACCAAGATTACTCTACCCAGCAAAGCTATCATTCAGAGTTGAAGGTCAGATAAAGAGCTTCACAGACAAGAAAAAGCTAAAGGAGTTCATCACCACCAAACCAGGATTACATGAAATGCTGAAGGGTATTCTTTAAGAAGAGGAAGAAGAAGAAAAAGGTAAAGATAAAAATTATGAACAACAAAATGACATCAAATACATACCTACCAACAAGTGAATCTAAAAATCAAGTGAATAAAAAATCTGAAGAACAGAATGGACTGGTGAATATAATAGAATCAGGGACATAGAAAGGGAGTGGACTGACAATTCTCAGGGCGGGCGGTGTGAGGGGTGCGGGAAGAGATTGGACAAAAATCTTACACCTATGAATGAAGACAGTGGTGGGGGGTAAGGGCATGGGGTGGGGTGGGGAATCAGGTGGAGGGGAGCTATGGGGGGAAAAAAAAGAGGAACACCTGTAATAATCCGAACAATAAAGATTTATTTAAAAAAATTAAAAAATAATAAACATTTAAAAATAACATAAAATAATGAAACATTGATTGCTCGAAGGGACCCCTTCTTTCCTAGTAAGCTAAAGCAACCCCGCCCGGGCTCTCTCATGTTGCTTAAGTCCTTAGATTGGAGCCTAGACTTTCTTTGTTTCCATCACTCATTCATAGTCCCTGACACTATCATTGAAAGAACCCCAGGTCTTCCTGCTTGGTATGTAGGAACTTCTCTCCCCTTTTCTAGCCTTGTTAGAAGTCATTAAAAGCAAAGGAAATATTTATAATTTAAATAGTAAGTATGGTCTTCATGTGTTTTTTCTGTATGTTACTTGTGTTTTCTGCCTAAATAAAATTCTAGAAATTTCAGTATCCTCTAGGAAGGAACTTGCAAAGATTCAGAGCCAAGTTCAAACAGGAAATTCTCAGGAGTAACAGGTATCTTGTCAGTGACAGTAGACAAGCCTAGAGTAATAGTTCCCTATGGAAGGCAGTAGTATTCCAGATGTTTGTAATCAACACATTGGAGTGTTTCATTCTGTCTTTTGCCTCAATAATACTAAAATTTATAACACAGTTTGTTTCTACTTGTACTCATGAAATACCATGCCTAGACACAATCACAGCCTCCTTTTGTGCCCAGGCCTCATCTTCCCTCTGACAGAAAGCAAGGATTTTTGGCTCAAAAGAAAAACATCTTCCCCTTTCAGCAGGAAGCAGCTATAGAAGAGACCCTGTACCTCTTTTTCCCTGAAATAATTCAGTGCCAAAAATCCTTGAGGGGGAAATGATAAGACAGACCTCCAGAATGTTAGACCCCCCACCCCAGAGCAAGGATGACAGGCCAGGTAAAGAAACTCCTCCAGGGCAGAAAGTTCCAAATGCCTAGCAAGGGCAAAAGTGGAAAAAGAAGAACCTAGCCCCGAGACTAACCTAGCCTCCCCTAGCATATCACTAGCCAGGCAGTTTAGACACCTTGAACTTTTCCTCTCTAAAGATAACACCTAGGCCTCAGTTATATTTCAGCTCCAGGCCCCGAAAAGCAGCAAAACCAGACAAGTGATGCCAAGGCTGCCTCAGGACCAGCTTTTATCTCCCAAGTCACTCAGTAGGTTTCCTCAGTCTTGGGTGTCACATACAAATTCCACCCAGCATCTTAATCAAACATTGAATGTAATTAATGATTTGGCATGTGCTAAGAATTTTTCTCTACATCCTTTCTTAGCAGGAGACAGAGTTCTATCAAAACAGGGACGATCAACTGGATTGGGAACCTGTACTCTAGTCTATCTCACTTCAGTGTAGATGTAGCCCCCAATAATCAGTTTTTACCTATCCCCATAAACCATCGTATCTGACACAAAAGGGCAGTCCAGATAATCCCTCTCCTCATAACCCTCGATATCTCAACAGGTATCGGGACTGGCATACGAGGCTTAACCACTGCTCTACAATATTTTGAAATCCTGTCTCAGGACCTTCAAGAAAGCCCAGATGACATTGCCAAAAGCTTAGTTCAAATTCAGGATCAGAGAGATTCACTAGCAGCTGTAACCCTCCAAAATCAGAGAGGACTAGACCTTCTAATGGCAGAGAAAGGGTGTCTACGGCTCTTTCTGGAGGAAGAATGCTGTTTTTATGTCAACCTGTCTGGCCTAGTCAGGGATGCCACCCAAAAATTAACAGAAAGGACTACAAAGATTAGAGAACATCAATCAAATTCATGGGACTACTGGCTAAAAAATATAAATTGGTATACCTGGCTACTTCCCTTCATAGGACCATTAACATTCCTATTCCTCATCCTCATTTTTGGCCCATGTATTCTGCATCATTTTTCATCTTTCCTTCAGGATGGCTTTTGAGCCTTTACCAACCAGTCTCTCGGGGAAATCATGCTGCTGCAATCTCTAGCTCCAACCATGAGGAATCTGACTACAATCAAAGTCCATTCCCTTATGATCTTGATGTCTCCTCTCAGATGGAAGAAGTGATCTCCATCCCTATTTCATAAAACAGGTTGAATGTTAAGTCTGATCAAATAATCAAATATCTCCTCCCCTGGGAAACTGACCTTTAGATCATTTCACAACTGACATTCCCTTTCGCTTAGACCACATTCCATTTGCTAATAAGGGGAGTTAGCTTGACACATAGGCAGATAGGGCAGGGGTCCAGTGGAAAACAAAGGCAGGTAGAACATAGGCAGGGGCAGACACAACAGTTTGAACTAGCCTAACCACAGAAACCAACCATGCAGAAATAATAGAATGTTTTTGGATTCAGAGTGGGAAGTATATGAAACTGGGGAGGGTCTGCAACAATAAGGTGAACTGACACATAGGAAAAGGGCAAGTTCAGGTCCATTGCTGGGTAACAATATTTGAGGGAATCAATCAGGTGGTGACAGGGGTAGATACAGAGCAGGCTTGTAGCAAATATATGCCCCTAGATCACAAGGCTTCAGCACAAACCCATTATTGGACCCCCCCCCCCGCCCCCCGCCCAATGTGGGGAGTCTGAATCTGCTTGTAATAAATTTTCCACATTTTTGCTTAAATCTTCTGGTCCACAGTGCTCATTTTTGGCATCCTGAGACATAACCCCAAGGAAAAAACCTCGGCTCACCATTCCATTTATCACTGAGACCATTAACTTTCCCCTCTGGACTTGCTCAGGATCTGGACCCGCCCAGAGAATTCCCCGCCAAAAAAGCCCACCTAGAGTCCTTTAAAATCTGACTCCCCCTTCCCTGGGCGCTGATGCCATTTGGAAGCTCAGCCCACCTGGTTTCCAGATGATTTAAAAAATTTATAATTCTTTACCGCTTTTGGTGTCATGTGCTCCCCCTTCAGTGACCCTAACCGTTTCCAGAAAATACTTGTCTCTACCACAACTTACTATACCCTCCTGTAGGGCTGACTATATTTTTACCTAGGTATATTAACTCAGATGCACAGTTAAAAGTATTAAGTTGCTAAACTCTATTTTTATATGTTCACTGCTCATGGACACAAGTTCACAGCTAGCCTGTGAATATTTCATAATAGACTGTTATTTCCCTGAAAGATGGGGCAAAAATTGGGGGATAAGCCAAGAGTGGGAAAGGTTCAAGTGACAACCCATTAAAAACAAGAGCAAGCCGAAACCGGTTTGGCTCAGTGGATAGAGCGTCAGCCTGCAGACTGAAAGGTCCCAGGTTCAATTCCGGTCAAGGGCATGTACCTTGGTTGTGGGCACATCCCCAGTAGGGGGTGTGCAGAAGGCAGCTGATCGATGTTTCTCTCTCATCGATGTTTCTAACTCTCTATCCCTCTCCCTTCCTCTCTGTAAAAAATCAATAAAATATATTTAAAAAAAAAAAAGAGCAAAAGGGGACAAAAATAGTGATTTCTGATAGCCAGTGTCCTCCACTACTTGATGAGACATCTGCCTTAAAAGAGAAAAGAGTAAAAACTTTTATCTCCAGGGAGATATTCAATGCTGCTGCTCAAAAAGTATCAAAGCTGAACTATGCAGAAAAACTGCGTCAGAATGACAAGCTAAGCATTGAACTAGTGCAAAAGGCAAGGTGAAAGAAAGCTGGAAGCAGGGTCTCTGCAGGGAGTGACTCACCAACCTCCCTCTTTATAAAAGTCACTTCCTTTCATTAAAATGAGCTAAAGGGAGCTTGAGAAAGGCTGGAAGAAGGGATGTTTACTGTTCCATAGTTTGAATGAGAGGGAACCGCTTTGTAGGCTTATAATTTTATAGAACTGTAGAAAATTTGCCCACCCATTGTGGCTCAGTGGTTGAGCATCAATCTATGAACCAGGAGGTCACAGTTCAATTCCCCATCCCTTGAGGGGTTCCAGATTGGAGAGGGTGCAGGCTGGGCTGAGGGACACACCCCATCCCCCGTGCACGAATTTCATGCACCGGAGCTCTAGTATATCATAATACATGGTGTCTGTCGAAGAAAGCATAGAAAGGTTCCCCAACCAGGAACCATAAAGAGAATTAATATTTATATTATTACAATCACAATGGAGAGGCTAAAATTACCTTGCTCATGCCTCTGAAGTTTCTACCTAAAATTCAGCTAATGCTGTAAAACTACTTTAAGAGCAAAAGACAGAGAATATTAAAAGCAGCAAGAGAAAAACAGTTAGTTACCTACAAGGGAGTACCCATACGACTGTGTAGAGAGCGCCTGGGAAGGCACATGGGCATTCTTTAATTATTGTCAGCTGAACCCAGTGGCGTTGGCAAAGCCACGCCCGGGGAACACGCTTGGCCAAAAAGGCTGATGTGTTCTCAGCATTGACTCTTATCTTTGCCCAGGTGTAGGGAAGTGGGCTTTGATATGTAAATACACCAGGAATGCAAGAATGCAAATAATCTCCTTTGTCTTGACTTTTGGTGAAACTTCCTGGTATTTGGGGTTATAAAACAAACACGCTGCATCAGCTCTGGGTCACTGTTTCTCCCGCAGAAGAGGACAGCGGTCCCACCCGGTCCCAGCTTTTTCCTTCCATTTTGTGTCTTGTCTCTTTCTTTTATTTCTCAATCCCCAGCTCCTCTACTCAGGAACTGGACCCGCTCTCTAGCCATGCTGGACGTGGAAAAGAGAGAAATATTACACCTGGCACCCAACGTGGGGCTGCTGAGTACAGAGGCAAGAAGCGAGGGGGTTGCTCCAAGAAGTGTGCACACCACAGATTAAAGAAGTAAGGTAAGGAGCGGATTGTTGCAAGTTGTATTAACTGGGTGTAAAACATGGGTAATTCAGGGTCTCAGGAAAGAAATCTCTACTCTCAAATGCTTAAAATTATGCTCAAAGCTCAAGGGTGATCTGTTAAGTGTAGTCAGATTCTTGATTTCTTAAGTTTTGTTGATGAAACGTGGGAAAAGATTGGAAAGCAGTTGCGTGACCAATGCACAGCAGAAGGTCCAGAAAAGATTCCTATTCCTACGTTTACACTATGGCCGTTGATTCATGACTGTCTTGATCCAGTGCAGGAGAGTTTAAGAATGTCTAAGCAGGGTGTAGCCAAGGCTCTACAGCCTACAGTGGAGGAGTGCAAATCTCTAAGAATACCACCTCCCCCCTCTGCGTCTCCGCCACCTCCGCCCGCTGTTCCTGCGACTGTAGTTAAGATCCCACCTGACAAAGATTTACCTCCTAAATATGAGCAGGAGCTAGAGTTTGAGGCAGAGCGGGACAAGCATCACTGTGAGCGATAAGAAAGGTTTTGCTCGCAGCTGCCCAGCCTTTATGGCTGGATGCAGGCGCTTGGCCAAAAGTGACTTCATATTTCATTTTGTTGGAGGATCAAACTACTTGTATTAGACTGAACCAAGTAGAAAGAATTAAAGGAATTTCTCTGTAACTGCCAATGATTCTTTATCTTAAAAAATCTTTTTCTTTCCTTAAAAAATAAAAATAAAAATAAATAAAAATTGAAATAATAATGAAAATAAAAACAGTAGACACCAGACCATCACTGAATTTTCCCCCAAAGCAAGAAGGAGGTGAGGGAAGGGAGACACGTGGTGATCCAATATGGACTCCCACTCCCCGAGAAAGCCATTTTAAAAGGTCTCATCTTCGCCATGCTTAAAGATGGCAGATTTGACCTGGGAAAAAATAAAAGCTTCTGAGCCAGGCCTATCTGCTGGAAACTTAAAAACTTTGAAGTTTACTAAATCAAATGATGAAAACTTATATCTAAATATACTGAAATGATATAATACTGAAATGATCTGAGTATGCCTTGTATGAAGTCTAGAGGATACAATTTAATCTATTAATTAAATATGCCTTGTATTTTATTTGAAATGTATCTTTAAAAATGTAAAAGTATTATTGATTTGTAAAACGCTAAGTATTTAACTTGCTACCTAAAATTTGAAGCTCTAGAAGTTTAGGGTTCACGTTAAATTGGGAGAAATTGTGGTAACTAAATGCCTAGAGCAGGGGTCCTCAAACTTTTTAAACAGGGGGCCAGTTCACTGTCCCTCAGACCGTTGGAGGGCCAGACTATAGTTTAAAAAAACAACTATGAACAAATTCCTATGTGCACTGCGGGCCCGGGACGAGTCGGCTGCTAAGCAGGACAGGCACGCACCCGGTGGGCCGGGTAAATGTCCTCGGCGGGCCGCATGTGGCCCGCGGGCCATAGTTTGAGGACCCCTGGCCTAGAGTATAGAAATTTATTCTTGAGAAAATAATTTTTGTGTTTTCTCTGATAATTAGGAATTCAAAATGTTACTTATTGGTCTAATTAAAAAATAGGATTAATTCTGTGATCCAGTTTAAATTTAATTTATATTCTTTAAGGTAATTTAAGTATATAATCTTTAAATCATATATATAAATATTTGATCTTTCCAAGTTTATTTCAAGACTTTGAGAATAATTTTTGGACATTTCATGGGCCCTGAAATGTTTTTCAAAAGTCTGTTCTCAAATATTTTTTAATTAAACCGATTGAAAAAAATTGATTAAAATCACATGGAAAGCTTTATCAAATAAAAATTGATAATTGTATTTTACTTATATACATATATTAAATGTTATGAAGGTTTTGGCCTCTAAGAAGGGCAAAATAAAGTAACAATATATTTCTTAAATACAGCCAAATTTTTCAACAGAATTTCAAGAAAGACAAAAGCCCCAAGCAGCCTGCATTTTGAATGGGCTGGGGGTGGGGCAGCATTTGTGCTTTGTGAATCAGACCTATAAGTATTAAATTTGCTTGCTTTGCTTTTTTAATAAAAATACCTACTTAAATTACTTTATAAATTAGCTTTTTAAAATATAATCAAGGTCCCATATAAATTAAGTTACATGAGAAGCCAATGTTTTTATAAGTAATTGAATCCAAGTAAAATCTAAGAACAGATTAGAAGCCACTATGAGGACTGCCTGGCTTGGCAGCCGCCATGTTGGCCTCATGGCTTGCAGCTCCCATGGGGGCCGCCATCTTGAAACAGCAAAGGCCAACCCCTCCCTTTGAATAAGCCAATGTCTTTATAAGCAATTTGATTAAGTCTTCTAAGAAAGTTACTGAGACCTCCCATGATCCCTCTGTATATGCAAATAAGCTTCAGGGGATACTTTTTAAAAATAAAATTCTAGCTTAATAAAAAGGAGAAATTTAAAAATTTTGAAATCTCTTTCACTGATATTTACAGTGTAAACTAAGATTGTTGTTAAAGTATTAAATCTGACAGTAAATTAGTAGTCAACTTTAACGTAAAAGTGCTTGTGATATGGCTACTCGGATGTATGACCTAGTACTTATTATTGGTGTAAAGAAAGACAAAGATTCTTAAGTGAAACTCTCTGTAGCCTGAAAATAATTCTGGAAGGAAATAAAGAAGTTTCCTTCAAATGTCATAAGGATTGTAATTGAAAGTAAATATATTTGGCCTGATAAACTAAAGTAAATAATTTGTGTTTTTGCCTCCCTAATAAATTTTATGTAAAGTTAAAGACTAACTGCAGAAACTTAATGTCATTTACTGTCCATAACCTAGGACAAATAAAGTTAAAGTTAATAAGTAAATTAACCTTATTTCAGACTAACTTAAATTGGCTAATTGAAATAAGCGAATATTCATAAAAACTTAATTGTACTGGACAAAAAAAAACTGTTCCTGAAGTATTAACAAAAAATTTTTTTATTGATGGTTCATCTCATAGTAAAATTGCTTAACATGCAATGAATCCAAAGCAGTCATATTTCTGTGCAAAAATTAAAATTACCTCAGGCATTAACCATGTTTACAAATGGATCCAGTTCTGGAAAGGCTGGATCTACTGCATCAGGGGACCAAAGTTCCTTCAAACCCCTTATATTTCAGTAGAAATACAAGCTCTTATTTATGCCTTAACAGATTTTGCTACGGAGCCCATCAACCTATAGTGATAGTGCTTATGTGGTAAGTATGGCCAAAATTATTAAAACAGCTACACTAATTTGGAGGAACTTTTCATTTATTTTTCAGACTTCAAAATGTTATTTGAGAACGACAATTTCCATGTTTTATTGGAAGCAATGTCCTCAGTGTGTTATCCACCTCCCTGTGCCAACTTTAGTGGTAAATCCCTGAGGACTTAAACCTAATCAAATCTGGCAAAATGGATGTCACTCAATAGTGGAAAGAGCCAATCGTACTCTTAAAATCAATTACTAAAACAAAAAGGGGGAGATGGATGTTATGTGTCACCTCAAAACAAACTCAGTCCTACTCTTTGTACTTTAAATTTTTTGAATTGTGATGCACAGGGTCATACAGCAGCCGAAGGCCATCAGGTCTCCTGTACAATAGTCTCCACCGAGTTAGTTAGGTGGAAGGAAGCACAAACCAGACAAGAGTTTTATCAGATTCAGTAATAATGTGGGGAAGCGGTTGTGTTTTGTATCTTTCCAGAGGAGCAGTGCAGCCAATTTGGGTGCCAGAGCGTTAGTGCCTCACCACAATAGACGCAGAGAAGCTCCTTGTCCCTTCACTCATGAGAGCAAAGTGGAAGAAGAAGAAAACTGAAAGCTATGCAAGGGACTGAGGTGCCAACATGGGGTCAGCTGAAGAAGTTAACGAATGAAGCGCAGCAGATTGTGGAAAAGCAAGAAGTGGAAGCTACTTCTTCAACCATATCTTTGCCTATGCTAGCATTGGTTAGCTGCCAGTCTTCTGCAAAGTCTTGCGCAGCCAAGTCCGAGGACTCTGAGTAAATATACACCAGCAGCAAAAGAAACTTTCATTTAGTAACTAAAAATGTTAACATGTCTGTAGTTTTGATTTCTCTCTTATTGCTGTGTTGCATTGGCATTGTTTTGTTATTATTTTAATAGCCAGAGTTTTGCTCTTGATGTTCAAGTTTTAAAATGATAACATTTAAGTAGTTTGGTGTTTGCAATTGTTTTATTATCAGAGCTTTGTTCTTGATGTTTAAATTTTACTTTCATTATAGTAGCTTAAAAACAAAAAAGGGTGAGATGTAGAGAGCGCCTGGGAAGGCACATGGGCATTCTTTAATTATTGTCAGCTGAACCCAATGGCGTTGGCAAAGCCACGCCCGGGGAACACGCTTGGCCAAAAAGGCTGATGTGTTCTCAGCATTGACTCTTATCTTTGCCCAGGTGTAGAGAAGTGGGCTTTGATATGTAAATACACCAGGAATGCAAGAATGCAAATAATCTCCTTTGTCTTGACTTTTGGTGAAACTTCCTGGTATTTGGGGTTATAAAACAAACACGCTGCATCAGCTCTGGGTCACTGTTTCTCCCTCAGAAGAGGACAGCGGTCCCACCCGGTCCCAGCTTTTTCCTTCCATTTTGTGTCTTGTCTCTTTCTTTCTTTTATTTCTCAATCCCCAGCTCCTCTACTCAGGAACTGGACCCACTCTCTAGCCATGCTGGATGCGGAAAATAAAGAAATATTACACGACTGTCAGCTGATTTCTCAACAGAAACTATGCAGGCCAGAAGGGAGTGACAAGAAATATTCAAAGTGATGAATAGCAAGAACCTACAACTAAGATTACTCTACCCAGCAAATCTATCATTTAGAATTGAAGGTCAGATAAAGAGCTTCACAGATAAAAAAAAAAGCTAAAGGAGTTCATCACCACCAAACCAGGATTACATGAAATGCTGAAGGGTATTCTTTAAGAAGGGGAAGAAGAAGAAAAAGGTAAAGATAAAAATTATGAACAACAAAGAGACAACAAATACATATCAACAAGTGATTCTAAAAATCAAGTGAATAAAAAATTTGATGAACAGAATAAACTGGTGAATATAATAGAATCAGGGGCATAGAAAGGGAGTGGACTGACAATTCTCGGGGGCAAGGGTGTGTAGGGGGTGAGGGAAGAGACTGGAAAAAAATCGTACACCTATGGACGAGGACAGTGGGGGTTAAGGGCATGGGGTGGGGTGGGAAGCAGGTAGAGGGGAGCTATGGAGGAAAAAAGAGAAACAACTGTAATAATCTGAACAATAAGGATTTATTAATAAAAAAGAAGTATTTATAGGCTTATGTTCTTATATATAAAATAAATAGCACTAAGGGATATATGCAAAAAACTATCAGCATTTTAATTTTCAGATAAGAAATGGTATGCCTATCATAGCTAATGAAGAACTCAGAGCAGGAGACTATTATAAAATAGTCAAAATAATGCCAAATAGTGACAAACATGTACGTAAAGTAAAAGAGCTGGCATTTCCAAGACAAAAGACATACTATCTCACTAATAATAGTACAACATCAAAACCATCTATTAAAAGATAAGTCTTTGCTCTAGCTGGTTTGGCTTAATGCATAGAGCATCGGCCTGTGGAGTGAAGGGTCCTGGGTTCAATTCCAGTAAAGGGAACATGCCAGGGTTGTGGGCTCCATCCCCAGTAGGGGGCAAGCAGGAGGCAGCTGATCAATGATTCTATCTCATCACTGATGTTTCTATCTCTCTCTCCCTCTCCCTCTCCCTTCCTCTCTGAAATCAATAAAAATATATTAATAAATAAATAAATAAAATATAAGTCTTTGATATTTGCCAAATGGATTCACCAATTATAACAAAATTAGCTGATAATCGATTGTAAAATACTTTTGGATTTAAACGTACTTATACCTTCGTTATTCTTATTTGGCATCAAGAAAATCCCAAGCTAGTATACCACAACAGGTCTAACCAAAATAGTTTTAGGACATTAATCTAATAAATACTCCAGAATTTGTCCACTCATTTATTCATTCACTCATGACAAATCTTCATTGAAGGCCTATAATACACAAAGACTGCCTACTCCTAAGATGAAAGAAGTATTCTCTCTACAGGCCTGCTAAAGCAAAAAGAAGTTAGTGCTCTTTAAAAATCAAGAAATCAACCCCTGCCCCCGCCCCCAAATATCAAATTCAAAGAAGGCATAAAAGCATAAGAATTCTACGATCAAGGAACAACCCCTAGGTCAAATATATAGTAACAGACAGAAACTAGAATTTTGGTGGTGAGCATGCAATAAAGTATACAGATAGCAAATTATAATGTTGTACACTTGAAATTTATATACTACTCCTAACCAATATTACCTAAATTAAAATAAATAAATAACTCCACTTCTGGCTGATGCGCAGAATGACAATTCCCACTGTCCCAACAAAGTTTTTTCTATCACTGTGAAAGAGATCAGTTCTTGTATATTCAAGACAGCAAAATCTGAACTGAAGCTATCCCAGGTTCATCAAAGCAGCCGAACAGAGCCCCAAGGATTCTTCCCAGTAAAATGTTGGCCGAAATGAAAAACAGACGCTAATGTTCAAGGAAAGACTAGCCATTGCTCTACTGGATCCCCAAAACCTACCCCAGGGGTCGCTGACCCACACATTGTTAAACTAGAAACATAAGTTTAAATCACAGTTTATTCTTTCTTTCCTGCTCTTCCTAGCAACCTGCTTATTTCTAGATTTATAAACCGCATCAATCTAAAAGACTATAAAAAATAAGTAACATTTGGGGCAAAGGGAAGATGGCAGAATCTAACTGGAACTGAACTAAATTGGAAAATATTAACCTTGAAATACCAGCTGAAGACTGGCTGAACAGGAGACTTTTAAACAAGGAAGAGCAGAAACCACTTCAAGACTGGTATGACGGGCTAGGTTGCAAGAGGTGCTGGCCCAGCTCTCAGGAGCCACTAGCTAAGGGTGCGGAGGGTTCCCCCAGAGAGAAGAGAGGCCTGGACTCTAGGCAATGCTCCCCAACCCAGACAACTCGAGCAGGCAACAGCCCCTCACAGCAACCAGCTGCAGGGCCTCCAGGAGCAAAAGGGCTGAACCACCTGGAGACAACGCCACTTTTTTAAAAGGGATGGTGCACAAGATTTTCGTTCCCACTCTCCCGAGGTGTTGGCAGAGGGATGTGGTGCAGACTGGAATCGCCTGAGGAGAGACAGGATGGAGAGACTTGGGGAGAGTCCCGGGGGGAGTGACTGCCGGGATACCTATGCTGAGATGTCACAGTAGCCATTTTTCCTGAGAGGCGCAAGCCCCTCACAACAGCAGAAGCCTGGGGAAAGGCAAATATCCTGCCCCTCGGGATACAGTGTGCCCCACCTGATGGAATCTAGCACATTCCACCCTGCATCCCGACCCCACTAAGGAGGCAGCAGTGTCAGCGAGCAGTGTCTTAGGAAGAGTCAGTGGCTGGCTTTGGGGTGGGGATATTACCCCACATTCCCAGGAACCTGGATGGCTCTTCCATGTCACGGAAGGGCTGATAGAAACTCCTGGCTTCCAGCAGACCTGCCAAGAGGGACTCTGTATGGCTGAGGTCAGGGAAATAGTTCAAGAATACACCCACCATCTTTGTGGAAGTCTGAAGGGTTGCTGATCCACCTTAGTGCCCTGTGCTCTTAAAACAAAAACAAAAATAAAAAACCACCCTAGAAGCTCAGCTTGATCCCTCCTGTGGACAGCCAAGCCCAGTGGAGGCAGCTACAAGTTGGATCACTTGAAAATTCGAACAGGGCACCAAGAGCTAAACTTGGACAGCTTCTGAAATTGGCTAGCACAAAAATACCTCCCAGGAGGCCGGAAATCAGCATACAAAACAGTTAGCCTTAGACAACATGAGAGCAGAATTCAAAGGGAAATTCTAGCAGGCACTAAATCTGCTGACATGAACTTCACTTGGTTGTTTTTTTGGTGTGTTTTTTACTTTCCCCCTCCTTTATTTTTTTCTTTTTTATTGCTTTGATATTATTTTTTTTCTTGTTTCTCTTGTCTCTTTCATATCTCTTAATTGTTCTATTCCTTTTCTTTTTTTTTTTTTAAAGACACATTTATTCAGCATCATGATCAGACTATTACATTTAGCAATCAATAGCATGGGTGCAAAAAAAAAAACACCTACATTAAAACCCTTGGTTGGAATGTTTTAGAACAGAAAATAAAATAACCTGTTATACAATTAGTCACAAATACAGTCCTCGAGTCTTTTTTGCCCATTCACATGAGTATTGCCTAACACAGCCGTGGGCAAACTACGGCCTGCGGGCCGGATCCGGCCCGTTCGGCTGTTCTATCCGGCCCGCGGAGCCGAAAGAGCGGAGGGTTCTCTTGCTCTCCCCTCCGCTCCTTCACCAGCAGCAGTGTTAACACAGCAACGTCGGGAAACACGGCCACAGCTCCTTCTTCTGAGTGGGCGGATTTATATCCGCCCATTCAGTAGAAGGAACAACCTCTCAATCTTCCAGAGGCTCCTTGTAATGCCCGTGGACGCATCCCCCGACATCACCCTGGGAATGCGTAGACACGTTATCGTGGTGAAGTAGGGAGACACGCCCCTGGAGAGCACAGTATCAGAGCATTAGCTAAAAAGGAGACCAACAACACTGTTCCCACTGAAGTTGATGTTTTAAAGACCAAAAACCTTTCAACCCAGTCTACATTGCCATCTACATCTACGTCCCGGGCATAATTTGGAAGTTGCACTAAAGAAAATGTTTAATTTACTGTTTACACATTTTGTTCTTTTCTATTTGTTTTAGTTTTAAATTATTTTATTATATTTAAGTTTAATTTGAAAGGCTTTTGTACGTTTCCTTTGTTAGGCAATTTTATTTTGCCTTTGCCATCTTCAATATAAGGTATGTTATTGTGCTATGATTCCTCCATTTTTTGAAGTTTCAAATTATAATAATTAGTGTTTACATTCTCCTTGTTAAAATGTTTGAAATGAATAAAACTATTGAAATTAAAAAAAAAAAGACCGTACCCTTTTATGTAATGATGTTTACTTTGAATTTATATTAGTTCACACAAACACTCCATCCATGCTTTTGTTCCAGCCCTCTGGTCCAGTTTAAGAACCCATTGTGGCCCTCGAGTCAAAAAGTTTGCCCACCCCTGGCCTAACACATGTCTTCTTTGTAGCAGCTAGGCCCTGCCACCACTGTGCTTGGCTGAGTTCACAAATCTGTTGTAACCTGTAGCTTCCCTGTCACTTCTCTGGCTCTCCTCTCCTGCTAAGCTTTGTTTCCTGGCAGTAATTAAAACCTTCTGCCACTTCCATAGCTACTGCTGCTGCTGGAACTGCCATAGCCACCTTGGTTTTGTGATTTAGCAAAGTATTGACCACCACCACCATAAGGGCCAGAGCTTCTGCCTCCAAAGATTCCTCCTTTCATAGGCCCAAAATTTTAAGATTGATTGTTGTCATTGCCAAAATCATTGTAGCTTCCACCACCTCCAAAATTGCTTCCATCATTACCAAATCCATTATAGCCATCCCCACTGCCACCATATCCACCGCCACCACGCTGCCACCAAAGGCACCTCGACCACTGAAGTTTCCTCCATGACCAAAGTTGTCATTTCCACCAAAACTACCTCCACGACCACCTCCGAAGTTTCCAGAACCACTTGACCTCTTTGGCTGGATGAAGCACTAGCCCAGTGGTCGGCAAACTCATTCGTCAACAGAGCCAAATATCAACAGTACAATTGAAATTTCTTTTGAGAGCCAAATTTTTTAAACTTAAACTTCTTCTAATGCCACTTCTTCGAAATAAGACTCGCCCAGGCCATGGTATTTTGTGGAAGAGCCACACTCAAGGGGCCAAAGAGCCGCGTGTGGCTCACGAGCCGCAGTTTGCCAACCACGGCACTAGCCATCTCTTGCTTAGATAAGGCTTTCCTTACTTCACAGTTGTGGCCATTAACAGTATGGCATTTCTGAATAACAATCTTGTCTACAGAGTCATGGTAATCAAAGATTACAAAAGCAAAGCCCCTCTTTTTGCCACTGCCTTGGTCAGTCATTATTTCAATCACTTCTATTTTCCCATAGTGTTCAAAATAATCTCTTAGGTGATGTTCTTCAGTGTCTTCTTTAATACCACCGACAAAAATCTTTTTCACAGTTAAGTGGGCACCAGGTCTTTGAGAATCTTCTCTTGAGACAGCCCTCTTTGGTTCCACAACTCTCCCATCCGCCTTGTGTGGCCTTGCATTCATGGCTGCATACAACTCCTCCACAGTGGCATAGGTGACAAACCCAAAGCCTCTGGAGCGCTTGGAGTTTGGATCTCTCATCACCACACAGTCTGTGAGCGTTCCCCATTGCTCAAAATGGTTCCTCAGACTCTCATCGGTTGTTTCAAAGCTCAAACCTCCGATAAAGAGCTTCCGCAACTGCTCCGGCTCTTTGGGAGACTCAGACTTAGACATGATGACTGCAACAGGGGAAATTCCAACGATGCTTACTCCGCAGCGTTCACCAGCAGAAAGGTTCTATTCCTTTTCTTACTTTTTTATAAGTAGGAAAAAACACTTAAGTGGAGCAACAAAGAGGAAAAACACTTAAAAGTCCTGAGGAGAGTTTAAGGAAAACATAGGATAACATGAAATGGAACAACAACAGCATCATAGCAGTTGCAGAGAGAAAAAAAAGTGAGCAAAAGATAGAGAACCTGTTTGAAGAAATAATGACAGAAAACTTCCCTAAACTGGTAAAGGAAAAAGTCACACAAGTTCAAAAGACAGACAGTCCCAATCAAAATGAACACAAAGAGGCCCACATCAAGACACATCATAATTAAAATGGCAAACGTTAAAGACAAAGAAAGAATCTTGAGAGCAGCAAGAGATGTAGAATGTCAGTTACCTATAAAGGAGCTCCCATAAGGCTGTTAGCTGATTTCTCAACAGAAACACTAAAGGCCAAAAGGGAATGGTATGAGGTTTTCAGAGTAATGAAAAGCAAGGATCTAAACCAAGACTATCCTATCCAGCAAGGCTATCATTAAAAATTGAAGGTGAAATAAAGAACTTCCCAGACAAAAACCAGCTAATGGAGTTTATTATACCAATCCAGCATTGCAAGAAATGCTAAAAGGACTGGTGTAAGTAGAAGAAATAGAGAGAGAAAAACATAGGTATAAAGAATAAAAATGATCACTGATAAGGGTTTAATCACCAACATTTACAAGGAACTCATACAACTCAACAAAAGGAAGATAAACAATCCAATCAAGAAATGGGCAACAGACCTAAATAGAAACTTTGTGAAAGAAGACAGAAGGAAGGCCAAGAGACATATGAAAACCTGCTCAAAGTCACTAATTATCCGAGAGATGCAAATCAAAACGACAAGGCGGTACCATCTCACACCTGTCAGAATGGCTATCATCAACAAATCAATAAATGACAAATGTTGGTGAGGATGCGGAGAAAAGGGAACCCTGGTGCACTGCTGGTGGGAATGCAGATTGGTGCAGCCACTGTGGAGAACAGTATGGAGTTTCCTCAAAAAACTAAAAATGGAACTCCCATTTGACCCAGTAATACCACTTCTAGGAATATATCCCAAGAAGCTAGAAACATCAATCAGCAAGGATATATGCACCCCTATGTTCATGGCAGCACAATTTACCATAGCTAAGATTTGGTAACAGCCTAAGTGCCCATCAGCAGATGAGTGGATTAAAAAACTGTGGTACATCTACACAATGGAATACTACGCTGCGCTAAAAAAGAAGGAATTCCTACCATTTGCAACAACATGGATGGAACTGGAGAGCATTATGCTACGTGAAATAAGCCAGTCAGAGAAAGATAAGTATCACATGATCTCACTCATTTGTGGAATATAATGAACAACATAAACTGATGAACAAAAACAGTTCCAGAGACAGAGAAACATCAATCAGACAATCAAACCTCGGAGGGAAGGTAGGGAACGGTGGGGGTAAGGGAGAGAAATCAACCAAAGGACTTGTATGCATGCATATGGGCCTAACCAATGGACACAGACAACAGGGGGGTGAGGGCATGAGTGGGGAGGATGGGAGGGTAATGGGGGAAGAGGGACATATGTAACACCTTAATCAATAAAGAAATTTAAAAAAAGAATAAAAATGGCAGTAAATAAGCACTTATCATTAATAACCTTAAATGTAAAAGGATTAAATGCTCCAATCAAAAGACAGGGGAGCTGGAGGGATAAGAAAACATGACCCATATTTATGATGTCCACAAGAAACTCACCTCAGAACAAAAGACTCCCACAGGTTAAAAGTGAAGGGATGGGGAAAAAATGTCCTAGAAAATGGAAACGAAAAAAAAGTTGGGGTAGCAATACTCATATCTGACTAAATAAACTTCAAAACAAAGGCCATAACAAGAGATAAAGAACATCACTAACATAATACTAAAAGGATTGATACAACAAGAAGATATAACCCTGGAAAACATATATGCACCCAATATAGGAGTACCTAAATATTTTCAAAAACTCCTAGAGGACTTTAAGGGAGAGATAGATAGCAATACAATCATAGTAGAGAACATTAACACTCCACTGACATACAGATAGATCTCCCAGACAAAAAATCAACAAGGAAACAGCAACCTTAAGTGACACACTAGATGAGATGGATTTAATTGATATATACAGAATATTTCATTCCAACGCTGCAGAATATACATTCCTCTCAAGTACACATGTGTCACTCTCAAAAACAGACCATATATTAGGACACAAAACAAGCTTCTACAAGTTCAAGAAGACCGAAATCATATCAAGTATCTTCTCAGATCATAACAACATGAAGCTAAAAATCAATTACAATAAAAAAAAACCTCAAAAACATGGAAACACATAGAGGCTAACTATTATATTATTAAACAATGAATGAGTTACCAAAGAGATCAAGGAAGAAATAAAAAAACTTCCTGGAAACAAATAAAAATAAACACACAACACAAAATCAAGGAGACACAGCAAAAGCAGTCCTGAGAGGGAAGTTCAAACTATTACAGGCCTACCTCAAGAAACAAGAAAAAGCTCAAGTAAATGACCTAATGCTATAACTAAAATAATTGGGGGAAAAAAAACGAGAAAAGCCCAGAGGAAGTAAAAGGAAGGAAATAATAAGATCAAAGCAGAAATAAACGACATACAGATTTAAAAACAATATAAAAGATTGATGAAACCAAGAGCTAGTTTTAAGAAAAGATAAACAAGGTTGATGAACCTTTAGCCAGATCCATCAAGAAACAGAGAGCAGACCAAATTAAAAAAAAAAACAGATATGAAAGAGGCAAAGAAGCAACTGACACCACAGAAATACAAAGGATTTTGTAAGAAAATACTATGAATATCTCTATGCTAACAAACTGGACAACCTGGGAAAAATGGACAAATTCCTGGAAACATACTACCGTGTTTCCCCGAAAATAAAACATCCTCCGAAAATAAGACATACTTACAGGTTCCCTTCTGAGTGAAATATAAGGCATCCCCCAAAAATAAGGCCCCCAGGCTCTGTCTCAAAATGAAAATTAATTTACCGTAAACTGGTCGCTAGGGCCACCCCGACTGGCGTCTAGCAACCAGTGACGTTACGCGGATCCTGACGTCACTGCTGTGTGGAGGCGGAGCGGAGGTCGGAGTGAGCGGTGAGCGCGGGGCGGGAGAGAGGAGGAGACTTTCGCAGATGTGTGCAGAAGAACAGGAGGATTAGAGCGGACGGGACGCAGCAAAGGTGGTGAGTGCTGGTCTGTCTCTGGTGACACTACCTGATGCTCGCGGCCGCCTTCATGATGACTGAAGGTTATCAGTCAGTGGTAGACCCTGCTCCAGCCCAGATCCAGGCCCCAGCAAGCCCAGTGACAGTCCCCAGGCAGGCCCCAGGGGGTAAATGTCTGATAAAGGGGTAGGGGGGATGTCTGGTGAAGGTGTTCAGTGGCACAGGGGTGGGGGGAGGGGGATCACTTAAAATGACACAGGAGGATCAGAGGGGGCAATCAAAATGACACAGGAGGATCAGAGGAGACAATCAAAATGACACAGGAGGATCAGAGGGGACAATCAAAATGACACAGGAGGATCAAAAGGGGTTACTAAAATGGTAATCCCCCCTCTGATTCTCCTGTGCCATTTTGATTCCCCCCTCTGATCCCCCGTGTCATTTTGAGTGATCCCCCTCCCCCCACCTTGATACCCCAATTCCTTTTTTTTTTACCCCTACAAATGAGCGCAAAAAGAAAAAGCTACTCCGTGGAGTACAAGAAAGGAATCGTGGAAGACTCTTGGGGCCAAAATCTTACTGCTTTCTGCAAAGAGGAGATGTTGAGTATCCGATTGGTCCGAAAATGGCGAACAGAGTATGGTAACCTCATTGAACAAGTGGACAAGGGAAATGCTAAAAAGCGCAAGTGTGGATCAGGTCGGCAACCATTATTTTCCGAGCTGGAAGACCTGATCTGTGAATGGGTTGTTGACAGGAGAGCAAAGGCTTTGGTTGTGAATAGGGCTCAGATTCAAGAATTTGCCCTTGCAATGGCACCACAGTTTGACATAGCCCCCGAAGACTTCAAAGCATCACAACACTGGCTGGATAATTTCCTTCAGCGAAGTGAACTATCTTTAAGAAGATCTACAACATTGTTTAGGTTGGAAGATACTCAAGTTATTAAGTGAGCACTTGCATTCAAGTCCTTTATTGATGATGCTGACTTCTCTAAATACAATCTTTCCAACATGATTGCTATGGATGAAACTGCAGTGTTTATGGGCCAATCATCTCAAACAACAATTGAACAGCGGGGTGCCTCCTTAGCGTACATTCCCTCCACTGCTTACGAAAGTGCACGTGTTTCCTGTATTTTGGCAGTTCGTCTGGATGGCACCAAAATCCCACCTTTAATTATTTCTAAGGGCAAGAAGGAAAAGATTGAACGTGTTTTGGGCGTTTTTATTCTTGAAACTGAAAAAGCCTGGGCCACACAAGCAGTTATAAGGAAGTGGGTCGATTTAATGCTGCCCCTTGTTATGCGAGGGAGCCAAAGAGGTCTGCTAGTCTGGGATGCAGCCAGCACTCACCGCGCTAAAGACATGAAGACATTTCTTCACGAAAGAAAAATAGATCAGATAATGATGCCCGCAGGAATGACGGCCTATCTCCAGACTCTTGATATTGCAATAAACAAGCCATTCAAAGACAATTTGCGCATGGAAATTAATGACTACATTGAAAATAGAATGGAGAGAAATCAGCGTGGAAACTTTGTGAAACCTAAACTGCAAGAAGTTGTGACTTGGGTGAAGAATTCATGGGAGAAAATCACTGACAGTTGCATTGCAAATGCACTGCGAGCAGGCTACCTTGACAAGAAATACTCATTTAAAGACAGTGCTATTGCTAAACATGAGAGATTTGGTCCACTGATTCTGAAAGAAATGGAGTCACAAGAAATTCACCAGGAAATTCAGGAATTGGATTGTTATGATGATGTTCCAGAAGATGATGCCATGATTGTCATTGAATAAATGAGTAAATTCTTGATACTGTAGGATTCACAGTTTGTCTGGTTTGTGTTGACAACTACTGTACTACCGTACCGTATACAGGTAATAAATTTCCTTTATTTTCATTTAACAATAAATGTGTACCATATTCTTCTTCATGGAAAAATAAGACATCCCCTGAAAATAAGACCTAGCACGTCTTTGGGAGCAAAAATTAATATAAGACACTGTCTTATTTTCGGGGGAACACGGTATCTTCCAAAACTCAGTCAGAGGGAATCAGAAAACCTAAATAGGCTGATAACAACTAATGAAACTAAAGCAGTAATAAAAAAAACTCCCAGCAAACAAAACTCCTGAACTTAATGGATTTACAGGCAAGTTTTACCAAATGTTCAAAGAACTAACACCTATCCTTCTCAAACTATTCCAAAAAATTCAAGAGGAGAGAAGACTTCCAAGCTCTTCTAAAGAGGCCAGCATTGTCTTAATTCTAAAACCTGGTAAAGACACCATAAAGAAAGAAAAGTACAGGCCAATATCCCTGATGAACATAAATGCCAAAATCCTCAACAAAATATTAGCAAATCAGATTCAGTATTAAAAAGGTCATATACCATGACCAAGTCGGATTTATTCTGGGGATGCAAGGCTGGTATAAAATTCACAAATCAATAAATGTGATACATCACATAAACAAATTGAAGATGCATGTCAAACTAAAAAAGAACTTGCAGAAAGATTAAACGTTGTTCAGCAAACAATTTCTGATCATTTACAAGCAATGGGAAAGATTTTAAAGGAAGGAAAATGGGTGCCACATCAACTGAACGAAAGACAAATGGAAAACAGAAAAGTCATCAGTAAAATGTTGCTTCAACCGCACAAAAGAAAGTCTTTTTTGCATCGAATTGTGACTCTCGATGAAAAGTGGATTTATTTTGAGAATCCCAAAAGCACAAAATCACAGGTTGAATAGGTCAACCATCAACATCAACTGCAAGGACAAATCGCTTCGAAAAGAATGCTCTGCATTTGGTGGAATCAGGAACGTGTGGTGTATTATGAGCTTCTAAAACCAGGTGAAACTGTTAATACTGATTGCTACCGACAACAAATAATCAATTTGAACACGCTTTGATTGTGAACTGACCAGAATGTGCCTGAAGACACGGCAAAGTAATTTTGCTTCATGATGACGCACAATCACACACTTCAAAACCAGTTTAAGACACATTAAAAGATTTTGCCTGGGAAGTATTAACCCACCCGCTATATTCACCAGACCTTGCTCCTTCAGATTACCACTTGTTCCGATTGATGGCACAAGCACTTTCTGAGCAGCATTTCAAAACATACGAAGAAGTGGAAAATTGCGTCTTTGAATGGCTTGCCTCAAAACAAGAAAAGTTCTATTGAGACGGTATCCACAAATTACCTGAAAGATGGAGGAAATGTGTAGCTAGCGATGGACATTATTTTGAATAAAGCACTTTTGATGTTTCTCTTGAAATTACAGTGTTTTCTTAGATTACATAATCCACCATTATTAACTGGTACACCTAGTATGCACCCCCATGTTTACAGCAGCGTTATTTACAATAGCTAAGATTTGAAAACAACATAAATGCCCATCTGTAGATTAATGGATAAAAAAAAGCTGTGGGACATTTATGCAGCTGTTAAAATAAAAAGAAAAGAGGGATCTCTTACTCTTTGTGATAGCATGGATGGACCTGTTAAATATTATGCTAAATGAAGTAAGTCAGTCTTAAAAAGACAAATATAACATGATCTTGCTTATTTGTGGAATCTAATGAGCATAATGAATTGACCAACAAAGTAAGACCCGAATCATGGAGGCCTGGAACAGATTGACATACCTTGATGTGGGGTTGGGGGATGAGAAGAGATAAAGCAAAGAACTTGTATACTTATACTAGAGGCCCGATGCATGAAATTTGTGCATGGGTAGGGTCCTTAGGCCTGGCTGGTGATCAAGGTCAATCTGTGGGGCAACCGGTGGGGCGATTGGGGGTCCCTGCTTGCACCCACCTTGGCTGGCCTGGCGCCACCCGCCGCCACTGCCAGTGAGGGCCTGCGGGCTGGGGGCAGCTCCTGCATTGAGCATCTGCCCCCTGGTGGTCAATGCAAGTCATACTGACTGGTCGTTCTGCTGGTTGTTCCGCAGTTCGGTCGATTTGCATATTAGGTTTTCATATAGATAGATGCATAGCCCATGGACATGGGCAATCTTCATCCAATAATGCTTGTAATTGTTGGTCTTCAAACTTTTTCAGTTGACCTGGATGTTCTGTATTTCACATAGAAATCATCACTTTTAAAGCGTTTAAACCAGCATTTACAGGTATCTTGAGATGAAGCAAGCTCACCATAAGCTTCCCAAAGTATACAATAACTTTTTCTTCAAAATAATGAATTAAAACTTCCCAAGCAAATGCTCTCTTTTTTGGGCACGAAATTCGACATTTTTAAGTGTAAAAATATCTATGATGTTAACACCTTCAGCAAATTTGACATATGAAGTTTTGAAGCTTGTTGTCAATACAGCAAAATAGCATACGTATCAAATTGCATATACAGTATGTCAACATATGTGTAACTCCATCTATTGAAAAAAATCTGCATTATTAACTGGTACACCTAGTATATTCTTTCTGATTGAAGTTTTGGGTTTTTCTTAGGATATATTCCCAAAAGTAGTATTGCTAGGTCAAATGAAAGGTCCATTTTTAATTTTTTGAGGAAACTCCATACTGTTTTCCACAGTGGCTGCTACAAGTCTGCATACCTCCAATTGTTCAGCAGTGAACTAGTATTCCCTTTTCTTCACATCCTCGCCAGCATTTGATATTTGTTGATTTTTTTCATGATAGCCATTCTTACAGGTGTGAGGTGGTATTTCATTGTGGTTTTAATTTGCATTTCTCTGATGATTAGAGACTTTGAGGATTTTTTCATATGTCTCTTGGCCATTTGTATGTCCTCTTTGGAGATATGCCTATTCAGGTCTTCTGCCCATTTTTTATTGGATTGTCTTCCTTTTGTTGCATTGCATGAGTACTTTATATATTTTGGATATTAACCCCTTGTCAGATGTATCATTGGTAAATGTGTCATCCCATACAGTGGGTTCCCTTTTTATTTTGATGGTGGTTTATTTTGCTTGCAGAAGCTTTTTATTTTTATGTAGTCCCATTTATTTTCTCCTTAGTTTCCTTTGCCTTAGGTCAGTGGTTGGCAAACTCATTAGTCGACAGAGCGGCAAACTGCGGCTCGCGAGCCGCAGTTTGCCAACCACTGCCTTAGGTGATGTATCCATAAACATATTGCTACATGTGATGTCTGAGATTTGATTGCCTATGTTATCTTCTATGATTTTTATTGTTTTATGTCTTACATTAAGTCTTTTATCCATCTTGAATTTATTCTTGTGTATGGTGTAAGGTGGTGGTCTAGTTTCATCTTTTTGCATGTGTATGTCCAGTTTTCCCAACACCATGTATTGAAGAGACCGTCTAGAAACCATTGTATGTTCTTGCCTCCTTTGCCAAATATTCATTGACCATAATGATGTGGGTCAATTTCTGGGGTCTCTATTCTGATCCATTGGTCTATGTGCCTATTCTTGTGCAAGTACCAGCTTGTTTTGGTTACAATGGTTTTGTAGTATAGTTTGATATCCAGCATTGTGATGCCTCCTACTTCGTTCTTCATTCTCAATATTGCTGCAGCTACTCAGGTCTTTTATGGTTCCATATAAATTTTTGGAGTGTTTGTTCTAGCTCTGTGAAGTATGCCTTTGGTATTTTAATGGGGATTGTGTTAAATCTATAGATTGCTTTGGGTAGTATAGACATTTTAATTATGTTAATTCTTCCAATTCATGAACATGGTACATGCTTCCATTTGTTTGTATCTTCCTCTATTTCTTTTTTCAATGTTCTATAGTTTTCCAAGTATAGGTTTTTTACCTCCTTGGTTAAGTTTATTCCTAGGTATCATAATTACTTTGATGCAATGGTAAATGGGATTGCTTTTTTAGTTTCTCCTTCATCAATTTCTGGATGTTGATTTTGTATCCAGCTACATTGCCAAATTCATTTATTAAGTCTAGTAGTTTCCTGGTGGAGTCTTTAGGGTTTCCTATGGAAAATATCACATCATCTGAGAATAATGAGTTTTACTACCTCCTTTCCAATTTGGATGCCTTTTATCTCTTCTTCTTGTCTGTGCTGTGACAAGGACTTCCAGTACTATGGTAAATAAGAGTGGTGAAAGTGGACATACTTGTCTTGTTCCTGTTCTTAAGAGAAACACTTTTAGTTTTTGCCCATTGAGTATTATGTTGGCTGTAGGTTTGTCATATATGGCCTTTATTATGTTGAGGTATGATCACTCTATTCCCACTTTACTGAGTTTTTATCAAAAAAGGATGCTGGGCCGAAACCGGTTTGGCTCAGTGGATAGAGCGTCGGCTTGCGGACTGAAGGGTCCCGGGTTCGATTCCGGTCAAGGGCATGTACCTTGGTTGCGGGCACATCCCCATTGGGAGGTATGCAGGAGGCAGCTGATCGATGTTTCTCTCTCATCGCTGTTTCTAGCTCTCTATCCCTCTCCCTTCCTCTCTGTAAAAAATCAATAAAATATATTTAAAAAAAAAAAAGGATGCTGGGATTTGTCGAATGCTTTTTCTGCATCTATTGATATGATCATCACGTGGTTTTTATCTTTCAATTTGTTTGTGTGATATTCACGTTTGATTTGCAAATATTGTACCAGACTTGCATCTCCAGAATAAATCCCACTTGGCCATGGTACATGATCTTTTTAATATATTACTGGATCCGTTTTGCTAATATTTTTTTGAGGATTTTAGCATCTGTGTTCATCAGGGATATTGGCCTGTAGTTTCCTTTATCTGTAGTGTCTTTATCTGGTTTTAGAATTAGAATAACACTGGCTTCATAAAAAGCTTTGAAGTGTTCCTTCTCTGGAGTTTACTGCAATAGTTTGAGGATAGGTGTTAATTCTTTGAATGTTTGGTAAAATTCTCCAGTAAATCCATCCAGTCTAGGACTTTTGTTTGCTAGAAATTGTGTGTGTGTGTGTGTGTGTGTGTGCGTGTGTGTGTTTAATTACTGCTTCCATTTCATCAGCTGTTATCAGCTTACTCAGGTTTTCTGATTCTTCCTGGTTGAGTTTTGGAAGATTGTTTCTAGGAATTTGTCCATTTCACCCAGGGTGTCCAGTGTGCTGGCATAAAATTGTTCATCGTATGTGCTTACAATCCTTTGTGTTTCTGTGGTGTCCATTGTTATCTTGCCTCTTTCATATCTGATTTTATTTATTTGGATCCTCTCTGTTTCTTGATGTGTCTGGCTAGGGGTTCATTGATTTTGTTTATCTTTTTAAAGAACCAGCTCTTGGATTTATTGATCTTTTGTACTTTTTTTTAGTATCTGTGTCATTTATTTCTGCTCTAATCTTTATTATTCCCTTCCCTCTACTTCTGCTGGGCTTTTCTTGCTGTTCTAATTCATTTAGTTGTAGGGTTAGATATTTTATTAGTCCTTTTTCTTGTTTCTTGAGGTAGGCCTGTAGTGCTATGAACTTCCCTCTCAGGACTGCTTTTGCGGTGTCCCATAGGTTTTGGGTGCTTGTGTGTTCATTTTCATTTGTTTCCAGGAAGTTTTTAATTTCTTGCTTGATCTCATTGGTAACCCATTCATTGTTTAATAATATGCTATTTAGCCTCCGTGTGTTTGAGTGTTTTTGAAGTTTTTTTTATTGTAGTTGATTTCTAACTTCATGCCATTGTTATCCAAGAAGATGCTTGGTATTATATCAATCTTATTGAATTTGTATAAACTTGTTTTGTGCCCTAACATATGGTCTATCTTTGATAATGTTCCATGTGCACTTGAGAAGAATGTATATTCTGTTGCTTTGGGGTGAAATGTTCTGTGAACATCAGTTAGATCCATCTGATCTAGTGTGCCATTTAAGGCCTTTGTTTCCTTGTTAATATTTTGTCTGAAAGATCTATCCAGTGATGTCACTGGGGTGTTAAAGTCCCCTATTATGACTATTGCTGTTAATCTCTTCCTTAAAGTCCATCAAGAAATTTTTTTGTGGTCGCTGCCTCACCATCAGAGAGGATGGCGTCCCACCTGGCTCCCAGCTTTGTTTCTATCTTTCTATCTGGTCTCTTTCTTTCTTTTATTTCTTAATCAGAAAAAAAAAAAAAAAAGAAATTTTTTTGTGAGCTTGGGTGCTCCTATATTAGGTGCAATATGTTCACAAGGGTTGTAGTTTCTTGTTAAAAGATTCCATTTAGTGTTATGAAGTGGCCTTCTTTGTCTCTTGTTATGGCCTTTGTTTTGACATCTATTTTATCTGCTGTGAGTATTGCTACCCCAGCTTTCTTCCCTTTCTATTTGCCTGGAATATGTTTTTCCATCCCTTTACTCTCAATCTGTGTGTACCTTTTGTTGTGAGGTGGGTCTCTTGTAGACAGCATATATATGGGTCATATTTTCTTATCCATTCAGTCACCCTATGTCTTTTGACTAGAGCATTTAATCCATTTACATTTAAGGTTATTATTGATAGGTATTTATTTATTGCCATTTCTATTTTCTTTATGCCTAGATCGTCTCTCTCTCTCCTTTTCTTCTTCTTCTCAAAGCAGCCCCTTTAACATTTCTTGCATTGCTGGTTTAGTTGTAATGTACTCCTTTAACCTTTTTTTTTTTTTTTTTTTGGTCTGGAAAGCTTTTTATTTCACTTTCAATTTTAAATGATAGCCTCCCTGGGTACAGTAGTCTTGGATTTAAGCCCTTGCTTTTTATAACTTCTAGTACTTCATGCCACTCCCTTTGGCCTGAAGTGTTTCTATTGAGAAATCAGTTGACATTCTAATGTCCATATTACTCAGAGTATCTATAGATTCAACGCAAACCCTATTAAAATACCAGGAGCATATTTCACAGATCTGGAACAAATATTCCAAAAATTCATATGGAACCAGAAACCCTGAATTGCCACAGAAATCTTGAGAAAGAAGAACAAAATTGGAACGATCACAGTACTACATATCAAACTATACTATAAAGCCACTGTAATCAAAACAGCCTAGTACTGGCACAAGAGTAGGCATATAGATCAATGGAACAGAACAAAGACCCCAGAAATCGACCCACGCCATTATGGTCAATTATTATTTGACAAAGGAGGCAAGAGCATACAATGGAGTAGACAGTCTCTTCAATAAAGGGAGTTGGAAAAAATGGACAGAAGCATGCAAAAAAATGCAACCAGATCACCAACTTACACCATACACAAGAATAAACTCAAATGGATAAAAGACTTAAGTGTAAATTGCAAAGCCATAAAAATCCTAGAAAAAAACATAGGCAGTAAAATCTCAGACATCTCACGTAGCAGAATTTTCACTGATATATCTCCTAGGGCAAGAGAAAAAAAAGAAAAGAATAAACAAATGGGACTACATCAAAATGAAAGGCTTCTTCACAGCTAAAGAAACCATCTGCAAAATGAAAAGAGAACCCACTGTATGGAAGAACATATTCTTCAATAATACATCTGATAAGGAGTTAATTTCCAAAATATATAAAGTACTCATACAACTCAACAAAAGGAAGATAAACAATGCAATTTAAAAATTGGCAAAGGGCCTGAACAGACACTTCTCCAAAGAGGACATACAAATGGCCAATAGACATATGAAAAAATACTCAATTTCACTAATCATCAGAGAGATGCCAATTAAAACTACAATGAGCCTTAGCTGGTTTGGCTCAGTGGATAGAGCGTCGGCCTGCGGACTGAAGGGTCCTGGGTTCAATTCCGGTCAGGGGCACGTGCCCGGGTTGTGGGCTCAATCCCCAGTTGGGGGCGTGCAGGAGGCAGCCGTCAATGATTCTCTCTCATCAATGATATTTCTCTCTCTCTCTCTCTCTCTCTCTCTCTCTCTCTCTCTCTCTTTCCCCCCGCCTTCCTTTATGAAATCAATAAAAATATATTAAAAAAGAAAAAAACTACAATGAGGTATCACCTCACACCTGCCAGAATGGCTACCATCAATAAATCAACAAACAACAAATGCTGACAAGGATGTAGGGTAATGGGAACCCTACCCAGTACACTGCTGGTGGGAATGCAGACTGTTGCAGTCACTGTGGAAACAGTACGGAGATTGCTCAAAAAATTAAAAATGGAACTTCAGTTTGACCCAGCAATCCCAGTTCTGGAAATATATCCTAAGAATCCCAAAACACCAATCAGAAAGAATCTATGCACCATTATGCTCACAGCAGCATTATTTACAATAGCTAACACCTGGAAACAGCCCAAGTACCCATCAGTAGATGAGTGGATAAAAAAGGTACATTTACACAATGGAATACTATGCAGCTATGAAAAAAGAAGGCTCTCTTACTCTTTGAGACAGCATGTATGGACCCGGAGATAATTATGCTAAGGGAAATAAGCCAGTCAGGGAAAGACAAATATCAAGTGATCTCACTTACATGTGGAACCTAATGAACAAAATAAACTGATGTACAAAATAGGTTGAGAGACATGGAAGCATGTAACAGACTCACAAATCTCAGAGGGAAGGAGAGGGTGGAGGGTGGGTAGAAATTTACTAAGGAATTTATATGCATAACCCATGGACAGAGACAATAGTTCAGTGAAGGCCTGGGGTGGGCAGGAGCTGGGTGGAGAATCCAATTTTTTTTTAAATATATTTTTATTGATTTTAGACAGGAAGGAAGAAGGAGAGATAGAAATATCAATGATGAGAGAGAACCATTGATTGGCTGCCTCCTGTTCACGCCCTACTTGGGATCAAGCCTGCAACTGGGCATATGCCCTTGACTGAAATCGAACCCAGGACCCTACAGTCAGTCCATGGGCCAATGCTCTATCCACTGAGCCAAACCAGCTAGGGCAAGAATCCAATTTTTATAAAGTAAACTCAAATTAATAGTTTATTCACCCATACATAGCAGATATCATGCTTCTAGTAGGTTCCATGTAAATCAATTTCTAATGTGCCATCTGGGTCTGAGAGAAGTCTCCCTGGTCTTGTAGAAGGAAATAAAATTTTACAAGTGAACTGAAGCAAGCGGCAACTAAAAATATGCAAACTCTCCCTAGCTAAGGGGAGACAACTGCAGGCAAAGCTTAAAATTGGGGCTGTTTCTCACATCCTTGGGGATCTTGGAGCCATAAAAGAGCCTTTTGAAATTCCTTCACTTAGCAATTATTCTTTAACCATGCAATTTGTGAATTCCATTCACCGAACAAAACAGCTTATTTTAACCTATTAGTTGCCATCTAAAATAACAATATTCCCCCAAATCCCAGGAGGCCTAATTCAATTTCATTCATATGCTTACTTTATTTTTTTTTTTTTAATATATTTTATTGATTTTTTACAGAGAGGAAGGAAGAGGGATAGATAGTCAGAAACATCGATGAGAGAGAAACATTGATCAGTTGCCTCCTGCACACCCCCTACTGGGGATGTGCCCGCAACCAAGTTACATGCCCTTGACCAGAATCGAACCCGGGACCCCCCAGTCCGCAGGCTGACGCTCTATCCACTGAGCCAAACCGGCTTTGGCTCATATGCTTACTTTAAATCTCCTCACTCAATCTGCTGGTTCTATTGGCAGAGTGGCACAGAAAAATGGTGGGCATGGCTTAAATTGATAATATATTAACCTGCTTCATTTATAGCAGAGCCCATTCATATACAGAATGCTCTAAGAACTTCAAAAGATTAAGGCAGAAGAAACTACACTTCTTTTAATGAAAAACTGTCTCATAAATTACTGACTGACTTGCATGACCTGATCAGAAAGATCTCTCTAGCTCATCCCCCTATAGCGCTCACTAACTCAAAAGCCCTCGGGGGACAAATGACTGGCTAGGGGGAAAAAAAGAAGAAATGACTGACTGAAAGAAAGGCATCAGGGAGGGGTGGAGATGACAGTAAACTGGGGAATGCATCCCTGGACTAAACGCATTCCTTTTTCTTAACCCTACACTGGCCAAACTATAGTGGATAATAAAATGAGTTCTATGGAAAGGAAGCTCACTGAGTGATCTGATCATAAATGCCTAGCTGGGCAGGTCATGGTGAGTAGTCACACCCCAGACATATATTATTTAGTGAAAGGGTTATCGTTGCCTTAAGCAAGTCCTGACTTTAGTTTCTGTGCATCTAGGTTAATATACCTTTGAAATAACTCTTTTCAGACCCCTAAAAAAAGCGTGGTCACCTTCATGAAAGCACATAATCTCAACCTGTAATCAGATCCCTGCCTTGCTTTCTCTTATTCTCAAGTAATCTTCCTTACCTTCCTTCCTTAATTTCAAATGCATAAAAGAAACTGTTATGTTTTGGAGCATTTGAGATCTTGCTTCGGGCATGTGTTGTCAGTTTGGCTCAAATTCTTATAAAAATTCTCTACAGGTTTGGGCCTTTTTTTTTTTTTTTTAATCACAAGTTGCCAACAGCACTTTATTTTTTCTTTTCAACATCCTGTTCTGCAGCTTCTTTGGCTCTTTTTGCCCTGATGCCAAAGAGCCGGGCATTGGCACGGGCCATTCGAAGACTGGCAAAAGCCTTGAAGTTCTTCTCCTCTGTGATGACCCTGGCTTTCTCTTTCTTGTAGACATTCCGTATGGCATGACTGGTCCGGTCAGCTGTGTGGCCAATTTGAGTTCTTCAGCAGAACTGTCTCCCTTCTTGGGGGCGGAAGGCTTCCTGGAGAAGAGTATGTGCTTGGAGCAGTACTCCTTCAGCCGCTGCATGTTGGCCTGCAGGGACTCGGTGGACTTGTTCCACCGCCTCGGATCCACTGAGATCCCAGTGGTCCGGGCCACCTTTTTGTGGATGCCAGCCACCCGTAACTCTTCCAAGCTGAAGCCCCTGCCAGCTCAGCTCGCACTTTGGTGTGGTACCTCATGGTGGGGCATCTCACTATGGGTCCGGACACAGGGCAGGGCGAGGGGCGATGCAGCGTGCTTTGGCTTGCCGGAACTTGCGTCTGCGGATCTTCCATGCCGGCTGGTTAAACCACATGGCAACGCGCTGCTGCCAGTCCTTGTGGAAGTGGGGCTTTAGGATCATGCCGTTTCGGCTGGGCGCCATGGCTGCTGCCTACCGGCCCACCTCCCCCGAAGGAGAACCGGTTTGGACCTTTCTTAGGTCAACACTACTTACCTTCTCATGCTGACCCTCCCCTCCTCGACACACACACACACTTGCTATGCTTTGTCTACAAATTTTTTAAACTTTTCCCCCTAATGCCTGATACTGAAGTAATGTGAATTAAAAAAAATAATTAGTAGTACCAAATGTGTACATGTACAACTCCAAGGTGTTAACAATTGCTATATGGAGATTAGGGGATTATGAATGTTTTTATTTTTGTTATCATATTAATTTTCTAATGAGAAGAGAAAAAAGTAACTTTTAATAAAAAAAGAGTAGTATCAAGAGTTATGGCATACTCAGCAGAGTCCTCGCTACTTTGCAACTGAGAATAACAGACAGCAGGACCAACAGAAAGCTAAATGTAACTTATTAATCAAGGAAAAACATTTAGTAGCAACATATCATCACTGAGCTATATTCAAATACATTTGTTTTTTAAATATGTTTTCATTGATTTCAGAGAGAGGAAGGGAGAGAAATAGAAACATAAATGATGAGAGAGAATCATCAATCGACTGCCTCCTGCACGCCCCCTATTGGGGATTGAACCACAATCCTGGCATGTGCCGTGACTGGAATCGAACTGTGATCTCCTGGTTCATAGGTCGATGCCAAGCCACTGAGCACACCGGCCGAGCAACATTTATATATTTATTTGTTTGTTTGTTTGTTTATTTATTTATTTTTAAAATGTATTTTATTGATTTTTTTTACAGAGAGGAAGAGAGAGGGATAGAGAGTCAGAAACATCGATGAGAGAGAAACATCGATCAGCTGCCTTCTGCACACTCCCCACTGGGGATGTGCCCGCAACCAAGGTACATGCCCTTGACCAGAATCGAACCTGGGCCCCTTCAGTCCGCAGGCTGACGCTCTGTCCACTGAGCCAAACCAGTCAGGGCAACATTTATGTTTAAAATAAGAAAATAATATTACCAGCAAAGAAATGCCATATTTGGTCAAATGAGGCAGTTGAATTAAAATTTCAAAGCCCAGACAAATTAAGCTATCTCCTAATTCTTGCCCAATCTCATAAGGCCTTACCATAAAGATCAGGTCCATGTGGAGTAAAGACATTATACAAAACAATGTTGAGTGGTGCAATCACCAACTTCCCATAATAGTAGCTGTCGATGACCACCACAGGCACCTGAAACAGAGCAGAAAATACATAGCAATTGCAGAGTTTTGCTCTGGCAACATTCTCACATGCTAATAGGACAAACTTCAAAATCAAAAACAGAATCAACTCCTAATGTTCTCTTTCCCACATCAGAAGGTGCTTCCACACAGTGGAATATACAGATGATGTATTACAAAATTATATACCTGAAACTTATATCCTATCTAATAAAAGAGTAATATGCAAATTAACCATCACCCCACTACACCAACAAGCCACACACACCAGCCAATCAGGAGCAAGTATGCAAATTAACCCAACCAAGATGGCGGTTAATTTGCATATCCAGGAGCAGAGCGAAGACTGAAGATAGCGTAGAAGAAGGAAGCCAAGCGCAGAAGGGAGCGAAGTTGCAAAGAAGCAAGCAAGCAAGCGGGGCTGTGGAGAAGGGTGGGGGAGAAGGGAGGGAAGCAGGCAGGGCGGGGGAGAAGGGAGGGAAGCAGGTGGGACAGGGGAGAAGGGAGGAAAGCAGGCGGGGCGGGGGAGAAGGGAGGAAAGCAGACTGCCACAGGAAGCCCTATTGCAGGAATCTTCCTGCAATGGGCCTCTAGTAATGTTATAAACAGATGTTACCCAATAGATTAAATTAAATTAAAATTTTAAAAAAGAAGTTGCTGTCACTACAATTTTAGAACAAAACAAGGAAAAGAGAAAACTCACCAGAAAGAGTATGAGAGCCACCAGCGACCAATGGAGAAAACTCTTCCACCTGTGTTTCATGACCAGCAAGTCAAAAGCAATAGGTAAACTATTTAACAGAGAAACAGAAAGTGGGGAGTTAAATACTTAGAATATAGACAGGTCAGATTCACACACATCGAGCAGAACTGAGAATAACATGTCTCTAGCAGTTGTACTGAGGAAGAAAGGTGGTACAGGAGAGGATTTCTTCTAAAAATACACTGTTCTCTCCCTAACTGGTTTGGCTCAGTGGGTAGAGCATCGGCCTGCGGGCTGAAGGGTCCCAGGTTCGGTTCTGGTCAAGGGCATGTACCTTGGTTGCGGGCACATCCCCAGTAGGGGGTGTGCAGGAGGCAGCTGATTGATGTTTCTAACTCTCTATCCCTCTCGTTTCCTCTCCGTAAAAAATCAATAAAATATATTTTTAAAAATAAATAAATAAATAAATAAATAAATAAATAAATAATACACTGTTCTCTTCAGGACCCATCAGAGTGCTATGCACCCACAATGCACAAGAAATATAAATATTGAGCTTCTGGAATGAGCTCTGTTTTATACATATTTATGTCTAATGGACATTTAAAATATATTCATTATAGCCGAAACCGGTTTGGCTCAGTGGATAGAGCGTCAGCCTGCGGACTGAAGGGTCCCGGGTTCGATTCCGGTCAAGGGCACGTACCTTGGTTGCGGGCACATCCCCAGTAGGGGGTGTGCAGGAGGCAGCTGATCGATGTTTCTCTCTCATCGATGTTTCTAGCTCTCTATCCCTCTCCCTTCCTCTCTGTAAAATATCAATAAAATATATTTTTTAAAAAAAAGTATTTAAAATATATTCATTATAAGGTAAATACAGCCTACTGTTCTATACCCATCCTGCCAAATAAATACTGATCTCTCCCTTTCGTGATATATAAGATTTTAGCAATATCATATTACAAACGACTTCAATTCTGATATACCCTCTTCCAATACCATTTGTTCTTCTTCCTTTCACTTAAGTTCCTCAAGCAAGGAATATGTATGTTGCCTTCACTATTTCTTCCTTAAGGTCTAGCATCAAGCTGTAAAGACTGACCTCGGCCACACCCACTATCTCTGCACAAGTCTCACTCCCTTTGTCTATCTGCTTTTGCACAAAGCATCTGTTCCTTCCTCTTTAGACTCCCTAGCTCCTGTTCCTTTTTGGACTCTTCTCTAATGCTCCTTTCTAGGCTTCTTTTTTTCCCTATTCCATGGTAGTGGCCTATTATGGTCATAGCTCCCCAAAACAAGTTTCTGTTTTTCTTTCTGCACTCATTTTCTCAGTAGGTGCTTCCCCTCTTGCTGCATGAACAATCACCTTCATATCCATGACTTCCAAATCTAGGATGCCTGTCTAAGCCTTTACCCATGCTCCAACACAAAGAATTCCCTCCCTACATCAATCTATTCACACAGAATCCACCCAAATGTCAACTATAGGCTCTATTCCCACCTCCTGCAGACATCTCTGTGACTGTCACAGAACATCATCTTTTATAATTTGAATTTCCACATTCTATTACCTATATTTTGCATTAACATTTGTGTTTTCATTTTTTTCCTCCCCAATGGTTACATTTCCATGTGCTATAGTTCTCCTTTGGTAAGACAGGGTTCTTTGGAAAAGACAATGCTGGGGAAAACAGAAGACAGTAAGAAAAGCGGAAGACCAAATAGAAGATGTGTTAACCCCATAGAAGCCATAGGCATGAGTCTACAGGAGCTGAGCAGGGCCACTGAAGTCAAGACATTGTGGACACCACTCACTCGCCAGGAGTCAGAGCCGACTCATCGGCATGTAACACACAAGTTATCATATTTTCAATTTCCTGTTCAATGTCTGCTTTTCCTATTAAAATGCAAGCTCCAAAAAAACAAGAACTATAATTGTTTTATTTTTCACAGTATTAGCCAGGCCTAGTACAAAGGATTCAATAAATGATGGTAGATTGCTAACTGATTGTGATCCTGAAATCACTTATCTCGGCTAAAGGCAGACCAATCAAGGTATTTGGGGAACTCCAAAAGTTCAATGTTGATGGAGTAGAGAATAAAAGAAATGGAGGAACTTAAGAAGGCTGGAGAGGTAAAGGGGAGGAAATATGAGGGCTTTATGAGTCATGTTAGAGTTTGCACACCGTAAAACAGGTGTTGGCAAACTTTTATTTAAAGGACCGGACAGCATATATTTTAGGCTTTACAAGGCCTCGTACAGTCTCTGTTGCGTATTCTTCTGTGTGTGTGTTGTTTTAACAACCCTTTAAAATTGTAAAAATGTTAGTTCTTGGGCTGTATGAAAACAGGCCAGCTGGATTTGCTCCATTGGATACAAGTTGCCAACCTCTGGGACACAGAGCATTGGGGAAGCTATTATATAGTTTGGAACAAAATAGGGAGTGATACAATCATATTTGCATTTTAGGAAGATAACTCTAAAAGGAACATTTGAACGTGGAGAGTAGATTTACAAGGATCAATACTAGAGGCAGCAAGATCATTCAGGAGGCTGTAAAGTAATCCAGGACCAGTGAGAGGTGAAGAAAAGTAGTCAGATTCAAAAGATATTCAGGAGGTGTAATAAATTAATAGGACATGGGAAAGAGAAGAGAGTCACAGATAAGTTTCAGGTTCCTGGCTCAGCATAGGCAGTACCATTTGCTGAGATCGAATCAGAGGTAAAGAAACATACGGAAGGGAGGTAATGAGTTCAATGTTGTAAATATAAATGGAGAGATCTAATAGGCAGCTAGGAATATATGAGTGAAACTGAAGAGATGATTGACTAGATAGCAGAAAGTATAGAAGAGAACCACAAACAAAACCTTAAAGAATAAAGTAATTTGAGGATAATATGCAGAATAAAAGAAAAGATTGAAGGTGGAGATACCAACCTTTAAAAGTCAATTAAGAAAATTTAAAACGGCCCTAACCGGTTTGGCTCAGTGGATAGAGCATCGGCCTGCGGACTGAAGGGTCCCAGGTTCGATTCCGGTCAAGGGCATGTACCTGGGTTGCGGGCACATCCCCAGTGGGGGGCGTGCAGGAGGCAGCTGATCGATGTCTCTCTCTCATCGATGTTTCTGGCTCTCTATCCCTCTCTCTTCCTCTCTGTAAAAAATCAATATTTAAAAAAAAAAAAAAGAAAATTTAAAACGCCTATTCTCTGACTTAGAACTCCCTTTCTAAAAATGTATCACATAGATAAATTTCCACAAGTATATAGACATGTACAAAAATGTTCACTGAAGCATGTGTATAATAACAAAAAAATGAAAACCAAATGTCTACCAATAAGACAATGGCTAAATAAATTATGAACAGCCATATAATGGAATGCAATTCAATAGATACAAAGAACAAAATAAATCTATATACAATAGAAAATATACATGAGTATAGAATAATTCTATTTATTTTAAGATTTTTGGTATGTATGTATATGTGTGTGTATGCATTTATCCATGCAAAGATAATTTCTGGAAAGATATACACAAAACTATTAGCAGTGACTATCTTTGAAGATTGTGTAAGGGGAGAAGAAAATTAAGAATTCTTTTCACTTCAAACAATCCAATACTTTTAAAAATAATAAAGATATACTACTACTTCTATAATGACCTTAACATTAAACTAAAATTTTTTCTCATTACTAGTGATCCAGGCAGTAAATTAAGGCAGCACAAATAGAACAGAGTGGTGGGAACAAAAAGTACAAAAGGAATGACAGGCACTATGAAACTAAGAAAAATGATTCTGGGGGCAAGAAAGGAGGACTGAAAGGAACTCAAATTGCAAGCCTTGGTGACAAAAACCACAGCCTACAGTGGTATACTGTGGAAAAAACATCTGCTACAGAGTCAGAAGTGCCTGGACCCAAAAGCAAACATAATCTTAAAGGCAAATTACTCAACCTCTTGGTCTCTACTTTCTCATTTACAAAGCACTAATAATTGATCTCTCCTGCAGAGTTGTTAGAAAGTTTAGGAATAAAATTTGTAAGTGGTTTAGCAGTGTCTAACACGCAGCAGATGCTTAACAGTTACTCTTCTTATTAGGATTAATCAAAACAATGAGCACCAAGAAAAATATTCTTTCATTTCCCAGTCTTTGTAGATCCAAATAAATCCTTTAACTTTAGATCCTATCCAGAGAATATGGAGATAACCTAACATTAAGATATACTATATGCCCAGTGATACAAGGGAGATGAGTTGTGTTAGTTTCTTACCCAAGAACCACACTGAATGGCCAGCCAATGATAGCCCCAGCTGCTACTCCAAGCACAGCAATGGAAGTTTTGTCCATATACCAGCCAGTCATGGCTATCAATGTAGTATACATACAGAAACTACTAGGAAGAAATGCTGCAAGAGTAAAGACATTAAAAAAAGGGGGACAGGGACAAGAGTTTGAGATTTATTAAGTATCAATTATTAAAAATTTACCTATATTGCAAAATATCAATAACTAGGAACGTATTTTGAGCAATGCTATATTAGAAGTGGGCAGTAGAGTGATACACCTTTTAAAAAAAGAAATGCAATGATTTTCTCACTCCTGTTTTTTAGGTACCAACACATCACCCAGTTATACAATACCAACCATGCCATTCCTCTTCGGGCCTGTACCCAAATCTAAAACTTATAGAATTCCAGGTTCCCCAGGTATAACCCCAGGTTATATTTCCAGGCAGTGAATATGTTTCATGAAACTTAGAACCACTGCTGACAATCTATTTCTGGAAAAGTTTATCTTCTGACAGTCTTCTGAGGCTGTCCAAGTATCAACCTTTTCCCTACAGAAATTCTAGGAAATCTTCTCAAAGGCCAAAAGTTGGATGGTAACGCTGCTTTGCATCCTGCATCCACCCAAGTGCTGGTTGCCAGCCCTGCTTTACATCCTGCGTCCATTGACATAGATGTGTGGCCTTAGGTGTCTCCCCATCTAGCATTACTTTGCTGGTGTATACAGCAAGGGACTGACTGTACTCACGTTCTGTACAATAGTGACGTTTGATCAAAGTGTTTCCACCAATTCTACACAAAAATACAGATCTGCATCTCCCTGCTGTATGAGGCCTACTTCACCTAGCACTGGGGAATAAAGGTCAGTACCGACTCCAATAAGAACCACAATGAAGAGGCAATATGATTTAAGAACCTTGGCAAAGAGATGAGGCTTTGTCTCAAAGAATGCTTTAAAGTGATCTGTGCCTTAACATCCTCAACTGAGGTTACAAAACTAAAGACATCCCAAGTATCTCCCTCAGAGAAGAATCAATTTTAGGAGTAACAAAGTAACTAAAAAAAACGTCAGGTACAACCTTCACAGATAAATGCTAAATAGAATCAATGCTATCCACTGCTACAGATTCCAGCGGCCAATGTACAGGCAAGGGGAACAGAGGAATCTGAGGTGTCTGCCAGCTCAGAGGGGAGAGCACAGTCTCATTTAGGACACTGGCTCTCAAAGTTATTTGGGTGTGGAGCCCTGAGGTGTCTGCAGAGTAATATAGATTTTGATAGTCAATGAAGAAAAAATACATACTTTTGAGCTGGATACAATTTATGTGCATATTTAGTGTGTATACTAGATTCTGGTATAAGCAAGCAGAAATTAAACTTGAAATAATTACATATAGTAACAATTTTTCCAGAGACTGGGAACAGGCTGCCTTTTGGCAGCAGGTTACCTTGGTTCAGCTCATAGAACACGAATGTTCACTGGCAGCATAGTTTGAAAGCCACCTCTGTAGATTAAGGTTTTTAGTCTCAATTTCTACAAACTTAGTATGAAAAAAAAATCCCAACAGAAGATGTATACCTTTACAGAACACATTGCAAATATTGGGCAGAAAGAAGAACCACTAAGAACAGGTTTTTTTTAGGCACAAGAGCTTTCTTGAGCAAAATAACAAAATTATTTTCCTTCCCCTAACAACAAAGGAAGACAGGGGTGCCGGAGTTTTTCAGCCTTACAGTGACAAAAAAAATATAATATGTAACAGAAAGCAACCTCATGAAAACAGCTCTACCACTTATGAATTGTTTGACTTTCAGTAAGTCATTTCATCTTTCTAAATTTCAACAAAAATGAGAAAATACTTATCTTAATGTTGTAAAGGTCAATCAAAAGAGTGTAGGTAAGAGTGGTCAGCACATTATTGACATGTTATACAAATATAAACTGTATCTGGACAAGTTCCTTCTTTAAATGCAACTATGAAATATCAGTGAACCTGTTATGCCCTCACCTGCTCCTTTACTTACCTGAAGATGAGCAGAACATGCCAGTACTGAGAACCAAGAAGGCTAGCATCATTCGACTAACATGCAACCCAAACTTCTTACACACAGCCCTAGGAGAAAGGCAAAAACTCTCAGCAGAGCAAATCTTGGGGATGGAAATTTCAAATCAAAAGACAAAAACATGCCTGCATCACAGAGAACACTGAAGATGTAAAGTCAAATACCGAACGGGCTTGACGGGTTTGTTAGCAATGTTCGCATGCATAAGGAGAGAAGCTCTCTCCCTAGGAGGAAAGTTATACTTTCTGTGCGAAGGGCATGTCTACTAACAATAGGAAAATAGCATGATGTTGTAGAAAAACAGTAGGCCTCAGACTCACATAGGCACAGGTTCAAATCTGGAGTCTGCCACTTACCAGCAGTGATACCCTTGTCTAGTTACAGACTCACTCTGTCAGATTCCTCCTTTGTAAAAAGAGGGTAGTGATACTTTGTAAGGGTTTCTGTGAGGACAATGCATGGCCAAGTGCTTAGAAGAGTGCCTGGCACACAGTCACCCAATGAATGGTAGTTATCAGAAAAAGACTAGGAGATACACCACAGTGTTAATAAGTCCTTATCTAAGTCAGGGTTTCTCAAACTTACGCAATTAATTATGCACTTCCTTTACTTCTTTCTTGTAGGTTTTTAAAAACCCTATAAATCAGTGGTCGGCAAACTCATTAGTCAACAGAGCCAAATATCAACAGTACAACGATTGAAATTTCTTTTGAGAGCCAAATTTTTTTTAAAATATATTTTATTGATATTTTACAGAGAGGAAGGGAGAGGGATAGAGTTAGAAACATCGCCTCCTGCACACCCCCTACTGGGGATGTGCCCGCAACCAAGGTACATGCCCTTGCCGGAATCGAACCCGGGACCCTTCAGTCCACAGGCCGACGCTCTATCCACTGAGCCAAACCGGTTTCGGCGAGAGCCAAATTTTTTAAACTTAAACTTCTTCTAACGCCACTTCTTCAAAATAGACTCGTCCAGGCCGTGGTATTTTGTGGAAGAGCCACACTCAAGGGGCCAAAGAGCCACATGTGGCTCGCGAGCCGCAGTTTGCCGACCACTGCTATATGTGAAACATTATTCGAAATTGTTATTGCTTCATTCAGCCAAAATTTGCTCAGACATACCATGTGTTAACTATTTTATTGCTCAGGTTACTTATTGCATCTCAGAGCTTCTTTCTGAAATAATTTAGCTTCTTCCTAAGTATATCCTTTAGAAGTTCCTTTAGTGAAGCTCTGTTAATGGTAAATTCTGTTTTTCTTGGATTTCTTTTTCTTTCTTTTATACTTTGTCTGAAAAGTCTTTATTTAGCTCTTAAAAGATGGTTTGAGTGAGTATACAATTTTAGAATGACAGTGAGTTTCTCTTAGCACTTTGATAATGATGATGATGATGATGATTATTGTCTTTGGCTTTTCAAAAGACTTTTGTGAGCCTAACTGCCTAACATTCCTTTATAGGTAATCTATTAAGTTCTTGGTCAACTTTTAAGATCACCTCTGTGTTTTGGGGGTTTTTTTTTAATTATCTTTATTGATTTCAGAGAGGAAGGAAAAGGGAGAAATAGAAACATCAATGATGAGAGAGAATCACTGACTGGCTGCCTCCTACACGCCCCCTACTGGGGATCGAGCCTGCAACCCAGTCATGTGCCTTGACCAGGAATTGAATCATGGTTCATAGATCAATCAGTGCTCAACCACTAAGCCACACCAGCTGGGCAAAATCTCCTCGGTTCTTGAAGTTCTACACAGTTTCACTATTCCTTTTTAGTTATGCATATCAGGATATGTTGGGCTTTCTGAATCTGTGGATTAGCATCTTTTTTTTTCATCAATTCTGGAAATTTCTTAGCTATTACTTCCCTGAAAACTGCCTCTCCCCATTCTCTCGATTATCTCCTAGAATGTGATTCGATAATATCACATCTTTCAACTCTACTGTACACAATGTCAGTGGACATATAGGTGGTTTCCAATCTTACCTATTGTGAATAATGTGGCAATGAACACTCTTAACCTCTTTTATATTTCCCTTTGTTGTCACTCTGTACTGCATTTTAGTATTTTCTTCAGATCAATCTTCTAGTTTACATGTTAGTAATGTCTAATCATCTGTTTAAACCAGAGGTGGGGAACCTTTTTCTGCCAAGGGCCATTTGTATATTTATAACATCATTTGTGAACCATACAAAAATTAGCCTGCTATATTTGATCAAATATTTAATTAACTCACCCCTAATGCCTTGGCAGGACCAGACCAAATAATTTCGTGAGCCTTAAGCAGCCTGCAGGCCAGATGTTCCCCACTTCTGGACCTATCTATTGAATTTTAAATACCAATTCTTTTATCTTCATTTCTAGAAGTTCTGTTCAGTTCTTTTTCAAATCTGCCTGGTTAATTTTGTAGTCTCAGTTCTTTTAACTTCTTTATTTTATTGTGGTAAGAACACTTAATATGAGATCTATCCTCTTAACTGATTTTTAAGTGTAAAATATTGTTATCTATAAGCATAATAGTGTACAGCAAATCTGTAGAATGAATTCATATTGCGTAACTGAAATTGTATATCCATTGATTAGCAGCTTCCCGTTTCCCCCTCTCTCCAACCCCTGGCAACCACAAGTCTATTCTTTTGCTTCCATGAATGTGACTATTTTAGAAACCTCATATAAGTGGAATCATGCAGTGTTTGTCCTTCTATGACTGGTTATTTCACTTAGCATAATGTCCTCAAGATTCTTCCATATTGTCACATATTGCAGGATTTCCTTCTCTTTTAAGACTGAATAATATTCCATAGTATGTATATAACACATTTGCCCCCCATTCATCTGTCAATGGATATTTAGCTTGTTTTCAATCTTGGCTATTGTGAACAATGCTGCAATGAACATGGGAATATGCATATCTCTTCGAGATTCTGATTTCAATTCTTGTAGGTAAATACTCAGAAATGGGATTGCTACCCAGCTGGTGTGGCTCAGTAGCTGAATGTTGAACCATGCACCAAGATGTCACCAGTTCCATGCCCAGTCAGGGCACATGCCCAGGGTTGTAGGCTCGCAGGAGGCATGCAGGAGGCAGCTGATCAATGTTTCTATCTCTCCCTTCCCCTTCCTCTCTAAAAATCAAAAAACGTATTTTTTTAAAAAGTGGATTGCTGGTAGTTCAAATTTTAATTTTTTGAGGAACCTCATACAGTTTTCCATAGTTGCAGTATCATTTTGCATTCCCACCAACGGTGTGTGGGTCCTAATTTCTCTACTTCCTCGCCAACATCTGTTGTCTTTGTTTGTTTGTTTTTTTTAACAGCCATTGTAATAGGTATTAAGTGATCTCACTGTGGTTTTGACTTGTATTTCCCTGATGATTAGCGACATTGATTGTCTTTTCACATATTTATTGCTCATTTGTATGTCTTCTTTGGAGCAATGTCTATTCAGGTCCTTAGTCCATTTTATAATCGAATTATTAGTTTTTTTGCTATTGAGTTGCTGGAGTTCCTTACACGTATATTTTGGAAATATGGTTTATAATTGTTTTCTCCCATTTTGTAAGTTCCTTTTCATTCTGTTGATTAATTAGTCTTGTTTCTGATTTATGTTTTCAATTCCCTCTTTCATTTCTTTAAAAATACTAAATATGCTTACTTTACATTCTCCTTTTTTTAAAAAAAATATATTTTTATTGATTTTTATTGAGGAAGGAAGAGGGAGAGAGAGATAGAAACACCAATGATGAGAGAGAATGATTGATTGGTTGCCTCCTGCACGCCCCCTACTGGGGATCGAGCCCACAACCCGGGCATGTGCCCTTGACCGGAATCGAACCCAGGACCCTTCAGTCCACAGGCCAATGCTCTATCAACTGAGCCAAACTAGTTAGGGCATATTCTCCTTTTAATAATTACTAAATGAAGTCATGCAGATCAGCTATCTGTCGTTATGTCTGTTGGCTCTCAGGCATAGTGCCTTGTTCCCTTTTGTGCTCTATGATTTATTTTTATTATGTCTTGTTCACTAAAACTTTACCTGTGGTCATTCTCTGACACTTAGGTTAAGAATTCACTCCTCTAACGAAATTTTACATTTGCTTTAGCAAGTGGCCTGAGAGCACTACTATCCCAGAACAATTTCAAACAAATTCTTAACTTGGGGGTTGGGGGACCATGTGGGTGATTTGAATTCAATCCTGAGCCCATATGATGACCAACTTATGGTTATAATCATCAAAGGCAGAATGACTTTCCTTTTTCTCCTCTATTCCACTCAGAGTCAAGGCCAACTATTTTTTTATCTGACATTTTCAGCTGTTTTGCAGTGGGAAGATTTTTAATAATGATCATTAAGTCCAAATACCTTTTACAGCATTAACAAAATAAGATGTTTGTTAGGCTTCATGTAAAAAAAAGAGCTATTGCCCTAGCTGGTTTGGCTCAATGGATAGAGCATCAGCCTGCGGACTGAAGGGTCCCAGGTTCGATTCCGACCAAGGGCATGTGCCTGGGTTGCGGGCTCAATCCCCAGTAGGGGGCTTGCAGGAGGCAGACAATCAGTGATTCTCTCTCATCATTGATGTTTCTACTTCTCTCTCCCTCTCCCTTCCTCTCTAAAATCAATAAAATATATTTTTAAAAAGAGCTATTTTTATTACTAAAACACTAAAATACTTAATATTCCCACTAATATTCAAGCAAACAATAGGTACTTGGTGCAATTCATTTACTGGATGCAAATAAGAGCAGGGAGTCCCACACCAGGAATAAGTTCCTGTCAGTTAAGCTTGAGGGGAAGAGGTAAATCATGATCCTATCTATATCTTGGGACCCAAAATAAAGCTCTACTAAATCCTCCCAAGGAGATGACTAGTTAGATATGTATTAACAGAACTAAAATTAATAATATGAAGTTATAGTATTTATGAAACTCAGGGGGGAAAAAATGATCATTACAATTATTCCCCTTCCAGCAGTTTGTTTCAAACAAGAGATCACATTTTAGATATAGTATTAGGAGCTAGAAGGAAAGTGCTTTCTATTTTTGAAACTGCTAATACTATCAGAAAAATAATCTATGCTATATTGGGTTTCCTCATAGCACTTTTAAAAGCAAAGCTTTTATACTCACTTGTAAAAGTAAAGTTCACAGATACAGCTCACAAAAGCCAGAAGACATCGTAAAAAGTAAAAGACAAGAATCTGAAAGAAACCCAGGGAAAAAAAAACAAAAAACACCAGATCACAGATACAAGTCAGCAAAACTCTTAACGATGACACCACTTTCATTTGTTATTAATAACACTATAAATTTATATAATCCTTATTAAAAGCAATAGGTATCAAAAACCATGAAAATTTTCATATCCCCTAAACTCAGTGTACCTAATTCTATGATTCTAGCTCACAGAAGTAACTATGTAAGTAAATATGGGATGGTGATTCTATTCATGAAAATATTAACTGCAGAACTATTAATTCAGAAAAACCTTTTAAAAACTACAAAATGTCCAATTATAGGGAAATGGTTAAATAAATTTAGGTAAATGGTTAAATAAATTATGCTGTATCTATTTCATGGACAAGTATGCAGATAATAAAATTTCTGGTTACAAAAAAAAAGTGGAAAAATTTGTATATAAAGCTTATTCATTTAACAAGAATTTCTTAAAGACAATTGTATAGATGTAGATGTGAACAAAACCAACTCCATTTCTGTATCCCAGATTTCATTTCATTTTTAAGTTTTCATACTATGGCCTTTGACAAACTTCACTATGTTTAGCAAGCATATCAAAGCTTTCTAGTTGATGATTATCTGTGGTCCTTAAAATGTAGTCATAAATAGCCCTAGCCGGTTTGGCTCAGTGGATAGAGCCTCGACCCACGGACTGAAGGTTCCCAGGTTCAATTCCGTTTAAGGGCATGTGTCTCTCTCACATCAATGTTTCTCTCTTGTGTCTCTCCCTCTCTGTTCCACTCTCTGTAAAAATCAATGGAAAAATTTCCTTGGGTGAGGACCTAAGTAACAACATGGTGGTAAGTTTGCTGGGTTTTCTTTTTTTGTTTTTCATATTCCAAACTTGAGCTAAAGAAGTTGGCAACTAGAAATGCCAATGGGCAGAGACAAAATAACACCAATGAGTACCTGCTCTATCCAGCCAAAAAACCAAGAAAGGGATAGCCTAGCAAGACAGAAAACTTTTAGACAATAACCACTCTACTCCAGCCAAACAACCCAGAAAAAAATGTAGCCCCACTCTCACCGATGCGACCAAAGGTCCAGTAGGAAGCCAGGACTTTTATCCTTGCCGGTGGCAATGAACTCTCTCTTCCACCCCAGTGTCAGTGAAGATCCCCTGGAGAGCCCGTCCCTCTCCCCCAACCTAGCAGTACAGTCATTGCCACTTACTGATGCATATATAGTCTGAAAAATTCAATGTTAGGCTATTCGTCCTTGTACGAACATCATAGACTGTATTTACACAAACCTAGATGGTAGCCTAGTAGCACTTACTGCTCCTAGGCCGGGGGTGGGCAAACTTTTTGACTCGAGGGCCACAATGGGTTCTTAAACTGGACCGGAGGGCCGGAACAAAAGCATGGATGGAGTGTTTGTGTGAACTAATATAAATTCAAAGTAAAGGAGCGGAGGGGAGAGCAAAAGAACCCTCCGCTCTTTCGGCTCCGTGGGCCGGATAGAACAGCCGAACGGGCCGGATCCGGCCCGCGGGCCGTAGTTTGCCCACGGCTGTGCTAGGCTATGTATGATACTGTACAAAACAACACGAGATTAAATCAAGCACAAGAGAAAATGATGTACTCAAGAGACACAATGAACACTGATGTATGAGGCTGCTGCCAACGTAAAATGGCATAATGCTTTACTTTTTTTGTTTTGTTTGTTTTAAACTTTTTAAAATAAGTATAAAGAGTCCTAGCCGGTTTGGTTCAGTGGATAGAGTGTTGGCCTGCAGAATGAAGGGTCCCAGGTTCAATTCTGGTCAAGGGCACATGCCCGGATTGCAGGCTCAATCCTCAGTAGTGCAGATGTAAACAAATGTAAGCTGATCAATGATTCTCTCTCATCATTGATGTTTCTATCTCTCTCTCCCTCTCCCTTCCTCTCTGAAATCAATAAAAATGTATTTTTAAAAAAGTATAAAGAATCCACTCTAAATTACAGATAAAAAGTTTAGTATAGTAAATACATAAACCTGTAACATAGTCGTTTATATCATTATAAAGTATTATGTACTTTACATAACTGAACATGCTGTACTTTTATATGACTGGGAGCACAGTAGGTCTGTTTACACCAGCATCACCACAAACACATGAGGAATGCATTGCATCCATTGTTGAACCACAGTGTCATTATGCAGTACACCTACCCTGCCAACTAGGGTGTTATCAGTGGAGGCCTAGTAAGGAACCTAGACTTCTACTCTCATCTGCAGTAACAAGTGGAGTGTATCAAAAGAAGCCAGCTAAAACAAAAGCTTAATTGCAACCCAGAAGAGCAGAGCAGTGCAGCAGAAGCATGCAGGGCCCACGAATAAGATCTAGTCTCATAATACCCAAAATATCCAAGTTTTAACTGAAAATTACTTGTCAACTAGTAAGATTTCAAACTCAATGAAAAAAACCAAAACACCACAATAAATAAATACCAAAAGAAAAAGAGAGAGAGATGTCAGAATTACCTAAGTATTAAAGGAATCATTGTAACATTGAAAAAGAAATAGAAGAAGCTATAAACAAGTGGAAGAACATACCATGTTCATGGACTGGTAGAATCAATATCATTAAAATGTCCATACTACTCAAGGCAATCTACAGATTCAATGCAATCTGTGTTAAAGTACCAACAGCATATTTCACAGATCTAGAAAAAATACTCCAAAAATATATACGGAACCAAAAAAGACCCCGAATAGCTGCAGCAATCTTGAGAAAGAAGAACAAAGTTGGAGGAATCACAATACCAGATTTCAAGTTATACTACAAAGCCACCATAATCAAAACTACCTGGTACTGGCACAAGAAGAAGCATATACATCAATGGAACAGAACAGAGAACCAAGAAATCAACCCTAGTCATTATGCTCCATTAATATTTGACAAAGGAGGCAAGAGCATACAATGGAGTCAAGACAGTCTCTTCAATAAATGGTATTGGGGGAAATTGGACAGATACATGCAAAAAAAAAAAAAATGAAAATAGACCACCAACTTACACCATACATAAGAATAAACTCAAAATGATGAAACACTTAAATGTAAGTGTGAAACCATAAAAATCCTAGAAGAAAGCATAGGCAGAAAAATCTCAGACATCTCTCATAGCAATATGTTTACAGATACATCTCCTAGGGCAGTGGTTGGCAAACTCATTAGTCAACAGAGCCAAATATCAACAGTACAACGATTGAAATTTCTTTTGAGAGCCAAATTTATTTTTTCTTTTTTTTTTTAAAATAAATCTTTATTCAGATTATTAGAATTGTTTCTCCTTTTTCCCCCCACAGCTCCCCTCCACCCGGTTCCCACCCCACCTTCTGCCCTTACCTCCCCCCCACTGTCCTCATCCATGGGTGTATGATCTTTGTCCAGTCTCTTCCTGAACCCCCCCATACCTCTTTCCCCCTGAGAATTATCAGTCCACTCCCTTTCTATGCCCCTGATTCTATTATATTCACCAGATTATTCTGTTCCTCAGGTTTTTAATTCACTTGATTTTTAGGTTCGCTTGTTGATAGATATGTATTTGTTGTTCATAATTTTTATCTTTACTTTTTTCTTCTTCCTCTTCTTTAAGAATACCTTTCAGCATTTCATATAATACTGGTTTGGTGGTGATGAACTCCTTTAGCATTTTCTTATCTGTGAAGCTCTTTATCTGCCCTCCAATTCTGAATGATAGCTTTGCTGGGTAGAGTAATCTTGGTTGTAGGTTCTTGCTATTCATCACATTGAAAATTTCTTGCCACTCCCGTCTGGCCTGCATAGTTTCTGTTGAGAAATCAGCTGACAGTCGTATGGGTGCTCCCTTGTAGGTAACTAACTGTTTTTCTCTTGCTGCTTTTAATATTCTCTCTTTGTCTTTTGCTCTTGGCATTTTAATTATGATGTGTCTTGGTGTGGTCCTCTTTGGATTCCTTTTGTTTGGGGTTCTGTGCGCTTCCTGGACTTGTAAGTCTATTTCTTTCACCAGGTGGGGGAAGTTTTTGGTCATTATTTCTTCAAATAGGTTTTCAGTATCTTGCTCTCTCTCTCTTCTTCTGGCACCCCCATAATTCTGATGTTGGTACGCTTGAAGTTGTCCCAGAGGCTTCTTACACTGTCTTCAACTTTTTGGATTTTTTTTTCTTTTTGCTTTTTCTGTTGAGTGTTTTTTGCTTCTTTGTATTTCAATTCTTTGACTTGATTCTTGTGTTCCTCTAGTCTGTTGTTGGGTCTCTGTATAATATTTTTTATTTCAGTCAGTGTATGTTTAATTTCTAGTTGGTCCTTTTTCATATCTTCAAGGGTCTCGTTATATTTATTGGCCTTTTCTAGGTTATTCTTGAAAAGCCTTATAACCGTGGTTTTGAATTCTATATCCAGTCGTTTGTTTTCCTCCATTTCTTTCGTTTGTGATCTGTTTCTTTGACGCCGCATTTTCACTGCTTCCCTGAGTTGGTGGGTAGATTTGTGTGCTAGGTTTCCTATATGGCCCAGTGGGTCGGCCTCCCCAGTTAACCTGAGGTGGACACTCTTGGTGCACCCCGTTGTGGACTGTGTGTGCAGCCTTGTTGTAGTTAAGTCTTGATTGTTGTTGGTATCACGGGGAGGAATTGACCTCCAGGCCAGTTGGCTGTAAGGATCAGCTGTGTCTATGCTGGGAGAAGTTCGGTGTTGGAGACAGCCTTATAGGATTAGACTTGCCAAATTGCAATAGCCTCTGTGCTCAGCTTGGATAGGGTGGAGTCTCAGGGCGGAGCAGACAGTCTTGGCTTCCAGTCAGCCTTTCCCTTGTGCGCGTGTGCACCTGCAGACCTCTGCCTTCCCTGGCTTCTGACTCCCTTCCACTAGGGAAAGCCTGTGGCAACCTCCACAGCCTTTGTGCGCACTGGCATGCCCGCGCCTGCAGACCACTGCCTTCCCCGGCTACCGAGTCTCTGCCCGAGAGTCCAGATTCAACCCCCGTAAGAGCGCGGGTCCCCAGGGGCTCGCCTGGAACTGGGGTTCAGTGCAGTCAGAATTGGGGTTCAGTGCAGTCAGGAGCTTCGGACTCCCTTCTGCTAGGGAAAGCCTGTGGCAACCTCTGCAGCCTTTGTGCACACTGGCGTGCACGCTTCCGGAACTCTGCCTGCCGGGGCTCCCCCGGGTCTCCCCCAGGTCTCTGAATCTCCGGGTGCCTTTCTCTCTACCTGACAGTCCAGACTCCCCCTGTATGAGCCTTGGTCCACGGGGTTTCGCCCGGGACTGGGGTTCAGTGCAGTCAGAACTGGGGTTCAGTGCGGTCGGGGGCTTCCTTCCCCCTTCCGCCAGAGAAAGTCAGCCAGGCTCTCAGCCGCCCTTCCCTCTGCGTGCACAAAGACCCCTTGCCGTACCTCCAATTCTCTGTGAGCTTTTCTCTTTCCTTCTAGTTGTAGAATTTTCACTCAGCCAGGTTTCCTGTGGTTTTGGATGGTGTCCGTTCTGTCTTTTAGTTGTAGTTTTGAAATGGTTGTGCGAGGCAGCAGTTTAGGTGCTTACCTATGCCGCCATCTTGGTTTCTCCTTGAGAGCCAAATTTTTTAAACTTAAACTTCTTCTAACGCCACTTCTTCAAAATAGACTCGCCCAGGCCGTGGTATTTTGTGGAAGAGCCACACTCAAGGGGCCAAAGAGCTGCATGTGGCTCGCGAGCCGCAGTTTGCCGACCACGGTCCTAGGACAAAAGAAACTAAGGAGAAAATAAACAAATGGGACTACATCAAAATAAAAAGCTTCTGCACAGCAAAAGAAACCATCAACAAAACGCAAAGAGAGACCACTGTATTGGAGGAACATACTTGGCAATGATATATCTGACAAAGGGTTAATATCCAAAATATATAAGGAACTCATACAACTTAACAAAAGGAAGACAAACAATCCAATTAAAAAATGGGCAAAGGACCTAAACAGACACTACTCCAAAGAGGACATACAGATGGCCAAGAGATATATGAAAAAATGCTCCAAGTCACTAATCATCAAAGAGGTGCAAATTTAAACAACGAGGTGTCACCTCACACCTATCAGAAGGCGTACCATCAACAACTCAACAAATGACAAGTGCTGGCGAGGCTGTGGAGAAAAAGGGAACCCTAGTGCACTGCTGGTGGGAATGCAGACTGTGCAGCCATTATGGACAACAGTATGGAGTTTCCTAAAAAAATTAAATATGGGCCCTAACCGGTTTGGCTCAGTGGATAGAGCGTTGGCCTGCGGACTGAAAGGTCCCAGGTTCGATTCCGGTCAAGGGCATGTACCTTGGTTGCGAGCACATCCCCAGTAGGGGATGTGCAGGAGGCAGCTGATCGATGTTTCTCTCTCATCGATGTTTCTGGCTCTCTATCCCTCTCCCTTCCTCTCTGTAAAAAATCAATAAAAATATATTAAAAAAAATAAATAAATATGGAACTGCTGTTTGATGCAGTGATCCCACTTCTAGGAATATATCCTAAGAAACTCGAAACACCAATCAGAAAGAATGTATGTATGCACCCCTATGTTCATTGCAGCACAATTTACAATAGCTAAGGTCTGGAAACAGCCCAAGTACCCAGCAGTAGATGAGTGGATAAAAAAGCTGTGGTATATTTATACCATGGAATACTGTGCAGCAGTAAAAAAGAGGAATCTCTTACCCTTTGAGACAGCATAGAAGGATCTGGAGAGTATCATGTGAAGTGAAACAAGTCAGTCAGAGAAAGACAAGTATCACATGATCTCACTCATATGTGGAATCTAATTAACAAAATAAACTGACAAATGGAGTGAATCCAGAGGCACAGAAGCATGGAACAGAGTGCAGAATCTCGCAGGGAAGGCAGGGGGAGTGTGGGTGGGTGGGAGGTAATCAACCAAAGACGTTGTATACATATATGCATAACCCATGAACACAGATAATAGGATGGTAAAAGCCTGGGATGGGGGGTGGAGGTGGGGTGGGACGGAAGGGGGGCGGGGGCTGGCTGGAGGGGGTCATTGGGGGGAAAAGGGGGACATATGTAATACTTTCAATAATTTTTTTACATATGTAATACTTTCAAAAGATTTTTTTAAAGAGTAATAATAAAGGAGCCATTGTAGAATTGCTTCAATGAGCAAATAAGAACATGCTTAAAACAAATGAAAAATATAGAAAGTCTCAGTAAAGAAATAGAAACTATAAAGAAAACCCAAATGGAAATTTTACAACTTAAAAAATAACCAAAATAAAAGCTCAATGGGTAGGGCCAACAGTGAAATGGAGGGGACAGAGCAAATACTAGCAGTCAGTGAACAGGAAAACAGAAGATTAGAAATTAATCTTAACAACACAGAGAAAAAGAGACTGGGGGTTGGGGGGAGGAAGAACAGAGTCTCAGGGACCTGTGGGACTAAAATAAAATACCTAACATTCATATCATTAGAGTCTCAGGAGAGGAGAAACAGGGCAGGCCTGAAAAAGTACTAAAAAAAAATACAGCTAAAAACTTTCCAGCCCAGCCAGAGTGGTTCAATGGTTGAGCATCGACCTAGGAACCAGGAGGTCACAGTTAGATTTCCGGTCAGGGCATATGCCTGGGTTGTGGGCTTGATCCCCATTATGAGGCATGGAGGAGGCAGCTGATCAATGACTCTCTCTCATCATTGATGTTTCTATCTTTCTCTCTCTCTCTGTTCCTCTCTGAAATCAATAAAAATATTTTTTTAAATAAACTTTCCAAATTTGGCAAAAGACATAAGCCTAAAGATTCAAGAAGCTAAGAAAACTCCAAACAAGACAAACCCAAAAGAAATCCATGCCAAGACACATCATAGTCATATTTCTGAAAAGTAATCAGGTTAGGTCTCGGTTTAATTTCTAACTATCCTGCAGCACTCTGTTTAAAGTAGGCTCTCCTAATATGTTATCCCACTGCATATTTATACTCTTCCTTCATAAGGTTCACTATATTTATAATTACTTGTTCAATTACAAGTAGTCTTCCCACTGAGCCATGCTGGCCAGACTAGTAGTAGTAACTGAAGACTATAGAGAATTTGACTGTTTTATGAAAGGATATAATTTGTAATTTCCTTAAAAATTTTTTAAATCAAAATAATAATTTGAGATAGTTTTTAAAGTTAACCATTACTACAAAACTTTAAGAAAAAATTCTCAGTTCCACTTCTTATGTTCAAATCCCAGTCCCCAGAGGCCACTTTCTTTCAACTTTCTTAGTTATTTCTTCTGATGGTTTTATTAAACCATAAATTCCATGAGAGCAGGGATTTGGTCATTGTTACATCCATAGCACTTAATGAAGTGTCTACCAAATAAAAGTTGCTTAATTAATATTTGTTGAACAATGAATGAATAAATAATTCTTCTTCTAGAAAATGTCTCCTCTTAACTACCAAACTATTTTGTTCCTTTCTCACCTCTTGATCAGTTGTGACTGCTTCCAGGTTGGCCTGCCCTTACCTTATTAGTTTGTAGAATTCTTGCATGAAGTGCAGCTGGCCAGGCATGAAGCAACAGGTAAGCATAGGAGCGAATGGCATAAACTGGGGAATATTCCCAAGTCTGAAACCCCTTCCCATAGATGAGGTAGTGTGTCTGAAAAAAAGGATGAAGATGAAGATTTTAAGCAAAAGTATTAATGAAACAACGGTATACAAAAATGTTGAAATTCTCAACAAGATTTGCAACTAATGGATAAAATCAAAATGACACAATATTAATATTAGGACATTATAAATTCTACAAGATTATTGTTTGGTCAACTTTAAAAGCTTGAATTTTACCTGATACTTATTAAAAAACAAAACAAAAAAACAACAACTCTAAATCTGCCTGGCCAGGGTGGCTCAAGTGATTGAGCATCAACCTATGAACCAGGAGGTCACAGGTTCCATTTCCGGTTAGGGCACACGCCCTGGTTGGGGCCTGGGTCCCCCTTAGGAGGCCTGCAGAAGGCAGCCAATCAATGATTCTCTCTCATCATTGATGTTTCTATCTCTTTCTCCCTCTCAGTTCCTCTCTGAAATCAATAAAAATATTAAAAACAAAAAAACCCCTCTAAATCTTATATTTTCCTTAAACCACCTACTCTAAACATTCTTTTTTTTTATGAAAAATGTGATGTGAAAATTTCACCTCTGAATTTTCTGTAATACAAAGTCAATCAACTTATGAATCTAAAAATCAAGAAATAGCAATATAAGCATACTATTTAGTAATGATATTTATTTTAGTAACCATCAGAAGAAATAACTAAGAAAGTTGAAAGCAGTTGCCTCTGGGGACTGGGATTTGAACATAAGAAGTGGAACTGGGTCCTAACCAGTTTGGCTCAATGGATAAGAGTGTTGGCCTGCAGACTGAAAGGTCCCAGGTTCGATTCTGGTCAAGGGCATGTACCTTGGTTGCAGGCACATCCCCAGTAGGAGGTGTGCAGGAGGCAGCTGATCAATGTTTCTAACTCTCTCTCCCTCTCCCTTCCTCTCTGTAAAAAATCAATAAAATATATATTTTTTAAAAAAGAAGTGGAACTGGGAATTACTGTTTTTTCTTAAAGTTTTGTAGTAATGGTTAACTTTAAAAACTTTCTCAAAGTGTTATTTTGATTTTTTAAAAATTTTAAGGAAATTACAAATTATAAACAGCCAGATTCCTACAGCCTTCAATTACTACTACTACCTGGCCGGCATGGCTCAGTGGTTGAGCATCCACCCATGAACCAGGAGGTCGAGGGTTTATTCCTGGTCAAGGCACATGCCTGGGTTGTGGGCTCCATCCCCAATAGGGGGCATGCAGGAGGCAGCTGATCAATGATTCTCTCTCATCATTGATGTTTCTCTCCCTCTCCCTCTCTGAAATCAATAAATAGGTATTAAAAATATATTCACTACTACTAAATCATCAACTTAGAATACAAAAGTGCAAATAAAGTTATTTTACTACTAGTAACACGTGTATATAGTATTTGTATCTTGATTGGTAACAACGTCCCAAGCAGTGAAATCAAGAACAACTACAAAAATACCCAAAGAAGTAACCTACTGGTTCCCAGTAGTTGAATGTTTCATCACAGTCAGAGATGTTGCTCAGAAGAGCAGCACATAGCCTTGCTGAGAGCAAACACTTGAAAGCAGTAGATCCTTCCGGTGCCCAAACTTGTCCTGCTTTGTTCCCAGATAACCTGCTCAGAAGCAAAAAAAAAAAAAAAAAAAAAAAAAGTATGTGTCAGTAAGTACCTAACTAGAAGGACTAAAATTAGACAAAAAAGACAAGACTGGCAAGGGACATTAAAGCTCTGAAGTATTCACCAATAAAGGTGAGCAGTTAGCTGTTCGGAGATCAACCTTAATCATTCCTTCCACTTCCTGTTTTGCAGGTGTAAGCTAATTCATATACTTTAGTTCTTGGCATCTACGACGCTCCATTTACCCCAAACCAACTAACCACTCACTTTAAGACCACAAAGCTCTCACCCTGTTTCTTTCTTTTCTTAACAAGGTCATTGCTTTCCATGGCCTTATTCATCTGCTCATTTATTCCAATGTATAGAGGCCTAACATGGGCAAGGTACTGTGACCTCTTCCAATTCCGTCTGTTTACAGCTCTTTTGGTGCAGCCCTAACCTGCAGTTCCCGGTCTTGGAGAGAGGTGGGTGCTGTGCTGGAGGTTGTAGGGCCTTCGCATTAAAGGGCCAGGACTTTGGCGAGATCCCAGAAAGGTATACTCTTAGCTCTTGCCAGCTCACACACAGGACGCCACCCACGCCGGGCCTGGCCGGGAGCCGCACCCCCGGTTTCTTGACAGCAAACACGGACCCGAGGTGGAGGTCTAGGACGGGGTGAAGACCGAACGCCGACCCGCCCGAGAAGAGCAAAAGGACCTGGGTGCAGAGGCAGCCGGACCCTGGGGGCGACAAGGCCCACGCAGCCGAGACCCCACGCCGCCGCCGGCCACGCCCCCGCCCCGCACCTACTCGGCCCGCGGCTCCGCGCCGCCCGCCTCCCGGCCGCACAGCAGCTCCCGCAGCTTGTCTGCGGCCGCGGCCGAGGCCGTGTCCCCGCCGCTGCTCCCGCCTGCCTTGGGGCGCTGCCGAGTCCCGCGGCTGGCCATGGCCAGCCGGGATGAGAAGGTAGAAGCCGACGGACACCCTACGGAGAGGGCGAGCACCCAGACATCGCTTTGGCTGGCAAACGGTGTCCGCCGAGGGACAAAAGACCTTGACATGCGCAGACAACACTAAATTTCAGCGTTTTGGGACCAATGGGGGTGAATCCTAGAGTAGAAAAGAAGTAGAACCTGAGACTACTTTCACCGTCACAGCTATCCCTTCCACATACTTGTAACGCTGGGCATTCCTCCCTGCCTCTAACTCTCGCCTCCTTCACTTTTCAGCATTCTCCACTCGCCTACAAAAACCATTCTTCAGAAACACACACCCCCCACCCCCTTTTTCTATAGAAAGCTTTCTGCAAGGTGAGTAGGCGGAAATATTCAGTTAAAAATCATAGCACAGCTTAAAAAGGGTGGCCCTTAAAAAGTCACTGACAACTTGCCCTCTCTGTACTTTGGTAACAATGGTAAGGACAGCCTGTGGCTAATAGTAGAAAATAGAATGAGAAAAAAGTGGGGGGCAGGGGCAGGCTGGAGGGGGTTAATGAGGGAAAAAAGGGAACATATGTAATACTTTCAACAATAAAGATTTAAAAAATTAATATACCTAGAAAGACACCCCTCCCCCCCCCAAAAAAAAAATGAAAGACAAGAAATTCTATGTGGCAAATTCAACCATACACCAGTGCTGTCATTGCTATTGTTACTGGTCTCGGGCTGCCTGCCGCTGTGTCTAATAACAAAGGCAGGGTTGAATCATATCATGCGTTTATTGAGAAGGCTAGCCAACCAAGAAGACAGGGCGCTTACAAGCATTCAAATCCTGTCTTATAGCAAGGTGCAGAGGATAGGATTATAAAGGGGAAGGGGAAGGGGCTAGGCTAGGGTGAGGCTGGCAACGGAATGCAGCTGGTAGCCCTGGAGGTCCGCAGATGTCAGCTATTGTCCTTGGTTATCAGGTGATGAGATGATGTTGATGAGATGATGTTTTGACTCCTGGTGGATTGGTCTGACCATGATAATTGGTTCAGCTTGCTGGATTCACAGCTGAGTCAGCTTCGCACAGGCCTTGAAAAGGAAACTTAAGAAAAACTTAACCTCCTATTCACATATGAGAAACTTAACCCCCTATTCATATAAGTATATGTGTTCTAAGATTTAAGATATGGTTATTTCTCAGATTAATTAAAGTGCTCTATCTATCAGGTTATAAGTCCCCTTAGCACTACTACAGCATTATTGTAAACATTTTACATATTTTATCCTTTTTAAATTTAATACTCAGAACACCCTTGTTTTATTGAGAAGGAAACTGTGGCCTGTTAGGGTCACCAAGGAAGGCATGAGGCCAAAAGTGGTAAAGAATTATAAATTAACTAGAGGCCTGGTGCATGAAATTCATGCACTGCCAGGGATCAGGGCCAATCAGGGCCTTCCTTCCCCTGGCTGCACACATCATAGCATGTTTGGTCAAACACATATTAGCCTGTTATTATATAGGATTAGGTCATCTGGAGACCATATGGGCTGAGCTCCAAAAGGGCGCCGGCACCCAGGGATGGGAAGTCAGAGGTTTCAAAGTACTCTAAGTGGGCTTTTTTGGTAGTGAACTCTCTGGGCAGTCCGGATCCTGGGAAGTCCAGAGGGGAAAGACAATGGCCTTAAGAAGTGGAATGTGGTCTAAGCAAAAGGGAATGTCAGTTGTAAAGTGGTCTAAAGGTCAGTTCCCAGGGGAGGGGGTATTGATTCAGTTATTGGATCAGACCTAACATTCCAGCCTTTTTGTTTTATGGAATAGGGACGGAAGTCATTTCTTCCATCTGAGAGGGGATATGAAGATCATAAGGGAATGGACTTTGATTGTAGCCAGTTGGAACACTGTATAGATTCCTCATGGTTGGAGCTAGGGGTTGCAAGCAGCATGATTTCCCCCCGAGAGACTGGTTGGTGAAGACTCAAAAGCCATCCTGAAGAAAAGATGAAAAATGACTCAGAGTACATGAGCCAAAACCGAGGATGAGAAATAGGAATATTAATAGTCCTAGGAAGGAAAGTAACCAGGTATAACAATTTATATTTTTTAGCCAGTAGTCCCATGAATTTGATTGATGTTCTCTAATCTTTGTGGTCCTTTCTGTTAATTTTTGGGTGGCATCCCTGACTAGGCCAGACTGGTTGACATAAAAACAACATTCTTCCTCCAGAAAGAGGCATTAGACACCCTTTCTCTGCCGTTAGTAGGTCTAGTCCTCTCTGATTTTGGAGGGTTATAGCTGCTGTGAATCTCTCTGATCCTGAATTTGAACTAAACTTTTGGCAATGTCATCTGGGCTTTCTTGTAGTCCTGAGACAGGTTTTCAAAATATTGTAGAGCAGTGGTTAAGCCTCCTATGCCAGTCCTGACACCTGTTGAGATACCGAGGGTTATGAGGAGAGGGATTATCTGGACTGCCCTTTTGTGTTGGATATGATGGATTACAGGGATAGTAAGATTGATTATAAGGGGCTACATCTACATTGGGTGAGAGATAGGTTCCTGTCCAATTGGTTGGGAGGCAAATATATGTGTTTTCGGTGGACCTGGAAGCGGAGGATCCAAGATGGCGGTGTAGGTAAACACCTAAACTGCTGCCTTGCACAACAATTTCAAAACTACAACTAAAAGACAAAACGTCTATCACCCAGAACCACGGGAATGCTGGCTGAGTGGAAGTTCTACAACTAGAAGGAAAGAGCAAACAGCATTGAGGGGTGCACAAGCGCTGAAAAGCTGAGGTACGGAGATGCGCAAATTGGGCTGGCGACGGGCATCTGGGAGCGCTGCTATTTTCAACCCGAAGGGAGATAAGCTCCCGATTACTCCGAACTCCAGTTTCTGGGGAGACTCGGGGGACCCAAACTCCTACGGTGAGAAGCTGGACTGTCTGCCATCGGGTCGGAAAGTGAGGGAGGCCTGCTTGCAGGGCTGCGTGCAGGAATAATTGTTTATTGTGCTGGGGCGCAGGACGCGGGGACACGGTCGGAGACTCAGAGCCAGCTTACTGGCAGCCATCGCTGTTTGCCACACCCTAGCCTGGTCACGCCCTGAGACCCCGCCCTGCACAATCTACGAACCCACCCAAGCTCCAAGCAGCGGCTTTAGCATATGAATGGCCTGCCCTATCGCAGCTTAACCTAGCAAACTTGCAGCCGGGGTCAGACAGCTCCAAAACCTCCAAACCCCAAGCAAAGAGGAGAAAACTGTAGTTCTCACTGTAGCTCCTGCTGGGTGGCCTCAGACAGTAGCTAACCTGCACCCCATTGGAGATCCAGAAGCCAGTGTACCTAGTGGTCAGTGTGAGACACCAGATTTCAACTCCTCACATCCATAAGTGACACATTCAAGAGGCAGACTCAGTAAGCACCAAAGCCCCACTGAAACAAGTCCTACACCATAAGCGTGTCTCCAGCGCAGCAGCTCTTCCATTATAGACACAGTGGGTCCTCACAGCCAATTGGCCTGGAGGTCAGTTCCTCCCAGTGTACCAACAGCAATCAAGTCTTAACTACACCAAGACTTTGCACTCAGCCCACAAAGGGGTGTACCAAAGGCGTCCACCTCAGGTGATTGAGGAGGCTGAGCTACTGGCCCCTATAGGTCACCTACCACACAAAGCCACTCCATCAACACAAGGAAGCAACAAAATGCGGAGACAAAGAAACATGTCACGAATGAGAGAAATGGAGGAAAGCAAACTAATGGACGACATAGAGTTCAGAACCACATTTATAAGGTTACTCAAGAATCTTCTTAAAACCGCTGAGGAACTTAGTGAGACCTTTAAGGATCTTAATGAGAATGCCAAAAAAATGGAAAAGGACCAGTCAGAAATTAAGCATACACTGTCTGAAATAAAGAATATACAGAAACTCAACTGTAGATCAAAGGACCCCAAGAATCAAACCAAAGATTTGAAACATGAGGAAACAAAAAACACCCAACCAGAAAAACAAAAAGAAAAAAGAATCCAAAAATATGAAGATAGTGTAAGGAGCCTCTGGGACAACTTTAAGCGTACCAACATCCGAATTTTTGGGGTGCCAGAAGAAGAGAGAGAGCAAAATATTGAAAACCTATTAGAAGAAATAATGACAGAAAACTTTCCCTACCTGGTGAAAGAAATAGACTTACAAGTTCAGGAAGCACACAGAACCCCATACAAGAGGAATCCAAAGAGGACCACACCAAGACACATCATAATTAAAATGCCAAGGGCAAAAGACAAAGAGAGAATCTTGAAAGCAGCAAGAGAAAAACGGTTAGTTACCTACAAGGGAGCACCCATATGACTGTCAGCTGATTTCTCGGCAGAAACTATGCAGGCCAGAAGGGAGTGGCAAGAAATATTCAAAGTGATGAACAGCAAGAACCTACAACCAAGATTACTCTACCCAGCAAAGCTATCATTCAGAGTTGAAGGTCAGATAAAGAGCTTCACAGACAAGAAAAAGCTAAAGGAGTTCATCACCACCAAACCAGGATTACATGAAATGCTGAAGGGTGTTCTTTAAGAAGAGAAAGAAGAAGAAAAAGGTAAAGATAAAAATTATGAACAACAAAATGACATCAAATACATACCTACCAACAAGTGAATCTAAAAATCAAGTGAATAAAAAAATCTGAAGAACAGAATGGACTGGTGAATATAATAGAATCAGGGATATAGAAAGGGAGTGGACTGACAATTCTCTGAGGGGTGCGGGAAGAGATTGGACAAAAAGCTTACACCTATGGATGAAGACAGTGGTGGGGGCTCAGGGCATGGGGTGGGGTGGGGAATCAGGTGGAGGGGAGCTATGGGGGGGAAAAAGAGGAACACCTGTAATAATCTGAACAATAAAGATTTATTAAAAATATATATATATATGTGTTTTCTCCACAAAGGATGAAAAATCCCTGATCATGAAAACAAGCTGAAAGGTGTAGAGAGAAGAGGTGGACTAAAGGGTATAAGGTTCCTTTTCCCAGTTCCACTCTCCAAACTGAGAGGGTAGTTGCCATGGTGCTACCGATAAGGAGTGACAGATGAGTGGTTGAGATTCTATTGCAGTGAAAGTGGGAAGGAATGCTAGAATGGGCTGTTATCCAAGGGAAAAGAGAAAGGGGAGGAAAGGAGCAGCTGAAGCTTTGAGCCTGGATGGTTGAATAAGAAATAAAACAGACCATCTGTAGGAAATAACCATTAGCTTCCGGGGAGACCTGGTAGTCAACCCTTTGGGACCACTGGCCGTTCAGTAGTTCTAGGATAACTGTGGTGTTGCAAGCTGATGATGGGAGCTGGCATATTGTTATATTGCCCTGTGACCTTGTAAAGCACAAAGGGGTTTGGGTGATTAGTGGGGTGTGTAGAGTGATAGAAACTGTGACTGGGATGGAGGAAGGAGCTACCTTAGCAAGAGACTGAATATAAGTAGTGAAAAGAAGGGAGGCTTGATTTGCCTGGGCTGTAGGATAATAACCTAAAAGCGTGGAACCATGGGGTATGCCCTGCTAGTTTAGCTGCTGGTGGGGTAGTTAGGAGTACCCGATAAGGGCCTTGCCATCGGGGCTATACATTATTTGACAGATGGGTTTCCTTTAGGAGGACCCTGTCCCCTGGCTGTAGAGAAGTAGGGGGAATGTCTCCTGTAAAGGGTCGAGGGAGGACCTGATCAAGCATGTTTTCTCAGTAATTGCCAGGTGAGATTTAAAATGGGGCAATCCTAGCTGGTTTGGCTCAATGGATAGAGCGTCGGCCTGTGGACTCAAGGGTCCCGGGTTCAATTCTGATCAAGGGCACATGCCTGGGTTGTGGGCTCAATCCCTAGTAGGGGGCATGCAGGAGGCAGCCAATCAATGATTCTCTCTCATCATTGGTGCTTCTCTCTCTCCCTCTCCTTTCCTCTCTGATATCAATATATATATATATATATATATATATTTTTTTTTTTTTTTTTTTAAGGTTAAAAAAATAAAATGGGGACACAGTCTCCTAGAGGGGTCTCTGTGGAAGGGAAGTTTCCTAATAAGGAAAGTCTTCCCTACATGAGTTTAATGAGACTAAAAAAGGAGGTTGCACGGGTGGGGGGGGGGGAACCTCTTTCACGTCCCACATGGTTCAGGGTTCCTGTTCAGGGTTCGGGTTCTGGAGAAGGCCACACACAAATGAAAAGAGACTTGGAAAAGTATTAATTTGGGAATATTGGGGGCCAGGCGGGAGCCCAACTCTAGTGGAAGGACTACCCCTTGCTCTGGCCTTGCAATCCCTTTTATTGAGACTATGGGATACGCCCATAACCTTTAGGCAGGAAATTCCAATAACAGAAATTTACATGAAACAAACAGAGGTGGAGGCTGCTTAAGCTAACAATGTTTCAACTAAACAGTGAGTGATCAAAACAATTGAGGTTGTTGACCAGCCTTCGCATTTTCCTGTCCACATCTTTCTATTAGTGGTAGAATGATTGGTTTCTTTCCTTAAAAAAAATCTTACGTCTGCAGACCAGAAATAAACACATAAGAACAAAAATGTTTGAATCCCAATTTCAATGTCCAACAGTTCTGAGTCCCAATTTCAATGTCCAACAGTTCTGAGTCCCAGTTTCAATGTCAAACAGTTGTGAGTCCCAGTTTCAGTGTCAAACAGTTGTGAGTCCCAGTTTCAGTGTCAAACAGTTGTGAGTCCCAGTTTCAGTGACAAACAGTTCCTTATGTGTACATGTCAGCAATGATATCTGGATGGTGGCAATGCAGGTCCGACCCTCTCTGGTTTGGTCCTAGGCAACCTGCAGCGACGCACAGCTGCTGACTGCAGGTCTTCCATCTCTAGACTGTTTCTCCTCTTTGTCTTCATGGCTGGAGGATTACTGTCAATTCCTCTCTGTTGCAGGAATCCACATGGTCTTGGAGTTGTTTTCTGAAAATATACAAACATATTCTTGACCAAAAGTTAATAAAGGAATCTTTTCTATAAATTTTACTTGGGATCCTTTTTATTTTTGCCCAGACGATTTTCTTTGGCCTATTTTGATACCATGTATGTTTTTCATTGGTGTCTTGCTGTTAGCATTACAAATGAAAATGAAAATTTTTTAAAGTAAAAATTTTCTAAATGTAATTTACTTACAGAATATTTTTCCTTACATGCCATTTTTCCACTATCCCCCCTTTTTTTGATTAATGGAGGCTTTTGGAAAAAATTTTTTATAAATTTTGGTTAATACTTTAGGAACAGCCTCTTGTACAATTAAATTTTCTGTCAAATTTAATACTTTAACAACAATTTTAGTTTACTGTGTAAAAATTAATGGAAAGGATTATATGCATCCTTGAGAAAGCCCTGAGCACTCCTAGATTTAGGTTAGATTTAGATATAGGGCAGTCACCATTAGCCACTTCTCTGTTGCTTGGGTCTCAATATGAGCTGGGCCAAGTCTCTTGTTTGTAGCTGGATCTCAATCTGAGCTGGGCTCTGTTACCTGGGTCCCGATCTGAGCTGGGCATGGGAAGCGCGAAGCAGCCATGGGGGCAGGAGACGTCCCTCAGAAGGGGCGAGGATTCAAGCCCCTGCAAGGCTGGGGGGTGAGGGACTGTGCCCCACCTCTGTAGATCCCCAAGTTCTCTCCTGATGGCCCCCTGCGACTGTGCCTGTCTTAGGTTGTCCCTCCCTTGAGGAGTCTTACCCATCATTGACTAACCAGCCATCCTCCGGGGCCAAGCAGGGTGATGTGAGGTTCAGTTCTGTCTCCTTGGTAGCCTATGCCCCTATGGCCTCCATGCCCAGCACTTGCCTTGGGATCCTCTCGCCTGCTGGCAGGGTCCCGGTGCTGATCACATATCTTGGGGAACCCAGGTTTCTTCTCCAGAGAGGGCCCAGCTCACGCCATTGGGCCTAAGACAGATCCATGGTACCAGCCACCATGAGGCTTCAACCTCAGCATAAACAGAAAGTTCAGGCAACAGCTGTGGGAGGGTCCCTCTTGGCAAAAAGGCCAGTATAGAATGCTCAAGTGCCTTCCCAGGGAGGCCTTAATTCCTTTCTGGAAGGGATTAAATCCTTTCATGTCCTTTTAAATTGCTGCCTAACATGCAAAGAATTAGTTTGTAAGTTTGTTTGGGATAATTGTTCAATATGCTGTTGTAAAGTATCAAAAATTATAATGACATTGTAGAATAATATCATGTAAGGATATTCTTTGCTTTAGGCCATGGCAATTCAATTTCAATCTGGCTGGCAATTTCTTTTTGTAGAGACAAGGTCTTAGTTACATTTTTTGCACCTCTCCCAGGAGCAAGTAGTGAATAGTCCCCTACTTTAAAGGCCAAAACCTTTATAACATCTAAAAGTAAAGTATAGTTAATTTTTATTTGATAAAGCTTTCCATGCGATTTCAAGTATCAATCGGTTAAATTTCAAAAATATTTCCTTTAAGAAGAGAGAATAAATTTCCTGTATTACTCCGGGCCCTTGGAGCTTTCCAAGAATCATCTCTGTTAAAGCCTTGAAATTTTAACATGGAAAAAATGATCAAATATATATATATATATCCATATGACTTTAATAACCAAAACTATATAATTTCTCCCAATTTAATTTGCACTTCGAACTTTTAAAGCTGGCAAGTCAAACATTTAGCAGTTCCTAGATTAATAACAACATCCTGCTTACTTTGGGGCAAGTTTCAGCAACAGATCTGGCCAAATTTCCTTTCATGCTTAAAAGATAGACAGATCTTAAATTTTTTCTTTCTTTTTCGCTTTCCGAAATAATAACTAGCACCCAATTTGGCCAAGATTTGCATTTCCCTGAGAGTTCTTTTATAATTTTTAAATGAAACCTTAAGTAATCTCATTGCAGGAGAGCGGATAGCCTTGCCCTCTCCTGCCACCTTTGAATTTCTCCACACCAGAGGTGGTTTTTGCAGTGGAGTTTCATTTCTTATTACAGATTTTAAATTCCAAATACCAATTAAGATTTTAATTTGAATAAGAAACCACATTATTTTATAACCTAATTCTTCCCCATTAGCCTGGCTGAAAAAGACGTTCCCACCCTACTTACAGATCGCGACTCTGCAGCTAGTCCATGGGCTTTGCGTGCGGTGGACCTCCCTCACCTTTTTCTAGGTGAATTTTTTCCTTCCTTCGCTCTTAGGCGAAAAATATCATCTCCTCCAGAAGTCCCGAGTTCAGGCGCCAGATGTGGGAACCCCTTTCATGTCCTGCGTGGTTCAGGGTTCCTGTTCAGGGTTCGGGTTCTGGAGAAGGCCGCATACAAATGAAAAGAGACTCAGAAAAGTATTAATTTGGGAATATTGGGGGCCAGGTGGGAGCCCAACTCTAGTGGAAGGACTACCCCTTGCTCTGGCCTTGCAATCCCTTTTATTGAGACTATGGGATACGCCCATAACCTTTAGGCAGGAAATTCCAATAACAGAAATTTACATGAAACAAACAGAGGTGGAGGCTGCTTAAGCTAACAATGTTTCAACTAAACAGTGAGTGATCAAAACTATTGAGGTTGTTGACCAGCCTTCGCATTTTCCTGTCCACATCTTTCTATTAGTGGTAGAATGATTGGTTTCCAGCAGGTGTGTATGGGGGTCCCCTGATGTGTTTAAGGGCTAGAGGTAGGAGAGTAGTCCAAGGTTCTTTAGTTTTCAGAGTTAATTTAGGTGAGACTTAATTAAGGAATTCGCCTTTTCAACCTTGCCTGAAAACTGGGGCTGGTAGGTGGTGTGTAAGTTCCACTGGATGTTCAGAGTGGAGACCTGTTGAGTTATTTGAGATATGAAAGCAGGTCTGTAATGAGGTGGGGAGGCAGAATCTGGGAATGATGTGCTGAATGAGAGTTTGAGTGATCTCGAGGACTTTTCAGATGCAGTGGGGAATGCTTCTACCCAGTATCTATTAGGGTTAAGAGATATTTGGTTCGTTTAATAGGGGGCATGTGAGTGAAGTCAATTTGCCAGTCTTGTCCAGGGATTTGGCCACTAGACTGATGAGTGGGGAAAGAAGAAGGTTGTGGAGATACTGAGTACCAAGTAGAACATGTTTTGGTGACATCTTGCAGTAGGGGGCTAGGCTAGGACATGTGATGAGGGTCTTAAGAGTTGTAAAGGCAGTCTGTATCCTTTATGTAAGAAATTATGAATAGCATGTAAGATATTGTGGGCCTGTCCTTGGGGAAGGATATATTTTCCCTGAAAAAATTTTTTAAAATATATTTTTATTGATTTCAGAGAGGAAGGGAGAGGGAGATAGAAACATCAATGATGAGAGAGAATCATTGATTGGCTGCCATCTGCACACCCCACACTGGGGATCTAGCCAGCAACCTGGGCATGTGCCCTTGACCAAAATTGAACCTGGGACCCTTTAGTCCACAGGACTGACGCTCTATTCACTGAGCCAAATCTGCTAGGGCTTCCCTGAAAATTTAACCATGGATCTTCCTGAGTGGTCCCAAAAGCTAATAGGGACTGAAGTTCCTCTGGAGTGTATTTGGATGCTATATGAGGTATCGCTAAGAGTTGGGGCGATGGAGCTTCCTCTGAGCAGCTGCCTTGGCCTCCTGGTGTGCTTTGTTATTTCCCTGTATTATGGGGTCATTCCCAACTTGGTTTCTTTAGCAGTGATGACTTTTTAAAAAGCTAGAAAAAGGGAGAGTAGTTCCTAGATACCAAGCAGGAAGATCTGTGGAGGCTTTCAATGATAGTGTCGAGGACTGTGAATGAGCGATGGAAATAAAGGAATTCTAGGCCCAATCTAAGGACCTAAGCAACAGGAGAGAGTCAGAGCTAGGAGAGAAGGGGTCCCTTCATACATCTGGTGTGATCATGTCCTGACTCACTGAACAAACCTTTCTACTACTTTCACAAACCTTTCTACCCATTCCGAAATCACCATCATTAAAATAAAATAGTGTTTTTATCATTCCTTAGATTGATGTTTATGAACATGTTTTAAATATATTCTTACTCTCAAGAAAATATACCTTCAACAAAGTACAAGAGACCTTTTGTAAAAAAAAAAAAAAAAAAGCTTAGAGCAGGTGAATGTTAAACTTGTCTAGCAATCAATGTTTCAGTATTTTAGAATATTTAGATTATTTTAGAATATTTAGATGTTTATCATTTAATCCAGCAATGCTCCAAAGCCTTTAAGTTTCCAAAGACTTTGGAAAATCATATACAGACATATGAGGCTGGAGAGAAACGGGGCGGGGGAGGAGGGCGGCGCAGAGAGCAGGCCCTGCAGCCCGTTCTAGGACTGCAGCTTCCAGGCCTCCAGCTGCTTGGATTTAAAACTGCCACATTTTTCCTTAGAGATAACATGCTAAAGTTTGGGTGATAATGGCATCAGCTTCTACTATAGCAGGACTGTTCAGTAAGTGTTTTCAGTTTAGCAGTAAAGAAAGTTGTTCTTTGAGAAGGGGGGTGAGAAGGCACTGAGGTGAGAGCAGTTTTCAGAGCATTAAAGGGGTGAGATACTGGCCTTGGGATCTAAATGCTCAGTGAGGGGTCCCTTCATATGCATCATAGAGGGGCTTGCAAGAAGACTAAAGCTGGGAACCCAGAAGCAAGAATACCAGCGAGCCTGAGAAAGGAGAGTATTTCTTGTCTAGAAGAGGGGACAGTCTTGGAGGAGATAAGGCGTTACGGTCTGAGGTAATGGCTGGACTTTGTGGGGTGAGAGTGAAACCGAGATAGGTGACTGTGGTTTGGGACAACTGGGCTTTATGAGGGGATGCAAGGTAGTCCTGGTCAGGTAGTGAGGTAGAATGAGAAAAGAGGATAAAGGGGTTATCTAGTAAGATGCAGTGTAGAGGTGAGGTGGCTACTGGCTGTGAGACTAGTCCGTCAACCCCCATAATAGAGACTGAGGAGGGGACAAGGGTCCCAGTGAATTTAGGGAGGGCAGAATAAGTGGTCCCGGTGTCACTTAAAAAGGAGATCATCTTACCTGCCACCACAATCATTACCCGAGGCTCTGTCATGGTGATGGAAGTCTGTGGGGCCTTGTCGGGACCTGGGCAGCTTCAGCCTTCAGTGGCCAGTCCCTGGAGGTCTGGGAGCTCCAAACTGGATCCAAAGGGTGGCCTTGCTGGACTGGCTGAGGTCCAACCTGGAGGGGCCAGACTACAGTCTGATTTCCAGTGGCCTTCCCTTCTGCACCTTGGGCAGGGACCAGGTGGGGTCTCGGGTTTGAGCAGGACGTGGCCCAGTGTCCTTTGTTTGCATTTGAAGCATGGGCCCAGAGGAGGCTTAGCGCCTGACTTACCCTTGGTTGGAGGACCAGCACTTCATTTGGGGTTCATGAGAGCGGTGGCTAGGAGCTGAAAGGCCTCCATCTGGGCACCAGCATTGGTCTGATCTCGCCTTTATTTTTGGATTTGGGTCTCCTCGTCTCTATTATTAAAGACTTTAAAGGCCAGGTTAACGAGGTCTTTTTGAAGGGTTTGTGGACCTGTGTCTATTTTTTGAAGTTTGTCAGGGCTGATTGGGATATAAAAAGGGTGTTCAAAAGAAGGGTTGCCTCTGGGGAGGTGGAGTTGAAGGTGGTAAACTTCTGTAAGGCCTCTGTGAGGTGGGAGAGGAAGAGAGCTGGGTTTTTGTCAGGGACCTGAGTGATTTTATTGAGTTTGTCATAGTTGACTGCCTTATGGGCAGGCTTTTTGAGTCTGGCAATGAGATGGGATTATATGGCTACGGAACTGGCGCCCTGGAGAATTAACCTGATATTCCTTTCTCAGGTCAATAGGGGGACCACATCAGTGCTAACCAGGGTAGCCGCTGTGTCCTGTCTATGGAGGGCCTCGGCATGGTCCTGAGCTGCTAGCCAGGCCCGTTCCTTCTTCTTTGGGGTTAGAGAAGAGGACAGGCTGACATAGATGTTGTGCCAGGTCAGGTCATAGGGCTGGGTCAGGTACTAAAATCCCTTGGTAAAAGTGGTTGGGTCAGTGGAAAAAGACCCTAGTCTTTTTTCAATCTGGGAAAGGTCAGACACAGAGAATGGGAGGTGGACCTGGACTGTGCCCTCAGTTCCTGCTCCCTCCCTCAGGGGTAGAATGGGCATGGGAATGGAAGTGGCTGTAGAAGAAGGCAGTCTTTGGGTGGCCCGAGAGTGAGTGTTAGGTGGGGAAAAGGCTGTATTGGAACTCGAGTTGTCAGGATTTGGACTCTCAGGGCTGGTGGGAGAAGGTGGTCGCTGGGTGAAAAGTCGATTCAGCATCAGAAGTGTTAAGAATAGGTTGTTTTGCATGAAGGAGAAGGACCTGATAGGTAGAGCAGGACTGACAGAGAGAGGGATGGGACAGAAGGGTGAAAAAGGCCGGGACGTAGGTCTCTGACCACTTTGCCATCTCAGTGACAACAATTACCTAAGTCTCACAATGTGTTAAAGTTGAAAGTGCTGTTTTCAGAGACTCATTATCTAGTTTGTATTGTGGCCAAACAGTGTTACAAAAGAAAAGGAGGCACTTGGGCCTGATCTACCCCTGAGTCTAAGGTGGTTGAGATTTGTAAGGACACAGCCAAGAGGTGCCGTTTTACGGGATGCGGAGGGAGTGTTCACCATGATAAGAATAGTGTGGTCCACATGAGGGGAAGGGTGATGACAGACCACAAATCCAAAGGTGGCTGTTTAGGGCAGACGTCCTCACTGCTAAACAAATCACCAGGAGAAGCGAGGGGTAACCCTCTAGACTGGGTGCCCCCAAGCCAGAAGGACCCAAAGCCGAACAGCTGACGACTCTTCTGGCCTAGTGCTACGACTTTTGAGACAAGAGGACTTTCGAGAAGTCAATGAGAGTAAGTGGACAGAAGACTCCAGATGAGGGAAGTTGTGGAACATCACTCACCTAGAGAAGATTGGCCGGTGTGGGATGGAGGGTCAGCAATGGAGCAGGAGAGGTTCCTGATCTGGCATCCTCCTTGGCTGGTTTGGGAGGGCCCGTAAGGGAGGGATGCCCAATCGAGGCCAGCAATTGAGCCACCCAAGTAGGATTCGGAGGTAAACCCAGGACAAGCTGTTGCTGCCTACTGCTCTCCAAGCAGCAAACTCGGGGTGACCAAAGCTGGGGCAATGGCTCCCCTTCCCCATGAACCCTCCAGGGTTTTGGCAAGAAATGTTAAGGTCGCCGAAGGAAATATCCACGAGGCTGAAAGTGGTAAAGAATTATAAATTTATTAGGTCATCTGGGAACCAGATAGGCTGAGCCCCCAAATGGCACCAGCACCCAGGGACGGGGAGTCGGAGGTTTTAAAGGACTCTAGGCAGGCTTTTTTGGGGAACTCTCTGGGCAGGTTGGATCCTGGGGAAGTCTAGAGGGGAACGATAATGGATATAGCAAGTGGAATGTGGTCTAAGCAAAAGGGAATTTTGGTTGTGAAGTGGGGAGGGGATATTGATTCAATTATTTGATCATACCTAGCAAAGTCCAAGGCTGCATAGCTAGGAAATGGTGGAGCCATATTCCATCCCAACTCAGGAGTTATAGTTCAACCCAGGACTTACTACAAAGTCCATGCTCATCCAACCCAGAGTTCAGGAACTTTCTCCTGATTTCACACATGCATTTTTATACAGGCATCTGATATCATGCCTGTGACCCCCAGGGATCATTCACATGTTCCTGACTATGACGGGGTCTCTCTTTTCCGCGTCCAGCACGGAAAGAGAGATGATCCGGTTCTTCGAGTAGAGGCGGCTGGGGATTGAGAAATAAAAGAAAGAGACAAGACACAGAGATAGAAGGAAAAAGCTGGGAACCGGGTGGGACCGCTGCCCTCTTCTGCTGGAGAGACAGTGACCCAGAGCAGATACAGCGTGTTTATTTTATACCCCCAAATACCAGGAAGTTTCACCAAATGGTCAAGACAAAGGAAATTATTTGCATTTTGAGTAGACCCGAGCATTCCTGGTGCTTGACTGGATTTACATATCAAAGTCCATTCCCTGACACCTGGGCAAAGGTAAGAGTCAGTGGTGATAACACATCTGCCTTTTTGGTAAATGTGTATCCAAGACACAGCTTTGCCTGTCGCCTTGGGTTCAGCTGACAATAATTAAAGAATGCCCATGTGCCTTCCCAGGTGCTGTCTACACCTGACATTCTCCCTACTCCCCCAATCACAGCTCTATCCCATCCTGTGGAGCTCTGTACCTGTAACTACCAAGTTTATAGGGGGAATGCTCAACCTGACAGGGACCCAGGTTATGATTTCATACTAAAAAATTCCAAGTTTTGAAAATGGCAATTGAGTATATTGCTCAATTCTCACATGCAATTGTTAGTTATCAAGTTCAGACATCCCAGCCTAGCTATATCTCATACATCCATCTCCTTTTCATTTCACGCTAATCTAGGCCCCTTTCTTCCTCTACCTAGGACCACTACAATAGCACCCTTACAGGGAGCTCCCATCTAAAATTTATCTTGTGCAACACTGTCTAATTAATTTTCAAAATCACTACTCTTGTGTCATGTCCTTAGTTAAAAATTGCAATTTTCCTATTGCCTGCCAAATAAAGTACAAAGTCCTTATTGTAGCATTTGCAGTCTTTCATAAACAAACTGCAGCCCCAACCTACTTTTCTTTTTTTTTTTTGAAACTAGCATTTTTATTTTTTTTGAAGCTTTTATTTTTTTATTTTTTTTTATTTTTATTTTTTTAAAATAAATCTTAATTCAGATTATTACAATTGTTTCTCCTTTTTCCCCCCATAGCTCCCCTCCACCCGGTTCTCACCCCACCTTCTGCCCTTACCTCTCCCCCACTGTCCTCATCCATAGGTGTATGATTTTTGTCCAGTCTCTTCCTGAACCCCCCCATTCCTCTTTCCCCCTGAGAATTATCAGTCCTCTCCCTTTCTATGCCCCTGATTCTATTATATTCACCAGATTATTCTTTTCCTCAGGTTTTTAATTCACTTGATTTTTAGGTTCACTTGTTGATAGATATGTATTTGTTGTTCATAATTTTTCTCTTTACTTTTTTCTTCTTCCTCTTCTTTAAGAATACCTTTCAGCATTTCATATAATACTGGTTTGGTGGTGATGAACTCCTTTAGCTTTTTCTTATCTGTGAAGCTCTTTATCTGCCCTTCAATTCTTTTTTTTTTTTTTTTAATATATTTTATTGATTTTTCACAGAGAGAAAGAGAGAGGGATAGAAAGTTAGAAACATCGATGAGAGAGAGACATCGATCAGCTGCCTCCTGCACACCACCCACTGGGGATGTGCCCGCAACCCAGGTACATGCCCTTGACCGGAATCGAACCCGGGACCCTTCAGTCCGCAGGCCGATGCTCTATCCACTGAGCCAAACCGGTTGAGGCTGCCCTTCAATTCTGAATGATAGCTTTGCTGGGTAGAGTAATCTTGGTTGTAGGTTCTTGCTATTCATCACTTTGAAAATTTCTTGCCACTCCCGTCTGGCCTGCATTGTTTCTGTTGAGAAATCAGCTGACAATCTTATGGGTGCTCCCTTGTAGGTAATTAACTGTTTTTCTCTTGCTGCTTTTAAGATTCTCTCTTTGTCTTTTGCTCTTGGCATTTTAATTATGATGTGTCTTGGTGTGGTCCTCTTTGGATTCCTTTTGTTTGGGATTCTGTGCGCTTCCTGGACTTGTAAGTCTATTTCTTTCACCAGGTGGGGGAAGTTTTTAGTCATTATTTCTTCAAATAGGTTTTCAGTATCTTGCTCTCTGTCTTCTTCTGGAACCCCCATAATTCTGATGTTGGTACGCTTGAAGTTGTCCCAGAGGCTTCTTACACCGTCTTCAACTTTTTGGATTTTTTTTTCTTTTTGCTTTTTCTGTTGAGTGTTTTTTGCTTCTTTGTATTTCAATTCTTTGACTTGATTCTTGTGTTCCTCTAGTCTGTTGTTGGGTCTCTGTATAATATTTTTTATTTCAGTCAGTGTATGTTTAATTTCTAGTTGGTCCTTTTTCATATCTTCAAGGGTCTCGTTATATTTATCAGCCTTTTCTAGGATATTCTTGAAAAGCCTTATAACCGTGGTTTTGAATTCTATATCCAGTCGTTTGTTTTCCTCCATTTCTTTCGTTTGTGATCTGTTTCTTTGACGCCGCATTTTCACTGCTTCCCTGAGTTGGTGGGTAGATTTGTGTGCTAGGTTTCCTATATGGCCCAGTGGGTCGGCCTCCCCAGTTAACCTGAGGTGGATACTCTTGGTGCCCCCCTTTGTGGACTGTGTGTACAGCCTTGTTGTAGTTAAGTCTTGATTGTTGTTGGTATCACTGGGAGGAACTGACCTCCAGGCCAGTTGGCTGTAAGGATCAGCTGTGTCTATGCTGGGAGAAGTTCGGTGCTGGAGACAGCCTTATAGGATTAGACTTGCCAAATTGCAATAGCCTCTGTGCTCAGCTTGGATGGGGTGGAGTCTCAGGGCGGAGCAGACAGTCTTGGCTTCCAGTCAGCCTTGCCCTTGCGTGCGCGCACGCCTTCAGACCTCTGCCTTCCCCGGCTCCCAAGTCTCCGCCCGAGAGTCCAGATTCCCCCAACAAGAGCATGGGTCCCCAGGGGCTCGCCTGGAACTGGGGTTCAGTGTAGTCAGAACTGGGGTTCAGTGCAGTTAGGAGCTTCCGACTCCCTTCTGCTAGGGAAAGCCTGTGGCAACCTCCACAGCCTTTGTGCACACTGGCGCACGCGCCTCCAGACCCCTGCCTGCCGGGGCTCCCCCGGGTCTCCCCCGGGTCTCCGAGTCTCCGGGTGCCTTTCTCTCTACCTGACAGTCCAGATTCCCCCTGTATGAGCCTGGGTCCACAGGGTTTCGCCCGGGACTGGGGTTCAGTGCAGTCAGAACTGGGGTTCAGTGCGGTCGGGGGCTTCCTTCCCCCTTCTGCCAGAGAAAGTCAGCCAGGATCTCAGCCGCCCTTCCTCTCTGCGCGCACAAAGACCCTTTGCCATACCTCCAATTCTCTGTGAGCTTTTCTCTTTCCTTCTAGTTGTAGAATTTCCACTCAGCCAACTTCCCTGTGGTTCTGGATGGTGTCCGTTCTTTTAGTTGTAGTTTTGAAATTGTTGTGCGAGGCAGCAGTTTAGGTGCTTACTTATGCCGCCATCTTGGTTTCTCCCCAACCTACTTTTCTAATGCCATCTCCTACTACCTTCCTATACACATCTTACATTCCAACTAACTAGCTTGAAAAGTTCCCTAAATGCTCCATTATCTATACCTCTGTTCACATATGCCCTCTGCCTAGAATCATGGCCTCTCTGCCTAACAAACCTGCTGTGACATTCCTGCCCTTGTTTTTTTGTTAATCCTCACCCAAGGATATTTTTCCATTGATTTTTAGAGAGAGTGGAAGGGAGGTGGAGAGACACAAAGAGAGAGAAACATTGATATGAGAGAGACACACAGATTGGTTGCCTTCTGCACACCCATCTGGGCCAGGGATCGCGCCTGCAACCAAGGTACATGCCCTTTCCTGGAATTGAACCAGGGACCCTTTAGTCTGCAGGCTGATACTCTATTCACTGAGCCAAACTGGCTAGGGCCCTACTCTTGTTTTAAGATCCAGCTCATATGCTACCTCATTCATGTACCAGGTACTGCTAGGGATGGACGAAAGCTATATGCTGGAAGCTAATTCCAGCATGGCATAATAAAATGCAAGAAGTCCCCAAAAGGTTGATGAGCTTCTATATTCAGCAGGGCTCAATCATATTGCCTGCTGGAATAGCCAAAAGCATTTCCCCAAACCTAAAGATTTGCATATATTATTGCCTGCTACCGGAACAGCCAAGGGCAGTTCCTCCAACCTGACAATGCCTACTGTATACTAAACCTTGCCTTTGATATGTATATCTGCTTTGCCTTAGGGCAATTTGTGTTAATAAAGAGCTAGGGGTCCAGAGATTCAGAGAACTTGGTTACTGAAGCTAGGTCTCCTCTGGCTCCCCAAAATGCCTTCCAAATTTATATTTCATGTCTAGTCTCTTTATTAATTTACATGCAGCCCTTTTCCAGATTCCTGAACCCTTCTAGATGCTGAGAAACACCCCGGCACTTAACCTGCCTTTAATGAGCTTATAGTCTACTAGAGGCCTAGTGCACAAAAATTCGTGCATTTGGGGGGGTCCCTCAGCCTGGCCTGCACACTCTTGAAGTCCAGGACCCCTTGGGGGATGTCCAACTGATGGCTTAGGCCCGCTCCCTGGGAGATCAGGCCTAAATTGGCAGTCAGACATCCCTCTGGCAGCCCGGGAGCCTTTGGGGGATGTCCAACTAATGGATGTCCAACTAAGCCATTAGTCGGACATCTGTAGTGCTGCTGTGGAAGCAGGAGAGGCTCCTGCCACTGCCGCTGCGCTAGCCAACCACGAGCAGCTTCTGGCTGAGTGGCACTCCCCCTGTGGAAGCACATTGACCACCAAGGGGCAGCTCCTGCATTGAGCGTCTGCCCCCTGGTGGTCAGTGCACATCATAGCGACTGGTTATTCCCGGTAGTTCTGCTGGTAGGGTCAATTTGCATATTACCCTTTTATTATATAGGATGTGGAGAGCTAAGCAATACATGTGTCCATAAGGTATTTCTTAATTCTTCACTCCTCAAACTTACTCCTGTACCAGTTTTCCTATTAATGACACTCAATTCTTCCAGTTGCTCAAATCAAAAACCTAGTTGATTTCTCTAACTCCACACCTTCCACCCACACACATATATTTAATTCATCAGCAAGTCCTTCTAATATTGCCCTATCCAACAACTTCTTACACACTGGTCCAGGTCACCATTATCTCTTGTGTGCATTATCATAATAACCTCCAAATTTGTTTCTTTGCTTCTATTCTTGCCTTCCTATATATGCTCTTCTCCAAATACAAGAATAAATAGCACAGTTATTTCCTTCATAAAGTTCACAATATAATTCCAATTAGTGGAACCTAACTATTAATTAATAGGAACATATATTAATTCACATTCTTCAGAGTCCTGGGCTGAACCAATCTCCCAGTGTCCCTTAGAGATGCTTACAATAGAAGGCCCCCACATCTAGGAGCGGGGACAAACTTTAGAGTTAATTATAGTTGAGAGACTATTGCTGAAGACCAGGGAAAGGGAAGTAAAGTAACAAAGTGGCAGAAAGAACTTGGGCTGTAGATTCAGATCCAAATATAAACTCTAAATCTGATACCTATTAGTTCCATGACTTTAACAGTAGTCAACCACTGATTAAAAATGATGATGATGATGGTACCAATGGAGCACTTGCAACTTACCCAAGCTAATAAATGTTGGTCCGACTAAAAAGCACTCTTGTACATAGATTTAGTGAGATGATATAATAGAGTTAAAGGAAGAGGAATTGACAGTGGAAAAATATATATCTATATATATAAACGTTTATGCGATCGTTCGCTATGATGCGCATTGACCACCAGGGGGCATATGCTCAACGTACAGGCATGGAAACAGAACAGACTGTTGAATCTCAACAGGAAGGGGAAGAGGGGAGGGTGGGAAGAGATTAACCAAAGATCTTATATGCATACTAGAGGCCCGGTGCATGGATTCATGCACCAGTGGGGTCCCTCAGCCTGGCCTGCGGGGATCGGGCCAAAACAGGCAATCTGACATCCCTGAGGGGTCCTGGATTGCAAGAGAGCACAGGCCAGGCCGAGGGACCCCACCAGTGCACGGGCCTCTAGTTTATATATATTTGATGAGACATTCAAGTTCTATTGCCTCTTTAGCAATAGAGCATCTAAAGTACCTGATGATGTTTTATTTGTTTATTTTCCTAGTCATTACTCAGGATCAAAATACTGCACAACTCCAAAGGTCTCCAATCACATTATAGTCTATAAGTTTAAGTGATTGAGTCATAAGGTATCTTTAGAGTCAACAGTCACAAGGTAAAAGATTTTACAAAAAAAATAGTCGAGAGGACTCCCAGTTACAAATGGTTTTTTTCATCTCATACTCATTAGGATCATGCTGCGAAAATGAATTTACTAAACTACCGAGGTGTCACATGCAGTCGTTGAATCTCTTTCCTAAACTGGGATTGCATTGATGCTACCTGCTGCTGGGTAAGGGCTTTGTCACAGGTCTGGTAGGTCATTCTATAGCAGAGACTGACCTGTTTAGTCTTGGGATGCTGAAAACGACTAAGAAATTGTATGGATATGACAGTGTCTTGGGACACTGCTCGGGCCACAGTGTGAAACTCTAGTTCATCAAAGTCTTTTTTCTCATCTAACCAAAAACTTATATCATGCACATAGCTTGGAGGATATAGGGAATAACTTTTAAAGGGTTCTATTTTCTCAGGGACAAAATTCTTCAGAAAACGTTTATCAAAGGTCCACAACATCCTCCAGTCAGAGATACCCCAGACAAGCATGGCTAATAGGTCCAAGTTCATAGACACAAACACAAAACACTGTTCTTCATGTATAATGCTTGGAATAGATGTGGTAACAGACCCAATACTCAGATCCTTGGCACAATCTGGGCCAAAATTATGAGACTTCACATTAATCATATAATCTTTCCCATTTGGTTGAAGGACAAATTCTACTGAATTGCTCAGTTTAGAACCCTCCAGCAATGTCTGAGTCAGAAGGCTATCTAGAATGCCCTTCAGGTGGTTCAGTAGTGACTGAAGACAGTCATCCTTCGGATTTTTATTAAACCCAAGGATAAATAAAGTCTCGTGAAATGCTGGCATTGTGAAAGGTAAGATGTGGCACTTCTGAAAGACAGGTCCATTGAGGATGTACAAAGATCCTGGGAGGAAGTCTGGTGCTTGGATGACAGCCTGAACATGAACTAGGAGAGAAGGTCTAAGCCAGATCTTGGCTTGGGCATAGATTCCTTCAGGAGCTTCTTTCTTACCATCTCTTCCAGGGCTCTTAGGAAAGCTAAGTTCTGAAAGTGACACTAGAAAGTCCTCCATGTCTTCTGTTGTCCCACCAGTCAGGGACTCAGAATTTGAGTTATCCTCAAGGAGATTAATCCAAAAGACAGTTGATAGAATGTCACAGTTCCAGGAAGTGAGAACACTGGTTTCTCCAGGTGGCAGAAAAGGGAAAGAACACTTCAGCCTTTTTAGAGGGAAAGCTTTGCCCAGTTCAGAAATCAGTTTCTCATTTATGGTTTTGATCGGATGACAGGAAGATGCTTCTAGGAAACCCCTGTGTAAGCACAAACACAAATTAACCTTTTAAACTTAAAATAGTAAATAATTATAATGTAGTTAGAATATAAAGTGAAACTAAATAGAGAAGAATTATCCTTAAGATAAACAGAGATATCATGTGTTTCAGAACTCTGACAACCACTGTCCATACAATATACCAGAAAATTTTTAGTTCTAAAGAGGCTTATGTAGGCCAGACTGACAAGTATTCAGAGCACCAACATCATTAACAGTATGTGTAGCATCCATTCAATATATGGTTGCCATCAAGCCAATCAGGATACAGTTAGAGAAAGAAGTAATTTCTGATAAAATACCAGTTACCTGTTCAACTTTCCTACAAGCGCTTCTGGTTCTAGAAAAGAAAACCACTGGTCACCCAATTTGACCCTGAAGATTCTCGGTTGCGGACCTTTAAAGGGTAAGCTCCGGGTGAAGATATGGTTCAAAGCACCTTCTACATGAAATGACTTATCTTGACTCCTGGCAAAATAGATACCAAGTATGAAGTCTGTTATTGTTAAGGAAAGTAAGTGTTTGAGACTGAATCAGGAAATTGGCAAGAAAAAAGTTTACCTATGAGTTTTTTTTAATAATTAGTGAGAGAGCTGAAAAGACTTAGACCTCTGTTATTACTTACCTATATCCAGTGCACTTGTACCCTGGCACAGCCTCACAGCTGAAGGGATGCACATCACTTAAAATGAATCCACCTAGAGCTGCCATGGCAACCACTTGCCAACTGTTGTGCCATTCTCTTGTGGGATTATCAGCAGGAGTCCCACCTTGTCCTCTACACAATGCCACATGGACTTCTCCTTCCTCTGCAAGAATATCTGCACAGCTAATGGGGGTGGGGGGAGGGGAGAGAATACCAGCCATTTATCAGAAACAAGTAGCAATTACCACAGGAGTTAGTTATATATACATGGTTTGGCTGTGAAATAATTAAAATCTAATCACACCCATTGGCAAAGGTCTATTAGACTTTAAACATGCAAAGAAAATAGCTGGAAGTAAATAGAATGTAAATTCAATGTTCAACTCATAACTGACACTAGTGCCTGACCACAGTGTTACCCAGCTTGGTATTTGCATTGTTCACCTACATGCTATAGGAAGTCAATGTCTGCAGAGCTCCTATACAGGATTCACTGGTCAGGCTGTTCTTCCTGGTGGAGAAAGCTGTTCTTTTCATTCCCCTCCTGCCTATTAAAATTCTAGACTTCAAATACTAACTTAAAATACTGCCTCTCTGAAAAATTTGTTGACAACCATGACCCAAAGAGACCTCCAATTATGCCACATGCTTTGGTAGTGTAAAGCAGCAATGTTCAACCTGTTTCATCTTATGGCACACATAAACTACTAAAATTCTGCAGCACATAAAAAAGTTTATTTTTTGCCAAAACCGGTTTGGCTCAGTGGATAGAGCGTCGGCCTGTGGACTGAAGGGTCCCGGGTTCGATTCCGGTCAAGGGCATGTACCTTGGTTGCGGGCACATCCCCAGTGGGGGGTGTGCAGGAGGCAGCTGATCGATGTCTCTCTCTCATCGATGTTTCTAGCTCTCTATCCCTCTCCCTTCCTCTCTGTGAAATATCAATAAAATATAAAAAATAAATAAATAAATAAAAGTTTATTTTTTGCTGATCTGACACAAAAAAATAGGTATAAATTTGATTCATTCACACTGGATGGCTACTGTTGTTTTGGTTGTTGTCATTTTCTTATTTGACAATCTAAGGGAAAAGAGGTCAGTGCCCCTGACTAAACAATCAGGTATTGCATGTTTTAAAAATTCTTGCAGCTGTGTCACAGTTCCCAGTGGAGAAAGTTGTTCTTTTCACTCCCCTCCTGCCTATTAAAGTTCTATACTTCAAATACTTACTTGAAATATTGTCTCTGTGAAGTTTGTTAGCATCTGTGACCCAGAGACCTGCAATTGTGCCACATGTTTTGGTATATTAGTGTGCCTGCCTCCAGACACCGGTTGAAAATTGCTGGTGTAAAGTACTGTGGTAAAGTCCCAATAATGTTATGAGGCTATCTAGAATAGTAATTACTATTAATATCCTCAGTTTATAGATGAGGAAGCAAAAAAGGATTAAGTAAGCTTACCTAAAATCATACAACTATTAAGTAGTGGGCGTGGATTTGAATCCAGGCAGTTTGGCTCCTAAATCCATGCTCCTCACCTTTAGACTACACTGGTTACCATTATTTTGCATGATCAAAAATAGGTGATCAGCCCTTTAGACACCCAAGGGCACACTATCTGTACTTTGATTTAGCCTTCAGGGTTATACGTCTGCCTTTCCAATGAGACTATGTATTCTTATAGAGCTTTATATTCTCTCTAAACCTAGCATAGTAATTTACACACGTGAGCCTAATTTCCCAAACTAAAATGTTCCAGTGCAGTATGTAATGTACATCTTTACTTGTGAGTGCTCTCCTTTCCTCACCTCTGGAAAAACTTGGCAAGCAGTTCCCTGTTCCTAGCTACTCCAGCTTTGCGTCCACAGTGCGGAAAGTTAAAACAAATTCGGTCAAACTCCCTGTCGTGCAGTTCAAAGGCATCTGCCAGCTGGGTGCAGTCCACACCAAAACGTATCTTTGTACCTGGCACGAAATATGAACAGGAGGATGTCTTAAGACCTGGAAGCATAGAAAACCCTTCCCTAACCTGAACCGTGCGAAACAACCCTGGTCTAGGCACAGAGCGGGCTTTCTGTAAATCTCCAATGGACTTTCAAGAGCAATCCTCTCTTGAACGCCCAATCCCACCCTTTCCACTTTGGGCCGCGCCGCCGCTGGGCGGGGCTGCGCTGGGCGGGGCCTCGCTACCTCGCTCCCGCAGGCGCCGCAGGTTCTCCCGAGCCGCCAGGTCCCCCGCTAAGTCGGCGGGGCGCTGGAGGCAGGTGGCGGTTAGACTAGTGCTCGGGTCCAGGGTCTCACTCACAGCAGCGGCGAAGGAGAAATTCCCCTCCCCAACCAAGAGGAGGCGCCGAAGGGCCATGGCCTCAACTAGCTCTCTCGCTGGCGTCCTCGGAGGCGCTCATTACGTCACTTCCGTCGCGGGGTCGCCTGTTGACTGCGCCTCACCCGTCGCTAGTTGATGACGTTATAGCGCTTGGTGGCCTTGACAAACTAGTACAGCAACACCCAGGGATGAAAATAACTATGAGTGCAAAAGGGAGACGCCTACCACGCCGTCCCCATACTCCGCCCACTCCCTCGTGAGTCTGAAATAAAATCCTATGAGCCCGAGGGTGGCCCTGAGCGACTTCGTCACCCAAGCATGAGGTCACAAGCAGTCGGTAGCGCAGAGGGAGAGGCCGAGGGTGAGGCGAGTTCTGAGTGAAGGAAGCGGGGCGGGACTCGGGCCGACGAGAGGTTGAAATCGTCTGTGTTCTGCTCGTTCCTGCCACAGAGGATTTTAGAAGTCTTCGTCTCATCCAAAATGGCTGCTGGCCATTGTCTATACTGCTCGGAATGTCTCCAGGTGCTTCCATCTCCTGCCTTTTATTCATTCAAGAAATATTGAATGCCTGTTGTGTGCCACTGTGAGGGCGGTTAGATAGGTGCGAATATGGATTAGCAAGATGTGGCTTCTGGTTTCACTGAGCTTGTTGTCTGGTGAAGGACGCACAGCAAAAGAGGCAATTCTGATTTAGCTGTGAGTGGAGTAATTCCGGGTGCCGTGGGAGCACACAGAAGGGAAACCTTGAAATTTTGGGGGAGAAAGTGAAAGATTCCCTGGCATTGAAACGAGTTGAAAGCTACGGTGGAAAAGTACACTTTACCCGAGTCAAGAGGAGTGAAGAGGCAGAAGGAGCAATATATGCAAAAGCATGATGGAGAAGCAGAATAGTTGAGTTTGGCTGAAAATGTAGTTGGAGGAACAGTAGATAATAGATGACACTGAAAAATTAAACAGGGGCCAGGTCATACAGAACGTTATAAGCCATTTTAATAGTCTGAACCTTATTCTGAAACGGTGGCCAGACACCGAAACATTTTAAATAGGAAGAGGACACAATTAAATTTTTATTTTCGAAAGTCCTGCTTTTTTGTGTGAAGAAGGATTGGAAAGCCCTAGCTGGTTTGGCTCAGTGGATAGAGCATCAGCCTGCAGACTGAAGGGTCCCGGTTCCATTCCAGTCAAGGACACATACATGGGTTGCAGGTTCCTCCCAGGTCTGGGCCCTGGTTGCTGCTCATTCAGGAGGCAACCAATCGATGTGTTTCTCTCACATCGATGTTTCTCACTGTTTTTCCCTCTCTCTTCCACTCTCTCTAAAAATCAGTGGAAAAATATCCTCGGGTGAGGATTAACAAAACAGAAGGATTGGAGAACTAGACTGATGGCATGGAGGTCAAATAGGAGGCTTTTGCAGTCATAGAGTCCAGGGCTGATAGGGAGATCTGAATTGTAACTTGGCAGTGGGGATAGAGGATAGTGGGCTAATTAGAAAATCAACAAGACTTCATGATTGGGTGATGTAAGGGATTGAAAGAGAAATTGGTGTCAAAGATAAGCCCCGGGTTCCAGGAATGGAAAACTGAGTGGATGATGATACCTATCCTACTGCCCCAGGACAGTATCACCTTGGTCTGCAGCCTGAATACTAAGCCTGTTGAACATTGTGGTACCAGCTATTCTTTAGTCATTATGCTGTTTGTTGACATCAGTGCATGCACCTATCTTTGCAAAGGCACATCATGTGAGAGGACAGTATTGGCTTTGTCCCTACCTGTGGAAAGGTGGGTGAGTGGTGACCTGGTTATGGTGATCAAGTGATCTACATTCTTTCTCTGCTTAAGGACTGGGAGGGCCAGGTTTGGTGACATCTCTTCTTTTAAAGAACATGGACCAGAAGAATAAGGTTTTCTGTCACTCTCCTATAGAATCTACAAACAACATAAGCTCCTCAGGATCAAATTACTTTTCTTTACGGAAGGTAATGTCTTGTTCCTAAGCCAAGGGACCAGACTTTCATTTTTTCTTTTTGCCGAAAATAAAAATGGGTAGGCTTCTTTTGATTTCTTATAACTTGAAATTCAGATATTGGTCATCTGGTATGTTCAAAGAACTGTTGATTGAGAAGTCAGGCAGAAGAGGAGAGTGTGATAGTAAATAAGACACAAATCCTGTCCTCGGGGATTTATAGTCCAGTATAGGGTATTGGAAGTTTACTTAAAGAACTCTTGAGCCCCGCCGGTGTGCTCAGTGGTTGAGCGTCGACCTATGAACCAGGAGATCATGGTTCCATTCCCGGTCAGGGCATATGCCCTGGTTGTAGGTTTGATCCTCAGAGGGGAGCATGAAGTAGGCAGTCAATTAATGCTTCTCTCTAATCATTGATGTTTCTATTTCTCTCTCCCTCTCCCTTCCTCTCTGAAATCAATAAAAAATTTTTTTTAAAAACTCTTGACACATGGTAGAAGTTATAAATATAGAAAGATATGAACATGAAGTACGTTGAGAGACAAATAAGTTAACAAGGGAAGGCATATAGAATAATTGCATTTGAATTGGTCCTAGAAGGAAGGAAACTATCATTTATTGATCCTTTGTTGTGTTATCTAGTTTTCCAGTTCTCACTTCTCCCTATTCTCTTTGACTATAACAATACTTTTATTTTTTTAGAGAGAGGAAGGGAGAGAGAGAGAGAAACATCAATGAGAGAAAGAGAAACATTAATAACTTGCCTCCTGCATGCACCCCGACTGGTGATCCACCGCACAACCTGGGTATGTGCCCTGACTGGGACTCGAACCCACCATCATTTGGTGTACGATGCTCTAACCAACTGAGCCACACAGGCCAGGGAAATACTCCTGGTTCTTGAATTCCCACATCTCAAAATTATCTGAACATTTAGCTAGTATATAGTATTGGGGTTACTAAAGTTTTTCTGTATTTTTGAGGGGAGCATTTAATCTATATAGTCATTCATTACTGCTGATTGAGAGGATAGGTCAAAGGACTTGTGGAACTGGAGCAAAGGAAACAGAATGACAGCAATCAAATTGGAAGGAAAGCCTAGACTCTTAGTAAGGTGTGCTTATATTACGTTTGGCCAAGGGTGAAAAGGGGATGCCTTTTTTGCTCTCTGATTTTTATAAGAAGCTTTTCTTTTCTCATCTTTTCCCAGAGAGAGTTCCTCTCCTGTTTCCTTACAAACCCACATTATGGCAGCCTCATTAATGCAGATGGCCATGCTGAAGTGTGGACAGATTGGAATGATATATCCAAGTTTTTCCAGTATGGATGGAGATGCACCACTAATGAGAATACCTATTCAAATCGTACCCTGATAGGCAACTGGAACCAGGAAAGATATGATCTAAGGAATATAATACAGCCCAAACCCTTGCCTTCCCAGGTAATGTAACTTTCTCTTCCTTTGTTTCCTTCTGTTAGCAAAAGAAATAGTGGCCATTTGAGAGGCAAGAATCTGATAACTTCTAATGCTGAAATCTCTCATACTTCTTTTGTGAAGTGGTTGGGGAGGGAAGCTGTTCTTAGCTGGAATACCTATCCCACTTTACTATCAAGTTGAATATTATATTACTAGAGGCCCGGTGCATGAAATTTGTGCATGATGGGGTGGGGGTGTTCCTCAGCCCAGCCTGCACTGTCTCCATTATGGGACATCCCTCTCACAACCCAGTACTGCTGGCTCCCAACTGCTCGCCTGCCTGCCTGCCTGATTGCCCCTAACCGCTTCTGCCTGCCAGCCTGATCACCCCCTAACCACTCCCCTGCCAGCCTGATAGATGCCTAACTGCTCCCCTGCCGGCCCGATTGCCCCTAACTGCCCTTCCCTACTGGCCTGGTCACCCCTAACTGCCCTCCCTTGCCAGCCTGGTCGCCCCAAACTGTCCTCTCCTGCAGGCCTGGTTGCCCCCAATTGCCCTCCCCTGCTGGCCCAGTAACCCTAACTGCCCTTCATTGCCAGCCTGGTCGCCCCCAACTGCCCTCCCCTGCAGGCGTGGTTGCCCATAACTGTCCTCCCCTGCAGGCCTGGTCACCCCCAACTGCCCTCCCCTGCCAGCCTGGTCGCCCCTAACTGCTCTCCCCTGCTGGCCTGGTTCCCCCAACTGCCCTCCCCTGCAGGCCTGGTCCCTCCCAACTGCCCTCCCCTGCTGGCCTGATCACCCACAACTGCCCTCCCCTGCCGGCCATCTTGTGGTTGCCATCTTGTGTCCACATGGGGGTGGCCATCTTTGACCACATGGGGGCAGCCATCTTGTGTGTTGGAGTGATGGTCAATTTGCATATTACTCTTTTATTAGATAGGATTGTAAGGTAATAAAAAGATGGGTAGTACCCTTTCTCTTACTTGTTTGAATTTTATTCATCTAAAGAAATATACAATGTCTTCTGACTTAGGCTAGCTTTTCCCCTGGTCCTTGCCCTTTTAGGTCTCTTAAGCAAACATAAAAAGGTTATGAAAGTTAGTAGGATATAGAGTAATGATATATAGACCTCTAATAATATATAGACCTCTATTTAATCTAAAATATGACAGAGCATATTAGAATTCATGTCACTGTGTCCTTTATTTCCAAATATTGGATATAGACTCCTATATTTTTAATCTATTACTTTTTCTTTCCAGTTTGGACACTACTTTGAAACAACATATGATACAAGCTACAATAACAAAATGCCACTTTCAACCCATAGTAGGTGGACTATTCTTTTTAATTCTTAAATTCTCAGGACCTAATTCAAGGCCTGGAACATAGAAGGAACTCAAATAAAAGTTAACGGAATGAGTGAATAAATGAATGAATGAGTGAATGATTTCTTTTTTTTTAAATATATTTTATTGATTTTTCACAGAGAGGAAGGGAGAGGGATAGAGAGTTAGAAACATTGATGGGAGAGAAACATCAATCAGCTGCCTCCTGCACACCCCCTTCTGGGGATGTGCCTGCAACCAAGGTACATGCCCTTGACTGGAATCGAACCTGGGACCCTTGAGTCTGCAGGCTGACACTTTATCCACTGAGCCACACTGGTTAGGGCTGAATGATTTTTCTCTCTTCTGAATTCTACAGGACTCACTCTCTATTCCCTCAGAAGTAAGAATGAAATTGGTTACTAATACTCCTTACTATTGACTGATTCCACTTGTCTTCTCTTTTCTCTTCCCTCAGGATTTAAGCGAGAGCCTCACTGGTTCCCAGGACATCAACCTGAGCTGGATCCACCTCGATACAAATGCACAGAAAAGTCAACTTATATGAGTAGCTATTCAAAACCTCAAATTGAGCATCACTCTGTGTGTGTATGTAATCATAATAACTGCCCATTTCAGGGTGTGAGGTTCTAACAAAATAATAAGAAGCTTCATTTTTCCAGAACAGAATACAGGAGGGAGCACATTTTAAGCACAACTAAGAAGTCAGAAGACTATAGCACAGTTTCACTCTCTGAATAAATAAAGCACAGGAAATGTTGTCTACCACCTTTAACCAATATTTAAATGTAAAATTTGAGTTGGTTACATCTATTAGTTATATAATTAGGGGTGTTGAAAGAGGGCAGTAAAAATAATTATTTCTCTCAAATCTATAACCAGTCTGCTCTTTCCTGCTTTCCATCAGGAGCAAAATTCAGTATAACTTAAGTTACTTTTGCCTAGATGCTCTCAGGTATGAGTCTGCTAGTCATGGTCAGATAGTGTAACTTTAATGTGATCTTCATGAACATTCCTCTTAAGGACTAGAAGAAGAAAAAGAACTTTTTTATTATCATAAAGAATTTAAAACATACAAAAGCAGACAGAATATTATAATGAACTCCCATCTTCAAAACTTTATGATAAGTTTTCCTACCCCATCTACTTTCTGATTTTAAAAAATTAATTTTGGAGCAGATCTCAGAAATTATCTTATCTATAAATATTTACATTTATATTTAAAAAGATATGACTATCAATGCTTTACTCCCCACAAAGATCACCACAGAAACCTGTTTATCAAACAAAGCTGAGTTATTAAACCTATAGCAAGGAAGAACATCAACTTGACAGAGTCTTGGTAATAATTCAAAAGGCAAATATTTGGGTAAGTTATATCTTCAGGAATTGGGATAAGGGCTCAGTTGGTTTAAGGTGAGTCTTTCAAAGTGGGAAATTGATACGGATTGATGAAAGGCTGAGATTAGTTTACGGTTAATGACCACAGGGAGGCAACAGTCTTAATTTTAAAATGGCTAGATTGAGATTAAAAATGGCAGTGGAGCCCTAACTGGTTTGGCTCAGTGGATAGAGTGTCGGCCTGCGGACTGAAGGGTCCCAGGTTCGATTCTGGTCAAGGGCATGTACCTTGGTTGCAGGAACATCCCCAGTGGGGGATGTGCAGGAGGCAGCTGATCGATGTTTATCTCTCATCAATGTTTTTGACTCTCTATCCCTCTCCCTTCCTTTCTGTGAAAAATCAATAAAATATGTTTTTAAAAAATGGCAGGGGGTGAGTGAATGCTAAACAGACACACTCCCAGGACCAAACTGGAATTACAACTAAAATACAAAAAACCATCATGAATAATCAACTGAAGACTAGCTGGAAAAAAACCCTGATAACAAAGGATGGAAAGACTATAGAGAAGACTGGTAGGAAGGGCAGAGGTGTGAAAGGGCTGGTTGGGTTCCCACAGACAGCAGCTGAAGTTCCGGAGATATCTCAGCTGTGTGGGGCTTACCACTCAGAACTCTGGGATCTAATTCCCAAGCTGGGACCCCCAGCAGAGAGCATGAGAACTGAGAAGAGTACCCACATAACATCTGGCTGTGAAAAGCAAGGAGGTTGCTGTCTGCCAGGGAGATATAGCTGGAAATGCAGGCACCCACTTAAAGGCCCGGCACACAAAATTTTGAGTGCAGCTACTCACCTTGTGCTCAAGCAGAGGGAGGGCAGAGTGGACTGGAGCTGTGTAAGCATAAGCCAGGGTTGGAGGCTCTGGGATTAGAGATCAGAAAGCAAGCACCCTGGTTTTCTGTGTTGAGTCATTCTTTCACATTGCGGAGATCATTTTTCTTAGGCAGACCTTTGCTATCCAGATGTTTTTTGCCGGGGCGGGGGGTGGGAGGGAAGGGGACACAATTGACCCACCCTATTGGAAAATCCCTTGCCCACCCTGTGGAGTTTCTGAGGCCTATTAAGAGTCTGAGAATAACAATTAGCCTCCAGGCAGAAGCAATTGCCCCACCCAGAAGGAAACCCTCACCTTACCTGTGGACGATTGCCCATGTTACTCATGACTCCTTCCAATCAGTCTGCAGGCTGAGATGTGTCTGGAGGTTTTGAGTCTTCACCTGATCTAATTAGTCAGAAATAGTGTTTGGGTCCCCGCTGCAGATACCACCCCAGACAGCACTGGGAGGCAAACACCAGCAGAACCCCAAGTGCCTGAAGCTGACACCTGTGGGACCACCTCCATTGGAGAAGTGAGTACAGCTCAGAACAGGACAATCAAGGTGTGAAACTCAAGGCAGACCCAGCCTCTGCGCTAACAAGTCCCCAACCTGGAATACTAGGGACTTCAACCTCTTGGACGTGAATCAGGTTTCTCAAGGCCAGAAAGGGACAGTAACTCACATTCACCTTCACTAGAGAAGCTCTCAGGAGGTCCAGGATAGAAACACCAAGGGACCAGATTCAACAATATCAGAGCAAAATCCAGCAAGCCCTAAAAATAGCAGACCCAAAGCACATGTATGTATAACAGGTGGCATGCCAACATTGGGGTTGAACCTTATTGGCAGCAAGTTGGAGGGGAGATCCTCTCACAAATGGGACATCAATAAGCAAGTCCCAATTACAACAGGAGAGCCCAAATAGTACACACAAGGGGATTCCTAGAGCATCTAACTCAGGTAAACGAAGAGAATGCACCACTAGACACCTCAAGATACTTTCTACATTAGGCCAGTCCACAAAGAATGGGAGGCATGACAGTTCTATCGAATACATAGAAGCAAATACAAAGAGACAGCTAAAACGGGGACAAAGAAATGAGAGAGAAAAAGGAATCTCCAGAAAAAGAACTAAATGAAATGGGAACAAGCAACCTATTAGAGTTAAAAGCAATGGTTATAAAAATGCTTCAGGAACTTAGTGAAAATTACAAAGCATGAAAAGGAAAATAGAGGCCATTAACAAGAACCAGACAGAAATGAAGAATGATATATCTGATATCAAGAACACACTGGAAGTTATTAAAAGTAGATTGGATGAAGCAGAGGATCAAGTCAGCACTTTGAAAGACAAAGTAGAAATAAATATCCAATTAGAGCAGCAAATTGAAAAAAGAATTAAAAAGTAGGGAGATAGTTTAAGGGGACTCTGGGACAACATGAAACAAAACATCTACATTATAGGAAAACCAGAAGAGGAAGAGGGAGAGCAAGGAACAGAGAGCCTGTTTAAAGAAATGACAGAAAACTTGCCCAACCTGGTGGAGAAAAATGTCACACAAGCTCACAAGGCAAAGAGTCTCAGTCAAGATGAACCCAAAGAAACCCACACCTAGACATATCATAATTAAAATGACAAAGGTGCCCTGGCTTGTTTGGCTCAGTGGGTAGAGCGCCAGCCTGCGAACTAAAGGGTCACAGGTTTGATTCCAGTCAAGGGCACATGCCTGGATTCAGGCTCAATCATGGGTGTGGGGCATGCAGGAGGCAACCAATTGAAGATTCTCTCTCATCATTGATGTTTCTATCTCCTCTCCCTCTCCCATCCTCTCTGAAATCAATAAAAATATATATATATTTTTAAAATGTACCTTTCAATAAACATTTTATTGGTCATAGAAAACATAAACTTGACCCCAAAGGCAAGGGAAGTAAAGGTAAAAATAAATGAATTGGACTATATCAAACTAAAAAGCTTCTGCATAGCAAAAGAAACAACAAAACAAAGAGGCAGCCAACCAGATAGGAGATGATATTTGCAAACAATAGCTTCAACAATATTTTCCAAAATATATAAAGAACTCATAAAACTCAACACCAAACAAACAAACCCAATCAAAAAGTGGGCAGAGGACCTAAAAATACACCTTTCCCAAGAAGACATATGAATAGCCAATGGATATAGGAAAAGATGTTCAACCTCATTAGCAATTAGGGAAATGCAAATCAAAACTACAATGAGATACCACCTTACACCTGTTAGAGTGGCCATTGTCAACAAGACAAGCAATAACAAGTGTTGGAGAGGTTGTGGAAAAAAGGGAACCCTCATCCACTCCTAGTGGAAATGTAGACTGGTACAACCACTATGGAAAGCACTCTGGCAATCCTAAAAAAATTGAGAACAGAACTACCATACCACCCAGCAATCCCTCTCCTGGGCATACACCAAAAACCTCAAAATCATGTATTCACAAAGATATATGCACCCTATGTTCATTGCAGCATTATTCATTGTGGCCAAGACATGGAAACAACCAAAGAGGACTGGATAAAGAAGATGTGGAACATATACACAATGGAATACTATCAGCCATAAGAAAGGAAATAGCACCATTTGTAACAACATTGATAGACCTTGAGAACATTATGCTAAGTGAAATAAATCATTCAGAAAAAGCTAAGAACCATATGATTTCACTCATGTGTGGAACATAAAACTGAAACTCATGAACACAAACAGCAGTGTTGTGGTTGCAAGGGAGTAGAGAAAGGGGGTCCTAATATATGGTGACAGGAGAAGATTTGACTTTGGGTAATGAGCATATGGTGCAATGTACAGATCCTGTAACATAGAAACTCACACCTGAAACCTATATGTTCATGTTGACCAATGTCACCCCAATAAATTTAATTTTTAAAAATCATTTAAAATGTAAATAGTTTAAATGCTCTAATCAAAAGACACAGGGTTGCTGAATGGATAAGAAAACAAGACCCATATATATGCTATCTATAAGAGAGCCACCTTGGAATGAAAGGACTCACTGCCCTAGCCGGCATGGTTCAGTGGATAGAGCGTCAGCCTGGGGACTGAAGGATCACGGTTCGATTCCGGTCAAGGGCACATGCCCAGGTTGCGAGCTCAATCCTCAGTAGGGGGCGTGAAGCAGGCAGCCGATCAATGATTCTCATCATTGATGTTCCTATCTCTCTCTCTCCTTCTCCCTTCCTCTCTGAAATCAATAAAAATATATTTTTAAAAAAAGAATGAAAAGACTCACAAAGACTAAAAGTAAAGTGATAGAAAAACATATTTCATGTCAATTGAAATGAAAAAAAAAAGCTGGGGTAGCAATACTTATAACTGAAAAAATAGACTTTAAAATAAAGGCTATGGTAAGAGACAAAGAAGGACATGGCATAATGATAAAGGGAGCAATCCAAAAAAAGAATATAACCCTTGTAAACATTTATGCATCCAACATAGGAGTACCTAAATATATAAAGCAAATCTCAATGGACATAAAGGGAGAGATCAAAGTAATGCAGCAGTAATAGTAGAGGATTTTAACACCCCATTGACATCAATGGATAAATTTTCCAGACAGAAAATCAACAAGAAAACAGTGACCCTAAATGACACATAGATCAGATGAATTTAATTGATATCTTCAGAGCATTTCATCCTAAAGCAGCGGACTATACATTCTTTTTAAGTGCCCATGGAACATTTTCTAGGATGGACCACATGTTAGGATACAAAAAAAGTCTCAATACATTTAAGAAGACTGAAATCATATCATGCATATTCTCTGACCACAAGGGTATGAAACTAGAAATCAATTACAAAAAAACAAAACAAAAAAAAAACCCTCCTGAAAAATACACAGACATGGAGGCTTTTCAAACTATTACAAAAAATTCAAGAGGAGGAGGGAAGACTCCCAAGTTCAGTTTGAGGCCAGCATTATCCTAATTCCAAAACCAGATAAAGACACTACAAAGAAAAAAATTACAGGCCAATATTTCTGATGAACATAAGTCCTAAAATCCTCAACAAAAATTAGCAAAATGGATCCAGCAATACATTAAAAAGATCATACACCCTGATCAAGTGGGATTAATTCCAGGGATACAAGGTTGGTACAATATCTGCAAATCAATAAATGTGATAAAGCACATAAACAAAATGAAGGATAAAAATCACATGATCATATCAATAGATGCAGAAAAAGTATTTGATAAAATCTGGCATCCAGCCCTAGCTGGTTTGGCTCAGTGGATAGAGCATCAGCCTGGGGACTGAAGGGTCCCAAGTTCAATTCTAGTCAAGGGCATATGCCTGGGTTGTGTGCTCAATCCCCAGTAGGGGGTGTGCACGAGGCAGCCGATCAATGATTCTCTCTCATCATTGATGTTTCTATCTCTCCCCCTCTCCCTTCCTCTCTGAAATCAATAAAGATATATGTTTTTTAAAAATCTGGCATTCATCCTATATAATAAAAGCCTAATATGCTAAGTGTCTGGTTGACCAGTCAGCTGCTCAACCAATCAAAGCATAATATGCTAATGATATGCTAATGCCACTCAGCTGCTCACTATGTGCACTGACCACCAGCGGGCAGACGCTCTGACTGGTAGGTTAGCTTGCTGCTGAAGTCCGGTCAATCAGGACTAAGCGAGATGGGCCAGACAGGACCTGGAGCCCGCCCCTAGCTGGCCAATTTCCCGTGTCCCTCCCTGGTCCCGATCATGCATCGGTGGGGTCCCTCAGCCTGGCCTGTGCCCTCTTGCAATCCAGGACCCCTTGGGGGATGTTGGAGAGCTGGTTTCAGCCTGATCCCACAGGCCAGGCTGAGGAACCCCACTGGTGCACGAATTCGTGCACCAGGCCTCTAGCTTATGATAAAAGCTCTCAGCAAATTGGGAATAGAGGGGACATAACTCAATGTAATAAAGGCTATATATGACAAACTCACAGTCAACATCATACTCAAAGCATTTCCCTTAAGATTGGGAACGAGATGGGGATTTTCACTTTCATCACTCTTATTCAATGCTAGAGGCCCGGTGCATGAAACTCATGCATGGGGGGGTGTCCCTCAGCCCAGCCTGCACCCTCTCCAATCTGGGATCCCTCTCACAATCCAGACCCACTGGCTCCTAACTGCTCACCTGCCTGCCGGTCTGATGTCCCTAACTGCTCTCCCCTGCCGGCCTGATCCCCCTAACTGCCTATCTGCTCTCTGCTGCCTGCCTGATGCCCTAACTGCCTATCTGCACTCCCCTCCTGGCCTGATCACCCTATCTGCTCTCCCCTGCTGGCCTGATCACCCTAACTGCCTATCTGCGCTCCCCTCCTAACCTGATCCTCCTAACTGCCTATCTGCTCTCCCTTCCTCTCCACACCCTTTCAGACTCCCGGCGCAGGCATGCTGAGAGCTCTCCACTGCGGCCCTGCTCCCGTCCTGATTGGTCATTACATGATGGCGTCGCAGCCAATTTGCATATTTCTCTATTATCAGTATAGATAGTACTGGAAGCACTAGGCACAACAATCAGACAAGAAGAAGAAATAAAAGGCATCCAACTTGAAAAGGAAGAAGCAAAAGTGTTATAATTTACAGATAGCATGATACTGTCTATAGAGAACAATGAAGATTCCACCAAAACTACAAGAACTGATAATTGAATTCAGTAAAGTAGCATGATACAAAATATATATTCAGAAATTGGTGGCATTTTTATACAATAATGGGCTATCTGAAAGGAAAACTAAAAAAAAAGAATCCAATTTACAAATGCATAAAAAATACCTAGGAATAAAAAAAAAATACCTAGGAATAAATTATCCAAGAATGTAAAAGACCTGTACTTGAATAATTATAAGACACTGAAGAAAGAAATTGAAGAAGCTACAAATAAGTGGAAGCCTATATTGTGTTCATGGATGGGAAGAATTAACATTATTGAAATGTACATACTACTTAAAGCAATCTACAGATTCAAAGCAATTCCTATCAAGATACCAAAGGTGTGCCCTGGGCTGCGTGACTCAGTTGGCTGGACATCATCCAGTGCACTAAGAAGTCACCAGTTTGATTCCTGTTCAGGTCACATGCTTGGTCCCCAGTGTAGAGGATGTGGGAGGCAGCTGATTGATGTTTCTCCCTCATTGATGTTGCTCTCTCTCTCCCTTTCTCTTCCTCTCTCCTTTCTAAAACAACAAAAAGATACCAATGGCATATTTCACTTAACTAGAACAAATATTCCGCAAATTTATATAGAACCACAATAGACCCCAAATAGCCATAGCAATCTTGAGATGGAACATAGAGGAATCACACTGCCTAATATCAAACCATACTACAAGGCCCTAGTAATCAAAACAGCATGGCACTGGCATAAAAGCAGACACATAGATCAATGGAACAGAATAAAGAGCCCAGAAATAAACCCACACCTTTACGGTCAATTAATACTTGACAAAGGAGGCAATAATATACAATGGGGTAAAGAAAATCTATTCAATAAATGGTGTTGGGAAAATTGGACAGATATATGCAAAAAAAACCAACCCCATAAACCACTTTCTTACACCATACACAACAATGAACTAAAAATGGATTAAAGTCTTAAATATTAGGCTCAAAACCATAACAATCTTAGAAGAAAACATAGGCAGTAAAATCTCGGACATTTCTTTCACAATATTTTTTTTTCTGATGTATCACCTTGGGCAAGGGAAACAAAAGAAAAAATAAACAAATGGGACTACATCAAACTAAAAAGGTTTTGCATAGCAAGGAAACCATCAACAAAATGAAAAGACAACCCACTGAATGAGAGAATATATTTGCCAATGATTCATCTGATAAGAGGTTAACATCTCAATTTTTCAAAGAACTTACACATCTTGTAACCAGAACCCAAGTTCACCTGCCTCCTGCCACAAAAACCAAACTCGTGAGATAGATGCTGGTAAAAAGGAAGGTTTTATTCAAGTGCTGGTCACCTGAGGAGATGGGGGACTCTTGTCACAAAGCCTATCTCAACATCTCAGTGCAGACAGAAGTTTTTATAAGGAAGGAGATGCAAAGCAGAACAAAGAAACCAAGAGGAGAAGGTTGGAAAGATCTCTACGTGCAGGCAGCACTGTCCATTCTGATAAGGACCTTGAAATCGGTCAAGTGATGGTCTGGTGTGCATTATCCTGGTCTTAGTCACCCTGATTCTACATCATCCTGGTTTTACATTTGAAGGTCAGCAAATCTTACAGAACTGGGATGACAGACAGTTGGAGTCTGTATCTTTTGCAGTTAGTTCCTAGAATTCTTATACAAACATTCTGTTTATTTACAGAAACAATGTCAAAAAAATAGTGGAGTGGGTTATAATTTTCCACTGTTACAAAAACACCAAAAAAACAACAACCTACAAACAATCCAGCCCTGGCCAGGGAGCTCAGTTGGTTGGAGTGTCATCCTGTACACCAAAAGGTTGAAGGTTTGATTCATGATCAAAGCAGATACCTAGGTTGCGGGTTCAATCCCTGGTTGGGTGAGTAGTGGAGGCAACCGATCAATGTTTCTCTCAGAGATCAATGTTCAATGTCTCTCTCTCTCTCTCTCTCTCTCTCTCTCTCTCTTTCTTTCTCTCTCTCTCAAAAATTGATAAAAAACGTATTCTTTGTTGAGGATTAAATAAAACAATTCAGTTAAAAAATGGGCAGCCCTAGCTGGTTTGGCTCAGTGGATAGAGTGTTGGCCTGTGGACTGAAGGGTCCCAGGTTCGATTCCAGTTGGAGGCTCAATCCCTGGTCTTGGTCGGGGCACATGTGGGAGGCAACCAATTGACGTGTCTCTCTCACATAGCTGTTTTTTTCTCTCTGTCTCTCCCCCTTCTTTCCACTCTCTCTAAAAATCAATGGAAAAAATATCCTCTGGTGAGGATTAGCAACAACAACAAAACACACACAAAAAAGAAACAGAACTGCCTTATGACCCAGCAATTCCACTTCTGGGAATATATCCAAAGAAACCTGAAACACTAATTTGAAAGAATGTATGTACCCCTAAGTTCATTGCAGTGTTGTTTACAATATCCAAGATCTAGAAAGAGTCTAAATGCCCATCAATATATGAGTGGATAAAGAGCCATGGTACAGTTAAACAATGGAATACTAGTCAGCTGTAAAAAAAAAAAATGGGAAATCTTATCTTTTATGAAAACATGGATGAACTTGGAGATTATTATGCTAAGAGAAATAATCCAGTCAGAGAAAGGTAAGTACCATATGATTTCACTTATATGCAGAATCTAATGAACAAAATTAACAAACAAAATAGAAACAGACTCATAGATACAGACTGACAGCTGTTAGAGTGGAAGAGGGTAGGGGGGGCTGGATGAGAAGGATAAAGGGATTAAGTAAAGAAAAAAACCTCATGGACACAGACAACAGCATGGTGACTACCAGAGGAAAAGGGTGTTGGGGGAGGTAGAAGAGGGTATAGGGAGGATAAATGATGATAGAAGAAGACTTGACTTGGAGTGCTGAAACACAATGCAATATACAGATGATGTATTCCAAGCCGGCTGCTTGACTGTATACCTGAAATCTATGCAATTTCATTAATTAATGTCACCCCAATAAATTCAATAAAAATAAAATGGCTAAACTTATCAGCATTTTTCTATTTTTGTTTCCTGTTTAAGATGACAATATAATTTTGGAAGATGTCTCCCATATATTACCTCCTAAGCCTTTATTACTTTACTAGAGGCCCAGTGCACGAAATTCGTGCACGGGGGGGGGGGGGGATGTGTGTGTGGATTGGGCCTAAACGAGCAGTTGGACATCCCTCTCACAATCCAGGACTGCTGGCTCCCAACTGCTCGCCTGCCTGCCTTCCTGATTGCCCCTAACCGCTTCTGCCTGCCAGCCTGATCACCCCCTAACCACTCCCCTGACAGCCTGATTGATGCCTAACTGCTCCCCTGACAGCCTGTTCGCCCCTAACTGCCCTTCCCTGCAGGCCTGGTCACCCCTAACTGCCCTTCCTGCAGGCCTGGTCACCCCTAACTGCCCTCCCCTGCAGGCCATCTTGTGGTGGCCATCTTGTGTCCACATGGGAGCAGCCATCTTTGACCACATAGGGCAGCCATCTTGTGTGTTGGAGTGATGATCAATTTGCATATTACTCTTTTATTAGATAGGATAGAGCCCTGGTGCACGGTAGGGGCCAGCTGGTTTGCCCTGAAGGGTGTCCCAGATCAGGGTGGGGGTTCCCTTTGGGCGTGGGGTGGCCTGGGTGAGGGGCTTGTGGTGGTTTGCAGGCCAGCCAAGCCCCCCCCCCCCAACCCCGCCGGCGACCCAAGCGGAGGCCCTGGTATCTGGGATTTATTTATCTTCTATAATTGAAACTTTGTAGCCTTGAGTGGAGGCCTGGGCCTGCCAGGGTGTGTGGAAAGCTTGGCTTCCTCCATTACCAGGGAAACCCAAGCCTCCTGCTCTCTCCGTGGCCGCAGCCATCTTGGTTGGGTTAATTTGCATACTTGCTCCTGATTGGCTGGTGGGGTGGCTTGTGAGTGTAGTGGAGTGATGGTTAATTTGCATATTATTCTTTTATTAGATAGGAGGATGTTATAGATATGGAAGTTATGTTGTATCTGATGTTAGGTAGTGACTACGTTTCATTTTTTCTATAGGGCTATTTAGTTGTCCCAGAATTAGTTATTGAAATGACTATCCTGCCAGGCTTCACTTGTGGAGCACAGTACCGCAGAAGGCTCACCTGGAGGAGTGAGCACAGCTTCAGTGGGCTCAGGCCACAGCACTTCTAGACCTTGGTGGAGGGAGTGAGGGGAGGAGAAAAGACGATACTTTCACTGGTGCTCTGTAATGCCATTTTTATTATAAATCAACTATCTTTGTGTGCTTAGGTCTGTTTTTGTGTCCTCTGTTATATTTCATTGACCTAATTGTCATTCCTTATCCTATCGTGGCTATAATGCCTTAATTACCTCAATGTCATAATTATAATAATTTTATGTCTTAAAATCTAATAGATCAAATCTTTTCACCTTATTTTTCTTCAAGAATGTCTTAACTAGCCCTAGCTGGTTTAGCTCAGTGGATAGAGTGTTGGCCTGGGGACTGAAGGGTCTTGGGTTCAATTCTGGTCAAGGGCACATGCCCAGGTTACAGGCTCCATCACCAGGTAGGGGGCGTACAGGAGACAGCCAATCAATGATTCTCTCTCATCATTGATGTTTCTATCTTTTTCTCCATCTCCCTTCCTCTCTGAAATCAATAAAAATATATTAAAGTAACAACAACTAAGTTTCTGTCAAATAAAAAAAAAGATTCTTAACTATTCTTTTTTTTTAACTATTCTTGATCAACTTGTCCAGTCCACAGAAAGCTGTTAGCATATAGATGGAAATTGCAGTGTATTGTTAAATTAATTTTAGAATTTGAGTTGTCTCAATTTTAATAATTCATTGATGTGTGTTCTTGCAATTTGAATACTATTTTATAGCCACATATTTTAAATTTATATGTTATATATCTTATTCTAGTCCTTATGTATCCAGCACATTGTGGTAAAATGTAACATATAATTTATCATTTTAACTATTTTTTAAAAAGATTTTTTATTGACTTTTAGAGAGAGAGAAAGGGAGAGGGAGTGAGAGAAAAACATTGATGTGAAAGCAATCAGCTGCCTCCCACATGCCCCCATCAGGGATTGTGCCCTCAAACCTGAAACTCTTTAGTGCGTGGGACAATGCCCAACCAAGTAAGCCACACTGGCCAGAGCTATCATTTTTAACTATTTTTAAGTATACAATACAGTGACTTAAGTACATTCACAATGTGTGCAACCATCACCACTATCCATTTCCAGAACTTTTTCATCATCACAAACTGAAACTCTGTACCAATTAAGCAATAGTTCTTCATTCCCCTCTCTTCCTAGGCCCTGGTAACCTCTATTCTATTTTCTGTCACTATGAATTTGCCTAATCTATGTACCTCATATAAGTGGAATTATGTAATATTATCTTTTTGTGTCTGGTTAATTTCACTTAGCATATTTTCAGGGTTCATCCATGTTGTTGCATGTGTACTTTTTAAGACTGAATAATATTCCATTATATGTACACAGCACATTTTGCTTCTCCATCTGTTGATGGACACTTGGGTTGTTTTTGCCTTTTGGCTATTGTGAATAATGTTGCTATGAACATCAGTGTAAAATATTTTTATGAGTTCCTTCTTTCAATTATTTTGGGTATACTGGTATACCCAGAAGTGGAATTGCTGGGTCATATTGTAATTCTATGTTTAACAGTTGGGAAATGCCAAATTGTTTTCCATAGTGGCTGCTCTGTTTTTACAATTCCTACCAGCAATGTACAAGGATTCCAATTTCTCCTGTCTTTACCAACACTTATGTTCTGTTTTGTTTTTGTTCTATAACAGCCATCCTAGTAGAAGTAAAATGGTATCTCATTGTGGTTTTAATTTGCATTTCCCTAATGGCTAGTGATCTGGAGCATCTTTTCATGTGCTTATTGGCGATTCATATATTATCCTTTGCCCATTCTTGAATTGGGTTGTTTGCATTGAGTTGTTGGAGTTCTTTATATATCTTCATACATTTTGGATATTAATTCCTAATCTGGTATATGATTTCCAAATATTTTCTCCCATTCTGTGAGTTGTCCTGCCACTCTCTTGATATTACCTTTTAATGCATAAAAGTTTTTAATTTTGATGAAGTCTGATTTATCTGTGTTTTTTCTTTTGTTGTCTAAACTTTTGGAGTCATATCTAAGAAAAAATTACCAAATTCAATGTCACAAAGCTCTGCTACTATAGAAAAATCTGTCCTATTTGGATATGCAATCTTCTATGTTTTCTTCGAAGAGATTTATAGTTTTAGCTCCCATGATTTGGTCTTTGATCCTTTTTTATTTTTTATCCTTTTTTAGTTAATTTTTGTAAATTATATAATGTTAAGGTACAGGGTGGGGCAAAAGTGGGCTTACAGTTGTGAGTATGCGAAACACAGAGTTTATTCTTGTGTTACTATTTATTGATTATTGTATTACTAGTGGCCCGGTGCATGAAATTTGTACACGGGGCAGGGGGGTATCCCTCAGCCCAGCCTGCACCCTCTCCAATCCGGGATCCCTCCAGGGATGTCTGACTGCCGGTTTAGGCCCGATCCCTCTCACAATCCGGGACTGCTGGCTCCTAACCGCTCACCTGCCTGCCTGCCTGATTGCCCCTAACCACTCTGCCTGCTGGCCTGATTGCCCTCACCTGCCCTTCCCTGCCGGCCTTAGCGCCCCCAACTCTCCCCGCTGCCAGCCTGATTGCCTCTAACTGCCCCCCCCTCCACTGGCCTGCTCACCCGCAACTGCCCCCCCTACCGACCTGATTGCCCCTAACCACCTCTGCCTCAGCCCCACCACTATGGCTTTGTCCAGAAGGACGTCCAGAAGGTCTCCCAGAAGGTGTCCCAGTCTAATTAGCATATTACCCTTTTATTAGTATAGATTTTCCATATGAACAACTGTAAACCTGCTTTTGACCCACCCTGTATATTGTGTAAGGTAAGGGTCAACTTTATTCTTTTTTGAGCACCACTTGTTGAAAAGACTGTCTTTTTCTATTCCCATTGAATATTCTTGGTGAGTTTGTCAAAAATCATTTGACCATCTATGCAAGGGTTTATTTCTGGGCTCTCTATTCTATTCCATTGGTCTATTTGTCTGCCTTTATGCCAATAGCACACTGTTTTGATTACTATAGCTTTGTAATAAGCTTTAAAATATATTTATTTATTAAATTGATTGGGATGACATTGGTCAACATGAACATATAGGTTTCAGGTATGGGTTTTTATGCTATAAGATCTGTATATTACACCATGTGCCCACCTCCCAAAGTCAAATCTTCTCCTGTCACCTTATATTAGGACCCCTTTTGTAATAAGTTTTGAATTCAGAAAATGAGTATTTCAACTTTGTTCTTCTTTTTCAAGATTGTTTTGGCTATTTGGGATCCTTTCAGATTCCATATCTAAATAGAATGGATTTTTCTATTTCTGAAAAAAAAAATCATTGGAATTTTTATAGGGATTGCACTGAATCAGTAAATCATATATTTTAGCTAGTATTGGTATCTTAACAATAATATGTCTTCCAGTCTATGAACATGGATGTCTTTTCATATGTGTCTTCTTTAATTTGTTTTAGCACTGTCTTATAGTTCTCCATGTACAAGTCTTTTCCTCCTTAATTAGGTTTATTCCTAAGTATTTTATTCTTTTTGATGCTATTGTAAATGGAATTGTTTTCTTAATTTCCTTTTTAGATTATTCAGTTAGCGTATAAAAATGCAACTGATTTTTTGTGTGTTGGTTTCATGTCCTGCAACTTTGCTGAAATTGTTTATTAGTTCTAACAAGTTTGTGTGAATCTTTAGGGTTTTCTACATGTAAGATATAGAAAGTTTTACTTCTGTTTTTCTTTTTCTTATTTAATTTTCTCTGGTTAGAACTTCCAATATTATATTGAATAGAAGTAGTGGATATGGACATTCTTGGCTTGATCCTGATCTTAGAGGACAGGCTTCCAATCTTCACTATTGAGTGTGATGTTAGCTGTGGGTTTTACAAGTTTAGATAATTTCTTACTATTCCTAGTTGAGCGTTTTTTATCATGAAAGGGTATTGAATTCTGTCAAGTGGTCTTTTTGTATTGAGATTATCATGGTTTTCCCCTCTTCATTCTGATAATTGCTGTATTACATTGATTTTTATGTTGAATCAACTTTATTTTTATGTTGAATCAACTTTGCATTCCAAGAATAAATCTCACTGGGTCATGGTATGTAATTCCTCTTAATATACTGCTGAATTTGGTTTTACTAGTATTTTGGGAGGGATTTTTGCATCAATATTTGTAAGGGATATTGGTCTGTAGTTTTCTTGTAATGTCTTCCTTTGGCTTTGGTATCAGGGTAATGATGGTCTCATAGAATGAGTTAGGAATTGTTCACTCCTCAATTTTTCTGGAAGAGTTTGACAAGGATTGGTGCTAATCTATATATATAAAAGGCTAATATGCTAAGAGTCCCTCTGTCCGACTGGTCGCTATGATGAACACTGACCATCAGGGGTCAGACGCTCAATGCAGGAGCTGCCAAGCTGCAGTGACTTGGCAGCAACAGTTCTCTGGTGATGCACCCCAAAACTAGAGAGGAGAGAGCCTGATTCCTCCAGAGGCCAAGCAATTCTACCTTCGGCCATGGGTTATGTTGTTGCTGGGGCACTGTCGGCCCTGAATTTGGTTTACAGCACACTTGTGTTTGCGTTCCACACCCTGTAGGACAGCAACTTTGCAGAGTGCCCTCTCGCACTCTGGGACCCTACAGGGGGATGTTGGAGAGCTGGTTTGGGCCCAATACCCTCAGGCCAGGCTGAGGGACCCCACCAGCCAGAGGGACCCTGCTCACTCACTCTGCAGACACCTTTTGAGCCATGGTGCCACCCCAGGTGTGGCTGGCTGGGGAGGGACCGAGGAAGGTTGGCTCCTGGATGTGTTTAGCCCATCTCACCCAGTCCTGCCCCGCCGGCCACTTTCTAATTAATTTCCTTTCAATGTGCACGAATCTGTGCACTAGGTTACTAGTTCTTATATAAATGTTTGGTAGAATTTATCAGTGAAGCCATCTGGTCCAGGGCTTTTCCTTGTTTGAATCTTTTTATTACTAATCCAGTCTCCTTATTAGTGATAGGTCTATTCATATTTTCTATTTTTTCAGGATCAAATTTTGGTAAATTGTGTGTTTCTAGAAATTTATCTATTTGATCTATGTTTTCCAATTTGCTGGCATACAGTTCTTCATAGCATTCTTTTATAATCCTTTTTATTTCTGTATAATCTAATTTTTATTTGTAATTTTATTTTTCTCTACTTTTATTTAAGTCAGTCTAGCTTGAGATTTGTCAATTTTGTTGAACTTTTCAAAGAACCAACTTTTGGTTTTATTGTGTGTTTTTTAAATTATTTTTCTATCCTCTTTTATTTATCTCTGCTCAAATCTTTATTATTTTCTTCCTTCTGCTAGCTTTGGGTTAGGTTTGCTCATCTTTTTTCTGGTTCCTTCAGGTGTAAAACTAGGTTATTGACTTGAGATCTTTCTTTTTTTAAATTTACAGCTATAAATTTCAGCCTTACTACTGCTTTTGCTGTGTCCATGAGTTTTGGTATGTTGTGTTTTCTTTTTTATTTGTCTCAAGATATTTTCTAATTTCCCTTGTGATTTTTCTTTAATCTAATGATTGTTTAAGGGTGTGTTGTTCAGTTTGTGAATATTCCATTTTTCCTTCTGTTATTAATTTCTAGTTTTATTTCATTGTGATCTAAAAAGATACTTTGTCTGAGTTCAGTCTTTTAAAATATATTGCCCTGGCTGGTGTGGCTCAGTTGGTTGGGCGTCATCTTGTACACTGAAAGGTTGCTGGTTAGATTCCTGGTCAGGGCACCAATAAAAATAAATAAATAAAATATATTAACAAAACACACATGTTAATATATATTAAGACGTGTGGCCTAATGCATGGTCTCTCCGTGGAATTATTTATGTGCACTGAAAAAAAAATGTATTGTTAGGTGGAGTGTTTTGCCACCATATTGTAATTTGCCTCTAACTCCCCACTGTCAAACAAGGCTTCACAGAATATCCTTATACTCGTCCCTTTTTAGACTTGTGCAAACTACCCATTTGCTGAATTGCTGAGCTCTGAGTAAGCACATATTGTTATCAAGAATGGCTGTGCCATTCACACACCCACCAGCAATGCCTGAGTCTTCCTATGTTGCCATATCTCTACCAACACTTAGCATTATCCGCCTTTCTACTTTTTGCCAAGCTGATAGTGTGTAAAGTGGTGGTTCTCAACCAGGAGCAATTTTGCCCCTCAGGAGACCATTGGCAATGTTTAAAGACATTTTTGATTGTTACAACTGGTACGTCTCCTGAATCCAGCATGTAGGAAATAGGCCTCTGTGATCCATCTTCAGCATAGTCAACTTTTAATGGAAACGGTTACTGAATTTTCTCAGGGCAAACAGAATATAGGGAGCAGGGAAGAGGGTATAAGAACCAAGAACTGTGTATGTGACCAGTAGCACATTTTCCAGGAAGATCCACCTAGACAAAAGATGGTGGAGACAACTAGAAAAGGCCTCAGCCCATTTTTTAAAATAATCCAATAGGAGACAATAAGATCTAGGTCACGTATGAGGGAAACTATTAACCCCCTACTACTCAGCCAATGAGGAGCTCGAGGAGGGACTCTCACACCCTAGAGGTAAAGAGCCTGTGATTGCTGCTCTGTGTGTGCCTGTTCAACTGGGCACCCACTCTTTGGAGACCGTATTAAAGTCTCGTTTTCCCTGGCTGGCATGACTCAGTGGTTGAGCAGCACCTTCTGAACCTGGAGGTCACGGTTCGATTCTGGGTGGTGGGCTCAATCCCCAGAGGGTGGCATGCAAGAGGCAGCTGATCAATGATTCTCTCTCATCATTGATGTTTCTCTCTCCCTCTCTCTGAAATCCATAAAAATATTTTTTAAAAAAGAGAAAAAGTCTTATTTTTGGCATACTTCATGTCTCCAAGTGTGTTATTTGAATTCAGACAGGCGAGCATTTCTCACAAGTGGGTAAGATCAGGGATGCTGCTAACCATCTTACAGTGCACAGAAGAGCCCCACAACAAGGCATTATCTGACCCAAAATGTCAATAATGCAATATTGAAAATGCCTGTTTAAAAGTGATAGCTTATGCCCTAACCGGTTTGGCTCAGTGGATAGAGTGTCAGCCTGCGGACTGAAAAGTCCCAGGTTCGATTCCGGTCAAGGGCATGTACCTTGGTTGCGGGCACATCCCCAGTAGGAGGTGTGCAGGAGGCAGCTGATCGATGTTTCTCTCTCATCGATGTTTCTAACTCTCTATCCCTCTCCCTTCCTCTCTGTAAAAAAATCAATAAAATATATTAAAAAAAAATAGTGATAGCTTATTGGTATTTTGATTTGCAGCATTTATTTGTATGCATTTTGGCTTTTTGGTTCCCACTTCTATACATTTTCCATGTATAGTCTTCATTGATTTTTTTTATTGAAGGTTAGCTGTCCTTTGCTTGATTTGCAGTAGTTCTTTGTATATTTCACCTATTAATTTCTTATAAATTTTAGAGAGTGCATATATCTTCTCCCTTTCTGTCAGCCCCTGTGGAGGATTAAAGATGGCCACAAATTATTTGGCAGTTCTCCCATCAAGAGGTGGAAGTCTATGCCCCTTCCTTTTGAATGGAAAGCCTATAGTTGCAGGCTTTGTAACTACTTTGACCAGCTCCCACTTCCTGTCTTGTGGAACAATCCTTGGAGCCTGAGCTACTATCTAGGAAGTTCAATTACTTGATGATGAAGAGACCCTACAGAGAGGCCCTGACACTATAAAGAGAGGGAGAAGGGTCTGAACCCAGCCTTTCAGTCATCCTCTCCAAGGCATTAGGAATTGGAGTTAAGTTGAATACCACCCAGGGACCCCAATCAATGCCATGAGGAGCTGAAAAATTGCCCAACTGAGCCCTGCGCTACAAATAGTAAGGTCTAATAAAATGATTGTTGTTTTAAGCTACTAAATATTAAGATAGTTTAATATGTAGGAATCGATAACCAGAACAGTATTCTATAAACTTGTGTCCTATAAACTTACTGAACGCTATTAGTAGTTCTGTTGATTATGTGGCAATTGTTTTGGCAGATGATTATATAACTTACAAATAATGGCAGTTTCACCTCTTCTCTTCCAATTCTTACATCTTATTTTTCTTCTATTGTGGTATCAGCTAGAACTTTTCATGGCAAGTTAAATATTGGGAGTGATAGTGAGCACTTTTATCTTGCTGAGGATAAAATGATCCATTGAAATTTTCTTTGGTAAATATAATGATTGCTTTAGATTTTTGTAATATAATGTGTACCAAGCTAAGGAAACTCCCTAGTATTCCTGAATTGCTAACAGGACAGGGATTGTTTTCCCCCTGTAAATATGGGGGTGGAGCCATATAATAACTATAAGATTTATTTTCTTACTAAAGGCCCAGTGCACGAAATTCGTGCATGGGGGTATCCCTCAGCCCGTCCTGCACCCTCTCCAATCTGGGATCCCTCGAATGATGTCCTACTGCCGGTTTACAGGGATCGGGCCTAAACTGGCAGTCGGACATCCCTCTCGCAATCCAGGACTGCTGGCTCCTAACCGCTCACCTGCCTGCCTGCCTGCCTGCCTGCCTGATTGCCCCTAACCACTCTGCCTGCTCACCCCCAACTGCCCCCCCTGCCAGCCTGATCACCCCCAACTGCCCCCCGTGCCAGTGTGCTTGACCCCAACTGCCTCCCCTGCTGGCCTGCTCGCCCCCACCTTCCCTCCCCGCTGGCCTGCTCGCCCCCAACTGCTCCCCTTCTGGCCTGCTCACTCCAAACTTCCCCTCCCTGCTGTCTTGATCACCTCCAACTGACCCCCACTGATGGCCTGCTCACCCCAACTGGCCCCCCTGTTGGTCTGCTTACCCCCAACGGCCCTGCCCCCCACCAGCCTGATCACCCACAACTGCCGTCCTATCCTGGCCTGATCACCCACAACTGTCCTCCCCTCTTGGCCTCTAACTGCCTCTACCTTGGCCGTGCCACCATGGCTTTGTCCAGAAGAACGTCCGGAAGGTCTCCTGGAAGGTCTCCCAGTCTAATCATCATATTACCCTTTTATTAGTATAGGTACTCTATTAATGTAATAAATTACATTGAGATTTTTTTCAATATTGCTGGCCTTGCCATGGAACACTTTACTTTGAGTGATAACTAAAATTGTGAGTTAACAGCTAGTTATTTCTACCCAATCAGCCATTATTCCGTTATCTTTTTAAAATCTTCATTATTGAAAGTATTATGTATGTCCCCCATTTTCCCCTATTGATCTTTTCTGGCCCGCCACCACCCCCCACCCCAAGCCTTCACCATCCTATTGTCTATGTCCATGGGTTACGCCCACATGCATACAAATTCTTTGGTTGATCTCTTTCCACTCACCCACCCTCCCCTGCCTTCCCTCTGAGATTCTGCAATCTGTTCTATGCTTCTATGTTTCTGGATCTATTTTGTTCATCAGTTTATTTTGTTCGTTAGATTCCACATATGAGTGAGATCATGTGATACTTGTCTTTCTCTGACTGGCTTATTTCGCTTAGCATTATACTCTCCAGGTCCCTCCACACTGTTTTAAAGGTTAAGAGATCCTTCTTTTTTACTGCTGCATAGTTTTCCATGGTGCAAATGTACCACAGCTTTTTTATCCACTCATCTACTGATGGGCACTTGGGCTGTTTCTAGATCTTAGCTATTGGAAATTGTGCTGCTATGAACATAGGAATGCATACATTCTTTCTGATTGGTATTTTGGATTTCTTAGCATGTATTTCTAGAGGTGGAGTCACTGGGTCAAATGGCAGTTCCATATTTAATTTTTTTTAGGAAACTCCATAATTGTTTCCATAATGACTGCTCCAGTATACGTTCCCACCAGCAATGTACTAGTGTTCCCTTTTCTCCACATCTTCACCAGCACTTGTTATTTATTGCTTTGTTGATGCTAGCCATTCTGACTGGTGTAAAGTGATACCTCATTGTTGTTTTAATTTGCATCTCTCTGATGATCAGTGACTTTGAGCATTTTTTTCATATGTTTCTTGGCCATCTGTATGTCCACTTTGGAGAAGTGTCTATTTAGGTCCTTTGCCCATTTTTTAATTGGATTGTTTGTCTTCCTTTTGTTAAGTTGTATGAGTTCCTTATATATTTTGGATATTAACCCTTTATCAGATATATCATTGCTAAATATGTTCTCCCATACAGTGGGCTCCCTTTTTGTTTTGTTGATGGTTTCTTTTGCTGTACAGAAGCTTTTATTTTGATATAGTCCCATTTGTTTATTTTCACCTTAGTTTCCTTTGCCCTAGTACAGTGGTCTGTTAACTGTGACTCGTGAGCCGCAGTTTGCCGCTCTGTTGACTAATGAGTTTGCTGACCACTGGGATAGGGGCTTAATCACAAGGAACAACAACAGCCTGTAATTATTGGAATCGAGAGTTTAGGTCAGTGGTCAGCAAACTCATTAGTCAACAGAGAGGCAAACCTCGGCTCGCCAGCCACATGTGGCTCACAAGCCGCAGTTTGCCGACCACTGCCCTAGTAGATGTATCCGTAAACATATTACTATGAGATATGTCTGAGATTTTGCTGCCTATGGTTTCTTCTAGAATTTTTATGGTGTCCCAACTTACATTTAAGTCTTTTATCGTTTTGAGTTTATTCTTGTGTATGGTGTAAGTTGGTGGTCTAGTTTCATTTTTTTTGCATGTATCTGTCCAATTTTCCCAACACCATTTATTGAAGAGACTGTCTTGTCTCCATTGTATGTTCTTGCCTCACTCCATTATCTTTTTTTTAAATATATTTTTATTTATTTCAGAGAGGAAGAGAAAAGGAGAGAGAGATAGATAGAAACACCAATGATGAGAGAGAATCATTGATCGGCTGCCTCCTGTACACCCCACACTGGGAATGGAGCCTACAACCCGAGCATGTGCCCTGACCAGGAATTGAACCGTGACCTCCTGGTTCATAGGTCAATGCTCAATCACTGAGCCATGACAGCTGGGCCACTCCATTATCTTTTGATATTTATTAATGCTGAGAAGTCTGCTGTCAATCTAGTTGTAATTAATTCATAATTAATATATATCTTTTTCACCTCATGTATTTTAAGATTTTCTCATTATCCTTATTGTTTTGAATTGTCACAGGATCTTTTTAGGTGCATATTTAGTTTTATTTATCCTGCCCAGTATCTGAGAACTCACATCTATCTTCAATTCTGGAAAATCTCTTCAAATAATGCTTTATCATTTTTTTCCCATTAATTCTTCTAAAACACCCCTTTGGATATACATTGGAGTCTTTCATTCTTTCTTCCATGTATCTTAACTGTTCTGATTTTTTAAAAATATCTTTTTTTCCCCAACTTGCTGCATTCTGAGTGAATTCCTGAGCTATCTTTAAATTTGTAAATGTGCAAATTTGTCCCTTATAACATTTATAACATCAACTAAGCTCTGATATATTTAAAAAGTTCTTTTTCATATCCATATGTTTTTTAAATTTCTGCTTTTTATTTAATATTTATTGCTCTTTTCAAATTAAGTTATTCCTTAATTTTTCTTTTTGTTTATCTTATTGTTGCCTGTTTTGTTTTTCAAAATAGGTCAAATAATTCCTTGATTTCTGGTTTTGACAACTGTGTGAACTTATATAATATATAATATTAAAAATAAGAATGAGTGGTTAAGATACATAAAAGAGAACTATTGAATTCACCAAGATATGGAACACATTAGGAGGGGAAAATATTGAGACTGAAGATTATAAATACAGTTGTAGGTATGTTGAATTTGTGGGCCTTAGAGAATTCAAGTGGACATATTTAAAAAGTAGTTGGGCATGTAATTTCAGTTCTCCTGGTGACACACCTGGCATGGGAGTATAAATTTAGAATATGCAAGCACATAGGTGAGAGTTGAAGGTATAGGGAGTTGATAGGATAATCTAGGCTTATCAAAAAGAAGGGCATGGAAAGGCCAACAGTAGAACCATTGGAAAGGCAAACTTAAATGATTCACAGAGAAAGATGAGCTCATAAGAGAGACAGAGCAGTGGTCAGAAAGGTGGGAGAAAATGTGTTTAGCACAATGTCACAGAAACCAAGAGAATGAAGTTTAAAGAAGGAAGAGGTGGGTAGTCAAATGGATTATCAGAATGGTCCATTAGATTTAGCAAAACTTTCACTTTCATAAATAGTTTCAGGAAAGTGGTAGGTCAAAAAGTAATTAGGGGACAGACTTTTTGACAAGGTAGAATAATAAGTTCATGTTTGATGCAATCCCTTTGTTCCTAACACATAGCAGTGGTAGAGTGTTTTAAAGTAGAAAAGATAAATAACAATATGGGCAAAATTAATAACAAAATGTTTAAATAAACAAAAACAAAATTCAGGAGAATACGCATATTGGCCTCTAGGTTTAGAAGCAGACAGTAGCAGCTAAGAGTTTCACTTTTATAGCTAAGAGTTTTACTTCTACAGTCTAAAAGTGCTCAATGCAAGATGAAAGAAGAAACCAGCTCATTGCTTAAAGCCAGGAGGCTGTGATGGGATTTTTTTCCATTTGTGAAAGAAATATGAAAAAATCCTGTCCATCAAACTTCTGAGGGGTTTGTTGAATAGAAACTCTAGGCTTAGTGAGGTGGGAAGACTCAGACATAGCATGATGATTACAAATTTACATAAGCTATCCTGTGGCTCCCTGATAGTATTCAATGTGATAGCAGGACAGCAGCCCCACTCATCATTATAAAACCTGGTTTAGAACTGGGGGAAAATGTAGAAAATGAAATGGAGCCCAGACTTAGAGAAAGAAAGAAAAACATTTATGCCAGATTGCCTACACAGGGCCACTTCCCGATAATTGAATCAGAAGTTTAGACTCACAGAAGTGAAATGAAGATGTTTTTGTAGAGTAATATATTTTTGTTTAAGTTAAATAATAGAATCACTTGTTAATCAGTTATTCATTATAATTCTAAAACTTAACTTTTTTTATGGTGGGTCATTGAATTGGAAATTTTCCAGTATTAGTTTTAATAGGTATTTGCTGGATAATTTAGGACTATACCTGAGAGGCTTGTCTGGTGCTGATCACCCAAGTCCTTTTCATTGCCTTTGTGAATCAGCTGAAGACAATGCTTAACAGCAGGAAAATGTCAAATAACTTTGGGGACACCGTCTCTCCTCCCTAGTGACATGAGTAATTTCAGAGATGTACTAAGGCCTTTTATGTATTGTTATCCAGAGTTCATTCAGATTTGTTGTTGGAACTGAGGGCCAAAATCAAAGAGGGAGAAGAGAGGAACTGATATTCCTTGAACTCTGCCAAGAACTTTATCTATTTTTTTCTCCTTCATTTACTCCTTACAAAAAGTGTACATATCAACCCAACTGGTGTGGCTCAGTGTTTGAGTGTCGACCTATGAACCAGGAGGTCATGGTTCGATTCCCAGTCAGGACACATGCGTGGCTTGCGGGCTCGATCCCCAGTGTGGGGGTTTCAAGAGGTAGCCGATCAATGATTCCCTCTCATAATTAATGTTTCTATCTCTCTCTCTCCCTCTCCCTTCCTCTCTGAAATCAATAAAAACATTATTTTTTAAAAAGTGTACAGATCAGTACCCCATGTTATAAATGAAAGACCTAAAGACCAGAAAGGTTAAGTGACTTACTAAATTTATACCACTCTAACTCTAATATCCCTTGAGCCCCCTAGATCATTATGTGATGAATAAATGGACCTGCTGTATTTTTCCAATAAAAAAAACATATGAATATTCAAGCACAAGGCAGTTATCTGTTGCTGAATGACATTTTATTAGCTTAATAATTTGGGCCTGCCCTTAGTATTAATAAGCTTCAGCACTAGTCGCAAGAGTTTTAGTCACCGGTGGGGAAACTTTCTCGTTTTAAAAAATTCAATTAGAGAAAGGGCATCTACTTCTTGGAGGCTGCAGTGACAGCAGGCCTCTCTTCACGAGTGATGGGAATGGTGCGCTCAGGGCCAGAGGCCTGTTTCCTTGGTCCATTCACACTGAGGACCCCATCAGATGACAGGGATGAAGTGATGGCAAGAGGGTCAACATCTGCTGGGATCCGGTATTTCCTGTGGAATTCCCGGGAAATGAAACCGTGTTCATCCTAATCCAAGAGAACGAGGAAAGAGGCAGAGAGATGAGAACAGAAAAAGCAGCACTTGCTTAGAACTCAGACATTTCCCTTCCCTTTTAGGTGGGACCCATGCCATGGCAACATGAGAGAAAGTTTTTCTATTTGGGGCTAAGATGAAGTTGTCTAGGTGGTCACTCCTTCAATGAGAATCTGAGAAGTCTGAAACAGGTAAAGCCTTACAGCTCTCAAACCTTAAGGCGTGGATATGCTTAGAGATATTTCCCAAAGGTTTAGGTCAATGTTTGTCAGGCATACACGTTTTGGGATATCATCCGGCACTGAAGATCTAAGTGCCTGAGGAAGCTCAGATATTGTTCTGACTCTTCAGGAATGTCCCAGAATGTTCCAGACCAATAGGACTGCTATTTAAAAAAAAAGATTCCATCCAGGGAGATTGTGACGCAAACTTATATTATATATACAAAATGGAAACAGCCTGAGGACTTCAAACTACACTGTTTATTGTACAAGGCTCTGAGTTATCACTAATTGGTAAAAAACAAACTTATTAAAACACCTCCTGGAAAATAATGAGAAGCTAGCTATTCCATTCTTCAGAATTCTACTAAACCTGCTGAATCTCAAGCATTTATACAGACAGGCTCTCAACAGATTTCCGTCTGTGCACCAGGGTATTAGGAGCTGAGTACAGGTCTAGAACTGAGGCAAACCAAGTAGTTCAATGTTAAGATGGGCTAAAGAGGAGGATTCCTAAACATCAAAAAGTCCCAAACTCAAGTGCCTTCAGAGTGCATACAGTTAATGTAATTAGGTGTCCGACAAGCACTATGCCTAAATCAGTGCTACTCAACCTACACTGTACATTATAATGACCGAGGGAGCTTTTTAAAATGCTGATGCCTGTGTCCCATCCCTAAAAAATCTGATTTGATTGGTCAGATGCGCCTTAGCACTGGAATTTTTTAAAAATTCCCCTTGTGATTCTAATGTAACCATGGTTGAGAACCATTGGCTTAAATGGGAAGTGAACATCCCATCTATCCCATCTAAGGCAATCAAATAAAATTAAAGCAAACAACAAAGATCACTTCTCCGGCCAAAACAATAACAATACCAGGTCTATCCCTGTTTCCAGACCCTGATGGCTTAGGACTGGACTGTTGCCAGCCTCAGAGGCTGATGGCAGTGTCTGACACATAGTATGTACTGAATGAATGAACAGAAGAGAAAACAAGCTACACACCTGGCGCTCTTCATGTTTGCCGTGCACCTCAATCACATCTCCCAGCACCTTGACCTTGAGTTCTTCTGGGGAGAAGTGCTTCACATCCAGGTTGACAGAGAATCTGTCTTTCTCCAGACGCATCTAGAAACAGCAAGGTGGGAGAAAGGGGTCAGAGGAAAAATGGTCAGAATGTGGATTATTAGTGCAGTCTCATCATTCTGCTTTCTTCCCAGGTAGTTTATCCTCCTCTTTTTGGCTAAACATCCCTTTTTGAATAAACATGGCTCTGTGGTTCAGGGGAGCCACCATAGTGGTACCCAAGCCACACCACTTGGTCATTAGGTCCAAACTTTATTTACAGGGACAGGAAAGAAGACAGGCCACCCAGGGGACCAATCACAAGGATGGGTCTGGGCATGGCTTCTGCTGCCTCTCTGACCCCAATGCCTGGCCTTGTCATTTGTCTATGAGACAAAGGCCCCTTCTTCTTGCTCAGGTCTCTGCCAACTTTCCCACCCACTCAATCTGGAATGTTCTGCTGGCCCTGATTGTCCTTCCAAAGCCCTTGCCCACTCAACTCCTGTTTACTCACACTTGGATATTTTTAAAACAGTGTTATCGGTGACAGCTTCTGTCAACCTTATGTGCTCACCCGTTTTCCCACCCTCTTAGGACAAGTAGGGGTCTCAAGACTGGACCTACATTCTTTTCTCTTTAGGTTTGGACCCAGGCTAGTGCCTGACACTGCCCTGAGAAACTGGGGAAATCTTAGAAGGAAATTGTGGTTGCTGTCTCCAGCTCCACACAGTGGGGATGAAAAGCACTGGGGTAGCGCTGTCTCCTGGCTCTGAAACATGAAATGATAAAAGTTTTCAGGAGGATGAGTATTAGAAGTGGTAAGCAAAGGAGCCTGCAGGCAGCTCTTTCCTTGTAGATCTTTATGAACCAAACCAGAAAGGGGCATGCAACTTAAAAGTTAGGGGATAAAAGATTATCTTCATAGCACATGGAAAAGATGTAGTAAGTGGGATACAGAGGAGCATCAAAGACAAAGAGGTGACTGGGGGAGAAACTAGCAACTTCATCTTTCTTCACTGCAGGATACATAAGTGCCTCACAGACTTAAGACACTTAGACATCGCGTCCCCTCTGACCAGATTCATTCAGACAGAGGAAAAGTAGAGCAGATGGAAATGTTTCCAGAAGGTTCAGGAAACTCTCCTGCCTGTGGAGGGGAGACTTACCTCTGAGAGCCCAGTGTCAATCCAGCTGGGTGCCCGCAGGAATGACGGTGGCCGGAGGTAGAAGGGGCTCAGGGAAGTAGAAGTGGGGAAGAGATCAGACTCCAGCAGGTGCTCTCCAAAGAACTGGTCAAAGAGGCGGCTGGGGGAGTGGAAAGGAAAGAAGGGGCGGCGGATCCAGGGGTGGTGGATGGCGATGTCCATGGCGGCTGGTGAGTGTCGCGGTCAGCTGGCTGGTCAGCTCCTTCAGCTGCAGCTACAGCCAGCCCCTTATATACTCAGTCTTGTGAAGCTTCTGGAATGATGATGTCAGGGGTTTTATTATCCCAGCTCACCGCCCGTTCATGAAGACTTGTGATCAGGGATTTGGCAGTGTGACACATACCCAGTACTCACTGAGCTAAGAAAAGAGAAATATAAACATGTCTGGCCTGTCCAGTGACTTGTCCTGGACTTGTTTCACTAGCTTTCTGTCCACACCCAATGGCACCCTCCCCTCACCCTTTGGGATATGGTCAGGAATTCCAAGCAGGCGGGTGGTGTGCCCCTCCTCCTCTCCAGCCAGCCAGCCTGGGGACTCGGGCCAGCAACTATCTTGGGCCTGGGCAGGAACTGGAATCTTCCTTGGTTGGGCCCCAGGGATGTTAACTCTTTGTGGGTCCCTGGAGGGGAGCAGTGATTGCATGCCAGTGGCAGGCATCTGTGTGGTTCTCAAGGTTGACCTGGGTTCTGGTGGGAACCCCGACATGAATCTGGGCAGAAAGACCCCTCACCACATACCAAAGAAGGGGAAGACTAGGGTTTTCTGCACCTTTCACCTTTCAAGGGCCGCAGAACATTAAAGAGCTTTATGAGCAGGGTGCAGGGTGCCTGCGATCGAGGAGAAAAGCGGTGTGGACAAGGCTGAGAGGTCCCCCCCAGGGCTCTCCTGGACCTCTGAACAGCGTGCCCTCCCCGCTCACTCTCAGCCAAGACCCCGCCGTCCTCACTGGTGCCCCGACAGCTGGAGGGGAGTGCTGCGGCAGAGACGGGGGTCGGCGGCGCCGGCGGCCACACGCTGGCGGCTGGCGCTGGGGCCCGCGCCCGCCCTCCCGGCCGGCACTATTTTGGGTGGTGTAGACCCCGCCCCCACCCCGCCGGCCCCGGCGCTGCAGGCAGCTGGAGGGTCGCGCAGCACCTCGGACCAGGGCCGCCTCGCGTCCGCAGCCATGTCCGGCCGCTCGGTGCCCCACGCCCACCCGGCCACCGCCGAGTACGAGTTTGCCAACCCGAGCCGCCTGGGCGAGCAGCGCTTTGGAGAAGGTATGGCCCAAGCGCCACTCTACCTCCTACCCCCCACCGCCTGAAATTCTGGGCTGGCCTCCCGAAGGTGCTGGCCTCCACCCCACTCGGGCTTAACTGAACTCCTGGGGCGAGCCATCGCCTACCCCAGCTCCCACCCACCCCTCCGAGCGGCTCTCCCCCCTGCCTACTGACCTCAGCGCAGACATGAGGCCGAGTGCCCTGGCACCTGACCCCGTCCCCCTCAGAGTGCCTTCTTGTTCCCTCTGTCCACCCACTTCTGCTTGGGTTTTGCCTCCTCTATCCCCATCTCATTTCCTTTCTCAATCCCTCTCCCCACCTGCGTCCTCCTAGCCGTGAGCCACCTCCCTCCCCTTCCCTGTTTCTCCTGACCCCCCCCCCCCCCCCCCCCCCGGCTCTCCCTAGTTCTCATGTCTCCATCACCCCTGTTCCCGCCTCATACTCCCTCATCCTGCCTCTTGCCTTCTCTCTCTGCCCCTCAGGCCTCCTGCCAGAAGAGATCCTGACCCCCACCCTCTACCATGGCTACTATGTCCGGCCCCGGGCCACCAGAGCTGGGGAGGGCAGCAGGGCAGGGGCGTCTGAGCTCAGGCTCAGTGAGGGCAAGTTCCAGGTGTTCCTGGATGTGAGCCATTTTACCCCAGATGAGGTGACCGTGAGGACTGTGGACAACCTGCTGGAGGTGTCTGCCCGGCATCCCCAGCGCCTGGACCGCCATGGCTTCGTGTCTCGGGAGTTCTGCCGCACCTATGTCCTGCCTGCTGATGTTGACCCCTGGCGGGTCCGCGCTGCTCTCTCCCATGACGGCATTCTCAGCCTGGAGGCGCCTCGGGGTGGCCGACATTTGGACACAGAAGTCAATGAGGTCTACATCTCCCTCCTCCCTCCACCTCCTGATCCCGAGGAAGAAGAGGAGGCAGCCCAAGTTGAGCCCTGAGTGCCTCAGACCCAGTACCCAGGCCTTTCTACCTCCTGTGGTGATACAGCAGCTGCCACCACCCCAGAGATAGCGGCATCCTTGGGAGAAGGGAAAAGTGCATGGGCCACAATGTATGGTTTGGTCCTGTGCGACGGGTCCTAGCCTTTGGTTTAGTTCTAGGTAGAGGTGAATAAATCCAAATCTCAGGGCCTTGTTTGTGCTGCTTCCTATTCTCTGGCCTGGAGGATGGGGTGGGAAGGGAGGAGGAGGGCATAGCTAGAAAAAATGCTCCTCAGATATGCTCAACATTACAGAACCCCGAGCTCGGATGCTGAGATCACACCCAAAGCTGACACTGGCTCCAGATCAAATTCCGAGCCATAATTTTCTCACAATGCAACAAAAGAGTGATCCTGGGAGGGAAAAGGGATATGCCATCCAAACAACCACAGGGCACTGTCTGAGCTGGTGATTAGAGACACAAAAACAAGGGTCTCCAGACTGTCTGGCCTGTTTAGGGTAGGGATTGGGAAAACAGGTTTTGGCTGGAGAGTGTTGCCTAAAGCCCTGTTTTCTCATACTAAGGTCTGTCCACTGATAATGGTCTCTGATTCTGAGGAACCAAGTATGTATACGCAGGGGCACAGACACAGAAACCTCTGCCGTTGTCACTGAACCCCATAATCTCCTTGCTCTCTGCACAGGGGAGGCCCGTGAGAGGAAGCATTTGCCTCATATCTTGGAACATCCCAGAGGAATCACTACAGCACCCCAACATAATTCAAGACTAAATGCAGAGGGTCTAGGGCAGGGGTGGGCAAACTTTTTGACTCGAGGGCCACAATGGGTTCTTAAACTGGACCGGAGGGCCGGAACAAAAGCATGGATGGAGTGTTTGTGCGAACTAATATAAATTCAAAGTAAAGGAGCGGAGGGGAGAGCAAGAGAACCCTCCGCTCTTTCGGCTCCGCGGGCCGGATAGAACAGCCCAACGGGCCAGATCCGGCCCGCAGGCTGTAGTTTGCCCACGGCTGGTCTAGGGCTACTGGTGTGAGCTTGACGGCCAGGGAGGTGTCCTCTGGAAGTAAAGAGTTATTATTGGAAATACTAGAGGCCCGGTGCATGAAATTCATGCACGGGTAGGGTCCCTAGGCCTGGCCAGTGATCAGGGCCAATCAGGGGCCTTCCTCTGTTCTGCGCTGCCCCCTGGTGGTCAACACACATCATAGTGAGCGGTCGAACTCCCGAGGGGATAATTTGCATATTAGCCTTTTATTATATAGGATGTGTGTGTATGATTTGGGCAGTGTCCAGAAGATATCCCTGCTCCAAAATACATCTTTTATGAGTCTGTGATAGACATCTGAAATTCTTCCATTAAAGTGGTTGATTCTTAACTTTGTTGGATTATAGATCCATTTGAAAATATGACAAAAGCAAGCTATAGATACTCTTACCAGAAAAAATACATATGCCCCAAAAATTGGCATAAAATTTGAATAGAGCTCTTGGAGTCCATTCATATGCCCCTTTTAGAAAACTGTGGATCCCCAGGATAAAAACCCTCATTTGAAGAATCTAATTTTTGGTTAAAGAATTGCCATCAATTTAAAATGAAAGTATACTTCAGAGACATAACTAATGACATATTCATTTGTTCATCCATTCATCAAATATTTATCAACCCCCAAGTGATATACTATGGGGAATACACATGGTAAATATAAATTATAAAAACCATGGTCTTTTATTGTCTACTTGAGAATCTTAGTCCCTAATTGAGAAGAAAAAGAAGTTTAAAAGATCCTACTCAGACTTCAACCAAAGCAGCTTCACATTGAACTGTTTTGTAACTGGGATTTTTATATGAGCTTTATTTATTTATTTATTTATTATTTATTTATTCTTTATTGTTTAAAGTGTTACATATGTCTCCTTTTCCCCCATTGACCTCTCCCTGGCCACTTCCACCCCCCAGCACATGCCCTCACCCCCCTATTGTCTGTGTCTGTTGGTTGTGCTTATATGCATGCATACAAGTCCTTTGGTTGATCTCTTACCTCCCCCCTCCCCTGCTTTCCCTCTGAGGTTTGACAGTCTGTTTGTTGCTTCTGTGCCTCTGGATCTATTTTTGTTCATCAGTTTATGTTATTTATTATATTCCACAAATAAGTGAGATCATGTGATATTTATCTTTCTCTGACTGGCTTATTTCACTTAGCACAATGCTCTTCAGGTCCATCCATGCTGATGTGAATGGTAAGAGTTCTTTATTTTTTACAGCAGCATAGTATTCCATTCTGTAATGTACCACAGTTTTTTAGTCCACTTATCTGCTGATGGGCACTTAGGCTGTTACCAAATCTTAGCTATTGTAAATTGTTCTATGAACATAGGGGTGCATATATCCGTTCTGATTGGTGTTTCTGATTTCTTCGGATATATTCCTAGAAGTGGGATTACTGGGTCAAATAGGAGTTCCATTTTTAATTTTTTGAGGAAACACCATACTGTTTTCTACAGTGGCTGCACCTGTCTATAGTCCCACCAGCAGTGAACAAGAGTTCCTTTTTTTCCACAGATAAGGGCCAGCACTTATCATTTGTTAGTTTGTTGATGATAGCCATTCTGACAGGTGTGAAATGGTATCTCATTGTCATTTTGATTTGCATCTCTCAAATAATTAGTGACTTTGAGCATATGTCTCTTGGCCTTCTGTATGTCCACTTTTGAAAAGTGTCTATTTAGGTCCTTTGCCCACTTTCAGATTGGATTGTTTATCTTCCTTTTGTTAAGTTCTATGAGTTCCCTATAAATTTTGGATATTAAACCGTTATTGGATATGACATTGGCAAATAGGTTCTCCCATACAGTGGACTCTCTTGTTGTTTTGTTGATGGTTTCTTTTGCTGTGCAGAAGCTTTTTATTTTGATGTAGTCCCTTCTGTTTATTTTCTTCTTAGTTTCCATTGTCCTAGGAGCCGTATTGGTAAAGATATTGCTACAACATATGTCTGATATTTTGCTGCCTATGGATTCTTCTAAGATTTTTATGATTTCCCATCTTATGTTTAAGTCCTTTATCCATTTTGAGTTTATTTTTGTGTATGGTGTAAGTTGGTGGTCTAGTTTAATTTTTTTGCATGTATCTGTCCAATTTTCCCGACACCATTTGTTGAAGAGACTGTCTTGACTCCATTGTTTGCTCTTGCCTCCTTTGTCAAATATTAATTGAACATAATGGTTTGGGTTGATTTCTGGGTTCTCTGTTCTGTTCCATTGGTGTATATGTCTGTTCTTGTGCCAGTACCAGGCAGTTTTGAGAACAGTGGCTTTGTAATATAGCTTGATATCTAGACAATTCACTCTTAAACACACTGCCTTTTGACAACGTAACTTGAAAATTATTATTCCAGCCCTGGCCGGATAGCTCAGTTGTTGGTTGGAATGTCATCCTCATGTGTCAAGGTTGCATGTTTGATTGATCCCTGGTCAAAGTACATACAGGAGTCAACCGGTGGAAGCCTAGGTGGGTGGAACAACAAGTCAATGTTTCTCTCTCTAAATAAATAAATAAATAAATAAATAAATGACTTAATCCAGTCATGGACTGACTGGTACAGACGTCAGTGGAGTAATCAATGCCCTTGTTTATCACTCTGGACTGCTATTAATGCTGCTTTAGGTGGATCTGGCTAAACACTGTTGGTTCCTTGGGAGTTTCAGGCTATATAGAATCTCTTAAGTGTCTTCCTTCAAATTTGAGAAATTGGCCAGAAAGGGACAAAATTTGGAGGGCTTTGAGTGCCAGGCTAAGATGTTTGTGTAACAGGATGAAAAGAATACAGGTAATGGTAAAGTACAGAATGAATTGCCGGGGAAAGGCATGGTCATGAAATAAGAGGCTGTGCAATGATCCAGCACAAGATAATAAAGTAAGATGCTTTACACTCTGACGATTAGCTGAAAACAAATAACAACAATAACTTGGGCTTACTGAGAGCTCCTATGTGCCAGGCCCTGGACTAGAGCTTTATATACATTATTTCATTTCATCTTCACCACAATCCTATAAGACTCTCACTCTTATTGTTGCATTTTTCATAAGGAAAGAAGACGGGGAGGAGTGAAGAGTCCAGAGTACCCTCTGTGGAGTGCAGGGTGGAGTGGTGGGTCCTGGATACCCATAAGAAGCAAGTACCTGGGCATCTGAACAAGGCAGATGGGGGTGGGAGCACTGGAGACAAGCTTTATGGGTTTCAAAAATTCTCCTAGAGCCCATATTCTCTACAGAGGAATTTGCTTGACTGCATCCTAGTTGCTGGTGAGTGTGGAATGAGTGTCATTTTAGGTCATTGGAAAAAGAAGCTGAGTTGAGCTGTAAGTGGGGATTCTAGAGTCTGTACTGGGAATGGGGAAGTGAGTGGTTAAGAAGTGCTGAGGCCATTGTAATCATATGATTCTTTACCAGAAATGGGATTAGGCAATAGGTTCGGTCCTTCTTATTACAGTCCTAAGAAAAAAGTGATTTGCCCACGTTAAATCCAATAGCAAGGCAGAAAGAATAAAAAGAAATCCATTTACCTAATGTTTCCTAGAGACTACAGTTTTCAAACCCAGATTCTGGACAGGGATAATAAGAAACAGATACTGATAACCTTGAAAGTGAAACTCAATTAGAGCCGAGTAGTGCTGGGAAACATAAGGTAAGACTCTTTACTCCATTTTAGAGGATATATTTCAATAACAGTGTGATATCATGGAGAAACATTTCCTAAGGAAGCCCAAAGCCCTTTCCTATCTCAGGTTTCTTTTCATTGGAGCTTGAAGCTCAAAGTTCATGGTTTCATCAAAGCAGCTCCAAATCCCCAAGGTGAGGTAGTTCTCACCTGGAGCCTGTGTGTGTTCCTCTACCCTTTGGCTGGGAGCAGTCACCTGGGAATCATTCCAGCAGGTGGCTTCCAAAGTCCAACCTGCTAGGTTGAAATCTGACACTGACAGAGACTCCCTGGGAGCTGCTACTGAAAACTAAACCAGGAACCAGGAAATGCACAAGCTCTTTATGTAGATAAACAGCGAGGCTCCCTCGGAGATAGAGCACCATGGGAAACCGGCTCTGCTGCGGGGGAAGCAGGTGAGTAGGGGGAAAGGGGAGAGGGTAACATCTATGTGGGTTGACATGGAGGCCCTGAGAATAAGATCGAGCTGCAGATAATTCTCTGCCAACCCCTCACTGCCACTTTCCTCTGTCTGGCACCTCCCTGTGCCTCCACCAGAACAGCACCTCCTTCTGTGCTCACGCCTTTCAGGCGACTTCAGAAAACACAGCCACGCCAGCTGTCAGTAGAATGTCCAAAGCAGGGCTGGAATGGTGAATTGGCATTGTTTCTCTTTGTCCTCCTCTTCCTCTCCTCTCTCTTCTGTCCCTTCCTTTCTTCCCCAGATGATGATAATAATTGTAGCATTTGTAGCTTACCACTTTACAATCTCATTTGCTTTTCCCAACAATTCTATGTGAGAGGTGGCTTACATCTCCTCCTGTTTTTACAGCTGAGAAGCTGAGGCCCAGCGCAGTTGTCTGAGGCCACATGACTAGTAAGCAAGTAAAACAAGATTCCAATCTAGATCTGTCTGACTTCAGAACCCATGCCTTAAACCACTGCGTAATACTGCCTCCCAAGTCAAGCAACTCAACATTGGAGAGATGTTTATTTAAAAGGGCAGAAGAGGGGAGGAGACCCATGGAATATTTGAATATAACTTTCACACTTATTTGCTGTGTGACCTTAGGCAAATTCTGTTACTTCTCTTTTTTCTCATATATGAAATACAGATAACATGACCTATGATATATAAAATATAGATAACATGACCTATGTCATTTAGATGACAGGTTTGAAGAGCAGAGGACATGTGAAAACCTCACTGTAAATTAATTGTAATGTCTTTATTGTTCTTTCCCAGAGTTTTCATCACTAGAGACCCCTGGACCTGGTTTTATATAACCAATGCCTTCTTAGCTATACCTTTCCAAGCCTGGGGCAGTGTTGAGGCTACCTTGTTTATGAATACAGCATTATTATATTTAAAGAGATAACTGAGGTACATTGAAAAGGGCATATGATTTGGAGTCAGTACATTGGATTCAAGTTCTGTTCCTACTACTCATTCATTTATCCATTCATTTCTTTTTTCTTTTTCTAAAATATATTTTTATTGATTTCAGAAAGGAAGGGAGAGGGAGAGAGAGATAGAAACATCAATGATGAGAGAGAATCATTGATTGGCTGCCTCCTGCATGCCCCCTAATGAGGATCAAGCCTGCAATCCGGGCATGTGCCCTTGATCAGAATCGAACCCGGGACCCTTCAGTCCACAGACCGGCACTGTATCCACTGAGCCAAACCAGCGAGAGCTCCATTCATTCCTTAAACAAACATTTTAGTCAATACCTATATGTACCAGGCATAGTGATAGATGCAGAAGACATAGTAAAAATAGGAAATTTGGTCTCTGCCTTTTCGAGTAACAAAGTTTTTAGGGCCTTAATGGACCCATCTGTAAAATGGGAACAATAATACATGCTTCCTGATATGTTGTCAGGATTGAAAAAAAAAAGCATTTTTAAAACTCTGAAATGTCCTACAGACATAAGATATCTCGAAACATATATAGTAAAAGCTCCTAAAGAAGGGGGTGTAACAGCTTCTTTCACTTCCTTCCCAAGTCTTCAAGTTCTTCCTTTTTGGTTATTTTTTCTTCTAATGGTGGTAGTCATAGTAGTCAGCTTTGACTGATGCTCATTATATGCCAGGCAGCTAGCTGAATAGTTTACATTTATTATCTTATTTTATTCTTACAATAATCCCATAAGGTTTAGGTTCTTTTATCATTCTCATTTTATTGATTAAAAAATGGAAGCCTAATAAGTTAAAAACTTGCTGAAGGTCACACAGCTAGTCTGATAGCATCAGTCTGACTCTAGAGCCTGGCTAGAAACACTATACCAGATATTCTAACCAAATTACAGGGTGGGACAAAGTAGGTTTATAGTTGTGAGTACGTGAAACAGAGTTTATTCTTGTATTATTATTGCATTATTTGCCATACAAACAACTGTAAACATACTTTTGCCTGTATATTTTTTCCTCTCAAAGTATTAGTAGGGCTAGGTAAATATTATTTCTCATGATCTCAATAACTTCCGGAGATTTAAAGATACTATGATAAGTAAAGAGATTTTTATTTTAAAATATTATTTTTCTTATTACAAAGTAATATTTAATCATTGTAGAACATTTGGAAAATACTAAAGAGCAGAAAATAAGAACCATAAATATAAGCACCCAGAGATGACAGGAACATTTGAGTATATTTCCATGTAATCTTTTTTAAATGCCTGTGTGGATGGTTTTCATCCCAAAACATATCTTATTACCTTTTTTATTAACTTAATAAGGAATAAAATTTTCAATGCTATTAGGTGTTCTTACAACATTTTTCTTAAATGGATGTGTGATGTTCCATTGATTAGAGATGCCATTTATTCTATCAGCTCCCAATGTTGGACATTTAAAATATTTACTGTTTTTCACGATTATAAATAATGCTACAAAGAATATTCATATTTACACCTGCCAGATTATTTCTTAGGCTATGGAATTGCTACATCAAAGGGTACACACATTTGTTTAAGGCTTTTTATACTTATTGCCAATTGCATTCTAGAAAGATTGCACCAATTTTTACTCCTACTACCAATATGGGAGAGTGCCCATTTAGTTTCCTTAATTCTAAGCTAAAAATAAAGTCTTGTTACCAAAGAGTAACTGAATATTCCATTTGGGTTGTGTCCAGGCATTGTGCAATATCGAACTTGGGAGCAGGCTCCATTTACTAAAATTGGGTCACCCAAGCCTCTGTCATTTTAGAATTAATATTTTCTTTATCCATTTAAATAGAAGTAATTAGGAAGACAATAGTGACAAAGGACAGGGAATTAGAGGTTTGGCAGTGATAAGAGAAAGGAAGAACTGAAGTGGCCGAAGAGGAAGTAGAAAGACCTAGAAATAGTTTCAATGCCTTTCTTCTGAATCACCTGTAGCGTTCAGATAGCGACTAACAGCTCTCAAGTCGGCAAGCTGCCTTAAAACCAAAAATCTAACCAGAACACAAATCTCTGTCAGACATTTGTGGGGAAATGCTGATTTTTCCACAATAGTAAAATGGACATAGTTTGTAAGTTTTCCTCTCCTTTTAAGTAGCAATAAAAGGAAACTTCCTTCAGAAGATATAAGTCAGACATTTAGGGTTGGCCCTGGTGAGAGCTGGAAATGTACTAGCAAGAAAAAGCATGGGAGTAAGCTCCAAACTATTTATTCTATTTCCTCAGACAAAAATTCCAAACTATTTAACCTATTTCCTCAGACAAGTGTTTCTCTGACCATAAAACAGTTGACGATCATAGACACACTGGCTCCATTGGGGACCCTAGGGGCTCAGAAATGAGTATAAGAGGTCTGCCCTGCAGTGAGTTCGGGTAGCTGAGTCACTCACCAAATTCAAAGCTCCCTGTGCTGTGGGCCTTAAAGGTTAAACATCTCACACTTTCGTTAATTAAACACAAGGACAAGGAAGCAGGGAGGGAGGTCACCTGTTAGGAGAGGGCTTTGAGGAGCCCTAACTAGTGAGCCCTGGTTATGGTAGCTCCTGTGACTCCAAGAATGAGAACCCCAGACTGGCAGAGACCCCTAAAATGGCAGTGAAGCAGAAGCAAGAGGGTCTCTGAATCCAGGACTGGATTATTTGGCCCCATTATTTGGCCAGTTTCCCTTACCCTCTGCTGGAATTAGCCTGTTAGACAATCTCAGAATAACGCTCAACCCAGCTTCCTCCCTGGCATGTAAGGACTGGCTGCCTAAGTCTGTATTTTGGGTTTGGTTATGTCAGTTGTTCCACTCCGCCTTCCAGAACCATCTCTTTGGGAGAGGTGTGGTATCCTTGATAAATGCTTTGGGGCTGGCTCAGGGAGGGGAGGGAAGATCATCCTCAAATGTTCAAGAGGCCACAGAGCAAATGATGAAGGAGTGAAGATAGAGGCCAGGTCTCTTACACATGGGTGATCTGTTTTTTCCTTTCACAGGAGCTGCCCATCAATTTTCCAGAGGAAAAAGAAAATGGGTAACTGGGGGAGGAGAGGGACTGGGTGGGGTCGGGGTTGGGGGAGCTGGTAGCAAATTAGAGAAGATAACAGAAGTGGTGTCTTTGGAAGGAGCATAAGGGTGGGAAAGGGTAGTGTTGAAAGGGATAAAGGGAGACAGTGCACTACAGAGAATCTTTAGGTTACTGGGTTCAAGACCAACTCTGAAACTCTGGGTTTTATCCTTCTATTATTGCAGTTGACAAGGTGGTTTGTTCATGCTTTCATTCATCCACCAAAATTTACTGAGCACTTATATTGTATGTGAAGCACTGAATAAACCCAAGGAGACAGAAAGGCACAAGAGGAAGGACACACTGTGTTGGCCCTAAAAGAGGGGAAAATCAAGTTTGAGAAATAGATATGTAAACAATTATAGTTAATGTCATCTCCTAGTGCTAGAAGAGGTGCATACTCCTGCCGTGGGAGAATGGGAGGAAACACCAATGTTGAAGAAGTAATATCAAGTTCACAAGTTGGAAGAGGAGCAGGGAGGAGAGGCTATTTTAGGCAAGGGAATTATCTTATGCAGAAAAAAGAAAGAAAAGAGAGAAGAGGCTGATCTGATTGTAAGTGACCAGTTGTTTGGTAGCTAAGCACTTACCACATTGCATTACAATAGTATGTGTACTTATACGTCTCCCCTAGTAGATTGTAAGCTTCCTGAGGCAGAGAAAGCAGCCTACTCATTCTTCTAGTCCCACAATGTGGCAGAAAGCCTGAGATCTAATGGGCTCTCAACATGTATTTGTTGAACTCTATTAGGGACCAGTGAAAAATGAGGATGGAAGATATTATGGGTAGATTGTAAAAGGGCCAGATTGCATTCCCTATTAAGGAGTTTGGCTGTGGGAATGATGGAAGTGAAGAAGGTGAGAACAGATGTAGGGAGATTAGTTAGAAGCCCACCATAATAGTTTAATAGAGATTTGAAGATGGCAACCTCCGTAGAGACGGAAGAGTGAATGGATTTAAATTGGATTTCCTCCTCTCAGGGGGTCAACCAAGATGGACATTGAAGCAGCAGCGGAAGAAGCAGAATGGCACAAAGGTAATGACAGGCCTCTGTCCCTTCTTGAGGGTGGCTCAGACTAGAGATGCCAGGCCTCGGCCTTTTCCCCTGGAACAGACACATCTCGGTCATCTATAGAACTTGCTTGTTCTGCGCTTCCTCCTCTGTGCCCCCCATAATGGAGCAAAATAGAGGGACATCATTGTAGGTGGGGGACCAAACCAAGCCAAGAATCTCTCTTAATGTTGTCCGTTCCTCACAGGGCCATGTCACAACAGGACATGCACGTAAGCAGGTGTTGGAGCAGCCTGTGTCTCAGCAGAGGAGGCAAGGCCCCAGGTCAGAGGACAGCAGCTTACATTACGCAGTCATTCAAGTGTGCAGCCATCCCCAGCCACGCTCTGCCCGGGAGGTGAAGCACCTGCAGTTAGAAAATGCTACAGAGTATGCTACCCTTTGCTTCCCCCAGGCCACGCTCTGCTATGATAGCAAGAACGGGACCTTAGTGTGAGCCTCGGGAAGAAGGACCAGTTTCCATCATTTCACCACGACTCCTGTGGGATAATGAATTGTTTTGGAGAACTCGGTGGCAGCCCAGGAATGGTGCCACACTTTAAGTTTAAAGAATTCAGGAGCCCCTGGAATTGTGTCTCCAATCTTGCTCTCTCCCCATATGCCTATCTCTTATTTGCCGCTGTGAGCTTGGAGCTGTATTTGGGTTAGACAGGGGTGGATGGAGTTGCACTTAAAACGAGGGGGTAAGTTGAGTGTGCGGGAAGGTAGGTTTTGATCCCTACCTTTGCTCCTACTCTCAGAAAAAAAAAAAGTGCGGGAAAAACAGGTTACCCCTTAAGTACTTGAGCTGATCTTGTTGCACTTAATTTAATGATGTCCTTTTACATACCTGTAACTCCAAAGCTGAAGAACAGGTGCTCTGAAAAGGCCTCCTGGGCTTTAGTACACAGCCCCTGGGCCGGGCTTGGGCCATTTCCTCAGTGGCTGGGTCCGCGTCCTGACCTGAACAGACAACTGAGGCCTGGAGGAAGCATTTTCCAAGCATCCGTTACCAGGACTTCAAGTCACTGATACTGACAGCACTGCGTGGCCATATTGATGGTTCTCGAAGGTGCTGAGCCGCTAGGAACAATAAATCTCTTACAGAACACGCCTGGTGCGCTTTCTGGGGCGAGCACGTGCGGGCTCTACGCTGGCAGGTAGAGAGGCCGGCCTGGGCGGAGCGAGGGAGTGGTTTGGACCCACCCGAGGCGAGCTCCCTTCTGCACCGAGTCCGGGCCGGTAGGAGGCGCCTCTGTACAGACAGGGACCCAGTCCTGGAAGTCAGAGGGCGGGGCCCAGGCTCGCAGGAGGCGGGACCGGCTCGGGCCAGCGAGAGGAGGGACAGGACACATAGCGGGTGGGGTCAAGGCCGGCGAGGGCTGCGATCTCTGGGCCGTTAGAGGGCGGGGCGGGGAGGGCGGGCAGGGGGCGGGGTCTGGGCCGGCTGAAGGCTGGCGGGTCCGTCGGAGGCTGTCTGGGGCGGGCCTCCGCGTCACCATGGCAGCGAGAACGCAGCTGCGACGCTGTAGCTGAAGGAGGCCCTGCTCAGAAGGGCTGGGGACCGAGATGGTGAACCAGACCGACCGACCGATGATTGAAGAGGTAAGTGCTGAAAGGCGGCGGGTAACCGGGAAGTACTACCAGCTGAGCGGCCAGATCAGAACTGGGGACACGCAGAGAGGCGAGGGAGGGGTGAGAAGGAGGAGGCAGAAGTTTCGAACCCGCTCTGAGCTCACAGGTGCTTAGTGTGCCATTCCTGACTCAGACTTCCAGAACTTGGAGACAAGTGGTAATGCTCTTTCCCTTTCTCTACCGGGACACCGTCGTTCCTAAATACGGCTGGCCCTCGACTTGTCCCTGAGAGGGATGGCTGCTTAAGATGGATAGAGTACTGAAAATGGAATCACAGCACAAGAAAGTTGGTAATAATAGTATCAACTTCCTAGAGTGTGAGAATTTTAGGCATTTGGAATGTTATGTAGTGTGGAGTCAAAGGTTGGCCCCATTAGCATCATGATCACTGATTTCCCGGCCTGTTCCCTGGCACAGACCCAGTGCAAGTGGATTCAGAAGAGGTGACTGGAAAACTGCCTCGACCACTAATTGGCAAGGTCTATTTCCTATTCGCCGGGGGCAATAAAATGAACTCTATTTCCAAGAGTTATTTACTGTGACAGCCAATTAAGATGATGTAGATGATAGCACGTTGTAACTGTAAAGTGCTATAAAAACTTCTGCCATAGAATATAAATGCTGCCTTTCTAGTTTAATACTGAATTTCTGAAGAGAAGGGAAGTGCATGTCAGAAGCAGAGCTCCCAGTATCTCTCTCCTGATTGTCTTCGCAATCTTTGCTATGGTAGACTGATATATGTGGGGAGAAGGGGAAATGCATCCTTGTTTCACTAATGATAGGGAAGCATTACTCTTTAGTTTACTACCATTCAAACCTAAGTGACTAGTTTTTAAAATGCCAGTAGGATAGCCCCGTTGTGATGATAAGACCTTGGGCTGGAGTTCCTGTTAACCAGCATCTATTTCTGATATTTCTAGATGACTTACTTTGGTAGGATTGAGGCAGGGGCCTGACCCCACTAGGTTGGTTTAGCTTTTGGAATTGTTTTTTCCTGTCCTGTGTTTTTACACATTTCTTCCTCCTCTTATTTCAAGGTGGCCCTGACATGGCTCTTCTAGGGACTGTGAAGATGGGGACCCATGGGGTTATGAGACTTTGTAGCTCCCTGCTGCCAGCAGAGTCCTCTGTAAGTTTCTGGTGTATTTTTTAGAGGAGTATGCCAACAGTACTGGATTTTCAGTACAGTTCTACAACCCGGGGATTTCTCCATAAGGACTCAGATCCTGGAACTAAATTATAATGTATTTGCTTTCTTTTCTTGCTTCCCCTTATGGAAACTCTATCTATCTTTACCTGAAATTAATAAAACCAGGCAGAGGTTGAAAAATTCTACAAATTAATTGGGACATATGCATTAATATTTAAATAATGTTTTTGTAAAAACAAGTATGTTAATTATAGAGCATTTGAAAAATATTGCAAACCATGATTTTATTTTTTTATTATTTTATTTATTTATTTATTTATTTAAATAAATCTTTATTCAGATTATTACAATTATTTCTCCTTTTTCCCCCCATAGCTCCCCTCCACCCATTTCCCACCCCACCTTCTGCCCTTACCTCCCCCCCACTGTCCTCATCCATAGGTGTATGATTTTTGTCCAGTCTCTTCCCGTACCCCCCACACCCCTTTCCCCCTGAGAATTATCAGTCCACTCCCTTTCTATGCCCCTGATTCTATTATATTCACCAGATTATTCTGTTCCTTAGGTTTTTAATTCACTTGATTTTTAGGTTCGCTTGTTGATAGATATGTATTTGTTGTTCATAATTTTTCTCTTTACTTTTTTCTTCTTCCTCTTCTTTAAGAATACCTTTCAGCATTTCATATAATACTGGTTTGGTGGTGATGAACTCCTTCAGCTTTTTCTTATCTGTGAAGCTCTTTATCTGCCCTTCAATTCTGAATGATAGCTTTGCTGGGTAGAGTACTCTTGGTTGTAGGTTCTTGCTATTCATCACATTGAAAATTTCTTGCCACTCCCGTCTGGCCTGCATAGTTTCTGTTGAGAAGTCAGCTGACAGTCGTATGGGTGCTCCCTTGTAGGTAATTAACTGTTTTTCTCTTGCTGCTTTTAATATTCTCTCTTTGTCTTTTGCTCTTGGCATTTTAATTATGATGTGTCTTGGTGTGGTCCTCTTTGGATTCCTTTTGTTTGGGGTTCTGTGGGCTTCCTGGACTTGTAAGTCTATTTCTTTCACCAGGTGGGGGAAGTTTTCGGTCATTATTTCTTCAAATAGGTTTTCCGTATCTTGCTCTCTCTCTTCTTCTGGCACCCCCATAATTCTGATGTTGGTACGCTTGAAGTTGTCCCAGAGTCTTCTTACATTATCTTCAACTTTTTGGATTTTTTTTTTGCTTTTTGCTTTTTCGGTTGAGTGTTTTTTGCTTCTTTGTATTTCAATTCTTTGACTTGATTCTTGTGTTCCTCTTGTCTGTTTTTGGGTCTCTGTATAATATTTTTTATTTCAGTCAGTGTATGTTTAATTTCTAGTTGGTCCTTTTTCATATCTTCGAGGGTCTCGTTATACTTATCGGCCTTTTCTAGGATATTCTTAAAAAGCCTTATAACCGTGGTTTTGAATTCTATATCCAGTCGTTTATTTTCCTCCATTTCTTTCGTTTGTGATCTGATTCTTTGACGCCGCATTTTCACTGCTTCCCTGAGTTGGTAAGGTATCTAGGATGGAAGGATTATATGTTTTTAAAATCATGGTTTGCGGAGAAACCAAGATGGCGGCATAGGTAAACACCTAAACTGCTGCCTCGCACAACAATTTCAAAACTACAACTAAAAGACAGAACGAACACCATCCTTTGTGCTAGGTTTCCAATGGCCCAGTGGGTCTGCCTCCCCAGTTAACCTGAGGTGGACACTCTTGGTGCACCCCTTTGTGGACTGTGTGTACAGCCTTGTTGTAATTAAGTCTTTATTGTTGTTGGTATCACTGGGAAGAATTGACCTCCGGGCCAGTTGGCTGTAAGGATCAGCTGTGTCTATGCTGGGAGAAGTTCGGTGCTGGAGACAGCCTTATAGGATTAGACTTGCCAAATTGCAATAGCCTCTGTGCTCAGCTTGGATGGGGTGGAGTCTCAGTCTTGGCTTCCTGTCAGCCTTGCCCTTGCGCACATGTGCGCTTTCAGTCCTCCGCCTTCCCCAGCTCGAGTCTCCGCCTGAGAGTCCAGACTCCCCCCACAAGAGTATGGGTCCCCAGGGGCTCGCCTGGAACTGGGATTCACTGCAGTCAGAACTGGGGCCCAGCGCAGTCAGGATCCTCCGACTCCCTTCCACTAGGGAAAGCCTGTGGCAACCTCCGCAGCCTTTGTGCGCACTGGCCCGCGCGCGCGCGCGCGCGCGCCTTCAGACTTCTGCCTTTCCCAGCTCGAGTCTCCGCCCGAGAGTCCAGACTCCCCCCGTAAGAGCGTGGGTCCCCAGGGGTTCGCCCGGAACTGGGGTTCAGTGCAGTCAGAACTGGGGTTCAGTGCGGTCGGAGGCTTCCTTCCCCCTTCCGCCAGAGAAAGTCAGCCAGGCTCTCAGCCGCCCTTCCTCTCTGCGCGCACAAAGCCCCTTTGCCATACCTCCAATTCTCTGTGAGCTTTTCTCTTTCCTTCTAGTTGTAGAATTTTCACTCAGCCAGCTTTCCTGTGGTTCTGGATGGTGTTCGTTCTGTCTTTTAGTTGTAGTTTTGAAATTGTTGTGCGAGGCAGCAGTTTAGGTGTTTACCTATGCCGCCATCTTGGTTTCTCCGCAAACCATGATTTTAAAAACATATAATCCTTCCATCCAGAAGCAATCACTGTTAATATTTTAGAATGTTTTCTTCTAGTCTTTTTTTCCATGTGTATTATTTACATATTTGAGGTCATATATACATATTTTTTTACTTTTGCTTTTTTAACTTAATGTTTGTTGATACAAAATTATTAAAATATTTGTTTTAATGTGGGTACAAATGTTGGGTAAACATTATAATGTCTGTAATTTTCTTTACCTTTCCACTATTGTTGAACTTTTATGTTTCACTCTCCCCATTGTAAAAAACAATTGATTTCCTCATTTAAGACTTTTTTTTTCTTAGAGCAGAGTCCCAGAAGTGGAATCCCTAGGTCAAAGGATGTGAACATTTTAAATAATAAGTTACCTTTTAACAGAAGAATTGTGGTGTCAGATTTTGTATGCATTCCGAAGAAGACAGAGGGGCATTAGTTGGGAAATAGAAAGTTCTTATGGCTTCCTCTTGCAATGAGACTTTGAGTCCTACAAAAAGACTATTTCATGAGAGTGTAATTAGTAATGTGGAGTCCTAATGCATTATGAACGGCAGCCCAGAGACATGGGGGAGAAATTCAAGGATCTCTTCCAAAATATCCACCAGATGTCGCTAGTCTTAGTTTAGTTTTTACCTGCAGGATAGCTGGCAGAAAACTTTGAAATGTAAATTTTAAAAATTCATGTTGAATATATTTGCATATCTGCTTTGGTACAGTTTATATTAAGCACTAGCATCTGGTGATTACTTTGGCAACTCCCTACTCTAGTCTCTCACCATTCTGTCTCTTTTTCCCTTTTTCTACCCACTCAGTCTGTCACACTTTGTACACTCTGTCCCCACATAATTAATATTGGAGTCTCAGTTTTACTAGTCTTCGTTTTACTACTCTTTTTTTAGTCTTGTTTCTTGCATGTGTGTGTATGTATTTATGAGTATCTCAGTTCTTGAAGTTTTTGCTTAAAAAAAATTAAAAAATTAAAAAATAGGACCTGGCATATAATATCATATAATAGAGGCTCAACATATAATTAATGAAAGAATACATTGATGAAGAGAGAAAAATATAAAAGGATACCAGAAATTATTATTATTGTTGTTAAAATGTTTTTATTGATTTGCTTTTATTTTTTAAAATATGTTTTTATTTATTTTCTAGAGAGGGAGGAAGGGAAAGGGATAGAGATATAGAAACATTGATGAGAGAGAAACATCGATTGGCAACCTCCTACACCCCCCTCTCTCCCCTACTGGGGATGGAGCCTGCTATCTGGTCATGTGCCCTGACCAGGAATTGAACCAGTGACCTTTTGGTGCATGAGATGATGCTCAATCAACTGAGCCACACTGGCCAGGGCCAGCAATTATTTATTATTTGTCTTGGAAATACAGTAAAAGATACAAATTAACTATATAATGTTCCATACGATATCATACATGCTATGACCTTTGAATTTTGAAGAGAGGAAGATTCATTCATTTATTCAGTCAATATCTATTGAGCATCTACTATGTGTCAGGAAATATTCTTAGTTCTCAAGATTAACCAGTAACAAAACAGACAAAATTCCCTGTTCTCATGGGGAATTTTACATTCTGTCAGGAGGATGCTAACAATAAACAAATAAACAAGTAAACATAGAATATACAAGATGGGATGAATGCTAGGAAGAAAAAAAGATAAATCAGGTTTGGGAGTGCTGGCATAAGGGGATGCTATCATTTTATTTTATTTATTTTTTTTAATAAATCTTTATTCAGATTATTACAATTGTTTCTCCTTTTTCCCCCCATAGCTCCCCTCCACCCAGTTCCCACCCCACCTTCTGCCCTTACCTCACCCCCTGGGATGCTATCATTTTAAATAGAGTGATCAGAAGAGGCCAAACAGCTAACATGACATTTGAGCAGGAATGAACCATGGGTTATCTGGGAGATGAGTGTTCCAGACAGATTATGATCATATCTGTCTTGATTTTAACAAAATCAAGAGTGGTCAGAGAAGTTTCACAAAGAAGTGGAACTTGAACTGGGCATAGTGAAGATCTGAGTAGCAGAAATGTAGCAGCAGTTTGCTGATGTCTCCTACACTAGCCCTCATGCGGCTGCCTGCACGCTCCTTCTTCCTCTGCTGCTGCGCAGTTCCAGGATCAGCGATGCCATGGGTTTTGGAGACCTGAAAATCCCCACTTGCCTCCCCGTGCTCATCGACTACCTGGCGGACAAGAGCTATGTCGAGGGGTATGTGCCACCACAAGCAGATGTGGTATTTGAAATGGTCTCCAGCCCAACACCTGCCAACTTGTATCATGTCCTATATTGGTATAATCACATCAAGTCTTCTGAAAAGGAAAAGGCCAGCCTGCCAGGAGTGAAGAAAGCTTTGGGCAAGTATGGCCCTGCTAATATGGAAGACACCCCAGGAAGTGGAGCTACAGATAGGAAAGACGATGATGACATTGATCTCTTTGGATCTGATGAGGAGGAGGAAAAGTGAAGAAGCAAAGAGGCTAAGAGAAGAATGCCTTGCACAGTATGAGTCAAAGAAAGCCAAGTCTTCCGTCTTATTAGATGCGAAACCTTGGGCTGTTGAGATGGAAATGGCAAAATGAGAGGTGCGTGTCAGGAGCGTTCAAGTAGATGGCTTGGTCTGAGGCTCTTCTAAACTAGTTCCAGTGGGGTATGGAGTTTAAAAACTTCAAATACAGTGTGTAGTAGAAGACAATAAAGTTGGAACCAACATGCCAGAGGAGCGGATCACTGCTCTTGAGGACTATATGCAGTCCATGGACGTGGCTGCTTCCCACAAGGTCTAAAATACATATGGATCATTGCTCTTAAATGAAAGCTTGAAAGATAAAAGAATGGCGCGACATTCCAGGCAGAGGGACAGTCATGAAGGCATGAAAGTGAAAATGAGCCTTGTAAATCTGTGAGACACTGTGGAACCTGCTAACCTGAGCCGAGGCAGTTTGGGAAGGGGGAGGCTTTGAGAGCTGGGAGTGAGGAACTCATAACGGACATGCTAGGAAGAGCGAGTGTTTGAAGACATCTGAGCAGTCTAAGGAAGATTACAGGGTTCAGACTGGCAGAAAAGCCTGGGGACAAAGAGCAGTTTAGGAACTAGGACACATTTGGGACGTTTGCCTATAGATATGAGCCCTTTTGTGTGTATTTTTGCTGATGTCTCTAAAGATAAATGCAATAGAAATTTTAAACATGTTACTGCCAAGAAACTCGTTAATGTGAGAAAATAGAAGGAAGATTAAGAAATTATTTCAGAGAGTCATTTAAAATATTTCTATTGACAATTCTAACTATTTGTTTATTCAAACTGCCTTTCTGCTTCTCCATAGTCACTAATGATTGCCCATAATAGATGTGTTAAATTTTACATAGGTGAGAATTTCACACATCTTCTACACAAGGAGAAGTCACAGTCAATATTTTCACCAATGACATTTCCTTTTAATGCTCAAAGTCTTACTTGAGCTAACACGTTATTATCTATATTAGTAGAAGTGATGAATGTCTTTTAAATTTGCTGATGTCTCCTACACTAGCTCATTCATTCACTCACTCATTCATTCAACTAAAAACATTTAATGAATAACCTCTTCGTAGCAAGCATCATATAAAAGATTGCATAATGATGAAGAAACTGGACTTTAACTTCAGCACTTAGTAGCTATAGGGTCTGGAGCAAATTACTTATCCTCCAAACCTCTCTTTCTTCATAAGTAAAATGCGGACTATATTAAAAAATCTACTCTTTATTGTAATTGTGACCATCAAATGAGCTGATAATGTATCTAAGTGCTTAGTACAGGACTTGGCACATAGTTAAAGCTCGATTTTGCTATATTACAGTTGTACAGCTTTTGGTTTTAGTTGGTGAGGGAGGCATGTACCATCATTGTTAAAATAATGCAGGGCTCAGGAAGCCTGGTATAATTTTAGAAATCAGGCAGAGATACGCAGACAGCAGCTTGCTTGGACTTTGCCTCTCCTCCCAGGCAGAGTGACTGACAGGCCTGCAGCAGTGGGAGATGTTCCAGCTACCCAGAGTGGCTTGCTGTTTTCCCATATAGGGGCACTATGGGATGCAGATCATTGTTCTAGTTATTCCTAGTTCTTTTAGCTAATCCCCCTTTTCTCCAAGCTCTTAATGTTGATATCACAATAGGGTGGGATGGGAGGATGGAAGGAATAGTAAATGTTAGTGCTACTTAGAGCAAAAGCTCAGTTCTTCAACTGAGCCACGTTCCAAAGCAGACCATGATAAATACTGTGAATATATATTCTGAGAGAGAGAGAGAAAAAAAAAAGAGAGATTATATGGCCAAACATGAATTTTGTGCTTTTTCCAATTGTGAGAGCAAATTATATACAATATATCATAACTTTGGGAACATTTCAATAGTTGTATGGGGACAATGGAATACTCTGAAATTGTACTATCTAAGTTTAAATGAATTACAATTAAATGCCATTTAAATTTTAGATCCACATTTTCATTAGCCACATGTGGCTAGTGGTCACTGTATTGGACAGTACAGATATAGAACACTTCCACCCTCACAGGAAGTTCTATTGGACACTACTACTGTAGACTATGTGGTTGGTATAAGTATAGATTTCCAGGGAAGAGTGCAATCTTGGACCAAATGCCCTACAGTAAATCTTTCCTCAGTTCACAACGCTCTCCTTAATCCTCCTGCATAGGGTTGGGCTGCAGAGACCTTTGCTTCAGATCTTAGCTCCCACATGACTAGCTGTGTGACTCTAAGCACCTCTCCTCTCCTAGCCTTGGTTCCTTCCTCTGTGAAATGAGGGAGTTGGGCCAAATGAGATGTTTTTAAAATATATTTTTGTTGATTTCAGAGAGGAAGGGAGAGGGAGAGAGAGTTAGAAGCATCAATGATGAGAGAGAATCACCGATCGCCTGCCACCTGGATGCCCCGTACTGGGTGTCGAACCCTCAACCCTGGCATGGTCCTGACCTGGAATCTAACCGTGACCTCCTGGTTCATAGGTTGGTGCTCAACCACTGAGCAATACTGGCTGGGTGAGATCTTTTTTTGAACCTTTAAAATTCAGTGATGTAATGAATCTTTTCCCAGGAGCATTGAGGTCAGGAGTCTTCCTTTGATAATTGACTTGTTTGAAAAACAGTGACTTCTTGGCATAGGAAACAGCAGAACCTCCTTCTGATGACTCAATATTTTCTACTGTGTCTACGCAATTTTATGCTCTTGGAAGTGGCATACTTCTCTTTTAAAAGGCCTTGTTGTATTAACATGAGTTAGTGACTCACCTGAGGGTGTATAGACTGTGGTTCTGGTGAGGGGAGTTCTTGGCAACTAAATTCCAGATGGGTTGTGAATGATGGTCTTCTAACTTGTGGGCTGCTCATGTTCAGTTTGATTTGTTGTCATGGTTTTTCCCCAGCCTTAGCCAGAATGGAACCCACAGTATTCAACCAGTAGCAGCCATTTAACACCTCTGCTGGCTTTCTGCTTCCTGCTTGCTGTGGTCAGAAGGAAGGTGTCTCTCTTCTCAGAATCATCTGTGTTTAGCAGCTTTAAACATGTAGGCAAGATGTTGCTAGTTCTGGCTGCTCTGGGTAAAGATTTTTTTCCTACTGACCTGAGGAGGAGATCATTATGTTGCATAAGAGCCATGACTGAGTTTTCTTGCTAAGGTTCTAATGGGGTTTTGGGGAGAGAATCTGTCCCTCCTGCAAAATTATGAGTGTAGAGTCCTAGATCCTCAACTGTCTGTCACTGAACTGCTGTGTCCTTGGACAAGACCCCAATCCCCTCTGAGCCTTAACACTCTATAACCCTTTTTGTCCATCTGGGATCAGGAATTGTAACATATACGCACTATGGGTGCTCTTTCAGCTTCCTGTTTCCTATGGAAACAAGAGTATGCACTGAGAATACAACTGGCTAGTGTTCTTAAAAATAAATAAGCCTATGACTTGAATAAGAAGAAAGAGAGGGGAATAGCTCTTTCTCTTGAGCAGGCTTTACTTAACTCTTTCAAAAGCACCAGAACATTTTTGCTGTTTTTATTTCAATTAAAACCCATTTAATTAATTTAAAACTTATTAAAAATATGGATTTTACATTTTAGAAGTTATTCTAAAAAGAAAGGTGTTTTTCTTTTGTTTGTTTGTTTTTGTCAAAGCCCTGGTCATCCTTGGTTTACCCTTGATGTTTCTGTGGTGATCCTGTGTGATTTGCTTAGCTTTCTTTCAATTAAATGGGTTCTAATACCATCAATAACTGAAGTTTTTTCTTTCTATTCTCTCTCTCTCTCTCTCTCTCTCTCTCTCTCTCTCTCTCTCTCTCTCTCTCTCTCTCTCTCTCTCTCTCCTTCCTTCTGAATGGTTCTTCTCTTTTTCTTTTTCTCTCCCTTTTGCTTCCTCTTCTTTAGCCTAACCTCACTGTCCAGGCCCCATATGGAAAAAGGTTGCCGTTTTCAGCTAGTGTGGAAGAGGGGAGGGGCTATAATCCTCTGATTCACTCCCTTTCCCACCCGCCATGCTGCGGTGAATTGCTCGCGGCTTTAGTCAGCGGATCTGGTGTGTGTGCAGCGCGCGCGCTCTCAGACACGCCTGTCTGCAGACCTGGTGTGTGCGTATGTGACTGCAAGTGCATGCACACGCCGGCACGCCCGTGTGTGTGCGTGTTCACGTGCGCGCGTATGTGCTCGTGTGTGCGCACGTATGTGCTCGTGTGTGCGCGCGTGTGCGTGTGCGTGTGCGTGTGGTGCGCGCTCACGCCTGCCTCCGCGCGCCCGCGGCGCTCCCCTTCACGCCGGCTGGCGCTCTCCCTAAGCCAGCGCGGGTCCAGCCGTCGCGTACCAGCTGTTTCTATAGGAACCGCGGCAGCAGCCGGGCCCCTCCGGCAGAGGCCTCTGTAGGAGCATGCCCAGTGGAAGCCGCTAGTTTGGCTCAGGTCTGGGTTTCCAGTAAGTGGCGTGCGGGACTCCGGAGAAATCCCCATGAGCTGAACCCGGAGTCTTTGTGTGCAGTGGGAGGAGGCGGCGCCGCCTGGCCTGCAGCCCCGCCCGGGGAGCCCCCGGCAGGAACCATGCTAGCGTGCCTGGCCCGGGGGAACTTTCTGGACGTCCTGCAGGAGGGCTTCAACGAGGTAACTGCCCCGTCCCATCTGCCCCTCCCACTGTCCAGCTCCCCTTCCCCAGCGCCTCCCACCTAGTCTCGGTCCTCCTCAGCCCTCATCCTCACGAGGACCCCAGAACAATTCGCATGCAGAGCCCTAAGTCGGCTTTGGTGGTGGGAGGGTGCCTACCAGACTGGTGAACCGCGAGAAATCAAAGGGGCCGCCTGCCTCCAGCTACGCTGGGCATTGACCTTCCCTGGCAGCTAACCTGAGCCCAGAAGACAGGACCACAGATTCAGAGGTCATCTCCTTCCAGAAGAGGTGTTCGCCACTCTCCCCAGGGATTCTCCCCAAGGAAATTCCTGAGTATATGGCAGAAGTGCTCACTCTATTTCAGGAGCTAACCGAAGAGCGGAAGGAAAGATGGGTGGCATTGCATTGGTAGAAAGTTTGAGAGGGCAGGGTGAGCAGGTAGGTGGTCCATATGAAGTGCCCTCTTCATATTGATATATTTTTTACATCCAGGCTAGTAGATTTCTCCACAACCAAGGGCATGGTTGGCAGAGAAGACGTAAAAGGAGAGAAGGTCTGGGTTTCTGGGCTCAATTCAGGGGAGTCAGTATTTGCTCCCTTCTGTGTGAGAGTGGGGAACTGGGGCCCCAATCTGACAGGCAGTATAGGAGAGGGCTGGCTAGTCTTTTTCTCTTCACTGTTTTCTCTCAAAATTCTGTTACTTATTACATTTCTTTTTCTTGTGACCTAGAGAATTCTGATTTAGGATCCTTCCCCCTTGTGATTTGTTCCTTATGTCTTTCATTGCTTCTGAGCCCCACCCCTTTGCCTTACCCCAGGCTCCAAGGAGACCCCTACAAGGAGACCTAGACTGTCAGTCGTGTCTTGCTTCCTTTCTCCTTTTCTTTTCACCTCTCCCTCTCTTCCTTCTCTTTCTTAAATTTAAGATTTTTTAAAACTAGTCTTTAAACAATGAATATATGAGTACCTTCTTTTCTTAAATATGAACATAACAGGCAAGACAGCGCCTTGGCCATCCCTGCAGTATTTCCCTAGAGGTAGCCATTCTCATGAATTTGTGTGTAAGATTTTCTTGCTACAGCTGCACTACAGGCTCTTTCCTCAATTCCTGTTTCTAATTAAGAAGTTCTGCAGCCTGACCTGTTCCAGAACCTTCTCCAGTCCTGGCCCCTGTGCCCAGCCTTGTTCCTGACAAAGAGAGGAAAGTTGCAGAGATGCTGTCCCAACCTAACCCACTTGAGTCAGGATTTTCCTTTGGCTGAAGCTGTCACAACCCTCATTGAAGGGCAGAGTTTGCATCCTGCCTGCACTGCAGGGCTCCTCATCTTTGCACCAGTCCTCTTTGAACACATGTCAGGGGGTTGTTAACAAAGAGCTACAGCCATACAAGCCGGGAAGCCACCTCTTTGAGTGCTTCCAGCATTCCCGGTTCTTCTTTTCTCTGCCTTTGGGCCTCTCCATGGTCACACATCTGACTTATCCACCAATTATGCAGAAGCCCCTTAGATCCTCCTCTGGCCTCCCCTTTTTTAAACTCAGTCCCAAATATCAGGTCCCACTGTCTTATCAGAAGGAGAGAACCAGCACAGAGTCAGCCTGTCTTTGCCTTCTCTTTTTCACTTCCTAACATTTCCACTGAAGAGCTTTAGTGTGTCCATAAATGTCCCCTGACCTCCAGGTGTTATAAATCATAAGGGAAAGGGAAAGTGAGAGAGTTTTCTTTTTGTGGTGGTAATGGAGTCTTAATAAAAACAAAACAACAAAAAATAAAAACAATAGACACACAACTTTATTAATTCACCTCTAGAATAATGTAGTAATGCCTCTTTTTTCTGACATTTGATTTTTCTATCTATACTGTAAACTTCCCTTCCATCCCATCTGCAGGCTAATGTATAATTTATTCCCTTCTATTAGTGGATTTGAACTCTGATAGCCAATCAGTATTTTGGTTTCTCTGAGAAACTGACATAATCTAAATAATATTAATAGTAACATATTAAATCTCAAATGTCCCTTAAAGTTTAAATAATTATTTTTACATACATAATAAATTATATTGAATAATTCTTTTCACATACTGTATCACATTTAGTGCTACTGAATAATGCTATGATCAGTTATTTCAGAGATGACGGGGCCCTAATCGACCTATTCCAGCCTCTAGGATTGCTTAATAGATCCAGGTATATTCAATCTCTTTTGTTAGAGTCATGTGATAAGGATATAGATAAGGACTTAAAGGCCAGTGTCAGAATACACTTCAGTCCCTTTGAGAAACTCCTTATACTGAGGCTAAGAATATCACACGTATCCAGTCATCTCTGTGGAATGATCCAGGCATATCTGAAGCTATTCTTCATCACCCAGATGCTTTTTTTTTTTTTAAATAAATCTTTATTGTTCAGATTATTACAGGTGTTCCTCTTTTTTTCCCCCATAGCTCCCCTCCACCTGATTCCCCACCCCACCCCATGCCCTTACCACCCCCCCCCCCCGCCACTGTCTTCATCCATAGGTGTAAGCTTTTTGTCCAGTCTCTTCCCGCACCCCTCACACGCCCTCCCCCCTGAGAATTGTCAGTCCACTCCCTTTCTATGTCCCTGATTCTATTATATTCACCAGTCCATTCTGTTCTTCAGATTTTTTATTCACTTGAATTTTTAGATTCACTTGTTGGTAGGTATGTATTTGATGTCATTTTGTTGTTCATAATTTTTATCTTTACCTTTTTCTTCTTCTTCCTCTTCTTAAAGAACACCCTTCAGCATTTCATGTAATCCTGGTTTGATGGTGATGAACTCCTTTAGCTTTTTCTTATCCGTGAAGCTCTTTATCTGACCTTCAACTCTGAATGATAGCTTTGCTGGGTAGAGTAATCTTGGTTGTAGGTTCTTGCTGTTCATCACTTTGAATATTTCTTGCCACTCCCTTCTGGCCTGCATAGTTTCTGCCGAGAAATCAGCTGACAGTCGTATGGGTGCTCCCTTGTAGGTAACTAACCGTTTTTCTCTTGCTGCTTTCAAGATTCTCTCTTTGTCTTTTGCCCTTGGCATTTTAATTATGATGTGTCTTGGTGTGGTCCTCTTTGGATTCCTCTTGTATGGGGTTCTGTGTGCTTCCTGAACTTGTAAGTCTATTTCTTTCACCAGGTAAGGAAAGTTTTCTGTCATTATTTCTTCTAATAGGTTTTCAATATTTTGTTCTCTCTCTTCTTCTGGCACCCCAAAAATTCAGATGTTGGTACACTTAAAGTTGTCCCAGAGGCTCCTTACACTATCTTCATATTTTTGGATTCTTTTTTCTTTTTGTTTTTCTGGTTGGGTGTTTTTTGTTTCCTCATATTTCAGATCTTTGGTTTGATTCTTGGGGTACGTTGATCTACAGTTGAGTTTCTGTATATTCTTTATTTCAGACAGTGTATGCTTAATTTCTGACTGGTCCTTTTCCATTTTTTTGGCATTCTCATTAAGGTCCTTGAAGGTCTCACTAAGCTCCTCGGAGGTCTCATCAAGTTTCTCAGCAGTTTTTAGAAGATTCTTGAGTAACCTTATAAATGTGGTTCTGAACTCTATGTCGTCCATTAGTTTGCTTTCCTCCATTTCTCTCATTCGTGACATGTTTCTTTGTCTCCGCATTTTGTTGCTTCCTTGTGTTGATGGAGTGGCTTTGTGTGGTAGGTGACCTATAGGGGCCAGTAGCTCAGCCTCCCCAATCACCTGAGGTGGACGCCTTTGGTACACCCCTTTGTGGGCTGAGTGCAAAGTCTTGGTGTAGTTAAGCCTTGATTGCTGTTGGTACACTGGGAGGAATTGACCTCCAGGCCAATTGGCTGTGAGGACCTGCTGTGTCTATAATGGAAGAACTGCTGCACTGGAGACACACTTATGGTGCAGGACTTGTTTCAGTGGGGCTTTGGTGCTCACTGAGTCTGCCTCTTGAATGTGTCACTTATGGATGTGAGGAGTTGAAATCTGGTGTCTCACACTGACCACTAGGTACACTGGCTTCTGGATCTCCAATGGGGTGCAGGTCAGCTACTGTCTGAGGCCACCCAGCAGGATCTACAGCAAGAACTACAGTTTTCTCTTCTTTGCTTGGGGTTTGGAGGTTTTGGAGCTGTCTGACCCCGGCTGCAAGTTTGCTAGGTTAAGCTGCCATAGGGCAGACCATTTATATGCTAAAGCCGCTGCTTGGAGCTTGGGTGGGTTTGTAGATTGTGCAGGGCGGGGTCTCAGGGCGTGACTAGGCTAGGGCGTGGCAAACAGCGATGGCTGCCAGTAAGCCAGCTCTGCGGCTCTGCGTCTCTGACCGTGTTCCTGCGTCCCGCGCCCCAGCACAATAAACAATTGTTCCTGCGCAGCCCTGCAAGCAAGCCTCCCTCACTTTCCGACCCCACGGCAGACAGTCCAGCTTCTCCCCGTAGGAGTTTGGGTCCCCCGCGTCTCCCCAGAAACTGGAGTTCAGAGTAATCGGGAGCTTATCTCCCTTCGGGTTGAAAACAGCAGCGCTCCCAGATGCCCGTTGCCAGCCCAATTTGCGCGTCTCTGTACCTCAGCTTTTCAGCGCTTGTGCACCCCTCAATGCTGTTTGCTCTTTCCTTCTAGTTGTAGAACTTCCACTCAGCCAGCTTTCCCGTGGTTCTGGGTGATAGACGTTTTGTCTTTTAGTTGTAGTTTTGAAATTGTTGTGCGAGGCAGCAGTTTAGGTGTTTACCTACGCCGCCATCTTGGATCTCCTCCACCCAGATGCTTTTAAGGTCTGTGTAGTTAGAGCCGTGACGTCTTTCTCTGTGGCAGAGAAAACTGCCACAGGAAATGAAGCTTTGGCCCTGATTGATTAATTATTAGGAAACCATGCAGCAGAGAGAAACCCTGTCCTTTGAATCAAGGCTTTCCTCTACCCACTCTTAGCCTCTGTTCTCAACCATATGCCACTATGCATAACTGTGCATGGCAGAATTTTCTTCTATTATGTTCCCTGAATAGCCCTGGTCTCAACACACCTGACAAATTACTCACAGAATTGATTCATGTCAGTGCAGTCCCTTTTATTGACATGGTTAGTCTGCATTTTGAATTATCCACAACTTTTGGCTACAGCCACATTCTATAGCTCACCTGGCTGTCATCTCCAGCTCATATGTTTTGGGCCTGCCCTATCTATCATTTGTCCCCATTCTGATCTGCCTCAAAGCTATTTATTTGTTTTCTCTGCCACTTGGTATTGATGTCATATGAACATTATCTTTAGTTAATGTGCCAAGTGTTTTTTCTGCAAGTGTTTTTGTAGGGGCTAGACTTTTTTTAAAAAGTACGTTAGTGCAAGTGTTGGAAGATTTGGGGAGATCAAAGACTATAGTATAGTCTGGCAAGTAAGCGTTCATTCATTCCATTATTTAATTCATTTATTGGATGAGGAAATGGATAAAATAATAGAAAAACAACTAGTTCCTGCTTCCAAGGAATTTATAGGAAGAGATTTATGGGTGTACTATAAGAATCATAACAGGATGCTTAATGTGATATGTACCATAAAAGAGGTAGTGTTTGTGGGATATTATACAGATATCTTCTACTTAATAATATCATGAAAAGTACCAAATATTTACCAAGTGACCTGCTCACTGAGACCAGACTTTTCTTCCTGCTAATCTGGAAAACATGCATGCAAGTACTCACTTAACAGACAGTCACTGAATGACTGTTTACCAGGCACCGTGCCAGGTTCTGGAAACAGATGTAAAAAACATAGTCTGTGCCCTGGTGGAGCTCACAGGGCAATGAAAATAAAGTAAATTGCCAGAGTATCAAACTTGGGAAATTGTGGTGAGGTAGAAATCCTGCTTGTCAGGCAGAGTGAACCTGTGCCTGGCTGGAATATGAATGGCCCAAGGGACTGAAAGTTGTTTAACTGATTTGTTAAAATGTTGGTCAACAGGAAATCAGGTGTCTGAGCCTTAACCTCTTAAGCACATGACCTGGGAGACTTTCCCTACCAGTTTTTCTCCACATAGAAAAGTAGAAATTTAAATCTCACATAGAGATTCATCTGCTTGATAGTCCCTGAGAAACACAGGAAGAGCCTTTGTCTGGTGCCATTCCCGTAAGGGGGACACAGGGCCAGTGAAGAAGAGGATTGGCATGTGAAGCAGCTGCAGCAGCCATCCCTCCTAAGTGCCTCACGCCTTCTGCAACCTGGGGTCAAGCAGAGGCAGTCAGACATTTCCACAATGACCTCCTCTGTGCTTTGCTGTAGAAATTAAAGGCCAGTTAAGTCTTTAATGTAACAAAGCACCACACTCCCCAGCCTTCTTTTTTCTATCCTGACTGATTTCTCCACTCCTCACCCAAGCTCATTGGCTTTATTCCCACAGGAGTCAATACCAGCTAAACAGATGCTCCCTGGCAGCAAGCTCTCAGGCAGCGTTATGTTCCTCATGGTGAGTGATGGGCTGGCCAGGCCTGTGGATCAGTGATAGGGCACTGTTTGCCAGGTGCCACTTCCCCATGACTCGCCCTGTTGTCGAGGCTGTAAGGACTGAAACTTTCCTGAATGTATTTCCTTATTTGTTATCCTCGAACCAGGCCCTATTTAAGTGGTCATGGACATAACATTCAGTGGTCATGTTATTAATGGAAGTGGAGTTCTTGGGGTGCCTCAGGGAAAAGAATTTCCCCACTGGAGGATGGGATTTGGTGGAAAGCTTTATTGATGATGTAAAATTAAGGGGTTTGGGTGAGGATTTAAAAAAAAAAAAAAGTGCTAGCTGGTTTGGCTCAGTGGATAAAATTAAGGGGGTTTCCCTCCAAAGTCCCATCTCTATGTCCTGCCATGGAAAAAGTCCAGTCTTGTCTTCAGCAGGGCTAGGATCAAGGCCACTACCCAGACTTTCTGTCCCATATTAAATTACAGTCCAGCCTGACTGGTTTGGCTCGGTGGTTAGAGCGTCAGCCGGCAGACTGAAGGGTCGCAGGTTCAGTTCTGGTCAAGGGCATGTGCCACAATTGCAGGCTCAATCTGCTTGTGCAGGAGGTAACCAATGGAAAAAATATCCTCAGGTAAGGATTAACAACAACAACAAAATTACAGTTCAGTCCAGCATCTGACTAGCTTAGCTTGTCTTCCCAGCTGCAGTTCATTGCATGTGGGGTCCATAGGGCCACGGCCATGCAGCTGCTTAAGGCCATATGGTAGGTTAGCACACAGGCGAGTGCTGGTCGCAGAGCAAGTGAGAAACAGGAGTGCAAGAGCAAGAGAGCACAAGAGAGGGAACTCCCTTTATCTGGGGATTTTAACCTTCCAGGATTTCATGGGCTTCCATTAGAGTCCACCCTCCTAGCCAGTGATCTTTTTCCCAGGCTAGACTGACAGGCAAGCACCTTTCCTATGTCACCCCAACTTAACTGCGAATGTGCCCATCTCCCCCTTTGTTCAATCCCTTCCCCCAGTGAACTGCAGGGAATGGACTGGTTGTTTACTGGGGAGAGTGAAGCTGTAGCTTCCTGGTGAGGCTGCACAGATGATCATTCTTATAATGTCTGGCCTCCCCTTTGCTCTCTTTCTATTATTAATATTAATAAACTAGCTAATTATGATAACAATCATATATATTAGGGAGGTAGGAAACCAATACCAAAGGCCCTAAGAGTGGGCTCCAGGCAGCTGATCAATGGTTCTCTCTCATCATTGATGAAAAGAAGTTAAAAAAAAAAAAAAAAAAAGAGTGGGCTCCATGCCTGGTTATTAGTAAAGGACACTCATAGATTATACAGTGATACATTTCATTCATTCATTCATTCATTCATTCATTCATTCATTCATATGCATTTATTGAACACTTATAACATACTAGAGGCCCGGTGCACGAAATGCATGCATGGGGTGGGGGTACCTCAGCCCGGCCTGCACCCTCTCCAATCTGGGACCCCTCGGGGACGTCTGACTGCCGGTTTAGGCCCGATCCCCTCTGCCTGCCTGCTTGATGCCCCTAACTGCTCCCCTGCTTGCCTGATTGCCCCTAACTGTCTCTGCCTGCTGGCCTGATCACCCTTAACCGCCCTCCACTGCCAGCCCGGTTGCCCCTAACTCAGCCGTGGGCAAACTATGGCCCACGGGCCGGATCCGGCTGTTCTATCCGGTTCTCTTGCTCTCCCCTCCGCTCCTTTACTTTGAATTTATATTAGTTCACACAAACACTCCATCCATGCTTTTGTTCCGGCCCTCCGGTCCAGTTTAAGAACCCATTGTGGCCCTCGAGTCAAAAAGTTTGCCCACCCCTGCCCTAACTGCTCTCCCCTGCCGGCCTGGTTGCCCCTAACTGCCTCTGCCTCAGTCCCCACCACCGTGGCTTTGTCTGGAGGGACGTCTGGTCTAATTAGCATATTACCTTTTTATTAGTATAGATACTTGTGAAGAACAGAGTGTTTATGGAACTCATAACTAATGGAAAATTAAAAATGAGGTTAGGAGATGAAATCTTCCAGAAAGTTTTTAGGTTTTTACATTATGGTATATTATCCTTTGACTACTGGGCTGAACACTAATACAAAGAGCCCTTCCCATGTAGGGAAGAAGAAATCTAAAATTTTTACTTGTGAACTTTACTTTTACCTAGTTAGCTACCAAGTTCAATGAATAAGTAGCCTTTCCTGGTTCAGTAAGACCTGAAGGAATTAATAGGAAAGAAATGCCATATTACATTCTTTTCCTGGCAGAATTTAGGCCAGTAATAACTCGAGGTTTTCAAACCTCCTGCCTTCTTCTCAGTTTATCAGCAACACCCCACCCCATCTCCTCAGCTTCTGCTGCTGGAGGGTGTCAAGTATTTGGTTTCACTGTAAAACTGATTTCCTTCCTGAGCCATTCAGGTTTCCTGCACACTCCAGCACGCTGCAGGAGCCCCCTGCTTTTCTTGTTTGCCTTTCCTGCTTGTCATCAGGAAGCCATAGAGTCTACTTCCTGAATGTTTCTACACTAGGGATGGAAGGTCCCACAGACTTCTCTGGAAATGCCTAATCAGTGCTTTTGCAACTCTAACCAAACAATTTCCCTATAGGGATTCTCTTTGACCTTGCAGCTTAGAGGAGATAGAAAGCAGAGGCTGGGTTTACAAACTTATTTCGAAGGAAGGGCAGGTCCCAAAGAAAACCACGTACATTGGGCGACTGGAAAGCTTTCAAGGTCAAGATTTCCTGCACAAATTAAGATGGTAGGCAGAACTGTATTTATTGGAAGAGTTTAAATTTATATTGCAGGGTTACTTGGAGTGTCTTGGAGGAAGCTGATGGAGAGTATGGGGTTACTAAGGCCTCTCTCCACACCAGCTGCTCAGAGCTTTAGAATGGTTCAGTCTTGTCAAGCCAAAATCCTCACACAGATTTGACTGTTGCTGTGTGTACTTTTCTTTTCCCTGAGACCTGACTCAGAAGGTTGGCATAAAAACCCTCAGCCTTTCTAGACGTCTAGATTACTCAGGCATCCTTCTAGCTTCCACGAAACAAGTTTCAAATGTTAATTCTGGATCAAGATTAGTTCTTTGTGGTCACAGACATAGTATATCTGATTGTCTTGCTTTTTTTGTCAAATGATCTTTAACTGAAATATTTTCCTTTGTAGTTCTTAACTAGCCCAGCATTCCACTGCACTGTTGTTGATGTCATCTATGATGTCATGAGGGTGATAACCATCAGCATTGCAGCAGGCAGACTGGGCATTCCTCAGGATCTCTTTTAATGTTTCCAGAGAGTTCCCTAGCTAAAGATTGGTGCTGCATCTGCTGGGCAATGTTGATAACCTCATCAAGAGTGATATTTACACTGTGCTTAATGGGTGTTTTTTATTTTTGTTTTTTTTTTTGTGTGTGTGTGTGTTTTTGCTTCTTTAAGTCTCTTGGTGGTTCTTTGAGGGCTTTGATGATGAGGGCAAAGGCAGAAGGTAGGTACTACCTCAAAATGGGCCAATCTGTTCTGAATGCTCAGTTTCACTGTGATTCTCAGATCCTTCCAACCCCTGGTTGCTTTGGCGATGTCATCACCAACCTTTTTAAAAAATATTTTTAAAATTGATATTAGAGAGAGAGGGGAAGGGAGACAGATAGATAGAAACATCGATGAGAGAGAAACATCATTGATTGGCTGCTTCCTACATACCCCCTAGTGGGACTGAAGCCCGCAACCCAGGCATGTGCCCTGACCAGGAATCGAACTGTGACCTCCTGGTTCAGAGGTCGACACTCAATCACTGAGCCAAAACCACCGGGATCATCACCAACCTTTTTAGGAGACAGACCCAGGGGTCCAATCTTGGGGGTAAGGGCAGATGTGGCACCAACTTCCTTGCTAGTGCTCCTCAAGTATATGACTTTGGTTTCATTGGGGTCAAACTTTGGCAGCATGGTGGAGGTGGCTGGTTTGGATGAACCCAGATTTGGGATGACTGAAGAAAGTTGTACCTTGCTGAGAGCTGAAAGTATCTTGCTTTTCTTATTAGTTTGGTTGCAAGTGCCAAGAACCCAGCTTGAGATAGAAAATGGAATCTACTGACTCATGGAATCCAAGGAAAGGCTAAAAAACTAAATCATGGAATGGGCAAGGATGGAGCCGTCTCAATGAAAAATCAAGAACTCAAACACTGGCAGGATCTCTCCCTCTGCTTTTTGCCTCTTATCTCTGGTTCTTTCTGTGGGTGGCTTTATTCACTTTCACTACAGATGTGAACATCATGCCTATGGCGGCATCTAAGTTTTATATCTTACAACTTTGTAAAAGAGAGACTGGGAGAAACAGAGAGAAGGGTGGTGGGGAAGGGTACTGATTCTATTCCTAAATTTGAGACCAAAAAAGTCCTGAGATCTACTAGGCTTGACCAGTCAACTTAGCTGGATCAGTCAACTGTGGCCGGTGGAAGGAGTGATATAATGCCAGACCAGTACTGGGACCCATCACTTAGTATGTAGAGTCATGTTTCTACAGAAGGGGGAATCATTGTGAGCTGGACCGCTACCCCAACAGCTGTTAGTTACACCTGCAGCCTCCCCCACCCTCTCTGGGCCTGATTGGAAACTGATTAATGTCCTATGGAGCTTCTCCAGAATTTTCAAGGTATACTTCTTAATATTTTGGATATTTTTATTTTGCTGAATTTATTTTGTCTTCACTGAATAATTGACTTGTAAAATTATATTGCTAGAAATAAGCAAAATTCAGTGATTTTTTTTTTTCCTCAGCTGATGAAGTTACGGACTAGGCTAGCCCTGGCCAGTTTGGCTCAGTGGATGAAGCGTCGGCCTTTGGACTGAAGGGTCCCAGGTTCGATTCCAGTCAAGGGCACATGCCCAGGTTGTGGGCTCAATTCCCAGTAGGGGGCATGCAGGAGGCAGCCAATCAATGATTCTCTCTCATCATTGATGTTTCTATCTCTCTCTACCTCTCTCTTCCTCTCCGAAATCAATTTTAAAAAAAAGTGTGGGGGGGGGGGGGCGACTAGGCTGTGAATTCCCCACCCTGGTGCTAACCAGAGAATCACTGCTTTCCCCTATTTTACATATGTGGCTTTCACACAAGTTATAATTTGAAAAAAGATTCTGAGGCAAAAAAAGACAAAGAAGAAAAAGACCTACTAGTTCAACCACCAGAGAGTAACAGACTCTTGCAAGAAGCATGTGTATTTCATCTGCTAACAGAAGTAGCTCTACTAAAATTTAAAACCAGGACCTAGGCTTTCACTACAGGCCTCTTTTAAGATAACATCTTTGTGGGGGAAGTCGGTGGTGTGACTGGTCCTCATGATTGTCTACTTTGTTGTTCAAATCAGTTTTTTCAGAGCCAGCAATAGGCATTTACCAGTATAACAAGAACAGGGTCTTGGCCTACCTCTTGGATACCAAGTACAAATATCTTCATGTCAAAGAGAAGATGCACTGAGACTTAGTTTAGTGGTTGGCTCCCCAGATTAGACTTAAAAGGAGCAAAGGCTTAAAGCCCTCAACCTGTGGATAAGAATAAGCCCACTCAGCTGTGAATCTGTGATCTCTCTTGTTAGATGCCATTTAATAGGTCTCTGTCAGCATGCAGACATGGTAGTGACATGACAAAGGACAATTCAATTAAAATGTTTTGTCAGTGATTTCTTTTTTAATTTATTTTTATTGATTTCAGAGAGAGAGAGAGAGATAGGAACAATGATGAGAGAGAATCATTCATCAGCTGTCTTCTGCATGCCCCACTGGGGATCTGGCCCACAACACTGGGCATGTGCCCTGACTGGAATCGAACCGTGACCTCCTGGTTAATAGGTCGACATTCAACTACTGAGCCATGCTGGCTGGGCGTCATTGAAGGCACACTTATCAGTCTTTTAAGTTATATGACTCTGGGCAGAATAGTAAATATCCTCAGCTACCATCTCCTGAAATGACTTCAGGATCCATGATGAAGACAGTCAAGACTCCCAGTTCCTTGACCATTCCCACAGCAATGATTGTCCTTCTCTGTGCTGACACAAAAATGCCACACAGTGAAGCTGTATCCTGGAACTTATTGCATAAAATTGCCGTGCCCTTGAAATCTTTGTTTTGTTTTGTTAATCCTCCCCTGAGGATATTGTCCCCCCCCCCCTGTTTATTTTTAGACAGAGTGGAAGGGAGGGAGAGAGACAGAGAGAAACATCAATGTGAAAGAGATACATCGATTGGTTGCCTCCCACACATGCCTGCAACCCAGGTACATGCCCTTGACTGGAATCAAACCTGGGACCCTTCAGTCTGCAAGTCTGCTCTCTAACTACTGAGCAAATAGGCTATGCTGCCCTTGAAATCTTGAACTCTGAAACTCTACTTTCTGCTTAACACCCCAAATCTCTGCACTCCTCTATTCCCATTAAACTTACATTGAGGTGCATCAAGTTCTCTCCTTACTCTCTGTCCTCTCAGTTTATCAGCTCTCCTTAATTTCTTCTATCCGGTGCAGATTCCACAATCAGTCACTTCAAATGCACTCTTACCACCATCCTCACCTCCTGGCGATCGCCCTGCAGAGGGAGGCCCAGGCCACGGGCAGGCGGGTCGATCAATCAGAGGGCTCTGTGGAACCAGGGAGCCTGGGTTGTGTGGTGGGGGACATTGGGCAGTGCCAAGGCAGGAGGGGGGGGCGGGGCTGGGACCGCGAAGCCAGCAGCCAGGGGAAGGAAGGCCTACCCTTGCACAAATTCTGTGCATCGGGCCTCTAGTAATGAATAAAGGGGCATTTATTTAGATTTTGGGCTCCTCAACTTCCTTCTTCCCCACCTCCACATTCCCTAGGTCTGTACCTAGTTGTAGGTATATATATATTCCTGCTTCCTCACAATCAGAGCAGGAAGTGGCCTCTTCCTCTCTCGAACCTTGCTGCATCATTCACACCCCTCCCCTTGTATCTGTTTCTCCTTCACTAACCCCACACCTCCGCCAACAAATGTCCTGTCATCCTAAAACACCCTCATTCTCTATTCCCCTTCCTCTCCAGCTACCCTGTCTCCTCCCCTCACTGCTGGTTTTATGCTCTCTGAGGTCTTCTCAGTTCACTGCCATCTGACTTTTAACCCCACCACTCTACAGCATCTGTTCTCAAAGGTTATCAAAGCCTGGTAATTATTAAATGAAATGGGCTTCTTAGCTTTCAACTGGATGGTTGTACAGCATTTGACCTAACTGACCACCTGTCTTAAAATTCTCTCATCCCGCCGAAACCGGTTTGGCTCAGTGGATAGAGCGTCGGCCTGCGGACTGAAGGGTCCCGGGTTCGATTCCGGTCAAGGGCATGTACCTTGGTTGCGGGCACATCCCCAGTGGGGGGCGTGCAGGAGGCAGCTGATCGATGTTTCTCTCTCATCGATGTTTCTAGCTCTCTATCCCTCTCCCTTTCTCTCTGTAAAAGAATTAATAAAATATATTAAAAAATAATAATAAAATAAAATAAAATTCTCTCATCCCTGGATTCCCATATTTCCTCTGCCCTCTGGTCACATGTGCTAGGATCATTATTTTATTACTCATTTCACTTCACTTGTTCCTTTAATGTTGATATATCACATCCTCTGCCCTGGGTACTCCCTTCTCTTCTCTCATTGTATGCTTTCTTTGGTATTGTAGAAATAATATATTCTTTGGAGTATGGTGCAGTGGGTTCAAATCCCATTTTCATGAGTTATCAGCGCTATGATCTTGACCAAGGTTTCCCATATGGGAAATGGGGCCAATAATATCAATTTTAATGGCTGGGTATGAAGAGTAAAGGAGACAGGCATATAAAGTGTCTCTTTCAATAGCTGACAAAAATTGCCAGTTAGTACATTTTTAATCTTTTCTTTCCCTTCCGTGCCGTGTCCTCACTCCCTTTCCTGCCAAATAACTTCTTGTAGTTCACTTGTAAGCCAAGGATTTGGAGTCAGCATTGAGTTCAGGTTCTTGTTCTGAGAGTTAGCAGCCTTGTGACCCTGGGGTTTTTGTTGTTCTGAACCTTGGTTTCCATTTGTGTGACATGAGAAAGATAGTTTCTCACAGGATTAATGTGTGTGTGTGTGTGTGTGTGTGTGTGTGTGTGTGTGTGTGTGTGTGTGTGTGTGTGAGAGAGAGAGAGAGAGAGAGAGAGAGAGAGAGAGAGAGAATATGAAAAGATGTGGTGAAGTCCTTAGCACAGTTCCTGGTGTGTGCTCAGTAGATGGTAGTTACTATGTCTCACTCACACCTATGGCTATACCTATCACACACACATACTCTCTAACATGTACCTCCCACCTTGCTCCCATCTCTTGTGCTCTAGACATGTATTTTGCCAACTGGCTTTTTTATGTTTTACGAAGAGCTCAGACACTTATTCAAAACCAAACTATTTCTTTCCCCAATACTTGCTCTTCACGTTTTCCCTTTCTCAGTTCATGTATCATCATCAGCCAGTCATTCAGGCATGACTTTTTGGAGCCTCTCTTTTTGTCACTGCCCACATCCTGTCATTCCATCTGTATTCTGATGATTGTTTCTGGAATGGTGCTTTTCTAACTATGCTGCTTGTCCGATTTAGGCTCCCATCTTCTCTCACTGGAATTGTTGCCTCATCTCCTCATGGTCTTCAGATCTGATGCTCCTCTTCTACCCTACCATGTTCTCTCTGAGTCCTGAGTGACCTCTTTCTAAGCCATGGGGTCTCCCTGAGTGACTTTCTAAGCGTCTCACAGTTTCACTCTTCTGTTTCAAAGCTCCAGGCTTTCCTGCTGAAGATCTTAAGCCCTAAGTCTAAGTGCTGGTAGGTCTTGTGCTGACCTATTTCTCCACCCTCATTGCCTGCCACTGATGGCTCTGCCCACACAGTAATTTATTAACTGGCTATTCCTCCAAGATACCATATGCCTTCACAGCTCTTTTTCTTTCTTTCTTTTTTTTTTAATTACCTGTCCCTAGGATGCCCTTCTCCTCTTTGTGGCCTGGCAAACAACCTTAACAAGCCAGCCAAATATTTCCTTCCCTTTTGAGCCTTCTGTGCATGAATAGCATTTTTAACATTTCTCCATTGCTGCAGCAATCACTTCATGTCATAATTATTTACGTGCCTGTAAGCACTGGGTTTGGCACAGTTCCTGGTTGTGTTGGTTGATTTGAATAAATGAATGCATGAAAGGACAGGATCTGCAGGGATATTCAGAGAAAGAATCTAACAGGTTGAAATTTATAAGAGGTAAGTGTGCATCAAGATCAATTTTAGAAGAACAAAGATGGAAGAGATTGATTTAACAGCAGATTGTATTAAAAATTACTGAGAGGTTTTGGTTGACAGCATTGTGTGAGTCAACAATGTGAGGTGGGGTAACAAAAAATAAGAAAATGAAGAAAAAGAAGAATGTGAAATTTTTTAGATAAGGAAGCTGAGTGTCTGGTTTTACACTAGAGAATTGTGGTTGTTTCTAGGTATTGTTGTTTTAGAGGGACTTAGGCCAGAATAGCAATAATTCTTGAAAGCATTTTAAAAAGACTTGTTGAAAGTATCAAGATAGACAAACTATTGGCTAACACAATAAAGAAGATATAGGGAGAAAGCACAAAAGACAAAATGAGAAATGATAATGGAGAAGTAACCAATGAAACAAAAAAAATTATCAGAGTATTTTTAGGTCTATGCAAATGCATTTTAAACATTGATGAAATGAATCGTTTTTTTCGGAAATTCTTATTAAAATTGCTAGAGACAAAATTTAAACAGACCAATTTTTGTAGAAGAAATAAAGAAGTTATTAAGGAACTATTCCTCAAATAAGGTACCGGGCCCAGATTACTTTATAAGGGAATTCTATCAAACCTTCACATATCAGAGAGTCCCAAAGCTTTATAATTATTTCAGAGTATTGAAAATGTACAGAAACTTTCTACTTCATATGAAGCAAAGGTAATATTGATATCTAAATATGATAAAGACAGTGCAAAAGGAAAACTACAGACTAATATTTATGAGTACCTATGAAGAATTGTCATATATAGTACAAATAAATATTTTATTAGTAATAGAATCCAACACCATAGTAAAAATATAATTCACTATGATCTGGTGAGTTTAATTCCAAGAATTAAAGGTAGGTTCATTATTAGGAAATCCATTAATATCATATAGTACCAGACTAATAGGTTTCAGGGAAAATAATCATAAAAGATTATCTCCATAAATGCTAACAAACTTTTAGAATTCAACATCCATTCCTCATAAAAACACTCAAGAAAATAAGACTTGATGAATACTTTCTTAATATGAGAAAAAAATATATATAGTTCTAATGCCAGTAACTTACTAAATTGGGAAGCACTACAACAAAGAAAAACTATTTCTTTTTACAGTTGATGTGATAGTAATCCTGGAAACCACAAACCTATATAATAAAGAGCTAATATGCAAATGGTCATCACGCCCTCCCGCCCTCACGCCATCACATCATAATGGCTCAGACACTCAATGCTGGGGAGAGAGAAATGAGGACCAGCCACGCACAAATGAGCTCGTGAGAGAGGAATGGGGGCCAGCCAGGCTGCGGCCCGGAAGAGGGACAACCCACACACCCCGCAGTCCCAGGCACCAGCGGCTGGTGCTGTGACCCGGGAGAGGGATAAGCCACCTGCCCCGCGGTCCCGGGCGCCAGCGGATGGGGCTGCAGCCCAGGAGAGGGACAAGCCGCATGCCCTGTGGTCCCCTGCGGCTGCAGCCAGCCCAGGTGAGGCCAGCCCAGGTCCTGGGTGCCTGCAGCCAGTCAGAGGGAGGGAAGCCTGGGTCCAGGTGCCTGTGACCAACCGGAGGAGAGAATCCTGGGTCCTGGGTACGGGGTGAGGCAGAGGCGGTTAGGGGCAATCAGGCCAGCAGGGGAGCAGTTAGGGACGATCAAGCTGGTAGGGGAGCAATTAGGGACAATCAGGCAGGCAGGCAAGCAGTTAGGAACCAGCGGTCCCAGATTGTGAGAGGCAGCCGGACATCCCCCGAGGGGTCCCGGATTGGAGAGGGTGCAGGCCGGGCTGAGGGACCCTCCCTCTCCCCCCCCCCCCCGTGCACGAATTCCATGCACTAGGCCTCTAGTCCTATATAATAAAAGCATAGTATGCAAATTGTCCCCTTGACCAGGAGGTCATCCTGGAGTTCAACCAGGGGCCGGGGCCTGCTGAGGGAAGGGAGGAAGGCCCTGGTCGGCAACTGGCAGCCACTAGGGACCCTACTAGTGCACGAATTTCATGCACTGGGCCTCTAGTCACTGATAAAACTCAAATAATTAAAGATAAAGTAACAGGTTGTAAAATTAATGTACTGAAGTAGCTTTCATATACACAAAAAGTAACCAATTGGAAAACATCCTATATAATAAAAGCCCAGTGACCAAAACAGTGGAACGACCAGAGATCAGAACACCACAGCCCTTTGCCCCGGCTGGCCCCGCCTCCCAGAGAGTGGCTAGCGGTGATCAGGCAGGCAGGCAGAGTGGTTAGGGGTGATCAGGCAGGCAGGGGAGTGGTTAGAGGTGATCAGGCAGGCAGGCAGAGGTGGTTAGGGGCAATCAGGCAGGCAGGCAGAGATGGTTAGGGGTGATCAGGCAGGCAGGCAGACAAGCAGTTAGGAGCCAGTGGTCCCAGACTGCAAGAGGGATGTCCGACTGCCAGTTTAGGCCCGATCTGCAGGGATCCCTGTGGGATTGGGCCTAAACCGGCAGTCAGACATAACCTGAATGGTCCTGGATTGGGAGAGGGTGCAGGCTGGGCTGAGGGACCCCCCACTGTTCACGAATTTCATGCATCGGACCTCTAGTAATGGTAATAAAGATCAGAGCAGAAATAAAGAAAACGTCAGGCAAACCCAAATTGAGGGATACTGAATATTTGGGCCATATTCTTCAACATTGTCAAGATCATGAAGGGCAAAGATTGGAAGAGACTAAAGAGACACGACAGCTAAATGCAGTGTGAGATCTTGGATTGGATACTGACCCAGAAAAAGGACATTAGTGAAATTTGAATAAGGTCTGTAGCTTAGTTGGTGGTCTTGTGTCAGTGTTAATTTTCTGTTTTGATCATTGTACTGGGTTGTGTAAGATCTAAATATTTGGGGAAGGCGTGTAAGGGAAGTCTTTGTGATGTTTTTGCCACTTTTTTGTGGCAAAATTATTTCAAAATGAACAGTTAATAAAATAAAAAGTAATACTATGGATTTTGGCCCAGCTGGTGTGGCTCAGTGGTTGAGTATCAACCAATGAACCAGGAGGTCATGGTTTGATTCCAGGTCAGGGCACATGCCTGTGTTGCAGGCTTTATCTCCAGTAGGGGGCATGCAGGAGGCAACTGATCAATGATTCTCTCTCATCATTGATATTTCTCTCCCTCTCCCTCTCCCTTCCTCTATGAAATCAATAAAAATATATTTTAAAAATACTTAGGGCTCTAGCCGGTTTGGCTCAGTGGATAGAGCATTGACCTGTGGACTCCAGGGTGCCGGGTTCGATCACAGTAAGGAGCATGTGCCCGGGTTGCAGGCTCGATCCCCAGTAGGTTTCAATACTGGGTCTACCATGTCCTAGCTGTGGGGACATTGGAGAAGTTACATAATCTCTCTGAACCTCATCCATCCATTGGAGATGATACTGACCCTTCTGTGCTTTTTTGATAATTGAAGTAGATGATGAAAATAGTAATGACCATTTAGTAAGCATCAATATTGTGCAGCAGCCTTGTTCCAGGTATATTCATTAGCTGTATAAAACGCAAATGATATTTAATTCATGGTAGGTACTCAATAAATATTCCTTCCCCACCCCCCCCACCTCGTGCTGATCACAGTGATTCCTGTAGTTTGTCAGTAGCTGATTGATTGTTGCCTTAGTACTGTCTTCCAAAGGACTTTATTTATTCCCACAAATCAATTTAGAGAAAATAAGGAAGATTTAATTTAAGCCCAGGAAGCTGCCAATGAGTAATTGCCAACATCACATTATTAAGGAAGTACTTGGAGGCTTAGAAGTCAACGGAACTTTAACCAAATTATAATTAATACTTTAGCCCTTGAACTTAATTTTTAGGTTCAGGGTCTTGGGCTTCTACAGAAACCAGACAGAGTGCTGCCTGTACTATGACATTGTCCATGTGCTACTTTGATATTTAGTGCCCATCTTCAGACCAAATAATCAGAATAAACACCTGCATACAAGCTCTGTGTAAGGGACAAGTGGAACATGTAAGGTCATCCAAGGGTTTGGATGAGCTGTATGTCCCTACCTGGGCCTAACAGGCATCTGAGGATACTGGGCCCTAGCTTTGTCAGAAAATAAATGAAAGTGTCCCCTCTCCCCAACCTTTCCTTAGTTTTCAGGAACACTGCTTACCATAGCCTTTCTTTGGTAAGTTTGTGCAGGTTTTAGGTAACTAGATCCTCTTTGACAATATAAAGCACGGATTAAAACTAACTTTATAGCAATGCCAGGATTATAGGCTCAGGAGAATAAATCTTAGGTTCAGTATGAGATGATTTCAGTTAAGTCTCATTGTGGAAAAAAGCAACTGGGGGAAAGGCAGTTCTGAGCTTGATTTACTGTTTATTCCTGATCCCCAAGATCAATTCTTATGACTATCATAGCCCATTGTGCGTATGGGACATGAGTGATTGTTCCTGGGAAGCAGGATGGGTTGCTGGTGACAGTGATTACACCAAAAACTGGCTGTGGTTGTGGGCCTGAACCTCATCCAGGCAAAACTCAAGGAAAGCAGGAGTCGTAGTCCTTGACACACTTGTCTCCTTATCTGTGTGTTCACTGCCATCCTCGTCAGAGGTTAGCTGATCCTTGGAGACTAACATAAAACTAGGGAATTTTAAACGTGCTATATGCCTGACCATCTTTCTTCTTTCTTTCCTTAAAAGCTCCTCCTCCCTCTCGGTGTGACGCATTGCCCACTGTAGCTCAACCTCAGATCCCGCCTTGGATGTGCAGGGCGGAGGTTAAGAATAATAGGCAACCTTCCCCTTATTTCCACCTTTCATTTTTCAGCAGCAACTGCAGGCGTACGTGGCCTGGGTGAACGCGCAGCTGAGAAAGAGCCCAGCAGTGAAGCCCGTACAGGACCTGCGACAGGACCTTCGGGATGGGGTGATCCTGGCTCATCTCATCGAGATTGTTGGTCAGTTGGCCCTGGACTCTGATGCTAACATTAATCAGAACTTGACCTTCTTTATCCTTCACATGCCTTTCAGAACAGATGGCTTCTTCTTTAAAACATATGGCATCGAGCGCCAGCCCATGGACTGAAGGGTCCACGACTCCCTTCAATGGCACATACCTCAGTTGCATGCTTGTTCCCCGGCCCTGTTCAGCACATACAGAAGGCAACCAATCGATGTGTCTCTCTCACATCGATGTTTCTCTCTCTGTCTCTCCTTCTCCCTTCCTCTCTCTCTAAAAATCAATGGAAAAATATCCTTGGATGAGGATTAACAAAGTAAATAAATAAATAAATATCTATACTAATAAAAGGGTAATATGTTAATTAGACTGGATAGACCAGGAGTCTTCCAGATGTCCTTCCGGACAAAGCCATGGTGGCAGGGGGCGAGGCAGAGGTGGTTAGGGGCGATCAGGCCAGCAGGGGAGAGCAGTTAGGGGCAATCAGGCCTGTAGAGGGGCAGTTAGGGGCATTAAGCAGGCAGGCAGAGACAGTTAGGGATAATCAGGCAGGCATGCAGAGTGATTAGGGGCCATCAGGCAGTCAGGCAGGTGAACAGTTAGAAGCCAGCGGTCCCAGATTGTGAGAGGGATGTCTGACTGCCCAATCGGGCCTAAACTGGCAGTTGGACATCCCCTGAGGGGTCCTGGATTGGAGAGGGTGCAGGCCAGGCTGAGGGACACGCCCCCCATGCATGAATTTCGTGCACTGGGCCTCTAGTATGTAAATAAAATCTATGGCACTGAAAGTAGAAGAGACAGAATACTTACCCCAGGTTAATTCATTTATTTATTAGTCAATAAACACTGTGTGCCAGGTACTGTGTTATGCTTTGGGAATATGATAGTAAACACAGTCTAAGCTCTCAAGAGCTCCCCTCCCCCAATCTAGTTGGGAAGACTGAAAAGTGATGGGGCACATGGCAGGGGGATCACCCAGCCCAGCTCTGGAGATTCAGTAGTAGCATGTCAGAAGAATCGATGTCTGAACCGAGGCTGGAAAAGGAGGTAGTAGCCAGGCAGATACTGACTACCATATGCTCCATGAAAGGGTTGATCCTTTTGGAGCCCTGGAGTTGTTGATGCTCACTCTTATAGATGGTGCCATAACCTTATTTTCATAGCATTTGTATGTAGCTCTGTTATTATTTTATTTCATTCACTGAATGGTAATTGCTCAGCTATCTCTCCTGTGTACACTGAACTCTTTAAGAGCAGGTACAGCATAAGGTGCCATAACCTTATTTTCATAGCATTTGTATGTAGCTCTGTTATTATTTTATTTCATTCACTGAATGGTAATTGCTCAGCTATCTCTCCTGTGTACACTGAACTCTTTAAGAGCAGGTACAGCATAATTTTTTTTTCTGTACTTTTGGTTCCACAACTCCTACTCAAGTGCCTGGCACATGATAGGTATTCAAATGCTGATTGTTATATTAGTCAGCTGACCTCACTGAGAGTCCTGGAGGGATGCAAGGGTCCCAGTGGTGGAGAAGCCCAGTTTGCTGCAGGCAGCCTCTCCCTCATTGGCACAGTTCAGGGACTCATCAGAGTATTCATTGATAATGATGGTAATAATGGTAATAGTAGTAGCAGCTGCCATTTGTTGAATACTTTCTATCTCATTTAATTTCACTTAATCAACCCTTGAGAAACAGCTAACATTATCCCCATTTTGAGGAAACAAGCTTAAAAAAGAGGATTTATAAAAATAAATAAATTTATTGAGCAATAAGAATATATCAAGCATTGTGCTAAGCATGCTACTTTGATTGATGTATGACATGGGTATGTTATGAGTGCCACTGTCTTATTTTATGAGATTTAAAAAGGCTAGGCAGCCCTAACCGGTTTGGCTCAGTGGATAGAGCGTCGGCCTGCGGACTCAAGGGTCCCAGGTTCGATTCCAGCCAAGGGCATGTACCTTCATTGCAGGCACATACCCAGTGGGGAGTGTGCAGAAGGCAGCTGATCGATGTTTCTCTCTCATCGATGTTTCTGACTCTCTATCCTTCTCCCTTCCTCTCTGTAAAAAAATCAATAAAATATATTTTAAAGCCCTGACTGGTTTGGCTCAGTGGATAGAGCGTCGGCCTGCGAACTGAAGGGTCCCAGGTTCTATTCCGGTCAAGGGCATGTACCTGGGTTGCGGGCACATCCCCAGTAGGGGGCGTGCAGAAGGCAGCTGATCGATGTCTCTCTCTCATCGATGTTTCTAACTTTCTATCCCTCTCTCTTCCTCTCTGTAAAAAATCAATAAAATATATATTTAAAAAAAATATATATATATATATATTTAAAAAAAAATAAATAAAAAGGCTAGGCAGCTTTACAAGATCACATAACTGTATGTGTCGGAGCATGGTACAAACCTAGATCTGTTTTCATTCCAAGCTCATTCTAAACATTTAATTTTTCACTTATTTCAATAGATTATACTTGAAAATATAATCAGATAAAAAAAAAAAAAACCCAGAAGGTACAAGAGGGTATAAAGTCAAAAGCCTTTTTTTTCCACCTCTGTCCCTCTGCCAGCTACCTGTTTTTTTCTGGGGCAATCAGTGTAAGCAGTTTTTTGCATTTCTTTCCAGAGATATTCTGTACATATACAAGCAATTTGAATATGTGTTCATTTTTCCAAAACCCAAGTATTTTTGTGACATTCTGTTGTGACTTTGCCTTCTGAAAAGTTCACTGAATTCACTTCCTTTCCCCATTCCTTATTTAACCTGCCCTCCTCCACTACTCCACTAAAACTTTCTCAAGGTCACAACCTCTGCCTTGTGAAACCCAGTGCCAGGCCTCAGCCCTCATTTTATTCCATTTAAGAGAACTTCACACAGTTGATCACTCCCTCCTCCTTCAAACACTTAAAAAAATTTATTTGGGGGGTGACATTGGTTAATAATAACATTATTTAAGTTCCAGGCATATATCTTTTATTTTTCTCTAAAGAGCAAAGGAAAGAGAGGACATTAGTGGGCCCAGGCCCAGTACTTGCCTGTCCCAACAGAAAGCCTTGAGGGCACGCTGCACCCTCTCTCCTCTCCAGGAGCTTTCCAGGAGTATATTGTGTGCCCACCACCTGAAGTCTAGTCTCCTTGCATCACCACATGTTTGATCTCCTTTACCTTCTTCATCCTCCCAAACCCCACTTCCCCTCTGGTGACCACCATTCTGTTGTCTGTATCTATAAGCTTGTTTTGTTTGTTTGTTGCTTGTTGTTTTATATTCCACATATGACTGATATTACACAATGCTTGTCCCTTTCCTCCTGACTTATTTCACTTAGCATAATACTCTCAAGATCCATCCATGTTGTTGCAAATGGCAATATTTCATTTTTTATGGGTGAGTAGTATTCCATTGTATATATGTACCACATCTTCTTTATCCAATCATCCATCAGAATGAATGGAACTACATCAAACTAAAAAGCTTCTGCACAACAGAAGAAACCATCAACAAAGCAAAAAGGCAACCACACGTTTGCTTTACTTGGTTCCCGGGACCCTGCAGACTTCGTTTTCCTCCTTCCTCACTGGCTCCCTGATTGCTTTGCTGGCTTTTCTCCTTCTTCCTAACTTCTGAGTGTTGTTGAAGTTATCCTTAGCCCTTGGATATTCTCTATCCCTAAGTGGTCTCTTTCCAATATATATCTTTAGTCCTAAATTTTTCCTTGAGTTCTAGACATGAATATCAACTCCCTATTCAGCATCTCTATTTGAATGTCCAAAATGCAACTCTAACTTCACTTGTCCTAATCAGAATTTCTGATTTCCTTCTCCCACCTAATCACTTTATCCCCCAGGTTTCTTCATTTAAGCAACATATCACAGTGCCATTCACCTAGCTCTTGAAGCAGGACACTTAGAAGTTTTCCTTGATTATCCTCTTTTCCCCATCTATCATATCCAGTCCTTCACATGTGCTGTCTGCTTTATAGTAAAAATTTACCCACTATCTGACTTTTCATCTGGCAGCCTCTTTCACTCTAACCCAAAACGTTATTATCTCTTGCCTTGTCTTTTCATTTTCTTTCTAACTAATCTCCCTGTTTCCTTTCTGTATAATCTATGTCTACCCTGAGTCAACTTTTAAAAACATAAACCAGCCTGACGGATGTGGCTCAGTGGTTGAGTGTCAACCTATGAACCAGGAGATCACAGTTCAATTCCTGGTCAGGGCACATGCCTGGGTTGCCCGGGGCGGGGAGGGGGGGCGATGCCCACTCGGGGGCATGCAGGAGGCAGCCAATCAATCATTCTCTCTCGTCATTGATGTTTCTATCTCTCCCTCTCCCTTCCTCTCTGAAATCAATAAAAATGTATTTTTAAAAAATTTGCAGGCCATCTAAAAGATTTTCATTTTTCTACTCCCCATTCCAAATTACAAACACTAAGGCTTAACTCACTTGTATATTTATATATAATATTACTCTTTATATCAGATATTCCCTTTCTCTGTATTTGGCTATATGAGACTTTGATATTATTTCTCATTATAACTTCATATATTTTCTGTCTTCTAACAGCAGGAGAAAAGCTGAGTGGGGTACAGCTGAGTCCAAGAAACCAACAGGAGATGAAGAATAATGTGGAGAAGGTGCTACAATTTGTGGCCTCCAAAAAGATTCGTATGCACCAGACTTCAGCTAAAGGTCAGTGCCTCTTCACGTTCTTGGTGGATGAGTACACTCATCTTTAGCTGGCAATTGCTGTGTGTAGTCAAGGGATCTGATTGGCAGGAGGAGAATTAACCCCATGACTTCATGTCATTTTCCCATAAAGAAAGTTATTGGGACAGAGTGATTATCAAAATTTGATTGCTTTGGAAACCTGGGTGAAGATAGAAGTTCTCTATTCATTTTAATTTAATAAAGGTTTGCTTGACTGTGTGTAGGACAATTAATAGAGAAGAAATTACAAAATTGGGATATTGATTTTAGAATTTCTCATTTAAGTGATAAAAATGAGGATAGCTTATGTTTTTGAAGTTCCTACGGTTTCATGACCAATAATTATTTCATGTCATAATAGCCTACATTTTTTTTCCATCCAGTTTTCCAGATGGAAAATATTTTCTAGCATTTTTTTTCTTTTACATCACAAAATATTCCTGGTAAGATGGAGGGGCTCTGTGACCTTAGCACATGCCCTCTCCTGCAGCCATGTGGCCAGAAGGGGACACTTGTCAGTCCCCTTGAGCCCAGGCTACAAGGATGAAAGGGTCTAGGTGTCTTCAGAGAGCACAGGCCCCTAGTCCTCTCGCCATTTCTCTAGAACTGATGTAATCCGGTTCTGTTTCAGCCTCAGGTTCTGGGCCTGGTTACTTGTGACTGTGGTGAGAATGGGGGCAGGAGGGGGCACTCCTGTCATGTTTCTGTTACTAATGTTCTCTGTGTTGGGGTCATTCAGGAAGGGTAGATGCTAACCATTGAGAGCACCCTGTATAGAAGGTATCATCAATCCTTTCAAACCCTTGCATATCTAAAAGGCTATGCAACTAAAGAAAAAATAGAATTTTACCAATTTCCTTACAGTAACTTTCACCAGACCTATCACATTTTTTTTGCCTGCATTCCTTTTTCTTTTCTAGGGAAAATTTAGAATGCAAATCTCTTTCATCTGGTCCCCATTAGGAGTGGGCTTGGGGATCTGGCCCATTATAGTCAACTATTTTTAGGGAACACTGACACTCAGGACCTCGTAGTCTTTTACCTGGCTTCCTGATTAGTCCTGCTGCATTGATGTTTGTCCTCCTCCCATCTGCTCTCCACGTTGCTGCCAGAATGATCTTACCATGAGTATATATGCTCATGCAGTCCTCTGCCTCGGAGGGTCCTTAGGATAAAGTCCGCAGTCCTTCCTGTGGCTTATCGGGCCCTTCCTGACCTGACCTCTGATTCATCCCTCAGCTTTCACCCTCGCCTGCTGCACTCTGAGTTCTAGCTCTGCTGGACTCCTTTCAGCTCCTCCACCGTAGAGCTGTGCCATAGAAGTATAATGTGAGTCACATGTGTAATGTAAAAGTTTCTAATAGCCACATTAAACAAAAGAAAAAAGTGTGAAACCAGTTCGAATAATAAATTTATTTAACTCAATATATCCAAAATATTATTTCAAAATGTAAACTATTAATGAGATATTTTGCATTCTATTTTTTGTACTACATCTAAGGAGATATTTTGCATTCTCTTTGTGTGTGTGTGTGTGCTAAGTAAATACTATACTTACAGCACATTTCAATTCAGACTATACTACCTTTTAAGTGCTCAGTGTAGCTAGCGGCTCCCACACCAGATAGCAAGGCTCCAGTATGTCATGCTTTCTCTTGCCTCTAGATTTCGTGCTTGCTGCTCCCTCTTCTCCTCCATCTGATGGACCACTATTCATCAACCAAGTCTCCGCTTAGAGCTCACTTCCTCTGGGAATCCTGAGCCCTCTAGACTAGACACGATGCTTCTACTCTGAGCCCCCAAGGAATCCTGTACTTCTCCTATCATAACATGTTACTATACTTCATTGTAATTGCTTTTAAATATTCTGTGTCCCTGTTGAACACGACTTTGTGAGGACAGAGAGATTGGCTGCCCCACTCACCTGCATCCCTAGTAAGTACGTATTTAGTGAATGAGGCCTTAGCCCTCTACCTCCCTCTGAGGGCCTCTCGGTCTGTTCTGTCCCCCAGATATTGTGGAAGGAAACCTGAAGTCTATCATGCGGCTGGTCCTTGCCTTGGCAGCTCACTTCAAACCTGGCTCTGGCAGGACAGTAAGCCAAGGACGGGACTTCAGAGCCCCTTTGCAGAGTCACCAGCCACACTGTGCTACGGCTGTGGCCCAGGGAGCAGCTGCTGCTCTGGCTGATGTGTGTCATGACATGTCACGGTCAGGACGGGACGTCTTTCGATACAGACAGAGGTAAGGGTGGGAATCTGAGAATGGAAACTGGACTGTCTTTGCTATTTTTCCCTTAAATGCTTATCTGCAGTAGATGAAAATATCACCCAAACAGCCCCACGTTGCAGAAAAGAGCACTTTGAAAGAGAAAAGCCCTTTCTTTTGAAGAGTTCTATTCGCAGTCAGCAGAAAGTGGATGAATGACATAGGTAATCTGTTGCTCTGGTGCCCAGAATTGCAAAGAGATGCCATTGGCACTGTGTGTTTTCTTCACTGGGAGCAATGTTCCATTCATCTGCGGGAGTCTCTCCCTGGAATGTATCCTGAAGGCCAAGCTGCCCCCGGAGTCACAGCAGGAAATGCTTTGGCGGTTGTGTGTGTGCTAAGCATGACCCTGAGGTGTTGCAAAGATTGGTGAAGTTATGCGCTTTTGTATCTGTCTTCCCTGCTAGGTTTCAAGTGTCTCTGAGGCAGGGGCTTTGCCGTATTCATCTTTCCTATAGTACTCACAAGAGGGCCATCTATCAGTACTTGTTGAGTTGAAGTGAAGGACTGACTCTTCTCCTTTGCTGGTGTCCTCTGACTTTAGGAACAGCAGCACGGACGAGGAGATCGAGAATCCATACTGGAGCGTGCGAGCTCTGGTGCAGCAGTATGAAGGGCAGCAAAGGTCCCCGCCTGAGTCCAGCTGCTCCAGGTAACCGTGGCCTCAGATTCTTTACTACTACAGTTCTAGCTAAAAGCTGAATTCCTGGGGAGTCTCGGGGTTCTAAGCCTCAAGTAGCAACACAACAGGCCATGAGGCACCTAAACCCGTTCTCTTTCCCTCCGATTATGTTTGGCCTTAAAGGGGTAGCCCTCAGCACTGCCTCGTGGTTTTGTGCTGGCAGGAGGGGAGGGTGGGATGCTGTGAATTTCCCACCTGAGGAAGCTTTATGCAGAGCCACAGTGCCCGTGCTGGGACCTGCCATGGTCCAGCCTGGTGGTTCGGATGTTGTATATCAGCTGCCAGCGTTTATGAGAACCAGTTCCATTGCACTGGCTTATTGTCTGGGTATAACTAAGTTATGGCCTGAGGGGGCTGCATCAAGCTCATAGCAAGAGAAAATGAGCTGAGTTGTCTTAGAGCATTAGAATGTTTCTGGCTTTTACTTATAGGGCTGGGAATTATGGCAGATTAGTACATATTTGAGTGGGCTAATGATTAGAATACATATGTGACTGTAGCTGAAAGGCTGCTTATATACCCTAGAGCAGGGGTTGGCAAACTTTTTGACTCGAGGGCCACAATGGGTTCTTAAACTGGACCGGAGGGCCGGAACAAAAGCATGGATGGAGTGTTTGTGTGAACTAATATAAATTCAAAGTAAAGGAGCGGAGGGGAGAGCAAGAGAACCGGATAGAACAGCTGGATCCGGCCCGCGGGCCATAGTTTGCCCAAGGCTGCCCTAGAGCCAAGTGGGGAAACCAAAACAGGACAGAGTGCTCTCATTAAAAGCCTGATCAATGCCAAGTATAGTGGCAGGAAAAGACTACTTTCCTGGCTTATGTAAATCGTGCTCCTATGAACACATCCCCAGGTCATGTTAGCTTATTTACTAACTTCATTTCATTGCTGAATCATGTTTAATTTATGCTCTTTTGACCTTTTTTGTCTCCTACCTCAATCCAACTTAGGCTGTTCTAGTTAAGCCTAATTGCTCTTTGTCTTACAAGCATTTTATGTGTCTTTGGTGTTTTTCCTCTTATTTCTTTTTCTCATAATATTCCATCTTAGTTTGATGGACCATTTCCTAGTCTATGGAGGTCACATGCAATTCTTTCCCCATTTTAATATTCTGGTAACCTTGTTCAACTTTAATGATCACATTTAATGGATGTGCTTATGTATAAAATTCACAAAACATAAAGTTAACCATTAATCATTTTACTTTTTAAAAATCATCATCCAAGGACATGCTTCGAGAGAGAGAGAGAGAGAGAGAGAGAGAGAGACAGAGAGAGAGAGAGAAGAAAACATCAATGTGAGAGAGAAACATCCATTGGTTGCCTTCCTTCGTAAGTGTCCCAGGCCTGTAAGTTTTCGGTGCACAGGGTGATGCTCAACCAACTGAGCTGCTCAGGCCCAGCAATCATTAATCATTTTAAAGTGTACAATTCAGTGGTATTTAGTACTTTCATAATGTTTGCAACCATCACCTCTATCCGGTTTGAAGACATTTTCATCACCCCCAAAAGGAAACCCTGTACCCATGAAGCAATAGGCATGCTTTTAGTGAGAATCCAAATCATTTCTTCCTTGCTTGCTTCTTAGACTATCCCTTGGTACATAATCAAAGGATGTTTCGTTGTATGATGAGATCTATTGCTTCCTGCATGGCCACAGGCCTTTTGCTCATCTGTGCCTGATAGTGCCTGCCAGCGTTGGGTGTGTGTGTTTGGAGGGCGGGAGGGGGGGGGGGGGCTGGGGGGGAGGGGGGAGGTTTGGGGAGGGAGCCTCGATTTCTTCCTGAGAGCAGCTGCTTCCTTCCTCTCTGGCAGGACTCAGACTGGGGCAGCCACGGTGAGAGTGTAACTTAGTGACCCACTGGAACTCCGACTGCAGTGGGCTGATGGGACAGGTTTCTAGGAGGGGCTCAGAGAACAGTTTGCATTCTGCTTTCTGTCTTTGACTTTTTCCTGATTTTGTTCTTCTAAGCTGACTGCTCACTCACCTTGTTAGGGTGTTCAGTCAGCACCCTGCCTTTTCCTCAGCTTGCTCCCTGGGACTGGGGCACAATCTGCTCCCTCCCTCCACCCTTGCTCAGGGGGAGCCCATCTAATGGCTCAGTGACCACGAAATGTGGTTCCCGGGATGTGACTGGGAACAGGGAGAAGGTTAAGATTGGAAGATAGCCCTCAGTGTCTAATTCCCTGCCCCTCTCCTCGAGGGACACCCTGCCGGCCTGGTGCTTCCAAGACCTCAGGCCAGCCTCTCCCTGTGTCCAAGCAAAATGATCCCTAGTGGGTAAAAAAAGCACACTCGGAAACGCCCGGAGGGGAGGTGGGAGAGATGGGCGTTCCGCGGCTTCCGGGGGAGACCGCACCCTCAAGAAGCTGGCTTCTACCTACCCCGACCTCTGCGTCCACGAAGGGAGGGCTCAGGGTGTGGAAGGCAACGTGTACAGATCGGGGTTCTCAGGGCCAGGACCAGACCCCTCTGGGGATTCTGCCCGCCGGCGGCCCCTCCCTGTCTGGCGAGTGCTCCCCGGGTCCCCCGCCCGGCCGCGCCCCCGCCGGGCTCCACCTGGGTCCGAGCCGGCGCTGCCCCGCGGCGTGTGGCCGCCTGGGGAGGGCGGGCAGGGCGGGGCCGGGAGGGCCGGGGGAGGTGCTGCGAAGCTGGGGTCCCCCGCCCGCACGCCGCTGCCCGGGTTCTCGGCCGGCCGCGCTGTCCGAGCCGCGGAGCGTCTCGCGTTCGGAGATGGGTTGAGATGCCCGCGCCCCGGGCATGCCCCCAGCCGCGCGGCCGCGGAGACCGCCATGCGGCCGCCGGTGCCCGCAGCCTGCGAGGGGAGGCGGTCCCGCCCAGCCCCGGCTGCTGCCGTGTCTGAGCTGCCGGGACCGCGCGCCACAGACCCGGAGCATCCCGGTCCCTGGGGCCGGGACGCCGGCCTCGTAGCCCTCCCCCATCTCTCCCGCAATCGGCCGGCAGCTTGGGTAGTTGGCCTGCCCCAGCTCGGGGAGACATGCCCGAATCTGGGAGCGCTGTGACTCTCAGCCCCCGACTTCACCCAGGGAAGCAGGCTTGCTGAGCTCGGAGCCAGGAGGGGACCATGGGAGGGACGCAAGTCAAATGGTGAGCTGAGGCCACTTTGGCTTTGGAGGTGGGGGCGTGGGTGGGAGCAGAGCCCGACTGGAGGATGCCGTTGGCCAGAGATAGACGGGGATGGTGGGGGAGCTGTATTGGGGAGAAAAGGGTGCTGGCCTGGGATTATCACTATAAAATAGAGCGGGTGAGGGAGCTGGCGCCAGCATAGGGGAAGGAGTGGCCCTTTACCCTGTCTTGTCTCTGCTTAGGGAAGGCACTTCAGGGGGGAACAGGACTCTCTTTCTTATGGCCCTTTACCTATTAAAAAAATTAATTTGACTCTAATTTGCAAGTATCTTTGCTGGGGCACCACTTTCTGATAAATTAAGGTTGGAGAGATGTTAAACCTGTGGGAATTAAGTGTATCGGTCGGACCTGATTTGTAATCACTTGTTCCCTGATTTGAGAGGATTATGATGGCAGGTAGGGGATTACTTGCTTATGAAATAGGGCTTCAAAGCGCATCAGGCAGAGCCTATAGCATGTAATTAATTAGTGTGAAAATACTTTTCTCTGACTTGAGGAAGAGGATCTAATGCACCATCCTCATTCATGAGGTTATTCTTGCCTCGGGATTTTTCTTCCTCGGTCTTTTCTCTTTTAACTTGGCCATCTAGTTCCATGGTCTTAGCTCTCTGGCCTCACACACTGGCAGCCTCAATTCAAGAAAGAAAAATGTTGTTTTCTTCTGGCTGCTTGGCCACTCCCCCAGTGGGGTTGGATATGCAGACATCCGCCTCCTCTGCCCTTATGTGGGAGACAGCTCACTCAGGAGGGAGAAGGTGGAGCTGAGATTGCGTCTCTGCTTTTAGGAAAGTGGCATCCTGGTTCACACCACCCTCCCAACCCACCCTCCTCTCACACGTTACCCACTGCGGTCCGTCCAAATGCAGGCATTGGGACATGTCAACCACAGCACCTTGTCAGCTGAGAAAGTATCTTAGTTCTCAAAGAGGAGCAGCTGCTTCAGGCCTCTTTCGGCACGTGGATCCCAATTTCTATAAGGCGAATGCTGAGGCCTGAGCAGTCATAAATCTGTTTCTTTTTTTAAAAAATATATTTTTATTGCCCTAACCCGTTTGGCTCAGTGGATAGAGCGTCGGTCTGTGGACTCAAGGGTTCCAGGTTCGATTAAGGTCAAGGGCACGTACCTTGGTTGCAGGCACATCCCCAGTGGGGGGTGTGCAGGAGGCAGCTGATTGATGTTTCTCTCTTATCGATGTTTCTAACTCTCTCTTCCTCTCCCTTCCTCTCTGTAAAAAATCAATAAAAATATTTTTAAAAATAAATATATTTTTATTGATTTCAGAGAGGGAGGAAAATATAGAAACAGCAATGATGAGAGAGAATCATTAATTGGCTGCCTCCTGTATACTCTCTAGTGGGGATTGAGCCCGGAACCCGGGCATGTGCCCTTGTCTGGAATTGAACCCGGGACCCTTTAGTCCGCAGGCCAACGCTCTATCCACTGAGCCAAACCAGCTAGGGCTTAAATCTGTTTCTTTATAAATAACACTAGAGGCCCAATGCATGAAATTCGTGCAAGGGGCTCGGCCCTCGTAGCCCCGGCTTCACCAGAAGGTTGTCCGGAAGGACGTCCAGGAGGTCGTTCGGCTGTCCGGTCTAATTAGCATATTATACTTTTATTATTATAGATGGTAACCCTAGACTAGTGCTTTTCCAGCAGCTAATGCATGTTGGCCTGGAAGTCAGGTTACCTAAGTAGTGAAAGGTGGATAAGAAAATTTCATAAAGCAACTCCTTTCTATCTTTTTTTCTTTCTTTCTTTCTTTTTTTTCAGAAATTTTTCTCTCTTTTTTAAAATTACACTTTATTTATTTATTTTTAAATCATCACCCGAGGATATTTTTCCATTAATCTTTTAGAGAAAGGGAAAGACAGAGAAACATCGATGTGAGAGAAACACATTGATTGGTTGCCTCCTGCACGAACCCCGAACAGGGCCTGGGCTGGGGAGGAGTCTGCAACCGAGGTACCTGCCCTTGACAGGAATCAAACCTGGGACCCTTCGGTCCAAAGGCCGACGCTTTATCCACTGAGCCAAACTGGCTAGGGTGCAATTACCTTTTCTTAATACCACTTCTTGCCACTCTTCACCCCCCTTGCTTATTTGGGTTGTAGATCTATAGGTCTGGTTAAGTTCCTTTCTTTAAGTTGAAGAAGCAACAATTTTAAATTTTTTGTGTTCTAATAAGCATAAGAATGTATTACTGGTTGAGGGCATTCCCACTGAAGCCTTTAAACTTTGGACAACGAGGAGGATGAGAACCTAGTCCTCAGGTTGCTTCAGGGGCTCTGAATTCTCTAGGCACCTCCTCTGTGCTTGCCTCTTGTTTTTATTGGTTTCTGGAAAGAAGAAATGTTAACTCCTGATCGTGGCTGTGAGGATTAGCCTGGGAGACTTCAGGGGCATGTTAAGTGGGTCAGTGAATCCTAGACACTGTCCCTGTTGTCTAGGTGATGGATCTGGAAAGGATTCCTGAGAAGGGGCTGGGCCTGCAGCCCCCATGGCCCCTGAGAGTGTTTCAGTGCTGATGTTCTCAGGGTGCAATGCAAAGAAACGGGCTCTGCAGCTGTAAGCTTCAGCCTCACACCCCCATCTTGTCTTATAGCTTTGCTGTTGTTCTGGAGATTTAAAATTCCATTTCCCCCAAAATCCAAACAGTTCCTTCCAAGGCTAGTAATTATATCAGAACGTAAGAATTGTTGCGAGTTGCTCATGACAATTTGAAACCAGTGTGGCAGACATATAAGTAACTCTGGGAGTAAATCAAGTAAACCTTTACCATCTCCAAGCAGGTGTTCCCCTTTTGACCTATTACCCTTTTCCTTATCATGTCCTAGCTTTATTGATATATCGTTGCTCCTTTGTCCATCCTGGTGCTGTCCACACTCCAGCACTTTCTCCCTGCTGAGGCACCTTCCACGCTTTCCTCTTCTTTGGCATCAGCCCAGAGCTGATTTGCTGTGATTACTCTGCTGGTATTGCTTGTGTGTGTGTGAATGATTAGTATATTGGAAATAGATTTTCCTTCAAGTATTCAAAGATAGTAAAACACATACTATATCAGTCTCCAAACTTGGGCCTAGAATGGTGATGGTAGTGAGTAAAAAACAAAACAAAACAAAACTTGCCCTGGCCAGGTGGCTTGGTTGGCTGAGCGTCAGCCATACACCAAAAGGTTGTAGGTTTGATTTCCAGTCAGGGCACATACCTAGATTGTGGGTTCAATCCCAGTTGGGATGCATATGAGAGGCAACTAATAGATGTTTCTCTCCACATCAATGTTTCTCTCACTCTCCCTTCCTCTCTCTCTCTAAAATCAATAAAAACATATCCTCGGGTAAGGACTAAAAAGAAACAAACACACACCAAAAAAAACCCAGAAGCTCTTTAAAATGCTAGATTACCAATTCTGATAAATTTCTTCTCAGTGAATTAAGCCTCAAGGCAGCCTTGTTGTGTAAAAGATTTCCTAGGACTGGGTCATTTATTCATTCAACACGTTTATTCATTCAACAAATATTTGTTCTTACTGTGGGCCAGGTACTGTGTTAGGCAGTAGGAGTAAGATGGATAAGAACATGTCTCTGGGCCCTAGCTGGTTTGGCTCACTGGATAGAGTGTCAGCCTGTGGACTGAAGGGTACCGGGTTCAATTCTGAGCAAGGGTATACTCCTGGGTTGCAGGATCCATCCCCAGTAGGGGGCATGCAGGAGGTAGCTGATTGATGATTCTCTCTCTCTCTCCCTCTCTGAAATCAACACACACACACACATACACACACACACACAAATATATATATATATAAGAAAAACAAAAAACAAACATGTCTCTGGGATAAATTATGAAAGTTGGCTTCTAAACAACTGTTTATAATAATTGTTTCTCTTTCTTTCATCACAGCCTGACTTCACCCAGTCCTATCCACAGTGCAAAGAGCGAATCCATTATCACCCAGTCGGAGGAGAAGGCAGAGTTTGTGATTATTCCCTCTGAAGGAATAGAGAACAAGACAGGTACTATTTCTTGGGTGCCTGGGTTGGTTCAAGGAATAGCTCTCAGCTTGAAGAGTTTGGGGATCCTGGCTATGTACCTATAAGCTCCCTGGCCTTGTGCCTCTCCATAGTCTGTGTCTGCAGGCTCAGCTCTACAGGGCTCTAATGTTTTAGAGCCAGCGAATATAGTTATCCTCTTGGAGAATGTCACTTCTGATGTCCTAGCTGTCAAAAACCTTGCAGCAGTATAGACAGGCTGTTCCTCGGCCCCCTGCCTATGAATTAGGAAATGACTTTGGAACAGTCAGAAGCCTTATTCAAGTAAATAGATTTTATGATTTCTATGTTATACAAATAATTTCAGTCCTTCTCTAACTTAAATTGGGGCCAGGAATATAGAGGAGTTGCTGAGGTGTCTGTGAGAACGTACAGTGGAGAGCAGGTCTGCATCAGGTTTGGTATGAGGACTACAGAAAGGACCACAGGAGTTCCCTTTGTTTAGACTTCTCCTTCCTCTGTTTCAGTTACTCTCTGTTTACTCACATAAACATAGAGGAAAACAGGAAGAAGCAAAACACGTGATTTAGATAGAGTTTTATTCACCTATTAGGAGATACAATGAAACCGAAGCCCTCAGAAGAAAAACTGGAATTCATTTCTTCCTTATTCTATTCCCTCTCTAAACCTGGCATTAGTAGCAAAGAATACTACTGAGAACGTTACTGAGTCAGACACTCCTGGGACCCTGAGGAGGGAGAGGGAGAGCATTTATTGAGTGCTTGCTCTGGGCCCCACACCACATGGCCCTGGGCATAAATTACCTCATTTAATCTTCAGAGCAACCCAGAGGGATTAGCCTTACTATACTCATTTTTATGAACGAAATCAGAAGAGATTGTAAAGGCAGGAAAATAAAACAAAACCAGAGAGAGAGATTAAACAATTTATGCAAATATGCTTTACTGGTTCTTTTTCTGTGTGAGACACTGTTATATGACAGAATGGTCTCCTCTGAATCTCCAGAGCAACCAACAGGACTTTTGTTTTCGTGGCCTCTGACAGCTCCCCTCTTTGTACCTGGCAGAATCAAGCTCTGGGAGTGCCAGTTCTAGAGAATTAATAGTAAAATCTATATGTCCCATACCAAGACTCCCAAAGAGGAGGTCTTATGGCTTCCTAAACATTCTGAAGAGGATGTGTTTCCCCCAACAGATTAAGTGTTGCTCCCTTGAGCCTGGGGTCTGAGTTAATAGCCAATTCTTAATGTCTCACTACCCCGCCTGGTGGCGAGTCCAGGCTGTGCAGCGAGGACAGGTTCAGGAGGCAGTGACCTGAACCTGTGAATGCAAGGACTGTGAACGCTTCCTGCCGGAAACTCTGTTTTCTTCAACATGAACTGTGCTCCCTCCTTTCATGTTGTAGAGGAGACAGACTCTCCAGTATCCCGAGACTGGCGACCAGGTAGCCCCACAACCTGTCTGGAGACTTCATGGGAAGAACAGCTGTTGGAACAACAAGAACATTTAGAAAAAGAAATGGAGGAAGCCAAGAAAATGATATCAGGACTACAGGTAGCTCCTTCCTTTGTCATTCGTTTGTCTTCGGCGCACCAACTGATTATTATTCTTAAATCACTGGTGTCAGTTGAAAATAAACTGACTCAGTTTTGTGTGAGGTCAGAGTTGAATGGGGAGTTTAGACAGAGGGAGTATGACTCAAAGGGCAGATAATTCCTTTTATGTGAGCAAAGCTCTTACATGAACCAGATGGACTCTTGTTTACAACACAATTGTCAGGAGTTCTATGAGCCTGGGAGCCATCAAGCCCTACCAAACCCTGGTTCTGGCTCTCTGCTCATAGGTGGGTTCCTGCCCGCTCTGCAGCTACAGCCGTGCAGTTGCAGCTTTCACCAAATAATGGCACTCCAAAGAGTCAGATATTGTCTCCTAGGACTTCTTCAGGAAGGGTGCGGGAGCCAGTAATACCAGGGTCTCTGTCTGAATCTAGTTAAAGGATTCAGATGGCTCCTAATGTGTTTGCGAGTGAATGCCAAGGCTTCGTGATCAGGTAGAAGAGGTTTTCTTTGAGCAACAAAGCCCTTCAGTCTTTCCTATACCTTCAGTGCCAGCTCAGGAAATCTCCCAGAGGCCGGCTGACCCACTTGACTTGGTTTCTACCCTGAAATGACCCCCCAGCCCTCTGACTTTGTGCATCTGTCTCTATTTAGGGGAGACCTTGTACTATGCTGATGACCCTGAAATTGTCTAGGGATATTCCTTTCTGTTTGTGCTGGGAACTGCACTGCTCTTGAATTGTCAAATATTTATGGAGACATAAACAAAGCCCACATTATGTGAGTGGTCTGGCAGCCGGCAGGCGGTGGAGGCGGTGCTGCCAGCCAACCAGCAACAGGGTGAGGACACAAAGGGTTCCTTAAAAAAAAAGGATATTGGTGCTGTGGTAAAATATTTGCATAATGTATGCCCCAGGAACGGAGAAGGATTGGAGGAATGTTTACTGCCTAAAATTCCTCCCTGGAGAGTTGTTGATTTCCCACCTATTTTTTTTAATATATTTTATTGATTTCTTACAGAGAGGAAAGGGAGAGGATAGATAGTTACAAACATCGATGAGAGAGAAACATTGATCAGCTGCCTCCTGCACACCTCCCACTGGGGATGTGCCTGCAACCCAGGTACATGCCCTTGACCAGAATCGAACCCGGGACCCTTCAGTCTGCAGGCCAACGCTCTATCCACTGAGCCAAACCAGTCAGGGCTCCCACCTATTTTCTTTGTATGTTTTAAATTTTTTTAAAATATATTTTTATTGATTTCAGAGGGGAAGGAAGAGGAAAGGAGAGATAGGAACATCAATATGAGAGAAAATCATTGATCGGCTGCCTCTTGCACATCCCACAATGGGGAGCTGGCAACCTGGGCATATTCCCTGACTGAGAATCGAACTATGACTTCCTGGTTCATAGGTCGACGCTCAACCACTGAGCTACACAGGCTGGGCTCTTTGTATATTTTAAATGTCTGCCTTTTAGATAGACATTTTCTGCCACTCCATTAAGGCATGGTTTAATTAACGGGATGTTTGTGTGTATGTGTGCTGTCCTTTAATTGGAACTATTAAAGCATGAAAAACTTTGGGGTTACAACCAACCAGGTTTTCCCCAGGATAATGTGATTATATGAACATAGATAACCATCAGTTTGGTTTGCATTTTTCAGTCTGGAAGAAACCCAATGGTGGATTAGACAGAAAAAAAAAGAGAGAGAATCGATAGGCAGAAAGTCAGCATCCTAATATTCTCTGCAAAGAGAGGAGTTTAATTCACAGCCATATGACCACAATGAGAATTCAGTTCCCTTGTGGAATACAATGGGGCTCACAGCATTCACTGGCGTTTTAACTCCTTCAGGGATGAACAAGTTGCGTGCGAAGCCACATCCAGTTTCTGACTTATTCGTAGGCTCTCATCCAACACTTTGCCATTAGGGTCAGTGTTTCTGTAACATGGCTCTCCCTTAGTTCCCTGCAGCTCTGTGGCTTCTTACACTTGTCTATGCATACCTCTTGCCACAACTCCATGGGATAACCAAATTAATTTGATTTACTAAACTTTTATTATTAATTAGTGTTTGGTAGGCCAACCAGTGCTTGGATTCTTATATACCAACATTTGTGGTTAGTTTGTGTTATATTTATTGAAACAGGATTTAATCTCTGTAACTCTTCTCTTGACTGGATTAAAGAAAGCTCATGATACAAGACAAGGACACATTTTTAAATCTTTGATTCAGCTGATAGGTCTTGTAATACCTGCCTGCAGGGGTAGATCCAAGTTTTGTGAGTCCAAAAGTACACAGTTTGGGAGGCCATCTTTAAGACTAAGGTTACACCTGGCCAGTGTGGCTCAGTGTCGACCATGGTTTGATTCCTGGTTAGGGCACATGCTCAGGTTGCGGGCTCAATGCCCAGGTTGTGGGCTCAATCCCCAGTGGGGGGCTCAGTCCCCATGCAGGAGGCAGCTATCGATGATTCTTTCTCATTGATGTTTCTATCTCTCTCTCCCTTCCTCTCTGAAATCAATAAAAAAATATATTTTTAAAAAGACTATGATTACAGATTATGCATCCAATAGTAGCTATAGGAACTTGGGAGGGCAGTGCAGGTAAGGGGACCTTGGGTTTGAGCTTCCTTAGCTTCAGGGTAAATCTGCCCCCTCCATATTCTGATGAAAACAAAGCCTGGTGTGGGGAGTGGAAATGAATGCCCATATTTCTCTGCAAGTATGTTTTCCTTCTTGTTCTATCAGGTTGCCTTTAGGGAGTAAAAATGCAGAATTATTCAAACAAACCCAAGTCAGTAAATAAATTCTAACTAATTTATTATAATAAAGTTTTACATGCTAGGAAATTCTACGCTGCTTTTAGTTCACTTCCCAGCTGGCAAAATTCAGTTTGAGGGGCTCTGGTTTTGAAATGCCGCTTCTGAGAGGAATGTTTATTTTAGATTGTTTTCTGGGGCCAAAGAGCCTTGGAGCAGAGGAACTCCAGATAGACCCAAGATGAGTCATTGGAGGTATCTAAGGATCAGGGTCACAAATTACCAAGGAAATTTCTAGAGGAAGCCCAGTTGTGATTTCAATAAGGGATGAGCTACCAACCCCAGACTCAGTTCTCTGATGGGAGGTACATTTCTTTCTGTGTTTGTGGTTACCCAGGCCTTGCTGCTCAGTGGGTCCTTACCTGAAGATGAGCAGGACAGGCCCTTGGCCCTCTGTGAACCAGGAGTCAATCCCGAGGAGCAACTGGTGAGCTCCATCTTTTGTGTCAAAACCAAATAACCTGGTTAATGTACCTGATTTGTTTTTAGCATTTGACCCCGTTGTCTGCACCTGCTTGAAATGCTCTCTTCCCTAACTCCAACTCTCCCGGTTTTTCTCTTCTATTTTAGAGTACTTTTCCATTCTTTTTTTCTTCCTTCATTCAGTCAGTCAGCAAATATTTATTGAGTGCTGACTGTGCTAGTTGCTGTTTCAAGGTGCTGGAGATACGCGAATGCCAAAACAGTCCCAGGACCCTACCCTCGGGCATTACATTCAGGGGCCTGTTCTGCCTGAGCCTTAAATGCTTGCTCCTCAGGGCCCTCTCCTGACTTGCTTTCCCCTGGGTAATAGGTGCCTCCATGGCTTCACTCACCTCCCACCTGACTCAGATGTTGCCTCAAATATTTATTTCTAGCTCAGTTTTCTCTGTGGACTTCTAGATTTACATATGCCACATGCAATTGCCTGTTGATTACCTCCACTTGTGTATTCCATAAGCATCTCCATTTCAATGAATCCTAAATTAAACAGCTTTTCTCTCCCTTCTCTCACCACCATCAAAACTACTTGTCCTTTTGGATTCTGTTTTTTATTACTGTCCATCTAGCCAAATACCCAAAACAAAAATCTAAATGTCATGTTTTTAATTCTTTCTGACCCTTCCCTCTATAACCAATTAGTCACTAAATTTTGTCAGTTGACCTTTTAAATATCTTCATCCAGTTTTCTCCATTCTCACAGCCACTACTTTAATTCAGGCCTTTATCCAATATTCTAGCAACCTTCTAACTAGCTTTCCTGATTCCTCTCCTGTTCTTCCTGGTTCATTTTGTATAAAACAGCAAGAATGATTTACCTGCAAGGGAAACCTCATTTTGTCATCTCTTTGCCTAAAATGCTTCATGGATTCCCCATTGCCCTCTCTGGCCTTTCATGATCTGGCCCCTATTTTTCTCTCCAACTTTATCCCTTGCTATTTCTCTTTGCCTTTGCCCAACCTCCTGCATCCAACACATACTAGTAGTTACTTTAAACTTTGTCCCTATTCATCTGCTTCCACCTCCCTGGGCATATGCATCCATTAGAGGGCGGACACTGTTTTCTATCCTTTGTATCCACAGTAGTAAATGTTCAATAAATGTTTATTGAATGAATGGCCTCTGAATTTCACAGCATAGGTACTTAAACATCGCTTTTTGCCTTATATTCAGATTATAATCCAAAGTCGTCTGGATCAGAGTGTGGAGGAGAATAAGGACCTAAAGGTATGTCAGGACATGTACATTTACCCTTTGAAAAAAATTCAAACTTCAGGACAGTAATAGGGAGGGGGTAAGGGATGCAGACACATGACTCTAGCTGTACCTATGTCTGTATTGTGCCTTTGATTGAAAGAGAGATATGTCCTATATATGGCAAAAGGTAACATCTTTTTAATCTCAGTGATGAGTAATAGGCATCTATGTCATTATACCTTTATGTGTTTGAAATGTTTCATTATTTTTTAAAGTAATATAAATAAAAACTGGATATATTATCAGTATGCTCTTTTTTATAATTGACATAAACATATTAGTTTCAGATAAAGAACTTATTGATTTTATATATATATATATATATATATATATATATATATATATATATATATATAGTCACATTAATGTTGGTGCTGCAAGGGTTCAGGAAGCCCCAGTTCGGGACGCCAATTAATGCCGGACGTTGGGTTACATTTAACACCGGTGGGTCTTGATCCGGCATCTAGAAGGGTTCTGGAATCTGGAGAAGGCTGTGTGTAGATTAAGTAAGAGTCCAGAGATGAAAGATAATTTTGAAAGGCATTTGGGGTCAGAGGAGCTTTAGCTAAAGGAGCTAATTCTCCCTGTCTCAGGACCCCTTGCTTTTTATTAACACAAGGAGCTAATTCTCCTTGTCTCAGGACCCCTTGCTTTTTATTAACACAAATTGTCCTAAGGCAAGGTGGAGATACACTTCAAAGGGTAGGATTTCCTACAGAAGCATTGTCAGAATGGGGAATAGCCTACGGCTGTTCAGGTGTTTGGCCAATAGGAGGCAATAACATGTAGATTAAGATGCCCTGAGCTGTCTGGCAGCAAACAATCAATCTTTTTCAGGTTTGGGGAAATGCCTTTAGCCATTCCCAACAGGTGATAACATATGTGACTCAGCCCTTGTTGAGTCCTCAAGTTCCATCAACCTTTTGATGAAACTCTTGCAATTATGATATGCTGGAATTGGCTTCCGGCATCACATAGTTAAAATTTTTTTCTTGTGATGGTATCTTTTAAGATCTACTCCCTTAGCAACTTTCAAATATGCAGTACAATGTTATCAAATATAGTCCAGTATCTTTTTGTTGTTATTGTTAATTCTCACCCAAGAATATTTTCCAATTCATTTCTAGAGAGAGTGTAAGGGAGTGGGAGAGACACAAAGAGAGAAACATTGATGTGAGAGAGACACATCGACTGGTTGCCTCCCACATGCGCCCCGACTGAAGCCAGGACCTTCAGTCTGCGTGCCGACACTCTGTCCCCTGAGCCAAACTGACTAGGGCAGAGTCCAGATCTTTTTAAATGAATACTTCCCAGAATTCTTTTAGGTCAGTGGATCTTAACACATTGCAGACGGATCATAAGAATTCTTGTTTCACAGTGTTTTACAAAGTATCATACTTTAAAAAGATAATTAGCTTGTAAGAACATGTAATAAATAACTTCAAAATGTAATGGGTATTTAATTTTAAAGCGTGCCTTTAACATTTATGTAAAATGTTTTTTGTACTCATTCAGTAGAAACTTATCTTGCCACTGGGTAAAGCTAGCAATAAAACTACTGGTCCACAATGTGTTAACTTTTTTTTTGAGCCATAAGTATATGCCTAAAACCATTAACCCTCTCCCCAGAAATATGCAAGAGCACATGCACACACACTCACTGACTTGAATTTTTATTGGCATAACTTTGGAGCCCATCTGTGGAGTCCAGATTAACCGTTTCCATTTCAAATGTGTTAATTCCAAACTCTTGATGTGATGCAATAAGAAGAGAGTGGGGTCCGAGTTATGGGTGTTTCTCTCCTAAAATCTCTTTCCTAGTGATAATCATATACATTTGTTTATTCTATTGTCAAGGAGGGGTAATTACTTGGCACTGCATTATTGGGCTAAATGTATTTATGTTTGGTCCATGAAGAACAACACGCTCTTAGAGAATCAGAAGCAGCTTGACCCGTGGCTAAACATTAGAAACCAAGATAATCATTGAAGACATGGGGGTAGGCATATTGAGATGGATCACGTATTTCATGAGAGGGATTTAGATTATTATGATTCTGTTTCCTGGTGGTGAAGATTGCTAATTGTAGGAATGAGAGCCTATGGGAATGTGTGGTGTCTTCTTTATTGGCGTTGAGCCTGGGTGCCACAGGGCAGAATGGACTGGGTCAGCCTTCACTGTTAACTGGACCAGACCTTTCTGCCTCAGTAGACAGTTAATTTTTCATAGAATGGTTATCTGAGTTTTGTGTTCCTACTGACAGAACGAGGTAATGCATCTGAAGCAGCCCAGATGCTCTCCATCTGATCTAACTGTATTTGGTTTGCAGAAGGACTTGCTGAAATGTAAACAAGAAGCCAGAAACTTGCAGGGAATAAAGGTAAAAAGGAAGACATTTAAATCTTTAAATAAATTATCTACAAGATCAAGTAGTCTACTGGTAAGAGTAGGTGCTAGGAGGTTGGATGGGTCCTCTAGTCTTTCTTTGTATACGTTTGGTGGGGCCTTTAGCAGACTCTGTGCTATTAGGAAAGGGAGAGCTTTGTGGATGGCAAGTGAGACATGGTAAGGAATATACACCTTTGTTTTGCTGAGGCTTGTTTCTGGGGTTTATGACCCCTGGTGCTGCCACTTCCCTCTGTGCTGCCTTGTTTCTGTCTGTAAACAATCAATTCTTAACAATTCTCTTCAGTTTTAGTTTTTTATCAGTTCTAAAGAGGTATATCCTCTTAAAAATTGTAACTTACTTAGTTCTTGGATAGTTAATAGTACTCAAATGGTTTAAAGTTAATAAGGTACAAAAAGATAATCCTTAAAAAGCCTGACTTCTGGCCCTGTCCCCCCAGTCACCTAGTTCTCTCTCCTGGAGGCAACTTATCAGTTATCAATAAATCCTATATAATAAAAGCCTAATATGCTAAGTGTCCAGTCGACTGGTCGGCCAAAGTGTAATATGCTAATGATATGCTAAGGCCACTCAACCGCTTACTATGACATGCACTGACCACCAGGGGGGCAGACAGTTGGCTGGTTGACCAGTTGCTATGACGTGCACTGATCACCACAGGGCAGATGCTCTGACTGGTAGGTTAGCTTGCTGCTGGGGTCCAGCTGATCAGGACTGAGTGAGATGGACCAGACATACCCTGGAGCCCTCCCTCAGTCCCTCCCTGGCTGGCCAACCTCCCGTGTCTCTCCTCAGCCCCAATCATGCACCTGTTGGGTCCCTCGGCCTGGCCTGCACCCTCTTGCAATCCAGGGCCCCTTGGGGGATGTCAGAGAGCCAGTTTCGGCCCGATCCCTACAGGCCAGGCCGAGGGACCACACCATGCACCGGGCCACTAGTACATATATAATTTCCCCCCAAATAATAGTATACAGCAAATACAGCTTGACATGTTGCTTGTGGCTACACAGTGTGCCACTAAATGTGATTATTTAATCACTTGCTCATACAACCAGTGATATAGCTAATCACCTTGAATGCATGTTATTTCACCCAAGTAGGAGCATGTCTGTATATAAATACTGGAAGTGAAAAACAGTGTTCCCCTCTTCCCTGCACTTCCATTTGTTGCCTGGACTATAGCATTTTTCAGAGCCTTAGTCCTTTGAGATACTTAAGAAATAAACGTGTTCCATGGTCAAGTAAGTTTGAGAGCTGCCCTCTGGACTTGAAGAGTCACAATGAATAGTAACATATTAAAGGACCTGGGGAGGTTTCTCATAAGGAAGGTGGCCTAAAGCAAGTTTAGAATTATTGACCACAGAAGTGCTTTTTCTCCCATGGAGCACTGGGAAATGTTCCTCTGAACTGCTGGTGCCAGGGCTTCTTAGACTGCCTTTGCCATGTGCTGTCCTGGCAGACAGCATGTTCAGGAATGGGCTCCCACATTCTCCAGAGCCTGCACCATTTCTTTGTGGTCTGTGAAGAGAGGAAAGTCAGGGTCAATACATTGGGATGCAGCCCCAGTCCATAGTTCCATTGGAGGTCACAGTGGTTGGAGGAATGACCCTTTTAAGTAAGTATGTATAACTCACCTTTCTTAAGCATGGGAGAAACCAAGAGTGTTCAGGGTGAGAGAAAGATAGCCTAAAGTTGGTAAGGTTCTAGGGTATGGGAGGAGGAACCATAGTCCAAGAACAGTTCTGAGCATGGAAATATGTATATTCCCAGTCCTGGTTCAGATTAGGCATGGAAGCCCTCAGCAGGTGCAGGGCTCTGGGAAGCAGGGTGGAGGGACCTCAGGGATTCTGGATGAATAGGGTGGCAGGCAGAAACAGGTCCCAGCCTTCTAGGAAATAGGGAGTTGGCAGAGAGGTAGACTGAGTATTTATATGCCCAAGATATAGATGAGAAAGCCAGGGTGGGAGGAAGGAGAGTACATCGTCCAAGGTCACTGTCACAAAAGTAAGTGGTGAACTTGTGATTAGAATCTAAGTCTTTTTTATTCCCCAAGACCTCTCTCTAGGACACCACCCTGTCAGGAATGAAGTAGATGGTAGTGGTGAGCACCAAGTGAAGGAAAAATCAGGTTTCGTGTAGTTTGGTAGGACAATGGATAGGATTGTTCTGTAGATGCCACTGTCCGGGAAGGGGAAGAAAACCCCTGCTTATCTCCTGAGGCAATCCCTGAAGTCACTCCCACCTGCGTTGCCAGAACTAATGTGGGATACCCAGTGAGGGGTTTAATAAGTCTTAGTAATAACTGGCTGGTTGATTAATTGGGACCACAGTAATTAGCTCCCCCCCCACCCCTGCACCGCAGGATGCCTTGCAGCAGAGGTTGGCTCAGCAGGACACATCTGTTCTTCAGCTCAAACAAGAACTACTGCGGGCCAATATGGACAAAGATGAGCTACACAACCAGAATGTGAGTTAAATGAATGAACTCTGACTTCACTGAACCCTAATTAGGTCTGCTGTCCTAACCTCTTAATTTCAGGTTGTCTTCTCTCAGTGTCTGCAGTTACTTTATTTCCTGTTAGACTTGAGTCTGTTCCCAAGGGAGAGTCTCCAACACACTGGCCTCAAGCCCTTCGCGTTGAGGACACCGAGACATGGAGGCTACCCTGTGCTTCCACAGTCTGTGTAAAGACACGGAGAGCAGCTGTGTGTTTTGACCACAGCCATGCCCTCTCTGCTTCTCACATGAACTGTGGTTACTAAATAGACATTTTCCTGCTGGGCTTGGCAGACAGTACCTCCATGCCATTAATTCTTTCTTATCCTTCTTGCAGGTGGATCTGCAGAGGAAGCTAGATGAGAGGAACCGGCTCCTGGGAGAATATAAAGTAAGAATGAACGTCAGTTTGGAAATAATTTCCATCTGACCTTGTTTTATGAACAGCCCATGTTGCTGTTGTTCAAAGAGCACTTAAGTACTCTGTTCTCATCCTTGCTTTTGGCAAAGAAATCCTTTTCTGTGTTCCCTTGTTCACTAACCCTAACCCTGAAGATAGAGAGCATGGCTAGGAGAAGGAGCACAGAACTAGGAGTGTGGAAACTTCAGTTCAGTCTTAACCTTTCTATCTAACTAGCATGGATAGCATGTAGTGGTCCTTCTACACACAGTAGTTCCCTTTCTCCTTACCCTTCCAAAAACCCTTTGCGCTATGGAAGACTTCTGTGGTGTGCGATGTCTTCCGGGTATAGCTGGAGGAAAGCACTGTTTCCCCCAAGGCTCTGCTTTCCTCCAATGGAAGTTGCATCGCAAAGGGTGAACTGTTCGATGTTCTTGACTTTGCTACATCTGAAAGCTCTCTCTCTATTGCAGAAGGAGCTGGGGCAGAAGGACCGCCTCCTTCAGCATCACCAGGCCAAGTTGGAGGAAGCACTCCGGAAACTCTCTGAGGCCAGTTACCAGCAGGTGGGGCATCTTCAGCACTGACTTCCTGTCCCTGTGGTCTGAAGAAATGCTTTCCTGACTTAGTCTCTGGTTTGCAGGTGGATCTAGAGCGGGAGCTAGAACACAAAGATGTCCTTTTGGCTCACTGTATGAAAAGAGAGGCAGATGAGGTAACCTCCAACTCGGAGTCTCCCTCCCACATTTACAAGGGCAAAGAGAGGGTTTTGTTTCTGAGTCAGGACTGAACCAAAGCCACAGGTCAGTTTTTTAGGAGGTTATTTGGTGAGGGGGTTATGAATACAGATTCCAGGATAAGAAAATCTGGTTTCAGATACATCTTTACCACTTTTTAAAATTAAATTTATTGGTGTAACATTGGTACATCTTTACCACTTTTGACCATTGTGTGACTTTAATTTACTTAGCTTCTGAACCTTAGAAATAAGGCTCATCTGGAAAATGGAAATAATAGTGGCCCTCTCTGCTGTTATGAAGAATACATAAAATAACCCAGGTATGGGGGGTGGGAGTGTCCGGGGAGAGGTCAATGGAGGGAAAAAAGGAGACATATACTTTCAATAATAAAGAATTTAAATTAAAAAAATAATCCAGGTAGATGACTAAACAGTCCTGGTAGATCCACCTGGCTCAGAATCAGGATCAAGAAAAGTTAGTCATTACGTGGTTGGTGTGGCTCAGTAGTTAAGCCTCGACCCATGAACCAGGAGGTCACGGTTCAATTCCCAGTCAGGGTACATGCCCGGGTTGCTGGCTCGATCCCCAGTAGGGGGCGTGCAGGAGGAAGCTGATCAATGATCCTTTTTTTTTTTTTTGATCAATGATTCTTATCATTGATGTTTTTATCCCTCTCTCCCTCTTCCTTCCTCTCTCTCTGACATCAATAAAAAGATATTTCAGAAAGGAAGGAAGGAAGGAAGGAAGGAAGGAAGGAAGGAAGAAAGAGAGGGAGAAAGAAAGGAAGAAAGAAAGGAAGGAAGGAAGGAAGAAAGGAAGGAAGGAAGGAAGGAAGGAAGGAAGGAAGGAAGGAAGGAAGGAAGGAAGGAAGGAAAGTTAGCCATTGTTTTTATTTTTAAATTACTGAAGCAAAGGCCAGAGGTGCTGTAGCAGCATTCTCAGGCCCTCCAGTGGCCAGGCAGAGTGTAGGTTGGAGGCGTCCCAGCTGAGGTTTCCCTTTTGTTTATTCTACATTCAACAGTGCCTAGGAAGGGTCAAGTACAGGATATGAAGCGATGAACAAAGGGGAAAAAGGCCCTATACATTCTAATAGAGATATGAAACAGATATATAATTATATAATTATAAACTATGTCAGGAAGTGATAAATGTAAAGAAGAAAAGTAAGACAGGACATCTTGGTTTAGAACTCTCTCATAACAAGCATCATTTCTTCTTGCTGCTGTAGGTGACCAATTACAACTGTCACAGCTCTCAAAGCAATGGTTTTCTCCCTCCGATAGCAGGAAAAGGAGCTGCTTCAATCACTCCTAGAGGGGTAGGTTCTTAAGATTTGAGTACATACCTGCCACTTCAACTGAAACCAGAAGAGCACCTTAGCCATCACTAGTGGACTCGCCTTTTATATCCCACTTCCCTAGTCTTGCATCTGTTGGGTGTGTAAAGATCTGAGGCACTTGTTAAACGAAATGAAGGATTGGCCGAAACCGGTTTGGCTCAGTGGATAGAGCATCAGCCTGTGGACTGAAAGGTCCCAGGTTCGATTCCGGTCAAGGGCATGTACCTTAGTTGCGGGCACATCCCCAGTAGGAGGTGTGCAAGAGGCAGCTGATCGATGTTTCTCTCTCATCGATGATTCTAACTCTATCCTTCTCCCTTCCTCTCTGTAAAAAATCAATAAAATATATATTAAAAAAAAAAAAAAGAAAAGAAATGAAGGATTGGTGGGAAAGAGCAGGCCTGCTTCTGTGGAGGAACATTTCCTATAATCCACACCTCTTCCCTCAAAACTAAAAGATCTATCCTGGAGATTTCTCTCCTATGTCTTCTTAAGCCCAGTGGCCAGGATATAGTTAATAACATGATACTGCAGCATGCCAGCAGCACCTCACTCTCGCCCACAGACCAGCGACCTGCAGCTCGTTCGAGATGCTCTCCGCAGCCTGCGCAACAGCTTCAGTGGCCACGACCCTCAGCACCACACCATCGACAGCCTGGAGCAGGGCATCTCCAGCCTCATGGAGCGCCTGCATGTCATGGAGACCCAGAAAAAGCAAGAAAAAAGGGTAATCCTCGTTCTATGCTGTTTCTCTTAGGCAAGCTCCCGAAGAAGCTTAATTTTATCCATTTTAATCTAGAGGAAGGTAGTGCTAAAGGATGAGACCCTGCTGAAGGTTAGAGTTGCTTTCCTCTTTGGTTTTCCTCTTCATCATGGTTTGACAATCCAGGGAGGGACTTCATGATAACTCTCATTCCTAGCAACTGTTTAACTATCTAAGGCAGGCGTCCTCAAACTACGGCTGGCCCGCGGGCCACATGCGGCCCGCCGAGGACATTTATCCGGCCCACCGGGTGCCGCTGCCTGTCCTGCTTAGCAGCCGACTCATCCCGGGCCCGCAGTGCGCATAGGAATTTGTTCATAGTTGTTTTTTTAAACTATAGTCCGGCCCTCCATCTGTCTGAGGGACAGTGAACTGGCCCCCTGTTTAAAAAGTTTGAGGACCCCTGATCTAAGGAATTGTGCTTGGCCCCACAGCTCTCTCTACTGCTTATTTCCCTTACCCTTCCCCCCTGAATGAGCTCGTATTAGATGAGGAAATATATGGAAAATGCTTGAAAATTAGAAACCCTTTTATAAATGTGCATTATTATTGTTAGAGTAAATATGTACAGTTTTATACACTGTGGAAGAAGATGTATATTTTAGGCAAATGGTAGAAAGAGTATATTTTAGGCACACGTTTTAAATTTAAATTTCTTGGTTAAGTTCTCCCGTTGATCATAATTCTTGTGATTTTTGTGTGGCTCTCCAGGTTTGGGGCAAGTCACCCAGAACTCAAGCAGGTAGTGAATACCGGGAGTCCTGGCCCCCTAATTCCAGTAAGTGCTCATTATTGCTCAGTAAGGTCTCCTGGAATATTAGATCAGACATTAGTATTTTGTGGATCGAATTTTTCTTATATAATTTCACTTTTATAATATGTTGTTTCTGTATCAATACTAGTTAGTATCGTGTTATTTCTAGGACTATGAAGATACCATCATCATCACCTTTATCACTTCAAGTACCATTTATTTAACCATGTGCAGGGTGCTGTTCTGTTGACTCAGAGAAGCTAAAATATCTTTGGGAAATACTACAAGCTTAAAACATTTATACCAAACAAAACAAAATTCAAGACAACAAAAACACACACAAATTATCCTACAACCCAAATAGCACAGAAAATTCCAGTTCTTCCTAGCAGCAAGAAGCTTGATTTGGCGGGGGGGGGGGGGGGGGGGGGGGGGGGTTAGTTTCCTTAAAACTTTGAGTGCTTAGGTCATTTGGTTTAAGTCCTGCAAAATCGTTGCGCCATCTAGTGCTCATGTCTAGGTAGTATTTTTTACCTGCTCTATGCCTACTCATTACATTTTTCTCCCTGTTCATTCCAACATGTTGGAAATCTACCCTGCCTCATAATTTCTGTTTTACTCTATATCTTACCTTTTGAGTTAATAACGTTCACATTTTCTTATCTTTTATAGTTTATCCAGACCCAATCTAAAAGTATGTAAATAATTTTCAAAAACCAAATAGTATAAAGCTAACCATAACCAGTTTTGTATGTCACATATACAATTAAGAAAATAATAATAAACAAAACCTAAAGTATGTCCTGGCCAGTGTTTCTTAGTGGTTAGAGCATTGGCCTGCAGACCAAAGGGTTCGGGTTCAATTCCTGTCAAACATACCTTGGTTTCAGGCTCCTCCCGCATGCAGGAGGCAACCAATTCATATGTTTCTCTCACATTGATGTTTCTCACTATCCTTCCCTCTCTCTTCCACTCTCTATAAAAGATCAATGGAAAACTATTAACAACAACAAAAAAGAAACATGAAACCCTGGCCAGCGTGGCTCAGTGGTTGAGCCTCGACCTATGAAGCAGGAGGTCACAGTTCGATTCACAGTCAGGGCACAAGCTTGGGTTGTGGTCTCCCCAGTCGGGGGCATGCAGGAGGCAGATGATCAATGATTCTCTCTCATCATTGATGTTTCTATTTCTCCTTCTCCCTTCCTCTCTGAAATCAATGAAAATATATTAAAAAAAAAAGAAAACTATAGAACACAGAAGAAATAAATCAAAGAACATATAAAGAAATGGGAAGATATACCATGTTTATTTATTTATTTATTTATTTATTTATTTATTTTAATATATTTTATTGATTTCTTACAGAGAGGAAAGGGAGAGGATAGATAGTTACAAACATCGATGAGAGAGAAACATTGATCAGCTGCCTCCTGCACACCTCCCACAGGGGATGTGCCCGCAACCAAGGTACATGCCCTTGACTGGAATCGAACCCGGGACCTTTCAGTCCACAGGCCGATGCTCTATCCACTGAGCCAAACCAGTCAGGGCAGATATACCATGTTTATTGATTAGAGTACTCAATATTGATCCGTTCTCCCCAAATAATCTATAGCTTCAATCATATTCCAATAAAAATTCTTTTGTAGATATAAACAAGCTGATTCTAAAATTTATATGAAACAATAAAGGGATTGAAATAGCCACACAGACTGGAGGGGGTTAATAAGAGGGGGGTGGAGTGACATATGTAATACTTTCAACAATAAAGAATTAAAAAAAAAAAAAAAAAGGAATAGCCACACAGAAAAAGGTGAGAAAGATGAACGAAGTATTTGGATGATCACACTATCTGATTTTAAAACTAAAAAGTTAGTACACTATAGGTGAATGCATAGACACATGGATTAGTTGAACAAAATAGAGAGTTCAGAAATATTTGGCCAGTAGATTTTCAGTAGCTATGAAAGGGCTTGTCAATGGCAAAGGAATGAAGGTTTAGGTTACCCGACCAGAAAAAAAACAAAACACAGAAGGATAGGCTTTTCAACACATGGTCCTGGAGTAATTAAAGACCCATATAAAAACAGTCTTGACACATACCTCATGCCATATACAGAAATTAACTCCAAATGATCATGAACTTAAAAACTAAAATTGATTTGTGATGCCTTTTAAAGTTATGTATTAAATTTATACACACACATACACAAAGATTTGTTTTGGGGTCTTCTATTTGAGTTTTTTGTACATGCTTTTTATAGTAATTTCACACTGACGTAACAATTATTTTATCATGATTTAATGTTGTGTAAGGCTTGTTCTCCCTCATTACTCTCTTTCTTTTTCACTAGGGAAGTCTGTAATCCAACTCAGTTTTCTTTACCAATCAACTGAAACTGCTCTCTAATGTCATTGATGACCTATTTACTAAACCTATTTTTAGTTACTATACCTCTGTGTGGCATTTGACATCATGATTACACTTTCCTTGAAATTCACCCAGAATGTGTCCGTAACATTTGTATTAACTTGGGCTGCCATAACAAAACACCATGGTCTGAGTGACTTAAAAAACAGGAGTTTATTTTCTCACAGTTCTGTAGGCTGTAAGTCCCAAGATCAGGGTGCCAGCATGGCCAGGTTTTGGTGAGGCAGAGCTCTCTTCCTGGCTTGCAGATGGCTACCTTCTTGCTGTGTCCTCACATGGTGGAGAGAGAGCTCTGATGTCTGTTCCTCTTCTTATAAAGGCACCAGTTCTATGGGATCGGGGCTCCACTCTTATAACCTCCCTTAACTTTAATCTGTCCTTAAAGACCCTGTCTGTAATACTAGGGTTTATGGTTTCAATATACGAATTTGGGAAGGGCATAATTCAGTACATAGCAATATTATTTTCACATTCTATTATATTGTAACTGTTTTGCTATTTCACCCCACTAGACTTTGAGCTCCTTAAAGATGGGGATTGGATCTAATTTATTTTTGCATCTCTAGTATTTGATACATAATAGGCAACCAATAAACATTTTAAAGTATGACATAACTCACCTCTCTATCCCTATATTAGTTAATAGTACTATCATGCATCTTTTTTTATTTTAATTGTTGACAGTATTACAGATGTCCTCCATTTCCCCCCACCTCTATCCTCTTTCACCCCTCCTCCTCCCGGCCTTCGTCACATTGTTGATGTCCATGGGCTATGCATATATGCATATATGTTCTTGGGCTAATCTCTTCCATTCCCCCTCCCCTATGAGATCTGCCGGTCTGTTTCATGTATCCATGCTCTAGTCCTATTTTGTTCATTAGATTCCATATATGAGATAATATGGTATTTGTCTTTCTCTGACTGGCTTATTTTGCTTAGCATAATAATCTCCATGTCCATCCATGCTGTCACAAAGTTCCTTCTTCTTTACAGCCATGTAGTCAGAAAGAATATATGCACCCCTGTGTTCACTGCCATGTTATTTACAATAGCCAAGATCTGGAAACAGCCCCAGTGCCCATTAGTAGATGAATGGATAAAAAAGATGTGGTACATTTACACAATGGAATACTGCCATGCATCTTTCCCCCCCCCCCAGACTATAAAACTATTTTTACTCCCCTTTTATCCCCAACATTCAACTATATCCCAAGTACCAAGACTTTTACCTTCTAAAAGTCCCTCAAATCTGCCTTAGCCGGTTTGGTTCAGTGGATAGAGCTTCAACCTTCGGACTGAAGAGTCCCCAGGTTCGATTCCCATCAAGGGCATATGCTGAGGTTGCGGGCTTGGTCCCCAATAGGGGGCATGCAGGAGGCAGCCAATCAATGATTCTCTCTCATCATTGATGTTTCTATCTCTCCCTCTCCCTTCTTCTCTGAAATCAATAAAAATATATTTTAAAAAATAAAGGATCCTCAAATCTATCTCTTCTCTGATTCCATCTTGCCCTTCCTCATCTTTCCGATTGTTTTTAATTGCCTGTTAATGGGATTATTGGTTTCCAGAGTTTCTCCTATCCAACTCGCACTTTACTTTGCTGCTAGATTGGCCTTTCTACTAGAAAATGTCTGTGTGATCGTGTCGCTCTTTTTTAGTATCTCCCCAGAGCTTACGACTAATATCTAAATGTTTTATGCTGGCAGAGTCCTTGTCATATGTCCCCTGCCTATTTTATTATTCTCATCTTCCACAACTTCCCAATGTATTCCTTGTGCTCTAGCCTTACTAGTTAACTTTTAATTTTTAACATACATGATCACATTCCATGTATTTACATGTATCCTTCCCTCTTGGAATGCCCTTTTCAACTTCTCTGATGATTTTTTAAGCCTTTTATGGGGCCTTCTGACCTCTTCCAGGTGGAATTAACCACTCCATCTTCAGTCCTCCTGTGCAGTTTGCACAAGTCTGATTTCAGTGTAATTATTTATATCCATATTTGTCATCCATACTAAATTGTAAACTCTTTGAGGTCAGAGACCACATATGGTTGATTCTATATTCCCGAAATTTAGCACATGGTAAGTGTAAAATAAATGTTTGTTGAATGGATGAATGAATGAATCAATCAATAATAAAATTTAGTGATTAAAGTGAATATTTTAGGTGCTAGAGTCCAAGGAGCATCATGGCATATAGTTTTAATAATTGGCATTCTTTGAAGAAAAAATCTGAAAACTGACTGTGATTGCTATACAAAGAATGAATATTACCTGGTCTTCCCTGTATTAATTCTTCCCTCACACTCTCCGTTATTTGAAACCCCTTCCTAGAAATGCTCTCCTGTGGCTGCCAGTTTGAATGGGACCAATGTCTAGAAAAAGTTAAGAAGAAAATATATGTAGATGGAATTTCAGGACAGATTTTTAAATTTTTATTAATCCTCACCTGAGGATATATTTTTCCTTTTTTTGTTTTGTGTTTTTTTTTTTTTAGAGTGGAAGAGAGAGAGGGAAAAGAGAAAGAGAGAGAGAGAGGCATTGATGTGAGAGAGACACATCAATCAGTTGTCTCCCACACATTCCCTGACCAGAGCAGGGATCCAACCTGAAACCCAGGTATGTGCCCTTGACCGGAATCAAATTCATGACCCTTTGGTGTGCCGGCCAATGCTCTGAACACTGATCAACACCAGATAGGGCACAGGACAGATTTTAATGACACTTTATTATTTTTTGGTTCTTATGATAAAAGTTTCTGATTGGTCTTTCCTCCTGTTCTCTTAATTTTATTTTTATTGATTTCAGAGAGGAAAGGAGAGGGAGAGAGAGATAGAAACATCAATGATGAGAGAGAATCATTGATCGGCTGCCTCCTGCACGCCCCCTACTGGGGATCAAGCCTGCAACCAAGGCATGTGTCTTTGACCGGAATCGAACCTGGGACCCTTCAGTCCGCAGGCCAACGCTCTATCCACTGAGCCAACCCAGGTAGGGCTCTTCCTGTTCTCTTAAAGTCATAATCACAAGTACTCATTAATAAAAAGTTTCCACTCCTGGTTGGTGTGGGTCAATTGGTTGAAGCGTCATTGTACACCAGAAAGTCACCACTTTCTGGTTCTATTTCCAGTCAGGGCACATACCCAGGTTGCAGTTCATTCTGGTCAGGGAACCTACCAATCAATGTTTTTCTCTCACATTGATGTTTCGCTCTCCCCCTCCCCTCTAAAATCAATTTTTTAAAATTCTAAAAAAACCCCACAATACAAATATATTTTAGAACTAAATAAAAATTTTACATAAGTACCTATACAAAGGGTAGAGACAAGATGTGGATCAAGAGAACTGAGTTAAGCCGAAACCGGTTTGGCTCAGTGGATAGAGCGTCGGCCTGTGGACTGAGGCGTCCCGGGTTCTATTCCAGTCAAGGGCATGTACCTTGGTTGCGGGCACATCCCCAGTGGGAGGTGTGCAGGAGGCAGCTGATTGATGTTTCTCTCTCATCGATGTTTCTGGCTCTCTGTCCCTCTCCCTTCCTCTCTGTAAAACATCAATAAAACATATTAAAAAAAAAAAAGAGAGAGAGAACTGAGTTAAAAACCATGGGCCAACACATATAGATCCTCTGTAGCTAAGGGATAAGGTAGGTCTTCTTAGACTGGAAGCATGAGGCTCCCTTGGCATCTGAGTTTCTAAGGTTATTTTGCTCCTATGGTTCTTGTTCCTATTCACTTCTCATTTCATGAATTGCATGAGCATTTTCTATCACAGACCTCCAAAACTTAAGTGTTGGCAGTGTAGGCAGCTCCTGCTGTGTCCATTCTGCCCTAGCTGAAATGTTGCTGGGCTTCTATGGCCTCTTTGACTCTTAGCAACAATACCTGTCAGAACAGTTGCTATTTCCCTGCTAGGAATACCTAGAATGGATAAGAAACGATGGTCTTGGTGATAGTGTCCATATCCAAAGCACTTCTCATCTTTGTGGCCCTAGTGGTGACTTCCTGTGGGGCACACCCTGTGGACTTGGTGTTTGGCGAGGGTGTGAAAAGAAAAGTGTTCTGTGACCTCAGGCAGCTTCATCCTCCTGGGACATTTAAAAAAAAAAATTATCTTTATTGTTGAAAGTTTTACAGATGTCCCCCTTTTTCCCCTATTGACCCCCTCCCCCCCTCCCCAGTCTTTCACTTGTTGTCTGTCCATGGTTATGCATATGTGCATATAAATTCTTTGGTTAATCTCTTCTCCACCCCCCTGCTGCCCTCCTGGGACATTTAAAAAAACTGGAAATGAGGGGTGGTTGGGTGCAAGTTGAATGTTCTGACCAGTCTCTCTGATTGCAGCCTTGCCTCACTCACAGAGCTCTCCAACTGTCAGCAGCACCTGCACTAAAGTGCTCTATTTCACTGACCGCTCACTTACACCGTTCATGGTCAATATACCAAAGAGGTAAGATTCTTGGATCTATTTCTCTTTTTAAAAGGGCAGGAAGGCAGAATCATTAGTTATTGCCCATCCATCTAACCAGCTAAGAGGTGTTTGAGAAGCTGTATGGTGTAGTGAGGAGAGCACAGGACAGAGAGCTTCTAGTTTCAGCTTTACCAGGGGCATTACAAGGGACAAGTCATGATCTGCTTGCTAAAGCACAGATACAACAAATATGCTTCCAATCTTGATATGCAAATAGGCTTCAAGTTAGGAAATAGTTTAAGTGCTCATAATAGTTCCTGCTGATAGCCATGGATTGCTGTCATTGATCTTTGTTACTATTTGATGACTACAACTACTGTATTGAGAAATCATATTAAAAGAACCTTCAAACTCTGGGCCAATATACTCCCTTCTAAGGTTAAAGGCTCTGAAATAAATATTTAAGCTGTGGAACCAACAACTGAGAAAAGTGACAGGATTTCTCTTTCTTAGAGAGTCTGCTTTTATTTGTTCTGGGTTAGAAGGGAGTTCAATAATTAGATTTCAGAGACCTTATGTCTTTTATCCAGAGAAAAGGAAAAGAGTGATTTGGCTGTTGCTGAATAAACCTATTTTAAATTCTCAGATCACCCCATTTATAATGCCATTTTTATTCCCTAATGGTGACTGGCTCCCTAACCTCTGCTTTGTAGAATCATCTGGGTTATAAGGGGCAGTGACCTAACAAAACCAAGCTATTTCTGCCTCAGGAGACTTTGGCAGGGGCTTGGATTTAAAGCTAGCCTTATCTTTCCAACCTGTTGATAAACAGTCTATTTTAGAGCTCTATTTGTTGCAGGCTGGGGGAGGTGACACTGAAGGATTTTAAAGCAGCTATTGACCGAGAAGGGAATCACCGGTATCACTTCAAAGCGCTGGATCCTGAGTTTGGCACTGTTAAAGAGGAGGTACAGTCTTCTTGGGGAGTCAGGGTGGTATTATTGGTCATTCCTGAACCCCAAAGCCTTCTACTCAAGGACTAGTATCCATAAGTGCCTGAGTCCCTTAACCAGGTCAGAGGAACTTCCCAAAGCCTCAGACCAGTCTTACTGCTCTAGACTGAGAAGGTCAAGGAGTGGCCCAAGAAGTTGATACCTTCTTTACTTCAAGGACTTAATTATTTTAACCAAACTTGTATAGAATTTTTATTTTAAGAAAAATAAAGGATCTTCGATTGAACAAAAGCTTGGCTTTGGGCCGAAACCAGTTTGGCTCAGTGGATAGAGCGTCGGCCTGCGGATTGAAGGGTCCCGGGTTCGATTCCGGTCAAGGGCATGTACCTTGGTTGCGGGAACATCCCCAGTGGGAGGTGTGCAGGAGGCAGCTGATCGATGTTTCTCTCTCATCGATGTTTCTAGCTCTCTATCCCTCTCCCTTCCTCTCTGTAAAATATCAATAAAAAAAAAAAGCTTGGCTTTGGGGTCCCTTTTGTATCTGTAGTCAAATCTTAGGAAATGTTCTGCTTCCTATGTAGGGCAAAATAAAGAAATAGGCAAGAATATGGAACTGTAAATAGTGGTGGTACTTTCTCAGATATGAAAGTGAGGAACTTCTGAAAAGTCAACTGTACTTATTCTTAACTCCTTGATTATTTTCTTAGCCTATGCTTCTCTTTATAGTCCATCTGCTAAAAATAGACTTTCTTGTGGAAAAGAGTTCTAGGTTATGGAGTATTATAAGTGCTTTCATTGTAGTTATAGAATGAAGAGGGTTGGGAAAGCCAGTATTTTATTTTGTAAATAGTTCCTCACTGAAATGTTTTTTTTAAATATATTTTTATTGATTTCAGATAGGAATGGAGAGGGAGAGATAGAGACATCATTGATTGACTGCCTTCTGCACGCCCCCTACTGGGGATTGAGCCTGCAACCTGGGCATGTGTCCTTGACTGGAATCCAACCTGGAACCCTTCAGTCTGCAGGCCAATGCTTTATCCACTGAGCCAAACTTGCTAGGGCCTCACTGAAGTGCTTTAATAACCTTGTTCTATTAGTGGCTCAGTAAATGAATTGAATGAATGAGTGAGTGAAAAGAACTGCATGCAAACATGTTAAGATTCTTCTTTCTGACCAATTTTTCCCCCATTCTTGTTTTAATGTTTATACTACTGCTTTCTCCTAAGAAGCCTAATGTACTATATGGTTCCTAATTTATGAATTTTTATATATTTCTATGAGCAAAGTAGTGTTAGGGATGCTCTTACCATTTTATACATGTGGAACTAATACTAAGTAATTATATATATAATTTTTTTTGCCCGTTATAACTTTAGGGACAAAACCAAAGGGACATAGACTCTAACTCTCAAACTCAAAGCTTTCCTCTACACTTTTTTTGTGTGTGTTATTCCTCACCTGAGGATATTTTTTCCATTAATTTTTAGAGAGTTGGGGAGGGAGGGAAGAGAGAGAGAGAAAGAGAGACATTGATGTGAGAGACACATCGATTCGTTGCCTCCTGCATGCATTCCGACCAAGCTTGGGATCAAACCTGCAACCCAGGTACATGCCCTTGACTGAGAATCAAACCCATGACCCTTTGGTGTGCAGGTCAATACTGTAACCACTGAGAAACACTGGCTAGGGGTCCTCTGTGCTTTCTTATCCTTTATATTTGAGGTCTTATTTTTATCAGCAGCAGTTGTTTAGTGAGACTTCCTATCTTACTGTTCTTTTTTCATTATGGCTTTTTTTCTTTCTCTAGGTTTTCCATGATGATGATGCCATCCCTGGATGGGAAGGGAAAATTGTAGCCTGGGTAGAAGAAGACCGCGGGGAGAATTAATTCTAAGTATTAGATTTGGACTGGTGGAACTTGGCATGCCCTGGCTGCTTCACTCAGGAACGAGAACTAAAACTAGAATACCCTACAAAGTTTCTAGTTTTTGCTGCCAAAATAGAAGCTTCTCCAAGTGTGACAGCCACATGCCAGTTGTTTCTGTGCCTGGTGTATGTGGTACTTAAAATCCCTGTCCAAATGTAGACCATTAATTCATCTGGAGTTCCTTGTCCGTGGGAACACAGTATTTTATTCTACTCTGAGGACAACAAACCGAAGGCCTTAACCAATAGGATGGACGATCTTGCTCCTGTAGGGGCATGGCTGCTACTATCTGGAACCTGGGAATTGGATGCCTCACTCTGCTGTTACTTCAGTTGGCCTCAGTGGTTGCAGCAATCAGAGTCCAGCAATTGTACTCACAGACAAGGCAAAGATACCAGCTTTTTTGCTTCTTTGCAGCTATTACAAACCAAGAATAACTCATGGAGTGGTACCAAAGATGAAAGCCACTCTTCAGGAATCTTTTGGACTGGACATGGATGGTACTGAATTGTTCGTTGGATGGAAAAAGGGCTGCCCATATTTGTGCTATACTGTGCTAAAACCATAATTAAGAAAGAACTCGGGCTGCCTCGTGTCTTAACTGGTTCTGCAACTTGTCCTTTAGCCCACAGGGCATAGTCCATGTACTGCTAGTTTTCTCTGGGGACTCTTCAACTTTAGAGCCATTTTTTTTCCCTTCCAACTGATGAATTTTATATTTGAAAGGAATAAGGAGTGAAAGTCTCCTTAAAAATCCAGGCGGGTAAGGAAAGGTGCTGCTACCCATATCTTCTTGACTTTCTTTCTCTCATGACTTTCTTTAGCTCATGGCATCTCCTTTGCAATTAAAAGGAGACAGACCATTAATTTCAGTATTTGTGGTTTATGAAGTATCGAGCATGAGTTACTGATCTGCCCTTCTTTAGTTCAGGGCCAGAGTTATTTTCTCATATATTTAGTCTAGGCTGATCCTTTAGGGCACAATAGAAACCATGGGGCATGGAGCATGAGTTGTAAATGGCAGGGCTGATTCTGGGTGAAAAAACCTAGAATCCTTTCTCATGTGTAACATTGTCAAGTGTAAAATTAGAAAATGGTTAAATTTCTAGAGATTACTCAGTAACTTGGGTTTTTCTCATTCATTCATCAAACACTATCAACCAGCCATCGTGTGTGTGTGTGTGTGTGTGTGTGTGTGTGTGTGTGTGTGTGAGAGAGAGAGAGAGAGAAAGAAAGAAATGTTTGCCTTCCAAAAGCTCTGCCTGTGACCACCAATGTACACTGCCAACCAGGAGAGTTGGGCAGGTCAGTTCTGGGTTCTTGACCTGTCTGTCTCTAGTTCATCTTCCCTTTTCTGCCATTTCAACAGACTACTCACTCATTGGAGTTCTGAGATGACATTTTGTTGTTTTATAATGATGTGTTTGGAGAATTCTTTTGTACTCACTTGTTTTTTTGTCTGAGAACCATGTCTATTTTTATAATGAGTGTGAGTTCTGTATATTCTCACGTTCTGTATACTGTGTCCATTGTCTGGAGAACCCAGTAGCTTTTATATGGGCTCTTCTTATCAGCCCATGTGTTTTCCAAATGAGCTTTATTTTATTACAGGCATACTAATGGTAACTAACTCCTGTTCCAGTTCTACCTGTCATAGTTATGGAGGTAGTTTTACATAATCTATTTGATAGTTCTTCTAGCAGACAGATCTAATGTGATGTCTTCATGTAAGTTTACCTGGTCTTCTATTGAAGGATGATTTCTCATCAGAAATGACTGTGAAAACTTGGGAAAGTCAGTCATAAGTAAGAATAATTCATTGTGAAAGCACCCCAGTATATCCTCAGTTTATATTTCCCAGAAAGTCTGGAGAAAAAGTCCTAATGTCACTAATTTGTCTGTTGCATGGATTTTAGTGTTTTGCTATAAGACAGCATGAGGGTTATCAGGCCAAAATTCATTACTGTATTTCCAGTACAATTTACCTTGAGTGTCTGTCTCTTAAATCAGTTTGTACTTGTTAGTTTTCTTTCAGCAAACATTCTTACCATCATGTAGAATCTACCTTTTCAGAGAAAATTAAATCAGAGCAAAATTTCAAAGTTCTCTAGCTTTCTTGTTTTTTTATCCCTCTGTCCTTTGGAAAAGGCGCTGCATGGCCTTAGTGCCTCCATAGAAAGCAGAAGTTGAGTTCAGGGGAGAAAATGAGATAATTTTTTCCCTTTAGCTCATCAATCTCTTATGCACTAAGCACCTCCGTTACAGGATGTCACTCCAATAATTCTTGTGTAAAATGTATTGGTAATCTTCATTCCAGTTTCTAGAGACAGAGAAACCTTCTGGGGCGGAGTGTGCATTGATTCATGCTGGTGTGAATAGTCTCCTTTTGGATACACTGTGGCTGTACTCTAGGAGGTCTCTTGACTTATTCAAGTATCGTCCCCTATCAGTGTGGGGCAGTCCATCCTGTGACTGCTGAAGTTCTTTCTTTGAGAAATCTAAGGAACTAGAATGTTTAGAGTTCATAAAATAATCTCTATATCCTGTCAGATATTTTAAAATGATCCTCTTATACAAACTAGTCTATTCGAAAGCTCAATTTCTTTAAAAGTTTTCATTTAAAAACGGAATACCGTGCCGAAACCGGTTTGGCTCAGTGGATAGAGCGTCGGCCTGCGGACTGAAGGGTCCCGGGTTCGATTCCGGTCAAGGTTATGTACCTTGGTTGCGGGCACATCCCCAGTAGGAGGTGTGCAGGAGGCAGCTGATCGATGTTTCTCTCTCATCGATGTTTCTAGCTCTCTATCCCTCTCCCTTCCTCTCTGTGAAATATCAATAAAATATATTTAAAAAAAAAACACAAAAAAACGGAATACCGTGCTTAGTCAGTTCCCTAAATTAGCTGAAAATGGAACACTTTACAATTTGTACCTAAATAATTCAGATTAAACTCACTTGGAAATGACAGTCCTACTTACTGACCAACTTTTCAGCTCTTTTTGACCAGGATGGTTATAAATTAGGGAAAATACCTTATGCTCTACATCCAATCCAAGAGGACTCTAAATTACTTAAAAAGCATTTAGGTCACAATAATTTTCATCTTTTTCCTATAAAATAAACATGATTGCACACTTCTTCTATTGTCTGAATTTATGTAAGAGGTATAGCTTGCTTAAAATATATATGTAAAATATTTTCTTAGAAACATGGATGTTTGCAACCATTGCTTTCAAAGAGATTACCATGTATTCCCTCGGTTTTACAATGTGTTTTCATAAAGACCGTGGTTATAACAGAGGCTTCTGATTATCAAAGTGATAACCAGTTTTAACTGCCTGTATATACCAGATCTGTGAACTAATTAAAAAAACACACACACCAAGCTATGAATAAAATGGAATTTGCAGACCAAATACTATTAATCATTTTCACTTGTGTTTATTGACTGAATGTAATCAATTAGCAATTTACATTTAGTGAAAGTAAATTACCTCAAGTGATCTCCCTGGTAGCATGTTTACTCATTACTTGAGGAGTGGAGATAAGGACTACTTTATTGCTACAGATATTTTACTATTGGTATTTCCAATGTAAGCACAAAACAGATTATTATAAAGGAGAATTTATTGATTTAGCACTTATTTTGAAACTATAAATATGCAAACAAGAACTCAAGAGTGCAAACCTTTTTAGAGTTTTGAGTTTTCCTTTTTAAATTCCTTTACCAATCTGTTTAGGGAAGTTCAGACCTATTCTCTCAGGACTGATTTGAGGAATGTAAGAATTCCTAGCCTATCTCTGGGGTCAACTTATTATCCCAGGACTGTTTGACCTGTGCCCTCCTCTGATTTAGCTATACCTGTCAAAAGTAAATTCAGCCCTAACTGGTTTGGCTCAGTGGATAGAGCGTCGGCCTGCGAACTGAAGGGTCCCAGGTTCGATTCCGGTCAAGGGCATGTACCTTGGTTGCGGACACATCCCCAGTAGGGGGTGTGCAGGAGGCAGCTGATCGATGTTTCTCTCTCATCGATGTTTCTAACTCTCTATCCCTCTCCCTTCCTCTCTGTAAAAAATCAATAAAATATATTTGGGAAAAAAAAAAGTAAATTCAGCCCTGGTTGGGTTGCTTGGTGGGAGTGTTGTCCCATGCACCAAAAGGTTTGGGGTTCGAGTTGGGTGCCCAATTGATGCTGTTTCTCTAAACATTAGTTTAAAAAATACATATCCTTGGGTGAGAAGTTGTTTATTTAAAACACATTCTTGCCCTAGCTGGTTTGGCTCAGTGGATAGAGTGTCAGCCTGGGAACTGAAGGGTCCTGGGTTTGATTCTGGTCAAGAGCATGTACCTTGGTTGCAGGCTTGATCCCAGTAGGATCAATAAAAACATATTTAAAAAATAAATCCTGCCCTAGCCAGCTTGGCTCAGTGGATAGAGCATCAGCCTGTGGAATGAAGGATTCCCAAGTTCGATTCTGGCCAAGGGCACATGCCTGGGTTGCGGGCTTGATCCCCAGTAGGGGGCATGCAGGAGGCAGCCGATCAATGATTCTCTCTCATCATTGATGTTTCTATCTCTCTCTCCTTCTCCCTTCCTCTCTGAAATCAATAAAGAAATATATTTTTAAAAAATAAATAAAAAATAAATCCTATATAATAAAAGGCTAATATGCAAATAGACCCAACAGCCGAACCAGTTGCTATGACATGTGCTGACCACCAGGGGGTGCGTGCAGAACATGGCGGGTGTCGGCAGCAGGCAGCAGACCCCGGAACATGGCGGGTGTCAGCTGCAGTGGGATGGTGGACCAGGTGAGCGGGGATGCCAGACCAAGGCGGGGCGGGGCGCCAGTTGCTGTCATCAGGGCGAGCCTCTGGTGGTTACTGAAAATTCTTTGCTCCCGCATGCTGCAGTGCTGCCCAGCGCTCACACCCACTGCCAGCGCCTGGTGCTGGTCCCAATCGCTTGGCGCCTTCAGCGGGTGTGAGCAGCGGCTGTCGGCCCCAATTGCCCCTGAGGGCTTCTCCACCTCCCTCTGTTCCTGAGGGGCGATCGGGGCAGCAGCCGCCACTTGCACCCGCTGCCAGCGCCGGTCCTGCTCACAGCTGCTGCTGGCACCAGCCCCAATCGCTCTGCACTGTCAGTGTGTGGGAGTGGTGGCAGCAGGAGCAGGGCTGCCGGCAGACAAGGGACCAGTGGCTGTGGTGGGAGGGGCTGGGTGGGGGCACAGAAGATAGGCTGAGACCTGCCCCTGTGCTCACTGCAGCTTCTTGGCCCACAGTTCCTTTCAAGGTGTACAAATCCATGCACTGGGCCCTTAGTAAATAAATAAAATAAAACACATCCTTGCTGAATCAGTTTCATGCTTCTTCTGTTTTTAAATATCTACACTAATAAAAGAGAAACAGGCAAATTAACCATCACTCTGCCACACCCACCAGCCACGCCCACCAGCCAATCAGGAGCAAGTATGCAAATTAACCCAACCAAGATGGCAGCCAGCCACTGAGTGAGCAGGAGGCTTGTGTTTCCCCGGCAATGGAGGAAGCCAAGCTTTCCGCCTGCTCTGGCCAGCCCTGGCCTTCGCTCAAGCCTACAAAGTTTCAATTATAGAAGATAATTAAATCCCAACAAAAATGGCTGTGACCACGGAGGGAGCAGGAGGCTTGGGTTTCCCCGGCGATGGAGGAAGCCAAACTTCCTGGCCTGCCCTGGCCTCCTCAAGGCTACGAAGTTTCAATGATAGAAAATAAATAAATCCCAGATACCAGGGCCTCCTCTTAAGTCGCCAGGGGTGTGGCTGGCCTGCAAACCACACAGGCCCCTCGCCCAGGCCACCCCATGCTCCAAGGGAACCCCTACCCTGATCTGGGACACCCTTCAGGGCAAACCAGCCGGCCCCTACCCATGCACCAGGCCTCTCTCCTATCTAATAAAAGAGTAATAGAGCATCGGCCTGTGGACTCAAGGGTCCCAGGTTTGCCAAAACCGGTTTGGCTCAGTGGATAGAGCATCAGCCTGTGGACTGAGAGGTCCCAGGTTCGATTCCGGTCAAGGGCACGTAACTTGGTTGCAGGCACATCCCCAGTAGGAGGTGTGCAAGAGGCAGCTGATTGATGTTTCTCTCTCATCGATGTTCCTAACTCTCTATTCCTCTTCCTTCCTCTCTGTAAAAAATCAATAAAATATATTTTTAAAAAAAAGAAAAGGGTCCCGGGTTCGATTCCAGTCAAGGGCATGTACCTTGGCTGCGAGCACATCTTCAGTGGGCAGTGTGTAGAAAGCAGCTGATCGATGTTTCTCTCTCATCGATGTTTCTGACTCTCTATCCCTCTTCCTTCCTCTCTAAAGAAAAATCAATAAAATATATTTTAAAAAAAGAGTAATATGCAAATTGACCATCACTCCAACACACAAGATGGCTGCCCCTATGTGGTCAAAGATCCTGCCCCCATGTGGACACAAGATGGCCAGCAGGGGAGGGCAGTTGGGAGGGACCAGGCCTGCAAGGGAGGGCAGTTGGGGATGATCAAGCCTGCAGGGGAGGGCAGTAAGGGGTGACCAGGCCGGCAGAAGAGGGAAGTTGGGGGCGACCGGGCTTGCAGGGAAGGGCAGTTGGGGGTGATCAAGCCTGCAGGGGAGGGCAATTTGGGGGGACCAGGCCTGCAAGGAAGGGCAGTTAGGGGTGACCAGGCCTGCAGGGGAGGGTACTTAGGGACAATCAGGCCTGCAGGGGAGGGTAGTTAGGGGCAATCAGGCTGGCAGGGGAGCAGTTAGGTATCAATCAGGCTGGCAGAGGAGTGGTTAGGGGGTGATCAGGCTGGCAGGCAGAAGTGGTTAGGGGCAATCAGGAAGGCAGGCAAGCGAGCAGTTGGGAGCCAGCAGTCCTGGATTGTGAGAGGGATGTCCAACTGTCAGTTTAGGCCCGATCCCGGTAGGATCGGTCGGACATCCCTCGAGGGGTCCCAGATTGGAGAGGATGCAGGCTGGGCTGAGGGACACACACCCCACCTCTGTGCACGAATTTCAGGCACTGGGCCTCTAGTATATATTGATTGATTTCAGAGAAGAAGGGAGAGGGAGAGAGAAAAATCAATGATGAGAGATAATCATTGATCAGCTGCCTCCTACATGTCCCCCACTGTGTATCAAGGTGGCAACTTGGGCATGTGCCCTGACCAGGAATCGAACCGTGACCTTCTGGTTCATAGATCAACACTCAATCACTGAGCCATGCTGGCTGGGCTGGGCTGGGCTGGGCTTTAAAAAAAAAAAAAAAAATTAAAAATGTAAACTTGCTATGCACTGAAAAGTGCAAAACAAGGTTTAAGCAAGCCTACCTAAGTAAGTGAACAGCAAACTGAAGATCATCATCTACAAAAGCTAATTTATAATTTAGATCCAGTTATTAAATTCAAATGCAGTGGAAGTCTTGTAGGTGGTGGGAATGGCACCAGGTGTCTGACCAGTGGGTCAAACCAAATCTGGGTTCAGCAACATCAGTACTAGTGCTGCAGGCAGTTAGGCAGACGTGAGCAGAGCAAGGACTATGGGCCAGGTACAGAAGGTCACCAGGATGGCAAGTCCCAGGTGCCTAGCAATGGACAATCAATTGTAGGGTGGGACCTCGGGCACAGGGTTACTTTTCCTCCCCTAGCACTGGTCATGAGGTTTGGACCCCTGACCTTTCCTCTTTAGAATGACACTGAGGCTTCAGTAGTATTTAAGCAAACATTCTTACCATCCAGGCCCTGATAAACAAAACCAACATGGCTGATATCAGGACCAGCTGCATGGAATAATGACCCCCCTGCCCTGGTGCTGGCCAATCAATCAGTGGAGACCACAACCCTGAATGGACAAACCTGGAAAGCTACTGAATATTTAATGGAAATCTTCTCCTGGGACATCCTCTAAAATTCTTATGATGGAGAACCCAGTGTGCTCCTCCTCCCTGGAGCAGGCCCAAGCTTTTCCCTTCCCCATACTCCTCCTGGCCCCAGGCACATTACCCAGGCAGTTTGGCTCTGTAAGAGAACATTTATTGGGTAAATCACAGATGTAGGAGTAATTCCTAGAATAAATGGGCTTAGAAAACAACCTATGGAGGTAAAGGAAGGGCCCTGAGAGCTTGGGAGTGAGGAAGCTAAAGGTAGCATGCCTAGGGCAGGGACGGGGAGAGGGTTAGGGAAAGGCATGGGGGTATTCCCAGGAGGGAAAGTGCAATGGCTCCTCTGTTCTAGGGGTTTTAAGGGTGGAGATTTTAGGGGAGGTCCCAAGAGATCTTAATAGAATATTTTCGTTTTTTCTTGTTTTTGTTAATATTAAGCGGTTTTTCAGGTGTGTCCTTTTAGGGTTGTGATCTTCACTGACTGATTGGTGGGCACCAGGGCATTGGCTCAGTGGATAGAAAGTCGGCCCTTGGACTGAAGGGTCCAGGGTTTGATTCCAGTCAAGGGCACACACCTCAGCTGCAGGTTCCCTGGCCCTGGTCCCTGGTTGGGGTGTGTGCAGGAGGCAACCAATCAATGGGTCTCTCTCACACATCAATGTTTCTCTCTCTCTCCTTCTCCCTTCCATTCTAATATCCTCGGCTGAGGATTAATAAAAAAACAAAATCAAAGCAGCTGGTTCTGAGATCAGAGATGGCTGGTTTAGCTTATTTCTGGAGCTAAAATACTACTGAAGCCTAATGTCATCTCTAGGGAGGAAAGGTTGGGGGAGGGGGAGGTGGCTAGGGGAGGAAAAGTCACCCAGAGTGAGGTCCCACCCTACAATTGATTGTTGCTAGGCACCTCGGGCTTTCCACCCTGGTGACCCTCTGTACCTGGCCCATCGTCCTTGCTCTGCTCAAGTCTAACTGCCTACCACAGAAGTATATATTTTAGGCAATTCAAAATCATTACTGTTAACGTAAAAAACCATTGAAACCTATAAAGAATTTTTGTGAGTTTATTTGAGCCAAACTGTCCACATATGCCGGGAAGCAGAACCTCAATGAATTGAGATAATGCTCCGGAGAATGGCGGGTTACATCTGTATTTATACATTGCAATCAAAGGAAAGGGACGTAGGTGGGTTACATGAAATCCATGGGTGATAGAACAGAGAGGTGGGAGAAATCAAAAGTAGGCAAACCCTTGGGATTGGATAAGAAGTAAAAAGATAGACAGTACTTAGGTGAGTGTAGGACAATTAACATAACAATGAAGGAATTTGTAGTCTTTGTCCTGGAGCCCAGGTTGTGCCCCAAGGGGTCCAGAAAAAGGGAAATTACAAGTTACCCAGGCATTTCAAGGGTATATTATCATAGATGCAAAAAGACAAATAGGCTCAGTTAAGGTCAAGGTTGACCTTGTCAGTGAAGATACCGGAGGACGTAACTATCCACCATAACTGCATTTAGTTAAACTTTAATTTCAGACCACCCTTATTGGTTACTTTAGGTCTCTGAGTTTGCAGGCCTTCCCTGAGCTTGTCAGGTTAGCAAGTGGCCCCTTTCGTCCACATTACATTTTTGTAATAATTTGTAAAATTATAAGCCCTTTCACCAATCACCATTATTCCACTGATTCTTCCAATTGTTATTTGTTTTTACATAATTTAACAATATAATCGCTCTATTCTAAATATTATTTCAAATATGCCTTTCCGCTTAATCTGGAAATTTTATACAGTATTTCTCAATTGGATTGCCTGAATATTATTTTGTTAGGCAGCTGTGCCTGCTTAGTCTTTTCCTCATTTTTGTATAATTATGTTTTTCCATTTCTTTTTGTTATAAAGACACTAAAACCTCTTTTCCCTTGTTTTGAATGCCTCAAGGACACTAGAATTTTTTTTGAGAGGGTATGTAAACATTTTTCCTATTATTTCAAATTACTATATTGCTATCTCTAAAACAACCAATAGTGCCCCCAAAGGAGATCATCTCTGTCTCTGCAATCTCATTAATACTGGGTTTTAGACCTTCAAGTTTCTAATTTAAGTAGGTGTGAAATAGTACCTTCTGGCTGCTTTAATTTTCCAAATGTTTAATCACTAGCAAGGTTGAACACGTTCATTTCAAATGTTGCGGTTTCCTCCTATTTGTTGTGTTCTTGGTGTTCTCTGACCATCTCCAGGGATTTAAGAGCGATATAAATAAATACAGCACTTGCTTCCTGCTAATCTAATGTCACTCTCCTCAGAAGTGAGATATTTTCTAATTATAGGATGATATCCCGACAGTAAATTGTACCTAACAAATGTAGATTACTTTCTGTTAATTCAAGACATGCTTTCAGCCTCCACTGTTTACCAGATACTGAGCTATGGGAAGGCACCCAAGAACAATATAGACGTTTCCTGCTCCATGGCCTTAGAGTTTAGTTTTAGGACAATATATTTCAAGCATAACAAATACTTTTTGCGACTTATTGGAATTCTACGGTAAAATAGCAATGCACACCTGTTTTGTCTCTTCACACAGAGAATGTTAATCCTGCTACCATACACTTGAATGTGGGAATGTATCTTCCCCTTGGCTGCCCTTCACACCCTTTGGCTGGAAAACTCGTTCACTCTAGTTTCCGGTTGGGCTACAAACCTGAAATTAAATCTGTAACCCAGCGCAGCCTGCGTGGCTCGGGCCCCACCGCAGGGTCAGTCCGGCCGGGAGCGGCGCGGGAACGCGGAGCACCCTCGGGCGGTTCCTATCCCTCCGGGCGCGGCCCAAACCCCGCCCTGGGCCTAAGGCTCCCGCGCCCATCGGTCCTTCCGCTTTTCTTCCTTTGGTCACTCCCTTCAGCCCACCTCCCCGGACCACTCTGCGGTTAGCCCGGCTCCCGCCACCGGTCTAGGCCTCTCCCTTTAGGGCGTGCCCTTCATCTCGCCGGGCCAGTCCCGTACCGAGGCCCCTCTCCGCGGACCCCACCACCTTCCGCTCCTCTCAGCGTCTCCTCTCCCAAACAGGCGCCTGCGCAGGCTCCGCTCAACTCTCCCGCCCCCGTCGCCCTGACCCTCTTTGGACCACCCTTTCCCCGACTCGGGGGGAAGAGGGAAGAGCGCACGTTCCTTACTATCCAGGGTGCGAGGGGTGGGGCGAGTCTTTGGAGCCCGTTTACGACAACGTGCGGCTGCGCGGCTTGGCTGACGGCAGTGCCGCACCGCTCTCGGGGAGGTCACTCCGGAGACGGCGTAGGTTTGGGGGTGTTGGGGTCGGTGATACAATGTGGCGCGTCTGTGCGCGACGGGCCCAGGATGCGGCTCCCAGGGCAGGGTTCGGGGCTCGGTGGGCCGCCTTGTGGGAGGGGCCGGGAGCCCCGATCGTCACCGCGCGGGGTGGTCTGGCTCCGGCTCGTTGGCCCGGGGCGACCCCTGGATATTGTGGAGTCCGCGCAGTCTGCGGCTGGCGCTCCGGCCCGTGGACCACGCCGCGGGATCGCTTCCTGCTGCAGCTTTTGGGGTGGCCTGGCCGCCGCTGTTACAGTCTCCCCCCGCATCAGAAGGTGAGCCCCAGACCTGCCCTTCGCGGGACCCTGTTGTCCTTCAGGGTCGACTTCTTGGCCGTGAGTCTTCCTCAGAGGCCTCAGCGGTCCTCCACCCTCTCCCCGTATCTGCCCTGCACCGTTCAGTACCCAGCTTTGCAGTCACTCTGCAGCCTCCTCTCCTGATCCGTTCCATTGAAATAAGAGCGCCCAGCCTGGGGCTCTGGGTGGGTGTCTGCGAAGGTACGTGCTCCGTCAGAACCGCGGGACTGGGAGCAGGAAGCTTGCTCTGGAGAGGTTCTGGCGGTAGGAACTCGCTTGACATCCCCAAGTCCCCAGTGCCCAGCGGGTGGCGAGACTCAAACTCTTTGCATTAAATTGAATAGCATGAAACATTAAACGAGACTGAGAGTTAGGTAGCCCGTTTACATTTTAGTGTTTCTTCTTTTTCTCCTCCAGGTTGCATTGCCCTCTCTTTCCCCCACAATGCAAGCAGGCACCATAGCCCGTTGGGAGAAAAAGGAAGGGGAAAAAGTCAAGGAGGGTGAACTAATTGCAGAGGTAAGCTGTTTTAAAATATGGAAATAAGTTAAAAGGGACTGAGTTAGCTAAACTGAGCATTAACTTTCTGGGTGGGTAGTTAGTTATTCCTTTTGCTTAAGAAACTTAGATGTTTATTTCAACTTGATATTAGAGAAGCTTGGTTAAATTGTCGCAGCTAGCAGAAATGAATTTTTAGCTAAGTTTTAAAAAATAATTCCTTTCAGCTCTGTGATAGAGGTTATATCTTCACACGAACTGTAAAATTCTAAACACAAGCTGATAATCTTCATACTTGGCAGCACAAGCCTAAGCTCCTACTTTTGTGTTAAAAGATTGAAACTGATAAAGCCACTGTGGGATTTGAGAGCATGGAGGAGTGTTACATGGCAAAGATACTTGTTGCTGAAGGCACCAGAGATGTTCCAGTTGGATCAGTCATCTGTATCACCGTTGAAAAGTGAGTAGTACCCTGGTAATTTTTGGAATTTAGGTGATTAGTGGACTATTTTAACTCAATTGAGGAATTAGGAGTTAAAGGCTCCTAAGACTCCTGTAGGAGCTAAATCCGCTTTATAACCCCCCTTATACTTATGCATTCTTTCTCTTCTTTAGACCTGAGGATGTTGAGGCCTTTAAAAATTATACATTGGATTCGGCAGCACCCACCCCACAAGCAGCCCCAGCTCCATCCCCTGCTGTCACTTCTTCGCCACCTACACCTTCTGCTCAGGCTCCTGGTAGCTCCTATCCCACTCACATGCAGGTGAGGCTCAGCCTCTGGGTGTTAACTCTAGAAAGTTTATTATCTATTCATTAGTTTACATAGATGGCTATCACATTCTGGAAACTGGCATTAAATATGGCTACCTCTTGTTGTGAAAGTAAATAGAAATTTAAACATGAAAATTGATAACTTTTATTCCTAGTTGTTATTTCCAGGTGTGTTATTCTCAGCCACAATGTAGTAGCAAGATAATACTTGGCATTTTTCATTCACGACATTATGTTATATATTGAGGATGATTTGTACTTACATATATCTACTCCCTGTATAGATAGAGTTTTTAGTAGGCCTCGAGTGCTGTCTGTTGAATGAAAGTCCTCAGTTGGTGTTTTCCTTTGCAATGTGGTGTTCTGTTTTCTAAGAGAGGGTGAAGTAGTCCAGTAGTATTAATAAATGAGAGAATTAACAATAAAGAATAAGTATAGAATAGACATATAGCATTGAAACAAAGCTGAAGGCAACAATCACAGTTGATTCTCTTAACTAAACCAGTTTATTATATATTAGGGTAATCCCATGTATATTTGTGTGTTTCTGATACTAGAAATGGATAAAAACCAACTGCCTCTGTAAAGGATTAAGATTAGAACTTTTCCTTTACTTAGTTATTTGTAGAAATTTCTATATAAGAGTCTCTTTTGTGTGAACATAATGATCTACTCCATGATCTATTAACAGTCACTCATGATGAAGTTTTGCCTGGTGTTTAATTCACGTATTTATTTCATCTTGTTCAGCAAATCCTTTCTCACTACATAACTCTGACTTCATTTCTCTCCATTTCATATCTGTGGCTTTATATTCAAGGGTTAGGGCTATGTCTTAATTATCCTAATTTTTTGTTGTTGTTAATCCTCACCTGAGGATATTTTTCCATTGATTTTTAGACAGAGTGGAAGCGAGGGGGGAAAGATAGAGAGGGAAAGAAACATAGATGTGAGATACATTGATTGGTTGCCTCCCACATGTGCCCCAACCAGGACCCGTGATCAAGCCTGCAATCGAGGTACATGCCCTTGACTGGAATCGAACCTGGGACCCTTCAGTCCAGGGGCCAATGCTCTATCTACTGAGCCAAACCAGCTAGGGCCCATATCCTAATTCTTTTTTAGTGAGAGTTTTAATTAAAATTATTGGAGTAGTATTAAAATTATTGGTTTAATTAGATAAATTTCAGGTGTACAACCTTATACTACAATACATTTACTCTGTTATGTGTTCACCATATGAAGTCTGGTCTCCTTCTGTCACCTTGTATTTGATCCCCTTTATCCTCCTGCTAACCCCCTTTCCTTCTGGTAACTACCATTCTGTCGTATCTGTAAGTTTGTTTTTGTTTGTTGCTTTTTGTTTTGTATCCCACATAAGTGAAATCATACAGTTCTTTTTCTGTCTCACTTATTTAGCACAATATTCTCAAGATCTTTTCATGTTGTTGCAATGGCAGTGTTTCATTTTTTTCATGGCTAAGTAGTATTCCGTTCTGTGTATGTGTGTGTGTGTGCTTGTGCTTTTATGTGTGTATGGTCCCTCAAAAATGTATGCACACACTTTGAATAATTTTAAAGGTAGTGTTTATTTTTTTATTTTTTATTTTTTTAAAATATATTTTTATTGATTTCAGAGAGGAAGGGAGAGGGAGAGAGAGACAGAAACATCAATGATGACAGAGAATCATTGATTGGCTGCCTCCTGCACGCCCCACACTGGGGATCAAGCCTGCAACCCGGGCATGTGCCCTGACCGGGAATTGAACCGGTGACCTCTTGATTCCTGGGCCGACGCTCAACCGCTGAGCCACACCCGGCTGGGCAAAGGTAGTGTTTATTAAAAATACATTTCATTTTCAAAATTGAGCTATCAGCTGTTATAGTGTGTATACATTTTTTGGGGGATGCTCTGTATGTACCACATCTTTATCTCAGCTCCACTAATGATAAGTAGATGGAAGATGACAAATTCTGAACAAGAAAAACATTTAAAATTTCTTTCTAATCAGAATTCTAAGTTTTGTTTTACTTTTTTTCCCTGCCTTCGTGAGACATCAATTGAAATGATTTTTCTCAAAGCACTATACAGACACCAAACAAAACCCATAATCAAGTAAGCATCCAAATTCAGTGGACACACAAGCCATATAAATAGGAAGAGAATTTTTAATTTAGATTAGCCAATCTGCTGTTTAGATTTTATTGGGGTGGAAGTGACTTGTAAAGAACAGTTCTTTTTTTTTTTTTTTTTTAATCCTTTTATATTTTGTTTTGTTTTCTCACCTGAGGACTGAAAATATTTTTCCCATTGATTTTCAGAGAATGGAAGGGAGTGGGGAGGAGGGAGAGACACACACACATCAATTGGTTGCTTCCCACAGGTGCCCCGACTAGGGGTAGGGATGGAATCTACAACTTAGGTATGAGCCCTTGACTGGGGAATTGAACCTGAGACCCTCTGGTGTGCAATCTGATGCTCTAACCACTGAGCATGCTAGCCAGGACTGTTTTTTTGTTTTTAATATATTTTTATTGATTTCAGCGAGGAAGTATCGCTTCTCGGCCTTTTGGCTAAGATCAAGTGTGATTTCAGCGAGGAAGGGAGATGGGGTCAGGGAGAGAGAGAGAGAGAGAGAGAGACATCAGTGATGAGAGAGAATCATTGTTCAACTGCCTCCTGCACACCCCACACTAGGGATCGAGCCTGCAGTACGGGCATGTGCCCTGACCAAGAATCAAACTATAACCTCCTGGTTCATAGGTCCACGCTCGACCACTGAGCCAAGCTGGTCGGGTTGTTGTTTCATTATTATTTTTTTTAATTTAATAAATCTTTATTGTTCAGATTATTATAATTGTTCCTCTTTTTTCCCCCCCATAGCTCCCCTCCACCCGGTTCCCACCCTACCCTCTGCCCTTACCTCCCCCCACCACTGTCCTCATCCATAGGTGTACGCTTTTTGTCCAGTCTCTTCCCGCACCCCCCACACCCCTTTCCCCCCGAGAATTGTCAGTCCACTCCCTTTCTATGCCCCTGATTCTATTATATTCACCAGTTTATTCTGTTCATCAGATTTTTTATTCACTTGATTTTTAGATTCACTTGTTGATAGACATGTATTTGTTGTTCATAATTTTTATCTTTACCTTTTTCTTCTTCTTCCTCTTCTTAAAGAATACCTTTCAGCATTTCATATAATACTGGTTTGGTGGTGATGAACTCCTTTAGCTTTTTCTTATCTGTGAAGCTCTTTATCTGCCCTTCAGTTCTGAATGATAGCTTTGCTGTGTAGAGTAATCTTGGTTGTAGGTTCTTGCTATTCATCACTTGGAATATTTCTTGCCATTCCCGTCTGGCCTGCATAGTTTCTGTTGAGAAATCAGCTGACAATCGTATGGGTGCTGCCTTGTAGGTAATTAACTGTTTTTCTCTTGCTGCTTTTAATATTCTCTCTTTTGGCTTTTGCTCTTGGCATTTTAATTATGATGTGTCTCGGTGTGGTCCTCTTTGGATTCCTTTTGTTTGGGGTTCTTTGCACTTCCTGGAGTTGTAAGTCTATTTCTTTCACCTTATTGGCTTGCGGACTGAACCTGGGACCCTTCAGTCCGCAAGCCAGGTGGGGGAAGTTTTCGGTCATTATTTCTTCAAATAGGTTTTCAGTATCTTGCTCTCTCTCTTCTTCTGGCACCCCCATAATTCGGATGTTGGTACGCTTGAGGTTGTCCCAGAGGCTCCTTACACTATCTTCAGATTTTTGGATTCTTTTTTCTTTTTGCTTTTCCGGCTGAGTGTTTTTTGCTTCTTTGTATTTCAACTCTTTGACTTGATTCTTGCGGTCCTCTAGTCTGCTGTTAGGTCTCTGTATAATATTTTTTATTTCAGTCAGTGTATGTTTAATTTCTAGTTGGTCATTTTTCATATCCTCGAGGGTCTCGCTAAATTTATCGGCCTTTTCTAGGAAGTTCTTGAAAAACCTTATAACCGTGGTTTTGAACTCTATATCCAGTCGTTTGCTTTCCTTCATTTCTTTCATTTGTGATCTGTTTCTTTGTCTCTGCATTTTCGTTGCTTCCCTGAGTTGGTAGAGTAGCTTTGTGTGCTAGGTGTCCTAAGGGCCCAGTGGCTCAGCCTCCCCGGTTACCTGAGGTAGACACTCTTGGTGCACCCCTTTGTGGAGTGTGTGCTCAGCCTTGTTGTAGTTAAGTCTTGATTGTTGTTGGTATCACTGGGAGGAATTGACCTCCAGGCCAGTTGGCTGTGAGGATCAGCTGTGTCTACGCTGGGAGAACTGTGCTGGAGACACTCTTATGAGACAAGACTTGCAAAATTGCAAAAGCCTCTGTGCTCAGCTTGGATGGGTGGAGTCTCAGGGCGGAGCAGACAGCGTTGGTTTCCCGTCAGCCCTGCCCTATGAGGCCCCTGGGTCTCGGTGTCCCTCAGTAGTCGCTGCAAGCACCTCTGAGAGAAAGCCGCCCTCGAGTTTCACCTGCTGCCAGACAGTCCAGTTTCTCCCCGAATGAGTCGGTGTTCCCAGAAACTTGCCCGGAACTGGAGTTCAGCGCAGTCGGGAGCTTCCGTCTCCCTCCCGCTTGGGAAAGCCAGCCATGCACTCAGCCACCAGTCCTCTCTGCTCGCGCATCTCCATACCTCAGCCTTTTGCAGCTCCTCTGAGTCTCAATGTGCTTTCCTCTTTTCTTCTAGTTGTAGAATTTCCACTCAGCCAGCTTTTCTGTGGTTCTGGATGGTGTCCGTTTTGTCTTTTAGTTGTAGTTTTGAAATTGTTGTGCGAGGCAGCAGTTTAGGTGTTTACCTATGCCGCCATCTTGGTTTCTCCTGTTGTTGTTGTTTTAATATATTTATTGATTTCAGAGAGGAAGGTAGAGGGGGAGAGAGATAGAAGCATCAGTGATGAGAGAATCTTGATCAGCTGCCTCCTGTACACCCCCTACTGGGGATCGAGCCTGCAACCCGGGCATGTGCCCTTAACTGGAATCGAACCTAGGACCCTTCAGTCCACAAGCCAATACTCTATCCACTGAGCCAAACTGTCCAGGGCTTAATTGATTTTTAGAGAGAGCAGAGGGGGGAAGGAGAGAGAAACATTGATCAGTTGCCTCCTGTATGTACCCTGACTGGCGATCGAACCCACATCCTAGGTATGTTCCTTGACAGGGAATCGAACCCAAAACCTTTTGGGGTACAGGATGACGTTCCAACCAACTGAGTCACCCGGCCAGCGCGAGAGCAGTTCTTAATATTAGTTGTTTTTATCTTGGAAAAATGTCTGGGAAGTTTGGGAGAAATGCAGTTTTCTCTGAGTGAAAATACACAGAGTACAGCAAAATTTTAATGGAATAGCCTGGACCAAGATCATTCTGTGAAAATGAAAAATTCTACTTTAATCTAAGTGTTAGAAAAGTTGAAAAGAGGTTCTTCGTTTAGATATTGAGGACTTAATTTTGACTCTAGAAATCTTCCCCATCTGCTCATTGCTTTTAACTTTGGAGGGTGGGTCAGAGTATTATTGATATGATAAAGCTTGAGATTTGAAGGATTATTTAACTGACGGGACAATGTTCAGCACTAAGCTGTTGCTGTTTGGGGGGTATCCAGCAGATGGGATTCTGGATTGTGATAGTCACTATCATTGTAAAACTAAGCTTGCCTGAATGCTATTGTGTCCAATGCTTTCTAGTATTAAGCAGTGATTGTTTGTTTCTACAGGTGCTTCTTCCTGCCCTCTCTCCCACCATGACCATGGGGACAGTTCAGAGATGGGAAAAAAAAGTGGGTGAGAAGCTAAGTGAAGGAGACTTATTGGCAGAGATAGAGACTGACAAGGCCACTATAGGTGAGATTTCTTCAGCTGTTAATGGTTGAGACACTGAGTTTTCCAATGAGGGAAGAGGATTGCCGTCCTATCCTATAATGAGTGAGTGATAACATGAAACATTTTAATTGTTGGGATTCATTTCCTGGAACAGGATATTTCATAACAGAAGTATGCATAGTCAGATTTGTCAGTTTCAAACTGCACTTCATTGAATCAGGGATATGTCAACTTGGAGATTATTTTTAGGCCACAGTTTGCTTTGTAGCCTTATCTATGTTACTGAGAAGATGTATCAGAACGGTGTTGTCTAAAGTGGGCAAAGGGAACATAACTTCCAAGGCAGGAAATATCAAAGAATGTAAGATGACTTTGAGGGAAAACTGAAACCAGTGTTTAGATTGTCCTCATAGTTTGAGAATGACTGATAGAATGTATATACACATGTTCAGATACCATATTTTCATGTTTTTCCTATTCATTTTTATGCTCAGCAAAACTCATATAGATAATCATATATTTATAATAATACTTACAGATAATTTGTACATAAGTATATTTCTTTCCTGTCCAGTCCCCAAAGATGCAGTGGGAGATGCTGGGCATCCTCTGCAGTGGTTGTTTTCAGATTGTGTTCTGAAATCATGAAATCATTGGTTTTAAACTCCATGATTCCTTGATGGCATCGTGGGGCAAAGGAGGACTTAACAAGTGGCACTCTACTGTGCCCTATTGCCCTCCCTCACTTCTACTAGGGCAATTCCTTATCTTTTTGCATATTGTGTTTCCCCCATAGATTTTATTAGGAGAATGGATTGTTTGTGAAAGAGAGAGAAACAAACAAAAAACATTGGTAACAATAGATCTGCAGTACCTGCTTTGAATGCCAATGTTGCTGTAGAGGCTGGTATTCTAGAGACTAATCACTAGAGAAATATAACCTTGGTTAACTTTTTTTAAAAATATATATTTTTATTGATTTCAGAGAGGAAGGGAGAGAGAGAGAGAGAGAGAGAGAGAAACATCAATGATGAGAGAGAATCATGCCTCCTGCATGCCCCCAAGTGGAGATCAAGCCCGCAACCCAGGCATGTGCCCTTGACCAGAATCAAACCTGGCACCCTTCCATCTGCAGACCGACGCTCTATCCACTGAGCCAAACTGGCTAGGGCAACCTTGGTTAACTCTTTAAACTATTGTGGTCTTGGAGTCCTTTATTTTCTTTTTCTTTTCTTTTCTTTTTTTTTTTTAAATTTTATTGATTGCAGAGAGGAATGGAGAGGGAGAGAGAGATAGAAACATCAATGATGAGAATCATGGATTGGCTGCCTCCTGCATGCCCCCTACTGGGGATTAAGCCTACAACCCGGGCATGTGCCCTTGACTGGAATGGAACCTGGGACCTTTCAGTCAGCAGGCTGATGCTCTATCCACTGAGCCAAACCGGTTAGGGCCTTTATTTTCTTTTTATAAGAAAAGCAGCAGCTGAATAAAATGTAAGTTGCTGACACCATAGAAAACCTAGTAATACTGTATTTCTTAATATTTTGTAATACCCAATATAACATCTTTGAAAAACTCCAAAGATGCTTTTAGTAGCTCCCTTTAAGATTCATGTGGTTCTCATTTATATCAGTATGCTAATGCCATCTTAGAGTCTGTTTGTCTGCCTAGGGCCTGCCCTTGGAGATGTTTTTAGGAAAATGTTTAATACTAACTACTGTCTATAATCTCTCATAGTTATTTAATAGATACTAAATAAAGTGTTTACTTTGTATCAGGTACTGTTTCTAAGTACTTGAAAAATATTAATTCACTTAATTTTCATAATATCCTGTGAAGTAGATAATATGATCCCCATTTTGCAGGTAAAGAAGCTGAAACACAAAAGTTAAATAGCTTGCAAAGGGTTATATAGCTTAAAGGAGAAGAGCCTTTTACTTAAAACTGTACCATGAATTTGGAGGAGTAGTGGAATCCTTTAAGTTCCATAATAGTATTTCTTTCTGTTTAAGGTTTTGAAGTACAAGAAGAAGGTTACCTGGCAAAAATTCTGGTCCCAGAAGGCACAAGAGATGTCCCTTTAGGAACACCACTCTGTATCATTGTAGAAAAAGAGGCAGATATAGCAGCATTTGCTGACTATAGGCCAACTGGAGTAACTGATTTAAAGCCACAAGCACCACCACATACCCCTCCCCCGGTAGGTATGCTTTCAGAATGGAGGGAACACTTATTTATCCCTTTCTAAATTTAGGGATTAGATTAGATGATATTCTAGGTTCCTTCTAGCTCTAAGAGTTTATGAATGAGAAAGGAGATGGTTAACATTTGTGGAGACCTACAAGGGGTGTGGCACTGCACCATTCACCTAACAGCCAGTAATTGGATCCGTGTAGCTTTCCTTTTTTTTTCATGCTGTCTTGAGTCATGCTGAGAACAAAGCTGAGATGACAGGTTCCTTTTCTGCTTTAGATGTTGATATGCATATGGAAGGTAATGCTTTGTTCCCCATTTTCTATAGAATTTACTATGTAATCTTTGTCACTGGCAACCCTCTTGGTGGTTGCATGTTATAGTGGGTCAGGCTTATATTTATAATACATTGGAACCTTGACATAACATGACTTGTTTTGCATAGAATTTAGTCTGGCAGTATATACTCTACACTGTATGCTATATACCTGTAACATGAGCTTGTATGAACTCTAAGCATTGATAACACTGTCAGAAGGCTTCTGCAGATGCCAGAATCATGATGGTGTAGACTAGGTACACATTTCTGTCAGAGAAAATTTGATTTCTCACTGCCATACATTCATGGGGAGCTGGCAAGTAGTAGTTTTGTTTTATTTCTTAAGGTACTTTCAACATGAGACCTTCCAGCATAATTTATTATTTTGAAATTAGGTTTAGTCAAAACGAAAACCATGTTGATGATGTAAGAAAATGAAAATAAAGAAGTGACAAGAGAGTAAAGTGAAGAAAATCTATAAGGATATATATATACTGGTCAGCGGTATTAAATTCCATGCTTCTATGTTATCGTGGAGTAAGATGACTTTGTTCTGTCTTTGACATAAAATAATGGTATTATTCATATATCTATATTATGTTAAGTAGGGAAACTGTTATGATCTTTGGGGGGAAAATGAAAGTTATTCAATTGAAATATCTTTGACTTAAAAAATGTAAGCTGTTGATCTTTCAGACCAATCTTTGCAGTGGTGAATTAACAATTTGTAACTTTTTTAAAAAGGTGACCCCTGTTCCTCCAACTCCCCAACCTGTAGCCTCTACACCGTCAGCCACCCGCCCGGCTACTCCTGCTGGACCAAAGGGAAGGTTGTTTGTTAGCCCTCTTGCAAAGAAATTGGCAGCAGAGAAGGGGATTGACCTTACACAAGTAAAAGGTAAGTCTGTTTCTACGGAATGGAGTTGTAAAGCTAAAATTTGGTTGAGTTTCTTCGTTAAGACCAGTAAGTACAACTGTATGTAGTCATTTTTTCTGGGAGGGTGGGGAGAAGGATGAGGGAGGGAAATAACTCCTTTCTTGCTACCACAGATTTGGGAAACTTCATTGTGCTTTATTTAGTCTCAGATCTACCTATATAATATAGATAGCTTTTTTTCATTATCTATTCATGGGAACTGCTTAATTGTTGGTAAAACTATAATGTGGTTATTCAGCAAAGTTGGTTTATAGGACTTGATTATATAATAAGAAATCTATTCGTTCTAGGCTGACTGAATGTAGCAATACACAAGCACAACATGAAGTTTGGGTGATTAGAAATGACTTAAAAACTGAAGTAAAGCTCCCACAGGGCAAAGAAAATGTTTTACTCATCTTTTTCTCCCCAAAGAAAAAGTATAGCTTGGTGATAAGAGCATGGAGTCTTGAATCACTCCATCTAGGATTTAATTCTGGCTTTATCATTTTCTGTGTAATATTTTCTTTGGTGAATTACTTAAATTGTATATGTCTTTATAGGAATTACGTACTTCATCTGTTTTTACATCTGTAAAACTGAGATAATTCTGTGCATTAAAATAGGTGATGTGCTTAGAATAGTATCTAAGCACTCAAAACATACTTGTTTTGTTCATATTGTTATTATTGCCTAGCATTTAAATAAATGTTTTTAAACTAAAATTAAGCTAAAGTTTAATGTAAGGCAATTAAGATTCTTATTGAGATAAGGGGAGAAATTACTATTTGTGGAACCTGGTTTGATGGCTAGTACTTGTACTAGTCATTTAGTACTACATTTAATTTATGTAACTTTTTTTTTTTAAATTTAATAAATCTTTATTGTTCAGATTATTACAATTATTCCTCTTTTTTTCCCCCCATAGCTCCCCTCCACCCGGTTCCCACCCCACCCTCTGCCCTTACCTCCCCCCCCCCTCCCCGTCACAGTCCTCATCCATAGGTGTATGCTTTTTGTCCAGTCTCTTCCCGCACCCCCCACACCCCTTTCCCCCCGAGAATTGTCAGTCCACTCCCTTTCTATGCCCCTGATTCTATTATATTCACCAGTTTATTCTGTTCATCAGATTTTTTATTCACTTGATTTTTAGATTCACTTGTTGATAAATATGTATTTGTTGTTCATAATTTTTATCTTTACCTTTTTCTTCTTCCTCTTCTTAAAGAATACCTTTCAGCATTTCATATAATACTGGTTTGGTGGGGATGAACTCCTTTAGCTTTTTCTTATCTATGAAGCTCTTTATCTGCCCTTCAATTCTGAATGAAAGTTGGTTTATAGGACTTGATTTTGGTTGTAGGTTCTTGCTATTCATCACTTTGAATATTTCTTGCCACTCCCGTCTGGCCTGCATAGTTTCTGTTGAGAAATCAGCTGACAATCGTATGGGTGCTGCCTTGTAGGTAATTAACTGTTTTTCTCTTGCTGCTTTTAATATTCTCTCTTTGTCTTTTGCTCTTGGCATTTTAATTATGATGTGTCTCGGTGTGGTCCTCTTTGGATTCCTTTTTTTGGGGTTCTGTGCGCTTCCTGGACTTGTATTTCTTTCACCAGGTGGGGGAAGTTTTCGGTCATTATTTCTTCAAATAGGTTTTCAGTATCTTGCTCCCTCTCTTCTTCTGGCACCCCCATAATTCGGATGTTGGTATGCTTGAGGCTGTCCCAGAGGCTCCTTACACTATCTTCAGATTTTTGGATTCTTTTTTCTTTTTGCTTTTCTGGTTGGGTGTTTTTTGCTTCTTTGTATTTCAACTCTTTGACTTGATTCTTGCGGTCCTCTAGTCTGCTGTTAGGTCTCTGTATAATATTTTTTATTTCAGTCAGTGTATGTTTAATTTCTAGTTGGTCATTTTTCATATCCTCGAGGGTCTCGCTAAATTTATCGGCCTTTTCTAGGAAGTTCTTGAAAAACCTTATAACCGTGGTTTTGAACTCTATATCCAGTCGTTTGCTTTCCTTCATTTCTTTCATTTGTGATCTGTTTCTTTGTCTCTGCATTTTCGTTGCTTCCCTGAGTTGGTAGAGTAGCTTTGTGTGCTAGGTGTCCTAAGGGCCCAGTGGCTCAGCCTCCCCGGTTACCTGAGGTAGACACTCTTGGTGCACCCCTTTGTGGAGTGTGTGCACAGTCTTATTGTAGTTAAGTCTTGATTGTTGTTGGTATCACTGGGAGGAATTGACCTCCAGGCCAGTTGGCTGTGAGGATCAGCTGTGTCTACGCTGGGAGAACTGTGCTGGAGACACTCTTATGAGACAAGACTTGCAAAATTGCAAAAGCCTCTGTGCTCAGCTTGGATGGGTGGAGTCTCAGGGCGGAGCAGACAGCTTTGGTTTCCCGTCAGCCCTGCCCTATGAGGCCCCTGGGTCTCAGTGTCCCTCAGTAGTCGCTGCAAGCACCTCTGAGAGAAAGCCGCCCTCGAGTTTCACCTGCTGCCAGACAGTCCAGTTTCTCCCCGAATGAGTCGGGGTTCCCAGAAACTTGCCCGGAACTGGAGTTCAGCGCAGTCGGGAGCTTCCGTCTCCCTCCCGCTTGGGAAAGCCAGCCATGCACTCAGCCACCAGTCCTCTCTGCTTGCGCGTCTCCATACTCAGCCTTTTGCAGCTCCTCTGAGTCTCAATGTGCTTTCCTCTTTTCTTCTAGTTGTAGAATTTCCACTCAGCCAGCTTTTCTGTGGTTCTGGATGGTGTCCGTTTTGTCTTTTAGTTGTAGTTTTGAAATTGTTGTGCGAGGCAGCAGTTTAGGTGTTTACCTATGCCGCCATCTTGGTTTCTCTCTGTATAACACTTTTTGAAGTAAGAATTATCATTCCCTATTTTTTTGGATTAAAAAATAGACTCTTAAGGGAGGTCCCTTTCTGTTAGGTAGTAAAGTTACAACTTGAATCTAGATTTAATTCTAAAGCTTTTATTCCCACTACCCTTATGCTGCTTTCTGTTTTGATGTTCTGCCTTCCTTAATTACTCAAGAAAATAATAACTGGTTATTTTCCCAGTTGTCCAGCTATGGGCACTCAGTACTGGTTATCATCTTTGCATTCAGTTGTTTTGTGGTTAGAAGACAAGCCAGTCTCCAAAGATGCAAGAATAAGATACTGTAAATTTTTGTAATATTGGGTTCTTGTAATAGTTTAAGACCTGTTTTCCCATCTTAATGTATATAACTAGTATATTGTCATTCTTTATATGTTATTAGAACCAGGGACAACAATACAAGTTGGAATAAATTTTAAGGGGAGGAAGGACTGGGTTAATAAGTATATCTGAAGAATTTAGACAAGTAAGATGATTCATTTATTATTTAAACAAATACTCGTTGAGTATTGTCTGTACATCCAACATTTGCTCATAAGGCAGACAGGTTTTCCATGTGAGATGGTTATATTATCAACAATAAATAATTAAATGAACAGAAAGGGAATATGGCATAGTAGTTAAGAGTGTAGATTCTGGAGCTGTAATGCTTGGGTTTGAACCCCAACTGTGGCATACATTATCTCTATGACCTTTTTTGTCTTAGTTTCTTCAATATCTGAAAAGAATTCCTTATAGGTTGTGAGGATTAAATAAGTTAAACACTATCTGCCATAGAAAGAATATATAGTTATTAGCTATAATAACAATAACATTATTATTAAATAAGATGATTTACATGCTAACAAATAAACCAGATGATATATGAGTAACAGGGTCAATATATGTGCAGTTATGATTGCTTTTAGACAGGGTGGTTGGGAAAAATCTTTCAAATGTGACATTAGATCTGACCTGGAAGATGAGTCAGCTATGAGCCAACTATATGGAAAACTGGGGAAGAAGCATTTTAGGCAGAGAGATCAGTAGTACACAGTTTGAAAGTGGAAAAGAGCTTAGCATATTTGAGAACCTAAAAGTGGCCTGTGTTAATGGAGCATAATGAGCAAAGAAAGGGTCTAGTGATAGATGAGGTTGGAAGAAACATGGGTGAGAACATAAAGGACTTTATAGCTTACTAGAGGCCTGGTGCATGAAATTTGTGCACGGGGGTGGGCCCCCCTCAGCCTAGCCTGTACCCTCTCCAATCTGGGACCCCTTGGACATCCCTCTCACAATCCGGGACTGCTGGCTCCTAACTGCTCACCTGCCTGCCGCCTGATCGCCCCTAACGGCCCCCCCTGCTGTCCTGATTGCCCCCAATTGCGCACGTCTGTCTCCCACCAACTCCCCCCCCCTGCCGGCCTGATCACCTCTTACTGCCCGCCCCCCCCGGCCTTGTTGCCCCATGCAGCCTGCTGTTCAGTCGTTACTGTTACTGTGACAGCATCCCAGACAATTTGCTTATTCCTCTGTTAGTATAGATGGTAGAATTTGAATTTTATTTAAAGTATAGTAGGAAGTCACTGAAAGATTAAAACAAAGAACTTACAGTTTTAAAGGATCATTTTGGCTGCTCTTTAAAAATGGATTAAATGAAAGCCAAGACATCTGTTAAGATGTTGTTTCTGGAACTGATGGTGGTGGCTTAGCCCAGGGCTGGGGAACGTCTGGCCCTTGGGCTGTATAAGGCCCACAAAATCACTTGGTCTGGCCCTGTCAAGGCATTCGGGGTGAGTTATTTAAATGTTTGACCAAATACAGCAGGCTAATTTTTAGGTTGATAATTTTGTGTGGCCCTCGAATGATGTTATAAATATTCAAATGGCCCTTGTCAGAAATAAGGTTCCCCACCCCTGGCTTAGACTATGGTGGTGATAGTAGAAGTGGAAAGAAATGGACAGCTTCAAGATACATTTTTTGACATAGAATGAACAGAACTTAGTCAAGGATTGGGTATGGGGACTCAACAGCAGTAATTTCAAAAGAAATGTGTGGTGGAAGCCAGTTTGGATAGGTTGAAAAGTATCTTACATTTTGAGAAAGTAAGAGGTGTTGGGATTGGCCTTTGACAGGAATTAGGGACATTGTGTTTATAGGAGAAAAGGGAATATGGGGTGGGATTGCAGGTTTGGTGGTGGAGGATGGGTAGAATACCTCTCTGGTTGCTGCTATTCAAAGTGAGGATATCAGCTGGAGAATGAGTGTGGCGAGGTTTGAGGTTAGATTGTGTAGTGTTCTCAGAGATTGGGAAAGTGAGTTCAAGGAAAATATAATATCAATATAGTTTTGTGTGTCTATTTTAGGTTTGTGATACAGTTAGTCAGCTAGATGTGTATCCAACCCCCCTCCCCCCCTGCCCCCTGCAACATTAAGCAACTCTGTTGCTGGCATTGAGAAGGCTGACATTTTGGAGTTTGATCAGGAAGTGATTATAACAATGATCCATAGAAGGTAAGATGGGTAAGGAGGAACTGAAGACAAGAGGAAATAATGGATGGGTAAGGAGGAACTGAAGACAAGAGGAAATAATGGATGATGAGAACAGAGGAGTCAGTGGAATGAAGGTCTTGATGAGGTCAAATAAATTTTACAGTAGAGGGAGGGAGTGGTTTAGAATAAGTGAGCTGAGAGGATCATTGATTGTGTGGTGTTTTCTGACATCAAATGTATTTTTTTTCCACACTAACTATCAGTTCTACAACACCAACTGGGTTTCCAATAATTCAATCCTATCATGACACTAACTATCCAGAGTGAGTGTCAGACTCCACAGGATTAAGGGCTCAGTCCCATGAGACACTCCTACTTCAGATGCCAGTTGCAAATCCGGGGACCACCATACTCTTGACCTACTGGCTGTAAATCAGGAGTTCTTAACACCTCTCTCCCCTGGTGCAATAATGTACTAGAATGATTCACAGAACTCAGGAAAGCACTTTATTACCATTTTATTATAAAGGATACAACTCAGAAACAGTCAAATAGAAGATATATATATATATCTTCTATATATATATGGGACAAGGCGTGGGGTGGGATGGGTTGCAGAGCTTCCATGCCCTCTCGGAGTACCACCCTCCCAGCAGAGTGACGTATTCACCAATCTAGAAACTCACCAAATCTCATTATTCAAGAATATTGTTTTAATTTTTATTTATTGGAGAGAGAGACATCGATTTGTTGTTCCACCTATTTTTTTTTTTAATATATTTTATTGATTTTTTACAGAGAGGAAGGGAGAGGGATAGAGAGTTAGAAACATTGATGAGAGAGAAACATCGATCAGCTGCCTCCTGCACACTCCCTACTGGGGATGTGCCCACAACCAAGGTACATGCTCTTGACTGGAATCGAACCTGGGGCCCTTGAATCCGCAGGCCGACGCTCTATCCACTGAGCAAACCAGCTAGGGCTGTTCCACCTATTTTTTGCATTCTTTGGTTGCTTCTTGTATGTGCCCTGACTGAGGATCAAACCCAAAACCTTGGCATATGGGACAATGTTCTAACCAACTGAGGTACCCAGCCAGGGCTCGGGGGTCTTAGTAAGAAGGCGTGGTTGATTAAATCATTGGCCATTGGTTGTTGGGCTCAATCTCTCTGGAAGGACAGATTACTTAGCAAATGTGACCAAAATGTAATCATTTGGGGAGAAACCTTTATTTTTATTTATTTATTATTATTTTTAAAATATATTTTATTGATTTTTTTAGAGAGGAAGGGAGAGGGAGAGAGAGTTAGAAACATCAATGAGAGAGAAACATCGATCAGCTGCCTCCTGCACACTCCCTACTGGGGATGTGCCCGCAACCAAGGTACATGCCCTTGACCGGAATTGAACCTGGGACCCTTCAGTCCGCAGGCCGACGCTCTATCCACTGAGCCAAACTGGTTAGGGTGGGGGAGAAACTTTTAAATCCTAAACCCTGATGTTCAAAGTTTGATTTGTCTCAAAGCTAGCCATATTGTTTTTGTTGTTTCTTTTCTTGATGAAAAGCACTTTCATATCACTATCCCACTTGAAAAAAAATTTCTTTTCAATTGCTGTTGACATACAATATTATATTAGTTTTTGGTGTTCAACATAGTGGTTAGACATTTATATACCTTACAAAGTGATCACCCTGGTAAGTCTAGTACCCATCTGACATAATACATAGTTATTATAGTATTATTGACTGTATTCCCTATGCTGTACTTTACATAAAGGGAAATTTTGTCACTATCCCATTTTATCCTGTGAGCAGGGACTAGTATTAGAGTCTCTCTCCTACAGATGAGACTAAAGTGACTATAGCTATTTGTTTAGTTTATGTTTGACAACAACTGTACATTTTTTGTCCTAGCCTAGTTTTCTTCCCTTTACCAGTATTGCTTTATGATGGTCTGTTGTGCCTTCCTGGGGAGATAGGCAGAAGAATTTAACTCCTAATAGTTAGGTGGCTGAAGGTTAGCATAGGCGAGGCAGTACTACAGCTTTCCTTCTTTTGAGGGGTTGCAGTGTCCGATCGGCCTTGGTTGTAAGGGGCGGTTATGGTTTCTGTCTTTAAAAGGAGGGGAATCTAATAGGGGGACTGCTACCTCTGTTCTAGAGCGCCTGGTGAGGATAAACACAATCCTAGCCAACTCAATTTTCATAATGAAGGAAAGGAGTTGGGACGAACTTCATACAACGAGAATCCTTTTAAAAGTCTGCCTTGGGGGAAGATGAATCAATTTGACCAAATTTTTTCTAGAAGTGGGCCATTGTAAAAGGTATTTTATTAACTAAATTCTGAATCTCCTTAGAATTAAGGTTCAGGATTATTTACTACTTGGGTCTGAAGTTAAACCTAAAGAGGTTGTGGATGGGAGGAGGAAGGAAATTGAAAATAAACTCTAGTAAGAGAACTTTAAAGATCTTTCCTTATGTGTGACATTACACCTATTTCCTTCAGGGTCTCCAACACAGGCCAGTTTAGACTTAGACCCTTGGCTATTATGGGAAAGTTGTGGAAAATGGAGACCACATAAGGAATGAATGGTTCTATAGATAAGATAATTATGACTTAGAGTAATTCATGGTTTTGGGGTAAAAACATTAACTTGCCTGATTTATCTAACACAATTGTTACCATAACTGTTGACTCTGTACAAAGGGAGTTCTTTTCTTTTTTTTTTTTAATTGATTTCAGAGAGAGAGAGAAACATCAATCATTGATTGGCTATCTCTTGCACGCTCCCTATTGGGGATCTAGCCCGCAGCCCGGGCATGTGCCTTGACCCGGAATCATACTCAACGCTCAACCACTGAGCACACCACCCGGGCTCTTTATGGTCAAATGAATCTAGAACCCAAATGAGATCTGTTTAATGGTTCAGAAAGAAGTTTTTTTTGAGCCAACCAGGAGGAGGCACCTAGACTTCCTTTTGGAGGTATAAATTGTACTCAGCATTACCCTTATGCTGGTATTTCCCAATTTGAAAGTAAAGGAGATGAAAAAAATAAAGTACAACTTAATTAGATAAAACTTCAAAAGAGGAATACTTGCTATAGTAAAAAGAACCACTTCTGCCCAGCAGGCGTGGCTCAGTGGTTGAGCGTCTACCTATGCACCAGGAGGTCATGGTTTGATTCCTGGTCAGGGCCCGTGCCCGGGTTGTGGGCTTGATCCCCAGTGTGGGGTGTGCAGGAGGCAGCCCATCAATGATTCTCTCTCATCATTAATGTTTCTATTCCTTTCTCTCCCTTCCTCTCTGAAATAAATAAAAAATATATATAAGAAAAGAAAAGAAACATCAATGATGAGAGAGAATCATTGATCGGCTGCCTCCTGCACGCCCCCTACTGGGGATCGAGTCCGTAACCCAGGCACATGCCCTTGACTGGAAACGAACCTGGGGCCCTTCAGTCCTCGGGCTGATGCTCTATCCACTGAGCAAAACCAGCTAGGACATCATCATTGATGTCTCTATCTCTCTCCCCCTCTCCCTTCTCCTTTGAAATAAGTAAAAATATATTTAAAATAATAATAAAAAAACCACTGTAGATCAAGCAAGAGCACTCTGTGAATTAAAAGTAATAATTGACAAAAGCTGGTATTTCCAAGAACTTGCGAGGGCAGGATTAAGGCTGTGATGCCTTCAGCCTTTGGTAGAGAACCTTAGGAACTTGCACTCAGAATCACAGTGTTGGTCTCCTTGAGGAACCAGCAGTAGGCTGTTGTCTGTGGGATTGATATTTATGTATCTTTTCCAGGGACGGGACCAGAAGGCAGAATCATCAAGAAGGACATCGACTCTTTTGTGCCTACTAAAGCTGCTCCTGTGAGTTACATTGGCTTTTTTTCCAGTTTGTCCCCTGAAAAGTGCTTTGTCCAGCCTGTTAGACCCTTTCATACGTTATATATGAATGAAATAGCTTAACCAGAACTCTCTTTTCTTTTGCCTGATGTCAGGGGCTAACAGTATATGGATATGAATGTGATATCATTCATCTATAAAAACAAAGATGAGACTACATTGACATGCATTCCAAATTGGTTTTTTGTTTTTTTTTTAATAGTGACGCTATATTTTTTTCTAGCACATCCTCTTTTTTCCATTCAGGGCCTACTTTTATTTTATTTAATTTTTAAAATATATTTTTGTTGATTTCAGAGAGGAAGGGAGAGGAAGAGAGAGAGAAACATCAATGATGAGAGAGAATCATTGATGGGCTGCCTCCTGCACGCCCCCTACTGGGGATTGAGCCTGCATCCCAGGCATGTGCCCTGACTGGGAATCAAACTGTGACCTCCCGGTTACGGGCTCAATCCCCCAGTGTGGGGCATGCAAGAGGCAGCCAACCAATGATTCTCTCATCATTGATGTTTCTATCTCTCTTCTCCTCTCTCTTCCTCTCTGAAATCAGTGAAAATATATTTTAAAAAAGTTATTTTGACATAAACTAATCATTACACATACTCTGGCTCAAAGAACAGTGATACTTAAAACATGATTACAGAATTCTAAGTATAAAAATTAAAGTCAAAACTCTTAAGCATGTCCAAATCTGAATCCCTTTTGCACTTGGGATAGAAATAGCTATTTTTCTATTAGGCTTTTAATTTGTATTTTGTCATCTGTACAAGAGTCATTAGTAGTTGTTCCCATTTGCTTATGCTAAGGTTGAGCCACAGTTATTAAGAGCTTTTTTACCTTCCCATAGGCTCCAGCAGCTGCTGTGCCTCCCCCAGCTCCAGGAGTGGCACCAGTACCTACAGGTGTCTTCACAGATATCCCAATCAGCAACATTCGTCGAGTAAGAGTATTATCATAAATCTGGAACTAAGGCGGTGGGAGCATCTTCATTGCATCCATAGTTTGAAACTGACTTTTTTTAGTTGGCAATCTTAGATGATTAGTTTAAGAAATGTTTGGTTTGGCCAGTTATATACTTGGGATAAACACTGTTCTGATTAAACAATGTTAGAAGGAGCTAAGGTATGGTGTAGTCCAAATCTAATAATGCTTTTGAGATAAACATTACCAGGAAAAGGGTAAAGAGGCAAACAGATCCTGAATTAGGTAAAGTCTCACCTCAACTCAAGATAATTGACTTTTGATTCTCTTTGGTTTCAGGTTATTGCACAGCGGTTAATGCAATCTAAGCAAACCATACCTCATTATTACCTTTCTATTGATGTCAATATGGGAGAAGTTTTGTTGGTACGGAAAGAACTTAATAAGGTAAAAGGTCTGGAAATTCCAATTCTATAAACCACTAAACATTGACATTTTTGCCCATATCTTTTGTAACAGTATGCCAGTTGATGATGGAAAATGAGTGTCATCTTAATTTTTACTTGCAAAAACTGTCCTGGAGAAATTTCATTTTTCTAACCCTTGATTAAAGCCTGTCATTTAAAGTTGACTTTGCCATGGATCCATTTTAGCCTAGCAGAGTCACTATGATTCTATGAGACTACTGAGTCCTTTGGTAGATAAGATATAGTGTATTTACTTTGTGTTTATAGTTAAATACCAAACACTTACATAGTGTTTAGCATAAGGCACTTTTTGGGACACAGCATAAGGCATAGTCCTTCTCCATGAGCTTATCTAATTAAGATCATGCATGTGAAAAAGAGAGGAGGCAATTTTTAAAAAATATATATTTTTATTGATTTCAGAGAGGAAAGAAGAGGGAGAGATAGAAACATCCATGATGAGGGAGAATCATTGTTGGCTGCCTCCTGCAAGTCCCCCAACTGGGGATCGAGCCCACAACCTGGGCATGTGCCCTTGACCGGAATCGAATCTGGGACTTTTCAGTTCGCAGGCTCTATCCACTGAGCCAAACTGGCTAGGGCAGGAGGCAATTTTTATTAAAGTAAAAATATTCATTTGTAGATCAGTCTCTGTGGTAACGCCCCTGGTCTGCTAGATTACATTGTTAAGTGTTACAGGAGTTCTGAGAATGGGGAGACCAGTGAAAGCAGTTGGGGAATTCAGAACGGTGTAGAAAACACTTGGTTGAACTGTGGAGAATAGGAAGTGTTTGGCAAAAAAATTGAAGGAAGTTTTCTCCCCCCCCCTTCCTCCTTTCCCGCTCTCCCCCCCCCGCCCAAAAAAAAATCAATAAATTTTTTTTAGTCCTCACCTGAGGATATTTTTACATTGATTTTTTAGAGAGAGTGGAAGAGAGAGGGAAAGACAGAAACATCGATGTAAGAGAAACACATCGATTGGTTGCTTCTTGCACAAGCCCCAAGCAGGGCCCAGGCCGGGGAAGAGCCTGCAACCAAGGTATGTGCCCTAGACCGGAATTGAACCTAGACCCTTTAGACCATAGGCCGACACTCTGTCCACTGAGCCAAACCAGCTAGGACTTTTTTTTTTTTTTTTTTTTTTTAAGGGAAATAAGGACAGCATATGTAGGAGATAGGTTATCTTTTCTCAAGTGGATACCTTTATTTATAAGCAGAAGAATTTGGACTTGATGAATTAAACATTAAGTAATAGTGACATGATGATAGCAATATTGTAAGAAAAATTAATATACTAGATATATACATACTGGCATACCTTAATGGTAGATAATATTGTTGTTTGTCATATAAGCATGAAGTTATGGTGGTAAGGATCTAGACTAGAGATTTGTATTAAGAATGGAGTAGGAGGCCCTGGCTGGTTTGGCTCAGTGGATACAGCATCAGCCTGCGGAATGAAGTGTCCTGGGTTCGATTCCGGCCAGGGGCACATGCCTGGGTTGTGGGCTCGGTCCCCAGTAGGGGGTGTGCAGGAGGCAGCCAATCAATGGTTCTCTCTCATCATTAATGTTTCTATTTCTGTCTCTCCCTCTTCTTTCCTCTCTGAAATCAATAAAAGAAATATATTTTTTTAAAAAAAAGAATGGAGTAGGATACAGGAAGATGAAAAATATTTTCAAGAATTGAAAAGTAGCCCTAACCGGTTTGGCTCAGTGGATAGAGCGTCGGCCTGCGGACTGAAGGGTACCGGGTTCGATCCCGGTCAGGGGCATGTGCCTTGGTTGCGGGCACATCCCCAGTGGGAGGTATGCAGGAGGCAGCTGATCAATGTTTCTCTCCCATTGATGTTTCTAACTCTCTATCTCTCTCCCTTCCTCTCTGTAAAAAATCAATAAAATATATTTAAAAAAAAAAAAAAAAAAAAAGTAAGAATTGAAAAGTAAGAGCCCTAACCGGTTTGGCTCAGTGGATAGAGCGTCGGCCTGCGGACTCAAGGGTCCCAGGTTCGATTCCGGTCAAGGGCATGTACCTTGGTTGCGGGCACATCCCCAGTAAGGGGTGTGCAGGAGGCAGCTGATTGATGTTTCTCTCTCATCGATGTTTCTAACTCTCTCTTCCTCTTCCTCCCTCTCTGTAAAAAGTCAATAAAATATATTAAAAAAAAAAAAAAAAAAAAGTCTTAAGAGGAGCCAGAGGGAAAAAAAAACACACACAAAAAAACAAAAACAAACAAACAAAAAAATGCCAAAACCGGTTTGGCTCAGTGGATAGAGCGTCGGCCTGCGGACTGAAAGGTCCCGGGTTCGATTCCGGTCAAGGGCATGTACCTTGGTTGCGGGCACATCCCCAGTAGGAGGTGTGCAAGAGGCAGCTGATCGATGTTTCTCTCTCATCGATGTTTCTGACTATCCTTCTTCCTTCCTCTCTGTAAAAAATCAATAAAATATATATTAAAAGCCCTGACCGGTTTGGCTCAGTGGATAGAGCGTCGGCCTGCGGACTGAGGGGTCCCGGGTTTGATCCCGGTCAGGGGCATGTGCCTTGGTTGCGGGCACATCCCCCGTGGGGGGTGTGCAGGAGGCGGCTGATCGATGTTTCTCTCTCATCGATGTTTCTGGCTCTCTGTCCCTCTCCCTTCCTCTCTGTAATCAATAAAATATATTTAAAAAAAAAATATATATATATATATATATTAAAAAAAAAAAAAAAGAATTGAAAAGTAAGAGCCAAACTTCTTTTTTTTTTTTTTAAAATATATTTTATTGATTTTTTTACAGAGAGGAAGGAAGAGTGACAGATAGTCAGAAACATCGATGAGAGAGAAGCATCAATCAGCTGCCTCCTGCACACCTCCTACTGGGGATGTGCCCGCAACCAAGTTACATGCCCTTGACCGGAATCGAACCCGGGACCCTTCAGTCCACAGGCTGACGCTCTATCCACTGAGCCAAACCGGTTTTGGCAAGAGCCAAACTTCTTAAAGTGGCATAGGGTCCTTACACAGGCTGTCTGTAATCTCTCTGACTTCCTCTTCTACTACTTTCCCACTTGCTCGCTCTGCTGAAGACACAATAGTTGCCTTGCTATTCTTCAACATTCTACCTATACACCTACATGCTGTTCCTTCTGTATGGGATATGTTTCCTCTAGTATCTACCTGGCTTCCTCCTGCACCTCCTGAAGGATTTGATTTAATATTACCTCGTTTTCTCTGGTCATCTTACTCTAAAGTTAAGGGAAGAGGAATGAGGTAAATAAGTTCTCCCTTTAGTTCTTATCCCAGCTTTATTTTTCTCCTTAGCTCTTAACAATGTCTATATGTTTATTTTATTATCTGATAATAGAATTTATATACATTTTTTTTCATTGCTTTAGGGCTTTAGAGTTATATGCCCAACAGAGTAGACTCTCAAATATTAGGTGCAAGAATGGATAAATGAAGCAGTGAAGCATCAGCACAACTGGCCTCAGGGGTCATAGATGATGACAGACTTTCATTGTCAAAATATGAAAGCTATTTTATAATATATTTGTGAGTTAGGCATGAAAAATATATGTCCAATACATTATTTTATTTAATTATATTAAATTGTTTATTCAGATATAATTAAATAGCATGCCATTCACCCATTTAAAGTTTACAATTCAGTGGGTCTTAGTATATTCAGAATTGTATGACAAATCACCACAATGAATTTTAGAATATTTTCATCATCCCAAAATGAAACCATACACCTTCCAGCTATAACCGCAGCCCTAAACAACCACTAATCTACTTTCTGTCGTATAGATTTGCCTATTCTGGATATTTTCTGTAAGGGTTAGGGATTTAATTGAATCCGTAGATCAATTTGGGGAGTATTGCCATCTTAACAATATTAAGATGAGCACAGGATGTCTTTCCATTTATTTAGTTCTTTAATTTCAATGATTTTTGTAGTTTTAGAGTACAAGTTTTTGCACTTCTTTTGTTAATTTTTTTCCTAGGTATTTTCTTTTTAATACTGTTATAAATTTTATTTTCAGATAGTTTGTTGCTATTGTATAGAAATACAAATTGACTTTTGTATATTGATCTTGTATCCTACAACATTGGTTTTTAGTGTGTTCCTTAGGATTTTCTATATACAAAGTCATGTCATCTGCAAATATAGTTTTGCTTTTTCCTTTCTAATCTGGATGCCTTTTATTTCCTTTTACTGCCTCACTTCTCTGGCTTGCACATCTATTGCAATGTTGAATAGAAGCGGCAAGAGTAGACACCTTGTCTTATTCTTTTTTTTTTTTTTTTTAAATATATTTTTATTGATATCAGAGAGGGAGGGAGAGGGAGAGAGAGATAGAAACATCAATGATGAGAGAGAATCATCGATCGGCTGCCTCCCGCCAACCCCCCACTGGGGATCGAGCCCACAACCCAGGCACGTGCCCTTGACTGGAACCGAACCCGGGATGCTTGAGTCCACAGGCCAACACTCTATCCACTGAGCCAAACCAGCTAGGGCAACCTTGTCTTATTCTTGACCTTAGGGGGAAGTAAGTCTTTCCCCACTGAAATAAGATGATGATTGTGGAGTTTTTATAGATCTTTTATCATCAAGAAGTTACCTTCTATTTCTAGTTTGTTGAATGTTCTTATCATGAAGAGTTGTTGAATTTTGTCAAATGCTTTTCTGTGTCTCTTGAATGGTCATGTGGTTTTTGTCCTATACTCTATTAAGACATTATTACATTAATTGATTTTTAGATGTTAAAGCAACCTTGCATTCCTACAACAAATCCAATTATGTCATGGTGAATACTCTTATTTATTTATTTGTTTATTTATTATCATTATTATTTTTTAATCCTCACCCGAGGATATTTTTCTATTGATTTTTAGAGAGAGTGGAAGAGAAAGGGAAAGACAGAAAATTATCAATGTGAGAGAAACACATCAATTGGTTTCCTCCTGCACACGCCCCAACCAGGGCCCAGGCCAAGGAAGAGCCTGCAACCAAGGGACGTGCCTTTGACTGGAATCGAACCCAGGACCCTTTGGTCTGCAGGCTGATGCTCTATCCATTGAGCCAAACTGGCTAGGGCCACGCTTCACTTTCTTTAGTAATTATAGATCTATTTAAAGGTTCTGTTTCTTTTTTTATTTTACTTTGGTAGTTTGTATTTTTCTAGGAATTTGTCCATTTCATCTAGGTTATCTAATTTGTTGGCATATGGGTGTTCATATGGGTGTTCTAACTATAATTCTTCTTATTTCTGTTCGTCAGGTAGTAATGTCCCCTTCATTTCAGATCTTAGGAGTTTGAATCTTTTTCTTTGTCATGCTATGTAAACATTTGTTGTTTTATTGATCTTTTCAAAGAAACAACTTCTGGTTTTGAGATAAATGAAAATGAAGACACGCTGAAACCGGTTTGGCTCAGTGGATAGAGCCTGCATACTGAAGGGTCCCGGGTCAAGGGCATGTACCTTGGTTGCGGGCACATCCCCAGTGGGGGGTGTGCAGGAGGCAGCTGATCGATGTTTCTCTCTCATCGATGTTTCTAGCTCTCTATCCCTCTCCCTTCCTCTCTGTAAAATATTAATAAAATATATTTTAAAAAAAATTAAAAAAAAGAAAATGAAGACACAACATACCATAACTTATGGGATGCAGCTAAAGCAGTGCTTAGCAGGAAACTTAAAAGCTTTAGACACCTACATTAAAAAAGACGAAGTAATCAACTTCTGGCTTCATTTCATCCTTTCCCCTTCAGGACATTTGTATATCCCTCTCCCATCCCCTTTCCCAAGATTATATAATTTCAGTAATTGGGAAGCTAATTTAAGAAACTGCAATGCTTTCTTGTCTTTGCAGATGTTAGAAGGGAAAAGCAAAATTTCTGTCAATGACTTCCTCATAAAAGCTTCAGCTTTGGCATGTTTAAAAGTTCCTGAAGCAAATTCTTCTTGGCTGGACACAGTTATAAGACAGTAAGTATAACACTCTGGGGAAGGTATATATCCATCAGCAGTTTTGTTGTGTTATCTAATGTATACCTAGGAGTGTAGGGTAAGGAGAAATGGAATACAGAGAGAACTATAACTGCCATAGGTAAAACAATTTGTAAACAGCATAGAACTATTTATGAGACAGTCCTAAGTTTACATAGTAAAGAATACAGATTCTTTGTATGAGCTCAGGAAAGGGAAATGATTGTATGTATATGTACAGTTAAATTGATAATGATTCTTACAAAGGAAAGTTGATATATTTTTTGTTCACTAGTTCTGCTGAACTTTAGAGGGGGGACAAATTTGAAAACAAACCAAAAAACAGTTTTATTAATGTTATGGTGACATGTGACGAGTGGTGGCACCTGTCTTTCACATATTGTCTCATTTAATCCTATGACCACCTTATAAGCTAGGCACTTCACTCCCATTTTCTAGATGAAGAAACTGAGGCTTAGTGAGTTAAATAACTATCCCTGAGTTAATATGTTAATAGAACTGTGATTGGAAACCAGGATTCTGACTTCTAAACCTAGGCTTTTCCTATTATGTAGGCTTTTAAATATTATTAATTTAATCTTTATTAAAATAATAGTATATATGTTAAAATATTGCTGCATGGCTTACAGTGACCTGCTCAGCCTTTAATTTGAAGTCCACTCCCAAAAGGCAAACACAGCTTTTAAACTATTATTTCTTCTGGTATTTACCTTCATAATGGATTTTTTTTCATTTCTTTTACTTTACTGAATGATTTCCTATTAAAGAAGAATTAAGACTTATTTTACTCTCCCTAAACACTCCCACCCACCCATCATCCCATGAAATGGATTATAGCACAAATTTTGTTTATGACTAAAATGTTTAGTATGCTTTGAATACTAACCTAACTGCTTTTATTTATAATCCTCACTAGAGGATATTTTTCCCCCCATTAATTTTTTTGTAATCTTGTTAAAGGTATTACATGTCCTCTTTCTTCCCCCATTAACCACCTCCAGCTATCTATCCCCTGCCCCACACCCAGGCTTTTACCACCTTCACTGTCTGTGTCCATGTGCCATGCATACATACATACAAGGTCTTTGGTTGATTACCTCCCCACCCATCCACCCTCCCCCGCCTTCCCTCTGAGATTCTGCATTCTTTTTTTTTTTTTTTAATCTTTATTCAGATTACAATTATTTCTCCTTTTTCCCCCCATAGCTCCCCTCCCAGTTCCCACCCCACCTTCTGCCCTTACCTCCCCCTCACTGTCCTCATCCATAGGTGTATGATTTTTGTCCATTCACTTCATGAACCCCCCCATACCCTTTTCCCCCTGAGAATTATCAGTCCACTCCCTTTCTATACCCCTGATTCTATTATATTCACCAGATTATTCTGTTCCTCGGGTTTTTAATTCACTTGATTTTTAGGTTCACTTGTTGATAGATATGTATTTGTTGTTCATAATTTTTCTCTTTACTTTTTTCTTCTTCCTCTTCTTTAAGAATACCTTTCAGCATTTCATATAATACTGGTTTGGTGGTGATGAACTCCTTTAGCTTTTTCTTATCTGTGAAGCTCTTTATCTTCCCTTCAATTCTGAATGATAGCTTTGCTGGGTAGAGTAATCTTGGTTGTAGGTTCTTGCTATTCATCACATTGAAAATTTCTTGCCACTCCGTCTGGCCTGCATAGTTTCTGTTGAGAAATCAGCTGACAGTCGTATGGGTGCTCCCTTGTAGGTAATTAACTGTTTTTCTCTTGCTGCTTTTAATATTCTCTCTTTGTCTTTTGCTCTTGGCATTTTAATTATAATGTGTCTTGGTGTGGTCCTCTTTGGATTCCTTTTGTTTGGGGTTCTGTGGGCTTCCTGGACTTGTAAGTCTATTTCTTTCACCAGGTGGGGGAAGTTTTTGGTCATTATTTCTTCAAATAGGTTTTCAGTATCTTGCTCTCTCTCTTCTTCTGGCACCCCCATAATTCTGATGTTGGTACGCTTGAAGTTGTCCCAGAGTCTTCTTACACTATCTTCAACTTTTTGGATTTTTTTTTGCTTTTTGCTTTTTTGGTTGAGTGTTTTTTGCTTCTTTGTGTTTCAATTCTTTGACTTGATTTTTGTGTTCCTCTTGTCTGTTTTTGGGTCTCTGTATAATATTTTTTATTTCAGTCAGTGTATGTTTAATTTCTAGTTGGTCCTTTTTCATATCTTCGAGGGTCTCGTTATATTTATCGGCCTTTTCTAGGATATTCTTAAAAAGCCTTATAACCGTGGTTTTGAATTCTATATCCAGTCGTTTGTTTTCCTCCATTTCTTTCGTTTGTGATCTGATTCTTGGACGCCGCATTTTCACTGCTTCCCTGAGTTGGTAAGGTAGATTTGTGTGCTAGGTTTCCAATATGGCCCAGTGGGTCTGCCTCCCCAGTTAACCTGAGGTGGACACTCTTGGTGCACCCCTTTGTGGACTGTGTGTACAGCCTTGTTGTAATTAAGTCTTGATTGTTGTTGGTATCACTGGGAAGAATTGACCTCCAGGCCAGTTGGCTGTAAGGATCAGCTGTGTCTATGCTGGGAGAAGTTCGGTGCTGGAGACAGCCTTATAGGATTAGACTTGCCAAATTGCAAAAGCCTCTGTGCTCAGCTTGGATGGGGTGGAGTCTCAGTCTTGGCTTCCTGTCAGCCTTACCCTTGCGCGCACGTGTGCGCCTTCAGACCTCCACCTTCCCTGGCTCCTGAGTCTCTGCCCGAGAGTCCAGACTCCCCCCACAAGAGCGTGGGTCCCCAGGGGCTCGCCTGGAACCAGGGTTCAGTGCAGTCAGGAACCTCCGACTCCCTTCCACTAGGGAAAGCCTGTGGCAACCTCCGCAGCCTTTGTGCGCACTGGCGCGCGTGCGAGCACGCTTTCAGTCCTCCGCCTTCCCCGGCTCCCGAGTCTCCACCCGAGAGTCCAGACTCCCCCCACAAGAGCGTGGGTCTCCAGGGGCTCGCCTGGAACTGGGGTTCAGTGCAGTCAGAACTGGGGCCCAGTGCATTCAGGAGCCTCTGACTCCCTTCCACTAGGGAAAGCCTGTGGCAACCTCTGCAGCCTTTGTGCGCACTGGCGCGTGCGCGCTTTCAGTCCTCCGCCTTCCCCGGCTCCGGAGTCTCCGCCCAAGAGTCCAGACTTCCCCCGTAAGAGCGTGGGTCCCCAGGGGCTCGCCTGGAACTGGGGTTCAGTGCAGTCAGAACTGGGGTTCAGTGTGGTCGGGGGCTTCCTTCCCCCTTCCGCCAGAGAAAGTCATCCAGGCTCTCAGCCGCCCTTCCTCTCTGCGCGCACAAAGACCCTTTGCCGTACCTCCAATTCTCTGTGAGCTTTTCTCTTTCCTTCTAGTTGTAGAATTTTCACTCAGCCAGCTTTCCTGTGGTTCTGGATGGTGTCCGTTCTGTCTTTTAGTTGTAGTTTTGAAATTGTTGTGCGAGGCAGCAGTTTAGGTGCTTACCTATGCCGCCATCTTGGTTTCTCCTGAGATTCTGCATTCTGTCCTATGCTTCCATGTTGCTGGATCCTCTCTGTTCATCAGTTTATTTTGTTCATTAGATTCTACCTATGAGTGAGACCATATGATACTTGTCTTTCTCTGACTGACTTAATTTCACTTAGCATAATACACTCTTAAGTCCCTCCATGCTCTCTCAGGGTGCAATTGTCCCACAGCTTTTTATTTATTTTTTAATTGATTTCAGAGAGGAAGGGAGAGGGAGAGAAACATCAATGATGAGAATCATTGATTGGCTGCCTCCCGCACGCCCCCTTCTGGGGATCAAGCCCATAACCTGGGCATGTGTCCTTGACTGGAATCGAACCCGGGACCATTCAGTCTGCAGGCCGATGCTCTATCCACTGAGCAAAACTGGCTAGGGCTATATCACAGCTTTTTTTTATCCACTCTTCTACTGATGGGCACTTGGGCTGTTTCCAAATCTTAGCTGTTATAAATTGTGCTATGTACATAGGGGTGCATATATTCTTTTTGATTGGTGTTTTGGGTTTCTTATGATATATTCCTAGAAATGGGCTCACTGGGTCAAATGGCAGTTACATATTTAATTTTTTGAGGAAACTCCATACTGTTTTCCATAATGGCTGCACCAGTCTGCATTGCCACCAGCAGTGCACTAGGGTTCCCTTTTCTCTGCATCTTCACCAACACTTGTCATTTGTTGATTTGTTGATGGTAGCTATTTTGACAGGTGTGAGGTGATACCTCGTTGTTGTGATTTTTTAAAATATATTTTTATTGATTTCAGAGAGAAAGGGAGAGGGAGAGAGATGGAAACATCAATGATGAGAGAGAATCGTTGATTTGCTGCCTCCTGCACACCCCACACTGGAGATGGAACCTGAAACCTAGGCATGTGTCCTGACTGGGAATCAAATGGTGACCTCCTGGCTCATAGGTTGACACTCAACCAGTGAGCCATGCTGGCTGGCCGGGCCCTCATTGTTGTTTTAATTTGCATCTCTTATGATCAGTGACTTTGAGCATTTTTTCATATGTCATTTGGCCATGTATGTGTCTACTTTGGAGGTGTGTCTATTTAGGTCCTTTGCCCATTTTTTAATTGGATTGTTTGTCTTCCTTTTGTTAAGTTGTATGAGTTCCTTAACTCTTTATTAGCTGTATCATTGCCAAGTATGTTCTCCCATACAGTGGGCTTCCTTTTCATTTTGTTAATGGTTTCTTTTGCTGTGCAGAAGCTTTTTATTTTGATGTAGTCCCATTTGTTTATTTTCTCCTGTGTTTCCTTTGCCCTAGGACAGTGGTAGATTCCAGGGTCAAAACACAGACATCTCTTTGAGAGGGCCGCTATGAACATCTGCGTACAATTTGTGTTGACATGTTTTCATTTCTCTGGTAGATTCCTTAAAGTGGAATTGTTGGGTCATAGGGTAAATTTATATTTAACCTTTAAAGAATATCTGAAGGAACCACTACTCAGGTAAAAGGATTGAGGTTGCAGGGCCGTTTCTCAGTATTGTTAATTATTACCAAATACCATTCATTCATTTGTTCATAGAGCTACTCAATAAGTATTTATTGAACATGTACTGTTTGCTAGATTCAGTGGTAAACAAAATAGGAAACACCATCTGTACTCTCTTAGGAAGAAGATTATAAATAAGTAATATTGTAATAACAGGATAATTAAGAAAGCAGTATTTGCTGTGTGATATCTTGGACGGAGCCCAGGTATAACTGCTAAAGGCCACAAACTGTATTATTAGAGTGGGTCTCTTTTTTACAATGGCAAAAGCCTGCTGCCTCTGGCAGCTTGGGCACTTTGTGGGATTTGGTACCCACAATCTTCTAAAGTTTGTGCCTAGAATGAGCTGAAGTTTTCCTTCATGTGAAGTTTTAACTTTTCTTGATTGCAGAACACTTTGTCAGGGGCCCTCTCACAGATACCCAAGGATACTGTAGATATAATTCAGGAGTTAGAGAACTTGGATAAGGCAAAGAATCATTCTTTTCCACTCAACTGTAACTGAAATTTAGTGTTTCCTCCTGTTAAACATGTAGAAAACAAATCAAACAGCTATTAATAATACTTGTGCTGATGATCAGTAAAACTCAGTTTCATGTCACAACCTATAGTTGTTGCAGGTGTGTTAAAATATCATTTTGCTTATCACTACTTTAAAATTATAGCCATTATTAGACCTGCTGCAACATCTTGTTAATGAGTTAATATAAAAGCACATATATCATTTTGTTTTTTGAATAATTAGATAACTAAATTTCAATATACTTGTGGGTTTTTTTTGTTCATTGGTTTCGTTTTTTTGGTGACTTATTTTACTTTCTTTGTTAAAAATATATATGTATTCTGAGATGAGACCCAAATGCAAAGATGCTCATGGTGTAGAAAAGATAGGAAATCTCGTGGTCTGGCGCACCACCACCCTACATCCTGAACACTCCTCTTTCTCCCACAGTGCAGTCCTTTCCCTTCATTCTTCCTTTCCTCTGCTCAACTCCAGCCAATCCACTTCATCTCAGAATCCAAGGAGTTTTTTTTTGTTTAATTCCTCACTGAATGCTAAACTGCCTTCTCCAACTACACCCATGTGTTAGTTGAGGCAGATGGGAAAGTTAGAGAATACATGTGAAACCAACCTACTGACACATTAAAAGTGTATGTGGGGCGGGGTTGGAACAGCAGAATGTAAAAATCAGGAAAGATATCTCTCTGGCTAAACAGTAGCACAAACTGAAGTAAATATCAATAATCTTACTTAACCTGACACAGAATCTCTTAATAAACAATGTTGATGATCATTGAGATTTTCCTTTTTTCTTTTTAAATAGAAATCATGTTGTCGATATCAGTGTTGCAGTCAGTACCCCTGCAGGACTCATCACACCTATTGTATTTAATGCACATATAAAGGGACTGGAAACCATTGCTAATGATGTCGCTTCTTTAGCAACCAAAGCACGAGAGGGTAAACTACAGCCACATGAATTCCAGGTAAAGTATTATTTATTTTCCTTCTGCATGTTAAGAATTTTGTTATTTTTAAGGTCGGCATTATGTTTTTATTGCATTTTCCACCTTTTTTTCCTGCCTAGTATTTCCATTGACACAAAGTCCTGAAAATAAAGAAAAATTGAGTAACTTTTCAAAGGCTAAAAATAATGTTTCCCAGCTAGTGTACAAAAACCACACACCTACTTTTACTGTTATTGTAAAGAGTGCATATTTTAAGTTAGGGTATTTCATTCAGGCCTCTTTTTTTTCTTTTAGTTTTAATGACATAATTAGCAAAGAGGAATTATATATATTTAAGGTGTGCAACTTAATGTTTTGACATATACATATATTATGAAATGATCACCACAATCAAGCTAATTAATGTCTGTCACTTTATATACTTCTATTTTCCTCTTTTTTTTTTTTTTTTTTTTTTTTAATGGTAGTTCAGAAGCTTTTCTTAAAGGATTACCTTAAGGACTTTTCACAAAATGTCTTTTTTTTTTTTTTTAATATGTTGACAAGCAATAACATGATATTTTTTTCCTCTAGGGTGGCACTTTTACAATCTCCAATTTAGGAATGTTTGGAATTAAGAACTTCTCTGCTATTATTAACCCACCTCAGGCATGTATTTTGGCCATTGGTGCTTCAGAAGATAGACTGGTTCCAGCAGATAATGAAAAAGGGTAAGTGCCAAAATGGAGAGGGAGCTATAAGTTCATTTTCATTACATTATACCTATTTTTTAGTTTAGTTTTAGACTTATTGGCATGCCTTATTGGAACTTTAGTGTCAGACATAAGTATAGAATGAAGTTTCTCAGGGAAGCAACTCTTCTTATTTTACTAAATGCAGTTAATCTTTTTTGAGATGGGAAGCCTTATTTACTCTTAAGTAAATAAGTTAGGGGTCAGCATGCTTTTTTCTTAAAGAGGCATATAGTAAATATTTTAGGCTTTGTGGGTCATATGGTCTCTGTTGCAAATCCTCTGCCACTGTAGTGTGAAAGCAGTCATAGGTACTATGTAAATGAATTCCAGTAAACTCCATTTGGTGGGATTTGGCCTGTGGGCTTTTAGTTTGCCAGTCCATGTTCCACATGGCTGTTTGGTCTGTTTCTTCAAGCTATTTAGTCTGGAAGTATATAGGACATGAACAGTAGGTCGAAAATAATGTTACCTGGTTGGGATTATAGGGTCAGAGGTGGCATTTGGGCTGGTTACTGGCTACAATCAGTGATTGCTTCTAGAATACCTAATAATGTTTTTATCTTTTTCTAGATTTGATGTGGCTAGCATGATGTCTGTTACACTCAGTTGTGATCATCGGGTTGTGGATGGAGCAGTTGGAGCCCAGTGGCTTGCTGAGTTTAGAAAGTACCTTGAAAAACCTGTCACCATGTTGTTATAATTAACGCAAGAATTTCTATAGACTTTCTCAAGTCACATTGGTTCATTCTTATCAAGATATAAATATGTTATTAAACAGGCGTTTCTCTTTATTTTAAAGCTAACCAGTTATTTTTCAGTCTGTCCAGTTAAGTTATTTGTAATGGTCATTACTTTATCTTTTAAAATGCCAGTTACACCCAAATATTGTGCACATTCATTAAATACCAGCTTTTAAGCTGTGTACTCCTAGGCAAGGGACATGTGGCATAGCCTTTTGGTGATAAGTACTTCCACTGGGAAATGTAAACGTAGAATTGTGGTTCCCTATTGAGTCGGGTATATACAAGTAACCTGGATGAAACTATGAGATTTTGAGATTTAATTGCCTCAAATGTTTTCCTTATATTTGAAGAAAAGAGGAATCAGGAAAATTTATTCTTTTGGAAAAAAGGTTTGAATCGAAGTGTGATGTTGTAACTTAACCCTAATTAAAATTTTTCTGTTACATGATCTTAGTTTTATCATGGATGGGAAAAGTAGAAAACTTCAAAGAAAATAAGTGAAATTTTAAAAGTCAACATTCTCTTCGATTTCTTCAGCCACTGTTCTTTGTTTATTTTTCTATGTATCCTGAAATGGTTGTTCCCCCTTCTTGAAATGAGATAGAAATATAAACCAGCTGCTTGGCATAAATGAGAATTTGTGTGAATATTTAAACAATTTAAGTGTATAATTCTGAGCAGAATTCTACAGTTACCTCCAAATAAAAGAATATGCTTATAGAATTTAACAGAGAAGCTGTGAAAGTAGAATTTTTCCTCCAATATCAACTGGAGGTTACTTGCAAATGCACTTAATTATCAGAATTTGGAAAACTATATTAAGTAACAATGGAATATGTATACATATATAAAATATGGTTTCTAGCGAGATATGTGCCAAAGTCCGTATGTATATCAACAAGTTCTGTCTGAAGAGGGAGAGAGATACATTGGTGAACAGTTTAGAATATAAAAGATGATGACCACAACAAAATGGTCATTTCTATTTGGAAAAAGGAAAAACTGTTAAATGTGTGTTAAAGTGTCCTTTGTTTTCCCACCCCAGTGTTGACTCATGTAAAATAAAAAAGCCCTAAAATCCTATTGGAGAGAAAAAAATTATTTAGGTTGCATACTACCTTATCAGCCTAAATATTTTTTCTCATTTTGCTTTTCTTCTGAGCAGGGGTTGGGGTAAGATTCAAGATAATAAAAATGAATTGGGAACATTATCACAATTCCAGGCTTTCTACTAAATTGATGTGCTTTAATAAATATCTGAAATTGTTTGACTATTTAAAATTAATCTGACTAGTACTTCCTTGTATATAGTATGTGGAGCTGTCCCCTGAAATTAAGGTCTTTTGTTGTTGAATCTATTTCTAAATGTTGATTATTACATGGTGCACAGTGACACTCCATATATTCCATAAATATTTCCCTTGTTCTGTTATAAAAACATTAATACAGTGATTGGTAATTGTAGCTTGAACTGAAGATTATTCAGAAGGAACAAGCTTCTCACAGGGACCATCATCAGTCAGTATGAGCCACATCTGGTTCAAACACACGAAACTTCAGAGATAATTCATTATTTGCTAATGTTTATGGCTCTTTTGTTCCTGTTAAAGAAACAATTAAAAGTTGCCTTCTAATAAAAATTGTTCTGAATTAAAAATTAATCTGGCCTGTAATCTAAATCTGGATTCAGTCTATTTATCTTACCAAAATTGAAAGAGTAAAAGTTAGAAATAGTTGTTTGGTTCAAATTAGATTGTTTAAATGTGAAACTATGTTTTCAATGTGTCTGATCTAATTTTTGATGTGTAGGTAATTGATTTTCACATTAAGTGGTTAAGTGCAGGGACAGCTAATGTATGTATAAGCTCTTAGTACAGATACATTTTGATTTTATAAAATTGATAAAATCAGGACTGAGTTCAGAAGGGTATAATCTAATGATTTAAGCTCAAGGAGTTACTGAAGACCTCATGTTGGGATATGGCACATAGCAAGATGAAAGTGTGGTCTGGCTCTGTTAGATATTTAACTCCAATCCTGAGGTTTGTGTGAATGTAGTTATGGTGTCTCAGGCAGGGCATGGTCTACGAGAGGGGTTGACATGATAGGAATGTGTTGCAAGGAATACTCATCACCTATGCAGAAGCCCTGGAATACATGGGAAATGATCACTACTGATAGTTGATTTAAAAACAAGTTTATAGAAAAATCTAGTCTCTATACAAGGATAATTAACGTCCATCTCAAATAATTTCCAGTTTTGAGGAAAAAAGATTTTGGCAAGATTCAAATTTAAACACATTTCATTTTAAGTTAATGCTCTTCCTGGGCCAAGTTTTGCTTTTTTTGCAGGGAGGAGAAAGAGTTGATGTTTTTATGAATATAAAATCCATTGAAGGCCTGACCAGTGTGGCTAAGTGGTTAAGCATCGACCCATGAACCAGGAGGTCACAGTTTGATTCCTGGTCAGGATATATGCCCAGGTTTTAGGCTCGATCCCCAGTAGGAGGTGTGCAGGAGGCAGCCGATCAATGATTGATTCTCCCTCATCATTGATGTTTCTACCTCTCCCTCTCTGAAATCAATAAAAACATTTCTAAAAAATTTAAAAGAAAAGAAAAAGAAAAACCCCTTGAAATCATATGTTAAAATATTTTGGGATAACTAGGACATTAACATTGAAACATTAAGTGTGTTGGATCTTGATATGCATTTTATTAGTGAGTACACAAATACATAGCTGCTGACATGAGTACAAGAGTAGAGATTCAACCAGTTCTATGTGGTTAGTTATGGGAGTTTCTAGGAAATAAGTTTTGACTGATTTTGCAGAAGAAAAGGCTAAAGTACTCCCAAGTGTTTTGAGGGATGAGAATGTAATAGGTTTGTTAATTTTAGGACATCATACAATTTTTAGAACTTCTTTAGATGATAAATTATATTGCTAGAAGGATTCAAATCCAGGTCAGGTTTAAGAAAATTATGTTTTGCCCTAGCTGGTTTGGCTTAGTGGCTAGAGAGTTGGCCTGTGACTGAAGGGTTTGGGGTTTGATTCCGGTCAAGGGCCCATTGCCCGGCTTGCATTGATGTTTCTATCTCTTTTCCTTTCTGAAATCAATAAAAATATATTAAAAAAAGAAAATTATGTTTTTAAATGTAACATCTATTATTTTTAGTACAACTATGACATCAGTTTCTAAATTAAAAAGTTTTAAAATAACAATTTATTTAAAGACTTTATGTTGAGCCCTGGCCAGTTTGGCTAGTGGATAGAATACCAAACTGTGGTCTGAAGGGTCCCCATTTGATTCTAGTAAAGGGCATATATCTCAGTTGCAGACTTGATCCCTGGGGCCATGTGGGGGAGGCAACCAATTTATGTGACATTGATGTTTGTCTCTCCCTCTCCCACTCTCTAAAAATCAGTGGAGCCCTACCTGATTTAGCTCAGTGGATAGAACATCGGCCTGCGGACTGAAGGGTCCCAGACAAGGGCTCGATCCCCAGTGGAGGGCGTGTAGGAGGCAACCAATCAGTGATTCTCTCATCATTGATGTTTCTATCCCTCTTGCTTCCTCTCTGAAATCAATAAAAATACTTCTTTAAAAAATCAGTGGAAAAATTTCCTGGGGTGAGGATTAGCAACAACAAAAAAAGACTATGTTGAACTAGAAACTAATCACAAGGAAGTTGTTTTGTATCTAGAAAAGATAATTAAGGGATGTTTATAGTTTGATGTGAGCATTGCTTTGGATATAAATTGGAAAGTTGATACATTTGTATTGAACAACTATCTTACAACTTAGATGAATGGAGTTGAAAAGTATATATCACCTCTGTATTTTTAAAAGTTAATCTCTTAGGCCTGGTTAGTATGGCTCAGTGGTTGAGGATCAGCCCATGAACTAGGAGGTCACAGTTTGATTCCTGGTCAGGTCACATTCCTGGGTTTCTGGGCTCGATCCATTAGGGAGCATGCAGGAGGCAGCCAAACAATGATTCTCATTGATATTTCTCTCCCTCTCTGAAATCAACAAAAACAAGTTTTTAAAAGTTATTTTCTTAGGAGGAAGGCACTTGTCCCAAAGACACTTGTCCTTTTTCTTAAAATAGAGTTGGATGTTTTGCATCTTATGTGCAATAATATCCAATTACTAATCCAAAGGAAAGTCCATATGTGCTATTAAAAGTCCTGCCTGGGTAGCTTGGACTCCTGCTAGAGCTGTTTTGTGGAAGTACAGAGGTTCACAGAACCATAGGTTTGCATATTCTTACATTGGACTTGTATTGTTATTGCTGGAGGAAACTTGACTGCTATACCCCTCTTAATAATAAAAAACATGCACAGTCTGGGATTTGTTTCTGATGCAAAAATTTACTAGAGAATTTTTTTTTTCAACCAGTAAACTGAGAATTCTCACATGTTATTGGAAACAAATAAAAATTTCCCAAATGGTATTAAGATATCTTCAAAACAAGTATATCATGGCAATACTATTTTTAGTAATTTTTGCTTGATGCCAAGTTGATTGTGAGAAGGAGAATTTTTTTTTTTTTTTTTTTTTTGAAGAACAGTTGAGAAAATCTCATTCCATTAAAAGGAACTCTTAGGGGAAAAAAAAGGAACTCTTAGAAAATTTGAAACTAGTCTGTAAGATACACCAATACCACTTCACCCATAATAAAGGTCCTATAATTCACATAACTTTAGCACTGAAAACCCAAAACAAGTAATGCTCTTGACTTACACCAATGGCATTGTGACGATCAATGTAGCTTTCTCTTTGATAAATTTTGCTCTAGTCATTTCAGTATCCACAGATTCTGGAAGATTCAGATGCAATCTGTACTTCTCAGAGACCTCAATCAATAAATCATCCTAAGAATAATAAACCAAGTGAGATTTTAAAAGATAAACATAGGAAAGCATTTCCTGGTTAAAATGAGTGTTGTTGGATTTCTGTTCCCACTTATTTACTCCTTTTCCATAAGAAAAGATCCCAATTTATTGCCATGTGACTTGCAGTGAGCAATAACGTTACTGTTGTAAATCCCTGAGCTTTTGAGATTTGTTATTGCTGTTGAATACATCAAAAGTTAACTGAGCAGTAGCAGAAGATGGGTGTTGTCATCCCAAATTACATGAATTTACTTTGGGGCACACAAAGCAAACAGCAAGGAAACTTACTGGAGACTGGAAAAATGGTTGACCCATGTTTTATAGTGATAAAGCCCTTAGTTAAAACTATCACAATAATTTGGAAGACAAATTACCTAGTAAATTTGTGGTGTTAGGTACAGAAGTGGTAAAATAAAATGTTGGTGGCATGCATTGGTTTTATGGGCTACGTTTAACAAGGTATGACAAAAAGATATTAACTTAAATACTAGAATGTACCAGTTTGCAGAGTTGAAAGGGAATAAACAGAGCCAAGAAGTTCTAAGACTTGACAGAAATGCAAATAATTTTTTTTTCAACCAGTAAAGGATAAAATTGAGGTTATTATTTTTACCAATGAAGGCTGATTAAGACAGCCGTGAGGCAAAGACTAAATCACAAATCTTTTACTTTTGTTAAAATTTCTACCTGGTTTAAGGTGGACCTCAATGAATCCTTCCATTTGGCTCAAATGACAGCTATTAAGTAAAAAAGGACAAGCCATTAGAAAATGGACCTGTCTAAAAAAGACTTGTTGGGTATAGCACTGAGTGGAGTTAAATAAAATATTACTAGCCTGGACTAAAACTAATTTAGAATAATCTTTGGACCCCAAACATTCTATGGGCATGACGCAGGCTGAGTAAATTGTTCAGCATCTAAGGATGGCATATTCTACATCACCCATTCTACATGAACCTCCCAAAGAATGGAACTGAAGGTAATGGAAAACAATGAGGCTAGGGGCAATACAGGAATCTGTAATGGCCCTAAGTGAGAACATCCTCCACATGCAGGAAAAGGGACCCTCAAAATACCTGTCTACCATGATGTCAGCATTGCTGTGCACCAGTAACTGCTGTGGGCCTCATATTTTTACCATTCCTGAATTGAGACGGTTAATAGTGACGATCTTCTCCCCATTTAACATTGTATGGTGTATGGGATTATGGGAATAGATAACTTGTGCTTGCAATTCATAGGTCTGGTTCAAGAGGCGCAAAATGCAGATTATGATGGCAAAATCCTGTACTTTGGAGTCTGATACTAGAATTGGAGGTGTCTTTCTTGGGGAAAGATACAAATATTTGTGAGGAAGTGAGTGGACTGTGGTAGACTATAGGATTGTTGCCAATTATTTGAACTCTGAAAGAGGATTATATGTATATCCCTGCCATGTGACTCCCTGTGACTACTCTTGAGAATAGTCTTCCCTGCCCTATCAATGTAGGACTTGGCCTAGTGACTTACTTTAGCCAATAGGATGTGAATAAAAGTGATATATGCCATGTCTGAGATGAAGTTTTAGGATCCATTGCATGGTTTGGCCATTTCTATTTTCCCTCTGCCAGGAGAATGAAATAGGTCAGATAGGAATTGCTTCTTCATCTGTATCTTAAAATGTGTATTATCAAGCAGAGCCCTAGCCGGTTTCACTGAGTGGATAGAGCATTAGTCCTCGGATTGAACGATCCCAGGTTCGATTCTGGTTAAGGACACCTATTGCTGTTGCAGGCTCCATCCCCAGCCCTGGTCAGGGTGCATATAGGAGGCAACCAATCCATGTGTCTCTCATCAATGTTTTTCCCTGTCTCTCCCCTCCTTCTCACTCTCTCTAAAAAAATCAATGGAAAAATATCATTGGGTGAGGATTAAAAAAAAAAATTAAAAAAATAAGATTTGTTGAACAGAGCAGGCCTACCTGACGTGTAACCTAGCAAATTACTGTAAGCTACTGAGATTGTGGAGCTAGTTAATACAGCATAACATAGTGACTGTTGACTGATACAAATTTACAATAGCATCTACTCAACCTACCTCAGAAACACTAAGGTCACAGAGAGATACTGAATTAATACCAGGTAATTCAACTTTTAATTCAATTTTCAGTGGTTTCTCATTCTGATCTGCCACCATTTTTAATTCATAGGCTGGTCTCTTCATCTCCACCTGAATCTCTGTACTGGAAATCTCTTCTATCAGGCACTCCTTTTTACTTGAAACTTGGCCTTTTGGCAGTAAAAGTTGAGAGAAGTGATCTGAATTGCTCAGGGTGCTGCTTCTTATCTGTTCAAGGGTTAGTTCTTTATGGAAAAAAAAGGGGGGGATAAAAATCACAAAATTAATCAACAATATAAACTATCAGTGCTATCAGGCTACTAGCTGCAATATATGTAGTGCTAGCCAAGATGGCAGATAAAGCTGCAGCTAATTGAGTTTGGGAATCTTAAAAGAATCTTAAACCAAAAAGATTTCAAAGTTTAAAAGTTTGCAGGATTTAAAAATCTTTAAGGACATGCTAATATTTCTAATACCTAATCTTTATCTTTTTCTATTTTAAGTTATTCATCTTTTATTTATTTATTTATTTTATTTATTTATTTTTTAAAATATATTTTATTGATTTTTTACAGAGAGGAAAGGAGAGGTATAGAGAGTTAGAAACATCGATGAGAGAGAAACATCGATTCAGCTGCCTCTTGCACACTCCCTACTGGGGATGTGCCCGCAACCAAGGTACATGCCCTTGACCGGAATCGAACCTGGGACCCTTCAGTCCGCAGGCCGATGCTCTATCCACTGAGCCAAACCGGTTAGGGCAAGTTATTCATCTTTTAAAATTGAGATTTCTAGTTTGCAAAATGCTCACAGGATACAAAAATTTTAAATCAGTATAATTTTCCATCTACATTCATTAACTTACCTTTTCTTGTTTTCTCTCTTAAATCTGTGGGGCCAGTTTGGATTCCCATCAGATTTTGTTTCATCCTTTGAAGGCTTCCTTTTATTTTAAATTTGGTAATATGGTAAACGTGTGAGAGAGTGAACTGGAGTTGTTCCTCAATGCATTTCATGGCCATCTGTATTAATTGATCTTTTTTCACTTGGTTCTTTTCTGCTGCCTGGAGAACATCAGGATTGTAGGCAACATCGATGACTGTGTAAACATCTGCGTGTGTAAAAAAGAAAAGAAAAAAAAGATAAACATTTGTGCTTGAGATTCAGAGGGTGTGAAATGAAGACAACTTGTTTCACTAATGATATTGTCAGGTAATATATTAAGCCATACTCCTGATAAACCTAGAAAGTATAAATTCTATTCCTACCCTAACTGGTTTGGCTCAGTGGATAAAGCATTGGCATGCGGGCTGAAGGGTCCCAGGTTCGATTCCGGTCAAGGGCATGTACCTTGGTTGCGGGCACATCCCCAGTAGGAGGTGTGCAGGAGGCAGCTGATCGATGTTTCTCTCTCATCGATGTTTCTAACTCTCTATCCCTCTCCCTTCCTCTCTGTAAAATATCAATAAAATATATTTAAAATAAATAAATTCTATTCCTATATTTTTCAGAAGCAATCATAAGGATGCTATGTACACAATTTCAATGAGGGCATTTCTTGGCATTTTATATAGGTTAAAAACAGTTTATATTATTAGACAAACAGTAATAAAAACTTTTTAAATGAGTAGCTTTGTTTTTTTCTAAATATATTTTTATTGATTTCAAAGAGGAAGGAAGTGGGAGAGGCAGATATAAACATCAATGATGAGAGAGAATCATTGATCAGCCTCCTTCACACCCCACACTGGGGATTGAGCCTGCAACCTGGGCATGTGCCCTGACTGGGAATCGAACTGTGACCTCCTGGTTCATAGGCTGATGCTCAAGGAGCCACACTGGCTGGGCAACAGTATTCATTTTACATAAAGGTATATTTATTAGTCATTAGCTACATTATAACCAAATAAAAATATTTTACATGTAATGTCTTTTACCAAGTAAAATCTGGTTCATGCTATTCCCAATAAAAATTTTTAAATGTGTTTTCTGTCCCATAATTTTATGTACCTGATGATTCAGACATATCTTCTGGTCTGCCAACACTCAGAGGCACTGGATGAGTGGTTGATTGGGGAGCTGGAATCCTTTTCCACTGACATAGGTTGATAAAAAGTGTTTTTTCTTTAGGTTTCTAGAAATCAAATAATTTCGCATATCAAATATATTTCAAAATAATATCCTAAAAGCAACACCTCACAGAATTTGAAGAGTGAGAATTTTAGGCTCCAAGTAAGTTATTACGTGTATTAAAACTGTGTTTGAGAAATTATACTGTTACCTGATTTTCCCAAAGCACTTCATCAAGAATCCAGTTGCTACTCCCAGAGGAACTGGGAGGAGGAAAGGGGAATTGATGTAAGCATTTTTTTTTTTTTTTACCGTCTTTCACCACTTTTTTACCCTCACAACCAAATAAGTCCTCTTTATTTGAAAATCTCCAATTCTATGATTATCTATTAAATCATTACATTACTTTCATTTTCATTCTAACAGAAAAATGGCTCATTTTAAGATCTCCAAAATATATAAAATATGAATTTCCCATTTTTACTCCTTCAATGCAATCTTCTGCACTACATTTCACTTTCCACTTAGAGTGGCAGTTTCCCTCAGTGTTGTTTTTTTTCTTCCCTCAGTGTTAAAGTAACAATAGCTAAAGGTAAGCTATTCTCTGGTTATTGCAGGATCATTTCATTCAGGACCTCCCATCCAAGGGCACCAACTCTACATACCAGGATTCTTGTTTGTAGACAGAACTGTGGTTCTGGGGCAGCACAAAGCTGTTTGCCCTCTTTCAGCTGCTGTTGAATGAAGTTCTTATAGCTCTCAGGGTTACTTTCAGCAAGATCATCTAGTAGGTTCCAGAACTGAGTAACTTGGGTAAGCAGACCGTTTGAGGATGACTCCATGATTGAGGTGAATAGGCCTGCCTCTTAAGTCTGAGGAAAGACATGACTTAAGTAAAAATAATCTGAGTAGCTGTTGATTCATTTCTTCTTTTGGGAGAGGAGGAACAGGTCAGGAATTGTTTTGGTGAAGTTAGCTGTTTCTGAAACACTGTAGATCAGCACCACTTTATCTTTTCCTTATTCTTGAATGATCTAGTATCACTTCCTAAATTCTCAAGCTGTCCTCTCAGATAATAAGGCCTTACCTCCCCTAGACCCTCACAAGCCCTGAGGGGCCAGAGTACTCATTTAAGTCTGTGCTTCCAGGTAGTTTCCTTTTTCCAACACCTGGGTTTTGGCCGACTGGTGCCCTAACCAGTCTGGAAATTGCCAGACTTCCTCAGTCCTCAGCATAGCTTAGTAGTTAAAAGCATGGACTTGCGCTGGCTGGTGTGCCTCAGTTGGTTGAGCGGGGTCCCATGCACCAAAAGGTTGCAGGGCCCTCGCTGGCTTGGCTCAGTGGATAGAGCCTCGGCCTGTGGACTGAAGGGTCCCGGGTTCAATTCCAGTCAAAGGACACATGTCCGGGTTGCTGGCTTGATCCCCAATAGGGGATGTGCAGGAGGCAGTCCATGGATGATTCTCTCATAATTGATGTTTCTATCTCTCCTTCTCCCGACCTCTCTGAAACCAATAAAAATATATCTTTTTTTTTTTAAATATATTTTATTGATATTTTACAGAGAGGAAGGGAGAGGGATAGAGAGTTAGAAACATCGATGAGAGAGAGACATCGATCAGCTGCCTCCTGCACACCCCCCACTGGGGATGTGCCTGCAACCAAGGTACATGCCCTTGACCGGAATCGAACCTGGGACCCTTCAGTCCGCAGACCGACGCTCTATCCACTGAGCCAAACCGGTCAGGGCTAAAAATATATCTTAAAAAAACCCTCAAAAAACCAAAAGGTTGCAGGTTCGATTCTCCATCAGTACACATGCAGGAGGCAGCCGATAAATATTTCTCTCTCACATCGATGGTTCTCTCCCTCCCTCCTCCTTCCTGTTTCTCTGAAATAAATAAAAACATTTTTTAAAAAAAGAGGGAGAAACCAAGATGGCGGCATAGGTAAACACCTAAACTGCTGCCTCGCACACCACTTCAAAACTACAACTAAAAGACAAAATGGACATCATCCAGAACCACAGGAAGGCTGGCTGATTGGAAATTCTACAACTAGAAGGGAAGAGAAAAGCAGAGACTCAGAGGAGCTGCGGAAGTAAAGTGCAGAGGTTCAGAGGCGCGCGGAGAGGGCTAGCAACTGAGTACGCAGCTGGCTTTTTCAATTGGGAGGGAGACACAAGCTCCCAACTGCTCTGAACTCCAGTTCCAGGCAAGACTCTGGGGACCCAGACTCATACGGGGAGAAAATGGACTGTCTGGCAGTGGGCGGAACTCGAGGGCGGCTTTCTCTTAGATGTGCTTGCAGCGATTACCAAGGGACACTGAGACCTGGGGGCCTCTTAGGGCAGGGCCGTCGGTCAGCCATTGTTGTTTGCTCCGCCCTGAGACCCTGCCACACCCAAGCTGTGTGCAGAGGTTTTTGTATATGAAGGGCCTGTTCCTTTGAAATCTAAAAATACCTAACAAACTGCAGCTGAGTCAGAGAGACCCAGAACATCCAAAAGAAGGCCCAAGGCCCCACAGCAGCTTGCATTGCTTCACAGCTGGACCTCATCTGGGCACCTCCAAAACCCAAACAAAGAAGAGGAATCTGCAGATCTCTCCATAGCTCCTGCTGGGTGGCCTCAGGCAGAGGCTAAACTAGCACCTCCTTGGAGATCCAAGAGCCAGTGTACCCAGGGGTCAGAGTAGGACCATCCAGATTACAACTCCTCAGATCTGTAAGGGACACACTCAGGGGGCAGAATCAGTGAGCACCAAAGCCCCACTGAAGCAAGTCTTGCCTCATAAGGGTGTCTCCAGCACAGAAGTTCTCCCAGCGTAGACACAGCTGATCCTCACAGCCAGTTGGTCTGGAGGTCAATTCCTCCCAGTGATACCAACAACAATCAAGGCTTAACCATAACAAGACTGTGCACACAGCCCACAAAGGGGTGCACCAAAAGTGTCTACCTCAGGTAACTGGGGAGGCTGAACCACTGGGCCCTATAGGACACCTAGCACACAAAGCCACTCTATCAACTCAGGGAAGCAGCCAAAATGCAGAGACAAAGAAAAAGGTCACAAATGACAGAAATGGAGGAAAGCAAACTACGGGATATAGAGTTCAAAATCACGGTTATAAGGTTTTTCAAGAATTTTCTAGAAAAGGCCGATAAATTTAGTGAGATCCTCGAGGATATGAAAAAGGACCAACTAGAAATTAAGCATACACTGTCTGAAATAAAGAATAATATACAGAGATCCAACAGCAGACTAGAGGATCACAAGAATCAAGTCAAAGATTTAAAATACAAAGAAGCAAAAAACACCCAACCGGAAAAGAAAAAAGAAAAAGAATCCAAAAATATGAAGATAGTGTAAGGAGCCTCTGGGACAACTTCAAGCATACCAACATCAGAATTATGGGGGTGCCAGAAGAAGAGAGAGAGCAAGATACTGAAAACCTATTTGAAGAAATAATGACAGAAAAATTCCCCCACCTGGTGAAAGAAATAGACTTACAAGTCCAGGAAGCTCACAGAACCCAAAACAAAAGGAATCCAAGGAGGACCACACCAAGACACATCATAATTAAAATGCCAAGGGCAAAAGACAGAGAGAGAATATTAAAAGCAGCAAGAGAAAAACAGTTAGTTACCTACAAGGGAGCACCCAAAGGATTGTCAGCTGATTTCTCAACAGAAACTATGCAGGCCAGACGGGAGTGGCAAGAAATATTCAAAGTGGTGAATAGCAAGAACCTACAACCAAGATTATTCTACCCAGCAAAGCTATCATTCAGAATTGAAGGGCAGATAAAGAGCTTCACAGATAAGAAAAAGCTAAAGGAGTTCATCACCACCAAACCAGTATTATATGAAATACTGAAAGGTATTCTTTAAGAAGAGGAAGAAGAAGAAAAAGGTAAAGATAAAAATTATGAACAACAAATACATATTTATCAACAAGTGAATCTAAAAATCAAGTGAATAAAAAATCTGATGAACAGAATAAACTGGTGAATATAATAGAATCAGGGGCATAGAAAGGGAGTGGACTGACAATACCCGGGGGAAAGGGGTGTGGGGGGTGCGGGAAGAGACTGGACAAAAATCGTACACCTATGGATGAGGACAGTGGGGGGGGAGGTAAGGGCAGAGGGTGGGGTGAGAACTGGGTGGAGGGGAGCTATGGGGGAAAAAAGAGGAACAACTGTAATAATCTGAACAATAAAGATTTATCAAGTTAAAAAAAAAAAGCATAGACTCTGCTAGATTCCAATCTTAGCTCTGTCACTTACTGGCTGTGTGACCATGAACAATTAATTTATGTATGTGCCTCAGTTTATTCTCCTCAAAATGAAGACGATAGTACCAATCTCCTGGGGTTACCGTGAGGATTAAGTAAACTAATGTAGAGAGGCTGGAACACTTGGTCAACACTATATGATAGTAATAATATCCTCTCTGTCTTGAGACAAGTTCCCGCGCACCTTCCTCCCCCAACTGGAAGGAGTCCCAGAGCACTCACAGAATGAGGAAGAGGAGGTTTGGGTTCTTCGAATACTACATTAGGATTAAAGAGGAAACTTAACTAATGGACAACCATTCCAGAGGTTTACGAACCCACCTCTTGGTTTCTTGACAAACTGCGACGCTTGTTACCAGGGTAACCAGACTGGGTAGCACCTAATTGAGTCCGGAGAGCTCCCGGCAGAAGGTCTTTCCACTTCCAGTTCCGGAATCTCCCCGCTCCGCTGCGGGCCTCGCTTCTCAGCTGAGCCCGACCCCCTTTTCCAGGAAGGCGCCCGCCGCCCTTCTGCACCAGTGGACCTCTTGAGAGTCCTGGAAACCCTCCCTGTGGACGTCTCCGAGTCCTCTGTTGCTGGGAAGAATTTCTCAGGAGCACGACTTCCGGCCTGAAAGGGAAGCTTGCTCCCTTTTCTCCCAGTCCTCTTCCTCCCCCCACCCCCGCCACGCGAGGCCGCGGTGCACGGTATGGGTGTGTTTGTGTGTATTTGTGTGGGGAGGGCGTGTGGCGGGAAGGTTACCGGGAGCTTCTTGGCCGCTGGGGAGCAGGGATCCCGGTGACAAAGATGGGGGTGTTTTCTCTGTCTTCCACTTGGAAGCCTCAGCTCCCCCTTCAGGCACTTTAGATACTTCTTGGGGCCCAGTCCAAAGTGTTCCCATTGGGAGCGAAACCCAATTCCCGGGTCCATCCCCGAGGAGCGTGAGCGGGGAATGCCCCAGCTAACCCGGGCGCCCGGCCTCCTCGCCGGCGTAGCCTCCGGCCTCAGGCCAGACAGATCCCTGGCGTGGGTCTGGCCCGAGGAAAAGGTAGCCGTGGCCTGGGGCACGGGTGAGGGCAGAATAACCGGTGGGAAGGCTGCGTTTTCACGAAGGACTCGGGTGAAGCTGCACAGCTGCCTTTGAGCACTGACTCCTTGGCTTCCTGGGTCGGAGGAGATCTTGTAATGGAGTGGTTCTTCGTCTCACACTAACAAGATGCCCGATTTCCTCAGGATCGAGGGGTGAGTGAGTTGTGGGATGGTTGCACAAAGCCCCTGCTAGCTACACAGTGAATAGCCCTGTCATCTGTTTTTTGGAGGCTTCTATACAAAACAGAAAATAAAATTCCCCTGAATGGAGAAATTTAGGGCATCTCTGTATTTGATGTTTTTGTTTCTGTTGACATTTGTGGCCCCCGATACTCTCAAATCCAGATAATTGCTTCTTCGCAAACTAACTTTGAGATTGCAGAGTTGATTTTTAACCTGGACCTTGTTTGCCTTGGACTATGTGGCCTGAGATAAGTTATGGCTTTAAGGGAATTTTATCTACTAATTAGGAATGAAGATACCTCCTATACAACATAAGAGTTATTTTGAGGAGTAAATAGTATCATTTCAAAGAATTCCATTGTACACTATCTCCTTTCATCCTCATATTTCTGTGATCAGGAATTTCCCCCTTTTAATGCTGAAGAAAAAACTATTACCCAAGACTTATGAGTTCTAAGTGATCCTTTCTTTGCCTCATGCTTCTTTATAATATTGTAAGAAAATATAAGGTAATAAAGGACATTTTTATTTTTAAATATTTGTTGATTCATTTCAGATTGAAGAATGTCCCGGGTTCCATTGGGGAAAGTCCTCCTAAGGAATGTCATCCGGCATACAGATGCTCACAATAAGGTGAGAGGTACAACCTAGTTATTCCTCAACACTTAATGAGGGCACACAGTGTGGCAAGCGTTATTTTGGTTCTGTTGGGAGATACAAAGATGAATAAAATAGATAATTGCAATATAGTTTGATAATTACTAAATAGAGACCTGTAAAATGTTTCAGTGCACTAAGGAAGTAATAATGAAATCTGCCTTGGGGAATTAGGAAAGGCTTCACAGAATGGGTGGTATTTGAGGCACTGATATTTGAACGAGTTCTTAATGAACAGGTTCAAGATTTCCAGGTGTAAAAAATCATTCTATACAGAGAGAAAATCATGTACTAACATATGGCAATAAGAAAGTGCATGAAGCACTGGGGGCATGGCAAGAAATTGTGTGCATCCAGAAAGTAGTGAATGTGGGGGCTAGTGACAGAAGTTGAGGCCAGTGTGGATTATGATGTTTGGAGATTAGATTTTTTTCCTCTAGGCAATAAATAAACCATCAAATATATATATTTTTAATTTTTAAAATATGTTTTTATTGATTTCAGAGAAAGGAAGGGAGAGCTAAAAACATCTATGGGAAACATGGATGGGCTGACTCTTGCACGCCTCCTACTGGGGATTGAGCCTGCAACTTGTGCATGTCCCCTGACTGGGAATTGACCTGGTTCATGGGACAGTGCTCAACCAACTGAGTCATACTGGCTGGGAAACCATCAAAAATTTTTAAGCTGAGTGTGACTTGATTATATTTTAGAAAGATGATTTTTTAATTGGATAGGTGATAGATCAAATGTGTTGAACAGTAGAGAGACCAATTAGGAAGCAATTGCAGTGTTCCAGGTGAGAGATGATGAGGGGGGGTTCACATGAAAGCAGTGACAGTAGGGGTGAAGATGAGGAATTTAGGAGGCAGAATCCAAAGAACTTGGTGACTGATTGGATGGTAGCGATAATTATGGAATCAAATATACTATCTTGTGTGACTAGGTGAATGATGATGATAGGAAACAAAAGAAAGGGACAAGTATGATGGGAAATGTAGTTAGTTTGAAGACGTTGATGGTGAGGAGCTTATAGGATGTCCAAACAGTTGGAAATTCAGACTTGGAGCAAAGGAGAAATGTTGAGACTTGGTTTGGGGATTATTGGTCTGTAGGAAATGACAGAGGTCGTGAGAGTAGATGAGGTCACCTAGGAGAACACATATAATGAAAAGAGGGCCACGGACCCTTGTTTGGTTTTCTTTGGTGAACTGTGTATTTCCTAGTTTGGTCTTAAAAGGTATTACTGTAATGTCACCTGATAATTTGATTGTGAGTGTGAGGTTATAACTGTTATCTAAGCAGCCTCTGCAATTGCATTAAACCACCCCTAGTTGAATGGTGAACTTAGATTTGAAAGTGGTGGCTAAAAAGATAATCTAGCACAGATTTAACAAAATATTATAGGAGGATTTATTTATTTTTAAATATTTACTTTGTTAAGGCAATTTATGAAACTTTATTGATTTATTTTTTTAAAATATGTTTTATTGATATTTTACAGAGAGAAGGGAGAGGAATAGAGAGTTAGATACATTGATCAGTTGTTTCCTGCACCCCCCCCCCCCCCCCACCAACTGGGGATGTGCCCACAACCAAGGTACATGCCCTTGACCAGAATCGAACCTGGGACCCTTCAGTCCACAGGCCAACACTCTATTCACGGAGCCAAACCAGTTAGGGCTATTTATTATTATTATTATTATTTTTAATCCTCACCCGAGGATATTTGTCTATTGATTTTTCAGAGAGAGTGAAGAGAGAGAAAGAGAGAAATATTGATGTGAGAGAAATACATCGATTGGTTGCCTCCTGTACAGAGAGAAAATCATGTACTAACATATGGCAATAAGAAAGTGCATGAAGCACTGGGGGCATGATTTTAATTTAAACATTTTTTTTTCTCTCTTCTTCTCTCTTCTCATCTTATTCAAAATCATCAATTTTTGTTTAAAATTGGTTGCCTCGTGCCCTGACCAGGGCCTGAGCTGGGGAGGAGCTGCAGCCGAGGTACATGCCCTTGAATGAAATAAAACCCGGGACCCTTCTGTCCACAGGCCATTGCTCTATCCATTGAACCAAACCAGCTAAGGCAATAAGGAGGATTTAGAAATAAAACATATTCTTATTTTTTGGTCATTTGTAATCTGATTCTCTAGAAATTCCCTAGCAATTCTCATGTCTTTTTATTTTGTTTTTAATAAAAATTAGAATGTTATGAAAACCCTGAAAGTTTAAAGACCTGTCCTTACTAGCTTTTTGACTTTGGTAAAATTTCTGAGCTTTTGTTTCTTCTCAGAATATAATAATGGCATCTTGCTTTGCTTTCCTCATAAGATTGCTTAAGGTTCAATTGAGATGATACATTTAAAATGATAAAGCATTTTAGAAACATAAGGGATTATCATGTGGTAATTGCAACATAATTAAAAAATTGGTAAGGTTCTAAGTGTGTCTATGCAAGGGTTAAAAAATGTTGTTACTGCCCTAACCGGTTTGTTGGCCTGCGGACTGTAAGGTCCCAGGTTCGATTCCGGTTCAGGAACCATATACCTTGGTTGTGGGCACATCCCCCAGTAGGGGGTGCGCAGGAGGCAGCTGATCGATGTTTCTCTCTCATTGGTGTTTCTAACTCTCTATCCCTCTCCCTTCCTCTCTATAAAAAAATCAATAAAATATCTTAAAAAAAAAGAATTGACAAACTTTCTAAAAAAAAAAAATTTGTTGCTGCAGAATTCTGCATATTTTAGATTTACTGGGTCAGCTTGTTTAATCACATTGAGAAACCAGAATTAATTTCCCAGGTTCTTGATCATAACCCAGTCTGTAATCCCATAATTAGTGCAGACTGTATTTTTAGTTACTTTTTTGTGATGTAAAGTGTTATTTTCAGTAACTTATTTTAATTTCTTTCCTTTAAAAAAAAAAATCTAGATTCAGGAGGAATCAGATATGTGGAAAATAAGAGAACTGGAGAAACAGATGGAAGATGCTTACCGGGGGAACAAAAGGAAAATGTTGCCCAGCAGTTCAAGGTGAAGTTGGAGCTCTGAGAACCAAAATAATTCTCATCTTATTCAAAATCATCAATTTTTGTTTAAAATCATTTTGGTATGCTAAAGATACATGATTCACTTTTGTGAGTCCTTAAGCATTCATTCCCTCTTTCATAAACCTAGACCCAAGTATAAAGGTAATGACTATCATGCATATGATCCCACTCTTTGTACTTATTTGCAATAGAGAATTTTATTTTTATTTTATTTTATTTATTTATTTAATATATTTTATTGGTTTTTTACAGAGAGGAAGGGAGAGGGATAGAGAGCCAGAAACATCGATCAGTTGCCTCCTGCACACCCCCCACCGGGGATGTGCCTGCAACCAAGGCACATGCCCTTGACGGCTGATGCTCTATCCACTGAACCAAACCGGTTAGGGCTTCAATAAAGAATTTTGAAAGTCTACCTTGAACAATTGTAAACATTAAGGATTCTGTGGATTCTGACCTTATCTGATGGCTTTTAATCTTAGAATTTCTATTTGTATCTTATGGTCGCTTAGCTGATCACATACTCCTTTTCCTTATTAGTCTTTCATTCTCTCTTCCAGCCTTTTTTTAATTTTTTTCTCTCAGCCTCTTTACCCCATCTACTCAAATCCCAGTCTTTCACATTACCTTCTTATTAATTTGAGTGTAAATATAAGGGATTATGCAGGCTTAGTTGTCATACCTGTAGTGGTATAGGAATGTCTTGAGTATTTCGAACATCTGTTGGACCCTTTAGTGTACAGCTGTGAGTATGAAAAATGACTCAGAGTAGTAATGCTGATTCTAAAGCCACCAGGGAAATAGTTAACACATTGCGGGCGGATCATGAGAATTCTCGTGTTTTCTGTTCTAAGGCTTGTGACCAATCACGACATTAAAAAGATATTAGTTTGTAAGAACATATAATTAATAACTTCAAAATGCAATGGGTATTTAATTTTAAAGCGTGCCTTTAACATTTACGTAAAATGTTTTTTGTACTCATTCAATAGAAACTTATCCTGGCCACTGGGTAAACCTAGAAATAAAACTACTGGTCTGCTGTGGGAACCCCTTTCACGTCTCGCGTGGTTCAGGGTTCCGGTTCAGGGTTCGGGTTCTGGAGAAGGCCGCACACAAATGAAAAGAGACTTGGAAAAGTATTAATTTGGGAATATTGGGGGCCAGGCGGGATCCCACCTCTAGTAGGAGGACTACCACCTGCTCTGGCCTTGCTATCCCTTTTTTTTTTTTTTTTTTTCTTGCTATCCCTTTTATTGAGACTATGGGATATGCCCATAACCTTTAGGCAGGAAATTCTAATAACAGAAATTTACATAGGAGGAACAGGTGGAGGCTGCTTTAGCTAACAATGTTTCAACTAAACAGTGAGTGATTAGAGCAATTAAGGTTGTCGACCAGCCTTCCCGGTTTCCTGTACACATCTTTCTATTAGTGTGACAATTATCGGTTTCCGGCAGTCCGCAATGTGTTAATAGTGAGATATTTAAGGAGAGAGAGTGTGCCTGCAGAGTATGTGGACTTTGGAGTATGACTGGCTTTGTGTAAATGGCTTTAGACAAGAAAGTATGTAGAGTATCTGTGGTAAAGAAAGCAGAGTTTCAACATAAAAATATATTTTTCAGTCCGTTTTTTTCTCTGATGGTTCTTTGAGAATTTAGAAGTACTGTTAGTGCAGATGATGATTTATTTTGTGTTGGTTGTTCAGTTTCTAGTGGCACCTCCAGGAACAAAATATTCTTCTTTTTTGTTTTTTGTTAATCCTCACCCCAAGGATATTTTTCCATTGATTTTCATTGAGAGTGGAAGGGAGGGGGAGAAATACACAGAGAGAAACATCAATGTGAGAGAGACACATTGATTGGTTGCCTCCCCCACACGCCCCAACCAAAGCTGGGGATCGAACCTGCAATTGAGGTACTTGCCCTTGGCTGGAATCGAACCCACCACCCTTGTCTGTGGGCCAATGCTCTAACCGACCAGGGCCAAAGTATTGTTCTTTTTTGAAAAAACTAAAAAAAAATATTTTTACTGATTTCAGAAAGGAAGGGAGAGGGAGAGAGAGATAGAAACATCAATGATGAGAGAGAAACATTGATCAGCTGCCTCCTGCATGCCCACTACTGGGGCTCGAACCCACAACCTGGGCATGTGCCTTTGATGGAATCGAACCCCGGACCCTTCAATCTGCAGGCTGACGCTCTATTCACTGAGCCAAACCAGCCAGGGCTTGTTCTTCTTCTTGTTCTTCTTCTTGTTCTTCTTCTTGTTCTTCTTCTTGTTCTTCTTCTTGTTCTTCTTCTTCTTCTTCTTCTTCTTCTTCTTCTTATTTTTAAACAAGTAAACATTTATTTATTTATATTTTTTAAAATATATTTTATTGATATTTTACAGAGAGGAAGGGAGAGGGAAACATCGATGAGAGAGAAACATTGATCAGCTGCCTCCTGCACACCTCCCACTGAGGATGTGCCCGCAACCAAGGTACATGCCTTTGACCGGAATTGAACCCGGGAGCTTTCAGTCCGCAGGCCGATGCTCTATCCACTGAGCCAAACCGGTTTCGGTGCTTGTTCTTCTTGAGTGGACTATTAATGCCTTTCATGGTGAATAAATCTTCCAGCATAATCTCTTTAAGGGCAGGGATTCTGATTGTCTCATTTGCATTATATTCTCAGTAGCTGCTAGAACATACCTGACACATAGGAATCCTTAAACTTTTTTTTTTAAGAAGTCCTTTTTTTTTTTTTTCTTTAAAATATATTTTATTGATTTTTTACAGAGAGGAAGGGAGAGGGATAGAGAGTTAGAAACATCGATGAGAGAGAAACATTGATCAGCTGCCTCCTGCACGCCCCCCACTGGGGATGTGCCCGCAACCAAGGTACATGCCCTTGACCGGAATTGAACCCGGGACCCTTCAGTCCGCAGGCCGACGCTCTATCCACTGAGCCAAACTGGTTTCGGCTCCTTAAACATTTTTGATAGCCAATTAGCTAGCTTTAGTGACTGGTTAGTGGATATTGTAAGTATGGGCTGAATCAATGGTTTTCAACTGATTTTCTACCCCAATGTACTCATGGGTTAGGACTTACTCCCATTGTTACTATGACCTCACTACAGCAAGTTGCTGGTTTTCCCGGAAGGGAGTGTATTTAGAATTTAGGATAGTTTGCAATGTCCCCAGCTGTGATTATGCTCTGCTTCCCACTTTGCTTGCCTTCCTAGTTGAGAATTAGTGAGTGAGCTACAGCGTGCCACAGTCCAGAAGTTGTTTCCTTTATATTCTTCAATAGGGTGGGCAATAATGATCAGATTTTCATTGGACAACTATACAAATTTACAGCGAAGAATAGATCATGTCTTCTTTTACATGATTTAAAAAAACATTAAGTATCAGGTTGTTTTGTTCTCCCTCTTAGCTTGTTCAATGAGTTTTGTGCATGATGTTCCATAAAGTAACTTTATATATTGTTTCCAAATCTAAAAATCCTTCTGTTTCCTCATATAGCCGGATGCGTAGTGATGGTTTTGATGAAGAAAGTCAAAGAGACAATTGGAGGCCAAGGAATGAAATTTCTGAGGCACTGGAAGATGATTTTCTTAAGGCTAAATCCTGGAACAAGAAGTTATACGATTATGAAGCTAACATGCCAGACAGGTTTGTGATTAAATTCTTGTGGCCATTAATAATATTTGGCCCTGGCCAGTTTTGCTCAGTGGATAGAGCATCGGCCTGTGGACTGAAAGGTCCCAGGTTCGATTCCGGTCAAGGGCATGTACCTTGGTTGCGGGCACACCCCCAGTGGGGGATGTGCAGGAGGCAGCTAATCGATGTTACTCTCTCATCGATGTTTCTGACTCTCTACCCCTCTCCCTTCCTTTCTGTAAAAAATCAATAAAATATATTTAAAAAAAATAATATTTGGCATGAGAATGTGAACTTTAAAAACTTAATTATCTCTACAAAAACTTGTACACAAATGTTCACAGCATAATTATTCAGTGTGGCCAAAAAAATGGAAACCCAAATGTCTATTAGCTGATGAATGAATAAACAAATTGTGGTATATGGAACGGTAATGGAATGTTATCTGGCAGTAAAAGGCATAAAGTACTGATAACATGCTATAGTATGGATGAACCTTGAAAACATTATGGTAGGTGAAAAGAGCCAGACATAAAAGGCCATTTGTTATATGATCCTATTTATATATGTCTAGAATAGGCAAATCCATAGAGACAGAAAGTAGATAAGTGGTTGCCATAAGCTACAGGAGAGGGAGGAATGGAGAGTGACTGCTAATGCAGTTTCTTTTTGGGGTGATGAAAATGTTCTGAAGTAAGATAGTGGTGATGGTTGCACAACTCTGAATATACTAAAAGCCACTGACTTGCACACTTTAATAGGGTGACTTTTATGAATTATATTTCAATAGTTATTATTATTTTTTAAAATATATTTTATTGATTTTTTTACAGAGAGGAAGGGAGAGGGAGAGAGAGTTAGAAACATCAATGAGAGAGAAACATCAATCAGCTGCCTCCTGCACACCTCCTACTGGGGATCAAGCCCACAACCTGGGCATGTGCCTTTGACCAGAATCAAACCTGGGACCCTTCAGTCCACATGCTGACACTCTATCCACTGAACTAAACCAGCTTGGGCTCGATAGTTATTTTTAAAAAATTGTACCAATGTAGACAACATCCTATCTAATAAAGAGGAAATATGCCAGCCTTGGGCAAACTATGGCCCGCGGGCTGGATCCGGCTGTTCTATCCGGTTCTCTTGCTCTCCCCTCCGCTCCTTTACTTTGAATTTATATTAGTTCACACAAACACTCCATCCATGCTTTTGTTCCGGCCCTCCAGTCCAGTTTAAGAACCCATTGTGGCCCTCGAGTCAAAAAGTTTGCCCACCCCTGGAATATGCTGATTGACCATCACTCCATCACAAAGATGGATGCACCCACAGCTGAGGCCAAGTTCCCATAAGGAGCCTTAACAAGCAATCAGCAGGGACCTGAGGCTATGCCCTTCCCCGCCCCCATGGGGCTTGACAGGGGACCTCAGGCCTTGTCCTCCACCCGGCAGGGCTTGATGGGATCACAGGCTGTGCCCCCCACCCAGCACGGCTTGACGGGACCTCAAAGTGCGCTTCCCATCCTGGTGCTGGGTTAGGGGACCTCAGGCTGTTCGCCCCGCCCCAGTGCCAGGCCGGGGGACCTCAGGCCGCGCCCCCACCAGGTGGGGCTTGACGGGACTTCAGGCTGCGCCCCCCACCCGGCGGGGCTTAACGGGGGACCTCAAGGTGCACTTCCCGTCCTGGTGCTGGGTTAGGGGACCTTAGGCTGCTCCCCCCGCCCCAGTGCCAGGCCGGGGGACCTTAGGCCATGCCCCCAACCAGGTGGGGCTTGACAGGGGACCTCAGGCCGTGCCCCCCACCCCAGCACTGGGCCAGGGGACCTGAGGTTGCACCCCCCTGCCTGACTGGGCTTGACAGAGGATCTCAGGCTGTGTCCCCTAGCTGGCAGGGCTTGATGGAGGACCTCAAGGCAAGCCGCCCGCCCCAATCTAGGCTGGGGGACCTCAGGCCACGCACCCTGTCCTGGCACCAGGCCAGGGGACCTGAGGCTACGCCCCTGCCTGGCAGGGCTTGACAAGGGTGGGACTGGCCGGGTCTTTTTTTTTTTTTTTTTTTTTAATATATTTTATTGATATTTTACAGAGAGGAAGGGAGAGGGATAGAGAGCTAGAAACATCGATGAGAGAGAAACATCGATCAGCTGCCTCCTGCACACCCCCTACCGGGGATGTGCCTGCAACCAAGGTACATGCCCTTGACCGGAATCGAACCCGGGACCCTTCAGTCCGCAGGCCGACGCTCTATCCACTGAGCCAAACCGGTTTCGGCAGACTGGCCGGGTCTTGATCTAGCCCAATGCGGGGGGGCCGGCTGGGTCTGGGTCTCACGCAATTTTGAGGTGCATGTGGGTGAGCGGGGTCCCATGGTGAGCCCTAGACTCTGACAGGAGGAAGGTTTTCATATACATTTTACTAATTTTCTTTCATCTCTGACACTTATATTATAAAGAGCAAATAGCAATATTAAATTATTTCCTCTAATTAATCCACTTTTAATGTGCACAAATTTCATGCACCGGGTCACTAGTTATGTTATGAAGTGTTTTTGGAGAAGTACTTCACAGCTAAAGAGAGCAGATTATAAGTTTTCTTAAGGAAGAGAATGGCAAGTTTTCTTAAAATGGACAAAGGAATTCTTTGTGTCTGAAATAATAGTGTGTAGCACAGAAAAATAGCCAACTAAGTTTACTGGGCTGTGTGGGGTTGGCTTTACCATATCTCTGTGTTTTTTTGTTGTTCTGTGTGTATGTCTGTGTGTGCATACATTCCTAAGTCTAATTTTCAAAAACATGCACTGCTTTAACAATATGTATAATAAAATGTCATCTTACAGGTGGGGTCACAGTGGTTATAAAGAGTTATACCCTGAAGAATTTGAAACAGACAGGTAAGACAAATAGGCTTACTGGGGGAAAAAAAAGTTAGAAACTAAGCTTAGTAGTACCAAGTCTAAACTGTAAATTGAGGTCAAGCGCAGTTTTTACAAAGCATGTAACATTTGCCATTAAAAATGTAACCAAAGAATAATCAGCAATTTAGATGGAAGGTGATAGGTATTTTGCCTTTTCCTGATTGATGTTTGACATATCTATAGCACTTGTTTTTTTAAAATATGTTTTTGTTGATTTGAGAGAGAGAGGAAGGGAAAGGAGAGAAACATCCATCAGCTGCCTCCTTGCATGCCCTGTACTGGGGATCAAGCCTGCAACCCTGGGCATGTGTCCTGACTGGGAATCAAACTGGTAACCTTGCTGCATGAGAGGGCGCCCAACCAATTGAGTCACACTGGCCAGGACTATATCACTTAGGTCTTTATATTAGTAGTGTCCCATACAGTAACTCAGTATGGCAGATTAGAATTTTTTTCAAATTAAAAATTCTTATATAATTTTAAAACAGTTTTCTACCTATGAGATTGGCAAAAAAAATTTTTTTATAATGCCCAGTGTTGCTAACACTAGTGATAAGCAGATCTTAATATACTTTTTTTTTCCTGAGTCCAGTGCTTTTTAATGATTTTAGTGTTTTACAGATTAGAATTTTTATGTTCATTTTAAAGATGAGGAAATAAAAACTCAGTTATTAAGTCTCATAGTAACCCTATGTCAAAGCTGTTTTAAAATTTAGATGTTAACCCTAACTTTCTATCTAGAATGCAGAATATTAAAATAGAAATATTTTTATTTTCTATAGTAAAGGAGTTTCTCTTTTTTATTAGTGATCATCAAGATATTACCAATGGAAAAAAAATATCTCCCCAGGAAAAATCATCTACCCATGAATCTCACAAACACAAGAAATCAAAGAAATCCCACAAAAAAAAGCAGAAAAAGAAGTCACACAAAAAACAGAAGAAAAGCAAAAAAGAAGTCACAGATATAACAGCAGATTCCTCAAACGAGTTCTCAGAAGAAACTGGGGCTTCTAGTACCAGGAAACAACCACATAAGCGTAAGAAAAAATCAAGGAAAAAGTCTCTCAAAAAGTCTGCTCTAGTTTTAGAGGCAGAAAGTGACACTTCTCAGTCTGATGATTCAGCATCCAGCAGTTCTGAGGAAAGAGACACTAAGAAAACCAAAAGGGAAAAAAAAGATCAAGTCAGTATTCCTGTAGTTAGCAATGAAATACAGGAGAGGACAAAAACAAACAAACGCACAAATTGGAAAGTGGCTACAGATGAAAGGTCTGCTGAGAGTTCGGAGGATGACTAAATGAGGAACAGTCTTCAGTTCCCACTGACTTGGATATTGACAGCTCTTGCACCTTGGGGCTTTGCTGATTACTCTTGTGTAGCACAGGGGGCCTCAAGGCAGAGTTGTCCTGTGCCATCTGTGTACATTCTGACAGACTTGTCTTCTATTTTGGCCTGTTAAACTTGATCCTTTTATTGTTAATAAGGGAATCTGGTATTTTGTTATGAAGGTTTCTTGAAGAGATTATTTTTTGCAGTTAATTACATTTTGCGTAGTGTATATACAACAAATTAAAGGACCCAGGAAGCAGAATCCAATAATGACCTGGGTATGCCAATTAGAATGTTGAGTTTGGGGAAAGCGAAGGCTGGGATCACGAGGTAGATTGGAACCAGTGCTATACAGAATGTATATGATGAGGGAACATTGAGTTGCTCGTTTGGTTTATATCACAGGTGCCACTTGACTTTATCTCAGCCTTGGTGCTTTGAATCTTTCTGTATTTTGGCCCCATTGGTCTGGGTGTTTAATGGGGAAATGAGCATAAGAACAAATATTTTACCTTTACAACACCCATAGACAGCTGTTATCAGCAGAGACTAGGGTTTTCTGTTAAATTTTCCTGCTGGACAGGGACTGTAGCTATACTCAGTATACCCATAAACATGGTAATTGGCTAGTAAATGTTTTAATTCTTTATGGATAGTAAATGGTTTTCTAGTTCCATTGCTGTATATTGCCTAAATGGACTTGTGTTCAAAAATTATTTCCTTTAGGTAAGTCCTTAACAAATGGGGAAGAATTACGAGTTTTTTCATGCTAATGATGCTCTGAACGGGCTTCAGGGCAGCATCTGCCATTTAATTGTCTTCCTTGTTCATTTTGAAATCTATTAATGAACTTTAGATTTTCCCTGAAACTAGGTTGAATCAAATCCAAAATGAAAGACTTCTCAGGGACATATCTACTTCTTTTCCAGCCTGCCTTTGGATTAAAGCACCAAGCAGAGACCATGTTATTTCCTTTTGCTATATGTGTAATTCCTACTATGTTAATTCATAAGAAATCAAAATAACACTGAAAGAAGGCTGGCAGAACACAAGTTAATTTTTCATTATGGCAGATCAAGTTACATATTGTTTTTCCTAGTTGTCACTTCATGGGCTGAGTAAAAAGCTTGAAAACTCACTTGTCTTGGTTCTGCCACTAATTGGTTATGTGGTCTGGAGTAGGTAAGTTAACCTCTGGCCTTCCTTTGTACCATGTGTAATATGCAAATACTTCATGGTGACATGACATTATAGGACACCAGCAATAGAACATAACTATGACATCATTCCATGAGGTGGTAAATTTTATAGTTATGCTAAATTTGTTCTTTACAGAACAGATTTCTAACAAAATGTTTGGTCATGAAGTACATGGTTGGCTAGAGGGTCCTGATCCCAATTACAAGCAGGTGCTACCTTTGGGGCTGTTTATTTGAAATATTAACACTTTGGTACTCAACTGTCAATGTTCAATGGTATATATTTTTACCTTTGGGATTAGTGGGGACCCAAGGGAGGAAGAGCAGTCTATAATTACTACCTCTTACCCTAAAGCAGTTTTGTTCTTGGAGCAAGTGAAATCTTTGTTGGAGTGTTCACTTTTTTTTTCTCTTTTAAACATTGTTTCTGTGCTATAAAAGTACTGAGTCTCAGCATAGGCTCTGGAGAATGGGTGAGTGGGACAAGGCATCTCCAGGAAGTTGGTTCTGTTTGGGTTTTGACCTTCCCTTCCTCCCACAGTAGCAGACCTCTCTTTCCCAGTGAATACACATCTTGCTTGTTTTGTTTTTTTTCATGTTTACCTTTTCTTGGTCATGTATAAGCAATAAAGCTGTTTTCTGTTCTTCACCTTTCTCAACCCTAAATTTTCTTTTATGCCTTAGGCTAAGGCTCTGATGTTTCTTCCAGCCCTCTTAAATACCATTTGCACTACTAGCCCTGGAACATATTTAGTCGTAGTGTTTCTGCCAATCAGAGATCTTATTAAATCCTAAAATGGGATTTTAAAAATAGAGTCGGAGAACTCACATTTATTGAATAATTGTTGTGATACAATGTGGAGTTTCTGATCCCAAATAAATAAATTTCACCTTTGAATTTTCGATCTGTCACTTTTTAGCACCAAAAGGATTGGTAATAGCCTGAAGTTAACCTGACAGTGGGTTGACAACTTTCCCTTACTGGCCCTTCAATCTGCTTAGTAAGTCCTTTGCTGCTTCTGTCATTCTCCTAGGGAATGGCCTACTGCCCTCCTTTCTGTACAATCTGGGCAAAACGACTGGTGATGGCAAGAGTAGTGTCAATGAAGCGGTCCACACAGCTAGAGAGACAATTTTCAGTACGAGAGTCTAGGCGATTCCCTGGCTTCTCCACACATTTATCCCAACATAGCTCCATGAAGTGGTGCACCTAAGAGGAAAGAAAGTAGTAACCATTAGGGTCTGTATATAGGCCTACCTGCCAATTTTACTTCTCATTTTCATTTTCTGTCACCAACAAACCATGGGCTCTCCTCTTTCCTCACTTCCTACTCTGTCCCCAATATGGTCCAGACCCTCAGCCCTACATTGCAACAATTCTTTTATCCTCTCCTTTTCTAGTTTTCTCTTAATTACAAAATACTTTCCATCAAGTCACCTGTGTCTGCTTAATCATCAATTTCTCTGTTAGCTACTCAGGGCACTCCCTTATTTAACCCCAACCCATATGGTTTCAATGAGGCCCACACAGCATACTCAACTTGACTTTTTTTTGTAGTTAATCCTCACCTGATGACTGGAAGTGGGGGTTGCCTCCCCCACTACTCCCAACTGGGCTGGGGGTCAAACCTACAACCCACGTACCAGGAATTAAACCCATTGTGTGAGGGCTGAGGCTCTAACTGAGCCACACTGGCTAGGGGTAAACTTGACTCTTAATATTCTGCAAGGCCCTACTTAAAGATTTTACCAATTCTTCAAAACAGTTTGAATTCTTGCTTGAAGGCCACTGTCTATTTTCTACTTGTGTCAAGTCCTCAATCAGAATGTAAATTTTCAGGCAGAATTACCTTTTTTTTTTTTTAAATCCCAAACTAGCACCAGTGTAAGCTGAAAAAGTATGGTACCAATTAATTCCCCAAACCACTGTACCCATATCATTCTAACCTATCCCTTAAAGAGTAGTTCTTAACCTTGTTGAGAATCCAATGAAGCTTTATGGATCCACTCTCCAGAAAAATGCACATACAGGCACTGAAAATGTACGCACTTTCATAATGTTCAGGACTCAAAGATTTCTAACCAGGGTTGGTGGGGGGGCGGGGGGCGGAGAGGAGGGAAAAATACCATTTACCAAGGGTTCACTATTTGGGGAGGCTGAGAGCTAGGCACTCAGTCAATCCTTTTTGCGGTAATAAAAGATGACTTGTCACCTTCGTTTAAGAGGCGCGGTAGGTAATCAGCCTTACGTAACGCAGCTAATAAGGCACCGTGCCGGGGTTCCATGCCGAGAGAGCTCCAAAGCGCTTGTTGTAAACTAACAGTCTATACTGATTACTTCAGAAGCCCCCCCCCCCCCCCCATAATGTTCTACCGCTCTATAGTTTTCAAGTACGTTATCGCATCTGATCCTCACAATCCAGTAAGGGAACGGGCGACTGCGAAACCAAGATGCATAATGCTGGCTGGGTGTCCCGCCTGGAGGCACGTGGCACGTCAACAGCAGGGGCACGGTTAGAGCCTAGATCTCCCGAATGTCAGCCCAGTGGGCTCGCCGCCGAACTCGGCTCCCGTACCCTTGCGCCGCCCAAACCTTTCTTTTCTGCTTCACACCTATGTTCCCCACCCTGGGCTTGCTTAACGGCACCTGAGCACCACCGCTCACCAACGGCAGGGCTGCCATGACTTGTTTCTTTTGCGAGGGAAACGGGCGTAGAAGGGACATCGGGCGACCTCTCCGCGGGTGCCTGGGACCTGTACTTTAGCCTCGTTTCTCTTCACCCTGTCCCGCACCTGTGCAGTGAACTGCGCCTTCTGCTGCTCGGCCGCCACCAGGCGCTGCAATTCTGCTTCGTCGGCCTCTCCCAGCTCCGCCATTGTCCGCGTCGGGGCTCCGGACTTCCGGCCACGTGTGTGCGCAAGTGCCGCGGTCGCACACCGACTTCCAACTCCCGACTTCCGGTTCATTAAGCGTTTTCCTTTTCCTTGTTTTCTTTCGCGTCGTGGTAGGAGGTGCCCTGTGACTGTTTCCGGGTTGCTGGATGACCTTGAACCTTCAGGAGCGAGATGGCGAGTGTGTGGAGGCTGAGTGCCCTCTGCGGTGCCCGAGGAGGCCGAGGTGAGGGTCCGGGCGGCTGCGGGCTCCCAGCGCGGCTTCCCGCTGGGCAGGGATGCAGGGAGGGTTCCTCTGCAGGGTGGCGTGGCCTCTGGAGCGGGAGGTCCTCCTCCTTCGCTTTGGCCACTCTGGCTCCTGTCGGAACCACAGCAACGACCACCGCGCCTGCGGGCCCAGATATTCCCGGAGCGCGTCTCTCGCCTGCCCTGGGCCGACGTGGTGAGGGGGTAAATCTGAAAGAACTCCTCTGGGAGTCACAGCCCTGCCGAGGCTATTCATAGGAGCTCGCTCCCCCTCCCCATTCACTGTTCTTACCGTGCTCCCACCCTGACTCGGAAAAGAGGATCTAAATCCCAGTGGCTGGTCTTGCTCCTCGAGTGGGTGTATGGGATCAATTCGATAATCATTGAACTGGGCATTTGTGTTATACCAGGCACTGTAGTAGTAAGCTTGGGATTCAGATGTGAATAAAACATAGTTCTTGCCCTCAAAGACTTCCTTTTTTTAGGGAAAATCCATATAAGCATAATTTAACACCAAACAACTGTTGTGCTGTACATACATTGTTATACCAGTCCAGAGGGAGAATATATTTCGCGCTCAGTTTGGAAGGAGTACTTTGTCTCCGTTCCTGAAGGAGGTGTGCCTGATCCGCAAGGCCACAGGAGTAAGGTCATTACAGTTAGGGCTACTGGGATGAGCAAATGCAGCGATGAAGGAAGGTGGAGAAACTGGTTGCTAGGAGAGGAAACAAAACAAATTGGATATTAAAGCGTGAAGCTCAAGGTAAGGAATGAGCGCTGAATCTGGAAAGGGGAACTGGAATCAAATCATACAAGAACTTGTCTTGATAAGGAGTATACATTTTACCTGGTGTGCAGGGGAGCCATTGAAAAATTTGACATAGATTTGCAGTTTAGATGGACCACTTTGGTAGCAGGGTGGTAGATGGCCATCGCGGGAGATGGTCAGGCTAAGACACAAGTCAGGGAGATGAGGTAGGGCACTGGGGTAGTAGCACAGGCAAGGATGATGAGGTCCTGAACTTGAAGAGAAGTCCAGAAAACATTGTCTCAAGAGATGTTTGGGTACATCAGTGCGATTTGGCAATTGACTGAATTTAGGGAGAAAATCCTACATGACTTCCAGGTTTCTGGGTTAGGCTGGGATGTCCTTAAAGTGGGGAACACACAAATGGCAGACAATTTTGGATGAGAAAGTGAGTTGAAGGATGATTTTAGATTTCGGCATGGTGAGTGTGAGGACTATGTAGGGTATGTCAGGGGAGAGGCCCAGCAGGCACTTAAACTTCTGAAACTGGAGAGATAATCAGGGCTGGAGATACAGAATTTGGGTGTCATCAACTCAGTAGAAGCTGAGTAGACAGAATGGCCAGTGGTGGGCAGAGGAAGGGAGGAGAGCAATGGGCAGATGATGGAATCCTGGGAAAACATTTAAGAGTGAATGCAGGAGATCTGGCCGGTGTGGCTCAGCGGTTCAGTGTAGACTCAGGAACTAAGAGGTTGCTGGTTCGATTTCCAGTCAAGGCACAGGCCTGGGTTGCGGGCTCGATCCCCAGTAGGGGGTGTGCAGGAGGCAGCTAATCGATGATGTTCCTCTCTCATCGATATTTCTGTCCCTCTCCCTCTCTCTCTAAAAATCAATTAAAAACATATTTTTAAAAAAGAGTGAATGCTGGAGGAGACTGATATAGGATGATCAGAGAATCAAAGAGACAATTAGAAGAGAGTTCTGTCAGAAAAGAAGGGAGGAAAGAGCATAATGCCAGGTGGTGATGAAAGGCCCAATAAGATGAAGACTGAACAGTACCTGTTGGATATGGCTACTTGAGACCATTGGCAATTTACTAAATCAGCTTTGGTGGGGATAAAAATAAGTTTCTGAGTTAAAGAATGATAGGAAAGTTGAGATTATTATTTTTTTTTATTTTACTTTATTGATTTTGGAGAGAGGAAGAGAAACATCAATGTGAGAGAGAAACATCAACCGTTGCCTCCTGTACGTGGCCCCACCGGGGATCAAACCTGAAACCTGGGTATGTGCCCTGACCGGGAATCAAACCTGCCCTTTTTGGTGTATGGGATGATGCTTCAACCAATTGAGCCACACCAGCCAGGATGATTTATTTATTTATTTATTTTTTTATTTTTTATTTTTTTAAAATATATTTTATTGATTTTTTACAGAGAGGAAGGGAGAGGGATAGAGAGTTAGAAACATCGATGAGAGAGAAACATTGATCAGCTGCCTCCTGCACACCCCCCACTGGGGATGTGCCCGCAACCAAGGTACATGCCCTTGACCGGAATCGAACCTGGGACCCTTCAGTCTGCAGGCCGACGCTCCATCCACTGAGCCAAACCGGTTTCGGCCAGGATGATTTAAATAACACTTTAAAGAAGCATGGTTGAAAGGAGAAAGAGAACAGGGGAAGAGCACATGGGCATTGTAGGAATTAGTATCAAGGGAAGTATATTACATCAGTGAAGGGAAAATGGCCAATTGAAAGGAGAGGTTAAAGATACAGGAGAGAAATGACCTTTTATTGAGTGCTTATAAGTTCCTGGAATTATACTGAACACTTAGTATATATTATTTTCAACAGTATTATAAATAAGTGCTATTATTTTCATTCTACAATTGACGACATTGAGGTTAGGGGGCCTGTTTTACTTAATTGCTGATCATCTCACAGCTTGTAAGTAGTGGAGTTGGGTTAACTAAGCTCTGTCTATTTTTTAACCAAGACACAGGATCCCAAACGGGACAGAAAGAGATGGGTTCAGGATTACAAGTGGAGAAATTGATCTTGAAAAGGAGAACGCTAATAAATGAACTTGCCAAACTAGACTGAATTCCTTGAGAACAAAGACTGTATTTTTATCTCTTACTCCACTGCCAAGTGGATGAGTAAATGGAAGGAGAAAACTACAATTTACTTTTAAGAATTAGTAAAAGTGAAGCCTTTTTTACATAAGGGGTTTGTTGAGTTTTCAGTGTTCCAGTGGTTACTTAGTCTGACCTTACCGAAACCCAGTGAAATAGATGTTATCTTTCTATTTTTTATTTGTATTGATTTCAGAGAAGAAGGTAGAGGGAGAGAGAGATAGAAACATCAATGATGAGAGAGAATCATTGATCGGCTGCACGCCCCTCACTGGAGATCAAGCCCATACCTGGGTATGTGCCTGACCAGAAATTGAAACGTGACCTCTTGGTTCATAGGTCGATACTCAACCACTGAGCCAAGCTGGCCAGGCAAAATAGATGCTATCTTTAATTTACAGATGAGATACTATCCTCTGTTTGGGTTGAAGTAGGTTGCCTATGGCCATTTAGAAAGTCTGTCAATCCTGTTACAAGAGAGGTGCTTATGATCCTCCTAATGTCTCTTTCCTTAGCTCTCTTCCTCCGAATCCCAGTGGTCAGACCTGCTCAAATCTCGGCATTTCTCCAGGACCAACCTACCCCAGGATGGTGTGGAATACAGCACATTTACCTGTCACCCAGCCGCCATTGTATGTTTTCTCCATTGCTGCTGCTTTCAAATGGGCTCTGGCCATCTTCATCTGAGCTAGTTATCATGTCTTTGGGAGGACTTGTTGTCTGTGGGGGGAACTTTTGTGTCCAGCTCTGTCAAGTGAAGACCTAGCCTACACCTTTGGGCAGACAACACCAACATGGTTGAATGATGCCATTTACACTCAGAGAATCTTATATAAGTATTTTTTAAAATTTTTTAAAATTTTAAAATTTTTAATTTTTTAAACAAGAAAATAGCTTTAGGAAGAGTCTGTTCAGTAGTTTAGTTACTCTTATTTATTTAGTTTATGGAGAGGAGCCAAATATGAATAACTTAAAATAGTGGACATTTTTAAAAAGTTATGCATATTCATAGTTGTAATTAACTTGTTTGTTTTTATATAGGTTGGTATTAAAATCATGGCATTTCTTGGATGAATACTGTTTTCAGATTTTTAAAAAATATATATATTTTTATTGATTTCAGAAAGGAAGGGAGAGGGAGAGAGAGATAGAAACATCAATGATGAGAGAGAATCATTGATTGGCTGTCTCCTGCACGCCCCCCACTGGGGATCGAGCCCGCAACGTGGGCATATGCCCTGACCGGGAATCAAACCGGTGACCTCTTGGTTCCTGGGTCAACGCTCAACCGCTGAGCTACACCCGGCTGGGCTGTTTTCAGATATTATTAAAGTTAGTCTTAGAAAGCCTGTATAGGTGAATATGAGTTGACTGTAATTTAATTTTTGAAGTCTGGAAAGATCAAATAAAGACTTCTCTTGACTCTTAGATCAGCCATTTAGATATAGTTGCATCTGAGTGATGAGAAATTATACAAGTGTAATCTTGTGCTTTTTAGACTAATTTTATCTTTGAAAAGTTTTTGTTTCTGCATTTCTTTGCTTAGTTTAGTTAGATTTAGCAGAGTAGTTTTAACTTGGGATGCATGGGACTGAAAACCCCTGAAGTTGTATACATAGTTTTTTTTTGTTTGTTTTGTTTTTTAAAATATATTTTATTGATTTTTTACAGAGAGGAAGGGAGAAGGATAGAGAATTAGAAACTTTGGTGAGAGAGAAACACCAATCAGCTGCCTCCTGCACACCTCCTACTGAGGATGTGCCGGCAACTAAGGTACATGCCCTTGACCGGAATCGAACCTGGGACCCTTCAGTCCGCAGGCCGACGCTCTATCCACTGAGCCAAACCGGTTAGGGCTGTATGCATAGTTTTAATGTATGTGTTCATGTGCATTTTTCTGGAAAGTCGCTCCATCCTTTTATTAGATTCCCAAAAGGGTCTGTAACAAAAAAAAAATAAAAACAAAAAAAATAGAGGCTATCAAAGAAATGTTTATAGCCCATTTGGTTTTTCACTTGCTTATTGTTCTATTTCTGTTTATGAGCAATGGGACAGAACAAGGACAATGGATCTAAAAGTTGACATCAGAACTTTGCTTCTCTGAGTTGGTTGTTTTCATTTTTTAAAAAAGTAATATTTTAAAGGAATTTCTAAGGTGTCCCTAACTTGTATTCATTAGGTATCTGTCCATTATACTGAAGTGCAAGGTTGGTAATTCTGCAAATATATTTTGTCCATTTCTTGCCTATAAGTAAAGTGGATCTATCTTCTAATCAACATGTGTAGGTGTTGAGACAACCTGTACTAAAAAATAAGTGGGGGGGAAGCATCTCTTTCAATTATCTCCCTTTATCTTACCCTCTTTATGCTCAGAGTTAAGTTTTACACGCATATTATTTGCTCTTCTGTCAGTTTGAGTTCTTTTGTGGCAGATACTGAATGTGAGAGATAGGTTTACCCCTTCAACTCTTATGAATCTGGTCCCTCCTTTCTATAGCTGCTTCCAAGGCTGCATCTCTCCATTGGACTGGTGAGAGGGTTGTCAGTGTTTTGCTCCTGGGCCTACTTCCAGCTGCGTATTTGAATCCTTCTTCTGTGATGGACTACTCCCTGGCTGCGGTCCTCTCTCTCCATAGTCATTGGCAAGTACAGCAGTGCTTTCAGTATTATGTTGTTAGTTCAGTTTGTTTGCTGTGAGCTTGTTTCATTATTGCATATAAGGGAGAAATTGAGATACTCAAGACCTGTAGAAAACATAATATAAGGTATTTCTATGCCCAGACTTATATATCCACATGCCCATTCGATGTCTCCACTCCCATATCTAATAGACTTTTTTAAAAAATATATTTTTATTTATTTTAGAGAAAAAGGGAGAGGGAGATAGAAACATCAATGATGAGAGAGAATCACCGATCGGCTGCCTCTTGCACGCCCCACATTGGGGATCGAGCTCGCAACCCAAGCATGTGCCCCGACTAGGAATTGAACCGTGACCTCCTGGTTCATTGGTCGATGCTCAACCACTGAGCCACGTTGGCCGGGATCTAATAGATATTTTTAATGTAGCATGCTATAGAACTGAGTTGCTGATGTCTCCCAGATCACTTCCTCTAGCACTCCTGCCCATCTGAATTAATAGCATTTCTGTTCTTTTTGTTCAAGCCCCAAACTTGGTCATTGTCCTCTATTCCAGTAGTAGTCTCTTAACTGGTCCTCCTTCTGTCTATTCCCAACACAGCTGCCCCCTGATTCTGTTAAAATATTAAGTCAGGTCAAGACATTCCCCTTCTCAAAACCTTTTGTTGTCTCCTAATCACACTCAAACTAAAAGAATTCTTACAGTGGTCTAGACTCTGTGATCTGGCCTGTTTCTCCCTTATCTCCAGCTACTATCCCTCATTCCCACAGGCTTTCTTTTTTTTTTTTTTTTTAAATATTCTTTTTTTTTTTTTTAATATATTTTATTGATATTTTACAGAGAGGAAGGGAGAGGGATAGAGAGCTAGAAACATCGATGAGAGAGAAGCATCGATCAGCTGCCTCCTGCACACCCCCCACTGGGGATGTGCCCGCAACCAAGGTACATGCCCCTGACCGGAACCGAACCCGGGACCCTTCAGTCCGCAGGCCGACGCTCTATCCACTGAGCCAAACCGGTTTCGGCATTTCTTAATAATTCTCGACATGCAGGGACACTCCCAGCTTCAAGGCTTTACTCTTACTATTCCTTCTGCCTGAAACTCTTTTTTCTAGTTACATACTTGGATTATCCCTCATTTTCTTCATGTCACCTTCTTATTGAAGTCTTCTCTACTTTTACTCAAAATTGCAGTGCCCTTCCCAACATTCCTTATCCCTTTCTCGTTTTATTTTTCTCAGTAGCACTTACTAAATTCTACTATAACACATCATTTTATGTTTTCCTAGTCTCCCCCCAACTAGAATAAAATCAGAAGAATAAAGTCTCTGGCTTAATGAATAATTACAAGGGTAATACCACCCAGGTCAAGAAGTAGAACTTCGCCATCTACTCCAGAAGCCTCTTCCTTGTGTTCTATCACCTCAATAGCTGTTCAGTATCCCTCATCAGGAACCTGATTTTTACAGTAATCCTGATTTTTACAGTAATTACTTCCTTACCTTTCATCATAATTTTATCACCAAAATATGCACCCTCTATACTCTATTTCAGTCTTGCCCTTTTTAATAAAATAAATATGATACAGATTTTTGACAATTTTTGTTTGCTATTGTAGTTTTAGTGCCTAAGCAGTACCTGACACATAGCACTAAGAAAACATTTGTTTAATGAATGCATTTCTAGTTTTTCTGTATTTTGTCCACTGACTTCTTAACCCATTGTACGCCATAAGCATCTGCAGACGCAAGCGGCGGACCTTTCCCACATGCCACACGCATCTATAAAAAAAAAAAAAATGTTTTCCCTAAGTGGCAGCCCTGGCCAACTTTAAAATCATTTTTCGTTAGAATTTTTCAGCTGAAGATAGTCAAGAATACCCGAACTGTAATATATTTATTTTTATAATATTCATTGCAAAATAATTTTTTTAAAATATATTTTTATTGATTTCAGAGAGGGAGAGAGAGATAGAAACATCAATGATTGAGAGAGAATCATTGATTGGCTGCCTCCTGCATGCCCCCTCCTGGGGATCGAGCCCACAGCCTGGGCATGTGCCCTTGACTGGAATCGAACTGGGGACCCTTTAGTTCGCAGGCTGACGCTCTATCCACTGAGCCAAACCAGCTAGGGTGCAAAATAATTTTTTAAATTAAATTCAGAATACCATGGTGTGTGGGGATGGTTTCCGTTTTGGATGCGTGGCAGTTAACCAGTTAATTTATGACCCTCTACAAAGTTTGTAGGTAACAATTGGGTTCCTTGAGTTCATTTTACGTTGTTTTGTAAGGATAGTATAACATGGGAAGGTTTGGTAGAACTGAAAGGACTTGGGGGAGTATCTTAATCATCTCTGTTATTTTACACATGTACCCCAGGGAAGTTAAGTGACTTATTAAATCATTTTCTAGCTAGGGTTAAGGGGATTTTGCCTACCTGGTTTTCTGGGGATGGTTAGGAAGAATTACCCTTTAACCACATGGACCTTTCAAAATAAAGGATTCTAATTGCTATGAAATATTAGATTACAAGTACAGTAATATTTCTCTAACGTGTTTCTTGGAAGGAGATGTATCTAAATTAATGAAAAATCAGAATAAGATGATTTTAAAGTAATACATTAAAAAAATTACAATTGACATTTACCTTACTAATTCTCTCTTTTCACACACACAAGACTAGAAAGAACCTTCTATCATTATGTAATAGTTCTTTAGCATCTAATCTCGTTTAACCCACATTAATTGGGCTTTTATCCCAACTATTTAACTGAAGTCATTTTTTAAAAATATATTTTTATTGATTTCAGAGAGGCAGGGAGAGAGAGAGGGATAGAAACATCAGTGATGAGAGAGAATCATTGATCGGCTGCCTCCTGCATGCCCCACACTGAGGATTAAGCCCACAACTCTGGCTTGTGCCCTGACTGGGAATTGAACTGTGTGACCTCCCAGTTCGACACTCAACCACTGAGCCATATGGGCTGGGCTAACAGAAGTCATTCTTACCAAAGTCACCAAAGACCATCTTTTCAAATCTGGTTGTTTGTTCCCTATTCACTTACTTGAACTCTTAGTGGTATTCAACTTATTTGAATATTCCCTCCTTGAGTAATTTTTCTTTGGCTTCCTAGATGCCATAACTGTTTAATTCCACCTCACCAGCTGTACCTTCTCAGTCTCCTCTGCCAGCTCCTTCTCCTCTTGGTTGACCTCTGAATACTAATGGTCTGAACTCCAAGCTCAGTCTCGGCCTTCTTAATTTCTCTACATACTTTTTTTAAAAAAATATATTTTATTGATTTTTTTTTTTACAGAGAGGAAGAGAGAGGGATAGAAAGTTAGAAACATTGATGAGAGAGAGACATCGATCAGCTGCCTCCTGCACGCCCCCTACTGGGGATGTGCCCGCAACCCAGGTACATGCCCTTGACTGGAATCGAATCCGGGACCCTTCAGTCTGCAGGCTGACGCTCTATCCATTGAGCCAAACCGGTCAGGGCTCTCTACACACTTTTCCAAAGTTAGCTCAGACTTATATTATGCTAGACGCCCGGTGCACAAAATTCGTGCACAGTTAGGGTCCCTAGGCCTGGCCTGTGATCAGGGCTGATCAGGGCCTTCCAGCTGCCGGCTGAGGCCTCCCTTCCCCTGCTGCCAGCTGTGGCCTTCCTTCATTACGCCCCCTGGTGGTCAGCGCATGTCATAGTGAGCGATCAAACTCCTGGTCTCCTGGTCGAACTCCCAAGGGGACAGTTTGTGTATTAGTTTTATATATATATATATATATATATATATATATATATATATATATATATATATATATATATATATATTTTTTTTTTTTTTTTTTTCCCCCCCTGAACTGCAGACTTTTATTTCCAGTTCCTAACTGATCCAGCCACTTGGATGTTTGTCATCCTAAATTTAACTTTGCCAAAATCACTCTTTTTTTCCTCAACATCTGCTTGATTTTCCCTCAAAAGCTCTCCTGTTCTTGCCAATTTAATTAAATTTAGTTGCTCAAGTCAAAAATCCTAGGAGACATTCTAGATACTTCTTTTCATCTTATTCTACATCTAGTCCACCAGCTCTTTCTGTTAACTCTGTTCTTTAAACATAGCCTGAATTGTCTCTTCACACCATCTCCCCAGTCACCAGCCTAGGTTAAGCCAAGAGTCTTGCCTAGAATACTTCCACTGCCTCCTAACTAGTTTTCTGTTTCTGTTCTTGCCCTCCTTTTCCTGCCTGCACTGTCCATTTGCCACACTATAGCCAGAGTGACCTTTTTAAAAAGTAAAATTATATTTATCCAACGAAGATCGATAGATGGCCAATAGCACATGAAAAATGCTCAATATCATTTGTTATTAGAGAAATGGAAATCAGAACCACAATGAGATGCCACTTCACATCTACTGGGATGGCTGTAATAAAAAAGATGGACAGTAAGTAACAAGTATTTCAAGGATGTCAAAAACTTGGTGTCCTCATATAGCTCTGCTGGAAATGTAAAATGTGTCAGCCACTTTGGAAAACAGTTTGGAAGTTCCAACAAAAAAACTATATATTATATAAATCAAAGATTCCACTTTTAGGTGTATATCCTTCCCCCCCCCCCCCCCATCAAATTGAAAACATGATTGTATACCAAATCATACAGTAATGTACATAGTAGTGTTATTTATAGCCAAAAAGTGAAACAATCCAAATGTCTATCAGCTGATGAATAGCTAAACAAAATGTGATATATATGACTATAGGCACACCTCTGAGATAGTGCGGGGTTCAGTTCCAGACCACTGCAATAAAACAAGTATTGAAATAAAGTGAGTCACAGGAGTTCTTTGCTTTCCCAGTGCATATAAAAGTTATTTACACTGTATATACTATAGTCTATTAAGTGTGCAATAGCATTATGTCTAAAAAAAATATAGTGCTAGCTGTTTTGGCGCAGTGCATAGAGTGTTGGCTTGTGGACCAAAGGGTCCCAGGTTTGATTCCAATCAAGGGCATGAACCTCGTTGCAGGCTCCTCTGTGGCCTGGGCCCTGGTCGGGGCATGTGCAGGAGGCAACCAGTCCATGTGTTTCTCTCACATCGATGCTTCTTTCTGTCTTTCCCCTCTCTCTCTCCCACTCTCCCTAAAAATTAATGCAAAAATATATCTTTAGATAATGATTAAAAATAATAAAAAATAAAAAAATTAAAAAAGTACATACCTTAATTTAAAAATAGTATTTTGCTAGAAAATTCTAACCATCATCTGAGCCTTCAGCAAGTCATTTTTTTTTCTGGTGAAGGATCTTTCCCAATTAACATAAAAAAAATTATTATAACAAATACAATAATAATGGAAATGTTTAAAATATTTTGAGAATTATCAAAATGTGACAGAGATGCCCGGCCAGCATGGCTCAGTGGTTGAGCATCGGCATATGATGCAGGAGGTCATGGTTTGATTCCCAGTCAGGGCACATGCCTGGGTTGTGGGCTCGATCCCCAGTAGGGGTGTGCAGGAGGCAGCTGATCAATGATTTTCTCTCTCTATCTCTCACCCTTGTTCTCTGAAATCAATAAAAATATATTTTTTAAAAATGTAACAGAGAGATGAAGTGAGCAAATGCTGTTGGAAAAATGGCACCAATATACATGCTCGATGCAGGGTTGTCACAGACTGCAATATCTGCAAAATATAGTAATGTGCAATAAAATGATATATGCCTGTGTTAATTGGCCAAAGAATGGAAGCACTGATACAAGCCACAACATGGATGAACCTTGAAAATGTTATGCTAAGTGAAAGAAACTGGACATAAAAGGCCACATGTTGTATGATTGCATTTATATAAAATGTCCAGAATAGGCAAATCCATTGAGATAGAAAACAAATTAATGGTTGGGTAATAGACTGTTAAGTACAGGTTTGTTTGTGTTTTAAATATATTTTTATTGATTTCAGAGAGGAAGGGAGAGGGAGAGAGAGATAGAAACATCAATGATGAGGATCATTGATTGGTTGCCTCCTGCTCATCCTCTACTGGGAATTGAGCCCACAACCTGGGGCATGGGTTTCTTTCTTTCTTTTTTTTTTAAATGTATTTTATTGATTTTTATAGAGAGGAAGGGAGAGGGCTAGAGAGTTAGAAACATCGATGAGAGAGAAACATCAATCAGCTGCCTCCTGCACACCCCCTACTGGGGATGTGCCCGCCACCAAGGTACATGCCCTTGACCGGAATTGAACCTGGGACTCTTCAGTCCCCAGGCTGACGCTCTATCCACTGAGCCAAACCATTCAGGGCCCAGGGTTTCTTTTTGGGGTGATGAAAACATGCTAGAGTTACAGAATTTGTGAGCATACTAAAAGTCACTGAGTTGTACACTTAAAGGATAATTTTACGGTAAGTGAATTTCTACACTAATAAAAGAGAAAGATGCAAATTGACCATACCTTTGTGATGCCCACCAGCCAATCAGGAGTTAGTATACAAATTAACACAACATGGGTTAATTTGCATACACAGGTGCCGAGCGGCCGGGGGTGGGACTCTTGCGCCATGGCGACGACACAGGTATTCTGCACTGCCCCAGCCGCTCCAGGCCTCTGGGCAGTGTGGGAAAGCGGAAAGGCAGCTCCGGGCCGGAGCAGAGGCGGTGCCGGCAACCAGGGGAAGGAAGGCCCATTCTTGCACGAATCTTCATGCATCGGACCTCTAATGTATCAATAAAGTTGTTAAGTAAAAAGTAAAATTAGGAGAACCAAGATTGTGGCATATGTAAATGCCTGTATCGCCACCTCCCACAACCACATCAAAATTACAACTAAAATACAGAACTACCATCTTTTAGCTGCCTGAAAGCTGGCTAAATGGAAGTCCTACAACTAGAGAAATAAAGAAGAAAGCACATTAGGACCAGTAGGAGTGGGGGAGGCGCAGAATGGGCTGCTCTGACACCCACATATGGCTTTTTTTTTAATTGGGAGGGATATCTTTAAGGCTTCCCATGAGAAGTAGTGGGGCCCAGCCCCATACCAGACCCCCAGCCCAGCGTTTCAGATCTGGGAAGAGAAGTCCTGTAACTTTGGGCTGTAAAAACCAGCAGGGATTGTGGCTCAGTGACACAGATGGTGCTGGAGATCCAGGCAGTTCCTCTTAAAGAACCAGCACATGAACTTACATGGACTCTCTCCCTCTGAGCTGCAGCGCTGGGGCAACAGCTCAAGGGATAGAGGGACATGTAGGGAGGAACTGGATTGTCTGGCATTGGAGCAAGAACTCAGGGACAGCTTTCTCCCAGATGGGTGCTCGCAGGGGTCATTGTTCCTATGCTGAGACTTTCCCTGTTGCAGAGCTGATTGGCAGGCATATCTGAGTTTCCAACAGCCTGGCTCACACTGTTTTCTCAGCCTTGGTGATTCTCTGACACCCCATTCCATCCAATTTGCAGCCCCACCCAAGCTTTTTGCAGTGGCTTTTCCATATGAATGGCCTGTCCTGGCTCAGGCTTCAGACTTTGCTAAAATCTCTCAAACAAGTTGCAGCTGGTGTCAGCATGTCCCACACCTATCAATAAAAAGACCAAGACCTGGCACTAGCACCAGCCTGCCTTGCTTCATGGCAGGGCCTTGCCTGGGCACCTCAAAGCTCAATACAAATAGCTCCTGCTGGGTGGCCCTAGAAGTGGCTGATTTTGTACCTACTTGCAGGCCCTAGAGCCAGCACACCTGGTGGACAGCTTCAGACCATACCAGATTACAATCCTACACATCCACAAGTGACACACTCAAGTGGCAGACTCAGTGAGCACCAAAGCCCCACTGAAGCAAGTCCTTGCTCCATAGGGGTGTATCCTGCAAAGCAGCTCTCCCACTGGAGTTGCAGCTGGTCCTCACAGCCAGTTGGCCTGGAGGTCAATTCCTCCCAGAGATACCAGCAGCAGTCAAGGCTTAACTACAAGACTGTACACACAGCCCACATAGGTTGCACCTAGAGTGCCCAGCTCAAGTGAATGGGGAGGCTGAACCACTGGGCCCTGTAGGACATCTACTATAGAAGGCCACTCTACCAAGCCCAGGAGACATAGCAGCTCTACCTAATACATAGAAACAAACACTGGGAAGCAACCAAAATGCAGGGACAAACATGTCACAAATGAAAGAAATGGAAGCAAGCAAACTACTAGATACAGAATTCAAAACCATGGTTATAAGGTTATTCAAGGATCTTCATGAGAGCATCAAGGAATTCAGTAGGACTTTCAAGGATCTTAGTGAGAATGTCAAAGACATGGAAAAGGACCAGTTAGAAATTAAGCATGCACTGACTGAAATAAAGAATACAGGGATTCAACAGTAGAGTAGAAGATTCCGAGAATCAAATCAATTATTTGGAGAATGCTACAAGCAAAAAGAAGAAGAAGAGGAAGAAGGTGAAGAAGGTGAAGGTGTAAGGAGCCTCTGGGACAACTTCAAGCATACCAGCATTCACATTATGGGGTGCCAGAAGGATAAGAGAGAGAGTAAGATATTGAAAACCTATTTGAAGAAATAGTGACAGAAATCTTTCCCTACCTGGTGAAAGAAATAGACTTACAAGTCCAGGAAGTGCAGAGAGTACCAAGCAAGAGGAACCCAAAGAGGACCACACCAAGACACATCATAATTAAAATGCCAAGGGTTACAGACAGAGAGACTCTTTTTTTTTTTTTGTGGAAGATTTAAAAAAAAAAAATATATATATATATATATACATATATATATATATATATATATTTATTTATTTATTGATTTTTTACAGAGAGGAAAGGAGAAGGATAGAGAGTCAGAAACATTAATGAGAGAGAAACACCAATCAGCTGCCTCCTGCACACCCCACACTGGGGATTGAGCTGGCAACCAAGGTACATGCCCTTGACTGGAATCGAACCGGGGACCCCTCAGTCCACAGGCCGACACTCTATCCACTGAGCTAAAACCAGTCAGGGCCAGAGAGACTCTTTTTTTTTTTTTTTTTTTTAAATATATTTTTATTGATTTCAGAGTAAGGGAGAGGGAGAGACAGAAACATCAATGATGAGAGAGAACCATCAATCGGTAGCCCGCAACCTGGGCATGTGCCCTGACCGGGAATCGAACCATGACCTCCTGGGTCATAGACTGATGCTCAGCCTCTGAGCCACGCCGGCCGGGCCAGAGAGACTCTTCAAAGCAGCAAGAGAAAAGCAGCTAGTTATCTATAAGGGAGCGCCCATACAATTGTCAGCTGATTTCTTAACAGAAACTTTGCAGGTCAGAAGGGAGTGGCAAGAAATATTCAAAGTAATGAATAGCAAGGACCTACAACCAAGATTACCCAGCAAAGCTCTCATTTAGAATTGAGGGTCAGATAAAGAGTTTCACAGACAAAGCTAAAGGAGTTCATCACCACCAAACCAGTATTACATGAAATATTGAAGGTATTCTTTAAGAAGAGGAAGAAGAAGAAAAAGATTAAAAAATAGGAACAGCCTAACCGGTTTGGCTCAGTGGATAGAGCGTCGGCCTGCGGACTAAAGGGTCCCGGGTTCGATTCCGGTCAAGGGCATGTACCTTGGTTGCGGGCACATCCCCAGTGGGAGGTGTGCAGGAGGCAACTGATCGATGTTTCTCTCTCATCGATGTTTCTAACTCTCTGTCCCTCTCCCTTCCTCTCTGTAAAAAATCAATAAAATATATTTAAAAAAAAAAAAAAAATAGGAACAATAAAGTGGTAATAAATACTTATCTATCAACAGTTGAATCTAAAAATCAAAATGAACAAGAAATCGAATGAACAAAATAAACTGGAGAATAAAATAGAAGGCATGGAAACTGGAACAGACTGGCGAATCTCGGAAGAGGGAAGGGAGCAGGAAGAGATTAACCAAAGGTCTTACCTATGGACACAGACAGTAGGGTGGTAAAGGCCTGGGGTGGGGTGGGAACCGGGTGGAGGGGGGCAGTGTGGGGGGAAAGGGGGGCATCTGTAATACTTTAAACATTAAAGATTTAAAAAAATGAAGTAAAATTAGGTCACTCCCTACTTAAAGCACATCTGTGGTTTCTCATATTTCAAATAAAATTCAAACTGTTTTTCATGACCTTCAAGGCCCTATGTGATCTATCTTCACCTGATCTCCCCGATTTCCAGCCACACTAACCTTTTTACTGTTCCTCAAAGATACCAAGGTCATTGTCACTTCTGCTTGGATGATTCTTCTCATTCAGGTCATCCTTTCTAGAATATTACTTCATAGCACCTATGTACTCTTTCCTTCACTAGAGTGAATATTCCATATGGGCAGGGATGCTGTCTTATTTGCTGTGCTCCCAATACCTATAACAGGTTCTGGCACATCATATCTGTTTAATACATTCTTTTTGAATTAATGAAAAACTGTAGAACATTGCTTTCATTTAAAAAAACACACACCAAGATTTTGTAGATAGAGTAGCAAATAATCACTATTTCTGATATAAGTAATTATGGAAAATTGAATCTGAAGAATAGGAAGATGTCTTTATTATATTATTAGGAAAGTCTTGATTCCTTTACTTTGGTTTTTGACTTGTTGCGTTTTGAATCTGATTGTCTTTTTGTAGCCAAGTTATCTGTGTGGTCTTCTAGTGTCATTTGTGATTTTTTCATTTGTGCTGTGATTTTTTTTTTTCCCCGTAGGGGCCTTGGACAAGTTGTTACTGACTATGTTCAAAAGGATGCATTGCAGAAAGCTGCCAAGGCAGGCCTCTTGGCACTCTCGGCTTTCACCTTTGCTGGGCTTTGTTATTTCAACTATCATGATGTGGGCATCTGCAAAGCTGTTGCCATGCTATGGAAACTCTGACCTTCTTGACTTAATACCTTGAAAATTGATTGTACACCTCTTTGCCTCTGCTCTGTCATGCCATTCATCTCACAATAAGGAGGAAATAACAGATGAGTCCACTGGTGAGATAAGTCTCTTCTCCTAATCACCTGGCTAGTTTTAGAATTTAATCTGTGAGGAAAAGGGTTGAGAGGAATTGTATCCAAGAAATTGTGAGACAGAGTTCCACATTCTGGCGAGTGAATGAGGTTGTCCTCCAGCTTCTCAAGACTCACAATGTAACTGAACATTATATATGAGCTTTTGCATTTTAATTTACCAAACAAAGGGAATTCAGCTTTATTTCTGTCAATACCTAATCAAACTTCTATATTTGCCCTAAGAGTTATGGAGAGAGGAAAAGCTATTAATTCATAAGTAAAGACTGCAGAAACTTATGCAGCACTTAATGTTTGAAAACTTTCCCCCTTTGTTTAGTTGATACCAGTCACTGATGGTTATATGTCTTTGGGAAACTATAAAGTTAGGAAATGCTATTATTATCAGGATATTTCACATTACAAATTTCTAAATCCTGGTAAAAAGAGCCTGGAGAACTTCTGAATATAGAGAAGTTTCATGCAGAGGGAAGAGGTACCCCTGTAAAGGTATCAAAATATTACATGTTCTAAAGTGATACTTAACTCCTCAAATGTGTTCATTTTACTTGTCCCAAAATAATATCCACAAATATAAAACTTTAAATAATAAATTGTTATTTTACCCACTGTGAGAATCTTTAATGTGAAATGTATTCTGTGAAAAATTTTTTAAAAATAAAATTCTATATAATAAAAATGTATTTTGCTCTTTTATGTATTAACTGTCCCTAGTTTTATTTAATAGAACTGAGTGTCCATTGCATCTATAGCAATAAAACACGATTGAGTCTTTAAATTTCCATCTGGGGCTTAGCAGTTAGGTAAATCGGACACAAAGCACTGTAACACAAAAAGACTTACATGTAATAGGCAGAAATATACTGAGTATAAGTAGTTTGGTATGAGGAAAATATTAGAAAGAATTAGGTCCAGATTATGATGTTTTGTGAATGTTGGCCTTTGGAATTCAAGTTACATTCTGTATGCAGTTAGCCTGGTCTGCAGGATGAGTATAAGGCATGATGGTTAGTTTCTCCTAGCAGCATAGAGAAACTGGGACTTGGCTCATTTCACTTATGGAGGACCTTACTGGGCAGCTGAGGCCAACTGTTGATGGGAAGCTGGCCAGAAGGGGGCGTGTGTTCATCAATGTCCATACCGGTTAATGATAAGCTCCCCTTAACATGCTTTGGCCTTGCAGGAGATTCAGATGTGTATTAAGGGTTTAGGAAGAGGTGATTAGTTCAGTTTTGCATGGGTTAAAGGTTTCAAAAGGGAATGATGCCTGAATAGCAGTGATTTACTAAGGAGTGGTGGTGTTGGGCCAGGCCTCCCTGGCAGGGAGGAGAATTTTATTACTGACATTTAGAATTGCTGTTTTGTGGTGGTGATAAAAAGTAGACTGACCCTTAGTCAATTTTATTATTGTTTTAAAATTCTCTAGACAGTGGTCCCCTTAGTGTTGTTCATCCCCTCACAGCAGCCCCCAGTGCACTATTACTATAAAATGAGTGATGAATAGAGTTTTCTCTGTAGTCCAAGTGGGGGAGGCTGTCACTGGGTAATACGGGAATCCTGTAGCTATCACCAGTACCATCAGATCCTAGTTGGGATTTGGAAGGGTGTCTAAACTTCATCAGATGTTGACTGAGACATTAAGTGGAGGCTGGCTGGGTGCTGTTTGACCTTATTGGTTTTGTAATTAGGATAGAGCTGAGCTGTTACTTTGGAAAAACAGTGGTTTTTTGTGAGCTTCTAGAACAGCAGGGAAAATAAGGCAGGAGCTAACAGCAGTAGGAGTCTTCTGAGGTTAAGCAGGGCATGATCAGAATTGTGCTTCAGAAAGCATTTAGGTGATATTAGGAAGGTTGATAAATGAGGCAGAAGGACTTGTAAGAGGATAGAGGCAGAAGGAAGGGCTTGGACTTTTATAGTGGCAATTTTATAAAGTATTGTGGGAGTCATAAACATTCATTCATTGATAGGTAATAAGTACCTCATGTAATTGGCACTGTGCCTAGGTACTGTGGATGGCGATAATAACTTGGAATTTATAGTCTAATTGGAGCAGCAGGTAAATGATTGCAGTTCAGTGTGATAAGTGCAATAATAGTTAAGCACATCAATCAGTGATGTCACAAAGGGTGCAGTAAGAATTTGCTTGCAAGTTTCCTGGAAGACAAGTCTTGACCTGGGTTCTGAAAGATAAGGAGCTGACAGATGGCCAAGGAAGCTGGGGTGAGGTGTGAAGTTGACTGGAGGATGCTTGATCAAGCAGAAGATTGCACATAGTTTGGTATGAGTGCAGCATAGAGAGGGACTGATTGTAGAGGACCTTATATGCCATGATAAGTAATGGAGATTATTTTCGTGGCAATGAGGAGTCACTGAAGATTGATAATTATGCAAATAGCACGGTCAGATGTTTATTTTCAATAGGTTATGCTGGGCTGTGTGAAGTATGGATTTGAAGGAGGCAAGCATGGAAACATTATTTCAGTGATCCAGAAAAGAAATGATGAATCCTGAAGGAAGTAATAGCCAGAATGAAGAAGAGAACAAATGCAAGAGATATTTAGAACTTAGAGTCAATAAGATTGTGTGAAAGATCGAAAGAGGAGGGGAGGTATGTTCAAATATATATATATATTTGTCATAAATAGGTAGATGGGAAGTATTGTCATTAATTTTTAAAGGAAAATTAGACATGATAGTAGAAAAATAGGTCACTACCAAAGTTTTGTATTTGAGATATCCAGGAAGAGATAGCATTTATAGACATTTTTGGCAATGTGACAGACTAAATTTTAGAAATTATTTTGCTCTGACATATCTAAGAATGTTAAACAGGAACACCTTTTAAAACATGTGCCTGAATTTGGAAAAGGAAATCCTCTGAGGCCAGGACAAAATGAGCATATATTCAGGGAGGTAAGCAAATGCTGAGGCTGTCAAGGGCCCTGGGAGCATTTGCTAATTCCAGGTGGCCTAGAGTTCTTGTTTTAAGAAGGTGACAGGGGCCAGGAGCAAAGCTTTGGGCTCAAGTGGGAGTTGGATTGGAGACTGTTAGAACCACAAAGAGTTTTACCCTCAGAGAAAGGGCAAATTAGAAAATAATTGTACCTGAAAAAGCAGAGCAGAGAAACTTATCTGCCTTGTCTTGGTTCTGGTTGGAGGCAAGAAAGTCTCCTCTGAGAATATGTGGCTAAGGGCCAGCCCTCAAGCCATCTTGTATCCTAAGTTCATACTCTCTGCATGCCTATAAAGACTACACACTGCAAATTCAGCATTTATCTAGGTTTGTAGTACTCTAGATGTCGATAGAAGTGAACAAATCCTCCCTGGAGGAAGGCTCCTCCAACACAAGCCTCAGATATCCTACCAAGTTCCAATGAATGTGAACTTCTAGCAATAAATCACAACCTTACAGGAACACCCTGAGCAAGAGTCAGCACAGATAGCAGAACTATGCCCACAAAGAATTCAGACCCTGGCAGAATTTTCAGATCCAGAATGTAAACAAAATGAGATGGAAGTCTAAATATAACTCAGTTGTCAGATCAGGGATCAGAAGGTCTTTGGAGAAAGTGGTCTACCCCTGAAGTTATCTTCTTGATCCATAGACTCTTGGGAGGTAGATGTCTACTTGGGAAAGTTGCCTGTTTCTCTGGAGTCCGTATGATGAATGTCAGAAGGAATTCTCCTTGGGTCTGGATATCCAGGTTACAGGATTCTAAGCACCTTTACATGACACAGAGGGCCTGGAGTTTCAGAGCTGTATTTGAAGCTAGAAGTACCCTAAGCGGTCACTTCCAGTGTGGTTCTCAGGCTGACATTTATTGATTTCTCTTCTAATAAACCTAGTTTCCCAACTGTGTATCATACAATGGTGATGGTGGGGGACACTATGTCTGTTGATATGCCTTTCATAAATATACCTTGTATGGGAAGAGGTTAACCAAAGATATTGTATGTATATATGCATAACCCATGGACACAGACAATAGTGTGGTGAAGACCTGGGGTATGGGGAGCGGGGTATGAACTAGAAGAGGTCAATAGAGAAATAAAGGGGTCATCTGAAATACTTTCAACAATAAAGATAAAAAAAAGAAATACAGCTTGTACATTGGACATAGACTGTGTATATGAGATTCATTAAATAAAAGGTAACAATTGCAACATACCAAGGATAGAATCTGTTAGAGGATGGGTCAAGCCCAATATCATGGGATTTTTCTTTAACTGTTTCATCTGAGAGCTTATGAAGACGTTAAAGTGGAAATTGCAATATCATTAGGCCTAGGAATAAAATTTAGAACTAAGGGAAAATTTCAGTCAAGAAAAGTTATAAACTTATTTAAAAGTACTTAATGGTTTATCATTTGGTCAACTGAATTAAATCCATTTGTAAATGTTCAAATGCTCTTTGATGTGGGGATTTTTTAATTTTTTTTTTAAAAATACATTTTATGATTTTTTACAGAGAGGAAGGGAGAGGGATAGAAAGTTAGAAACATCGATCAGCTGCCTCCTGCACACCTCCTACTGGGGATGTGCCCGAAACCAAGGTACATGCCCTTGACCGGAATCGAACCTGGAACCTTTCAGTCCGCAGGCCGATGCTCTCCACTGAGCCAAACCGGTTAGGGTGATGTGGGGATTTTTTCAGTTTTATGGGCTATAATTAAAGTGAGTAAAATTTTATTCTTTTTTTTTTTTTGTTAATCCTCACTGGAGGATACTTTTTTTCCATGATGGGGGAGAGAGAGGGAGGGAGGAAGGAAGAGAGAGAGAGAGAGAGAGAGAGAGAGAGAGAGAGAGAAGAAATCAATTGGTTGTCACCCATGTATGCCCCAAGAATTAAACCTGCAACCCAGTTATGTGCCCTTGACTGGGAATCAAACCCACTACGCTTTGGTGAGGGGCCAACACTGTCCAAGGCAAAATGAGTAAAATTTTTATCACTTGTTGAGCCTTCTAGGACTTTTTTCCTCACTAATTTTGTAAAGTTTGAGTCAATTTGTCCCTGTAATTTGGGTTATTTATTTTTATTTTCAGCATAAAAATGATCAGTCTGAGGAACTTTGGAAGACACCAAGCAACACAAAACAGTCTTGACAAAGCCTATGTCTTTCCCCTTATCCACCCTCCCATCCTAATGAGAGTAGAATGTTGAAGTTTATTTTATTTTTAAAAAATCTTTATTGTTGCCCTAGCTGGTTTGGCTCAGTGGATAGAGCACCAGCCTGCAGACTGAAGGGTTCCGGGTTTGATTCTGGTCAAGGGCACATGCCCAGGTTGCAGGCTCGATCTCCAATAGGGGGCCTGCAGGAGGCAGCCAATCATTGATTCTCATCATTGATGTTTCTATCTCTCCCTCTCCCTTCCTCTCTGAAATCAATAAAAAAAAAAAAAATATATATATATATTTAAATATATTTTATTGATATTTCACAGAGAGGAAGGGAGAGAGATAGAGAGCTAGAAACATCGATGAGAGAGAAACATCGATCAGCTGCCTCCTGCACACCTCCCACTGGGGATGTGCCCGCAACCAAGGTACATGCCCTTGACCGGAATCGAACCCGGGACCTTTCAGTCCGCAGGCCGACACTCCATCCACTGAGCCAAACCGGTTTCGGCAATAAAAATATATTTTAAAAAAAATCTTTATTATTGTCCCCCATTGACCTCTTCCAGCCCGCCCCCGCCCCCCACCCCCCACCCCAGGCCTTCACCACTCTATTTTTAAAAAAATATATATTTTATTGATTTTTTTTTACAGAGAGGAAGGGAGAGGAATAGAGAGTCAGAAACATCGATGAGAGAGAAACATCGATCAGCTGCCTCCTGCACACTCCCTACTGGGTATGTGCCTGCAACCAAGGAACATGCCCTTGACCAGAATCGAACCCAGGACCCTTGAGTCCGCGGACCGACACTATCCACTGAGCCAAACCGGTCAGGGCTCACCACCCTAGTGTATGTGTGTGGGTTATGCATTTATGCATACAAGTTCATTGGTTGATCTCTTCCCACCCACTCACCCTCCCCTGCCTTCCCTCTGAGGTTTAACAGTCTGTTCAATGCTTCTATATCTCTAGATCTTTTGTTCATCAGTTTATGTTGTTCATTAGATTCCACATATGAGTGAGATCATATGACACTTATCTTTCTCTGACTAGCTTATTTCACTTAGTATAATGCTCTTCAGGTCCATCCATGCTGTTGCAGATGGTAAGAGGTCTTTCTTTTTTACAGCTGCATAAAATACCATTGTATAGGTGTACCACAGTTTTTTAATCCACTCACTGCTGATGGGCACTTAGGCTATTTCCAAATCTTAGCTATTGTAAATTGCACTGCTATGAACATAGGGGTGCATATATTCCTTGTGATTAGTGTTTCTGATTTCTTGGGATACATATTCCTAGAAGTGGGATCACTGGGTCAAATGGGAGTTCCATTTTTAATTTTTTGAGGAAACTCCATACTGTCTTTCACAGTGGCTGCACCAGTCTGCATTCCCACCAGCAGTGCCCGAGGGTTCCCTTTTCTCCACATTCTCACCATTTATTGATTTGTCATTTATTGATTGGTTGATTATAGCCATTTCGACAGGTGTGAGGTGGTACCTCATTGTCGTTTTGATTTGCATCTCTCGGATGATTAGTGACTTTGAGCATTTTTTGTATGTCTTTTGGCCTTATGTATGTTTGCTTTGGAGAAGTGTCTATTTAGGACCTTTGCCCATTTTTTTAAATTGGATTGTTTGTCTTCCTTTTGTTAAATGGTATGAGTTCCCTATATATTTTGCAGTTTAACCCTTATTGGATGTATCATTGGTAAACATGTTCTCCCATGCAGTGGGCTCTTGTTATTTTGTTGATGGTTTCTTTTGCTATAGTCCCATTTGTTTATTTTCTCCTTAGTTTCCATTGTCTTAGGAGATGTTTAGGTAAACATATTGCTACAAGAGATGTCTGAGATTTTGGTGCCTATGGTTTCTTCTAAGATTTTTATGGTTTCACATCTTATATTTAAGTCTTTTATCCATTTTGAGTTTATTTTTGTGTATGCTGTAAGTTGGTGGTCTAATTTCATTTTTTTACATGTATCTGTCCAATTTTCCCAACACCATTTATTGAAGAGACTCTTTACTTCATTGTATGCTCTTGCCTGCTTTGTCAAATATTAGTTGAACATAATGGCTTGAATTGATTTCTGGGTCCTTTGTTCTGTTCCATTGGTCTACATGCCTGTTCTTGTGCCAGTACTAGGCTGTTTTGAGAACAGTGGCTTTGTAGTAAAACTTGATATCTGATATTGTGATCCCTCCAATGTTGTTGTTCTTTCTCAAGATTACTGTGGTTATTTGGGGTCTTTTTTGGTTCCATATAAATTTTTGGAGAGTTTGTTCTAGGTCTGTGAAATATGCTGCTGGTATTTTAATAGGGATTGCATTGAATCTATAGATTGCTTTGGGTAGTATGGACATTTTTTTTTAAAATATATTTTATTGATTTTTTACAGAGAGGAAGGAAGAGGGATAGAGAGTTAGAAACATCGATGAGAGAGAAACATCGATCAGCTGCCTCCTGCACACCTCCTACTGGGGATGTGCCCGCAACCAAGTTACGTGCCCTTGACCGGAATCGAACCTGGGACCTTTCAGTCCGCAGGCCGACGCTCTATCCACTGAGCCAAACCGGTTTTGGCAGGTAGTATGGACATTTTAATGATGTTGATTCTACCAATCCATGAACATGGTATATCCTTCCACTTGTTTATATCTTCTTCTGTCTCTTTTTTCAAAGTCCTGTACTTTTCCGAGTACAGGTCTTTTACCTACTTGGTTAAACTTATTCCTAAGTATCTTAATTCTTTTTGTTGCAATGGTAAATGGGATTATTTTTTTAGTTTCTCTTTCTGAGAGTTCATTATCCTATATAATAAAGAGCTAATATGCTAATTAGACTGGATGGCGGAATGACCAGTGGGCGAGGCCAGCAAGCCTGCACTGCCAGGCCAACCATGGTGGTCCCGGTGCCCCCCTTTGACAGAGGAGGTGGGAGAGAGAGCGGCATGGTCCCAGTGCCTCCACAGAGGCAAGATGGGGTGTGACCGTGGTGCCTCAACCTCCCATGGCCCCTCCCCCGGCCAGCCTGGCCCCTGATCGCACCCCCCCACCAGTGGGTGAGGTGCAGGGCCTGTGCTAAGGAGCAGGGAGCCCAACTTCTGGTTGAGCGGCTCCCTCCCACTCAGCCAGAAGCTGGGTTCACAGCTGGCAAGCACAGAGGCGGTAGCGGGAGCCTCTCCCGCCTCCGTGGCAGGCAGACGGTAAGGGGCAAGGGGTCCTGGACTGTGAGAGCCCCAGACTGCGAGAGGGATGTTTGCGTTCCGGCCAGGGGGATTGGGCCTAAGCTGGCAGGCAGACATCCCCCAAGGGGTCCTGGACTGCGAGAGGGCACAGGCTGGGCTGAGGGACCCCGCCCCCCCGTGCACGAATTTCGTGCACTGGGCCTCTAGTTGGTGTATAAAAAAGCCATCAATTTTTGGGTGTTGATTTTGTATCCTGTTACATTGCCAAATTCATTTATTAAATCTAGTAATTTTTTGGTGGAGGCTTTAGTGTTTTCTATGTTCATTATCTTGTCATCTATGAATAATGAGAGTTTTACTTCTTTCCAGTTTGGATGCCTTTTATTTCTTCTTCTTGTCTGATCACTGTGGCTAGGACTTTGTTGAATGAAAGTGGTGAAAATGGACATCCCTGTCTTGTTCCTTTTCTTAGGGGAAATGATTTTAGTTTTTGCCCATTGAATATGATGTTTGCTGTAGGTTTATCATATATGGCCTTTATCATGGTGAGATATACTCCCTCTGTTCCCATTTTGCAGAGAATTTTTATAAAAAATGGGTGTTGGATTTTTTTGAATGCTTTTTCTGCATCTATTGATATGATCATATGATTTTTATTTTTCAATTTGTTGTGTCACATTTTTTAACTTGCGAATATTGTATCAGCCTTGCATCCCTGGAATAAATCCCACTTGGTCATGGTGTATGATCTTTTTAATATATTGCTGGATCAGATTTGCTAATATTTTGTTAAGGATTTTAGCATCTATGTTGATCAGGGATATTGGCCTGCAATTCTCTTTCTCTGTAGTGTCTTTATCTGGTTTTGGAATTAGGGTATTGCTGGCCTCATAAAAAGAACTTGGATTTTTTTGGTATAGTTTGAGGAGGATAGGTGTTAGTTCTTCTTTGAATGTTTGGTAAAACTCCCCTTTGAATCCATACGGACCTGAGCTTCTGTTTGCTGGGAGTATTTTGATTACTGCATCTATTTCCTCTGTTGTTATTGGCCTGTTCAGGTTTTCTGGTTCTTCCTGATTCAGTTTTGGGAGATTGTATTTTTCTAGGAATTGTCAATTTCATCCACATTATCCAGCTTGTTGGCATATAGTTGTTCATAGTATTTTCTTATTGTGCCACACCAGCATGGCCAAGGGTGAACCCGAGGAGGGCCGGTGAAGGATTAAAGAAGACAGACAAAGAGAATACAGCTGGGGCTCGGCGGATCTCCCATGCCTGGATGAGGACACAGGAAGATCCAGCCTGCAAGCCGATGCTTTATTTTATAGTCTCATTAAAACAAAGGTAGATTAACTTGTATACAAATGTTCTTGTTTTGGCAACACTTGCTGTACCTCCCACAGCCCATTAGCTACTTAGGGAGGAATTAGGGAGGGCTACAAGGTCAGGCTTAATTATGCTAGGAAAGCTCTGCCCTCCAGGCTGGGACTTGTCTGTGGCCCTGCCACAGGCTTAATTCTATAGCTGCTCCCTACACTTATAATCCTTTTATTTCTGTGGTATCATTTGTTACTTCTCTGCTTTCATTTCTGATTTTATTTATTTGGGACCTCTCTCTGTTTCTTGATGAATCTCACTAAGTGTTCATCAATTTTGTTTATCCTTTCAAAGAACCAGCTCTTGGTTTCATTCATTGATTTTTTTGTATTTTTTTTTTTAGTCTCTATGTTATTTATTTCTGCTTTAATCTTTATTATTTCCTTCCTTCTACTTACTCTGAGCTTTTCTTGTTGTTCTCTTTCTAGTTCTTTAAGTTGTAGTGTTAAATAGTTTATTGCTGGTTTTTCTTGTGTTGTTTTTTTGAGGTATGCCTGTAGTGCTATGTACTTCCCTCTCAGGGCTGCTTTTGCTTTGTTCCAATGATTTGGGGTTGTTGTGTGTCCATTTTCACTTGTTTCCAGGATGTGTTTGATTTCTTTATTGATCTCATTGGTAACCCATTCATTATTTAATAACATGCTGTTTAGCCTCCATGTGTTTAAATGTTTTTGGGTGTTTTTTACTGTAATTGATTTCTAATTTCATTCCATTGTGATTTGAGAAGATGCTTGATAGGATTTCAGTGTTCTTGAACTTGTAGAGACTTGTGTCCTAACATGTGTCCTAACATGTGGTCTATCTTTGTGAATGATCCATGTCCACTTGAGAGGAATGTATATTCTGCAGCTTTGTGGTGAAATGTTCTGTGAATGTCAATTAAATCCATCTGATCCAGTGTATCCTTTAGAGCAGCCATGGGCAAACTACGGCCGCGGGCCGGATCCGGCCCGTTCGGCTGTTCTATCCGGCTTGCGGAGCCAAAAGAGCGGAGGGTTCTCTTGCTCTCCCCTCCGCTCCTTTACTTTGAATTTATATTAGTTCACACAAACACTCCATCCATGCTTTTGTTCCAGCCCTCCGGTCCAGTTTAAGAACCCATTGTGGCCCTCGAGTCAAAAAGTTTGCCCACCCCTGCTTTAGAGTCACTGTTTCCTTGTTAAGTTTTTGTCTGGGAGATCTATCCAGTGAAGTCAGCAGGGTGTTAAATTCCCCTATGATGACTATATTGTTTCCTATCTCTCCATTAAAGTCCTCTAGAAGTTTTATAGAGCGCTTCCCCCAGTGGCCTCTCAGGCCTTGGCCAGGATGTCAGCTGCAGGGGGTTGGCTTTGAGCCTGTCCTGAGAGCTTCTCCCCCTCCCCGCCCCCCCAAGCACTCCCTTGGCTCTGGAGGGATACTGGATCTACCGAGTTCCTGCTGTGGGAACATGGGAGAGGTCCCAAGGACAAGGTGCTAGTATATCTCAGGTGAGCGCCCCGGCCTGGCCTAGGACATGCCCCAGTTCATCTTTGCCTGCTTCTGCGGCTTCCACGGCTTCTGCAAGATGAAGAGGAAGAAGGAGAATGTTCGCAGGGAGCGGGAAACAGCAGTGTGAGCAGGTGCCTGGCCTCGGGCACCTCTGGCTGAGGCTGGGAGCAGAATCAGCCCTTCTCCGCTTGGCCTGACTGCATCTAACCCGAGGGCATCAGCCCAGGCCCCTGTGCTTACCCAGTCCCTGGAGAGGTCCCAGTCATTCCAAGGAAAGCCCCAGAACCTGACCAGGAGCCCTGAGAGGCCCCTGGAGAGACACTTCTTTCCTGCCCTGAGGCTCCAGGCTCTGCTCAGGGTACTTCTCCCCTGAGACCGCAGCCTTACTGTTGCTAACGAGGAAACTGGAAACTGGCTGCTCGCCAGACAAGCTCCCAGCAGCGCTGACTCCTCAGGAGGCCACAGCTCGGCTGGGCCCTTTGGACATAGAGACAAGCCCATTTGAGCCCAGGGTGGGGTCTCTCCTAGGACCCGCGGCAGGAGCCTCTGTGGTTGTGGGAGATGAGTTCTTTCCCATCCTTCCCAGCAGCATCTCCTGGGCCAGGTGGAGCCTGGCCTGAGGGGCAGGCTGGTTAAGTAGGATGGCCAGGTGTGGACAGGGAGAGGCCAGCTGTGTCTCCCTCTGCCCCACTCTCCCCACACTCCACGTAGCAACCTCCCCTGCAGCCCTGGCCTCTGTCCACTCCCTTCCTTCCGGCTCTGGCTGCAGCTCAGGTGGGGAGCTGTTCCCTAGGCCCCGACTCCCCGCAGGGACTGCCTTCTAGGGCCAGACTGAGGGGCTCTTTCCCCGGACTGAGCCATGCGCTCCCTTCTCCTGTCTCCTTGTCTCCCCCACCTGCTTCTTTCTTCTCCTCTCAGAAGCCACAGAGGGGAAATGTTTGCATGTGATGCCTTTAGGGGAAACTCTGGGGGAAGAGGGCCCTCTAGGACTTTCCCCTTAATCTCCCCTCCCCCGTTCACCTTGGGGGTCAGTCTCTGCCCCCATTCCCAGCCTATTTCCAGGAGGTAGGAAGCAAACAAAAAACCACTTCCTTCCTCCCTCCCTCCCCCAATTTTGATGTAACTTAGCCTGTCATGGACCTAGAGGGCCACGCAGACAGCAGAGCCAGCGCAGACACTGGCAGCTTCTGCCGCTGTAGCCCGTCTGCCCTCTGCTTTATCACAGCAGCAGTCAGCCCAGCAGCCCTCTACTCAGGGACACAACAGCCTTTCCCACATCACAGGTGACCTGGGCAGGGGAGATCAGGGCCCGGGACAGGAAGAGGGGCTGTGTGCCCCTTTCCTTGGGATGTGGGCCTCTCTGGGCCGTTGGGAGGGCAGGAGACCTCTTCTGCTGGTTCCTCCGGAGCCTGGGAGGAAGGAGCAAGGGCACGTTCCATCCAGGCAGTCTTTGCCCGGCCAGCTCATGCTCAGAGCAGTCCCCAGGCTGCTGGCAGCTCTGGTGGGACCCAGGGCATCTTCATGAAGCTGGAGCACAATTTAAGATTTCTCTCCCCCCGTCCTTGGCCCTGGCCCCTCTCCCCCATCAACAGCCTTCCAAGATCTGCAATTCCCTTTTATATCCAAAGAATTATACACAGAATTTCTTCTCTCCAGGAAACAGCAATAAAGGCCCGTGGGGTCACAAGGGACCGAAGAAAACTCCCTGGTTCTTGGACAGCAGAGGCCTTGGAAGAGGCAAAGAGTTGGGCAGACAAGCTTTCAAGGGTAGAGGCAGGAGGGCCCCCCGCCCAGGGCACCAGTGTCCTAGCGGCTCCTGCAGGCTGAAGCCCAGAGAAGGCACTGCTGTGGTGGAGGATGAAATTATATCCCCGGGACTCAGAAGTGTTGAGTATTCTGTCCTGACCACACAGGCTCACCCCGAGGAAAGGTCAGGAGAGTGGAGAACATATGCGGGAGGGGTGGGGAGCGAGTGCTTCCCCCAGTGGCCTCTGAGGCCTTGACAAGGATGTCAGCTGCAGGGGGTTGGCCTTGAGCCTGTCCTGAGAGCTTCTCCCCTTCCTCGCCCCCCGCAAGCACTCCCTTGGCTCTGGAGGGATACTGGATCTACCGAGTCCCTGCTGTGGGAACACGGGAGAGGTCCCAAGGACAAGGTGCTAGTATATCTGAGTGGAAGCCCAGCTGTGCCTGTGGACAGACAGCTGCCCTTGGTCTCCCAGCCAGTGGTCCTGTCTGCATCCAAAGCTAAGGCTGGGGCCAGCACTGCAGCTGAAAGGCCTGAGTAGCAGGCATAGCAGCGTCTAGCCAGACACCCCACCTACTGCCCCTGTTTCCTTCTCAGCCTCGAGGGGGCCATCTGGAGTCCTGTTCCCACCTCTCTGCCTCTGGGCTCCCCAGGGGAGAGGTTTCATCCGGAAAGGCAGGTGCAGCCCAGAGCCTTTGACTGCCGTCCAGGCTTTTCTTCACCCTGCTCTTTTGAGGAGGGCCTGGGGCCTGGGCCCTGGTTCCAGCCTCACTCCTCCCCAGTGGTTAGGTTGGATGGTCTTGCCCTGCTGTTTTGAACTCCCTCCCTTCCACGAATCCCTCCTAGACTCCACCTGGGAGGTGGGGACTGGGAACTCCTGGGGTGAGGTGGCGGGGGCGGGCGGGCACAGTGAGGAGATGATCCTGAGGACGGTCTGGCCTTTTGTCTGTGGGGCATGGCCCTGAGTCCTTGTGAAGAGGTGGAACCATAGCCTCCTGGGCCTCCCCTCTCCCATCTCTAAAGGGAGAACGCCCCAGGCCATTTCCCTTCTTGTGCTGTGGCTGTTGAGTGGGGAATAAAGATGTGAAGGGTAAAAAAAAAAAAAAAAAAAAAAAAAAAAAGTAAACTTCTGATAATGGTTTGGTTTCTAAATAGATTTTTTAAAACTGCAAAGTGAATATATTGACTATAAATACTGGAATCTTGTTCCTCTGACAGTTTTATTGCGTGCCGATAAGCCAAGGTTGGGAGTTTGATCCCTGGTCTGGGCACATATAAGAAATAACTAATGAATGCATAAATAAGTGGAACAACAAATAATCTCTCTTCCTAAAAAAAAAAAAAAATCAATAAATAAAACTTTAAAAAATCGGAATAAATTGTTATTTTGGCTTATGAATTAGTCTCTTAAGAGCATGGTCGGTACTAAATCTCTACTGTATCTGGACAAATGTAAGGATCTAATCATTGAACTTCAAGCCTATATCCATGACACTCAGTGATCCCACCAAGTCTCAGACAAACAGGGGAGCCCAGTCTGGTCAGTCACCTGTCCCCTTTTCACTTCTCAACATTGGTTAACAGTGTCGGATAGAGAAGGATTCCTGTAACAGGTGAAACCTTTTTCTCTTTTGCTAGCATTCTTGTGGTAACTCACACAGGAGGAATTGAGCCTTTTCCCATGCTGCTCTGTAACTGTTTTTTTTTTTCTTTTTTTCAAGTCATAAACGATTATTATTAAGTAATAGGATTATAAGTGAATGTTTTTTTCTTTTTTTTTTAATAAATCTTTATTGTTCAGATTATTACAGGTGTATCTCTTTTTTCCCCCATAGCTTCCCTCCACCTGATTCCCCACCCCACCCCACCCCATGCCCTTACCCCCCCCCCCCCCGCCACTGTCTTCATCCATAGGTGTAAGATTTTTGTCCAATCTCTTCCCGCACCCCTCACACCCCCTTCCCCCTGAGAATTGTCAGTCCACTCCCTTTCTATGTCCCTGATTCTATTATATTCACCAGTCCATTCTGTTCTTCAGATTTTTTATTCACTTGATTTTTAGATTCACTTGTTTATAGATATGTATTTGTTGTTCATAATTTTTATCTTTACCTTTTTCTTCTTCTTCCTCTTCTTAAAGAATACCCTTCAGCATTTCATGTAATCCTGGTTTGGTGGTGATGAACTCCTTTAGCTTTTTCTTATCTGTGAAGCTCTTTATCTGCCCTTCAACTCTGAATGATAGCTTTGCTGGGTAGAGTAATCTTGGTTGTAGGTTCTTGCTGTTCATCACTTTGAATATTTCTTGCCACTCCCGTCTGGCCTGCATAGTTTCTGTTGGGAAATCAGCTGACAGTCGTATGGGTACTCCCTTGTAGGTAACTAACCGTTTTTCTCTTGCTGCTTTCAAGATTCTCTCTTTGTCTTTTGCCCTTGGCATTTTAATTATGATGTGTCTTGGTGTGGTCCTCTTTGGATTCCTCTTGTATGGGGTTCTGTGTGCTTCCTGGACTTGTAAGTCTATTTCTTTCACCAGGTAGGGAAAGTTTTCTGTCATTATTTCTTCTAATAGGTTTTCAATATTTTGTTCTCTCTCTTCTTCTGGCACCCCAAAAATTCGGATGTTGGTACACTTAAAGTTGTCCCAGAGGCTCCTTACACTATCTTCATATTTTTGGATTCTTTTTTCTTTTTGTTTTTCTGGTTGGGTGTTTTTTGTTTCCTCATATTTCAGATCTTTGGTTTGATTCTTGGGGTCTTTTGATCTACAGTTGAATTTCTGTATATTCTTTATTTCAGACAGTGTATGCTTAATTTCTGACTGGTCCTTTTCCATTTTTTTTGGCATTCTCATTAAGGTCCTTGAAGGTCTCACTAAGCTCCTCGGAGGTCTCATCAAGTTTCTCGGCGGTTTTTAGAAGATTCTTGAGTAACCTTATAAATGTGGTTCTGAACTCTATGTCGTCCAGTAGTTTGCTTTCCTCCATTTCTTTCCTTTGTGGCATGTTTCTTTGTCTGCATTTTGCTGCTTCCCTGTGTTGATGGAGTGGCTTTGTGTGGTAGGTGACCTATAGGGGCCAGTAGCTCAGCCTCCTCAATCACCTGAGGTGGACGCTCTTGGTACACCCCTTTATGGGCTGAGTGCAAAGTCTTGGTGTAGTTAAGCCTTGATTGCTGTTGGTACACTGGGAGGAATTGACCTCCAGGCCAATTGGCTGTGAGGACCCGCTGTGTCTATAATGGAAGAGCTGCTGCGCTGGAGACACGCTTATGGTGCAGTACTTGTTTCAGTGGGGCTTTGGTGCTCACTGAGTCTGCCTCTTGAATGTGTCACTTATGGATGTGAGGAGTTGAAATCTGGTGTCTCACACTGACCACTAGGTACACTGGCTTCTGGATCTCTAATGGGGTGCAGGTCAGCTACTGTCTGAGGCCACCCAGCAGGTGCTACAGTGAGAACTACAGTTTTCTCCTCTTTGCTTGGGGTTTGGAGGTTTTGGAGCTATCTGACCCGGGCTGCAAGTTTGCTATGTTAAGCTGTGATAGGGCAGGCCATTCATATGCTAAAGCCGCTGCTTGGAGCTTGGGTGGGTTTGTAGGTTTTGCAGGGCGGGGTCTCAGGGCGTCACTAGGCTAGGGCATGGCAAACAGTGATGGCTGCCAGTAAGCCAGCTCTGCGTCTCCGACTGTGTCCCCGCATCCCGCGCCCCAGTGCAGTAAACAATTATTCCTGCGCGCAGCCCTGCAAGCAAGCCACCCTCACTTTCCGACCTGATGGCAGACAGTCCAGCTTCTCCCCGTAGGAGTTTGGATCCCCCGCGTCTCCCCAGAAACTGGAGTTTGGAGTAATCGGGAGCTTATCTCCCTTTGGGTTGAAAAAGCAGTGCTCCCAGTCGCCCTCCGCCAGCCCGATACACGCGCCTCCGTACCTCAGCTTTTCAGCGCTTGTGCACGTCTCAATGCTCTTTTCTCTTTCCTTCTAGTTGTAGAACTTCCACTCAGCCAGCTTTCCTGTGGTTCTGGGTGATAGCCGTTTTGTCTTTTAGTTGTAGTTTTGAGCTCTGTAACTTTGGCATCATTCACAGTGGAAATGGATTTGATGGCATAAGTGTTATTTCCTGGGCAATAAACATCTTAAATAAAGAAGTGAGTCAGCAGAGCCCATGAAACTTATGAACCAAGATTAGTCACATGAGTAGTAGAGCAGCTTAATCTGAATCTAACTTTCTTTTTATATAATTTCCCTTGAAATTGGGGGGAAAGCCCCACAACTCTTGCTCAATTTGGCAGCTGCAAGGATGAGCTATGGCAATACTGATAGTTGTAGCTGTTTGAATAATCACAGTCGTTAACCCACTGTAATTGGAACTTTTCCTTTAAACGCTTTAAAGAAGTCTGAGGTATTATGAATATTGTTCTATCCAATCAAAAGTAAAGATGATTGGGGGAGCGGGGCAAGAGAGGTCAATGGGAGAAAAGGGGGACATATGTAATACTTTCAACAATAAATATTAAAAAATAAAAATAAAATAAAAAATTAAAAAAGTAAAGATGATTAAGAAAAGTTCTCAGAACCATAGTTAAAACAAATTGCTCTTTTACTTCTAATTTGGGTGTTTTGGAATGAAGCAGTTCTGTGCTTTCTAAATTCATGTGTCATAGAAATTTACATTTGAAACCTATATGATCTTCTTAATTAAAAAAAGGTGGGTGGCCCTAACTGGTTTGGCTCAGTGGATAGAGCGTTGGATTGCGGACTGAAGGGTCCCAGGTTCGATATTGGTCAAGGGCATGTACCTTGGTTGCGGGTACATCCCCAGTAGGGGGTGTGCAGGAGGCAGCTGATCAATGTTTCTCTCTCATTGATGTTTCTAACTTTCTATCCTTCTCCCTTCCTCTCTGTAAAAAATCAATAAAATATATTTTAAAAAAGGTGGGTGGATGGGGTCAGTGTGACTGCTTTTAAATGTCAATAAGGCTAGTTAGTAGGCTGATTACCTATCTCAAGATTTTAAAGTCTATTTATAAAAGTTACCTATTTTATTTCCTCATTTCAAAGGAAAAGTAAACTTTAATTTCAAACCTGAATTTTTGCATTGAGTACACAGAAAGGTTATTCTTCAGTTCTCAGCTAATTGGATGCCTAGTAAGGCAGAACTTTAAGATTATGCTGCATCTTGACTTTTAAGTAGATACAGCAAGTTGCAGCAGAAATTACCCAAACAAATCACTTGATTGTCCTTTCTTGACTATGCAGTTGTGACTTTTTTCTTCATTGCCCAAGGAAGGCAGTATAAGTATATCCTCCCTCCCTTCTTACACTTTCATTCATGTGCATGGCTCTGAGGAGGAGATGAAACATTTATATAAGAAACTTAGGGACCTCTTGTCCCAACATTCAAAGGTAGGGAGTCTAGTAAGAGGGAAACTGAGTGGCCCAGTTCAAGACTTGGCAGGTAAGGCCAGGAGTTCTAGTTCCCTGCTTAGAATCACCAATGATGGCTGAGATGGAGCCAGTGAGCTGGCCTCTGTGCTGGTGAAGTGAGGAGGAGAGCACACTGTGAGGTGGCTACTGCTGGAACCTGGCTTCCCCCAGCTTTCTTGGGACAGACACACCTCCTGGGGAAGTAGCTGTGTCAAAAGAGCCGTCATCTTGAAAACCCCTAACTGACTTCTAGTGAGGCACCAGCTTGTCCTCTCTCTAGGGACTCTAGTTTAGACACAGCAAACGGACATGGAAAGTTCCCGAGACTTGTCTCAGAGAATCGGTGACACTAGTTCCCAGAGGACCCTTCCAAGAACAACTCATCAGGTGGAGACAGAGGCATCCTTCAGCTGTGAATGCCAAGCAACTTTGAGCCTCTCCTCCCTTTTTGGACACTGTACTCACTTAGGGTTTCTCACACTTCAGGGAGCAGAGGACCTTGGGGAGGCTGAACTGGACTCGCATGTCGGGGGCTGAGCATTACATTTGGGTGGCATTGTTCACACCTCTGGATACTATAGTTACACAAGTAATGATTTACACACATAAGGGCAAATAAGCATTCATTCTTTCTGTGAAAAATAAAGGAAGAGATTGCCCCCTCCCCCCGCCCCCAGAACATTTACTTTAGAAAACTTGTAAGTTCTTTCGCAGTCTCTTGGAAATATATGCAAATACTTTGAAAAGTTAAATAACCATTTTGTCAGTTTTATGACTCTGGAATCTTTCTCAAGGACCCCGGGGGTGGTCCCTTTGAAATGTAAATATCCAAGGAAGACAGTGCCCCCATCTCCCAGCTTCTGTGGGCAGGAGGGGCCTCACTTCTGCAGGCACCTGGCACCCAGCTGCAAAACTACCTCCTGCCATAAAGACAGAAGTTCATTTTTTCTTTCTCTAAAACCAGTTACCTAACACAGATGGTCACCCCAATTACCAGTGAATTAAGGGTGAACTATGTGTGTTAAATGGTTCTATGAATATTGAAATAAATGTGCAAATGGTGGCAAAACTGGCTTTCCAGAGGGAAGTCAATTGCTCTTCATCTGGACAGGACAGAACTTGCATGTCCATAGACAAGAATTGCTTTGTGTTGCTAGCAGTTATGTGCAACCTACAGAGTGGTAAAATAGCTCCCATAAGTTTGCAATCAGACAGTGGAGGAGTCTCCTTAAGGAACATATTCAGCCATAAACAGGAATGAAAGCTTGCCCTTTGTGACAACTTGGATGGACCTTGGAGGGCATTGTGTGAAGTGAAATAAGTCAGACAGAGAAAGACAAAGACCATATGATCTCACCTGTATGTGCAATTAAAAACAAAAACAAAAAAACCCCAAGCTCATAGATATAGAGAACAGATTGGCAGTTGACAGTGGTGAGGAGTGGAGGGGTGGTGTGGAGAGGGGGTTGTGTGTGGGGGGGAAGGACAAAGAAATGGGTAAAGGGGGTCAAAAGGCATAAACTTCCAGCTATAACATAAATAAGTATGGCAACTATAGTTAATAGTACTGTGTTGCATATTTGAAAGTTGCTAAGAGAGTAGATCTTAAAAGTTCTCATCATTAAGAAGAAAATTCTATAACTATGTGTGGTGACAGATATTAACTAGACTTATTGTGGTGATCATTTTGCAAATATACAGATATCAAATTATTATGCTTTACTCCTGAAATGAATATGTTATTTATCAATTATACCTCAATTTATTTATTTATTTATTTTATTTTATTTAAAAAATATATATTTTATTGATTTTTTACAGAGAGGAAGGGGAGAGGGAGAGAGAGTTAGAAACACTGATGAGAGAGAAACATCGATTAGCTGCCTCCTGCACAACTCCTACTGGGGATGTGCCTGAAACCAAGGTACATGCCCCCGACCGGAATCGAACCTGGTCCCTTCAATCCGCAGGCCAACTCTCTATCCACTGAGCCAAACCGGTTAGGGCTATCCCTCAGTTTAATGCAGGTTTTCACTGAACACAGAATTTCCCCTACAATCTTATTCTTTTTACTGTAAAAAAACAAAACACGTTATGACACTTTTGAGAAGTTGGCAGTTTGTTGTAATTGTTTCCTCTTTTTCTCTATCAAAACAAATCTCTTACCTTAAGTCTGATTAAAAGTCACTTTTTCTCTGAAGAGTTCACTGATTAACCATACATGGCTTATTACCATGATCATTAATAAACATTATTTGTGTTTAATATTTTGTTGCTGTGTCTGACACTTATCGTCAGTATAAATAATTATAACTCTGTAAGGCCATAAATAATTGCAATAGTTATTAGGATTACTAATATAGGCAAAAAAAATTAAGCAATTGCTTTTCTTCAATTATAAAATGCCAAATAACCCGCCCGATTAATTAAAACCCCCTCACAAACCAGTTTTGAAAGGTGAATTTACTGCCCCAGCAGGGTGACTCATTTCGTTGGAGCGTTTTTCCCTGCACCAAAAGGTTGTGGGTTCGATTCTTGGTCAGGGCACATAATTAGGTTTCGAGTTCGATCCCCGGTTGGGGAGTGTATAAGAGGCAGCTGATGGATATTTCTCTCACATATCGATGTTTCTCTCTGTCACTCTCTTGCTCACCTTTCCTCTCTCTCTAAAAATCTATAAAAACATATCCTCTGGTGAGGATAAATAAATAAATAAATAAATAAAGGTGAATTTACTAAATGGATGGATGATTTTGGCTTGATATAGACCCAATCTACAATGTCATTTTTGTTTGTTTGTTTTAATGTTTTTCAAATATATTTGCTTTATTTTCTGTTATAGACAGTCAACTTCCTTAAAAGCAGGTGCTGTGTTGGGTTCATCTTTATATGTCAAGCATCTAGCACAATGCCTGTTGGTGCTTAATAATATCTGCCCAATGACTAACTCTTCTGACTCTAAAAATTTAAAAAAAATATATATTTCTTTATTGATTTCAGAGAGGAAGGGAGAGGGATAGAGAGATAGAAACATCAATGATGAGAGAGAATAATTGATCGGCTGCCTCCTGCATGCCCCCCACTGGGGTTCGAGCCCACAACCCAGGCATGTGCCCTTGGCCGGAATCGAGCCCGGGACCCTTCAGTTTGCAGGCCGACGCTCTATCCACTGAGCCAAACCAGCTAGGGCCTCTTCTGACTCTAGATCTCTTGAGGGCAGGGATCTTGCCTGCTGTTTATTAGGCATGCTCAGTGGATGTTGGTGTCTTGAGTGTCTCTACTAAGGTCTCAATTAATCTCTTTATTTTGAACTTCATTTTTCTTCTCTCCTTGAGGCCCAGGGACGTTCAATAGTGTAGTGGTTTGTGGGAAAACCTACGGCATCATGGAAACAGCACCGGATTGACTAAGGGCCAGGAGGTCTGGCACTACCAGGGACTAGTTGGTGATCTTTGGGCAAAATATTTCACTTCCTGAGCTTCCATCTTTTATTTTCTCTGCACCTCAGTTTACTCTTCTGTACAATAGGGATAACAGCCTTTATCTTGATTTTTAATTGGGGCATTGTGATGATTAACAAGACTTGTTCTGTATGTTAAATTCTATGGAAGCAATGAAAGGATCTGGAAAAATATAGGCTGCAACTTAATTTTTGGTCCCAAATGATTTTTTTTTTCAAATTTTTTATTAAGGTATTATATGTGTACATATCTTACCATTGCCCCCCCACCCCACTCCCATACCTGCCCTCACCCCCCAATGTTTTGCATCCGTTGGTTACTCTTATATGCATGCATACAAGTCCTTCAGTTGATCTCTTATTTCCCCCACCTCTCCCTAACCTTACCGCTGTAATTAGACACTCTGTTTGATGCTTTACTGCCTCTGTAACTATCTTTTGGTTCATCAGTTTATAATGTTTTTCATTATCCCTAAATGAGTGAGATCATGTGGTATTTTTCTTTCATTGACTGCTTATTTCACTTAGCATAATGTTCTCTAATTCCATCCAGGTGTCTACAAATGGTAGTAATTCCTTCTTTTTTATGGCAGCATAGTATTCCATTGTGTAGATGTACCATAGTTTTCTGATCCAGTCATCTGCTGACGGGCACCTAGGCTGTTTCCAAATCTTAGCTATTGTAAATTGTGCTGCTATGAACATAGGGGTGCATATATCCTTTCTGATTGGTGTTTCTGGTTTCTTAGGATATATTCCTAGGAGTGGGATTACTGGGTCAAATGGGAGTTCCATTTTCAGTTTTTTGAGGAAACTCCATACTGTTCTCCACAGTGGCTGCACCAGTCTGCATTCCCACCAGCAGTGCACGAGGGTTCCTTTTTCTCCGCATCCTCGCCAACACTTGTCGTTTGTTGATTTGTTGATGATAGCCATTCTGACAGGTGTGAGATGGTATCGCATTGTCGTTTTGATTTGCATCTCTCGGATAATAAGTGACTTTGAGCATGTTTTCATGTGTCTTGGCCTTCCTTCTGTCTTCTTTCGAAAAGATTCTATTTAGGTCCGTTGCCCATTTTTTTATTGGATCATTTATCTTCCTTTTATTAAGTTGTATAAGCTGCCTGTAGATGTTGGAAATTAAACCTTTATCAGTGATACCATTTGCAAATATGTTCTCCCATACAGTGGGGTTTCTTGTTGTTTTGTTGATGGTTTCTTTTGCTGTGCAAAAGCTTTTTATTTTGATGTAGTCCCATTTGTTTATTTTCTCTTTGGCTTCCATTGCCCTAGGGGCAGTATCACTGAAAAAGTTCTTTTGGCATATGTCTGAGATTTTGCTGCCTGAGGATTCCTCTAGTATTTTTATGGTTTCCCGTCTTATATTTAAGTCCTGTATCCATTTTGAGTTTATTTTTGTGTATGGTGTAAGTTGGTGATCTAGTTTCATTTTTTTGCATGTATCTGTCCAATTTTCCCAACACCATTTATTGAAGAGACTGTCTTGACTCCATTGTATGCTCATGCCTCCTTTGTCAAATATTAATTGCGCATATTGGTTTGGGTCGATATCTGGATTCTCTATTCTATTCCATTGATCTATATGTCTGTTCTTGTGCCAGTACCAGACTGTTTTGAGGACAGTGGCTTTGTAATACAGCTTGAAATCTGGTATTGAGATCCCTCCTACTTTATTCTTCTTTCTCAGGATTGCTGTGGCTATTCGGGGTCTTTTTTTATTCCAGATGAATTTTTGGAGAGTTCTTTCTAGGTCTGTGAAATATGCTGTTGGTATTTTAATGGGGAGTGCATTGAATCTATAGATTGCTTTGGGTAGTATGGACATTTTGATGATGTTGATTCTACCAATCCATGAACATGGTATGTTCTTCCATCTGTTTACATCTTCCTCTATCTCTTTTTTCAGTGTCCTGTAGTTTTCCGCATATAGGTCTTTTACCTCCTTGGTTAGGTTTATTCCTAAGTATCTTAATTTTTTTGGTGCAATGGAAAATGGGATTGCTTTTTTAGTCTCTCTTTCTGTAAGTTCACTGTTGGTGTATAGAAATGCCATAGATTTCTTGGTGTTAATTTTGTATCCTGCTACCTTGCCGAATTCATTTATTAAGTCTGTTAGTTTTTTGATAGAGTCTTTCGGGTTTTTTATGTACAATATCATGTCATCTGCAAATAAGGACAGCTTTACTTCTTCTTTTCCAATTTGGATGCCTTTTATTTCTTCTTCTTGTCTAATTGCAATGGCTAATACTTCCAGTACTATGTCAAATAGGAGTGGTGAGAGTGGGCATCCTTGTCTTGTTCCTGTTCTTAGGGGAAATGGTTTTAGTTTTTGCCCATTGAGTATGATGTTAGCTGTGGGTTTATCATATATAGCTTTTATTATGTTGAGGTATGATCCTTCTATTCCCACCTTGTTGAGAGTTTTTATCAAGAAAGGGTGTTGGATTTTGTCAAATGCTTTTTCTGCATCAATTGATATGACTATGTGATTTTTATCTTTCAATTTGTTTATGTGATGTATCACATTTATTGATTTTCGGATATTGAACCATCCTTGCATTCCTGGGATAAACCCTACTTGGTCATGGTGTATGATCTTTCTGATGTACTGCTGGATCCGATTTGCTAGAATTTTGTTGAGGATTTTGGCATCTACATTCATGAGGGATATTGGCCTGTAATTCTCTTTCATTGTGTTGTCTTTATCTGGTTTTGGTATTAGGGTGATGCTGGCTTCATAGAAGGAGCTTGGAAGTGTTCCTTCCTCTTGAATTTTTTGGAATAGTCTGAGGAGGATAGGTTTTAGTTCTTCCTTGAATGTTTGGTAAAACTCTCCTGTGAAGCCGTCTGGCCCCGGGCTTTTGTTTGCCGGAAGCTCTTTGATGACTGCTTCAATTTCTTCCATAGTTACTGGCATATTGAGCTGTTTAGATTCTTCCTGATTGAGTTTTGGAAGGTTATATTTTTCTAGGAATATGTCCATTTCCTCCAGGTTGTCCAGTTTGTTGGAATAGAGTTGTTCGTAGTATTTTTTAACAATCCTTTGTATTTCGGCGGGATCTGTTGTTATTTCACCTCTTTCATTTCTGATTTTGTTTATTTGGGTCCTCTCTCTTTGCTTCTTGGTGAGCCTGGCTAGAGGTTCATCAATCTTGTTTATCCTTTCAAAGAACCAGCTCTTGGTTTTGTTGATCTTTTGTATTGTTTCTTTGGTCTCTATGTCGCTTATCTGTGCTCTGATCTTTATTATTTCCTTCCTCTGCTTACACTGGGCTTTTCTTGTTGCTCTTTTTCTAACTCTTTGAGTTGTTGGGTTATATAATTTATTACCCCTGTTTCTTGTTTTTTGCAGTAGGCTTGTAGAGCTATGAACTTCCCTCTCAAGACTGCTTTCGCTGTGTCCCATAGATTTTGGATTGTAGTGTTTTCATTGTCATTTGTTGTCATGATGTTTTTTATTTCTTCTTTGATCTCTCTGGTAACCCAGTCATGGTTTAATAGCATGCTGTTTAGTCTCCATGTGTTTGATTTCTTTGGGTTGTTTTTATTGTAGTTGATTTCCAGTTTTATGCCACTGTGGTCTGAGAAGATGCTTGATATGATTTCTATATTCTTGAATTTGAAGAGACTTTGCCTATGTCCCAACATATGGTCTATCTTTGAAAATGACCCATGTGCACTTGAGAAGAATGTATATTCTGTGGCTTTGGGGTGAAATGTTCTGAAGATGTCAATTAATTCCATCTGGTCTAGTGAGTCATTTAGGATTGATGTTTCTTTGCTGATTTTTTGTTTAGAGGATTTGTCCAATGGTGATAGTGGGGTATTAAAGTCTCCTACTATGATTGTATTGCTGTCAATCTCTCCCTTGATATCCTCCAGGAGTTTTTTTTATGTATTTGGGTGCTCCTGTATTGGGTGCATATATGTTTACCAGAGTTATTTCTTCTTGTTGGATTGCTCCCTTTAGTATTATGAAGTGGCCTTCCTTATCTCTTGTTATGTCCTTCAGTTTGAGATCTAATTTGTCAGATATAAGTATTGCTACCCCAGCTTTTTTTTCAGTTCCATTTGCCTGGAAAACCTTTTTCCATCCCTTCACCCTCAGTCTGTGTGCGTCTTTTTTTCTGAGGTGGGTTTCTTGTAGACAGCAGATATATGGGTCATGTTTTCTTTTTTCTTTTTTTTTTTTTAAATAAATCTTTATTCAGATTATTACAATTATTTCTCCTTTTTTCCCCCATAGTTCCCCTCCAGCCATTTCCCACCCCACCTTCTGCCCTTACCTACCCCCCACTGTCCTCATCCATAGGTGTATGATTTTTGTCCAGTCTCTTTATGAACCCCCCCATACCCCTTTCCCCCTGAGAATTATCAGTCCACTCCCTTTCTATGCCCCTGATTCTATTGTATTCACCAGATTATTCTGTTCCTCAGGTTTTTAATTCACTTGATTTTTAGGTTCACTTGTTGATAGATATGTATTTGTTGTTCATAATTTTTATCTTTCCTTTTTTCTTCTTCCTCTTCTTTAAGAATACCTTTCAGCATTTCATATAATACTGGTTTGGTGGTGATGAACTCCTTTAGCTTTTTCTTGTCTTTGAAACTCTTTATCTGCCCTTCAATTCTGAATGATAGCTTTGCTGGGTAGAGTAATCTTGGTTGTAGGTTCTTGCTATTCATCACATTGAAAATTTCTTGCCACTCCCGTCTGGCCTGCATAGTTTCCGTTGAAAAGTCAGCTGACAGTCGTATGGGTGCTCCCCTGTAGGTAACTAACTGTTTTTCTCTTGCTGCTTTTAATATTCTCTCTTTGTCTTTTGCTCTTGGCATTTTAATTATGATGTGTCTTGGTGTAGTCCTCTTTGGATTCCTTTTGTTTGGGGTTCTGTGGGCTTCCTGGACTTGTAAGTCTATTTCTTTCACCAGGTGGGGGAAGTTTTCGGTCATTATTTCTTCAAATAGGTTTTCAGTATTTTGCTCTCTCTCTTCTTCTGGCACCCCCATAATTCTGATGTTGGTACGCTTGAAGTTGTCCCAGAGTCTTCTTACATTATCTTCAACTTTTTGGATTTTTTTTTTTGCTTTTTGCTTTTTCGGTTGAGTGTTTTTTGCTTCTTTGTATTTCAATTCTTTGACTTGATTTTTGTGTTCCTCTTGTCTGTTTTTGGGTCTCTGTATAATATTTTTTATTTCAGTCAGTGTATGTTTAATTTCTAGTTGGTCCTTTTTCATCTCTTCGAGGGTCTCGTTATATTTATCGGCCTTTTCTAGGATATTCTTAAAAAGCCTTATAACCGTGGTTTTGAATTCTATATCCAGTCGTTTGTTTTCCTCCATTTCTTTCGTTTGTGATCTGATTCTTAGACGCCGCATTTTCACTGCTTCCCTGAGTTGGTAGATTTGTGTGCTAGGTTTCCAATTTGGCCCAGTGGGTCGGCCTCCCCAGTTAACCTGAGGTGGACACTCTTGGTTCACCCCTTTGTGGACTGTGTGTACAGCCTTGTTGTAATTAAGTCTTTATTGTTGTTGGTATCACTGGGAAGAATTGACCTCCAGGCCAGTTGGCTGTAAGGATCAGCTGTGTCTATGCTGGGAGAAGTCCGGTGCTGGAGACAGCCCTATAGGATTAGACTTGCCAAATTGCAATAGCCTCTGTGCTCAGCTTGGATGGGGTGGAGTCTCAGTCTTGGCTTCCCGTCAGCCTTGCCCTTGCTAGCACGTGTGTGCCTTCAGTCCTCTGCCTTCCCGGCTCCCGATTCTCCGCCCGAGAGTCCAGACTCCCCCCACAAGAGCGTGGGTCCCCAGGGGCTCGCCTGGAACTGGGGTTCACTGCAGTCAGAACTGGGGCTCACTTCAGTCAGAACTGGTGTTCAGTGCCGTCAGGAGCCTCTGACTCCCTTCTGCTAGGGAAAGCCTGTGGCAGCCTCCGCAGCCTTTGTGCACACTGGCGCGAGCGGACTTTCAGTCTTCCGCCTTCCCCGGCTCCCGAGTCTCCGCCCGAGAGTCCAGACTCCCCCCACAAGAGCGTGGGTCCCCGGGGGCTCGCCTGGAACTGGGGTTCACTGCAGTCAGAACTGGGGCTCACTTCAGTCAGAACTGGGGTTTTGTGCCGTCAGGAGCCTCTCACTCCCTTCCGCTAGGGAAAGCCTGTGGCAGCCTCCCGCAGCCTTTGTGCGCACTGGCGCGAGCGGACTTTCAGTCTTCCGCCTTCCCCGGCTCCCGAGTCTCCGCCCGAGAGTCCAGACTCCCCCCACAAGAGCGTGGGTCCCCAGGGGCTCGCCCGGAATAGGTGTTCAGTGCAGTCAGAACTGGGGTTCAATGCGGTCGGGGGCTCCCTTCCCCCTTCCGCCAGAGAAAGCCAGCCAGGCACTCCGCCGCCCTTCCTCTCTGCGCGCACAAAGACCCTTTGCCGTACCTCCAATTCTCTGTGAGCTTTTCTCCTTCCTTCTAGTTGTAGAATTTTCACTCAGTCAGCTTTCCTGCGGTTCTGGATGGTGTCCGTTCTGTCTTTTAGTTGTAGTTTTGAAATTGTTGTGCGAGGCAGCAGTTTAGGTGTTTACCTATGCCGCCATCTTGGTTTCTCCGGGTCATGTTTTCTTATCCAATCCATTACCCTATGTCTTTTGATTGGGGCATTTAATCCGTTTACATTTAAAGTTATTATTGATAGGTACTCATTTGTCGCCATTCCTATTCTTTACACCTGTGTTCCTTCTTCGCTTCCTATTTCTTTTTTTTTTTTTTTACAGCAGACCCTTTAGCATTTCTTGCATTGCTGGTTTGGTGGTAATAAATTCCCTTAGTCCTTTTTTGTCTGTGAAGCTCCTGATTTCACCTTCAATTTTGATTGACAGCCTTGCTGGGTACAGTATTCTTGGATTCAGACCCTTCCTTTGCATGACTTTGTATATTTCATTCCATTCCCTTCTGGCCTGATGAGTTTCTGTTGAGAAATCAGTTGCTAGTCTGATGGGGGTTCCTTTGTATGTAACTTTCTGTCTCTCTCTGGCCGCTTTTAAGATTCTTACTTTGTCATTGGTGTTTGCCAATTTAATTATAATGTGCCTTGGCGTCAGTCTTTTGGGGTTCATTTTGCTTGGGACTCTGTGAGCTTCTTGGATTTGTGTGGGTTTTTTCTTCTCTATATCAGGGAAATTTTCTGTCATTATTTCTTCAAATAGGTTTTCTATTCCTTGCTCAGCTTCCTTTCCTTCTGGAACCCCTATTATGCGGATGTTGTTTTGTTTCGTGTTGTCCCAAAGTTCCCTTAGGCTCTCCTCCTGCCTTTTAATTTTTTTTTCTAGAAGTTGCTCTACTTGGGTATTTTTTCCCATCTTGTCTTCTAGCTCACTGATGCGGTCCTCTGCTTCTTCTAGTCTACTCTTGATGCTTTCTATTGAGTTCTTTACAGCAGCGATGTCATTTTTCATTTCTTCTTGGTTCTTCTTCATTTCCTCTTGGTTCTTGCTCATATTGTCGAATTTGTCTTCCATTCTTTTCAGCCACCTTATGACCATTTCTCTGAATTCTTTTTCTGGAAGGTTGCTTGCTTCCATTTCGTTTACTTCCTTTTCTGGTGATGCCTGCTTTTCTTTCATATGCGGGCTGTGTCTTTGTCTCCCCATGGTCTCTCTTCTCTGGGTGTCTGGTTATGTAGTTCTCTCTCTCCTGCGTTGATTTAAAGGCACAAAATACAGCACTACCAGGTACAACACACAAGGCACTGAACAGAAATGTATTCACGATATTAACAACCTCCAATAAAGGTGACCACCAGAGAAAGGCAAATCAGGGTATAGTAGAGAAAGAAGAAGAGGAAAAAGAAAGAAGAAGAAAAAAAAAAAGGGGGTGTCAAAATGAAATTGGGAAAAGGGAAAAAAAGAAGAAAAAAAAGTAAGAGAGACAAGAAAGAGACTAAGAGAGAAAGGGAAACAGACTATATATATTGGGGATAAAACTCCAATAGAACAATCACTTATCCCAGCAAATGCCAGCAACAAGTACCTGGGGATTAATACAAACTACAACACCAACTAATATTGAGTGAGGCAAGGGAAAACAGAAGCACTAAACAAACAAAAAAATAAACAAAAGAAGAATAAGCAAAACAATCTCACAAAAAAGCATAAAAATTCGATATAATCTACATTAAAACGAACAACAATGAAAGGACAGAGAGAAGAACAATTTTTTGGATAGTTAAGACAGCGAAGAGAGAGGTGTGTATGGACTTGGAGCAGGGGATTGGAGATTAGATATATAAGTAGGGTGAAATTTTAAAAGGGGGTAAACAGAAAGAATAGGGAAAATCTAAAGCAGGAAAGGGGTAAGATAAACAGGACACTGAAAAGGGAAGAGTGAGGAAGAGAGTGATGGCATAAAGGTAGATTTGAGATAGAGTAAAATGATGCTAAAGGAAAGATAAAAATAGAATGTAGAACATTAATCCCAAAACAAAATGAAGAGAAATAAAATGACACTTAAAAAAAAAAAAGATAAAATAGCAGTAGTAATAATACGGATTGAAAATAAAAATGTAATAATTAAAAAGGTAAAATCAAGTGAGGAAAAAAATTAGTTTCTTGAGTAAAAGATGCAAAAAATGAAAATAAAGAAATAAAAAATAAAAATAAAATGTGGAGTAGTGAAGGTCATTCACTTCCTCTGTTGTTCTGTTTGGCACGCCTGTTTCTCAGTCCGGACAGTATTGCAGTTCCCTGCGTTCCACTGCTCTTCAGTGATGTAAGCCAGTCCTGATTTTAAGCAGGCGGTGTGTCTTAATTCGTATTCCTTTATTTTTGATTACACAAGAGTCAATTTGTGATTCAGCCCCTGGGTGGCAGTGTTTCTGGATTGACTTCCGGGTTTATCTATGGCCTCTCTAGGGAGTGTTAGAGCCTTCTTTCCCTGTGGCACTCACTACCGGTTTGTGGGAGTGGGCTGCCTCAGAGCTGGCTCTCGGATGGTCACTCCCCGCTCCGATCCCCAGGTTCCAGAAAAACAACTTTCCCCTGCAGTCTCCCAGGGTGTCCCCAACTGGGTGAACCTATGAATTGGGCTTAGTAATCAGAAGCAAGAATTTCAAGAGGAAAAAGCCCAAGTGTGCGCACTCCGTGGCTGCGCGTAAGTCTAGCACACCCCTGAAATTCTTAGGGTGTCCCTGCACTTCAGATCAAAATGGGTTGCTTTTTAGAGAGCCCTTCTGTTAGCAGGTCTGAGGACCCCCTTCCACATTCACAGATCACGCCAGCCCCAGCAGCCACCGATTTTTCTAGGCACAGACTTCCCTGGTCCTCCAGCTCCCGCAAAACGCGCGTTCCTCTCTCGCGCTGGGACCAGAGACCTCACCTTATCCTAGGCGAAATCTGACCTTTCCGTGGTGGAGTGCAGAGCTCCTCTGAACCCGTGTGTTTGCGCCAATTGGGGAGCGTTGTTCTGGGGCTCGCAGCTGTTCCGTGGGTGCCGCAGTTGTGGATTCTCAGGCTTCCAATAAGCTCCACTTTCCGGTTCCAGATGGCGGCGACTCCGCGTCCAAGCCCGCAGCTCCGGGAGGGGACCCAGCCGCAGTGGGAGCTTCCAGGTCAGGGGAACCCCGTCTAGCAGTCTCCCACCTTCTTCTGGAGTTCAGCTGTCCCTCAACTTGCCAACAAACACTCCTAGTGCGACCCTCAGCTGTTCTTTCTTTCTGCTCCGGGACAAGGCTCGGAACACGTCTGTCTATTCCGCCGCCATTTTTCTCCGGTCCCAAATGATTTTTAAAATCACAGGTATGCATGGTGGTTGTGTATGTGATTATGAATACACATACAATAGGTTTATCTCTCAGTTGATACAGTTCTTTTTTAGTCAATATTTCAAACGTGACAATTCGATAATATCAGGCCTCTCTGGAGGTCTTTCTGAAGATGTCTCTGTGTGATTTTGCCCATGGACAACTCCATTGTAAATATAGTGAGATAGGTTTTTGTAGAGAAACAGGTAGTAAATGAACTATACCCTTTAGGTATTCAGCTTGCTTGAGAGATTAGGTCAGATAAGCCATTTGTCTGTAAGCACAGTGATGTCAGACCCCAAACTAGGGATCACTGCTCTTACCCTCATGTCCAATCCACCAGCAATTCCTGCTGCCTCTCAGCCCAAACACAAGTGAATCTGGGAGTTCTCTTTCTCTCCACTGCTATGTCCTCATCCACTACCATCATCCCTCACTTGGGCGAATGCATTGCCTCCTGCCTCCCTTCTTCCGCTTTTACCCACGAAAATCCATTTTCCTAGTGTCCAGAATGATCTTTTAGAAACATAAATTAGGTCACATCATCCCCCGCTTAAAGTTCTCTATTAGCATTTAGATAAAATCCACATTCCTTACCCAAGTCCATAAAGCCTCTGACCAAGCTGCAACTACCTCTCCCACCCCACCCATGGCCACTCTCTCTTCTGCCAACTCCCCTCCACCCACAGTGACCTATTTCTCTGTCTGCCACACCCCAAGCTCATTCCAGCCTCAGGACCTTTGCACTAGCTGTTCTCTTTGCCTAGAATGTACTTCCTCATAATCTTAGCATGGGAACTTTTGTCTTGGTCTTGAGGTCTTAGTTTAACTGTCACCTATCCAGAGAGGTTCTGAATTCTCCACGTAGCATTTTTCACTATCTAATATTTTGATTTGTAAGGAAAAATTATCTAATTATCTAGTCTCATTTCCCCTCTACTAGAATGTATGCTCCTGGGAACAGGGATATTTTTCTCTTATTTGATGAATTGTTAGTGCCTATAAAATATCTTGGCTGATAGTGGGTGCTCAATAAATATTTGCCAGATATGTGAAAGGCACTCAAATAATTATTAAGTTGGTCTGTCTTCCTCTACTTGTAGGCAAAACTAACATGTGAGGTTTTGGGATGCAACACATGGCTTCCAACCTTGATGGGCTGGCTAGAAAGCAATGCAGTGAGGTGGCAAGGTGGCATAGCAAAGACTAATAGTCATACTAGAAAAGGGAAGGGGAAAGCAGGCTCTTGTCTTCATGGAACCACCAACTGACAAAGCTTGTGACTTTGGCAGGCAGCCCAAGCGTAATTACTACTTAGAGAAATAGATCCTGCCCTACTCCCCAACACTTCAGGTTGTTGTTGCTTCTTGAAGCAATTTGTGAGCACTTGCTATAGACAATATCAGCCTCTGCATTAGGAACTCGATTCATGGGTATCTGTGTAATTAAGTGAAATAATGTCTGGCACTTGACAGGCATTCCATAGGGTGAAGTTTTATTACCCCTTGCCCAGGTGTAACCATCCCTGTCGAGGTCCCAGGAGGGAAGGGTAGAGCCTTTCTGGATCTTGGGAAGGTGAGGGTGTGAGGTGTCAACAAGGTGGGAAAGGAATGCTGACCAGCCAGGCCACTGCATTAGTTTTGTACATTGTGCACCATCTGCGCAGCTCTCCTCAGTGCCCTGGGCCAATTGGTGTGGGTGTTTTCTCTTCTCTTGTAAGTATTTAACCATGTAAGATGCTGAGGCTACCAGCCACTGCTGAGTGACAGGCAAAATCACAAGTCATAGATGTTGCCTTCTGCTCCTCAGCTCAGAAAGCTGAAACTATGACCTAGATCTTCAATACTGAAGAGAACTTGGAAGTTTGTGCATTTGATAAGCTGACCTGCTTGGTGTGTAACAAAGTATTAAGCCCCAGAATGTGTACTTTTCTTTCTTTATTCATTCATATATACTGAGTACTTGCTGTATGCCAGGTTCTGCACTAGGTGCTAAGGATACATCAGTGAATAAAACAAAGTCTCTGCTCTCAGGAGCCTACATTCCATTGGAGAATTTCACAGTAAACATTAGCATTGTGTATAAGTTAATTATATAGTATATTAGAAGGTGATGGGCCTATAGATGAAAAGTAATGAGGTGTAAGGGGAACCAGTGGTGCCTGGAGGTGGGATAGGGTACGTTATGGTATTAAATAGAGTAGTCAGGATAAGCCTCATTGAGAAAGAGAGATTGTATCAAAGTCTTGAAGGAGGTGGGAAAATTTTTCAATGGATATCTGGAGGGACAGAATTCCAGGCAAAGAAAACAAGTAGACCCTAAGGTGGAAGTTTGCTTGGTGTATTTGAGGAACAGAATGGCCAGTGAGGCTGGTGCACAAAGAATGAGAAGAGAAGAAGGAGATGAAATTGAAGAGGTAAGTGGGGACCAGATGCTGTAGGGTCTTGTAAGCCATCCTAAAGACTTTGGCTTTTACTCTGATGGAATGGGAAGGCTGTGTAGAATTTTGAGCAGAGATGTTTTATAATATGATTTACACTTTCAAAAGGACCACTGTAGCTGCTATATTGAGAGTAGATTGTAGGGAAGCCAAGGGAAGGAGCTCAGGGACAAGGTAGGAGGCTGTTGCAGTAACCCAGGTGAGAAATGATGTGCTCAGATCAGGGGGGTAGCATTGAATGTGCTGAGCAGTGATTAGATTCTCAATATATTTTAAAGATAGAGCTAACATGATTTCCTCCAGATTAGGAGTAGGGTTGAGAGAAAAAGAGGATTCAAGGATTACTTAAAGGTGCTTGGCTTGAATAACTACAAGGATAAAATTGCCATCAACCAAGATGGGAATAACTGAGTGGAGCAGGTTTTTGAGGGAATTCAACAATAAACAGGACTGAACTATACATACATGCAAAAACTTGAATGAATCACAAAGGCATTTTGTTGAATGGAAAACAAACATTTACATAGTATGTGATTCCATTTGTATGGATCTTTGGAAGAGATACAACTATATGGAAGATGAACAAATCTCTACATTCCAGGGATTAGGGTTGAGAGATGGATTTGACTACAAAGGTACAGTATAAAGAAATTTGGTTGTGATTAGCTGTTCTATATCGTATTGTGTTAGTAGTTTCACAAATCTATATCTGTTAAAATCATAAACTGCACACTAGAGCAAAGTTAATTTTATAGTCTGTTGAGTTAAAAATTAACATATTAAAATATTACATAAGCATTTCAGGAAATTAATATTATTTATCTATATATAGTAGTATTTGTCAGTTATTTATTTATTTACTAGAGGCCTGGTGCATGAAATCTGTGCATGGGTGGGGTCCCTAGGCCTGGCTGGTGATCAGGGCCTATCAGAGCCATCTCGCCCAGTCCTAATCGGGGCCAGGCTGGCCGGGGCCTGGGGGCCTGCAGGCTGCCAGATGGGCCTGCTGGACGGGGGGAGGAACTGGGGGAGGTTGGCTGGCCATGGGAGGTTGGCTGTGGGAGTGTACTGACCACCAGGGGGAAGCTCCTGCGTTGAGCGTCTGCCCCCTGGTCATCAGTGTGCATCATAGCAACTGGTTGACCGGTCGTTCCAGTCGTTCCGGTTGTTCGGTCGTAACAGTCGCTTAGGCTTTTATTTTATTTTATTTTACTTTTTTAAGATTTTATATTTTCAGCCATTTTTTAGGCTTTTATATATATAGATTATTGTTAATCCTCACCCAAGGATATTTTTTCATTGATTTTTAGGGAGAGAAGGAAAGACAGAGAGAAACATCGATGTGAGAGAAACACACTGGTTGGCTGCCTCCTGCAGGTGCCTTCACCAGGTCCCAGGCTGGGGAGGAGCCTGCAACCAAGGTAGGTGCCCTTGACCAGAATCGAACCCAGTACCCTTTGGTCCCCTCTATCCATGAGCTAAACCGACTAGAGCTGTCAGCTTTTTAAAATTGTAATTTAATTTCTTTTCTTATTCTAAATTAGTATTCATTTTTGCACCTAATTTTTGTTTATAATATTGTATTATTATTCTTAAACCCATCAGTTCAGCCAAGGAAAAGGAGAGGACCCAGAGGAGACACAATTGATTTGGAGATACAGGATGAACTGGCTAGTGCCCACTTTCCCTCCCCAAGTGGGAAAGGAAGCATTAGGGCAGAGGAAGAGGTAAAGATGGGAAGGGAACCTATGAGAACATTCTTGTTGAGTAGGTCATGGAGACTAGATTTCCCTCAGACAGAGTTCTAGGGATGGGGTATAGTTTGACACTCCCTAACCCAACACATACAGATACAAGGATAGAGGGTGATCTATGCCCCCTCTTCTGGGTTGAGCCCTAGGAGGCAGCAAGATAGTGAAAAAAGAAATGGTTATGTGGTATATCTATTGGTAAGGTCTGAAAAACCTCCCAGAATTCTCTGAGCCTCAGTGGGTCCAGAAAAACCAGAATATTTTCAGTGCACCCAGGAATGTCACTATAAAGTAGGCTAGATTCATTAGAATGCTTGTGTATAGAAGTAATTTAAAAAATTTAATTCAAACTGATTTAAAAAATAAATAGATTTTATTGGCTCAGTAGAAAGGCTCAGAGGTGGGAGATTTGATCAGGTACTGTCTCCATTGCTGTTGTCTTATGGGTATTGGCTTAGTCCTCAGGCTAGTTTCCTTCCTAATAGCAAAATGGTTCTATCAGTCCCAGGTCTAGCATTTGCCTGTTTAGAAAGGGAATTTCTTTTCCTAACCATGGAAAAATATTACTGGGATTCAGTTTGCACCAATGTCAGTCACATGCTTATTCCTAAAAGAATCACTGTGATTAAGGACTTGCCATTAAGGCAAGAGGGATGGGATTATGTCTGGGCCAATCAGAACCCACCAGCATAACTGGTTGGGAGGTGTGGTGGTTTATGTCAATCCCACCCCAATCACAGTACATAATGGAGAGGGATCACATGGGTCCTGGAGCAGCAAACATGAGAGAGTTATACTCCTAAAAGGGCTATGGACAGAAGTAAGGGTCTGTTAAATAGCAACTATGGGGAGTTGGTACAGGATCAAAATGGGGTGATGGACATCTCAGCAAATACCAGAATATGCGGTAATGACCAAGGGTTAGATTTCCTAACCATCCCATTCTTGACTCTCTGGTATTATTGACTCTATGGAACTTAGATACAACTGTGGAGAAAGAGGGGCACCCAGCAATTCCTAAAATTAAGTTTCCACTACCTTAGCTTTATAAGAACTTGGAATAGAAAGTAAAGTGTAGAGAATAAGGTTGCATTTCTTACCCATCAGAATTTAAAGGCTAAGCTGTGTCAATTAGCACTCTGACCTTCTCAGGTAACTTACAAAAAATCCAGGTTCACATGCTAGGAGGGAAGAGTCCTTCCTCGAATTTGCTTATTGAGATTCTTCTTGTCCTTCAAGGCTTAGTTTTTTCTGTGAAGGCTTCCCCAACCAGAGGTCCTCCTCTATTTTGTGCTTTGCTTTTATACCTTTTGTTGCTGAACATCTTTGGCAGATTCAAGGCTCTGTCTGATACGTGCCTCTTGTCTTAAAGCACTGTGTTCAGAATATAGTATCTGATGACAACAATGTGGTGATTGCCAGGGAGGAGGTGGAGTGGGGAGAGGTGGAGGAAGTTTTAGGGGGGATAAATGGTGATGGACGGAGACTTGACTTGGGGTGGTGAACATACAATACAGTGCCCAGGTGATTTGTGTTGTGGAATTGTGGACCTGAAACCTGTATAATTTTGTTAACAAGTGTCACCACAATAAACTCAATAAAAAGGGGAAAAAAGAATATAGTGTCTGAGAGCTTTCTGAAAATAGCTCTACCTGTTTTTGATATCTTTTTTTTTTATTTGCAGATTTTTAATATTTATTTTTTAAAAATAAATCCTTATTGCTCAGATTATTACAATTGTTCCTCTCCCCCCACCCAAAGCTCCCCTCCACCCAGTTCCCACCGCACCCTCTGCCCTTAAACCACCCCCCTACTGTCCTCATCCATAGGTGTACGATTTTTGTCCAGTCTCTTCCCGCACATCTCTTTATCCCCAAGAATTGTCAGTCCACTCCCTTTCTATGCCCCTGATTCTATTATATTCACCAGTTTATTCTGTTCATCAGATTTTTTATTCTCTTGATTTTTAGATTCACTTGTTGATAGATATGTATTTGTTGTTCATAATTTTTATCTTTACTTTTTTCTTCTTCTTCCTCTTCTTAAAGAATACCTTTCAGCATTTCATATAATCCTGGTTTGGTGGTGGTGAACTCCTTTAGCTTTTTCTTATCTGTGAAGCTCTTTATCTGCCCTTCAATTCTGAATGATAGCTTTGCTGGGTAGAGTAATCTTGGTTGTAGGTTCTTGCTATTCAACACTTTGAATATTTCTTGCCACTCCCTTCTGGCCTGCATAGTTTCTGTTGAGAAATCAGCTGACAATCCTTTGGGTGCTCCCTTGTAGGTAACTAACTGTTTTTCTCTTGCTGCTTTTAAGATTCTCTCTTTGTCTTTTGCCCTTGGCATTTTAATTATGATGTGTCTTGGTGTGGTCTTCCTTGGATTCCTTTTGTTTGGGGTTCTGTGTGCTTCCTGGACTTGTAAGTCTATTTCTTTCACCAGGTGGGGTAAGTTTTCAGTCATTATTTCTTCAAATAGGTTTTCAGTATCTTGCTCTCTCTCTTCTTCTGGCACCCCCATAATTCGGATGTTGGTACTCTTGAGGTTGTCCCAGAGGCTCCTTACACTATCTTCATATTTTTGGATTCTTTTTTCTTTTTGCTTTTCCGGTTGGGTGTTTTTTTCTTCTTTGTATTTCAAATATTTGACTTGATTCTTGCAATCCTCTAGTCTGCTGTTGGATCTCTGTATATTATTTTTTATTTCAGACAGTGTATGTTTAATTTCTAGTTGGTCCTTTTTCATATCCTCGAGGGTCTCACTAAATTTATTGGCCTTTTCTAGAAAACTCTTGAAAAACCTTATAGCTGTGGTTTTGAACTCTATATCCCGTAGTTTGCTTTCCTCCATTTCTTTCATTTGTGATCTCTTTCTTTGTCTCTGCATTTTGGCTGCTTCCCTGAGTTGATAGAGTGGCTTTGTGTGCTAGGTGTCCTATAGGGCCCAGTGGCTCAGCCTCCCCAGTTACCTGAGGTGGACACTCTTGGTGCACCCCTTTGTGGGCTGTGTGCACAGTCTTGTTGTAGTTAAGCCTTGATTGTTGTTGGTATGAGGATCAGCTGTGTCTATGCTGGGAGAACTTCTGTGCTGGAGACACCCTTATGAGGCAAGACTTGCTTCAGTGGGTCTTTGGTGTTCAATGAGTCTGCCCCCTGAGTGTGTCCCTTACATATCTGAGGAGTTGTAATCTGGATGGTCCTACTCTGACCCCTGGGTACACTGGCTCTTGGATCTCCAAGGAGGTGCTAATTTAGCCTCTGCCTGAGGCCACCCAGCAGGAGCTACAGAGAGATCTGTAGATTCCTCTTCTTTGTTTGGGTTTTGGAGGTGCCCAGATGAGGCCCAGCTATGAAGCAATGCAAGCTGCTGTGGGGTCTTGGGCCTTCTTTTGGATATTCTGGGTCTCTTTGGCTCAGCTGCAGTTTGTTTGGTAAGTTTAGATTTCAAAGGACCAGGCCATTCATATGCAAAAGCCTCTGTGCACAGCTTGGATGGGGCGGGGTCTCAGGGTGGAGCAAACAGCAATGGCTTCCTGTCAGCCCTGCCCTAAGAGGCCCCAGGGTCTCAGTGTCCCTCAGTAATCGCTGCAAGCACCTCTGAGAGAAAGCCACCCTCGAGTTCCGCCCGCTGCCAGACAGTCCAGTTTCTCCCCATATGAGTCTGGTTCCCCAGAGTCTCGCCCAGAACTGGAGTTCAGAGCAGTTGGGAGCTTGTGTCTCCTTCCGGATTGAAAAAGCCGGCCGCGTACTCAGTTGCCAGCCCTCTCTGAGCACGCACCTCTGTACCTCTGCACTTTACTTCCGCAGCTCCTCTGAGTCTCAGTGTGCTTTTCTCTTCCCTTGTAGTTGTAGAATTTCCACTTAGCCAGCCTTCCTGTGGTTCTGGATGATGTCCGTTTTGTCTTTTAGTTGTAGTTTTGAATTTGTTTTGTAAGGCAGCAAGTTCAGGTGTTTACCTATGCCTCCATCTTGGTTTCTCCTGTTTTTGATATTTCTGATGTCCAGGTACTTCTGGAAATATCTTCAACAAATATCTGTTGTTTTGTTTTTGTCAACTGGTTTTTAAAAAAGAATTAATGATCCTAAAATTATCTTGCAGATTATCCTGCAGTCTAAGAGCCAGAACGAGAAAACACTTCCTTTGTAGGTCATTTGAGGATCTCCTTTGGGACAGGTGAAGTCTCATGGGATCTTGACCCAAATTTGATGCTCTGTAATGCCTATACCTTTGACTGTTTTTACTTTCTAGTTTTCTGAACTAAGCTCTGTGAGTTATACCTAATTTAGGTCCTAGACGAAAAATGTGGTCCACTCATGGGGTTAAGGGCCCATCCACAAGCAAACCCATTACCATTGGAAGGAAAGTCAAAGGCTGAATTTTGACCATCCTTTTAGATGTAAATAGATTTTTTTTTCTATTTTATAGGCTTTGTGGGTTCAGAGATACTCATAAGTCGATTTAGCAAAATTGCAGATTGTGAATTGCTATTTTCTGTAGACTAGGTGAAATTGTATATCTTTTGTGCAACAAAACCAAGGATTTAAAATTTGAATAATGAAAAGCAAGTCAAAACAGGCTTTGATGACCTGATATATTCTCTTAATGATAAAATCCATGTGTTGAGAGTAGATGGGAAAAAGTTACACATGTCTAAGAGCTTGAAAGAATGGTAGGAAAAACAGTGATGTTTTTATTCCTTCAGAGTGAGCAATGAGTTTACACACTGAAGGATAAGAAATTACCTACCATGAGGTGGGTTTAGTTCTTGTAGGAAGGAAAGATCCTGTTTCTTTCTGACAGGTGGTATGTGTGTTCATGTGTGTGTGTGTGTGTGTGTGTGTGTGTGTGTGTGTGTGTATGAGAGCAGGGGGAAATGGGTGGTGGGTGCATGGAGAAGTGTAAGATGGAAAATAATACTTATTAGCTACCACTGTCCAGTGCTAGATACTACTAATCTGTAAAACTACCCTATGAAGTAGCTATTTCTTTTTATTCCCATTTTCTATATGAGAAAAATGAGCTTCAGAGAGATGAGTCCAAAGAACACAAGAGACACTATACTTTGGTTATGCAACAAGTGTTGGGGTGTGGGACAAGATTCAAACAAGGTTGCATAACTCCAAACACATTCTCCTCATTTCATCACATCACATCATACTGCCTCTTGAAATATTCTCATTATATTTTCAGGAGTCAAAATATAAGGAAGCAAGACCAAAGAAGTTTAGAAAACAAAGGGGTATGACTCAGTCATTCAGTTTCTTAAACCTGATGAGGCCTGAAACAATTGCTCAGGGATGATGTTCTTAGATACATTATGTTCTGTATTAATCTTTTAAAAAAAATATTCATGGTTAAGAGTATTACAAATGTTCCCCCCCATTGACCCTTTCTACCCAGTTCCCACCCCTCTGCACCCCAAGCCTTCACCACCCTGTTGTCTGTGTCCATAGGTAATACATATCCTATATAATAAAAGCCTAATATGCTAAGTGTCCGGTCATCTGGTCGTCTGTTCAACCAATCGAAGCGTAATATGCTAATGATATGTAAGGCTGCTCAACCACTCACTATGACGTGCACTGACCACCAGGGGGCAGACAGTCGCTATGACGTGCACTGACCACCAGGGGGTAGACCCTCCGACCGGTAGGTTAGCTTGCTGCTGGGGTCTGGCTGATCAGGACAGAGCAAGATGGGCCGGACATGCCCTGGAGCCCTCCTGTGGTCCCTCCACGGCTGGCCAACCTCCTGCATCCCTCCCTGGCCCTGATCGTTCACCGGTGGAGTCCCTCGGCCTGGCCTGTGCCCTCTCACAATCCAGGACACCTTGCGGGATGTCAGAGAGCCAGTTTCGGCCCGATCCCGCAGGCCAGGCCAAGGGACCCCACTGGTGCACGAATTTGTGCACTGGGCCTCTAGTATGCAAATAAGTTCTTTGGTTAATCTCTTCCTGCCCCCCTTCCCCCCTTCCCTCTGAAATTTGCCAGTCTGTTCCATGTTTCCATGCCTCTGGTTCTATTTTATTAATCAGTTTTATTTTGTTCATCAGATTCCTTGTTTGTTTGTTTTGATTTTTAGATTCAATTGTTGATAGATATGTATTTATTACCATTTTATTGTTCATATTTATATCTTTTTTTTCTTCTTTATTTTTTATTTATTTTTATTTTTTATTTTTTTTTAATTTTTTAAAATTTTTTTTAAATAAATCTTTATTCAGATTATTACAATTATTTCTCCTTTTCCCCCCCATAGCTCCCCTCCACCCCTTTCCCACCCCACCTTCTGCCCTTACCTCCCCCCAACTGTCCTCATCCATAGGTGTATGATTTTTGTCCATTCTCTTCATGAACCCCCCATACCCCTTTCCCCCTGAGAATTATCAGTCCATTCCCTTTCTATGCCCCTGATTCTATTATATTTACCAGATTATTCTGCTCCTCAGGTTTTTAATTCACTTGATTTTTAGGTTCGCTTGTTGATAGATATGTATTTGTTGTTCATAATTTTTCTCTTTACTTTTTTCTTCTTCCTCTTCTTTAAGAATACCTTTCAGCATTTCATATAATACTGGTTTGGTGGTGATGAACTCCTTCAGCTTTTTCTTATCTGTGAAGCTCTTTATCTGCCCTTCAATTCTGAATGATAGCTTTGCTGGGTAGAGTAATCTTGGTTGTAGGTTCTTGCTATTCATCACATTGCAAATTTCTTGCCACTCTCGTCTGGCCTGCATAGTTTCTGTTGAGAAGTCAGCTGACAGTCGTATGGGTGCTCCCTTGTAGGTAATTAACTGTTTTTCTCTTGCTGCTTTTAATATCCTCTCTTTGTCTTTTGCTCTTGGCATTTTAATTATGATGTGTCTTGGTGTGGTCCTCTTTGGATTCCTTTTGTTTGGGGTTCTGTGCGCTTCCTGGACTTGTAAGTCTATTTCTTTCACCAGGTGGGGGAAGTTTTCGGTCATTATTTCTTCAAATAGGTTTTCAGTATCTTGCTCTCTCTCTTCTTCTGGCACCCCCATAATTCTGATGTTGGTACGCTTGAAGTTGTCCCAGAGTCTTCTTACATTATCTTCAACTTTTTGGATTTTTTTTTTGCTTTTTGCTTTTTCGGTTGAGTGTTTTTTGCTTCTTTGTATTTCAATTCTTTGACTTGATTCTTGTGTTCCTCTATTCTGTTTCTGGATCTCTGTATAATATTTTTTATTTCAGTCAGTGTATGTTTAATTTCTAGTTGGTCCTTTTTCATATCTTCGAGGGTCTCGTTATATTTATCGGCCTTTTCTAGGATATTCTTAAAAAGTCTTATAACGGTGGTTTTGAATTCTATATCCAGTCGTTTGTTTTCCTCCATTTCTTTCGTTTGTGATCTGATTCTTTGACCCCGCATTTTCATTGATTCCCTGAGTTGGTAAGGTAGATATTTGTGCTAGGTTTCCAATATGGCCCAGTGGGTCTGCTTCCCCAGTTAACCTGAGGTGGACACTCTTGGTGCACCCCTTTGTGGACTGTGTGTACAGCCTTGTTGTAATTAAGTCTTTATTGTTGTTGGTATCACTGGGAAGAATTGACCTCCGGGTCAGTTGGCTGTAAGGATCAGCTGTGTCTATGCTGGGAGAAGCCCGGTGCTGGAGACAGCCCTATAGGATTAGACTTGCCAAATTGCAATAGCCTCTGTGCTCAGCTTGGATGGGGTGGAGCCTCAGTCTTGGCTTCCTGTCAGCCCCGCCCCTCCGCGCACGTGCGCTTTCAGTCCTCCGCCTTCCCCAGCTCGAGTCTCCGCCTGAGAGTCCAGACTCCCCCCACAAGAGTGTGGGTCCCCAGGGGCTCGCCTGGAACCGGGGTTCACTGCAGTCAGAACTGGGGCACAGTGCCGTCAGGAGCCTCTGACTCCCCTCCACCAGGGAAAGCCCGCGGCAACCTCCGCAGCCCTTGTGCGCACCGGCGCGGGCGCGCTTTCAGTCCTCCGCCTTCCCCGACTCCCGAGTCTCCGCCCGAGAGTCCAGACTCCCCCCGTAAGAGCGTGGGTCCCCAGGGGTTCGCCCGGAACTGGGGTTCAGTGCAGTCAGAACTGGGGTTCAGTGCGGTCGGAGGCTTCCTTCCCCCTTCCGCCAGAGGAAGTCAGCCAGGCTCTCAGCCGCCCTTCCTCTCTGCGCGCACAAAGCCCCTTTGCCGTACCTCCAATTCTCTGTGAGCTTTTCTCCTTCCTTCTAGTTGTAGAATTTTCACTCAGCCTGCTTTCCTGTGGTTCTGGATGGTGTCCGTTCTGTCTTTTAGTTGTAGTTTTGAAATTGTTGTGCGAGGCAGCAGTTTAGGTGTTTACCTATGCCGCCATCTTGGTATTTTTCTTTTCTTCTTCTTTTTACTAACTGCTTTTCTCTTGCTGCTTCTAAGATTCTCTTTGTCTTTAACCTTTGGCATTTTAATTATGATGTGTGTTGGTTTGGGCCTCTCTGGACTTCTCCTGTATGGGGCTCTCTGCACTTCCTGGACTTGTAAGTCTATTTCTTTCACCAGGTAGGGGAAGTTTTCTGTCATTATTTTTTCAAATGGGTTTTCAACATCTTGCGCTCTCTCTTCTCCCCCTGCAACCCCTACAATGTGAGTGTTGGTATGCTTGAAGTTGTCCCAGAGGCTCCCCACACCATCTTGATGTTTTTGGATTCTTTTTTCCCTCTGCTCTTCTGATTGGGTGTTTTCCACTCCTTTATACTCCAAATCATTGATCTGATTCTCAGAATCCTCTACTCTACTGTTGAATTCTTGTAAAGTATTCTTTATTTCAGTTAGTGTATGCTTAATTCCTTACTGGTCCTTTTCCATGCCTTTGAAATTCTCACTAAGATCCTTGAAAGTCTCACTAAGTCCCTTGAAGCTCTCATTAAGATCCTTGAGCAACCTTATAACCATTGTTTTGAACTCTGTATCTAGTAGTTTGCTTGCTTCTATTTCATCCAGTTCTTTTTCTGGAGATTTCTTCTGTTCTTTCATTTATGACATTTCTTTGTCTCTGCATCCTGGCTGCTTCCCTGTGTCTGCTTCTATGTATTAGGTAGAGCTGCTATGTCTCCTGGGATTAGCAGTGGCCATTTGTAGTAGGTGTCCTTTAGATCCCAGTGGCTCAGACTCTCCTGTCACTTGAGCTGGACACTCTAGGTGCACCCCTGTGTAGGCTATGTGCATAGTCTTGTTATAGTTGAGCTTTGATGGATGTTGGTATCACTGGGAGGAATTAACCCCCAGGCTAAACTGGATGTGAGGGCCAGATATGACTATAGTTGGAAGAGCTGCTCTATAGGAGATACCCAAATGGAGCAGGACCTCTTCAGTGGGGCTTTAGTGCTTATTGAGTTTGTCCTTGAGTGTGTCGCTGTGGATGTGTAAAGTGGTAATCCAATATGGTCTGAAGTTGTCCACTGGGTGCACTGGCCCTTCCAGGAGGTGCAAAGTCAGCTATCACTTGGGACCACTTGGCAGGAACCATAGAGAGATCTGCAGATGGCTGCCACCTATGTTGGCTTGGAAGTGCCCAGGCAAGGCCAAGCTGTCTTGAACCTCTTTTTTAAAAAAATATATTTTATTGATATTTTACAGAGAGGAAGGGAGAGGGATAGAGAGCTAGAAACATTGATGAGAAAGAAACATTGATCAGCTGCCTCCTGCACACCTCCCACTGGGGATGTGCCTGCAACCAAGGTAAATGCCCTTGACCAGAATCGAACCCAGGACCCTTCAGTCTGCAGGCCGACGCTCTATCCACTGAGCCAAATTGGTTTTGGCCTGTCTCGAACCTCTTATTGATAGGTATGGGGCATGCTAATGCCAGCTGCTGCTTGTTTGAGAAATTTTAGGAAAGTCTGAAGCGTGAGCCAGGATAGGACTTTCATATGGAAAAGCTGCTGCAAACAGCTTGGGTAGGCCTGCAAACTGGATGGGGTGGGTTCTCAGGGAATCACCAGGGTGAGCGAACAGTGTGAGCCAGGCTGTTGGAAACTTAGATATGGCTGTCAGTGAGGTCTGCAATGGGTGAAGTCTCAGCATAGGAACAATGACCCTTGTGAGCACCCCTGTCTGGGAGAAAGACACCCCTGAGTTCTTGCTCCAATGCTAGACAATCCAGTTCCTCCACATATGTCCCTGGATCCCCCCAAGCCATTGCCCCAGCCCTGGAGCTCAGAGGGAGCGAGTCTGTGTAAGTTCATGTGCCCTGACCAGGAATTGAACCATGATTTCCTGGTTTATAGGTTGATGCTCAACCACTGAACCACACTGGCTGGGCAATCCGATTTTCTTTAACAAGACAACAGATCAAAACCCCAAGTCATGCAGCTGACATGTATGCAGAGGAGAGAACTTTGACCTCCAGTTGCACCCACAACCAAAGTCTCATCCCGTCCCCCAGGGAACCATAGACTTGGACTTAACCTGCCATTGGACATACCTGGAACCCTTTCAGAGGCAAAGGCCTCTTGTCCAGGAATATCTGGTGCTGACGCCCCTGTTTTTTTTTTAACAGTTTATTTGTATTTTCTAAAATGGCCAAGCTCCAAGGTCCTCCAATTAAAACTTGCCCCAACAGCACTTCTGCATTCTGTTCCCCCAACCCTTTAAAAACCCACCAGAACCCTGGAGTTTGGGGTTTTGAGCATTAGTCTCCTGTTCTTCTGGGTGGCACCATTCATAATAAAATTGTCAATCTTTCTCCACTGCAATTCTTGGTATTTAGTATTTGGCTCTGCTAGTGCTGGATGGACAAACTCTTTCTGTTTGGTAACACAAACATAGCTCGAAAGTGTGTGGGTTAACATTCCTAAGGGCAATGTTCCATTAATGAGTGTCAGGAGCGGGTGGGTAAGTGCCCCTACCTCCCTTACTCCAGGGGGATAATTTGGGGGAATTTTATATGCTTCTCAGGAGGTTCTGGACAAATCAGGCCATAGTGGCAACCTTGATAACATACCTGATACTAGGTTTTGCAACTTCTCCTTCTCACCCTCCTAGCTTTCTCACTCCTGCTCTCTGGGGTCACCTTTCAAAAAAGTACCTGCACCCAAATCATTGTTTCAGGCTCTGCTGTGGTTTTGTTTATTTATTTATTTTTAATTTATCTTTATTGTTGAGAGTATTACAGATGTCCCCCCTTTAGTCCCTCACTGACCCCCTCCACCTCACTTTTGGTGTGAAGGAACTCAAGTTAGAACTGCTTTTGTACCCTCCCTCTCAGAGCCCCCTCTTTCCTTGTGCAGAATCATCAGCTCTTTCCAATCCTTATGCCCAGACTCAGATCAGACTCTCTATTTGCATATCCAAGATTTCAACTGCAGCTTTAAAAGGTATACCAGATTCTGTCAAAGACAAGAGATAAAGAGTGTTTTAGCCCTGGCTTGGTGGCTCAGTCAGTTGGAGTGTCATCCCATACACCAGAAAGGTTGTGCACAGGTTCAATTCCCAGTCAGGACACATACCCGGTCAGGGAGTGTATGAGAGGCAACTGATGGATGTTTCTCTCTCTTTCCCTTCCTCTCTCTCTAAAGTCAATAAAAACACATCCTTGGGTGAGGATTAAAAAAAAATATAGTGTTTTAATTTTACAGCCTAAATTTCTAAAGAAAGGAAAACTGTAAGGACCTATATACCAAAATGTCAAAAATGGCCATCTGAAGATAGAAGGATGGGTAGTTTAAATTTTCTTCTTTTCTTCTGTTAAAAAAAGAGACAATGTTTTAGGCCCACGTCACCAAACCAAGACTTAGTACCTAACTTGCAGTTTCAGCCTCTCCCAGTCCATCTGGAATTTCCTAGTCAGCAGTAGTTAGGTAATCCATCTGATAGACCCCAAAGAAAAGTGAGGTATTTGCTCTTTTCTTGTTCCTGCCCCACTCTGCCTATAAAAGCATTCACATTTTGTACAGCTTTTTGGGGCTCCTATCTGCTAGATGAGATGCTACCTGGTTCATGAATCATTGAGTACAGCCAATTATATTCTCAAAGTTACTCATTTTTGTTTTTTTTAACAGTTTATTTGTATTTTCTTAAATTTCTGTGATGAATATGTCTTAATTTTATAGTAAAAGTATGTCATATTTTATATAAAAACAATAAAAGTTAATGTAAGAATTTGATCTTTTCTTTTAAAAATAACTTTATAATTTATATACCACAAATTCACCCATTTTAAGTATACAATTCAATGATTTTTAGTACATTTACCTTGTCGTACAAACATCACCATACCCAATTTTAAAACATTTTATTTTTTCCAGTACATCTTTCCTATCTGTTTACAATTAATCCCCATTCCCACCACAAATCTAGGCAAACATGAATTTACTTTTCTGTCATTATCAATTTTCCTTTTCTGGGCATCCTATATAATAAAGCTCAGTGACTGAAATGGCAGAACGGCCAGAACAACCAGAGACCAGAACCACCATGGCCCCTCACCAGGGCTTGCCCTGCCCCCCAGCAAGCGGTTAGAGGCGACCAGGCAGGCAGGCAGAGTGGTTAAGGGTGATCAGGTAGGCAGGGGAGTGGTTAGGGGTGATGAGGCAGGCAGGCAGGCAGAGCCCCGTGATCGATTGCCTCAAAGAGGGAGACCCAAGCTGCTGCCACAGCCTGTGGCAGGGATGCTCCGTGGCTGCGATGGGAGGTGCTGGCGGCAGGGAGGTGCTGGCGGCAGTGGACACTGCAGGGTGGGGCTGGCGCCACGGCGGCTCCTAAGTGGGCATGGCGCCTGTAGCCTGGCCCAGGCCCTGGGGTCACAGGAGGCAGGACAGAGGCTCTTGGCCAGAGAGACGCCCAACCAGGCAGCTGTGGGCTCTTCTCCAGCCTCTCTGCCAGGGCACCCATCCAAAGGACCTCTGAGCAGCCAAGAAAAGCCATGAGTTGCAACCAAAATTAGGCTGAGTATGGAACTCAGAGTTAAACTGCAATCTGCCTGCCCCCAGCCTTGACTCTGACCCTGATTCTGATCCTGATGCAAGGCTGGAGAAGGGCACAGTGCCAGGCCCTGCTGTACCCACCCACGGTGGTCCAGCTCAGTCCTGCCCAGAGTGGCAGCCAGGGCATACCCTCGCTGGAGTTGCTGTGGGCACGAGGCACAGGTGCCCTTCCAAAGCACATACTCACTGAATGTTTACGGACTGGCTGTCCTGACAGGGTTTTCAACTGCATATGTTTTTTATACTTTCTTTTTTTAAAAATACTTTTTACAAAACAAGGATGTTATACAAGCAATATATAAATGGATTTCTATAATCACTCGATGTGATACAGTATAAATATGCTATGGTTTGTTTGTTATGAATAGACTAGTGGCCTGGTGCATGAAATTCATGCACGGAGGGTGTCCCTCAGCCCGGCCTGCACCCTCTCCAATCTGGGACCCCTCAAAGGATGTCCTACTGCCGGTTTACAGGGATTGGGCCTAAACCGGCAGTCAGACATCCCTCTCACAATCTGGGACTGCTGGCTCCTAACCGCTCACCTGCCTGCCTGATTGCCCCTAACCACTCTGCCTGTCAGCCTGCTCGCCCCCCAACTGCCCGCGCCGCTGGCCTGCTTGCCCCCAAATGCCCCCCATCAGCCTGATCACCCTCAACTGCCCCCCGTGCCAGTGTGCTTGCCCCCAACTGCCCCCCCCTGCTGGCCTGCTCACTCTAAACTGCTCCCCACCACTGTCCTGATCACCTCCAACTGACCCCCACTGACATCCTAGTTTGCCCCCAACTGGCGCCCCTGCTGGTCTGTTTACCCTCAACAGCCTTGCCCCCCACCAGCCTGATCACTCACAACTGCCGTCCCATCCTGGCCTGATCACCCACAACTGCCCTCCCCTCTTGGCCTCTAACCACCTCTACTCGGCCCTGCCACCATGGCTTTGTCCAGAAGAACATCAGGAAGGTCTCCTGGAAGGTCTCCCAGTCTAATTACCCTTTTATTAGTATAGAGGCCTGGTGCACGGGTGGGGGCCAGCTGGTTTGCCCTGAAGGGTGTCCTGGATCAAGGTGGGGGTTCCCTTGGGGTGTGGGGCGGCCTGGGCAAGGGGCCTGCGGTGGTTTGCAGGCCAGCCACGCCCCCATGGGGTGAGGATCCCTGCTTGGGGGGGCGTGGCCAGCCTGGGTGAGGGGCTGAAGGCTGTTTTCAAGCTGGCCACACCTCCTTCAGGGTGGGGGTCCCCGCTGGGGTCCCTGGCCAGCCTGGCTGATGGCTGTTTGCAGGTTGGCCACACCCTCCAGCGACCCAAGTTCCCAGCCCCTCCTGTTTTTCTTTTCTTTTTTTTTTTTCAGCACCTCCTTGAGCAGAGGCCAGGCCGGCTGTTAGCCTGGGTTGCCCTCGGCAACCCATGCTACCAGCCCCTCCTTGAGCGGAGGCCAGGGCTGGCTTGAAGCAGGTATTGGGTTTTATTTATCTTCTACTAGTGACCCTGTGCATGAATTCATGCACATTAAAAGGGGATTAAATAGAGGAAATAATTTAATATTGCTATTTGCTCTTTCTCTATAATAGAAGTGTAGGAGATAAAAGAAAATTAGTAAAATGTATGAAAACCTTCCTCTTGTCAGAGTCTGGGGCTCACCACAGGACCCAGAGTCAAGTCCCTGCCACCCACATGCACCTCAAAATCACGTGAGACCCAGACCCTGCCGGCCCTCCCCCATTGGGCTAGATCCAGACCTGGCCAGTCCCACCCTTGTCAAGCCCTGCCGGGCAGGGGGCATAACCTCAGGTTCCCTGGCCCAGCACCAGGACGGGGGGCATGGCCTGAGGTCCCCCAGCCCAGAATGGGGGGGGGCGTGCCTTAAGGTCCTCTGTCAAGCCCCACTGGGTGGGGGGCATGGCCTGAGGTCCCCCGTAAAGCCCTGCCAGGTAGGGGGGCACAGCCTCAGGTCCCCCAGCCCAGCACCAGGAGGGGGGCGCAACCTCAGGTCCCCCGTCAAGCCCCACCAGCAGGGGGCACCGCCCCAGGACCCCTATCAAGCCCCGCTGGGTGAGAGACATGGCCTGAGGCCCCCTGTCAAGCCCAGCCTGGCAGGGGGGTGCAGCCTCAGGTCCCCTGGCCCGGTGCTGGGGCGGGGGGCGCATCCTGAGGTCCTCTGTCGAGCCCTGCTGGGCGGGGGGGTGCGGTCTGAGGTCCCCTGTCAAGCCTCACCTGATGGGGGGTGCGGCCTGAGGTCCCCTAGCCCAGCACCAGGACGGGAAGCGCACCTTGAGATCCCCTGTCAAGCTCCACCAGGTGGGGGGCATGGCCTGAGGTCCCCCGGCCTGGCACTGGGGCGGGGGGCAGCTTGAGGTCCCCTAGCCCAGCACCAGGATGGGAAGTGCACCTTGAGGTCCCCTGTCAAGCCCTGCCAGGTGGAGGACTCGGCCTGAGGTCCCCTGTCAAGCCCCATGGGGGCAGGGGAGGGCATAGCCTCAGGTCCCTGCTGATTGCTTGTTAAGGCTCCTTATGGGAACTTGGCCTCAGCTGTGGGTGCAGCCATCTTTTGATGGAGTGATCATCAATTTGCATATTCCCTCTTTATTATATAGGATAATTGAAACTTTGTAGCCTTGAGCGGAGGCCAGGGTCGGCTAGGGCGGGCGGGAAGCTTGGCTTTCTCCATTGCCAGGGCAACCCAAGTCTCTTGCTCACTCCATCTCCAGGGCCGCTGCCATCTTGGTTGGGTTAATTTGCATACTCACTCTTGATTGGCTGGTGGGCGTGGCTGGTGGGTGTAGCGGAGGTACAGTTGATTTGCATATTTCTCTTTTATTCGTGTAGATATTCAGCAGTTATGGCCATTGTGTGTAACTTCTAAGTACTGTAGTCTCTGGGTGTTGGGGGTGGCAGGGGTGGGGGTGCAGTGCATTTCCATCCTGGTAAACCCTTCATAGTACTCAGTTCTGTATTGCTCAGTAAGCATTACTCTTACTTAAAAAAAAAAAAAAGAAAGAGGGAGGTCCAGGCTACCCGGCCTGTGGCTCTGTGGCGGGTATGCAGGGCTGGCCAGTCATTGCTCTGCAGAGGGAGGCCCAGGCCAGCCAAGTGATTGCACCCCACGCCTGTCACTTGCAGAGGGAGGCAACTGGTGGCAGGGGGGCTGGGGGCAGCACTGCACAGATGGCAAGCAGTGACAGCAGTGGGGGCGGGGCCAGTTGCCAGCAGCCGGGGGAAGAAAAGCCCCAATAGGCCCTGATCTTAGGCCAGGCCTAGGGACTCTACCCGAGGGGTTCTGGGTTGCGAGAGGGTGCAGGCCGAGCGAGGCACCCCTTCCCCCCCCCCCCCCCCCCCCCCCCCGCCGCACCGAGTGCATGAATTTTCGTGCACTGGGCTTTTAGTTTCATATAAATGGGATCATATAACATGTAATCTTTTGTACTTGGCTTCTTTAATTTAGTATCTGTTTAAAGTTCATTCATGTAGTCTGTATCTGTATTTTATACTTTTTTTGTTGGTATTTATGGATATACCACATTTTGTTTATCCCTTCACCAGCTGACACGTATTTGGGCTCGCTCCACTTTTTGACTATTAGGAGTAATGCTATTATAAACATTACGGTGTGAATCTTTTTTTTTTTAAAATAAATCTTTATTCAGATTATTACAATTGTTTCTCCTTTTTCCCCCCATAGCTCCCCTCCACCCGGTTCCCACCCCACCTTCTGCCCTTACCTCCCCCCCTCCACTGTCCTCATCCATAGGTGTATGATTTTTGTCCAGTCTCTTTCTGAACCCCCCCATACCCCTTTCCCCCTGAGAATTATCAGTCCACTCCCTTTCTATACCCCTGATTCTATTATATTCACCAGTTTATTCTGTTCCTCAGGTTTTTAATTCACTTGATTTTTAGGTTCACTTGTTGATAGATATGTATTTGTTGTTTATAATTTTTATCTTTACTTTTTTCTTCTTCCTCTTCTTTAAGAATACCTTTCAGCATTTCATATAATACTGGTTTGGTGGTGATGAACTCCTTTAGCTTTTTCTTATCTGTGAAGCTCTTTATCTGCCCTTCAATTCTGAATGATAGCTTTGCTGGGTAGAGTAATCTTGGTTGTAGGTTCTTGCTATTCATCACTTTGAATATTTCTTGCCACTCCCGTCTGGCCTGCATAGTTTCTGTTGAGAAATCAGCTGATAATCGTATGGGTGCTCTCTTGTAGGTAACTAACTCTTTTTCTCTTGCTGCTTTTAATATTCTCTCTTTGTCTTTTGCCCTTGGCATTTTAATTATGATGTGTCTTGGTGTGGTCCTCTTTGGATTCCTTTTGTTTGAGGTTCTGTGCGCTTCCTGGACTTGTAAGTCTATTTCTTTCACCAGGTGGGGTAAGTTTTCAGTCATTATTTCTTCAAATAGGTTTTCAGTATCTTGCTCTCTGTCTTCTTCTGGCACCCCCATAATTCTGATGTTGGTACACTTGAAGTTGTCCCAGAGGCTTCTTACACAATCTTCAACTTCTTGGATTTTTTTTTTCTTTTTGCTTTTTCAGTTGAGTGTTTTTTGCTTCTTTGTATTTCAATTCTTTGACTTGATTCTTGTGTTCCTCTAGTCTGTTGTTGGGTCTCTGTATAATATTTTTTATTTCAGTCAGTGTATGTTTAATTTCTAGTTGGTCCTTTTTCATATCTTCGAGGGTCTCGTTATATTTATCGGCCTTTTCTAGGATATTCTTGAAAAGCCTTATAACTGTGGTTTTGAATTCTACATCCAGTCGTTTGTTTTCCTCCATTTCTTTCATTTGTGATCTGTTTCTTTGTTGCCGCATTTTCACTGCTTCCCTGAGTTGGTAGAGTAGCTTTGTGTGCTAGGTTTCCCATATGGCCCAGTGGGTCAGCCTCCCCAGTTAACCTGAGGTGGATACTCTTGGTGCACCCCTTTGTGGACTGTGTGTACAGCCTTGTTGTAGTTAAGTCTTGATTGTTGTTGGTATCACTGGGAGGAATTGACCTCCAGGCCAGTTGGCTGTGAGGATCAGCTGTGTCTACGCTGGGAGAAGCTTGGTGCTGGAGACAGCCTTATAGGATTAGACTTGCCAAATTGCAATAGCCTCTGTGCTCAGCTTGGATGGGGTGGAGTCTCAGGGTGGAGCAGACAGTCTTGGCTTCCTGTCAGCCTTGCCCTTGCGGGCGCCCGCCTCCAAACCTCTGCCTTCCCTGGCTCCCGAGTCTCCACCCGAGAGTCCAGATTCCCCCCGCAAGAGCGTGGGTCCCCAGGGGCTCGCCTGGAACTGGGGTTCAGTGCAGTCAGAACTGGGGCTCAGTGCAGTCAGGAGCTTCCGACTCCCTTCTGCTAGGGAAAGCCTGTGGCAACCTCCGCAGCCTTTGTGCACACTGGTGCGTGCGCCTCCAGACCCCTGTCCGCCAGGGCTCCCCTGGGTCTCCCCCGAGTCTCCGGGTGCCTTTCTCTCTACCTGACAGTCCAGACTCCCCCTGTATGAGCCTGGGTCCACGGGGTTTCGCCTGTAACTGGGGTTCAGTGCTGTCGGGGGCTTCTTTCCCGCTCCCGCCAGAGATAGTCAGCCAGGCTCTCAGCCGCCCTTCCTCTCTGCATGCACAAAGACCCTTTGCTGTACCTCTAATTCTCTGTGAGCTTTTCTTTTTCCTTCTAGTTGTAGAATTTCCACTCAGCCAGCTTTCCTGTGGTTCTGGATGGTGTCCGTTCTGTCTTTTAGTTGTAGTTTTGAAATTGTTGTGCGAGGCAGCAGTTTAGGTGCTTACCTATGCCGCCATCTTCTATCTGTCCCTACTGTGCAAATCTTTGTGTGAAAATGTATTTTATTACTTTTGAAGAGATATGTAGGAATAGAATTGCTGGTTCATATGAAAAATTTATATTTAACCTTCTAAGAAACTGAAAAGCTATTCCAAAGTGGCTGTACTTTTTCACATTTCCATCAGCGATGTATGAGAATTCCTGTTTCTTAACATTTTTGCCACTTGTTATTGTCTGTCTCTCTGATAATAACCATCCTGGTGGCTATGAAGTGGTAACTCGGTGGTTTTAATTTGCTTTTCTCTAATGACTAATGATGTTAAGCATCTTTTCATGTGCTTATAAGCCACTTATACATTATTTTGAGATATGTCTATTAATATCTTTTGCCCATTAAAAAATTGGATCTGCCGAAACCGGTTTGGCTCAGTGGATAGAGCGTCGGCCTGCGGACTGAAGGGTCCCGGGTTTGATTCCGGTCAAGGGCATGTACATTGGTTGCGGGCACATCCCCGGTGGGGGGTGTGCAGGAGGCAGCTGATCGATGTTTCTCTCACATCGATGTTTCTAGCTCTCTATCCCTCTCTCCTCCTCTCTGTAAAATATCAATAAATATATTTTAAAAAAAATTGGATCTTCTTGCCTTGACTGGTTTGGCTCAGTGGATAGAGCATCGGCTTGTGGACTGAAGGTTCCTGAGTTTGATTCCAGTCAAGGGCAAGTACCTCAGTTGTAGATTTAATCCCTGACCCTGGTCAGGGCATGTGTGGGAGACAACCAACCGATGTGTCTCTCTTACATCAATGTTTCTCTCTCTATCTCTCCCCCTCCCTTCCACTCTGTCTAAAAATCAATGGAAGGATATCCTCAGGTGAGAATTAACAACAATAACCAAAAAATTGGATCATCTTCTTATTGAGTTGTGAGAATTCTTTGTATATCCTGTATACATTTTTTTTCCATATGTGTGATTTATAAATATTTCCTCCAGTCTGTGGTTTGTCTTTTCAGTTTCTTAATGATTCCTTTTGAGTGCAAAGTTGTTTCTAAGAAACTTTTAATTTTGAAATAATTAAAGATCCACAGGACGTTGCAAAGATAGTATAGAGAGGTACTCTGTACACTTAACCCAGCTGCACTCCCAATTTTTGAATTTTTATTAAGTCCAATTTATCAATTTTTTTCTTTTATAGATCATACTTCCTGGTTGGGTCTGAAAAATCTTTGCCTAATCCAAGGTCTTAACAATTTCTCCTGTCTTATTCTAAAGTTTTATAGCTTTAGCTTACATTATTGTCACTGGTCCATTTTAAATTAATTTTTGTATAGTGTGAGATAAGGGTCTACGTTCATTCTTTTGGAATATGGATATCCAGTTGACCCAGGACCATTTGTTAAAAACTCTCCTTTCCATCAAGCTGTCTTTATAAAAAATCAATTGGCCATAAATATAAGGACTTATTACTAAACTTTCAAATCTGTCCCATTGATCTATGTTTACTCTTATGTGAGTACCAACAGTTCTGATAACTTATATTAAGTTTTAAGATTAGAAAATAAAAGTTTACCAACTTTGTTCTTTAAAAAATTTTTGGCTATTCTGTCTTTTTGATTTCCATGTGCATTTTAGGTACAGCTTGTCAATTATTTCTGCAAAAAATCCTGCTGGAATTTTGATGGAGATTGAGTTGAATCTATAGATCAATTTGGGGAGAACTGTCATCTTAACAATATTGAGTCTTCCAATCAGTGAACATGGTGTCTCTTCATTTATTTAGATCATATTTAATTTCCCTCAGAAATGTTTTAAAAACTTTATTGTACAAATCTTGCACTTCTTTTGCTAAATTTACTTTTATATTTATATATCTTTTTAGCACTATTGTGAATGGAATTGTCTTATATTTTCAGGTTGTTCATTCTCATATATAGAAATACAATTTATCTCCATATATTAATCTTGTATTCTGCAGCCCTGCTGACCTTGTTTAATTTTAATAGGGGTTTGTCTGCATGCACACATGTGTATTCTGATCTTCTACATACAGAATCATGTTGTCTTCAAATAAAGACAATTTTACTTCTTCCTTTCTAATCTAGATGCCTTTTCTTTTTCTTGTGATTGCATTGACTGGGACCTCCAGTACACTGAGTAGAAAAGCTGACATTCTTGCATTATTTTTTCACCATTAAGTATGATGTTAGTTGTAGGGTTTTCACAGATGCCCTTTATCACATTGAGAAAGTTCTCTTCTCTTTCAAGTTTGTTGACAATTTTTATTATGAATTGGCTTTTGTCAAATGCTTTCCTGTACCCATTGAGATAATTGTGTGGTTTTACCCTTTATTAATATGATATATTATATTAATTGATTTAGGAATATTAAAGCATTTGCATTCCTGGGTTGAATTCCACTTGCTCAGTGTGTATAATCCTTTTTCTATGTTGCAGGATCAATCTAACTTTTAAAAGTATTCTGACTTCAGAGGAAATGAGAAATTAGTCAGCTGAAGTGGTCTCTTTATAAAATTTTGATGGTTTTAATGATATTCTTAACAATTAGAAAATTCAAATGTCAGTATCTCTCATCATAACCCAAATGATTTAAAACACTTTTATTGAGTATAATCTATGTTCCAATGTCAACACTGTAGAATATGTTTTCAAACTATGCATCTTTTTACATTATACAAATGCTTTATTCATCTGCATAAAAGGGGGTCAATTCAATTTTGTGAAAGCTTACTATTCATTTCTTAGTGGTATCTTTTGAGATCATATTCATTTTATTTCATCATTACAATTATAGACTCAATCTTAACTTTTCTGAAAGACAAAAACTTAGAAGGTTCAAACTATGAAATTTTAATATCTAGTTCTTGCAGTAGTCAACAGTGAACATTACAGATTCATCCCCATGTATGTCCCTTTCTTTCAAAATGAGTTTAAAAAGTTCATTCTCCTTTTTACAAGCTAGAAAATATCCTTTATACAATGAAGACTCAAATTGCATCTTATTGTTATGTCCTGGAACACTTCTCATAAAGAATATGATGTCATTTTCTTCATCATTGATATCATCAGGAGGACTCATTTTCTATAGAGAAAAAATATTAATTTTTTTAGGGCATGAACAATCAGAATATGTGCAGTTTATTTTGAAGTATATTATTGCACAGAACTAAAGAAATTTTTATTTTTACAAGTTAAGTTTAAAAACATATCTCAGCATACAGGAATACTGACCTCCTTTTCCTCTGAATTCCTAATCTCCTATTCTCCTTGTCTACTTTGGCTGTTCCTACCATGGAATGCACATTCAGGTCTAGCTCTCTAGTTTTTCCCAATTTATTAATCATATAGCTTTCTTCTCTTTCTCCCATTGCTCAAGCTGGAGTCAAATTCTAGCAAAGGCTACAACCTTTTTGGGGCTAATGTCATTTTCTGTCATTTCCAACCATTCAGAGCTAAAGACATTGATGACCTCCAACCATAGCCTAGCCTAGCTCTAGTTTGTGAGCCAACTGTGAGAGAGGCAGAAGTGGCAGGCATCTCCGCTTCTTCCCTCCCTTAGTGGGGGCTAGAACTGAAACTTGCTGTTAAGAGACCCACTGCAGTTGTTCTAGGGCTGAGTCCTTGATTCCTGTTTAGCCTTACCATATTGGCTTAATCAGCAGCCTTTGACTTTTTCCTACCAAGTATTCCAATTCCATAGTAGTCCTGAATTTCTATTCTGAAAGTAGTCTATTGTCTGGGTTCTGCCCTGGAAGGCCAAATTCTGATTCCTATATATTTCAGACACAGAACAGGGTTTTCTCAAGAATGGCTAGATCATTTGAAACTATAATCCTGCCAGTCACCTAACTGACAGACTGCCTATACTTTTAAAAAAATTACACCATACCTACTTTTCTTTTTGTTAAAAATATTTTTTATTGGTTTATTTTATTGACTTATAATTTTTCAAATATATCTTTATTGATTTTAGAGAGGAAGAGAGAGGGAGAGATAGAAACATCAATGATGAGAGAGAATCATTGATTGGCTGCTTCCTGCACACCCCTACTGGGGATTGAGCCCGAAACCCAGGCATGTGCCCTTGACCTTGACTAGAATCAAACCTGGGATCCTTCAGTTTGCAGGCCAATGCTCTATCCACTGAGCAAAACCAGCTAGGTTTGGTTTGTTGACCATACCTACTTCTCAAGATGAACTAGAAATTCTGAGGACCACCCAAGGTTCTTTCCATGTTAATCCTGGAACTGTAGATATTTGAACTTAATTTTAACCCCATGGCAGCAAAAATTCTCATGATCCTAACTAAGAAAAGACAGAGAAAGCTTCAGATTCAAAATAACTTTCCAACATCTTCCTAAGATGCCCGAAAGAAGTTTGGGTACCTCCCAACTTTTCAACCAATTATGGAATTTATAGTCATAAGTCTTAACTTTGTCCTTTATCAATAAGAGGGGGTCCTAAATTGATCACAGTATAGACCAGTTCTCCCACTGACATGTATTTCTGTAGCTGACTACAGTTATCCCAGAATTTAGGAAGAGATCTTAAAACTGGGGATTGAATTTGGGACTAAGCTACTCTAATGTATAAGTGAGAAATAATCCTTAACCAAAACTTCAAAAGCTCTAGAAATATTAGAAGGAGATGAACCTGTTAGTTCAAACCTGGCATGGAAAGTTGTGGTTGAAAGTGCGGGTATGAATAGGTAGAACAGCGATCTCTAATCATAGTTCAATGTGACATTTCAGAACAGGGGCAAGGAAATCGTGGGGCAGTAGCTGTCCTTGGTTTTGGTGTTGATTATTCATAGCCATCATAGGGAAGGTGCACAGTAAGTGGATATGGAAACAGCGCTACATAATGAAACTTGAATGCTCCAAGGACCTATGGGATTGTTTACATCAGGAGGGGTTGAATTTGAACCCACAGAAAGTTAAGCCGGACCTAAGGTCTGTTTTTTTTTTTGGTGTGTGTGTGTGTTTGCCCTTTTCACAGGTGCATTAGCACATTTGAGAGAATCCTGACTACGCCTGAATGTCTATACAAGATACAGGCACTAATAGTAACTTCTTGAACAAATCCCTCTTGGTGTCATGAAGGTTCTTACCCAAAGGCAGCAGGTATCCATAAGCACTAGGACTTTATAGCTAGTAAACAACACAGAAAGATGAGCACATAATGGCAGCAAGTTGTGTCTTATTATCTAGTAGAACATAGTCTATATTTATAATCACTGCTAAGATCCTTAGTAGTGGGGGTAAAGGGTTAAAGAGCATGAGCTAAAACTAGTCCCCTTCCTTCCTTCCTTCCTTCCTTCCTTCCTTCCTTCCTTCCTTCCTTCCTTCCTTCCTTCCTTCCTTCCTTCCCTCTTCCTTCTTCCTTCCTCTCACCCTCCCTCCCTCCCTCTAACTAATATTTACTGAGTTCCTTCAGAAGCAGATTTGCTATGAAGCTAATGAAGCTTAAATGTCAGAGGCCCCCACTTGCACAGATCTCTTCTAAGGCCCCTTCTTTTCTTATTCTAAATAAAACTTGATGCTTTTGGTAATTTTATATTCTCTTTCTTTAAAAGGCCTGCCCAAATTGTATAAGCTTCAGGCTCCCCTAAATCTGATTTGCTCCAATTCCTACTGTATACGAAGCATCCTCCCCTCCCCTCCCCTTCCCTCCCCTTCCTTTCCCCTTCCCCTTCCCCCTCCCCTTCCCCTTTCCCTTCCCCTCCCCCTTCTCTCTCTTCTCTTCTCTTCTCTTCTCTTCTCTTCTCTTCTCTTCTCTTCTCTTCTCTTCTCTTCTCTTCTCTTCTCTCCTCTCCTCTCCTCTCCTCTCCTCTCCTCTCCTCTCCTCTCCTCTCCTCTCCTCTCCTCTCCTCTCCTCTCCTCTCCTCTCCTCTCCTCTCCTCTCCTCTCCTCTCCTCTCCTCTCCTCTCCTCTCCTCTCCTCTCCTCTCCTCTCCTCTCCTCTCCTCTCCTCTCCTCTCCTCTCCTCTCTCTCTTCTCTTCTCTGCCAAGCATTATTTCCATCCTTTACAACACTCCCCTATCTCTTGCAGTAATAATCCGATTAAAGTTCAGGCTTATCCCAGTTTCTGAATCTGCTTCTGAAGCTGAATTAGTTTTTCTTTATCACACATAACTTGATCTTGGCCATCTCTCTTCTGATTTTATTGCTAAATAACAACATGCTTAATCCTCTCCACCCTCCCTGTCTACCCCAGGCCTCTAAAACCGTTATGATAACTAAGCTTCCTGCTTGTCAGGCCTGAGAATGGGAACTCTAAATTGCCACCCAAAAGGTCCTTCCTTCCAAGTTGCCTCTCAACATGTCCACTAGGTCATATTCTAACTTCAGTTCCATTGCTCAAGTATTTTACTGGCAAATCCCCAATCAGAAACTCTTCAAGAGAAAGAAAATGGAGAATAGAGAAAAAAAGCAGTGGCCAGAAATAATTTATACTTTGCTTTGAGATACATTATACCATTGCTTTCACAGCAAATCTTGTTAATTTTATCAACTTAGCTGTACATTAAAAATAACATATATCAACTGAAAGCTGTAGGATGCAGGAATAAAACAATTAGGTTTCTCACACCTATCAGAATGGCTATCACCAACAAATTAACAAATGACAAGTGCTGGCGAGGATGTGGAGAAAAAGGAACCCTTGTGCACTGCTGGTGGGAATGCAGACTGGTGCAGCCACTGTGGAGAACAGTATGGAGTTTTCTCAAAAAATTAAAAATGGAACTCCAATTTGACCCAGTGATCCCACTTCTAGGAATATATCCCAAGAAATCAGGAACACTGATCAGAAAGATTATATACACCCCTATGTTCATAGCAGCACAATTTATAACAGCAAAGATTTGGAAACAGCCTAAATGCCCATCAGCAGATGAGTGGATTAAAAACGGTGGTACATCTACACAATGGAATACTATGCTGCTATAAAAAAGAAAGACTTCTTACCAGTTGCAGCAGCATGGATGGACCTGGAGAGCATTATGCTAAGCAAAATAAGCCAGTGGGAGAAAGATAAATATCATATGATCTCACTCATTTGTGGAATATAATGAACAGCATAAACTGATGAACTAAAATAGATCCAGAGACATAGAAGCGTCAAACAGACTGTTGAGCCTCAGAGGGAAGGCAGGGGAGGGTGGGAGAGGGGGGTAAGAGATAAACCAAAGGATTTATATGCATGCATATAAGCATAACCGATGGATACAGACAGTAGGGGGGCAGGGACATGTGCTGGGGGCGGGTGTGGGGGGAGCAGCTGGATAGAGGTCAATGGAGGAAAAAGGAGACATATGTAATACTTTCAACAATAAAGAATTTAAAATAAAAAACAATTAGGATTAAAATATTATCATCATAATTCACAAAGTACATAGAGGGCTTACAGAAGGATAATTAGCTTCATTCCATTTAGCAAGACATTTTGGAAAGTCATGCAATCTCCAAATAAATGTAATAATTCCTATATGTCTTCTATATTATTATTTACCTTTAGATGGTTTATTCAGAAGACCCAGGCTATGAAACAAGTGTTGTACCCCTTCCTCCCTATGGCAGACTTAGAAAAAGCATGATGGGTTAAAGAGTTGAACTATTTTAATAGTTCTCTGCTTCTTGCCATTCTTGGTCTAGATAAAAAGTTGGACTGAGAATACTTAGGTTTCCTAATCTTCCATATATATATATATATATATATATATATATATATATATATATATATAATTTAGGTTCAGTCTTACCTTAAAGGAAATACTTTTGTTCATACAGGAGAGAGTAAACTTTTCTTTACAGTTCACAGAGAGGGTTACTGCCATACCTCTAGAGCAGCTATCTTTATATATACATATTACAATTTTAGTCTGGGATGCATTCTCTGAAATAACAAATGAGAACACTAGTTAGAAGAATTTTTGCAAATCAATATTTATAGAAATTAGCTAAAGGATAATCCTTAATAGACCCATTACCCATCCCACACACTGTGATTCAGTGGAGACTATATGCAGTTGCTCAGACATTCTTTAAAACACATTCAAATATGTATCACAAAAGCAGTAACATTTTGAGTGTTTAAGAGATATTCTGAATTCTAAAAGATTGTCTTAAATTTTTCAAAAAATGTATTTTTATGATTTCAGAGAAGAAGGGAGAGAGAGATAGAAACATCAATGATGAAGGGATTCATTTCAGCTGCTTCCTGCATTCATTTCAGCTGCTTCCTGCACGCCCCCCGCCCCCCCCGCCCCCCCCCCCCCCCCCCCCCCGCGAAGGTCAAACCCACAACCCGAGCATATGCCATGACCAGAATCGAAGCAAGACTTCCTGGTTCACAGGTCGACCCTCAACCACTGAGCCACACCAGTAGGGCTGTGTTTAACTTTCAAATGCTAAATACAATATTAAAAATCTACTTGTTAAGGTAAAAATTCAGGATTTTTCAAGGGTGCACATTCACTCTTTCAACTCTGCCTAAACTCTGATATTTGGAATTTATACCTTGGAAAGTACAATAAACTTATTCATTTTCTAAGCACTCTAAATTTCTGATGGGAGACAGACTATTTGAATTGCTTGATATTTATTTTTAATTTTGAGTTTTGAAAATGCTATCAGCAATTTCAGCAGGTATGAAGGATCCAACTCTATAGAAATCTTATCCAGTTCATGCAATTAACAATGAAGGAATTCGTGATCCAAATGTAGGCCCAGAGTAACATGACCCCTAGATATATCTTAAAATTTTTTAAATTAAATTTATTGGGATAACATTGGTTAATAACATTATATAAATTTCAGTTGTACAATTTTAGAATACAATATCTGTATACTCTACTGTGTCACACCACCTGAAACCTAGTTTTCCATCACCACGTATTTGATCCCATTTACCCACTTCATCCTCCTCCCAACCCTGGCAATATCTTTATTATATCAATTTTTCATCTCAACTACAGTATTTGGATACTCTATAAAGTTTCTTGTAAGTGAAATTATTACTACTGCTATATCTTTTCATTTAAGGACTAGGTTTATAATAGAAAAATGTAGGCAGTAAAATGGAATAAGAAGTAGCTTGTCATTTCTATGTTTGTAAATATAGTTTAAAAATACCTTCACACTCAGAATCAGTCATATCTTCAAACATGGCTTGGCTTCCCTGGTAAACAAAGAGAACTTGGTTGTTCAGATTTCGTATGATTGACAATCTAGGTTCAAGCTTGCCAAAGTAGTCTGATTCCAAGTTTTCTAGAATAGACATTAAATCGCATTAAAAATAAGTTTTTTTTCAAAATTTAAAAATATATATATATGAAATATATAGGCATACTATATATTTCAGTTTTCAATAGCTATTGATCACAATCTTCTGTTACAGAAGCAGCTAAGATAAAGTTGCACAATGTTTTTTAATCTACTTCCAAAGACAACTCTTGCTTCTTATATCACCCAAGAACTACTCTACCTCTGAAATGTTAAATTCAAACATTCTGCTTTCTAATCACAATCTCCTATCCTAGTTGTTTTATACTTATCCTCTGCTTCACTGAGTCCTCCTGCTTTTAAAATAGGAGTTTCCTCCCTCTCCAACCTTCCTGTCTTCCTTTCATTTTCTATGCAGTCTGGACCTTAAGGTTAATCATTTTGTCTACCCTTTGCCAGCCTTTCCAATCCCGAACTCGTTTGTTCATTTGTCTTTCTACTACAAAACTCCAAACCTGGCTGCTGAGTGTCACTGGTAATTATACAAATGCACAAACTGGTGCCATTGCAAGCATATATGAATTGTCAGTACTTTTTTTTTTTTTAAACATTTCAGCACCCTCTTTCATAACCCATAGCTATCATTTCATATCTTCCTTACCCTCCTCAGGATCTCTACATCATCATCTCTGCTTTCACTTTCAATAAATGATTTCCTGCTACTCCACTTACAAATTTAACTGTGGCACCACCAGTCATTTCCTTATCCCTCTTGTCCCAAGGAAAATGTAGAAAAGGCGCCCCTTCTGGAATCTAAGACTAACTCTACCTGTGCTCTAATGTATATTCTCCTGAAACCTTGATTTACCAGTCATCCCCTCTTCTCTATCAACCCAGCAATTCTATTTCCTTGATTTTTTTTCCTAAAGAAACAATCAGAAAAATGTGTAAATATTTCTCTGCTATAATGCTTATGAGAGCACTGGAAACAATTTAAATGCCCATCAATTGGGGCCTGAGCAAATAAATTTTGATATTTCCTTACTATGGAATGTCATGAATTTAATATAACTGTAATTATTCTTTGAAATGGAAGGATGTCCATGTGTATTAAACTAGAAAAAGAAACTTAGGTATAGTATTACACACACACACACACACACACACTCACACACAGGTGGGCAAAAATAGGTTTACAGTAATACAAATAATATAAGAATACACAATAATACAAGAATAAGATATGTTGCACATGCTCACAACTGTAAACCTACTTTTACTCACATATATTTGAAGAGGTACAGAAATAATACATAAAATGATATTGATTATTATTTCTAGGTCTTTTTCATGTTTTTCTTTTTTAATTGCATGAATTATAATAAACACATTATTTTTATAATCAGAAAAACAGAAAACTCTTTTCATTTTGAGATTTAAAACTTCTCCATCAATCATATCCTATTCGGTAGCTAGCCTTGTTTCTTCTTTTAATAGTGGAGCTTCTGGTAAGAACTATGTCATTGCCTTACTTTCCATTCACTCTTCTACTCATTGCAATCTCTCTCTGCCTCCATTTCTCCACCAAACTTCTTTCAGCGAGATCACCAAACTCCCTGTTGCTAAATGCAATAAATGCCTTCCTACCCTTGGTTTTCAAGGCTGTAAAATTCAACATAGTGACTATTACCTCCATCTTGAAAATCTCTCCTGGGATTCTGTGGCATTCTCTTGTTTTCTTTTTTCCCCCCTGTCCTCTTTGGTTACTCTTTTATTTATTAGCTTCTCTTTCTACTGCATCCTCAAACATAGGTATTCCCCTGATTTAGTCCTTGGCTTTTACTTTCTCACTCCACACATTTCCTCTGATTTGTCTTTTTATTCCTATAGTTTCAGCTGTCATTTCTACACATAAGCCTCCTATAGCTGTATCTCCAGCCCAAATTTTCATCCTGAGCCCAGAACCATTATGTCCAAGAATCTACTGAACATTTCCACTAGGATGTCCCACAGATGAGATACAAAACTAAATTAATCATCTATCTTCCTCTTTGCTCTGCATACCACTTTACCCTGCTCTTTCCCTTGTGCTTTCTATTTCACAAATAGTACAAATTGACTAAGTGAGAAAATATAGGCACCATCTTTCTCTCTGTCCCCTTCCTAGTCCAACTTCAAAATACTTGGCTTCTTCCAAGTGTTTATAAAATCCATTCATTGCTTTTCATTGGCACCCTGTTATCCTGCCTAATTCATGTCCCCATCATTTCTTACAAGGACAATAGCTTCTTAATTGTCACTCCCCCCTTTTTTGTCTCCACACCAATCTACATATATAAAAGCCCAGCGACTGGAACAGTGGAATGACCACAACAACCGGAATGATTGGTGGCTATGATGTGCATTGCGACAGCCTGATCTGGGCCCCAATCAGCCTCCCACCCCCCGCTGGCCCGGCCCCTGATTGGCCCCCAACACTCCGATCCAGGGCGGGGCTGGCCAACCACCCACGGCCCCTCACCCCGACCCGCCTGGCCTGATGGTCCCCAATCCGGGCAGGCCGGCCGGATACCACCCGTGCACGAATTCGTGCACCGGGCCTCTAGCTCTTTATACTGAAGACAGAAGGACTTTTTAATTTTAGTTAAAATTATCTCTGAATTTTAATGAGGAACATGACCACCCAGAATAAAGTCAATGGAATATGAGTAGAATTAATGTGTATGACTTCCATCTAGAACCTTTAAAAGGAATAGGCCATCTTCCTCTTATTTTGAACCCTTTCTTGCTAGCTGAGATATGGACCTGGGAAGTGTGGTGATGATTTTCAAGTATGTGAATGAATTAAACAACTTAGGGTATAATGGAATAACAAGACAGAAAAATCTTAAGACCCCAATAACATCAGGCTGCATCCAATTATAATAATCTTGAACTGCCTACTTGGACTTGTTTTTGAGAGAAATATTTCCTATCTTATTCTGTCACTATATTTTTGGATCTCTTTGTCGCAGCAGACCAATCTTCATTTTAGATCATGCATATGTTGCTTAATAAATCCCCAGTACCCAAAGATAAGGCCCAAATTCCATACCTTGAAATAAGAGAACCTTCTTGATCTACATCCTATTTATCATTCTCTCATCATTCTCCTACTCCCATTCTGAAGTACTCTTGATTCCTTATACATGCTATGCTTTCTTTCATATCTTGGCCTTTCATGTGGTCTTCTCTATGCTCAGAATACTTTCTCTTTGCTAACTTCTATTCCTCTTCAAAAATTTCCCTCCTTCAAAGTGTCCTCCCAAAATATACTGGACTGAAATAGATGCCCTTTCTATATGTTCCCATAGCATCCTGTGCTTTAACATACCACGTTCTAATTGCCTTCCTTAAGTGCCTGCTTCTCCCTATCGGAACTGTGATTTGCTTACCACTGTATCCTAGTGCCTAATAGTGTCTGAGATACAGATGCCAATACAGGGTGGCAAAAACAGATTTACAATTGAGAGTACTCGAAACAGTTTATTTTTGTATTATTATTTATTAATAATTGTATTGTTTTCCATACAAACAATTGTAAACCTACTTTTACGCCCATATATATTGAATTAATAAATGGAGAGTAGGGCAATCTTTAAAAAACACAAGGAGTTACATGTCATTATATCTCAGTGAAGCTAGAAAACAAAAAAACCCATGAAGGAATAGTATTTTTAAGTTACTTTTTTTCATTTATAGTCCAGTAATGATCACCTTAAAAATGTGGAAAGTGCTATTTTTAAGGAAAACTATGAGAAACTAATGATCTTTAACAATCTGTACATCTGTTAGAGGATCACAGGCCAGATATGGGGATGATCCTCTCTGAATGCCAGAAAGACAAGGGCTGGGTACATCCACTTCTTGCAAAGACTTAATGACTCCACCTTATAGTTCTTGCTTGCTCCCACCTTCCCCATCTCCTCTACTTTGAAAATAATTTTTTCCCTGGGAGCCTCCTAGGCTTCTTCCCAAAGCATTTCTGAGAGAGAGGGTTGAAGAAGAAAGATGTTCTTGATTTTAGACTACAATTTTCAGGCTTTAAGTCTCCTTTTCCCATGTCATCTAGAGAATCCATGACTTCCTGCTAATCTCCCAATCTGTGTAGCAGGCAAAGTCTGTTTTGTAGATCCTAAGAGTTGGAGAATTGCCTAAAGTGTAAATAAGCAATTTTGTTAGAGGTTCTCTTTTGTATCCTTTATGGACAGCTTTATTTCAACTCTGTACTACTGGGTCCACATTGCTTTGAGGGAAGATTAGCTTCTCAGATAGATTGGTACTAGTTTCTCTCAGCTAAGAATGGTGATATGGATGTGTCTGTGGGATGCTTAAGTAGCTATTTTTACTTTAGCAAAGAAAGAGAAATAAATTTATACTTTACCATAATTTTCACCTAAAGGGGAAAAAAGAGAAAGAAATGTTAAATTCTATATTTCAACTTAGAATATCCTCTCACCCTACCTTTTGTTACTCTTTCTGCCACTCCCCATTATTTAACTTCTATCTTACTGTTGTTGTTGGCCCTATCAGAAATCTATATATATAAAAGCCTAAGCAACTGTTCAACCAGTAGCTATGACGCACACTGACCAACAGGGGGCAGATGCTCAACACAGGAGCAGAAACCACAGGCATGGAAACATGGAACAGACTGATGAATCTCAGAGGAAAGTGGGTAGGGGGGAGGGCAGGAAGAGATTAACCAAAGATCTTATATGCATACTAGATGCCTTGTACACGGATTCATGCCAGTGGAGTTTCTCCATCTGGTCTGTGCCCTCTTACAATCTGGGACCCCTCAGGGGATGTCAGAGAGCCAGTTTTGGCCTGATCCCCATAGGATAGGCCAAGGGACCCCACCAGTGCATGAATCAGTTCACCAGGCCTCTAGTATTATATAATCATCCACAAGGAACCATAAAACAAAGCTCATTAGATAGACTTAGTGTGTTCTCTGGTAAGTTAGATATAAAACCTAAATCCAGGGCTTATAAATATAAATTTGTAACAAAAAAGAAATTTTATAAAGTGACAGATTTTACTCTTAAATTTGTTGGTTCAGTGGAAGGTTGCCTCAGGACTTTCTATGAAGCTTTCAAATGAAGCCAAATGGCCCATGAAGACTAATAATAAGAATCTGTTTTTATTTGCCAGATATATCTACATTATATGGTACAGCTCACTCACAGATTTAAGGTATCTCTTATATACTTTGCCAGTTTGCTTAGGGAAATTGTGTTCCCTGAATGTACCCAATTTTGTGGAATTATCATGATGTGCACTAGCTTTCAACTTGTAAATGGGCTACTGCTAACTGAAGTGCCAGGTCATGTGGTGGACAAGATGCTGGGACTATAGATATATTATGGTTAACTTCCAGAATCCCAATTTTCCTTTTTTCAGAGAAGTATATCATTAGCATCACAATTGAATTTGATGACAGTAAGGAGTCATTTAATAGTTCATCTCACAATGCCTTTTCTAGTTGAATACATTGATCTGAAACTTGTATTTGGCCTATTGCTTTAGACTTACCTACAAAATAAAGTGTGTTGTCAGTAAATTGCATTTGCACAAAATTGATGAAATTGTTTTCTTCTGTTTCAGCAGCCATCTTTATTCCTAATGAAAGCAAAGAGCCGTCTGTTAAAAGGTAGTGATTGTTCCTTTTTCACAAAAGGGATCTTTTACTCCTTACTGCTTTGTACTACCTCCAAGCTCAGGGGTCAGTGTATCACCCAGTATGCTGACCACACTATGGACATTTTTAAAAAAATAAATCTTTATTCAGGTTATCACAATTGTTTCTCCTCCTACCCTCCCCATAGCTCTCCTCCACCCGGTTCCCACCCCACCTTCTGCCCTTACCTCCCCCCCACTGCCCTCATCCATAGGTGTATGATTTTTGTCCAGTCTCTTTCTGAACCCCCCCATACCCCTTTCCCCCTGAGAATTATCAGTCCACTCCCTTTCTATGCCCCTGATTCTATTATATTCACCAGATTATTCTGTTCCTCAGGTTTTTAATTCACTTGATTTTTAGGTTCACTTGTTGATAGATATGTATTTGTTGTTCATAATTTTTCTCTTTACTTTTTTCTTCGTCCTCTTCTTTAAGAATACCTTTCAGCATTTCATATAATACTGGTTTGGTGGTGATGAACTCCTTTAGCTTTTCCTTATCTGTGAAGCTCTTTATCTTCCCTTCAATTCTAAATGATAGCTTTGCTGGGTAGAGTAATCTTGGTTGTAGGTTCTTGCTATTCATCACTTTGAATATTTCTTGCCACTCCCGTCTGGCCTGCATAGTTTCTGTTGAGAAATCAGCTGACAATCGTACCTTGTAGGTAATTAACTGTTTTTCTCTTGCTGCTTTTAATATTCTCTCTTTGTCTTTTGCCCTTGGCATTTTAATTATGATGTGTCTTGGTGTGGTCCTCTTTGGATTCCTTTTGTTTGGGGTTCTGTGTGCTTCCTGGACTTGTAAGTCTATTTCTTTCACCAGGTGGGGCAAGTTTTCAGTCATTTCTTCAAATAGGTTTTCAGTATCTTGCTCTCTGTCTTCTTCTGGCACCCCCATAATTCTGATGTTGGTACACTTGAAGTTGTCCCAGAGGCTTCTTACACTATCTTCAACTTTTTGGATTTTTTTTTTTCTTTTTGCTTTTTTGGTTGAGTGTTTTTTGCTCCTTTGTATTTCAATTCTTTGACTTGATTCTTGTGTTCCTCTAGTCTGTTGTTGGGTCTCTGTATAATATTTTTTATTTCATTCAGTGTATGTTTAATTTCTAGTTGGTCCTTTTTCATATCTTCGAGGGTCTCATTATATTTATCGGCCTTTTCTAGGATATTCTTGAAAAGCCTTATAACTGTGGTTTTGAATTCTACATCCAGTCGTTTGTTTTCCTCCATTTCTTTCGTTTGTGATCTGTTTCTTTGTTGCCGCATTTTCATTGCTTCCCTGAGTTGGTAGAGTAGCTTTGTGTGCTAGGTTTCCCATATGGCCCAGTGGGTCAGCCTCCCCAGTTAACCTGAGGTGGATACTCTTGGTGCACCCCTTTGTGGACTGTATGTACAGCCTTGTTGTAGTTAAGTCTTGATTGTTGTTGGTATCACTGGGAGGAATTGACCTCCAGGCCAGTTGGCTGTGAGAATCAGCTGTGTCTACGCTAGGAGAAGCTTGGTGCTGGAGACAGCCTTATAGGATTAGACTTGCCAAGTTGCAAAAGCCTCTGTGCTCAGCTTGGATGGGGTGGAGTCTCAGGGTGGAGCAGACAGTCTTGGCTTCCTGTCAGCCTTGCCTTTGCAGGCGCGTGCCTCCAGACCTCTGCCTTCCCTGGCTCCCGAGTCTCCGCCTGAGAGTCCAGATTCCCCCCACAGGAGCGCGGGTCCCCAGGGGCTCGCCTGGAACTGGGGTTCAGTGCAGTCAGAACTGGGGCTCAGTGCAGTCAGGAGCTTCTGACTCCCTTCTGCTAGGGAAAGCCCGTGGCAACCTCTGCAGTCTTTGTGCACACTGGCGTGTGCACCTCCAGACCCCTGCCCACCGGGGCTCCCCCAGGTCTCCCCTGGGTCTCGGAGTCTCTGGGTGCCTTTCTCTCTACCTGACAGTCCAGACTCCCCCTGTATGAGCCTGGGTCCACGGGGTTTCACCTGGAACTGGGGTTCAGTGCAGTCGGAACTGGGGTTCAGTGCAGTCGGGGGCTTCCTTCCTCCTCCCGCCAGAGAAAGTCAGCCAGGCTTTCAGCCGTCCTTCCTCTCTGTATGCACAAAGACCCTTTGCAGTACCTCCAATTCTCTGTGAGCTTTTCTCTTTCCTTCTAGTTGTAGAATTTCCACTCAGCCAGCTTTCTTGTGGTTCTGGATGGTGTCCGTTCTGTCTTTTAGTTGTAGTTTTGAAATTGTTGTGCGAGGCAGCAGTTTAGGTGCTTACCTATGCTGCCATCTTGGTTTCTCCACACTCTGGACATTTAAAAGATGCCGGGAGTCTTCCGCTTATGCATACACGTATTCACGCATTCTTTGCAAACCATCAGATATTTGGAATCTAGAAAGCATTTTCTCATTAAACAATGTTACAAAGGGTGGATAAGTGTCCCTCTATGAAACTGAATTATATTATCAATATAAATGTAAGATGCCAGAAAAACACCTAATCATGTCCTTTAACTACACTCAGGGGTCCTCAAACTACGGCTCATGGGCCACATGCGGCCCGCTGAGGACATTTATCCAGCCCGCCGGGTGCTGCTGCCTGTCCTGCTTAGCAGCCGATTCGCCCCGGCCCCACAGTGCGCATAGGAATTTGTTCATAGTTTTTTTTTTAAACTATAGTCCGGCCCTCCAACCGTCTGAGGGACAGTGAACTGACCCCCTGTTTAAAATGTTTGAGGACCCCTGATTGGTTCTATCTGTCTTACAACCAGTAGGTTCCTGTGCGTGAGGGACAGTGGGTTTATCTAAGTGCTAAAGGTGAGGTAATGAGAAAATGGCGTTCCACCTGGAAGTGAGGCAGAGGGGGAGGAGGCTGAAGGCTCTGGCATCTGAGGGCCCTCTTCCTCCTTGAGCAGCAGCAGTTTTTTTTTAATCTGGAATCTGGATATTATGCTTTTTATACAAGTAATACATAAATGCAATCTTTCTGTAAAAAAATCAAATAATATAGGATATGAAAATGTCAAAAATTCTTCTTTTTGTTTTTCTCTCCTGCCCCAGCCTACTCCACCCAACTTCAATATGGTGTGTATACTTTCAGATCTTTGTCTGTGGAACAGGAGTTCTAAATCTGGGAAATCTGTGAACTTGGATGGGAAAAAAACTAGTTTTACCATTGTTTGGAAAATAATACAATAATTAATAAATAATAATACAAGAATAAACTATGTTTCATATATTCACAACTGTAAACCTACCTTTGCACCACACTGTATTTATTTTCACCAATTTCTAAAATTTAGAAGTTCCTTCCATTATGTTATAGGAGACAAATCATAGCATTATTAGTAGAACTGTCACTGACAGAAATACAGATTTCCTATTGTGTTGTAATTGTTGCAGAGATCTTGAAATATATGGTTTAAACTTATTACTACTTTGAAATATATGGAAGTTATTAGTCCCACCATCAGATCTTGTTACTTAATGTGTTAATATGTGTTAATAAAGAAGCACATATGTACTATATTAAAATTTGTTTTAAAATTTCGACACCATTTTAATATAATGAGTTTCCTTTATAATCCCAAGTATGTATGCATGTATGTATGTATTTAATTAATTAATTATTTAATATATTTTTATTGATTTCAGAGAGAAGGAAGAGAGAGAGAGAGAGAGAGAGAGAGAGAGAGAAAGAAACATCAATGTGAGAGAAATACATTGATTGGCTGCCTCCTGCACATGTCCTGACCAGGCTGGGGCTCAAACCTGCAACCCAGGTACGTTCTCTTGACAGGGAATTGAACCTGAGACCCTTTGGTGTGCAGGCCAACGCTCCAACTACTGAGCTACATTGGCCAGGGTGATACTATTATTATTTTTTTAAAACACGTTTTTATTTAGCTGAGAGAGAGAGAGAGAGAGAGAAAGGGAGAGGAATATATATAGAGAAACACTGATGAGGGAGACATGGATAGGCTGCTTCCTGAACACCCCTTACTGGGGATTGAGCTGGAAACCTGGACACATGCCCTGATTGGATTTGAACTGGACTTGAACTGGAGACCTCTTGACCTCTTGACCTTGGGACAAGGCTCAAACAACTGAGCTACAACACCCCCTACTGGGGATCAAGCCCAAAACCTGGCATGTGCTCTAACTGGGAATTGAACTGGCTACCTCTTGACCAGTCGTGCATGGGACAATGTTCAAATAACTAAGCAACACTGACCAGCGTGAGACTATTATTTTTATATTACATTCGTTTGATTCTGCCTAATTCAAGTTACATAAAATGCAACTTGCAATGAGTTTGGTTTGACTAAAGCTTGTAAAGGAGAGTCAGATTATAAAGACCTGTTTAACTAAGCTAAAGAATTTGCAATTTTTTTTTCTGAAAAAAAATACTGCCTTACTTCAAGTAGGAGAAAGATGTGTTCAGATTTATGTTTTAAAAAGTCAATAATCTGGCAGCAGTGTAGAGAATGAATTTGATGGGTAAGACTGGACAAAAGCCAGAAAACAACCTTAGAGGCAATTTTAACAGTTGAGTAAGAGTTGATGAGCCTGTATAAACGAAGGTGGTACCTGTGGGAATGAAAGGAAGAGGATGGACTCAAGAGAGGTTAACAGCAGGATTTTTTTAGCTGATCACTTGTGGGTTGAATGGAAGAAGGAGGAACTGAGAATGACTTTAAAGTTTCTGACTTGTGCAATTTGTTGAGTGTTACCTCATTAACTAAGAAAAAGAATAAAAGAGAGGCTTGAGTGGAAAATAATTCGTTCAGTTTTGCAAATCTAAGAGAGAAGTGTCATAGGAGTCCAGGAAGAAAGGAGCTTCCGGGAGGAGCTGCTTGAAATCAGATACTGCAAAGCCCACAATTTAGATACAAATTTAAACTTGTTCATTGAATTTGACAATTAGGAAGTTTTGGTATAAGAACAGTTTGGGGAAAGTGAAGGTACAAAAGGCAGGTTGACAAAAATCTAGGACAGAATGGGATGGGAAAAAAGTGCAGACAGTGAATACAAACTATTCTTTTAGGAAGTTTGGCTATAAAGTGAAGAGAGAGGGTGGTAGCTGTTGGGAGATATATAACTTGCAAATTTCAATTTCTGGCTCCAGATCCATTGTTCCAACTGTAAGATATACTAATGAATTACTTTCCCAAACATATCCAAATGATCTGTTCAACACTGAAACCTGGAAGTCCTTCTTGACTCCTTTGCCTAACCTTTTTTGAAAAAAAAAAAACACGTTTTTATTGACTTTTTTTAGAGAGAGAGAAAGGGAGAGGGAGAGAGATAGAAACATTGATAAAAGAGAAACATCAACATCGATGTTTCCTGCACTCCCCCTACTGGGGATCAAACCTGCATGTGCTCTGACTGGGAATTGAATTTATGACCTCTTGGTTCCTGGGTCTACTATGCTTAACCATTAAGCCATCTAATCTTTTCTGTGTCTCATAAATACTGTAGATTATAACTCATAAATGGATTTATAATTTGGTATCACCCCTCCATCTTCATCCACACTGTTTTGTTTTATTTATTTAATTTTTAAAATATATTTTTATTGATTTCACAGAGGAAGGGAGAGGGAGAGAGATAAAAATATCAATGATAAGAGAGAATCATTGATTGGCTGCCTCCTGCACGCCCCACACTGGGGATCGAGCCTGCAACCTGGGCCTGTGACCTGCCCAGAAATCAAACCATGACCTCTTGGTTCATAGGTTGACGATCAACCACTGAGCCACACCAGCCAGGCCACACCGGCACTGTTTTATGTCAAGCCCTCAACACTTCTTGAACTTTCTATTTTAATACTACTCTTCTTGGTTGTCTTGCTTCCAGACTCTCCCCCACTACATACTGTTGCCTGAGTTATTCCTGCCTTTTTTTTTTTTTTTTTCCTGTCAAGCCCTTCTTCCTTTAAGTCCCAGCTCAAACCCCTAGCTAATCATTCTCTTCTCAGTACTCACCTTCCCCAATCCTCCCCCCTTCAGGCATCTGAAATAGCTCGTACACTGAATTAAGATTATTTTGATGACAAATAGTTCTGCCCAGCTTTAGCCTAAATTTCTTTAAGATAACAAGTTATTCTTTTTTAAAAAATCTTCAACACCAGAAAAGAACTTACATGCAGTAAATAAATGTTTGCTTTGATAAAACTTGTCACCATGACAACAATGGATAAAGGGTTGGTAGAATTTTTATTTTTTACGATTTTTTTTCTTTACTGATTTTTAGAGAGAGGAAAGAAGAGGGAGAGAGAGAGGGAAACATGATGTGAGATCACATGGACTGGCTGTCTCCTGCAGGCCCCTGGCTGGGCGCAACCCCGGCATGTGCCCTGACCTGGAATAGAATGGGCAACGTTCAGTGCATGGGATGACGCACAACCAACTTGGCCACACTGGCCAGGGCTAGAAATTTTTTCTGTCTTAAAACTTTCACTCCATCTTAAAGCCAATGAGAAAAAGAAAATGGGGGAAGTCTAAAAGCAGATTTTAAAAAATAGAATACTTTCTCTAATGTTCTTCTTCTTCTTTTGTTCCCTAGTAGTTAGTTTCTCCTGACTTCAGGTGAGTTTATTTTGAATTCTTTATTCTCTTGCCTCTCTTTTTGTTAGATCTTTAACATCTATGATTACAAGCATAGTGTCCCCTTCCACTTCCCCCAACGTTCCTTTTCCTTTCTCATCTGTGCTCCTTTGCTTTCTTAATCTATAAAAATTATAGTTTCCATTGGATAAAAATGTTTAAAAATATTTCATCTAAGATACTCAGATTATTGACTTTTATTAAAAAAGAGTTTAAACCATCTTAGAAAGATTTTCTCAGTCATATGCAGTGACAATTGGTTCTTTGAAACAAAAACAGTTTTAGTTATGCAAGCCTTGGAAACTAGCTAGGTTCTAGTGAATGGTAGAAAATTATGATGGAAATTAGGCCACATGCGTTCCAAACTTGTCTGGGGCCAGTCATTTAATTAGGAGGGTCTCAGTTTTCTCATTTGGATAAACAGGGAGTTGAATGGTCAATCTCTAAGGTCTTTTCCAGCTCCAGTATTTTGTAATTCTCAATTCTACATAAGTCTCAAGAAAAAAACCATTTGTGGCAAATGCCCTAATAACCACTTCCACATAATTATAAAACAACACGTATTGACTGAATATTTATTATGTAGCCAGCACTGTTAAGCTAGTAGGAGTTTAAAAACATACTATTAGATTAAAAGTAAAAATGTTCCAATGTTGTGGAATAGTATGGGATAAAATGAGGAGCATATTACCTAACAAATTCCCTGAAATCAGGCATGTAGTCATCTAGCCAGCAACAAGATTCAAAACCCAACTTTTCAGTTCTGTAAATCATTTTGTCCTTGAAAATTTTGCCATCTTATTAATATCTGTATGTGTGTGTGGGAGTAGACCTAGGTAAAGATTTACATAAAGAATTAATGATAAGAGATACATAATTAACTGCTAACTACAGACTAAAAGCCAAAAGCCAAAATGGCCCTGACCGGTTTGGCTCAGTGGATAGAGCATCAGCCTGCAGACTCAAAGGTCCCAGGTTCGATTCCGGTCAAGGGCATGTACCTTGGTTGCGGGCACAGCCCCAGTAGGAGGTGTGCAGGAGGCAGCTGATTGATGTTTCTCTCTCATCAATGTTTCTAACTTTCTCGCCCTATCCCTTCTTCTCTGTAAAAAATCAATAAAATATATTTTAAAAACAAACAAACAAACAAAAAAAACAAAAGCCAAAATGGAACTGATGTAGTTGGAATGGCCTTGTGTGAAAAGGAAAATGGAATTTAATCTTAAAGGATACTGAAAAGTTTAACAGATGGAAGAGCATTTATGTGATAATTTATGTGGTGGTGGTGGTGGTGGGGGGGGGGTGGGCGCTGGACTGAATGAGGCCACACTTTTTATGCTAGCAGGACAATCCGGCTGCCCTGCAGTGAACACAGGGTAGGGTGGGGTTAAATCATGTAGAGCATTTGAATTTAATTTCACAGGCAATAGGAAAGCAGGTTACTGAGCTGACAGTGCATTCTGAAAGAGATTAGAGACAGGTTATGAAACTACTATAAGAATTCATGTAGAAATTCAAGTAAGAATTAATAATATTCATATAGGGATAATATGAACAAATAAGATTTAAAAGATATTTTAAAGGAAGATTTAATAGAACTCGAAATAGCTGCATATAGGCAAAAAGAAAAGAGGATTTTTAAGGGTGTCTTAATTTTTGTTATACATACTTCGAAACAGATATTTATTCAGCCCCTTTGTTATTGTGAAATAAACCTCTTCTGGGGAATTGTATATTGTCGAACTGTAGCACAGCCTAAAGGTGCTGGGGTAGCTTCCATCAAGATGATCAACCTTTGGCAAATTTTGTGTTTGCTTTTAAAATAAATGATTTGGACTTGAGACTCCCTTTAAAGAAAAGCTTATCTATTTTGTTATTCTAAAGCAGCAGCTCTCAGGTGGTTCATGAGGTCAGAGTTATCATAGTAATTCTAATATGTAATTTGCCTTTTTCATTCCCATTCTCTCAGGAGTATACAATGGAGTTTACCAGAAGCTACATTCTGTGTGATATTACAGAGATTGCACCAGCAGCAGATGAGAATGCAGTTGTCTTCGATTAAGCCAGACATTAAAGAGATTTGTAAAAATAAAAAACAATGTCACTCTTTATAGTAGATTTTTTAGGGATCTATAATTTAAAATGTTATTTATGCTAACGTGATGGCTTTTTGTTATTTTAAAGTAAATTAATAGGTCACTATCTTTAAAATTTCTCAGTTTTAATTTCAAATACAGTAAATGACAGTAATACAGTAAATGACCTAGAGCAGTGGTCGGCAAACTGCGGCTCGCGAGCCACATGCGGCTTGCCGCTCTGTTGACTAATGAGTTTGCTGACCACTGACCTAGAGAAAGAAAAATACTTCAGGGTCCTTAATAATTTATAGATATGTAAAGAAATCAGGAGACCAAAAAGTTTGAGAATATTTGCTCTAAAGTGGTACTCTCCATTGTTTGCTAAAAGAGAAAAAGTTTCTACTCTGGCTTTGCTATATTCCTTATGTTGTTACTGACTGCCCATCAAAACGATGTCAGAAAACTTAAATTTCTCTCAATTGCTTTTCTAGCTTATTTACCTCTAATTGCTATGCTTGGGTTTCCAAATAAAGAGGAATGATATTGCTTACCTGTGCTCAATCGTTTCCTAGAAGAAAAAGTGGTCTGGACGGTTTCAGGTCCCTTTCTTTTCAGGAGGCTGTGTAGAAAGTGACAGCCCCTTCAGCAGAAAGCATTGAAACCACACTCGTAGCTGCTCCTTCGAGCCAGCCGTCAGAGGAAGAGGGAGGAACGAGGAAGAAAATTGGAGGGAGGAGACTTAGCACGTCTTGGACCCGCCTTTAACTGTGGGCTCTTTCTTAGGGCACTAGAACTGGAAATAAATTGTCAGAGAATGTGGGTATTTCTTTAATGTACAATCATTATTTTAATGAAATAATTTCTTCTGTAAAAGTTGGAGTTCTGACTGCCCAAAGTTTGTACCTCTTTCAGAAGTGTATCCAAGCAACTTTAAAAAAAGCATCTGCCAATTGGAACCATTTTTTTTCACATTAATCTGTTTGAGACTTTCTTTTTGTACTTCAGCACAAAACTTTCTTAAACAGTGCTGAATAATTAGCCCTATTAGAATAATTCACATAATGTAATTATAGCACCTAAAATGTAACTTTTGAGAAGTAGAATGTAAATATCACAGTCTTGTAAATAATTAGTAGAGACAAAGCTTTTTATACAATTTTTTTTCTTGAACATATGCTAAATCATACTACCTTGCTAGCAAGGTAATTAGCAAAGTGACTTTTGGTTTTTGCTTTTTTGCCAGTACAGAGACTATAAGGAAACAGAGGGGTTCTAGAGCTAGGAAAAAAAAAAATGCTTACATTGGCAGCTAGTTTTATTTTTTGTTTGTTTGTTTTTCAACAAAAGTGTTTTAATTTTATAAGATCATAAAAACATCATGCCCACAGTAGTGTTTATGAAATAAGTCTATGGCAGGATGGTTGGAGGTACTTGGCGTGGTGGTTATCAGAAGAAAAAGTGTACATTTAAGAAGTGTATGATAAAAAAAGAGAGGAGTGTATGATAAGAATGCACATATGATTGAAATTGAGATAATGAGTTTTCATCCTCCAATTGTAATGTCCAATCAGGCCAATCAACATGAAAGCATGAAGTGGAGTTAAACAGTGATCAGTAGCAGAGGACCAAACAAGTTAATTTTAAATGGCTTATTGCCAATTACTTTTCTCCAACTATAAAAATGTAAAATGCATAACAACCCATTTCTTAGTTTTGGGACACACATTTTTAAAAAATATTTTATAGAGTAACCCAAATGTTCTGCCTACTTCATAGGGTTGTTTGTGAAGATTAAATCAGATGATGATAGCCCTTTGAATATTTTAAAGCACTAGACAACAATAACCCTCCACACCCTCTCACTTATTTGTACTCATTTAGCTTATGCAATGGAGACAAGATTTTCTAGGAACTTATTTAAAACAACTGGCTTTTCCACAAACAGCCAATAAATAAACATATACACATAATACTTAAAAGTCTGTAGGACAACTAACATTTAAATAAGCCAAAGGGGGAAAACATTATTTATGTGTTAAATATAATTTGCCAAGGTGTGTCAATTATTAACAAAAGTCGGGTCAGTATTCCCTCAGAGAAAAGTATTTATTCAGGAAAAAGAAGGGTCACAATCCAAAATGTGTAGCCATGGCTAACCATGGAGCTTCTTGCCTGGATAAAGAAGAGGAGGTACTTGATAGAGGGGAAGAGGAAGTTAAGGTGAGGGGCTGCCAATACCGCAGAGTTCTGTGATAAACATAGAGCTCTTCTTTTTGAAGACATGGGATCTGACAATTTCTCCTGTAAGTCCTACCTATTCCAGTCTAGGTTAAGGCATGGGTCATAAATTTTGACAGGTACCTGGAATATATGGGGTGGGGGGGAAGGGTGTCATTGACCTTTGTTTTATGAGCTGATATCCTTTTTTTTCTTCCACATCAGCTAACTGGGCATAAGTTTAGAATGTCTATCTTTGAAATTGCAGGGCAAAGTCGCCACATCAAAGCACCCAATAGACTAAGCTTCAAGTATGTGGGCCATGCATGTTACAAAATATTTTTTGAAAGCTGTCAATTAAGTGAACTAAACTCGTTTACACACCAATAAAGTGATTTTTGAAAATTACGTGATTCTCAAAAGTTCGGTTGCACCAAAGAAAAAGAGGTTAAGGAATGAAGGCTCTGATCAAGAAGTCTTGCTTGCAGCCAGGGGAACTCAGGTATAAACCCTTCCATCACCCTGACCATCTAGAATAGGATGTAAAAGTGGTGGTGGGAGTACTATTTTGTGTTCCTTTACTGCGATTTAGGTGGCTGGGACACAATCTGGCCTTGCTCTGACAATTCTTCCATGTTCTTTAGGGGGAGAACAGTCTCAGATTTGTCTCTTCTTCCCCACACTGGAAAAAGGGGAGAGATTTTTGTTTTTTTGAGATTCCATGTCGAAGGGATGAGTGGGAGAGAAGCGGAAAAAAGCCGCTTTCGGTGACTGAGCGCGCTGTCCGCCGGGCTCCAGGGGCTGCGGCTGCCGGTCACGTGATTGGCACGCGCTGACTGCCGGGAAGACCAGCTCCCGCTGCCCTCGGAGTCTGCGCACTTGCGTACCGGGTTCTGGTTCCCGCGGTCTGGCTGCTGCTGGCGGGAGAGCAGCTGGCGAGGAGAGGTCCTGCGCGCCCCGCGGACTGGTTTGGGTGGGTCTGGAGGGATGGCGGCCTGTTCTTGTGGGAGGGCAGTGGAGAGGGTGCAGGCCACTCGGGGGCTCTCCAGGGGCGGCCTCGCCAGTAGGGAGGAGAGCGGGCGGGAAGTAAGGAAGCGGGAGGCCGAGTGGCCCGAGGGCCAAGGCGGCCTGAGGAGAAGAGGAGGCCGGGAAGAGAGGGCGTGTGAGGCGGTGTGCTGGGCCGCGGCCTCAGGCTGCACAGCAGGCCCTGGCCGCAAACGCCTGTCACCCTCCGAGGCCTTGTGTGGTGACAGAACATTTATTTTTTTCCAGAAAGAGAATTGCCTAGTTGTAAAAGTTTTAATTTGACACGCGTGCACGTGCAGTTGCTCTGAGAGAGGAGAGAAGAGGTGGAAGAGGAAAGGAAGATAAAGGGAAGGGGGGAGAGAACCGCTTTCACTTTGGTCCCTGGGAAACTTCAACCTCCCGGGCAGAGCCTGTGGGGCCCGGTGGTATTGTCCACGCGACGCTGTGGTGGCGCCGAGGCCTGTTAACCGGAGGCTGACAGGAACGCGGCAGCATTATAGGGAATTCACGAAACAGACCTATTTATTACTTGTTGCTGGCTTATACAAATGAAGATTATATGTGACTAGTCAAGCAGATTACAGTGATCGACGTCAGCATACTTTCTCAAAATCAAGCTAAATGCTGTAAATTGATAACTTGAGATGTAGGGACTATACCGTTCTAGGCTTCAACATTTTTTCTTTAGTAAACGTAATCTTTCAGATTCATAGGGAAATTATCTTCAGAACTTACAGAAAAGTTACTTAGAGGTAAAATGTGATGCCATATGAAAGTAGGAGACAGTGGAAATAACCACAGGCTAGAAGAGATCTGGCCTAGTCCCAGTTTTACTTGTTTGAAGTTGGTCAGCCATCTTTGCCCCTGTTTTCATGTCTGTGAAAAATGAGGTAGACTTGGATGAACAATGATATCTGTTTGAATACTGAGACATTGTGAAGGTAGAAGCATCTTAAATGAACCCTGAAACAAGGCAGAAGTGCCAAAGACACTAGTTTGGCTGACTGTACATAGAGGGAGTAGACGAAAATCCTGGGAGTGGTAGGTTAGCCCCAGGTGATGTAGGACTTTGGATGGAATTTGAACTTATTCTGGAGTACTCAAGGACAAGTTTTTGAGATAAGGGAATGCAGTCATTACAGTTTTGAAAGTTAAGGGAATATGGTAATCAGAGTTTTGAAAGACTGCCCAAACAGCAGTTAGTAGGATGAATTAGAGAAAGGAGGAATGGTGAAGTTTAGGTAAGTGACAGATAATGAGAGCCTAAATTAACAGTGGCAATGGGTGGGAAGATTCAAGAGATGTGTGTAGCATGGAGTTTGTACTTAAATTTGGCATTGCTCAAAATTTTGCAGCTCTTGCCTCCAGACTATGATGGCAAATCACCTTGTAAAACCTGATACTAGAAATTGCAAGAGACCAAGAGAGTTGGAGGTAATCTATATGCTCTTCCCAGAGCCTTAATACTTTATTTTATATACTTCTCAAATATCTTCCATTCAAGAAAGTTCTACTGATAAATGGAATTAAGTTTTCATATTCCCATAGCTGGGATTGTCCCAGCAGGAACTATATTGACTCCAGCTGCTTTTTTACTAAGTATATGGGAAAACTTCCAAGAAACTATTGGGAGATTCCTTTGTGGTAATTTGTGTCTAGAGACACAAGTGCGTTTATATCTTTATGATATCTAGGACTTCAAATGTTTTGCTATAATAAGTAGTAGTACTGGAGTTGCTGAAATTTTAAAATTAGAACACTCTTCTGCCTTTCTTCACTACTATTTCCACCAATTGATATTTGCATTTGGGACATTGTTATCTTGCAAAATTTTTCAAGCATTTGGCTATTGTCTAAATGAAAAGTTTGCTATATAGCTATGGAAACATCTACTTGTTCAAGGTACAGGAAACTTTTTCATCAGGGGGTTAATAACACATTCAAAAAAGTAAAAATAAAATTTAGTATATTGAACCAGGTGCTTGCTGGGACTAAAAGTTTCCTTGGTAATAAAATTTCAAATGAATTAGCATTTAATTGCAAATATAATTAGCAAATGACAAGAGCCTATCATTTCTAGCATGTTTCCTTTTTTTATGAAAGATGTTTTATTTGATTTAAAAAAATAGAATGTATATATCCTAAGGATCCTGTTAACTGTTTAGCTATTTTCTTTTACTTTCTTGTATTAGCCTCAAATGCCAGATAGTCCACAACTGTCCTCTCCTGGAAAATCAGATGCCTCTTTCTCTGAAAGCTCTGGACTATTTTATAAAGATGAAGCCCTGGAGAAAGATTTGAATGGTGTTGTATAAAATGCTTATATTTCTGTATACTTATTTTTATAATCAGAAGGTTTGTTATATTTAATAACTCAGTGTTTTTTTTATAGATATGAGCAAGGAAATTAATCTAATGTTGTCTACATATGCAAAGATTTTAAGGTAAGTACTTATATTTTTGAGTCTTGGTCTTAGAAGTTTTCTTCAGGAAATTCCACATGGGAACTTTATGTTCAGTGACTGCAGAACCTATCCAGTTACTATAATTTTGGAATTTTTAAATTCGACCTCAATTTCTTATAATAATTTAAGTTTGTTATTTTCAAAGAATAACCCCAACTTTGTTGTTGTCATTAGTTCTCACCCAAGGGTATTTTTTCCATTGGGTTTTAGAGAGTGGAAGGGAGGGAGAGAGGGAGAGAGAGATAAGTGAGAAAAGAGAAACATTGATGTGAGAGAGATACATGATTGGTTGCTTCCCGAATACGCCCTTATGGGCTGGGGGATCTAACCAGCAACCCAGGTACATGCCATTGACCAGGAATCAAACCCTGAGACCCTTCAGTGCATGGGCTGACGCTCTAACCACTGAGGAAACTGGCAGGGGCCTAACTTTTTCACTAAGCATCCTTTGTTTTGCTATTACCAGAATGAATACTAGGCTGGATATATTTTGGTTTCTAATTAAATGATATAACATTTAAAATTTTATGATAAAACCTCTTTGAGAAAACTACCATTTGGTGAAGTTAATGATAAAAAGGGAGTGATATTAAAGATAAATAAATGTATTTATGAAATATTTAAATATCCATATGTATTTGAAGGATGAATTTTAATATTTTATTGATCTGAGATTATGTTTTATAAGGTATTTTTTACTTATGTATTTATTCATTTTTAAAATTTTTTTTTTAGAAAGCGAGGAAGGGAGAGAGAGAGAGAGAGAGGGGAATGTTGATGTGAGAGCAAAACATTGATCAACTGCCTCCTGTATGCCCCTACCAGGGATCAAGCCCAAAACCCTGGGCATGTGCCCTGACTGGGAATAGAACTGGCAACCCTTCACTGCATGGGATGGTGCCCAACCAACTGAGCCACACCAGCCAGGGCTATAAGGTGTTTTTTAAAACTATTGGACAGTCATTGTATCTAAATAATGGTTGTGTGGCTGTTAAAATAATGTGTAAACACGTATCATATAATGATGTTTTGGTCAACAATAGATCATATGTATGATAGTGGTCCCATAAAATTCTAATGGAGCAGAATTTCCTGTAAGAAATGGAAGGATATGTGGCTCAGGAGGAATTATTTTTCCTCTGATGGGCCCAGTATCTGTGGGGCTTGGCAATAGATTCCCTATCACTCACAAAACTTCAATTAAAAAAAAAAGAAGATCATTCAATCATTTTTTATTGATTAATTGGAGAGAGAGAGAGAGAAACATTGATTTGTTGTTCCACTTAGTTATGTATTCATTGGTGATTCTTGTATGTGCCCTGACTGGGGATTGAACCCACAACCTTGGTGTATGCTCTAACTAGGGGTCCTCAAACTTTTTAAACAGGGGGCCAGTTCACTGTCCCTCAGACCGTTGGAGGGCCGGACTATAGTTTAAAAAAAACAACTATGAACAAATTCCTTTGCGCACTGCCGGCCCGGAACGAGTCGGCTGCTAAGCAGGACAGGCAGCGGCACCCGGCGGGCCAAATAAATGTCCTCGGCGGGCCGCATGTGGCCCGCGGGCCGTAGTTTGAGGACCCCTGCCAGCTGAGCTACCAGGCCAGGGCCATGGATCCTCAATTTTGAGTGCACAGATTACATCCCAATCAGTCAGGCACTGGCCTGATTCAGCACAGAGGAGCCTGTTCCCCCTGTTCCAGCGCTACATATTCAGAGGGTGCTATAGTCCTCCCAGACGTAGGTTGATAGTCTTCAGAGTACTTTGCTATAAATTCTTTGTTGAAAACCTAAGATCCTGTAAAATGACACAGTTCTCTGGGAGCTATCTTAAATATTAAGTACCACTGTCACTTTATAAAAGCTTTCTGTGGCAGTATGGAGGCAGCCTGTCCCTGTACTTTGGGAATATTTTCAGGTGCTAATGATGTAAACATAGATAAACTTTATGTCTTCCATCAGTTCAATGCCAGAGAGAGTCCTTTATGTCAGAAAAAGTCAATGGAACTAAAAATATTGAGTTCTCAGTTCTATATCCTCTCCATATTAAACATGCTCTTTTAAAAACAAACAGAATATCACAAAGTTCCTTAATATGACCACTACTCCAACATGCAGTTGCCATGACTATCCCCTATGTTCCTTTATCATTCCATCTTGATTTTTTATTTCTGCTGACCCTCAGGCCACCTTTCACTCCCTCCTGATAGTCACTATTATGGTGATTTACACCTTGCCCAGCTAGTTTCTCCTTGATATTTTCAGTCAATCCACCACATTCCTGTTCATGGAGTAGCACTGACAGCTCCCTTGTTCTGTTTCTGATCCTGTCAGAAGGAAGTAGGGGGGAGGGCTTGTGGGACAGTGTTTATAAAACCTATAGTAGTGAACAGTAATGCCCTAGGCCTCACTGTCACTCACCATTCACTCACTACCACTCACGAGAGCAACTTTCAGTTCTGTAAACTCTGTTCATGGTAAGTGCTCTATACAGGTGTACCATTTTAAAATATTTTATACGGTATATTTACTGTACCTTTTTAATGTTTAGATAAATGCTTACCTTTGTGTTACAATTCCTATAGTATTCAGTACAGTAATATGCTGTACAGCTTGTAGAGTAGGAGCAATAGACTATACCACATAGCCTAGGTGTGTACTAGGCCAGTGGTTGGCAAACCGCAGCTCGCGAGCCGCCGTTTGCCGCTCTGTTGACTAATGAGTTTGCCGACCACTGTACTAGGCTATATAGTGTCTAGGTTTGTATAAGTGTACTCTGTGATGTTCACACAGTGATCAGTTTACCCGAAGACACATTTCTGCAAACATATCCCCATCGTTAAGTGAAGCATGACTGCATATAGTTTGATATTAGAATTATAATGTATAAGATACACATTCTGCTGTGTCAGGAGAATTTGAATAGTCAAAAATACTTGTGAGACTAATTTAACTTTTATCAAAGTGTTTCTAAATTACTGAAGCTTTCTGATGTTCAAAGCTATGTAAATGAAATAAAAAATACAGCATAAAAAAGAACATCACTATGATAGTGTTTTGATGTTATAACATTAAATGTTATAAGTCTAACATTAACCTTTTTTTCCCCACTAGTGAGAGAGCAGCAGTAGATGCTTCTTATATCGACGAGATAGAAGGACTCTTCAAAGAAGCCAATACTATTGAAAACTTTCTAGTACAAAAAAGAGAGCTCCTGAGACAGAGGTTTACAGTTATTGCAAATACACTACACAGTTAAAAGTCATGTACTTAAAATAAGCTGAGAATTTGAACCCATTATTGTTGTAAGGAAAGAATGACATTTATGCTCTGAAAGCTCTCATGTTGTTAAAGAAAATGTGTACCTTAAAAGGGGAAACACCTTGAATTTTTTTTCTAGACTTAAAGGGGGCTTTAAACTGGATATTAATACCTTTTCTTTTGAGGGTCAACTCTTTGGTGTAGTTTATAAAAGTGTAAATTATTTAAATGATTAAAATTAAATGATTAAATGATTATTGATTCTTTTTTTTTAAAACCCCTAGTCTTCAACTTCTAAAAGAGGACTCCGTGAGTTAATTTGATAATGTTTAACAATATTGTACTTTTTTGGGGGAATATTTTATTTAAATAGAAGATAGCATTGGAGATAGTTTTAAAATGTTTTTCATGGTTAGTATTATAAAAAAATTAAAACCTAAAGGTGATTTGTCCAGTTTCTCAATATTTAGAAAATGCTATGTGCTCTTGCTACTTAATATAATCATTTGATTATTTCACTATTAGTTATTATACATGATTAATAAAAGTTTTTTGTTTAAAATTATTTTATTGTGCTAAAATAAAAACCAGAAATAACCAGACCTTATATGAGTTGGCTTTTTTTTATACAACCATATCGATGAATTGTACTTAGAAGCATTAGCAGTTGTGTGGTATGGGATAAAATTAGTGGTCCATATGTAAAGAGATTGGGTAAACAACAAGGTGACTGTTGAGTCATTTCAATCCTATTATAATTCAGAAATTGAATTTGGACTAGCAGATTTCTAATACTTACCTAGCTAAAAAAAAATTCTCCCTTTGATGGAAGGTACTGCTATGATTTTATTGCAAATTTTCAATATGTTATGTAATTATATGTCGTAACTATATTAATCAGATTTTTAAAAATCACATAGATAATTTAATCTATTGTATGTATATTTTGCTGATATAAGCAATCACAAATTTGGACATATTTACAAACAATACCACAAGGAATTTGATATTTTTTAGGTGGTTAGCATGTTTACCTTGCTGCCTTTTAAATGTTAAAATCTCATTTAATGAAATGACTATTTGAAGGTATATATACATACCACATAGCATAAATATACAAGGAAGGATTAAAAACAGCAAGAGAACATTTTCTAAAAACATTGTTTATTAAGTGGAAAAATTATTAGGTTTGTATAGGGGTACACTAATGGAGGTCAATGAAGAAACTAATAGAAATGGGATTTTTTAATATTAAATGCAGTCAGAAGACTGTATTTGAATTAATATGCCTTATCATTTGGTTTTGAGTTAATTCTGTTACCTTGTAGAGTTTTTGAATGTTCTAAATACAAAGGTGTCTATACTGGCCCATCATTAGAAGACTTGAGTTATTTTTTTCCTAAGCATTTATTATTAATGTGAAAGCCAAGGCTAACAGAATGTTTCAGAACAGATTTCATATATATACTTGTTATATCTTGATGGTGTTATCATTGTTCAGCATTTGATTCTTTCCTGTGCAGGTACAGAGTAATGATTTGATCTCTTTATTTGGTATGTTAACACTGGAACTGATTTTTAGTGAAAAAATGTGTTTACTGGTCAGAACAAAAGCCAAAGTTCCTGAATGCCTAATTAAGGCTTATTTTTATCAAATTTTATTCACATAAACAAGAATAATTATCTCACTTGGAGATACACTATTGTAGGAATACCATTGCCCTTTAATTTACACTTCTAATATTTCAATAAAATTTTGCAAGTTTATACTTTTCACTGATTACAAATCAAAATATATATTGAATATCTTTGTGCATCATATTGTGCTAGGCACTGTGGGAAATACAGAATAGTTTAAGATACTCTTTGTTCTCTTTTCTGACAATTTTAAACACTCCTTTCTTGAAATACACTTACATGCCTTTGCTGGGAAAACATGATATGTAAATGTTAAAAGTATCTCTGTGGCAGTGGTAGTAACTCCTAGTGGGAACAAGAGGATCAGAGAGGTATGTTTTGAAATGGGTTTTTGTAAAGGAAAGAGGGAGGATATTTCAGGCAGGGAAAAGGTTGTTCAAAGGCCCAGAAGAACAAAAATGTGGTATATTTAGAGTTATTTTACTAGACTGAGAATTTACAAAGGGGAATAATATAGAATCTGCTGGAGAGTAGGGATTAAATTTTGTTTCTTGGTATTCTCAATTTGTAGCACAGTATTTGATACATTGGTGTTCAAAAATGTTTGTTAAATTAATAAAATTATGTATCGTTAAAACTTTTTTAAAGGACATACATTCACAGGGCCTTATTTATACTAGAACATGAGAAAATGCTTTGTAAATTAAATGAATACAAAAGAAAAGGAAGAATGAATTGCTAGAAAGGCAGAGAGACAAAGGATTAAAGGTAGGTTGTGGCCAGATTGTAGAGTCCTTTGTTGAGAGATTACATTTGGACTTTATTCTGTATGGAAAGGGGAGATCTGAATCTTTCAGAGGAGAGGAGTGGCTTAATGAAATCCATTCATGGATCAACTGCTTATAGTGCGAGGACAGATTTGAAAAGGAGAGTTAGGGAGGGAGACCAGTATTTCAAACAGCTGCTTAGTATAGATAGGTTGTTGGGATACTTGTCTTAGAAATGAGCATTAAGAGAGATTGCCTGTGTTTTGAAGCCTTGCCTCTGTCCCCTCCCCGCAACTTTCCCTCCTATTCTGTCAGTAAGCCAGGGACAGTCCAGGAAGTGTATTTCACCACACGGCTAATGAGTGAGAGGATTTGGAAACCACAGGATCTGCTGCTACTTAATATAAAAATGTCTTTTCAACTCTTTCTCCGTCATGTCAGCAATCTTCCTTCCATTGCAGTGGGTTTCAGATCTGTGATAGTACACCGGATCCCAGGTAGGGGATTTACCCCCTCCTCCTCTTCCTTCCAGCAGGAACGTAGAATTCTGTGCCTTTTCTGAAGAATACTGGCAGCTTCTGAAGTTTTCCACTCTTTTTGGAGCAGATACAGGCAGCAAGTGCTGAGCTGGGAGTTAAGACAGAGTCAGGATTTGTTTACTTGTCAGGGAAACAGCCTTTCCATTTGTATATTTTATACGACATATAGGGGCAGGATTCAGGGTTTCAGGATTCTCTTGAATCTGTAATAGGAAGACTATTTACTATTTAGACCTTTCTCAATTGAAAATCACTGCTATACCCTCTAATGTAAATGTTTGGTTCTTCTATTTGCATTCTGGGGACTTCCTTAAAACCTCTGTTACTGTTTTCTAGCGTTCTATTGTAGCTACTATTGTTACATGATTTTATTTCTTGAAATTGGCTGATATGGAGCTATGAGAAATATTACTGATATGCACCATACATTTTAAAATTATTTAATTCAATAATTCAATGCAAGGCAATGTGTTAGTGTGGGGGTGAAGACAAAGCCAAGACCCTATACTCAAGGAGTACTGGTAGTAGATGTTATCAAGTATGTACATCTTTATTGCACAAAACAGGATATGATAAGTGCCATAAGAGAGCTAAAACAGATGGGATGTGAGGTCAGACTAAGGAGAATTAGTTCTTGCTATAGGAAATAGGAATGTTGTGTTTATAAAACAGGTGATATGGGCACTGGATCATGAAGGATGAGTAAGGTAAGTGAATTTCACCTGAAGGATATGGGAAATACCCTAGGTGAAGGGAGGGGTACAGTTATGATGGGGAGAAGAGAATGGGGAATGGTCCAGATTGGCTGGAGTGGAAGGCATTAGTGAGAGGCAGAACTGGACAGGTAGGTTGCTGTGAGACTATACAGTACCTTCATCACAGTTGAGACTTTACTTGGTAGACAATGAGGAGTCATTTGTGAAAGTTTTATGAGGAATATGTGCTATAATAAAATATGTACTTAGGAGGAATAATTTAGTAGCAGTGCTTCCCAACCTTTCCCACATCACAGCACACAGAAAATGATAAAATTTTCCTCACACTAGCATAAATTGGATGGGATCTGGAGCAGGAGGCTACTGGCCTGGGGTATTGGGCCATCCCAGTGGCTAAAGGGATCAAAAGGCCCACACATTAGGAAGCTCTGGTTTAGAAGGTAGCTTCCTTACCTAGTTTCTCCTTCCAAGTAAGAGGCTGTGATAATATCCACCTAACAGGTTGTGAGGGCCTAAATTAGGACAGCAGAGAAAGGAAGTGACTGATAAGAAGGAAGTGACTGATAGGCAAGAAGAGTTGAAGCATCAGTGCTGATGAAGACAGGTTCAAGCCAGAAGAAAAACGTGTGGGGTTGCCCATGATGGGTGGACTGGTAAAAATTTTTGCGAAAGATTTGCTTTATGCACCTTGCAAACTTCTGAACCCTAGTAATTTATACTGACCTCCCTAGATCCGTGGTCGGCAAACTGCGGCTCGCGAGCCACATGCAGCTCTTTGGCCCCTTGAGTGTGGCTCTTCCACAAAATACCACGGCCTGGGCAAGTCTATTTTGAAGAATTGGCGTTAGAAGAAGTTTAAGTTTAAAAAATTTGGCTCTCAAAAGAAATTTCAATCGTTGTACTGTTGATATTTGGCTCTGTTGACTAATGAGTTTGCCGACCACTGCCCTAGATCATCCCCTTAGCATCCTCTTTCTAGCCCTGAGTGGGTATTGTCAGCAGAATTTAACCACTTAGTGAATGTGAAGAGGAGTTCAAGGCCCACAGAGAGTTTGCAGCTAGGTGATTTAGCAGATGGGAAATTGGTTTGGTAGGGGGAAAGTGAAGAATTCTTGTTTGACATGTTGGGCCACTCGCAAAAAAATTGGTAAAATTAAGGGTCCAAGGAAGACTGGTGAGATTAAAGAGTAAAGGTCCAAGGTCAGACCTTAGGAACACATTCATGAGGTGATAAGGGGAAGAGGAGCCAATGAAGGGAATTAACATTTGAAAATTAGTACTGTCATTGTATTTGGTTATGATTATAGACATGAATGGGAGGTATTATTTTCCATTTATCCCCATTATCATTGTTTAGCATTAAAAAACCTATGGTTCAGAGTGATTAGTAACTTGCCCAAAGTGTCAGCTAGTAGTAGTAAAGCTGGCATAGCAAACAAGAGGGAACAGGAATGTTTGAAAAGTGCAATGTCTGGGAAGGCAACAGTTTAGAAAGGGGTTCACGGAGGTGTTGACCACAATATCAAGTACCATAGCAAGGTTGAAGAGCATGCTGTAGAGTACAGAACATACAGACACTTAATATTTTCTAAAACATAAAATGTTTTAAATTCATGAATCTCTATTTAGACAAATGTCCTATCAGGGTATTCAATTTAATTCTGCTTAAATACGAGGAGTAAAATACCTGACCTCAGTGAATTTATTTTAATCTAAGAGGAGAATAAGGCAAATATACATATATTAATAAAAATAGTAAGACAAATACTTGAAGGTTTCTTCCTCTAAGTTTTCAAAGCATCCTCTTTATACCTCTAATACTGTGGTTCTCAAATTTTAGTATGCCTAAGATACCTGCTTACCTACCCCAGAAACTCTGATTTATTAGGTCCAAAGTGGAGTCCATGAATCTGCATGTTAGCCAGAGAACCAGGTATTTCTGTTTCAAATAGTTCTCAGACTATACTTTGAGAAATAGTGCTCAAACAAAACACCGATTACAGTGTAAACGACCTCTTTATATGTCTGTTTACTAGGTCGTGAGTTCCTTTACATTAGGGCTCTAGTACTTTTTTATCCCTCAGCAGTGCCCAACACTTTGTTGACTGATCATTTTTTAAAAATATATTTTATTGATTTTTTTTACAGAAAGGAAGAGAGAGGGATAGAGAGCTAGAAACATCGATGAAAGAGAATCGTTGGTCAGCTGCCTCTTGCACAACTCCTACTGAGGATCTGCCGCAACCAAGGTACATGTCCTTGACGGGAATTGAACCTGGGACCTTTTAGTCCACAGGCCAACGCTCTATCCACTGAGCCAAACCAGTCAGGGCTGTTGATTGATCATTAAAAGTTACATAAATAGCCCTGGTCAGGTTGGCTCAGTTGGTTGGAGCATTGTCCCGTACACCAAAAGATTGTGGGTTTGATTCCCAGTCAGGGCACATACCTGGGCTGTGGGTTCCATCCCTGGTCAGGGCAACTGATGTTTCTCTCTCTCTTTCCTTCCCTTCCTTCCTCTCTCTGAAAATCAATGAAACATATCCTGGGGTAAGGCTTTAAAAAAAGCTACATGAATAATAGCTAACATTTTTTGAATATTTACAATTTCTAAAACTTTACATAACCCAATTCATTTATTATTTGTATCCTTAAGAGCAATAAGAATTATTATTCCCATCTTAGAAAGGAGGAAATAGCACAGAGAGGTTAATTATCTTGCTCAAGGCTATTTATTTGGAAAATAGTAGGCCAAGATTTGAACATTCTGGAGCCAGGCAGAGGCTGGGTCCACACTCTTAAGTATTACAGTATGCTGCCTCTTTAAAAAAAGGTGTTATTTAAAATAGACTTTGAACAATAGATGAAATTTCCTTAGGGATAGATTATTGGGAAGGGCATTCAGGGTAAAAGTAAATTTTATTTTGGAAATCAGGAACTAGTCGGGTTTGACTGAATTATTACATATGGCAAAGCAGGTTTCATGTGCTTTAAACTAAATTAAAAAAAATCTTTATTGATTAAAGTATTACATATGTCTCCTTTTCCCCCCACTGACCTTTCCCCAGCCACTCCCACCCCCCAGCACATGCCTTCACCCCTCTAGTGTCTGTGTCCATTGGTTAGGCCAGGGGTCCTCAAACTTTTTAAACAGGGGGCCAGTTCACTGTCCCTCAGACCATTAGAGGGCCGGACTATAGTTTAAAAAAAATACTATGAACAAATTCCTATGCACACTGCACATATCTTATTTTGAAGTAAAAAAACAAAACGGGAACAAATACAATATTTAAAATGAAGAACAAGTAAAGTTAAATCAACAAAGTTACCAGTATGGCCTGCTTTTGGCTAATGAGATGGTCAATGTCCGGTTCCATATTTGTCACTGCTAGTCGTAACAAGTGATGCAAGTGTGCATCAGTTAGTCTAGATCTGGTTGGAGATTTCAGATGTTTCATTCTGGAAAAAGTCTGTTCACAGACATAAGTGCTGCCAAAGATGGTTGCCATTTTGAGTGCATGGTTCCTGAGATTAGGATATGTCTCAGAGGGGAGAAATGCATAGAAATTAGGAAGGCTGCTTGACTTGAATGCGTCTTTCAGAGAGTCACAATTCTGCAGTTCAGCCAGTTCCATTTGGTAAATTGTATCCACATTTTCAATGTCAATAGAAAATGGGTTACGGAAAAGCTGTATGTCCTGTTCATGGAGATGAAGCTCTTTAAATCTAAATTGGAACTTCTTTTGCAACTTATCCAGTGAATCCACACATGTTTTGTTTGGGAATGCAACCAATGGTTTTTCCGCTAACAGATTTTGAGTTGTGGGGAGATGGCAGAAATTTTTCTCCTTCACTTGTTTGATGAGGAGGCCTAATTTTACTTCAAATGCTTTCACATGTGATTGCATATCACAGATGAGCTTCCCCTTTCCTTGAAGTTGCACATTGAAACTGTTGAGTAGCTCTGTTACATCTGTCAGAAAGGCAAGGTGCCATTTCCATTCTGCATCATTGAGCTCTGGTACTTCTTTGTTTTTTGAAAGCAGAAAAGCTGTAATCTGTGGAAGTAAGTCATAGAAATGTTTCAAAACTCTCCCTCGATTCAGCCAACGAACTTCTGTGTGGTACAGAACATCTTCATAGGCAACATTTAGCTCAGACAGAAATTCCTGAAATTGTCTGTGGTTTAGTGCATTAGCTCTAATGAAGTTAACACAAGATACCACAATTTTCATAACAGAGTCCCACTTCAGTGATTTACCACACAGCGCTTGTTGGTTGATGAGGCAGTGTATGGCTATTGGATGAGAATGGTTATGTTTGTCCATCTCTTGGTTAATGCAAGCAATTACTCCTTTCTTAGACCCCACCATGCTAGGAGCACCATCAGTTGTCATACTGGCTAGTTTAGCCCAGTCCAGCTCCAAACCATTCACAGTTTGGCAAACCTTTTCATAGATATCCTCTCCTGTAGTTGTTCCTTTGATGCTTTGCAGTGCAGCAAGCTCTTCTGTGACTTCGAAATAGTCATTCATCCCACGAATAAAAATTAGAAGTTGTGCAGAATCACGAACATCATTACTTTCGTCGAGTGCCAAGGAAAAACAGGAAAGTTTTTTTTTTTCGGAGTTTTGCAAATGCTGATGCAAATTGTCTCCCATTTCTTCAATCCTTCGTGTAATTGTAGGTCCTGAAAGACTCACTGTACTAAATAAATCGGTCTTCTCTGGACACATCTGTTTGGCAACAGAAAGAAGGCATTCTTTAACAAATTTCCCCTCCACGAATGGTCTGCCAGTGCACGCTATTAGCTTGGCAACCTGAAAACTTGCTCGCAGTGATGAAATATTTAGCTGCTTCTGCTTCATAAAAGTATTTTGCTGAGTTGTCAATGTATTTTTCAGTTTTAATATTTTATCTTTGCTCACTTCTCCGACCAAACAATCATATTTATCTTTATGTTGAGTTTGATAGTGTTGACGCAAATTGCATTCTTTGAACACAGACACTATATTCTGGCATATCAAACACACAGCTCTTTCCTTGTTCTGCATGAAAAAGTAATCATAAGTCCACTGTTCTTTGAATATCCTACACTCCAAGTCAATTTTTCTTTTTCTTGATATCATTGTTTCCTAGGGATTCCAAATTGCTATTAGTAAAATACCAATATATATATACAGCACTACAAAAACAATATACCAGCAATAACTTTGCCCACACAGAGACATATAGACTGCACTGCCCATCAATGCAGTCTGATCAGTGTCCATCAATGTAGCCTTGACAGTTCACATCATTTCAGCCTCACCAGTGCCCATATTGGTGGAACTCCGCTTTTACCTCAGGCTCACACTGGTGCGGTGTGGGAACCGGCATGATTACAGAGCCGTTCCTCCACCACCTTTCCAGTTCACACTACCCTGTGCAAACCGCACTGCGATCTGTGAACTCGCACAGGAATCTGATCGCATGGGTGAGAAGACCCATGCAATCAGATTCCACTGCAGGAAAAAAGAAGGCACGTATGCCTTTTTTCTTCCGAATCTAATGGGAGTTCAGCCATACAAGCATCTGGCTGAACTCGCACTGCTCAGAGATAGCAACAGTGTGAACCGGGGCTTACAGAGCACACAACATACAACATCATACACAACTGAATAGCAATCAAAATATAAATGCACTTACTGTCAATTAAATTGGGTTTCCTACTCCTCGGCTGTCTGCAGAGTCAGATTAAGTTCCCATGGGGCCCTAGGCAGATTACCATTTTGGGGCCCCCATGCGATAACACTGAGCACTGACCATTTGCATTAACACTGACCGCTGACCATTTGCGATAACACTGACCACTGACAATTTGCATTAACACTGACCGCTGACCATTTGCATTAACACTGAGCACTTACAATTATCATTACCACTGAGCACTGACTATTTGCATTACCTCTGAGCGCTGACCATTTGCATTACCTCTGAGCACTGACAATTTGCATTAGCACTGAGCGCTGACTATTTGCGTTATCACTGTGATGCAACCCCCCTAGAAATCACCCCCAACCAACTAACCAACTTTAAAAAAAAAAAGGCTCTCCTAACTTAAAAAAGGCTCTCCTAACTTCAAAAAAAGGCGCCCCCATCTCCAAAAAAAAGACCTCCTAACTTCAGAAAAAAAAGGCCCCCCTTAACCCAAAAAAAGGCCCTACTAACTGCAAAAAAAAAAAAAAAAAAAAAGACCTCCTAACTTCAAAAAAAAAAAAAAATCCTAACTTGTTCTTACTTCAGTCCTCAGGCAGCAGCAGGCTCTGCACAGGCAAGCTCGTGACTCGTCCGATCACACCCGAGACTGAGAGGAGGAGTCGAGAGACAGAGAGAAGGAGGGGAGTCGGAGAGTGCGGTGCACATTCCACACATGCGCACTGCGGGCCCAAGACAAGTCGGCTGCTAAGCAGGACAGGCAGCGGCGGCAAAAACACCGGGCGGGCCGGATAAATGTCCTCGGTGGGCTGCATGTGGCCCGTGGGCCGTAGTTTGAGGACCCTTGGGTTAGGCTTATATGCATGCATACAAATCCTTTGGTTGATCTCTTCCCCCTTCCCCGCAGCTTCCCCTGCGTTCCCTCTGAGGTTTGACCATCTGTTTGATGCTTCTCTGTCTCTGGATTCATGTTTGTTCATCAGTTTATGTTGTTGATTATATTCTGCAAATGAGTGAGATCATGTGATATTTATCTTTCTTCTACTGGCTTATTTCACTTAGCATAATGCTCTCCAGCTCCATCCATGCTGTTGCAAATGGTAAGAGTTTCCTCCTTTTTTACAGCAGCATAGTATTCCATTGTGCAGATGTACCACCGTTTTTTTGGTTTGTTTTGTTTTGTTTTTGTTTTTAAATTTCTGCATTTAAATTTCTGGTTATTCTTTTTTTTTTTTAATAAATCTTTATTCAGATTATTACAATTATTTCTCCGTTTTCCCCCCATAGCTCCCCTCCATCCAGTTCCCACCCCACCTTCTGCCCTTACCTACCCCCCACTGTCCTCATCCATAGGTGTATGATTTTTGTCCAGTCACTTCATGAACCCCCCCATACCCCTTTCCCCCTGAGAATTATCAGTCCACTCCCTTTCTATGCCCCTGATTCTATTATATTCACCAGATTATTCTGTTCCTCAGGTTTTTAATTCACTTGATTTTTAGGTTCACTTGGTGATAGATATGTATTTGTTGTTCATAATTTTTCTCTTTACTTTTTTCTTCTTCCTCTTCTTTAAGAATACCTTTCAGCATTTCATATAATACTGGTTTGGTGGTGATGAACTCCTTTAGCTTTTTCTTATCTGTGAAGCTCTTTATCTTCCCTTCAATTCTGAATGATAGCTTTGCTGGGTAGAGTAATCTTGGTTGTAGGTTCTTGCTATTCATCACATTGAAAATTTCTTGCCACTCCGTCTGGCCTGCATAGTTTCTGTTGAGAAATCAGCTGACAGTCGTATGGGTGCTCCCTTGTAGGTAATTAACTCTTTTTCTCTTGCTGCTTTTAATATTCTCTCTTTGTCTTTTGCTCTTGGCATTTTAATTATAATGTGTCTTGGTGTGGTCCTCTTTGGACTCCTTTTGTTTGGGGTTCTGTGCGCTTCCTGGACTTGTAAGTCTATTTCTTTCACCAGGTGGGGTAAGTTTTCTGTCATTATTTCTTCAAATAGGTTTTCAGTATCTTGCTCTCTCTCTTCTTCTGGCACCCCCATATTTCTGATGTTGGTACGCTTGAAGTTGTCCCAGAGGCTTCTTACACTATCTTCAACTTTCTGGATTTTTTTTTTTGCTTTTTGCTTTTTCGGTTGAGTGTTTTTTGCTTCTTTGTGTTTCAATTCTTTGACTTGATTTTTGTGTTCCTCTTGTCTGTTTTTGGGTCTCTGTATAATATTTTTTATTTCAGTCAGTGTATGTTTAATTTCTAGTTGGTCCTTTTTCATGTCTTCGAGGGTCTCATTATATTTATCGGCCTTTTCTAGGATATTCTTAAAAAGCCTTATAACCGTGGTTTTGAATTCTATATCCAGTCGTTTGTTTTCCTCCATTTCTTTCGTTTGTGATCTGATTCTTTGACGCTGCATTTTCACTGCTTCCCTGAGTTGGTAAGGTAGATTTGTGTGCTAGGTTTCCAATATGGCCCAGTGGGTCTGCCTCCCCACTTAACCTGAGGTGGACACTCTTGGTGCACCCCTTTGTGGACTGTGTGTACAGCCTTGTTGTAAGTAAGTCTTGATTGTTGTTGGTATCACTGGGAAGAATTGACCTCCAGGCCAGTTGGCTGTAAGGATCAGCTATGTCTATGCTGGGAGAAGTTCGGTGCTGGAGACAGCCTTATAGGATTAGACTTGCCAAATTGCAATAGCCTCTGTGCTCAGCTTGGATGGGGTGGAGTCTCAGCCTTGGCTTCCTGTCAGCCTTACCCTTGCATGCACGTGCGCGCCTTCAGACCTCCACCTTCCCTGGCTCCTGAGTCTCTGCCCGAGAGTCCAGACTCCCCCCACAAGAGCGTGGGTCCCCAGGGGCTCGCCTGGAACCGGGGTTCAGTGCAGTCAGAACTGGGGCCCAGTGGAGTCAGGAACCTCCGACTCCCTTTCACTAGGGAAAGCCTGTGGCAACCTCCGCAGCCTTTGTGTGCACTGGCGTGCGCGCGCGCGCACTTTCAGTCCTCCGCCTTCCCTGGCTCCCGAGTCTCTGCCCAAGAGTCCAGACTCCCCCCGTAAGAGCATGGGTCCCCAGGGGCTCACCTGGAACTGGGGTTCAGTGCAGTCAGAACTGCGGTTCAGTGCGGTCGGGGGCTTCCTTCCCCCTTCCGCCAGAGAAAGTCAGCCAGGCTCTCAGCCGCCCTTCCTCTCTGTGCGCACAAAGACCCTTTGCCGTACCTCCAATTCTCTCTGAGCTTTTCTCTTTCCTTCTAGTTGTAGAATTTTCATTCAGCCAGCTTTCCTGTGGTTCTGGATTGTGTCTGTTCTGTCTTTTAGTTGTAGTTTTGAAACTGTTGTGCGAGGCAACAGTTTAGGTGCTTACCTATGCCGCCATCTTGGTTTCTCCTCTCTGTACCACCGTTTTTTAATCCATTCATCTGTTGATGGGCACTTAGGCTTTTTCCAAATCTTAGCTATGGTAAATTGTGCTGCTATGAACATAGGGGTGCATATATCCTTTCTGATAGGTTGTTTCTGTAAACTAAATTTTTGAAAGATTTGAAAGAAATGGGATAATAGATGTAATACTGCAAAAGAGTTTGCTAGAAGAATGCAAATCTCACTTCGGAGGAATAGTGTCCCCATGTGTTATTCTAGTTTAGATTTTTATATCACTATTTCAGTTTCATGAAATAAAATAAAGGACTGCGTTTTAAAGTACCTAGTAAGTTATATATTTGGCCACCCCTCTGTGTGAGGCAATGCTGCCTTGTGAACACTAAGTAAGTATGAAATAATAGGAACAATTTTCAGCTCTTTGTTATATAATAACTAGAGGCCCAGTGCACAAAATTCATGCATGGGGGGGTCCCCTCAGCCCAGCTTGCACCCTCTCCAATTCGGGACCCCTCGGGAGATGTCCAACTGCCGGTTTAGGCCCAGGGATTGGGCCTAAACCGGCAGTTGGACATCCCTCTCACAATCCTGGACTGCTGGCTCCTAATTGCTCACCTGCCTGCCTGCCTGGTTGCCCCTACCTGCTCCCCCTCCCCCCACCTCAGGCCTGATCACCCCTCACTGCCTCTGCGTGCAGGCCTGATTGCCCCTAACTGCCCCCTGCTGCCGGCCAGGTTGCCCCCAACTGCACCCCCCCGCCGGCCTGGTCATCCCTAACTGCCCCACCTCCCGCCAGCCTGGTCACCTCTTACTGCCCCCTCTGCTGGCCTGGTCGCCCCTAACTGCACCCGCACCAGCCTGGTCGCCCCTAACTGCCCTGCCCCCGCTGGCCTGGTCGCCCCTAACTGCCCCCCCTCGCACCAGCCTGGTTGCTCCCAACTGCCCCCCCGCCAGCCTGGTCACCTCTCACAGCCCCCCCCCCCCCCACTGGCCTGGTTGCCCCACACAGCCTGCTGTTCAGTCATTTGGTCGTCCCTCACTAACCCCCCCTGCCGGCCTGGTCATAGGCAGCCATCTTGTGAGGATGTGAGAGTTAATTTGCATATCACCTCTTTATTATATAGGATAATTTTTTTCTCGTGGTTTATGAACTTCAGGTAATTTTAGACTAGGAATCACTGCATAGTTTGGTTTATGACAACTTTCTCCTAGAAAATGCCATGTACATTCATGTGTACATTAAAATAGAAGAAATTAAATTGTAGATCCTACTAAATGTTCCATAAATCCCTATGACATTTTTGGGATTACATTCTGGTGTATATGAAGTACTGAGGTCAATGTAATTATGATAATATTGAATGGTGGTCATTCTATATAATAAAGAGGTAATATGCAAATTGACCATCACTCCAAAACACAAGATGGCCATCCCCATGTGGTCAATGATGGCTGTCTCCATGTGGACACAAGATAGCCGCCACAAAATGGCCAGCAGGAAAGGGCAGTTGTGGGCGATCAGGCCTGCAGGGGAAGGCAGTTAGGGGTAACCCAGGCCTGCAGAGGAGGGCAGTTGGGGGGGACCAGGCCTGCAGGGGAGGGCAGTTGAGAGCGACCAGGCCTGCAGGGGAGGGGAGTTGGGGGTGACCAGGCCTGCATGGGAGGGCAATTAGGGGCAATCGGGCTGGCAGGGGAGGGAAGTTAGGGGCGACCAGGCTGGCAAGGGAGGGAAGTTAGGGGTGACAGGGCCAGCAGAGGAGGGCATTTGGGGGCAATCAGGCCTTCAGGGGAGGACAGTTAGGGGCAATCAGGGTGGCAAGGGAGCAACTAGGCATTGATCAGGCTGGCAGGGGAGTGGTTAGGGGGTGATCAGGCTGGCAGTCAGGCAGCGGTTGGGAGCCAGCAGTCCTGGATTGTGAGAGGGATGTCCAACTGCCCGTTTAGACCCAATCCCACAACGGGCAGTCAGACATCCCTCGAGGGGTCCCAGATTGGAGAGGGTGCAGGCTGGGATGAGCCCCCCCCCCCCCCCATGTGCATGAATTTTGTGCACTGGGCCTCTAGTTTTTATCATAATAATGAGGTTGCTATTAGTCCATCTTGGGTTAGATTCCACCTTATAGAAAGATGAGCATTGTTCACTATGAGAAATGATAATAACTAAAGTCCTGAGTTAATTCTCAAGCAGATTTGTACTGCAAGAATACAAAAAGGATTGTCAAAAAATGGAGAATCAAAGAATTGAACTGAGAATGAGGAAGGAGAGGGAGGGATTTGGAGACTATATTTGGTGTTGGTTCAACATTTCCCTGACCAGGAGGGAGAAATAGGCATGTTTATAGAAGATTGGTAAATATTTGTTGTACTTTTGATGTCCTCTTCACAGTTTTGAAGAAGTACGTGGACAATAGTCATCAGACAAAAGCTGTCTCCCATAAGCAGGAGAGTCTTCCCTGTATTGCACCCCTATTAGCCACAGTGGAGGAGACTCCACAGACCATCTCTGCCGAAGTCCGAGGACATTTCCCCAAGTGGCTCAATGGCTCTCTACTTCGAATTGGACCTGGGAAGTTTGAGTTTGGGAAGGACAAGTAAGCCTTGAATTTTGGAAGAATTTGGATTTCTTAGCATGAACTTGTTCTATGTAATATGCGTTAATATCTGCTTCCTCTCTGAGGCTAACATTGCTGTGCAATCTCTTCGGCTCCAGATGAGGAAACTAGCCTATAGGGAAAGAAATGGAGACTTACTTCTGTTTAAAATGCTGACATATTTACTCAGTAGGTATAATGAATTGGAAGTTCTTTGAAGGTTTATGCCAAAAGAGAAGTGTCAGAAACTGTGCCGAGCTCTACTTCACCACAAGTTCCTGAAGGAAGGAACAGTGTCTTCACTTCAGAAGTGCCCTCACCCAGTGCCTCCCAGACACGTTGGCTCTTTCAGTTCCTCAAACCAGTCATGTTTATTTTTGCTCAGGGTCTTCACTTTGGCTAGGCCATCTCTCTTCCAAAGTCTGATTCTTATCATTCAGATATCAGCTTTCAGATATTCAGATATTCAGATTTCATGTCGTTTGAGCCTTCCCTGATTTCCCAATCTAAAAATGCTGTTTTTTTATTATATGACTTATAACAGGTATTTTAATTATTTGCTTAGCACTATCAATGTTGTTTTTTGTTTATTTATTAGCTATGTTTCTCCACTAGAAAGTAAGTTCCATGGGGGCAGAGACTTTTTCTTGTTCACCCCATATGCCCAATATCTAGGATAGTGCCCTGCACTTAAATAGCACTCAATAAATATATGTAAATAAATGAAAAAAAAAACACACCCCAATAACTCTTTAGTGTATCATTTCTCTGTGTGTCTACTAGGCACATGAAGTGATGTGAAAAAACCCGTATAGGCAGGAGGGAATCTGCTTTGCTTTAAACATTTTTAAGTATTAGAAAATTTTTTTCATTTAAAAGTTTTGATCTTTATGAAAGTTTTTAAAATATTGAAGAGAGTGGAGAAATGTATGTATCACATCCTCTGTTAACACTTTGATGTATTTCTTGCTAGTCTTCCCATTTTTATAGGTTTGTATTAAACAATTACAATATATAATATGTAGAATTTTTCTGTGGCGATAAAATTGACAAGTAACATTATATTAGTTTCAGATGTATAGCATAATGATTTAATATTTGTTTATATAGTGAAATGATCACCACAATAAGTTGTTAACAGCCATAACATATAGTTACAAACATTTTCTTTTCTTGTGATGAGGACTTACTCTCTTAGCAACTTTCAAATATGCAATACAGTATTATTAACCATAGTTACCATGCTGTACATTATCTCCCCATGACTTATTTATTTTATAACTGGACTAGAGGCCTGGTGCATGAAATTTATGCATGTGGGAGGGAGGGTCCCTCAGCCCGGTCTGCACCCTCTCCAATCTGGGACCCCTTGGGGGATGTCTGACTGCTGGTTTAGGCCCAACCCCGCAGTCGGACATCCCTCTTGCAATCTGGGACCACTGGCTCCTAACTGCTCACCTGCCTGCCTGCCTGATTGCCCCTAACCTCTCTGCCTGTCTGCCTGATTGCCCTAACTGCTCTCCCCTGCTGGCCTGATCACCCCTAACTGCCTCTGCCTCTGCCCTGCCACCCTGGCTTTGTCTGGAAGGATGTCCAGAAGACGTCCAGTCTAATTAGCATATTACCCTTTTATTAGTATAGATGTTTGTACCTTTTGACCACCTTCACCCATTTTGTTCCCCATACCTCTTGCAACTACCAATAAGTCCTCTGTATCTATGGACTTGGTTTTTGTTTGTTTGTTTATTTTTTGTTTTAGATTCCACATATAAGTGAGATCATATGGTATTTGTCTTTCTCTATTTTTCTCTATCTGACTTACTTTACTCAGCATAATGACTTCAAGGTCCATCCATGTTATCACAAATGGCAAGAATTCCTTCTTTTTATGGCTGAATAATATGCCATTATATATGTATATATAATATATGTATATGATATGTATGTACACACACATACACACATAACACATATATATATTATATATACCACATTTTCTTTACCCATTTATCTATTGATGGACACTTAGGTTATTTCCCTACCTTCGCTATTGTAAATAATGCTTCAATGAACACGAGGGTGCATATATCTTTTTGAGTTAGTGTTTTTGTTTACTTAAGAAAAATGTCCACAAGTGGTATTGCTGAATCACATGATAGTTCTATTTTTATTTTTCTGATGAGCCTCTGTACTTTTTTCCATATTGGCTAGGCCAATTTACATTCCACAACAGTGCACAAAACTTTTCTCCATATTCTTGCCAAAGCTTTCTATTTCTTGTCTTTTTCATAATATCTAGTTTAATATATGTGAGATGATATCTCATTGTGGTTTTGAGATAGTTCCCTGATGATTAATGATGCTGAGCACCTTTTCATTGTATCTGTTGGTTATCTGTATGTCTTCTCTTCCTTTGGGAAAATGTCTATTCAGGTCTGCTCAATTGTGTGTGTGTGTGTGTGTGTGTGTGTGTGTGCATGTGTGTGTATTATTAACCAATTTTTTAAACCTGGTTTCAAAAACTTCACACTATCATCAGCCTTTTTATCCATGCTGTTATGAAATCTGAATGACAATTATTATTATATTATTATTATTATTATTTAATCCTTACTCGAGGATATTTTTCCATTGACTTTTAGAGAGAGTGGAAGAGAGAGGGAAAGACAGAGAGAAATATCTACATGAGAGAAACGCATTGATTGGTTGCCTCCTGCATGCACCCCGACCAGGGCCTGGGCCGGGGAGGAGCCTGCAACTGACGTACATGCTCTTGACTGGAATTGAATTGGGGACCCTTTGGTCTGCAGGCGATGATGCTCTATCCACTGAGCCAAACCGGCTAGGGTTGAATGACAGTTATTACTATTATTTTAAAGTAATTATTTATTGTTGAAAATATTACCTATATCCCCCTTTTTCCCCCATTGACCCCCTCCCCATCACAGGCCTTTAGCACCCTATTGTCTGTGTCCATGGGTTATGCATATAGTATATGCATACAAGGTCTTTAGTTGATTACCTCCCACCCATCCACCCACCGTCCCCTGCCTTCCCTCTGGGATTCCATGAACTGTTCCATGCTTTGATGTCTCTGGATCCATTCCCTTCATCAGTTTATTTTGTTACTTAGATTCCACATGTGAGTCAGATCATGTGATACTTATCTTTCTCACTTAGCATGATATTCTCCAGATCCCTCCATGCTGTCTCAAAGGGAAAGAGATCCTTCTTTTTTACTGCTGTATAGTATTCCATGGTATAAATGTACCACTTCTTTTTTATCCACTCGTCTACTGATGGGCACTTGGGCTGTTTCCAGATCTTAGCTATTATATGTTGTGCTGCTATGAACATAGGAGTGCATACATTCTTTCTGATTGATGTTTGGGTTTCTTAGGATATATTCCTAGGTGTGGGATCACTGGATCAAATGGAAGTTACATATTTAATTTTTTGAGGAAACTCCATACTGTTTTCTATAATGGTTGCACAGTCTGCATTCCCACCAGCATTGCACTAGGTTTCCTTTTTCGCCAGCTATTGTCATTTGTTGATTTGTTGATGGTAGCTATTCTGACAGGTGTGAGATGGTACCTCATTGGAATGACAATTATTTTTAATAGCTGGATGATATTCTAGAAACTATGACTTTTATTTTTATTATTTATTTGTTTATTTTTGTTAATCCTCACCAGAGAATATTTTTCCATTGATTTTTAGAGAAAGTGGAAGGGAGGGGGAGAGACAGAGAGAGAATCATCGATGTGAGAGACACATTGATTGGTTGCTTCCTGCACATGCCCTGGCCAGGGCTGGGACAAGAATCTGAGACCCTTCAGTCTGCAGGCCTATGATCTAGCCACTGAGCCAAACTGGCTGGCGCTAGAAACCATGACCTTTAAAAAATGTGATAAAATACACATAATATAAAATTTATCATCTTAACTATTTTTATTTATTTATTTTTTATTGATCTTAGAGAGAAGAAGGGAAGGGGGAGAGAGAGAGAGAAAAACATTAATCAGCTGCCTCCCACATGTGCCCTTACTGGGAATTGAACCCACTACATTTTGGTGTATGGGACGACACTCCAATCAACTGAGCCACACTGGCCAGGGCACCATCTTAATTATTTTTAAGTGTACAGTTCAGTAGCATTAAGTACATTCACATTGATGCTTTCATCACCACCATCCATACACTTTTTATCTTGCAAAACTGAAACTCTGTATCCATTAAACAATAACTTTCTTTTTCCACCCAAGCCCCTGGTTACCTTTATCCATTTTACTTTCTGTTAGCTATACCTTTCTTATGGGCTTGGTGGGAATTTGATTATGGTCCAACTGTACTTTCTTAGCTGTTGCTGGAAACATATCAAGAATTAGGTGCATGTTCAAGATATATTTCTTAATATTGCAGATATTTTAATTTGCTGAACCTGTTATATCTTGTCTTCACTGATAGACATATTATGATAGTGCTAAAAGGCAATAAAATGCAATGGTCCCTCACCTCAACAGCTGCTACAAGAAGCCCTTAAGAAGTTACTTTAGGAAAACCAAGATGGCGGCATAGGTAAACACCTAAACTGCTGCCTCGCACAACAATTTCAAAACTACAACTAAAAGACAGAACGGACACCATCCAGAACCGCAGGAAAGCTGACTGAGTGAAAATTCTACAACTAGAAGGATAGAGAAAAGCCCACAGAGAATTGGAGGTACGGCAAAGGGGCTTTGTGCGCGCAGAGAGGAAGGGCGGCTGAGAGCCTGGCTGACTTTCTCTGGCGGAAGGGGGAAGGGAGCCCCCGACCGAACTGAACCCCGGTTCTGACTGCACTGAAACCCTGTTCCGGGCGAGCCCCTGGGGACCCACGCTCTTGTGGGGGGAGTCTGGACTCTCGAGCGGAGACTCAGGAGCCGGGGAAGGCGGAGGACTGAAAGTCCGCTCGCGCCAGTGCGCACAAAGGCTGCGGAGGCTGCCACAGGCATTCACTAGCGGAAGGGAGTGAGAGGCTCCTGACGGCACTGAACCTCAGTTCTGACTGAAGTGAGCCCCAGTTCTGACTGCAGTGAACCCCAGTTCCAGGCGAGCCCCTGGGGACCCACGCTCTTGTGGGGGGAGTCTGGACTCTCGGGCGGAGAATCGGGAGCCGGGAAGGCAGAGGACTGAAGGCACACACGTGCGCGCAAGGGCAAGGCTGACGGGAAGCCAAGACTGAGACTCCACCCCATCCAAGCTGAGCACAGAGGCTATTGCAATTTGGCAAGTCTAATCCTATAAGGCTGTCTCCAGCACCGGACTTCTCCCAGCATAGACACAGCTGATCCTTACAGCCAACTGGCCTGGAGGTCAATTCTTCCCAGTTACACCAACAACAATCAAGACTTAATTACAACAAGGCTGTACACACAGTCCACAAAGGGGTGCACCAAGAGTGTCCACCTCAGGTTAACTGGGGAGGCAGACCCACTAGGCCAAATTGGAAACCTAGCACACAAATCTACCAACCCAGGGAAGCAGTGAAAATGCGGCGTCTAAGAATCAGATCACAAACAAAAGAAATGGAGGAAAACAAACGACTGGACATAGAATTCAAAACCACAGTTATAAGGCTTTTTAAGAATATCCTAGAAAAGGCCGATAAATATAACGAGACCCTCGAAGATATGAAAAAGGACCAACTAGAAATTAAACATACACTGAATGAAATAAAAAATATTATACAGAGACCCAAAAACAGACAAGAGGAACACAAAAATCAAGTCAAAGAATTGAAATACAAAGAAGCAAAAAACACTCAACCGAAAAAGCAAAAAGCAAAAAAAAAAATCCAAAAAGTTGAAGATAATGTAAGAAGACTCTGGGACAACTTCAAGCGTACCAACATCAGAATTATGGGGGTGCCAGAAGAAGAGAGAGAGCAAGATACTGAAAACCTATTTGAAGAAATAATGACCGAAAACTTCCCCCACCTGGTGAAAGAAATAGACTTACAAGTCCAGGAAGCCCACAGAACCCCAAACAAAAGGAATCCAAAGAGGACTACACCAAGACACATCATAATTAAAATGCCAAGAGCAAAAGACAAAGAGAGAATATTAAAAGCAGCAAGAGAAAAACAGTTAATTACCTACAAGGGAGCACCCATACGACTGTCAGCTGACTTTTCAACAGAAACTATGCAGGCCAGACGGGAGTGGCAAGAAATTTTCAATGTGATGAGTAGCAAGAACCTACAACCAAGATTACTCTACCCAGCAAAGCTATCATTCAGAATTGAAGGGCAGATAAAGAGTTTCACAGACAAGAAAAAGCTAAAGGAGTTCATCACCACCAAACCAGTATTATATGAAATGCTGAAAGGTATTCTTAAAGAAGAGGAAGAAGAAAAAAGGAAAGATAAAAATTATGAACAACAAATACATATCTATCAACAAGTGAACCTAAAAATCAAGTAAATTAAAAACCTGAGGAACAGAATAATCTGGTGAATATAATAGAATCAGGGGCATAGAAAGGGAGTGAACTGATAATTCTCAGGGGGAAAGGGGTATGGGGGGGTTCATGAAGAGACTGGACAAAAATCATACACCTATGGATGAGGACAGTGGGGGGTAGGTAAGGGCAGAAGGTGGGGTGGGAAATGGGTGGAGGGGAGCTATGGGGGAAAAAAGGAGAAATAATTGTAATAATCTGAATAAAGATTTATTTAATAAAAAAAAAAAAAAAAAAAAGAAGTTACTTTAGGTGCCTGGGGTGGAGACTGGGGGGAAGGGGGGACGGGGCTGGGGTTAGGGAGGTGGTTTGGAGATAGAGAAAAAGAGAGTGAGTGAGCTGGCTATAGATACCCACTCTGCCCCTAACCAGGGAAGCTCCGATTTTCCCTGTTTTACATATTTAGATTTCATACAAGCTGTAATTTGAAAAAAAAATTATGAGGAAAAAAGGAAGAGGTGGAGGAGGAGGAGGAGGAGGAGGAGGAGGAGGAGGAGGAGGAGGAGAAAAATGAAACTACTGGTTCAGTCCCCACAGAGAAACAGCTTCTTGCAAAAAGCATATGGTATTTCATCTGCTAAGAAATAGCTCTAGTAAATTTTAAAACCAAGTAGCAGAGCTACCCAGACCTAGGCCTTCACTACAGGCCTCTTTTAAGATAACATCTTTGTCGGGGAAGTCGGTGGTGTGGCTGGTCCTCATGAGTTTCTACTTTGTCGTTTAAATCAATTTTTTCGGAGCCAGCAGTAGGCATTTATAGCAAGAATAGAGTCTTGCCCTCCCCTTGGGTGAAAAGTACAGATATCTTCAGGTTAAAGAGGAGACTAACTGAGACTTAGTTTAGTGGTTGGCTCCCCAGATTAGACTAAAGGGAGGGGAGAAAAACTAGTCATTGTAACCCTCAACCTGTGGATAAGAATAGGCCACTCAGCTGTGAATCTGTGATCTCTCTGTTAGATGCCATTTAATAGGCCTCTGTCAGCATGCGGACATGGTAGTGACATGACAAAGGACATGCTTCAATTAAAATTTTTGTTAATGATTTCATTGAAGGCACACTTATCGGTCTTTTAAGTTACATAAATCTGGGCAGAATAGTAAATATCCTCAGCATTTCCATATCTACCACTTTCTTGGAATGACTTCAGGATCCATGATGAAGATAGTCAAGTCCAGTTCCTTGACCATCCCCACAGCAATGATTATCCCCCTCTGTGGCGCCACAACAATGCCACATAGTGAGGCGGTATCCTTGAACTTACTGCACAGAATTGCCCTGCCCTTGAAACCTTGAACTTTGAAAGTCTACTCTCTGCTTAACATCCCAATCTCCACATCCTCCATTCCCATTAAACTTATGTTGAGGAGCATCAAGTTCTTTACTCTTCTCTGTCCTCTCAGTTTATCAGCTCTCCTTAATTTCTTATATCCGGTGCAGATTCCACAATCAGTCACTTCAAGTGCACTCTCACCACCATCCTCACTTCCTGGTGATTGCGGTTTTTCCTCTGACTAATTCCAGTCCTAGGTTAGCCATATTGGTTTCCTCCACTCATCCCGCAGGCCTGCTGTGCACTTCTAGAGGAAATCACATAGCCTTGCTGATTGATTTAATGACACAATTATGATTTCCAGGCCTATTGAGTCCTTGGTGCCATTGTTCTTTCCAGTCTCCCACAGGGGTCCTTTCTGGAAGCCTCTTCCATTCTCCCCATTCCTTTCACTCTCAGAAGATAAACTGCCTACTTCATAATGAATAAAGGGGCATTTATTTAGATTTTGGGCTCCTTCAACTTCCTTCTTCCCCACCTCCACATTCCCTAAGTCTGTACCTAGTTTTAGGTATATATTCCTGCCTCCTCACAATCAGAGCAGAAAGTGGCCTCTTCCTCTCTGGAACCTTGCTGCATCATTCACACCCCTCCCCTTGTATCTGTTTCTCCTTCACTAACCCCACACCTCTGCCAACAAGTGTCCTGTCATCCTAAAACACCCTCATTCTCTATTCCCCTTCCTCTCCAGCTACCCTGTCTCCTCCCCTCACTGCTGGTTTTATGCTCTCTGAGGTCTTCTCAGTTCACTGCCATCTGACTTTTAACCCCACCACTCTACAGCATCTGTTCTCAAAGGTTATCAAAGCCTGGTAATTATTAAATGAAATGGGCTTCTTAGTCCTCAGCTGGACGGTTGTATAGCATTTGATCTAACTGACCACCTGTCTTAAAATTCTCTCATCCCTGGATTCCCATATTTCCTCTGCCCTCTGGTCACATGTCCTAGAATCATTTTTTGTTGTTGCTCATTTCACTTCACTTGTTTCTTTAGTGTTGCTATATCCCATCCTCTGCACTGAATATTCTCTTCTTTTCTCTCATTGTATGCTTTCTTTGGTATTGTAGAAATAATATATTCTTTGGAGTATGGTGCAGTGGGTTCAAATCCCATTTTCATGAGTTATCAGCACTATGATCTTGACCAAGGTTTCCCATATGGGAAATGGGGCCAATAATATCAATTTTAATGGCTGGGTATGAAGAGTAAAGGAGACAGGCATATAAAGTGTCTCTTTCAATAGCTGACAAAAATTGCCAGTTAGTACATTTTTAATCTTTTCTTTCCCTTTCGTGCCGTGTCCTCACTCCCTTTCCTGCCAAATAACTTCTTGTAGTTCACTTGTAAGCCAAGGATTTGGAGTCAGCATTGAGTTCAGGTTCTTGTTCTGAGAGTTAGCAGCCTTGTGACCCTAGGGTTTTTGTTGTTCTGAACCTTGGTTTCCATTTGTGTGACATGAGAAAGATAGTTTCTCACAGGATTAATGTGTGTGTGAGTGTGTGAGTGTGTGTGTGTATGTGTGTGTGAGAGAGAGAGAGAGAAAGAGAGAGAGAGAGAGAGAGAGAGAGAGAGAGAGAGAGAGAGAGAGAGAGAGAATATGAAAAGATGTGGTGAAGTCCTTAGCACAGTTCCTGGTGTGTAGTCAGTGCTCAGTAGATGGTAGTTATTATGTCTCACTCACACCTATGGCTATACCTATCACACACACATACTCTCTAACATGTACCTCCCACCTTGCTCCCATCTCTTGTGCTCTAGACATGTATTTTGCCAACTGGCTTTTTTATGTTTTACGAAGAGCTCAGACTCTTATTCAAAACCAAACTATTTCTTTTTTCCAATATTTGCTCTTCACGTTTTCCCTTTCTCAGTTCATGTATCATCATCAGCCAGTCATTCAGGCATGACTTTTTGGAGCCTCTCTTTTTGTCACTGCCCACATCCTGTCATTCCCCTCTGATTTGTTTCTGGAATTGGTGCTTTTCTAACTATGCTGCTTCGATTTAGGCTCCCATCTTCTCTCACTGGAATTGTTGCCTCGTCTCCTTGTTGCCTGGTTTCTTTAGATCTGGATGCTCCTCTTTCTATCCCCATGTTCTCCTCTGTGTCCGGAGTGACTTTTCTAAGATGCGGGTCTCACAGTTTCACTCTCTTTTTTCAAAGCTCCAGGCTTTCCTGCTGAAGATCTTAAGCCCTAAGTCTAAGTGCTGGTAGGTCTTGTGCTGACCTATTTCTCCACCCTCATTGCCTGCCACTGATGGCTCTGCCCACACAGTAATTTATTAACTGGCTATTCCTCCAAGATACCATATGCCTTCACAGCTTTGTTTCTTTCTTTCTTTCTTTCTTTCTTTCTTTCTTTCTTTCTTTCTTTCTTTCTTTCTTTCTTTCTTCCTTCCTTCCTTCCTTCCTTCCTTCCTTCCTTCCTTCCTTCCTTCCTTCCTTCCTTTCCTTCCTTCCTTCCTTCCTTCCTTCCTTCCTTCCTTCCTTCCTTCCTTCCTTCCTTCCTTCCTCCCTCCCTCCCTCCCTCCCTCCCTTCCTCTCTCTCTCTCCTGTTCCTAGGATGCCCTTCTCTTCTTGGTGGCCTCGAAAACATCCTTAACAAACCAGCCAAATGTTTTGAGCCTTTTGATCCCTTCTGACCCCAACATCCTTCCATCCTGTTGTTCCTTCTGTGCATGAATAGCATTTTTCAAATTTCCCAATGCTGCAGCAATCACTTCGTGCCATAGTTATTTACGTGCCTGTAAGTGCTGGGTTTGGCACAGTTCCTGGCTGTGTTTGTTGATGTGAATAAATGAATGCATGAAAGGACAGGGTCTGCAGGGGTTTTGGGAGATGGAATCTAAAAAGTTGAGCACTTCTAGAGGAAATCATTATTAAATGTAAATATGGATGAGGAAAACAAATTTTACAAGCGCAATGATGAAAGAGATGTGGTTTAACAGCAGAAGGTTTTAAAAATTTCTTAGGGATTTTGGTTGACACTCAATGTGGGTCAAAAATATGAGATTATAACAAAGAAAACTAAGAAGGAAAGAAAAGAATATGAAATATCTTAAGTGAGAAAGCTAAGTGTCTGGCTTTATAACCAAAATATTTTGTGTTTGGTTCTACATATTGTGGTTTTACATATTCTTGCTACATTTAGACCAGAATAGCAAGAATTATTGAAACTTTGGTTTTTAATATTTTTGAAAAATATTGCCAAAATAGAAAAACTACTAGCTCACATGATAAAGAAAAAGGGAGAAAGCACAAATGCACAAATATAAGAAATGACAAAGAGAAACTGTTGAAACAGATTAAAAATTTTCAGGCCTTTATGCAAATACATATGAAAATCTTAATGAAATAGCTAGTTTCTCAGGGAAATACAGATGATCAAAATTGATAGAGATAGAAAATTTAAACCAATCAAATTTTTTTAGAGGAAAAAGAGCAACTTATTAAGGAACTATTTCTCAAAAAAAGCACCAGGCCCAGTTTATTTCACAGGGAAATTCTCCTAAACTTTCAAATATTAGATAATCCCAATGCTCCAAACATTACTTTAGAGAATTGAAAATGAAGGGAAGCTACCCATTTCTTTTTATGAAGCAAGGATAGTTTTGATGTCTATACACTATAAAGATGGTGCAAAAAAGAAAACCATTGCCTGGTTGGCATGGCTCAGTGGTTGAGCATTGACCTATGGACCAGGAGGTCACAGTTCGATTCCTGTCAGGGCACATATCCGGGTTGTGGGCTCAGTCCCCAGTGTGGGACATGCAGGAGTCAGCCAGTCAATGATTTTCTCTCATCCTTGATGCTTCTCTCTCTCTTTCCTTCTCTGAAATAAATAAAAATACATTAAGAAAGAAAACCATTATTTATTCATATTTTTATGAATATCCTTGAAAAAGTACAAAATATATAGTGCTACCATAGAACTAATAAATATTTTATTAATAAATAGAATCCAACACTACATTAAAAATATAATTCACTAGGTAGGATTAATTCTAAGAATGCAAGATAGGTTCTTTATTATCTCTTATTATCATATCCATATTATTAGAAACTAGAGGCCTGGTGCATGAAATTTGTGCACAGGGTTGTGTGTCCCTCAGCCCAGCCTGCACCCTCTCCAATCTGGGACCCTTCAACGGATGTCTGACTAAATGGGCAGTTGGACATCCCTCTCACAATTCAGGACTGCTGGCTCCCAACTGCTCGCCTGCCTACCTTCCTGATTGCCCCTAACTGCTTCTGCCTGCCAGCCTAATCACCTCCTAACCATTCCCCTGCCAGCCTGATTGATGCCTAACTGCTCCCCTGCCAGCCTGTTTGCCCCTAACTGCCCTCCTCTGCAGGCCTGGTCCCCCCCAACTGCTCTCCCCTGCAGGCCTGGGTCCCCCCCAGCTGCCCTCCCCTGTAGGCCCGGTCGCCCCCAACTTCCCTCCTCTGCCAGCCTCGTCACCCCCAACTGCCCTCCCTTGCAGGCCTGGTCCCTCCCAACTGCCCTCCCCTGCTGACCTGATTGCCCCAACTGCCCCCCCTTGCAGGCTTGGTCCCTCCCAATTGTCCTCCCCTGCTGGCCATCTTGTGGCGGCCATCTTGTGTCCGCATGGGGTCAGTCTTCTTTGACCACATGGGGGCAGCTATCTTGTGTGTTGGAGTGATGGCCAATTTGCATATTATTCTTTTATTAGATAGGATAGAGGCCTGGTACATGGAGGGGGGACCAGACAGTTTGCCCTGAAGGGTATCCTGGATCAGGGTGGGGGTTTCCTTGGGGCATGGGGCGGCCTGGGCGAGGGGCCTGTGGTGGTTTGCAGGTTGGCCATGCCCCCTGGAGACCCAAGCGGAGGCCCTGGTATCTGGGATTTATTTATCTTCTATAATTGAAACTTTGTAGCCTTGAGTGGAGCCAAGCCTCCTGCTCTCTCCATGGCCGTAGCCATCTTGGTTGGGTTAATTTGCATACCTGCTCCTGATTGGCTGGTGGGCGTGGCTTGTGGGTGTAGCGGAGGTACAGTCAATTTGCATATTACTCTTTTATTAGATAGGATCCCTTAATATTATATGCCATATTAATAGGTTTCAGGAAAACTAATCATGGGATTATCTCCATAAATTCTGACAAAATTTTTGTCAAAATTCAACATCCATTCCTCATAACAATATTCAAGAAAATAGAACTTGATGAATACTTTAACTTATATCTATACACACATATACTTACACATATTTTTATATATACATATGTTTATATAAGTATTGTGTGTCTGAATATATATATATATATATATTCATGTTACAAGCATTTTTCTAAGGCAGGAACAAGGCAGGGATAGTCATCATCTTCACTGATATTCTACTAGATGTAACCAATACAGTTAGACTAAAGAAATTGATTATAGGCCCAAGGCTTAGTAAAATAAAACTATCTTTCTTTGTGGTTGATATCATGGTAAACCTGGAAAACCATAGAGAATCAACGACTAACTCAAACAATGGAAGGTAAGGTAACAGTATGTAAAATTAACATATTGAAATCAATAACTGTCATATAAATAAACTATAGCAAGTTAGGGGACATACTGGTAAGAAAAAACCCTCAAATACAATAACAACAAAAAACATTAAATACTTAAAAATGAACGTAATAAGAAATGTGCAAATTAAAAAACTTCTGAAAGGCACAATTAAATGGAAAGACATCTTCTGTCCTTGAATAGGATGAGTCAACATCATAAAGATATAAGTTCTTCATAAATTAATTTTTAAAATTTGATATAATCTTAATAAAAATTCCAACAGTTTTTTAAAGAAGTTAAACAAATTGATACTAAAGTTAATATGGAAAAATAAATATGCAAGAACATCAAGAAAACACAAGAGAATTTTCAGTGGTGGGATTACCTCTACCATACATTAAAATATACTATAAAGCCTCTATAATTAAAACTTTATGATATCGGTGCATGAATAGACAAATAGTGATTTAGACCAGAAAGCCCAGACATAGATCCAAGAACTTACGGAAATGTAGTTTATGATAAATATGGTATATAAAATCATTGGGTAAAGAGGGCTTTGCTTTCTCCCCTTTCTTTCTTATATCCTAAATTTTTTTTTATTGTGTTAAACAACACATAACACAAAATTTGCTATCTTGCTGTTTTTAAGTGTACAGGTTAGTGTTAAATTTATTCACATTGTTGTGAAACAGATCTTCAGAACTTTTACATCTTGTAAAATGGAAATTCTATACCCATTAAACAATAGCTGCCCATTTCCCCTGCCCCCAGCCCTTGGTACCCACCATTCTACTTTCTTTTTCTATGAATTTTGACTACTTTAGATACCTCATATAATGCTTATCACACATTATTTGTCATTTTGTGACTGCCTTGTTGAATTTAGCATAATGTCCTCAAGTTTCATCCATGTTGTAACATGTAACAGAATTTCCTTCCTTTTACTTTTGTTTTTTATTTTTATTTTTTGGAGTATTCCCTTCCTTTTAAAGGCTGAATAGTATTTCATTGTATGTAAATGTTTTGCTTATCCATTCATTCATTGATGGATACTTGGATTGCTTCCACCTTTAGGTTATTGTAAGTAATGATACTATAAACACTTTGAATCACTGCTTTCAGGACCATTGCCATTTAAGACAATGATGTTTGCCTTGCTTATCCATGCTGAAGACATTAAGAATTCAAACTGTCAAGCATATGAAAGAAAAGACTATATGATGTTAAATCCTCTTAAAAGCAAAACCACCAACTTCTCCTTAGAGTTTTTCAATCTTCCGTCCTTAAAATAGATAATTTCTAGTGTTTACTTTTGCATAATTTTGATAAATTTGAAAAATTTTGAAGTAAATGGACAATGTAATGCATGTAAGATATGAAGATAAAGATTTCTAAAAGCATAGAAACACATTTGAATTTGAGAGATGTCAAGCATTCCATATCCTCTTATGCTCTTCTCTTGGCTATAGGGTGTGAAACAAAGAACCTCCACTGCTGAAAGCCTTTTTAAACTAAAGGATTCATTGGGCCATTGCTAGTGAGAATGACCAGGTGCTGGGGCATGAAGTCTAAACAACCAGCACAGCTAGTGGGAAAGACGAGTATGCCCGCTGTCCTGGAGTTGAAGGGCTTTTTATACATCAGGCAGGGGGGGAAGATGTACATTGGAAAGAATTTACATTGGCTACAGATAAGGTGGGTCAGATAAGGTGAAGGAGGCTCAGTTCTGGGATAGATGCAGAGCTGTTTGCTCCTCTGGGTTGGTTGTAGAAAGTTCCTGTGTGAGCAAGAAGCAGAGGCTCCTCCAGTGGGTGATGCCTGGTAGTCTCTTTCAGACAATGATGGGACTAGCCAGATGGAGGTTAATTCAAATTTCCCACTTAACACTCAGGAATGAAAGCAGTCTTTTGTTGGTTGTACCCTGAAGTTAACTGACTAACCCCTTCTTGTCTCTTCCTTCTACACTCTGGCCTGCTTTAATTTAACCTAGAACATCTCAGAATTGTCTCCTTGTCAAAGGTAAAGATCAGAATTATTTTAGGAGGCACCAGCTTAGGGTTTTTCTTCAGCCTTCTGAAGTGTGAGGTTTTTGACAGGGGGTAAGGGTCAGGAGAAGGGTCAGGGAGTAAGTTGCTCTGTCCTGTTGTACTCCAGGATGTACTCAAGCTATCATCCTTTAATTTCAGGTTCTCTGACTAATCAGGCTGTGCTGGGAACCCATCCCATTTCATTATCTCTATATTTGAAATCTCTCATTTTGACCCCATATTTTTCTTATTAACATTTGTTTTTCTATTTTTGCTCCTATTTGAAGGTACAGTCACTGGTTTGATGGGATGGCGTTGCTTCACCAGTTTAGGATGGAGAAGGGCACCGTCACATATAGAAGCAAATTTCTGCAGAGTGATACGTACAAGGCCAACAGTGTTCAGAATCGAATTGTGATCTCAGAATTTGGCACCCTGGCTCTCCCTGATCCATGCAGGAATGTTTTTGAACGTTTCATGTCCAAGTTTGAGCCACCTGGTAAGAAGCTATTACTTGGCCCAGAATTTGCAGGTGGTAATGATGATTATTAAATTGTTATGCTATATGAAGTCTATATAAAGTTTGAAATAGATTTTTTAGTATGAGAGGATGTTTAAGCTGCTTTCTCCCTTCTCTTGTGGTGCTTCAAAAACTCTGGGGTTTGGTTTCAGCAACAACTGACAACACCAGTGTCAACTATGTGCGGTACAAGGGTGATTACTACCTTAGCACTGAGACCAACTTTATGAATAAAGTGGACATTGAAACCCTGGAAAAAACAGAAAAGGTAAAATGTAGGTTAAAAAAATAAATAAAATATACCCCCAAATTTCTTTTCATTCAAAATATTTTTCAGCGTAGTAGATATCTGAATAAGAAATTGGAACCTTAGCCAAACATAATCAAATTACCCACTGTGCACTCTCTGTCCTGATTAGAATGACCTTGGGTTGGTTTTCCATACTTTTAGACTTCTTTCTTAGTCCCAACATCTGCAGACTAGAGTAAGGGAGAAACAGAATAACATTTACTCCCTAGCTCAGTGGTCGGCAGGCTCACGAGCCGCGGTTTGCGGCTCTGTTGACTAATGAGTTTGCTGACCACTGGGATAGGGGCTTAATCACAAGGAACAACAACAGCCTGTAATTATTGGAATCAAGAGTCTAGGTCAGTGGTCAGCAAACTCATTAGTCAACAGAGTGGCAAACCGGGGCTCTCGAGCTGCATGTGGCTCGCGAGCCGCAGTTTGCCGACCACTGCCTGGTTTGGCTCAATGAATTAAGTGTCAACCTGCCGACTGAATGGTTCCAGGTTCGATTCCAGTCAAGGGCGCATGCTTGGTTGCAGGTTCCATCCCCAGTAGGGGGCATGCAGGAGGCAGCCAGTCAGTGATTATCTCTCATCATTGCTGTTTCTCTCTCTCTCTCTCCCTTCCTCTCTGAAATTAAAAAAAAAAAAACACACAAAACATATATATATATATATATATATATATATATATATATATACACACACACACACACACACACCCCAAAACAAAAAAAACTTTTGAAAACAAAACAAAACAAAAAACATTTACTGTGCTCAGCTCATGTTCTTCCTAGCTACAGGTAGAATTGGACTGGAGATTGTCCAGACCCATACTACTTCCACTTAACACATTAATTAAAAGTTAAATAAAAATTTGGACCCGATTTTTAATTTAATTTATTTTTTTAAATAAGAGAAAGCTTACTTATAAAGTTACAGGGTAGTAGAAGTGAGCCAGTTGGACTGCGTAGGCTCAGGAAACAAGTTACAGAGGCAGAAGAAGGGCCCTTGGAGCTTAGGAGAGAGAAAGGCAAAGGTAACTTGCACCTGGGGGAAGACAAGGGGGAAGGGAAAGGGGTAGGTGTGTGTGTGTGTATGTGTGTGTGTGTGTGAGAGAGAGAGAGAGAGAGAGAGAGAGAGAGAGAGAGGCCAGAAGTTTAATTTTTTTTCCAATATATTTTATTGATTTTTTACAGAGAGGAAGGGAGAGGGATAGAGAGAAACATCCATGAGAGAGAAACATCTATCAGCTGCCTCCTGCACAACCCCCACTGGGGATGTGCCCACAATCAAGGTGCATGCCCTTGACCAAAATCGAACCTGGGACCCTTCAGTCACAGGCCAACGCTCTATCCACTGAGCCAAATCAGTTAGGGCCAGAATTTTAATTTTAATTCTTACTCTTTTGAGCTTTCCTGTGATCTTGGTGTGGGGCGGGGGGAGGATTTACCCTTATTGGGTAATAATTTTTGTGCATTTTTTATTAGTTAGTGGTGGGTTTTTTTATTTTTATTTTTTTTTGGGGGGGGGTCATTTATTTTTCCTTAGATTTATTTTTCTCTTGATTTTGGCTCAAACCCCTTTAGAAGGAAGAATGATTTTGATTTCTCAGAGGTGAGATATTAGGGCTTAGGCTGTAGTTTTCATATCTCATTTTAAAGGTATTTGACACATCTCTACCGTTTATGCATCTAAATAGAGATCTGCCCATGTAACATTTAAAAGTCTCTGATGGTCTTCAATTTGCAGGTGGACTGGAGCAAATTCATTGCTGTGAATGGAGCAACTGCACATCCTCATTATGACCCAGATGGAACTGCATACAACATGGGGAACTCCTATGGGCCACATGGTAAAATGGGATGGAAGTCTTTTTAAAAATAATTAGAAGTTAATATCTTCCTGGGGTTCCATTGTGGTTAAGATGTAAACATATGAAACTTCATTTGAAAGGTTCAAAGAAAAATCTCCGAAATGGCATTAATGAACTTAAAGTACATCATTTATCATTAAGTACGTACTCTGCGGTCCTTTTGCACATATGCTTAGCAGCTGATTTTCTATTTGACCTTCTCAGCATTACCCACATTTTTATGTTCCATTGTGCTTTTTGGCTCACAGGCATTGTAGGGATTTTCAGTATGTATTTCTCAAACTTGAATTTTTATAAAGTACCATATTATAAGTATAAGCAATTTAGAATTCTGCAGCAAAGATGTAGACAAGACACATTGTCTATCACATGGGGAGGAATTTATTTTTATAATGGGATTAATACACTACAAAGTAAGTTAAAGTTATAGTGCAGTTGCATTTACAACCACATACCTCACACCTCTTTCCTGGTCATCCACTTCCTCAACTGCCTACCTATCTGCTCCAGAACGTTCTCATAACTAATAATGATAGCTAACATTTACTGATGCTTACTTAGTATGTGCTGGAGTTAAACATTTTTCTAGATATTTTCTCATTTAACCCTTTAACACTTATCTGAGAAAGGTGCTGTTATTACTTCTTTTTATAGACAGTGGGCCTTGAGAAGGTTTAAGATACTTGCTTAGGCAAGCTTCTAAGTGTTTAAAACCAGACTTGGCACCAAGTCTGAAACACACACACTCTGTAGATTACCTTAATAATTATTCACCTCTGAGTACAGAAGGGTCTCAGGACATGCAAATTCATGTTCCTATATCTGAGCACTCATGTCTGTGTTTGAAAGGAATGTTTATTAGATATTTCTGACTAGCTTAGCTGTCAATCAGTCTTTCTTCTATAACCTGTAAAACTTTTGTATAGGTTAATGTGTAACTTTGGTAAACAACTGGCATTTTGAGTTGTTCATCTGTTCCTCTCCATATTTACTACACGTGAGGGTATGTGAAAATGAATACTGCGGGGTTGTTTTTTACTGGCTCAAGTAGAGATGGGTACCCAGCTCTCTCTCTTTTTTATTATCTGACCTCAGGTAGGAATGTATTCTTCAAAGCTGTATTAGGAAGCAGGAAACATCCCTTTTAAGTACTGTTTATAACCATTCTGAATGATATATTCTAAAATAGTCATTAGATCAGTCATTCTCAGCCTGTAGAGTGTCTAAGAATCATCTGGAATGCTTCTTAGCAATGTAGATTACTGCTCTTCATTCTCCGAGCAGTAGGCCCAAAAAGGGGCCAAGAATTTAACAACTCCTCACCTCTTGGTGCATTTTAACAAGGTCCCCGGTGATTTTGGCTCAAGCCCCTAGATCTTTGAGAAACACTTCCGGCAATTATCAGAGGCTGTGCTTGTTACTTTGCCTCAATTTGCTGTTTTTGAAGTCCTGAAGAGTCCCCAGCTTAGATGAACTGTATTGGACATGTCATTCCTCTGCTGGGTGTTTCCTGGTGTCTCAACGCCTCGCTCATGCATGCCATCATGACTTGCAGACAGAACAGTTCATTACTAGTTGTGTTTAAATTTAGTGAGTTGAGTAATCATTAATTATCCAAATGCCGAGACAGGAAATTCTTTTATCTTCCAATCTCAACAGAAACCGAATTTACTTTTTTTTTCTTAATTATTTGATTCAGTGAGCAGTTTATGAACTGGTACTCAATTGTACATGTGATTGCAGGAAGCTCAACAACCTAGGATATATTTGGGGAAATTTAGAGATTCTCATTTTATTAAAGTGCTTGCTTAGTGATTTCTAACTCTAGTAAGTAAAAGGCTTTTAACTGTTTTAGCTTTTACAGATATTTAAAAAGACGTTTTAAAATTAACAATCATTTTCTAAAACATTAATCAATCCAACTAGTTCTTAACAATATTATAAAATTATATAATACTAGAGACCAGGTGCATGAAAATTCATGCACTAGAGGGGGCTCTTTCAGCCCAGCCTGTCCCCTCTCACAGTCTGGGAGCCCTCAGAGGTGGGAGGCAACCAGGCGACCAGGCGACCCGGCGATCAGGGGAAGGCGACGCTCCCATCACACCTCTGCTGCTGCCACTGCTGGCAGTGCAAGCCTCAGCTGGCCTTGGTTACCTGAGCCTTGGGCGGCCCTGGGTGGCTGGGCAGCTGCCACCTGGGGCTTGCCTTTGCTTTGGGCCTGCCCTGGGTGGCTGGGCAGCCGCCATCTGAGGCTTGCCTGCGCTTTTAGCTGGCCCTGGGCAGCTGGGGGGGCTGAGGGGACTGGGGGACTCTGGAGGCAGGCACCCCGGCAGGGCTGAGGGGACTGGGCACTGCCATCTTGTGGCTATGGGCACCACCATCTTTGTGAGGGTGTGATGGTCAATTAGCATATTCCCTCTTTATTAGATAGGATTATTATATGTGATTACTTAGTACCCTTGGAACTATGGAGCTTATCTTAATCCTTTTATAACTCATCACTGTATAAAAGCATGATGTTTTATAGACAATGAGCTCTCAAAACACATCTATATCCCCAACCTAGACCTCCCAGTATTTTATTTCTAACTAGAGGCCCAGTGCACAAATTTGTGCACAGGTGGGGTCCCAAAGGGGGTTGGGGGGTGGCCGGGATGCAATTGGGCCTCAGGGCGGCCTGTGGGATGCCCTTGCCAGCCTGGGATCTGGATCCATCCTGCTGACATTCGTGCTGGTTGTCAGGAGCCACCTGGCGGCCGCTTTTATATTGTTTCTTCCTTGTGGAGTGTCTAGGGAGGGGAAGCGGCCGCGGTGCCCGAAGCCAACTTCCAGGAGGCCAGCAGCACTGTCAGGATTGTGCTGGTGGGGCTGGTCCATTGGTGCCTGGCCTGTTCTCCAGAGATTGGACCTGCAGGACTACTGAGGGAGTGAGTGGCTCCTGCTGGGCTGGTGGGCCACAGGGACAGGTCAGACAGCTGAGTGGTGCTCCCACTGTGGGAGTGCGCTGACCACCAGGTGGTAGCTTCTGCATTAAGTGTCTACTCTCTGGTGGTCAGTGCGCGTCATAGTGACTGGTTGTTCTGGTCATTCCAGTTGTTCAGTTGTTTGGTTGCTTAGGCTTTTATATATATATATATATATATATATATATATATATATATATATATATATATATATATATATTGCTTACTCATTGTTTTTGCTAGATGTCTACTAGGCATTACAAAATTAACTTGTCTAAAACCAAACTCCTGATCTTTTCCCCTAAACTTTTTCTGCTTAAAATATTTCCCACCACTCTGGCTGGTGTGGCTCAGTTGATTGAGTGTTGTCTCATGTACCAAAAGGTTGCTGGTCCATTCCCCATTAAGGCATATACCTACATAGCTAGGTTGCAGGCTCGATGCCTGGTAGAGGGCATACAAGAGGCAGCCAGGTGATTGATGCTTAGCTCTTGCACGCATGTTTCTCTCTCCCTTTCCTTTCCTCTCTCTCTCTTAAAAAAAAATCAATAAAACAAATTCCCAGCTCAGTTGATGGTAACTCCACCTTTCCAGTTGCTCAGGATAACTTTGGAATCATCCTTCACACCTCTGTCTCTCACAGCAACATCCACTAGGTCAAAAAATTATTTCAGCAATGCCTTAAAAATATATCCCAAATCTGCCCGGCCAGAATGGCTCAATGGTTGAGCGTCAGCCTATGAACCAGGAGGTCATGGCTTGATTCCTGGTCAGGGCACATGCCTGGGTTGCAGGCTCGATCTCCAGTGTGGGGTGTGGAGGAGGCAGCCCATCAGTGATTCTCTCATTAATGTTTCCATTTCTCTCTCCCTCTCCCTTCCTCTCTGAAATCTATAAAAATATTTATATATCCAAAATCCAACCACCTCACATCACCTCCACTTGCACAACTCTGGTCTGAGCAACCACTTTTCTCATTTGAATTATTATAATAGTTTCTTAACTATTCTCCTTGCTTCTGCCCTTACCCCATTTAAGTTTATTCTGAGCATATCAGACAGGTTTTTTTTTACTTTAAAAATTTATTTTTAATCCTCACTGTAGAATATGTTTTTTTGATTTTAGAGAGCGAGGAAGAGAAAGGGAAAGAGAGAGAGAGAGAGAAACATTGATCAGCAGCCCTCATCCTTGAACCGACAGGGGATGGTACCCATCACCCTTTGGTGCCTGGGACAACTCTCCAACCAACTGAGATACCTGGCCAGAGCCAGACAGTTATTTTTTTTTAACTCACTCCACCTCATCTAGACTATTCTTGCTCACTATCACAGGCCACACTGGCCTACTTGATGTTATGTACTTGAACACTGTAAACTAACTCTTGGCTGAGATTCTTTGCATTTGTTCTTCTCCCCTCTTGGAAGGCATTTCTCCAAGATATCACCAAGACTCTCTTCCTCACCTCCTTCAGATCTTTATTCAAATGTAATTTTCTTAGTGAAGCCTTCCCAGACCACCATATTTAAAATTGTAAATAATAGCACCCATCCTTATACATTTACTCTGGATCCCCATTTTCTGGTTTATTTTCCATTACAGCTCTTATCATCATCTGAAGCATTATATTTTTACTTATTGTCTGATTTATTAGAATTTGAGCTTTATAAAATAAGAGTTTTTTATCTATTTTGTACGCTGGTATATACCATAGTTTTGGTGAGTCCAGAGATGAAGCAAATTGCAATGGTGCCTGCTTTAGTGAATAAATTAATAGAGAACTGTATGGTTATCTTGCTCCAAAAGAAGTTTAGTGGTTGCAAAATACTACAAGTTACCCAAGTTCTTCAGGACCTACATTGGCAATTCTAATATTACCAGGAAGATCATTTAATATGACCTCAATATTTGTTCATTCATTAAATGATTTAACAAACATGTTGTTAGTCAATCCATTAATAGCTATTTATAGTGTACTTACTAAATGTATGTCCTTGTTTGGTACTGAGGATGCAAAGATGAAGCAGATAAATCTGCTCTTGAAAAGCTCTAGTTGTTCATCTGCTTATCCCAGTAGAAGTAGATAATTATAATACCATGAGATAAGTGCTATGACTATATAAGAGATAATGAGGGCATACAGGAGGGGCACCAAATGACCTGAGGTGGGGAAGACTCAGGGAAGGCTTCTTGAGTGGATGGATACCTGAGTTGATTCTTGAAGAAGTAGTAATAGTCACATGACTGATTGCATGAATGAATGTTGATGAGATGGGATGAGATGGGGCCTAAAGCAGCCCCAAGGATCCAGAGAACTGGAAGGAAGGATTTGGACATGGATGCAAATAGAGATTGTAGTTGATGGGTTTGGGTAGTGGGGAGAGCGACAAATAGAATTTGAGGGTATTCTTGGCTGCTAACCTTATTTTTTTCCTATGAAGTAGAAATTGAGTTCATTTTCAGGGTGTGAGAGGATAACCATTTGAGAATATTACAATAAAATAAACTTGGTGGATTACTTTGGGTGTGGTGTTTGAAAATCTTAGCTAATGACTTTCATAAAGTTCATATATTTTTGATATCTAAGTCTGTTTGAAATAACCCTTCATGAAATATGGGTATCATGCACATTGCATAAATCTCTTAACTACTTTTGCCTAGTCCATAAGTGCAAGGGTTATCTTTTATTCTTAGGATGTATGTAAAATTGTTAAGACAGAATTTTCCATTTTCTAGGTTCTTGCTATAATATTATTCGGGTTCCTCCAGAAAAGGTGGATCTTGGGGATACAATCCATGGAGCCCAGGTGATATGTTCAATTGCTTCTACAGAGAGTTTTAAACCTGCTTATTACCATAGTTTCGGTGAGTCCAGAGATGAAGCAAATTGCAATGGTCCCTGCTTTAGTGTCACAGTAGCAGAGGCAAATACTGTTTATCAGAGTATGGTAACATTTTGGATCAAGGTTGCATTTTAATGCCACTTAAGTTTATTCTGGTTAGTAATATACTTCTTTCCTTAGCCAACTGACTACTTGAAAGGATAGTTATTTTAGTACAAGCAATCACTAAAAAATTAATTGACAACATCAAGAGTGAACCATAATGTAAACAATGGACTTTGAGTGATTATGATGAATCAATGTAGGTTCATCTATAATAATAAAAGCGTAATATGCTAATTCGATCGGACATCCTTCCGACGAACTTCCAGATGAAGCTGGGGCTGCGAGGGAAGCCTGGGTCCCAGAGGGAAGCCCGAGTCCTGGGTGCCAGAGTGAAGCCAGTGCTGGCAGCGGGGGGGAAGGAAGGCCTACTCTTGCACGAATTTCGTGTGTCGGATCCCTAGTCAATTATAAGAAACTAGATGCCCGATGCATGAAGATTCATGCAAGAATGGGCCTTCCTTCCCCTGGCTGCCGGCACTGCCTTCGCTCTGGCCCAGAGCTGCCTTTCCGCCTTCCCACGCTGCCCAGAGGCCCGGAGTGGCTGAGGAGGTGTGGAATGCCTGCGTCATCTCCGGGTTAACTTGCATACGCTCGGCGCCTGCATATGCAAATTAACCCAACAGCTTTTTTTTTGGTTAATTTGCATACTCACTCCTGATTGGCTGGTGGGCATCGCAAAGGTACGGTCAATTTGCATCTTTCTCTTTTATTAGTGTATATGTACTACTCTGGTGGGGGATGTTGATAATGCAGAGCTTATGCCTGTGTGGGGGACAAGAGGTATATGGGAAATCTCTGTACTTTACTCTCAGTTTTATTGTGATAAAATTGTTCTAAAAAGTTGAAGTCTTAATTTAAAAAACCATTTGACCATAAAAAATTAATTGACAGGATTCAAAATTTTAGGTAACTTTAAAGACCACAAATAAAGATCTTGATTATATATTTTTGGGAAATTCATATTCTATATAGATTGCTTTAGCTTTTTCTCAGAATATTTATCTTCTGTATTCTAAACCTTTATAGACAATCTGCTCCTGGGTCCTTACTCCTGGTATAAATAGCAAAAGGATTATGGAATAAAGGTTCAGATCATAAATCACACTTTCATATTATGTTCCTTTACTTGTTCCTAAACTACAACAATTTTAAAAGAAAAAAAAAAGATAAAAAGTGAGTATAGTGCATTCAACCAAACTATTCTAAGCAGTTCCCTTTTTAAAGTAGGAACAGGAAATCTGTATAACAAAGCTGGGAAACAGTGAAGAATTACTTTTGGCCAGCCTTTGTCTGGGTCAGCAGTCATGTGGGCCAGCATTCAGATATGTCCCCTTAACTGTCACATTTCATACAACTTTAGTTTACCAAATAACACTTTAATGTTTGCTGGAACCTTTCAGGAATGACGAAGAACTACATAATCTTCATTGAACAACCTCTAAAAATGAATCTGTGGAAAATTGTCACTTCTAAAATTCGGGGAAAGGCCTTCTCAGATGGAATAAGCTGGGAGCCCCAGTCTAACACACGGTTTCATGTGGTGAATAAGCGCACTGGACAGGTGGAGTATTTTGAGTATATTTATCATGAAAATGATTGGAAACAAAGGCACATTTCCATTTGGTTGATTTTTACTCTCACTGGGCATTACTTGCATGACTCTTAATCAAGGACAGTACCTTCTTTCATAGGTAGGACTAGCTACTTATTAATTAACACAGTGGATTTAGCATATTAGAACATTGTAGGAAATGGCTTTATCCTTTAAATTATCTGATTTAATTAAAATGGCATCTAGAAACCTTCTTAGCATGGACTTTTCCCTATCATAATATTTGCAAAAGAGGATGTTGTTCATGCAAAGGTTTTCTGTAACTTTTGCAATGATACTTTAATTAGTTGCTTCTACAAGTTCTTAATATGCAAATATGATAATCCTACTAAAGTCCAAAGCACATTGGTTAAATATTTTTCTATTAATAGCACTATTACATCTGTTTATTTTCCCCTCTCTAAAGAGATAGTATTCTAAATTTACTGTATTGTCATTTTATTACAAAAACTCCATTTTAATAATGAATGCATTTTTCAAAGAATTAATCACTTAAATTTATCACATCACTTAACAGCAGTGCTTTTTTTGTTTCCATGTCTTTTTAAAAAAATTCTTTATTTCTTTGATTCTTTAAAGTATTACATATAGTATTACATATGTCTCCTTTTTCCCCCATTGACCTCTCCCTGACCACCCCACCCCCATACATGCCCTCACCTAGCAGTGTTTTTTAAAAAAGATATTTTTTATTGATTTTTAGAGAGAGAGGAAGGTAGAGGAAGAGAGAGAGAAACATCGATGTGAGAGCAGAACATCATTTGGCTGCTTCCTGCCTGCTCCCTACCTGAGAATTGAGCCTGCAACTTAGGTATGTGTCCTGACTGGGAATCAAACTGCCAACCTTTTGGTGCTCAGGATGATGTCCAGACAACTGAGCCACACCAGCCAGGGCAGCAGTGTTTTCTATTTAACCATGTAGAGTTCAGGAATTATCCATTCTTCAAAACACTGGAGTTAGTTGTAACAGTCTATTGGTCTGTATTAAACAGCCCCAGTTTGTTGATTAATATGAGGTGAGATGGCTTAAGCAAGCAATGGTTAAATCAAAGCATATTTACTTCTACATTTCTAATTTTACCTTTTGCACCTACATGGCCTGTCACATAACAGAGGGAAATCTTAATTCGAGCTTGGTGTACCTGTTCCCTAAAGAAAAAAGAAAAGAAAAGAAAAGAAAACGTCTCTTTTTCATTGTTTGTATTTCCCCTGCAGCTTCTTCCAGGGATGTACTGCAGTAAGCCTTTTGTTACTTTTCATCAAATTAATGCTTTTGAGGACCAGGGCTGTGTTGTAATTGATTTGTGCTGTCAAGATAATGGAAGAAACCTAGAAGTTTACCAACTACAGAATCTTAGGAAAGCTGGGGAAGGGCTTGATCAGGTAAACATCTTTGATTTTCAGGTGTCATCAGAATAATTTTGAACTAGCCAAGTCTTGGTTTTGACTATGTACCCTTAGAAATAGCTGTTTCTCTTGTCTCTTTGGCAATATGGAAGGAGAATGGTTTTAAAGATACAGCTTTGTCGCTTATTCATTTAACACTTGTAAATAATTTGAAGTACTTACTTAATACCTAATAGAAAGCACGTTACAGAAAACCAAGATTTTTTTAAATTTAATAAATCTTTATTGTTGAGATTATTACAATTGTTCCTCCTTTTTCTGCCATAACTCCCCTCCACCTGGTTCCCACCCCACCCTCTGCCCTTATCCCTCCCCCCCGCCACTGTCCTCATGCATAGGTGTACGATTTTTGTCCAGTCTCTTCCCGCAATCCCCACACCCCTTTCCCCCCGAGAATTGTCAGTCCACTCCCTTTCTATGCCCCTGATTCTATTATATTCACCAGTTTATTCTGTTCCTCAGATTTTTAATTCACTTGATTTTTAGATTCACTTGTTGATAGATATGTATTTGTTCTTCATAATTTTTATCTTTACCTTTTTCTTCTTCCTCTTCTTAAAGAATACCTTTCAGCATTTCATATAATACTGGTTTGGTGGTGATGAACTCCTTTAGCTTTTTCTTATCTGTGAAGCTCTTTATCTGCCCTTCAATTCTGAATAATAGCTTTGCTGGGTAGAGTAATCTTGGTTGTAGGTTCTTGCTATTCATCACTTTGAATATTTCTTGCCACTCCTGTCTGGCCTGCATAGTTTCTGTTGAGAAATCAGCTGACAATCGTACCTTGTAGGTAATTAACTGTTTTTCTCTTGCTGCTTTTAATATTCTCTCTTTGTCTTTTGCTCTTGGCATTTTAATTATGATGTGTCTTGGTGTGGTCCTCCTTGGATTCCTTTTGTTTGGGGTTCTGTGCACTTCCTGGACTTGTAAGTCTATTTCTTTCACCAGGTGGGGTAAGTTTTCTGTCATTATTTCTTCAAATAGGTTTTCAGTATCTTGCTCTCTCTCTTCTTCTGGCACCCCCATAATTCTGATGTTGGTATGCTTGAAGTTTTCCCAGAGGCTTCTTACACTATCTTCAAATTTTTGGATTCTTTTTTCTTTTTGCTTTTCTGGTTGGGTGTTTTTTGCTTCTTTGTATTTCAAATCTTTGACTTGATTCTTGCGATCCTCTTGTCTGCTGTTGGATCTCTGTATATTATTTCTTATTTCAGTCAGTGTATGCTTAATTTCTTGTTGGTCCTTTTTCATATCCTCGAGGGTCTCGCTAAATTTATCAGCCTTTTCTAGAAAATTCTTGGAAAACCTTATAACCGTGATTTTGAACTCTATATCCAGTTGTTTGCTTTCCTCCATTTCTTTCATTTGTGACCTGTTACTTTGTCTCTGCATTTTGGCTGCTTCCTTGAGTTGATAGAGTGGCTTTGTGTGCTAGGTGTCCTATAGAGCCCAGTGGGTCAGCCTCCCCAGTTACCTGAGGTGGACATTCTTGGTGCACCCCTTTGTGGGCTGTGTGCACAGTCTTACTGTAGTTAAGCCTTGATTGTTGTTAGTATCACTGGGAGGAATTGACCTCCAGGCCAATTGGCTGTGAGGATCAGCTGTGTCTATGCTGGGAGAACTTCTGTGTTGAAGGCACCCTTATGAAACAAGACTTGCAAAAGCCTCTGTGCTCAGCTTGGATAGGGCGGAGTCTCAGGGCGGAGCAGATAACATTGGTTTCCTGTCAGCCCTGCCCCAAGAGTCCCCTGTGTCTCAGTGTCCCGTGGTAATCGCTGCAAGCACCTCTGAGAGAAAGCCGCCCTTGAGTTTTACCCACTGCCAGACGGTCCAGTTTCTCCCCGAATGAGTCTGGGTCCCCAGAGTCTCGCTTGGAACTGGAGTTCAGAGCCGTTGGGAGCTTTTGTCTCCCTCCCGCTTGAGAAAGCCAGCCGTGTACTCAGTAGTCTGCCCTTTCTTAGCGCGTGTCTCTGTACCTCTGCCTTCTGCAGCTCCTCTGAGTCTCAGTGTGCTTTTCTTTTTCCTTCTAGTTGTAGAATTTCCACTCAGCCAGCCTTCCTGTGGTTCTGGATGATTCCATTTTGTCTTTTAGTTGTAGTTTTGAAATTGTTGTGTGAGGCAGAAGTTTAGGTGTTTACCTATGCCGCCATCTTGGTTTCTCCTATAACCAGGGTTTTGAACTCTGTTTTCTTCTATTTCTTTCATTTGTGACATGTTTTTTTGTCTCCCCATTTTGGCTGCTTCCCTGTGTTTGTTTCTATGTATTAGGTAGAGCTACTATGTCTCCTGGAATTGTTAGAGTGGCCTTGTGTAGTCGGTGTCCTGTAGGGGCCAGTGGCTCAGCCTTGGCAGTCACCTGAGCTGGGCACTCTAGGTGCTCCCCTATGTGGGCTGTGTTTACAGTCTTGTAGTTGAGCATTGATTGCTGTTGGTGTCTCTGGGAGGAGTTGACCTCCAGGCCAATTATGTGAGGACCAGCTGCAATTACAATGGGAGAGCTGCTATGCAGGAGGTGAGGCCTAGCTGTGAAGTAGGGCAGGCTGGTGCTAATGAGGATCTTGGGCCTTTTATTGATAGGTTTGGGGCATGCTGACACCAGCTGTAGCTTGTTTAGCAAAGTCTGAAGCCTGAGCCAGGACAGGGCATTTATATGGCAAAGCCACTGCAAACAGCTTGGGTGGGGCTGCAAATTGGATGGAACAGGGTCTCAGGGAACCCGCAGGATGGAATAAACAGTGTGGGCCAGGCTGATGGAAACTCAGATATGGCTGCCAGTCAGCCCTGTGACAGGGGAGGTCCCAGAACAGGAACAATGACCCTTACTAGCTCCCCTGTCTAGGAGAAAGCTGCCACCAAGTTCCTGCCCCGATGCCAGACAGCCCACTTTCTCCCTGTATGGGTCCCTCAGAGTCACCTGGTGTCGGAGCTCAGAGTAAGTGAGTCTGAATACATTCATGCACTGGCCCTTTAAAAGGAACATCTGGGTCTCCAGCAGCCTCCATGTCCCTCAGCCTCATTTCCCACTGGTTTTTACAGCCTGTAGTTACAAGGACTTCTCTTCCCAGCTCTGGAACCCTGGTCTGGGGGTTTGGGGTGGGGCTGGCACCTCTTGTTCCTCATGGGCAGCCTCCATAGAGATGATCTCCCTCCCAATTAAAAAATGACACGTGGGTGTTGGGCCAACCTGTTCGTCACCTCCACCCATCATACCTGTCTCAATGTGCTTTCTTCTTTACTCCTCTAGTTGTAAGACTTCCATTCAGCCAGCTTTCACGCAGTTCTGAATGATGGTTGTTCTGTATTTTAGTTGTAATTTTGATGTGGTTGTGAGAGGTGGCAAGTACAGGTGTTTACCTATGCTGCCATCTTTATTCTCTCTGGGCCTAGATAGTCTTAATCTTTTTTTTTTTTTTTAAATATATTTTATTGATATTTTACAGAGAGGAAGGGAGAGGGATAGAGAGCTAGAAACATCGATGAGAGAGAAACATCGATCAGCTGCCTCCTGCACACCTCCCACTGGGGATGTGCCCGCAACCAAGGTACATGCCCTTGACCGGAATTGAACCCGGGACCCTTCAGTCCGCAGGCCGACGCTCTATCCACTGAGCCAAACTGGTTTCGGCTAGATAGTCTTAATCTTAATTTGAAGCATGATATAATCCCTTCAGGAGCCAGTGCGTGGTAACTGGTGAAATCTGAATAAAGTTAGTGGATTATGTCAATGTAAATTTCCAAGGTGTGATATTGTACTGTAGTTATGTAAGACATTATAATTGGTAAAAAGGGATGAAGGATGCATTATTTCTTTTTTCACGTGATAAAATATATATAACACTAGAGGCCCGGTGCACAAAATTCGTGCAATGGGGGGGGGGGGTCCCTCACCCCAGCCTGCACTCTCTCCAATCTGTGACCTCTCGAGGGATGTCCGACTGTTGGTTTAGGCCTGATCCCACAGGGATCCCACAGAGATCAGACCTAAACCAGCAGTTGAACATCCCCCTCACAATCCGGGATTGCTGGCTCCCAACCACTCACCTGCCTGCCTGTCTGATTGCCCCTAACCGCCTGCCGGCCTGATTACCCCCTAACTACTTCCCTACCAGCCTGATCGATGCCTAACTGTTTTCCTGCTGGCCCGATTTCCCCTAACTGCCCTCCCCTGCCAGCCTGGTTGCCCGCAACTGCCTTCCCCTGCTGGCCTGGTTGTCCCTAACTGCCCTCCCCTGCTGGCCTGATTGCCCACAACTACCTTCCCCTGCTGGCCATCTTGTGGCGGCCATCTTGTGACCACATGGGGGAAGCCATCTTGTGCGAGGGCGTGATGGTCAATTTGCATATTACCTTTTTATTATATAGGACAGTGGTTGGCAAACTGTGGCTCACGAGCCACATGTGGCTAGTGAGCCACGGTTTGCCGCTCTGTTGACTAATGAGTTTGCTGACCACTGATATAGGATAATATTTACTATTTTAACTGTTTTAGGTGTACAATTCAGTGGCATTAAGTACTTTAACAATGTTGTGCAACCATCACCACTATCCATTTCCAGAACTTTTTCATCATTGCAAACAGAAATTCTGTACCCCTTAAATAACAGCTCCCTGTTCCCCCCTCTCCCCTTCTACTTTTAGTTTCTATAAATCTGCCTATTTTAGTTACCTCATATAAGTGTGATCATATAAGAATTGTTCTTTTGTGTCTGGCTTATTTCATTTAGCATAATCTTTTCAAGGTCATCCATGTTGTAACATGTATCAGAATCTTATTTCTTTTAAAGGTTGAATAATATATATATATACCACATTTTATTTATCTTTTGGTGGACATTTGAATTGTTTTTACTTTCTGGCTATTGTGAATAATACTGTTAAGAACATTGGAAAATAGTCTGGCTAGTGTGGTTCAGAGGTTGAGCATCGACCCATGAACCAGAAGGTCATGGATCGAAACCAGGTCAGGGATGTCTGGGTTGTGGGCTTAATCCCCAGTAGGGGGCAGGCGTTCAATGATTCTCTTTCATCACTGATGTTTCTCTCTCTCCCTCTCCCTTCCTCTCTTAAATCAATAAAAATATATTTTAAAAAAGGAATATTGGCATACAAGTATCTATTTTAGCCCCTGTTTTCAATTCCCTTTGGTATTTACCTAGAATTGCTGGGTCATATGATAATTCTATGTTTAACTTTTTGAGGAACTGCCAAATGATTTTCCATAGCAGCTGCACAATTTACATTCCCACCAGCAATGCACAAGTGTTCCAACTTCTCGTTCTCACCAACACTGTTACTTATTTATTTATTTTTACATTTTTATAATAGCCATTCTAATGAGTATGAAGTGTTATCTCATTGTGGCTTTGATACGCATTTTCCTAATGACCAGTTTTGTTGAGCATCTTTTCATGTATTTATTGTCCATTTGTTTATCTTTGGTGAAAGATATTTCTTTCAATCCTTTGCCCATTTTAAAATCAATTGTTTTTCTGTATTCTTACAACTGCATGTGAATCTGAAATTATCTCAAAATAAAAATTTAATAAAGAAATTGCTTGATTTTTCTCAGCCTTTAGCTGTCTTTTCCTAAAAGCATCTTATGCCCTTAGGGGAAAAAGTACCCCCAATATCTAGTTTATCTCCTACCAAATCTCCACCCCATTTTTCTTCACTGCCATTTTAGCTCAACAGTGCCTTCAAGCAGCTGTTCTAAACATTTTGTCCAGCTTTTCTGTCTGTCCACATGACCTCATCTACCATTATTGGGAGTCTCTTTTTGTTCAGCTATGGTTTTGCAAAAGAAAAAATTATTTAAATAAATTTAAAAGTAATTTTTAAAAAGCAAACTCTTTATGTAGTTTAAACATAACACTAAGTCTCTACTCAGTAAAAACATTTCTGCATGAGATGGAGATAATATGGACTAGGTATATGGGAGAAATGGCAGTTCACTCTCCATTTTACAATATTTTATGGGAGGAAAATGTACTTAAAGCATTCTATTGTAAGAAAAAATACACTTATTTTATTAGGGTCTCTTACTTAAACATCACCTCTGCAGAGAGGCTATATTGGGGGTCCCCCTTGATAATTCACTAGGAGGATTCACAGGTCCCAGAAAAATCATCAAAAGAAAGAGGGGCAGGGGTGAAGTCTGGAAGAAACCGAATCCTTGGAGGCATGCGTCTGGTTGTCCAGGGCTTTTTATTGGGGCTCTTCACATAGACATATAGCCCCTTCATGGGTAATCTCAGTTACTAAAGCTCCAGACCCCCACACTCATTATAAATCACATCTACACTAATAAAAGAGAAAGATGCAAATTGATTGTACCTTTGCGACACCATCAGCCAATTAGGAGTGAGGATGCAAATTAACCCAACAAAGATGGCGGATTAATTTGTATACACAGGCGCTGAACAGCTGGGGGCAGGACGCAGGTGTTCCGCACTGCCTCAGATGCTTTGGGCCTCTGGGCAGCGTGGGAAGGTGGAAAGGCGGCTCCGGGCTGGAGCAAAGGTGGTGCCGGCAGTCAGGGGAAGGAAGGCCCATTTTTGCATGAATCTTCGTGCATCAGGCCTCTAGTTTCAGCATAAACTATCTGCATAAATGAGTACAGTGTGACCCAGGGCCTCAGGTATGCAGAATACTTTTATCAGACAGATCAGTCCAAGGAAGAGCTTGGCTCCCAGGTGCCAGACAAGGGCCAGGCATGAAAACAGGCCTTTCTTGGGAGTGTGCAGGGTTTGAGCAACATAGGCCTGCTAAATTAACCCTTTTCCACCCAGAGGTCTATCCTGACCACACCTGAAGAAGGAAGCAGCCCTTGTTACTCACTAGTTCCCCACCCTGCAGTATGTTTCTTAATGGCATTTATCACTGTCAAAACCTGGGCTATATAATCATTTGTTTATTTGACTAATGAAACAACATATATTATTTACTATCACTCGTTCTCCACTAGACTATAAGTTCCACGAGGCCAGAGGCTTTGTTTTGTTCACTGCTGTATTCCCAGTGTCTAAAACGGTACCTGTAGTAGGTACTCAAGAGGTATTTGTTGTATAAATAAATGAATAAAAATGATCATGTATGCAATTACTTAGGAATGCCAATAATGTTGCCTGGATCTAAATTTTTGGGATATGCTGTTGTTGTATGAATGACAATTTCCTCATCTATTTATTTCTCTCTCCTGAACAGGTCTATAATTCAGTAGCCACATCTTTCCCTCGAAGGTTTGTTTTGCCCTTACATATCAGTTTGAATGCCCCTGAGGGAGAGAACCTCAGCCCGCTGTCCTACTCCTCAGCCAGTGCTGTGAATCAGGCTGATGGCAAGGTAGGCTCTGAGCAGATATTAGACAAAGACACTGAATGTTAGTGTTGTTTTTACTCAATGGCCGTTTTCCACAGTGTTTGATGAACAGTAAGTTTCACAACGTTCAGCTGAGCAGAGTCAGGTCCAGGTACATTGCTTGCACAAGAACCGCAGAATTCAGTTTGGGAGTGAGCACTGTGTTTACCGATCTCTTGTGTTTTGAAACAGATGTACGCAACTTTCTAACGGTTGTAAAATGTTTAAATATTTGAGATTGGTATTGACCATCCCTGCCTTTTAGGTAATTTGTGCTTATCACAGGCGTATTATTGGCTAGCTATCAATGTCTTAGCTTTAGTAGAATAAAAAGCCCACTTGTACCTCCTATAAGCTTAGTCACAAAAACAAATAATCTTTTATGTATTTTTACCCATGATGGAAGGAAGAACAATATAAAAAATTACATAGAACCTTCATTTCCAAGCCCTGTCAGAAACTCTTACAGAGTATTACCCCCTCACAGACCTACACTGATGAAAATAAGTGAGGATTAAGCAATCACTACAAATCTTTTGGAACCTTTTCAGATTTGGTGATCTTATGAAAATCTACACCCTGAGAACTTAGAACAAGAAGGAGGTGTTGAATTTCCCCAGATCAACTATGGCAAATTCTGTGGCAAAAAGTATCGTTTCTTCTATGGCTGTGGCTTTCGGCATTTGGTGGGGGATTCTCTGATCAAGTTTGATGTGGTGAACAAGACACTAAAGGTAATGAAAATCTCTTTTGTTTTCTAAATCCTGAAAGGACCTGCTCTGCCCTTGGAATGAGTTTCTGTTTTGATTAAGGCAGCTTTTGAGATTCTCTAATGTTTAAGAAGCCCAGCTATTTACTTGTATTAAGTTTGAGAACCATGGAATCACCTAAGTAGGGGTATGTTCCCTCTAGGGACACTAAATGAACCACAAGCCCAGAAATAGAATTCTGAGCTTGATGTTATTTTGAGAAAAATCATGGGGCTAAGGTTGTTGGCATAACTATATTTCAGGTTGATGGGAAATTATAATTTCACAAATTGTGTTTGATGATGATAGAATGTGCAGATGCAAAAGCTCCCTCTCCTATATTCAATTCAGTAAGTCTGTTTTTTTTTTTTTATTGTTGGAATATTATATTGACAGCCAAATTCATGCTGGGAGGGGGAAAAAAACTATTGAAAGCTTCCAGCTCATAACTAACCTTCTATAAAATACTTTTTTGGGGGAGTTACAGGTTTGGAGAGAAGATGACTTTTATCCTTCAGAACCTGTTTTTGTTCCAGTACCAGGAACCAGTGAAGAAGATGGTGGGGTTATTCTTTCTGTGGTGATCACCCCCAACCAGGTAAATGTATTTCCCTGTAACCAATCAGAAAGAAAAGTAATTCTGAGCCTTTTGAGGTCTATATGAGGGATATATTCAGTGAAGCTGTCAATAGTTTATTTTTTATTCCAGTGTGGCACCTTCTCTTTTCTTCCCCTCCTTATCATTTATGTACCCTTTTATGATAATCCATACTTTTTATTGGTTTAAATTTCTATTTGTAGAACTGTAGTAATTTATATTTGCATAGGAATGCAGTTACAAACTACTTTCATATATATTATTTTATTTACCCATCAAATTCCTAACTTAAGGAAGCTGAAAGAGATTTGTATCAGATCTCATAGTAGTAAAGCCAGTATTTAACCCTAGTCTTCTGACTTCTAGTCTAATATTCATACCATCTGTGCTGCCAAATTCAATGGAGTGACCCAAAAGTCTAATGTGGGGAAGCTGGAACCCAGTGTCTCCATAATATCTAACATCTCCTCTGGGCAATCTTGTGGCAACTATGTTCTCTTTGGATACCAGGTCTGACAAACTCATAGAGGCTGCCTGGGAGGTAGAACTCTAACCCTTTCAAAGGGTTTGGTGAGGAATGTGCTCCGATCAGTTAGTCAGGCCTGGCATGGGTTTAGGAGGCATTAGTCCTAATACCATGTGCTTGCCACTCCCGTATTCATACCAGGCAAGTCTCGGTCTGCCTTGCAGTGATACGTTTGATCAGCTCTCAAGTAACACAAAATGGAGGGAGGCATTTCTAATTCAGAAGAAAGAATTTCTGTGAAACAGGTAAAAAGATCCCTAACCTCAAAGAGATCCTATGAAGGTGATTGATATAAACAATGTAACTTTTCCATTCTAGGTATGAGCTTCCTTTTCAGTCCAATTCAGCAACTCAGCAAACATTTAGTGACGGGGCAGGCAAGGCGCTCGGCTAGGTACTGAGGATAGCTATGAAGATGAATAACACATGATCTCCGTCTTTGGAATTTTATAGACTAGTGGAGGAGAGAGATATATTTTTAATAAAAAAAAAAGAATTTTCAATATTGTTTCTTTTCTAGAATAAAAGCAACTTTCTCCTAGTCTTGGATGCCAAGAACTTTGAAGAACTGGGCCGAGCAGAGGTGCCTGTGCAAATGCCTTATGGGTTTCATGGCACCTTCATAGCCACCTGATGGAAGAACCACAAGGTCTGGGGACCAGGTTTAAAATGAATGTGCTCTGTACAAAAAGAGAGACCGAAAAGGGCACCTTACTTTCCAAACCATAGACATCTGGTTTTTAAATTTCTATTAAAAAAAAGAATTCAAGAAATAATTATGGTTTTATATTTTCTTAGGGCTCTTCCTTAAAAACACTGAGCAAGTGTTGATACCAGTTTTTGAAGAGAGTTTTACATTTGTATTTACTTGATATATCTTCCTCTCAGTAACAAGAATGCATGAAAGAAAAACTAGAAGTGGGTCATTACCACCACCAGATAGGTAGGTGACAGAGACCCTCACACTTGGGAGAAGAAATCTGAATAATCATAGGTAGTAGAATATGAATACAGATCTGAAAAGCACCGGGTTTTTCTATCATGGCCTGCCTGTTACCACTGGTCCCCAGGTGCTCAAGAGGACAGGAAGCCAGCTATGTCACCCTGATGGCTTCTTTTAGACTGGCTGTTTCTCTGCAGTCCACAGCAGATGCCACTGCCGTTGGACCACCCTGCCCCTAGTTTGGCCTTGGTATTGTTTTGAAGTGTTACAGGATTCCAGGGCAGGAGAAATAGGGGAAACTGAGACAGGAAAATTAGGACAAGACCAAACATTGTGAGTAATTTGCAACTGGCCTGCAAATAACAAACCAGTGTCTTCCCCAGGACACTCTGAGAGCGAATAATTAAAACCTCCCTGCTGAGAGAATGCAGAAAGGGTGGGGAAAAGGGAAAGGAAAAAAGGGCACTTTTACTCTCTAAGCAAAGCCAGCAGTCTCGGGCCTCAGCAAGATAAAGTTGCCAGGATCCTAGGAAGACCACAACAAGAAAACCTTGAGACTTAACCTATACCAAGATTCTCAGCAAAAGAATCTTCTGAAACCTACAGGCAGGAGGAGGGTCTATTACTCCTCGAACTTGCTCCAGACACTCGCGTTTCTGGATTAGCCGGGAAAGCCCATCTGTGCTCCAAGCCAGATGAGATAGATTTGCTTGCTTCGCTTTGCTTTTTCAATAAAGGTGCATGCTTTCATCGCTTTAATAAATTGGTTTTTCACAATGCAGTCAAGATCTCTTGTATAAACTCATTTATATGAAAAGATAAGGATGGAGATTGGGGACAGCCCTCTACCACTAGCTCAGGGGGCTGTCCTGTCTGATAACACCTTTCTGGTGTCAGTGGAGGTGCCTATAACAGAAAAACATTGCTAAAATCAGGCATTTCTTCTAATCTCCAGGTGTCTTGTTCTTCAGAGATTAATGAAAAATCATTAGTTCTTCATTTATTTGGGCAACAGGTGGTACTAGAGACCATTTAATCTCCACATTTCTAAACCCCACCAGTTTTTACTGATAGCCCAAATCAGCCTAGGTTTGTCACTTAAGCCACACTCTTGCCAACATCCTCAAAATCCCTTTCCCTTCAGTTATGCTCCTTCCCTCTGCTGAATTCCAGTCCTGGGCCAGCTAAACCTTCCATGCTCCCTCTGCCTGTTGAACATCACTGGAAAAGACCCCCAAACATGTCTTTTGGGAGCAATTGTGAATTCATGATTAGGCTCACTGCACAGTCCTGGACCAACAGTCAGTTTCTTCTTAATTTTCTTTCTTTTTTAAAAATCGTCACCCAAGGATATTCTTATTGAGTTTGGGGGGGGGGGGGCGGTAAAAGGGAGGGAGTAGACACAGAGAGAGAGAGAGAGAGAGAGAGAGAGGATAATCAATGTGTGAGAAAACATTGATTGGTCGCCTTCTGAATGTGCCCCAACCAGGGATCGAACCCACAACCTAGGTATGTGCCCTGACCAGGAATTGAGCCCACAACCTTTAAGTATGCGGATAATGCTCCAACCAACTGAGCCACATGGCAGGGCTCAGTTTTCTTTAAGAGTTATTGTAAACACCACAAACTCTACTTCTTTAGTTCCATACGTACAGATGCCACATGTGAGAGTTTACATTGTGACAATAAAGTAAAAGTTCTAAGTTTTCTGTTTGTGTTAGATACAGAACAATAGTTCAGGCACACAATGGCAAGAAGATACCTAAGTAGAACAGATATGTCAGATGTGGAAGCTCAGAGGCAGAGGTAACCATCCTATCTAATAAAAGAGTAATATGCAAATTGACCATCACTCCAACACACAAGATGGCCTCCCCCATGTGGAGACAAGATGGCCGCCACAAGATGGCCAGCAGGAGAGGGCAGTTGTGGGTGATCAGGTCAGCAGGGGAGGGCAGTTGGGGGAGACCAGGCCTGCAGGGGAGGGCAGTTGGGGGGGGACCAGGCCTGCAGGGGAGGGCAGTTGTGGGTGATCAGGTCAGCAGGGGAGGGCAGTTGGGGGAGACCAGGACTACAGGGGAGGGCAGTTGGGGGGGGGGACCCTGCCTGCAGGGGAGGGCAGTTAGGGGCAACCAGGCTGGCAGGGGAGGGCAGTTGGGGGTGACCAGGCCTGCAGGGGAGGGCAGTTGTGGGGACCAGGCCTGCAGGGGAGGGCAGTTTTAGGTGACCAGGCTGGCAGGGGAGGGCAGTTGGGGGGGGGACCCTGCCTGCAGGGGAGGGCAGTTAGGGGCAACCAGGCTGGCAGGGGAGGGCAGTTATGGGTGACCGGGCCAGCAGGGGAGGGCAGTTGGGAAGGACCAGGCCTGCAGGGGAGGGCAGTTGGGGGGGGGCCCTGCCAGCAGGGGAGGGCAGTTAGGGGCAACCAGGCTGGCAGGGGAGGGCAGTTGGGGGTGACCAGGCCAGCAGGGGAGGGCAGTTGGGAAGGACCAGGCCTGCAGGGGAGGGCAGTTGGGGGGGGGACCCTGCCTGCAGGGGAGGACAGTAGGGGGAAACCAGGCCAGCAGGGGAGAGCAGTTAGGGGTGACCAGGCTGGAAGGGGAGGACAGTTAGGGGCAACCAGGCTGGCAGGAGAGGTCACTTGGGGCGACCAGGCTGGCAAGGGAGGGCAGTTTGGGGTTGCCGGGCCAGCAGGGGAGGGCAGTTGGGGGCAACCAAGCCTGCAGGGGAGGACAGTTAGAGGTTACCAGGTTGGCAGGGGAGGGCAGTTAGGGTTGACCAGGCCAGCAGGGGAGGGCAGTTAGTGGCAATCGGGCTGGCTGGGAAGCAGTTAGGCATTGATCAGGCTGGCAGGGGAGTGGTTAGGGGTGATCAGGCTGGCAGGCAGAAGCAGTTAGGGGCAATCAGGCAGGCAGGCAGGTGAGCTGTTGGGAGCCAGCATTCCTGATTTGTGAGAGGGATGTCTGACTGACTGTTTAGGCCTGATATTCCCAGTAGGATCGGGCCTAAACGGGCAATTTGACATCCCTCGAGGGGTCCCAGTTTGGAGAGGGTGCAAGCTGGGCTGAGGGACACCCCCCCCATGCACGAATTTGTGCACTGGGCCTCTAATAAGAAAATAAATCCCCTGATACTTCACAGAAGTCCTCAAAAAGGCATGGTACTCTTATGGGGGGGAATCTGGACTGTCAGGCGGAAACTCATGGGAGCCGCGAAAGGTAGAGGTCTGAAAGCGCGCGTGAAAGTGCATGTAGAGAGGACTGACGGCTGAGTGTGCTGCTGGCTTTCGCTAGCTGGAGGGAACCAGAAGCTTCTGACTGCACTGAACTCCAGTTCCGGGCGAGAATCTGGGAATCCAGATTCATTCGGGGAGAAATGGGACTGTCTGGCAGCGGGCGAAACTCGAGGGCGGCTTTCTCTCAGATGTGCTTGCAGTGATTACTGAGGGACACTGAGACCTAGGGGCCTTCAGAGGGCAGGGCTGACGGGAAGCCAAGACTGTCTGCTCAGCCCTGAGACTCCGCCCCATCCAAGCTGAGCACAGAGGATTTTGCAATTTTGCAAGTCTTGTCTCATAAGGCTGTCTCCAGCACAGAAGTTCTCCCAGAATAGACACAGCTGATCCTCACAGCTAATTGGCCTGGAGGTCAATTCCTCCCAGTGATACCAACAACAATCAAGACTTAACTACAACAGGCTGTGCACACAGTCCACAAAGGCGTGCACCAAGAGTGTCCACCTCAGGTAACTGGGGAGGCTGACCCACTGGGCCCTATAGGACACCTAGCACACAAAGCTACCCTACCAATTCAGGGAAGCAGTGAAAATGCGAAGACAAAGAAACAGATCACAAATGAAAGAAATGGAGGAAAGCAAACAACTGGATATAGAGTTCAAAACCACGGTTATAAGGTTTTTCAAGAACTTCCTAGAAAAGGCCGATAAATTTAGCGAGACCCTCGAGGATATGAAAAAGGACCAACTAGAAATTAAACATACACTGACTGAAATAAAAAATATTATACAGAGACCTAACAGCAGACTAGAGGAACACAAGAATCAAGTCAAAGATTTGAAATACAAAGAAGCAAAAAACACCCAACCAGAAAAGCAAAAAGAAAAAAGAATCCAAAAATTTGAAGATAGTATAAGGAGCCTCTGGGACAACTTCAAGCGTACCAACATCAGAATTATGGGGGTGTCAGAAGAAGAGAGAGAGCAAGATACTGAAAACCTATTTGGAGAAATAATGACCGAAAACTTCCCCCACCTGGTGAAAGAAATAGACTTACAAGTCCAGGAAGCGCACAGAACCCCAAACAAAAGGAATCCAAAGATCACCACACCAAGGCACATCATAATTAAAATGCCAAGGGCAAAAGACAAAGAGAGAATATTAAAAGCAGCAAGAGAAAAACAGTTAATTATCTAAAGGGAGCACCCATAGGATTGTCAGCTGATTTTTCAACAGAAACTATGCAGGCCAGATGGGAGTGGCAAGAAATATTCAAAGTGATGAATAGCAAGAACCTACAACCAAGATTACTCTACCGAGCAAAGCTATTATTCAGAATTGAAGGGCAGATAAAGAACTTCACAGATAAGGAAAAGCTAAAGGAGTTCATCACCACCAAACCAGTATTATATGAAATGCTGAAAGGTATTCTTTAAGAAGAGGAAGAAGAAGGAAAAAGTAAAGATAAAAATTATGAACAACAAATACATATCTATCAACAAGTGAATCTAAAAATCAAGTGAATTAAAAATCTGATGAACAGAATAAACTGGTGAATATAGTAGAATCAGGGGCATAGAAAGGGAGTGGACTGACAATTTTCGGGGGGACAGGGGTGTGGGGGGTGCGGGAAGAGACTGGACAAAATCGTACACCTATGGATGAGGACAGTGTTGGGGAAGGTAAGGGCAAAGGGTGGGGTGGGAACCGGGTGGAGGGGAGCTATGGGGGGGAAAAGGAGAAACAATTGTAATAATCTGAACAATAAAGATTTATTAAGTTAAAAAAAATATACATCTGCATATAATCACCAAACTCCCCCCCCCAAAAAACAAACAAAAAAAAAAACACACCACACCATTCATTTGACCACTGCTAAGTATGCCCAGCTATCTGAATTCTGGCTTTTCTGAGATCCATTTAGCAAGGGGCGCCTGCCGCAGCCTCCAGGCCGGCAGAGGGAGCCCAGCCATAGGGCCCGGCGCAGAGACTTCCGGACGCTGCGCAGACGGCTTCCGGGCGCTGCGCAGAGACTTCCGGGCGCTGAGCAGGTGGCTTACGGGCGGTGTGCTCACTGCGCAGCCCTCGCGGGAGGCTCCGCCCACCCCAGCCACCGTCACCAAGGGAGGTGCCGGGCGCGGAACAGCCAGGAGATGAGCAGTGCGACTCCCGGCCGGCGCCGCTGGGCGCGAGTATCCCGTCTCGTCTCCTTCAGCGCGACCCACCGGCTCCACTGGTGGGTTGTGCCCCCAGCGTGGGTGGTGGGGCGGGGCCCGGCGCGGGGGCGCGGGTGTGCGCTCCGAGGTGAGGGGGGCGCGCCCGCTAGTCCCTTGCCTGTCAGGCTCTTTTGGCGACACCGTTAAGAGACTGGTAGAGTGACCGGGCTCCAGAGGAGGCTGTGCACGTGGTGGGCAATGAAGCCGACTGCGAGGGAGAAGGCGCTGGCTCTGTGACCTCATGGTCTCAGAGCGTGGCGGTAACGGGCAGAGGGGCTAACCTCGCCCAGATCACACAGTGCCCGGCGCATCGTAAACACTCAATAAGCGTTAGCTTCCGCAACTAATAAAAATACAGCACAAGTGTTATCCTCTTGTCACCTAAGAGAAAATGAACGCAGATGTTCACTTTCCTAAGGCAGCTCTGAGAGCAAGCAACACAGTTGCAATTCGATCCCACAGCTTGATGGTACTAGAGTTGGTTCTTTTAAAAAAATACGTTTTTATTGATTTTAGAGAGGAAGGGAGAGAGATAGAAACATCAATGATGAAAGAGAATCATCAATGGGCTGCCTCCTGCAGGCTTCCTACTGGGGATCCAGCCCACAACCCCAGCATGTGACACCACCAGGCATGGAACCAGGATCTGGCCCATAGGTTGACTCTTAAGACTGAGCCAGGCCTGCGGGGCTAAAGTTGATTTATTTTTATTTTTTTTATTGTTTAAAGTATTACAAATAGTAGTACATATGTCTCTTATTTTTTTTTTTCCCATTGACCTTCCCCCGGCCTCCCCTACCCCCTGGCACTTGCCCTCCCTCCTCCCCCCCCCAGTGTCCTGTGTCCATTGGTTATTATATGCATGCATACAAGTCCTTCGGTTCATCTCTTACACCCCCCGCCCCAAAACTCCCCAGCCTTCCCGCTGTAATTTGACAGTCTGTTCAATGCTTCTTTGCCTCTGTATCTCTTTTTGTTCATCAGTTTATAATGTTCTTTTCCATAATTGAGTGAGATCATGTGATATTTATCTTTCTCTGACTGGCTTATTTCACTTAGCATAATGCTCTCCAGTTCCATCCATGCTGCTGCAAATGGTAAGAATTCCTTCTTTTTTATAGCAGCTTAGTGTTCCATTGTGTATATATATATGTACCATAGTTTTCTAATCCACTCATCTGCTGATGGGCATTTAGGCTGTTTCTAAATCTTAGCTATGGTGAATTGTGCTGCAATGAACATAGGGCTGCATATATCCTTTCTGATTGGTGTTTCTGTTTTCTTGGGATATATTCCCAGAAGTGGTATTACTGGGTCAAATGGCAGTTCCATTTTTAAATTTTTGAGGAAACTCCATACTGTTTTCCACAGTGGCTGCACCAGTCTGCATTCCCACCAGCAGTTCACGAGGGTTCCTTTTTCTCCACATCCTCTCCAGCACTTGTCATTTGTTGATTTGTTGATGATAGCCATTCTGACAGGTGTGAGGAGGTACCTCATTGTTGTTTTGATTTGCATCTCTCATATGATTAGTGACTTTGAGCATGTTTTCATGTGTCTCTTGGCTTTCTGAATGTCCTTTTTTGAAAAGTGTCTATTTGGTCCTTTGCCCATTTTTTGATTGGGTTGTTTATCTTCCTTTTGTTAAGTTGTATGAGTTCCCTGGAAATGTTGGAGATTAAACTCTTACCGGAGATAACTTTGGCAAATATGTTCTCCCATGCAGTGGGCTTTCTTGTTGTTTTGGTGATGGTTTCTCTTGCTGTGCAGAAGCTTTTTATTTTGATGTAGTCCCATTTGTTTATTTTCTCCTTAGTCTCTCTTGCCCTAAGATCTGTGTCTGTAAAGATATTGCTACGACATATGTCTGCAATTTTGCTGCCTATGTAGTCTTGTAGGATTTTTATGGTTTCCTGTCTCACGTTCAAGTCCTTTAGCCATTTTGAGTGTTTTTGTGTATGGTGTAAGTTGGTGATCTAGTTTCATTTTTTTTTGCGTGTATCTGACCAGATTTCCCAGCACTGTTTATTAAATAGGCTGTTTTGACTCCATTGTATGCTCTTGCCTCCTTTGTCAAATATTAATTGAATATAATGGCTTGGATCCATTTCTGGGTCCTCTATTCTATATGTCTGTTCTTGTGCCAGTACCAGGCAGTTTTGAGAACTGTGGCTTGGTAATATAGTTTGATGTCTGGTATTGTGATCCCTCCTACTTTGTTCTTCTTTCTCAGGATAGCTGTGGCTATTTGAGGTCTTTTTTTGTTCCAGATGAATTTTTGGGGAGTTTGTTCTAGATCTTTGAAATATGCCATTGGTATTTTTTTTTTTTTAGTGTTTACTTTTTATTTTTATTTTTTTAATTTAATAAATCTTTATTGTTCAGATTATTACAATTGTTCCTCTTTTTTTCCCCCATAGCTCCCCTCCACCCAGTTCCCACCCCACCCTCTGCCCTTACCTCCCACACACTGTCCTCATCCATAGGTGTACGATTTTTGTCCAGTCTCTTCCCGCACCCCCCACACTCCTGTCCCCCCGAAAATTGTCAGTCCACTCCCTTTCTATGCCCCTGATTCTCTTATATCCACCAGTTTATTCTCTTCATCAGATTTTTTATTCACTTGGTTTTTAGATTCACTTGTTGATAGATATGCACTTGTTGTTCATAATTTTTATCTTTACCTTTTCCTTCTTCTTCTTACAGAATACCCTTCAGCATTTCATATAATGCTGGTTTGGTGTTGATGAACTCCTTTAGCTTTTTCTTATCTGTGAAGCTCTTTATCTGCCCTACAATTCTGAATAATAGTTTTGCTGGGTAGAGTAATCTTGGTTGTAGGTTCTTGCTATTCATCACTTTGAATATTTCTTGCCACTCCCATCTGGCCTTCATAGTTTCTGGTGAGAAATCAGCTGACAATCGTATGGGTGCTCCCTTTAGGTAATTAACTGTTTTTCTCTTGCTGCTTTTAATATTCTCTCTTTGTCTTGCCCTTGGCATTTTAATTATGATGTGCCTTGGTGTGGTGATCTTTGGATTCCTTTTGTTTGGGGTTCTGTGTGCTTCCTGGACTTGTAAGTCTATTTCTTTCACCAGGTGGGGGAAGTTTTCGGTCATTATTTCTTCAAATAGGTATTCAGTATCTTGCTCTCTCTCTTCTTCTGGCACCCCCATAATTCGGATGTTGGTACACTTGAAGTTGTCCCAGAGGCTCCTTATACTATCTTCAAATTTTTGGATTCTTTTTTCTTTTTGCTTTTCTGGTTGGGTGTTTTTTGCTTATTTGTATTTCATATCTTTGACTTGATTGATTCTTGTGTTCCTCTAGTCTGCTGTTAGGTCTCTGTATAATATTTTTTATTTCAGTCAGTGTATGTTTAATTTCTAGTTGGTCCTTTTTCATATCCTCGAGGGTCTCGCTAAATTTATCGGCCTTTTCTAGGAAGTTCTTGAAAAACCTTATAACCGTGGTTTTGAACTCTATATCCAGTTGTTTGCTTTCCTCCATTTCTTTCATTTGTGATCTGTTTCTTTGTCTTCGCATTTTCACTGCTTCCCTGAATTGGTAGGGTAGCTTTGTGTGCTAGGTGTCCTATAGGGCCCAGTGGGTCAGCCTCCCCAGTTACCTGAGGTGGACACCCTTGGTGCACGCCTTTGTGGACTGTGTGCACAGCCTGTTGTAGTTAAGTCTTGATTGTTGTTGGTATCACTGGGAGGAATTGACCTCCAGGCCAATTGGCTGTGAGGATCAGCTGTGTCTATTCTGGGAGAACTTCTGTGCTGGAGACAGCCTTATGAGACAAGACTTGCAAAATTGCAAAATCCTCTGTGCTCAGCTTGGATGGGGCGGAGTCTCAGGGCTGAGCAGACAGTCTTGGCTTCCCGTCAGCCCTGCCCTATGAAGCCCCTGGGTCTCAGTGTCCCTCGGTAATCGCTGCAAGCACCTCTGAGAGAAAGCCGCCCTCGAGTTTCGCCCGCTGCCAGACAGTCCAATCTCTCCCCGAATGAGTCTGGATTCCCAGTTTCTCGCCTGGGACTGGAGTTCAGCGCAGTCGGGAGCTTTTGTCTCCCTCCCGCTTGAGAAAGCTGGCCACGCACTCAGCAGTCAGTCCTCTCTGCACTCGCGCGCCTCCGGACCTCTGCCTCCCACAGCTCCCCTGAGTCTCAGTGTGCTTTTCTCTTTTCCTGACAGTCCAGATTCCCCCCGAATGAGTCTGGTTTCCCAGAGTCTTGCCCGGGACTGGAGTTCAGTGTAGTCAGGAGCTTCCGTCTCTCCCCCGCTTGACAAAGCCAGCCATGCACTCAGCCGCCAGTCCTCTCCATGTGCCTGCGTGTCTCTGTACCTCAGCCTTTTGCAGCTCCTCTGAGTCTCAATGTGCTTTTCTCTTTCCTTCTAGTTGTAGAATTTCCACTCAGCCAGCTTTCCTGTGGTTCTGGATGGTGTCCGTTTTGTCTTTTAGTTGTAGTTTTGAAATTGTTGTGCGAGGCAGCAGTGTAGGTGTTTACCTATGCTGCCATCTTGGTTTCTCCTCTATAACACTTATTTCATAGACACACATATACACCCAGTCACAAAGCATGAACTCTGAGTGCTTGATGCTTTTGAATCCCCCTATAAATTCCTCTGAATACAGGATCTGTCAAGTTGATACCAATATCCACGAACTTGTAGCGACTCATGACTGCGACGCCGGGCTCTCCTTCTGCCATTGGTATTTTAATAGGTATTGCATTGAATCTATAGATTGCTTTACGTAGTATGGACATTTTAATGATGTTGATTCTACCAATCCATGAACATGATATGTTCTTCTATTTGTTTATGTATTCCTCTATCTCTTTTTTCAATGTCTTGTAGTTTTCTGAGTACAGGTCTTTTATGTCCTTGGTTAAGTTTATTCCTAAGTACCTTAATTTTTTTGGTGCAATGGTAAATGGGATTTTTTTTTCATTTCTCTTTCTATGAGTTCATTATTGGTGTATAAGAAGGCCATAGATTTCTGGGCATTAATTTTGTATCCTGCTACATTGCCAAATTCATTTATTAGGTCTACTAGTTTTTTGATGGCGTCTTTGGGGTTTTCTATGTATAGTATCATGTCATCTGTGAATAAGGACAGTTTTACTTCTTCTTTTCCAATTTGGATGCCTTTTATTTCTTCTTCTTGTCTGATTGCTATTGCTAGTACTTCTAACACTATGTCGAACAGGAGTGGTGAAAGTGGGCAACCTTGTCTTGTTCCTGTTCTTAGGGGAAATGAGTTTAGTTTTTGCCCATGGAGTATGATGTTGGCTGTAGGTTTGTCATATAGGGCTTTTATTATGTGATCCCTCTATTCCCACTTTGCTGAGAGTTTTTATCAAGAAAGAGTGTTGGATTTTGTCAAATGCTTTTTCTGCATCAATTGATATGATTATGTGATTTTTGTCTCTCAGTTTGTGTATGTGATGTATCATATTCATTGATTTGCGGATATTGTGCCATCCTTGCATCTCCAGTATAAATCCCACTTGGTCATGGTGTATGATCTTTCTAATGTATTGCTGAATCCGATTTGCTAGAATTTTGTTGAGGATTTTAGCATCTATGTTCATCAAGGATATTGGCCTGTAGTTCTCTTTTTTTGTGGTGTCTTTATCTGCTTTTGGGATTAGGATGATGCTGGCTTCATAGAAAGAGCTTGGAAGTGTGCCTTCCTCTTGAATTTTTTGGAATAGTCTGAGGAGGATAGGTTTTAGTTCTTCTTTGAATGCTTGGTAGAACTCCCCTGTAAAGCCATCTGGACCAGGGCTTTTGTTTGCTGGAAGATTTTTGATCCCTGTTTCAATTTGTTCGGTAGTTATTGGCCTATTCAGGTTTTTTGCTTCTTGGTTGAGTTTTGGGAGCTTGTATTTTTCTAGTAAAATTTCATCTAGGTTGTCCATTTTGTTGGAATAGAGTTGTTCATAGTATTTTTTCATAATCGTTTGTATTTCTGTGGGATCGGTTGTTATTTCACTCTTTCATTTCTGATTTTGTCTGTTTGGGTCCTCTCTCTTTGCTTCTTGGTGAGCCTGGCTAGAGGTTCATCAATCTTGTTTATCCTTTCAAAGAACCAGCTCTTGGTTTTGTTGATCTTATGTATTTTTTTTTTTTTGGTCTCTATTTCATTTATCTCTGCTCTGATATTTATTATTTCCTTCCTTCTGCTCACTGTGGGCTTTTCTTGTTGCTCTCTTTCTAACTCTTTGAGTTGTAGGGTTAGGTAATTTATTACCATTGTTTCTTGTTTTTTTTTCAGTAGGCTTGTAGAGCTATGAACTTCCCTCTCAAGACTGCTTTCACTGTGTCCCATAGATTTTGTATTGTTGTGTTTTCATTGTTGTTTGTTGCCATGATGCTTTTTATTTCTTCTTTGATCTCTCTGGTAACCCAGTCATTGTTTAATAGCATGCTATTTAGTCTCCAGGTGTTTGATTTCTTCTGATTGTTTTTATTATAGTTGATTTCTAGTTTTAAGCAATTGTGATCTCAGAAGATGCTTGATATGATTTCTATCTTCTTGAATTTGAAGAGACTTTGCCTGTGACCCAGTATATGGTCTATTTTTGAAAATGACCCATGTGCACTTGAGAAGAATGTATATTCTGTGGCTTTGGGTTGAAATGTTCTGAAGATGTCAATTAATTCCATATGATCTAGTGAGTCATTTAGGATTGATGTTTTTTTGCTGATTTTTTGTTTAGAGTATTTGTCCAATGGTGATAGTGGGGTATTAAAGTCCCCTACTGTGACTGTATTGCTGTCAATCTCTCCCTTGATATCCTCCAGAAGTTTTTTTTTTTTGAATGCATTACCATCTTTTTTAAAAATTATTATTTTTTTATTGTTTGAAGTATTACAAATAGTAGTACATATGTCTCCTTTTTTTCCCCCCATTGACCTACCCCCGGCCTCCCCTACCCCACAGTACATGCCTTTACCTGCCCCCCCCGCCAGTGTCTTGTATCCATTGGTTATGCTTATATGCATGCGTACAAGTCCTTCGGTTGATCTCTTACAGCCCCCCCCAACCTCCCCTGCCTTCTCACTGTAGTTTGACAATCTGTTCAATGCTTCTTTGCCTCTGTACCTATTTTTCTCCCCATTTCTTTCCTTTAAAAAATCTTGCCTCTGCAGACTAGAAATAAACATATAATAACAAAAAATGTTTGAGTCCCAATTTCAATGTCCAACAGTTCTGAGTCCCCGTTTCAATGTCAAACAGTTCCTTATGTGTACATGTCAGCAATGATATCTGGAGGGTGGGCACATGGTGGCAATGCAGGTCCTACCCTCTCTGGTTTGGTCCTAGGCAACCTGCTGCAATGCACAGCTGCTGACTGCTAGCGTGGCAAGGCGTCATCAGCATCTTCCATCTCTGGACTGTTTCTCCTCTTGTCTTCGTGGTTGGAGCAGACCTGTCAATTCCTCTCTGTTGCAGGAATCCACATGGTCTTGGAGTTGTTTTCTGAAAATATACAAACATATTCTCGACCAAAAGTTAATAAAGGAATCTTTTCTATATAATTGATTTGGGATCCGTTTTATTTTTGCCCAAACGATTTTCCTTTGTCTTATTTAGACATCATGTGTGTTTTTCATGGGTGTCTTGCTGTTAGCATTACAAATGAAAATTAATTTTGTAAAGTAAAAATTTTCTAGATGTAATTTACTTATAGGATATTTTTCCTTACATGATATTACCCTACTATCCCCCCTTTTTTTGATTAATGGAGGCTTTTGTAAATTTTATAATGCAGTCTTGATAACTTTAAATTTTAATTTTTTGCACAAAAATATGACTGCTTTAGTTTCATTGCATGTTTAGGAATTTTACCATGAGATGAACTACCAATAGAAATTTTAGTTACCACTTTAGGAACAGCTTTTTGTCCAGTATAATTAAATTTTCTTGAATATTCACTTATTTCAATTAGCCTATTTAAATTAATCTGAAAACTTGATTATTATCTTACTGTCAAATTTAATACTCTACCAACAATCTTAGTTTACCCTGTAAATATTAGTGGAAAGGATTATTTGCATTCTTGAGTAGGCCCTGAGCATTCCTGGTGCTAGGCTGGATTTAGATATAGGGCAGCTGCTGTCGGCCAAGTCTCTGTCTGTTATCTGGGTCCCAATCTGAGCTGGGCCAGGTCACTGTCTGTCACCTGTGTCCCGATCTGAGCTGGGTGTGGGAAGCAAAGCAGCCATGGGGGAAGGAGACCTCCCTCAGATGGGGTGAGGGTTCAGGCCCCTGTAAGGTTTCGGGGGGGGGTGAGGGTCTGTGCCCCACCTCTGTTGACCCCCAAGTTCTCTCCTGATGGCCCCTCTGCGACTGTGCCTGTCTTAGGTTGTTCCTTCCCTGAGGAATCTTGCCCGTCTCTGGCTAACCAGTCATCCTCTGGGGCCAAGCAGGGTGATGTGAGGTTCAGTTCTGTCTCCTTTGTAGCCTATGCCCCCATGGCCTCCATGCCCAACACCTGCCTTGGGATCCCCTGGCCTGCTGGCGGGGCCCCAGCACTGATCACATATCTCGGGGAACTCAGGTTTCTTCTCCAGGCAGGGCCCAGCTCACATGATTTTGCGAGAGACAGATCCATGGTACCAGCCACCACGAGGCTTCAAGCTCAGCATGAACAGAAAGCTTAGGCAACAGCTGAGGGCAATTGGATTGTGAGAAGAGGGTCCCCCTTGGCACAAAAGGCAAGAGGGACCAATATAGAATGCTCAAGTGCCTTCCCAGGGCCTTAATTCCTTCTGAAAGGGATTAAATCCTTTCATGTTTTTGTTTTTTTTAAAATTGCTGCCAAACATTCAAAGAATTAGTTTGCAAGTTTGTTTGGGATAATTGTACAATATGCTGTTGTAAAATATCTAAAATTATAATGACATTGTAGAATAATACCATGTAAGGATATTCTTTGCTCAAGGCCATGGCAATTCAATTTCAAACTGGCTGTCAATTTCTTTTTGTAACTTTATATAAACTTTGTCAGGGAGGCAAAAACACAAATTATTTACTTTAGTTCAAGAGGCCAAATATATTGACTTTCAATTACAATCCTTATGACTTTTGAAGGAAACTTCTCTTTGTTTCCTTCCAAAATAATTTTCGGGCTACAGAGAGTTTCATTTAAAAATCTTTGTCACATGAAACAATTTCTCTTAAGGTTATGGTGACCACTAGTATGGATTAGATTTAATATTTTATTTTTTTATAATTTTTTAAAAAATTTTTAAATTATTATTTTTTACATATGTGTCCTTATTCCCCCATAACCCCCACCCCCCACTTATGCCCCATCCCCTTGTTGTCTGTGTCCATTGATTAGGTTCATATGCATGCACACAAGTCCCTTGGTTGATCTCTCCCCCTTACCTCCACCCTCCCCTACCTTCCCTGAGGTATGATGTGCTATTCGACGTTTCTCAGTCTCTGGATTTGTTCTTGTTCATCAGTCTATGCCGTTCATTATATTCCACAAATGAGTGAGATCATGTGATATGTATCTTTCTCTGCCTGGCTTATTTCACTTAGCATAATGCTCTCCATCTCCATCCATGTTGTTGCAAATGGTAAGAACTCCTTTTTTACCACAGCATAGTATTCCATTGTGTGGATACACCACAGTTTTTTAATCCACTCATCTGCTGATGGGCATTTAGGCTGTTTCTAAATCTTAGCTATGGTGAATTGTGCTGCTATGAACATAGGGCTGCATATATCCTTTCTGATTGGTGTTTCTAGTTTCTTGGGATATATTCCTAGAAGTGGGATCACTGGGTCAAATGGGAGTTCCATTTTTAGTTTTTTGAGGAAACTCCATACTGTTTTCCACAGTGGCTGCACCAGTCTGCATTCCCACCAGCAGTGCACGAGGGTTCCTTTTTCTCCACATCCTCGCCAGCGCTTGTCATTTGTTGATTTGTTGATAATAGCCATTCTGACAGGTGTGAGATGGTACCGCATTGTTGTTTTGATTTGCATCTCTCTGATGATTAGTGACTTTGAGCAGGTTTTCATATGTCTCTTGGCCTTCCTTCTGTCTTCTTTCTAAAAGTGTCTATTTAGATCAGTTGCCCATTTTTTGATTGGGTTGTTTATCTTCTTTTTGTTAAGCTGCATGAGTTCCCTGTAAATGTTGGAGATTAAACCCTTATCGTTGATATCATTGGCAAATATGTTCTCCCATGCAGTGGGCTTTCTTGTTTTATTGATGGTTTCCTTTGCTGTGCAAAAGCTTTTTATTTTCATGTAGTCCCATTTGTTTATTTTGTCTTTAGTTTCTATTGCCCTAGGGGCAGTATCAGTGAAGAAGTTCCTTAGGCATATGTCAGATTTTTCTGCCTGTGGATTCCTCTAGTATTTTTATGGTTTCCCGTCTTATGTTTAAGTCCTTTATCCATTTTGAGTTTATTTTTGTGTATGGTGTAAGTTGGTGATCTAGCTTCAGTTTTTTTGCATGTATCTGTCCAATTTCCCCAACACCATTTGTTGAAGAGACTGTCTTGACTCCATTGTATGTTCGTGCCTCCTTTGTCAAATATTAATTGAGCATAGTGATTTGGGTCAATTTCTGGGTTCTCTATTCTATTCCATTGATCTATATGTCTGTTCTTGTGCCAGTACCATGCTGTTTTAAGAACAGTGGCTTTGTAATACAGCTTGATATCTGGTATTGAGATCACACCTACTTTGTTCTTTCTCAGGATTGCTGCAGCTATTCGGGGTCTTTTTTTATTCCAGATAAATTTTTGGAAAGTTCATTCTAGGTCTGTGAAATATGTCATTGGTATTTTAATGGGGAATGCATTGAATCTATAGATTGCTTTGGGTAGTATGGACATTTTGATGATGTTGATTCTACCAATCCATGAACATGGTATCTTCTTCCATCTGTTTATGTCTTCCTCTGTCTCTTTTTTCAGTGTCGTATAGCTTTCCACATATAGGTCTTTTATCTCCTTCGTTAAGTGTATTCCTAGGTATCTTAATTTTTTTGGTGCGATGGTAAATGGGATTGCTTTTTAAGTCTCTCTTTCTGTAAGTTCATTATTGGTGTATAGAAATGCCATAGATTTTTTGGCGTTAATTTTGTATCCTGCTACATTGCTGAATTCATTTATTAAGTCTAGTAATTTTTTGATGGAGTCTTGAGGGTTTTCTATGTACAATATCATGTCATCTGCAAATAAGGACAGTTTTACTTCTTCTTTTCCAATTTGGATGCCTTTTATTTCTTCTTCTTGTCTGATTGCAATGGCTAGTACTTCCAGCACTAGGTTGAACAGGAGTGGTGAGAGTGGGCATCCCTGTCTTGTTCCTGTTCTTAGGGCAAATGGTTTTAGTTTTTGCCCATTGAGTATGATGTAACTGTGTGTTTGTCATATATGGCTTTTATTATGTTGAGGTATGATCCTTCTATTCCCACCTTGCTGAGAGTTTTTATCAAGAAAGGGTGTTGGATTTTGTCAAATGCTTTTTCTGCATCAATTGATATGACTGTGTGGTTTTTATCTCTCAATTTGTTTATGTGATGTATCACGTTTATTGATTTGCGAATATTGTACCATACTTGCATCCCCGGGATAAATCCTACTTGGTCATGGTGTATCATCTTTCTGATGTACTACTGGATTCGATTTGCTAGAATTTTGTTGAGGATTTTGGCATCTATATTCATGAGGGATATTGGCCTGTAATCTTCTTTCATTGTGTTGTCTTTATCTGGTTTTGGTCTTAGGGTGATGCTGGCTTCATAGAAGGAGCTTGGAAGTGTTCCTTCCTCTTGAATTTTCTGGAATAGTCTGAGGAGGATAGGTTTTAGTTCTTCCTTGAATGTTTGGTAAAACTCCCCTGTGAAGCCATCTGGCCTCAGGCTTTTGTTTGTTGGAAGCTTTTTGATGACTGCTTCAATTTCTTCCATAGTTATCAGCCTATTGAGATTTTTAGAATCTTCCTGAGTGAGTTTTGGAAGGTTGTATTTTTCTAGAAATGTGTCCATTTCCGTCAGGTTGTGTAGTTTGTTAGAATAGAGTTGTTCATAGTATTTTTTAACAATCCTTTGTATTTCTGTGGGGTCTGTTGTTAATTCACCTCTTTCATTTCTGATTTTGTTTATTTGGGTCCTCTCTCTTTGCTTCTTGGTGAGCCTGGCTAGAGGTTCATCAATCTTGTTTATCCTTTCGAAGAACCAGCTCTTGGTTTTGTTGATCTTTTGTATTGTTTTTTTGGTCTCTATGTCATTCATTTCTGCCCTGATCTTTATTATTTCCTTCCTTCTGCTCACTGTGGGCTTTTCTTGTTGCTCTCTTTCTAATTCTTTGAGTTGTTGAGTTAGATGATTTATTAGCATTTTTTCTTGTTTTTTGAGGTAGGCCTGTAGAGCTATAAATTTCCCTCTCAGGACTGCTTTCATTGTGTCCCATAGCATTTGCATTGTTGTGTTTTTATTGTCATTAGTCTCCAGGATGTTTTTAATTTCTTCTTTGATCTCGTTGATCACCCAATCATTGTTTAATAGCATGCTATTCAGCTTCCAAGTGTTTGAATTTTTTGGAATGTTTTTATTATAGTTTATTTCTAATATTATGCCATTGTGGTCTGAGAAAATGCCTGATATGATTTCAGTCTTTTTGAATTTGGGGAAACTTTGCTTGTGACCCAGTATGTGGTCTATTTTTTAAAATGTCCCATGTGCACTTGAGAAGAACGTATATTCCGTGGCTTTGGGGTGAAATGCTCTGAAGATGTTAATTATGTCCATTTGATCTAGTGCGTCATTTAGAATTGCTCTTTCTTTGCTGATTTTTTGTCTAGAGGATTTATCCAGTGATGTCAGTGTTGTATTAAAGTCTCCTACAATGATTGTATTGTTGTCGATCTCTCCCTTTATATCTTCCAGGAGTTTTTTTTATGTATTTGGATGCTCCTGCATTGGGTGCATATATGTTTACCAGAGTTTTATCTTCTTGTTGAATTGCTCCCTTTAGTATTATGTAGTGGCCTTCCTTATCTCTTGTTATGGCCATTACTTTGAGGTCTATTTTATCATATATAAGTATCACAACCCCAGCTTTTTTCTCATTTCCATTTGCCTGAAAGATGTTTTTCCATTCCTTCACTCTCAGTCTGTGTGAATCCTTTGCTCTAAGGTGGGTCTGTTGTAGACAGCAAATATATGGGTCATGTTTTCTTATCCATTCAGCTACCCTATGTCTTTTGATTGGTGCATTTAATCCATTTACGTTTAATATTATTGACAAGTACATGTTTGTTGTCATATTTTTCCTTAGTGTTTGTGTTTCTTTTTGCCTTTCTCTTTCTTCTTTTTATAGCAGTCCCTTTAGCATTTCTTGCATTGCTGGCTTGGTTGTGATAAACTCTCTTAGCTCTTTTTTGTCTGTGAAGCTCCTGATTCCACCTTCAATTTTGAATGATAGCCTTGCTGGGTATAGTATTCTTGGATTCAGACCCTTGCTTTGCATGACTTTGTATATTTCATTCCATTCCCTTCTGGCCTGGTGTGTTTCTGTTGAGAAATCAGTTGATATTCTAATAGGAGATCCCTTGTAGGTAACTTTCTGTCTCTCTCTGGCAGCCTTTAAGATTCTTACTTTGTCGTTAGTGTTCGCCAATTTAATTATGATGTGTCTTGGTGTTGGTCTTTTGGGGTTCAACTTGTTTGGGACTCTATGTACTTCTTGGACTTGCATAGTTTTTTTCTTGCCGATATCAGCGAAGTTTTCTGTCATTATTTCTTCAAACAGGTTTTCTATTCCTTACTTCTCTTCCTCTCTTTCTGGTATCCCTATTATTCGAATATTGTTTCGTTTTGTGTTGTCCCAGAGCTCCCTTAGGCTCTCCTCTTGCTTTTTAAGTCTTCTTTCCAATTGCTGCTGTGTTTGCGTTTTTTCCTACCTTGTCTTCTAATTCGCTGATGCAGTCCTCAGTCTCTTCTAGTCTACTGTTTAAGCCCTCCAATGTGTTCTTTATTGCAGCTATGTCGTTCTTCATCTCCTCTTGGTTTCTTTTCATGTTGGTGACATTCTCATTCAGCTCCTTATAGTTCTCATTGAGTTGTGTGTATTTGTCATCCATCCGTTTAAACATCCTTATAATCATTACTCTGAATTCTTTCTCTGTTAAGCTGCTAGCCTCAATTTCATTTAACTCCCTTTCTGGTGATTCCTCTTTTTCTTTCCTTTGGGAGTTGCTTTTTTGTCTCCCAATGTTTTCCTGTAATGTTTTAATTGTAGATCCAATTGCTTTGCTACCCAGGTTCTTTTGGTGATGGTGCTACTGGTGTAATCTCAGTTCTCCTGGGCTTGGTAATCTATTGTAGCTCCCTACTTGAGCTATTTGGGTTCTCTTGATGTAGGCCTGCGAGCTTGAGAGGCACAACTGCGGTGTCTAGAAGTCAGCAGCCGTGGAGGGGAGTATCCCAATTTTTGCTGTCTTGCACCCTTAATTGAAATCACGCGTGCCCAGTGGGGACTCACAGTGGCACCAAGGAACTGTCTGTCGGGGTGATGTGGCTCAGGGGGCCTGCACTCTGGAAAGGTATTACTGTGATGCCCAGAGTTCTGTAGTTATGGGTGGGCAGACTCAGCTTTCGCTGCTGTACCTGTGGTGGATAGGCGCTTACTCCCAATGGCGGCTCAAAGGAGCACCCGTGGTAAGTTTGCCAGCGAGGCACACCGAAGCACTCTAAAGGGACCTGGCAGTGTAGCCGTGTAATTGAGGTGCCTAGTTTCTAAAGATTGCTCTTTAGGGCAGATCCTATGGCCTCAGGGAGTATTCAGATTCCATGCTGTTATTCAGGGTGGGATCTGGGTGTGGCTATATTGGTTGCCTGGAGACTGGAGGGAGGGGCTATCTCTCAGGAGAAAATGGCGACTGGGGCTTAGATATGACTCAGCACCAGACTCGCTTCCACCTCTCCTGGACCAACCGCTGCCTACTCTCCCCAGAATCCACAACCCCACCCCTTCTTCTGCACCTCAGCCACAGGTAAGTGTCCGTATCCTAAAGGTCCTACAAACTAGGTTCAGTGGAGAAAGGCACAGGCCCCAGCGCGAGGAGGGACTGCGTCTCTGCAAGTTCCTCTCTTGCCGCCACTGCGCGGTCCGGCAGCTCTTCAGGGCTGCCTTTGAGCTCAGATCCCAAATCCAGACTCCAAAGTCTAAAATCCACTACCTCCCGCAGTCCCGTGGACCCTTTTTTTTTTCTTTCAGTCAGACGCTTTGCCTGTCCTCAGGGATGCGGCTTGGTGCCGTGTAGTTTCTCCCTGACCTTCTGCGCACAGAGGTCCGGCAGATTCCACTGCCTAGATCTTTAATTTTACCTTTATCAGGGGGATCTCTGCCCTTCCCGGCTGCAAACTGTCTCACCAGCTGCGCCTCCTTTGCCAATTCGGGCTGGATTCCACTCGTTTCAGCTGCTCCCTCTCTTTGCTCCAGGACAAGGCTCAGGACATGTCCGTCTGTTCTGCCGCCATTTTGTCTTCCCAGAAGTTTTTTTAATGTATTTGGGTGCTCCTGTATTGGGTGTGTATATGTTTACCAGTGTTATTTCTTCTTGTTGGATTTCTCCCTTTAGTATTATGAAGTGGCCTTCCTTATCTCTTGTTATGTCCTTCACTTTGAGATCTAATTTGTCAGGTATAAGTCTTGCTACCCCAGCTTTGTTTTTTCATTTCTATTTGCCTGCAAAACCTTTTTCCATCCCTTCACAATCAGTCTGTGTGAGTCCTTTTTTCTGAGGTGGGTTTCCTGTAGACAGCAGATATATGGTTCATGTTTTCTTATCCACTCAGCTACCCTATGTCTTTTAATTGGGGCATTTAATTCGTTTACATTTAAAGTTATTATTGATAGGTACTTGTTTGTCGCCATTTTTATTCTTTACGCCTGTGTTCCTTCTTTGCTTTCTATTTCTTCTTTTTACAGCAGACCCTTTAGCATTTCTTGCATTGCTGGTTTGGTGGTAATAAACTCCCTTAGTCCTTTTTTGTCTGTGAAGCTCCTGATTCCCCCTCAATTTTGATTGATAGTCTTGCTGGGTACATATTCTTGGATTCAGACCCTTCCTTTGCATGACTTTGTATGTTTCATTCCATTCCCTTCTGGCCTGATGTGTTTCTGTTGGGAAATCAGTCGCTAGTCTGATGGGGGATCCTTTGTAGGTAACTTTCTGTCTCTCCCTGGCCGCTTTTAATATTCTTACTTTGTCGTTGGTGTTTGCCAATTTAATTATAATGTGCCTTGGCGCCGGTCTTTTGGGGTTCTTTTTGTTTGGGACTCTGTGAGCTTCTTGGATTTGTGTGAGTTTTTTCTTCCCTATATGAGGAAAGTTTTCTGTCATTATTTCTTCAAACAGGTTTTCTATTCATTGCTCAGTTTCCTCTCCTTCTGGCACACTTGTTGTGTGGATGTTGTTTTGTTTCGTGTTGTCCCAAAGTTCCCTTAGGCTCTCCTCCTGTTTTTTAAGTTTTTTTTACTAGATGTTGCTCTGCTTGGGTATTTTTTTCTACCTTGTCTTCCAGTTCACTGATGTGGTTTTCTGCTTCTTCTAGTCTACTGTTGATGCTTTCTATTGAGTTCTTTATAGCAGATGTCATTTTTCTTGGTTCTTCTTCATTTCCTCTTGGTTCTTACACATATTGTTGAATTTGTCTTCCATTCTTTTCAGCCACCTTATAACCATTTCTTTGAATTCTTTCTCTGACATATTGTTTGCCTCCATTTCGTTTACTACCTTTTCTGGTGTTGCCTCCTTTTCTTTCATATGCGGTCTGTTTCTTTGTCTCCCCATTATCTCTCTTCTCTGGTTATCTGGTTTTATAGTTCTCTTTCTCCTTTTCCTAGTAGAAATCTGACCTTTCTGTGAGAAGGTGCAGAGCTTCTCAGAGTCTGCGTATTCGCGCTGCTTGAGGTCCAGTGTTCCTGGGTTCGCAGCTGTTCCCTGGGTGTTGTTGTTGTAGATTCCTTGGATTTTTAGGCTTCCGATAACAGCCACTCTCCCCTTCAAAATGGCGCAGTCTCCTGCACTTGCCAAGTGGTGTTTGTGATCTATACCAGGAATCTCTTGGAGGATTCTCCCATTCTGCTTAAAATTGATTTTGAGGAGAGTTTTGCCCCTCATTAGCAAGCTCCACTCTGAGCACCCACTCCTCCATTCGTAAAATAAGGATAATAGTTACTACCTAGCAAGGTCCATCCATCATTCACTGGAGAGGTATTTCTTACTGCTTGTCAGGCCTTGTGCCAGGTAACGGATGTAGCAGTGAGCAGTGCGCACCTGGCACTGCCTTCTGGGTGGAGTGTGCAATCTGGTCAATACTGTGGAAGGTGCAGTGAGATCATTTTGTGCAAAAGCTTTTGTGAACTGTAGCATTTTAAACATAAGAAGTGCAGGAGCAGGAGAAGGTGGGGGAAATAATAAAGTGGGTCTCAACCAGAAAGGGGTTGTATAATAGAAAGCTTGAACATATGAGGGTAGTAAGGGACTCATTAATGATGCAAAGATTGGACAGGTATAGGCATAAAAATCCATTAAGCAAGGTGCTCTCTGCCTGAAACAACAGTTGAGTATTGTAATTGTCAAGTGTCACCTTATTTGAATGCCCCTCAATGGACTGGTGAAGTTATCAGTGGAGGCATGATAAAGCAAAATTGTTAAAGAGGAGACTAATAGGTCATGTAATTATTTCTTAGGAGCAATGAGAATTTAAACCACTTGACGACAAGCATCTTTTATCATTCAGCTGTGCCTAATATGTAGTAGGTACTCAGTAAATGTTGAGTTGAGAAATGGAAGGGCCTTGAGCAGATCAGGTTTTGGAATCTTGCTGTGGAACAAGGAGGTTGAAAGTGCTTATGCTAATTTGTATGGTGTAGTAGTCTAATTGGGGGGCATACAGTGGTTCCTGACATAAAGCTGAATAATGAAACCCAGGTGATTTATGATTCTCCATTTGATGAGCTAAAGTATTAATAAATTGTGAAGCTTATGTTGACTTTTTTTTTTTTTTCCTGGTCAGCAAATCTCTGAGTAACGAAGAAAATTTGAAACTGTTTGGAAAATGCAACAACCCAAATGGTCATGGGCACAATTACAAAGGTGAGAGGAAAACTGATGAAATTTTAGCCCTTTCAGTAAGAGTGGAAGAATCTTTAGCAAATACAATCTTAATGAGTAAAAAAACTTATGGGCAGAGCAGTAGTGCTTTGAGCCTTGAATGAGAAGTTAAATGGAAGTTCAGAATGAAAAGACCTGTTGCCTTGGTGGGATGTGTTTTAGCTTTTACCTTGCAATTAATTGTCTGCTCGGATAGATAGTACAAAACAATGAATGGTTTAAATACATTTTTTTGGCTTTAGTGTACATACTGAGATTTTTTGGCACATGTTTCATTTTAATTAAGTGTTGCTGAGGCTAATGTTAAAATTAGATTGTATTCTTTGAATAAGTAATGACTGACAAAAGGGGGGTGTTAGTTGGGAATATGCTGTATGGAGGAAAGTAGGTTGAGTTGAAAACTTTGCATCAGTGTTCAAGAAAGTAATTAATTTATACCAGAATAAGAGAGTTGATTGTTTGAAATATAGCTGATGTCTCAAAAAACAGGTATGTAAGCCATCGAGTATCACAGCATACGGTATGGTGGAGTAAGACCAGGAAAGGTATCAGAAGATCAGGATTTCTAGTTTAGTTATTGCCTCTTACTTGATCTATGATACCTTTCATTCTTAGTTTGTTCATTTATCATATAATATCCCATGGTGTTTGTATGGAGCTGAAAAAAATATAAAAGTTCTTAATTTGTAAAGTATTCTTATTATCATGATTTTTCAAATGCTTCGTACAAGCACTTGTTAATTTACAAAGCATGACTATAAAATACATTCGTCTGAGTAAAGGGATAAGAGTTTTATTCCCCTGCCTCCCCAAAAAGAGTTTTAGTTACAGTAGTAGTTTTGCTTGCTTAGAAAGGTAGTGCCCAAAAGGTATTGCCCAAAAGGTACTGACAGAGTGTGCAGCTGGACTTCTTCCTGTACATTTTCTACTTTTACAGGCAGCGATTGGGCAGCATCTTGATCCTTTCTCATGGAGATTTCTAACCAGTGCCATCAACATCATAAGCAGAATTTACACCCTTCTTGGCTTTGGATAAGCTCTTCTGCTTAGCTAAAGCTCCTACTAAACTTTTCTGTCTTGGTTGACTCTTGCTTTGGTTGATAAAACAATCTTAACTTAGAGGACAGATTTTTTTTGGGAATATAAATATAGCTTTGTGGGGCAGAGATCTAATAATGTATGTTGCTAACTTGTGCTTGGATGTTAATCTGTTGAAAGTCATGTTGGTCTTTTGGTATTTTGTTTTCTTTCCCATAGTTGTGGTGACAGTACATGGAGAGGTATGTGCTGAATATATCTGTGTGGGCCCTCTTTCTGCCAATGTGATAGATTCAGTGCTGAAAAATTCTGTTCAAGTTATTACTGCTTCACTGTTGTCCGTTATGTCTGGTGAGCTGCTGCCATTCTAGACCTTTCCTCTCCCAAAGTGTCATCTTTAATGAGCTATATGTGGGCAGGTAGAAGAGCAATACAATGAAAGTATGCCTGGAGCACTTGGTGTTCCCATGCTGAGACTGATGATTGTGTTGGGGGTGAAGGCAAATGTGGACACAATTTCTGCACGTTGCACAGCCTTTAATAATTTACCAGAGGTTTAAATATGAAGAGCATGTTATAGTAATATTCTCCTCTATTTATTCTTCAGATCGATCCTGTTACAGGCATGGTTATGAATTTGACTGACCTCAAAGGGTATATGGAGGTAATGGCATGTTTGGTGCTTATTATGTGCCATCCCATAAGTAACTCCCATCAGTTACTTGCTTTTCACTTTCCCAACCAAATAACTATGAGTTCCATGATGGGGTGAGTGGAATTGGGTGTGGGAGTAGGGGAGTAGTTGGAGGAACTACTTTCATGTTCTTCTAATGGTGTTTGGGTGACTTAATGGAAATTAGTCACTGTTGTATTACAGTGATGGAGATAAATGTAGCATGCTCATCTTATATTCCTTGCTGCCAATCCTGATTTCCTACATTTAACAATTTCTACTCTTCTTTCAAAATACAGATTTCTTCTTGAAGTTTTCTTTTTTTTCCTCTGAATTTTCCTTATGCCTTGATCATAGATTTTAACACTATCCCGTTTTAGTCACTAATACCCACCTGGCACCATACTTGATTATAAAGTATGTCACTCTAGCTTGATTATAAAGTCACTAGGGCAGTTCATCATAAGGGTAACACAAAAGAATGTGTTCAATAAATGACTTACTGATTGTATCACTTTAGAATTCTTGCATTGTAAGAGACTGTAGATAATATCTAAGTAATTTCTTCATGCCACAGATTGTTTGAGAGATGCTAAACAGTTAACTCTAGGTCATATACTGTAGTTAGTCCTTTACAAAGTTGGGAGTAGATTCACTTGTATCCAACTTAGCTTTTATTATGTCATCATTTCACCTGTTTATTTAGTTCTTTGCTTCAGGTCTGCTCCTTCCTTTTGTTTTAAACTTAGTTTCATAAAAATGCTGTTATTTATAATCATTATTTCTTTCACATTAATTATCATCCATATATTCAAGTTTGCCTACTTTGCATCAGTGTTTGGGCTAAGTACTAGGAATGCAAAGATGAATGGGACAGAGCCTTTTCCCACAGAATGCTCATGTTATTTTTTTTCTAGGAGGTAAACAATAAGTTCTCACAGGGTGAAAAAGATGAAGGGATTGAGAAGTACAGATTGGTAGTTACAAAATAGTCATGAGGATGTAAAGTACAGCATAGGAAATATAGTCAATAATAGTGTAATAACTATGTATGGTGCCAGGTGGGTATTAGAAATATCAGGGGAACACTTTGTAAAGTATATGGTTATTTAACCATTATGCTGTACACCTGAAAATAATACAAAATAATATTGAATGTAAAGTGTAAGTGAAAAAAAAGTTTTCAGTAAGTTGGTTGAATAAATGAATAAGAGTGTTAGTGAATGAATAACAGCACTGTGCTCAAAGTGCTTTTGGAAAGCTATAAAGACAGAGTTCTTACAAATACATAGAGTGACATTTAAGACAGCAGTATGAGAAATATGAGATGCCCTAAGTAAGCATCATGATTAAATACACCTTTGTTTACCACCTTGAAGGACACCACACACTCCTGTCAGTAAAAGTGGCTCTTCATGGCATACAGAGCAAAGTCAGAGTCCTGTTGAAGAGGCTGCAGTGGAAAAGTTGGGACTTGAACTGGAATTGAAGATAAAACAAAGATAATTTCTTTTCTTGATATCTATGTGGATATCACTTAATCTATTTTAAAGGTAGTTTGGTTTAGGACTTATTATTTTTATGATTATGATTTTTCTCAAAAAATGATTGCTATTTTTTTATTATTAATGTACACTTGTTAGACCATACCACATGGAGAATTAGATTGTTTTGATTTTGAACAATATAGCTAATTAAAAGTAAAAACTTAGAAAATGCTTAGCTTTTGTACAATATAGCTAAAAGCTTAGAATAAAGCAATTACAATTCTTGACATTGATAAGGGAAAAAACATGTTAATATATAAGCATTAGGAAGAAATGCATTCATGTTTTATATTTTTTCTTCTAAGGGCTCAAGATAATTTTTAAATTATTCCTTATAGCAGAAATTTGGAACTATTAATGTAATACCAGTTTTAGTCTGCCTTATAAAATGTAGTACTTACTGAATCTCTCCTAGTGACATTGTGGCATTGTCTTGAAGGTGAGACTCTTATGGAGTAGTATTTTTGGTAACTTTTTGGACAGAATGCAAGAGTGTTAAACTGAATTCTGAATCACAGTGGCTGTTATGAGAAAACTCCAGTGAATACTCTACTTAATGGTTTCTTAACCTCTTTGCATTCAGTAAGGAGGACAAACAGTCATTATGGAGAGCTTACGTTATTTCACAATTTTAAACTTTCTGAAATTGCTTCGTAAGACACAGATAAAGTACACAGTAAAAGTATTGAGTTAGTGGCTGAATGATAACTTTTAGAGGCAAAGGTGCAACACTTTGGAATCTGAGTCATAAATGGAATTGATGTTTTCCTGTTTTGTCTGTAGGAGGCAATCATGAAACCCCTTGATCATAAGAATCTGGATTTAGATGTACCATACTTTGCAGATGTTGTAAGGTGAGTGTGACTATCTTATCTAATATAGAGAATAAGAAAGAATAATGTTAACATTTTATTTGGTTGCTGTGTGATTTCTAGAGTTTTTGTTTAATGACACCTTTTAAAAATAGAATTTCTGTTCTCTGTAAATATTAAAATTTTATTTATTTGTCTTTTGATCTTCTCTCCTTTTCTCTACAGCACAACAGAAAATGTAGCTGTGTATATCTGGAATAACCTCCAGAAATTTCTTCCTGTGGGAATTCTTTATAAAGTAAAAGTATATGAAACTGATAATAATATTGTCGTCTATAAAGGAGAATAGCCCTTAGGGGTTAATACTATAGAAATATTTAATTTCTATCCATATTTGAAAAATATCTTTATCCCCTTGGACTATTAAGAAGCCATCATATAATTACTGCACCTCCACATTGTTCTGGAGGCCTGATTCATTGTAATTATTGTGAGTAAGACTTGTATTAAATTCAAATCTATTTTAAAACCAAATTTGTAATGTATCATGAATATCATTTAGAGAGCCTGTTTTGTATAGATTAAAAATCACTTCACTGCAATTGTTGCTTTACTTTTTTTATTTTCACCACCCTGGATTCCTTGTGGGCAAAGTCTTTATTCTGAGCAGAGTACCTAGTGATTTTTGTTGATTAAATCAATGGAATATTGATGGAAACTTGAAATTTATAGTGCCTTAGACATGATGAATACTTGGTAAATATTTTTAGAATTGAAAAACATGAAAGTTTTGAGGCTTCAATTCTAGTCCCAGTACTGTTACTGTTCATTTGTGCCACTTCTATCTCAGAGCCTCAGAGATGACTATTTGGACCAGAGGCTTCCTGAAGCTGCTTCTGCCTGTTCTCAGAGTTTATATCTCCATAATTTTATTTTTTTAAAATATATTTTATTGATATTTTACAGAGAGGAAGGGAGAGGGATAGAGAGCTAGAAACATCGATGAGAGAGAAACATCGATCAGCTGCCTCCTGCACACCTCCCATTGGGGATGTGCCCGCAACCAATGTACGTGCCCTTGACCGGAATCGAACCCGGGACCCTTCAGTCCGCAGGCCGACGCTCTATCCACTGAGCCAAACCGGTTTTGGCTATATCTTCATAATTTTAAATACCAACTGAGTATATATTCATTTAGAGAAGGAAAAAAATTGTTATGTGATTGTGTGGGGCCCTGACCAGAGTACATTGGAGGTTAAAGGCCCACTTGGCATACACATGCGTGCAGGCACTGACATGGCGGTGTTGCTATCTTAAAGGCCCCTTTGCCCTACGCATGTGCCAGGGTAATGACTCAGCAGTAGCACTATACATACTGTGCAAGTGCATCCTTATATGACCGGCTTATGTTAATGTAGCATGGATGTCACTAATTGGCACGAGGCCTCTTTTGTTTGAGCATATATATAAGGTAAAGAACTTCCCAGACAAGAAAAAGCTAAAGGAGTTCATCATCCCCATATCAGCATTAAATGAAATGTTAAAGGGTCTTCTTTTAGAAGAAGATAAAAAATATGAACAATAAAATATAAATACATAGCTATCAACAATTGAATCTAAATACAAGATAAACAGAAAAACAAAACAAGATAAATGAACAAGCAGAACAGAAACATATTCATAGATACAGAGAACATGTTGATGGTTGCTAGATGGGAGGGTGGTTAGGGAAATTGGAGAAAAGGTGAAGGGATTAAGAAGTACAAATTGGTTGTTACAGAATAGTTATGGGGATGTAAAGTACAGAATAGGGAATATAGTAAGTAATATTCTAATAACTATGTTTGGTGTCAGGTGGGTGCAAGATTTGTGGGATGATCACTTAAGTTATGTAATGTCTAATCACTGGAGCATACATTCAAAACTAATATTGTAGGTCAACTGTAATTGAAAATAAAAATGATATAAATAAATAAATGTAAAAAAAATAAAAAAAGAAGGGCTAGTTTTGTCTGTTACTTTTCAGAGTTTTAGTTGCTCCCAGGTAGAGCAACAGATGGGCGGTGGGGTGTCTTGTGGGCATCTCAAGCTTAACATTTCCAAAGTCAAGTTCTGAGTTCTCCTTTAAAATTTATTTTTCCATCAGTCTTTCCTAAAAATGACACTACCATTCATTTATTTTTTTCAAGCCAGAAACCTGGGAATGGTCTTGATTCCTACCTCTTACTTCTAATCTATCAGAAAGTTCTGTAGGTCTTACCTTTAAAATATAAAATTGTCTATCTTTACATTTCCAATGCCACCACCCAGTCCAACCACCACATTTGCCTAGGTTACTGACATGGCCTCTTTCCTGGTCTGCTTTCACTTTGGTTCTCCTCCACACTCCTGTTACCACCTCTCCTCCCCCTCTCATGTTACTCCTTGAAAGCTTCCGCTAGCCTGCTGTAATTTAATATCACATCTTGGAATTTTGCTCTTGTCGTGCTCCCCTGCCTGGAATGCTGTCCCTATACCCTGCCCCATCCTTTTCATAAAACCTATTATTCTTCAGATCTCAGCCTAAATTTCACCCTCTTGATCACCCAGTATATGTATTTTCTATTATAATACCTACATACTCCCCTTGCTTGCAGTCTTAAAATGTATATGTTTACTTTGTCTTATTTATTTGCTTATTAGTTTATTGTCCGTCCCAACCACAAGGATGTCAACGTCATGAGGGCCAGAGCCATGTTTACCTTATTCACTCTGGTTGCCCTAGGATTTAGTCCAGTGCTTGCTACATAGCAGGTGCTGAATAATTAGTTATTGAATGAGTGACAGTGCCTGTCATCTCCAAAGAACTGGTTGAACCTGGTTTGGTAAAAGTTTTGAGATTTAACACCAAACTTTCTAAACATACTTCAGAAAGGGGGTTATTCTTTATGTGTGTCAGCTTAGAGAACAGCCACCATGACGTGGAGTAAATCCCCTGAGTATTTCTCCAAACCGGTGTATCTAGCTAACTTTACCTTCCTGGAAACTTTCCATTTCCATTTTTGGGTAAGATTTGTTTTAGTCCCCAACTACTAATTTAAGTAAAGATGAACTGGAATTCTGAATCAAGGATCTTTCATTAAACTCCTGCCCCCCAAAGCACACTAGCATTTGTTAGCAGCCCAGACTCAGGGCCTCACTGACAAGGTATTTCCTATATAACAGGGTAACAGTAGTTCATAATTACTGTCCTGGCTTGTTGGGAATAGGTTTGACACAGGCAGAGAGGGCTCAGCTGGTCTTGCTGAGAATGCTTTTTGACATGCCACCTGTTTGGCCTCTGAGAACAGGGTTCCAAGTGGAATGTAGAACTGAACAGATTTGTGGCAATACTGAGGCAATGTGTTTTTCAGCAAACAAGGGCCAAATTTGTTGCTGTACTAATCGACCTAATAAAAGAGTAACATGCTAATTGACTGTACCTTCGTGACACCCACCAGCCAGTCAGGAGTGAATATGCAGATTAACCCAACAAAGATGGTGGGTTAATTTGCATACGCAGGTGCCAAGTGGCCGGGGACAGGGCGGGACGCAGGCATTCTGCACCACCCCAGCTGCTCGGGGCCTCTGGGCAGCATGGGAAGGCAGAAAGGCGGCTCTGGCCAGAGCGAAGGCGGTGCCAGCAGCCAGGGGAATGAAGGCCCATTCTTGCACGAATCTTCATTCATGCATCGGGCCACTAGTCCTTAATAATTCCCAAAGCACCAGGTGGAAAGCCAAGGCTCCATTCTTGAGGAGACAACTGTATATAGAAGAGGAAAAAAATGCACCCTAACCAGTTTGTGGGGTATAACATATTCCACCCACATTTGAGACTGTTGATGTCTGTGCAATTAACTAACTTATTTTTTTTGGCATTTGTTGGCTTGTGAATGAACATCATGCCAGCTACTACATGTCTGGTGTCTTAGTCACCATGTTTTTAAGGCAGGAGTTAGCTCTGGTTCACCAATCAGCATTCTGGGGTTGTATTGTTCAAAGTCACTCAGTAAGTGGAAGAGCTGGGATTTGAACCTATGTCTGTTTGGGTTAAAAAGAAAACCATACTCGCCAATTAAAATAATGATTTCAAAAAATTTCCCAAGTTCTTTAAATGTACTTTGTCTACATATTTAGTTATTTTAGCCACTGGCTTTTTGAGTTTGTTAGATTCAAGCATCTGGTCTAAAATTATTTTTAAATATATGTATGGATAGACAAACATGCAGACATTTTGGCATATGTTAAATTATTTCCCACATATCAGGTATATATACACTGAGTGGCCAGATTATTATGATCTCTGAATGCATAATAATCTGGCCACTCAGTGTATATCCTATATAATAAAAGGCTAATATGAAAATTGTCCCCTTGACCAGGAGTTCAGCCAGCAGGCAGGCCAGCCAACTGCCCATGTCCCCTCCCCCTGGCCAGGCTGGCCGGACCCCATCCATGCATGAATTCATGCACCGGGCCTCTAATATACTAATACACACACACACACACACACACACACTGAGTGGCCAGATTATTATGCATTCAGAGATCATAATAATCTGGCCACTCAGTGTATTTAACTTCATTCTATCTATTTATATGAATGTAACTTACATAAAAGCAGGGTAGGGGCAGTCCATATGTCCTGTATTCACTGCTGAGCCCATTCAAAGACATACATACAGTCCAGCAATCAGAAGTAAAATAATTCTAATTTTCACTTTCCTGATTCAACCATTTTGTAGAATAATTTAAGTTGTTTATCCATTATTTAGATTCTCTAGGAAAAGAGAGCATGGGAGCTGACACTAAAGGCTACTACTTAGAAGCTTGAAGGGTGGAGATGAAGGCAGGGCTGGAGGGAGATTGTGAAAAGTCAGACATCAGCTGTTTATAACAGTTACAAATGTGTAATTTCAGTCCTTGTTATAGACACCATTTTATTTGCACATATTTATATTATTGTAATACTCAGCTTTCTTGCCCAGTTGGTATGGCTCAGTGGTTAAGTGTTGATCCATGAAGCAAGAGGTCACTGGTTCGATTCCTGGTCAGAACACATGCCTGGGTTGCTGGCTAGATCCCCAGTGGGGGGCCGTGCAGGAGGCAGTGATTCATGTTTCTCTCTCATGGATGTTTCTATCTTTCTACCCCTCTCCATTCCTCTTTAAAATCAATAAACACATTTAAAAAAACCTAGACTTAAAAGATACTTGGATATAATGAAAGTGGAGCGTACCCACTTATAAGTGGGAGTGGCTGGAATCCGGACCTGGGCTGGGGTTTGGAGGCCACTCACCTTCGCGCAAAGAGGCCCACTTGGCTCTGAGTCATGGCTCACAACAAGATCCCCCCGCGATGGCTCTACTGTGGCAGGAAGATTCTTACCTCTGAAGACAATGTTAGGGCCAAGATATGATAGTCAACTTGCTGAAGAAAATCGTTTCTATCCCAGTATGTCTCAAATTATCTAGAGTTTGAAGTTTCCTAGGGCTGCTGTAACAAGTTACCGCAACTGGGTGGCTTAAAACAACAGGACTTTAGATTAAAGACATATAGAGACTCTTAATAGCAGCCAGAGAAAAGCAGTTAGTTACCTATCAGGATGCTCCCATAAGACTGTCAGCTGAGCCCTTGCTGGTATGGCTCAGTGGATAGAGCGTCAGCCTGCGGACTGAAGGATCCCAGGTTCGATTCTGGTCAAGGGTATGTACTTTGATTGTGGGCACATCCCCAGTAGGAGGTGTGCAGGAGGCAGCTGATCGATATTTCTCTCTCATCGATGTTTCTAACTCTCTATCCCTCTCCCTTCCTCTCTGTAAAAAAGCAATAAAATATATTAAAAAAAAAAAAAAGACTGTCAGCTGATTTCTCAGCAGAAACTTTGCAGACCAGAAGGGTGTGGCATGAAATGTTCAAAGTGATGAAAATCAAGAACCTACAACCATGATTACCCAGGAAAGTTATACAGGGGTCCTCAAACTTTTTAAACAGGGGGCCAGTTCACTGTCCCTCAGATGGTTGGAGGGCCGGACTATAGTTAAAAAAAACAACTATGAACAAATTCCTGTGCGCACTGCGGGCCCCGGGACGAGTCGGCTGCTAAGCAGGACAGGCAGCGGCACCCGGCGGGCCGGATAAATGTCCTCGGCGGGCCGCATGTGGCCCACGGGCCGTAGTTTGAGGACCCCTGTATATAGAAGGACAGATAAGGAGCTTCCCAGACAAGAAAAATCTAAAGGAGTGCATTACCACCAAACCAGTATTACAAGAAATGCTGAAAGGGTCTTCTTTTAGAAGAAGAATAAAAAACATGAATAATAATAAAATGGCAATAAATACATATTTATCAACAATTTCTTTTCTTCTAATCTTTATTGTTCAGATTATTACAGTTGTTCCTCTTTTTTCCCCCTTATAACTTCCCTCCACCCAGTTCCCACCCCACCCTACCCCATGCCCTTCATCCCCCCTGCCCCACTGTCCTCATCCATAGGTGTATGATTTTTTTTTTTTTTTTTTTTTTTTTTTTAATATATTTTATTGATTTTTTACAGAGAGGAAGGGAGAGGGATAGAGAGTTAGAAACATCGATGAGAGAGAAACATCGATCAGCTGCCTCCTGCACACTCCCCACCGGGTATGTGCCCGCAACCAAGGTACATGCCCTTGACCGGAATCGAACCCGGGACCCTTGGGTCCGCAGGCCGACGCTCTATCCACTGAGCCAAACCGGTTATGGCCATAGGTGTATGATTTTTGTCCAGTCTCTTCCCGCACCCCCACACCCTTTTCCCCCCGAGGATTGTCATTCCACTCCCTTTCTATGCCCCTGATTCTATTATAGTCACCAGATTATTCTGTTCATCAGATTTTTTATTCACTTGGTTTTTAGATTCACTTGTTGATAGATACATATTTGATGTCATTTTGTTGTTCATAATTTTTATCTTTACCTTTTTCTTCTTCCTCTTCTTAAAGAAAACCCTTCAGCATTTCATGTAATCCTGGTTTGGTGGTGATGAACTCCTTTAGCTTTTTCTTATCTGTGAAGCTCTTTATCTGCCCTTCAATTCTGAATAATAGCTTTGCTGGGTAGAGTAATCTTGGTTGTAGGTTCTTGCTATTCATCACTTTGAATATTTCTTGCCACTCCCTTCTGGCCTGCATAGTTTCTGTTGAGAAATCAGCTGACAGTAGTATGGGTGCTCCCTTGTAGGTAACTAACTGTTTTTCTCTTACTGCTTTTAATATTCTCTCTTTGTCTTTTGCCCTTGGCATTTTAATTATGATGTGTCTTCGTGTGGTCCTCTTTGGATTCCTTTTGTTTGGGGTTCTGTGGGCTTCCTGGACTTGTAAGTCTATTTCTTTCACCAGGTGGGGAATTTTTCTGTCATTATTTCTTCAAATAGGTTTTCAGTATCTTGCTCTCTCTTTTCTTCTGGCACCCCAAAAATTCGGATGTTGGTACACTTGAAGTTGTCCCAGAGGCTCCTTACACTATCTTTAAATTTTTGGATTCTTTTTTCTTTTTGCTTTTCTGGTTGGGTGTTTTTTCCTTCTTTGTATTTCAAATCTTTGACTTTATTCTTGCGATCCTCTAGGCTGCTGTTAGGTCTCTGTATATTATTTTTTATTTCAGTCAGTGTATGTTTAATTTCTAGTTGGTCCTTTTTCATATTCTCAAGGGTCTAACTAAATTTATCGGCCTTTTCTAGAAAACTCTTGAAAAACCGTTTCATAACCATGGTTTTGAACTCTATATCCCGTAGTTTGCTTTCCTCCATTTCTTTTGTTTGTGACCTGTTACTTTGTCTCTGCAATTTGGCTGCTTCCCTGAGTTGATAGAGTGGCTTTGTGTGCTAGGTGTCCTATAGGGCCCAGTGGGTTGGCCTCCCCAGTTACCTGAGGTGGACACTGTTGGTGCACCCCTTTGTGGGCTGTGTGCACAGTCTTGTTGTAGTTAAGCCTTGATTGTTGTTGGTATCACTGGGAGGAATTGACCTCCAGGCCAATTGGCTGTGAGGATCAGCTGTGTCTATTCTGGGAGAACTTCTGTGCTGGAGATACCTTTATGAGGCAAGACTTGGTTCAGTTAGGCTTTGGTGCTCATTGAGTCTGCCCCCTCAGTGTATTTCTTATGGATCTGAGGAGTTGTAATCTGGATGGTCCTACTCTGACCCCTGGGTACACTGGCTCTTGGATCTCCAAGGAGGTGCTAATTTAGCCTCTGCCTGAGGCCACCCAGCAGGAGCTACAGAGAGATCTGTAGATTCCTCTTCTTTGTTTGGGTTTTGGAGGTGCCCAGATGAGGCCCAGCTGTGAAGCAATGCAAGCTGCTATGGGGCCTTGGGCCTTCTTTTGGATGTTCTGGGTCTCTTTGACTCAGCTGCAGTTTGTTTGGTAAGTTTAGAATTCAAAGGATCAGGCCATTTATATGCAAAAGCCTCTGCACACAGCTTGGGTGGGTCGGGGTCTCAGGGCAGAGCAAACAGCAATGGCTTCCCATCAGCCCTGCCCTAAGAGGCCCCAGGGTCTCAGTGCCCCTTGGTAATCGCTGCAAGCACCTCTGAGAGAAAGCTGCCCTCGAGTTCAGCCCACTGCCAGACAGTCCATTTTCTCCCTGTATGAGTCTGGGTCCCCATTGTCTTGCCCAGAACTGGATTTCAGAGCAGTCGTGAGCTTGTGTCTCCCTCCTGTTTGAGAAAGACAACTGTGTACTCAGTTGCCAGCCCTCTCCGCGCACGCGCCTCCTTACCTCTGCCTTCCGCACCTCCTCTGAGTCTCAGTGTGCTTTTCTCTTTCCTTCTAGTTGTAGAATTTCCACTCAGCCAGTCTTCCTGTGGTTCTGGATGATGTCCGTTTTGTCTTTTAGTTGTAGTTTTGAAGTTGTTGTGTGAGGCTGCAAGTTCAGGTTTTTACCTATGCTGCCATCTTGGTTTCTCTCAACAATTTTTTTAAAGGCAAGTGGATTAAATGCTCCAATCAAAAGACATGATGACTGAATAGGTAACAAATCAAGACCCTTATATATGTCTACAAGAGACTCAATTCAGATCAAAAGACATACAATTTGAAAGTAAAGGGATGAAAAAAGGTATTTCATGGAAATGAAAACAAAACAAAATAAAAATATGGGGTAGTAATACTTATACCAGACAAAACAGACTTTGAAACAAAGGCTATAACAAGAGATAAAGAAGGACCCAGCAACTCCAATTCTGGTTATTTACCCAAATAAACTCAAAACACTAAATTGAAAAGACATACACATCCATATATTTGTTGCATTACTTACTATAACCAAGATATGGAAGCAATGTAAGTGTCCAACAATAAATGATTGGGTAAAGAAATGAATGGATTGTGCATATATACAATGGAATATGATTCAGCCATAAAAAAGTGAAATCTTGCCAATATGCAACAACATGGATAGACCTAGAGGGTATTATGCTAAGTGAAATAAGTCAGAGAAAGACAAATGCCAGATGATTTCACCTATATGTGGAATCTAAAAAACAAACAAGCAGAACAGAAACAGAATCATAGATATGGAAAACATTTTGGGGGTTGGGATCAGTGAAAAAGGTAAAGGGATTGAGAAGTACAAATTGGTAGGTACAGAATAATCATGGGGATATAAAGTACAGCATAGGAAATATAATCCTATATAATTAAGAGGGAATATGCAAATTGACCGTCACTCCACCACAAAGATGGCGCCCACAGCGGGGGCAGGGTTTCCATAACACAAGATGGCTGCACCCACAGTGGAGGCCGAGTTCCCATAATGAGCCTTAACAAGCAATCAGCAGGGATCTGAGGCTGCAACCCTGCCCCTGCCCCTGTGGGGCTTGACAGGGGACCTCAGGCCGCAGCCCCCACCCTGGTGCCAGGCCGGGGGACCTCAGGCCGCGCCTCTCACCCCAGCACCGGGCCAGGGTACCTGAGACTGCACCCCCCGCCCAGCGGGGCTTGACGGGGGGCCTCAAGGTGCGCCCCCTGCCTGGTGGGGCTTGACAAGGGTGGGACCGGCCAGGTTTGGATCTAGCCCAATGGGGAGGGTGGCTGGGTCTGGCACTTGCACGATTTTGAGGCACACGTGGGTGGGCAGGGACTTGACTCTGGGTCCTGCAGCACGCCCCAGACTCTGACAAGAGGAAGATTTTCATATACATTTTCCTAATTTTCTTTCATCTCTTACACTTCTATTATAGAGAAAGGGCAAATAGCAATATTAAAATATTTCCTCTAATTAATCCCCTTTTAAAGTGAACAAATTTCGTGCACTGGGCCACTAGTCATCTATGTAAAAGCCTAAGCGACCAAATGACCAGTTGATTGGTCGCTATGACATGCACTGACCACCAGGGGGAGATGCTTAACGCAGGAGTTGCCCCCTGGTGGTCAATGCACTCCCACAGTGGAAGTGTCGCTCAGCTGACTGAGCCATCCTGCCCACCAGCCCAGCGGCAGCCACTCACTCCCTCAGTAGTCCTGCAGGTCCAATCTCCGGAGAATGGGCCAGGGACCAACTGATGGGCACCACCAGCACTTTCCCAACAGCGCCGCCCACCTCCTGGAAGTCAGCCTCAGGCACTGGGGCTGCTTCCCCTCCCTAGATGCTCCACAGGGAAAAAATGATATAAAAATGGCCACCAGGTGGCTCGTGAGAACTGGCACAAATGTCAGTGGGACGAATCCAGATCCAGATCCCGGGGCGGCAAAGGTGTCTCACTGCTTGCCAGGAGGGCTGATCACGTCCTGGCCCCCTACTCCTGCTCAGGATGGGTGCCAGACGCAGGGCTCATGGCTGGTGAGTGCCGCTGTGGCATTGTGAGCCTCTCCCGATCTGGACTGGGCGTGAGCCCATGACAGGCACAGCGGGGCCAGGGCCGGGGCTGGGGAGAGCAGGAGCGGCAGGCAGGAGTGGCAGGTGTTGGACTGCTGGTTTCAGCCTGATCCCCGCAGGCCATGCTGAGGGACCCCACCGGTGCGTGAATCCATGCACCAGGCCTCTAGTTGATAATATAATAACTATGGTGTCAGAATGGTTAGATTTATTGAGGCAATCACTTCATAAGTTAGGTAAATGTCTAATCACTGGGTTGTACACCTTAAACTAATATTGTATGTCAACTGCAATTGAAAAATAAAAAATTAATAAAATAAATACTTGGCTTTCTTACATATCAATGTATAATTTGTGGTAGTTTTTTTAGGCATTAAATACTTATATAGTGTTTACTTTGTGCCAAGTGTTGTTCTAAGTGCGTTACATATGTCAACTGATTTAATGTCAACACAATAACATACAAGGCAGCTACTGTCTTTCTCCCTATTTTATAGATGAGGAAACAAAGGTACACAGAAGTTAAGCAACTGGTGTCAGGTCCCACAACTAGTAAGAGATAAAATCAAATGAAATTGAACCCAGGCAGTCTAACTTGAGTTTATGCTTTGAGATAATTGCCTAATGCTCTTATGAAATAATAAAGCTTTACTTCATTATTAATATTTTCAACATCTACTTTACAGAGTAAAGTGGGTGTTGGCAGACACTATACAATACTGTCTAAATTTTCTGCCTCTTCTGAATGGCTCGTGTTACAGTTGGTCATTGACCAGGTTGGGACTCTTTCTGTGAAGGTCTTTGAGGTAATGGGATTTGCAAGGCATCAGCTTTCTTTCCTACTTTCTTACTGTGTTATTCTGGGCAGGCAATTGCTGTTTCTATCACAGAATAAAAATGCAGTGAATTTACAAAGCATGATGCTACAAGCAAGAAAAGTAGAAGAACAAGGTTGGGCAAGTGAGTGTGGGGTGATAAACAGTTCACCTATTGTTCATCTCTTTACTGTGCATGAGGTTAGAGCCTGTGGGCTTCCTTGCAGTTGCTCATGTGCATTTTTTTCCTGTTGTTGTAACACAGTTTCCTATCAGGATTGGGAGGTTGATTACAAAGATGAGGATCAGGATTAGCTATTCCTGAGGGTGAGAATGTGTGGACTTCTGTAGCCCTTCCTCTTATTCCGCTATCCCAGCTGCTTAAGGAGTGACCAGGAAGGCCAGCCACCTGGAGGCTGTGCTGATTTAATTCCTGTCTCCTGAGCCCAAAGGAGAAGATCATTTGTTGAGCACAACACTATTTCTGAGCCTGGATTTCGCTCCAGAATCCTCCTTAACAGTGCTCCCGGCAGCCTCTGTCAGTCAGTCAGATATAGCGTAAGATCACGCCTTCTTACTGTCTCTGACTAGACCTTAACAACGACATCTGTCTATGACAGAGAAATAAAAATTGAGACCTGCAGATACCTCTTACCTACAGATGAGAAAACTAAAGTGGGAGACTGTGACGCCACTTGTTAAAGGTTACCTTTCTACTCGCAGCAGAACTGGAATTTACAGGCGTCCTGCCTGCTGAGCCAGCCCCCTTGCTCAGCTCCTCTGAATTCACCCATATTTCTTTGACTCTAAAAGTTTCCCAGCTTCAGAGAGTATCTTTGCTGGATATTTGTCACACCTTCCACATTGAAACTGGGATGGGGGCCAGTTTGGACCATGAAAGTTAAATATGAAACTTGTTCCTAGCCTGCAGGCTTAGGACTCACTGCCGTTAATATCTAGAATTTAATTTAAAAAAACCCAAACACACCAAAAAACAAACCTCACACCTTCTAGGGGATGCTTAATGAAGAAAGGCTGTCAAATTTGACACTTAAAATCTGTCGGATCACTGGCTGACTGCTGTGACAGCAGGAAAGAGACTGTGGTGAGCACACGAGAAGGCAGTCTTTGCAGAAGTCGTTTGGAAAAGTCACTGAACAGATGGATGACTCAACAAGCAGCAACCATGGAGAGAAGGGAGAATCTGATTCCAGAGTCACTGTGTTATAATATTCAAAACGTCCAATTTTCAAAAATATAAAAGACCTACAAAATAGGAAAGTATGGCCTATTCACAGGGAAAAAGGAGGAATTGAAAGAAACTGTTCTTGAGAAAGGCCAGTCACTAGATGTTGGCATTCTGGAATCTCTACTAATAATAGACAAATATGTAAATTGACCATACCCCTGTGACGCCCACAGCCAATCAGGAGTGAATATGCAAATTAACCCAACAAAGATGGTGGGACTGTGGGCAGCGTGCACGTGCGCAGGCGCCAAGCAGCCAGGGGCGGGGCGGGAGGCCCACCTGTCCTCTGCATAGCCGGGGCAATGTGGTGGGCATCCCTGGGACCCTGCCCACTTTGAGCCTGTGGCCAGTACACCCGTGCACGCTGGTGCCGAGTGGCTGGGGTTCCGGGGATGCCACTGGAGTGTCTGATCCTGTCAGCCCGGCCTGGGGCTGCTGGAGTTTGCAGTCCTTTTGGTTTGTGCAGCCCCTGGATTGGAAGTAGAAACCAAGAGCGCAGGGAGCACCAGGAATGCTGGGAATCGTAGTTCTGGTGGCAGATGTGTTGAGGGATCTCCTACCTAGACACTAGAGCAAAGTGAGCCTGGAGCAAGTTACTGTTGTGGGTGGGGGATAGAGGGAAAGCAAAGGCGAGAGACATAAGTAAAGTCAGAGTGTTGAGGAAAAATTAAAGGGAAGATATCCTGCAACTTCTAGGAAATCTCCACCAATGGAGCAAAGAAAAAAAATAGACTTCTATTATTCTGTGAGCACCAAACCAAACTGGGTTGAGGTCTCAGACATTTCGCTAATATGATTGCAAAGACAGACCAAAACTCCTGGATTGGAGAAGGTTCCCCTGAGGGCTCCCAGATTGGAGAGGGTGCAGGTTGGGTTGAGGGACCCACCCCTGTGCATGAATCTTCGTGCACTGAGCCCCTAGTTTAACATAATTACCAAAAGAAAACTTTGTTTGCTATTACAGGAAATACCATGCTTTCTTTTGTTTTCACATTCTATTGTGAATATTATAAATATTTTGCCCATTTCTCCTAGTGGACAACACTGTTAGGGGAAAAATGACCAGTTTGCACTTGAGGAATATTAAAATTGAGAAAATTTTACCCATAGATATGGCCTTGAAAACATACATACTCTCATCATTTTATTAAATTTTTAATGCTTGCACAAATGAATAAAATTAGATAACATTCTCTGTATTTTAAGATAATCACTTATTAAAGAATTTGAATTTAACACATTGTTCTTGTTTGGAATATAGTTTTTTTGGTATGACATAGACAATAATGTCATACCAAAATAATGTCATACCAAATGTACCATGCTCAGACATGGTACATTCCTATTTCCTTGCCCTTCTAATGCTACTGGTGTTGCCGGCAGAATGAGGGTTGCTTCTCCTTTCCTGTTGAGTCACATGAGTCAACACACTCTGTGTAACCTGGGTGGGTTTGGTCAGAAATTGGAGATCATCTTGAAAGTGAGGAAAGATTCTTCCCACAGAGACTCAGGGAAATCATTTGGCAATGAACAAAAGTTTAGACTGGCGATGGAACTGGCTATCTATCAACATGTTAAACCTACAGCCAGAATTCCAGGTTACCTCCAGACCAGCTCTAAGTAGTTACAAAAAGCCTGAAAGATTTAGTTGAACATCTGTGTGCCCCAAGTCCACTAGTGAGTGAGCTGGCTACTCTCAACCAAGTCTCCTTTTTGGTCCAAAGCAATGGCAGGAGAGTTGTACATTTGAGAACATGAGGCCTTCATTCACACACATGATGGAGCCCTGGCTTGGAACTGAACGCAGGAGGATGTAGCAGAGGCAGGAACAACTGTTCTCTTAGCATCTTTCTAGAAGAGGAGTTTGCTGGTGAGGAAGACGAGCAGGATCTGGATGGCATCTGTGATGGGGCTGAGGAAGATTCTGTTGGCGAAGCTTTTGGTTGTGGTTAGCGTTGAGGCTGCAGTTTGGGCTGTGGTTAGGATTCGGTTTGTTGTTGAGCTTTGGGTTGTGGTTAGAATTCGGTTTGTCGTTGGGCTTTGGGTTGTGGTCTGCCTGGTCATGGAGGTCATGGAGGGTGATGTGATCATTGCTGGGGGAAAAAAGGACATCAGAACCTATGTTGGAAAATGAGGCTAATCTGATGCGACGCTGGAGCCAGAGTTCACGAGCAGAATTCAATAAGCATGTCTCAAGGGCCAAGTGTATGTAGCAGAAGGGAAAGCTGTGGCGTACAGGATGTCACAGAGAGAAAGAACACTATCTACCCCTAAGGTAGTCCCACAGGGGAAGGAATTTACATAACTACTGAATTTGTTGTTGGGTAGGTTGTTGGCCCTCAAGTGTCCTTAATATTGTATTAGATCCATCAGGCAAATATGATCCAGAATGGCACAATTTTATTTTTCATTGCTAATTTCAAAGGTTGCATGTAAAGCTTGTAAGAACTAGTTACCATCCAGAACTGAGAATGGCTACTCTGCTTTAAAGTAAATGGAAAGAGGTGCTGTCCAAACCCCTGAACCTCTTTCTGTGGTTGCTGAGGCACCGGCCATTTCCTGTGCAGGATCTGACCACACACTGGTTCTCTGAGGTTGCCTTGCTGAGAAGCAGAGAAAGCCAGGCCTGTAGCCTGGGGGTGGGGTTGGGGTGGGGTGGGGAGAATGGATGTCTGATACTGGAAAAACTAGAGTTTGGCAATGATACCTGCAAAGTTCTAAGTGGACCACAGAGGGGAATATAGAGAAGAAGGGAGAGCCCGACCTGTGTTGCTCAGTGGTTGAGGCCATGGTTTGATTCCCAGTCAGGGCACCTGCCCAGGTTGTGGGCTTGATCCCCAGTGAGGGGCATGCAGGAGTCAGCCAATCAATGATTCTCTCCCATCACTGATGTTTCTATCTCTCTCTCCCTCTCCCTTCCACCCTGAAATCAATAAAGGTACATTATAACAAAAAAGAAGAAGAAGGAACATGAGCAGAATTCAATAAGCAAATCCAGTGAGTTGCTTAGGCCCATGCATTCTTCTGCTACCTGGAGGGACCTGTAAGTCTGTGGCATTGTCTTATCTCACTTAGTATTTACCCAGGGCAAATGTTTCTCTAGCATCTCACTGAGCCAGAAAGTCTGACACAATCACTTTATTTTTATTTTTTTAACTGGATTTTATTAGCATGGAGATAAGGAGTCCTGATTAGAAACACACTTTTTTTTCTCCTTCTTAGCATTTACACTCATGCTCATCTCGAAAATGTCCTCGAGGAAGAAAATAACAACCAGTCTTCTCACAGAGGGGAAACCACCAAGGCAACAGTTAAGGCTTTCACATAATAGTTTGTTAGACATAATCACATAAAAATTTGTTTTGAAAATGGATATTCCTTTGACCGCGTTTGCAGCATATGATGGGTGGGGAACCGGCAGAGGGATCCCGAGGAAGACTAGTTATCTGGACATTAGAGAGGCTGATGTTCCTTGTCTTTAGCTGAACCTTGTATTTAAAACCTTCATTTAAAAAAAGGAATTGTCTTTATAGTTTTGATGTAAGTCTAAGAAAAGTGTAAAAAGTATAAGGTGGGATTTGAGCCCTGGTTTTTCCATTTAATTTCTGAACCTCAATTTCTTGAATTTGTTTTAGCTTCCTAGAGGGGAGTGAGAGAATGCAGGGGACAGAGAGGGGGAAGGAGGGCGAGAAGCCTCAGGATGGTTTGAGGTTGAGGACCACACCCTGTGGAAGAGCAGTGGAAATTCCAGGTGGTAGTGGTAGTGGCCAAAGGCCGTTCTGAGAATGAATGAGTGTTTGGTATTCTTATGCTGTCAACCCCTTTGTCTGCACATTTGCCCCCTCATTCCTGTAAAGCCTTCAGTACTGTGAAGGTTTTATGTGAGTGGGAAGTCTTTGTGGAAACTAAGGAAGGAGCTGACTTTCACATTGGTGTCTACGAGGTGCTGTACAGGAATGGGTCCTGAAGAAGCAGGATTCTGCAGTCACAGGTGACTCTGAGAATATAAGGCCCCTGGGGATTGGCGGAAATCTTGGAGATGGCTTTTGTTTTCTATGGGAAATAGGAAAAAGGGTGGAGCCAATCTTATGTAGATCTCAAGGTGCTAGAAGGCTCAACTGATAACTGGGTAACACATGACCAGAAGGCTTTTGTAGGCCCCCACTGGGTAACTTTCAGGCTGACTGTGTTCACTGCCAGGTATGTAAAGGGGCTGCAAAGGAACTTACCTTGTTTTTCCAGTTTCAGATAAGAAAAGGTGGCCACTCTGTAGAAATTGATAACGAAGGCTCTGTGGAGGGCAAATCAATGAAAGATAATGGTGAGGACCTCAGCTGTGGAGTCCACAAGTTCAGCTCACATTTCTGCCTTCCCAGATGACCCCAACCTCTTAATTCCTTTTGAGCTTACTTTCCATACACATCATTGAATACTGGTCTGCTCTATATTGTCTTTTTACTTTTAATTAAAAAAAATTTTTTTATCTATTGATTTGGGGGAGAGAGAGAGAGAGAGAGAGAGAGAGAGAGAGAACCATTGACTTCTTGTTCCACCTATCCATGCATTCATTGGTTGCCTTCTGTATGTAGCCTGACCTTGTCCTATCGGGATGACGTTCTAACTAACTGAGCTACTTGGCCAGGGCCTCTATATTATCTTAACTAAGATCTATGATTTTGCTCCAGAGAAGATCATGTCTACCCGCCCACCCCAACCCAACCAACTTCACCCCCCTAAAATCCCCATAGGCACCTCTGGTCTTTGTTCACGCCAGTCCTTCTGCCTGTGATATCTCTCCAGACCATGTCTGCCCACAGATGTAACAGTAACTCTATGAAGTTGTTTTCCCTGTTATCCTTAACCCAGACAGATCTCCATCAGAGGGTTGGGCCCCTCTATGCATTGTCCTGCTGTGAGCCTCTCCCCCCACTAGAGGGCCAGCTCTTTGAGAGCAGGTTCTGTTATCAACAACTAGAGGCCTGGTGCACAAAATTCGTGCACAGGGTGTGTGTCCCTCAGCCCAGCCTGTACCCTCCCAATCTGGGACCCCTCAAGGGATGTCCGACTGCCCGTTTAGGCCAGATCCTACCGGGATTGGGCCTAAACGGGCAGTCGGACATCCCTCTCACAATCCAGGACTGCTGGCTCCCAACTGCTCGCCTGCCTGCCTTCCTGATTGCCCCCAACTGCTTCTGCCTGCCAGCCTGATCACCCCCTAACCACTCCCCTGCCAGCCTGATCAACATCTAACTGCTCCCCTGCCAGCCTGTTTGCCCCTAACTGCCCTCCCATGCAGGCCTAGTCACCCTTAACTGCCCTTCCCTGCAGGCCTGGTCCCCCCCCAACTGCTCTCCCCTGCAGGCCTGGGTCCCCCCCCCAACTGCCCTTCCCTGCAGGCCCGGTTGCCCCCAACTTCCTTCCTCTGCTGGCCTGATCACCCCTAACTGCCCTCCTCTGCAGGCTTGATCACCCCCAACTGCCCACCCTTGCAGGTCTGGTCCCTCCCAACTGCCTTCCCCTGCTGGCCAGATCGCCCACAACTTCCCTCCCTTGCAGGCCTGTTCCCTCCCAACTGCCCTTCCCTGCTGGCCATCTTGTGGTGGCCATCTTGTGTCCACATGGGGGCAGGATCTTTGACCACATGGGGGCAGCCATCTTGTGTGTTGGAGTGATGGTCAATTTGCATATTACTCTTTTATTAGATAGGATGATTGACACATAGTAGGTGCTTAATGTTCATGAAATGATCTGTAGAGCTTGGTCTGTTGTTCTTTTATTAGTGGGTCCATTATTATATCAGCCTCTTGTTCATACATTCAACAGTTAATTAAGGAGAGTGTACAACATGCCAATCACTGTGCATGGTGCTGAGGGGCAGTAGTGAATCAGTTAGGCATGGTCTTACCCTTGTGGCACTTAGAGTCCCTTCAGAGAGACAGATTTTAAATGAATAATCAACTAACAGACTGAGTAATTGATCACAGTGGTGACATGTGCTCTGACAAAGTAGTGGAGGTTGAGAGAGTGGAAATAGGCTTGGGAACTTATCAGGGAGTTTAGGGACGCTTTCTTGAGCAAGTGATGTTTAACCTCAGTACTCACTTCTGTACAGGCTCTGCCTCACCAAACCTCACTGTAAGTAAGGCTCCTGGCCAGGGACCTCTTCCCTTCACTTCTGTGCCCTCCCCAGCACAGTGGAGCTGCTCCCCTCTCTTTGTCAGCTTTGCTTATCGAGGCCGTGTGTGTACATTGCCAACAAGCAGCAAAGCCAGTGCATCACAGCTGCTGACACCTGAGGTGACAGGTGAGGTGGGATGGCCCGGTTCTAGGTCTGGAGACTGCACTGTTGGCGGGAATGTGCTGTTTCTATGGCAGTGTCACTGCTTTGTCTTTTATCTGTTGTTGCACGGAGTGTGGAGGCTTTAATGAGGAGAGATGAAGGGACCATTGTCTTAATTAGCCTGGCCTGGCCTCTAAGGGACTGCGCTCAGGCAAGGCTGGATTGTCGGAGCTCCTTCAGGATTCTACTCCTGCAAGTGGCTCTGCGGGAGCCAGTGAGGTCCAAGGGCAGGTGAGGTGAGGTGGAATGTCAGGTGAGGTGGGATGGCGGTGAGATGGGATGGCAGGTGAGGTGAGGTGGGATGGCAGGTGAGGTGGGATGGTGGCAGGTGAGGTGTGATGGTGGCAGGTGAGGTGGGATATCAGGTGAGGTGGGATATCAGGTGAGGTGGGATATCAGGTGAGGTGGGATGGTGGCAGGTGAGGTGGGATAGCAGGTGAGGTGGGTTGGTGGCAGGTGAGGTGGGATGGTGGCAGGTGAGGTGGGATGGCAGGTGAGGTGGGATGATGGCAGGTGAGGTGGGATGGCAGGTGAGGTGGGATGGCAGATGAGGTGGGATGGTGGCAGGTGAGGTGGGATGGCAGGTGAGGTGGGATGGCAGGTGAGGTGGGATGGCAGGTGAGGTGGGATGGTGGCAGGTGAGGTGGGATGGTGGCAGGTGAGGTGGGATGGCAGGTGAGGTGGGATGGTGGCAGGTGAGGTGGGATGGCAGGTGAGGTGGGATGGTGGCAGGTGAGGTGGGATGGCAGGTGAGGTGGGATGGTGGCAGGTGAGGTGGGATGGTGGCAGGTGAGGTGGGATGGCGGTGAGGTGGGATGGTGTGGCAGCATCCTCACCACCATGTCCATGGAGCCTCGGTGGCTGTTCACAATGGACACGACCTGCTGGACAGACTTGTCCTTTCAGCACAGAATGGCAGTCCATGACCGCAAGGACTCTCAATGCTGGGTTTCTGAAGTGAGCTTGGTAGCCATCCCTGGCTGCAAGGAAGGCTTTTGTTAATGGGCAATGTGAGCCCCTGGTTGGTGCACCTCCGAAGGAGCCTGTGTCCATTCGGTGTGACACTAGGAGGCGAGTTATTACACAATCAGCACACTTTCTGTTAGAAGCTGTTTCCAAAATGAATCTGTTTTGAAAAATGACTCTCCAGTTTGAGTATAGAGAATCTGAAGCAAACAGGGTGCCAGTGACAAAGATTTTCTGCTTGACCTTACTTCACTCAGGCTCTGGCGCCTCCTCCTGGCCCATCTCTGCACTTGCTTGTAAAATCCAGCTTTAGCAAAAATGCTGCTAAGTCTGTTTAGCAAGAACCTCTTACCCTTGATATCTGATAACCCTCAATGTCTGATTGAGTTCCTCATTTGCTGCCATCCCCACATGATATCTGATCACCTAGGCCTGCCTTCAGCAACAATCCTGTTAGGCCAGTTTAGCCAGAATCCCTCTTATAGGCCTTGATGTTTCCTCTCAGGAACTTTCCATTCACTGACCCCTCCCTGCTCCTTGGCTATAAATTTCCACTTGCTCATGTTATATGCAGAACTGAGCCTGGCTCTATACTGAAGTCTCTTTTCTCCTATTGCAGTAGTCCTGAATAAAATCTTTACTATATGTATATATGTATCATTCATTCATTCATTTTGCTTTAACCACTGTCAAGCTCTGGTTTTCTTTACCACCAGTTCTTTCTATTTATGTTGAGCACACCTGGTGTGTGTGCGTGTGTGTGTGTGTGTGTGTGTGTGTGTGTGTGTGTGTGGTTGTGTGTAAACTCCTATAGATAAAAGGTAGGACAAAGAATGGTAAGGCAGAAAAGGAGTGCAAGTACTGGCTTCTTCACAGTACATATCTGTTCAATACATATCTGTATTGTATTTTGTGTCCTTCAAGATCAGTGTAAAACTGCATAAACCCAACATTGAAACTGTAAAAGCCCAAGTAAATCATATATAGGTAGGTTCTTACTGTATCTCCACTGTAATGTTCGTGGAATGAGGAGATTGCCAGTTGGCCTTGAAGAAACCTTCACGTGTGTCCGTCATGTGATAGAGGGCGCTGCCGTTGCAATACTGGTCTGCTCTGTGCCAGAAGCCTATCGAGCTGTTGTTGTTTGTGTCCACCGCTCGCAGGACCACAGATTTGGTGATGTTGTTCACAGGCACCGATACTGAGAAGAAATGATAAGGCAACAATCAGCCATCTATGTAGTAAGACAAGGGATGAGGATCATGAAATCAAAATTAACTGTGAAAAAAGGAAGTTACAAATAACATGTACATGTAGTATTTTTGTAAAAGAAGTTGAAAAACATCTGGAAGGAAAGCCATCAAGATATTAACTGTGGTCATTTCTGGATAGTGGGATTACAGATGATTTTATTTGCATTTTCTAAATCTTCCATGGCCAAAGGTAGACAAAAGGAGAGTTTTTCTACCTACCAGGGGTGAGATTCGAGGTGGGCTCATAACTCTGGAGCCCGGTTCTCATCTGTCAGATGAGGGATAAAGATGCTCTGTTCTTCTTTCAGGGGGAGTGGGATGTGGGCAGAGCAGGGGTTGGTGCATGTGACAGGGTCACGTGGGCCCTCAGGAAGTGTTCCGGAAAATCGGGAATGTTATTCCAAATTAGAGCAGAGCCCACTTCCTAGTCTTGCCGAAGCTCTTGGTGTCCGTAGATGAGGGCGAGGGAGGGGGCCTCTGAGCCCCTGGGCCCTAATCCAAGTACCTGTTAAACGACCCCTCAGAGTCCCTAACCTCCACTCAGGTGAATCTCTTATGACCTCGCTTAGCATGCATTCACAGGAGACCCCACTGGCCCTTGTTAATTCCAGCATTCTGACGTGTAATGGGGAGAGAGTTTCCAGAGAATGTTTCAGTGGGTTTATTTCCTCCCTTAGAAGGTTCCTTCTGAATGAATTCCTCAATGCTAAGGTGTTCCCCAGGGCCCTTTCAGACATCAAGAATTCCTTCAAGGACTTCTCCTTCACAAACCAAAGAAAATGGGTCAGGTAGCACAATAGGATGCAACATTGCTGGTTCTGAATTCCATCTCTAACAAGTCATTTCACCTCTGAGACTCAGTTCCCTTATTCTTCATTATTCACTCCACAAATTTTTGTTGAATTTCATCTTTGCACAAGCCCAGTTCCAGGTCTGGAGATAATGACATTATCCTTTATTATATGGAGATCATGACACCTTATTTTGAAAGGTTCCTGGGAGGAGCCCTGCTGGCGTGGCTCCGTGGTTGAGCATCAACCTATGAACCAGGAGGTCACGATTCAATTCCTGATCAGGGCACATGCCCGGGTTGTGGGCTCAATCTCCAGTAGGGGGTGTGCAGGAGGCAGCCAATCAATGATTCTCTCCCATCATTGATGTTTCTATCCTCTCTCCCTCTCCCTTCCTCTCTGAAATCAATAAAAATATATTTAAAACAAGAGAAATGTTCCTGGGAGGAGTAACAAGAACAGTGCAAAGACTTTAATACATAGTGTGTGTTAAACAATTGCAATTTATTTTTTTAGCTCAATCAATGCATTTCTCTGTTCTATTTCTTTGCTATTGCCAATTAAGGTGGGTGGATCCAGACCCTATGAGAACCTGACATTTGTCCTAGATGTGTGTGTGATGGTGAGGTGGACTGTGGCAAGCCATGGTGTGTGTCACCCAGGTGGTTATCAAGTCTGTCAGCTCTCCCTCAGGCATGCTCTTACCTCTGTCCTTTCTTCTGCTTTCCCTCTCTCACTCTGGCTTATATCCTCCTTTCTTCTCTCCTAAGCATCTGTATTATTTGGATTTCTGGGCTCCATGTTCTCCTCCACATTCAGCCATTTATTCAGGCTGTGGCTAGATCAGACTTCCACACACAACATTCCCACCAGGAGACACTCTTCTCCAAAACCTTCAAAGTGCCCTTATTTCTAGAGCACGAAACATTCTGTTTCTGTTCTGTCGGGTACAGTGCCCAGCGTGTAGCTTTCATGACCCTCAAAACCTAGCTCCCCCTGTTATTTGCATCCCCCATCTTGGGACAGCCAGTCTTCCTCTGGTTCTGCAGACATGTCACTTACACCTGCTCCTGGTCTCTGTTTACGTCTGTCTGTCTGTGTGGAATCCTTACTTCGTTTTCATCACACATTTCATTCCCATTTGCTTTCTAAGATCCTGCTATGTCCCACCTCTGGGCCAGTTCAGCCTTCTTTCCCTCTCATTCCTGAAACACTTATGTTTTTTTACTGTGGAGTTGAGTGCTTAATTGCATTCTGGCTTAATTACATACTGTGGTTTCCTCAGTGTCAGTATCTGGCCAGCCCAGTGCTGGGCACCTGGAGGGCAGTAAATAACTTCTAACTGATTGATTTAGCAAGCTGTGCATCCAGTGTAGTACAGTCAGTGCCCTTAAAGCTGAAGATGCAGGAATAAAGGCAGGCAGGTTACATCCCTCTTGCCCATAGAGGTAAAAAGTGGAGGCGGATGCTGACCTAGTCCAGTCTTAACAAAAATGTCACTGCTTTATGGGTTTCCTTCAATGACATGAAGACAGACCCAGGGAACTTGTTCTAAGATACTGCCTGAGCTGCCACAGTGTCTTGGGACCTGTCAAGTCATTTATACATGACTAACCAGTGTTGACACAAACCCTGAAATTTAGAAAATTTCAAATTCAAAATAATAAAAAGTTGGCTTGAGTGGGCATTTACTCAGTCTCAGACAGCTGTCTCACAGTGACACTCTACGAGGAAATCCGGAGACTGTGGTGTAACCCAGGTGTGCAATCGGGCACTTCACACCTCTTGAGGGCACAGGATTTTGACTCAACTTAAATCATTCCTACAGTGAGTCAGTCAGCGCATCACGGAGCTACAGCACATCTGTGGTGAAATAAGGTGAGGTTGGGGAGGGACATTGCATGTAGTAGGCATTTAATGAACCTGAGACCCCTTCCTCCCGCCCCTTCCCCTCTACTCTGCCTACTGCCCTTGTAAATGCCGGGATTTCCCTTTCAGCCAGCATGGCCCCTTCCAAGGGGTCTTTTGTTTATAAGGCATCTTACTGATCACCTTTTGACTCTTCTTTCTCCTGTCTTCCTACTTCAGAAGGCTCATAATCCCTCCTCTCCGCCCCCCAACCTTCACAAGGTAGGTTCCTATTTCTTCCATTTTAACAGCAAAATCCTCCACCTTGTGATGTGTTATCTCAAGTTAGGAGTCCCTCTGGCCCCCCAGGTCCTTTCCCATATACAAGGTCACACACATGCCCTCCTTATTTTCATCTTGGATTACAAGATGGTCCTCCCTGTCCTGTAGGACAAGATCCACTGCCTGAATGAGTAGGATGTAGTGAGCCTTATCACAACTGAGGCATTTATGGTGACAGTCCCCGTGACAAAAATAGAAAAAAGCACAAGCTGGCATGGGTGTGTGAAGGCAGGCTGTATTCATTTTCCTGCTGAAGCCTGGAATCTGTGGACCATGGTATTCTTTCAAAATGTGGTGAGAGTTCTAAGAGAGTCAGGAGAACACAGTAGATAAGAAGACAGGCTCTGAAGCTAGATAGCCTGGCTGAACAAAGCTGGGCTGTTAGTTATGTTCAAATATTAGCTATGTTACTAGTGGTCTTGGGTAAAACTTTAACTTACCTGCCTCAGTTCTCATCTGTAAAATGGGAAGATAATAGTATTGGCCCTTAGAATAGTACCCACCTCATAGTAAGATGTAGCCATTCTTATTACTATAACTGAGAGACATATAGTGTAGTGGTTAAGGCAAAGTCTCTGATTGCTCAGATTCATGTTCCAACTTCACCACTCAAGTAGCTCTGTGACCTGAGCAAGTCACTAGCATTTCTACCTCTGTCTCCTCATCTACAAAACAGGAACAGCAGTGGTCTCTACCTAATAGGTTATGGGGGCTACATGAACTAATGCATGTAAGCCACTATATTAAATGCTGTTATGAAAGTAATCAGACAGCACTTGCCTGACTTGTAGGTTTGGCTGATCCCAAAAGGGATATTCGTAAAATATTACTAGGTCTCAAGAAAAGCATTGGATGAGGAATGAAAAGAACAAGATTCAACAGCCAGTTCTGCCACTAGCAGTGAGACCCTGAGCAAGTCATTTAACTCTCAGCTTCAGGCTCCGCAGAGAGAAGGTGGGAGAGCAATGCTTTCCTTGTCTAGCAAACTGAGCTTTTCACATGTGGACTAAATGAGAACAGCGCCTCCTGGAGTTGTGCAATACACAGTCATCCACAGGGGCACTGTCTTATCAAATGGATGTGAAAAGATAACTGTGATGCAATCTTTATCCCTTCACATAATAAACATGCCAACTTTAAGTCAGAGCTTGCCATGGGTGTGCTCTTGCTGGGGCTCAGTTAACTTGGGTGTTGGAACTTAATGGCTCCTTGCTGTTCAGCTTGGCACAGGGAACATGCAGAAGCATCCCCACCCAACCCACTCTCTCACATGTTCTCATTCTTTCTGCCCCCACTTCCCATCCTGGTCAAAAATGCATTTTTTGTGTAATTGAGAGCAGAGATGAAGAGTTATGTTCTGAAATTCTGGTAAGCTGCCCTTAGAGAAAAAAGACAACAGAGAGAAAGGCTCTTACTTACTTGTGTAGACTCTGTTGCTTTCATACATGTTTGAATTGATCTTGATGCCTGGACCGGTGGTGGGGAAGACTGTGCTGAAGAACATGCATCTGTCAGGGTAATCTGCAGAGCTGGCAGAAATGAGCAGTGTGCCGAAGCACAGGGACAGCAGTGTGGAGCCCAGGACTGCCATGGTTGTGATCTGTCTGGAAACTGCTGGGCCTGGAGCTGCGTAAGACCTCACCTATTTATATGCTTCAGGGCTGGAGTTTCTGGGTGAGGTCATACATGCAAATTCCCCTCTCACCGCTCCCTAAAGTGAACTGGCTTCTAGAATTCGTCACCATGATCCTTTAACAATTCCAGTTTTGCTCAAGAAAGGGAATGTACTGACCATGAATTTATTTTACATCTCATTCACCTCAGTACCTGCTATTTGAAGAAAGCTGCCGAGAGAGGTTTAGTGCTGGCAAAGTGAAATTAGGGATGAGTAATCATCACATCTCTCACTTAGAAGTTCCACTCTCCCTCCCGCCCCCCGTAGGAAACTCAGGCACAAAACCCATCTTTTCTGGAATATTACATATCCATTTTCAACTCTTCTTAATTGAACATGTCTCCAACCCCAGCTTACTTTGTGACTAGCATACAACTAAAAACATTGTGCTTCTGGATTTATTTATTTATTTGGAAAGAAACAGTGTTGACCCATGTTGCTCCTGACACTTTCATCCATCACACCATAGACAAGGCAACTACTAAAAAAATAAAATCAGAAAACATGTTTTTTCGTATTTTTCTTTTGATGGTTAGAACTGGTTAAAAAAAAAGTATCAGTAAACTTGAAGATATTAAAATAAATTTAACAAAAGACATGCAAGACTTATACACTGAAAACTATAACAAGGGACCCAGGATAGCCAAAATGATGTAAAAAAACACACCAATAAATAAGTTGGAGGATTCACACTTACCAATTTCAAAACTTACTACAAAGCTATAGTAGTCAAGACAGTGTGGTATTGGCATAAGGGTAGACGTATAGATTAATGTAATAGAGTTGAGAGCTCAGAAATAAACCCATACATTTATTTTTTTTAAATTATTTGTTTGTTTGTTTTTGTTTTCAGATTGGACTATCTTTCACCTAGTGAGTGTTACAATGTCTCTTTTATGTCAAGGGAAAATAATAGTATGAAATAGTGATCCATTGATTAAAAAACCCAAGAGCCACAGCATTTATCCACTGATAGTAACATTGAAAACAGGTGCATTTTATTTTTATTTATTTATTTATTTATTTATTTATTTATTTATTTAGGGGGGTAAGGTATTTAATTTTTTATATCCATTCACTTATATATACAGCCACATCTACCTCTATCCCAACCCTGTTCTTTTTGTTTCCACGATGTATTAGTCAGCTCGGGCTGCCATAACAAAACACTGCAGACGGGGCAGCATAAACAACAGAAATCTATTGTCTCACAGTTTTGGAGGCCGAAGTCCAAGATCAAGGTGTGGGCAGGGTGGGTTCCTTCAGAGGCCTCTCTCCTTGGCCTTTAGATGGCAGTCTTCTCCCTGGGTCTCCAATGGTCTTCCCCGAGTGTGTCTGTGTCCTAATCTCTTCTACTTTTTTTAAAAATTTCTTTATTGATTAAGGTATTACATATGTGTCCCTATTCCCCCATTACCCCCCACCTCCCATTCAGGCCCCCACCCTGCTGTTGTCTGTGTCCATTGATTAGGCTTATATGCATGCATATAAGTCCTTTGGTTGATCTCTCCCCCTTACCCCCACCGTCCCCTACCTTCCCTGAGATTTGACATTCTGATTGATGTTTCTCTGTTTCTGGATCTATTTTTGTTCATCAGTTTATGTTGTTCATTATATTCCACAAATGAGTGAGATCATGTGATATTTATCTTTCTCTGCCTGGCTTATTTCACTTAGCATAATGCTCTCCATCTCCATCCATGTTGTTGCAAATGGTAAGAACTCCTTCTTTTTTACCACAGTGTAGTATTCCATTGTGTGGATGTACCACAGTTTTTTAATCCACTCATCTGCTGATGGGCACTTAGGCTGTTTCCAAATCTTAGCTATGGTGAATTGTGCTGCTATGAACATAGGGCTGCATATATCCTTTCTGATTGGTGTTTCTAGTTTCTTGGGATATATTCCTAGAAGTGGGATCACTGGGTCAAATGGGAGTTCCATTTTTAGTTTTTTGAGGAAACTCCATACTGTTCTCCACAGTGGCTGCACTAGTCTGCATTCCCACCAGCAGTGCACGAGGGTTCCTTTTTCTCCGCATCCTCACCAGCACTTGTCATTTGTAGACTTGTTGATAATAGCCATTCTGACAGGTGTGAGATGGTACCGCATTGTTGTTTTGATTTGCATCTCTCTGATGATTAGTGACTTTGAGCAGGTTTTCATATGTCTCTTGGCCTTCCTTCTGTCTTCTTTTGAAAAGTGTCTATTTAGATCAGTTGCCCATTATTTCATTGAGTTGTTTATCTTCTTTTTGTTAAGCTGCATGAGTTCCCTGTAAATGTTGCAGATTAAACCCTTATCGTTGATATCATTGGCAAATATGTTCTCCCATGCAGTGGGCTTTCTTGTTGTTTTATTGATGATTTCCTTTGCTGTGCAAAACAAATTGAGAGATAAAAATCACATGGTCATATCAATTGATGCAGAAAAAGCATTTGACAAAATCCAACACCCTTTCTTGATAAAAACTCTCAGCAAGGTGGGAATAGAAGGATCATACCTCAACATAATAAAAGCCATATATGACAAACCCACAGCCAACATCATACTCAATGGGCAAAAACTAAAACCATTTCCCCTAAGAACAGGAACAAGACAGGGATGCCCACTTTCACCACTTCTGTTCAACATAGTGCTGGAAGTACTAGCCATTGCAATCAGACAAGAAGAAGAAATAAAAGGCATCCAAATTGGAAAAGAAGAAGTAAAACTGTCCTTATTTGCAGATAACATGATACTGTAGATAGAAAACTCTAAAGACGCCATCAAAAAATTATTAGACTTAATAAATGAATTCAGCAATGTAGCAGGATACTAAATTAATGCCAAGAAATCTATGGCATTTCTATGCACCAATAATGAACTTACAGAAAGAGAGACTAAAAAAGCAATCCCATTTACCATCGCACCAAAAAAATTAAGATACCTAGGAATAAACTTAACTAAGGAGGTAAAAGACCTATACGCAGAAAACTACACGACACTGAAAAAAAGAGATAGAGGAAGACAAACAGATGGAAGAACATACCATGTTCATGGATTTGTGGAATCAACATCATCAAAATGTCCATACTACCCAAAGCAATCTATAAATTCAATGCACTTCCCATTAAAATACCAACGGCATATTTCACAGACCTAGAACAAACTTTCCAAAAATTCATCTGGAATTAAAAAAGAGCCCGAATAGCTACAGCAATCCTGAGAAAGAAGGACAAAGTAGGTGGGATCTCAATACCAGATTTCAAGCTGTATTACAAAGCCACTGTTCTCAAAACTGCTTGGTATTGGCACAAGAACAGACATATAGATCAATGGAATAGAATAGAGACCCCAGAAATTGACCCAAATCACTATGCTCAATTAATATTTGACAAAGGAGGCACGAACATACAATGGAGTCAAGACAGTCTCTTCAATAAATGGTGTTGGGAAAATTGGACAGATACATGCAAAAAAATGAAACTAGACCACCAACTTACACCATACACAAAAATAAACTCAAAATGGATAAAGGACTTAAACATAAGATGGGAAACCATAAAAATACTAGAGGAATCCATAGGCAAAAATCTCTGAAATATGCCAAAGCAATTTCTTCACTGATACTGCTCCTAGGGCAATGGAAACTAAAGAGAAAATAAACAAATGGGATTACATCAAAACAGGTGCATTTTAGTACATGCAAAGAGCAGAGATAGTCCTAAGAATTGAACTTATATCATCTTACTTAATTTTCACATCCCTCTCCCAGCCAGATGGTAGGTACTATGGTATCCACATTTCAACGAGGAAGAAATGAAACTTGGGGAATTTAAATAACTTGTCAAGGTCACAGGTCTAGGAAATGGACAGAGAAAGGACTTAAACCCCAATCCTTCAGAATTCAGTGGTTATGCCTCCTGGTTAGACCGAATTTTTAAAAAAAATTTTCTATAGTTGAAAGTATTACATACATATGTCTCATTTTTCCCCACTGTCCTCTCCCATCCCGCTCCTGCCCCCCAACCCAGGCCTTCACACCCCTATTGTCTGTGTCCATTGGCTATGTCCATCTGCATAGAAGTTATTTTAGAGCCATACAGTTATGATCAATTGAATTTTCACAAGGGTGCCAGGACAATTTGATGGGGGAAAGAACAGTCTTTGCAACAAATGATGCTGTGGCAACTGGATAGCCACATACAAAAGAATGACATTGGATCTCTACCTCACACCATATGAACTCAACATGGATCAAGGACCTAAATGTAAGAATTTAAACTATAAAACTCTTAGAAGAAAATATAGGTATAAATTTTCATGGCCTTGCACTAGGCAATAGTTTAATAGATATAATGTCTAAAGCAAAAGCACCCAAAGAAAAAAATAGATAAGTTGGATTTCATCAATACTAAAAGCTTTTCTTCTTCAAAGGACACTACCAAGAAAGTGCAGACAACCTAAATAATGGAAAAAAATATTTTCAAATCATATGTTTGATTAGGACCTAGTATCAGCCGTGGGCAAACTACGGCCCGCGGGCCGGATCCGGCCTGTTCGGCTGTTCTATCCGGCCCGCAGAGCCGAAACAGCAGAGGGTTCTCTTGCTCTCCCCTCCGCTCCTTCACCAGCAGCAGTGTTAACATGGCAACGTCGGGAAACAAGGCCGCAGCTCCTTCTTCTGAGTGGGCGGATTTATACCCTTTATACCCGCCCATTCAGTAGAAGGAACAACCTCTCAATCTTCCAGAGGCTCCTTGTAATGCCCGCGGACTCGTCCCCCGACATCACCCTGGGAATGCGTAGACACATTATCGTGGTGATGTAGGGAGACACGCACCTGGAGAGCACAGTATCAGAGCATTAGCTAAAAAGGAGACCAACAACACTGTTCCCACTGAAGTTGATGTTTTAAAGACCAAAAACCTTTCAACCCAGTCTACATTGCCATCTACATCTACGTCCCGGGCATAATTTGGAAGTTGCACTAAAGAAAATGTTTAATTTACTGTTTACACATTTTGTTCTTTTCTATTTGTTTTAGTTTTAAATTATTTTATTATATTTAAGTTTAATTTGAAAGGCTTTTGTACGTTTCCTTTGTTAGGCAATTTTATTTTGCCTTTGCCATCTTCAATATAAGGTATGTTATTGTGCTATGATTCCTTCATTTTTTGAAGTTTCAAATTATAATAATTAGTGTTTACATTCTCCTTGTTAAAATGTTTGAAATGAATAAAACTATTGAAATAAAAAAAAAAGACCGTACCCTTTTATGTAATGATGTTTACTTTGAATTTATATTAGTTCACACAAACACTCCATCCATGCTTTTGTTCCAGCCCTCCGGTCCAGTTTAAGAACCCATTGTGGCCCTCGAGTCAAAAAGTTTGCCCACCCCTGATCTAGAATATATAAAGAATACTTACAACTCAACAATTAAAAGACAAATATCCCAAGAGAAACAAAGAAAAAATAAGCAAATGTGACTACTTCAGATTAAAAAGCTTTAAAAACGGGCAAATGATTTGAATACTTGTCCAGAGAAGACATATACATGGCCAATATATGCATGAAAAGGTGCGCAACATCATTAGTCGTTGGGAAAGTGTAAGTCAAAATTACAAAGAGATACCAACCACAGCATCCCAGCGAGCCACGATAGAAATGACAGGAGGTGTTGGCAAGGACATGGTGAAATTGGAATCCTCATGTACTGCTGGTGGGAACGTATAATAATTAGGCCACTTTGGAAAACAGTTTGGCACTTCTTAAAAAAAAAAATTAACTATATAGTTACTATTAGATGGCCCAGCAACTCCACTCCTAGGTGTATATACTCAAGAGAATTAAAAACACATGCCCACACAAAAATTTGTACATAAATGTTTTAGGAGCATTATTCATAATAGTCAAGAAGTGGAAACAACCCAAATGTCCAATGTCTGCATAGATAAAAAAGCGTGGCATTTCCATCCAATGGAAATTATTCAACTAGAAAAAGGAATGAAGTGCTGATAGATGCTACAACATGGATGAACCTTGAAAACATGCCAAGCAAAGAAGCCAGACACAAAAGGCTACATGTTATATGATTTCACTTATATGAAATCTCCAGAATAGGAAAATTTGTAGACAGGAAGTGGTTGCCAGGGTAAAGGGAGAATGGGAAGTGACTGCTAATTGGTTTGGGGTTTCTTTTTGGTGTGATGGAAATGTTCTGGAATTATTTAGTAGTGATAGTTTCATAATTTTGTGAATATATTGAAAACACTGAATTGAATCTTATGGTTTGTGAATTATATCTCACTAAAAATGTTTCTTATATAATGTTCTGTGTAGGCAAGTTGGGATAGTATAAAGAATGCAGCAGAACTTGAGTATTAGATCTGGCTTAGAATCCAGGCTTTGGGAGAGTTTTAACCTATCTGAACTCTAGTCTCCACTTCTGAAAATTGGGGCATTAATAGCAATCTTACATCGTTTTATGTATATTAAGTGAGAAATATTTGTTTGCTGGTTTGAGGGATGGGTGGGTTGGACATATAGTAGGTTTGTAACAGTTGTTAATTAATTTTTCCCCTCTATTCTTTCCTCCTTCCTTGCTTTCTTAGTTTGTACCAGGTTCTAACAGAATCCAAAGGTCAATGACCACTGGTGGATCCAGGGATCCAGGTGTCAAAGGTGTGAGGGTTGCAACATGGCCACCATGGGGACAAGTCCACCGGCTTTAGCAGGCAGAAGCCTCTGTCTGAATCCCACCCCTCATGCTGTGACCTTGGACTGTGCTTAACTAGTCTGAGCCTCAGTTTTTGTATTCATCTTAAAAAAATAATAATGCCAGAATTGCAGGATTGTGTACAGGTTTAAGCGATAACGCAGGTGACAGTAGTTAGTGGTTCCTACCCACCAACGGCGGGAAGCGGTGCAACTCTAGGAGGATGGGCTGAGAGTGTTCACGTTCATTCGTTTGCCCAGAGTGGATTCTTAAGTCAACATGTGTGGATTTAGGGACTGATTAGGTTGTACCCTTCAGCTCTGTGGTTCAGAGCTGAACCTTAATGTGGATCCTTATGTTTTAGAGGAGAATCTAGTGGTCAGCTTTTTAGAAGATGTGTACCATCTTTCTCATTCCCTGAGGCCTTGTACATTCTCAGAGAGATGACATGCTATTACACGTGTAAGAGTTTTCAAGTTGAATTGGCCCTAAGAGATCATTTTAATGGAACTGAACACAGAAAGATTAAACTTGCCTAAGGCTGTAGACCCACTTAGCCCGGCCTCCTGCTTCCTGCCTCCTGCCTCCTGCCTCCTGCCTCCTGGCTGGGTATGTTCTCCACTGTACAGTTCTACTATTTAGTTAATACACACCAGCTCAACGTAGCATTTTATTTTATTTTATTTTATTATTTATTATTATTTTGTTTGTTTTCAACGTAGTATTTTAGATTCAAGTGAATCAAAGTTGAGGTATGGTACATGTTAATTTTAATAGGTTATATGTATACTTCACAGTACATTTGGGACTCTTGCCGAGTCATTATGCATTTTATAGAACGTGGGGAGAAGTTTACTATCGCAATAGTTATATCTTTGCTCAGGACTTTTTGCTGATCATGTCTGTGACTGCATTTGATCCTAAATTGTGTCAGGGTCACAGTCAGAATGGCACAGTGCTTCTCCCACAGGGCCTTGTTTGTATGCAGTGGTCAGCGGGCTCGGTTGTGGGGCACTGAGTAAGCTGCTCAGGGGTACACAGCTTTAGGGAAAAATAACCCCTGCTTTATAGTCCGTTGTCACCAGACTCCAGCCTGTGAGAGTCTTGATCAACTGCTCACAGGTCTTCATTGAATGAGAACAAATGGAGAGATTCTAAAAAAGAAAGCAAATATTTATCCAATTTAAAGGCCTGCCTTTTGTTCTGATAGTACAGCTTTTTGAAAATTTATTTGTAAAATATCCTTTCTTTTATGAAATTATGGTCATTGTAGATTACAGATAGTAGATTCCTCCCAGCTGTTAATTTTTTAATGTCATCATTTGGGAAAATGAAACACTGACACCCTCTGGTTTACTTTCCATCCAAACTCCTAGAAATGTCGTGTGTTGTGTGGCAGGAAGCAGGGCGCGCTAGCGGTTAAGTAGAGCTGGAGAGCTGACGCAGGAAGACCGTTCAAGACCCCTTCATAAGTGAGTGGGAGGTTGATCTCTGAGCTCTCCTTCCAACGTTAGGATCCATGGTCCCCCGCAAATTGGAAATTGATTCCATTCATTTTTAGGCAGAAACAAAAGTGTTGAAGGCACTTGGGGGGTTAGCAGAGAGTATTAGTAGGTGAGGAATTGAAATGAGACAGGAAGGGAAGTCAGGGTTCAGTGCTTCCCAATCCCCAAATAGAAGAGGAACTAGAAAAGGCAGCCCAAGCAGAGGGAGGAGGGAGGTTTGGACACCCTCTTCATGGGGCCAGCCAGCCTGGGATCCTCCCTGCAGAGGCAAGCACTCCCTGCCTGAGTGGAAGCGCATTGCAGGTGCCCGAGGAGAGCGCAGCAAGCCAGGCCAATTACCTCTGCAAGGAGTGGCTCTCCTTAGTCCCTGTGAGCTACACTCTAACATTTCTTGGGAGGGCATACCATTTTATCAAGCAATTCAAATGCATTGTCCCTACCGTTTAACCAGACAATTCAACAGTGAAAAAATATGGTCAGCTTAACTAGCTGGGCATGGCTGGGAACTCCGAGGATTAGCCGTGAGCAGTGTGTGCTCTGACCAGAATGTGATGGAGACACTGCTCCACGGACAAAGTCAAGGAAGTTGCCACTCATGGGAATTCCCTTACAGCCAATTCTTAAAAGTGTATTGGTTTTCTAATGTCCTGCCTTAGTCACATAGGTCTTCGGGTAGCTTCCAGGATATAGGGAAAATAAGGATAGAAAGACCAAGGTAATACGAGGGCGGCAGGTTCATTACTTCAGAAATGTTTGTTGAGTGTCTCTGCAGGTTTGGTACTGCTGTGGGCATGGGGAGAAGGAGACCAACCCCTGACCCCATGGGGCTATGACGTGCTAATGAAGTGCACACTTTTCCGGGTGATCTAATATGTTACAGCGAGGCTACAAACACAAACTGAATCCAGCCCATGCCTTTCCCTTTTCAGTAACATTCCATTAGTTAAGTCACAGGAACATCCTTTAATTCATTTAATTCCCTTAAATGCTACTCACTTTAGCCTTTAGTTGCAAACTGTGATTTTTTCCCCCTTTGTATGGATCTGATACTATGTAGTAGCACTTAAATATCATTACTGTATACTACAGCATCTTATCATTCCTAAAAATAAAACAAATGACAGCACCTACTCTCCTGGTAACAAGTAGGCTTTATTCCTAGCCTTGTGTACAAAATTTGTCACTCATGTAACTTGTTATTGATACATTAATTTCTGAATTATTTGAAGCACTGTTTCTTAAACTTTGAGGAGCACTGACTTGTGCTTCATTCTATGAACATATCCTTCATTTGAGGATTATCACTTCAAAGACTGAAAAAAAAATAACATGAGAAGCCCATTTTTAAATGGTCATTGAAATTAAAACATAAAATCTAAAAATCCTAATGGGACTTGTGGATCCTAAGAATATAATAGATGCCATTTGGAGATATACTGATTTATTTAAATTATTTACAAGTTATTAATTATTAGTAATAAATATACAATTACTGTATTTTAAGAACTGGTTCAAATATTACTGTTTTATTTTTGACATTAATAAAGTTATGGGAAAGATAGTACTTACTAGTATGTCATGAAAAAGTATTAAAAAAATTATAATATGTACTTTCAAGTCAGAGATTCTGATCAGTCCGTGTGCAGTGGGGTCCAGACATCAGCATTTTGAAGGCTCTGCAGGTCTTCTCAGGGGCAGCCAGGGGTGGAGAAAACAAAACCCAGTCAGACATTTACGATGCTCTCAAAGGCCTGGGACAAGTGAGGACAGGAAAAGGGAAGACTATTTCTGAGCCCAGTAGAGCCCAAACTTGCTAGATAGTTGCTTTCTAGCTGTATTTACTTCTCACAACAATCCCGAGCTGGGCACTGCCACCCATTGTGAGGCCCAGTGACATGAGTAGAGAAATTGAGATGTATACCTGCTCCCTGCTGTTAACAGCAATGATTTTAGGCCTGTGAGCTGGGATTTGAACCCAGTCCTATCCTTTTTTGGCCGTGGGCTCCCTCCAGCCTGTGGCACAGTCCTACAAAAACTCTATAGGCAGGAAGTGATTGGTTCAGGCAGAACAGGAACATTATCTTGATTTCCTGCTATTGGTGCCCTGGGGCTTTGACTTTATAAGTAGTTTCAGGATCTCTCATATTTATTAACTATCTATCTATATAAAAGCCCAGCGACTGAATGGCAGAATGACCAGAATGACCGGTTGCTATGACACTCACTGCAGCGACCAACAGGCCCAATCAGGCCTGATTGGCCCCGTCCAACCTCCTGTGGCCTCTCCCCCAGGCAGGCCCGGCCCCAATCGGGCCCCTCCCACCCCATTGGCGGTGGGCCAGCCAGCCAACCGCCTTCGGCCTCTTCCCCCTGCTTGCTCCCCCCACGACTGGCCCCCAATTGGGGGCGGGGCTGGCCAGCCAAACTGCCCATGTCCCCCCCCCCCCCCCCCCGTCCCCGACTGGCCCCACTCCCAATCGGCCCCCATTGGAGCATGCCAGCTAGACCCCACCTGTGCACAAATTTGTGCACCAGGCCTCTAGTACAAGTAAGTAATAAGAGTGCTGTTCTATTGTAAGTAGAAACAAGCTTTCTTGCTGTTTTACTTTCAGGAAATAAGTACTATTAGTTTTACCTGGTTACTCTAGAGCAATAGATCCCAAATGAGGGTGATTGGCTACCCAGGGATGTCTGGAGGCATTTTTGGCTGTCACACTGGTGGGGGTTCTACTGGCATCTAGTGAGTAGAGACGAGGGGTCAAACACCCTCCAAGGCATAGGACTGCCCCTGCAACACAGAATTATCCAGCCCTAAATGTCTATGGGGCCGAGGTTGTCAAACTCTGCTCTAGAGGAAAGGAATTGAATTAACTGGTATATGGAACATTAATGGTTTTAATAACAACCAAATAAATAGCATTTATTAAACATCCATAGTGTTTAGAACCTTCGGTTGGCCAGTCAGCATTTGTGTTGTTGGTGTCACTCCCAAAGCACCACTGAAAATGATTTCTAACCTCAGGAAGCTTATGCTCCAGCGTAAAAGTTGAGCAGCTGTGAAAAGGGAAAAGTCATAGCTGGTGCAGTGAGGAGAAGATAAGCACAGAGGCAAGGAAGCTGGCCCCTTCTGTGGTGCTTGAGATCAGGATCTCTGACATCAGGAAGAAAGATCTGTGATTGTCCTGCTTCTCTATCCGCTGCCCAGGTGACCTCAGACCAGTATGGAACTGCTCTATTTCCTCGTCCATACAATGGGGATAATATTAGCACCCACCTCAAAAGTTTGTTGGAAGCTTTTAATGAAATAGTACAGGTAAGATATGATGCCTGGCATAGAGAAAGCACTCAATAAGTGCTTGTCTTTCTCGTTGTTGTTATCACTGGAGAGATTCCACCGAGGTGCTGCCTGGGAGCTGCCCACACCTCCTCCAGAGGGGAATTGCAAGATGTCCAGGCTTCTCCCATCCTTGAGCAATGCAAGGTGAATCACTCCGGCTCCAGGATGGCCTGTCCAACTGGTAATGAGCCTCCATTGCAGCTGGGTTGGGATGGAGCTGGGAGTGGTTGGCTAAGGGGAGGTGGGAAAAGAGGAGAGCCAATTTCTTTTTCTTGTGAATCTTTGTAAACTGAAGGCCTTTATTGCAGTCTACAGAGCAGGTGTGTGAGTCCCCATTTGGAAGTTCCAGTGTCCTCTGCCCAGCCCCTTCCCCAGGCAGGAAGTACGTTCTCCTGCTCCTACAACCAGTTAGGGGCGGTGAGAGGTTGGCTTGGCCCCCAGAGATTCAGCTAAAGACAGAGGGTGGGGTGTTCTTGCCCTGGACACCTGCCAGATTCTCTGCGAATGAGGTCGTTCTGGCTCTTCATGGTTGTCTGATACGGAGTTTATCAGAAAAGGTCGCCTTACCTTTACCCTTTGTTAACCATATCATAGCTGCCCTTTTCTGTGCTTTGTCAACACTGGATGGTATTTTTAGATTTCTGTCCCTGGTATTATTCCAACCCTATGTCCTTGTGCCTTCCTTTAGAGCAGTCTTCCAGCCTACGAGCCCAGAGGGAGGTGTGCAGGGGAAACCATATTTGGACGCACGCAGCTATGGGGCCTTTAGATACTTGTACAGTCCCCCTGTTTGTTGCTGTCTCAGAATGTTCTCTTCGTTCTGTGGGCTCCTGAGCTTTCCTTGGCTGGTCTCATGCCCCTGCCTCTTAACTCCTTCTGTTGGCTGCCTTCTGTATTTCAGGTGGTAGGGGAAGGCTGCTGGAGGGTGGGCAGAGGAAGGTAGGGACCTCCAGGACTTGGCAGCTCATTCACACAGGTCCATGTTTACTTCTCTCCTAATATCCTTGGGCTATTCCTTGTTGGTCTATACTAGGGGCTTCCTGGAGGCTTGTTTCCAGGGGAGGAATATGTGCAGGTCTCAGAAAATAGTTGAGAAGCAGAGTGTGAGGGTTTTGGGGACATTGGCCACTTCAGGCCCAGTATCTGGATTTAGCTCAGGCCTGGGACTGCCAGCAGGTTTTCATATCAGGGCTCTGCTTAGAACCAACAGTGCGCGGTCCCCAAGCCCATACTCTTCTGCCCCCAGCATCGTCCCCACCTCCATTTCCCTAGATTGCTCACACACACCATCACCCTTAGGCTGGTGCCCTGACATGTCATTCTTATCTCCATCTCCACGCTTAGCCTGTTTCCCAGGTTATACTTGAAAGAGCACAAGCCTTAGTGCTGGTTTCATGCAGCTGCTTTCCCATCTACTAGTGTAACCTGTTATCTGAGTGAGCTTTTTCATTTAAAATACTTGCCTCGTAGCCCAACTGTGACAATCAATTCAGTAATTATTTTTTGAGTACCTAATATGTGTTAGGCACTGTGCTCAGCATGGGGGAGGGCACGTATGGACAGAGCACAGAGATTCCTGCTTTTGAATTTGGTTAAGTTTTGGGAGGTTAAATGTAGGTCATTTCAAAATAATGGTAAATGCTAAGATAAAGGTGAACACTGGTGTCTTAGGAGTACAAAGGAAGGGCAGGGATGCTTTTTGTAGTAAATGGTGAATGAGCTGTTCTAAAGGCTGGGGGAGGTGACCCACACCAATGTGGGGAGGAGAGGGATCTTCTTGGACGAGAGCAGTGTGAAGGTATGAAACTGCATGATGTGAGCAGGGCATAGCTAAAATGTAATGTTCAAGACAAGGAAAGATGGGCTGATGCTGGAGAGTGACTAGGAAGGCCTTGTAGACTTGCCTGCCAAGAATTTAAAACTGTCTTACACGCAACAGGGCTTTCAAGCAGAAGATTGACATGCCAGATCTGGGTTTAGATGATTCACTTTAGTGATTATGTGGGGAGTAGATATGAGAGGGAAAAATTAGGAGTCCAATTAGGAAGCTCTTGCAATAGTCCAGGTGGGTGATGATGAATTATCACAAAATAGTCAGCAGGTGTAGGGCTAGAAGGGAGTGAAAGATTTTAAAAATGAGGGCAGTAAAAATAGCCGATCCTAGAGATAGATTGCCGAGGAGAGGGTGGAGTTAAGGATGACTTCAGGTGTCTGACTTGCCTGGGTGGGTGGATGATGGTGCCGATGATTAACATGGGGATCACAGGAGGAGCAAGTTAGGGGCTAGGGTGGAGATGATGAGTTCAGTTTTAGACAGGTATAGTGTGAGGTGCCTGGGTAATGTGCTAATGGAGATGTCTAGCATGCAGTTTTATACACAACTCTGATGTTCAGGAAGGAGTCTAGGCCAGAGGATAAACTTGTTAGTTATCAGAATATAGGTGAAAGTGAAAAGTTCAATGGCAGATGCTCTTGTCCAGGAACCCTGTGTGGAATGTGAAAAGCAGTAGTTTAAGGACTGATTGACAGGGAACAACTATGAATAAGTGGTGCGTGGAAGGTAGAGACCACACTGACCTAAAGAGGTTGGCATTACAGTCATGGGGGAGTAGACAGTTTCAAGAAAGAGAGAGTGAGGAATAGGATCAAATGCAACAGAAAAAAAGGATAGAAAATTACCCACTGAATTTGGCATTGGGAAGATATTGATGATTCTTGACTGAGGGATGGCAATAGGGGAATCAGAATGCAGTGGACTGGATTAGGAAGGAGAAGGAGAGGAAGTGGGGAGAGCAGGTATAGGTTTTAATAGAGAAGAAAGAAGGAAGATAAGGTGGGACTGGGAGGACCAGGAAGGAAGGTTTTTGTGTGTTTTTAAATGTTGCAAAACTTGAGCATACGTATAGGCTTAAGAGGTAAGGTTATAGGATAAAAAGTGAAAACTGGCGGAGACAAGTTGCAAAGATGGAGAACATAGATGGAGGGGCTTGCCAGGGGTAGGAAGAAGGCCTTCATCTTGGGAGACTGGGGAGAAGGAAATAGGAGGTGCCAAAGATTGCCAGGTGGTGTAGAAGGCGGGGCCAGAAAGCTAAGGTAGTTTTCATTTTATGGGTTCAATTTTCTCATTAAAATAGGAAGAGAAGTTGTCTGCTGAGATGGAAGGGCTTTGGGTTGCGGGGGGTGCGGGGGTGGTGTGGAAGGTGGGGTGGGTGTGTGTGCTGAAGAAGGCTGTGGAGATTGGAAGGCTTCCTGAGGAGATGGCAGCGGTGGCCTACAGGTTCCTTGATGTGTAGCACTCAGACGCAGAGGAGTCTGGAGACCATGGTGCCAGCATAGAATTACATGCTTTTCTTTAGCAGCACTCAGGGCCTGGGCAGAGGTGGGAGAAAGTGGGCCATGGAATTCATTAGGGTTGGATTTTCCCAGAAAATGAGATTGAAGGTAGATGCTTGTAAGAGAATGGTTCAGGCGGTCAACTGTGTGGTCTAGGCTGGGCAGGCAGAAAATGAAGGGCTCAGGGCATGGGGTTCCATGATGCCAAGGAGCAGATATAGCAGGAGTGAGCACAGGAGAGGGATGCACAGGAGTGGATCGCTGGTTGGGGCTGGGCTGTTGGAGTTTGAGATTTCTGATGAGGGGCAGTTCTGACAAGGTTCCTGGATGTGAGGGAATCGGAAGAGAGTGGAGATGAAGACCATTGGATTGAGGAGGTTTGTGAGCTGTGAGGCTCCAGTGCTGGACAAGTTATGGGCATCCAGGTCACACAGCAAGATGGCGAGTGTAGGGGAGAGGAAGGCTATCAGTCTTCAGGGACGAAATTGGAAGTTGGTCTTTGTGAGGGACATTAGAGGCTGATACAACCACTTGGCTGAGGCTCAGAACAGTGGAGGCTTTTACAGGAAGGAGAAGAGGAAAGGTTTGGAAATGGCACTGGGGAGTGAAGATAGCAACAACCTTTCTTTGACCTGTTGGCAGGGGCAGTGGGAGGTTGAGCAATCTCCATGGAAGGTTACAAGGAAGTGGTCAGGCTGCAATTTGTATAGTTCCTGCACTGTCTGAGGAGGGGAGGGGCTGTGAGTTTCCCCCATACTTGGGTCCTTAGGAACTGGATTGTCGGGATCAGGGGGGCACTTTTAGCCAATGTGATCTCCCATCCAGAAGGGCCACCTTTCTCTAATTTACCAGAGGCACTGTAGAGGCCAGTGGTGGCCTGGGAAGTGGTACTGGGTGCAGGAAAAGGATCAAAGATATTAGGGGAGCCAGGCTGGTGTGGCTTAGTGGTTGAGTGTCGATCTATGAACCATGAGGTCATGGTTTGATTCTGGGTCGGACATATTTCCAACCCAGAATCCAATCGTGCAGGAGGCAACCAATCAATGATTCTCTCTCATCATTGATGTTTCTATCACTCTCTCCCTCTCCCTTCCTCTCTGAAAAAAGAAAGAAAGAAAGAAATCAATAAAAAGATATTAAGGGAATTTATGACACAGTGGGGTCCTCAAGTGGCACAGCAGGAAGGTTGGTGAGAGAGAGAGAGAGAAACAGGGGGAGCAGCACTGAAGTGTACGGAGGAAGAATGACTAGAGGGGATCTCATTGTCCACAGACACTGTGGATGGTGGGCTCCGAGGCTGATTCTAAAGGTATGAAGGGAAGCCTCTAGCTCCCAGGGCCAGGCAGGAGCTGCATAGAGACCCCATTTGGGTGGACTACGGTGGTCCTTGGATATGTGCATCACTCTCACAGGATGCTTATTAAAAACGCCTGTTCCTGGACCCCACTCCAGATCTAAGGAAATGCACTTCTGAGTGACATTAGTCAGATCCATGGTGATTCTTAAGTACCCTGAAGTCTAGGAACATCTGATTGGGAGTCTTGGTGGTCTTGGGCATGTAGTTGGTGGTGTCCAATGAGGTGACATAGATACAGAATCCAACATAGGGCCTGCCTGGTCAATGATTAGTTGCTATACACACTGCATCTCCTTGATCATACCAGTGACATATAGGAGGGTGTATAGGTACAGGCACAGTCTGTTACCAGTGTAAACCAAAATTAATTTTAGACTTTATTAGAGAATAAAAATTACTTGAGCACAAAGGAGCTGCAGGCCTGGAGACAGACACAGAGTCAGGTAGCAATTTAAATTGAGTTCCACTGAGACAAAGGGGAGGTGCCTTTTATAGCAAAAGTTCCCGCCAGGTTCTCAATGAGGTCCACTTTATATAAACGAGGTGTCCAAACTGTGCAGTTCTGATGGCACAGGGCAGGTCTCAGTCCATTGGCAGAAAGACAAAACCAGGGCTGCCCTGCAGTGGTTGACTCAGACAGCATAAACAGTGGGGCGTAGTGTGGAAAGCAGGAAGTTCACTCTGAGGTTCTTCCTGGTGTACAGAGTATGTGAGGAGCCCCTGTCAGCAAGTGGCCACTAGGCTTTTATTATTTATAAAATTTGGGCCCTCAGTTGACTATAGGGCATCATCTCAGTAGATAAATTCTTTCTCGGGGTCCACATCAATGAATCTTTCTTCTCGGGATCTACACCAGGAGGAGATTTTATTATGTGCTGATGCACATGCTGTTCCAGAAGGTGGGGCAAATATGACTTCACCTTTACCTTACAATGCCTCTCAGTCACACTTCTGGGAATCCCCTTGTTGCTCTGGTCTCTCCTCTCACCTTTCACAAGCCTTGTAGTCTCTCCATCTGCCAGTCTCTCAGGGCCCTGCTGCATGTCTGAGGGCCAGGTTCATCCTTGTGTAGCCCCTGGACAGATAGCACTGGTTGCCTCTCCTCACTCCCTTCAGCATTTTGCTAACAATTTACCTCTTTTCTGTGTCTCATGGAAAGCTCTTAAGAAGTGGGTAGAGGGGAAAAGGAAAGAAAGGGGTGGATGAAGGGACAAGGCCCCTGCCCATCTTGTCCCCTAAATCTTACTTATACTTTAGGCTGGTTCATGTCCTACCCTTGGCAGCCAACCCCTCCAGCCCACACCAATCTGAAACGCTTTTGAAATTTGAATTAATTCAACTCAAATTCAAAATCAGAATTTGAATGAAGCAAATGTGTATTTAGCTGAGCTGGCCCTAGATGCTTTGGGCTATACAGATAATAAAATATATCAGTGAATCGTAAAGGGAAAACTCAGGCCACATTCCTTCATGCTATCAATCATGGTATCAATCTTCAGCAGACAATCATGAGGTGTGCAGGTCCCGGAGGGCAGGAAGTCCATGTGAATGTCAGTAAGGTATGAGAAAGAGTAACAAGCAAATAACCCCTAAACCCTTGACACGCCGCCCCCCCCCCCCCACCACGTGTTCAGCCATGTAAATGAATTGACATGAAATCCTAGGGCTTGGGCAGTTGAAGGGAGTGAGGTGGTGGTTTAAGGAAACCAATGTTAATGTTGTTAATGCTAATTTAATAGAGACTCCTAAAACCTGCATTTGAGTGCCACCTGTGGTTCTGATGCTCTCAGGCATGTAGTGGACTAATGTGGGGGGTGGGGTGGGAGTGGGTAGAGGACATGGCAACTTGCCACTATTTTACAACACTGAGTAACTGTGAAGAAATCATGAAGTCATTGGCCTTCACATGATGGGACAGGAGTCTGAATAAGACACCATCCTGCGCTTTGGGGCTCTCAGATGACCTGGAAGAGAGGCATGTTTAAGGTTGACTCACAAAGCCACAATGGAGATAAGAAAGGCAGTTCCATGAAAGAACAGGGAAGGGAGAAATTAAGTTCAAAACACCTTCTGGGTGTTGCTTTTCCTCTTCCCAACTAGATTGCAAGTTGTTGGAGGATAAATATTGTACCCTTTTTTTTTTTTCTTTTTGTCTCTCATGATACTTAGGATGCCTGCTGTTGAGCATAGAGTAGGTGCTCAATATTTGTTCACTCTTACTAATTTTAATGCCTGCAGGGCTTAAAACATACTCTGTATATGTCAGGTACTTGGTTTTTGTTAAATGAATAAAATTAAATGTCTCTTTCTTTCATTCCAATACTTTATGACTCTCATATCTCCCAAGGATTTGTATAAGAAATTTTTATTAGAATGAATCATGTGATGATCCATGACATTAGAAAGAAGTTCAACTTTATAGACAAGAAATTTCACTTACAAAATCAGCAAAGATGAATAAAAATAAGGTAATTCCGAACGTTAATGAGGTCACAAGTAAATGGAACGTTTATAAATTGTTAAAGGGTGAAGAATAGTTCAATTCTGGGGGAAGGCAACCTGATACTATTTGTCAATAGCCTTAAGAATGCACATATCCTTTGACCTAGATATTCAACCTCTGTGAACCTACCCTAAGGGAACAATTATGACGGAGTGGAAAGAATTACATGGGAGGAAGATAATCATAGCATTGTCCATGACAGTGACAATGGAAAATATCTTCAATGCTAGCAGTAAGGAACTGTGTGTTGAGTATCTTGAAGCAACTTAGATAATGTGGTAGAAAAGTATTTGAAAAATGGGAACATGTTAAAGGTGAATTAAGTGAAAAAGGAATCACACACAAAATAAAGCAGCTCAGAAAGCTAGTCTGGTAGGAATTCTAGAATTTTTTGCCTTTCTGTTTTCTTTTCTGTAAAATGGGGACATTGCTATCTGCCCTGAAGGGATTGGTAATATGTATTCAGAGCACTTGGTTCTGAGCCTGATGTGTAACAGATGTTCAGTTAATAGAGGATATTATTACCCAATTTCTTTAAAAAGGAAAAGACATATGTATATTTGCACAGTAAAAGAAAGACCAGTAGAAATTACAGCAAAATATTAGCAACTGGTTTCCAACTAGTGATATTGTAGTGATTTTTTCCCCTTCTTTGGGCTTTTCCCTTTTGACAAATTTTCTACAGTGAACACTATAAAAATGATATTAATATTACTCAGAAACAAAGTACTTAGAAAAGAAATGTTCCTGGGCTTGTATTAAAAATAAAAGAATTAAATGAATTACGAATTCATGTGTGTCAGAATTATAAGAGACCTTAAGGATTATTTGTTTAACCTCCTTTTATAGTTCAGGAAACTGAGGCACTGAGAGAGAAAGTGACTTGCCTAAGCTTATACATAAATTACTCACAGGTTACACATTTCCAGAGCCAGTGCCTTTTCAACTACACTAGTCTGCCTTTGAGGACATGAGGCTCAAAAAGAGGGCCTCCTTTAGGTCTGGATATGCCTCAGACCACTGGAGTCACCAGTTGTAGGGAGCAGCTCTAGGGTCAAGCCTCGGGCTGACCTGTGGCAGGGCCACAAACAAGTCCCAGCCTGGAGGGCAGAGCTCTCCTAGCATAACTAAGCGTGACCTTGTAGCCCTCCCTAATTCCTTCCTAAGCAGCTAATGGGCTGTGGGAGGTGTAGCAAGTGTTTCCAAAACAAGAACATCTGTATACATGTTAATCTACCCTTGTTTTAATCAGACTATAAAATAAAGCATTGGCTTGCAGGCTGGGTCTTTTGTGTCCTCATCCAGGCACAGGAGATCCACCGAGCCCCAGCTGTATTCTCTTCTCTGTCTTTTCTTCAATCCTTCACCACCCCTCCTCAGGTTCACCCTTGGCCGTGCTGGTGCAGCACAACCAGTAGCACCCCAACTCTCCTAAATTCCCCCCAAGCTCCCAGGGGAAGTCTTCTGTTTCCTTTCCTATCCCCAGGCAGGATAGAGTCAGACAGAATCCACTACTGGAATTTACTCCTTTCTGCCATATAAATTTGAACAAGTTCCTTCTCCAAATTCTATTTTTTAATTCATTAAATGGAGGCAGAAATCTTTTGCATAATTTTCAGCCCAGCTCTGTCTCCTGGGTGCCAGAACCATCTATTCATCTTCATGTGGATATCTCACAGGCACCTCCAATTCCACATGTCTAACATGAATTTATTGTCTTCCCTCCCAAGCCTGTTTCTCTTCCTGTATTTTACTTTGGAAAATGGCAGTATTAGTGGTGAATGCGGGACCTTGGTTCTTGAGTTTGGTTAAGAAATAATTCAGTGCTCACTTCAGCAGCACATATACTAAAATTGGAATGATAGAGAAGACTAGCATGGCCCCTGTGCAAGGATGACATGCAAATTTGTGAAGCGTTCCATATTTAAAAAAAAAAATAATTCAGAGCCAAGAGCTCTAATGCAAGAAGTTTGTTTAGGAAGTCACAGAGTAGAAGAAGTGAGCCAGCTGGGCTGCATGGGCTCAGGAAACAAGTTACAGAGGCAAAAGAAGGGCCCTTGGAGCTTAGGAGAAGGAAAGCAAAAGTATGTGCCTGAGAAAGAAGGCACAGGCATGTGGGAGAGATAAAAGAGGGGAGTGGGGGGAGGAATGGGTACTATATCTTAAGGGTTTTTATCTGTTTTCTAAAGGTGAGGATTTTAGGTGTGGTCTCAGGGGAGAATCTCAATAGAATATTCATCAGCTTTCCAGGGTGGTCACTACTGATTGGTCAGCAGTAGGTTAGGGGGTCACTAGTCATTGCATCCGGTCCTGATGTCAGCCATGGCCTTGCTTCATCCAGATTTGCTGCTTTTCTGGACCTGGAGTTGAAGCACAACTGAGGCCTAGATGTTATCTCTAGTTTCACCAACACTCTGTCTCTGTGGTCAAAAGACCCAAGGTTTTGTTTCTAAGATTATTTGATGCTGGTCAGAAACTCATGGTCCTGAGGGCTTAATGCTTAAGGGAGTGGTTATGCAAGGGCTTCTTAGGGAGTCCTATGAAGTTATTCTCTGACCCCTTGTTTGTCCTCTAAGAGGGTCTAAATCACATGACTAACGACATGCTAGGAGAGGAAAGGTCCTAGCCTATAACAGTTGTTTTCTCTAGTTCTGCCCATTGTTAGGCACCTGGGACATTATGCCCGGGTGACATTCTGTATCTGGCCTATATATAGTTGCTGTTCTGCTCATTCCTGTCTAACTGCTCACTCCATCAGCGGCACCAGAATTCAGGATGTCATTCTCCATACTTCCTCCATTTAACCCCTTACTGATTAGTTGGTAGGCCTTGCTGAATAGGGGGTAGGTGGGAGGAAACATGAAAATAAACCAAATTGTCCTCAAGGAGCTTATCCTTGGGAGAGGGTTTGAGGAACATCAATCAGGTGGGAGGGAGGGTCACCATAAGCAAAGGACAGCTAGCGGACCGTGGGAGTTGAGGTGAAGGGGAGATTAGTTTTAGCAGGAGCTTGGCAGAGAAGAGGTGGCATTTGATCTGGACCTGGAGGGCAGTGTAGGATTTGGACATGCTGGGAAAAGGAATTCCAGACATGAAGGCACAGTGGGGGAAAGACCCAAGGATGTTCAAGGAGGAGTTGAGCGTTGAGGGTTATAGTGAGAGACAGAAGAGGAGAGAAAGGCTGCCGTGGGCCTGGGGAAGGCTTTGACCTTCTTGAACAGGTCTCCTAACTGCAGAGCCCAGGGCCAGAGTGGCCACAGGTATGAGAAACAGGGCATAGAAAATTTCAAGGACATCATTTCCACTCTTTGGGCTGTTTGTATGGAAAATAATAAATAATAAGTAATTATTCAATAATGAAGTCTGTGTTTCATATACTCACAGCTGTAAACCTACTTTTGCCCCACTCTATATGTTTAATTCATTCCATGAAACTCAGTGAGCACTACTCTGTGACAGCCTCCTGGTCATGTGGTGAGCAAGACAGCCCCTGCCGCCATAGATAGTCTAGTGGTACAGACAGACAATTACACATTTTCTTAAAGGCAGCCTTCCTCCTTGTATAAGCTTCAGGCCCCATGGAACTTGGATGAGCCTGGAGCTATGAGACCGAGCAGCGATTTTCAGCTGCTCTGCAGCAAGAATTTTTAAAACATGCAATACCTGTCTATTTAGTCAGGGGCACTGACCTCTTTTCCCTTACATTGTCTCATAAAACAAATGACAACAGCCAACACAACAAGACCTGTCTGGTGTGAAAGAATTGAAACTATACTTATGTTTTTTATCAGATCAGCAAAAGATACAATGTTTTTTGGCATGTCACAGACTTTTAGTAATTAGCTTATGTGTGCTATGACACGAAAAGGCTGGAAATCACACAGATGGAGGGTAAGGAGATAGGGAGGAAACCTGCTGACATGCACACTCCACCATGAATCTCACCTGTGTGCTTCTCAGTACAGCCGGCTTGCACCCATTCCCCACAAACTCTGACCTTGTCACCTCTTACTCTACTTTCCTGAAGCACACGACACAGGGATTCTCCCTCTTCTTCACGTTGCTGAACCTCAGTCACACCACCCCCCTCTCGGTTTCTCCAAATTCTTTCCCGGCTCAAGACCTCTCACTTGCCATTGCTGGAAGCTGTCCCCTCAGCTTCTCGCATCGCAGGCTCCTTCTAATGTTTTCTGGGCTTAGATGAAATGTCCCTCCTCTGTCGCAACTTGAAGTGCCCTGCAGCCTTGCTGATACCTGGAATTGTCAGGCTGTAATTTTTGCAAATCTGGCGTGAATCAGCATCCCATTTTTCAAGGCACATTTCTTTTATATCGGTGACTATTTTGGCTTCGTGTTCCATAAGTGACTCTTCTTATCCTTCATGTCATGTCTCTCTTTGGTTGTTGACTATTTTTCTTAGTGATTTGCAGGAGTTACTTATAATTCTGGATACTGAACATTTGTTGGTTGTGTGTTATATTTCCCCTTAAAATGTGGCTTGTCTTTTACCTTTCTTTGTGGTGTGTTTTGCTGAACACACATTTTTAATTTTAACATAGACACATTCATAATCTTCTCTTTTATGATCAGTGTTTTGTGCATATATATCTTATTTAAAACATCCTTTCTGTGAGGTTTTAAAAAGATATCCCCTATATTTTCTTTTAAACTTTGGATGCTTTGCTGTCACATTCATAGGTCTTGAATTTACCAGGGATTAATTCTGTGATTATGGGAGATAAGGGCTCAGTTATTTCCCCCCCATATAGATAACTAACTACATCAACACCATTCACCAAAGAGGCCATTCTCTCTTCCCGGGTATGTAAGGCTGGTGATGTAGGGTGGGGCAGGGTATTTAGATAGAAGGATAAGGAAGCCCTCTCTGATGAAGGGACATTTGAGCAGAGAGCTGAATGTCATGAGGGATGCTCATCTGGGGGATGCTTCTGATAGGCAGAGGGAGAAAGAAGTGCAAATGCCCTGAGGTGGAGTGGCTCAGTGTCGGAGGAGCAGCCAAGAGGTCAGTGCAGGGCACTGGGCCAGGAAGCTGGGATGAGAGGCAGCACTGGTCATTGGCATGCGTGCATCGCAGCAACACAGACTCCTAATTTCTTCAGGTCTAATTTTACAGGCCAGATTATTAAGAAACTTGCAGGACATAGCAAGTAAGGCCTTTGAACTTTGCTCTAAATGTGATTGCAGCCATTGGAGGGCTTGGGGCAGGGAATGACACATGGAGATTCATGTTCTACAGTGATCCCACTGCCTGCTGCATGGAGACTGAACTGTAAGGCGGCTAGAGGTCAGCTAGAAGGAGAGAAGTTAGGGCGGTTTGGATCTAGGCACAGGGAGGGAAGTTGTCAGATTCAGAGAACATTTCAAAGGTTGAGTCACAAGAATTTGCTGATGAATTTAATGTGAAAGAAAGAGAAATAAACTAAGATCTCCTCACCATTCCCTTCATTCTCTTTTTCTGAAACTCCAACTGGGTGTTTATCAGATCCTCTTAATCCATCTGCCATGTTTTTTTTTTTCTTTTTTAAATCCTCACCTGAGGATATGTTTCCATAAATTTTTTAGAGAGAGGAAGAGAGAGAGAGAGAGAGAGAGAGAGAGAGAGAGAGAGAGAGAGAGAAACATTGATGTGAGAAAGAAACCTTGATCAGTTGCCTCTGGTATATACCCTGAGGCCCTGACCAGGGATCAAAATCTCAACCTAGGATGTGCTCTGACTGGGAATCAAACCCCCACCTTGGCCAGGGCTCCATGTGCCATTTTAAGTAATCTTTCACATACGTTTGATCTCTTCGTGCCCTGGCTACATTCTTTCTAATTCCTTCTCTGCCTGTGACCAAGGTAGACATTTTTGTGCGTATTTAAATTTAATGACTATATTTCCAAGATTAAACATTTTTCTCATGTCTACCTGTTGTTTTGTTTCTTTTGAAAAGGATATTGAGAGGTCAGTGTTGACCTCTCTAGGACTGATCCTCTATGGGTGGTCTTCCCAGAAAAGGAGTGGGCTTCCTGCAGGGACCCACAGGAGCTGTGCCCATCAGGCCTGGACAGGGTCGGTGCTGCCCCAACTATGGGTCCCTGCTGCTAGGTTGCTAGCTCATATGCTTGCAACCACCCAGCTTGGACCCCAGCCTTGTTCACATCCAGGAGTACTGGTGTACCTCCCACCAAGGAGACTGATGCCAGGTTCTGCCACATCATTCTGCCATCACACATATCACAGCCTCTGGTTGTTCCAGGAAGAAGCTGATGTATACCTAGTCAATAGCTTCAAGGCCCCTCGGTCTGAGAGTCACTGTCCCTTTGATGTCTGATGTCTGGCTGCTGCACCTCTGTGTGCTGCCCTAGGAGAAAAGGGTCATGGGGACCTTCACATGCCTTCTTGTTCCTCTCTGTGAGCTCCCAGTGGGTGCTGATCTCTGGGCCTCTGCATGTGCTGCTTGGCCATTGCCCTAGTTTGCATAGCAGACATTATGCTTTCATTTCTCTCTGGAACATCCTCACTGTACTTCTGTATATCTATTATGCTGCTTCCGAAAACTAATGTCATCTGGATTGCTTCATGTTCAGATTGCGAATGTTTTTGTCTGTTATGCTTAGCACTTGATTTCGTCATGTGTTTTGTAATTTTGAATATGCAGGTTCATTTTGAACGGGATGATTTTGGATGTTTTTCTTCCCGTATGTCCAACTCCACCTGCCTAGGGTTGCTCCTCTTGGCCCCCTGAACCTCTCATCTGGAAATAGTCCTTATGCTGTTGGCTGGTGGCTGATGATTGGAGATAATATATCTCTTGGTTTCCGCTTTTTATATTTTTCCTGCCTTTGTAATGTGTTTGGAGCAGCTGGGGTGCAACAAAACCAGACCCACTGTGCTATCCTGACCTAACAGTCTTTTAATCCCGGGTGGCACTTAACTCTCAAGCTGTGGCTCTGAAAACCTCATTGATAAGGCTTCTTCCAGAGTAACCACGCCCTCTGGTGGCATGTAGGGGTATGGCTGGCAAAGAGCCACCCAGAGGGCCAGGGGACATCGACCTCTTGTTTCCTTCTGTGGACTCAGAGCTGGGAACAATCTGAGACCACGAGACCAACCTCCCACACAGTACGGCGTCTCATCTCCAACACACCCAGAAGATGGTCAAGGTCAGTTTGGTTAGTTCCCTGTCCAGCAATCCACTCCATGGCTGGACAGCTGTTTTTAAGGAGCCTTTCTTGTACTGAGCAGTTAAGTTTCTCCCTGTAGCTCTCACCCATGGGCCCCCTCCCTATTCCTCTCAGTTGTTTGAGGGCAGCATTAGACTTCTCTTCTCCTGGCTCCCTCCTTCCGCCTCCCCATCCAGTCAGCTGCTTTGTTCTGCATGAACTCGGGGATATCACGAGCACTTTGTAAACACGGTCTTATTTTGACCAGGGTGGAGACACACTCCCTTTGGTTCCTGAGAGGGTGCTGCCTCCTCACGTCTCTAAGCGGAAGAAGTGGAACCGTTCCCTTCACATCTTCTGGCCTCAGCTTGAGAATTCTCCCTGGTAGGTAACGCGTGTGGCATGTTTCACATGGAAGCATCTCCCTCTAGTGGCCACCAGGGTGTATTTCAAGATGTTTTTCTCCCTTCCCTAGCTCTTTGCTCCAGAACTTCGTTACAGCTCAAGAAGGTCACCCCAATAAATTAAAAAAGAAAAAAGAAGATCCACTGAGAAGTGGGTGGGAGAGCTGTAAATTGCAAAGCTCCCCATCTGGCTTTCTGATTAAAATGAATTGATTTTGCAGTGGTGACTGGTGAGAGAGAGAGAGAGAGAGAGAGAGAGAGAGAGAGAGAGAGCGCGCGAGAGTGTGAGCGAGTGAGCTTGGCTTCAATTTCCATGTTTCTCTTAAGTTTTCCAAGCTAAAATTTGCAAATGGTTATAAACATGTTAATTCGTCTTATTCCAAGAAACTCCAGGATAGTTGTTCTCTTAGGTGGTTCCCTTATTAATTGGTTTCTTTCATGATTTTCTCTGTCCATCTCTACTTGCTAACTGTTTGAGTGGAGTTCTTTTAGTTGCAGTAAACAGACTTTTTCAGACCAGTGGAGGGAAGTTAAGGAGGAAGTGGCACAACTGGGAGAAAGAAGTCCACAGAGGTCACACTAGAGCAGGAGTCCCAGATCTTTGTCTGGTTGTCCCAAATAAGGTACCTGCCTTCTCTCTGCAGGTCTCCAGTCTCTGCTTGCTGCTGACCAGCTCCCTTGCCTGGAATTCCCGCTTGCCTTTTCTCTCCATCACAGCTTCTGCTGATTCATAATTTTGCTTTATCCTTAGCTCATTGTGGTCCCTCCGGCATCTCTCGACTCTCTTCACCTCAAGACATATCAGCGTTGGCGCCTGCCACCAACTGACTTATTTGTTGTGTGTGGCATTTCCCAGTTCTGTTCCTGAGACAGAGACCTAGGTAATTAACACCACTCCCCACCTCCTTTTTAAAAAAATGTTAGGCCACATCAACAGTCTCTGGCCAGCCAGTGAATTGACCGTTTGGGGGTCTGCTTCCTGATGCAATCATGTGGGCAGGGGAGTGTGATACACACAGAACGGCCTGGGATGCCTTTGTAGCGCAGGCCCAGGGCAAGCAGCTCCCTTTGGAAGGGCAGGTGAGTGTGGCTCACTATAGGGCTGTCCCATTGGAAGCTCATAGGCAGCGGCTGTGAGTGGAGCCCTGTGGGAGCTGGGTGCTTTGGTCTGCACTGCAGGGGGCTGGCAGCTCCCACAGAATGGAAGCTTCAGGACATCTCTTGGTGGGATCCATCCTCTCCAGCTGTCCTGCTCTTTCCCATTCTCATTGTGTGGCCAGTGTTGAGGGCGGGGGTGGGGGGCACAGAGAACGGTGTGTGTGTCCCTGGGGTGGCACCACTAGGAATCACCTTGTGGGCAGGTTGACTGGTTGCTGATGGGGGACAATGTCACATTAGGCCAGCGGAGATCGGCGGTAGGGGTGGCACCCTGCCGCTGGTTGATGGAACAAATTTGATCAAATTTAGAAAAAGATACATTTCCTCAAGGCACTTCACTGGCATTTCCCAGAAAACTGATAGGGCAACCGGACAACCTGTGATGAGGCGGAATGAGGGGCCCTCGGCAGCGGGCAGTGCACAGCTTGCTGAGCTGCTCGCCCTGCCTCGCTGGCCACACTGGGCCCAGCTGCCTCTCAGCCTGCCAGCTCTAGAGGTGTCCTCGCAAGGACCTCATGTGGCCATGGAATAGTGGCTCTCCCACTCAGAGGACATACATGCATGGGTTTGGGAATATAGAAAACTTTCGGGGGGAGAGTGGAAGAAAATGAGCAATTGTTGAGAACTTCCCACATACTAGGTGCTACACTGTTTGACATACAGTATTCGTAATTTTGCATCAAATCTGTGTTGTGACTATCATCACTCCCATGTTACACCGAAGGCCACTGGGCTCAGAGGCTCAGCCGGGGCTGCTGCAAGTGGGATGTGTGCATTGCTCCAAGAGACGCTCTTTGCTTTGTGGTTACAGTGGCCAGAGGTGGGGCTAGTAAGTCCCTTGCCCAAGCCGCACCGCAAGAGAAGGCAGAGCTGGGAGTGGAAGCCATGCTCTTTCTGCTGCACCAATCTTTGGAGACCCCATAGCAGTAAAAAACAACTGAACTAGTTTTTCCCCTTCTCCTTAGAGAAAGTTCCATTCGTATATTCTGAAATCAAATGCAGGAAACATGACAGCAACTTCTCAGAAGGAAAAGTGAGAACCTGCTACGTGTGACACCCACTGCTGTCCCAGGTGTCGGGCTATTATCAATGAGACACAGAGTCCACTGAAGTCTGGGCTAGACTGTGACCCGAACCAGGTGGCTTTGGTTGGGATGACGTCAATCTGAAGACTGAATTCAATGCTCAGTTAGAGATTTCCTACCCCACAGAAGTTTGGTTTCAGGTCTGGCATGGGACTGAGCATCTCAATTTTTAAAAGCTTCCTGGTGATTCTAGAGATAGCCAGGGCTGAGAAGCCCTCAGCAATCAGTCCTTCATCATGGGGAGGGAGGGGAAACCCGGAGGAGGCAGGTGGCTCGCTCAGCACCCAGCTGGTTAGTGTGGCTACTAAGTGTGTGATTCCCATTTGATCCTCTATTTGCCTCAGAGGGGCAGGAAAAAGGTGAAGCAAGGGGAAGGAGAAAGAGTTGGATAACTGTTGGAAGAGAGAGAGATGTCATGCGTGTCTCTTAGGATAGGTAGTGGGGCAGTGCGGAGGCAGCTAATTGTTCTCTGGGCCTGCTCAGCACGCTCTTACCCACCATGTCATAGTAAGCTGATCCCTGGAGGATATCACCGTTGTGAGCAGAAACCAGATATGACTCATGCCAGGAAATTGCCTGCTCCTGTTATTAGTGAAGGTGAAAGGCAAAGCTGTTGTAAGAAAAACACTTAAGAATACAGTGGCTTAAAGAACCTCATGGCGGGAGAGGCCCGGAAGGAGGTTTGTTTCTCCCATTCAACAGTGTGGTGGGTAGCTGAGCTCATTTAGTCCATAAGGGCATGCAGGGACCCACACCACCCCGGGCATCAAACCGCCAACTAAGCTGGGGCCCAGAAAGAACATGCGGGTCCTTAGATGACATAGGCCACTTTTGCTCATTTCCCAGTGATGAAAACGGAGTTCCCTGGAAGCAAGGGGCATTGAGGAGTGGAGGCCCTTCCTGGCAGCCGGTGCCCAGCCACAGCTGTTCCTCTCGAAGGAGAAGACAGATTTTGGTAGCCCTCAAAGGAACTTACTCCTGGTGCCCTCTCCATCCAGTCAAGAAGCATTTTGAGCACCTCCTGGGAGTTGGCCAGGCCTGGGAGTGGGCACAGAGCAGGATGTTTTAAACAGGGAACACTCCTCAGAGGCTGTTTGGACTGCGTTGTGAAGATGAATAGGCACGCGAAGAAGGGTACGCCAGGCAGAAGACAGCTGTGCGAAGGTTGGGAGATGGATGGGACGAGGGAAGGATTGAATGTGACAAAGTGCCTGGTGGTGGCCAGAGAGAACAGTGGGGCCAGACCATGCGGACTCTCTCATGAAGCTAGAACATCTGCATGTGAAAGGAAACTTTGGGGGGATCGACCTGAAATTTTAACCTTCATTGAAAAGAAAGTTACATCTCTTAGTTCCTAGGACAATGGAAACGAAGGAGAAAATAAACAAATGGGACTACATCAAATTAAAAAGCTTCTGCACAGCAAAAAAACAAAAACAAAAACAAACAAACAAAAAAAAATCAACAAGACAACTAGAGACCCCACTACATGGGAGAACATATTTGCCAATGATACATCCAATAAGGGGTTAACCTCCAAAATATGTAAGGGATTCATACATCTTATCAAAAGGAAGACAAACAATCCAATCAAAAAATGGGCAAAGAGCCTAAATAGACACTTCTTCAAAGTGGACATGCAGATGGCCAGGAGACATGAAAAAATGCTCAAAGTCACTGATCATCCGAGAGATGCAAATCAAAATGACAATGAGGTATCACCTCACACCTGTCAGAATGGCTATCATCAACAAATCAACAAATGACAAGTGCTGGCGAGGTTGTGGAGAAAAGGGAATCCTCGTGCACTGCTGGTGGGAATGCAGACTGGTGCAGCCTCTGTGGAGAACAGTACGGAGTTTCCTCAAAAATTAAATATGGAACTTTGCTATGGAGAGCACCTCCTTTGTTCTTACATGCTGCTGTTTCCTCATGTTAGTCATTTTTGAGGAAGACTTACGGCTGGGGTTGCTGCTGCATATGGAGGTGCTGTCACAGCCAGGAGGGAGCAATCACAGGACCGATGCAGAGCTCAGGGATTCCCGGGCCCCAGGGCAGAGATAGTGAAGCTGAGTCTGAACAGTTTCTTCTTAACAGTCACAAGGCAGGCTCAGAGCCGTAAGAAGCGACAGTAGCCTGTGGCCAAGTCTTTCCCAGGGTCATTCTCTTGCGGGTTGTGATTTTAGCAGGCCACCTGACCAGTGCAGGGCCCTCAGGATGCACATTGGGCTAGATAACCTCCAAGGCCTTTTCCAAGATCCTCTGGATGCTGACAGCACAGAGACTAGAATTATGGTGACTGCGTCTTCCCAACATGTGGCCTGGCAATTCAGGAACTCATTATTCACAGAGATTTCTTAAACTCCTACTATGTGTCAGGCGTGGTGCTGAAGGGACAACAGTGAATAAGTCATGGCTCCCACCTCAAAACAGCTCTGAGTCTGGTTGGGGAGACACCCACACATCCTATATAATAAAAACCTAATATGCTAAGTATCCGGCTGTCTGTTCAACCAATCAAAGTGTAATATCCTAATATGCTAAGGCTGCTCAACTGCTTGCTATGACGTGCACTGACCACCAGGGGGCAGATGCTCCAACCAGTAGGTTAGCTTGCTGCTGGGGTCTGGCCTATTGGAACTGAGTGAGACAGGCCAGACACGCCCTGGAGCCCTCCCGCCGTCCCTCCCCGGCTGGCCAACCTCCTGTGTTCCTCCCTGGCCCCGATCATGCACCGGTGGGGCCCTTCGGCCTGGCCTGTGCCCTCTGGCAATCCAGGACCCCTCAGGGGATGTCAGAGAGCTGGTTTCAGCCTGATCCTACTCAACGCAGGATCTGGCCCCTGGTGGTCAGTGCGCTTCCACAGGGGGAGCGCCACTCAGCCAGAAGCCAGGCTCACGGCTGGCAAACTCAGTGGCAGTGGCAGAAGCCTCTCCCTCCTCTGTGGCAGTGCTAAGGATGTTTGACTGCTGGCTTAGCAGTCAGTTGGACATCCCCCAAGGGCTCTCGGACTGCGAGAGGGCACAAGCTGGGCTGAGGGACCGGGCCTCTAGTGTAATTATAATGCAGTGTGTGGTGAGTAGCAGAATCCTGTTGTATGTGCACAGAGGAGACGTACCCAGCCCAGACTCTGGGGTTAGGGAGGGTTCTCTGGAGGAGGAACCAAGGGAATTGAGTCTTAGAGAATGAGCAGCGGTTTGCTGGGCCAGGCAAAGGGAGTGCAAAGATGAGGCAAGGACAGGCGGATGGTTTTCCTGCCTGACCCGCAGGTTGAGGTAAGGTCTAAAGGCCATATGAAGAGGGGACAATGACAAAGCACAGGCCCCTTGACTTTACGGCCCAAATTCAAATGAAGGAGAAGGGCCCTCCCCTTCAAATGAGGGTCTCAAACTCAGTGCCCAGCCACCAAAGTCTGACCTGTGTGACCCCTTCAGAGTTCCTCCTGGGGGTCATGGCAACCTAGAACTCCCTGGGGCTGCAGGTGAGAACCCTTGCTTCATTGGAGGACTGTGAAATGTGGGCCCCTTACTACCCAGTGCAGTGCTGAGAGCAGGAGGTGGTGGGGCAGCCTGTGTGTGCCACCCGACCCGGCAGGGTGATCAGCAGGCAGTGAGAGGTGTCATTAAGTTTACAGCAGGCACAGGCCAGGCCAGGCCAGAAGACATGTCTTCAGGAGGCCCCTCTGTGCCTGGCTGGAGGCGTCTGGGAGGCAGGGCCTTCCCAGGGAGGAAACGGCTGCTGGTTCTGCTGGAGGTGGGCCACTGGGCCTCCAGAAAGTGAATTCCAACCTGGCCATTTCCTTTTCTAAGACTCTGGGAATTAGCCCGCAGGCTCTGTTTCCTGACTTTGCTGCTGGCCTCAGCCGTCTGAGCAGATAATGAAAGTCCACGGAAGGCACAGTGGTTTCCCGAAAAGCAGCCTTGGGGTCAGCCAGACTGGAATTTGAACCTTAGCCCTGCCGTCTTCAGGTGAGCAGCCTTGAATGCTTAACTTCTCTGAATCTTGATTTCCTCCCCCATGAAATGAGGTTAATCATATCTATTTTTAAACAGCTGTTGAGAGAAGCAAAGGGACAAACATGCAAAGCTCATTCTTCATACCTTTAGTTCTCTGGTAGCGGCTGCATTCATTCATCCATCAGCAGTTATTGATTGCTACTTATTGCTAAGCATTGTTCTCAACCTCTGTGCTGAGGAGTCCCAGGGCTCTGCAGTGAATTCACAGGGCTCCGCAGGCCATATTAAATGTTTAAGCCACTCCTGACTTCTGTCAGACTCTAAGCAGACTCTAACTAGCTCGGGACAGTTTGCATTTTGACCATTAGATTGCCTTACGTGCCTTTTGATGACATCATATCTTTGGGAAGCTGGCTTTGTGTGGTCGCTGTGATAAAAATCAAGTACTTGGGAAAATCAATATACAATAGGAAATGAGGGTGGTGGTGTCCACTCTGATTCCCAGGTTTGAGATGCTGTGCAGTGTCCAATCAGCACACACTTCCCATTAGCAAGTAGTTGTGGTTATTTAAGAATAACTTAGAAATATCTCCCCCCCTTGATATGTATTATTTTTTTCTAGTAGCCGCTCAGTATTGGGACCTAAATGCTTATTACAGTATTTGGGCTTTAATGAACAGAACCCTTAGGTATTTCTTTTGGCCTAGGAGGCTGCGACAAGGATTCCGGAACCCCCAAGGGCACTCTGAGAGGAGCAGGCTGGGAACCCTCCGTGGGCTGGGGATGAGCTCCGGGTGAAATCTTTCTGTTCCAAGTGCTGGGCCCATACTGGGTGTTTGTCCTTTCACAGACTCAGGAGAGTGTGTGTGTGAGCGCTGGTAACACTGACGATCCTGCAGATTTTCTAACTGGCGGTCCCACCTGCCTGACCTTAGGATCACCTGGGGCAGTGGTTGGCAAACTCATTACTCAACAGAGCCAAATATCAACAGTACAACAATTGAAATTTCTTTTGAGAGCCGAAAACCAACTTCTGCGCATGGGCCATGAAGTTTCAATCGCACTGTACATGCGCTCCCGCATGTGGTATTTTGTGGAAGAGCCACACTCAAGGGGCCAAAGAGCCGCATGTGGCTCGTGAGCCACAGTTTGCTGACCACTGACCTGGGGAACTTTGCAAAAATAGCTTCCTGTCTCGCCCTGGAGATTCTAATTCAGTGGGTCTGACAAAGGAATCTGAGTTTAAAAACCCCTGCTCTAGCTCTCATTCCTTTAGGTGGCCAGGATGGCCCAGATTTGGGGGGCCTGGTTGTTAACCTGGGTATAGCGGGGGGCGGGGAGCAGGGGTGGGGTGGGGGACAGGCTGTGGTGGGGAACTGTGCGTTTCCGGATCTCCAAGTGGGTAAGGGGCGCGGGCACCTGCCGGCTGCACTCATGCCCACATCCACTCTGGGTGCGCAGCGGGAGTGGCCCGAAAGGAAGCCCCGGCCTGGGGAGGGTCACCCGCACCCCCTGCCCCGGGCCCAGTGATCTCGTACCTCCCGAGTGCCCACAGATCCCCAGACGCCTGGGGAGGGCTTGGGGCGGGGCGGGAGGTGGGCGTGGGAGACGACTGAGTGCAGCTGGAGAGCGGCGGCCGAGAGGTGGCAGCAGCGGCACGCCAGCAGCCGCGAGCCAGGGCGGGCGGGGGTCGAGGGCGGCTGGGTCAGGCTCAGAGGCTGGTAGAGGGCAGGGACCCCCAGAGGAGGAGCCGCGGAGCAAGACAGACACCAGGGCTCTAGGGATGGGCTGGTCTGGGGCTTGGACTGTCTCCTTGGCGAGCTACGCCCGGTTTATTCTCTGCACACGATTTGTGGGGGAGCAAGACACTGAGCTCGGTAACACCTAGCTGAGCCGAGGCCTTCGGTACCCACTGGAACCATTGTCTCAATATGGTGCGATGTGGAGAATTAGTGTGTGTGTGTGTGTGTGTGTGTGTGTGTGTGTGTGTGTGTGTGTGTGTGTGTTTGTTTATTTATTATTTTATTTTTTTTTTGGGGGGGGTGAGGGTGCGGGGATTAAAAATAACTCCCTCGGTGGTGTCTAAAATTCTATTGAAGATGTGTTCTTTTGTCTTTTTTGGGAGTGGGTGGTATTATTTTGTTTTAATGTAATTTAATTTTTTTCCATCACCATGTATCCCCTCTATGCCTCTTCCACCCCCACCTGCATTCTTTTGCCTTAACTACTGTCCCCTCTTCAAGGCCCTGGGAAGGAGCAATGCATTAGGACGTAAACTCTGTAGAGTAAATCAATGACTTAATCTAATCTTCCTTTCTGGCAAGAGAAAGGGTAGCTCAAGAAACACAGAGCACCAAAAGCACATTAATTGGTGCTTGCTGATGGAGCCTCAGGGACCAGGGCCCTCCTGGGGAATGTCTCAGAACGGGCTGCCTTAGGGAAAAAGCAGCCAGCCAGCTGTGACAGTTCTAGGGAGGACTAGGAGGGGTTGTTCAGTGCATTGCAGCACTGTTATTATTATACTAGAGGCCCGATGCACGAAATGTGTGGAAGGGCCTTGGCCCTCACAGCCCTGGCTTCCTCTGGAAGGTCATCCCCACGGTCGTTCTGCTGTTAGGTCTAATTAGCATATTAGCTCTTTATTATATAGGACTAAAGGCCCAGTGAGTGCATGGGTGGGGGTCTCTCGGCCTGGCCTGAGATGGTGCCAGTGGGGCTGATGGTGGGGGTGGGGGGAGCCAGTGGGCAGTGGGTGGTACCGTGGGAGGTTGGCCAGCAGCAGGAGGCTGGCTGTGGGAGCGCAATGACCACCAGGGGGTAGCTCCTGCGTTGAGCCTCTGCACCCTGGTGGTCAGTGTGTCGTCATAGCGACCGGTCCACCGGTCCTAACGGTTGCTTAGGCTTTTATATATATAGACAAGAGGAAGCACCTGTATTAATACTTTAATAAATTATAAAATTTATCCGCTTGCCTTCTATGTTCTCTCTTTGAATTAGGGACATGGTATGGCATGGTATGGCGTGATAAACTTTTGAGCCAGGCGTTCCTGGTGTGGAGATCCTCCCTGCCACCTGGGTGGTTACTGGCTGTGTAATTGTGGAAAACACTACTTTGGAGCCTGTTTACTCATCTGTAAAAATGGGAAAATGGTAGCTACTTGACCGGTTGGAGTAAAGATTAAATTAAATAGTGGATGGAAAACACCTGGTATAAGCACTGACTTCAAGTCCAAGTGCTGTGTGTGTAATGACAGTTACTGCGGAGAGCGTCCCTATGATCTGAATTTTTGCGACTTTCTTTCTTGGTGACACCAGGGATTCTGTTAAATAAGGCCAGTCCGAAAACAAGAACTCTGCATCCTTTCCTTCCAGACTGTAGGAATCTTTCACACCAAGGAATAGAAAATACTCACCTTCTATGCAGTAAGGTCCAAACATAATCTGAAGACTTCTTCCAGGAATTTAACATTGGTTTATTATTGTAACAAATTAAAAGCTATCCTGTGTGTTGGCTACAGGTCTTCACACTAAATACTTTGAGACAGCTGGAGGAGGTCAATGGGGGAAAAAGGAGACATATGTAATACTTTCAACAATAAAGAGTTATTAAAAAAATAAATACCTTGAGACAGGGGTGAAGTTTTATTTATCTTTTTAAAGTCAGCCCCCTACTCTCATATGTAATGGGTTTCTTTACTTAAAAAATACTTTTTATTGATTTTTAGAGAGAGAGGAAGGGAGAGAAACAGAGAGAGAAGCATTGATGTGAGAGCAGAACATTGATCCACTGCCTCCTGCTCACCAACCACCTGAGGGGATTGAGCCCGCAACCCCGGCCTGTGTCCAGACTGGAAATGGAACCAGTACCCTTTTGGTGCATGGGACGATGCCCAACCAACTGAGCTGCACTGGCCAGGGCTGTAATGGGTTTCTAAAAAAATGTTTGTGAACACCAGTCAATATTTCTCTAATTGGTAAAGTCAAGAATAAAATGGTGTTTTTAGGTTCAAAACTGTGTAGAATGAAGACTTTTGTATACTTTTATTTCCCTCTGTTTTTCCTTCTTATCTGAAAGTTGACTAGTGTATAGGTTTGGGATCTGGGTTATTATTAAGTTATTTTTTGATGTATGTCTCCTGGTTCTTTTTTTACACATCCTGTCTTGTAACTATTTAAACAATTATTTTATACCTTTCTCTATGTCTAATTGGTTTCAGTGCTCACTGCTAGTCCTTTTATATTTTGAGTTTCCCAATTTTGAGATCTAATTTTAAATCATCACTTGGGCAATTGAATATATTTTTAAATGAAGAATATAAGAGTGGCAGACATTTTGAGCTCTTTTTTTGAAAAAAAAAGAAAAAATATTTTTATTGATTTCAGAGAGGAAGGGAGAGGGAGAGAGATAGAAACATTAATGATGAGAATCATTGATCGGCTGCCTCCTGCAGGCCCCACACAGGCCCCACACTGGGGATTGAGCCCGCAACCCGGCAATATGCCCTGGCGAGGAATTGAACCATGACCTCCTGGTTCATAGGTTGATGCTCAACCACTGAGCCATGCTGACCAGCTTGAGCTCCTTCTGCTGTCTCCTCTCAAAAACGAAAACTTACCTGCTAGTGAAATACTTGAGTCTAAATCTTTTCCATGTCAAAAGTCTGCATATATTGCTCTATGGTTGTGGAGGAAAAGACGAAGGTCAGCCTGTTTTTTATCCATTTATAGATAATCCATCTCCTTTACATTTTTGGTCTGGATGTATATATAAAACATATTTATTTATTTATTTATTTATTTATTTATTTATTTATTTATTTATTTATTTATTATTTATTTATTTATAATCTAAAAACCTGTGAAGGTATTTCTGGGTATGAGTCCTTTTTTAAAAAAAATTTAATAAATCTTTATTGTTCAGATTATTACAATTGTTTCTCCTTTTTCCCCCCATAGCTCCCCTCCACCTGGTTCCCACCCCACCCTTTGCCCTTACCTCCCCCCACACTGTCCTCATCCATAGGTGTACAATTTTTGTCCAGTCTCTTCCTGCACCCCCCATACCCCTTTCCCGAGAATTATCAGTCCACTCCCTTTCTATGCCCCTGATTCTATTATATTCACCAGTTTATTCTGTTCCTCAGATTTTTAATTCACTTGATTTTTAGGTTCACTTGTTGATATTTGTTGTTCATAATTTTTCTCTTTACTTTTTTCTTCTTCCTCTTCTTAAAGAATACCTTTCAGCATTTCATATAATACTGGTTTGGTGGTGATGAACTCCTTTAGCTTTTTCTTATCTGTGAAGCTCTTTATCTGACCTTCCATTCTGAATAATAGCTTTGCTGGATAGAGTAGTCTTGGTTGTAGGTTCTTGCTATTCATCACTTTGAATATTTCTTGCCACTCTCATCTGGCCTGCATAGTTTCTGTTGAGAAATCAGCTGACAATCATATGGGTGCTCCCTTGTAGGTAATTAACTGTTTTTCTCTTGCTGCTTTTAATATTCTCTCTTTGTCTTTTGCTCTTGGCATTTTAATTATGATGTGTCTTGGTGTGGTCCTCTTTGGATTCCTTTTGTTTGGGGTTCTGTGCGCTTCTTGGTCTTGTAAGTCTATTTCTTTCACCAGGTGGGGGAAGTTTTCTGTCATTATTTCTTCCAATAGGTTTTCAGTATCTTGCTCTCTCTCTTCTTCTGGCACTCCCATAATTCTGATGTTGGTACGCTTGAAGTTGTCCCAGAGGCTTCTTACACTATCTTCAACTTTTTGGATTCTTTTTTCTTTTTTTTGCTTTTCCGGTTGAGTGTTTTTTGCTTCTTTGTATTTCAAATCTTTGACTTGATTCTTGCATTCCTCTAGTCTGCTGTTGGGTGTCTGTATAAGATTTTTTATTTCAGTCAGTGTATGTTTAATTTTTAGTTGGTCCTTTTTTATATCTTTGAGGGTCTCGTTATATTTATCGGCCTTTTCTAGGATATTCTTGAAAAGCCTTATAACCGTGGTTTTGAATTCTATATCCAGTCGTTTGTTTTCCTCCATTTCTTTCGTTTGTGATCTGTTTCTTCGTCTCCCCATTTTTCACTGCTTCCCTGAGTTGGTAGGGGAGCTTTGTGTGCTAGGTTTCCTATATGGCCCAGTGGGTCGGCCTCCCCAGTTAATTTGAGGTGGACACTCTTGGTGCACTCCTTTGTGGACTGTGTGTACAGCCTTGTTGTAGTTTAGTCTTGATTGTTGTTGGTATCACTGGGAGGAATTGACCTCCAGGCCAGTTGGCTGTGAGGATCAGCTATGTCTATGCTGGGAGAAGCTCGGTGCTGGAGACAGCCTTATAGGATTAGCCTTGCCAGATTGCAAAGGCCTCTGTGCTCAGCTTAGAAGGGTCAGAGTCTCAGGGCGGAGCAGACAGTCTTGGCTTTCCGTCAGCCCTGCCCTTGCGCGCACGCCTCCAGACCTCTGCCTCCCGTGGTTCCCGAGTTTCCGCCTTATAGTCCAGATTTCCCCCGTAAGAGCTTGGGTCCCCAGGGGCTCTCCTGGAACTGCGGTTCAGTGCAGTTAGGAGCTTCCAACTCCCTTCCGCCTGTGGTAACCTCTACAGTCAGTCTTTGTGCGCACTCACGCCTCCAGACCCCTGCCGCCGCAGCTCCCCTGAGTCTCTGAGTCTCCGTGTGCCTTTCTCTCTACCTGACGGTCCACACTCCCCCTGTATGAGCCTGGGTCCACAGGGTTTCACCCAGAACTGAGGTTCAGTGCAGTTGGAACTGGGGTTCAGTGCAGTCGGGGGCTTCCTTCCCCCTCCTGCCAGAGAAAGCCAGCCAGGCACTCGCCGCCCTTCCTCTCTGTGTGCGCGTGTCTCTGTACCTGAGCTCTTTGCCGCTCCTTCTCTGTGAGCTTTCTTTTTTCCTTCTAGTTGTAGAATTTCCACTCAGCCAGCTTTCCTGTGGTTCTGGATGGTGTCCGTTCTGTCTTTTAGTTGTAGTTTTGAAATTGTTGTGTGGGGCAGCAGTTTAGGTGCTTACCTATGCCACCATCTTGGTTTCTCCGGTATGAGTCCTTCTTATTTTTACCTGGAACTCATTAGTGAACCCATTTCATTCACCTCAACTTCCCTTCTTCCCATCTCTTTTTGGAAAGTTTTCTTTAATTTTATCTTCAGTGATTGCTTCTCTTTAGATCATTCTGGATTCTTCTTCAGAAACATAATTCTTACACTGGATCTCTAGTTCTTGTCTTTCATAGCTGTCATCTTTTTAAATTACTGTATTTTAGTGAATCTAAGACAGCATTGATTATATGTAAGGAGCACTATTATTTTATGTGTAACCAAGTAAGAAAAATTAAACTATGCTATAGTGCCGTGATTAGAGTCCTGTGAAACTGGTAAGGTGATCACACCAGCTTCTTTCTTGTTTTAAATGTGTCTATTTTGAGAGATTTGGCAGTTTCTCCTGCTATTAACTGCACTGTTTGGCATGTGACAAGCAATCCTTTTTGCACACATATCAGTTACAAAACATAACACAACTTCTACTTAAGGATAACTTTTTTTTCCTTTCTTGGGTTCTGTAAAGCACTTGCTTTTTCTTAAAAAAAAATCAGTCATTCTCCAATAACAGATATTTGCATCAATAATATAAAATTGCAACCCACTGCTCTAATTCCATGCCTTTCTGCATACACAATGCTTCTTTTTCAATGCCAAATCACAATGTAATCTTTTAAAAGATGTTTGCAATGGCAATTAAACTCACATGTAATCACTTACAACATGAACACCTGAGCCCAGGTTCCCCATGCTCAGGACTTGACAACCCACCAGGACAGCTCTCTGGTCCACAGTGATTGTGAGATACTACTGACTGTAAGGCTTATCTTGATTTCCAAAGTGTTAACATGTGGAAAAATGGGTGTCTTACAATAGAGAAAATATGATAGTTTCAATTCTTGTTCTCTTTCTTGGCATCTTGAAAGTGTTTCTCAAGTTTTTCACCCATAATTACTTGTTTGATTTTTCTACCATGTCAATTCCACTCATTTATTGCTTCCTATATATGGCTTTTAATTATTGTTTAATAATTTTATCTTCTTGGAAATTAAAAAAAAATCAAAACCAGCTTCCTTTCCATGTTTTCTGGGAAACCAAAATTGTTCTTTATAGTCCCGAAGCCCCTTGATATTTACCCGGTAATTGATTTCTAGTCAATGGAATGGGAATCTGAGTGATGTCTGTGACTTACAAGACTTCCCCATAAGAGCATTCAATGAACTCTCCTCCATTCTCTTTTGCCCCCATTCTAGCTGAGGGCCAGGAGATGACAACAACAACCTGGGAGGCCACATGATGGTTACCCTGGATGCCCAATGGTGAAGAGCTGTTCTTGGGTTATTTTGTAAGTGACAGATCAACTTTTATTCTATTTCTTCCAATATACAAATGTTGGCTGTATTTGTACAGCAGCTGAAATTACTGTAATAATTCAGATTCTGAAATCATTATGTATTTTTTCTAAAACATTCTCACAAAATTTTTGCAAAATGCCTATGAGAACTGCCCTGGATTTTGCTTTCTTAGTTGTTTACTGTTGCTACAAAAAAAGAGACTAACTTGCACAATGAAACTTAACTTGATCAATTAAATTATCTCAAACGAGATAAAGTTATTATTGCATTTTAACATTCCCATCATTTCTGCCAAAAAAATAATGTTTCAAAATACCATTTCCCCCATTGGGTGTGTAGTGTTCTTTTGCTCAGACATTTGATAAAGGAAGAACTCTCACAAGAAGGGGTTAATACCTGGATGGATAATAACTGACTATTGTTTAATGTTGTGTCAAATGAACTATTTTTTTAAATAAATCTTTATTGTTCAGACTATTACAGATGTTTCTCTTTTTTCCCCCCATAGCTCCCCTCCACCTGATTCCCCACCCCACCCCATGCCCATACCTTCTGCACTGTCTTCATCCATAGGTGTAAGATTTTTGTCCAATCTCATCCCACACCCCTCACACCCCCTCCCCCCAAGAATTGTCAGTCCACTCCCTTTCTATGTCCCTGATTCTATTATATTCATCAGTCCATTCTGTTCATCAGATTTTTTATTCACTTGATTTTTAGATTCACTTGTTGGTAGGTATGTATTTGTTGTCATTTTGTTCTTCATAATTTTTATCTTTACCTTTTTCTTCTTCTTCCTCTTCTTAAAGAATACCCTTCAGCATTTCATATAATCCTGGTTTGGTGGTGATGAACTCCTTTAGCTTTTTCTTGTCTGTGAAGCTCTTTATCTGACCTTTAATTATAAATGATAGCTTTGCTGGGTAGAGTAATCTTGGTTGTAGGTTCTTGCTGTTCATCACTTTGAATATTTCTTGCCACTCTCATCTGGCCTGCATAGTTTCTGTTGAGAAATCAGCTGACAGTTGTATGGGTACTCCCTTGTAGGTAACTAACTGGTTTTCTCTTGCTGCTTTCAAGATTCTCTTTTTGTCTTTTGCCCTTGGCATTTTAATTATGATGTGTCTTGGTGTGGTCCTCTTTGGATTCCTCTTGTTTGGGGTTCTGTGCGCTTCCTGGATTTGTAAGTCTATTTCTTTCACCAGGTAGCGAAAGTTTTCTGTCATTATTTCTTCTAATAGGTTTTCAATATTTTGCTCTCTCTCTTCTTCTGGCACCCCAATAATTTGGATGTTGGTATGCTTAAAGTTGTCCCAGAGGCTCCTTACACTATCTTCATATTTTTGGGTTCTTTTTTCTTTTTGTTTTTCTGGTTGGGTGTTTTCTGTTTCCTCACATTTCAGATCTTTGGTTTGATTCTTGGGGTCCTTTGATCTACTGTTGACTTTCTGTATATTCTTTATTTCAGATAGTGTATGCTTAATTTATGACTGGTCCTTTTTCATTTTTTTGGCATTCTCATGAAGTTCTTTAAAGGTCTCACTAAGTTCCTCAGAGGTTTTTAGAAGATTCTTAAGTAACCTTATAAATGTGGTTTTGAACTCTATGTCCAGTAGTTTGCTTTCCTCCATTTCTTTCATTGGTGACATGTTTCTTTGTCTCCGCATTTTGCTGCTTCCCTGTGTTGATGGGGTGGTTTTCTGTGGTAGGTGACCTATAGGGCCCAGTGGTTCAGCCTCCCCTATCACCTGAGGTGGACACTCTTGGTGCACCCCTTTGTGGGCTGAGTGCAAAGTCTTTTTGTAGTTAAGCCTTGATTGCTGTTGGTACACTGGGAGGAATTGACCTCCAGGCCAATTGGCTGTGAGGACCCGCTGTGTCTATAATGGAAGAACTGCTGTGCTGGAGACACCCTTATGGGGCAGGACTTGTTTCAGTGGGGCTTTGGTGCTCACTGAGTCTGCCTCTTGAATGTGTCACTTATGGATGTAAGGAGTTGAAATATGGTGTCATTTCACACTGATCACTAGGTACACTGGCTTCTGGATCTCCAATGGGGTGCAGGTCAGCTACTGTCTGAGGCCACCCAGCAGGAGCTACAGCAAGAACTGCAGATTTCTCTTCTTTGCTTGGGGTTTGGAGGTTTTGGAGCTGTCTGACCAGAGCTGCAGTTTGTTAGGTTAAGCTGTGATAGGGCAGGCCATTTATATGCAAAAGCCACTATGCAGAGCTTGGGTGTGTTTGTAAATTGTGTGGGGTGGGATCTTAGGGAGTCACTAGGCTAGGGAGTGGCAAACAGCGATGGCTGCCATTCAGCCGTCTCTGTGTCTTCGAGTTTCCATGTCCCACACCCCAGCACAGTAAACAATGATTCCTGTGCACACTTCTGCAAGAAAGCCACCCTCACTTTCTGACCCAACTGCAGACAGTCCAACTTCTGCCCGTAGGAGTCTTGGTCCCCAGAGTCTCGCCAGAAACTGGAGTTCAGTGTAATCGGGAGCTTGTCTCCCTTCGGGTTGAAAAAAAAACACAGTACACCCGGCTGCCAGCCGCCAGCCTGATTCGTGTGCCTCTGTACCTCAGCTTTTCTGCACTGTGTACGTCTCAATGCTCTTTTCTCTTTCCTTCTAGTTGTAGAACTTCTATTCAGCCAGCTTTCCCGTGGTTCTGGGTGATAGACTTTTTGTCTTTTAGTTGTAGTTTTGGTGTGGTTGTGAGAGGCAGCACATACAGGTGTATACTTTATGCTGCCATCTTGGTTTTTTTTCCAAATGAACTATTTTTTAAAAACTCCACTTCTTAAACTAACTTCTGTATCTGTGTCCTGAAAGGTCTATCTCACTGTTTATTTTAAAAGAATCACAGTGAGGCTTAGCATAAACAAAGAAGCTCTCCCCTATCACATTTTTGTTGGAAATTAAAATGTCATCCCAGGTGGCAGTCTTTGAAGCTTATCCTGGTATCAGTTTATCTCAGCTTGTTTTCCATATAGTTTTCAGTTTCAGCTTCATAGGGCCACATCATGTTATGTTATAGATGTCCATTTTCTACAATTTTCTTCTGGTATCTATAGCAAATCTTCTTCAGAGGTGTGTTCTTTATTTTAGTCTTCTGGGTAATGCTCTCATTCCTGTGTGTAACATTGTTTTTCTGTAGATCCCATGAGGGTTCCCTCACCCCCTCACTTTATTTACCTTTAAGCAAGTAGAGCTCTCTGGAGACTTGGTGTGTGCTAATGGAGAAGATGTATGGATTGTCATTGGTTTTGCTCACTGTCCTATTCTTTAGGTCTGTAGCTGGAGGGCCAGTTGAGGTGCACAGATCTTCAGCAGTTCCCAGAACTGATAGGATTCATTTTGTGTAGCCCTGCTGAATGGCTCTCCTACCTGTTCTCTGTCATACAGAACTGAGTAGGTGAAATCTGACTCTCTTGTACCAACCGCCTCTGTCCTGCCTATGAAGCATCACCTGTGGAAAAAGTATCTTCCAAAATGTGCTGTGCCATTGCCAGTTCTCTTCCACTTCCTGCTTCATGGTTTTCCAGGATTAGGAGCTCTGAAGCTGTTAGGAACCCAGAACCATCATTTACTCTTTTTTTTTTTTAAATTTGATTTTGTTTTATTTTATTTTTTTTCAAATTTTTATTAAGGTATTATATGTGTACATATCTTACCATTGCCCCCCCCCCCACCCCACTCCCATACCTGCCCTCACCCCCCAATGTTTTGCATCCGTTGGTTACTCTTATATGCATGCATACAAGTCCTTCAGTTGATCTCTTATTTCCCCCACCTCTCCCTAACCTTACCGCTGTAATTAGACACTCTGTTTGATGCTTTACTGCCTCTGTAACTATCTTTTGGTTCATCAGTTTATAATGTTTTTCATTATCCCTAAATGAGTGAGATCATGTGGTATTTTTCTTTCATTGACTGGCTTATTTCACTTAGCATAATGTTCTCTAATTCCATCCAGGTGTCTACAAATGGTAGTAATTCCTTCTTTTTTATGGCAGCATAGTATTCCATTGTGTAGATGTACCATAGTTTTCTGATCCAGTCATCTGCTGACGGGCACCTAGGCTGTTTCCAAATCTTAGCTATTGTAAATTGTGCTGCTATGAACATAGGGGTGCATATATCCTTTCTGATTGGTGTTTCTGGTTTCTTAGGATATATTCCTAGGAGTGGGATTACTGGGTCAAATGGGAGTTCCATTTTCAGTTTTTTGAGGAAACTCCATACTGTTCTCCACAGTGGCTGCACCAGTCTGCATTCCCACCAGCAGTGCACGAGGGTTCCTTTTTCTCTGCATCCTCGCCAACACTTGTCGTTTGTTGATTTGTTGATGATAGCCATTCTGACAGGTGTGAGATGGTATCGCATTGTCGTTTTGATTTGCATCTCTCGTATAATTAGTGACTTTGAGCATGTTTTCATGTGTCTCTTGGCCTTCCTTCTGTCTTCTTTCGAAAAGATTCTATTTAGGTCCGTTGCCCATTTTTTTATTGGATCATTTATCTTCCTTTTATTAAGTTGTATAAGCTGCCTGTAGATGTTGGAAATTAAACCTTTATCAGTGATACCATTTGCAAATATGTTCTCCCATACAGTGGGCTTTCTTGTTGTTTTGTTGATGGTTTCTTTTGCTGTGCAAAAGCTTTTTATTTTGATGTAGTCCCATTTGTTTATTTTCTCTTTGGCTTCCATTGCCCTAGGGGCAGTATCACTGAAAAAGTTCTTTTGGCATATGTCTGAGATTTTGCTGCCTGTGGATTCCTCTAGTATTTTTATGGTTTCCCGTCTTATATTTAAGTCCTGTATCCATTTTTAGTTTATTTTTGTGTATGGTGTAAGTTGGTGATCTAGTTTCATTTTTTTGCATGTATCTGTCCAATTTTCCCAACACCATTTATTGAAGAGACTGTCTTGACTCCATTGTATGCTCATGCCTCCTTTGTCAAATATTAATTGCGCATATTGGTTTGGGTCGATATCTGGATTCTCTATTCTATTCCATTGATCTGTATGTCTGTTCTTGTGCCAGTACCAGGCTGTTTTGAGGACAGTGGCTTTGTAATACAGCTTGAAATCTGGTATTGAGATCCCTCCTACTTTATTCTTCTTTCTCAGGATTGCTGTGGCTATTCGGGGTCTTTTTTTATTCCAGATGAATTTTTGGAGAGTTCTTTCTAGGTCTGTGAAATATGCTGTTGGTATTTTAATGGGGAGTGCATTGAATCTATAGATTGCTTTGGGTAGTATGGACATTTTGATGATGTTGATTCTACCAATCCATGAACATGGTATGTTCTTCCATCTGTTTACATATTCCTCTATCTCTTTTTTCAGTGTCCTGTAGTTTTCCGCATATAGGTCTTTTACCTCCTTGGTTAGGTTTATTCCTAAGTATCTTAATTTTTTTGGTGCGATGGAAAATGGGATTGCTTTTTTAGTCTCTCTTTCTGTAAGTTCACTGTTGGTGTATAGAAATGCCATAGATTTATTGGCGTTAATTTTGTATCCTGCTACATTGCCGAATTCATTTATTAAGTCTGTTAGTTTTTTGATGGAGTCTTTCGGGTTTTTTATGTACAATATCATGTCATCTGCAAATAAGGACAGCTTTACTTCTTCTTTTCCAATTTGGATGCCTTTTATTTCTTCTTCTTGTCTAATTGCAATGGCTAATACTTCCAGTACTATGTCAAACAGGAGTGGTGAGAGTGGGCATCCTTGTCTTGTTCCTGTTCTTAGGGGAAATGGTTTTAGTTTTTGCCCATTGAGTATGATGTTAGTTGTGGGTTTATCATATATAGCTTTTATTATGTTGAGGTATGATCCGTCTATTCCCACCTTGTTGAGAGTTTTTATAAAGAAAGGGTGTTGGATTTTGTCAAATGCTTTTTCTGCATCAATTGATATGACTATGTGATTTTTATCTCTCAATTTGTTTATGTGATGTATCACATTTATTGATTTGCGGATATTGTACCATCCTTGCATTCCTGGGATAAACCCTACTTGGTCATGGTGTATGATCTTTCTGATGTACTGCTGGATCCGATTTGCTAGAATTTTGTTGAGGATTTTGGCATCTACATTCATGAGGGTTATTGGCCTGTAATTCTCCTTCATTGTGTTGTCTTTATCTGGTTTTGGTATTAGGGTGATGCTGGCTTCATAGAAAGAGCTTGGAAGTGTTCCTTCCTCTTGAATTTTTTGGAATAGTCTGAGGAGGATAAGTTTTAGTTCTTCCTTGAATGTTTGGTAAAACTCTCCTGTAAAGCCGTCTGGCCCTGGGCTTTTGTTTGCCGGAAGCTCTTTGATGACTGCTTCAATTTCTTCCATAGTTACTGGCATATTGAGCTGTTTAGATTCTTCTTGATTGAGTTTTGGAAGGTTATATTTTTCTAGGAATATGTCCATTTCCTCCAGGTTGTCCAGTTTGTTGGAATAGAGTTGTTCGTAGTATTTTTTAACAATCCTTTGTATTTTGGCGGGATCTGTTGTTATTTCACCTCTTTCATTTCTGATTTTGTTTATTTGGGTCCTCTCTCTTTGCTTCTTGGTGAGCCTGGCTAGAGGTTAATCAATCTTGTTTATCTTTTCAAAGAACCAGCTCTTGGTTTTGTTGATCTTTTGTATTGTTTCTTTGGTCTCTATGTCCTTTATCTCTGCTCTGATCTTTATTATTTCCTTCCTTCTGCTTACACTGGGCTTTTCTTGTTGCTTTTTTTCTAACTCTTTGAGTTGTTGGGTTAGGTAATTTATTACCATTGTTTCTAGTTTTTTGAAGTAGGCTTGTAGAGCTATGAACTTCCCTCTCAAGACTGCTTTCGCTGTGTCCCACAGATTTTGGATTGTAGTGTTTTCATTGTCATTTGTTGCCATGATGTTTTTTATTTCTTCTTTGATCTCTCTGGTAACCCAGTCATGGTTTAATAGCATGCTGTTTAGCCTCCATGTATTTGATTTCTTTGGGTTGTTTTTATTGTAGTTGATTTCCAGTTTTATGCCACTGTGGTCTGAGAAGATGCTTGATATGATTTTTATCTTCTTGAATTTGAAGAGACTTTGCCTATGTCCCAACATATGGTCTATCTTTGAAAATGACCCATGTGCACTTGAGAAGAATGTATATTCTGTGGCTTTGGGGTGAAATGTTCTGAAGATGTCAATTAATTCCATCTGGTCTAGTGAGTCATTTAGGATTGATGTTTCTTTGCTGATTTTTTGTTTAGAGGATTTGTCCAATGGTGATAGTGGGGTATTAAAGTCTCCTACTATGATTGTATTGCTGCCAATCTCTCCCTTGATATCCTCCAGGAGTTTTTTTATGTATTTGGGTGCTCCTGTATTGGGTGCATATATGTTTACCAGAGTTATTTCTTCTTGTTGGATTGCTCCCTTTAGTATTATGAAGTGGCCTTCCTTATCTCTTGTTATGTCCTTCAGTTTGAGATCTAATTTGTCAGATATAAGTATTGCTACCCCAGCTTTTTTTTCAGTTCCATTTGCCTGGAAAACCTTTTTCCATCCCTTCACCCTCAGTCTGTGTGCGTCTTTTTTTCTGAGGTGGGTTTCTTGTAGACAGCAGATATATGGGTCATGTTTTCTTATCTAATCTATTACCCTATGTCTTTTGATTGGGGCATTTAATCCATTTACATTTAAAGTTATTATTGATAGGTACTTATTTGTCGCCATTCCTATTCTTTACACCTGTGTTCCTTCTTCGCTTCCTATTTCTTTTCTTTTTTTTTTTTTTTTTTACAGCAGACCCTTTAGCATTTCTTGCATTGCTGGTTTGGTGGTAATAAATTCCCTTAGTCCTTTTTTGTCTGTGAAGCTCCTGATTTCACCTTCAATTTTGATTGATAGCCTTGCTGGGTACAGTATTCTTGGATTCAGACCCTTCCTTTGCATGACCTTGTATATTTCATTCCATTCCCTTCTGGCCTGATGAGTTTCTGTTGAGAAATCAGTTGCTAGTCTGATGGGGGTTCCTTTGTATGTAACTTTCTGTCTCTCTCTTGCTGCTTTTAAGATTCTTACTTTGTCGTTGGTGTTTGCCAATTTAATTATAATGTGCCTTGGTGTCGGTCTTTTGGGGTTCATTTTGCTTGGGACTCTGTGAGCTTCTTGGATTTGTGTGGGTTTTTTCTTCTCTATATCAGGGAAATTTTCTGTCATTATTTCTTCAAAGAGGTTTTCTATTCCTTGCTCAGCTTCCTTTCCTTCTGGAACCCCTATTATGCGGATGTTGTTTTGTTTCGTGTTGTCCCAAAGTTCCCTTAGGCTCTCCTCCTGCCTTTTAATTTTTTTTTCTAGAAGTTGCTCTACTTGGGTATTTTTTCCCATCTTGTCTTCTAGCTCACTGATGCGGTCCTCTGCTTCTTCTAGTCTATTCTTGATGCTTTCTATTGAGTTCTTTACAGCAGCGATGTCATTTTTCATTTCTTCTTGGTTCTTCTTCATTTCCTCTTGGTTCTTGCTCATATTGTCGAATTTGTCTTCCATTCTTTTCAGCCACCTTATGACCATTTCTCTGAATTCTTTTTCTGGAAGGTTGCTTGCCTCCATTTCGTTTACTTCCTTTTCTGGTGATGCCTGCTTTTCTTTCATATGCGGGCTGTATCTTTGTCTCCCCATGGTCTCTCTTCTCTGGGTGTCTGGTTATGTAGTTCTCTCTCTCCTGCGTTGATTTAAAGGCACAAAATACAGCACTACCAGGTACAACACACAAGGCACTGAACAGAAATGTATTCACGATATTAATAACCTCCAATAAAGGTGACCACCAGAGAAAGGCAAATTAGGGGATAGGAGAGAAAGAAGAAGAGGAAAAAGAAAGAAAAAAGAAGAAGAAGAAAAAAAAGGAGTGTCAAAATGAAATTGGGGAAAGGGAAACAGACTATCTATATTGGGGATAAAACTCCAATAGAACAATCACTTATCCCAGCAAATGGCAGCAACAAGTACCTGGGGATTAATACAAACTACAACACCAACTAATATTGAGTGAGGCAAGGGAAAACAGAAGCACTAAACAAACAAAAAAATAAACAAAAGAAGAATAAGCAAAACAATCTCATAAAAAAGCATAAAAATTCGATGTAATCTACATTCAAGCGAACAACAACAAAAGGACAGAGAGAAAAACAATTTTTTGGATAGTTAAGACAGCGAAGAGAGAGGGTGTATGGACTTGGAGCAGGGGATTAGAGATTAGATATATAAGTAGGGTGAAATTTTAACAGGGGGTAAACAGAAAGAATAGGGAAAATCTAAAGCAGGAAAGGGGTAAGATAAACAGGACACCGAAAAGGGAAAAGTGAGGAAGAGAGTGATGGCATAAAGGTAGAGTTGAGATAGAGTAAAATGCTGCTAAAGGAAAGATAAAAATAGAATGTAGAACATTAATCCCAAAACAAAATGAAGAGAAAATAAAATGACACTTAAAAAAAAAAGATAAAATAGCAGTAGTAATAATACGGATTGAAAATAAAAATGTAATAATTAAAAAGGTAAAATCAAGTGAGGAAAAAAGAAAAAAATTAGTTTTTTGAGTAAAAGATGCAAAAAATGAAAATAAAAAAATAAAAAATAAAAATAAAATGTGGAGTAGTGAAGGTCATTCACTTCCTCTGTTGTTCTGTTTGGCATGCCTGTTTTTCAGTCCGGACAGTATTGCAGTTCCCTGTGTTCCACTGCTCTTCAGTGATGTAAGCCAGTCCTGATTTTAAGCAGGCGGTGTGTCTTAATTCGTATTCCTTTATTTTTGATTACACAAGAGTCAATTTGTGATTCAGCCCCTGGGTGGCAGTGTTTCTGGATTGACTTCCGGGTTTATCTATGGCCTCTCTAGGGAGTGTTAGAGCCTTCTTTCCCTGTGGCACTCACTACCGGTTTGTGGGAGTGGGCTGCCTCAGAGCTGGCTCTCCGATGGTCACTCCCCGCTCCGATCCCCAGGTTCCAGAATAACAACTTTCCCTTGCAGTCTCCCAGGGTGTCCCCAACTGGGTGATCCTATGTATTGGGCTTAGTAATCAGAAGCAAGAATTTCAAGAGGAAAAAGCCCAAGTGTGCGCACTCCGTGGCTGCGCGTAAGTCTAGCACACCCCTGAAATTCTTAGGGTGTCCCTGCACTTCAGATCAAAATGGGTTGCTTTTTAGAGAGCCCTTCTGTTAGCAGCTCTGAGCACCCCCTTCCACATTCACAGATCACGCCAGCCCCAACAGCCACGGATTTTTCTAGGCACAGACTTCCCTGGTCCTCCAGCTCCCGCAAAACGCGCGTTCCTCTCTCGCGCTGGGACCAGAGACCTCACCTTATCCTAGGCGAAATCTGACCTTTCCGTGGTGGAGTGTAGAGCTCCTCTGAACCCGTGTGTTTGCGCCAATTGGGGAGCGTTGTTCTGGGTCTCGCAGCTGTTCCGTGGGTGCCGCAGTTGTGGATTCTCAGGCTTCCGATAAGCTCCACTTTCCGGTTCCAGATGGCGGAGACTCCGTGTCCAAGCCCGCAGCTCCGGGAGGGGACCCAGCCGCAGTGGGAGCTGCCAGGTCAGGGGAGCCCCGTCTAGCAGTCTCCCACCTTCTTCTGGAGTTCAGCTGTCCCCCAACTTGCCAACAAACACTCCTAGTGCGACCCTCAGCTGTTCTTTCTTTCTGCTCCGGGACAAGGCTCGGAACACGTCTGTCTATTCCGCCGCCATTTTTCTCCTCCTTGATTTTGTTTTAGAGGTTACGTAAGAAATCCCATCATTTACTCTTGTCCTCTGCTCCCCTCTGAAAGAAACATTCATTGTAAACAAAGGCCTGGTCAGGACGTACATGGGACTTTGTCTGCTTCTCCATGTGCATGGGGTAAAATGGATGCCTCATAGCTCCTGAGCTCTCCTCTTCTTCATTTGAGTAAGCCATCTCAGATGGATGGATGCCTCTCCTTGGCTGGGTGTATATATGTATGTGAAGATACCAGCATGACTGCTTGTTCCATCTAAGGAATGGGAGGCAGTTCTCAGAGAAAGAGGCTCACTGTGACCTGGGCAGAACCCCTAAATGTGTTTACCATTCCCAGCCTTTGGGACAAAGCCCATTAGGTCATGTCCTGGGGGGAGCTGGGGTGCCTGCCAAGATCGTCCTCTCGGCTTATGAGTGACTTGGGTGGAATGGAGCACCAGTCTTCCCATTGAGCTGTGGGTTTTGGGGGGCTCTTGTGAGGAGTTGTGGAGTAATTTATAAGTCTGCACACCTGCATCTCCAGCTGTTTCCCATTACATTTTCCTTGGTGTTGGTCCCACTTTCCTCTAATCAGAAAGACTCTTTAATATGAAATCCACATTTTGCAAACCTTCTTTTTAGCAGTGACTTTATTTGGAAACTAACTCTCTCTTTGATTCTAAAGCAGGCCCAGTCACAATTGGATATGGCACACTTGCCACCATTGCTTTTCTTATTTTGGAGGTATAAATGGAAACATGTTTCTCATGGACACAGTTAGTGGAAGAGATTGGCCTAGGAGTCAGAAGTCCTGGATTTTATTCTTCTTTTTAAAAAATATATCTTTTATTTATTTCAGAGACTAAGGGAGAGGGAGAGAGAGACAGAAACATCAATGATGAGAGAGAATCACTGATCAGCTGCCTCCTGCACACCCCACACTGGGGATCTAGCCTGCAACCTGGGCATATGCCCCGACCAGGAATTGAATCATGACTGCCAGGTTCATAGGTCCATGCCTAACCACTGAGCCATGCCAGCTGGGCTGGATTTTATTCTTGACACTGCCTTTTACATAAAACTTCAAGACTTCGGGCAATTTTATCAATGCACCCAAATCTCAGTTTTTAAATTTATAAAATGGGGATAATAACACTTTACCATCTATCAAGTGCTTTAAATATAATAAAATATCTCTAAATATAAGGCATATTTATTTTATGACATTGGATGGACTATTCATAACTTTCCAACAATATTTCAACCATTAGGAGAGATTTGTAGTGTGACATAGGGAGGAGAGGTAGGGACTTAGAGTGTTAACTCATCTAATGATATAGGTCAGTGGTCGGCAAACTGCGGCTCGCGAGCCACATGTGGCTCGTGAGCCGCGGTTTGCCGCTCTGTTGACTAATGAGTTTGCTGACCACTGCGTAAGGCATTACCCTTACCCAGAAGTTTTGACTTCAGGTTAAAGACATTAGTACATTATTAAAATGTTTTTTAAGTGTTTTTCCCTAAGGCAGTGGTCAGCAAACTCATTAGTCAATAGAGCGGCAAACCGCGGCTCACGAGCCGCATGTGGCTCATGAGCCGCAGTTTGCCAACCACTGATATAGGTAAGTCTGAGGCAGAGCTGGGGCTAAGCATAACATTCTGGACCTGATCCTCACCCACCTGAGATCTTACACTCGAACACAGATCTCCTCCACATCCTTTTTCTTTCTAGCAGAACTTCTAGGAAGTTTTGTAGTTGAGTCATCCTGATCTGGGCTCCAAGAAGAGACTGCAAGTTGAGGTTGAAGCAGCGCTCTTGACCCCAGCACACATGATGAACAATTCTTTGTGCATCCTGGACAAGACCTTGGAGCTGAAAGTGCTCACTGGTTGTCAGAGTGTAAGCCTGGGGGTCATCATATCTGCCTTTTCTCCTCTTCCTTTATTGAGCCATATGAGCCTGGGGTAGTGAAGGACTCAGTAACACCAAGTGAGGCAAAACCAGTGGACAGTTTTCTCTTTCTGTGCCTTCTAGGGACTTTGTGAGGATGAATCAGATAATATTAAGTGACAAAACCAAGAGAAATGAGGCCTCACTTCCTTTGGTTTTGAGCTGTGGAGGAAATGTGACATGAAAAGCGGAATGAGTAGGCCCCTCCTCCTAGCACTTGACAGTTTGCGAGGGCATCATGGGTCCTGAATCACAGGCCCTTACAAACAGCCCATGGACTGGGTATTGTTATTACCACTGCTCTGCAGTTGAGGACTCTGGAGTTCAGAGACATGAGGTCACATGCCCAAGGTTACATGGTCAGTAAATACTGTCAGAACTGGGACCTGATTCTGGGTTTCTTCCTCTTGACAATCATATTCTCATGCCTACCTGGGGAGTTTTAAAATGCTGATACCTGCGTCCTGCCCCCACTGACTCTGAGTTATCTGGTGTTGGCTCTGGCAGTGCGACTTTTAAAAGCTCGATGTCCAGTCAAGGTGGCGATCCCCTGCTCTGTGCTTTCCCCAGTGCAGTGACCGAGGACCAGCTACCTTCCAACCTGGTGCTTCTCAAGCTTTCACGTGAATAAGAAACACCCGTGAATATTATTTAGCATCAGATTCTGATTCAGGAGCACTGGGAGGGCCTGGGGTTCTGCATTTCTAATGAGTTCCTGGGTGATGGTCTGGTCCCAGAACCACACGTTGAATAGCAAGGTAAACTGACCAGCACACCTCCCTAATCCCAACCATGCAGGGCTCTGAGTGTCACTGCCCAGGTTCCCCACCTTGCTGTTGGGCAGTTGGACTCGTGGTCCCCCTGCTCCCCAACCTAGCTGGTAGAGACTCCGTCAGTTTGTGGGATTGTACTCAGCGGCAGTGCTCCTTCCCTCAGGGTCTGCAGCAGTGGACCTTGGATGGGCTTCCTTCCTGCACCTTCTCCTGGTTTTAGGCTCTGGTGCCTCCCAGCTGCTTCATTCATTGGTATTAGCCCATTCCAAATGTGTGAACAAGCAGGAGGGAGTCCATGCTATGAAGATCAGAAAGCCTGGTGTTTGGGATCAGAAACTGATAGGTTTACGATGAGATTCCACGAGATGATGTAGGTAGGGTGCCCACATCTGAGACTGGTTTGTTCAATTAACAATAATTATATTGTTAAGGAGGTTCGCACTAAACATTTACTGACTGGTGTATGCCATACCCTATACAAGGTGATTTGTAGATATCATTTTGTGTGAGCCTCAGAACAACCCTGCAAGGTACCCACCATTTTCTCTACTGTACAGAGGAGGTAACTGAAATCAGAAAGGGTAGTGACTCAAGAAAGGATGCACAGCTAGTGAGCTCGAGGGCCAGAGCTTGCATCCCACTGTGACTTCGAAGCCTTTTGCAGATCCTTTGGACAGCTGTGGCTTGTTTGATAGACAGCAGGGCTCCACAAACACTTGTGGGCTTAGCTATTTGGGAGAGGAAGAGCAGCACCTGTGGGCTGGGAAGCAGCCTTGTCCCTCTCCATTTGCTCTCAGAGGACAGGCTGGTGGAGAGGAAAGGCGCTAAGAGGTGGAACAGCCAGGTCAGAAGGTGACTTTGAGGGGCAGACATGAACACATGCTACCTGCCTGGGCCTGCCCTGGGAACCAGGCAATGCGGGGGCCAGAGGAACTGTGCTTTCCTCAAGAGTGAGATGCATTTTTTTTTTGGTGTGCTCTAGGGGGTTGAGAATGAGCTGGTGGCAGCAGGTTTGAGTTCAGTGAGTGGGGAGTAAATGAGATCTCTCCTGGGGGGGGGCCCAGGCCCACTAATCTCCTCGTCTCCTGCCAGACCTCACCATCCACCTATCACTAGTTTCTGTCTTTGCCACATGTGGACCCGGTTATTGATGTAAAATGTAAGTTGCCCTTCGAGTGGGAGCATGTTGATGAACATGGAAGTGGATTGGGGAGGTGGCAGCTAACGTCCCAAATGACATGAGTGTGGTGGTGAGCGTGGGGCTTGTTTGTCCCTTGCAGAGGACCCTTGCCCACCCAGGCCTTGCCCAGCAGAGTGAGAAAACCCTAGAGGGAGACATGGAGCCTGAGGTCAGAGACTTTAAATACGACTGTGCCAGAGTGAGACTGGACCCTTGGGCTGTTGCCCCCTCCAGCCAGGCAAGTGGCTCAGGATGCCCATCAGTGAAGGGAGGGCCAGCATTGCCAGGCCCTGCTCTGTCCTTTCATCCTTCTTAGCACAGGCACTGAGATGGATCCATTTTATGGAGGCGGACACAGAGCTAAGAGAAACCCAGCCCACGTTCCCTGGCTTCCAAGGGTGGTGTTGGCTGGCTTTATTTTGCTCTGTGGGAAAACAGAGAGCCACGCCACCTTACTTCATTCACACCAGCTGTTCCAGCTTCAAAGCTCACGGAGATGAAAATTTTGCAGATTTTACACAATTACAGGAAAAAGAAACCCATGATGTCTGCTTCATTATTTATATAGCTCGTTTCATATATTTTTGATAGTACTGTTACGTTTTCAACAGTTACCAAAATTCTTTTCCTCTGAGCCTGGCACTTGGTTGTAGAACAAGGGGTCCCCTTCTTTCATCCTTATAATTGCTAAATTGAGATCCTTTAATTCACTTAAAGTTTTATTTATTTTTAGCTTTCATTTTGAATTAATTTTAGATTTAAGAAAAGCCGTACAACGATAGTACGAAGAATTCTCATACACCCCTCACCAGATTCCCCCAAATGGTAACATCTCATATAATCTAGAGTAACATGACCTCAACCAGAAAATTAGCATGGAGACAATGCTATTGTCTAATGTGTAGGCTTAATTAGTTGCCTTTGATTGCCCTGCCTGCTTAGGCTTTTTTCTTCTGGAACAACTCAGTTTTAACTAGCCTATCATGACTTTTCCACTTTTGGAAAGTACTGGCTAGTTATCTTCTAGATGTGATGTTTCCTTCTGATTTAAAGACAGGCTGTGCATTTATTTTTTCCTCACTGGAGGATATTTTTTCCCCACTGATTTTTAGAGAGAGTAGAAGGGAGAGGGAGAGACAGAGAAAGAAAAACATTGCTGTAAGAAAGACACATAGATTAGTTGCCTCCCAGACATGCCCTGACAGGAGCCAGGGATTGAGCCTGCAACCAAGGTACATCCCCTTGGCTGGAATCAAACCTGAGACCCTTCAGTCTGCAGGCTGATGCTCTAACCACTGAACAACCCAGCTAGGGCCAGGTTGTACATTTTTTGGCAAGACTGCAGCAGAAGTGATACCGTGGCCTTATCAGAGCCTCATGCCAGACGGCACGCAATCTGTCTCTGTCTTAACAGTGACGTTAACCATGATCCCTTGTTTAAGGGGTGGGACTGCAAGGCTTCTCCACTGTAAAGTTACTACTTTCACGTTTGTAATAAATAAGTATTTTGTAAGGAGATACTTTATAAATATGCTGTTTCCCCACTGATTTAAGGATTCATCAATGATTGTGCCTGAAATAATTATTACTGGGGAGTTTAATTCATGTATAAATATAAAGATAATACAATTATAAAGCAAAAATGAAAGAGCCTTGTAAGCACATGGGCAGGACCGGATCACTTTAAAAAAATGTTTTTATTTATTTCAAAGAGAGGAAGGGGGTGGGATAGAGAGTTAGAAACATCAGTGAGAGCGAAACATCATTGATCAACTGCCTCCTGCATGCCCCCTATTGGGGATCGAGCCTGCAACTGGGCATGTGCCCTGAATGGGAATTGAACCATGACCTCTTGGTTCATGGGACAACTCTCAACCACTGAGCTACACCGGCCGAGCTCACTTCTTACACCTTGAGCTCTTTTGGCTAGGTTGTCTTCATAGTTTTGTCTCATTTGGTGTAGCTTAGCCAGTTATGTGCGTGAAATGTTGAAGGTCACATCTGCACCGCTATGCTTACCACCAGGAGTAATAATATTTCAACTGGTGCTTCATCCTTTCATCTGATTCATTTTTGTCTTTCAGAGCAAACAGTCCCTTTGGAGCTCAGAACTGCCCACTAAATTGCATCTGAACTTCAGCTTGGTCTCCCTCTATTTGGACTGAAGATATGTGGCATGTCTCGTGTGCCCCAGTGATTCTAATTTCTACTCAGGATCAGCCTTTCCTTGGTGAATGATTCAGCATTTTACCATCTGACATTTTAAGAGAACCACTTTGCTATTAAACTGAAGCCGTATATTAAAGTTAAACCCCGAAGCAAGCACGGGTTCAACAGAGGTTAGACAAAGATAAGACCATTTGTCACACCTACCAGCCTGCGAAAGTGCACAGCAGAAATGAAATAAGATTCCAGAGCCAGAGCCAGCTGGGCCTTTGCCTACAAATTCTAATGGACAGAAACTGCCCTTGGAGGCGGCTGTGGCTCTGTCTTCTGTGGACCCATTCTCGCTGCTCATAGACTATGTGGAGGGACCTGAGGCCCAAGTCAGGACAGCTACTTAAAGGCAGCTTAAAAGTTAAACTTCCAAATTGGGAAGCTGTATGTTGGAGGTGAGCTGTTATTGATTTCTGTTTTGTACCAAAGGAGAACTGATGAAGTGGAAAAGAAAGCCTTCCTGTCCAAGTGTCAGCAGGCGGACTGTCCATCAGGCGATTGTACTGCTCTCATCATTTATTTCGGTTGACACAGGGGTGCTGATGCCTCCTCTGTTCACAGGGTGCCTCCCGGGAGGGGTGGCAGATGAAGCAGCCAGGATTTTAGTGTAAACCTTTCTGTCTGTGATTGACCTACACAAAAGGAGTGACCCAGCTGCTTTTCTTGTTAGCCTTGCTAGGGCTTGCGTGTGCTGAGGACTGAGGAGGAAGAGGTACCAGCCCGAGAGAGGGGTGAAGAGAGGGTAGGGAAAGGGAAGGCAGCTCTGTCTGTCTCTATCCCTTTCCAATATCTTACCATCTTAATCCTGAGACTTCCAGGCCTGTAATTCCTCCAGAGAGGCCCAGCACCCCTGGAGATTTGGCCGCACCTCTCTCAAGCCACTGTAAACTTGTTTGCCCCTTACCAAGCAGTCTTAAAGCCAACACCACCCAAAGCCCTTGGGGTTCTCTCTTCCACAGGCTTCCATAGCACTACACTCTGACCTAAAATCTATAACTTTCATTCACTCATTCATTCATTCATTCATTCATTCATCAGTCATTTATTCTAAGCCAGGCTAGGGGTTGTGCTAAGTACTGTATATATGAAAATACATTAAACATACTTCTTACCCTCAGGGATTTCCTAGTTTAGTGGGGAGATGAGTTTTTGAGTAGATAGTCATAATGCAATAGTAAGATAGCATTTACTACCTGCCACATAGCCTTCTAAATACTTTACATGCTCCACTCATTTAACCCTCACAACATGTCTACAAAGTAGGTGCTGTTGTGTTCAGAGGTGAAACACAGAAAGGTTAAATAATTTACCTAAGGTCACATAGCTAATATGTGGCTGAGCTAGGATTTGAATCCAGAGGAGCTGGCTCCAGAGGTAGGGCTGTGACCAGTATCCTATCTAATAAAAGAGTAACATGCAAATTGACTGTACCTCTGCTACACCCACAAGCCACGCCCACCAGCCAATCAGGAGCGAGTATGCAAATTAACCCAACAAAGATGGCTGCATCCACAGAGCTGCAGCAAGCAGGAGGCTTGGCTTTCCCTGGCAATGGAGGAAGCCAAGCTTCCCTGCTGCCCTGGCTAGCCCAGGCCTACACTAAAGGCTACAAAGGTTCAATTATAGAAGATAAATAAATCCCAACAAAAATGGTGGCAGCCACAGAGCTGGAGAGAGCAGGAGGCTTGAGTTGCCCCTGGCAATGGAGGAAGCCAAGCTTCCCTGCTGCCCTGGCTAGCCCAGGCCTACACTAAAGGCTACAAAGTTTCAATTATAGAAGATAAATAAATCCCAACAAAAATGGCTGCGGCCACGGAGTGAGCAGGAGGCTTGGCTCCGCTCAAGGCTACAAAGTTTCAATTATAGAAGATAAATAAACCCCAGATACCAGGGCCTCAGCTTGGGTCACTGGGGTGTGTGGCCGGCCTGCAAACCACCATAGGTCCCTTGCCCAGGCCGCCCCACGCCCCAAGGGAACCCCCACCCTGATCCAGGACACCCTTCAGGGCAAACCAGCCGGCCCCCACCCGTGCACCAGGCCTCTATCCTATCTAATAAAAGGATAATATGCAAATTGATAATCACTCCAACACACAAGATGGCTGCCCCCATGTGGTCAAAGTTGACTGCCCCCATGTGGACACAAGATGGCTGCAACAAGATGGCCTGCAGGGGAGGGCAGTTAGGGGTGACCAGGCCGGCAGAGGAGGGAAGTTGGGGTCAACTGGGCCTGCAGGGAAGGGCAGTTGGGGGGGGGCAGGCCTACAGGGGAGGGCAGTTAGGGGTGCCCAGGCCTGCAGGGGAGGGCAGTTAGGGGTGACCAGGCCTTCAGGGGCGGGCAGTTAGGGGCAATCAGGCTGGCAGGGGAGCAGTTAGGCATCAATCAGGCTGTCAGGGGAGTGGTTAGGGGGTGATCAGGCTGGCAGGCAGAAGTGGTTAGGGGCAATCAGGAAGGCAAGCAGTTGGGAGCCAGCACTCCTGGATTGTGAGAGGGATGTCCGACTGTAGGATTGGGCCTAAATGGGCAGTCGGACATCCCTTGAGGGGTCCCAGATTGGAGAGGGTGCAGGCTGGGCTGAGGGACACCCCCCCCCCCCCGTGCACGAATTTTGTGCACTGGGCCTCTAGTTTTTTATAACTTCTCAGTGAATCAAGATGGTAGTGAGCCCCTTAGTGTTATGGGCACACATGGCAGGGCCTGGTGGAGGTGGCAGGGGTGAGGGGGTTGGTAGAGGGCTTGGCTCAGTGATCTGGACTGTGGTTCCTTCCCTCTCTCTTATTTTCTGCCTTCAGTATTTACTGGGCATGTACTATGTGCTAGGCATGCTGCTGGGCACCGAGGATACAAGGATGGTCTCAGTCGAGCCTGGGAGGTGCTAGCACAGACCTGCTGGCACAGAGCATGGTTAGCACGGACACGAGGCTGCTGTGGGAGCACTGGTGGGAGGCTTCACGTGGGCAAGGAGAGGAAGGGTGTATCTGGTGTGAGCTGCCCTATGACATTTGAGTATAAGTATCTAACAACAAAAATCAACTCTATCTCTGAGTCCTGCTAGCCAAGGTAGACGGGAAGTCTAAAAACCAGTCATTATTTGGGACAACCCTCCTCTCCCTACAGCCTTCCAGGAACTCCAGAACGTATGTGGGTCTTGGTCTGTGGTTTCTGTTCCACAGGGAGCTGGCACTGCTGTCACAAGCTGGTCTCCACCATCCTTCAGCATTGTGGTACCTCCGGAACCAGTCTTTCTCAGCTTCTTGTCCAGGCTGGCCTGTCCCCGAGATGATGAACAGCTTTGCAACCGGCACCATGCCACACCGTAGCTACCAAGGCCAGGGCTTGGTGCTTGCATTTTCCCTGGCACCACACTGCCATATGCCTGCAAAAGCAGCCCTCACCAACAGGCTGCATTTGAGCCAACCTCTTTTTCTCCTTCTTTGAGCTGAAATGGAAAACCATGTCGACTGCCCCCTGGTGATAGCAGAGCCTATAATTTGGGAACAATGGCTTAGCTCTCGCAAAGTAGAGAAATTCTCTCATTTCTTTCCAGTGACTCAGGAGAAGCATGGCTGTTACCATTTCCAGTAATGGTAACAAGAGCATTCCAGGCAGAGCAGACAGTGTGCGAAAGACACAGTGGGGTCACGGTGTTGGAGTCTATGGAGAGTCTACACCACATTGTAGGATGTCAGTGGGAGATCAGGCCGGAGAGGGAGGTTGGGCCAGTGGTGAAGGGCCTCGAAGGCCCAGCTAGTAGGACACATCTAAAATCTAGCTGTTACCTGAAGCAGAGTAGTGACATGACCAGATCTGGAGTTTAGAAAGATCATGGAAACTGTGTGTATGTGTGTGCGTGCGCATGTGTGCCTGCAACAGAAGGCCACTAAAAACAACTTAACCTACTGCACCCTCCTCCCTACCTGGGTGGGCCTGGGCCTGGTACTACCCTGTTTCCTGGCAGGGTGATGTGCCGTGTGGGGTGATAGAGCTCATAGGCACATGGCTAGATGCTTGTCCCGCTTTACCTTGGCTCTTAATCCAAGCAAGGTAAAGGGCAGGGTGGGGAGAGTGTAGCCCATGTCCCATGGGATAGGTGGGTAACAAAAACCAGTCAGAGCAGTGACACAATTAATTTTGTATCCTTGTCCTTGGGAAATAAAAAAGGACAGGTCTTAGAAGATTATTCTGCCCAGGCTCCTCACCAGAGGTGAGTGGGAGGTTAGACAAAGGCTGTTCATTTCTCCATGATCCCTGCCAGATCCTGTTCAAGGACCAGGAGCTTCCTCTTTGAGCCAAGAAGACACATGACTCCCCCTGGTCCTCCAATGACTCCAACGGCACAGGGACTGCCAGCAGCGCTGGCATCAGAATACCCAGAGCCAGGTAATGAGATGAGAGGAAAAGTGCCCAGCCGAGACATTAAGCGGGAATTTATTTTCATCCTCTCAGGTTCCCTATTGTACGGCACACTCCTCCGCCCTGCAAATGCTCTGTATTTTAGGCTACAACTCCAAGGCTTTCAGGGCTGGCTGAGAAATAATGGCTGTCACTGCATCAATGTGCTCTTTCCAAATGCACAAAACAGGAAGGTGACCTGCCGACTCAGTGGAAGGCAATAAACCACACATTCAATTAGAATGACATACATTTAATCACAATTGTCTAATGGCATTTGAGATTTCTTATTTAATCAGCAATGAGACGACCTAGCAATTAATGTTGCTGAAATCATGGCCCTCCTTACCAGTGCCATGTTGATTTTAAACTAATCTTCTTATTTTATATCCTCTTACTATTTCTGGAGTTAATAAAATGCTCTAATGAGTTGTATTAAAACATCAATTTCTTCTTTTGTTTCACCCACAAGTTGATCATGGCTTTTAATCAAAATACTGAGTTTGCAGGAGGAGTTTTGGATGTTGGGGTTTGCCTGGATAGAGAAGCCACGGTGGGAGACAGCTGGCTCATTTCCCTCCAACTCTCCCAGCAGCGTTGGCTGTCCAGAGAGGTTTGAGGACAGGGACAGCTTCATGGGGGTGTCACCTGTGTGGTTGCACAGGCCCCATGCTCAGCAAGGCCCTGTGTTTGGTTTAATGCTCTACTCTCACTGTCTGTTTTTTTTCTTTATTTAAAAATATAGAGAAAGAGAGTAAGATGAAAAGAGTCAGAGACAGAGACACAAAGACAGAGAAATAACTCCTAGGGTAGTTGGAAATCTAAAGCTGGAGAAGAGGGCATTGAGTGAGCTTCTGTTTCTGGAAAATCAAGCATTATCTCCATAATGAAGAGTATTTAGTTTGGATACCCGGTAGATAACTGAAAAAGAAATGATGGTATTTTTCTTTTCACATTCTCGTGACTTCCTTTATATGGAGTACCGAGAAAAGCAAATTAGTTAGTGATGCTAGATGTCAAGGTAGTAGTTACCTCAGGGGTGGGGCACTGACTGGAACAGACACAGAGGAACACCATAGTCTGTTTCTTGATTTGTGTGTGGTCACCTGGAGTGAACATCAAGCTTATACCTTAATTATTAAACTAGTAAAAAGTAACCTATAGTCATGTGATTCAGTGAGCTGCTCTAAATGAGAAGGAATAGAGCTTTTTGATATGAGTAGGTTTGGGGCATTGGGGTCCTGGTCAAGTTCCCCTTATAAAAAGTCCGGGCCCCTAAGAATACTTTGTGCCCTTAAGTAAGACCCTGGGACTCTTGGGGCTCAGCTGCCTCTCAGGGGATTGGATCCAGAGATCTCCAGGGCAAATTCCCTCCGTTATGCCTCTTTTGAGAAGGGGTGGCATTTCCCTTCTGTCCCAAACAGGGCTTCTCAGGCCCCTCTACTCTCACTGTCCTGAAAGTCTTCATACCTTTTGAAAAAGAGACCCCATGTTTTCATTTTGCACTAGGTCCTGCAAATTATGTAGCTGGTGCTGTTTGAGGATATGTCAGCACTGGCCACTCCTTGAGTTAGTACTGTGGACTCTAAGCTAAGAAGGACAGTGTGTGGAGTGGGCAAGAAGTGGTTGGGTTGGGAGAAGGTGAGATATAGTCTGTCCTTGGGTTTCCCAATGGCTTTTTATGTCTCTGAAGCTCCCTTCTTTTTCTGTCCTAAAGCCCAGGCTATAGGAATAGCAAATAAAAACAGATGTCAATGAAAGGGAGCATGAATATAAATTCTTTTTTTCTGGAGGGGGAAATGTTTCCCTCCCTGAAATTCATTTAAAAAATTATAATGATGTCTAACATTTATTGAGTACCTACCATGACCCAGGAACTGTTCAAAGCACTTTACATATGTTAGATAATTTAATATTCACAACAACCCTATAAGATGAGTACTATGATTAACCCTAGTTTGGAAACCAAGGTGAGAAGGCTCAGAAAATGCATTGTTCCAAATCTTCCTTTTTTTCACCTCAGTATGTATCTCGGAGATAATTGCATAGCATCTATAGATCTTTCTCATCGAAAGTTGTAGAAGGTTTTAAACTGGTGGCCCATGTGGAGTAGAACAAAGAGGATGGAGAAAGCTAAATCAATTGAGTGCCTTGTTCAATAATTCTGATTATTTTTGTGCATTCATTCATCAAATAGTTATTTAAGTTTTTGCTGGGCTCTGTGATATCAAATCACATAAGAAATGGTCCTTGCCTTCAAAGAGCTCAAGGGAGCTAAGACAAGTAAACAAATAAATAATAATGCAATGTGCCAAAATGTTGTAACTGGAGTGAAGTGACGAGTGTCTGGACTGGGAAAGCTCCCTGAGATAAAAAATGAGATGGCTAGAACACTTTTTCTTTGGAAAAATGTCAGCAGGTATAGTCTGATAAAGGGCAGCTGCAGGTCCTCCTGACAGGGTGACTCACACATTTTTCATTTGTCCTGTACCCTCTCATCTGCCCGGTCTCTCCCACCCCAGCCCCATGCACACGGGGACAAGGCTGAGGAGAGGCTCATGATGGAATTGTGGTTTCTCACTTTTGCATCTCTAACTCCTGCCTGGCTGTAGTACAAATGGTGAGCAAATTCTTGATTATGCACGAAGATGAGCTTCTGATTCATTTTTGATGTTCAATGTTATGAGGCAAACTCCCTGGCCATCTGTTCAAAGGAGAAACGTGTTACATATTTGGATTATTTTATTTTTATCTTAATCAAGTGGCAACTTTCCATCTTGATGCATCTTAACCTGAGCAGTTGTGGTTGGAAAGCAGTGGGCTTGAACAGACTGATGAGCAAGGGGGAGAAGGATATGCCACCTGGTACAAAGCTGGTGTCAGATGCAGGAGCAGAGTCTCCTGTGCACGGCCCTTTCATCTCTCTAATTAGGAGAGAAATTGCAAGCCCTCCAGTGGGCACCAGAATGCTTAGAGCACCAACCAGTAGGGGCTCATTACACAAATGGGGGCCAAAGACCAAACCGGTCAGGATCTATTGGTTCCAGCCTTGGGGAGTCTGGGCTGGGGGTGAGGGTCATGAGAAGCCTCCTGAAATGGTTAAAGGCAACTGAGCTGAAGGGGAGGTAGCTGCAGCTTTCTTGTTAGAAGCAGCCAAAACACTTCAGCCTGTTTACTGACAGGAGATTTAAGTTTTTGCAGCCATTGGCATTTGATGGAAATGTGCAACTATGTTCTAGGAGCTGGCTCTAGGACCTCAAAGAATTGGTGAGATGGATTAGAGAGAAATTATCTAGCTATTCATCTTAGTTTGGGTTTTCCTGAAAGAGGAGCCTGAAACAAAGATTGGAGAGCAGTTAGTTTATCTGCAGATGATCCGAGGAAAAGGAGACAGGGAAGGAGGAAAAGTGAGTAGGGAGCTGGTTGCCACAGTGGGCAACTGAGCTTCGTCCTGATGAGGCCCCCTCAGAATTGTCCTCTGGCGGGGAGGCTGGTGTGCTTATTCACTGACTTCTAACCGTGTTGGTTGAGGGTTACCCTTAGGGGTGTTAATCCCTTACCTTCAGACTGCTCTTCACAACTGGGATCTAGGAAAAAAATCCCCCAGGTAGACAAGCAGAGAGACAAGGAGGGTGCTCGGTTCGGTTCCCTGGACCATGCATGGGAACCGTCTGTCCCAGCCACAACTGAAACCCAGGTGGGCTGAAGGAAAGAGGTATGGGGCACAGACAGCATTCCCATAGCCCCTGGAGGAAGGAAGTGGGGAGGGAAGAAGAAATAGCATACTCACATACTCATAAAAAGTGACTAGTGTGTAAGTTTTGTGGGCATGGCAGGCACCAACCTCAGTTCCCAAGCTCAGATGGGTAAGAAATCTTAAATCCATTTTTAACCAATCAAATTGGTAAGGATGTTTAAAAATGGAACTAGTAATTTTGGGCAGCCTATGGTGAGACAGCCACCTACATTAAGTATTGATGAAAGTGCAAATCAGTACAACCTTTTGGGAAAACAATGTACAAAATTATTAAGAGCATTTGAAATGCCTTGAAAACCATTCTATGGATATAATTAAGTATAGGGGCTCAGAACAGGCTTCCCCAAAAAGTGCCATATTGGCATGTCGATTATTTTGAGCTGAAGACAAGCAAGACTCTGCAGGCTCATAAGAAACTTTTACCTCTCCCTTAAAGAATTTAAACTAGGGGCCTTGCCCATTATAAGAAACTAGAAGCTCGGTGCACAACATTTGTGCACTGGGGCGGGGGGGGGGGTGGCTCAGCCTGGCTTGCGCCCTCTCGCAGTCCAGGACCCCTGGGGAATGGGCCTAAGCCAACAGGTGGACATCCCCCAGGGGTCTTTAGTGCTGCCTTGGCGGTGGGAGAGGCTCCTGCTACTGCTGCTGCGCTTGCCAGCCACGAGCCTGGCTTCTAGCTGAGCAGTGCCCACCCCCCCACCCCCCTGTGGGAGCACACTGACCACCAGGGGGCAGCTCCAACATTGAGCATCTGCCCCCTGATGGTCAGTGCGCATCATAGCGACCTGTCATTCCGCCGTTCAGTCTATTTGCATATTAGCCTTTTATTGGATAGGACTAGAGGCCCAATGCATGAAATTCGTGCAAAGCCCCGGCCGGCTGCAGCTTTGTCTGGAAGGACATCCAGTCTAATTAGCACATTACGCTTCTATTATTATAGATACCTTTTTTTGACCTATCTACATGGCAGGGAAAATTACTAATGACTGAAAATCTGCTTTCTTTTTATTGTTCTGCAATGACCTTCCTTTCCTCTTAAGGCCCAAGGCACCTTACTTTATTCCTTAGCTCAGAATGTCATATATATTTTATTTTTCCTTTCTGTCTTTAACCTCTCATATATGTGGGATCTGGGACTCTCTCATGTATATAGGATTCCCATGCATATTTATGTAATTAAATTTGGTCATTTCTTTTAAAAAATCTTAAATTTGTACTTGCTTATAAATTAAGCTAATTTTGGCTCTATGTTCCCACTGGGCTGTACTGGTGGGACATTTAATCTCATGTTGGGACTCTCCTCCCTGTGTACCAACCTCCTCCGCAGGCCCAAGGCTGGTTTAGGTTTCTGTGAGCCATGGGAGGCCTCTGGGCAGGAAGCTTTGGCTTGTGCAGGTTCCTAGAGAGAACAGACGGTGATGCTTATATTGTGTGTAGGGTTTGTTGTTGTTGTTTTCAATTTTTATTTTGTTTGTTTTTGGTGGTGGTAATTTTTTTAGTTAACTAGTCAGGTTGAGCCAGCTGAGCATGTTCTCTTTCTCTTTTGCAAGCTGCTTTATTTTGCACACTTTGGAGGTCTCCTAGGAATTACCGTGCACAGAGAGTGACCCTGTAAGAAGATGTAATAGGTTTTGTGAACAGTTACTGTCTCACTGTCCTTCCACCAGTAGCTTGATCTAAGAGCTTGTCCCTGCGCCCATCGCCCAGTGACACGGTGGCCTCTGTGTGTGAGGAACAGCATGAGGCTGGATCTAGATGCTGGCAGTCTAGACACACTCACTGTTAGTCTCCTCATGAACTAGAGCACGTTCTGTTTATTTTTTGACTGCTGCGAAAAGACCTTTTAAAATAAAATAAATTACATTAAAAAGCCATCATCCAGTAAGCTTAAATTTTTCTGATGTATAGTTATATGAGTTTTAACACCTAGGTAAATTTGTGGAACCACCGCCAACACATATCAGGACCCAGAACTGGTCCATCACCACAAAAAGCTCCCTCATCTGCCCCTTAGTAATCATATCCTCTCCCTGCCTGTAACCCATGGCAACCACTGACCCGTTTACTACCACTATAGTTTTGTCTTTTTGAGAAAAGGTCTTTGTGTTTGAAGCATTGGAAATAAAATTCTATATTTAAAGTGGTTCTGGTTTGTTGAAGCAAGGATGAGACAACACCTGCACAGTCACATGTATCAGGGTGGCTGGCCATGAAGACACCATCAGAAAGACACCCCAGGAGAAGGCGACCAATGTGCCATCCTGTCAGCCTTCCAGTATTTCAGAGCATCCAGCTCCTCTCTCTCTCTCTCCCTCTCTCGATAGTTTAATGTATTTTAATAGCAAACTTACAGAAACAGCACAGAAGACAGACAACATTGAAAACATGTACTTGCATGTAGGACAACTAAGTTAGAAAAGTATAGTGAATGGATAGAATCTACTGTTTGATAAAAATGCTACAAACACCATTTAGTTGCCATCAATAAGAAATTTACTTGCATAAAAAAATCCAAATGCTGGCATTGTCCAGAAAAATATAACAGCTTTATTTATATTGTTATAAAGTGGGACTGCTGAAACTATTCACTGAAACATTTGACTTGCATTAATGCTTTATGTCCCTGCATTTATATTAAAAACATTCAGACACAAACGAAAATGGAAAACTGCCAATACCTGATTTCTGTCCTCTATTTTCAACTTGCAATCATATACTTGGGTACCTTTTGACCCCATAGGAAAAAAATATCTAACATTCAGAACTACCAATAACAGGGAGAAGAGAATTTTTTTTAAAAAAAAAATAATAAAGCGTTTACTATCATAGTGGATTCTTAAGCATGTTCTCCACGTATGCGGTGTGCTAGCTGGATGCCTCCTGGTATAATTGTTAAACGTTAGCATGGAGAGCGCATGTGTCTTCAAAAAGGCCAACCAGACAGGCCTCCCTTGCCTCCTGCAAAGCTCTTTGGAAGCGCAGATCTGTTTTGAAGTCCTGAGCAATTTTTCGCACCAGACGCTGGAAGGGAAGTTTGTGAATCAGAAGTTCAGTGGACTTCTGATAACGTCTAATTTCACGAAGTACCACGGTACCAGGCCTGTAACGATGAGGTTTCCTCACCCCTCCAGGAGAGGGCGCACTCTTTCAGGTGGCTTTGGTAGCCAGTTGCTTCCTTGGTGCGTTACCACCAGTGGATTTGCAGGCAGTCTGCTTTGTAGGAGCCATGGTATAGAGACCTCTTTGCTTACCCTCTTCTCCTTCGGCTGGAGCTCAGTGAGCTGGAGGCGGTGCAAGGTTAGAGAGCGATGGTGGCTGCGAACACCTCCACCTTCTTTCTCTTATGCTAATTCTTCTTGGGACTATGTAAGATGACATCTTTTTCTCAACACCACTGTGAAGTCTCAGCAGCAAAGCGCTCTCTTTTTGAATGTTGTAATCAGACATTGGTGCATCCATCTTCTAGTTGATTTTCCAGAAAAATCTTTCCCTGCTGATTGGAAGGAATCTTGCCTTTCACAGTTTTTATTGTATCCATGGGTTCAACGATGGTCTTTCCCATTAGGCCTTTCATGAAAATCTGCATTTTGACAGTGGGTCTACCTTAGGCAGCGAATCTGAAAGGGTCAGTTATCATTAAAAGGTGCTCAGATTTAGCTTAGGCTGGGTTAAATCTGGGTTATGGGGGAAAAAGGAATAAGGAGTCTAGTATTGCAATCAGTTCTGACCTAAAGACTCAGGAGCACTGGTCACTACAACTGGACCGTCCTGACGTAGTCACTTGGGTTGTTAAAGGAATTAATTGAAGCTGTTCTGAAATGAAGCGGAAGACTCTGAGAGAGCCTATTCTTGCCTACTGCCCGCAGACTCTGCCAGTGATCCCAGGGATGGGCTGGAGAAAAAGGGAGTGGAGTCTCTAGGACACTTCCAGGAATAGAGATTTTTCTGTGGAAATAGAGAAGGAGGCACTTAACCCATCACTGGAACCCTGGATGGGCTTATTCTCCGTCCCAGGCAGCAGGAAAATGCTGAGCTATTTCAGGACCCTGTAAAGATTTCCACAGACACATCTGATAAAGGTCTAGGACTCTTTTAAGAGAGAAGAACTTAGAAGATTTTTAAAAAATCTCTTTTATAGGTTTAAGCTTGGCTATGAGTTATAGAAAAGCCAACACAACAGTAGCTTAAACTAATTGAGGTTTATTTCTCACGTAAATACGGGCTGTCCTGAACTGGTATGGCAGTCCAGAGTACCAGGTACCCAGACCCCTTACTTGGTGCCATCTATCTTCAATGTGAAGCTTCTACCTAATAGTCCAAAAATGGCTGCTGGAGCTCCAGCCATTGCGTTCACATTCATCCAGCAGGAAAAATGAAGGTGGAGGAGTAGAAATCTTTCTCTTTAAGGGCTCTGCCCAGAAATCACACTCACCATGGCATTTACCATATCCTCTTACTTTTCTTTGGCCAGGACTTAGTCAATTGGCCATAATTGGCAAGGGAGGTTGGGAAATGTAATCTTTATTTCTTATAGCCACCTGCCCAGCCAAGGCAGTCTCTGTTACACCCTGTTAAGGTAACCTCAAAACTTTCACTAGAGAAGAGTTATAAAAAGAAATTATCCAGATGGGGTGTGTACAGAAAGAGCTTGCTGCCTGGAGGTTCTCCTTCTGTTATGTGTTGTCATTCTTATTTGGCTTACCCTGCCAGAGGGCACAGACATTCCCCTTTGAAATTTAGACTCAGGAAACACAACACCCCCTTTCTATTTTTGTCCCTCATATGAATGGAATCTCCCGGCATTTTCAAAGATCTTTATTGCATATTCAGGGGTAAAAAGAAGAAATAAACAAAGAGAATGCCCAGTGCTCAGAAACTTACAACTTATAGGTTTGTGTCTTAAGGTAACTGCTTTCCCTCCTGAAAAGGCAGGCATAAATATGCAGTAATCAGGCCTGTCTTTGTTCCTTTTAGCTGCTGTCAGGTCTCCATGTAGAGGAGAATAGCTTTAGTTTTTTCCTGGAACAAGGCACAATATCATTTTCAAACTCTACCATTCCACAGGGCTCAACCATTTGTTTTTTTTTGCTGAGGGGCAGGCCTTGTTAGATCACTTCTGGTGACTAACTGGTAAGACTCTTCTTCTCTCTGCAGGGATGTATTTGTCCCTTAAGCCCATAGGGCACCTGGGCTTTCTCCACACTCATGGAGATCTTTTCATATCAGCCCCCTTGGATCCAATGCACCCTTTTTGACAGTTGTATAGATATTCTATGGTGTGGCTCACTTCAATTTATTTAACCAGACACTGATTGCTGAATGCTTTAAGAATTGATGTTCTCATAGCAGAATTGCTTTTCAATTGATTATACTTTTTTTTTTTTTGTACGGGGGAACAGGGGAATAGCCTGGATTCGGGGGGCGGGCAGTGTAATGGGAAGAGAAAGAGAAGCTATTGGGTTCACGGGCTGGGAAGACCAACTTCCCCCACTTCACAATGTTTTTAAAGGTGGCCTCATCTGAGAAGCTTGAACTAGAAGGGTTCAATACATTATGGATAAGAAGTGAAGTCTTCTAAATCTGTTGGAGGCTGAGACCAGGTCCTTGGGATCAGAGAAAAGAATAGAACCATGAACTTGAAGACTGGGTCCACTGATATGGCAGGTGGGCTGGCCCACAAACTTCTAAAGTTCATACCTCAAAGCAAAACCACCTTGGCGTCTAAGACTCAAGCTGGTTGATACAAAAAGCAGAGGTGGATGACAGCAAAGATGAATGCTCCAGCAGTCAATGATGCCAAGAACAAACGGCAGCTGTTTCTCTACCGAACTTCCCAACCCCATTGTGACTGTTCTCAAGTACCACCACCCTGGGCAGTTTGTAAAGTGAGCAGTTTTCCATGTTTTTAGGGACCCCAGCCTCCCATATATGTTTGCTTTTCCTCTCTGTCCCGCCCCCCCCCCCCCCTCCCACCACCATTGGCTGTTTCCTGCCCAATAAGCATTCTTTAACTATCAAAATGTGCTCTCAAAAAAGATACAAAAACGAAAACTCATTCACCCACAGAATCGTAAAGGCTTTAGGGTGGAATCTGAATGTTGACGGTGAGTTGGCAGTTGGCCGGCCACATGACCTCGTGCAAATCTGGTGAATTTCTTTTAGTGCTAGGGAACTCTTGATGACTATCAGCTCTGGCTGGAGCTAAACAATCTGTAGAGGGCCCCCTGGGAAGGCACATGGACATTCTTTAAATTGTTGTCAGCTGAGCCCGAGGCGACTGGCAGAGCCGGTCTCGGTTACGCCCTCCCCAAGATGGTGGAGGGTGTTATCAGTACTGACTTTTACCTTTGTCCAGGTGCGGGGAAGCGGGCTTTGAGGTGTAAATCCAGTCTTGCACCTAGCACCAGGAATTTAGGGAATGAATAGGACCTGGGCCCATCCAAGCTCCTTTGATCCTAAGTTTTTCGGTGAAACCCCCTTGTACTTTGGAATATAAATAAATGTGCTGTGTCGGCTCTGGGCGACCTGCCCCTCCATCAGAGGAAGCAGCGTCCCACCCGGCTCCCAGCTTTGCTTTTATTTCTGCCTCTTGTCTCTTTCTTTCTTTTATTTCTTAATCCCCAGCTCCTCCACTCAGGAACCGGACCTGTTCCTTTTCCATGCTTGATGCGGAAAAGAGAGAACACCCCACAACAATCAACAAGCCCTCTACTGCATTCAGAATTTTCTAAAGGGGGTTCTGCTGAGCACTAGCTCAGTAGAAATGAGGTGGACAGAGGATGTTCAGGTGGGATAGAGCTAAGGGGGGATGGAAGATTTCACTGGACAGTAAGTTGGGAAACTTTGCTGCAGGACTTCTCAGGGCATTTGTTACTTATCAAGTGACTTTCTAAGAAAGAGCTATAATAGGCTGTGTTCCTACTATCTGTTTGGCTACAGACCCCTTGTGGCAAGTGTTTTCCCAAATACATTTTGGGAAATAGAGTTTTTCTTGAATGAAGGTTCATTCTGCTGACTTTTAAAGTCATCAAGACCAAAAGGCTCAAAGTCTAAGCATCTCTCAAGTATCTTTTAATTTGTACCATCCCCCACCTCCATTTGGCTCATATTAAAGCAGGAGTAAATGGATCTTTATATTGTTACAGGCTCCTCCCAACAGGTTTTGACATTTTAATTGATTTTATATTTCCTATTTTATTTTTATTTATTTATTTAAAAGATTTTTAAAATTGATTTTTAGAGAAAGAGAGAGGAAAAGGGAGGGAGAGAGAAAAGCATTGATGTCAGAGAAAAACATTGGTTGGCTGTCCCGCTAACCTGGGTATGTTCCCTGACCAGGAATTGAACCGGTAAACCTTTGGTGCAAGGGATGATGCCCAACCCACTGAGCCACAGTGGCCAGGACATCTATTTTTTAAAAAAATTTTATTGATTGATTTAAGAGAGAGAGAGAAAGGGGGGTGGGAGAGAGAGAGAAAGAGAGAGAGATTGATATTTTTTGTTGTTCCGTGTATTTATGCATTCATTTGCTGATTCCTGCATGTGCCCTGATCAGGGATTGAACCTACAATTGTGGCACATTGGGACAATGCTCCAATGAACAGCTATCTGGTCAGGGTCTTCCTTTCTATTTTATTAAAAACTAGAGGCCCAGTGCACCACATTTGTGCACTGGGGGGGGAGGGGGGGAGGGGATCGTCGCTCAGACTGGCCTGCATCCTCTAGCAGTCTGGGACCCCTTGGGGGATGTCCGCCTGCCGGAGGCAGGAGAGGCTCCCACCACTGCCACTGTGCTCACCAGCCATGAGCCCGGCTTCTGGCTGAGCGGTGCTCACCCTGTGGGAGTGCACTGACCACCAGGGGGCAGCTCCTGCATTGAGCATCTGCCCCCTGGTGGTCAGTGCACGTTATAGTGACCAGTTGTTCCGCCTTTTGGTTGATTTGCATATTAGCCTTGTATTATATAGGATAGAAAAAAACCCCACTTTGCATCTATGTAACTCCCCTTGGGAGCCTAATTACATTCTTACTCTTTCAACAATTCTGAAAAGCAGCCCCATTTTATAGATGTGGATAGTAAGGCTCAGAGAGGTTTAGTCACTGTTTGAGGTCTCATAACTGTAATAGATTAGAGTTTGTGTAGCTCTGAAGCCTGTGTTCTTTCCTCTCAGGTGAAGCAGGGGCAGGTTTTCCTTATTTCATCTGTCTTGCCCACATGAATATAAAAACTTTCCCTGAGGGTGGGGACTTGGTCTGGTTTGTTCACGCCTGAGCCAGGGCTAGCACATAGTACATATTCACTGAAGGAAGGAATCACTGTCTTCTCATTTATGCAATACATATGTCCTACACATCTCTTCTGGGTCTCCAGGGAGGTAAGTTTGAGAAAGTGCAGCTGAAATCACAGCCTTGGTGAGGCCGAATGAAATAATAAGGTCGGGGTTGTTCTGGGGGACAGAGAAAAAGAAGCTAGCTCTTTGGCAGTACTCAAGTGTTGTTTCTGAGTCCTGACTTCTGTTAAATTTAAAACAAAGAAAGGAATATTAACCATGCATGCCCGGGGAAGTAACAATTAAAACAGTACCAAAGGGTGTGGATGACATTAACCTCCCTGTGCCTCCATTGCTGGTCCCCGTCTTCACTTGACTTTTTTGGGAGGTTGTTTTGTCTGTAACTCAGATACTCTGCTTACATTCCTATTTTTTGATTCATCAACTTGGAGCAGAAGCTATCGACTTCCCACTATGAATGATGAAGCCTGTATCTTCCCCTAATTTCTTCCTGCCAAGTTTTGTTGTATTTTTATTCTTCTATTTATTTCCTCTATGATTTAAAATAAGGTGCTTAAACTGTCATTCCTTGATTTATGAACTTCATCAATACCTCTTGTTTCTCCACCATGTAACATAAGGAAATTGGTTCCACATTTTCTCCTTCCTGCTCCTCCGCCCAGTATTGGTCAGTGCTAACTTTACTTTTACTTTGTCAAAAGGTTAGAACATGTATATTTCATACTGTAACCATATTTAGTCCTTTCTTGCTTTGTTTATATATAAACAATTGAAAACCAATACACAGCATTAGCAATATTGTGATATTGTAAATATTACTCACCATAGAATCATGGATCTATAGAGGAGATGTCATCCTATGTGACTAAATGATGGCTGTTCAAAGGAGGTTGATCCAAGCTTCAAGGTCAAGTGGATTCCTTATGTATTCTATCAATTCTTCAAAATAATAATAACTCATTTTTATTTATTTCATATCTGGACCATAGCTCTCAACCTGAAATTTAAAAAAATTGAATCTTTGTTATTGAAAGTATTACATATGACCTCTTTTTCCTTCATTGACCCTTTCTAGCTCACCCCCACCCTCCCACACCAGGCCTTCACCACCCTATTGTCTGTGTCCATAGGTTATGCACATATGCATACAAGGTCTTTGGTTGATCTCTTCCCACTCACCCACCCTCCTCCACCTTCCCTCTGAGATTCCACAGTCTGTTCTATGCTTCTGTCTCTGGATCTATTTTGTTCATCAGTTTATGTTGTTCATTATATTCCACAAATGAGTGAGATCATGTGATACTTGTCTTTCTCTGACTGGCTTATTTCACTTAGCATAATGCTCTCCAGTTTCATCCATGCTGTTGCTCATTGTCTTTTTTAATCTGCATCTCTCTATGATCAGTGACTTTGAGCACTTTTTCACATGTTTCTTGGTCATCTGTATATCCGCTTTGGCAAAGTATCTATTTAGGTCCTTTGCCCATTTTTAAAATTGGATTTTTTGTCTTCTTTTTATTAAGCTGTATGAGTTCCTTATATATTTTTGATATTAACCCTTTATTAGATGTATCATTGCCAAATATGTTCTCCCATACAGTGGGCTCCCTTTTTATTTTGTTGATGGTTTCTTTTGCTGTGCAGAAGCTTTTTATTTTGATGTAGTCCCATTTGTTTATTTTCTCCTAGTTTCCTTTGCCCTAAGAGATGTATCGGTAAACATATTGCTACAAGAGGTGTCTGAAGTTTCTTCTAGGATTTTAATGGTTTCCTGAGTTACATTTAAGACTTTTATTCATTTTGAGTTTATTCTTGTGTATGGGGTAAGTTGGAATTTCAAATTGCATGTGTCTCTTGTTGACTGAGGTAACACATACTTTCTTCACTATATTACTTAGAATGTCTAATTTCAACTTCTTAATCACTCTGTTTGTAGAATGGCCGATTTGGGCCAGACTTCTTTCTGTCTCATCCTGAGCTTTGCCAATGCATTCCTGAGTTAGTTCCACTGTTTGCTGGATCTCATGCATTTTTTTTGTTAGGTTTGAGAGACTGAATACAAATGAACAATGGCCAGATGATATTAAAAAAAAAAAAAAAATCAAACTCTGATCCACAGTCTTCAGCAACCAACCCGGGAGAGCAACCCATTATCTATGGTAATCAGCCCAGGAAGCCAAACAATAACCTGTGTAATAATAGTCCCCAAACAGCCAGGACTAGATTAACATCTGACAGTTTCCCTAAATTTTGTCCCTATTTACAATTTAGAACCAACCAGAGAAAGCCCAATATGCTCCCCCAACCAATCACATAGGGTGCCCACCTCTAGTTAGTTTGCCTGAAGCTTCCCCAGGCCAATGGCCTCCAATCAGTGTGGAATCATCTTGCTCAGTACTTGGTGGGTCTTTCAGCAATAAAGACCTCAGAAAAATTTATTAGAGTCTTTTCTCCCTTCCTTTTTCTTGGTTTTCTCAATCTCTCTCTCTCTCTCTCTCTCTCTCTCTCTCTCTCTCTCTCTCTCTCTCTTTCTCTCTCTCTCTCTCTCTCTCCTCCTATGAGATGGATATTGGTCCTGATTAATCTTCTATGTCTTTTGATTTTTCTCTCATATTATATCTATCTCTTTGTCTTTTTGCTTTCTATGTTGTAGAATTTTTTTATATTTCTATTTCAACAATTATATTTTCATAGCAGCCTATTTTTTAAAAAAATATTTATTGTTAAGAGTATTACAGATGTCCCTCTCTGCCCCCCCCCCCCCCATTTGCCCTCTCTACCCGGTTCCCACCCTGCCCCAGGTCTTCACCACCCTATTGTCTATGTCTATAGGTCATGCATATATGCATATAAGATCTTTGGTTAATCTCTTCCCGCCCCTCCCTCCCCCCTTCCTTTGAGATTGGTCAGTCTGTTGCATGTTTTTATGCCTCTGATTCTATTTTATTTATCAGTATATTTACTTCATTAGATTTCTCATTTATTGTGATTTTTAGATTCAATTGTTGATAAATATATATTTATTGCCATTTTATTGGTTATATTTTTGATCGATTCTCCTCCTCCTCCTCCTCCTCCTCCTCCTCCTCCTCCTCCTCCTCCTTCTCCTCCTCCTCCTCCCCCTCCACTTCCTCCTCCTCCTCCTCCTCCTCCTCCTCCTCCTCCTCCTCCTCCTCCTCCTCCTCCTCCTTCTTCTTCTTCTTCTTCTTCTTCTTCTTCTTCTTCTTCTTCTTCTTCTTCTTTTTCATCTTCTTCTTCTTCACCCTTCAACACTTCATGTAATAATGGTTTGGTAGTGATGAACTTCTTTAGCTTTTTCTTGTCCGTGAAGTTCTTTATCTGACCTTCAATTCTAAATGATAGCTTTGCTGGGTAGAGTAATCTTGGTTGTAGGTCTTCTGGAATTGGTAGAGAGACCTTGTGTAGTAGGTATCCTGTAGGGGCTAGTGGCTCAGCCTCCTGTCACCTGAGCTGGGCACTAGGTGTACCCGTGTGTGGGCTGCGTGCACAGTCTTGTTGTAGTTGAGCCTTGATTGCATTGGTGTTACTGGGAGGAACTGACCTCCAGGCCAATTGGCTGTGAGGACCAGCTGTGACTACAGTGGAAGAGCTGCTGTGCAGGAGACACCCCTATGGAGCAGGATTTATTTCAGTGGGGCTTTGGTGCTCACTGAGTCTGCCCCTTGAGTCACTTACATCACTTACAGATGTGTAGAGTTGTAATCTGATATGGTCTGAAGCTGTCCACAGGTTCAAGGGCTCTGGGACTTCCTAGGAGGTGCAAAGTCAGCCACTGCCTGAGGCCACCTGGCAGGGGCTACTGAGAGGACTGCAGATGGCTGCTACTTGTATTGGGCTAGGAAGTGCCCAGGGGAGGCCCAGCAGTGAAGCAAGTCAGGCTGGTGCTAGTGACAGATCTTGGGCCTTTTATTGATAGGTATGGGACATGCTGACACCAGCTGTTGCTTATTTGAGCAATTTTAGCAAAGTCTGAAGCCTGAGCTAGGACAGGCCATTCATATGGAAAATCCACTGCAAAGAGCTTGGGTGAGGTTGCAAATGGATGGGGCAGGGTTTCAGGGAATCACCAAGGCCACCATGATGGAAACTCAAATATGACTGCCAGTCAGTTCTGAGATGGGGGAGGTAAGCACAGGAACAATGACCCCTGCAAACACTCCTGTCTGTGAGAAAGCCAGCCCTGAGTTCTGCCCTGATGCCAGACAATCCAGTTCTTCCCCATGTGTCCTGGGATTCCTCCAATGCCTCTGCCTGGCCTTGGAGCTCAGAGGAAGTGGGACCATGTAAGTCCATGCACTGGCCCTTTAAGAGGAGCCCTCTGGGTCTCCAGCAACCTCAGTGTCACTCAGCTACAATCCATGCTCATTTTTACAGCTCTAAGTTATGGGGATTTCTCTTCCCAGCTCTGGAACCCTGGACTGTGGGTCTGGTGTGGGGCTGGGACCCTTTGCTCCTCATGGGAGGTCTTGGAAATCTCCCTCCTGATTAAAAACAAAACAAAACACCACACCACAGGTGGGTGTCAGACCAGCCCGTTCTGAGCCTCTGCCCCTCCTACCAGTCTCAACTGTGCTTTCTTCTTTACTTCTCTAGTTGTAGGACTGCCATTCAGTCAGCTTTCAGGTGGTTCTGAATGATGGTTGTTCTGTATTTTAGTTGTAATTTTGATGTGGTTTTGGGAGGCGGTGAATACAGGCATCACCATCTTGGTTCTTTTAGCAGCCTATTGTTTGTGGCTGCAGTTTCTTCTCAAATATCGTTGAAGTTACTCAATGGAAGTCTTTGATTTCTGTGTATTGCCTCTATTCTGTTTCTTCAGGCGCTTGTATGTCTGTTTCTTGGTGTTCTCGTTAGGGTCTGGGGATCCGTGATTGTCCCTGCATAGCTATGAGGTAAAGGACAGGTGATTACCATAGGTAGCCTGTAAAGTTCCTTGCTATTGCCCTTCCCCTGAAGGAAATGGCTGAATGCTTGTGGGTGGACCCTTTGTACAGGCTGGCTTCATTTTAGGGTTTATGAGTGGGGAGCAGTAGGCAAAATTGGGATGGCCCTACTTCAGGATGCCAATTTTGCTGTGAAATCTTACCCATTTCCAGGAAGAACTAACTCCCAATTTCTTCTGTTTTTTTTTTTCAGTTTCTGTCTGGGGGGTGGGGGGATGCTGGAAAGTACCTAGACCCTGGAAGACCTCACTTCAGCCTGTGGCCTCCACTGGCAGTTCCTCCTCCCACTCTAGGTATCCAGCTGCTGATTTGTGGATGGGGGATGGTAAGGAGGGGTCTTGGTCTGGAAAAATGGCTCTTGTATTGAAGCCCGCTGTCCCTGTTGTTTGCAATCAGTGTGACTTAGTTCACCTGTGACTTCTTGAGTTTTTTCCTATCTTGCCTTCCTTCCTGAACATTTTAATAAATTGATTGACCTTTTTACATTTTCAGTTGTCATTTTGGTTGGATTTTGAAGTGGTCTGCTTTTTTTACTACCATTGAATGGACTCTTTGTTTTTCTTTTTTGTTTAGACTTAGGACTAAGGTATTTAGAACAAAGATTCTGACCAAAGGCAAATCAATTCAATATTATACTTATTGCCATCACTCCAAAGCACCCTCCAAACCACAAAGAAACAGAGAATGTGATATAAAGAGCCAACGACAAACAAAGGTGGGAGTCCTTTTGCTCTTTTCCGTTTACCTGGGGTAAATGGCAGGCCCCACGGAAGCACACCTGGAGATTTTCTGGGCTCTGTTACATTTTCACCGTTCTGAGGGTGGTCAAATAACATTGTGCAGAACTGGTAGAATTTGCTGAAAGGGCACCTAGAGTCTATTGCATCCTCACCTAGATTCTTCCCCCACCAGAGGTCAAAGTTATGGTAATCTAGCTTTGGAAATGTTTCGCAGAACAATTCAAAGATATACTCATAAACAATTTTGCTGAGAAGGGGCAAAAAGTATTGCAAAAAAGCTGGCTTGATAATTTTGTGAACTGGTTAGAAAAAGAAGACCTTGATGTAATTTCTGTATGCTGTATTCTGCACAAATTGTGAGGAGAGAGTAGAAGTCATTGCCTGATGTCCAGCCTGGAGAATGGCTGTCTGTCACTTGCCTAGGCTATTCCTCAAATTCCACCCCGACAGAAGCTAGGGACAGTGATCCTAAGATGTCAGACAGTATCAGCAATTTGCTCCAACAGGAGCCAGCAGTCCTCACACTGTGATAGGGTACTGGTTCTGCCTGGGCATCGCATCTTCTCTTGTAGTGAGCTTCAGTATGTGTCTGGATCACACAGCCAGCAAGAGGTAGAGCTGGGATTTGAACCCAGGACTTTCTGACCTTAAAGCCCATGTTCTTTCTTCCACAACATTGCCTTGCATCATTTCTCTAAAGAGGTTAGCACAGAAAAAGGCAAGAATCACGGCTCAGCCACAAACACTAATGTAGTATGCAGTAAGCACCACTGAGGTTCAGAGATGGAGTGATGGAAAGGTGTCTGTCCTGTTCACCATCTGCCCCAGCTCTGCGAGGCATAGGGCCTCACCTAGTGCTGGTGCTCAGCCAGTATCTGCTCTTGAATGAATGAGTGGGAGCAGCCAGAAGAGGTTTAGTGGAGAAGGCAAGATTTGAACTGGGCTTTTGAGGGATGTTAGATCTGGAGGTGGGGAACTTTTTGGGGCATGAGAAACAGGATGGGGAGTATCATGTAGGTGTGGGTGAAGAATGAATGTGGCAGACCTGTGGCAAGTCAACTTGAAGAAGCAGCCAAGACCAGATTATAGCAAACCCTAAACATCAGAGAGATGGGAGAGAAGAGGACAAAGGGATCAATTAATGGGAAAGTTGTGCTGACTTTAAGTATGAGCTGTGATGAAGATTTCTGAGATTCCTGAATATGGATAAAATGGTCTAATATGATGAATTAATAATAATAGTTATTCTATTGAGTCTTCACCATGAGCCATAGATTTTTGCTAAGTGCTTTATAGACATCCACTGAGCTAATCCAAATCTCAGTTTGTAAATTATATTATCCCTGTTTCAGAGGCTCCAAAAAACTCAGAGAGGTTAAGAAACATGCCCCAGGTCACAGAGCTGGCCAGGGCAGAGCAGGGCTTGAAGCAAGGTGTGTTTACCTCTGAGGTACTCCTAATGTCCAGCTTTTACTGCCTCCCAGAACAGGTGCAGTTGGCTCATGCTGCAGCAATGGAAGTCCCTGGGTGAGCTGGAGCAGGTCTGGCTGCTGTCACCCTGAGGCAGAATTGGGCTGGCTTGCAGGGAGGGTGGGCTCGCCTTGCTGAGGGCCACACTGAGCCAATGCCCTCAAGATCAACTTAGCCAAAAAAGAAAAAAGAAAAAGAAAAAGAAAAAAAGATCAACTTAGCCACATTTCTCTGTGCTTCTGTTGCTCAAAGACTTGAAAACAACCTCCAAGGAATAAATAAATGAGGGTACAAAATATCTGCTCTCCCCTATTTAGCTTGCTGGGAGTCACCCTCCCAGCACCTCAAATGCAAAATATAGTTTGAGGGAGCAGATTGACATTTCAAACTGGTTTGTGTAATGAGACTGCAACACCTGGTTTTGCAATAACTCTCATTTGCTGTGTGTGCTGAGGAGTTCTTGAAATTCCAATGCCTGGTGGGTTAGCCTAATGGCTGGTCACCAACTGTGAGGTTGGCATGTTGCCCCACAACTGATTGCAATCCCCACCGGCACTTGGCAGAGGCCCCAGCAGAAGCAGGTAGTGGTTAATGCTGACACCTTCTCTGCCCCTTGTCATGCAGGCCCAGGATCCTCTTCAGTGGCAAGTGGCTCAGGCTTAGGATAAGTGTCAGGAACTGCTGACATGGCTGCTGGCAAGCAACCCTTCACCTCAGCATCTGAGCAGACAGATTAAAGCCAAAGGTGTGGGCAGGGGCAGTGTGAGGGAAGGGGTGCACCTGGCTTTGTGCACCCTGAGGCACACATCATCATTTTGGGGTTTTATACCAACTTTACTGATTGAGCAAGTTTTATTTTATTTTATTTATTTACTTATTTATTTATTTATTATTACTTTAAAAAATATATATTTTTTATTTTTGATAATATTACAGACTAAAGGCCCAGTGCACAAAATTCGTGCATGGTGGGGAGGAGTTGAAATAATCCTTTCAAAGTCTTAGCCCAGCCTGTACCCTCTCCAATCCGGGACCCCTGAGGGGATGTCCGACTGCTGGTTTAGGCCTGATCCCTCAGATCAGGCCTAAACCGGCAGTCAGACATCCCTCTCACAATCCGGGACTGCTGGCTCCTAACTGCTCACCTGCCTGCCTGCCTGATTGCCCCTAACTGCCCCCCTCTGCCAGCCTGGTCACCTCCAACTGCCCCCCTCTTCTGGCCTGGTCACCCCTAACTCCCCCCCCCCCCCACCACCTGGTCACCCCTTACTGCCTCACCCCACCAGCCTGACCACCCCTGCCTCTGCCTGCCAGCCTGATTGCTCATAACTGCCCCCCCCTTCCAGCCTGATCATCTTTAACCGCCTCTGACTGCTGGCCTGATTGCCCCTAACTGCCCCCCCCCACCCCCCCGCTGGCTTGGTTGCCCCCAACTGCCTCCCTGCCAGCCTGGTCACCCCCAGCTTCCCCCACTGCCAGCCTGGTTGCCCCAGCAGCCTACTGTTCAGTCATTTGGTCATCCCTCAGGTACCACCCTGCCAGCCTTGTCGCCCCACACAACCTGTGTTCAGTCGTCTGTCCAGTTGTTTCGGTCGTGACAGCCGTGGCTTTTTATATATTAGGATATCTCCCATTCCCCCCCGCCCCCACTCCCGACCCCCTTCCACCCCTCCTCCCAGTCCCTACCCAACCCTCCAGGTCTTCACTACTAGCCTATTGCCCATGTCCATGGCTATGCATATAAGTATAGATGTTCTTTGGTTTAGCTCTTCTTTGTCCCCCCAACCCCACATAGAGGTATGTCAGTCTGTTCCAGACCTCCATGCTTTGGGTCTTATTTTGTTGGTCAATTCATTTTGTTAATTAGATTCCACAAATAAGTGAGATCTTGTGATATTTGTCTTTATCAGTTTGGCTTATTTCACTTAGCATAATATTTTCCAGGTCCAAAAGGGCATATACCTAGGTTCAATTCCCAGTCAGGGCATATACCTAGGTTTCGGCTTCAATTCCTGGGAATGAATGAGAGGCAACTGATGGATGTTTCTTTCACATTGATGTTTCTCTCTCTCTCTAAAAAAAAAAAAAAAAAAAAAAAAAGAAAAATATCAATAATAAAAAAAGCAAATCTGGGTTTAAGACTTTATTTGAAAGGATTATTTCAAGCAGTAGGGGGAGGAGGGACTATTACAATAAGGAGAAGCTCTGACCATATTATCAACAAGTGTCTCAAAGGTTAGGAAAAGGAGTTTTTATTTTATAGAGAGAAATAAACAATGCTGGAGAGAACCCAGTGTGAGAACATGGAAATAAAGTGATCAGGACAGTGATCAGACCATTGCCCAGGCTGACCAGCAGACCCTGAGCAATGGATGAATGATTACTCTGACACAGGTTCGCTGTGAAAGAGAGGGCTAAGGGACTGCCTGGCTAAAGGAACCAGGCAGCCTCGTTTGCCTGTCTCTTCAGGTTTTTATTATAGCAGCAGTTTGAGATAAAGTTTATCTTTTAGATACAATCAGTAGGGTAAGTAATCTTGGGAGGACACTTGTGTCTTCAGTGTCATTTAAGCAAGGACACCTAAAGATTAAGCATAAGGATTTTAGTAAACACCTGAGGGTCTGAACATGCACAGACTTGTTTGGAAAGGTTAAGGAATAATTAGGGGTGCCACCTTTGGTACTCCTCTAAGTCGGAATTCTGATAAACAGGGTGGGCTGCCTTCGGCACACTTCTCTTTTCAAAATGTCCTCCTTATAAACTTTCCAACCAAGTCTCCTGTGCTTCCCCACAGACCATAGATACCCCAAGGTGAGCCTGATCAGGCACCCGGGGGAACAGGGACAAACTTAACTATTTGGTGAGCAAGCTTTTTGCTTTGATTGAACTGTTGGGGACCAAGCAGTTCAGCTCATCATTTCTGAGACCAAGAATGGGAATTGGGAAGGGCTGTGCATATCCTCTGCACCATGTGCCTCTCTGCATGGACCCAGCGACTTACCTCAGGCCACACACCTGGCTTGATTTTAAGACATTAGCACAATTATGTGATACATAGATTACCCATATGTATTTGTGGAATTCTGCATGATAATTATGTTACATTAATATCTAATGAAATATGAAAATGGAGATCAATTACACTCATATCTAGACTGAAATTTTACTCGCTGCCATCATCAGCGCCCACCCTGGTCAATAGGCTCGTCTCCTGATGCACAAGGACTGCATTGGCACAGCCAAACCCAGCGGCCCCAGCAATGCAGTCATACCAGGCAGTGACAATTCTTCTTAAGAAGTGAAAAAGGATGTAAGTCTTACGCCTTTCCCTTTGTCTGTTTTCAGATTCCCTAACAAATAACCCCAAACAAAAACCAATGGAGATGCAGTATTTTACACAGCAGCAGAATGGACTCCCACACAGGCCCAGTGTAGGTGGTGAGCCCAGCTCTGAGGAGGCTCTGGCCACACATACTAGCACCTGTTCAAGGGGGTCTTCCTGATGGAAGGGGCATGAACAGCTCTAAAGCCTCGTGGAACCAGGATGACCATTCCTTCTGTTCACATAGGCCTATTCTTCTAGCCTCCCTAGGGTGCTGGCCCCTGCTCCTCCCTTACATCCCACACCCTGATGTCTTGGGCCCATGTTGGGACCTCAGAGCCAAAACCCAGTGCCTCTCAGGGTGGCACCCACCTGCTGTGGGCATGGCTATGGGCTCAGGTTCTAGAGGTCATGGATTTTGTCCTGGATCTTCCTAGTATTACCTTGCTGAGCAGTTTGGACAAGGTGATTCAGCCCTCTGTGCCTTAGTTTCCTTGTCTGTTGCAGGGAGGGTGATAACACCCATCTCATTGGATTGTTTTGAGAGTTAAATGAGATAAAGTAGTAAAGCAGTAGCATAAAAGAAGCCCTTAAATGTTAAACCAAATAGATAAACCAAATAGATGGATGTGAGATGGCGGGAAAGAAGAAATCTGTTGGCTCCTTCTCCCCTTTCTCACAGGACACAGATGGTCACTTTAAAAAGTCACTTCTGGAGCTTTGTTACCTGACCGCCTGCTCTCCATAATGCTCTCTCTGGGTGGACAGGGTTTCAGCATGGCCACTAACAACTTATTCTCCCTCGATGCTAAATTTGACCTTCAGTGTGACATACGTCCTCTGCTGACTTCCCTGACCTGCTGTTGGCCTGGAAACACTCAGTTTACAATTGGACTAAGCTTTCCTTAGTATGCGGTCTTGCTGTCAATAATAGTGATAACACCTAATAGACTTACAGTGAGAATTAAATGAAATAAGAGGTATTCAGTGCCTGGCCTGAAGTAGGAGCTAAGTCAGTGAACATACGTTTTGACAGGATTATACTAAAAAGTCACTTGGGTTTTTCTTATTCCCCCATCTGCAAAGAATAGTTAAGAGTGGTGGAAGGGACATAAGCCACGAGAAGTGGAAAAGCCCTGAGTTAACTCATTACTGATGCTAACAGTGGGCTTTGGAAGAGGAAGACTGTGGGGAGGGTTTTGGAGTTGGGCTGGTGGTCTTCACCCCCACAGTGTGCTTCTAGGCTCACCTGGGGAGTTCCTCTCCTGGTCTGGGGATTTGGCTGTGTGCATTCACTCCCACTGGTCCCCTGACAGGTCTCACTTTCCAAGATCTGGGCCTATGGCCTTCAGCTTTGCCTTCCACCCAATCCTGCTCAAACCCTTTTAAAGGGCTTAGAGTCATTCATGCAGCAGCACATTTTAATCTGGGGTTGGAGCGCGTGGAGGGCCCGGAGCTCCTGATGCCTGCCACTTTCAGGGAGGCAGTTAGAGGCCTGCAGGGAGCAAGTTTGGACGTTGGCTTATTACTTTTCCTGTTTTAGGCAAGCAGACAGTTATATTTATTAAGTGTCGATAGTGTAGAAAGAACTGTACCAGATGCTGTCGGGTGGGGGTGGGAACCAGAACATGTTCAGTCTTCCTTGCAGGAGAGTTTTCAGACCACCTGGAAGTTAGGGCACGCACCAGAAAGAATATCACACAAAATTCATGTTACTGAGTGTGTTTTTATGAGCCATAGCTACAGGAAGGAAAAGCTGGGCTGGGGGTGTGGTTTAGAGTTGGAAGAGGCTCATCAGGAAAGGCTTTCCAGGGAAAATCAATTCGAGCTCAAAGCCACCCAGGGACACAGAATGCTGGAGAAGGCATGAAAGGGACAATGGCATTTGCAAAGGTGTGGAAGCAGGACCTGTAGACAGACATAAGCTCTTGGATGTGGCTGGAGCAGGTTGTCCTTGAGGCAATAGGAGAGGAGATGTCTGTGAAACTGCCTTGGGGAGGAGTGGTGGGCAGATGGGGAGCTATGAGAGCAAGTGTCATGATATATGAGTAGAACATTCATGCACATCTGGCTCAGGCAAACGTTACAGGGGCTTGAGGTCATGTGTTCTCTTCCCTGTGTAGGTTTGTGGTGTATGTGTGGTTTGGTTGGGGTGGGTGGTGAACTTAGGACTCTTTGATTACAGACAACCTAAACCGAAGTGAAGTAATTTAAAGCAAAGTCTCGGAGACTTCAGAAGCTTTTTGCATCACAAGCCCAGTTTTTGCTCACGTTGTATATTTCTTTGGTGGTGAATTAAGGACATTGTTGAGGAGGATAGTGGCAGAGATAAAGCCACCAGTCTCGACACCCGCTTCCAACCCACCCTTTGACCCCCAGCAGTGACTGGGGCTTCAGGGAAGGTCTGGAACAGTGATAGAAAGCCATTAAACCTCTTTCTCACCCTCTGTCAGCTCTGCTCCTTTCACACATTTGCATCACTCTGCAGCCTACCTTCCTTTTCACATTAGACCACAGGGTAGATGGCAGGCCACCTTAATGAGACTAATTCGCACTAAGTTAGAATTTCCTTATCCCTAATTCCAGATGTTGGGAGAACAAAATCTGATTGGCCTGGTGAGTCTGATAGCTATCCCTCGTTCAGTAAACCCCTCCTCCAGGTCACTGGGCACAGGTGACTGCTGGCCCACCTTGTGGGTGAGATGCTCAGGGAGAGGGATGTTGTGAACTGGGCAAACACCCTAACAGGCATCCTGGCAAATGATTGTCAGGGGAAATGAAGAGTTAGGTTGCCTGTGGAGCAGTGGAAAGGGTTCAGGCTCTGACTTCAAAGAGCTTGTGATCTCAGGCACATGTCCCTCTGCTCTGAGCCTTTGTTTTCTCATCTGTCACATGGAATACTGGACTAACTAAATCTTCCCAGTTTGGAAAGCCGGTTTCTCTTGCCCATGTATGAGATGATGTGGGCCTGGTTTGAGGTGAGGGCAGTGGAAATGAAGTGGTTATAAGAGAAATATAGGAATAATTGGCAGGAGTTGTTTGTGGAATGTAAAATAATAAGAAGATTCCAAAGGACATAGATGCTGGGCGATGTGGTTCTCCTCATGGTGGTAGTGACACCAGGGAAGAAGACCATTTGCAGTTTGAGGTGGTGGAGCATCTGATGTGAGAAACCAGAGAAAGTCACTTATCAAAAACCACATGATCAGAGTTAGACACATAAAGTCGAGAGTTGCTCTGAAACCAGAGGAGATAGTGATGTTGAGGGAGGAAAAAAAGGGGGAAGAGTCAAAGATGACTGGGAGATAAAGAGAGGAAGAGCCATGTGAGATGTGCGGTTGGGAGAAGAGGTTTGAGCTGGACGTGGGCTCAGCTGGGCCAAGTGCGGTGGGGCTGCCCAGATGCAGGCAGGAGGAGCGCACTGGCCACTTCTGAGAGAGCAGTGGGTGGAGATGCTAATGGCAAGAGTTTAGAACAGCTTGGCCGGTGTGGTTCAGCAGTTGAGCATAGAGGGTTGACCCTTGACCCATGACCAAGAGATCACTGGTTCAATTCCTGGTCAGGGCACATGCCCAGACTGTGGGCTTGATCCTCAGTAAGGGTTGTGCAGGAGGCAGCCCATCAATGTTTCTGTCTCATTGACATTTCTCTTTCTCTCCCTTTCCCTTCCTCTCTCTCTCTCTCTAAAAAAAAAAAAATCAATAAAAGCATATTGAAAAAAGAGTTTAGGAACAAGTAGCACTGAAGCGGAATAGGCAGCCTATTTTTGAAAAAATGAGTTGGATAATGAAGACAAGAAAGAAAAAACAGGATAGTAGCTTGAGGGACCATTGGAGTCAGTGGATTCAAGAGAAATCTCTCTTCCTTCTCTCTCTCTCCTTCCCTTTCTTGCTTCCTCTCTGATCTAGACTGAATGTTTGTGACCTTCCAAAGTTCATATATTGAAATCCTAACCCACAATGTGATAGTAGTAGGAGGTGGTGCCTTTAAGAGGTGGTTAGTGCCCTTGCAAAAGAGACTCCAGAGAGCTCCCTCACCCCTCTGCCAGGTGAGGACACAGCAAGAGAGCAGCTGTCTGTGAACCAGGAAGGGGGCTCTCACCAGACTGAGTCTGCTTGGGGACTTCCAGCCTCCAAAACTGTGAGAGCTGAGTCTCTGTTGTCTGAGCTACCCAGCCTGGGGTCTTTTTAATAGCAGCCCAAAGAGCCAAGACACCCCCAACCCTTTCAGCTTTCAGAATGGGGGAATCTCAGTTATGATGCTAAAGGAGGTCTTGGAAGTATGGGGTTAGCTTGTCCCCTCTGCTCCTTGGTGATCTTGATAATTCAGTGGGGAATCTGATGAAAAGTGGGCTGTTCAGGCGAGGGATCTTTTTCTATAGCTGTTGACCTCAGATCACTAAGACTGGGAGACTGAATATGCTTCCTAGGGCCCTGTCCCTGGCTGCCATCCCGATCCAGAGCAAGGGCCACCCTTGAGTCCTAGACCTAAAGCACTCTGGGTTGTGCAAGCCAAAGAATTCGGATGGTTGGGTGCTGGAGGATCGGAGTCTTTAACTCACACCCTTAGAATGATGGAGCAGTGCTGGCTCCCCTTGCTCTGCCACCTCATGACTCTGTTAGCTTCCCAAAGGGTCCAGGGAGCCTCCCAGAGCCTGCAATGCCCCCAGGAGAACTTGTCAGAGCATTTGGTTTATCCTGCATCTAGTTTAACCTTGTCTCACTGATTTTTCTCAAGCAGCAGTTTTAAAAACACAGGACCTCCTCTTGCTTGAATTCCCTTCTAAATCTCTTAACAGAGCCACCCTCTGGCCCACCCCCTATTGGCAGTGCTGCCACTAATGATGTGCACATCTTTGCCAAGAAGGGGTCCCAGGGCTTGGCTGCTCCTCCACACACCTGTCCTGGAAGGGCTGGGAGAGGAACGCAGGAGGTTTAAGCTGCCCTAGTTGGACTTGCCCTTGGGTCAATCTGTCCTTGACGTCCCCCGCAGTGTGGGCTCCTGACGGAGGCTGGATGAATTTTGTACGGAGGCTGGGGGGCATGAGTGAAGGCAGTGGCACAGGCAGACTTCTGCCTGAGGCAAGCTGAGTGCTTCTGCCAGCCAGACACTCGGCTTGTCTTTGGTTTGTGTTCAAAACTGGCTTGCGGTTGGCAAGAGCGCCCATGGGTTCTCTCGCTCAGCATGCACAATGCCTTCTCTTTCATGCTGGCTCTGCTGTGGAGACAGTAAGAGGCCAGCTGGCTTTGAGGCGACCCCAGTCCCTGCCGCGTGTTGACTGCCTACTAGAAGAGCCAGGGAACCCAGAGGTGAGGCAGGTCTCCACCGGAGCCTGAACCCAGCTCCCAGAGCCTGCATGCTGAGTGGAAGTTGGGGGTGGAGTGCTCACAGTGCAGAGCACCTTCACGTTCGGTCATGGACACAGGGACTTTTCAAAAACAACCGTGTTTCTGCCAGTCCTTCCCGATTGATTTCCTAATGAAGTCCTCCTACTGCATGCTTTTGGTTCGTTTATATAAATTATAGAGTGATTTATATAATGACCTACTTGGAGAACTATAAGTATCCATGTGATTTATTATTTAAGCCCTGAATAAATCATGCAAGAGGAGGAGACAGGACTGTGTGTCAGGGTCAGGGGCTTGGTTCTGATGGCCGTAGGGAAGCCCAAAGTGGGCTTTGTTTTCAGGATGGAAAACAAACAGATACACAAACATATGGATTATCTGAGGGCAGAAGGGGCGTATCAGCAACCTTTGTTTCTTCACTCAAACAGTGCCAACCCCTGTGGGATTCACTGTCGCTCCACGCTTGGTCAGTAGGGTGACCCGTGTGCAAACGGGCTTGCCATCAGAAGGGGCCCGTGGGCTCTGTGTGCCTGGTGTGCTGACATTTCCAAGCTTTAAGAAGTGAGCCATGCTTCATGCAGAAGTGACAGAATGGGCCCTCGGGGTCTTGTCTGAGCCCAGGCACCTTTGCCTAAAATATATCCACTCTCATAGGATACTCCCTGCCTCTTCATCTTCTTAGTCAGTTCCTACCCTGCATTTCCCTCCAGGCAGCCATGGGGAAAGGAAACCTATGGCTATCTGTAGGAGGCCTGTTCTTCTCCACCCCTGCCCAGGTGTGGGAACAGGATGCTCATGACCTAGAAGTACAGTTTCAGGATAAATGTGAATGTGGCAGGAGAAGAGGAAGGGGAGAAAGGAGGGGGAGGGAGGGTGAGGGACTATGCAGGAGCATCTTGAAGTCAGCCAGGACTGCAGTGGAATGGTCTTAGAATCAGACAGCTTCCCCACATGCAGCTGGTGGCCTTAGGAAAGTGTGTAACCCCTGCAGGACATTTAAGTCCCTGAATTGTAACATGAGGATAATAACAGTACCTATCATCAGAGGCCGTTATCCTATCCAATGAAAGAGTAATATGCAAATTGACCATACCTCCGCTACACCCACAAGCCATGCCCACCAGCCAATCAGGAGTGAGTATGCAAATTAACCCAACCAAGATGGCTGCAGCCACGGAATGAACAGGAGGCTTGGGTTTCCCTGGCAATGGAGGAAGCCAAGCTTCCTGCACACCCTGGCCAGCCCAGGCCTCCACTCAAGGCTACAAAGTTTTAAATATAGAAGATAAATAAATCCCAGATACCAGGGCATCTGCTTGGGTCACCGGGGGGCGTGGCCAGCCTGCAAACCACCACAGGCCCCTTACCCAGGCTGCCCCATGCCCCAAGGGGACCCCCACCCTGATCCAGGACACCCTTCAGGGCAAATCAGCTGGCCCCCACCCATACAACAGGCCTCTATCCTATCTAATAAGAGAGTAATATGCAAATTAACCATCACTCCAACACACAAGATGGCTGCCCCCAGGTGGTCAAAGATGGCCACCACAAGATGGCCAGCAGGGGAGGGCAGTTGGGAGGGATCAGGCCAGCAGGGGAAGGCAGTTGTGGGCAATCAGGCCAGCAGGGGAGGGCAGTTATGGGCAATCAGGCTGGCAAGGGAGCAGTTAGGCATCAATCGGGCTGGCAGGGGAGTGATTAGGGGGTGATCAGGCTGGCAGGCAGAAGTGGTTAGGGGCAATCAGGAAGGCAGGCAGGCAAGCAGTTGGGAGCCAGCAGTCCTGGATTGTGAGAGGGATGTCCGACTGCCCGTTTAGGCCAGATCCTACCAGTCGGACATCCCTCGAGGGGTCCCAGATTGGAGAGGGTGCAGGCTGGGCTGAGGGACAAACCCCCCACCCCCCGCACGAATTTCGTGCACCAGGCCTCTGGTGTAGAAATAAGTGACATTATGGTTTGGCAGATAATAAATGCTCAAAAATGTTAGTTTTTCTTTGACATGAATTCTGCCCTCTCAAACAGTAAAACATAGAAGATTTGGAAAATATCTACACTAATAAAAGAGTAAGATGCAAATTGACCGTACCTTCATGACATCCACCAGCCAATCAGGAGTGAGTATGCAAATTAACCCAACAAAGATTAATTTTTGGGTTAATTTGCATATGCAGGCGCCGAGTGGCTGGGGGTAGGGCGGGATGCTTGCATCGTTGCCATGGCGATGCCGCAGGTGTTCTGCACTGCCCCAGCAGCTCCAGGCCTCTGGGCAGCGTGGAAAGGCAGCTTCGGGCTGGAGTGAAAAGGCGACTCCGGCCGGAGCAAAGGCGGTGCCGGCAGCCAGGGGAAGGTAGGCCCATTCTTGCACAAATCTTCGTGCATCAGGCCTCTAGTATATAAATAATGATGACATAATATAGAAAACTATATATACTATTAAGAAAGATTCAGATGGCCCTGCCCAGTTGTTCAGTGGTTAGAGCATTGGCCATGGACCAAAGGGTCAAGGGTTCAATTCCCAGTCAAGGGCATGTACCTGGGTTGCAGGTTAGATCCCAGGCCCTGGGCCCAGATTGGGGCATGTTTGGGAGGCAACCAATTGATGTGTGTCTCTCCCATGTCAATGTTTCTCTCTCTCTCTCTCTCTCTCTCTCTCTCTCTCTCTCTCTCTCTCTCTCTCTCTCTCTCTCTCCTTCTCCCTCTCTTTCTCTTTCTCTCCCTCCCATCCACTTGCTCTAAAACAAAATCAATGAAAAAAAATATCCTTGGGTGAGGATTAAAAAAAAAAAAAAGAAAAAGGAAAAGAAAGGTACAGATGGAGGTTAAGCAAGGTACATATGGAGTGTTAAGCTAACCTTTTAAAAAAATCATTGGAATATTTTGTAATAAGTAAATCACACATGGTGCAAATTCAAAAGGCACAAAAAGAAGTACAAGAGTAATTGTTCTGCCCACAGCTGTCCCCCACCCCTCAGATTCCCTCTCTGGATCCAGCCACTGTGACAGTCTCTTGTGTGACTATGTGCTCTTTCTTTTCACACAAATAGCAGCACGTCACTGCTGTCTCACATAGCTTTTTCCATTTCTTTCCATTAGTAGTATATGTTGGAGTTCATTCTGTGCTTCACTGGTTCACCTGCCCCGTGCCATTCTGTTCTGTGAGAAGATGTTGCTGAGTTAAACTGGCTTTGCATTGTGTGACTTTAAGGTAGCTATCAATATTTTGCTATGAGAAAAAAAGTGCTGCAATAAATATAATTTCTTGTTAAAGCATTTCTCAAGGTTAAAAAACTGGATGTGGAATTCTTGGGACAAAGAGTATGTGCATTTGTAGTTTCTATAGCTGCTGCCAAATCCTGTTTCCCAGAGGCTGTGCCACCTTCACTCCCACCAGCAATGGATGAGAGTACTGCCTCGCACACCCAGCCAACACAGTGTGCTACCAGGCTTCTGGTCTTTGAGACTGAGGATCTTTCTCTCTTTAGGAGCTATTCATATTCTTTTAAATAAACTATTTCTTTTTCTACAGGGGGGTTTATTTTTTCTCATCGATTTGAAGGAGTTCTTTATATATTAAGGTAATTAGCCCACTGTCAGCGGTCACGTCACTTGCACTGCCACTAGTACTGCCTTTAGACCCAGGCAAGGGGGGGGTCCTTGCCCTGGCTCCTCTCTGACTTCCTGTGGATGTGCTCTTCCCCACAGGTTGAGAAATCCATGGGGGAAGCGCTAAGGGAAGTGTTCTATCTTCTACCTTGTACGGGTACACAGGACCCAGATTTCCTGCCCAAACAGCCCCAAGCCCATTGCCAGGCCTCTTTCCCAGGTCCTACCTCTGGAGCTCTGGAGAATGGGCTGGGCTGCTGGTGAACACGCCCTGGGCCCACTGGCGTGTGTGTGTGTGTGTGTGTGTGTGTGTGTGTGTGTGTGTGTGTGTGTGAACAGGCAGACTGGGTTGCTCATGAGCATGAGTACAAGGCTCCTTGCACTGTGAGATGGAACCAGGAGTGGGAAGAAAAGGGGTCTGGCTCTTCCTGCTGCCATGTCATGGAGGAGCACAGGACTTCTAAAGTTCAGCCTGGCCTGCCAGGGCATTTTGAAGGCATATTTGTCAAGATCGGAGAACACAACATATTTTATTAGTTTGATTTATAACTTTAAGTATTACAACATATGCTATGTGGGCCTCCATTTGTAATTCTGCCCTGACCACACGCCCCGTGTCCTGCAAATGTCAGCAGGCCTGAGCACATCCCAGTCAGCAGGAACTCAGGGCATCTGGCATTTATTTGCGTGACTTTGGTACGAGGTCGTAGGCCTTCAATTTATGATGGGTGTCAGGGCTTGAAGGAAGACAAGAAGGTCACCTCACTTTGGGTAGTTACTGTCTCACCGCCGTTTTACAGATGGGGCAACCGAAGCCCAGAGCGGTCGGTGACTTGCCCACGGGCAGCCTGCTGGTTTGTGGGCAGAAGCACTCCCCTGGCCTCAGGCAGACACCCAAGAGAGAATGAGTGTAGCTTCGAGGGCAGGGAAGAGACCGCACTTCGCAGCAGGCTGTAGCTCCATCTTCAGCAGTGGTCTGCGATGATTGCATCTCGAGCAGAGGGCCCTCCTGTGCGTCTCTCCTGTGTGAGCACGTGGAGGTGGAGGCACCAGAGAGCAGACAGGATGCCACTGGAAATACTTATATGGTGTGGGGCTGTTTGCATGCTGGCCTGTACGCCACTCTAATAGCACATTGGCAAACAGAACATTTCCCCAAATAATTAGAGAAGCTAGCAGACATTTAGAAGGAGTTGGCTGTTCATGGACAGGGGAGGACAGCCCAGAGGCTGGGGGTTTCAGAATCATGGCAGTGGGGCCTTTAACCCAATTTGTGCTTCTCCCTGAGAGAGCTGGGCACTGACCCCAGGCCTGGGAAGCACCACAGGTGAGAGACATGCACAGCGACACCAACCAGGTGAACCAAGAGCACTGTGCGGCTCAGCCCCTCCCTCTGCTCCTGTGCTGAGCGGAGGCCTCTGTGTATGTGTGTGGCTGGGGGAAGCAGGGGACCTTGGCAAGTGTTGCCCTCCCCCCCCGGGAGATCAGTCACCTGTCGTAGCCACAGATAGGGCTGCTGTGGCTTCTGAAGGTCCTTGCTGTCCAAAGAAGCCAAGGGCACAATGTCCATGGGGACTGAAGGCAGGGAGAAAGATGGGAGGAGACAGGTGCAGGCCCGGGGCTGACCAGGTGATTCCTCATCTCTGCTTTTTTGTGCTACTTGCTCGTTTATCTCTTCCACTGTCATTTAGGGCCCAAACAGTTTCTGCTAAGACAAACCAGAAGGTTGCCAAAGTTGGATTCCTCTCAATGCAGTACTAGCCTTGTCTCTAAGAGGAGCCGGGTCATGCTGGAATCCAGTTAGTTTTCAGCCTGGTGTGGTGGAAAGCATGCAGAATCCAGAGCCAGACACCTGCTTGAGCCTGGCTTTCCCTCCACAACCTGTTGGGTCCCAACAGCCAATCAGTCTCCTCTGTCAAAAGGAATGATAACACCTCTCTCCAAATGACAGGGATTTTATTCAATTTATATATACATGTATTTTATTGATTTCAGAGATGAAGGGAGAGGGAAAGAGAGAGATAAACATCAATGATGAGAGAGAATCATCGATGGGCTGCCTCCTGCATGCCCCCTACTGAGGATCGAGTGTGCAACCTGAGCATGTGCCCCAATGGGGAATCGAACCATGACCTCCTGGTTCATAGGTCAACGTTCAACTACTGAGCCACACTACCTGGGCAATGGTAGAGATTTTAAAAGGAGGTGACATAGAATGTGCTGACCACAGTTTGCCTTGCTTTGTAGCTACTATTTTTAGAACTCTACAGGGCTAAAATGTTTTTAATTTTATAAATACTATGACTTTGCGTCTCCCTAATCCTCAGGCGGATTCTACAAGGGAAGAAGGCTAACTATTATTCCCCTTTAGCAGATGGGACGAGTAAAGCACAGAGAGGTTTTGACAACTTAATTTAGTAAATACTCTCGATTGTCTGTTGTGTTCAGAGTATTACACCTTCCATCTGCAATTCTAATCCTTGAGAAGTGTATAAGCTAATGAGCAAGACTGACATGGGCAGTAAAACAACTCAATGAGGGCAAGCACTTTGGCTGTTTTGTCCACTGGTGTATCCCCAGTGCTCCTCCATAAATTGTTTGTTGAATAAATGAATGATATGATTCTAATGCAAGACACAGGGGTTTACAAAGTCCTCTGGGAATTCAGAAGTGGGGAGAGGAGTTCTGGCAGGAGGCATGAGGAATGCTTCAAGGAAGCAGTCACATTTGGTGTGGGCTTGGAAGGGACAGTTGGGTCTTGACAGGCTCAGGAGAGGGATGTATTCCCAGCAGCAGAGACAATAGGGGCAAAAGCACCAACCTGCACGTGGAGGCCATATTAATGATGCATGAGTGATGTGGGCTGGTTGAAGATTCGGATGCATGATGCCCAGGTTGGGGTCAATATTTGGACAACCATACATGCAGGGTGCCAGAAAAAGTCCCAGTTTATGCCTAGTGTGGATCAATGAACACCTGTTCGTTATTTTTAGTGCCACTTTTTACTTTCAGAAGTGTCTTGGTTTGGAAGCTACATCACATGCTCACTCCATCTATGGTGAGAGGTGAGGATTAGTGCAGGCTTAAGGAAAGAAGGCCAAAGAGTTTGGGCTTTAGTCTCTTGGCTGGGGTATCAAATTTCAGTGTCCAGGGGGTCACAGTGTGAGGGAATGAGTGACGCTGGCAGAGTGGGCAGCTGCTGTGACTCAGCTCCAGCCAACGACTGTCATGTAAATGTGTGGGCCCAGGGATCTCCCGAGAGACAGAGCAGTAGGACATATATACAGGGTGGGGCAAAAGTAGGTTTACAGTTGTGAGCATGTGAAACACAGAGTTTATTCCTGTGTTATCTGTAAGTCTACTTTTGCCCCACCTTGTATATATCTGTCTCATGACCGGCCTTCTGCAAACTGGAGACCCAGGCAAGCTGGTAGTGCAGTTTAGTCTGAATCTGAAGGCCTGAGAGTTGAGAAGCAGGGCGATGGTGTATATACCAGTCTGAGTCCGAAACTCTGAGAACCAGGAGGGCTAATGTCAAGGGCAGGAGAAGAGGCATGTCTCAGCTCAAGCAGGGAGAGAGAGTTTGCTCTTCCTCCACCTGTTACCCTTCAGGCCCTCAGTGGGTTGAGTGAAGCCTACCCATATTGGGGTGGGAGAGCTTCTTTACTCAGTTCACCATTTAAAAGGCTAATCTCATGAACCCCCTCATAGACATACCCAGAACTAAGGTTTAACTATCTACCTAGGCATCCCTTAGCCCAGACAAGTTGACATAAAATTAACCATCGCACTGGGCTTGCCAGACCACCTGGTGTTTGAGACAAACCAGCTATCTGGATTTTGATGTGCAACTCCTGATTTTAAAGTATTGTTTAACAATTTAGTGAACACTGTGTAGGCGGAACAAAACCTATCTGCACACCATGTCTAGCCTGAGGTCACCAGTCTGCCCTTCTGCTGGGCAGGGGAGGAGATTTCTGAGGAGGGATAACCTGGCTGGAGCTGACGATCACTGGGACCTTGGTGTCCAGTTGGAGTCTGCTGGAATGACAATGGAGGTGGGACTTGCTGCTGGGTACACCTTGCCATAGTCCAAGTGAGCCAAGTGGCAGCTCTGAACGAGGTCGGGGGCGGTGGGAGTGCAAGTGAAAACAGGATACTAGACACACTGCAGAGGCCTGGGGGGTAGAAGCTGGGCTCTGCCTGGCCCAGGAGGTTGTGGGGGAGAACACAGTGAAGTGAGGCGGAGGTCCCAGCAGGTGTGTGGTCTCATAGCAGGCCAGAGGGTCGCAGAGCCTCTTTTTCTTCCTCAAAAGGCCCTGTTGGATTCAGCATCATCTCTGAGGAGAGAGGCATGCCCAGGAGCTCAGCTGGTACAAGTGCTGGTGGCCGGCCCCTTTGGACAGGGAAACCTAGCTGCTCAGAGCTCGAGTTGGTGGCTGAGCCTGTTCAGAGGGTAGAATGTAGTCAATCCTGGGAGGTGCACTGACTTCCCAGCCAGCCTCTGGTGGTGCGTGAGAGATCCATTATAAGTGTGGTTAACTCATTTGGGGGATATATGCTAGATCTGGGTCATCACTAATAGCATTTCCAGCTCATAAACTACTGTCTTTTTTCTTCTTCCAAGTTTTAAGTTTCTAGAATTTGTGTTTGATTCTATTTATAATCACCAGTGTCAATTTTTTATTTTATTGATTCTTGTAGAGAGAGAGGAAGAGAGAGGGAGAAACACCAATCTGAGGTATTGACTAAGGTGCAGGTCAGCAAAGCCAAAGCCATATATAGTGACATAGATGATGACTAATCCTCACCTTGGCCATGTGAGGTAGATCTGATATTATCTCCATATTATAAATGAGAAAACTGAGGCTCTGAAGGGAGAGGACAGATAAGGCAGTGAAAAGGAGAAAAGGGACCAAATTAAGTACCCATCAAACTGAGACCTACTGTGGGCAGGATGTGCCTAACTAGAAGACAGTACTGTCTGAACACATGAACTGCCTGAGGAGCTACACAGTTGGCTCTCCTGAGTCTTGATGTTGGAACTTCTCAGCCTCCATAATCTCATGAGTCAATTCCTTATAGTAAATCTATCTATCTATCTATCTATCTATCTATCTATCTATCTATCTATCTATCATCTATCTATCTATCATCTATTTATCCATCAATCCACATCCTGTTGGTTCTGTTTCTCTGGAGAACTAGACTAATGTCCTGGAGTTGAAGGGAAGGATAGGGAAGGCTAGAAGAAGAGGCATTGCTCACATTGAAAAACCTGTGAAAGTGCCACATGAGAAACACTGTCAGCTTTAAACCCCTGGCAGGTCCAGAGAGTGAGAGGTCATCTTAAGTTAGAGCCCATCAAGTAATTACTTACCTTCCTACACACTTACTTGCTTCTTTACCTGCAAAGGAGCATCCAAATAAGATGGGAGGGTTCGGTAGATACAAGGAGAAGCTGACTTCACCTGTTTCCCAAGTTGCCACTGGCCCCTTTGGCTTGGGGAAGAGTAGAAACTGCCAGGCAGGAAGAACGAAGGCCTTGCACCAGTTCAGGTCCCTGAGAAGCAGAGGTTTATAAGGGGAAATATCTATGAAAAATTAAGAAGAAGGAAGCAAGTTAGGCAGAAGGAGAGGCTTTGGGCATGATGTAGGAGGGGAAAGGAAGGAGAATTGGGTAGGAAGAATCTCAGACCTCAGGGCACTGTTGAGCAAGTCTGGGAGAGCTAGCTAGTGCCTTAGCTAGTCCCTTAAGCATTTCCAGCTAATTTCCTAGTTAGGCCTCAGCTAGTCTTCTAGCAAAGATTGCCCATCAAAAGAGTCCCCTGGCAAGCAGGAATGGCCCAATTCTAGCACCCTGCGCCACTTGGTCTTTAGCTGGGAGGAGCCCTGGGTAGCGTGGCCTTGGTGCAGATGTGAAGGTGGGCACCCAGGATGACAGCTAGACTGTCAGTCAATTCGGTCTGCTCCCCACAGCAGGTTCTCCCGAAGGAGATTTGAGTGGTCACCCCCAAGGCCACCATAGGTCTCACCCACACTCTCCACACCCTCCTTGCTTGCTCTTCAACAGTCATACATGCTGCAGAGTCCCACTGGGAAGGGGAAAACAAGTGAACTACATCAAGTTTCAAGTTTTGGATATTGCATGGGATCTGACCATTGTAATTGTTGAACAGTTTGCAATTTAAGTCACTGTAGTACTTTTTATTACAGAAGTGTGAGCAGAAGAGGTATGTAGACTGAATTTTCATCCAAGAAAGTCTGTCCCCACTGAGGAGGTGAAAATAAACTGTGGGACTCAAAGTAAAAATACATTTCTGATACCATTTCCTGAGTCCTGCTTGTTCAGTGCAGTGGTTAGAGCTACAAAGTGCTTAGAACAGTGCTGGTCTACAGTAACCACTAAATAGTAAGGGTTAGCTTCAGGCAACCTGGAGGCCCTAGAAGGAGGAGAGAGAGGAAACTGGGGCATGAAAGGAAGGGGGAAGCAGCACTGGCAGATGAAAATGTGTCAGTGTGGATATCCAGACTTGGTGCTAGGAACTGAGCTCTGGGGGTGCTCTGCCCAAGCATGAGGTCTGCTAGGGGTCTGGGGTCTGAGGCTTGGAGAGGATGGTTGAACACCCATCTCTGGCATTAATTAGTTCATGAAACCACTATATTTGGGGGAGGAGAAAGAGGCCCACCTCTCCTGCTGGCTGGAGCCCATGTGAGTATTCCCCTGGAGGAATATGGGTGTATCTTTTAGGTAATGCAGAGAATAATGCCCAACCTGGCCTTAAAACAATATTAACCATCTCTATTGAGCCTTGTAGTGGCCATGACAGGACTGGTACGAGTGAAAAACCCAACCCACCCATTCCTGTTATTAAGATGCTGAGAATATAGCTGGTGAGGAAAGACATGCAAATAGAAAGTGAATAATAAAGACTTACTAAAAGCTCAAAATAAAAGCTCCACATATAATGAAGACCTAGCACCAAGACCTGGCATTGCATTTTTAACTGCAAGATGAATGCTTCAGCCAGAATTGCTACAGGAGTTCAGGACAGGGAGCTCACTGGACATGGAATCAGGCAGGTGGAGATAGAATCACATTCCTACCTTCACTTGTGGAGTCAACCTGGACACAGTACTTAACCACTCTGAACTTCAATCACCTAACCTGTCAGGGGTATGGGAATATGAGAGAATAAAAGATTGCGGTGGTGAAATCATACTGTTTCATAATTGTTAATTTTCTTTCTTCCTTTTAAATAACTGGGGTGGTGAGAATGGTCAAGGGCTAATGGGGTTTGAGCTGAGTTTTACACTGTTCGGAGGATTTGGTGTGCATGTCATTACAGGTACATTGTAGGACAGGAAAAGCTTGGAGGAGGGAAAGTTCAAGGTGTTTTGGTTAACAGTGACTGAAAGAGTTTGATTATTATAAGAATAAGGCACATAAAGATGGATGGAAAGGTGAGCTGGAGCTTAAGATTGTGGGGGTCCTTGAATTCCAGGATCATAGTAATAACTATGGCCACTTAGCTAGTGTTATGGGGTGAATTGTGTCTCCCTCCAAATTCGTAAGTTGACACCCTAACCCCCAGTACCTCAAAATGTGACCGATTATGGAAATTACCTCTTTACAGAGGTAATGAAGGTAAAATGAGGTCTTTAGGGTGGGCCCTAATCCAAGATGACTGGTGTCTGTATAAGCAGAGGAGATTTGGGCACAGACACACACAGAGGGACAGCCAACTATAAGCTAAGGAGAGAGCCTGGAGCAGGTCCTTCCCTCAGAGCCCTCAGAAGGACGACCCTGTTGACATCTTGATCTCAGACTTCTAGTCTCCAGAACTGTGAGAGAGTAAGTTTTGGTTGTTTAACCCACCCTGCTATCTTGTTACAACTGCCCCAGCAAATGAATACAGCTAGAGCACTCCGCATATATTATCTTGTCAATAGGCAAAGGCTGTGTTTTCATCACGGTGTGGTTACAACCTGGGGGTGATGGTTTGGTTTCTAATTCTGGCTCCCCCATTTATAGGTTGGACATCAAATGCAGATGATGATAACACCAGAGTTGGGGTTGGCAGAGGTGTGAGTGGTGGGGGCTTTCCTAAGGACCTGAGCAGGACTGAGCCACACACAGTCCAAAGTGCTGTTCCAAAAGTACATTTGTTGAGCCCCGTTGGGAGCATATCTATGAGCTCTATAGCTGCTGGAAAACTCTTTACCAGTTTTATCTGGTTATTGACCCACAGCTCTCCTGTAATTTGCCATAGAAGTGTTTTTGCTTCCAGCTAGATCCTGCCTATGATGGCTGCATCCTGATGGGCCCTTGACTTAGCTTGTGTTCTCTGTTCTGCTGCCCTCAGCTCCCTTCTCTAGCTGCCCTGACCATCTTCCTTGTAGGTTACAAGGCCTTAGGAACTGAATGTTTATGTCCCCCCAAATCCATATGTTGAAATCCTAACCCGTAATGTGATGGTTTTAGGAGGTGGTCCTTGGGATATGGTTAGGGAGGGGTTTGGAGTCCTTATGAAGGAGATTGATGCCTTATAAAGGGGACCACAGAGGGCTCTCTGCCCTCTTTCTGACAGGTGAGGGCTCAGAGAGAAGTTGACAGTCTGCAACCTGGAAGAGGGCTCTCACTGAAACTTGACCATGCTGGCCCCTGATCTCAGACCCTTTCCAAATGGCGAGGAATAAATGCTTATTGTTTAAGCCACCCAGTCTATGGTGATTTGTTACAGCAGCCTGATCTAAGACAGTCGTCAACTGGGTATTGGGATGAATATAGTTTTTCATCCCAATAAAGCAGAAGGTTCTAATAGTCAGTAAAGAACTAAGTGTAACCAGAATAAGAAGCTAGGGTAACATTAGAGGCTTTAAAAAAGTACATTTTTAATTTTTCTCCACTTAAACATTATATTTATTATAATAAAAACATTCTCTCATGGAAAAAAAAGAGAGAAAAAATAATAAAACATTCTGATTGCCCTGACTGGTTTGGCTCAGTGGATGGAGCATTGGTCTGTGGACTGAAGGGTCCCAGGTTTGATTCTGGTCAGGGGCATGTACCTTGGTTGCAGGCACATCTCCAGTGGGAGGTGTGCAAGAGGCAGCTGATCGCTGTTTCTCTGTCATCGATATTTCTAGCTCTCTATCCCTCTTCCTTCCTCTCTGTAAAAAATCAATAAAATATATTTAAAACACACACACACACACAAAAAAACACATTCTGATTATGTAAGGATAACAAAGAAATCGGTACACTGAGCAAGTAGTAATCCCTAGAATAAATACAAACACCTTCCAAACTGTTGTTCAAGCAGTTGTGCAGGTCTGTTCAAACCTGCTGTCTGGCTGGTACTTTTCTGTTCCTTTGATAACCTCTAGGGCAGATCTCATGACTCTTTCTACCACCGTCAAATAATAAAGTTCTTTTGAAACTTCTAATCACAAAACAGACTTTCAATAACTTAAGTGCCCATTCTGTGCAATAGCAGAATTCAGGATTTAATTTATAGACTTTCTGTAACAGAGACTGGCAACTGTAAAAATCCATTTTTCATTACAATAAGAGTTCTGTTCACTTGCATGGCCAAGTGGACTACATTTCCCAGTCTCCCTAGCAGTTAGGCATAATCATGTGACTGGATTCTAGCCAGTGGAATCTGAGTAGAAAGGATATGTTTTATTTTTGAGCCTGCCCCTCAAAAACTTCCCATATTTGCCCCTCCTTATAGTTTCTTCTTTCCAGTTGACTGAGAGGAAAATGACCCTGGGGTATTGTTGGAAGTTGGGCTTAAGGATCATCAGGCAGGGTCCCTGAATAATTGTGTGGTGGAAAACCTCCTGCCTTCCTTATTATCTCAACCATAACTTTAACTTACTGTACTGTTATGTGAGCAAGAAATAAAACTCTATTGTGTTTAGTCACTAAATGTTTGGGTATGTTTGTCACTGCAGCTAGCATGCTCTAGCACATTCTCCAGCTCAGGTGGATGTCAGGCTAAAAGCCTGCAGTGGGAAAGGGTTGCTACTCTCTCTTTTCCTGCTTTGGGCCTCCTTTCCCTGCCTTCACCTCTGCTGACCATCTTTAGTTTTTGGCCCCTCTGGAGTTGGCAGAAACACCAAGGAGAGGGCAGAGGCAGGACAGATCTTACCTGACTGGGACTGTCACTTCCGGCTGTTTTGCTATTTTGGTACATATTCCAAGTTGACTCTTTCTCTTGTGGATTGCTTTCACGGTGTGTGCTAGATGTCTTCTGTTTGTCCCTCCAGATCTAATCTTTCACCCCTTCAATGTGCTCTGGCCCCAGCAGAAGTCTGACCTATATAGACTATATTAAAGGTCTCCTTTATCTTTTAGCATCTACTTGAGTTTGGCCAATGGGGAGCACTGGAAGGAGAATGGAGGGAGGTAGGAGACAAGGTCAGATTATTTGTTCTCCTGGTTCCCTCCCTGTGGGGTTGCACTGTCTGGCTGCATCCCTCTGTTAAAGGTCACACTCCTGTTGTGAAGCTCTCTCAACACACTGCCCTCTGTATCTGGGCTCCGGTAACCCTTCTGTCCCTCACTCTTTCAGGACCGGGCTCTTGTCAGTTCCAGAGTACTGCACTGTCCCCCAAGGTCTCCTTCTACCTTGCCCACAGCTTCATTCATAATCTGTTTATTAAACTGGCCTCATATTATCTAACTTAAGTGCCACCTGTTTTCCTGCCAGGATCTGACTAGGACTGTGAGCTCTCTGAAGATGCCCCAGCAAAAGTATCCAGCAGCGTGTAGTTCTGGTGATGTGGGCGATGCATCTGCTGCACTAACTTCAGTTTACCCCTCAGCCCCTGCACATCCTGTGGTCTGGCCCTGTGTTGGAGGTTACATCGCCTCTCCGCATGCATCACTGGGGTAGGAAATTGACGCTCAAAGACATTCCATGATTGGCCCAGTGCCCCAGAGATAGTGAGTGCCTGAGCACAGAGTGAACCCCAGCTCCAGTTCCCATTGGAGCTGTGCTCTGCCCTCCGCCACGTGCCCACATGCATTACCAACCACTTTCCCCAGGCAGCTCTGGGAGCTTGCACTCCCACTGTTTAAACAATGAAACCATCCTAGTTTTCAGCCCGACTAGAATTCTGCATGGATAAGAGTGTGTTGATGATCTGACCTTCTGGCATGAAGACAATGCCTGACAAGGTGATTCCACCAGGAAGTTATAGAAAATATAACAAGTTATAGAGATATAACAAGTAATTCAGGTCTGGATTCTGCTGGGCTTCTGCTGAATGAGACTGCCAGTGACTCAATGAAGACAAGGTGCCAACAATAGGCCCACTTGGCAGACAGGGAAGAAGGCCAAGTGGCCATGTTTGAAAACACTTCTGCTGCGTGGGGGCTGTCTCTGCTCCTGTAACCAGGCCCCTTCATGACCCCCACATCCCAGCCTGAAAATATCTTACAGTCACCTGGGCATCTCTTGACAAATGCAGGTTTCACCGCAGCCTGCCTTTGAATACTGAAACAGGGGGGAAAGGTATCTATTGCTCTCTTGCCTCATACTTCCCAGAGGGCAGCTCTCTCGCCAGCCCCTCAGCCTGGGTTTCCTTTTTTTTTTTTAATTTTGTAGAATTTTAAAAATTGATTTCAGAGAGGAAGGGAGGGGGAGAGAGATAGAAACATCAACGATGAGAGAGAATCATGGATTGACTGCCTCCAGCACACCCCACATTGGGGATGGAACCCGCAACCTGGGCATGTGCCCTGACTAGGAATGGAACCATGACCTCCTGGTTCATAGGTCGACACTCAACCCCTGAACCATGCCAGCCGGGCTGGGCTTCCTTTTAAGTGACACCAGGAATTGTGCCCCTAGGAAGCTTTCCTTGGTCCCACCTGGTACCTCTCCCAGGTGCTTTCACAGTGCCCTGTTCTTACAACCTCTATTAGTTCACCAAATGTTTACTCAACATGGACTATGTGCCTGGTTCTCTTCTAGGACCTTGTTCTAAAACCTACACTCTCTGATAGCACTTGTCTTACTATTTCATAATTGCCTACTCCAACAGCTATCAGGCAAATCACTGATTTTAAAAAGGAAATATCCATATTTTCAGCAAGGCTAGAATTCTGTATGAATTCTGAGAGGCCATGTCTTATTATTATTTTTAAAATATTTTATTTAAAAATTATTAAAAATAATCTTTGTAGCCTAGTACATTGCACGTTGCCAGCAAACAGTAGGTATTCAATACGTGTGCACTGAATGAATGAACAGATACAACATTTGGTATTGACTATTGGATAAGCTGTTTTTTTCCAACAATCTGTTTTTGGCAAGGGAGGAAGCTAAGCCAGTCAATAATACCCCCAAGGCCATGGGGCAAAGTCCAGATTGGAACTCAGAGTCTTGGCGTGCCCACTCCCCTGTCCTTGTTCTCCTCATGTTCCTGCACCATCTTGTCCTGGTGGGGCCAGCACAACCACATGAGGCAGATGTGAAAAGGTTTCCTCTGAATTCCGTGGAGAGGCCCCAGAGAGCTGAGAAAACTGTGGGGACATCACCATTATCTCTGAATGTTCCAGATGAGGACACTGAGGCTGCCCAGAGCCACTCAGGTAGAGAGCTGGGGTGAGAAACCAAGTCCATTACCTTTTAGCCACACAACACTGCCAACATCGTTGATGTTTCAATGAGGGGGCTACCCTGGAAGGGTTTAGGTCTAAGTGCCTCCTCTTCAGTCTAAGAAGTACTGGTGTCCCAGTTGATGGTTGGTGAGCAATCATGGCCGACAGGTGGGCGTTTGGGGAGGTACTGAGTGTCCTTGTGCCCCCAACCCTCTCGGCACCTGGCCTAGCTGTGTGTAACAGGCTCTGTGAATACTTTGCCTCGGGAGTCTTAGAACAATACAAATAACATTTACAATAGTCTGTATAAGACTTCACAGTTCTCTAAGTGCTTTCATATACATGATCTCATTTCATGTACCTGCGCTCATTGGACATTGTTGCACGGTGAAAGCAGATAATTAAAATATTAATTACTCCAGGTTCTGAAATAAATCAGTCTGTGTTCATGCACAAATTAAAACAAGAAAATAAACAAACAAAGAAAAAAGCAACTCATCAATGTAGAACTAATTCCCCAGGTTGGACCCACAACCTACCTCCCCTCCACCTTAATTTTGTTCCGACTTCATCACACTACCCACTGTATTGTGCACCCTCAATTCTCCCTGATTTTGCTCATATTATGCCCTCTGTCAGGAATTCTCCCCCCTTTATCTATCTGTGAAAGAAAATCTTCCTTAATCTTCAAAGCCCTGGTGACATATCTCCAATTTTGCTATAGTTTTCTTAACACCATTTTTTTGCTCCCCCAAATCCTGCAGAATTAGCTGCTTCCTCCTGGATGTTCCCACAGACTGTGTTATATCACTTCTTACATTGCATCATAATAATTACACTTTGCTCATTCTCTTTCATCAGCCTGAGCATCTCGAGAGCAGAGCTGTTTTATTATCTTTGGTGCCTGGTTCCCGGTAGGGGTTGGGTGCATGTCTGTTGAGCGAATGAAGAGCTCTGTGCCCGAGGCCTCTGGTGGGGAGGTGCGGAGTCCCCGTGGATTGGCATTTATTACCCTGCTGTTCCCTATGTGTCCCAGCCCAGCGCCAAACAGAGCAGGCTCCTGGGGCGGGGGCCAGTGCTGAGAATCAAACCAGTTTTTAGTGCATCCCCATCTCCGCACGAAGCTGCTTGTCAGGTAAAGAATAAATGTCAAGTTTTACAACTTATTGGCTTGACTTTCTAACCAGACTTCTCAGCAAAACAAAAGAAAACTAAGCTCCACAAAAATTCATTCTCCTTTGCAAACAATAAAACACGCAGGGAGGATTATGGAAGATTTGGCTTCTTTGAACGCATCTGGCAATGTGTCCTATGTTGCTTTTTCCAAAAAATAATTGCCTTTGCAAACAGGAGCAAGGTGTGTGTGTGTGCGTGTGTGCGTGTGTGTGTGCGTGTGTGTGTGTGTGTGTGTGTGTGTGTGTGTGTGCGCATGAGTGAGCACGGGGTAGCATGCAGGCACACACAATGCCGGCATGTTTGAGGGCTGTGGTTTTGAAGGCCAGGCACACCGAGGATCACAACCAGGCTGACTGTAGGATCTACGGCATCTGGAAACGGGGATGACAAGACCTCCGCTGGGAGCTCACTGTGAGGACCAAAGGAGCCAAAGAGCCAGTGTAGCTCCCGACACTCAGAAACTCTCTCCCCAGAGGCAGTCGGAGTACTGGATGCGCTGCTGTGCTTGGAAAGCTCTCACTCCCCTGGAGCCTTACGCAGACACCTGTGCCATTCTTGTGGCATTAGACAGAACTGCCAATTGGCACTTATCATTTCCTATGCACCTACCTATCTATTGTCTTCCTGACTACACGGCACCGCCTGGCGGGCAGGGCCGGCTCTAACAAGTTCTCCTGCCTTGCAGAGACCTTGCCAAGAGATGATCACTGGGTGGCTGGCCAGAGGACCCCAGGGAGAGTCTGCATCCCCATGGGGCCTTCTCTGCTCTGCTTCTAGGTCTCACTTCAGACTCTGACTGCGGGGCTGCTGGAGGGCCCTGGCATGAAAAGGTCATTTCAGAAGCTGCTCTCAGCCCTGCCTCCTGGTCAAAGGTGTGCGCATGGGCAGCATGGACGGCCAGACAGAACACGGCTTCACTGCCAACTCCTCCACTGGCGAGCCCCAATCATCTGGCCTCTGCATCCTCGCCATAAAACTGGGAATACTAACCCTTCCCTCATAAGACTGCTTCCAGGATGAAGTGATAAGGCAGTGGAACAGAGCCTGGCACACGTTAAGGTATTTGGTTTTTTTTGGTTAATACCACAGTCTTTTGATTTTAAGATGCCATTGATTATGAGATGACTACAGATCACAGCTTTTCAGGAACAGTTTGAGTGTCAACTACCAACTAAATTCATACATCTCAACCTCAGACACATTAAAATGTGCATAAACGAGCTGTGAATTGTCTCCACTTAGGTCACAGGAATGAATTGCTGAGAGAGAAGGATGCGAGGTAAGAAGCAATAATCACCAGTGCGACCAGATGACCACCTCGGTGATCACCCCGATGACCGCCGTGATGCTGGTAGAGACACAGACTGCACTGCAGTTCTCCCAGGCCTGGGGTGGAGGGAGTGGGACCCTCGACTGGATCCACTGGGCTCTACATGTGGTTCGGGCCTCCGGAGCCAAGTCTGATCGAGACTGGGCATATCAACCAAGTGCCGTCAGCCTTCAACTGGCATCTGGCAGACCAGTCCCCACTGCTGGACTTCCTTTTTGTTCTGAGAGCTTCTTTGCTCCTCTGAGAGTGGGGAAGGTGGAGCCACTTGTGTCAGAACTGCCCCCTTTTCACTGCACAGTCTGTAGCGATTCCCCTTCCCAAGTTCCTGGTATCTGTCAGGATTTATTTTCTTTTTCTTTTATTTATTTTTATTTTTATTTATTTATTTATTTATTATTTTTTAAAAAATTTCTATATTGATTACAGTGTTACATATGGACACATATGTAACTCTGTCAGGATTTAGTCCAGGAAAACAGAAGCCACACTAAGCACATCATACAGAGGGGATTTAATACAGGCTGCAGGATGCACAGGTGCTGGGAGGCTGGGACAGCAAGGGAGATGGAGGCACTGCAGAGCTTAATGAACTGCTGGGAGGAGCTACCACCGCTGGGGCTGGGGGAACGACTGGGAGCAGAGGCCCCAGAGGAGGAGGGGCTGTTGCAGCTGCATTTAGGATCATGGAGACAACACAGTACTTTAGAGTCATCACCAAAAGAAGAAGCAAAGAGAGAAAGAGTGCGAGAGGTAAAGGAAGAACAGTAGCTTCTCCCTTTCCCTTGCCTTCTGGTCTCCCCAGCATCTTTATGGGCAAGCTTCTGAGGAAGTCAGCTACTGAAGGGGCTGAGGCGGTACAGCGTAGCACACAGGGGTGGGCTTGGGATGAGAGGCAGTAGGCAGAAAGTAAGTACATTCAGGCAGTTAACAAATACTTATTAAGTGTTTGCTAAATGCCAGGGGTGTTGTAGTGCTGGGCAGTCATCAGAGAACAAAGCAGAAAAGTCCCTGAGCTCTAAGAGCCCACATTTTAGTGGATAAATAACCAAGAAACACAAAAAGTCAAGTATACAGTATCTCAGGTAGTGGTAAGAGTTATAGAGAAAAACACAACAGGGAAGGGGCAGGGAATGGTTGGTGGGAGCAGGTGGGTGGGCAGGAAAGGCTTTGCTGAAAAGCGGTATTGATTGAGAAGGGAGGTAGTAAGCCCTGACTCTCTCTGGGGGAAGAGTCATTACAAGTGGTTACACAGCAAATGCAAAGGCACTGGGACCTGTCACATTCAAGGAATAATACAGAGGCCAGAGCAGAGTATGTAAGGAGAGAGGTAATAGGAAATGAAGCCAGAGAACCAGCTGCCAAGAGCAGTTTGGGTTCCAGGGAAAAAAAAAAGAAAAAAGGGAGACCCCTTAGGACAAGCAAACCACCTAAAAAAATCTTTGCTCAAGATTTTATTAGGCTTTGCATCCTCCTGACTGCAGACCAGGGCTCTTGCATGGCCTCCCTCCCCTCTCTGGTAGGCTCAGAAGAGAAGTAAAAAGGGTGGGGATTAAAGACAGACCCTGTAGCGCCTGGGAGGCCATAGTAAAGGCTTTTATGTGAAGTGGCATGGAAAGTGGTTTTCACCTCCTGCCCTGCTCAGTACCCACTCTCTCCTCTCTGCTCCAGATCAGAAGGAGAGGTCCACCCGGAGCCCAGCTTAGTAAGTGGGATTCTCATTCCTCTGATCCCAACAGATCCACATTGTCTACTAGACGTTTGGCTTCCTGAAAACAGGGCCCCTACCCTATGTTGCCTGTCTCGTATAACCACTGCTTGGCACCTAGTAGGGGTTTAGTAAATAACACTGAATGAATGAATGGTCAAGCAGACTTCATCTCATGTCACCAGCATTGTGACAGGTTGACTCCGCTGACTCAAAGCCATTGTCAGTTGGGTGCCTAGAATCATTCCAATTTGTTAGTTGGAATTAGCTAAGTAATAGAGCAGTTGCTTGATTGAATTTTTAAATTGGTTGCATAAAACTTGTGTGGCTATAGTTTCAGTCTCCATGAAAACTTTGGGGCCGAGGAGTTACTACACAGAGGTGTGTCCACCCCACTGCTTTCTGGTAATGATGGAGGTTTCCCCCCTCCCTTTTATTAGTGATAAAGGTTTTGTTGGAGATAATTGTATTTTTAGCAGCACAGTTAATGAACTAGCTAAGCATCAATAGATGGAATCATAAAACCATTAAGCACCAAGAGCAATAATGGGAAACTGTGTCTGGTGGTAATGAAATTAAGTGTCTTTTATGAGGTCACTTTATTCCTTTTCTCCTCAGCTCTCTTGCCCTCCTGAGTACATGGTGACTGCTGCTCCTAATTGCTGTTTCACTAAAATGCACAATGCTATCCATTTTGTGTTTTAATTCAATGTATTTCTAAGGCCTTCAGGATCATTAAACTCTCCACCAAGGGAGTGCAATAGAAGTGGTTATGAAAGCTGCTGGAAGTGGCCCAGGACTGTAGGGGAATGAGGACAGCAGGAAAGGTGGAGAAGGAATACCAAAGACCTTCTAGACTTAGTACTGAACCCAAATTGATGAGTGCTAGTGCCCAAGGGTGAGCCCAGCTGGGTCTTTGGTACAATCTCTGAAGTCAGGACAGGACCACTTGTAGAGGGCTTGGGTGTCCATGGCCATAGCTGCACTTGAACCATGTACTTTTTAGTTTGGGAGCACATCCATATACATAATTTCCTTTGGGCATGTGAAAACCCCATATGATAACTTTTTATTCCCACTTTTCAGATGAGGAAACTGAGGCTTATGGAGTTTAGGTGACATAACCCCCACTGCACCTTAGAGGCCAAAGCTGGTATTCTTTCCTTTACAACAGGATGACTCATAAGTATTGAGCCAAATCACTTGCCAGTGATTTAAAACTTGCCCAACCAAGGCCATAATTCAAGAAATATTTCTTGAGAATCTACTGTGTTCTGGGAATATGATGATGAGCAAAACAGACTCCTTGCCCATCCTCATAGAGCTCAGATGTAGCTGGGAAGAATTAAATAAGTTACAACAAGCAGTGAGTTAGGTCATGTGATAGAGAAAACATCATGTTGGGGAAGCTGGTGTCAGGAGCCCCAATCTAACCTAGGGGACAAGAAACCTTCCTGGAAGAAATGAGGTGTAAACTGAGGCCTGAAATGTGGACACTAAAAAGATGAAGGAGGGAGAAGAGTATAAAGGGTGTGGTTGCAATATAAGAGGGAATGGTGGCTGAACCACTTTATTTATTTAGGAGGTAGCCCCAATTGATAGAACTAAGGAACTGATTTCATCATGTGGGGCTGGAGGGGAAAGATAAATTAGGCATGCCTTCTTGGTTCCTGGCTTGACCACTAGGTAGGGGGATGATCATGCCAATTTCTGAGACAGGGAGCACTGTGGGAAGAGCCCAAGGGTAGAGATAGGGTGGGATAAGGTGGTAATTGTTGGGCTTGTCCCACTCTTACAACAATGAGACCCCAAAAAGCTGTATAGCTGGCCAGGATATCTCAGGATCATCAACCTCTCCACCAAGGGAGTGCAATAGAAGTGGTTTAAGAAGTGAATTAAAGCCCTGATATAGGCATGGTATTATTTCTCTCCTCGAACCACCCGTAAAGCCCATGTACACTGTTAGTTTCCACCCTGCTGAGGAAATGGAAGGACAGAATGAAGTCTCGAAATGACCACCACCAGCTGGAATGATAAGGCCCAACATGATAGAATTTAATAGCGGCAAATATAAGTGGCACCCTTTTGAGTTACAAGATCAGTTGTTCATGAAAAGGATGAAAAACCTGACTTAACAGCAGCTCAGGTCAACAGAAACTAATAGAGACAGTTGGCTGTGAATTCCGTGTAAGTCAACAGTGTCACATGGCTGCCTCTTCCCCATTCGAATGCCACCTTGAAGCTTGAACTCTTGCAGAGGAACACATGAAGGTGGTTATCCAACTGGAACAGAGAAGAACCTACAAGGAAGGTGCAGCAGCCAAAGAAAGAGGCCAGTTCAGAGAGATGCCAGACAGAGTCTGAGCTTCAGGGAGCTGTTTGGAGGGTGGTCCAGGTGCATCTCCAACAGAATGCCTGGAAAAACCAGGCTCACCGGGCATAATTCTAAACCCACCAGGGGGCTTAGAGAGAAGGATTTGTTTGGGCTGGGAGTAGAAAGAAGGGTGGACCAAGGAAATGATAAAGAGAGGAGGAGCTCTCAAAAGCCAATCACTGTATTGATTTGTTTCATCACATGTTTGAATGCTGATATGTGCTTAGCCCTGTGCTGTGGGAAATGCTATGAAACATTAGGCTCATTATAAACAGTGCTAACTGGTCCAGCTCAGACCACAAGTGCTATTCAGGGATGGTGAGGTCTGTGAGGACAGGGGGATCAAGGAAGACATCATGGGTCATGGGAGAGCTGGGGGCCAGGGAAGATGTCGCTGGTAAGGCAAGAGTTGAAGAAAATGAGAAAATCAGCTAACTGGAGTCTTGGGAAATAAGGTGGGATAGGCAAGGGTAAGGCTAGGGTTTGGTAGGCTCAGTAGGCCAGACAAGGAGCTGAGATGTGATGGAGGTTGCTGAGGTGAGCCCTTACCTGTGGGATGCAGAGTCCACGGAAGAGTCCCCTGGCTAGGGAAGATGACTTGGAGGCTGAGTCTGAATCTCTGGTTTCCTCCTGATTGGTTTCTCCCTTTGCAGTGTTCTCTTGTGCTGTGCTGGCAATCTTCAGCAGATTGAGGGCTCAGACAGCAGTTAAGGAGGAACGTCTCTGTCGGGGGTGCGGGGGGGGGGGGCGGTAATCCCAGTGCCCTCCGATGGGAAATCAAAATGAGGAGAGCAAGATGTGAAGGTGCTTTCTAAATTGCAGAATGTAAGAGAGTTTCCTTCCTTCCTTTTCTTCCTTTCCCCCTCCCGCTTCCCTCCCGCCAACATCTATTGAGTAATACCAAGAGGATCAGAGCACAGGTCCTGCTCCTCATAGTTCACAGTGGAGGGGGAGGTCACACACATGAATAAGCAACATCATTTGATTTTAAGATGCACCCTCAATATAATAACAGCTTTTCAGAAGAAAAAGATCAGAAACACTGCCACCCTAAATGTACACATTGCTGCAAAACATCCCGATTGTAGAAACATTCAAATGTAAAAAAAAGTGTTTTTGAATTGAGCAACATGAGCAGAATAATCATGATCACAATAGGAATGGGTACAATGACCAATCAGAACATAAAAATGTGGGGAAAATGTGTCTTAGAGGTCATAGTTACAGCAATGTGATCACTGTCACCCAGGAGTGGGTATCAGGTGCCTCTGGAGCCCACTGGAGGGAGCTCTTAAAGCTGCCTGAGGACACCAGCTGCGGCTTCCGCAGGACATGGTGCTGGAAGGCCACCTTCTGGGAGGACAGTGGTGGACCAGGGTGGGTAAGAGGCCAGAGGAGGGCGATGCATTCTGGAGCAGCTGCCTGTTATCATGGAGTGCTATTCTCAGGGGAGGGACATAGGGGGCCTTCAGTCTGGAGGGGCCTGGGCGAGTTTCATTATAAAAACAATAGGGAAGGAGATGTGGACTCTCGATGCAATAGGTTGAGGCATCTCTGCTAAATGGGTGCATCTCTTGGAAAGTTTGTTTTCTATGCACATAAGGTATACAATGTTTGCCTAATGCAAAGATGATGTGCTCTCAAATAGTGAGAAAATTACAACAGATTTCAATCAATAGACTTGGAGTTTTTCATTAAATCTGCTTGCCTATTTCCTTAAACCTTTTCTCCAGGGGAAGTATACCCTTTCAAAGTGATGGATTGTGTTGCCCTTCCACACACAATCTCTCTCTCTCTCTCTCTCTCTCTCTCTCTCTCTCTCTCTCTCTTCCCTCTCCCTCTCCCTCTCCCTACCCCTCCCTCCCTTCCTCCCTCCCCTTTCAAGGTAGTGTCAAGAAGCTGCTCAGCTTCAACATTAGGCAGCCTTAAGAATATACTTTTTGTTCAGATGTGTGTGCATGTGAGGCTGTTTCTGAACTGCATCGTCACAGAATAACACTTGGCTATCAGTATGATGAGGATGCCATTAGGAAGAAATTCACCTGTGTTGGTTCCGGGGGTGGGGGAAGTTACTACAGTGTTGAAAGGAAGCCCAATAAACAGTCTGAATGTCCTTCCCAGGAGTGGCTGGTGAAAGAGTGGACAGTACAGGACTAGTTAGGACATTGGGCTGGGCTGTGTCCCTTTGTGCTGCCGGGAAATGGCTGTTCTCCTGGGCGGAGGAGCACCCTTTGGTCCTTTCTGCATCCATCCAATAGCTCAACACACCCTGGGCCGGAAGAGAAGATTCCATGGCTGCTTCCTTTCCGTACTTTCTCATCCCTGGGAGGGCACTGAGCTGTTGAAGCATGGGAGAACCAGGCCAATGCAGGCTGTGATGGAAATGGTACCCAGTAGGGGCCCTCAATCTGGCTGCTTCTGCTGGTTCTGCTGCTGGAGCCTCTCTGAAGCACATTTCCTCATCTGCAAAATCAGATTGCTCCCGAGCTGATCTCCAAGTCTCTGTCTCAGCTCGACAATAGTGATTCAGACAAGAATAGACACAGTTGCCGAATGTTTACACCATGTGCTGGCACTCTGCTAACAGCTTTATATACGTGATCCCATTTCATCTTCATGGCAACTTTGTGCAGTTTGTAAAAAATGATAAAGGAATACGCTTTAAAATGGAGCTGGAGCTGCCCCCCCGACCCCAGGGGAACTGCCTTGCATGTCTATACCTCAGACCTTTGGAATATTAAAACAGGGGAGAATAACCTGTGGACTGGACCTAAAGCAACCTTGTCCAAAAGGACTGTTTGCAAGGATAACAAGACAGCAGATAGTATGACTACCTGACTACCCTCTATCTGAAATGTAGCATTTCCTTCAATTACGAATGTGACAACAAACTGGCAGTGTTAACATGACCTGTGATTTTGTCATCAAAAGAAATCACAAATATTTTCATATCACGTTGCAGTTGTTGTAGGTATCTGGAAATGTCTACGCCCACACTGCTTTGAAGCTACAGGGCTGTTAGACAGGCCACTGGAAGTGTGGGATCAGCCTTCCCACAGACTCTGCGAGGTAGCTGGCTGCTGCCTGCAACTTTGCACGGGCAGGTGGCCACTGGGCGTGAACAGGAGTGTTCTCACAGAGTGGCCCAGACCGTTCAACATTCCTCAACTGTAACCATCTGTGGGTCAGTGCAGAAGGAGATGAATCATGTTCTAATTAGCTAAAGTTTTGCAAGTCTGAATTGCTCTCATGTCGGTTTTTCACTCTCCATCCACAATGTAGCCTTTGATGACAGAGGCAAATTCAAACGTCCAATTGCTGAGTGAACTGTCCAAGTGTGATATTTAAAGTGATTTCTTGTGTCCAGACCAGTGTGGCTCAGTTGTTTGGAGTGTCATCCCTTACATAAAAGGTCACGGGGTTCAATTTCCAGTCAGGACACATGCCTAGATTTCAGGTTCCATTCCTGGTGCAGGATGGGAGGGAACTAATTCATGTTTCTTCTCTCTCTCTCTCTCTCTCTCTCTCTCTCTCTCTCTCTCTCTCTCTCTCTCCTTCTCCCAAATCCATTTCCCCCCTCCTCTCTCTAAAATCAATGAAAAGCATATCCTCAGGTGAAGTTTTTTTTAAAAAGAGACTTCTTGTGATTGCTAATAGAGTGCATGGGGACATGGGCCATGCACAGGGCAGGAAGCTCTGTGAGACAATCCTGTCTTTTACCTGTTTTTCCCTTTCCACATGTCTGTGTTATGACGTAGTCTTATGTGCACAGTAGGTTATGCACACATTGCACTTGTACTATTACCCTGTGAAATGCCAAACACTAAAAAAATACCTTTGTGGGAAATGCTGACAATATGAGAAATGAGAACTATTGTTTCTAGAAAGTCACGAAGAGTCACTCGGAACAATTGCTAAATTCTAGGGAGGACATGACTCCTGAGAAATGGCTGTAAACCGCCCCCTTCCCCCCAGCCCCGTCTATGCAGAGGTTAAAAGATGTTAATAATGCAAAAACTTTGGCTAATCATAAACCTGCCTTGTTTTACTTATTTGTCATACAACTTGATGAATAATTTATACTTTACTTAATTAACATACAAGTTATTCCATTCTGTGTAGATTTATCAAACAAATTATTTAGGAATCACAAACAAAAAATTACATTTCAAAGAATATCAATGGAACACAATATTTTATTATGGATTTATTTAATATTATGTTTTACAGACCTAATTTGTTTTGAGCTGGCAAAGAAGAGGAAGGTCTGGTGAAAACTGCATATTGGGCCATGTGCATTAATGATGCAATGGAACAGAAGAGCCATAGCGACGCCTTTTCTTCTGTAGAGAAATTCTCGAGAATGGACTTTGGAAGTCAGGGAGACTGAAAGTGCACTTCAGCATATCTTTTTAGAAAATGTACCCAGAGAAAAGGCAGGGCTTTGTGTGTATGTAGACAAGAAAGCTCAATTTTAAAAAGCTGGGATACTTCAAAAATGTGGATTCCCTACGTCATGAAAACCTTTTCTGAAAACACCCTTCAGATTTTCTACCAAGTGTCTAACAAAAGAAGGCTTGCACCACTGGAGACCTTCCCCTAGAGCCATGTGCACCAGGGAGGCCAGCGGGCTGGGGTGGCTGCCGGGTCAGACCAAGTGCTTTCAACAACAGTGGGCATGTTTGCCAGTGGGTCATGGAAGAGCTGTCACCCAGAACCACAGACACCTTTCAATTAGCCATGTCTGTGGTCTGCCCATGATGACCATCTAACGCCAACAAAGAGGAATTCTTGTTTTGTGAACCCCTTTGAAAACGACAGACGGCTGACATTTGGAAATGGTGTAGCATTTCTTTTACAGCTTCAGATCCTTGGCAGGAGCTCCTGAGCTGCAAGAGGCGGCGCCAGTGTTACCCACGGGAAGGAAGCACTTCACACTGCACTCACCTGCTGCACTTAACACAGGCACGTCTGGCTTTCCCAGGCTCCTGAGAGAGAAGTCCTGTCAACAGCCATAAAAGTAATCAGCTTTGTCAAAAGCTGGTCTCTGATTCACAGCATTTTTATAAGTTTTGTTCAGAAATGGTAGCAAAAAACCAGGGGCTTCTCTACCATGGAGAAGTTCACTGACTTTTAAGAGGAAAGTCCTACTTTTTCTAAAAGAAAAAGAAAATTCCATGTTGGAACACTTGGAAAGAAAGCATTTTGCCTGTTTGGTTGGCTTATTGGGCAGATATTTTTAACCATCTGAGATGACCTTCAATTCAGCGTCGCAATGTCCCCATCACGGATGCTTCTGAAAACATAACCAGCTTTCTTGGCCAAACTGCCGATAAGGGGCCGACATAGAAAACTTTCAAATGCTGAAGGAAGTGCTTTACCTCCAAGGAGATGAGTTACAAAATTCTGTCAGTTTATCTAAAAGAGTAATCTACAAACACCTGGAAACACTTAGAATTCTTGCAAAAGTCGTTTCTATCTTGATGGCAACAAAATTGAACCCTAGAGTCTCATTCTTTTTCCTTTCTACATAAACTGTACCCAAGGTGTGGATTGAGCCAAAGATGAATTCATTGATCTCAGGACCAAAAATCCACTCACTGAAATTTCACTAAAAATCCTTGGAGAGTTTGGGTGCTCCTGGGAGATACTTATTTTTTACTTTGTGAAGGAGCTGTGGAAGCTCTCACTCCATTTTCAACACTTATCTTTGAAGATTGGATTTTCAACATGTTACCATAAAAAATGTAAAAATCAATTGGATTTCCAACAGTTCTTGTGTATTATCTTGTCAGAGGTCATTCCAGCATTTTATGTTCTTATTCAAGGTAAGCAAAAACAACTTTTATGGGTATGTCTTTAAAAATTAAAATTTTACTTTACTTGATTGTATTTTATTTTTCTAATGCAATACAAAGAAAAAATCTATTACTATGTGACAAATACTTTTTATTTTATTTTTTAAATTTAACAAGAAATGTGCAGTATCTTTATTTTTATAAAATTTTCAGAATTATCCTATTTAATAAGGAGGGAATATGCTAATTGACTGCCCCGCCCTCAAAAATGGTGGTGCCCACAGCCAATAAGGATGGAATATGCTAATTGACCGTCACACCCTCAAAGATGGCGGTGCCCACAGCTACAGGATGGCAGCACCCAGTCCCCTTAGCCCCACTGGGGAGGCCTAGGTGGGCCCAGCCTCTCCACGCACCTGCCTCCAGAGTCCCCTAGTCTCCTCAGCCCCCCAGTAGTCCAGGGCCAGACCAAGGTGCAGGCAAGCCTCAGATGGTGGCTGCCCAGCTGCCCAGGGCCGCTCGAGGCTCAGGTAACCAGGGCCGGCTGAAGCTTGCACTGCTGGCAGTGGCAGCAGCAGAGGTGTGATGGGGCATCTCCTCCCACCCCTGAGGGCTCCTGCACAGTGAGAGGGGACAGGCTGGGCTGAGGGACCCCCTCTCCAGTGCATGAATTTTCATGCACCAGGCCTCTAGTAGAAAATAAGCTCTTGGTATGTAGGGAGACATACAACAAACACATTTTAGAAAGGATACTTTGGTAATTGTATTTTGGTATGTTTAGTTTTCTGTGATCCTGGGTATTTATTGTACCTATTGAAAGCATTCCAAGAAAGGCCCACAGGCTTCGCCAGACCACCCAAGAGATCCATGGAGTGAAAACGACAAAGAACTCAACCCAAGAGGACAGGTCAGCCGCCATGCTCTCAAGTTGCTTAACTGTGGGAAAAGACAGGTTTGATGTGTATTAAGGTGGGGGCTGGAAAGAGAAAGAAAACATTACATAAGGCTCGGCCAGCCAAAAGGCTCCTATGTTCCCAGAAAAACCCAGAGATGGAGGCAGGCATGAATGTCTAGTTCTGTCACGCTCAGGGTAAGAGAGCAAGGGGGAAGACACCAGCCCCAAATACAAAGGTACCTCTTCTTCTCTCCTGTAATGATGTTAGGAAACTGGCCCCTTCTCAGTGTCCCAGGAATGGAAGTGGAATGCATCGCTGAGTTCTTCCCTTGGGCATGGAGTGCGGTGCTGTGGGATTACCGGAAGGACCACAGGGTTCCTTCCTTGAGGAGATAACAGTTTATTTGTGGAGGCAAAACTAGTGCATAAAACAATTAAGTAGAATTAAATGCAAACTAGATGGTGTCTTGGGGAAAACCTGCCTGTTGACTTTTTCATCAGTGTCTTGAGTCTAGAATATTGCTCGACACGTAGTGTGTGCTAGAAAAAACTCTGTTGAATGAAAAAACAAATTGGTGACTGAATTTTTACAATAACATCTATTGTTATGAGAGTAATACATGTTCATTAGAGAAAACCTGAAAATACAGAATAACATAAAGGGGTAAAAAAGAAAAAAGCAGCCAACACTTTCTATGTTCCTTATTTTTTCTAAATACAAACACACAATACACACACACACACACACACACACACACACACTCATAAACACATAATCATACTTTTCAAAGAACAAACTTGGGGCCTGAGTTTTTATAGCCTGGTTTTGTTCTCTTAAAATTATATTGTGAACAGTTTTCTGTGCCATTAAATATTCTTCAAAGCATTATTTTTAATGGCTTCGCCATATAGGATGCTATACATAAGTCATGGTGTGGCCTGACTTATTAACCACTTTCCTATTGTTGAGCATTCCCTTTGGGGACATTTTATACACCAGGAGTTACATTTATTTTTTGTTGCTCTGTTCCAAGCATTGTGCTGAGTTTCCCCCCCTTCATACATAATCTCATTTAATTTAATGCTCACAGCAATTCAATGAAGTGGAATTCATCATACCCATTTTACAGAAGGAAAACCTGAAAGTCCAAGGAGTAATATGTCAAAGGTCATGCTGCTAGAAAGTGACAAAGCTTGGATTAGAAACCCAGGTCCTGTTTATTGCCCAAATCCAGACACTCAAATATTGCTCTAGACTGGTCCTCTAGCATGTATGAAGAAAGCACATGCTCATTAGGCAATAAGGAGGTTGAGAAACATATAGAAGAAGGTAGGAGGAGATCAGAAGAGAGAGGGATGCTATGAAGGAGGGAGTGCTTTTCCATGTCTGCAGCTGTGGAGATCCCAAGATGAAAAAGACCAAGGCAAAAGACTGAGTCTGTTTCAAGAGAGGATGTCAAAAGTGAGATAGGAGGGAAAAGTGTGTTTGAGCTTAGTGCTCCTGACTTCCTGGCGGTAGAGTGACAAAACTCTGCTTGTATTTCTTCCTGATATCAAGAGGCATTTAACAGCCTTCAGACCAGAGGCTGAAGGGAGGTGACATAAAGAGCAGCAGAGTGTCACCGTTCTTCAGCATTCCTGCATCGCCTTGTGTGTGAGCTGTGTCAGCAAGGAGCCCAGAGGCCTGTAAGGAATGGAAGGCAGGATCACCAAGCCCATAGGGAAAACAGAACTGAATGGTGACCAAACGGGCTGGATGGGCAGGTCAGGGACTAGGCTTAGGTGACCAACTTACCTTGTGTGCCAGGGACTGAGGGCTTTTTCTGGATGCAGGACTTTCAGTGTTAACATTGGGAAAGTCTCAGGCAAACCAGGAGGATCGGTCACCATAGGCCCAGGCCATATCTGAGCTGGGGCTCATGTAGTGGGGTTGGTCCAAGCAGGTTTTTTGAATGAGTAGTCAGTGATTGAGGGTCCAGCCCTGTATGCATATGTTCCCCTCCACTCCTTACCCTTGCAGCCTGTCCCTCCTTTTCCCCCTTCATTGAAAATGTGTCTAGAAGGGTCACTGATGACCTGTGTACCATCAGATTCTAAGACCACTTTCAGTCCCAGCCACTATATCTCTCACCTGGACTCCTAATGGTCTCCTTGCTTCTAGCCCTGCCCTAACAATCTTTCCTCAACCCAATCACCAAGGTGACTTTTTCCCATTATTTTTCATTAAGTAAAATTAACTTGCATTAGTATACAACTAGAGGCCCAGTGCACAAAATTCGTGCATAGAGGGGGGGTTCCCTCAATTCAGCCTGCACCCTCTCCAATTGGGAACCCTTTGTGGGATGTCTGACTGCCATTTTAGGCAGTCAGACATCCCTCTCACAATCTGGGACCACTGGCTCCTAACTGCTCACCTGCCTGCCTGCCTGATTGCCCCTAACTGCCTCTGCCTGCCAGTTTGATCACCCCTAACTGCCCTCTCCTGCAGGCCTGATGTCACCCCAAAATGCCCTGCTCTGCTGGCCAATTTGGTTCTGATTGGTTGGTTCCTATGCCAGTGTCAGAAGCTCCACCTCCTAGGCAGCCATTGCTCCCCATAGCACCCAGATTTTCTTCTGATTGGTCGGTTTCAATGCCAGTCAGCATCAAAAGCTCCATCTTCTAGGCAGCCACTTTCCACAGCACCCAGATTTGGTTCTCATTGGTCAGTTCCTATGCCAGTCAGTGTCAAAAGCTCTGTCTCCTAGACAGCCATTGGCTCCCCACAGCACCCAGATTTGGTTCTGATTGGTCGGTTTCAATGCCAGTCAGTGTCAAAAGCTCTGTCTCCTAGACATCCATTGACTCCCCAAAGCACCCACCTTTGGTTGGTTCCTATGCCAGTCAGCATCTCTAGGCCTATCTCTGGGCCTGATCAAAGAGGCGGGGCTTAACAGCAGCCCCTGCAGAGGCTGGGAGAGAAAGAAAAGCCTGGCTGCTGGTGAAGATCAAAAAGAAAGAGGGAGAGAAAGAGAAGGTAAGTACATTTATCAACAGCTTCCACTGAGGCTGCATATCAGACCCTGACTCACTTTCTGGGTCTCAGCCACCTGGGCAGTCAATGCTGGGTTGCCAGGCTGCAGCTGGGCAACCCAGTGCTGACTTCCAGATGGTCTGCATTTGGTCACAGGCTCGGCCCCTTCCCAAGCCTAAAGCCTCTGCCCCAGGCTTTAGGCTTGGGAAGCGTCCCCCTGCCCCCTCCGATCACAGGCTCAGCCCCTTCCCAAGGGAGTGACCTGGGTGCCAAGGAGGTTCCTGGGACCCAGGTATGTTTGCAAATTAACCTCCATCTTTGTTTGGTTAATTTGCATACTCATTCTGATTGGCTGTGGGCGTAACAGAGGTGTGGTCAATTTACATGTTTCTCTATTATTAAGTAAGATTATGAGGTTTTGACAATCACAGCCAGTGGTTTAGCTGTCACTGCAATCAAGATAGAGAACAGTTCTATCACCTCTAATAATCCCCCGGTACTCATCCCTTCCCTTACCCCACCCTGTTAACCGCTGATTTGGTTTCTGTCTCTATACTTTTGTCTTTTCAGAATGTCGTATAAGTTGTGTTATATAGTATGTAGCCTCTGAGTAGGCTTCTTTCACTTAGCACAATGCATTTGAGATTCATTCACATTGCTATATGTCAGTAGTTCCTTTTTTTTTTTTTTTTTTTTTTTTTGACTGAGTAGGATTCCATCCTATGGAGATTCCACAGTTGTTTATCCATTCCCCATTTGAGGGACTTTGGTACTTCCCAATTTGGGGGAACTATGAATAAAGTTGGTCTAAAAATTCTTACACGGGTAAGTTTCCATTTCATTTGGGTAAATACCTTGGAGTGGGTGTATGATGATAGGTGGTATAAGAGGAGTAGGTTTCACTTTATAAGAAACTGCTTTCCAAAGCAGTACTATTTATTTTGCATTCCTGCCAGCAGTGAATGAGAGTTTCAATTGTTCTGCATCCTCACCAACACTTGGTATTATCAATTTATTATTTTTTTTTATTTAAAAAAATATATATTTTATTGATTTTTTACAGAGAGGAAGGGAGAGGGATAGAGAGTTAGAAACATCAATGAGAGAGAAACATCAATCAGCTGCCTCCTGCACACCTCTTATTGGGGATGTGCCCGCAACCAAGGTACATGCCCATGACTGGAATTGAACCTGGGACCTTTCAGTCCACAGGCCAACACTCTATCCACTGAGCCAAACCGGTTAGGGTGGTATTATCAATTTAAAACAATTATTTTAGTCATTCTACTAGATGAGTAAGTGGCATCTCATTGTGTTTTTTTTTTCTTTTTCTTAATTGTGGTTTTAATTTGTACTTCCCTCATGGCTAATGACAAACATTTTTTCAATAAGTATATTGCCATGCAAACTATCTATTCAATTCTTTTAACCATTTGTTTGCTTTCTGATGATTGAGTTTTGAGAATCCTTATAAATTCTGTGTCAAGGCCTTTATAGGATCTGTGATTTGTAAACATTTCCTCCAAGTCTATTCATTCTTGTAACAGTGTCTTATGAAGAGCAGAAATTCTTAATTTTGCTGAAGTCTAATTTATCAATCTAGTGTCACATATATGAAATATTTGCCTAGCCCAAGTTCACAGAGGCTTTCTTTTATGTTTTAATGTAATAGTTTTAGATTTTACATCTAGGTCTATGATCCATTTTGAATTATTTGTTTTGCATGTTTCAAGAAAGGAATAGAGGTGTGTGTGTGTGTGTGTGTGTGTGTGTGTGTTTGCATATCGATGTTATATTGTTCTAGCACCATTTGTGGGAAAGACTATCTTTTATCCATTAAATTGTCTCTATAACTTTGCTGAAAATACATTGCTCAAATATATGTGGGTCAGTTCCTAAATTCTCTGTTCTCCCTTCATCTAGATGGAGAGATGTGCTAGTATATGTTTAAGAACTGGCAATGGGAGAAGTGGTAGAGGTGGAGGCAGGGGAGGGTGTAGTCCTGATTTGCAGTGTTTGTTGCATTTTGTTTTTTAAGTACTTTCACAGTACACAATTTCAAGCAACCAATTTGACATCAACCAACTTGTGAAACTGCTGAAAATTTGACAGTTGGTTCCCATGAGCTGTGTGAGCAGGCTCCAGCACTATGGCCGTCTTCTGTCCAACACCCCACTGTCTTGATCAAGGTGGCTTTATTGTGAGGCTCAAAATCAGGTAGTGTGGTTACTCTAACTTTGTTCTTCTTCAGATTATTTTGTCTATTCTAGTTCCTTTGTTTTTCTGTAAAACCTTTTGAGTCAGAGTATTGATTTCCACAAAAATTTCTGCAGAGATTTTGATTGGATTGGATTGATCTGTAGTAGGGAAAACTGGTATGTTAAGTCTTCAAATCTATGAACAATATAACTATTTATTTACATCATTTAAAATTATTTCCACCAGTGTTTTTGAGCTTTCAGTACATTGATCTCACACATATTTTGTTAGTCTTATACTTGTGTTACATGGTTTTTGAGTGGTATGATCAATGGTGTTTTTATAAGTTTAAATTTCTAATTGTTCATTGCTAGTAAATACAAATACAATTGCCTTTTGTATATTGACTTTATATTCTGTGACTTTACTAAACTCACTTATATTGATTGTAGTAATTTTTTTTTGTAGATTCTTTGGGTTTTTCTTCATTAACAATCATGTCCAAAAATAGGGTTAGTTTATTCTTCTTTCTAATCTGCATTCGTTCGTTCATTCATTCATTCATTCATTCATTGTGCTGGTTAGGATTTCTAGTGTGATGATGAATAGAAATAGTGAGAGTGGACATTCTTGTTTTGTTCCCCATTTTGGGGGAAACACATCCAGCCTTTCACCATTCAGTAGGATATTCGCTGGAGGTTTTCTGTAGTTGTCCTTTGTGAGGTGGCAAAAATTGCTTCTATTTCTATTGATTGATAGTTTTTGTCATGAGTGTTGAACTTTCCATGCTTTTTCTGCCTTTATTAAGATTATTATATGGTATTGATTGTGGGTCAAATTGTGTTCCCCCAAAATATATATTGAAGTCCCAACTCCCTGTTTCTGAAAATGTGACCTTTCTGGGAAATAAGGTCATTGCAGGGGTAAACAAGTTAAAAGGAGGTCATACTGGATTAGGGTGGACCTGAATCCAATGAGTGGTGCCCTTGTAAGGGGAAAGAGATTTGAAGACACAGAGGGAAATCTGTTCCAAGACTGTCTTCTCAATTCCTGGTTTGTACATGCATCGCTCCAATCTCTGCCTCCATCTTCACATGGTCTTCCTGCTGTGTGTCTGTCTCAAATACCAGTCAGAAATTATGGCTCAACTTGAATTCAAGATTTTATCTTGAGATCCTTAACTTAATGGCATCTATGAATACCCTATTTCCAAATAAGAGCACATTACCAGGGGCTAGGACTTGAGCATATTTTTTGGGGGGACCACCACGCAAAGCACTACATATACCAAATACATTTACTTACTTGCTTAAATTAGATCTCGCTCCAACTAGTATGAAATTTCCACGAGGATAGAGAGTTTTGTCTGTTATGTCCACTTCACTGCTCTATCTTTAGTACCTGGAATGTGCCAGGCACATAGCAGGTGTTCAATAAATCTTTATAGAATGAGTGAACGAATCTCACTTCTCCTTCCTTCAGCATCAGACATGGCGCTGTACCTCTTTTATTCCCAAACTCCTCTTCATTGGTTCCTAAGACCCCTACTTTCTTTGTTTCTCCTCTGCCTTCTTCTTGTTTCTTCTCAGTCCCTTTTGTTGGAGCCTCATTCTTTCTCCACCCCTTGACAATGATCTTCTTTTCTCTTACCTGTTTTCTCTCAGGCAGCTCACACGCCTCTGTGGTCAATCACTTTCTGAATGTAGGTGCCTCCATTTTCTATATTTTCACCCAGTCTTACTTCTGAGCCATATTTCCCTTTCCTCCTTTTACCTGAATCATTTCCATAATTAATATACTGGACACTCGGACACAATTGCCTTTTTCCTTTAAACCTGCCTTCCCTTCTTCCAGGGTTTAGTACAACCACCCTCCTGTCACCAAAAGCCAGTTGCCTGGAAATCATCCTTAACTCCTACATCTTATCACTCATCAGGTACTGTCAATTTCACCTCTTAAATATCTCTTAGATCCATCCACTCCCGCCATCTCCACTGCCACAGTTCAACCATTGTCATTCTCTCCCAGTCTCTGCTTCTTCCAAAATGAAAATGGTCCTGCAACTTCTCATCATAAATCTCTCTGGTGCAGTGATTTTCAACTGGTGTGCCGCAAGAATTTTTAAAACATGCAATACCTGACTTTCGTCAGGGACACTGACCTCTTTTCCCCTTCGATTATTAAATAAAAAAATGACATCAGCCAACACAACAATGACTGTCCAGTTCGAATGAATCAAAATTATAGGTATTATTTATTGTTAGATAAGCAAAAAAATGTAATATATTTTTAAAGTTTAAATTTGCTATTGTTTACTCTAGATGACATATGCAATAATCTATTTTTTGGTGTGCTGTAGGATTTTAGGAATTAGTTTATGTGTGCCATGAGATGAAGAAGCTTGTAAATAGCTGCTCTAGTGGCTCAGCATTGCCTACAGGCAAGACTAACCCTTAATTTCTTCAGGCTGCTCCTTGCCTTCTGTGGTCCAGCCACCCTAAGCTTGCAGTTCCCCAAATTCGCCCATTTCATGGGCCAGACTAGAGGGGATCAGGAAGCAGAGCACTCCATCAGAGAACTTCCTGGTGTCTGTCTCCACTTGCCTGTCTGCTCCCTGGACCCGGGGAAAACTGCAGACAAATTGTTTGGATAGGAAACTACCAAAAAAAAAAAAAAAAAAAAAAAAAAAAGTCTTAACATTTGGAGATTTGGAGGAGGAGGAGCTGTTTGTAAGAGAGATTTGGGGTTCCATTTTACTCTCAGGTTGTGGCAGTTTCTTGGAGAACTTCCATTTCGTCTTGGCTTCTTGGCGTTAATTGTTGGGATCAATGCTGCAGCAATTATGCAATGTTTACTGCAGTCACCACATACCCGAGGCTTAACTATTGCTAATGTCACTTTCATGCTCCCCAGTGTATGGTGTGTAATTATAACTGGTTCACTACCTTCTTTGTTAAGGAGGCAGATGCTTTTAGCCTGAAAATGAGAAGAGAAATGCATCTTCTCTAACCTTACAAGAGCACTCATTTCCGGAGCGGTCCTGGAATGGACACAGGCTCTTCATCATGAACAGCGTGGTCTGCTGGGAGCTCTGCCAGCATTCCTAACATGTGGCGGGCTTCTGGGAGCTTGGAATCAAATCCAGAGGCAAGGAGAGGTGGAAGAACTGGGAACCAGAGACTGCCAGTGCAGCTATGAGACAGCATGTGTTAGAAGTGTGACCGGGACAAAAGAGCAGACGGCTAGAAGTCACGCAGCGTTGGGTTTGTATCTCTACGTGACTTCAGACGAGTTACTTTGGCTCTATGATTTCATTTTTATCATCTGTCAAGTGGGAATAATAAATTCTGCCTGACCTACCTCAGCTACATTCAATTCCCAACTATTTATTAAGCCCTGCTATATTCCAGGTGCTAGAGTACACAGTTAGACCCGGTTCCTGCCCTCAGTGAGCTTAAGGGGTAGAGCAGGAGTTGAGAAACTGACCCTCAGGCCAAGTCTGGTCTGAAGCCTGTTTTTGGACAGCCTGTCAGCTTAGGATGGATTTTATATTTTTAAATGATTGTTAAAAAAGAGAGGAAGAGAAAAGAAAAACTGAATATGCAACAAAATATGGATGTGGCCTGTACAGCCCAAGGTATTTAAAGAAGGGTTTCTGTTGACCTGGGTCTAGAACTGTTCAGGGACAGTCACCAGTCACATGTGGTGACTGAGCACTTGAAACATGGCTAGTCAGTTGAGATGTGCTGTAAGCTTTAAAACAGACGTTTTCATACTTGAAATCCATTTTTATACTTTCATTCAAAGACTGTATGAAAAAAGACTGAAAAATATCCCATTTATATTTTTATGTTGAGCCCTGGGTAGATCAGTTGGTTAGCTCAGTGTTGTCCCGAAATGCCAAGGATACAGGTTCGTTCCCCGGTCAGGGCACAGAAAAGAATCAGCCATGAATGCATAAATAAGTGGAACAAAAAATCGATGTTTCTCCATCTCTCTCCTTTCCTTTCTTTCTCTAAAATCAATTAATAAATAAAAAACACTATAAATATTTTTATGTTGATTACATGTTAAAATGATATTTTGGGTATATTGGAATATCATAAATATAATGTATGATTAAAATGAATTATATGTGTTTCTTATTTAAAATGTGGCTATAAGAAAATTGAAAATCACGTAAGTGGCTCAATATATTTCTACTAGTGGCCCGGTGCACGAAATTCGTGCACATTAAAAGGGGATTAATTAGAGGAAATAATTTAATATTGCTATTTGCTCTTTCTCTATTATAGAAGTGTCAGAGATGAAAGAAAATTAGTAAAATGTATATGAAAACCTTCCTCCTGTCAGAGTCTGGGGCGCACCACGGGACCCAGAGTCAAGTCCCTGCCCACCCACATGCACCTCAAAATCGTGTGAGACCCAGACCCGGCCGCCCCCCCCCCCCCTCATTGGGATAGATACAGACCTGGCTAGTCCCACCCTTGTCAAGCCCTGCCAGGCAGGGGGTGTAGCCTCAGGTCCCCTGGCCTGGTGCCAGGACGGGGGGCATGCCTTGAGGTCCCCCATCAAGCCCCACCAGGTGTGGGACATGGCCTGAGATCCCCTGTCAAGCCCCGCTGGGTAGGGGGCATGGCCTGAGGTCCCCCATCAAGCCCCACCAGGCGGGGGTGGGGCGCAGCCTCAGGTCCCCCCTGGGCAGGGGGCGTGGCCTGAGTTCCCCCAACCCAGCACTGGGGGTGCACCTTGAGGTCCCCTGTAAAGCCCTGCCAGTCAGGGGGGCGCAACCTCAGGTCCCCTGGCTCGGTGCTGGGGCGGGGGGAGCAGCCTGAGGTCCCTTGTCAAGCCCTGCCAGTTGGGGGGTGCAGCCTGAGGTCCCCCGGCCTGGTGCTGGGGCAGGGGGCGCAGCCTCAGGTTCCCTGGCTCGGTGCTGGGGCTGGGGGTATGGCCTGAGGTCCCCTGGCCTGGTGCCAAGGTGGGGGACATGGTCTGAAGTCCCCTGTCAAGCCCCACCTGGTGGGGGGGTGTGGCCTGGTGCTGGGGCCGGGGGAGCAGCCTGAGGTCCCCTAGCCCAGCACCAGGACGGGAAGTGCACCTTGAGGTCCCCTGTCAAGCCCCATGGGGGCAGGGGAGGGCATAGCTACAGGTCCCTGCTGATTGCTTGTTAAGGCTCCTTATGGGAACTTGGCCTCAGCTGTGGGTACAGCCATCTTTGTGATGGAGTGATGGTTAATTAGCATATTCCCTCTTTATTAGATAGGACTAGTAGCCCTGCGCACGAATCCATGCGCCAGTAGGTCGCTGCCGCCCTCCTGTAGCTCCTCCTGTCCCCCTCCCTCTTCCCCCCTCATAGCTTACTGCCCTGCCCCCTCCTGTAGCTCTCCCCCCACCCTCCTACAGATCTGTGATTCGGTCATTACACCTCAGGGCATAACAGATAATTAGCATATTCCTCTCTTATTATATAGGATTGGATAGCACTGGTCTAGATGGGAGTTAGATTGTGCATCTAAAATCAGATATATTGCTTATTAGTGTGTTATCTGGGCAAATGACTTAACTGAGCCTCAAATATTTTTAAAAAAATATTTTTATTGATTTCAGAAAGGAAGAAAAAGGAAGAGAAATAGAAACATCAATGATGAGAGGGAATCATTGATTGGCTACTTCCTGCACGCCCCCTACTGGGGACTGAGCCTGCAATCCGGGCATGTGCCCTTGACTGGAACTGAACTCAGGACCCTTGGATCTGCAGGTCGATGCTCTAACCACTGAGCAAAACCAGCCAGGGCTCAATTTTTTTTTTATTTCTAAAATGGGGGGGGGGCAGTAAAAATGGCTAATTGATAGAGTTTTTTTGAGGCTCAAGTTCTAAAACAATTTCGTGAAAGCATTTTGTGAGGTGCAAGTTGCTTCACAGAAGTAAATGGTTATTGTGGTTCAGCCACACCTGCCAATACAGGAGGCTCCTCAGTGCCCTCCCCCCTCATCACTCCTCCCTGTACTGTGGCAAGGCTGGTGTGGGTGTCTCTGAGCCCCAGGCCCTGGAGGGCATTGGCTGTAACATACGAAGCTGCTCCTTCCTCCAGGAGTTCCTGCATTTGATCCTGGAGACACAAAGATGCCAAAATCCTAATGAAAATGCTGTAGGAGAATGAATTGCATTAGAAGCCAGGAAATCTGGAAGAATGGTAATAAAACCACAAAGGGTAAGTAACAATAAGGTCTTGCTAAGGGTTTCACATGAATTAGATGATTGAATCAAATAGCAAGAAGCATGAGGACCTAGAGTCCTGCTTTTAAAAGTGAGGACATTGAAGTAAAGTGACTTTCCCAGGATCGACCAGCTGGTCAAAAGCAGAGTTTGGGCCTGAACCCACATCTTCTAACCCCAAGTATAGTGTAGAGGTCATTCAGGGTCCTTTGTCTATCGTTGCACAAGGAGTGATGCAGTCAGCAAGGTGGTGCTGTCCAGAGGAGTCAACCTGGGTAGTGGACACAGCTCTGGCCCAGGAATCAAAAGATCTGGAGTCTGTGCTGCCCCTGATTAACTAGGTCAAACCACTTCCTTCTCAGGACATCATCTGCAGGTGGGGTGTGGCACTGTCACCTCTCAGGTGCTCTTCCCAATTACATTCTAGGAGTTAAGATTTAAGGCCAAGTGCAGGAGTTTCCAATACCAGGATGGGGGCCAAACTGCCTCAATATTGATAGGGAGGACTTATAATCTGATGCACCTGAATTGATCTGAAAAGCAATCATATTATTTTAAATCTTAGAACACATATTATTATGTGAATAGGAGGTTAAGTTTCTTATATGTGAAGAGGGGGTTAGGTTTTTCTTAAGTTTCCTTCTCAAAGCCTGTGCGAAGTGATTGAGGAGGTGACTCAACTATGAATCCAGCAAGCAGAACTGATAAGCATGGCCAGGCTGACCCATCAGAAGTTAAAACATCATCTCATCCACATCATCTTGCTGTAAGACAGGATTTGAATGCTTGTAAGCGCCCTGTCTTCTTGGTTGGCTAGCCTTCTCAATAAACGCCTAATATGATTCAACCCTGCCTTCGTTATTGGACACAGAGACAGGCAGCCTGAGCCCAACCGGGGATTTCCCGGTAACAATGTCACCTGAGAAGTGGTTTAAGAATGCAGGTTCCTGGGCCACCTCTGGAATGTCCCTCAGTGGCTGTGGGATGAGTTTCTAACATCTGTATTTGTGAAAACTTCTGTCGAGTCTCCCGATTTACCAACCACTGAGTTAGAGGTTGGCACTTATTAGAACTGAAATCAGCACTTTCTCAAAGCAGTGGTCTCCACCTGTATTTTTTAAAGATAAATCTCCCATCAAATAAAAGATGCTAATCGTGTCAGCACTCATTTCAAAATGTAACTGAAATCCAGGCATTTCTCCCACCTCTGTTGGCCATCACCAGTGTCCAAGGCCCATAAACTCTCCCCTGGACTACTGCAGAGAGGCAGCGAGACAGCAGGTGAGCGTGGAGGCACCGGTCCAGGGTCTGGCTCTGTCACTGGCGTGACCTTTCTATGCCTCGCTTCTGCAACTCTGAAGTAGAGATAATAAAGGTGTCTTTTGTTGCTGTGAGGAATGCAGAGGTTAATACATGATAACACATGATATAATAAGCCTCACTAAATAGAATTTATACTGCAATGGACTCTTACTGATGTCGCTGCATTTTTAGCCTATTATGATTCATTTTCCACCCAGCAGCTAGAAACATTTTATTTTTTCAAAAAATTAATCTTTATTGTTGGAAGTATTACAGGTGTCCCCTTTGTTGTTTTTGTTTTTTTTCCATTGACCCCCCTCCTCCCTGCACCCACCCCTCCCAAGCCTTCACCACACTATTGTCTGTGTCCATGGCCTTTGCATATATGCATATAAGTTTCTGGTTTATCTCTTCCCCCCATCTCCCCCCGCTTCCCTCTGAAATTCATCAATCTGTTCCATGGTTCTGTTTCTGAATCTATTTTGTTCATCAGTTTATTTTGTTCATTAGATTCCATGTATGAGTGAGACCATGTGATACTTATCTTTCTCTGACTGGCTTACTTCACTTAGCATAATACTCTGCAGGTCCATCCACACTGTTGCAATGGTAAGAGATCCTTCTTTTTTACTGCTGAGTAGTATTCCACAGTGTAAATGTACCACAGCTTTTTTATCCACTCATCTACTGATGGGCACTTGGACTGTTTCCAAACAGAAACATTTTAAAATGTAAATCAGGTTATGTCACTGTCCTACTTTGAACTCCCCATTATACCCAGAATGAAATCCAAACTTTTTTTTTCTGTGGCCTCTATGGCCCTGCAGTTCTAGCCCTTACACACCCCATCACCCATTCTTCCCATTACACACTCTGTTTTGGCCATGTTGGCTTTCTTGCTATTTCTCGAACATACCAAGACCATTCTAGCCTCAGAATCTTTGCACTAGCTCTACCTACTTATGGCCTGACATCAGATTATATATTTAAGTTGTCAGCCTCCTCTACTAGATAGGAAACTTCATGAGGCAAGGGAGTATATATGTACCTTATTCACTTCCATATTCCCTGTGCCTAGAATAGTGCCTGGCATATAGTAGGTTCTCATTAAATATTTGCTGAATGAATGAATGAATGAATGAACGAACAAACCCACCCTCTTCCTCCTGCTTGCTCCTGCCTTCCACCTGGTGAGCTCTAGCTTGCTTTTCTCCTGCCTTGTCTTCTCCCAGCTCAGACTGTTCTGTGGTGGGTGGTTTGGGCATCTAGCTGTATTTTATCCAGGGAAAGAAAATTGTTCTCTGGGAAGTCATAACTTGAAATACACATTGCTTTTGTGCACATGTTGGTGTGCACTAATAAATTATGTGGAGGAATAAATATTTCTGGAGACCCAAGGTGCCTAGCCAGGCCTTTTATCTTCTGTCAGGAGGGGTGGAGGCCTTTCATTACCCGCCTCACGTCCCTTCTGGGTCACAGGCAGGAGGCTGCTGTAGGTGTCACTGAAACTTCTATTACTCATCTGATCTTTCATTTGGTCAATAAATCTATCCCTTGAACATGGCCATCTGTATTTAATATAACCAGAAAGTGGGCTAACTAAGCACATAGTTAGATGGTCTCTTCATAGGTAGCTTTAGCCTAGCATGTTCCCTATGTCCATGGAATTTCTCCCCACAGGAAGTAAATCCAAGCCCAGTTCCTTGAGTAGTGAGAGCAGATGCCAGCCATTCATTTTCCTGGGCACCCTCTGGCTCATGCCAGCTTCTTAGCCCTTCCCTCCCCTGCCTACTTCTCTTGAGCTGTTGCTTAACCTTTCAAAACCTGCATTAGGAAAATCAATACCACCTATCTCATGCTTGTGATCAGGATTCAATATGTGTGTGTGTGTGTGTGTGTGTGTGTGTGTGTGTGTGTTTTGTAAGTCCATGTCATAGTGCAAGGGGTGACATGCGAAAATATTTACCCACCAAAGCGGTCCAGGCTGGCCAGTCATACGAAAGATGGGGTGTGAGAGTAGGTGTTATCTCTGTAGTTGCTGGAGTGTGGGGTGCTCTGAGGGTCTCAGAGGAGCAGTGGGGTGACCAAGGCAATGGGAACCTTTGCTCAGGAATTGGCTGTGTATAACCAGCATGATGTATCTCAGTAATGTAGCAACAGGTATGACTGTACTGCACAGTACTGGCTAGTGGTCACCTGGCTCCTTCTGATGAGCTCCTTGGAGTCATCTACCTGCCCCTGGAACACATATCTCAGACACTGAAGAACAGATAGGCCCCAGCACGTACACTCCCATTGTTGCATTGGCTCTCTTCACTTCTTCTTCTTGTCTCTGGTTCTGTTCTTCCTTTGACTTGCCTGCTAGCAACCTTCTGGCCTCCTCTTCCACTCTGTCCTCATGTCCTCACCTCATCATTGGATTCGACATCCAGTACCACTCTCGTGGCCACAGGCCTATCTTCCCTGGACAAGTGGGTCTGTTTCTCCAAACAGCCTCTGGGGTTCAGGCCACCTCATGCAAACATCCTTGTGCCAGTCCTTGTCCTGGGCCCTCCAACCCCAGCTCTAAGTTTAAGACTACTTGTTTCTGGTCTCAGGAACAAGTAGGGGCTCTGTCTGTTCAAACCTCACTTGTTGTCCAAGTCCAGCTCCACCTTGAAATTTGCCTCTTCTGCAAAGTTTTCCCTTTCATCCCCAATTGTCTAATGGGAAAATAAAATACCCAGCCCCTCCCCACACCAAGAGTGATTCCACCAAGGTAGGTTGTGACATGAGGTAGCATTCAGTGCTATAGGAGAGGGAGCAAACGCAGAAAGCTGGGGTGTTAAAGAGTTAGACAGAGCCGGGGTGAATCTTGGTGTTGCTCATGATTGCTTGTGACACCTTGGGCAAGTTGAGCTTTGGGAGTACTGTGGATTCCTTCTCTGAGCAATGCAGGGTCCTGGTGAGGATCAAATCAGACGATGTTTGTAAAATGTGTACCACAGACCTTGGCATGTAACAGGTGCCCTGAAGTGGTACCTGGTTGCCCACTGTCCCATGTCCCATTTTGGTTTCTTCCACAAGAAGCAGTGTGACATGGTGACAAGAGCATGGGCTTCGGAATCTGGACAGGTCTGAGTTCAAGGGCTTATTTGGCTACCAAAGAGCCATGAGACCTCGGGGAAGCACAAATCTTTCCGAGTCCTGTGCTGGTATGACAGACCACTCATGCCTTCATTGTAGAGTCTGTACGAGTAGCAAGAGACAAAGGACACAAATTGCCCAGAGCGTGGCTGGTGTCCTCTGGGCATTCCACATTGCTGGTCCCCTCGCACCTCTTCTCTGCTGGGGAGTGATCTGTGGTCACTGTGGAAACATGGATCCATTTACTTGATAAGGTGTAATTTTCTGTCCTCATTTATTTTTTTAACCTGGCATATAGGGACTAGAGGAAACAGAATTATTGGAGAACTGTCTTGTTTAAAGAAACAAGATAAATTAACTAAATTAGGTTACATATTTTATTGTTTGTGAATACTGTGCAATAACTTATTTCCCTCTTTTGAAGATGCCTGTTCCCACACCCCACCGCCATGCTTTATTTTGTTCATGCTTGATGTGAGCTGCTCACCCGATTTATGGCTTCTTCAAATGAACTTGCTTTAATACAATTTTAATTGTTTCTAATGCTTTAAATTAATTATAGCCATTTCAGTGGCTCCTCTGTGTCTTTGCTGTTTCTGTTTCATCTCCATGGCAACCTTTCTTACAAAGAGGAAGGAGTGCGTGTCCGTGTGTGTGTGTGTGTGTGTGTGTGTGTGTGTGTGTGTGTCTTCTATTCTGGATGTTGACTTCAGTTTGCTTTTAAACTCTGTAATATCTGCTCCAGGGAGAAGGATTTTGGGTTAACAACAAGTGAAAGCAGTTTATTTTTTTCCATTCGGGAAGAGTGCCTGGCCTAGAATGTTGACTGTTAACATTGCGCCCCATCTCCTCCCCATCTTCTCAGCGTGGGAGCAGGTTGGAGGCAGTACCATGTGGGGTTAGTGCCAAGATGACTTAGTGAGATGTTCCATGTTCAGAATTAACAAATTAATATTCCTGGAGCGCTTTTGTGTGCTCAACAGGGCTCTTTATAAACGTTAGCTGATTTGAGCCTTGTAAACACCTGTGATGCTAGAATTATTGTCATCGTAGCTATGAGGCAAAGGCACAAAGAGGTTAAGTAACTTGGTCAAAGTCACTCAGCAGTTGAGTGATATGACCAGGGCTGGGTCTCAGATTTTGCTGATGTCAAGTGACAGTTCCTGTCACTCTGTCAGGGTCTCCTTCCCCCATAACGGAGGATGGGTAAACCTGCTCTGTCTTTTGGGGCCCATCCACATGCCTCTCTTCTTGAAGCTTTCCTGATCCAACCACCTCTCTGTCCCTCCTCTGACCTCTGGGCTCATGGGCCCCTTCCCTGTATTAACATTTGCATTCTTCGCTGGCCATCTCCTCCAAGGACCTAGAGGGCAGGCTGGTCATCCTTTCATCCCCTTTGTACCCAGCACAGTTGCTCCTCACCAGGTGGGCACTTAGTAAATACTAAACCAGCCCGGGGAAATCTACAGAAGGAAAAGCAGGGTGTTTGGGACATTTATCCTATGTTGCAAGCAGACATGTATAGATGCTGGGCTCTACGTTTAGGCATGCTTGGGAAAGCAGGGTACAATTCCTTCAGGCACCTTGTGCAGTTAATGAATTTCCTGATGTGGGGGCTTCGGGACTCTCGCCTTTGAAGGTCCCGAGAATGTCGCCTGCCATTTCACTCGAGCTGGCAAGCCTTTGCATCAGAAGGTGGTCTGACTTGGGAAAGGGTGGGAGGTCCAGGTTTCTCATGTTTGGCTGTCTAGGCAGGACAGGAGGTGAGAGACTCATGGGAGAAGCCACCAGAGGTGGGCGTGGGAGGCTTGGATCCAGGTGTACCCTTTCCTCTAGAATTGAATGTACTCAGTGAGTAGGCACCACAGAGATTCTGAAAGGGAAGTAGCAGAATTTTAAAGGTAAGCAGAGCTACAGGAGGAGACGAGGTTGTAAAGTTGTATTGTGAACAATTTTTCCAGCATCATGCACCCAATCCCTCTCCTAGCCCAAGGCCATGCACTGATCCCAAGGGCTGCTTTGCTCAGAAGGGTATTTAGAGCGTCTCCATGGGAACAGCCTTCAGGACCTGGCTGGTTTATGAACCGTGGAAGTGGGCAGTCTTGCTGCCCTGGTGATGCACCTTGTATAGCCCCCCTGCTCCCCTTCACACGCAGGTCCTCAACTGCCCCCTGCACCTCTGCAAACCCTCTGGATTGTTCACCCACACTCATACGGAGTGCATGTGTGCCACCTGGCCTCCCCAGTCTTTGCCACTGCTGTGGCTTGGTGGCAGAGGCCCCTTGGGTTCTTAGTGACAAGCTGAAGTTTGATGGCCATTTCCTTAACTAGGTTGCCAGGGCACATCTATACCTGAATTCATGGCCTGAGGTGGCTCCTGCCCCTGGAGCACTTGCTCTTGTTGTTTTTTGCTCTTCTGCATGGAGAGTTCCACTTTCTGACACAGACAACCCATCTTTTGGGCTTAATCTTGGGAGAAATGAGCTGGCAGGGCTTTGCGGGGCTGACATTTGCTGGCTGGGTTGTAGTTTTGTGACCACCCTGGTCTGGCCAGCTCCTCAATGTTTCCTGTCAACAGTGAGTTGTATTAATTATCAGTTCAATTTCCTTAAAAAGATGGCTGACCAGTGCCTCTGCGGGCATCACCTAATGCTTTAATGGATTAATGGCTCATGAAGCTGCCAGTTCTGGAACCCAGGCCTCTGATGGGTACTTCAGGTGGTCGACCTCGGCAGCTTTATTTGAAAGGTGTGGGAGAGGCTGCACCCAAAGAGGTGTCTACAGGAAGTGGGGCCTGGTGTAGACTTCTTGAGTCTTTTCACCCACCTTTCAAATATCTATTCTGTCCAGTGCCACTGGGGCAATTTCCTGATCAGCAGTTGTGCCCAGATGTTGCTTGTGGAGTAATCTGGGTCATCTTCCTAGCCTCAGGTTCTTTGCACAATCATCTTCCCAGGAGGTGGTGATAGGTAGAGTTTCAGGAAGATCCTTTCTGAGGCAGAAAAGAGAGGGAGTTGTTAGGTCAGTGATTTTGCTACCCTCTGTCTCTGCAAGCACAAAAAGACAAGAGAAAATTCTGCTCCCACCAGGCTGAAAGTACATGGTGCTGTTTCAGCCTAGATAGAAGGAAGCACACACACACCAGCACACACACTAGCATACACACTAGCACAAACACAAGCAGACATACTAGCACGCACACCAGCATGCACACCAGCATACACACCAGCACACATACCAGTGCTTATGCACACCAGAACACACACCAGCACATACACCAGTGCATACACACACCAGCACACACACCAGTGCATACACACACCATCACATACACTAGCATACACACCAGCATGCACACCAGCACATACACCAGCATGCACACCAGCACACACCAGCACACACACCAGCACATACACACACCAGCACATACACCAGTGCATACATACACCAGCACACACACCAGTGCATACACACACCAGCACACACACCAGTGCATATACACACCAGCACACCCACCAGCACAATACCAGCACACACACCAACACATACAATAGTGCATACATACACCAGCACACACACCAGTGCATACACACCAGCGCTCACACCAGCACACACACCAGTGCATACACACCAGCATGCACACCAGTACAAACATACCCTAGCACACACACTAGTGCATACATACACCGGCACAGACACCAGCACACAGAGACACACAATACCTCAGTGTCCAGGGCTCAGTACCCACTCTCCCCCAGGATGACCTGTGACTGCTCAGGCCCCAAGTGGGTAATGGATAAGTGGCCTCTGGTTTCTTTACTCTTGTGAAGACCCAAATCTCCTTTGGCCCGGAGTGATGAGCAAACAGAAGCTTTGAGGGAAGAGCTGCTGTCCCAACCCTGAATGCAGAGGACGGGCTGATCAGGGTAAACTTAGGGTGGGAGGGGGTTTGATCAAGGTTTCCCACTCACCTCTCCTTTTAGAACCTTCCTTTCCACAAAACTGTTTTGTGCTGGGCACTAAGGGGGTCACAGGAGGGAACATACAGAACAGAAACTGGTGCCTCGTCATTTTGTCACACCAGATTTCAGACAAAAATGCTCTTTAAAATCCCAGGAAACATGCACCACATCTGTGTTTGACGCTCCTTCCTTTTCTGGGCAACATGCCTTCCTGGACCTGCACTTCATCAGATGCCTCCTCCATCTTCGGCCCTGCCCTTGGGGTGAGCTCTGGGCACAGTGAGGCTTGAGATCCGGGGGTGGGGGGTGGGGTGGGGGGGTGGGGGGGGCAGGGGGTGGGTAGAAAGCTCAGGAGTGGATGGAAGACTCTAAAGCTAGTCACAATGCACTCATGTTATCTCGGCTTAATGAAGTTTTTAATTGAGCTACAATTGACATATAACATTAATTTCAGGTGTAAAATATATAATGATTCATATTTGTATATATTGGGGCTTAATGATTAAAAGCACTCTCTTTTCTCAAAAGCGTCCTAATTTGGATAAGTTATATGATCATCCAATTTAAAGCCCACTTTGCTTGCTGTTGATTTGCATAACTTGTTTTCATGCTGGTCAAGATGCCCTGTTCTAAAAGGCTGCTTTTGAACATCTCATGTCCAGTGGCAGGGCCCAGCTCAGTGGGGAAAATGGTGGTGGACATACAGATGACCTCAGGAAAGCCCTGAGACCACACCTGGCTCTCCTCCAGGTGCCCCCTGTCCACCTTCATAGGAGATTCTGCAAGAACCCTTCCATCTGTCGGAGGCTAAGGCATGAAGCTGGTGTCAGAGAACCTGGGCTAGTAGAGAGCTATGTTGGGGCACAGCCTCTGGTCCCCTGGGCTTCCTCAGGCAGCTAGAAGCTAGACAAGGGCTCTCGGGCCTGTCTGTGGGAGCAGCCTAATGGTGAGTTCATGTGCAGTCAGCTGGAGCTCTGAGGAGCTGGGGTCATGACCTCTGCGTGGAACACAGGCCCAGCTAGGACAACTGGGCTGCCCAGAGAAGAAGAGGGTTGAATTTTCTCTGGTAACTCACAGCTTTGCTGCAGCAGGGCTGTCTGCTCTATCATATTAACAGGAAACAAATACATTGTTTTGTTGTGTCTGATTTCTGCATTAAGCTAGAGTCTTTAAGGGCTGTGTAAAATTTAATATGTGAGAATAAAATGAGAAAAATTCCTCTGGGGCATGTGGCTGCATCAGACTTAATTCCAGCTTGGCATTTCTGCAGCAGTTAGCTGACCCAGCAGGTGTGGAGCATGACTGCCCTGTTACTCCAGGGCTCAGGGCTGGCTCAACCCTTTGTTCTGGCCTTCAGCTGTTGGCTGGAGGTGATACACTCCTCTGAAGAGAGCCATCTGGCCTCAGATTATGCCCCCCTCTCAGGGCAGCCACATCCAAAGACTGATGGATGTGTGTCTATGAAGTTCCACCTTCCTTGCCCCCGTGAGGGACAATTCGGAAGGGTCATTTGAGTCTCAGAACTCTCATGACATCATCACCTGAGGCCTTTTTGGGGCTGCATTACAGCTCAACATCTCTTTCTTCCCAATCCTGCTCCCTCCCCTTCCACAGTGTTGATTTCAAGAGTGTTCCCTAATAAACCTCCTGCACATTTATCTCGGTCTCAGGCTCTGCTTCCTGGGGGAACCCAACCTGCAACAGGACTGACATGGTCAGCATTATGCAGGGAAGGCTTCCTAGAGGAAGTGACTGTTAGACTGAAATCTGAAGGATGAGTAAGAGTCAGTCTGGTGAGAGCTCTGGGAAAGGGTAGTGGTCCCAGGCAGAGGAAGAGAATGTGCAAAATCTGATAGGCAAAAAGAAGCAGACAATGCCCAGGTGGTGAATGGCAAAGCAGAGGGCTAGGGGCTAGGTTGAGGACATTTCATGGATTTTTTGTGAGCTGTAATGGGGGCTTGGGTTTTATTCTAAGGGCATTATGATATCATTGAATGTTTTTATTATGGAGGGCAGTGATGTGGTTGATTTATTTTCTTATAAAACGATCTTGATAGGAAGGAGGTAAAAACAGAAGCAAGGAGATCAGTTAAGGAGGCTGTCATAGTAACTCAGAAGAGAGATGATGATGGCCTGAAATGAAATAGAGGGACAGAGGTGGAGGTAGTTAGACATTTATTTAGGAGGAAAAATCTGTTGTCAGAAATTAATGATGGATAGGATATGGAGGAAGAGGGGAGAGTCAAGGGTGATGACTGGCTTTCTGAGAGGATGCAGCCACCATTTAATGAGATGGGAAACCAGTGAAGAAGCAGATTAGGGAAGAGAGTGGAGAAAGGGAAAAGATGTTGAATTTCAGAAGTGCTGAATTTTACTTGTTTTGGGGCTATTCAAATACAGAGTTGAGATATTTAGATATATGGATATAAAACTTAAGAGAAAGAACAAAGTTGTTTGTTTATCTATTTTTTTAAAATAATAAATTGCTCTCAAAGCTCAGTTTAAATGACAATAAATACTTATTTCTCCAGTTTCTGTGAATGATGAATGGAGGAGAGTCTGAGCTTAGGGGTTTCTCATGAGATTGCACTCAAAATGCTGGTCATCCAAATGTCCAAGTGGGGCTGTAGGACCTGCTTCCAAGATGGTGCACATGCTGTCAAGTTAGTGCTGTATATTCTTACCATTTGGATCTATGCATAGGGTTTGTTTAAGTGTCTTCATGATATAGTCGTTGGCTTCCCCCAGAACAAGTGATACAAGAAAGTAGGACAGAAATGGCAATGTCTTTTATTGATCTAACCCTCAGAAGTCACACACCATAATTTCCACCATATTCTATTGGTCACACAGACTGACCTTGATACATTGATAGAGGCGATACACAGGGTATGAATACCAGATTTCAAGGATCATTGGTGCCATCTTAGAGGATGGCTACCTCACTTGAAGATATATATTTGAAAATCATTAGCATTTAGATGATATTTGAAGACTTAGTAATGGGGGAGATAGCCTAAGAGAAGTATTTGGAATGAAAAGAGGAGGGCTTAAGGACAGAGCCCTGAGAGATGCTGGCATTTAATGATAAGTAGAGAAAGAAGCTGGTAAAGGAGACTGATAGCAAATGTGACCCTGGCTTGTCTGCAATTTGTTCTGGTTTATGCCTGATTGTTCTCACATAATAGTTTATTCTGCCCTTTTCCACTCTTAAAAGTGTCCTGCATTAGATAAAAATTCCATGGTCACCCTATGTTAAAAAGGAGGCAGAGCAGCAAAGGAAAACCAGGAGGTGCCAATATCATGATGGACATTGGATGTCATGACCAGAATGTCACTGAAGACTTTAGCAGCAGGTTGAATTGTGGGTGTGCAAACCAGGTTTCAGTGGGTGAGGTTAGTGACAAGTGAGGTAAGTGTAGATTTTTTTTCTAGAAGCTTGACCAAGAAATAAAGGGAGAATAGAGTTTTAAGAGTATGTGGAGTAGTGGGAGAATCCTTCTCTAAGGTGGTGACACTAGAATATGTATAATTGATAAAGAAGAGGCTCCAGTAGAGAGAAAAAGGTGTTTTACCATTGACGTTGCCCAGAGCAGGAGAATAATCTGGAATATATCTTGGAGGCCTCAATATCTCAAGACTTAAACCCAAGATGAAGGTACTGAGGCTGGTTAGGAAGGAATGACAGCCACTCAAGACCCCTGAAGTTCCCACGTTTACACTGAGCCCTGCCTGGTGCTCTGTGAGGGTTTCTAGTCTGGAAATCCATGTGCCCTGCATGGGAAGTGCTTTTGAGGTCTGCTCACCATCCCCTTCTCCTTGGGAAGGCTGTTTCACTGGGCCTGTCTCCGGAGATGCTCTTGCTGCTGTGGGTGGCAGTGGAGCAGCAGGACTCTGGAAGGTGGGTTGGTGTCTGTGCTCATGGGTTGACATAGGATGTTGGAAGTGTCTTTGTATGTGCTGCAGAGTGAGTCGAAATGGCCCCAACCCTACCCTAACCATGCTGATAAGAGACAGCTAGGAACATGGCTGCATTATCCTAGATTGCTCAGGCAGAGGCATTTGGTGGCCCTTTGTAATGAATTGGCCCAGGAAGCAGAGAAAAGATTCTTTATCATAGAAAGGTCAGGATTATTGCTTCATAAAGAGTAGAGTCCAAGTCATATAACTAAAATTAATATATGAGTTTCAAAAGGAATGAATTCTTGCCACAGTGAGTCATGTTTACTGTATACTTCATACAATTAGGAGGGAGCTGGTTGGAGCCAGCTTCTGGGAGATCTAAGTGCATTTGAAACACCCACATCTCTCCCCACACCCAGGAGACAATAGCTACTTCTGCCACCCCTTGACTCCCCGGTCTCCTCCCCCACTCAGCGAGCAGAAGCCCAGATGGGGAATGACTTTACTGACATCCAGCTGATATCAGAGGCTTCCACAGAAAGGATTCAGGACTTGGGCATCCCTTACATGTAGAAGGGCTGGAATGTCCCAGAGAGGAGAGGAGGAACCTGGATGGTACGGCCTTCCATGAGAAAGGGCTGGGGGAGTGAGGCTCCAGCTAAGTACACCTCTAAGGGGGCGGCCTTGTCTTCACCTCCACCATACAAAGGGCAAATTAGAGGCAAAGTCTCCTCACCTCTCCTCTGACTTGGTACCAGGATACTTTCTGAGCCCTTTCTTTAAGGAGTATTTAATTCCTCACTGGAATGAAGGCTGTGATTAGCCTTCCAGGTGAGGGGCGATGCTCATCTGTGTAACCTGACAAGACAGTGTCCTTCCGGTTTGGATTTAGAGCAAGAGCGGATTATACAAGGAAAGCTCTGGGGGGTGGGGGTGAAGGTGAGGGTGGGAGGGTGGGTGACTCCTTGGATACCCTCCCCCATCCATCTCTTTCTGGGTGGCAAACTCACACAACAGGGGAAGAGAAATGCCTCCCCAGCCACTGAAAGGACACTTGGCTAAGAGCCAGGTTCCTCAGGAGTATGCCTCAAGCAAGCTGTGCATGTGAGGGACGAAGGCCTGGCTAGACATTTGCAGACTCAAGGCTGCTGGAGGGGGAGGGGCAGCTCCAAGCCGACCCACCCCTGCTGCTCTGCTTGAGCTGCACGTGTAGGAGCACAAATCCTCTGTGTCTGGACAGACTGGTGGTGTCACGGCATGGCTCCCTAGCTGCCCGGAGTACCTCAGAGCATATTTCCAGCAAGAGTCAACTCTTCCTGGCACCCTTAGACTTGAAAAAGCAATTGATATTCTATCACTGCAAGCATTTGGATGGTTCTGGCCCTGATTGGAATCCACTGAAGGCAAACAGCCTGGGCAGGCTGGGAGGTGATTTCCTGACAAACGCAATCTGCTGATGCAGGGATCCCTTTGCATCCCAAGTCCTTCCCGTTTTATGACAGGATGTAAATTCTGCACAGATTTTTTTTTTTTTTTTTATGATTCTTTTTCTTGATGCTTAAATTCTGAATTTCATGTCTCCCTAGAGAGGTGCTGGAATCATCCAGCCATTCTCCTCGTCAAAATTATGGGCAATTTGACCTGCCATTTAGCCATTTCCTGCAGCTGAGTGGTTGAGTGGCTCATTGGGCCATTTCTGCCTTGAAGACAATGCAGGGCACTATCTTCCATGCAGATGAGGACTCCAGACCTCCCTGGGCTGAGATTCCTTCCACTGTGAAAGTTAACGCTGCCTCCACCGACTGGGAAGGTTTCACCAAGTTCACTTGCCCTAATTGGGATGAGCCTCTTCCCCTAGTCCATGGTCGGCAAACTGCGGCTCACGAGCCACATGCGGCTCTTTGGCCCCGTGAGTGTGGCTCTTCCACAAAATACCACAGCCTGGGCGAGTCTATTTTGAAGAAGTGGCATTAGAAGAAGTTTAAGTTTAAAAAATTTGGCTCTCAAAAGAAATTTCAATCGTTGTACTGTTGATATTTGGCTCTGTTGACTAATGAGTTTGCCGACCACTGCCCTACGTGATTGATTGAGTTTAAAGAGCAAGGGGTTGAATAGGCAAGTCTGGGAGAGAACAAACCAGGAAGAAGATCATGTTACAGAGAAATTTCTGGAAGCCTGAGTAGGTTCTGTGGATCTCTTCTGAGTCCATATTGACAGGGAAAATGTGAGCTGACCGTCTGTGTAGTATGCACCTGTAACATTGTGATTTGTAATAAATATATATTTGTTTTCCATCCTGTTCCTGGCCTAAAGTTCCTAAAACCCCTGAATTTCCTTAAAGATAAAATAGAGTTTTGTTATTCATAACAAGCCCCTTTCCATCACCTGAGTTTATTTTGGAGCTCCCCTGGATAAGCTCAGGTGGGAACTGGTTGCCAGGGGAACCAACTACAGGATTCCAGCCTTGGAATATTCAGCTCTGCCCCTCCTCCCACCTCTACAGAGGGAAGAAGGAGAGAGGCTGAGATGGAATCAATCGTCAATGGCCAACAATCCAATCAATCATGCCTATGTAATGAGGCCTCCATAAAACCCAAAAGGAGAGGTTTCTGAGAGTTTCCAGGTGGTGGACACATGGAGGTGCTGGGAGAGTGGAGCACTCAGAAAGGGCGTGGGAGCTCAGAGTCCCTTCCCTCTCACACACCTTGCTTTTTGCATCTCTCCCATCTGGCCACTCCTGAGTTACATTCTTTTTATAATAAACGGGTAATCTAGTAAATAAACTGTTTTTCCTGAGTTCTATAAGTCACTCCAGCAAATTAATGGAACCAGAGGAGCGGGTGTGGAAACCTCTGATTCATAGCTGGGCAATCAGCAGTACAGGTGATGTCAATGGTGCAGAAGGCGGGGGGTTTTGTTGGACTGAGACCTTAATCTCTGGAATCTGAAGCTAAACCCATGCAGACAGTGTCAGAATGGAGTTAGATTGTAGGACACCCAGCTGGTGTCTGAGAATTGCCTGATGTGGGAAAAAAACCCACACGTCAGGTGGCCACAGGTGGAGAGTAGGCTTGTTGTTGTTGTTCAGGGGTGAAACAGACCCGCATTGGATAATTTCAATCCAGTATGCTAAGTGCTCAGACGTAGGCATATCTCCACGTTTTGTGGTAGGTGGAGTGAGATTTAATCATATCAGGGGATGTGTGCTAAATTCCTTCCTACCAGGTGACAGATATTATGCCGAATGCATTCCCTGAACAGTCACAGGTAATACAACAATGCTACATGGCAGCTATTCTTCTGCCCATTTCACAGGTAACAAAGCTAACTCTTAGAGAGGCCAAATAACCGGTAAACCACATAGGCAGGTAGAGGCAGAGCTGGGATTCAAAGCCAGGACTGTCTGACCGCAGCCCTGTGCTCTTAACCACCTGCTGCATTTCCACCTCCTGGTTTGTGCAGGTGCAGAGGCTTCAGGAGCGCTGAGGTGAGCTGTGAGTGAGTTGAGAGCAGGGCAGTCCACCCAGTGTTGATCAGGGCGGGACTGTCCGAGGGACATTTCCTCAGGGTGAGGTTGGACTTGACTTTTGCTCCTCTTGTCAGCCATTCTTCCTGGCTCCTGCTTAAAACCCGCCAGAAACCTCAGCAGGAGACTGCAAATTGGTGGTGATTTAATTGAGGAGTTTTGCTGAGATTCGACCCAGCTGGAGGGAAGGAGAAAGCCAGAGACTGTCTTTGAGTTGGATCTAAATATAGCATTGCCCAAGTGCTTAATTTTGTGTTCTCACTATTTCGGTGTTGATTTTGAAGGAGCTTGGCTTCCTGGAGGAAATGTTTAAGGCTGGAGAAATAGAGTTTTCAGTTTGCCTTCTGCGTAAATAAGAGGAACAGGAAGCACAAACGTTACACTGCTTCTTATTGATTAACATCCCCACCGTTAAACAGTTTTACAGCTTAGTCTTCTCAGGGCTGCTCTGCAGCTAATTGTGGGGAGGCCATGCCTGAGGAGAACAAACTTCTGCCCTGGGTCCTAGTTCCCCATGGCTCTCGCTCTTGCGCTGGTTTTGTTTCTTTGTATATTGTTACTTTTCTTTCTGCTTCTTTTTGTTATCCTGTCTTTAATTTTCTTCATGTATGTCTCCTCCCCCCTCCCCTCTCCCAATCTCCTCTCTCTTCCTCACTCTATCTCTTAAATCTCATGGTCTTTCCCTTTGCTCAGTTTTCTTTCTTGCTTGCCTTTAAAAATCATTTTTTAATTTTCAATTACAGTTGACATACATTATTATATTAGTTTCAGGTGTGCACCCCAGTGATTAGACATTACATAACTTACTAAGTGATCCTCATGCCAAATCTTGTGCCCATCGGACACCACACACAGTTATTAGAATGTTATTGACTATATGATGTACTTTACATCCCCATGACTGTTTGGTGACTACCAACTTGTACTTCTTTCTTAAAAATTTGTTATTTATTGATGAGAGAGAGAGAGAGAGAGAGAGAGCGAGCGAGAGAGAGAGAACAGTTTGTTGTTCTACTTCTCTGTGCATTCATTAGTTGATTCTTGTATGTGCCCTGACCGGGGATTGAATCCACAACTTTGGCATATTGGGACAACACTCTAACCAACTGAGCTACCTTCTTAACCCTTTCACTATTTTTTACATATCCCCCAAACACCCATCCCATCTGGCAACTGTCAAAATGTTCTCTTCCTGGCACTGGAACCCTGGGCTGGTGGGTCTCGGGTGGGGCTGGGACCCCTCACTCCTCAGAAGAAACCTCCATAATCCTTCCCAATTTTAAACTGCCACATGTAGGTGTGGGGCCAGCCTGTTTTGTGTTTCCGCCCCTCTTTTAGTTTCAATGTGGCTTCTTCTTTAATTCCCTAGTTGTAAGACTTCCATTCAGCCAAATTTCAGGTGGTTCTGACAATGGTTGTCCTGTAATTTAGTTGTAATTTTGATGTGGTTGTGGGAGGAGGCAAGTATTTGTTTACCGATGCCTCCATCTTTTCGTTTGAGATTCTACAATAAATAGAGCAGGCACAAACCCAGACCTCAAGGAGTTTATAATCTGGTCTTTCCATATTGTTCAGGAGCTGTCGGTGGCTGGGTGCAGCTGGTGGCTGTCAGGCCTGCTTTTGTGCCGTCACCCCAAGGATTTGAAAAGGGAGAGTGCTTTTCATGATCTAAGTCCTCAGGAACACATCGCTCACTTAGCTGCTGTGCAGCTTGCTAACTATTAATGCAGGGCCAGGGCTTTCCAACCTGAGACCCACGCATGAGCTCAGGGAGAAGGGGGAGCCTCTGAAATACAGTGGTCACACCATATCTGCCACTTTCTGTGGTTTTAGTTACCTGAGGTGAATTATGGTTTGAGAATATTAAAGGAAAATTTCTAGAAATGAACAATCCGTAAGTTTTAAATTAGGCAGCAGTCTGTTTTTAAAAAATATATTTTATTGATTTTTTTTTTTTTATAGAGAGGAAGGGAAAGGAATAGAGAGTTAGAAACAATGATGAGAAAGAAACATTGATCAGCTGCCTCCTGCACACCCCCTACTAGGGATGTGCCCACAACCAAGGTACATGCCCTTGACCGGAATCGAACCTGGGACCCTTCAGTCCACAGGCCGACGCTCTATCCACTGAGCCAAACTGGTTAGGGCTAGGCAGCAGTCTTAGTAGTGCCATCCTGTTCCATCCCATCTGGGATGAGAATCATCCCTTTTTTCTAGTATATTCATGCTGTATATGTTCCCCGCCCAGTTATCAGATAGACTGTCATGGTATCTCAGTGCTTGTGTTCAAGTCCTCCTTACTCTACTTAATGCCACATTCATATAACTTTTATTCAGTCTATTGTTGTAACTGTCCTATTTTATTGTTAGTTATTTATAAATTAAACTTTATCAGAAATATGTTTGTATAGGGAAAAACAGTATATATAGGGTTTGGTACTATCCAAGGTTTCAGGCAACCACTGAGGGTCTTGGAGCATATTTCCTCCAGATAAGGGAGAAATACTGTGGTAAGCAGATTTCTGGATATATGTGCATTTTTTTCAGGGTAATTTATAACTTTCATTGTATTCTCAAAGTTGACAATAAGCCAAAAAACGTCAAGAACAACTGCCCAGCTGGTGTGGCTCAGTGGTTGAGCATCAACCCATGAACCAGGAGGTCTTGATTCAATTCCTGGTCAGGGCACATGCCAGGGTTGTGAGCTCAATACCCAGTAATGGGCATGCAGGAGGCAGCTGATCAATGATTCTTTCTCTCATCATTGATGTTTCTGTCTTTCCCACTCTCTTCCTCTCTGACATCACTAAAAATGTATTAAAAAAAAAGAACAACTATCCTACCAATGAGGCCCCAGGTGGGTAGCCCAATCACTTAGAAGAGAGTCAGAATTCAGCCCTGGACATGGGTTCTTAGTGTTCTATCACTCAACCAGCGACCTTCTTTATCTCTGTAGGACATCAGTGAAGAAATACACCAATGGTCACATCGGACATTTCAATCCTTCTTAAAAAAATTCTTTGAATTTGGTCTTGTTTGGGTATTGATTCACAACAAAATTACTAAATTGTTAGATTATTATGTGCTTAAAGGAACAGAATATTTTCATTCTGGGGAAGGATGGAGTTACTATTGCTTTATTCTTTGATATATCATAAAATTGTAGAGTTGGGACAGAGCTAAAAGTTCATAGAGTTCACCCTGAAATCCAAACCCCTCTTGCCTCATCCAGAATCTTCTCTATAACACTTCCATCAAAGAACAATAAGGCCACTTCCAGAGTCAGAGAATGCTCTGCTCATTCATTCATTCATCTATTCATTGCACCCTCCCATGACACATGCACTCTGCTAGATTCTGGGAATTTGATAATGGAGAAGACAAATGACACCCTTGTCTTCAAGGAGCTTACAATCTAGCAATCTAGAGACACAGACATTGAATAAGTAGAAAGAGAGTTAGAGCAGGCAGCTCTGGGGCTAGTGGGAAATACTCTAGTTTGTGGGTGGTAGTGATTATGGAAGAAATCCCAGAGAAAGTAGCATCCAAGCTGAGCTGAAGGAGGAGTAGGAACTAGCAAGAAGAAGGAAGGTTAGGTTGAGGGAATATTATAAGTAAAGGAGATGGCACATTCAAGGATCCAAGAATGAAAAAGAAGGAGCAAAGCTTACTGGAGTAAGTAAGAGAATATTAGAATGGGCAAAGCAGAAAAAGAGAATGACTAGAAGAGTGGTTTCCACATCAGCCCACTTTAATTTTTGATGGCTTGAGCCACAAAATTCTCCTTGATCTTCAATCTTTCCACTTTGGCCTCTGATGCTCCCACATAGACAAAAATCTCCATGGGATTTATTAAGACAAACAAACACACCAGCGATGAGCGTCCTCTCCTCTTTCCCTTACTGCCAGTCCCCAACTTATAATGGTTCAACTTAAGATTTGTAAACTTTATGATAACGTGAAAGCTATATGCATTCAGTAAAAATTGTACTTTGAATTTTCATCTTTTCCTGGGCTAGCGATATGTGGTATGATACACTCTCATGATGCTGGGCAGCAGCCGTGAGCCGCAGCTGCCAGTCAGTCATGTAACTATGAGAGCAAACACTGATGCCACTCACTCCTCAAAAGAAACCCTGCGGACTGAAGAGTACTGCATTGTCAGCATTTTTTGGTTACTGTGTTTTGTGTTTTAACATTCCATTGTGTCTACAAAACACCCATCTGTGCCTCCTGCTTCTGGTGAGATGAAATGCAAGACAACTGTAAGTTAAGTAAGCTTTTTGAGCAAGTTTCTGGTAGGCTAGGCTAAGCTATGATGTTCATTAGGTTAGGTATGTATATAAATGCATGTTTGACTTATGTCATTTTCTATTTATGCTAGAGTAAGTCAAGGAGCACCTGTATTTGGGCAGACCTTTTAAACATGAAACAAGTTTTGGCTCTGCCATACCCTTTGCTATACCCACTACCCAGAGTGCTGTCCCTAACCATATCTACTCAGCTCAAAGACTTTTGAACTGGCCAGTGTGGCTCAGTGATTAGAGTGTTGGCCCCCACACTGAAGGGTCATGGGTTTGATTCATGGTCAAGGTCATATACCTGGGTTGCAGGTTCAATCCCCAGTCCCAATTGTGGGAGGCAGCAGATCCATGTTTCTCCCCTCTTGCTCTCTCTCTCCCCACACCCCTTCCCTTCTCTCTAAACATCAATGGCAAAAATATCTTTGGGTGAGGATTAACAACAACAACAAAAAAGACTTTATATGTGTTCACTTATTCACCTTCCCCATCTGACTGTGTGCTGTGAAGTGTAGGGACCATGACTAATTCTCTCAGGTGCCCAGTGCAGGGCCTAGCCCACAGTAGGTACTCAATTGGTGCTTTGTGGTTGAGCAATGAATGGATGAATGGCTGAGATGCTGATCAGTGATGAATCTTAGGAAGGGAAGTCAGTAAGAAGTAGAGAGAGACAAGCCTGAAAACTGGACGAGTCATAGCAAGAGCTGTCATTCCCCCCCTAGAAAATAGAGATTCCTTTTATGCCATGAGTTTCATAGATGCTATGATTACATTTCTTAGTATACATTTCTCTCTTTCAAACAATGATAGTTACCCCAGTTATATAGTACTCAACTTATACAAGTTTAGTATCATGAAAATGGTTGCATAACAACCATAATTAGGTTTTAGGGATCTGGGAAAGTTTGCATTACCAACCAACAAAGCAGTCAAATGTGTCAATGAATATTGTAAAGCCAGAATGTAAAACTGGCAATGACTATGCTGAAGAGAATGCCCTTTCTCTTTGTTCTGTGTTTCTGTTATTGTGTGAATTAATGCTTTACCTCACATTGTCTTACTTTTATTTGTGATTGTTATATTGCATTGTAGTACAGTATATATGTATATTTCATATATTGTATATAGCATATAGTGTATAGTATAGTATAGTGTAGTATAGTATAGTAGAGTATAGTCTACTATTGTCGTAGACAGCCTCCAAGATGACCCCAATCATCACTATCTTTTAGTATTCATGCTCTTGTGTAATCCTTTCTCCTTGAGTGTGATTTAGTGTCTCACAGCTAACCCACAGAATATGGAAAACCTGATAGCATATCACTTCCCATATTAGATTGTAAAAAAGACTATGATTCTGCCTTGGGCTTCCTTCTCTTGCTCTCTTACTCATTTCTCTGGGGAGCCAATTGCCATGTTGTGAGCTGCCTTATGGAGCAGCTCACATGGCCAAGAACCAAGGGAAACCCCCAACCAACAGCAAGTGAAGAACTGAGGCCTTTAGCCCAACAGTCCATGAGGAGCTGAGTAAGTCCTGCCAGCAGCATGTGTAAGAGCTCAGAAATGGATCTTCCTTTGTCAAGCTTTCAATTGAGACATAGTCTCAGCTGGCTTTTGACTGTAGCCTTGTGAGAGATGTTGAGGCAGAGGCACCCAGCTAAGTCACATCTGGATTCTAGACCTATAGGAATGATGAAATAATATATGTTTTAAGCTGTTATGTTTGGGACAATTTGTTATACAGCAATAAACACCTGATACAGGTTTTGGTGCCATGAGTGGGGAGATGCTATAACATACCTAAAAATATGAAGTGGCTTTCTAGTTGGCCGGTGGATGAAGCCTGGGAATATTTTTGATGCGTGTATTAGGAAAAAACCCTCTAAGTTAAGTTGCATAGACAATAGAAATCTGAACTTTGATGCTGCTGCTAGTGAGGTCTCAAAGGAAAAGTGAGAAATGAATATGGGAGCTGGAAGGAGGGAGAGCTTTGTGATGTAGTGCAGAACTTAACACTATTGCCTGCAGCAATGTGGAAAGTAGAAAATGTACCTAATGCACTGAGTGATCTAGCTCAGGAGATATCTAAGCAAAGTGTTGAAGGTGTTGCCTGGTTCCTTCTCATTGCTTATGTAAGATGAGGGAAGTATTGATAAACAAGAACCAGGATTGGGTGAATTTGAAAATTCTCAGCCTCTCTAGATGGCAAGTAATGCTAAAATTAAGAAATGATTTCTGAGCAAAGATCAAACCCAGGGCACTGCCAGGATCTTCCTCCAGTTGAGCTTCAGATAAAATTACACTGCCCTAACTGGTTTGGCTCAGTGAATAGAGCGTGGGCCTGAGGACTGAAAGGTCCCAGGTTCGATTCCGGTCAAGGGCATGTACCTGGGTTGCGAGCACATCCCCAGTAGGAGGTGTGCGGGAGGCAGCTGATCGATGTTTCTCTCTCATCGATGTTTCTAACTCTCTATCCCTCTCCTTTCTTCTCTGTAAAAAATCAATAAAATATATTAAAAAAAATTATAGAGGGAGGAAAAATGGTGGCGGAATAGACAGACATGTTCCGAGCCTTGTCCCAGAGCAGAAAGAAAGAACAGCTGAGGGTCCCACGAGGAGTGTTTGTTGGCAAGTTAAGGGACAGCTAAACTCCAGAAGAAGGTGGGGGACTGCTAGATGGGGTTCCCCTGACCTGACAGCCCCCACTGCGGCTGGGTCCCCTCCCAGAGCTGCGGGCTTGTACGCGGAGTCTGCGCCATCTTGAACGGGAAAGTGGAGCTTATCAGAAGCCTGAGAATCCACAACTGCGGCACCCACGGAACAGCTGCGAGCCCCAGAACACCGGTCCCTAGTTGGAGCAAACATGAGGATTCAGAGGAGCTTTACACTCCACCACGGAAAGGTCAGATTTCGCCTGGGATAAGGTGAAGTCTCTGGTCCTGGCGGGAGAGAGGAACGCGCATTTTGTGGGAGCTGGAGGACCAGGGAAGTCTGAGCCTAGAAAAATCCGTGGCTGTTGGGGCTGGTGTGATCCGTGAATGTGGAAGGGGGTCCTCAGAGCTGCTGACAGAAGGGATCTCTAAAAAACAACCCATTTTGATCTGACATGCAGGGACAGCCTAAGAATTTCAAGGTGTGCCGGCTGCTTAGACTTACGCGCAGCCCCCGAGTTCGCACACTTGGGCTTTTTCCTCTTGAAATTCTTGCTTCTGATTACTAAGCCCAATACATAGGATCACCCAGTTGGGGACACCCTGGGAGACAGCAGGGGAAAGTTGTTTTTTTGGAACCTGGGGATCGGAGCGGGGAGTGACCATCGGAGAGCCAGCTCTGAGGCAGCCCACTCCCACAAACCTGTAGTGAGTGCCACAGGGAAAGAAGGCTCTAACACTGCCTAGAGAGGCCATATATAGACCCGGAAGTCATTCCAGAAACACTGCCACCCAGGGGCTGAATCACAAATTGACTCTTGTGTAATCAAAAATAAAGGAATACGAGAAATTAAGACACACAGCCTGCTTAAAATCAGGACTGGCTTACAACACTGAAGAGTAGTGGAACGCAGGGAACTGCAATACTGCCTGGACTGAGAAACAGGGGTGCCAAACAGAACAACAGAGGAAGTGAATGACCTTCACTACTCCACATTTTATTTTTATTTTTTATTTTTTTATTTTCATTTTTTGCATCTTTTACTCAAGAAACTAATTTTTTTTCTTTTTTCCTCACTTGATTTTACTTTTTTAATTATTACATTTTTATTTTAAATCTGTATTATTACTAATGCTATTTTATCTTTTTTTTTAAGTGTCATTTTATTTTCTCTTCATTTTACTTTGGGATTAGTGTTCTACATTCTATTTTCATCTTTCCTTTAGCATCGTTTTACTTTATCTCAACTCTACCTTTATGCCATCACACTCTTCCTAACCTTCCCCTTTTCAGTGTCCTCTTTATCTTACCCCTTTCCTGCTTTAGATTTCCCCTATTCTTTCTGTTTACCCCGTTAAAATTTCACCCTACTTACATATCTAATCTCCAATCCCCTGCTCCAAGTCCTTACACACCTCTCTCTTCACTGTCTTAACTATCCAAAAAATTGTTTTTCTCTCTGTCCTTTTGTTGTTGTTTGCTTGAATGTTGATTCTATCGAATTTTTATGCTTTTTTTTGTGAGATTGTTTTGCTTATTCTTCTTTTGTTTGTTTATTTTTTTGTTTGCTTTGTGCTTCTGTTTTTCCCTTGCCTCACTCAATATTAGTTGGTGTTGTAGTTTGTATTAATCCCCAGGTACTTGTTGCTGGCATTTTCTGGGATTAGTGATTGTTCTATTGGAGTTTTATCCCCATATATACAGTTTGTTCCCCTTTCTCTCTTGATCTCTTTCTTGTCTCTCTTACTTTTTTTTTTCCTTTCCCCAATTTCATTTTGACACTCCTTTTTTCCCCCTTTCTTTCTTTTTCCTCTTCTTCTTTCTCTCCTATCCCCTAATTTACCTTTCTCTGGTGGTCACCTTTATTGGAGGTTATTAATATCGTGAATACATTTCTGTTCAGTGCCTTGTGTGTTATACCTGGTAGTGCTGTATTTTGTGCCTTTAAATCAATGCAGGAGAGAGAGAACTACATAACCAGACATCCAGAGAAGAGAGAGACCATGTGGAGACAAAGACACAGCCCGCATATGAAAGAAAAGCAGGCATCACCAGAAAAGGAAGTAAATGAAATGGAGGCAAGCACCCTTCCAGAGAAAGAATTCAGAGAAATGGTCATAAGGTGGCTGAAAAGAATGGAAGACAAATTCGACAATATGAGCAGGAACCAAGAGGAAATGAAGAAGAATCAAGAAGAAATGAAAAATGACATCGCTGCTGTAAAGAACTCAATAGAAAGCATCAAGAGTAGACTAGAAGAAGCAGAGGACCGCATCAGTGAGCTAGAAGACAAGATGGGAAAAAATACCCAAGTAGAGCAACTTCTAGAAAAAAAAAATTAAAAGGCAGGAGGAGAGCCTAAGGGAACTTTGGGACAACACGAAACAAAACAACATCCGCATAATAGGGGTTCCAGAAGGAAAGGAAGCTGAGCAAGGAACATCCGCATAATAAGGGTTCCAGAAGGAAAGGAAGCTGAGCAAGGAATAGAAAACCTGTTTGAAGAAATAATGACAGAAAATTTCCCTGATATAGGGAAGAAAAACCCCCACACAAATCCAAGAAGCTCACAGAGTCCCAAGCAAAATGAACCCCAAAAGACCGACGCCAAGGCACATCATAATTAAATTGGCAAACACCAACGCCAAAGTAAGAATCTTAAAAGCGGCAAGACAGAGACAGAAAGTTACATACAAAGGAACCCCCATCAGACTAGCAACTGATTTCTCAACAGAAACTCATCAGGCCAGAAGGGAATGGGATGAAATATACAAAGTCATGCAAAGGAAGGGTCTGAATCCAAGAATACTGTACCCAGCAAGGCTATCAATCAAAATTGAAGGTGAAATCAGGAGCTTCACAGACAAAAAAGGACTAAGGGAATTTATTATCACCAAACCAGCAATGCAAGAAATGCTAAAGGGTCTGCTGTAAAAAAAAAAAAAAAAAAAAAAGAAATAGGAAGCGAAGAAGGAACACAGGGGTAAAGAATAAAAATGGCGACAAATAAGTACCTATCAATAATAACTTTAAATGTAAATGGATTAAATGCCCCAATCAAAAGACATAGGGTAATGGATTGGATAAGAAAACAAGACCCATATATCTGATGTCTACAAAACCCACCTCAAAAAAAAAAGACGCACACAGACTGAGGGTGAAGGGATCGAAAAAGGTTTTCCAGGCAAATGGAACTGAAGAAAAAGCTGGGGTAGCAATACTTATATCTGAAAAATTAGATCTCAAAGTGAAGAACATAACAAGAGATAAGGAAGGCCACTTCATAATACTAAAGGGAGCAATCCAACAAGAAGAAATAACTCTGATAAACATATATGCATCCAATACTGGAGCACCCAAATACATAAAAAAAACTCCTGGAGGATATCAAGGGAGAGATTGACAGCAATACAATCATAGTAGGAGACTTTAATACCCCACTATCACCATTGGACAAATCCTCTAAACAAAAAATCAGCAAAGAAACATCAATCCTAAATGACTCACTAGACCAGATGGAATTAATTGACATCCTCAGAACATTTCACCCCAAAGCCACAGAATATACATTCTTCTCAAGTGCACATGGGTCATTTTCAAAGATAGACCATGTGCTGGGACATAGGCAAAGTCTCTTCAAATTCAAGAAGATAGAAATCATATCAAGCATCTTCTCAGACCACAATGGCATAAAACTGGAAATCAACTACAATAAAAACAACCCAAAGAAATCAAACACATGGAGACTAAACAGCATGCTATTAAACAATGATTGGGTTACCAGAGAGATCAAGGAAGAAATAAAAAACATCATGGCAACAGATGACAATGAAAACACTACAATCCAAAATCTATGGGACACAGCGAAAGCAGTCTTGAGAGGGAAGTTCATAGCTCTACAAGCCTACTGCAAAAAACAAGAAACAATGGTAATAAATTACCTAACCCTACAACTCAAAGAGTTAGAAAAAGAGCAACAAGAAAAGCCCAGTGTAAGCAGAAGGAAGGAAATAATAAAGATCAGAGCGGAGATAAATGACCTAGAGACCAAAGAAACAATACAAAAGATCAACAAAACCAAGAGCTGGTTCTTTGAAAGGATAAACAAGATTGATGAGCCTCTAGCCAGGCTCACCAAGAAGCAAAGAGAGAGGACCCAAATAAACAAAATCAGAAATGAAAGAGGTGAAATAACAACAGATCCCGCCGAAATACAAAGCATTGTTAAAAAATACTACTAACAACTCTGTTCCAACAAACTGGACAACCTGGAGGAAATGGACATATTCCTAGAAAAATATAACCTTCCAAAACTCAATCAGGAAGAATCTAAACAGCTCAATATGCCAGTAACTATGGAAGAAATTGAAGCAGTCATCAAAAAGCTTCTGGCAAACAAAAGCCCGGGGCCGACGGCTTCACAGAAGAGTTTTACCAAACATTCAAGGAAGAACTAAAACCTATCCTCCTCAGACTATTCCAAAAAATTCAAGAGGAAGGAACACTTCCAAGCTCCTTCTATGAAGCCAGCATCACCCTAATACCAAAACCAGATAAAGACAACACAATGAAGTAGAATTACAGGCCATTATCCCTCATGAACGTAGATGCCAAAATCCTCAACAAAATTCTAGCAAATCGGATCCAGCAGTACATCAGAAAGATCATACACCATGACCAAGTAGGGTTTATCCCAGGAATGCAAGGATGGTACAATATCCGCAAATCAATAAATGTGATACATCACATAAACAAATTGAGAGATAAAAATCACATAGTCATATCAATTGATGCAGAAAAAGCATTTGACAAAATCCAACACCCTTTCTTGATAAAAACTCTCAACAAGGTGGGAATAGAAGGATCATACCTCAACATAATAAAAGCTATATATGATAAACCCACAGCTAACATCATACTCAATGGGCAAAAACTAAAACCATTTCCCCTAAGAACAGGAACAAGACAGGGATTCCCACTCTCACCACTCCTGTTCAACATAGTACTGGAAGTATTAGCCATTGCAATTAGACAAGAAGAAGAAATAAAAGGCATCCAAATTGGAAAAGAAGAAGTAAAGCTGTCCTTATTTGCAGATGACATGATATTATACATAAAAAACCCGAAAGACTCCATCAAAAAACTAACAGACTTAATAAATGAATTAGGAATGTAGCAGGATACAAAATTAACGCCAATAAATCTATGGCATTTCTATACACCAATAGTGAACTTACAGAAAAAGAGACTAAAAAAGCAATCCCATTTACCATCGCACCAAAAAAATTAAGATACCTAGGAATAAACCTAACCAAGGAGGTAAAAGACCTATATGCTGAAAACTATAGGACACTGAAAAAAGAGATAGAGGAAGATGTAAACAGATGGAAGAACATACCATGTTCATGGATTGGTAGAATCAACATCATTAAAATGTCCATACTACCCAAAGCAATCTATAGATTCAATGCACTCCCCATTAAAATACCAATGGCATATTTCACAGACCTAGAAAGAACTCTCCAAAAATTCATCTGGAATAAAAAAAAGACCCCGAATAGCCACAGCAATCCTGAGAAAGAAGAATAAAGTAGGAGGGATCTCAATACCAGATTTCAAGCTGTATTACAAAGCCACTGTCCTCAAAACAGCCTGGTACTGGCACAAGAACAGACATATAGATCAATGGAATAGAATAGAGAATCCAGATATCAACCCAAACCACTATGCGCAATTAATATTTGACAAAAGAGGCATGAACATAAAATGGAGTCAAGACAGTCTCTTCAATAAATGGTGTTGGGAAAATTGGACAGATAAATGCAAAAAAATGAAACTAGATCACCAACTTACACCATACACAAAAATAAACTCAAAATGGATACATGACTTAAACATAAGACGGGAAACCATAAAAATACTAGAGGAATCCACAGGCAGCAAAATCTCAGACATATGCCAAAAGAACTTCTTCACTGATACTGCCCCTAGGGCAACGGAAGCCAAAGAGAAAATAAACAAATGGGACTACATCAAAATAAAAAGCTTTTTCACAGCAAAAGAAACCATCAACAAAACAACAAGAAACCCCACTGTATGGGAGAACGTATTTGCAAATGTTATCACTGATAAAGGTTTAATCTCCAACATCTACAGGCAGCTTATACAACTTAATAAAAGGAAGATAAATGATCCAATAATAAAATGGGCAATGGACCTAAATAGAATCTTTTCAAAAGAAGACAGAAGGAAGGCCAAGAGACACATGAAAACATGCTCGAAGTCACTAATTATCCGAGAGATGCAAATCAAAACGACAATGCCATACCATCTCACACCTGTCAGAATGGCTATCATCAACAAATCAACAAACGACAAGTGTTGGCGAGGATGCAGAGAAAAAGGAACCCTCGTGCACTGCTGGTGGGAATGCAGACTGGTGCAGCCACTGTGGAGAACAGTATGGAGTTTCCTCAAAAAACTGAAAATGGAACTCCCATTTGACTCAGTAATCCCACTCCTAGGAATATATCCTAAGAAACTAGAAACACCAATCAGAAAGGATATATGCACCCCTATGTTCATAGCAGCACAATTTGCAATAGCTAAGATTTGGAAACATCCTAGGTGCCCGTCAGCAGATGACTGGATCAGAAAACTATGGTACATCTACACAATGGAATACTATGCTGCCATAAAAAGAAGGAATTATTACCATTTGTAGGCACCTGGATGGAATTAGAGAACATTATGCTAAGTGAAATAAGCCAGTCAATGAAAGAAAAATACCACATGATCTCACTCATTTGGGGATAATGAAAAACAGTATAAACTGATGGACAAAAAGATAGATACAGAGGCAGTAAAGCATCAAACAGACTGTCAAATTACAGCGGGAAAGTTAGTGTGAGGTGGGGGAAATAAGAGATCAACTGAAGGACTTATATGCATGCATATAAGAGTAACCAACGGATGCAAAACATTGGGGGGTGAGGGCATGTATGGGAGTGGGGTGGGGGGGCAATGGTAAGATATGTACACATATAATACCGTAATAAAAAAATTAAAAAAAAAAGAAAGCTTTAGCTACTTGAAAAAAAAATTATAGCCTTTCCTACCCATGACCTCTTGTTATGGGCTATGAGAGACCTTGAGGCAGAAGCATGAAGCTGGGTTGTATCCAGATTCCTGACTCACAGAGACTATGAAATAATGTTTGTTGGTGTAATTTGCTAAGTTTGGGAGTAACTTGTTATGCAGCAATAGAAATTAATACAATTATTATCGTTATTGTTATTATCATTATTATATAACCTGTGCAGCTAGAACGGCCATCTGCCACCATGGTAAGGCAAATAGAGTGTCTCTGTACCAGGAACACAGGGCAGTTGAAGGTTTCTGAAATAGAGGGATTAGGTAAAAGTTAATATACTGAATTTTGTGGGCCTAAGAGTTTTTTGGAAAATCGGACCAGTCCCAAAGAAAAGAGACAAACGTAAGGGGTTCCTCAGTGATAGTATAGCCAGATCTACTTTTACCCATTGTGAAAACCAAGATTGATATGCCCCAGCTATACACATAGAACTCCAATCAGTGTTTTAGTATGCCACTTAAAAAACTGAAATATCATTGACATATAACATTATATTAGTTTCAGGAGTACAACATAATGATTCAATATGTGGATGTATTGCAAAATGATCAGCACAATAAGTCTAGTTAATATCCATCACCGTACATTAGTACATTTTTTCTCATGATAAGATTTTTTTTAACATCTACTCTCTTAGCAACTTTCAAATAAGTAACACAGTATTATTAACTACCAGTATAGTCACCATGCTATATATTACATCCCCATTACTTATTTTATAACCAAAAGTTTGTACCTTTTGACCTCCATCCCCCATTTTTTCCACCTGTTACACTCTCAGCTCCAGCCTCTGGCAACCACTCATTCTCTTGTATCTATCTATTATCTCCCTCTCCCTCTCCCTCTCCCTCTCCCTCTCCCTCTTCCTCTCCCTCTCCCTTTTCCTCTCCTTCTCCTTCTGTCTCCCCTTTTTCTCTCCCTCTCCCCATTGTCTCCCCCTCCTTCTCCCTCTCCCTGTGCCTCTCACTCTCCCTCTCCCTGTGCCTCTCCCTGTGCCTCTCTCTCTCCTTTTCTCTCTCCCTCTCCCACATTCCACACATATGTGAGATCATATAGTTCCTTCCTTCCTTCCTTCCTTCCTTCCTTCCTTCCTTCCTTCCTTCCTTCCTTCCTTCCTTCCTTCCTTCCTTCCTTCCTTCCTTTCTTTCTTTCTTTCTTTCTTTCTTTCTTTCTTTCTTTCTTTCTTTCTTCTTTCTCTTTCCTTCATTTCACTTAGCACAGTGGTGGGCAAACTGTGGCTCACGAGCCACATGCGGCTCGTGAGACGCTGTTTGCTGCTCTGTTGACTAATGAGTTTGCCGACCACTGGGATAGGGGCTTAATCACAAGGAACAACAACAGCCTGTAATTATTGTAATCGAGAGTCTAGGTCAGTGGTCGGCAAACTCATTAGTCAACAGAGCGGCAAACCACAGCTCGTGAGCCACATGTGGCTCGCGAGCCACAGTTTGCCGATCACTGACTTAGTATAATGCCCTCTACATCCATCCATGTTTTTGCAAATGAAAAAAAAATTCTTTTTTTAAATTATTTATTTATTTATTTATTTTTTATTGTTTGAAGTATTATAAATAGTAGTACATATGTCTCCTTTTTTTCCCCCATTCACCTCCCCCGGCTTCCCCTATCCCCCAGTACATGCCTTTACCTGCCCCCTCCCCCCCAGTGTCTTGTATTCATTGGTTATGCTTATATGCATGCGTACAAGTCCTTTGGTTGATCTCTTACAGCCCCCCCCCCAACCTCCCCTGCCTTCCCGCTGTAGTTTGACAGTCTGTTCAATGCTTCTTTACCTCTGTATCTATTTCCCCCCCCCATTTCTTTCCTTTAAAAAATCTTGCCTCTGCAGATTAGAAATAAACATATAATAACAAAAAATGTTTGAGTCCCAATTTCAATGTCCAGCAGTTCTGAGTCCCCGTTTCAATGTCAAACAGTTCCTTATGTGTACATGTCAGCAATGATATCTGGATGGTGGGCACATGGTGGCAATGCAGGTTTGACCCTCTCTGGTTTGGTCCTACCTAGGCAACCTGCTGCGACGCACAGCTGCTGACTGCTAGCGTGGCAAGGCGACGTCAAGTCTTCCATCTCTGGACTGTTTCTCCTCTTGTCTTCGTGGTTGGAGTAGACCTGTCAATTTCTCTCTGTTGCAGGAATCCACATGGCCTTGGAGTTGTTTTCTGAAAATATACAAACATATTCTCGACCAAAAGTTAAAGGAATCTTTTCTATATAATTGATTTGGGATCCTTTTTATTTTTGCCCAAACGATTACCACAGGTGACAGACAGAGACTTGGCCCAGCTTAGACTGGGACCCAGGTAACAGACAGAGACTTGGCCGACAGCAGCTGCCCTATATCTAAATCCAGCCTAGCAGCAGGAATGCTCAGGGCCTACTCAAGAATGCAAATAATCCTTTCCACTAATATTTACAGGGTAAACTAAGATTGTTGGTAGAGTATTAAATTTGACAGTAAAATAATAATCAAGTTTTCAGATTAATTTAAATAGGCTAATTGAAATAAGTGAATATTCAAGAAAATTTAATTGTACTGGACAAAAAGCTGTTCCTAAAGTAGTAACTAAAATTTCTATTGGTAGTTCATCTCATGGTAAAATTCCTGAACATGCAATGAACCTAAAGCAGTCATATTTTTGTGCGAAAAATTAAAATTTAAAGTTATCAAGACTGCATTATAAAATTTACAAAAGCCTCCATTAATCAAAAAAAGGGGGGATAGTAGGGTAATATCATGTAAGGAAAAATATCCTATAAGTAAATTACATCTAGAAAATTTTTACTTTACAAAATTAATTTTCATTTGTAATGCTAACAGCAAGACACCCATGAAAAACACACATGGTATCTAAAAAATTATTTTTATGGCTGAATAATATTCATATATCTCTATCTATCTATCTATCTATCTATCTATCTATCTATCTATCTACCTATCTATCTATCATCTATCTTATCTTCTATCTATTTATCCATCAAAGGACACTTAGGTTTCTTCTATGTTTTGGCTATTGTAAATAGTGCTACAATAAACATAGGGGTGCATATAACTTTTTGAGTTAGTGTTTTTATTTTTTTTAGGTAAATACCCAGAAATGGGCTTTTTTTTCATTTTTTTGAGAATATTCATACTGTTTTCCTTAGTGGCCAAACTAATTTACATTTCCACCAACAGTGCACTACTTTTCTCTACTTCCTTACCCACTCTTATTATTTCTTAACTTTTTGATAGTAGCCATCCTAAAACGTGTGAGGTGTTATCTCATTTTGGTTTTGATTTGCATTTTCTTGATGATTAGTGATGTTGAAGCATGCTACTTTTAAATATGAGCAGGCACAATATTTGAGGGAAAGAATCTATCATGAAAAATGTAAACCAAAAACAAAGGCAACTTCGAGGAGATAGAAACTGTGTAGAAAGAAAAACATTTCAAAAAAAATCTATCAAAATGCTCAAAGATAAGAGAAAACAGTACAGCCAAAAATCAAAATATGATGTTTTGAAGAAGGAACACTCAAAGATCACAAACAAACCTTGAAAACTTAAAGTTTGGTAGCAGAAACCAAAACTCAATAGTAGGGTCCAAAGACTATGATGAATAATGACAGAGATTTCTTATTTTCAAAGAAGTATTTCCAGCACCTTGAGCATCACTTTGTATATAGTAAGACTCAACAAAAACTTGTTGAGAGAATGAACGAGTAAATGATAAAGTTGGGTAAATCTCCCTGGAGTAGAGCAAAAAGACAGATGAAAAATAGGAAAGCAAAGCAAAATACCTCAGGAGCTACAACATCTGAATAATGGGAATCCAGAAGGAATAAGTTAGATGGGAAAAAATTACCAAAAAATGTTATTCAGTAAAAATTCCTCAAAATGGCCCTAGCCAGTTTGGTTCAGTGGTTAGAGTGTCATCCTGGGGACTGAACAGTCCTGAGTTCGATTCCAGCCAAGGGCATGTACCTGGCTGCAGGTTCCTCCCCAGCCAGGACCCTGGTCAGGGCTTGTGCAGTAGACAACCAATTGATGCATTTCTCTCACATCGATATTTCTCTGTCTTTCCCTCTCTCTTCTACTCTCTCTAAAAATCAATGGAAAAATATTCTCAGGTGAGGATTAAAAAAAAATTCCTCAAAATAAATTTCCAGAAGTAGCACTATGGACGAAAATAGACCTACATCAAGGCAGATCACTGTAAAATTTCAGACTATTGAAGACAGCTCCATTGGAAGCTAAAAGACAATCAAGCAGTATTTTCAAAATCTGAGGGGAAAATAATTTCCAACCAAGAATTCTATACTTAATTAAATATGAAGGTAGGATAAAGACATTTTATGATGTTCAGGACTTGAAAAAATTTGTTTCCTATGCATACCCTTTCCTATGAAGCTACTAAAGGGTACATTTCATAAGGTGAAGGAATCCAAGAAAAGCAAAGACAGAGGATCTAAGAAATGGGGTCCAAAAGGAGACAGGGTGGAGGAAATACCCAACACATTTGTGAAAGAAGGGCCCAAGAGGACAGCTGTGTAGCAGGCCTGAAGGCTCCAAGAGAGGCTTCTTCAAAAACACAAAATTGGTAACACCTAATGTGTTTGAATGTATTGAGAGATTTACACGACTGTGAAGACTTTGGGGTAGATTAGTAATAAACTCACACAAAACCTACAAGACCATTGTTAAATGTAGGAATGGAAAAACAATAATCCTATATAATAAAAACCTAATATGCTAAGTGTCTGGTCATCCGGTCAGCCATTCAACCAATCAAAGCGTAATATGCTAATGATATGCTAAGACCACTCAACTGCTTGCTATGACATGCACTGACCACCAGGGGGCAGATGCTCCACTTGGTAGGTTAGTTTGCTGCTGGGGTCTGGCCAATTGGGACTGAGCAAGACGGTTCAGACAAGCCCTGGAGCCCTCCGTGGTCCTTCCCTGTCTGGCCAAAGCCTGGATCATGCACGGGTGGGGTCCCTCTGCCTGGCCTGCACCCTCTTGCACAATCCGGGCTGAGGGGACTGCCCCCGCCCCCCATCCCGAGTGCACAAATTTCGTGCACCGGGCCTCTAGTGGTACATAAGTGGCTGGGCTGTGAAGAGTAGTTATATAATAACAGTAATGTAGAAACAAAATATCAACCTAACCAAATTTACCTTCTGGCTCCATGAGAATGGGCACCAGGAGATGGCACCGTGTGCATGCATGTGGTGGGACCTGGAGAAAGAAGGAGAGTTACATCTTCATCTTCCAGATGAGTCAATAGAGTCTAAAAGTTTTAAAGCTAGCATTACAAGCATGTTATTTAGTGTCATAGAAATAAATTCTAAAGAAAGTCAGGTAAGAGAGTAGAAAGTGATTGTCTCTAGGGAGTGGGAAATGGAAAGGAGATTGTGGTGGGGGGAGATGCTGGTGTGTAATAATAAGTCTCATAGAACTATTTACTCTTTAAACTATGTACATGCAAATATCTGATAAAAGATAAACTAAATTAACAAAAAAGAAAGAAAGAAACTAGCTAGGTGGTAGCAAAAGAACATGGCCAATATATAAAGAGCAGAACATTGATTTAGGGCAAAAAATGAAAATACAAAAAACCCATAAAAGTAACCAAACGCTTTTCTTCTATTCCAAATGGAATAGAATTTTACTGCCTCAATTGAGAAAATTATTTTGCATGCTAGTGAGTTTATAAAATGGCCTATGAAAGTGAAATATCTGTTATGTTAAAGAAGCAGCATGTTTTTACTTAGGGAAAATATGGAACACTCTCTAGAACAAAAGACTGTGTAGGTAAGGGTGTGTGTACCTATTGGTAGAATGCTTTTAAGGAGGACTCTAAACTTCCTTTGCAAATTACTATTCTCATGATTCAAAACCAATTTAAGACGTCATTTATTAAGAACCTAACGGAAGCCAAACTCTTGCTAAGAGCTTCAACATAGACCATGTTACCTATTTTCATACCTAACCCGAGAGAAGGATATAAAATCTTCAGTAAAGAAGTGAAGAATTTGAGGCTCAGAGAGGCTAATTCAGTTGTGCCACTTGACTAGCCTAGTAGGTGGTACCATCAGGGTTAAAGCCGGGGTCTATCTGAGTTCAAGGTCAGGGCTGGGGAAAAAGGCAGTTTCCTTTCTGTGATATCTGGGTGTATGTGCCTGGTGCTGCTCCTGTGGATTTAATGAAGTCCAGAGTAATGACCTCCTGCTTTGATCATCATGAGATGCTGAGAGCAAAGGAGCAGAGGACCAGGAGGGAGGATATGGGGATCTTGAGTCAGGCCCCAACCCTAAGTTTCTGGGTGACCTGGACAACTTCCTTAATTTCTCTGTGCTTTTAGTTATTCATATTTAAAATGAAGAGGAAGAACCAAATGATCTCTTAGTTTCTTCCCTTTTTGAATATTAGGTAGTTGCCTAACTAATCCCTGATGCACAAGAAATGTGACAGCGACCTAAAGAGGTCAAGGGCAGTGAGCACTGGCTTTAGTACCTGCTTCAGTGCTTCCTGGGGCTCGATGCCTTTGGCATCACTCAGTAGAGGCAGGTGAGGGTTAGGGCAGACCAGCAACAGTGATTTCCTGCTTTGTTACTCTCTTCATCATTCCATTCATTGGTTAGGCTTTTTAAAAAAAATCTCTGTTGTTGAAGGTATTACATATGTCCCTTTTTTTGCCCTTTGACCCCTTATAGCCTACCCCTCAACCCCACCCCAGGCTTTCACCACCCTATTGTCTGTGTGTATGTGTTATGCATATGTGCATACAAGTTCTTTGGTTTATCTCTTCCCACTCACCCCCAACTTCCCTTTGAGATTCGAGTCTGTTCTATGCTTCCACGTCTCTGGATCTATTTTGTTCAACAGTTTATTTTGTTCATTAGATTCCACATATGAATGAGATCATGTGATACTTGTCTTTCTCTGACTGGCTTATTTTATTTAGTATAATACTCCCCAGGTCCCTCCATGCTGTCTCAAAGGATAAGAGATCCTTCTTTTTTACTGTTGCATAGTATTCCATGGTATAAATGTACCACAGCTTTTTTTATTTTTTATTTTTTATTTTTTCCATTGTACAGTATATGGCTTTTTTTTTTAATTTTTATTTTCTTAATTTTTTTATTAAGGTATTATATGTGTACATATCTTACCATTGCCCCCCTCACCCCACTCCCATACATGCCCTCACCCCCCAATGTTTTGCATCCGTTGGTTACTCTTATATGCATGTATATAAGTCCTTTAGTTGATCTATTTCCCCCACCTCTCCCTAACCTTCCCGCTTACCACAGCTTTTTTAAATCTGTTCATGTCCTGATGGACACTTGGGCTGTTCCCAAATCTTAGCTATTGTAAATTGTGCTGCTATGAACATAGGGGTGCATACATTCTTTCTGATGGGTGTTTTGGGCTTCTTAGGATATATTCCTATAAATGGGATCACTGTGTCAAACAGCAGTTCCATATTTAAATTTTTGAGGAAACTCCATACTGTTTTCCATAATGGCTGCACCAGTCTGCATTCCCACCAGCAGTGTATCTGGGTTCCCTATTCTCTACATCCTTGCCAACACGTCATTTGTTGATTTGTCAATGGTAGCCATTCTGACAGGTATGAGGTGATACCTCATTGTCTTTTTAATTTGCATCTCTCTTGGCCATCTACATGTCCACTTTTGGAGAAGTATCTATTTAGGTCCTTTGCCTATTTTTTAATTGGATTGTTTGTCTTCCTTTTGTTACATTGTGTGAGTTCCTTATATATTTTGGAAATTAACCCTTTATCAGGTGTATCATTGCCAAATATGTTCTCCCATACAGTGAGCTCCCTTTTCATTTTGTTGATGGCTTCTCTTGCTGTGCAAAAGTTTTTATTTTGATGTAGTCCCATTTGTTTATTTTCTCCTTATTTTCCTTTGCCCCAGGAGATGTATCCACAAACATATTGCTATGAGAGATGTCTGAGATTTTGCTGTCTATGGTTTCTTCTAGGATTTTTATTGTTTTACATCTTACATTTAAGTCTTTTATCCATTTTGAGTTTACTCTTATATACAGTGTAAGTTGGTGGTTCAGTTTAATTTTTTTGCGTGTATCTGTCCAATTTTTCCACCACCATTTATTGAAGAGACTGTCCTGAATCCATTGTATGCTCTTGCCTCCTTTGTTAAATATTAATTGAGAGTAATGGCTTGAAATAATTTCTGGGATATCTCTTCTGTTCCATTGATCTATATGCCTGTTCCTGTTCCTGTACCATTACCAGGCTGTTTTAATTACAGCAGCTTTGTATTATAACTTGATATCTGGTATTGTGATCCCTCCAACTTTGTTCTTCTTAAGATTGCTGCAGCTATTTGGGATCTCTTTTGGTTCCATATAAATTTTTGGAGTATTTGTTCTAGATCTGTGAAATATGCTGTTGGTAATTTAATAGGTATTTCATTGAATCTGTAGATTACTTTGGGTGTATGGACATTTTAATGATGTTGATTCTTCCAATCCATGAACGTGGTGTATTCTTCCATTTGTTTATATCTTCCTCTATCTCTTTTTTATCAACATCATGTAGTTTTCTGAGTACAAGCTTTTTATCTCCTTGGTTAACTTAATTCCTAGATATCTTAATTTTTTTTGTTGTTGCTATGGCAAATGAGATTGTTTAGTCTCTTTTTCTGAGAGTTCATTATTGGTATATAAAAATGACATATCCTGCTATATTATATATTAGAGGCCCAGTGCACAAAATTTGTGCATGAGGGGGGTATCCCTCAGCCTGGCCTGCACCCTTTCCAATCTGGGACCCCTCGGGGGATGTCCAACTGCTGGTTTAGGCCTGATCCCAGCAGTCGGACATCTCTCTCACAATCCAGGACTGCTGGCTCCTAACCACTAACCTGCCTGGCTGCCTGATTGCCCCTAAGCGCTCCCCTGACAGCATGATTGATAACTTACTGCTCCCCTGCTGCCCGATCATCCCCAGCTGACCTCCCCTGCAGGCCTGGTTGCCGCCAACTGCCCTCTCCTGTCAGCCATCTTGTGACAATGTGGGGGTGGCCATATTGTGACAACATGGGGACAGCCATATTGTGGTGACATGGGGGTGGCCATCTTGTGATGATGTGGGGGTGGCCATCTTGTGATGACATGGGGCGGCCATCTTGTGATGCAAGGGCATGAGGGTCAATTTGCATATTACCTCTTTATTATATAGGATTATCCTGCTATACAGCCGAATTCCTTTATTAAATCTAGTAGTTTTTTAGTGTAGTCTTTAGGGTTTCCTAGGTACAATATCATGTCATCTGTGAATAATGACAGTTTTACTTCCTCCTTTCCAATTTGGATGCCTTTTATTTTTTCTTCTTGTCTTATCACTGTGGCTAGGACCTCCAGTACTATGCTGAATGAGAGTGGTGAAAGCAGACATCCCTGTCTGGTTCCTGTTCTTAAGGGAAATGGTTTTACTAGGTGTACTGGTTAATAATGCAGATTTTGTAAACCAAGAAAACATGATAATTTCAAGAGAAACATCAAAAGTGCTTTATTCAAAGTAATGTCCATCACTAGCTATACATTTCCCCCATCTTTCGGGTAATTTGTGGATACTGTCCCAATAGAACTTTTCTTGTTTTGAGGCAAACCACTCAGAGACCCAATTTTCCATTTCTTCGTATGTTTTGAAGTGCTTCTCAGAAAGTTCATGTGCCATCGATTGGAACAAGTTGTAATCTGAAGGAGCAAGGTCTGGTGAATACGGCGGATGGGTTAATACTTCCCAGGCAAGATCTTTTAATGTGTCTTTAACTGGTTTTGAAGTGTGTGAGGGTGTATTATCATGAAGCAAAATAACTGCGGTGTCTTCTGGCCCATTCTGATCATTTTATGATCAAAGCGTGCTTCAAATTGACCTGGACATTCTTTGTCTTTCACATCGAAATCATCACTTTTAAAGTGTTTAAACCAGCGGTCACAAGTATCTTGAGATGGAGCATGTTCACCGTAAGCTTCCTGAAGTATACGATAACTTTCAGTAGCACTTTTCTTCAAAATAATGAATTAAAACTTCCCGCAAATGCTCTTTTTTTGGGCACAAAATTCTACATTTTTAAGGGTAAAAAATATATGATGTTAACACTTTCAGAAAATTTGACATATGAAGTTTTGAAGCTTGTTGTCAATACAACAAAATAGCATACATATCAAATCGCATATATATCAACATATGTGTAACTCCATCTATTGAAAAAAATCTGCATTATTAACCGATACACCTAGTAGTTTTTGCCCATTGAGTATTATGTTGGCTGTAGGTTTGTCATATATGGCCTTTATTTTATTGAGGTATGATCTCTCTATTTCTACTTTGCTGAGAGTTTTTATAAAAAAAAAATGAGTGTTGGATTTTGTTGAATGCTTTTTCTGCATCTATTGACATGATTATGTGATTTTTGTCTTTCAGTTTGTTTATATATTATGTTTATTGATTTGTAAATATTGTACCAGCCTTGCAGCCCTGGAATAAATCCCACTTGGTCATGATGTATGATCTTTTAATATATTTCTGGATCTGATTTGCTAATATTTTGTTGAGGATTTTAACATCCATATTTATCAGGGATATTTGCCTGTAATTCTCTTTCTTTGTAGTGTCTTTATCTGGTTTTGGAATTAGGATAATGCTGGCCTCATCAAAAGAGCTTGGAAATGTTTCTTCTTCTTGGAATTTTTGGAATAGTTTGAGGGGGATAGGTATTAGTTGTTCTTTGAATGTTTGGTAAAACTCCCCTGTGAAGCAGTTCAAAACAAGGCTTTTGTTTGTAGGGAGTTTTTTTGATTACTGCTTCAATTTACTTAATTGTTATTGGCCTATTCAGATTTTTGAGTCTTCTTGATTGAGTTTTGGAAGACTGTATTTTTCTAGGAATTTGTCCATTTCATCCAAGTTATCCAGCTTGTTAGCATATAGTTGTTCATGGTATTTTCTTACAATCCTTTGTATTTCTGTGGTGGCAGCTGTTATTTCACTGTTTTCTTTTCTGATTTTGTTTATTTGGGTCCTCTCTCTTTGTTTCTTGATGAGTCTGGCTCAGGATTCATCAATCTTGTTTATATTTTCAAAGAACCAGCTCTTGGTTTCATTGATCTTTTGTATTGTTTTTTTTTAGTCTCTGTGTCATTTCTGCTCTGATTTTTATTATTTCCTTCTTTCTACTTATTCTGGATTTTTATTGTCATTCTCTTTATAATTCTTCAAGTTGTTGGGTTAAATAGCTTATTTTTATGTTTTTCGAGGTAGGCTTGTAGTGCTATGAACTTCCCTCTCAGGACTGCTTTTGCTGTGTCCCAGAGATTTTGGGTTGTTTTGCATTCATTTTCATTTTTTTCCAGGAAGCTTTTTTTGTTGTTGTTGTTAATTCTCACAGGAGGATGTTTTTTTTATTAATTTTTAGAGAGAGTAGAAGGGAGAGAGAAGCATCAATGCGAGAGAGACACATCCATTGGTTGCCTCCCACAGATGTCCTGACCAGGGCCTGGAATTGAGCCTGCAACCGAGGTACATGCCCTTGACCGGAATTGAACCTGGGACCTTTAAGTTAGTGGGATGAAGCTCTATCCACTAAGCAAAACTGGCCAGGGATCCAGGAAGTTTTTGATTTCTTTTTTGATCTCCTTGGTAACCCAATCATTGTTTAAGAACATATATTTAGCCTCCATGTGTTTGAATGTTCTTGAGTGATTTTAATGTAAATATCTGTGTTTTCCGATGGTCTTAGGCTTTACAGCAGCAGTTCTCAACCTGCGGGTCGCCATCCACAGGTTGAGAACCGCTAGCAGGGTCACCAAAGACCATCGGAAAACACAGATATTTACATTATAATTCATTAATAGTAGCAAAATTACAGTTATGAAGTAGCAACAAAAATAATTTTATGGTTGGGGGTCACCACAACATGAGGAACTGTATTAAAGGGTCACGGCATTAGAAAGGTTGAGAACAACTGGTCTAGAATATCTATCCAGTGAAGTCAGTGGGGTGTTAAAGTCTGCTACTATGACTGTATTACTGTCAATCTCTCCCTTAAAGTCCTCAGAAGTTTTTTTATATAGTTAGGTGCTTCTATATTGGGTGCATATATGTTTACCAGGGTTATATCCTCTTGTTGGATCAATTCCATTAGTATTATGTACTGACCTTTGCTGTCTCTTGTGATGGACTTCACTTTGAAGTCTATTTTGTCAGATATGAATATTGATACCCCAGATTTTTTTTTTCTTTTCCATTTGCATGTAAAAATTTTCCATCCCTTCCTTCTCTCTCATCCTGTATGAGTCTTTTGTTCTGAGATGGGTCTCTTGTAGACTGCAAATATTTGGGTCATGTTTTCATATCCATTCAGGTACCCTTTGTCTTTTTTATTGGAGCATTTAATCCATTTACACTTAAGGTTATTATTGATTGCCATTTTAATTCTTTATGCCTATGTTTCTCTCCCCCCTCCCCCCCCCACTCTCTTTCTTCTTCTCATTACAGTAGTCTCTTTAGCATTTCTTGCAGTGCTGGTTTGATGGTGACAAACTCTTTTAGCCTTTTGTTTGTTTGTTTGTTTATTTATATGTTTGGAAGCTCTTTATTTCACCATCAATTTTGAATGATATCCTTGTTGGATGTAGTAGCTTGGTTTCAGATCCTTGTTTTTCATTATCCTGAGTACTTCACGACATTCCTTTCTGGCCTGTAGAGTTTCTGATGAAAAATGAGCTGACAACCTTATGGGTAACAAATTACTTTTCTCTTGTTGCTTTTAAGATTCTCTCTTTGTCTTTAATTTTTTTTTTATTTTAATTATGATGTGTCTGGGTGTGGGCCTGTTTGGGTTCTTCTTGCTTGTGACTCTCTGTGACTCCTGAACTTGTGTGACTTTTTCCTTCACCATGTTAGGGAAATTTTCTGCCATTATTTCTTCAAACACATTCTCATCCCTTGCTCACTTTCTTCCCCTTTTGGTACCCTTTTGATGCAAATATTGTTATATTCCATGTTGTCTCACAGCTCCCTTAAGCTGTCCTCCTGTGTTTTTAATAGTTTTTTTTTCTTTTTGGTTCTCTGATTGAGTGATTTTTTTTCTACCCTGTCTTCTAATTCACTGATCCAATCCTCGACTTTCCCTAATCTGCTGTGTAGTCCTTCCACTGTGTTATTTATCAGTTCTTTATCATGGTCATTCTTCATAGTTACTATATCTTTCTCATGCTATTGAGCATCTTTGCCATCATTATTCTGAACTCTATGTCTGATAAATTTCTTATCTCCATTTCATTTAACTCCTCTGTTGGATAATTCTCTTGTTCTTTTGTTTGGGACTTGTTTTTGTCTCCCCATTTTGGCTGCTTGTTTGGTTTTGTGCCTATGTACTAAGTAGATCTGCCACGCCTTCCAATCTCTAGTTTAGGACAGTGTCAGATGATGTTTCTGATTGGCCCTGAGTACTCTGTTTGGAGTTATCAGCAATCCACAGCTTGTGGCTCCCCCTGCTGGGACTGGGTGCCTTTTCAAAGGCTGTTAATGAGGCTTTTGTCATTGGATGTGGCTAATTATTTTGAAGAAATTATTTTGTTTTGCATCAGAAGATTTAGATTGGAGTCCTGGCCTAGACACTTCCATTCATTTTCTTGCTTTTATTTATTTGATGAATATACTACTTTATTAATCAGGCATATACTGTGTGTCAGGTACTGCCAGAGGATACAGAGACAAGTAAGAAATGATCTTTGCCCTCTGGAAATATAGTAGGGGAGCGAGGTATATATACAAATGACTGTAGTTAAATGTTTAGTGTGTCTATGAAAGAGGAGCGATGATAGAGGAGGTGGTCATAAAAGACATGGATTCCTCTTGACAGATGAGTGAGTTATAGAAGTGGCAGGAATATAGGAGTAGGAGTGAGGGTGGCATAGAGTGGCAGGAGGAGCATTTCAGGTAGGGGGAATAGCATGAGCAAAGGAAGGAGGTATGAGTAACAAGTCATGTTCAAAATAACTAAGTGAAAAAAGTGGGCCTCTGTTTCTTAGCTGCAGAGGGTCATCATTCCAAGAGAGAGAAATTCAAGTGCTATTAAGGCCAGGAGGTAGAGGAAATGTTTAAGAAAAAGTGGATAATCTAGTGGTCTATATTTTTACCCAGGGGCTCAGAGGATTGGATTTGGAAAGAGGGCAGTGGAAGGAAGGGTTAAGGGTGGGAGAAGATGGAACAGGGTGGGATATGGCCCCAGCGTGCATTTTGGCCAGATGCTAAATATGTTTGATTTAAGATTGGTGGATGGGCTGCAATGGTGCTAACTTTCCAGGCACGCAGAGCAGTCACCTGGAGATGGGTTAGAGGCTCTGCTGGAGCTTCCAGGTTATGGTCCTGTGGCTAGCTGCAAACTTTGCCCATGTGGCTTGGAAGGGTCTGGCTGGCACAAAGGATGCCCTTTTCTAATGGAAAGTTTTTGATCTTCTGAACCTGTTTCTTTCACTATAAAATGGAGATGATGATAATGATAATAGTATGTAATTCTTGGGAGGAGGATCAAAATGAGCTGATGTGGGTGAGATAGCATTATGAGCTGTAAAGAACTTTACAGATTTGAATTGTCTTAAATTTCCCTCAACTCTGGTCCTTCATTCCATATCCCCATCAATTCTCTGAAGGAGGTGGCATATTTGCTCTGGCTTTGTAATTAAGTTTGAGTTGAACTTGTTCCTTCCAGTTGGCAAGTTTACTTTCAGAAATCTGTGGTCTTTGTACTAAATTGCACAGCAGTACTACGATAGATAAAACACTCATTCTCTGGAGCATTTAAAACTTTATTGCTTTATATTTTTAAAGAGGGCATTGTTCAGAATGAGTAGAGTATTTGATATTTGATAATTCAGCTTTGTGAACTCAAGTATATTCTTATGTAAAGTTTCATTTAAAAATAAGTTGTGCCAAAAGCATGTGTGTGTATGTGTGCATGAAAGAGAGACAGATAGAGATAGATAGATAGATAGATAGATAGATAGATAGATAGATAGATGATAGATAGATAGAGAATGAGAGAGCACACATTAGTGTAGGTGTTGACTCTTTATTCCTCAGGACTCTGAAAGAACACAGTTTTTTTTTTTTAAATAATATATTTTATTGATTTTTTTTTATATAGAGGAAAGGAGAGGGATAAAGAGTTAGAAACATTGATGAGAGAGAAACATCGATTCAGCTGCCTCTTGCACACTCCCTACTGGGGATGTGCCTGTAACCAAGGTACATGCCCTTGACCGGAATCGAACTTGGGACCCTTCAGTCCACAGGCTGACGTTCTAGCCACTGAGCCAAATTGGTTAGGGCAAGAACACAGTTCTTATGATCCTAGGATATTATTTGGGTCTAGACCTGGTGACAATACCTTTACCTCTCTCTACTCTGTATCACTTCTCCCTCTAATATGTGAATCTCTGCCCTCAAAGGTGGCATGACTAAAGTCTCCTGAGGGTGGCATTTTGTCAGAAGAAGGAGTGGTGTGCTCATTGCCATCAAAGCCTGGAGCCTGCTGCTGGACTCTGGTTTTGCTGCATCAACTACCCATTCCAGTTACAATGATCAGCTTCTAGTGGGGATGTGTTTTATCCTTTTTATTCAATGCTGAGATAATTCCCGAAGCCTAGCACAGTTGTGGGGCTCCCACAGACTAGCACCCGTTGCTATGTGCTTAGGTGTGATATGCAGGTGATATGCTCTAGTATGGCATACTGGGTGGTATCTGTTCTGATGAGTAGTTTGAACACTCCTCACTTTCATACAGATTCCCTTCTCTTCTCCATTTCCCCTGTACCAGTTATCCTGTATACAAGAAGGAGACTCAGTCCAGATTTCTCAAGTAAAGGGGATTTTGTTCTAAGACTACAAACTGGAATTGAACTCAAAGATCCTTCTGGAATGGAAGCTGCTCTTCTGTTGGTGTTGATCTCCAATGCTCTTGTCTCTTTCTCTTCTTGGTGCCCCACTGACTTCTTCTTGTCTTACTCTGCACCTTTTCTCTACCTCAGAGCTTTTGCTTCCTTATAACTTCAGCTTGCCGACACACTCAATGGTTCTGCATTACCTTATGGTACTTTTCTCACCTTTACCTCCCACAATCAACTGGCCCATTCTGTCATCAATATACATCAGTATTTCCTGGTTAAAATCTAGAAAGATGGAATGTCATTGGCCCAGTTCATCATTTTATACCAGGATCAGTGGTCATGTACATCCCCAGTCCAATCACCTCTGGTTATGAGGGAATGGGCTTCTGCATAGCAAAGCATCACCATTTATGTTACAATGAACTGTGGTGGACAGGTGCTATGATTGACATCTCCAGTGTGGGCAAAGTCTTTCCTTGAGACAGAGAAATATACAAGAACTGCACAGTGTCCTTTCTTAATAAATTCACTCCAGACCCACTGGTAGCATTGTATGCAATGGTCTTTGTATTTATTTTACATTAAAACTTTCTGGCTGTAGATTATATTTCAGGTACTAATAGCCTCCCAAATAGTTAGGTAGGAATGAAGCATCTCTGAAAAAAAAATTAAGTCAATGACTGTCTTCTCCACATTTGGAGACGTATTTGTCTCTGGGTTTTCAGCTACAACTCTGCTACAGGGCCACTGGCCCACCTCAGATCCGAAGTGCAGACTTGGAAGTGATCATGAGATGTAAGCTTCTGCTAGTTGAGGGAATACATTAGTCATATACACAAGATATGGAGGTAATTTCCAGCAAAGATTTTGTGGCATTAATTTGTTTTACTCTAGCAACTTTATTAATCAGTTTTATTGTGACAACTTGTTTTGCTGCATTGCTGCCTAATCAGGGAGCTGTCACCAAAATACTTTATGGCTTCCCTATTTTCCATCACAAATCAAAGATTCCAGTGACAGCTCACCAGCGTAAGAAGCAGTTAAAGTTAAGCTACATTCCGACCGAATTAGGAGCATTCAGTTGGATGATGTTATTAGGAGAGATTGCACTTGTATGGAAAGGACAATCAGAAGACACTCTTTCTAAGTAATTATGCAGCTTTTCTGTCGAATCGCTAATGCCACACCTGTGTATGGGTTCAGGGACTGAGCTGAGAGTACTTGCCCTCAGCTGGATGCCTGGGTTTCCCTGCTGGAGCTGGGAAAAGTGGAGGCTCTTCTCTTGGCTGATAATCGGGAGCAGAGCTATTAGGATCCATCCAGTAGAGAGCAGGAAATGAGAAAATTTGTGAGGAGTGGAGCATGCTAAGGAGGAGTCAGGAAACTCATTTCACCTGCTTTCTGAGAGTTATGCAGGGAGCGATGGGAGGGAGGAGTATATGGGTGTGCATCTTCCAGAAGGGGCACAGCAAGAGATAATTTTAAAGAACTCAGGAAATTTATTTTTTTGCCTTTTGTTTGTCATTATACTTACAGCAGAAGTGGTGAAGAGACGCATTGAAAGCACAGTCTGTCAGCAATCAAATTTACTAGATTGTTAGTATTTATTTTGAAAAAAACAATAATGCCTACACTTTCTCAAGTTCTTGTAGTACTGGGTATATATAAGTAGCGCTCCATACATTATATTATTTAATCATTACAAAAACCGTATAATAGGTATTATCAACTTCGTATCCCAGGGAAGAAAACTGAGGCTCAGAGAGGTTAAGTAACATGTCCCAGGTCTTGTAGTGAATAAGAGAAAGAGCCAAGATTCCAATGCTGGTTGGTCTGATTTCAAAGCTCAGGTTTTCCCTCTGGGCTTCATCGGGGCTGCCCTCACTGTCTGCCTGCCTCGGCGGTGCCTGGGCAGCCGATGTCCTTTCACAGGAAATGGCACTGGCTGCGTGGTGCTGTCTGCCACATGTTCAGGTGCAGGTGAGAAGGCTTCGTGGCTCATGGGCAGGTGGGTGGGTGTGGCAGGTCCACGTGTGCAGAAGTGCAGGGCAGGGAAACTGACTCTGTTGCACCGGGCAGCCTGTCTTCTGGCCACACTGAGCTATGAATGAGCCACGTGTGCCCTACTGGGGAGGGTCCTGATTTGCAAGCGCTATGGAGATGTGCAATGATAAGCAGGATATTTGTGGCCTAGATGCCACAGGGCACAAAAGTCAATATGTTACATGCTCATTTAGCATGTTTGACTCGAATGGAACAGGTTGGAAATAATTGGCTTTTGAAGAAATGCTGCATTTCATTTCATTTCAGTCAGAAAGCACCCCCGCCCACCCCGGGTGGTCGTAACTCCAGCCTTCACAAATCTACCTCATTCTGAGATTGGCAAGTGGGTGGCGGGGGGGATAGAGGTATATGTGTAGGGGCAAGATGACAAAGGTGCCTGTAAGAAATGTGCAAAGCTGGATGTTTTCCATGGTTGTGTAGGTTCCTGTTCTTAGGCAGTTGGATGTTTTCTACCTGGTGGTGTTTCCTTGGATATTTACTTTTCTACCAGCTGATCAAGGTGTAGCATCCTGGCTTGGGATGGCTGGAAATGACTTCTCTTCTTCACTGATTCCTGCTGAGGCCTATGAAATGGTGAATGACACAGTGTTTCAAAGTGGTAAGTTTTAGAATCAACAAAAGGATGTACTATTATGTCAATCAGAGTCTAGCTGGTAAAGTAGAAACAACACTAGTTATTTCTACAGGGAAAATTTGTTATATTTGATATAAGGGCTTGATTAAATAGGTGTTGGAGGACTGAAAAGGCAGCAAGGCAATTCAGAGGTAGCACAGAGGCAGAAACTGCATGAAGCAGCTCCTACAGCTGGGAAACAACGAGAAGAGGCTGGGTTATCAGAACCCATTGAGGAGGGGATCTCCACCTGGATGGTGCTAGTGCCCCTGAGTGGTACAATGAGGCTGCTCCCGTGAGTGTGGGAAGAAGCTGGAAAACACAACCAACTTCTACTGTAACCAGCTGCAGGTGCTACCACCATGGGGGTGACACTGGTGGGAAGTGGAAGTGACCATTTTTCCTCCTCTAACCTCCGAGAAAAGTTAGCTTGACATGCAGGCAGACAGAACAGGGGTCCAGTGGCAAACAAAGGCAGGTAGAACATTGTCAGGGGCAGACATGGCAGTCTGAGCAGCCTAACCACAGAAACAACCATGCAGAAATAACAGGGTGTTGTTAGACTCAGAGCGGGAGGCATGTGAAACTAGGGAGGGTCTGCAACAACAAGGTGAGCTGAGGCATAGGAACAGGGGCAGTTCAGGTCTGTTGCTGGGCAAAAACAATTGAGGGAATCAACCAGGTGGCGACAGGGGTAGATACAGAGCAGGCTTGTAGCAAATATATGCCCCTGGACCACGAGGCTTCAGTGGAACCCATTATTGGGCCCCCTCCCCATGTGGGGAGTCTGAATCTGCTTGCAATAAATTTTCCATGCTTTTGCTTAAATTTTCTGATCCATGATTTCATTCTTTGGTTTCATGAGACACGATCCCGGGGGTGGGGGTGGAGGGGTAGGGGGGCGGGGCGGGGGCACGGGGAACCTCAGCTTGCTGTTCCGGTTATCACCTCTAGCTCCCCCCTATTCAGAGCCTAACAGGGCACCTGTTGGCAAAGCAGAGTTGTGGTTTGCGGGGTCACAGCCCCATTATAAATTAGAATATAAAAGAGTGGATGTGAAACTGAGACACAGTAGCTTAAAAAGAAGCAGAGCTATTTGAATAAGATAGTATAGTGGCTGAGAGCGTGCAAGAAATGAGCTTCTCAGATCTGGTCAGACACTAATTTTGTGCTTAATGTCACTGTCCATTAAGGGCTCTGGATGACAAAGAAAGCCATATGGAGATTTGCTGCATCTGCTAATGGAGTGTCTGTGTGATTTCTCTTCTAATAAGATTCTGTATTGTTGGCCAAATACATTGATACAGTGTGCTTCTTCTTGCAGATCTGGCATCCTCAAAAAAGTTGTAGTTGGTGTCTGAAGTATGACTGGCACCAATCCCCCACCACGGTTAGATTTTGGAAGGACTGTCAGGAAAGCGAAGGAGAAAATGGGACCCTGAGAATGCTTAAGTCAAGGCCATTGCATCAGAGCCATAGGATGAGCTTTAGAGAGGGAGGCTGACTTTAAAAAAAAAAAAAAAGGAAGAGCTGGTGTTATGTTATTACTTTAACATGTGTGAGTTAATCTTTGTTTTCATAGAAAAGTCTTTTGAGAGCTATGACCTTGGCTTTCACCATTTTGTGCAAGCCAAATGAGTTTTTTAAAATGGCTTTCAGAGGGGAGAGTCTTAGAAATAATTTTATACTTCAGAAAGGTGACTTTTAAGTAGAATATTAAAAATGCCAAATTAAAATGGTCTCTAGATAGTTCACCTAAAGTATTCAGTGACTAACTGTGGCCATAATTTGGTTTAGAAAAATATGCCCTTTCTGAATTGGAGCTACAAAAAACAGGAAGAGATGGCCACAAGCCTGGGTAATTATAATTAAAAAGTTTATCTCCAGGATTGGTGGTTTGGGAAGGCCACACTCTCTTCTACTTTATTTGGGTCACTTTAGAACCTTGGCCTGAGGCCATGACTTCTGCAGTGTCTGCATTTAGTCAGTTTCCCAGGCAGTTTCTGTCCAGCCACACCTGAGCTGGGCTTAGCTGAGCTAAAGAGGCAGAGATAGATGACAGAGGAATCAGATGGGACGTGGTGGAGGAGCCATGTTTTCCAACTTCTGAAAGAGGAGTGAGACAGGGACACTATTGGCTTAGATAAGGGACTGCTTAGAAAGTTGAGCCCCACAAGGGGAGGCTGAGTGAGTCAGCCCAAAGGTGGGCGGAAAGTCCCCTCAGGTCAGCTGGCCTCCAACCCTTTGAGAGGCTGGTGGTCCTAGGGGAAGTGACACATGATAATGTCCCCTTGCTTAAATGCACAGAACAGTAACCAAAAAAATCTTTTTATTTAGAGCTACTTGGATGTGCAAAGTGGAAAATTCTACTATTATTAGCCTCAAAGGAGGTAGTTTACCCTAAGTAATAAAGGTCCTAGGGGTCAAATAGGTGAAGATTTCCTTAAAAAAATAATGAACTTAGTCCCAACCAGGTCAAACATAGTTTTAATATCCAATCAATTTGATTTGGACTTGGAAAAACAATTTAGCCTTGTAGCTCTAACTGGGTCCTACCCACGAAGTTACCTGAAGAAAGTGACTACATTTTCTCTTTCTTGAGTTTGAGTAGTTATCACAAAATTCAAACTATAGTCATGGAAATCTTTGGTCAATGTAAGCATTCGGGTTTCTTGCTGTAAAGATAAAATGCCAACATTTGTTCTGATTGTTTCTGAAGTCGACATTAGGTATGAGAATGTAATGAGGACATAACGCTGAGATTGAAATGTGTTCACCTTTTTGAGTTTGAAAATGTCTCTTATTCTTGAGGAGCCCAGCCAATATTGCATACATTTTAAAGACCTTAGAGAAATTGTTCTACTTGAACTTTGGGGGAAAGTATGAAAAATCACTAATAATTATTGATTTTATTTTAGCTGCATTTTCTGATATTAATTGGATTTTGAAAAGTTGGACTGGCCAGGGCAAAAATAATGCATATCAATTTATCCAAAGGAAATGGTAGTTCAAAACTAAAGCTACCTGTGATATGAATTAAATAAAAGCCCTAATGATCATGAAAATGAAGAGTTAGAGGTGAGTTTTATATAAAACATGTGAAGCAGGTATTTGTCTGTTCTCACCTTTCTTGCTATTGTTACTTGTTGCAGAGATATTGTTGAGGGACTCTGGGGCACAGCCTCATCTCTCACCCAACATGGAACTGCCCTCCCTGATGAGTTTGGGATTAATCCGGAGATGCCAGGTGTCTTCAACCTGTGTATCTTTTGGTGGTTCTTTGAAGGAAGGTTGGGACTGTCTTTTCCTTTTAGGTAGTTGGTGCTTGAGTGGTATTGGTAAGGACAGCACATAGACCTGGACATTTTGGAGCTAATTCCAGCACGGGAGCCAGAGGCAAAAAAGGAAAAGAAACTAGGAACTTTAACATTTGAAGGCAAGTGTATAATTTGGACAAATTGTTACTGGAAAGGGGACTGGCCCTGAGTGGGTCTGCCTAGGGCCGGCCAGTAGTGTGTGGGTTCTTGACTTCGTGCAGGAAAAGTTTCACAGCACGAGTCCAGGTGACTTTTAGAGGATGTTCATTGAAGCTGGGGACATTGAGACAAGGAAGGCTGGGCATCAGCCTTGGCTGGGCTGCTTTGGCTCACTAAGAAGTCAGAGAAAAGGGGACCTTGGGGATAGGCTCGGGGGTTTGCCGAGGATGGACTGCCACTTCCCACTGCTGCCCTGGTGGCAAGCTTCATGGGATCCCTTAGAGTTTAGGAGAAGCACGCCTGTGGGAGAAGAAGGGCGGGAGGGAGGGGGAGGAGGTGTGAGCATGCTCCTGGGAAGAAGAGCACATGCTAGACGTGCGTTTTGAGGGGTTTTAAAGGCTGAGCATTTAGGGGAAGTCTTAGGGGGAGGATCTCAATAGAATACTCATCAGCCTTATGCTGATGGACCAAAATGAGATTTATTCCTTTAACTTGATCTGTCCTTGAGTGTGGTTGGCAAGTGGCACTAATTGGATTTCTGCTGTCTCCCCAAGTAGGGTGATTTAAGCTATTTACCCTTTGGTTGGGAGGAGAAGTGCAAACCATTTATTCTTAACTGTCCCTGGTTTAGGGAAGATAGGATTTGATAGATGGCTGCAAACTGCTGTTTAACTATCTGTCTCAGTTTCCCTAACCCACTTATTCTGGCTTACAGGCCTGTCTTGAAATGATTTGGTATAGCACTATATAGCATGGTACATTACATTTAGAGCAAGATAAAAAAATTTAGTAGAAGTAGAGGCAAATTGAAAATAACAACACTTTTTTGAAAAAAAAAAAGATAGTTTCTTAAGATTATTTTTTTCTGATGTCACCAAACCACCTCATATGCTCATTTGAAACAATTTACTTCTCTGTAAGCACATTTGGGTCTCTACTATCATTTCCACAAATCGGAGCCAAGTTTTTTTTGGAGAATAGCTGATTCTGTGTTTGGGGCATCATAACTTGAAATGAACTAAACTGTAATAATGTGAGCTTCAAAAATAAATAATGACCGTGGTAATTATAACAAGTTAAGTTTATGAGAGACCACAAGTCTACAGTGATGCTCAAATGGGACAAATAATATGAAGTTACCACATTGATTGGTGCCAGCTTACCGAGATTATAAATGTTCCAACTCACGTGGCAGAAGCATGATCACTTCCATGGTCAGAGGACATTGGCTATGGTGGTTCTCAGCTGATACCTATGATCAGAATTCCCCAGATAGAAGGCATTAAACCAGAGGGAGGAGTTCCTGAGAGAAGTGGACTTTTGGGATGCTGGAAAGCTGCAGGCAGAGGTATTATTCAGAGACACTTGGGCACAGCTTCAGCTCTCTCCCCCAGAAAAACTGTGTCCTTGCTGACAGTGAGTTTGGCTTGAGCCACAGGAGGACTCTACACTTAAATGTTCCTTATGGACAGCCTAGGACAGTGGTCGGCAAACTCATTAGTCAACAGAGCCAAATATCAACAGTACAACGACTGAAATTTTTTTTGAGAGCCAAAATTTTTAAACTTAAACTTCTTCTAATACCACTTCTTCAAAATAGACTCTCCCAGGCCGTGGTATTTTGTGGAAGAGCCACACTCAAGGGTCCAAAGAGCCGCATGTGGCTCGCAAGTCGCAGTTTGCCGACCATGGGCCTAGGGTATCTGCACAAGCTCTTCCTGAATGGTATTCTTAGAAGTTTTCTACATCTGTCTCTTTCCTCTATTTTCAATCTCTTCATCTCTACTGGTTATTTCTCCTCAGCCTAAAAACATACTCAAACCTCTACTCTCCTATAAACAAAAACAAGCAAAGAAAGACCAAAACAAACAGCAAAAAACCTCCAATGTCCCCAAAGCAAGATCCATAACCTTCCCTCCATGCCACATCTTCCTTTAGTTATTGTCCAAGATATTTCCTGTCATATGAATATTTTTGTCTTAAAAATCTTTTTATGGTACCATTTTATCAAAATTTTAATTCTGAACTTTTAGAAAATACTGTAGGCATCTGATGAGGAGGCTGAATGGTTAAGGCAATTGGCTGCTAAAAACCCTATAAGGTTATGACATTACTTTATAGAGACAATATTTATATTTAATAGCTATATATTATGTATTCATATTTATACTTATATTTATCAGTGTTTGTTTTCAATTACTTCTTTGATCTCAGTTCATATTTTTGGGGTTATTTTTCCTGTTCATTTATTTAGGATTTTTAAATTATTTTAAATTGTGGTAAAATACACATAGAACTTACCATCTTAACCATTTTTAAGTATACAGTCCAGTAGTGTTAAGTACATTCACATTGTCCTGCAACCAATCTCCAGAACTTGCAAAACTGAAACTTATAGCCATTAAACAACTCCCTGATTTCCCCTTCCCCAGCCTCTGGCAATCACCATTCTATGCCCTGTCTCTATGAGTTTGACCATAGAAACTTTGTATAAGTGAATCACAGTATTTGTCTTTTTATGACTGACTCATTTCACTTAGCAAAATATTCTGAAGGTTCATCCATGTTGTAGCATGTGTCAGAATTTTGTTTTTTTTAAAGGCTGAGTAATATTTCATTGTATGTGTATATCCATTCATCTGTGACTAAATACTTGAATACCCCTTTGTGTGACTAAATACTTGAATACCCCTTTGTGTGACTAAATACTTGAATACCCCTTAGGCTGCTGTAAATAATACTCTGTTGAATATAGGTATACAAACACCTGTTTGAGATCCTACTTTCAGTTCTTTTGAGTATACCCAAAAGTGTAATTGCTGGATCATATGGTACCTTTCTTTTCTTCTTTTTTTTTTTTTTTTTTTTTTTTTTTTTAAATATACTTTCATTGTTTGCAGAGAGGAAGGGAGAGGGAGAGAGAGATAGAAATATCAATGATGAGAGAGAATCATTGATCAGCTGCCTTCTGCACGCCTCCTACTGAGGATCGAGCCCGCAACTCGGGCATGTGCCCTTGACCAGAATCGAACCTGGAACCCTTCAGTCTACAGGCCAACACGCTATCCACTGAGCAAAATCGGCTAGGGCATGGCACCTTTATTTTAAATTTTTAAGGAACTGCCATACTGTTTTTCATGGCAGCTGCACCATTTTACATTCTCATCAACAGTGCACAAGGATTCCAATTTCTCCACATCCTTGTCAACATTTACTATTTTCAGTTTTTTTTTTTTGTAGTAGCCATCTTAATTGGTGTAAGGTGGTATCCCATTGTATTTTTTTATTTTCATTTCTCTGATTTTTAGCATTGAGAATCTTTTTATGTGCTTATCGGTTATTTGTATATTGTCTTGGGAGAAATATCTATTCAAATCCTTTGCCATTTTTTAACTAAGATTGTGTGTGTGTATGGTTGAGTTATAGGAATTTGTAATATATTTGTAAGCTAATCCCTTATGAGATATGTAAGTTTCAAATATTTTCTCCCATTCTGTAGTTGCTTTTCATTCTATTGATTGCATTCTTTGATGCACAGAAGTTTTAAATTTTGATGTAGACCAGTTTACCTATTTTTTCTTTTGTTGCCCATGCTTTTGGTATAATATTCAAGAAATCATTGCCAAATCCAATGTCATGAAGCTTTCCCCTGTTTTCTTTTTCTTCTTCTAAGAGTTTTATAGTTTTAGTTCTCACATTCAGGTTATTCATTTTGATAATTTCTATATATGATGTAGGATGAGATTCCAACTTCATTCTTTTGCATGTGAATATCCAGATTCCCAACACTATTTCTTGAAAAGACTGTCCTTCTCCATTGAATGGTCTTAAAGGCCCTTTCAAAAATAATTTTATCGAGAGAAACCAAGATGGCGGCGTAGGTAAACACCTAAACTGCTGCCTCGCACAACAATTTCAAAACTACAACTACAAGACAGAACGGACACCATCCAGAACCACAGGAAAGCTGGCTGAGTGAAAATTCTACAACTAGAAGGAAAGAGAAAAGCTCACAGAGAATTGGAGGTACGGCAAAGGGTCTTTGTGCGCGCAGAGAGGAAGGGCGGCTGAGAGCCTGGCTGACTTTCTCTGGCGGAAGGGGGAAGGAAGCCCCCGACCGCACTGAACCCCAGTTCTGACTGCATTGAACCCCAGTTCCGGGCGAGCCCCTGGGGACCCACGCTCTTACGGGGGGAGTCTGGACTCTCGGGCGGAGACTCGGGAGCCGGGGAAGGCGGAGGACTGAAAGCGCGCGTGCGCGTGCCAGTGCGCACAAAGGCTGCGGAGGTTGCCACAGGCTTTCCCTAGTGGAAGGGAGTCAGAGGCTCCTGAATGCACTGAGCCCCAGTTCTGACTGCAGTGAACCCCAGTTCCAGGCGAGCCCCTGGGGACCCACGCTCTTGTGGGGGGAGTCTGGACTCTCGGGCAGAGACTCAGGAGCCGGGAAGGCAGAGGTCTGAAGGCACGCACGTGTGCGCAAGGGCAAGGCTGACGGGAAGCCAAGACTGAGACTCCACCCCATCCAAGCTGAGCACAGAGGCTATTGCAATTTGGCAAGTCTAATCCTATAAGGCTGTCTCCAGCACCGAACTTCTCCCAGCATAGACACAGCTGATCCTTACAGCCAACTGGCCTGGAGGTCAATTCTTCCCAGTGATACCAACAACAATAAAGACTTAATTACAACAAGGCTGTACACACAGTCCACAAAGGGGTGCACCAAGAGTGTCCACCTCAGGTTAACTGGGGAGGCAGACCCACTGGGCCATATTGGAAACCTAGCACACAAATCTACCTTACCAACTCAGGGAAGCAGTGAAAATGCGGCGTCAAAGAATCAGGTCACAAACGAAAGAAATGGAGGAAAACAAACGACTGGATATAGAATTCAAAACCACGGTTATAAGGCTTTTTAAGAATATCCTAGAAAAGGCCGATAAATATAACGAGACCCTCGAAGATATGAAAAAGGACCAACTAGAAATTAAACATACACTGACTGAAATAAAAAATATTATACAGAGACCCAAAAACAGACAAGAGGAACACAAAAATCAAGTCAAAGAATTGAATTACAAAGAAGCAAAAAACACTCAACCGAAAAAGCAAAAAGCAAAAAAAAAAATCCAAAAAGTTGAAGATAATGTAAGAAGACTCTGGGACAACTTCAAGCGTACCAACATCAGAATTATGGGGGTGCCAGAAGAAGAGAGAGAGCAAGATACTGAAAACCTATTGGAAGAAATAATGACCGAAAACTTCCCCCACCTGGTGAAAGAAATAGACTTACAAGTCCAGGAAGCCTACAGAACCCCAAACAAAAGGAATCCAAAGAGGACCACACCAAGACACATCATAATTAAAATGCCAAGAGCAAAAGACAAAGAGAGAATATTAAAAGCAGCAAGAGAAAAACAGTTAGTTACCTACAAGGGAGCACCTATACGACTGTCAGCTGACTTTTCAACAGAAACTATGCAGGCCAGATGGGAGTGGCAAGAAATTTTCAATGTGATGAATAGCAAGAACCTACAACCAAGATTACTCTACCCAGCAAAGCTATCATTCAGAATTGAAGGGCAGATAAAGAGTTTCACAGACAAGAAAAAGCTAAAGGAGTTCATCACCACCAAACCAGTATTATATGAAATGCTGAAAGGTATTCTTAAAGAAGAGGAAGAAGAAAAAAGTAAAGAGAAAAATTATGAACAACAAATACATATCTATCAACAAGTGAACCTAAAAATCAAGTGAATTAAAAACCTGAGGGACAGAATAATCTGGTGAATATAATAGAATCAGGGGCATAGAAAGGGAGTGGACTGATAATTCTCAGGGGGAAAGGGGTATGGAAGGGTTCATGAAGAGACTGGACAAAAATCATACACCTATGGATGAGGACAGTGCGGGGAGGTAAGGGCAGAAGGTGGGGTGGGAAATGGGTGGAGGGGAGCTATGGGGGGGAAAAGGAGAAATAATTGTAATAATCTGAATAAAGATTTATTTAAAAAAAATAATTTTATCTAAGATTTGGAAACAGCCTAAGTGCCCATCAGCAGATGAATGGATTAAAAAACTGTGGTACATCTACACAATGGAATACTATGCTGCTGTAAAAAAGGAGAAACTCTTACCATTTGCAACAGCATGGATGGATCTGGAGAACATTATGTTAAGTGAAATAAGCCAGTCAGAGAAAGATTAATAACACATGATATCACCCATTTGTGGAATATAATGAACAACATAAACTGGTGAACAAAAATAGATCCAGAGACAGAGAAGCATTGAACTGCCAGTCAAACTTCAGATGGAAGGCAAGGGATAGTGGTGGGGGTAAGAGATCAACCAAAGGACTTGTATGCATGCATATAATCATTACCAATGGACACAGTCACTAGGGTGTGAGGACATGTGCTTGGGGGTGGGAGTGGCCAGAGAGGTCAATGGAGGAAAAAAAATAATATTGTAATAGCTATGTACGGGCCTGGGGGGAGGTACTTGAAATATTAGGGGGACCAAACTGTAAAGTATATGATTATCTAACCACCATGTTGTGGTTAGAAACTAATACAGAATAATATTGAATGTGAACTATGATGGAAAAAAAGATGGAAAATTTATGTTATATGTTTTTCATAATAATAATAAAAATAACTACCATAAGAAGAAAAAAATAATTTTATCATTTATGTGAGGGTTTATTTCTGGGCTTTCTATTTATTTTATTGGGCTACACATCTGGTTTTATGCTAATATAATACTTTTTAAAAAATCTTTGTTATTGAAAGTATTACATATGTCCCCTCTAATATCATATTTTTGCTTATTGTAGCTTTGTAAAAGGTTTGAAATCAGCAAGTGTGAGACATCCAAATGCATTTTTCTTTTTCAAGATTGTTTTAGCTATTTAGAATCCCTTGATATTTTATATGAATTTTAGGGTGGGTTATTAATTTCTGCAAAAGACACCATTGGGATTTTGATAGGGATTGCATTTAATGTGTAGATCACTTTGGATAATATTGACATTTCCACAATATTAATTCTTCTAATTCATGAACATGGGATGTCTTTCCATTTATATGTGTCTTCTTTAATTTCTTTCAGGAAGGTTTTATAGTTTTCAGTGTACAAGTTTTTCAGCTCCTTAATTAAATTTATTCCTAAGTATTTTATACTTTCTGATACTATCTAATAAAAGAGTAATATGCAAATTAACCATCACTCCACTACACTCACAAGCCACGCCCACAAGCCACACCCATACGCCAATCAGGAGCGAATATGCAAATAAACCCAACCAAGATGCTGCTGCCACAGAGAGCAGGAGGGAGGCATGGGTTTCCCCGGCAATGGAGGAAGCCAAGCTTTCCGCCTGCCCTTGCCGGCCTAGGCCTCCACTCAAGGCTACAAAGTTTCAATGATAGAAGATACATAAAACCAAACAGAAATTGTGGCAGCCACGGAGCTGGAAAGAGCAGGAGGCTAGGGTTGCCCCCGGTGATGGAGGAAGCCAAGCTTCTGCAGCCCTGGCTGGCCCAGGCCTTGCTTAAGGCTACAAAGTTTCAATTATAGAAGATACATAAACCCCAACAGAAATGGCTGCCGCCATGGAGCAAGCAGAAGGCTTGGCTATGCTCCAGGCTACAAAGTTTCAATTGTAGAAGATAAATAAACCCCAGATACCAGGGCCTCCGCTTGGGTTGCCAGGGGGCATGGCCAGCTTGCAAACCACCACAGGCCCTTGCCCAGGCCGCCCCATGCCCCAAGGGAACCCTCACCCTGATCCGGGATGCCCTTCAGGGCAAACCAGCTGGCCCCCACCCGTGCACCAGGCCTCTATCCTATCTAATAAAAGAGTAATATGCAGATTGACCATCACTCCAACACACAAGATGGCTGCCCCCATGTGATCAAAGATCCTGCCCTCATGTGGACACAAGATGGCCACCACAAAATGGCCAGCAGGGGAGGGCAGTTGGGAGGGACCAAGTCTCCAAGGGAGGGCAGTTGTGGGCGATCAGGCCAGCAGGGGAGGGCAGTTAGGGGTGACCAAGCTGGCAGAGGAGGGAAGTTGGGGCGACCAGGCCTGCAGGGAAGGGCAGTTAGGGGTGACCCGGCTGGCAGAGGAGGGAAGTTGGGGGCGACCAGGCCTGCAGGGAAAGGCAGTTAGGGGTGACCAGGCTTGCAGGGGAGAGCAGTTAGGGGTGACCAGGCCTGCAGGGGAGGGCAGTTAGGGGTGACCAGGCCTGCAGGGGAGGGCAATTAGGGACAAACAGGCTGGCAGGGGAACAGTTAGGCATCAATCAGGCTGGCAGGGGAGTGGTTAGGGGGTGATCAGGCTGGTAGGCAGAAGCAGTTAGGGGCAATCAGGAAGGCAGGCAGGCGAGCAATTGGGAGCCAGCAGTCCTGGATTGTGATAGGGATGTCCGACTGCCCGTTTAGGCCTGATCTTAAACGGGCAGTCAGACATCCCTCGAGGGGTCCCAGATTGGAGAGGGTGCAGGCTGGGCTGAGGGACACCCCTCCACCCCCGTGCACGAATTTCATGCACCGGGCCTCTAGTACTATTATAAATGGAATTATTTTCTCTTCAGATTATTCATTGTTAGTGTATAAAAGCACTATTGATTTTTGCATGTTGATTATTTATCCTGCAACTTGTTTTGTATTATCTCAGTGGTCGGCAAACTGTGGCTCGGGAGCTGTGGTTTGCTGCTCTGTTGACTAATGAGTTTGCTGACCACTGTATTAGCTTAATAGTCTTAACAGTTTTGTGCATGCGTGCAGGCACGTGTGTGTGTGTGTGTGTGTGTGTGTGTGTGTGTGTGTGTGTGTAATCTTTAGGTTTTTACATAAAAATTATGTCATCTGTGAACAGAGATAATTTCACTGGTTTCTTTCCAATTTGGAAGCCTGTTATTTCTTTTTTTTCTGCCTTTATTATTCTGGCTAGGACATCTAGTACCATGTTGAATAGAAATGGTGAAAGCACTTGTCTTGTTCCTAATATTAGAGAAAAAGCTTTCAGATTTTCATCATTGTGTGTGATCTTAGCTATGGGCTTTTCGTATGTGGCTTTTGGTATGTTGAGGTAGTTTCCTTCTATTCCTAGATTGTTGAGTGCTTTTATTATGAAAGGGTGTTGATTTTGTCAAATGCTTTTACTGCATCAATTGACATGATCATGTCGTCCTTTTCCTTCATTTTGTTAATGTGGTACACTTCATCAATTGATATTTTAATTGTTGAATCATTCATGTATTCCAGGAATAAATCTTATTTGGTCATGGTGATCCTTTTCAGGTGCTATTGAATTCTGTTTGCTAGTATTTTGTTGAGAATTTTTGCATTAATATTAATCAGAAACATTGGTCTGTAATTGTTCTTTATTATAGTGTCTTTGTCTAGCTTTGGTATTAGGATAATGCTGGCCTCATAAAATGGGCAGGAACTATTTCCTCCTCTTGATTTTTTTGGAAGCATTCAAAGAGAATTGGTATTAATTCTTCTTAAATGTTTGGTAGAATTCACCAGTGAAGCCATGTGTTCCTGGGGTTTTCTTTTTGGGAGGTTTTTTGATTAGTGAGTCGATTTCTTACTAGTTATAGATACATCCAGATTTTTTTATTTCTTCATGATTCACTCTTGGTAGGTTGTATGATTTTTAGGAATTTGTCCATTTCATCTAGGTTATCCAATTTTTCATTATATAATTATTCATGGCATTCTTTTATAATCCTTATTATTTTGGAAATAATTTCCAATGTACCTTCTTTTATTTCTGATTTTAGCTATTTGAGTCCCTCTCCTCTCTCTCTTTACTTAATCTAGTTAAAGTTTTGTCAATTTTGTGGTGTTTTCAAAGAACCAAATTTTGGCTTAGTTGATTTCTCTATTGTTTTTCTATTCTCTACTTTGTTTGTATCTCTAATCTTGATTATTTTCTAGTTTCTGAAGGTGAAAAGTTAAGTTGTTGATCTTATTTTTGAATACTCTTTTATAATTATCCATCTCCCTCTTAGTACTGCTTTTGCTGCATCCTCATGACTTTTGGCATGTTTTGCTTTCATCTTCATTTGTCTAAAGATATTTTCTAATTTCCAATCTAATTTCTTCTTTGAGACATTGGTTTTTAAAGAATATATTGTTTAATTTTTACATATTTTTGGATTTTCTAGTTTTTCTTTTGCTATTGATTTCTATTTTTATTCAGTTGTGATCAGAGAAGATACTTGTGTGGTTAAATATTTTAACATTTATTAAGATTTATTTTATGACCTAATATATGGTGTATCTGGGAGAATGTTCCCTGTGCACTATAGAAAAATGTGTACTTTGTTTTTGTTTGGGCAATGTTTTGTATATGTCTGTTTGGTTCAATGTTTATAGTGTTGTTCAATTCTTCTATTTTCTTACTGATCCATTTTAAACAGTTTTAAGTGTACAATGTCATCAAGTACATTTACAGTGTTAACCAACCATCACCACTATTCAGTTCTACAAACTTTCATTATCGCAAACAGGAACTCTACACCCATTAAACAATAGCTCTGTATCCTTCCTCTTTCCAGCCACTTGATTATCTCTAGTCTCTATGAATTTGCCTATTCTAGCTCTCAGAAGTTTAGCTATTCTAGGTACCTCATATAAGTGGAATTCTACAATTTTGTTCTTTTGTTTCTGGCTTATTCACATAGCATAATGTTTTCAAGGTTTATCTATATTGTAGCACACAGAATTTTATTCCTTTTTAAGGCTATAATATTATTCCATTATATATATGTATATATATAATATTTTTATTTACTCATTTCTTGATAAACATTGACTTGTTTCCACTTTCAGTTATTGTGAGCAATGTTGTTATGCATATTTGTATACAAGTACCTGTTTAAGTTCCTGCTTTCAAATTTTTTAATTTTTTTTTTGGTATAGATCTGGGAGTGCAATTGCCGAATCATATGGTAATTCTATGACTAAGTCAGTGGTTCTCAAGACCATCAGAAAACACAGATATTTACATTATGATTCATTAACAGTAGCAAAATTACAGTTATGAAGTAGCAACGAAAATAATTTTATGGTTGGGGGTCACCACAACATGAGGAACTGTATTAAAGGGTCGCGGCATTAGAAAGGTTGAGAACCACTGGTCTAAGTGTTTGAGGAACTGCCAAACTGTTTTTCACAGTGGCTGCACTATTTACATTCCAACCAATAATGCACAGATGTTCCAACTTTCCCATATCCTTACCAACACTCACTATTTTTTGTTTTTCTGATAATAGCTATCCTAATGTGTGTATAGTGGTATCTTGTGATCTCAACTTGCATTTCTCTAATCTAGTGATAGTGAGCACCTTTTCGTATTCAGTCCCTTTTAAAATTGTCATTTATTTTCCTTCTACATCTATTTAAGCATCCTAATACATTGCCATAGTTTTTCTATGGTAATGTATTATTATGCTTCTTTTTTAAATTATCCTTTAAGGAGATTAAAAATGAAAATAAATTTTAGTCATCCAGATTTACAGTTTCTGGTGTTCTTTGTTTCTTTGAGTGACTCAAATTTGCATTAGGTATTATTGTTCTCCTATCTGAAGTACTACGTCTAGCATTTCTTGTAGTGAAGGTCTCTGAGCATGAAAATGTATATTGACAGTATTTTCTTTTCAAACTTTAAAAGATATTACTCCATTTTCTGGTTTACATAGCTTCTGATGAGAAGTCTATGAATTTCCTATTGTTCTTTCTCTGTGAGTAATGTCTTTTTATTTTTCTTCTCTGTCTGCTTTTAAGATTTTTCTCCTTGTCCCTAGCTCTCAGAAGTTTGGCTATTCTGTGTCTTTGTGTGTTTCTTTGTGTATTTATTCCTCTTGGGCTTTTTTGAGATCCTTAGACCTGTGGATTTATCATTTTCATAAACTGTAAAAATATTTTGGCTACTATTTCTTCAAATATCTTTTCTGTCTTTCCCTCTCCCTTCTCTCTTAGACTTAAATTACATAAATTTTAGACTGCTTGGTATTTTTTCATTGGTTGCTTGCTCTACTTTTTTTTTGCTGTTTGCCTTCCATGTTCCATTTTGCCTTTTTTTTCTGTAGTACCTACTCTACTATTAATCTGATCTAGTGAATTTTTTTTGTTTCGGATCTTAATTTATTTTTGTTTCTAGAAGTTCCATTTGGATTTTTTTTTATGTTTTCCACTTGTTTCTTTACAATGTTCATTTTTAATCTACATTCTTGGGCATATGGAATATGTTTATATTAGACGTTCTGATATTCTTGTCTGATAATTCTATCAATTTTTATAATTTCTGGGTACATTTCTAATAAATGACTTTTTCTTGGTTATAGATTATATTTTTCTGCTTTTTATATGCTTGAAAATTTTGAATTGGATGCCAGACCTCGTGATTTTTATGCTGGTGACTGCTAGATTTTGTTGTATTTCTTTAGAAAGTGTTGAACTTTCCTTTGTCACATAGTTAAGTTATTTAAAACCTTTAAGGTTTACTTTTATACTTTATGAGGGTGGGTTCAGAGATGTTTTTAATCTAGGATTAGTTAGTCTTACTACAAAAGAGATATCCTGCTGAATACTCTATCTGATGTTCCATAAATTGTAAAATCTCCCACAGTTACTGGTAATAATATGTACTATTTATAACCAATGTGAGCTCTGAAATTGTTTGGCCTACTTATTTCCTTATAGAGTTTCAGGTCATGTATGTGTGGATTACTAGTCAGCCAAAATTTTGAGAACCCCCACCTGTAGATCTCTGGTACTCTTTCTCTGTGCAGTTACTCTCTCTCCAGTGTTCTTCCATATAAATTCTAGCTACCTTGGTCTTTCTGAACTTCAGTCTCACTCTCCTCAACTCAGAGAAAATGTCAGGCTCAATTTGAATTTCCCTTCTCTGCTCTGTGGCCTGGGAACTGTCTCTAGGCAATGATGTAGGACAATCATAGGACTCACTTTGTTTCTCTTTTCTCAAGGATTACTGCATTCTGTTTCTTGTCCAATGTCTGTAAAACCAGTGTTTCATACACTTAGTTAAATTTTCTAGCTGTTTGGAGTAGAGGGTAAATCCAGACTCAGTTATTATATCCTGGCTAAAAGTAAAAGTTTTCATTTAAACTTTTAGAGCATTTTATTGCTTTCTAGGGGGTAAATATTTGTATGTTCTTCTTTTAGCTAAATTCTACATGTCTTTTTAAAAAAATTGAGTGAAAAGCAGCTCAGAAATATATGGACCCACATTACAAATCTCTACATATACAACATTAGAACTGAATATCATTAATTTGCTTCAAATATTTCCCCAAGTAATTAAATATATAATAAATATATTATCCTTGCAGTAGTCATTATTCTAAAATTTTTAATATATATAGATTCATTTGACCCTCACAACAACTCTATGACTTCAGTACAATGAATGACATTGATGTGTAAATGAGGCTAAGGAATAGTACAGTGATAAAGTTATATTTTGAAGGTCATTCAACTAGTAAGTAGAGCAGGAATATGAATCCAGAGAATCTGGCTGAATAATTTAAGCTAATAACCACTATTCTACATTGCCTCTTATAAAAATGAAATGCATAATAGAGAAAGATTAAGTAGAAATTCTCTGTCCTTGATCCTCAGTCCTAATTTCCTTATTTATTAATCAGAGGAAAATAAAATGATGAAGTTTTATACCATTCCAATCCATTTTTAATGCTTTAAACTTCATTTACAAATTTCAACAGATAATAGGTAACACATTTGTGTTTTATATATAAGAACTTATATATAATTAATAAAAGTTATTATATCCTAATATAATTCTATGACTTGCTTTTTAACATTTTATTCTTGAAAATAATTCATGTTGATACATGTTTATGTGCATTTTTATTTACTCAGTTGTCTATGCTGCATATCACTGATTTTACCTAAATACTCCAAAAAATTTGTAAAATTCTTTCCAGGTAGTGAAACCCATCAGATAACCTAAACCTGTTCTTTCTCCCCCTTCCCTGGAGTCCTTCCTCCCCTGCTCCCTTCTGTACTAGCTGTTTTCTAGCTCTGCTGAGCCAGCTGCCCTTCTGGTTCTTTGCCTCCCTCCTGTGTAAGTTCCTTTCTTGTCTACATTTTATGTATTCCTTTTCTTGGTTTGCTTCCTCATTTTGAAGGGTAAATTCTTTAATTATTCTAGAAGTGTGCATGGAAAATAAATATTTGAAACTTGCTTCCTGCAATTCTTCTCTTTGTCCTATACTTGATTGATACTTTGTCCAAGTATAGGTTTTGGACAATTATTAGGCTGAAATAATTTCCCCTCTGACTTGTGACAATATAGTTTTGGTGCATTTTTATTTTCCAATGAACTTATTCTAGATAGACTAGATATGATCTATTTTTATTCCCTTCATTTAGGCTTTTGAGAGCTTTTCTTTTAACTTTGATATTCAAAGATTTCAAAATTTGTAAGAATTGGTAATTATTTAAAACTTTATAATACACAGGTTGTAACTTAAAAATATTTTATTGACTTTTAGAGAGAGAAGAAGGGAAAGGGAGAGAGAGAGAGAGAGAAATATCAATATGAGAATGGAACATAGATTGGTTACCAATCAAACCAACAACCTTTCAATGCACAGGATGAGACACCCAACCAACTGAGCCATACTGGGGTCATAGGTTGTAACCTGTAATCTGGAAACTTCTATCTTTTATTTTGTGTAATTAAAATATTATTTAAAAGTAGCTTTATTCCCTCTGCTTTTTTGTTCTCTTTCTGGACATTTTGATGTTGAATCTCCTGCACTGATCTTATCTCTCCTATTTCTTTTATTTTTTGACAAGTCCTCAACATTATCTTTCAAACTTCCAATTGAATTTCTCTTATTTCAGTTACCAAATATTTTTAAAAGTTTTAAGACTTTTTATTATTATTTTCTGACTGTTTCTTTTTATAGCAACCTGTTTCTGTCTATTCTTGTGTCATGAATATAATCTCTTATTTCTCTGAGAATATTACAATTTAAAATTTTTATTCTCATTGTCTTTATTTTCTTATTTTTCTGATTGATTTGGTCTCCTTTTTCATCCTGGAGGATTTCTTCAAAACTCTTGATACCCCTGGTTGACCCTTCCTTTGTAAGGGCAAGGCACTTAGGAGAGTTCCACTGGGGTGGTGCTTGTTAATGGGTGTGTCACTGTGGAGTGGTCAAGCAAGAACCCTGCTGCTTTATGTTGAAACTCACAGGTGTCACTTTCATTTAATCATCCTTTTCAGTTCCACCTTCCATCGCTCCTGGTGCTACAGAACTTGAGGACTTCCCAGGATTGACGTCTTCCTGTGCATGCACTTGGTATTCAGCTTACTCAGGTCTGTCAATGCCTTTTCCTCTTCTCTATCATCCATCTTTTAGTGCCATATTTCATCTTCTACTCTCTTTGTCTTTGTGGGTTTATAGCATCTTTAATTCTTTATTATCATTTTATTGGGATATTGGGAAAAAGATAAGTTTATGGGCTCAAATAACCATATTTAACTAAGAATTGGATATCTTTCTTTATCCTTTAATTTTCAAACTTCTTTTTTTTTCTTATTACCCATACTACATGAAAAAGCAGCATGTTTTATTTATTTTTTTTAATTTTCAGTTTTGTCTTTTATTAACATTTGATTCTTTTTTTTAAAATAAATCTTTATTCAGATTATTACAATTATTTCTCCTTTTCCCCCCCATAGCTCCCCTCCACCCATTTCCCACCCCACCTTCTGCCCTTACTGCCCCACCCCACTGTCCTCATCCATAGGTGTATGATTTCTGTCCAGTCTCTTCATGAACCCCCCACACCCCTTTCCCCCTGAGAATTATCAGTCCACTCCCTTTCTATGCCCCTGATTCTATTATATTCACCAGTTTATTCTGTTCATCAGATTTTTTTATTCACTTGATTTTTAGGTTCACTTGTTGATAGATATGTATTTGTTGTTCATAATTTTTATCTTTACCTTTTTCTTCTTCTTCCTCTTCTTAAAGAATACCTGTCGGCATTTCATATAATACTGGGTTGGTGGTGATGAACTCCTTTAGCCTTTTCTTATCTGTGAAGCTCTTTATCCGCCCTTCAATTCTGAATGATAGCTTTGCTGGGTAGAGTAATCTTGGTTGTAGGTTCTTGCTATTCATCACTTTGAATATTTCTTGCCACTCCCTTCTGGCCTGCATAGTTTCTGTTGAGAAATCAGCTGACAGTCATATGGGTGCTCCCTTGTAGGTAACTAACTGTTTTTCTCTTGCTGCTTTTAATATTCTCTCTTTGTCTTTTGCTCTTGGCATTTTAATTATGATGTGTCTTGGTGTGGTCCTCTTTGGATTCCTTTTGTTTGGGGTTCTGTGGGCTTCCTGGACTTGTAAGTCTATTTCTTTCACCAGGTGGGGGAAGTTTTCGGTCATTATTTCTTCCAATAGGTTTTCAGTATCTTGCTCTCTCTCTTCTTCTGGCACCCCCATAATTCTGATGTTGGTACGCTTGAAGTTGTCCCAGAGCCTCCTTACACTATCTTCATATTTTTGGATTCTTTTTTCTTTTTGCTTTTCTGGTTGGGTGTTTTTTGCTTCTTTGTATTTCAAATCTTTGACTTGATTCTTGCGATCCTCTAGTCTGCTGTTAGATCTCTGTATAATATTTTTTTTATTTCAGTCAGTGTATGTTTAATTTCTACTTCGTCCTTTTTCATATCCTCGAGGGTCTCGCTAAATTTATCAGCCTTTTCTAGAAAATTCTTGAAAAACCTTATAACCGTGGTTTTGAACTCTATATCCAGTCATTTGCTTTCCTCCATTTCTTTCATTTGTGACCTGTTTCTTTGTCTCTGCATATTGGCTGCTTCTCTGAGTTGATAGAGTGGCTTTGTGTGCTACATGTCCTATAGGGCCCAGTGGCTCAGCCTCCCCAGTTACCTGAGGTAGACACTCTTGGTGCACCCCTTTGTGGGCTGAATGCACAGTCTTGTTGTAGTTAAGCCTTGATTGTTGTTGGTACACTAGGAGGAATTGACCTCCAGGCCAATTGGCTATAAGGATCAGCTGTATCTACGCTGGGAGAACTTCTGTGCTGGAGACACCCTTATGAGACAAGACTTTCAAAAGCCTCTGTGCTCAGCTTGGATGGGGCGGAGTCTCAGGGCAGAGCAGACAGCATTGGTTTCCCATCAGCCTTGCCCTAAGAGGCCCCTGTGTCTCAGTGTCCCATGGTAATCGCTGCAAGCACCTCTGAGAGAAAGCCGCCCTCGAGTTCTGCCCACTGCCAGACAGTGCAGTTTCTCCCCGAATGAGTCTGGGTCCCCAGAGTCTCGCCCGGAACTGGAGTTCAGAGCTGTTGGGAGCTTTTGTCTCCCTCCCACTTGAGAAAGCCAGCCGCGTACTCAGTTGCCCGCCCTCTCTGCATGCGGGCCTTGGTACCTCTGCCTTGAGCAGTTCCTCTGAGTCTCAGTGTGCTTTTCTCTTTCCTGACAGTCCAGTTTCACCCCGTATGAGTCTGGGTCCCCAGAGTCTCGCCTGGAACTGGAGTTCAGTGCAGTTGGAAGCTTTTGTTTTCCTCCCGCTTGAGAAAGCCAGCCGCGCACTCAGTTGCAGTCTTCTCCATGCGTGCGTCTCAGTACCTCTGCCTCCTGCAGCTCCTCCGAGTCTCAGTGTGCTTTTCTCTTTCCTTCTAGTTGTAGAATTTCCACTCAGCCAGCCTTCCTGTGGTTCTTGATGATGTCCGTTTTGTCTTTTAGTTGTAGTTTTGAAATTGTTTTGTGAGGCAGCAGTTTAGGTGTTTACCTATGCTGCCATCTTGGTTTCTCCCCCCACTATCTTAATGACAAGCCCTTCATATGACATTCTGACATAAAATCTCATACTTGTTGCAATTTATTATAATCTTTCCATCTTTATATCTTAATTAAAAGTATTTTTTTTTTTTTTGCTATAGTTTTCTAGTTTCCAACCCCATTGGGCTCTATTTAGCTCTTTTCTTACTAACTTTCTTCTTGCATTTAACATTTCAGATTGCATCCTCCTTGAAACTCTTATGTGTGCTATGTTTTCCCATTCATTGTTTTCCGTACATCTCTGACCAGTCTTCCTATGACTCATTTGGGGAACCCCTTTCTCCATCTGCCATTGGTGCTCAACCTCAGCCCTCTGCACTTCTCACTTTACACACTTGTCCTGGTTGAGTTCATTTACACTCACTATTGTTATTAATCATATGCTGATGAGGATGAAATCTCCATCTCTAGCCCAGATCTCTACTCCAGATTTCATTGTTAAAACAAGCTCTGCTGGATGCGTCTACCTGAAAGGACCACAGTCATCTCAAATTCAAGATACCCAAGGATGAACATACAATTCTCCTTCCTAACCTTGTTTCTGTTCTTGGATTTTCTATGTCAATGAACAACACCAACATTTACTTGTTCATCCAAGTGAAAACCTGGCAGCCATCTTGAATCCTCTTACTTCTCACCCTCCCTACTTTAGTTATGTCTTTAGGTTGCTAAGGAAAAGAGACATGATTAGTGTACCTCAGTAATGGGAACTTATCTGGGCAGAAATGGAGGCAGAAAGGTAATGTCTGTGAGTCAGACTTCATAAGAAGTGTATCTATACTCAGGGTGGTTCTAGAAACCTCAGGATCTTCAGTTTGTAGAACTTCTTGGCTATTAATATGACTCAAATATTTCTCCTGTATTCACCTCTGACAGTTAACTTCCTTATTCTCTTCTTCCATTCTTTATCTTTTCTCTATATCATAGGTTATCCTCATAACTTTATGAGGCTTGCTATGATCTCTCAATGTCCCAACTCTACTTCCTTTTTCATATTGTCTGAACTTGCTCTCCTTTGGGTCTTTGGTGCTACTGGTTACTGCTGGTTTTCTCTATGTTCAATATTTTGGATTTCTGGGATCAGGAATCAGATTGGTCCAGCTCATCTTCTTATACTAGGCCATACAGCAGAGTACTTATGGGCCCATTAAAAGGCTTTCCTGATATCAGGTGGTCATTCCACTCCAATCACCTGTACCAGGAGGAGCAGGTTGACATGATATAAAATATGACCACTTATGTTTCCCCTCTGAATGATGTACACTGGACAGTTACCCTTCATAAGGGAAGCTGGCATAGAAGACACTGTGATTGCCCTAACTGGTTTGGCTCAGTGGATAGAGTGTCGGCCTGTGGACTGAAGGGTCCAGGTTCGATTCCGGTCAAGGGCATGTACCTTGGTTGTGGGCACATACCCAGTAGGAGGTGTGCAGGAGGCAGCTGATCGATGTTTCTCTCTCATTGATTTTTCTAACTATCCCTCTCCCTTCCTCTCTGTAAAAAAATCAATAAAATATATTTTTAAAAAAAAGAAAAGAAGACACTGTGATTGACACAGTATATTCCATGTTCAGTATATCACCAAATCCATCAAAATTATCTTCTAAACAGTTTTCAGGCCTGTATTCATCTCTCCATTCTTCATCTCAGTGTCTTGGTTCAAGTATTCATCTTCTTTCACCTGCTCTGAGGCAACAACTCACACTATTCTTTCTCCTCCCCCCCGCTCTTTTTTCTTCCATGATTGGTTATATTATTGATTTTAAGTGATGAACAATGGCTTTTGTTACCTATCACTAAGAATAGACACCTGAGCACTTTTGTCCATTTGTATGTTGGTAGCGGAGATGCCAAGGAAAACACAGCACAGCCCTATATGGAACAGTGCTCTACTCACACAGAGAAGAAACAGGACAGGATCAACTTCAGTAGTCAGCATCAGTCCCCAGTCTCCAGCAGGTCCATCTTGTGCTGGAGCAGAAGGACTCTGTCCCCTCCTTACAGAGAGGAGATATAGCAGTGGGATTGGCCAGTGCCATATGACTCCCATGCTTCAGCAGAGGGAAGGAATATACATTGAGTCTGAAACAGGGAAAGATAAACCTTCATGAGGTCAGTTCAGCACAGACTGGGAGGGCTCTTTATCTCAGTAGGGAAGTGTTCCAGGCCCAAGGCCCATTCTTATGCAGCTGAGTGGGAGTCAAAAGAGGGTATGCATGAGACTGCCTTCCCAACATTAAGTATATTTAAAATATCTCTTTATTTATTGAATACAATTTATTACTCATTCTTAACTAAAATATTAGATGAATTCAACTTTTTTGTTTCTTAAAAGGACTCCAGAGAAGCTAACCAAATTAAGTTGTTTTTTTACTTCTACATGATTAATTCTTCCTCCTGGAGGGTCAATGTTTCATCAGCCGTGTCTCAGATGATTGTGGAAACCTCCTAATTGTCGACTGGGCCCCAGTCCCTTCTCAACTCCAATCCATCTTCTAGATTTATTTTTCTAAAACGTATATCTGACCATGCCTCTCTCCTATTTAAAGACCTAAGGTCCCTTTCAGGCTTATTTTCTGCCACTCCCTCCTGTGAGGTCTCCCTGCTTATATTCCCCGTACTGGGCTCTGGACTCTCATCTGAAGGCCTATATGCCTGCTCATGGAGAACACCTCACTAATTATGTTTTGGTGTCAATCTCTGTCTATGTGACACAGTCTAATTATTTAAAAAGTGAAAAATTCAGTATTTAATGTGGTGTTTTTCTTACTTCCACCAAGTCACTGAATTAGCTGTCAGAATGCTGAGCCCAAGCTCCTAGCCACTCTGACACATTACCTCTGAGGCAGGATGGTGCTATAATCATTTTTTTCTAGTCCTCTCCCTGGTAACAACAACCCCAGGGCACTTAGACCTATGCTGTGCCTGCAAGTGGCCAATAAATGCTGGTACACAACAGTAGCAGATTCTTTTCCTAGTTACTGGGTAAAGGAGCTAACAAAATACCCAAAATAAAAGTATTTAGTGCAAATTTATTTTTAACTCTGTGTTCATTTTAGATCTTTGTCTAAAGAGTTAATTTGACGCAGACCTGATGGCAGTCAGGGTGGTGCTTAAAGCACACAATTGGGATTGATGCCACCTGGTGGGTGGTGGGTGATATATGGTGTGGTGTATGGGTGGTGCATGGTGTGGTGTATGGGGTGGTACATGGGGTGGTACATGGGGTGGTGCATGGGGTAGTGTATGGGGTGGTGTATGGGGTGGTGCATGGAGTAGTGTATGGGGTGGTGTATGGGGTGGTGCATGGGGTGGTGCATGGGTGGTGCATGGAATGGTGCATGGGTGGTACATGGAATGGTGAATGGGGTGGTGCATGGAATGGTGCATGGGGTGGTGCACAGGGTAGTGCATGGGGTGGTGCACAGGGTAGTTCATGGGGTGGTGTATGAGGTCAGCAACTGGCGTCCAAGGGCTTCTCATTAGGATCAGGCTGATTCTTCCCAGGCAGGCCATTTCAATGTTTAAAAAAAAATGAGGTACAATAAACTGCACATATTTAAAGTATGCAATTTGATCAGTTTTGACACATATACACTTGTGAAACCATCATCATGGTCAAGGTAATGGACATATTTATCACCACCCTCCCCCCGTTTCATTGTGCCCCTTGTAGTCCCTCCCCACTGCCCTCCTTACCTCCTTGTTCTCTCTTCAGGCACCAATAATCTGCTTTTGTCACTACAGATTAGCTTGTATTTTCTAGAATTTTCTGTAAATGGAATACTACAGTATGTAGTATTTGGGGGGAAGAAGGCTGGCTTCTTTCATTAATATAACTGTTTTGAGATTCACTCATGTTGTTGCATGTATCAGTACATTCTTTTTTTGTTCTATTGTATGGCTGTACCACAATTCATTTAATCACTCACCTGTTGTTGGATATTAACTTGTTTATAGTTATAAGTAAAGCATTCATGTACAACTTTTGCACTTTCATTTTTCTTGGGTAAATCCTCCAGAGTGAAATGGCTGCTGATGAAATAGCTACATATGGTAGGTGTATGCTTAGCTTTTAGATTTTCATCAGCAGTGGATGTGAGTTCCATATCCCTGCAACACTTGGTATAGTCAGTCATTTTTATTTTATTTTTAAAAGATTTTTAAAAATTCATTTGTTTATTTTTCAACGATTCCAGTAGGTATGTAGTAAGACATTTAGATTTTGAACTTTAAAATAATTCCATTTCCTGGGTCCCATTTCAGGCCTAATAAACCCTAACTTTGGGGAGGGGGCTTGGAGTGTTGTATTTTTAGGATGCCACTAGCTAATAGCCAGCTAGGTTTGGGAGCCACCACACTAGACCACACTGCCTCCACCTTCTTTGAAGTGGTACAGGAAGGTAGGGAATGGAGTCAGAAACAACCTTGTCTTCAGGATGAAATGTGTCTAATTTGCTAAGCTTGTTTTGGATCAGTTGACAACTACCAGAGCCGAAGCTGTCAGCTGAGAGGAGGCCGCAGTTAGAAGAGAGAAACCTTGATTGCCTTGTCTGATTGCCGTGTTCCTGTGCTATTCGGGGGAGTGATGCCAGGCTGGTAGAGAAACGTCAGAATCTGAAGAAGAGCCAGCACAGTGCTACTACTGTTGCTGTAAATGGCAACTGGTGCTGCCACAGTGGAAAACAGCATGGAGGGGCCTCAAATAATTAAAGATAGATCCAGCAATTTCACATCAGGATACATAGCCAAAAAAGTGAAAACAGGGTATTGAAGAGATATCTGCACTCTCATGTTCATGGCAGCATTGTTCACAGTAGCTAAGACATGGAAACAATCCATGTTCATCGATGGATAAATGGATGAAGAAAATGTGGTGTGTATACACAATGGGATATTACTGTTGAAGCCTTAACTTTATCATTTGTAAATTGGTATTTTTGAAGCTTTGATAATTTATGTGAATAAATAAATGTGAGATAATTTACAAACTATTTGTTTATAAATGGAAATGTCCTCTCTAAATACCATTTAAGGGAAAGTTATAGCATCCTTACTAAGGGCCAATTCTGTGCTGGAAACTTTGCATATATTACCTGTAATCCTCACTATAATATTTTGAAAACTTACCATCAACTCCATTGTATAGGCGTGGAAATTGAGGCGCATGGAGATTTAGAACTTGTTCAAGGTCACACAGCAGGTAGGCAGTGGCACCAGGAGTTGTGTGTTAAGAGTAAGTCTACACCGCCTCTTGGCCTGGTTTCTACCCGACAAGCTATCTCTGCAATTTGGAGTCAGAGGCTCACTCACATTCTTTAAATATCAGTCAGAAACAACCTTTTCACAAGAATACACATGTTAGGCCATATTGTGACAGAGACCTAATGAAATATTTAGCGGGGTCTAGAAACTACATCAAATCTTAGATTTCGTCCAGCATTGAGTAGGAGATTCCAAAGTTGCTTCTGAGCCACAAACACCTTCAGGCAGCTTTTACTGGTATAGGAAGAACACTGGGTCTGACATCACAGGACCAGAGTTGTGTACCAGCTTGTCATTGCCCTGGCTTCTCTGAACTAAGTTTTTTAATCCATAAAATGGTTATAATAGTCTTTCTCATAGTATAGATGTTCAAGTTTAAATGAGAAAATTTAATGAAAACACCTGACAGAGTCTCTCTCTCTCTCTCCCTCCCGCCCTCCCTCCTCCCTCCTCCTCTTTCCCTCTCACCCTTTTCTTCCCTCCCTCCCTCCTTCCCTTCCTCTCTCCCACCCTCTCCCTTTCCCTCCTCCCTTCTTTCCCTCCTCCCTCCCTCCCTCCCTCCCTCTTCTACTCCCTTCCTCCCTGTCTTTGTGTTATACATTTAAAAAGATTTCCTGCAAAGGAGAACAGAAGATTCTCCTCTATCATCTTTATCAGTTTTTGTTCCATTTTCAAATCTGTAGCTTCTGTATAATTTTTCATTGGGTTAGTTATTTAAAAGCAATTTTTCCCAGGGGTATGTACAAGTAATAAGGTGACAGATATAGCCTTTTCTTTGTAAATAGTACAGCCTTTTTTCTTTCCTTTGTTGAGTCCATATCCACCCTCTATTCTAATTATGAATGTTACACACTGGGGTTTAGGACTTTTTAAAAATTTTTGCAGGACACAAACATTCAGTCCATAACATAGGAGATATATATATATATATATATATATATATATATACACACACACACACACACACACACACACACACACACACACATATATATATATGTATATGTATATATATATATGTATATGTATATGTATATGTAAATATATGTATATGTATATGTAAATAGATATATACTTGATATTATCTATAATTATTACGCTATGCAATGTATATGTAAAATACAATACCATTCTTTAGCCATTAATATTACATCTTGAGGTTTTTCATGCCATTAAAATTCTTAGAAAAACTTCCTATCAACTGCCTAACAGAAGTACCTGTTATTGAGTTTTAGTTAATTCAAATATTTCACTAATATAAATAGCACTTTATATATACATCTGTATATCTATTTTTAGATTTATCTCTTTGAGCTATTTAATTTAGGAAAGTGTTTTCAAATTTCTAGGTTTTTTTCACCTAAACATTATTGTTGTCAATTGCTAGTTTTGTTATGTTGTCAGAGAATGTTGCTTACACGGTATATGCATTTCAGAACTTGTTGAAGCTTTCTTTGTAGCTCAGTATCTTTGAAGCTCTTTCTTTGTAGCTTTTCTCAATGTTTCATGGGCACATGAAAAGAAAGTGTATTTGGTGATTGTAGACTACACCGTTTGATGTATTTCTATTAATTCAATCCTATTAATTTTATTATTCAAATCCTTTGAATTTACTTATTTTTGTTTTTTTAATCTATCAAGAAAGAGTGGTGGTTAAGTATTCTACAATTATGTATTTATCTATATTCCTCTATGTTTCCAACAATTTTTGCTTTTTATAGTATGCTGCTGATTTATTTGACATATAAAAATCATGACTATTAAATTTTTATTGTGAATTATAAGTTTCATAAATATAAGGTGACATTTTATATTTTGTTGAAAGCTTTTTGCTTGGAATAAAACCTTTTCAGAATTTAATGTTGCCACTCTGTGCTGCATTGTTCTGCACTTGCCTGAAAAATCTAGTCATTCTTTTATTTCACACCATTTTTTTTTAAAAAACTATTTTCCTTTATGTCTATTTCTTGGAGCATAGAGTCAGATTTGAATTTGTAGCACATTTGGAGAACATTTTTATTTTAATAAGGCAGTTAAGCTCATATTTATTTCATGATTTTTTTATTTGTTTTTATATTTGCCACCTATTATATTCTTCCCATTTTTACGCTTCTTTGCTTTTCTTTTCTATCTTCAGCTAAATGGAATATGTTTTATATCCTTTTTTATTCTTCAGTGATTTGGAAAATTTGTCCTATTTTAAATTGTTGCTGATTACCTATAAGTATTAGGAACATTTAAACATTTAGAAAGTTTTTATTATGATACTGAAGAAAATACATGAAATACATGTTTGGTATTAAATAATTATTAAGCAAATGCCTATTATAAACACTATTTTTACTTTCAACTTTTCTGTATCCTTATGGATTTGACACATTCTTGCAAGATTGATATAGTGAGGTTTTTATTTTTAATCCAGCATGACTAGCTTTGATTTTATTTGGAGCAATAAGTCCATCTAGATTTACTGATATATTTGCATTTAAATATACCACTTTATTTGTTTGACCTGTTCTATGTTTCTTTTACTCTTCTTTCTTAAATTTGTTTGGATTTACAGAAGAGTTTAAAAAATAATTTTATTTTTCTCTTAGCCAGCTTGGAAATACTCTGTTTTTATTCATTTAGTGGTTATATGAGAAATTATTATGTGGGTGCTTAATTGACCAAAGTCTGAAGTTAATTGATACCTTTAGTCTCCTCTGATAATATAAGAACCTTAGACTATTTTAGGTTTTGTCATCACACTGCTGGCGTATATATTATTGTCATATATTTTAATTTTTTAAATTCCTTTAGGCACTTACTATTATTGTTTTATATAGTCAATGTTTAAGTTTACCCACACATTCACTATGTTCTGAGTTCTTCATTTCTTCTTTAGTTTCAGTCCTTCTGTTTGGGATTACTTCCTACCTGAAGTACATCCTTTAGAATTTCCTTTGGTTGAGATATGCTCATGGTGAATTCTCTGTTATTGTTGGTCTGAACACGTCTTTCTTTCTTTCTCATTTTTTATAGATATTTATTTTTGACCAGGAATAGATTCTAGGTAGGTACTGGCTTCTTTTCAGTACACTGAAGGTACCATATTGACTTCTGAGTATCACTGTTGCTATTGAGAAGTTAGTTATCACTGTACCTATTGCTCCTTTGAAGAAGTATATCTCTTAGGATTAAAAATATTTTTGATATTCTTCAGTTTATTGATGTTGAAACTGAGTGTGGAATTCTTTTTTTTATTCATGTGTAGGATATGTTTGGCTCCTTAAATCTGTGTCTTTCATTAATACTGGAAAATTCTTAGCCATTATAATTTCAATTATTGCCACTCCCCTCTTCCCCCTCCCTTTTTTTTTTGTGCTAGAACCATTTTAATATAATTATACATATCTGCCAAATCCAGGAAGAAAAGGTTTATGCATATATCATTTTTCCAGTTAACATCTGCAAGCATAAACAACAATGATCTCAGTTTATAAATTCATCAGGGTCAGAGCAATTGACCAATGTCTCTTTACTGCCAGGTTTACCAACAGTAAATTGCAGATGAATCAGTGTCCTTTCATTTCTCTTCTCTCACTCTCCTTGTCCAGAGACATTTTGTTGTAAAGTTTCAGTACAGCTCCCATTCAGCCAAAGGTAATTTTTTTTAGATAAATACTCAGTTGCTCTGAATTTTGCTTATAATTATAACCTATTTAATCACAGAAAAACCCCTGCAGAGGTGGAGTTCAAGGTTGCATACAATAACAGGAGATCACAGTTTTGAAGTCTAGCACAGATTAAAAACCACAGATGTACCATTTATATAAGACACACACTGATTGTCTCTTAAACTACATATTGACTCCTTATGAACATTATTTTTTAAATAAAGTGGTGCATCTAGGACAATCAGTCGCACAATTCACACAGCCCTGAAAAGGTTTTCAGTGCCAACTAACGGTCATGAAACGTGAGTGAGCTTGAGACACTGTCCATTCCTAAGATTCACCCAAGGATTGGCTAAAACATTGGAACACCTCTGCTTAAGAAGGCTATGTCCTCCCCTCCTTTACCTCACAATTTCGTTTTGCTTATTTTTGGTGGTGTTTGGTTGCACATGGCTAGAATGCTTTTGATCACTTTGAGAATTGGGAAAACCAATGATCTAAAACTATGACAGGATCTTAAGTAGATTGGTTTGTCCATTTCAGGTTGCTGGTTGGTGGGTCCCTCTAAGGACTTTCATATTTCCTTCTATGCCTCCTGAAACATTGATCAGAAGATGAGTCTGAGTATCATCCCATCTCACTCTTTTAACCAATGCCTGGCTAAAACTGGAATGTCCAGCCTGGTATATTTAAAAATCACCCACAAAAAGAGGTTCTACAGGTCTTCACAAAACCTGGAATTTCCACGAGGATGTCTGATCTTTATAATCCAAGCAGTCAGCATTGAAATTAAGCTTCCAGGAGGCAGTTTGGTTCTTATAATCCAAGCAATCAGTGGTTGAGTTAAAACCCAAGCTTGAAGCTCCATATCCCTGGGTGGAGAGAGAAGCTGGGGACTGATTGAGATGGCTGGTAACTGCATTGGTACCCATAGGGCTGAGTGTGGCCCCTGGTCCGGGAAGCTGGTGATGCATAGGGGTCAAATAAGATCCACAGTCCATGCCCCCGAAGTAGGAAGTTGAGCCAGCATATCCTTGACTATAACCTGAAGCCTGAGTATAGGTCATGGGATAGGACCTCTGCATGCAGGAGGAGGAGGTGGACAAGGGATCTGACAGTGGGGAGATGGAGGCTGGGCTCCAGATAGACACAGGAGCACTGCTGCTGGAAATGGCTGGGACTGAGGTGCTAGAGCGGGGAGTGAATTGGCCACTCGTTCCACTCTCTGAACTCACTTCCCGAGCTGGAGATGTCTTCTTTTTGGCAGGCCTCACTTTGTTTTGACCTCCATTCTGTTGTTGCTGCTGCTGTTGGCGACACTTAGCTCTTCGATTCTTAAACCATACCTGCACCCTGGACTCAGGCAAGTTGATTTTCAGGGCCACCTCCTCCCGCATGAAGATGTCTGGGTACCGGGTCTTCGCAAACAGCGCCTCCAGCACGTCCAGCTGCGCCCCAGTGAATGCCGTCCTCTCCCGGCGCTGTTTCCGGGGGGTGGCCGGGTAGCCCACTGAGGGGTGCAGCAAGTCCATGCCCGAAGTGGTCAGACTCAGTCCATTGACTGGGTAAGGCGGTTGCTTAAGATAAGACATCATGCTAAGGTTGTTAGGAGGCGCAAAGTCAGCCCAAATCAGGGGGACCCAGCCGGAAGGTCCTGCGTCGCCGGGGGTGGACAGATTCAGGGTCCTTGGTGGGTGGGTTTGGAGTGGTGGAACTTACAGCCGCATGGGAGGTTAGAAAAAAAAATCAAATTATCCTTCAAAATTCCAAGTAGCCAGCCAGCAAAAGTAGACGCGGTGAGGGCTGCTCAAGCGATTTTTATTTTTAATAACAGTGGAGGCTGAGTTGGAGCTGAGGTCGGTTCTGCTCTCAAGGAGATTTTGTCCCTCCCTTTTCTTGTCAGCTCTCTGTTCCTTGTTCTGAATCATTTCTTCTGTCATAGGTAGTTCTCCAGGTCTCTATTTATCTATGTCTGTCAGCTGTTATACCCACCTATCCATTGTTTTTATTCTAAGAAATTTCTAAACATTCTATTTATTCAAGAAAATATGCTATAATTCTTATAGTTTCCTTGCAGAGATGTATTGCATATTTAAAATTTGTCTTTAATTATTTAAATACAGTAAGCATGATTGTATTTTATCTGGTCTGATAATTCTAATACCTGAAGTCTTTGTGGATCTGTTTCTGCTTTTTGTTATCTACTGGTTCTCACTCCTTTTACTTTAACCTTTTTATTATTTTTGACTGTATGACTATCATTGCCCTCATAGATAATATTTTTAGAGACTGTTTGGGGCATAGTATGGAGGTGAATTCTTCAGAGAGCATTTAGTTTTACTTTTACTGCATGCTTAGGGGAATTACCAGTCTAGAACCATGTTAAATTAAATTCATGCCATAAAGTGGTTTTTTATCTCCAACCAAAGTATGTGAATTTCAGCTACAAATCTGCTTCAGAGCTGCTTGTGTTTATAACATCTTGGGTAAGTTTCTGTGATCAGTGCCAAAGCAACTTTTCTATTAGTTTCTGGGGTGCTTGTTAGGGTTTTTACTTCTAGTTCACCCTTATCTTGAAGATACAGTCTTTTGGGATCTCATCTTTTTGTGGGAAGGGTCACTGGATAAATATTGGTGTGACATCTGCCCCTTTGTCTAGTTCAGACCCTGAAGTTTGATGCCAAAAGTGAAGCTGATGTTTGTAGAGATAGACAGACACCCTCAGAACAAAGGCTGCTTTACTGTCCTGTTTTCCTGACTGGGTTTCCAATCTCACTTACATTTGGCCCAGTATTTTTAGTTGTTTCCAGCAGGAGTATCGGTTTGGATTATTAGCCCATTATAAAATAGCTATTTTTACATTATATGACTTCTTCTCTTTCAAAAATCATTTCTGAAATTTGTGTTTAGTTTGCAGTCATATTTACAGCAATTTAGATTTATATTTAGTAGACTTCAGTAGCCGGCAAATAACTTTCCCCTTTCTTAAATCAATTATATATCCTTTAAAAATATTTAATAGACTTTATTTTTAGAGCAGTTTTAGGTTCACAGAAAAGTTGAGGGGAAGGCACAGAGATTTCCCACTCGTACATAACCTCCTCCATTACTAACATCTCCCACCAGAGTGGTACATTTGTTACAATTAATGAACCTACATTGACATATCACTACCATCCAAATACTGTAGTTTATGTTAGGGTGTACTCTTGGTTTGTACATTCTATTGGTTTGGACAAATGTATAATGATGTGTATCTACCATCACATTATCATATCATGCAGAGTATTTTGACTGCCCTAGAAAGACTCTCTGTTCCATTAATTCATCTCTCCTTCCTCCCTAACCTCTGGCAAACACTGATCTTTGGACTATTGCCATAGTTCTGTTTTTTTCCATAATGTCATATTGTTGGCATCATACAGTAGGTAGCCCTTCAGATTGGTTTCTTTCATGTAGTAATACACTTTTAGGTTTCCTCTGTCTTTTCATGGCTTGATAGCTCATTTATTTTTAGTGCTGAATAATATTTTATTGTGTAGATTTATCACAGTTTACTCTTCCATTTATCTACTGAAGGACATCTTGGTTGCTTTCAAGTTTTGGCAATCCTATCTAATAAAAGAGTAATATGCAAATTGACCATCACTCCAACACACAAGATGGCTGCCCCCATGTGGACACAAGATGGCCACCACAAGATGGCCAGCAGGGGAGGGCAGTTGGGGGGGACCAGGTCTGCAGGGGAGGGCAGTTAGGGGCAAACAGGCTGGCAGGGGAGCAGTTAGACATCAATCAGGCTGGCAGGGGAGTGGTTAGGGGGTGATCAGGCTGGCAGGCAGAAGCAGTTAGGGGCAATCAGGAAGGCAGGCAGGTGAGCAGTTGGGAGCCAGCAGTCCTGGATTGTGAGAGGGATGTCTGACTGCCTGTTTAGGCCTAATCCTACCGGGATCGGGCTTAAACAGGCAGTCGGACATCCCTTGAGGGGTCCCAGATTGGAGAGTGTGCACGGACACCCCCCCCCCCCTCCATGCACGAATTTCATGCACCGGGCCTCTACTTATAAATAAAGCTGTTATAAACATGCCTCAGTATGCAGTCTTTTTGTGAGGACATGTTTTTAACTCTTTGAGTAAATACCAAGAATTGTGATTGCTGGATCATGTGATAAGAATATTTGCAAATATTTTCTCCCAGTCAGTGTCTTGTTTTCTCATTTTCTTGATGTTTCATTTTCAGAGCAGAAATTTTAAATTTAATTAATTCCAGTTTACCGTTTCTTTCTTTCATGGATCATGTCTTTGGTGGTGTATCTAAAAAGTAATCACCATAACCAAGGTCATCTAGGTTCTTTCCTATGTTATCTTTAAAAAAATGGTTTAATTACAATTTTTTAAAATTGATTTTGGAGAGAGAAAGAGAGAGGGAGAGAGGGATAGAAACATCAATGATGAGAGAGAATCATTGATTGGCTGCCTCCTGCATGCCCCCTACTGAGGATCGAGTTTCCAACCAGGGCATGTGCCCTGACCGGGAGTTGAAGTGTAACCTCCTGGCTCATGGTCGACGCTCAGCCGCTGAGCCGCGCCAGCCGGGCCCCTAGTTAGCTTCTAGGAGGGATACAGTGTGCATCTATGCCTATGGTTATTTTGAGTTAGTTTTTGTGACGGACGTTAGGTCTGTGTCTATGTACATATTTTTGCATGTGGATGTCCAGTTGTTCCAGCACCATTTGTTGACAAGACTGTCTTTGTTCCATCGTATTGCCTTTGTTCCTTTGTTAAAGATTAGTTGACTATACTTATGTGGGTCTATTTCTGGGCTCTTCCTTCTGTTCTGTGGATACATTTCTCTATTCTTTTGCCAAAACTACACTGTCTTGATTACTATATCTTTATAAGCCTTGAAGTTAGGTAGTGCCAGTTTTCCAACTTTGTTTCAATGCCCCCCCTCCCTCCCACACCGCCTTCAATACTGTGTTGGCTATTCTAGGTCTTTTTCTGCTCCATATAAACTTTAACATAAAAGTAACTTGCTGGGATTTTGATTGGTGGTATAACCTTGAATTTTTAGGTCAAATTAGGAAGAACTGACATCTTGTCAATATTGAATTTTCCCATCCACGAACATCTCTCCATTTATTTAGTTCCTCTTTGGTGTTCATCACAGGTTTTTAATTTTCCTTATATAGTTCTTGTGCATATTTTTTAGGCTTACACCTAAATATTTCATTTTTGGAGCTGTTAATGTACATGGTATTGTGTTTTTAATTTCAAATTCCACTTTTCATTTCTGACACCTAGGAAAGCAATTGACTTTTGTACATTAACCTTGTCTCCTCCAACCTTGCTATAATCAGTTATTAGTTCCAGGAGTTAATTTTGTTGATTCTTTTGGGTTTTTTATATAGATGATCATGCCATTTGTGAACTAAGACAGTTTTATTTCTTCCTTCCCAATTTGCATACCCTTTATTTATTTCCTTGTCTTATGCATTGGCTAGGATATATATCTTTAAGTATACAATTTTTTATTTTTTAGAAAAGGGAAATACAAGAGTGTATCTTCTAAATTCTGACATACTCCCTTATTTCTCCATGGTAATAAGGGAGAAATAAGGCCTGCAAGGAGACCACATCCTAGTGCAACTTCTCTCCCTGCTAATCCCGCTTCCCTCCTTTCCCCTGGCATTGCTCCCTGAGCACTGCGCACCATCAGTAATCCTGCTCCTCATCCCCACCCCAGTGCCTGCTTTCTGCAGCGCACACGCTGCAGCACTGTAGCAGCAGGGAGACCATTTCCTCCTGGACAGACGCCTGGCCTCACCACCTATTTCACATTCCAGCTCCACTGACCTAGCAGGTAGCAGAGGCTCCTCCTGAAGTTAAGCAATAGGTTAATAGTAAGTCTTAGTTCTTACAATTTTCAGATGTCTTTGAGTTGCCCCTGTGGTTTATATTTTAGGGTCAAATGAGGGAATGTCTGAGTTAGGACAGCCTACCAGACAATATTTTAAATGAGAAACCCTCCTTGCTTCTTTCTTTATACCCTTTCACTATACCCTTTTGTGTTCTTTAAATCTAACACAAAGTGAGGATGATTTATCATAAGAAGAGGAGCATGATTTACTCATCCCTTTTTGCACTTGAAATAAAAGAAAAAGAAATTTCCCACGTGAGGCAGCACAGTGCTGGGGAAGAAGGCTTGAGCTGGCATTGGAAGCGCCATCTCCAGTGCCTGGTCCCAAACAGACTGGAAGGAGAAACACATGTGGTAGCAATGGGGTAATTCAGCCTTGAATTACTTCTTCTTTGTAAAGTCTGGAGATCTTATTGCCTCAAAGGCACAGAGAGAAGGGACATCCACGGGGAATGTGAAAAAGATAGTAGGAGCCCTGGGCCTTGGCAATCAGCCTGGTAGAACTGCCTTTTGTGGAGCTGGGATACCAACCTTCTTGAGTTTTCTTTCCATCCTAAGAAAGTGCTAATGACCCAGCTTCTCTTCCCAGGAAAGAGGCATGTGAAGTCAGGCATGTGCCTGTGATAGAGCCCGCAGCTTCTGGAAGCCAGACCTCCAGCTGGTTTTGTCCAAGATGTGGCAGCTCCGGGGTATGGGCATACATCCACATTTCAGAGAAAGGGTGGTGGCCTGGGGAGCAGGCAAGTTCTGATGCACTGAATCTTGGGGAGCTGCAGAAAGCAAGAAAGAGACTCAAATCAAGTGTCAGCTAACTGGGAGGTGGAAACCAGCAGCTGAAACCTGAGAGAATCCCTGACGCAAGAGTATGCAGGGAGAGGAAACTTCAGAGGTCCATTCGCAGGGGGAACCTTGCTGTGCCATGCTCTTTGGAGAGGAAGGAAGGGAAGACAAACGGAAAGGGGACCTTGACAAAAGCAGAGGTGGGGAGATAGTATTAGCATGAGGAAGCACATGAAAAAAGTATGCTTGATGATTTAAACTATATTTGCACCTCGGCAGCATCTGCCTGAGGGCGGAGAGGGCTGTAATTGAAGTTCCAGAAGCATGGAGACATTTAGTGGAAGATTAACTCAGGAGAGCATTGTGTTTGTAGAAGGAACAAGGCAACTGGCCTGGGGGTGGGACAGTGGTGGGTGCTCTGGCTCCTGCCACTGAGTGGGGAATTAGATCACAGCTCTTTGCTTTGTCCTTACAGGATGATCTGGACTCTCCCTTCGCTCCCAAAGGCAGACACGTTTCTCACAGTAACACCATGCCCGGCTCACTAGTGAGTAGGGAATGCATCCACTTGTGGGAGGATGTGTTCCCCCCCACTCCTGAGGTCATCAGTTCTGTCTGGGAGCAGAGCTGCCTGCTGGTTTCTCAAGCTAAAAAAATAACAGGTGACTGCATGCATGCATGGATGGATGGGTGAGTGTTTACAGAGGCCATCGAAGTCCCTGGGAGCCTTGGTGGACACTGTCATTGCATGGGCGGCCCCTCCCAGCTTGCTGCTCAGCCTGGTCTCCAGGCTGTCCAGAGGTTCCTTGGGCAGTGACCTCGGCCTCTGTCCTCTGTCTGCTTCCTTTGGAGCACAGGGGTCAGCCTCTCTCCGTTCTGGTGGGAGGGCAGGCAACAAGTGCCTGGACAAGCAGGAGGCTGGATTTTTCACAGACCAAGGAAAGCTGAAAGAAGTTGGGGAAGCTTGTGTGGGCCTTAACTACCATGTCTGTACCAGGCTTAGGGCTTCTTGTGACAAACCTCAACATTAAGAGGTCTGGCTCCCTGAAGCGTGGATTCACACATCCCCACAGTGCTTTCTGGTGAGGTGAAAGTCACATGGCACATGCCAGACTTCTTTCTGAAGCTGGGTTCTTTCTGTAGCCTAGGTCCCCCTCTGCTTCTTCCAGAAGCACAGAGGCTACTAGAGCAAGCTTTGCCTGATACCCTCCTGCCTGGCACTCAGATGAGCACAGAAGGTCCTGTAGTGGACTGGGGAGGGCTTCCAGTCCTGGGCAGAGGTCCTCCGTGCTGGTGATGGGCAGGCACCTCCTCTTCTCTCTTCTTGTCTTAGGGAACTCACTTTCCCTGGAGCAGAAGAGGAAATTAAGCAAACTAATATCATAGGTTCATTTTGATTAATCAGAGAATCTCATCTGCATATATTAAAGTAATACAGGCAATAACCAAATGCATTATAAGCATATTTTCTTAAGATGGAAATCTCCTGGTTTTATGGAAAGATTTGACATTGGTGCCTCTTGCCCATGTGGTATTTGATGATCAGAAGGAAGAGATGGACCTTCCAGGTCTGACCTCAGAGGGGCTGAGAAAGGAACTCCTGCTTTCCACTTTTAAAAATGTAAATGTTGTCTGGGAAGGGTACCATATTAAGCTATAATTTGCATTAGCTTGAATTAATTGATCAGGTTAGCACTTGTCTCCTATGAGTGCTTAGCAGAAGTGGAAATTGGTTTTGATTAGGGATTGGAAGAGGTGTGGAGGGAGCCAGCTGGGAATGCAGGGCAAGTGTGGCCCCCACAGGGGGACCAGCTTGAGGGCATTGGCTGTCTGGTTGGGGACTGGGGACGAGGGGGACACAGCAAAGAGCAGGGACACTGTAGCCAACCTACGCAGTTGTTTTTTTAGGGACCAGCCTATCAATCACACACATGCAGGCAATGCTTTACTTGGTTGTCCCTGCTCTTCACATCTGTTTCATCTCCTTTGCCAAAGCCAAGCCTCACCTGTCTTTGCACCAGTTCTTCTGACTCTTTTCTGCACACAAATAGCAATATCTTTAAGCCAAGGCTGAAGTCATTTTTGTTGACAGGCAGAGTGGCTGGTTTGTTTTGTTAAATTCTGTTGAATGAAGAGTGTAACCTGAGCTTCTGTGAGCTCTGGCAGATGGAGGCATAAATAGATCACTTGGTTTTCTCTAGTTTGTGCTTCCACCTGCTAATGATGGGCCCCAGCCCATCCCAATGTCTCACACAGTGTCAGGTAAATAAAGAACATTGTCACAGAGCAGCTATTGATTCTTCAGGGGGAAATCCACAAGGGGCCCCTATTGGCTTAGGTGCTGGGGGAGAAACAGCCTTTGGGACTTAGCAATCTTCACTCTTTTTTATACTCCATGCTGGGTACTGCTGGCCCCTGGGGAAGCAGTGGGTGCATATAGGACTCAGGAGCTTCCTGGGAAAAGAGACCTAGACCTCAACCCCTTTCCTTTTGATGTTCTATACTATAAGAACTTCCCTGACAGATTGGGATAGTCCTTCATTGAGGCTCTTAGGAAAGAAAAAAATTCCTGAAGGGAATTCACCATGAGGCCAGAGGACTTGAGGATCTGTGCTCAACCCCAAGGACTTACTACATCTTGAACTCCTTTACACCACACCCTTCTATTTACCTCAATACTGGTTCATCCCTTGCCTGATCCTTTATCCCTGCCTGAGAGCAGTGAAGAGTGGCTGGAAAAACCAGCACACATTGAATTGTTACCACTAAGCTCAAGTGGGCCCTCAGCTCTTTCTGGCACTCCTACATGTGTTCTTATTTAATTTTCTCTTCAAGTCTGTAAGATTCTTTCTACCTTTGCTTGTTCTCTCCTTAACCTCCAAAAGGCCTCCCCATCTTGTCAACTGACCACCACCTTTAATTTTTCCAAGAAAATAGTAGAACAAATCAGAATGGAATGATATTTGTCCTTTACGAGATCTATTATTAGCCTTCTTGCCCCTGAGAGCCTTGTACTCAACCCTGTACAGAGTCTGTACTCTGCCTCCATCATGCAACAATGAGCACTCCCTGCTCAGCGAAGGCCAGTGCCTCCACCTGTAGCCTAGATCTCCTTCTCTCTTGTCTACTCATTTCCACTTATCCCTTTTCTCCTGGGTGATTGCTTAGTTCTTTTCTACTGGCCACAGATATGCTGTAATTCTCGCCCAACTCCACAACAACCTAAAACAAACACACAAATAACCACCCCCCCCCAAACTTCCTTGACCATAAGTCTTCCCCTGCCTTTTGCGCCACTCTCTGCTCCACTTTGTAGTAGAATTTCTCAACAGATGTGTCCATAGTTACTGTTGCCACTTCTCTGCTTCCATTCTTTTTCAATCCACTTCAAGGGACTCTTTTCTTCAATCCTTCTTTGGAACTGTTCTTATCCTGATCACTAATGAGACATTTGCCAAATACAGTGGGTTAGTTCTCTTTCTTGTCTTGATCTCTCACCGGCATGTGAAATAGTCGATCACTCCCTTCTTTGTTATAAACATTTTGTAATAAAGTATTTCATTCCTACAAAATGTGTGAAAAGGTCATAATGAGGTCATTCTGTTTATGACTGAACACATTACTAATATAATTGAAGCCTTCTGCATCTCTCTCCCTTAAATTACTTTAAAAAATCTTGCTTCCAGGACACCACACCCAGTTTTTCTTCTACTTCACAGTCTTTTTTCTCTAAAGACCTGCACTAGAGAGTTTCATTCAATCCATGGCTTTAAATATTGTGTATATTCTGATGACTCCCAAATTTACCTCTGTAAACCTGACCTCTCACCATAGTTCTAGATGTCTGTCTAACCAAACCAAATGCTTGATTCTGTATCCCAACATATCCTCCCCAAACTATTCCTCTCACAGGTTTCTTCATTGTAATATGTGTCACCTGAATGTAGTAATGTGTCACCTGAATGTAGAAATGTACCACCCGGTTGTAGTAATGTACCATCTGGTTGTAGTAATGTGCCACCTGGTTGTAGTAATGTGTCGCTTGGTTATCGTAATGTGTCACCTGTTTGTATTAATGTGCCACCTGGTTGTAGTAATGTGCCACCTGGTTATAGTAATGTGTCACCTGTTTGTAGTAATGTGCCACCTGGTTATAGTAATGTGTCACCTGTTTGTAGTAATGTGCCACCTGGTTATGATAATGTGTCACCTGTTTGTAGTAATGTGCCACCTGGTTATAGTAATGTGTCACCTGTTTGTAGTAATGTGCCACCTGGTTATAGTAATGTGTCACCTGTTTGTAGTAATGTGCCACCTGGTTGTAGTAATATGTCACCTGGATGTAGTACTGTATCACTTGGATTTAGTAATATGCCACCTGGTTGTAGTAATGTGCCACCTGGTTATAGTAATGTGCCACCTGGCCAAATCCCAGTACTTATCCTTGAGGCTGCTCTTTATCTTTCACTCTTTGTCTACCAGTGATGTCTTTCATTTTAATTTAAAAAAATATATTTTTATTGGTTTCAGAGAGAGGAAGGGAGATGGAGAGAGAGATAGAAACATCAATGATGAGAGAGAATCATTGATCGGTTGCCTCCTGCATGCCTCCTAATGGGAATTGAGCCTACAACCTGGGCATGTGCCCTGACCAGAATTGAACTGTGACCTCCTGGTTCATGGGATGATGCTCAACCATTGAGCCACTCTGGCAGGGCATATCAGTGCTGTCTTTAAAGTTTATCCCATGTCTGATGAGGTATCATCTCCACCAGCCCAAGTGTCACCTTCTCTCTAACATATCCCCCATTGCCTCCTAAATGGTCTCCCAGCCCACTCTCTGGGTTCCCTCTGGAAGATTTTCCTCATAGTAGCCAGAACAATTCTTTTTTAAAATGTAAATCAGGTCATGCCTCTTTCTTGCTCAAATTCCTCTAATGTTTTCCATTATACTCAAAATGAGATCCAAACTCTCGTATGGCTCATGTGACTTGATGTGATTTGCATTCTACGTACATCTCAGATGTTGTTTCATAACAGGCCCCTGGGCTAACTTTGCTCCAGCCATCCCGGCCCCCTTTGACATGCAAAGTGTGTTCCTGCCTTGAGACTCTTGTATTTGCTCTTCCTTCTGCTTGAAGTGCTCTCTCCAGAGATTTTGCATGGCTGATTCTTCACTTCATCTAGGTGGTTCTGTCCCTTCTTTTCTCAGAGAGCCTTCCCTGGCCTCTGTGTAATCCTGCTCCCTGTCCCAATCACTCTCTATCCCACCTTGCTTTCATTTTTTTGTACCTCTGCCAATTTGTTTATTTTCTGTCACCACTTTCTCTGTGAATGTAAACTCTAAGTGCTTAAAAGAGTGCCTAGCATAGAGTAGATGCTCAATAAATATATACTGGATAAATAATAAATAAACACAAGAAAAGTGAAAAATCTCAAAATTCTGTGTACACTCTTAACCACAAAAAGATAGCATAGAGTCCTGAGATGAAGTAAATGTTAGGATTTCATTTCATGACAAATAACCACAAGGTTAAAAATAGAAATGATAGAAAACACAATAAATAATAACCATCACAGAAGGTATGGCCATAGGAATCAGAAGGCAAGGTGATGGAAGCTGAACCAATGAGCAAGTGTAAGACACTCTATAGATGCCTCCTCCTTAAGCTGAGCTTCCAGAACAGCTTTTCCAAAGCTCCCTGGTACCTTTCTCAGGTGGATCCTCGTGGAGAAGGGCTCTGGCAGGTTGCCCATCTGAGTCACCAGACATTCCCAGATGCACTGAAGGAAGTAAAGAACAATGGGATGTTGCATGATACTCCTCCCGACTAGTAGGTTCTGGGCAGGTTAAGCTCAGGGCAGGAGACAACTTGAGTTAATTATAGATTCTTGGGGAAAGAACCAAATGAGATTTGAGTTCTGGTCTCCCATTTCAATTAGCCTGTGATGAAAATGGTAGTGATGATCATAGCACCATAGTCCTGAGCTCTGTGAAGATAGGCAGAAATTGCTCTCTTTACTTTTGCAATGTCCACTAGCATAGCAGCTGACACATAGTAGGTGCTCAATAAATATTTATTGATTACATGAATGAAGAAAGTTATTCTAATAATGAATTCATAGATAAGGAGTCAGACTATAATGAAAATTATCCTTATTTTTTGCACTAATGAAAGTGATCCTGAGCCCAAAACTACTTCCCTTGGGGATCTCTAGATCAGATTGGTGGGTCCTATCAGTGTCCTAGGCCATTTGTCTCTGAAAGTGGGTCTGGGGCAGGAATAGGGAGATATAAGTAATTATTTGGAGCAGGGACTCAAACTCTTTCTGGCAATAAAACTCCTCCAAGGATTGGGGGAAAGCATGGCCCCTTTGTCTGGGAGAATTAACATGATCACAGAACGAGCATGGGATGAGTGAATGAATATCAACCGTGTCCTTACTGGTTGCACAATGAGGACATTCATATCTGTGCATGTTCTTGTTGGGTATATATGTTAATCTCTGATTTCCTTCATTTTCCCATCCTCTTTCCTTTCTTCCACAATGTTTCTCAACCATGCTACTCTTGACATTTTGGTCAGATAATTCTTGTTAGGTTGGAGGAGGTACTGCCCTGTGCATTGTGAGATTTTTAACAGCACCCCTGGCCTCTGCCCAGTAGATGCCTATAGCACTCCCTAGTTGTGGCACTCAAATTGTCTTCAGACATTGGGGCAGGATCCTTCCACATGAGAACCACTGCTCTACTATTTTATATGAGGAGTGCTGGTCCTCATATAAATTCCCAGCTGGAGGTATTGCCTGGAGACACCGGGCTTGAAGGGTCATGGTGACCTCCTCTTCTTGTCTGTGGCTGCAGCTCCTCCCGGAAGGGCCACTGTAAATCCAGCTTCTCAAATACACTTCTTCTCTTTGGTGATAGAATGCTTTTGTGATCGTTCAAATTTATTGATTTCAAGGATTAGCACCCAGTTCATGATGGGCAACTCAGAACCCATGGTCACTGTGTAGGTGTTTAGTCTCTGCCGAGGTCTAGTACCAAACAAGCCAGAAATGGCTCCTCAGAAGGAGGAGAGATGCCAGGGAGGGCGGAAGGGCATGCCTGCTCCCACACCCTGGAGGTCTGTGCTGTGATTCTCCTACTGGGGCTTCCAGAGGTCCCGTGCAGCCTCCTGATTTACCTCAGACACTGAGCAAGGTTGGTCTGCTGGGTCGGAGGCTCTAATGGCAGGGCTGTTGTCCCTTGCCACTCCTGGTCTGAACGCACTCACAACTCACAGTCTTTCCAGTTCCTGGGTAAATGGGTCAGGGAAGCCTGCCCATTGTGATATATGCTGCGTCCCCAGCCCAGAGGGGCTCAGGCTGGCACCTGTGGGTAAGTGGAAGGATGGAGAACTATATCCTCATCTGCTTCCCTCCTCACAGGTCAAGGGCAGCACCTGTGTAGAGTTGAGACTATTTCTGCAGATGTTTCTTTTGGGAGCTTGGAATGCTAGTCACCGTCTCGAGGGGAGAACTGGCAGGCGGAACTCTGCTGGGTACTTTCCCAGTGCCTGGTTCTCGTGCCTCAATCAATTATTAGCACTTGTTTTCTCCAGCTCGTTAATGAAGCACAGACACTGTGTATGTTTCAGTGCCCAAGTTGTCACAGCACTTAATTTGCAAGAAAACATAATTAGGCTGGGCTCCCTTTCCCCTCTCTCTCCTGCTGCAGGCTGCTTTTTGGCTACTCACTGGTGTGGATGAACAGTGACCCAGTGTGTCCATAAAGACCCTATAGTCAACCTTCCTCACCATCCATGAATCCTCCTCCACAGTGTCCCCCAGGACAGCCAGAGGAGGTGCAGGAGAGTGACTTTGCAGTGAAATAATGCATTCTACTGTCGGGACCTCAGTTATTAGAGAGGCACTTCTCAGACTGAACTTTGTGTGATCATGCCTGTAAGTCACCAGTCCAGTGCCAGCTTATTCCATTTACAGACAGGGACCCTCCGGTCCCAGGAGGCTGAACAGCTGTACCGCTGCAAGAGAGAGAGGTTTAGGGGTAGTGTCAGGATCTTGCTCTGCTGGGAGACAGCCCCTGAGCAGGGCACCTGGCAGATGAGAGTCAACATGATTGCTTTCTGAAAAAGAAGCAGCCTTCTGTCCAGCAACTTTTCTTCTCTGCTCCTGAAACAGAATGACATGAATCACTTGCATTTGCTAGAATGAAGAAACTCAGTTCCAACTTGTTCAATAAGTTTTCTCTCCAGGTGACTTTCTCTTGCTTTGTGACTATTTCTGCCAATGCTTAATGACAACTTGTTATAAACTTAATCCTTTGTAAAGCTATTTCATTGAATTTATCCTTTAGAGTCCTCATAAGAACCAGCCCTATATGGTTGGTAGTTCTAAGGCCTTGGTTTATACTGGACACCACCGATTTCTAGAAGGGCGGGGACCCCTTCCAGATCAGCATTTGGACAGCATGCTCACACAGGCCCTAACAAAAGCCTCAGGAACCCAGCCAACAGGAAGTGCACACTTATCATGCACCAACATTATGCTGCCAAGTGGATTTCACATCAGTGAGTAGCAGCAAGTATTTTTGGAAAGTATGTGGAAGCATAAATCATTGCAAGTAAATAAAAAACATATTTTTAAGAAGTGGTTTTGCCAGTGGGTAAAGCATCTCAGGCCCCAGAAGCTTTCATTAGTTCTGAAGGTCTCATCAATCTCTGGAGATAGGAGCAGCTGTCTGGGAGCATCGGGAGCCTGAAAGAACACTCTCATCACGCCCTTTTGAGTTTTATGAATGTCCGTTCTCCTGCAGAATGACTTTGAGACCTCCGCCAGGGGCCTGCACGTGAGCTTGTTATTTCCTTCATGATCTGTGTATAAATGTAACATTGTCAAGCACCTGCTCACTGCTGGGTACTTGCAACACCCACATCTCATCTTCCCAGCACCCTTGTAGCTATATTACTCCTTTTCCAGATGAAGAAACTGAGACATAGAGGTTAAATAACTTGCTAAGATCACATAGTAAGTGGCAGGACAGGGTCCAACCGGGGTTAGCTTCACTCCGTCTTCTTCTCCTTCCTTCATTTATGTGCCTGGATCATCAGCTTGAAGAGCCCAGTGTTGACAGCTGAGCGGCTCTGGCATCGTCTCCCCTGGTCCTCTGGCCCATGTGGGGTTCAGAGCTTCCCTGTCTCTGGACAGAGACCCCAAGGCTCTGCTGTTGGTGCAGCTCTCTTGGGGTTGGCTATGTGCTGCATTATGACTGCAGTGACAGCTACAGGATGTCTGCAGCCACTGCAAGGCCAGTGACCTCAGCTGTGCCTGGTCCTGACTTCTCCGGAGAGTCAGGATTTAGGGGGAGGGGAGTGGTTGTGAGAGAAGGAGAGAGTCGTGCTATTTCCTGCACAGCCCACCTCTTTCTCTTGTTCCTACTGTCTCAGCTGAATGACATTTGTACTAGCTGCTCCCAAAAGGAGTCACTGGTGAAATGTCACAGTCTTCAGCATGAACAGTTCTTCTCCATCCTTTATTTCTCTCCCTGCCACCTCCCTTATACTCCTCAAGTGCCTTTTTTATTTTAAAAGGACACTGCCTTGAAATTCAAGTGCAGGAAAAAGTAATTACATTTTCTCTTCAGGTCTGCCTCTCTAAAACAAAACAAAACAAAACAAACCACCCCACATCGTCTCTGGCTGAAATGCAGAGATTATTCCAGAAGGAAAACGTTGTTAGTTGAAGCTTTGCCTACTTCTCTCTCTGGGTTTCACCAGTCACTTTTTCTCATGCTCAGGGCAACGGTGGCAGCGTGGCTGATAGCTGCTTCCGCAGTCCCTTTTCTGCCACCTCGGGAGGCTCGAGGGCCCCCTCCCAGAAGAAGTCAAGCGTCTCATTCAATGTCACACAAGTAGTAAGTGATGGGTCCACCTGGATTTGCAGTAGGGCCTCACGGACTCCAGAGCCACACCGGTAACACCCTGCATATAATCAATCGCAAGGACTATATTTGCACAACCAAAAATTGGGAGACATCTTCTGACAAATGATTTGCTTTTCCTGATTTATCACTTAAAATTTTTTTTTAGTATGAAAAACCATTTGAAGTTACCAAAATGAAATCATATTTTATTATATATTTAATGAAATCATCATTATTGAAAAGGATGAGTCATACATGATTGGAAGTATTCCAGGAAATCTAGCATGCAGAGTTGCTGTTGGACCAGGAGCCGAAAGTTCTAGGTTCTGTTCCAGATTTGGCCCTTAACTAGCTGTGTGATCTGATTATGTTACTTCACCTCCCTGGGCCTTTCTCAGCTGGTGAAGTGAGACTTGGTTAAGATGATGTCTCAGGACCGCTCCAGCCCTGGTGGTCAGTGACCTTCTAATTCCAGGGGCAGACCTCAGATTTGGACTGTCAACCACACATAAATGAGAATTTAACTGTAGAAATGATTCCACTCTTCTACTTTGGGCAAATCTTGGCAACATCTGAATCTAGTCCCTTGCCATCTGGGACCCTATTCTGTTCCCCAGGGACTGTTTCCTTTTTTGCCAGTCTGAACCCTGGAAACTTATTTTCCCAGTAAAACCGTCTCTTGGACTTGCCTCCTTGCTTGCTCCTTTCCCTCCCTTCTTGCCATCTCTTCTCACTGCTCCTCCTCCTTCTCTCAACCTCCCATGGCCTGCCCCCCCTTCCTGCTGGTACATGCTAGGTCTCCCCCAGTGTCTCCCACTCTCTCTTTCTCATTTCAGTCTGTGTTGGCTCCTCCCCTTCATTTCAAACAGAGGCTCCCTCTCCCTATACTGAAGGGGCAAACACATAAGCTGTGGCTCGGCTGTTCCTGCCACAGAGGATCACATTCTCTCTTCCCCTCCCATTATCTCCTCTCTTCACTGCCCTACCCCATTTAGATTTCCTACCCTTTCCACTATTCTGAACCAGAGATGGCCTATTCCTGAGATCCAACAGCATTTCTCCTCATTTGCTTGGACCTTTCTGCAGCACCTGGCACTGTCACTTACCTTTCTCAAACACTCTCATTGGCTTCAAGTGTCACCACACTGTCCTCCTGTCTTCTTCACTTTGGGAGGTTCTGACTTTGACTCACTTTCTACTCTTTCTCAGTGATCACATCTAATCTCAAGGCTTCCGCTAAACCTCTTTGAGATTCTGACACCAAACTTCTAACTGTCACATGGACATCTTCACTTGGCTTTTCCATTGTCACTTTACATGTTTACAATGGAGGTTACCATCCTTGGTCAAAAGCTGGCTTCCCATCCAGATCTCCCACTGCTGTCAATCAGTTAAGTGGGTTTGAAATCTAGTCTCTCTCCCTCATTCCTCCTGTCCCTCCCCCACTCCTCATCCATCAGTCACCAAGACTGCTGTTTGTTTTTCATAAAATCTCTCAAATGTGCAGCCTCCCTCTAGTTCCACCGCTACTATTCTGGTTCTGACTCAGATGTGGAATCTCTTCACTAGTCATTAATTTCTTTTCTTTTTTAAATCCTATCTGAGGATATGCTTTTAGTGATTTTTACAGAGAGAGAGAGAGACAGAGAGAGAGAGGGAGAGAGAAATATACATCCATGAGAGAGAGAAACATCGATTGGTTGCCTTCAACATGTCCATACGTGCCCTGACCGGGAATTGAACTCACAACCTTTTGATGTATGGGAGGATGCTCCAACCAACTGAGTCACCTGGCCAGGGCGTCATTAATTTCTTGATTCTTCAGCTCATCCTATTTTCCTCTATGTCAATAATGTTTCTAAAATATTACTTTGCTCATTTCAGTTCATTCTTCGGTTTCCTGTGTTCTCAGTCTCTAAACAAACAGCTTCCTGAGTAACATCCAAAACACTCAGGTTGATGTTCAAAAGCACCCAGAATTGGGCCCTACTTTTTTGCACTCTTACTTCCCATATATACTCTTCATCTTAGACAAAGTGCACATGCTTTTCTGCCTCTTTGTGTGTCCAGAGCTTGTGTCTCCTCGATCTGCTGTGCTTGGGCAAGTAAATGGGCCTCCATGAGACTCAGTTTCCTCTACTACAAAATAGTAATAATAGCTCTTCTGATTTCCTCAGGGGGTTGTGAGGATAAAGTTCACTTATTTTATTTTTTAAAATTTTATTGGGGTGACATTGGCCAACATGAACATATAGGTTTAATGTGTGGATTTCTAAGTTACAAGGTATGTACATAGCACTTTGTGCCCACCACCCAAAGTCAAGTCTCCTGTCACCTCATATTTGGACCCCTTTCTCCCCCCTTCCATTAAACAAACATTTATTGGAGAGATACTTGGGGTCTTCGAAATATTTGTGTGCCAGATTCTCGGAATTTGCTAAGATAAATAAGTTACACCCCTTCCTTTGAGTTGCTCAGGTAATAGGGGAAACAGTATCAGTACGATGGGATGGTCAAGAGTTTGCTGGGATGGCATGCCCGCTGTGGGCCCAGCCTGGCCCTCTCCCTTTGACCAGAGACCTTCTCAGGCTCTTCTTTGTCACCTTTCAGCACTGATTACCTGCCCTGTCACTCCCTCAGGGCCCAGCTCTCCCTAATGTGAAAATAAGTAATACTGGATGCTAATTTAATCTGTTACTTCTTCCAGGTGACATATTTACATTTTAATAGGATACAATGCAAAGGAGGATAATTTAAGCCCTATGACAGGTGGTGGGGACATAGTTTGAGTTAGGGAAGATTTGGGGGGCACCCATCACACTGTGTAGGCACCCACTGATTTTCTTCATGGGGCTGACTCTACTCAGAAGTCCAGAGATAGGGGTCCCTCCCCAGGCTGTGCCACCTCCCCAGGCTATCTGAGGGCTCTGGAGTGTGGGCTTCTCGGTGCAATGATGGATGAGACATCTGTTCCATGATGGGCTATTACCAACAATTCATTACTGCAAAATGGACTTACCCTCATTAGCCCAGGAGCTCCGAGTTAATGTGGCATTCTGCAATCTCACGGATCCTGCTGCACACATTGAAGGTGCACATCACGTTTTATGGAGGCAGGAAACCTGAGCTTCAGCAAACAATGGAGATTTAGCGTGTCTCTTGAATTAGTTGACATATTTACTCTTCATGAACTATCCTGTTTTGTAGACAAACACTGTAGCTTACAGCCTCATTAATAGAAATTAGTTCGCCCCACTGCTCTGCCCAAGGACACAGTTCTCCTCAGGGAGCAGTTTTGTCCTTATCATCTTGCTGCTTGCAGTAGGTGAATAGTTTCTGGGTTCTGAACCAGGAATGTGTCTCCTGGGGCAGTTCAGGGGGAGGGTCTGGGCCTGTGGTCTCCAGCCAGCCCTTCATCACAACTCACCTGTGGGAAATGCACACTCCAGGCCTTCTTGGGAAGGTTCCCTTTTTTCTTTGTAATGCTTCCAGCAAAACCATGGTCATACAGTCACACCTTTGGGGGAGTGAATTATCCAGAACCAATAATCAGTTCAAAAACGTGTGAAAGTCACGGTGTCAATTTCCTAAACTTTGATATTACCGGCACTGCTGTTGATGTGTGAGCTCCCTGCCTGGGCTCAGGTTGTCCTTGGGAAATTACACAGCCACTCCTCACCTCCCACAAAATGACAGTTCTTCTCCTTACTTACTTTTCTCTAATAGCTCAGGGATTGCTAAGGTATCTTCTAGCTAGAAATATCTATGTTGCCCTTTACCAAATCATGAATCAAAAATTTAGGAGATTCTTTTAAACCTTGTCCCAAATTCCAGATGTTGTGTTTCATTGGTGGTGGTGATGGTGGATGAGGAGGATAGCCTTTTGGGGCCAAAGCAAGATCAAATACTTTATCTTTTCCTTTAGGCATTAAACTTGGTATTTCATTTTCCTCATTCTGATATGTCTCACAAATATACAGTAGCCTGTGTCCCAGGATAAAGGTACTTCTTCACTTAGCCATCCATCTGTTTCTCAAATATTTGTTGAGTGTTTATTATGTACAAAGCACTGTGATGGATGCTGGGGCTGTGCTGGGCACAGGGTTCCCAAGAGACTGTTTAGCTCCAGCAACAGACAGAAGTCAATGAGATTCATCAAGTACTTGTTGAGTATTTGCAGAAGATCAGGCTCTGGGGTGACAGGAAACCCAGACACTCCCTGAAAGGAACATACAATGTTCCTGCAGGTCAGACTAAGACATGTGCTTTCCTGTATAGTGTTCATGCTCCCACACAACCTGCTGACTTGGAGACATTGCCATCAAGATTCTCATTTAGGATCCTTGAGGATTCCCATGGGAGCTGTGCAGAATTGCAGAGGAAACGTCCTTATGTTTCAGAACCTTTTCATCCCCTGCCTCACCAGTGGAAGCTTCCTTCCTCACTATGAAGTTCTATTCATTTCTCTATTATCAGACTTGTCTTGGTAGAAAGTCAAGGGTCCTGTTTAATTCCCATTTACTCAGAAGAGGCTGTGTGGCATGGAGCCAGTTTTTATCCATTCAGCAGGTGAGGACATTTAGATGGTTTTTACTTTTACAAATAAGGCTGCTATGAGCATTTGTGCAGAAGCTTTTGTGTGGATGTATGTTTTCGTTTCTCTTGGGTGTACTAGTATATGTAGGAGTGGAATTGCTGGGTCAATGCCAACTTGATGTTGCCTTTACAGGGAATTGCCAGGCAGTTTTCCAAAGCAGCTGCACTGTTTCCTATTTCCACCATGTCCGAAGGCTCTGCTTTTTCCACATCCTTGCCAATACTTGTTATTGTCTGTCTTTTATATGACAGCCATCCTAGTGGGTGTGAAGGGGTATCTCATTGTGGTTTTGCTTTGCATTTCCCTGATGACTAATGATATTGAACATATTTTCATGTGCTTATTGGCCATTTGTGTACCTTCCCTGGAAAAATGTATATTCAGATCCTTTGCCCATTTGTAAAGGGCAACAAGTAATTGAAGTTGTCTTTTTAATTATTGAGTTGTAATGAGTTTATATATTCTAGATACAAGTCCCTTATCATATATATAATTTGAAATATTTTCTCCCATTCTATTAGCTAAGTTTTAATCTTCCCTGACCCACAGTTTCCTCATTTGTAAAATTGAGATAATAATGGTATCTACCTCTTAGAGTAGGATTAAGTGAAATAATAGATGAAAGCCCTTGATACAGGGCATGGAACACAGTAAGCCCCAATACATGTTAGCTATTTTGCTGTATTTTTTTTCCCCATTTCCTCATCAGGACAAGAGTCTCAGTTATACAATCCTGCTTTTTCCCAGAGGCCCCTGGTTGTAGGAGATGCTTTTGGAACCTGAGTTTTAGGCAGAAGCCCTTCGGTCAAGGGAAGCATAACAAGTATTAGGTTCCTAGTGGCTGCCTTTTCCTAAGGGTTTCCTACTTGCTGGCCCTGCTTCTGGTGCCTGCTAGCTGGAGGGGGAGGGGCTTCAGTAAGAACAGCTGCCACTGAGCCAGGCCTGCTTCCCCTGGCTGGTGCATGGAAGGCAGCTGGCAGCAGGTCAGCTGGGAGTCCAGGGCCTCAGGAATCAGGACTTGGGATGAAGAAGTCAGAAGCCAAGGCCTGTGCTGGTCCTGCATGTTTTAAAATAGAACCTAAGAAGCAGTTTACTTGAAAGTCATCTTCAGTTGGTGCTGGAAACTCAACGGAAGGGAAAAACATCTTCCCGATGAGAGTTTTGTCATCATCATTCACTGATAAACCAAGACACTTGCCAGGTGACCACACCCAGTCTGGGTAAAAATTACCCATGGCCACGAGTATGATATTTGGAAAACAAATGCACACGTGGTTTCAGGCTGGTGGATGTTGGGTACTTATTTGTAAGATGGTATTAAACCAAAGCCAGGGCAGCATAGCAGCTTTCTAGCATCATTTCCCCTCTGAATCCCTTAACTACTGGTGCTGACCTTTCTTACAAAGTGGGAATGGCCCACATCCTGGCCAGGCTTTCTTTCCCTTCTTTAGGTAAGTCTGTCCAGGCATTAAATATTTAGTTCGAAGGTGCTGAATGAGATGGAAGGATTAAACCCTGGCTTCGCCCTTAAAGGTATAATCACTTAGGGACCTAGAAAGCAGAGCCTGAGGCCAAAGCCAGCTAACGTTATTGGAGAGTGAAAACCAAGGAAGTGGGAGTGAGGAAGAAAGGGGGAGCCAGGCAGCGAAGGAGGAAGATGAAACACAGGGTGCATTCCTGGTTGGCCACTGTTGGACACAAAGCTCAGTGGTGCAACACCATCTTCAGAGAGGCCAGCTGAGCTACTAGCTCTCGGGATAGTTTGTCAAAGGGAGGGGTACAGAGGGGGCTCTCTTCCATCAAACTTTGCCCTGAGGAGTTAAATAGTTTGCATGCCATGCTCCTTCGGGGCCCACGGGAAGCCAGATTACACTGAGCACTAAGGTATGGTGATCACCTGGTCTGGACCTGGCTGGGTGCTGGGTGGTGGAGTCCATGCAGCATCACAGCTGGTGTGGAGCCAGCGGCCGAGGCCCTGACAGAGGGGAAGCTGACATGATCTGAGGGGCGTATGGGAGATGTGGCTGTAACCCAGGCTGGCATCACTCAGCTCTGCTATCACTCTTCCTTCTTATCCAGTCCCCCTAGAATATGAACCTACTTTTTTGTGAGAATCAAATACCCTTGTGTTTCCCCTGAGGGAAAAGCACAAATTTGATCCAGTCACAAATTCTCCATCAAGGCTGTAAGCAGCCAGACTGAAAAGAGGCTAAGGAAAAGAATGACAGCTCCCACCTCTGCCACTGGTTGAGGACATGATTAGTATTCATCACCTCAGCCCCACCCATTAGTACTCATTCTAGATTTCCCTCCCCTTCAGGAAAAGTTCCAGGATGCTTGCCCAGTGAGCTGCCTAGTGCGCTTCTCCACTTCAGTGTGCACGTGGATCACCTGGGGGTGGGTCAAAAGGCAGATTTGGGTTCAGAGGTTTGGGGAGAAGCCTGAGAGTCTGCATTTCTAAGGAGCTTACAGGTGACACAGGTGTTGCTGGCCCAGGTGTCCACTGGGCAGGCAGCAAAGACAGAGACTAAGCTTATCCCCGTATTTCCCTTAGTTGTCATGCCCTTGCTCGACTGTGGTTGCTGCAGTCGCCCCTTGACAGTTTTTCCTGGGTTTAAGCACCTAGAAAAGTCCCAGGGAGCCCCTGGGTTCTAGAAGTGATCCTTTCCGTGCCCACTGCGTAGCAACCACAGCTCCTCCTGGAATCAGGGCTCTTAATCCCACCAGTGCAGCAACTCTAGCCTTGCCTGTTTGTCCACTGGTGTGGGAGTGCCCACTGACTCGTAGTTTCTCAGCTTCCCGTCCAGTGCAATCGTGATGACAGAGGAATCTCTTCCCTGACACCTGGACGCTCACCTGGCAGAGCCTCGCTGCAGACAGAGTGCACATTCTGTATGTGGGGTAGAGAGGGCAAGTCCTCTGTTCACTGCTTGGTTCCCAAACTCGCTATCTTGGTTCCTGGGCATATGGGACCATATAGGATGACGGTTCAGTGCGTATTCCACCTTCCAGATGACAGTGCCCTAGCACTTTGGGGTGTTGTCACTGAGCTGGTGCCTTTGTTTACTCTGCCAGGCTTTTTGGCTGCTGGTTCTGGATGACGAAAAGACCAGCGGTAAGACCACGGTAAGACCAGCGAGCCCCATGGTCATGCGCCCACTGTGTGCCTCCTTTGCTGAGGCACAGTGGTCCCAGGAGCCAACATGGTAACTGGGTGGCAGTTGGGTGGAGTCCATGCAGAGCCCATAACTGTGGGGACAGTTGAGATGAGATAGTGGTAAAGGGCCCAAGAGTGGTAAGGTCGAGAGGATCTGAGAAGATGCATAAGGAGTGTCTGAGAGAGGGCTCACACTCTGGTTCAGGAAGCAGGATACAAACACCTGAAGACACGAGGCAGAAGGACAGACAGTGAACACCATGGGAGCTTGGTGTGGTCAAGGAAGAGGGATGACCAGGGCTTGGGGCCCGTGGAGGTTTTCAGGAACATGCATGGCTGGACTTTGTCTCGAAGGTCTCACATAGGTGTGGACTGGAGGAAAGAGAGGGGGAAGTATTCCAGGGGTTAGGAGCAGTGTAAAGAGGCCCAGATGGAGCTGCAGGGGCTTGGAGCTGGTGTGTGGCAGGGGAGTAATGATGATAGCCATTTTAGTAGCAGTAGGTAAACTTTATTGAGCACTTTCTGTATGCCAGGCACCATCCTGGACTCTTACATGCATTTATTTTATTGTCACAACTACCCTTTAAGTAGGCAAGGCCAGGAGCTAGATTTGGGGTGCCATGAATGACCAGCCTACGAGTTGGCCCTCTCCTTACCACCTGACTTAGGAATAGATGTGGACCCCAGGAGGACAGAGCCAACTTCTCACTGACCTTCACATACTTAACTAGAGGCCTGGTGCATGAAATTTGTGCATGGGTAAGGTCCCTAGGCCTGGCTGGTGATCAGAGCTGATCTGAGGGGCGACCTGCAGGGCAATTGGGGAGCCCCCCCTGGCACCCGCCTTGGCTGGCCTGGGGCCTGCGGGCTGGGGGCAGCTCCTGAGTTGAGCGTCTGCCCCCTGGTGGTCAGTGCATGTCATAATGACTGGTGATTCTGCCAGTCATTCTGCCATTTGATCGATTTGCATATTAGGCTTTTATTATATAGGATTCCTCCTACAGGGCCTGGCACATGGGAATGTTTCTACGATTTCACTGAATATTAAAAACAGCTATCCTTAATAAAGCACTTATTGCATTCCCGGGCACTGTTTTAAGTGCTTGACATGGAATAGAATGTTTAATTCACTCATAATCCTGAAAGGTAGGCACTATTAATATTACCATTTTACAGATGAAGAAGTTGAGGCCCAGAGAAGTTCCTTGTCCAAAGTAATAAAGCAGGAAAGGGCCAGAGCTGGGATTTAGACCCAGTCAGTTTGACTTTAGAGTCCACACATGTAATTCCTAAACTGCACGGCCTCTCAAAAACCATTTAGGTCTGGAAACTATATTGGAAATTAGGTGGTGGTGAAGGTTGTGAGGCTTGGTGAGGGGGAAGTCAGGTGGGCAGCTGTGGTAGAGGGTAAGAGGGTGTTCTTCACTGGGTCTATATGGTCTCCCTGTCTGTATTCTCCGGAGAGGAGGCACATTTTAAAAATATGTTTTTATTGATTTTAGAGAGAGATGAAGGGAGAAGGAGAGATAGAAACATCGATGCATGAACATCGATTGGCTGCCAGCCTCCTGCTGGGGATCGAGCCCACAACCTGGGCATGTGCCCTGACCGGAAATCAAACTGGTGACCTCTTGGTGCATGGTTCTGATGCTCAACCACTGAGCTACACTGGCCGGGCGAGAAGGCACATTCTCCAGGCTTCAAGGATCAGCTGCCATGCGCATCAGCAGGTGGCTTGTGTGTGTATGTTTTCTCTGTTCTCCCACAGTGTATTTACACTCAAGATTGAGATAAACATCCATTTGCTTTAGCACATCTGAAAATACCTTAGCAACTTCCTGCAGCTCTGGCCTGTTGCTAAGCAGTGACCCTAGTGTTACTATGGCAACATCATCTGAGACTCCAGAGTGCTGCTGTATCAGCCTGCTGTTTCCGACATGGCTTTGGGGAAGCAGGTTAGCTGGGCCTCAGGAGCACATTGGCTCTCTGGGTGCAGCCTTGCTCTTTCTGTTTGGCCCTGTCACAGAGCCTGCTTCCACCTGAGGGAGGCAAGGCTCCAATGCCAGTGACAAGGCCTCTGGTCATATCTGCTGGGCTTTACCCTGCTGCTGTCTCTGTATCACGGGGGAACCTTGTGGCCTGGGCTGGGATTCAGGATGGATGCCCGAGAAGGTGTAGGGAGCTATCTCTCCACTGTCACTGAGAAAGGCCCCTTTCAGTACCTCTGTCCAGTAGAGAGGAGCTCTGGCACATCTTGGGGTGTGGCCAGGCAAGGCAGGGGTGTCAGCCAGGGTCCCATCAGGAAACAGTGCAACTCAGAGGTTAGGAGACATCATTGAAGGGACTGCTTGCAGAGGTTCAGGCTCCGCTAAGGGAACAGGCACCTGTTGTGATGTACCTGGAAATAACAATGGGAACCATTGCCACCCTGAGTGCTGAAGGGACAAGGGGAGGAACTAGTTTCATAGAAACACTTTTCCAGTTTAAAATCTGGAACTGTGGTGCAGGAGCCACCTAGTAGCAGTGCTAGACAGGGTAGGTTGCAAATATTGTGAGTCAGCGCCGAGAAGGAAGGAGGAGTGTGAAGAAAAGACAGGAGCGCCTCTGAGAAACGGAACCGGCAACTAGGGAGCCCGGGTGTTTCAGTGTCATAGGGCATCAGCCCCCAGGGCACAGAGCGGAGTGCAGGGGGAGGATGGGCTTGGGGGGTGTGTATGTGTGTGTGAACAATGTGGTGGGGGACATGGGAGACAAACAGAGACCAACTAGTCTGATGAGTTAATCTAATGGGACCAGGCTGGGGGAACAAAAAACTTCAACTAGACCTGCCCATGGGGTAGGGCAAGACAGAGAGTAGAGCCCACTGCAGACACTGGGAGGAAGCATGGTTAAAGGTGGGCATGGTGCCTGGGGTCACAAGCAGTCAGTGCCAGGAAGCCCAACCTGTCATTGTTCTAAACCAGTGGTCGGCAAACTGCGGCTCGCGAGCCACATGTGGCTCTTTGGCCCCTTGAGTGTGGCTCTTCCACAAAATACCACGTGCGGGTGTGCACGTACAGTGCGATTGAAACTTCGTGGCCCATGCGCAGAAGTCGGTTTTCGGCTCTCAAAAGAAATTTCAATTGTTGTACTGTTGATATTTGGCTCTGTTGACTAATGAGTTTGCTGACCACTGTTCAATCCCAACAGTGTCCTCTCTGACCTGCATGCAAAGCTGAAGGGGTTTTATAAAAGTTTTCCTGCCTCTGATCTTAGGCCTGACCAATGTCCCTCCAGGTTCTCTAAACCTTCTTTCCCCTTGTGTCTCCACCTGGGGTCCCATGTCTCTCAACTTGGTTGTCATTTCTCGGCCCACCTGCTTTGCATTGACAAGGTTTAGACCAGGGTGGTGTCTGTACCATCTGGGAACTAGTCAGAAATGTGTATTTGCAGGCCCCACCCCAGACCAAGTCAATGAGAGGTATTCGGGGTGGGACCCAAGAAATCTGAATTTCAGCAAGGCCTCCAGGTGATTCTGATGCACAGGTGAAGGCCGGGAACTACTGTTTAGACTGTATGATGGGCTTGCACCCCTCAGTTTCCCTGGTGCTGCTCTTCCTGTCTCCTCTGGTTCCTTGATCTGCGGCCTCAGGCCAGCTCTGCCCCATTCTCACATTCTGTCCCAGCTCAGAAACTTTCACCATGGGTTTGTCTAGGAAGAAAGTTTGGGGAGGAGTAATCTGGGGGATTGTGGTGACAGGCAATCCAGATACAGGTGGTTGGCATTAGGGAAGCAGGTCCCAGATGCAGAACAGGGGTTCCAAGGTAGAACACTAGCTTTGAGAGAATTAACAAGGGCAAGGACAGCCCCAGTGGCCATTATTCTAAGCAGATGAGGAAGTCAGGACTTTCAGCACAAGATGTTAGAGCTAGGGAGCTGGTGGGTGGCAATTCCCCACGGGTCTCTGATATATCTGCACATTTTTGCATGCAGGGCACTGGATTATCTTTTCAAGGATGATTGTATAGCAAACAGCTTGGGGAATAGAGATTGTGTCTCTTTCTGGAGAAAGGGCCCATGCTATTGCTCATTATAAAAGATTTCAGTTTCCTAAGCTCAGGCTTCCTGCTCTGTAATACAACCCACGTCGTGTGCAGGTGCCATCTGGCCTTGTTCATGTTGCTCTGTGAGTACTGGGGCTCAGGAACTGGTACAAAAATAACAACATACTGCTGTTGCTGTAAGTATTAAATGGCCCCTTGTCTCCATCTCAGGAATATCATGTCTTTTGCTAGCATCTATAGAAATGCAACAGGCTGGCCGGCCAGTATGGCTCAGTAGTTGAGCATGGACCCATGAACCAGGAGGTCACAGTTCGATTCCCAGTCAGGATCTCCAGTAGGGGGTATACAGGAGACAGCTGATCAATGATTCTCTCCCATCATTGATGTTTCTGTCCCTTTCTCCCTCTCCCTTCCTCTCTGTGAAACCAATAAAAACATACTTTAAAATCTTGAGAAAAATGCAACAGGCTAACTTTTTACTTTGTAAGTACTATAAAACTTTAAATTCTTCCCAGTTCTTGGCAGGCACGAAGTAGGTCTGAGCCTCGAGAAATAAGGGGCTGGACAGTGGCTGAATCAGCAGCAATGATGGCTGAGCTGGGATTGAGGGACTTGGGCTCAGTCAAGGATGGTCCTAGCGGTGGGGCAGAGCCTAGCCAAAGTATCAGGGTCAAGGAGCTCCACTTGGAGGTACAGGAGGAAGAAGAGACTAGGAATCAAAACATCCCTGCAGACATCAGACAATGAGCTCTATAAGAGAAACCTGGGAACTATTAGATCATTTAGCCCTTTTCAGGCGTCCTCAAACTAAGGCCCGCGGGCCACATGCGGCCCACCGAGGACATTTATCCGGCCCGGTGGGTGCCGCTGCCTGTCCTGCTTAGCAGCCGACTCATCCCGGGCCCGCAGTGCGCATAGGAATTTGTTCATAGTTTTTTTTTTAAACTATAGTCCGGCCCTCCAACGGTCTGAGGGACAGTGAACTGGACCCCTGTTTAAAAAGTTTGAGGACCCCTGGTGGATTCTCAACACTGCCTGCACATATAAATCATATGAAGAGCTTTCAAAAAATACCAGTGTCTGGGCCCCATCCCCAGAGATTCTGATCTCCTTGATAACGTAATGGGGTTGTTTACCAGCTCATTCAGTTATCCTAATATGCAGCTAGATTTGAGAATCATTGATCCCAGCTGTTTCCCTTGGCCTGTGAGGAAACTGAGGCTCAGAGTATTGAAGTAGTTTGATTGAAGGTCTGTTCAATCCCTCACTGCCGTGGATGTTGCTTCATAAGGCTCAGGACCTAGACTCAGCTCTGGCCAGATTCTCCCCGGGGAACTTGACCAACAGAGGCTCTCTCTCTGGAAGGCAACAACCCTGGGACCCAGAGGGAGGGCTCAGCTTTATCTTGTCAAGTAGAGTCTAGATTGCTAAGCAACCAGACATTCTTAAGCAGCACCATGCTCTGTGATGATGCTTTGCATGTTACAGTTCCAGGGGATGGTTCTGAAGACCCTCAAGAGTTCGAGGGCTCAGCAGATGGGAGCTTTGTGTGTGAGAGTGTAGGCTCCCCCCCTCTCCCTGCCTTATCTTCAGGGATGGTCCACATCAGACCAAGATTCTGGTGCCTCACAGGATTTGGCATTGAGAGCCAGGGCTTGCTCTTCTGCCTGGTTGCCACAAAAAGCTTATCTTAAAGGGAGAGAAGACTTGTTATAGCTTGAAGGCTCCTTTAATTATTTTAAAATTTGGAAATAATTTCAAACTTATAGGAAAATTACAAGAATACAAATAGTACAAATTATAACCAGATTCCTCTTTTTGGCATTTAATCCAGTTCCTTTATTATTTGTTTTTTCTCTCTAATATTTTTTTCTTAACTGCATGAGAATAAGTGGGATATATCATGACCTTTCCCCCCCAAATATTTCAGTGTATATTTCCCTAAAATAGGGGTATTTGCTTTCTTTTTCTCTTATAGAACCATAGGATAGTTATAAACTTCTATAAGATACTGTATTAATTCATTGTTTATTCTAGTTTTGCCAATTAACCCAATGATAACCTTTAGAAGGTGTTTTCCCCTCCAGTGCAGGATCCAATCTAGGATAACGTATTACACTTCATTGTGTTGTTCTTTAGTCTCCTGTAATCCGGAACACTTCCACAGCCTTTCTTGTCTTGGATAACATTTATCTTTTTTAATATAGAGCCCCTACCACCTTCAAGGACTGTCAGGTTGAGTTTATCTTATGCTTCTTTGTCATTGGACCTGGGCTATGCATTCCAGGACAGGATACTCTTCCAGTGATACTGTGCCCTTCTCAGGGTGTCACATCTGGAGTCATACAATATCAACCTGTCCCTTCCAAATTTTCATCAACTGGTGGAAGGGTTAGTCAATTTTTTCACTGTATAGTTACCATTTTATCCTTTGCAACTAATAAGCCCTCTGTGAGAAATACTTTGAGTCCCTGCAGGCATCAGAATGCCCCCTGTATTCAACATCCTTTTGAGAATCTTGCCTGAACCAATCTTTACTCTAATGGTTTCAAAATGATGATTTCCCAACTTTAACTCTCTGAGGACTCTTTAGAAGTCTGTGAAAGGGCTCCCTAGGAAGATTCACTTTTGACCTTGAGAGATGATTCAAGGCTGCAGCCAAAGCTCCGATGTTGCCTGGCTGATGTTGCTTAGTGGTTGAGCATTGACCCATGAACCAAGGGGTCACAGGATTGATTCCTGGTCAGGGCACATGCCTGGGTTGCGGGCTTGATCCCCAACAGGGAGCATGCAGAAGGCATCGATGTTTGTCTCTCATCGATGTTTCTCTCTCTCTAAAGTCAATAAAAACATTTTTTGTTTAAAAAAAAACTCCACTGTTTCTATGTTGGGAGGAGCAGCTGCACGCACTCCTGAAATTTCTCTCCCCTCTGAGCATGCTGCACCTTCCGGATTTTCCTTTATACCTCTGGTGCAAACCTATGTCTTAACTTCTATCTTATTGAGGGTTACAAGCAGTTATTTCACCTTGTAATCAGTGGCATTACCAAAGTGCTTTTGGGTTTTGGGGACAATTCATCTATTATTTATTCATTTATATTAACAAGGATTTGAGTGCCTATAATTATCATGCTCTGGACTAAGTACTGGGGGAAAGTGGTGAATAAGAAAGGCATGGAGCCCATCATTAAGAAGCTTGAAGTCCATTGGAAAAGACGGACATTGTGCAGATAATTAATAGTAAACTAAATATTACAAAGGGGGCAAGAAAGAGTGCCTTGTGGGCATACATCAGCAGAAGTTTACCTAATCTGGGGACTGGGGAAGTCCTACTGAGGAAATTAAATTAAAGATGAGTCCAAATGATCTTGGCAGACAGTGGATGATGTGAGAGCAGCAACTGAAAATTCCCAGAACTGAGAGTACAGGGGTGCCCTCCTGTCTATATGGATGTGTGTGTGTGTGGGGGGGGGGGGGGCGGGGAGGGATGGTATGCGGCTCATGATCAGACTGAGAAATGGTTGGATCCAAATTGTACAAAGCCTTTTGAGTCTTGAAAACAATTTTGGTTTTAATCCTGAGTCAAGGAAAGTTTCTTAAGTATGACAAAAATCTTATTCATAAATTTAAAAGATTTGAATGGGTGGAGAAAGAAAGAAGCCAGAGTGGAAGTAGGGAGATCACTTAGGTTGGAGGGGAGTCCTGTTGGTGGGCTGACTAGGGTGGCAGTGAGTGCATGAAGGGAAAGTTTTTAATTTCTCGATTTTCAATATCTCAGTAGGGATCATGGATGCTATGGAAATCTTAAATTCCTAAGAACCATAGCCTCTCTGTTTAGACAGTGCTCACTAGAGGAACCAAGCTCTCAACCTAGCTGGGAAATACAAAGTTTACTGATATTTACCAAAAGTAGCCAACCATGGACCAGGGTCTCACTTGCAGTTAATAAATTTGCTCCTTTCTATTTTTACAAAAGAAGATGATACTATTACTAAGTATTGCACAATTTAATTTGATTTGTGTAACCATTTGCCCTTCAAAAGTGTTATGGACACGGCCAATTTTGGCTCACAGACAGTACAGAGTTATAGTGGAAACTTCTCCCCCAACCCAGCATTATTTGCTTTGACTGCAGGTTTTATAGCATATGATACTTCCCCATTAACTTTTATTAGATCCATATTTTTTTTATTAACTTTGAGTAATAACTGTTTTCAATGGCACCACTCTTCTGAGAGTTCTCGATTTGTAGTCCATGGTAGCAGTTGCTAAATTGAAGTTTCTTCTGCCAGCATTTCACCCACAGTAAATCCAACCATTCAACCTCATCTTGCTTAAAAAGCCATGAAATTCCTGAACATTGTCAGAAAAATGACCACAGTTAAAGTGCTCTAAATGGAGATGAAAATTGAGCTCTGGCCTATTTGAATGAAGATGTTTCACAGTTATGGGCTGGAGGTGGGAATTTTCAACCCCAAGTTAAAACTCTTTCTGTGGGATTTCTCCTATTAGGGAGATTGTTGACTGTTCCACATACAGTTCCAGATTGGGACTGTGTCTGATGGAAGCTAGGGGAATATTTTTACAGTAGCATTAGTAGTTTTTTCTTTTCTTTTCTCTTATTAAGGATGAAATGAGCTTCAGGTGAGAACCTGCCCTAAGCAAAGAGGTATGAGATAAAAAATCTCTTACTTTGAGATTCCAGTGAAGTGTCTCTTATTTAAAAGGACATGGCTTGCCTTGGTGGGGTAGCTCAGTTGGTTAGAGAATCCTCCCTATAGGCCAAGGTTGCAGGTTCAATCCCCAGTTAGGGCACATACAAGAAGCAACCAATGAATGCATAAATAATTGAAACAAATCGATATTTCTCTGTCTCTCTCTCTCTAAAATCAATAATGAAAAAAAGGACATGGCTTTAGTGAACATAGTGTCAGTTTGATTGAATTCAGTTTAATTTGATGGTATATTCTTGGTATTTCTCATGTTTGTTAGGATTAGTTAGGCTGCAAGTGACAGAAAACCCCGAATTTCTCTCATGTAAAAGAAATACAGAGTTAGAGAGTCCAGGGCTCATTGGGCAGGCCACAATGTGGTAGGTGAATATTTTGCTGTTCTCATATCCTCAGCATGTGGCTTTCAACTCATGGCTCAGTATGGCTGCCTGAGATCCAGCCATCTTATCAATATTCTAGTGGAGGAGAGGAGGAAGAAGGCCACATTTCCTTCCTTTAAGGATACTTCCAGGAAATTGCATAGGACCTTCCATTTAAATCCCATTGGTAGAATTTAGTTATATGATCATGCCTATCTGCAAGGGAGCCTGGAAAATGTTATTATTCCAGGCACCTTGTGCAGAGCTAAAATTTGGAGGTTTTATTACTAAGAAAGAATGCATATCAGGGGACATCTCATGGGCTTGAATAAATAAATAATATGTAAATTGACTGTCACTCCAACACAAGATGGCTGCCCCCATGTGGTCAAAGATGACTGCCTCCATGTGGACACAAGATGGCCACCATAAGATGCATATCAGGGGACATCTCATGGGCTCAAATAAAAGACATGCAAAGTATCTTTTAGTATTTGGGAAACACATTTAAAAAACAGATGCTACCTATTCTTGGAAAAATGAAGTTCAAAATCCAAAGACTAGGAGCTTGGAGGAGGGAAGGTGTTTGGTGTATATGTAGCTGGTGACTTTTAGAAATATGCAGAAGCTTCAAACAGGCATCCATCCATCCATCCATCCATCCATCCATCCATCCATCCTTTTGAAACATTTATTGAGTACCTGCTTTATACCCGACCCTGTGATCATAGCTGAGAAAATGGATATAAATAAGAGTCTCATACTCAAGGAACTCATGGTCTGGTGGAAGGAAATGTTAAGTAAATTAGAAATTTCAGGTGATAAATGCTATAATGAGATAATTATTCATTTATATTTCCATTGAATATCTACTATGTATGAAGTGCTCTTCTAGACACTGAGGATACAAAAATGAAAAGTCAAGTTGTCTATCAGAAAAATTATAATGCAGAGTGATAAACAGATTAATGGGGGTATAGATATACAATGGGAGCAAATGGAGAAAAGCCTGAGTCAGAAAATGCTTCCCAGAGGAGGTCTTGAGCTGGAACATGAAGAAAGAGAAGTATTCCAGCACAACCTTGAACCTCCTCCTTCTATGCATTAAGCATTGAGGGAATTAGTCTTCTTTCCTTTTATGCCCATACTAGAGGCCTTGTGCATGAAATTCACTGAGGGGGGGGGCGTGTATGTCCCTCAGCCCAGCCTGCACCCTCTCCAATCTGGAACCCCTCGAGGGATGTCCGACTGCCCGTTTAGCCCTGATCCTACCTGGATCGGGCCTAAACGGGCAGTCGGACATCCCTCTCACAATCCAGGACTGCTGGCTCCCAACTGCTCGCCTGCTTGCCTTCCTGATTGCCCCTAACTGCTTCTGCCTGCCAGCCTGATCACCCCCTAACCACTCCCCTGCCAGCCTAATTGATGCCTAACTGCTCCCCTGCCAGCCTGTTTGCCCCTAACTGCCCTCCCCTGCAGGCCTGGTCATCCCTAACTGCCCTCCCCTGCATGCCTGGTCCCCCCAACTGCTCTCCCCTGCAGGCCTGGGTTTCCCCAACTGCCCTTCCCTGCAGACTTGATCGCCCCCAACTGCCCTCCCTTGCAGGCCTGGTCCCTCCCAACTGCCCTCCCCTGCTGGCCTGATTGTCTACAACTGCCCTCCCCTGCTGGCCATCTTGTGGTGGCCATCTTGTGTCCACATGGGGGCAGTCATCTTGTGTTGGAGTGATGGTCAATTTGCATATTATTCTTTTACTAGAGGCCCAGTGCATGATATTTGTGCACTGGGGGAGGGGGGTCCTCAGCACAGCCTATGCCCTCTAGCAGTCCGGAAGTGCTTGGGGGATGTCCGCCTGCCAGCTTAGGCCCAGCCTAAGCCGGCAGGTGGGACCCCCTCTCCTTACCGCCTGCCCGCTTGCTGCTCCTTACTGCTCAGCTAGCTGCTCCTTAGTGCTGCCGTGGAGGCAGGAGAGGCTCCTGCCACTGCCATTGCGCTCACTGGCCATGAGCCCAGTTTCTGGCTGAGTGGCATTTCCCCTGTGGGAGCACACTGACCACCAGGGGCTAGGTCCTGCGTTGAGTGTCTGCCCCCAGGTGGTCAGTGCACATCATAGCGACTGGTCGTTCTGGTCGTTCCACCGTAATGATCACTTAGGCTTTTATTATATAGATTAGATAGTATTAGATAGGATAGAGGCCTGGTGCACGGGTGGGGGCCGGCTGGTTTGCCCTGAAGGGTGTCCTGGATCAGGGTGGGGGTTCCCTTGGGGCGTGGGGAGGTCTGGGTGAGAGGCCTGTGGTGGTTTGCAGGCCAGCCATGCCCCCCGGCGACCCAAGCGGAGGTCCTGGTATCTGGGATTTATTTAACTTCTATAATTGAAACTTTGTAGCCTTGAGCAGAGCCAAGCCTCCTGCTCACTCCAGTGGCCACAGCCATTTTTGTTGGGATTTATTTATCTTCTATAATTGAAACTTTGTAGCCTTAAACGGAGGCCAAGGCAGGCCAGGGCAGGCAGAAAGCTTGGCTTCCTCCATTGCCGGGGAAACCCAAGCCTCCTGCTCTCTCTGTGGCCGCAGCCATCTTGGTTGGGTTAATTTGCATACTCGCTCCTGATTGGCTGGTGGGCGTGGCTTGTGGGTGTAGCGGAGGTATGGTCAATTTGCATATTACTCTTTTATTAGATAAGATATAATTCATATGTCATGGGTGGCCGGTATTTGCCCACACTCTATTCTGAAGATTTTTGAATAATTCTCTCTGCTACCCAAATGGGTGCACAAAGATATTTACTTGATAATATTTATTGAGTGAGTGGGTAATAGGAGATGTTTACCATTTTCCTTGGTTTTAAGCAGAGTTGTAATGGCACTATTTTAAACCCATTTTGGGGCTGAAGGGCCTGACAAATGCATTTCCATCATGGCACAGAACTAGAAAACAAAATCAAATAAAATGAAGAGTCTGACAAAATACATCCTATCAGTGGAATAAAATTAGGTATCTGTCAGAATGCATTTGTCCTCTAAATATCCATCCATATGTTTTATGTTTTGGTATAAATAGGTATTCATCAGTTTATCACAATTGTGCTGTCAGAGACCCAGCAATTTGGAACAGAATTTTAAAGATCCTTCTAGACTCTAGAGCTTTAACCTAGGAAGACATTTGGAGGGTTGTTTTTCTTATTTCTTATTGTTTCTCTTCTTCTGATTTCTTTTGGCTCCCTTCAGAGTCCGCAGTTCATTGCTAAAGAGAAGTGAAACATCTACATAAAATCAATCCAATAATACTAAGTTTCGAAGCATTAGTTCCTGCTGCAGTCAGCTCATTGCAGAGACTGCAGTTTGCTTCTCAGCCAGGCTTCTTCAGGGGTGACCTGTGGTGGGGAATGCTGGGTTTGTGACCACTGGGTGCCTGTGATGTTGGCTCCCTCTGGCCCCATGGCCTTGGGTCAAGCCCAAGATGGGGAAGGGTGGGGAGTGTCTCCCAATCTCATCTGTGCCACTGTTCTTCCTAATTTGCATGGGTGTGGGCTACAGGCAGCAAAGAAAGTTCTGAGGAGGAAAACCAGAGGCCTGGCAAGTTGACAGCCTCAGCGGTGGGCATTTCCGTCTGACTGTTTCTAAGCAGGGAACTGGCTGCTAAAACAATTATTATCTTGTCAAACATTCTGTTCAATGAAGAAAATTAGTATGGTAACTTTGTGGACAAAAGCACATTTTGACCAAAGCCCAAAACTATGCATTTAAATAAACCCTGGAATTAATGCTGTGATTAGCATTAATGTTTGCCAAGGTCATAAATTCTTTATAAAAAAAAATGGTTTAAGAGTCAAGCCAACTGAAGCTTCCCTGGAGGAAGGAAGAACAATGGGGAATTTAATGTGTTCACAATGGGCACATTGCAGGGTAGACGGCCAGCCTCCTCTCTTGGTCCTCCTCCCTGCAGAAGGTCAGCTCCCTGAGCCTCTGCTACTTAGTGCTCTAGCTCTGCTCTCAAGCCCTGATATAGGCATGGTAGAAAGTCATGGAAGGTCATAGAAGAAGACAGTGAGGAAAATCAGATCTCTAAAAGCTCTGGTTCCAGATCTGAGTTCTGAGGGGGTGAAGAAGAGAGACAATGGGCCAGAGAAGAAATAGATGAAAGGAAAATTTAACTGTCTACATAGGACTCCCTGGATCCTGGCTTTACACTCTTCACTCCATCTCCACTCTCCTGCCCCCATTCCAACACATTTGGTGACAAAGTTACCAGGAGGATAGATCTAAGTGCCCCAGACTCCATCAGTTCACTGTGGAGGGGCTCAAACATAGGCTCCTAAAAATAGAATAATAAGAAAGAAAGAAAGGAATTGAAATAAGGAGGGGAAAATGAGGCCAAATAGGCAGACCTGTCATGTACCTTGCCCCAGGGCCAGATAGGAAATATGACTAAATTGCAGAACATTCACTTGGAATTACCAACTGAGGTCCAGCTGAGGAGGAGGCTTATATCAAGGAAGGACAGAAAACGCCTGAAGATGGGTAGGAAGGACAAGGTCGAGAGAGGAGCTGACCCAACTTCCAGGGGTGGCAGGCCGGCAGGGGCTGAGAGAGGAGGGAGCGCTGGGCTATGAGAGGGCTTGTTTCCTCAGAAGATAGGCCTGGCACCCAGGCTGGGCTCCACAAGCCAGAGCATCAGAGCCGTGACCCGCTTCCCAAGTAACATCTAGCCGCAAAAGGCGCAGGGCTGCTGGCTGTAGCAGAGTCTGGAGCTGGTCTGAGAGAAAGCCAGTTTTTTCTTTTGTTTGTTTTCTAAACCCAGAGCACAGGAGTTTTCTTTTGAAGCTACTCACCCGAGGCTTTGGTGCAGGGAGGGAGGCGCGGGCTTGAGGTGCCTGGGGAGAGGCTGGGGTGGGAAGCAGTGCAGGGAGACATGGAGAAGCAGTAGCCAGGAATCCTGCATTTGGTCGTTCTTATGCGTCCAAACCAAAATGGACATGTTACCGGAGAAAAGCTGGCCACTCCCAGTAGCCACAGGGCAGGTAAAGAAAAAACACCCTGCCCTAGGTGATATAGCGCGCACTTCCCTCAGGAGCCCTGACTGCCACACCCTGCATTTTGACCTTTTCAGAGGAAACAAAAGCAGAGGCCAAACCTAGGGTTTGAACAGTCTCAGGAACCCTCAGTGACTGGATTGGGGGAAGGCCTGTCTACCCCACTATTATGGGCACCAGTCTAGTCTGGTACTTTGCCTGCATGGGAGAGCTGATAGAAATTCCAGGTTTCTGGCCGATCCCACTGGATTGCATACAAGGATCTCTGCCCAGCTAAGGGCAGAGTAATATTTTGGGCCACTTGCAGAAGAGTAGCCCTGGGACAGGGAAACACACCAACCACATTCCCTGAAAACTGAACAGCACCTCCAAGCCCTTTCAGAAACAGACTTTTTAGTGATTAAGATTGACACCTGACTAGCTGGCAAAGGTGAGTAGAGTCAGAGCCTGGAGAACCAGGAGGTTTGCTGACCCAGCCATGGGCCCCATGCTTTGCATAAACCTGCTTCAGAGGGCAGATTAGTCCCTCCTACCTGCAGTCAAGTCCTGTGGAGACAGACACAAAATGGATCACTCGGAGCTTCAAGCAAGTTGCTGAAAACCAAAGGAGGGCCGTTTCTGACAGTGGTTAGCACATAAGTACCTCATAGGAGTCCCAGAATTGGATTGGCAGACAGAACAGAAGAGTCGGATCCAAAGGGAGCAAATTGTCCAGGACGCCATCACAGTAACAGTACAACCAAACAGCAGGCTGCTTGGGGTGACAAGGCCAGCAGGGGGGTTAGTGAGGATGACCAAACGACTGAACAGCAGGCTGCATGGGGTGACCAGGCTGGCAGGGGAGCAATTGGGGGCGACCAGGCTGGCGGGGGGTGGGGGGGGGCAGTTAGGGGCGACCAGGCAGGCAAATGAGCAGTTAGGAGCCAGCGGTCCCAGATTGTGAGAGGGATGTCCGACTGCCGGTTTAGGCCCTATCCCCGGGATTGGGCCTAAACCGGCAGTCGGACATCCCCCTAGGGGTCCCGGATTGGAGAGGGTGCAGGCTGGGCTGAGGAAACCCCCTACCCCCCATGCACAAATTTTGTGCACTGGGCCTCTAGTATTTTAATAAAAACTCTCAGCAAAGTGGGAATAGAGGGATCATACCTCAACATAATAAAGGCCATATATGACAAACCTATAGCCAACATCATACTCAATGGGCAAAAACTAAAACCATTTCACCTAAGAATAAAAATAACACAGGGGTGTCTGCTTTCACCACTATTATTTAATACTAGCGGCCCGGTGCATGAAATTCATGCACAAGTAGGGTCCTTAGGCCTGGTCGGTGATCAGGGCCAATTGTGGCCTTCTGTCTGCAGGCCAGGACCTTCCTTCTCTGGCTGCCAGCTGCCGGCCAGGGCCTTTCTTCATTCCGCACTGCCCCCCTGGTGGTCAGCACATGTCATAGCGAGTGATCAAATTCCCGGTCTCCTGGTCAAACTCCTGAGGGGACACTTTGCATATTAGCTTTTTATACATATAGATGTGCAAAGCCCATGGACACAGACAATAATGTGGCAAAGTGGGGAACGGGTGCCAGGAGGAGGGGTCATCAGAGGAAAAAATACAACAAAAACAAAGTGAACATCTGTAATACTTTCAACAATAAAGATTAAAAAAAACCCACACAAATAAGATGGCAAACAAAATTTTTCATTCATTGGGAACATATCTGACTGGTCCTTTTCCATGCCACACTCGCTATGACGTTTGCTGACCACCAGGGGGTGGCACGGAATGAAGGAAGCCCCCAGCTGGCAGCGGGGGAAGGAAGGTTTCCATGCTTTTGACATTCTCACTAAGATCTTTGAAAGTCCCAGAGGCTCCTTACACTATCTTCATATTTTTGGTTTCTATTTTCTTTTTGCTCTCCTGATTGGGTGTTTTTTGCCCCTCATATTCCAAATCATTGATTTGATTCTCAGAATCCTCTACTCTACTGTTGAATCCATGCATATTATTATTTATTTCAGTCAGTGAATGCTTAATTTCTAACTGGTCCTTTTCCATTTTTTTTTTTTGGGGGGGGGGCATTCTCACTAAGGTCCTTGAAAGTCTCACTAAGTCCCTTGGAGGTCTCATGAAGATTCTTGAGTAACCTTATAACTATGATTTTGAACTCTGTATCCAAGTAGCTTGTTTGCTTTGATTTGTGACTTGTTTCTTTGTCTCCACATTTTGGCTCCTTCCCTGTGTTTGTTTCTATGTATTACATAGACCTGCTATGTCTTCTGGAATTGGTAGAGTGGTCTTGTGCAGTAGGTGTCCTGTAGGGCCCAATGGCTTAGCCTCCCCAAGCCAACTGACTATGAGGACCAGCTGTATCTACAATGGAAGAGCTGCTGTGAGGATTTCTCTGACATCCCAAACGTATGTCATCAGTTCTTCCCAGTGACACCAATAGAAATCAAGTCTCAACTACAAGACTGTGCACACAGCCCACAAAGGGGTGCACCAAGAGTGCCTAGTTTAGGTGACTGGGCAGGCAAAGCCACTGGGCCATATAGGATATCTACTACAAAAGGCCACTCTACCAACTCAGAAAGACATAGTAGCTCTACCCAGTACATAGAAACAAACACGGAAGCAGCCAAAAATAGGACACAAAGAAACATGTCACAAATGAAAAAAATAGAAGAAAGCAAACTACTGGATACAGAGTTCAAAACCATGGTTATAAGGTTACTCAAGAATCTTCATGAGACCTCCAAGGGACTTAGTGAGACTTTCAAGGATCTTAGTGAGAATGCAATAATAATAACAACAACAACAACAACAACAACAACAACAACAACAATAATTGGAAAAGGACCAGTCAGAAATTAAGCATACACTGACTGAAATAAAGAATAATATATAGGGATTCAACAGTAAAGTAGAGGATTCTGAGAATCAAATAAACAGTTTGGAATATGAGGGGCAAAAAACACCCAAATCAGAAGAGCAAAAAGAAAGAGAATCTAAAGATATGACGATAGTGTAAGGAGCCCCTGGGACAACTTCAAGAGTACTAACATTGGCATTATGGGCGTGCCAGAAGAAGAGAGAGCAAGTATTGAAAACCTATTTGAAGAAATAATGACAAAGGCCAATTGGCTGTGAGGATCAGTTGTGTCTACGATGGGAGAACTTTTGTGCTGGGACGCCCTTATGGGGCAAGACTTGCTTCAGTGGGGCTTTGGTGTTCACTGAGTCTGCCCCCTGAGTGTGTCCCTTATGGATCTGAGGATTTGTAATCTGGATGGTCCTACTCTGACCACTGGGTACACTGGCTCTTGGATCTCCAAGGAGGTGCAAATTTAGCCTCTGCCTGAGGCCACCCAGCAGGAGCTACGGAAAGATCTGCAGATTCCTCTTCTTTGTTTGGAGTTTGGAGGTGCCCAGATGAGGCCCAGCTGTGAAGCAATGCAAGCTGCTGTGGAGCCTTGGGCCTACTTTTGCAAGTTCTGGGGCTCTCTGACCCAGCTGCAGTTTGTTAGGTAATTTTAGATTGCAAAGGGCCAGGCCATTCATATGCAAAAGCCTCTGTGCACAGCTAGGGTGGGGTTGTAAATTGGGTGGGGCGGGGTCTCAGAGAAGCAACAGGGTGGAGCAAACAGCAATGGCTGACCATCAGCCCTGCTCTAAGAGGCTCCCAAGTCTCAGTGTTCCGCAGTAATCACTGCAAGCACCTCTGAGAGAAAGCCGCCTTCGTGTTCTGGCCCGATGCCAGACAGTCCAGTTTCCCCCCATATGAGTCTGGGTCCCCAGAGTCTCACCTGGAACTGAAGTTCAGAGCAGTGGGAGCTTGTGTCTCCCTCCCGATTGAAAAAGACAACCATGTACTCAACTCTTGTAGTTGCCAACCCTTTCCGTGCGCACGCATGCCTCGGTACCTCCACACTTTACTTCTGCAACTCCTCTGAATCTCAGTGTGCTTTTCTCTTTTCTTCTAGTTGTAGAATTTCCACTCAGCCAGCCTTCCTGTGGTTCTGGATGATGTCCGTTTTGTCTTTTAGTTGTAGTTTTGAAGTGGTTGTGCGAGGCAGCAAGTTCAGGTGTTTACCTATGCCGCCATCTTGGTTTTGGGTAAGTCCACTCTATTAACCTGTCTTTTAATTAATATCTGTTGGCCATTCACATCTAGAGCGGTTATTAATACTAGGTGTACTGGTTAATAATGCGGATTTTTTTTCAATTGATGGAGTTACACATTTGTTGGTATATATGCGACTTGATGTGTATGCTATTTTGTTGTATTGACAGCAAACTTCAAAACTCCATATGTCAAATTTTCTGAAGGTGATAACATCATAGATATTTTTACACTTAAAAATGTCGAATTTTGTGCCAAAAAAAGAGCTTTTGTGGGAAGTTTTAATTCATTACTTTATTTTGAAGAAAAAGTTATTGAAGCTTATAGTGAACATGCTCCATCTCAAGATACTTGTGAATGCTGGTTTAAATTCTTTAAAAGTGATGATTTCAATGTGAAAGACAAAGAACGTCCAGGTCAACCGAAAAAGTTTGAGGACCAACAATTACAACCATTATTGGATGAAGATACATGTCAAACTCAAAAACAACTTGCAGAAAGATTAAACGTTGCTCAGCAAACAATTTCCGACCATTAACAAGCAATGGGAAAGATTTTAAAGGAAGGAAAATGGGTGCCACATTAACTGAATGAAAGACAAATGGAAAACCGAAAGGTCATCAGTAAAATGTTGCTTCAACGGCATGAAAGAAAGTCTTCTTTGCATCGAATTGTGACTGGCAATGAAAAGTGGATTTATTTTGAGAATCCCAAATGCACAAAAACATGGGTTGATCCAGGTCAACCATCAACATCGACTGCAAGACCAAATCGCTTCGGAAAGAAGACAATGCTTTGCATTTGGTGGGATCAGGAAGGTGTGGTGATTATGAGCTTTTAAAACCAGGTGAAACTGTTAATACTGATCGCTACCGACAACAAATAATCAATTTGAACCACGCTTTGATCGTAAAATGACCAGAATGGGACAGAAGACCTGGCAAAGTAATTTTGCTTCATGATAATGCACTTGTTCTGATCGATGGCACGTGCACTTTCTGAGCAGCACTTCAAAACCTATGAAGAAGTGGAAAATTGGGTCTCTGAATGGTTTGCCTCAAAACAAGGAAAGTTCTATTGGGACGGTATTCACAATTTACCTGAAAGATGGGGGAAATGTGTAGCTAGCGATGGCATTACTTTGAATAAAGCACTTTTGGTGTTTCTCTTGAAATTATCATGTTTTCTTTGATTACAAAATCTGCATTATCAACTGGTACGCCTGGTACATAGGTTCCTCTATTGCCAGCTTCAGAGCAGTTGGAGTAGTGAGATGCATGTCTCAGGCTCCCGTCCATTTCTCTTCCAGTTGGCTCATCATTCTTTCTCTGCTTATGTCTAACTGCCTACCACATCCCCCCCCTCAAGGATCTTGGCGCTGAATTCTTTCATGGAAAAGGGGCATAGGGTCTCTTCTAAAACTACTTCATGCTGAGGAGGGATGAAGGTTTTCTTTCAGAGCCAAGAGATCCTTGCTTTCTGTCAGAGGGACAGTGAGACCTGGGGATGGAAAGAGGTGGCAATGGTGTCTAGAGGTGGTATTCCCTAAGTGTGAATAGGGCTTGTAACCTGGAGGAGACAAACTGTGTTATAAAATTTAGTATTATTGGGCAGAAGTTAGAACAGCAAGAATTACAACAAATGGCCTAGTGGAAGGAAAAACATTTCAGTTCTAATAATTCTCTATTGAAACAAATTTCCCCCCTAAAACCCCATTTGTTTTCATTAAAGAGCCAAATTAAGACCAATTTATTTACTGTATTAAGTCTAATTATAATTTGGTTTGATTGCATGAACACAATAAGAATAACAATAGATCATATAGGTTTTTTTAAAAAAAGATATGCTTTGCTGGAATCTCATGATTAAGCTTTAATTAGCCCCACAGGGCAAAGAAGCTGAGCCACCTAGCTGCCATCAGGTTTGCCTGTAACACCTATAGACTTGGGTGAATTCCTTAAGTTCTTGAGGTTCTCAATGAGTCTTGAGGTTCCTTCCTTGCCCTCTCTCAGGAAAACAACCTTCGTTCCTTACCTGGAAAGACTGCTATGAACCATGTGACCAAGCAAGATATAGGCTTTCTCCAAGGGCGCTTATTGGCTTCATTCCATAAAGCTTTCTGGTGACATCCAGAGTCCGGGCATGTTAGACATGACATTCCAAAGTCTTTGTTAAAAAAACTGTAATTAGAAACTGGTCTTATTGAATTCATGCAAAGAAACATATTGCCATGACTCACTCATTAAGAATTGCCAAATTCTGGAGGGATCAGGGTTAGGAAGTGAGGGAGGGTGAGAGGAACAATGGCAGATGGCAAGGGCGCAGCAGAAACCACACACATACCTCTTTCCAGACCATGCTTCTTCTATTGGCAGTGTCTGGGTTAAAATGGAAAACTTCAGTCATGTGGGTAGTTGCAAATATTTAGGTATTCGGCCTGGTGAAGCCAGAGTGCATTGAGCCAGCATGGGGCTACTGCTTCCTGCAGGTATGTTATGGAAGATGATTCCCAACTTCCAGTATCTGCTTATGGGGAGGATACAGATTTCTTTTTCTTTTTGAAATACAGCCATTTCATTATTTTATTTATTCTTTTTCTTTTTTTTGAAATACAGCCATTTTATTATTTATTCTTTTTTAATATATATATTTACAATATACAAAATAAATCTATTACCAGATTATAGATACAAAATAATTAGCCATTTATATGCAATAAACATTAATATTTCAAGAAAAATGATTTTAAATATAATATTACATGCAATAAACATTAATATTTCAAGAAAAAAGATTTTAAATATAATTATATTACCAGAACTGTACTAACATAGTGTAATGTCACAAAGGTTGTAGGAAATATTAAAAATCTGGAAATAACAGGATTACTTCTATTATATTCTAAAATATTTTTTTCCTCTGGCTCTATTTTTATTCATCAGTTTATGTTGTTCATTATATTCCATAAGTGAGTGAGGTCATGTGATATTTATCTTTTTCTGACTTATTTCACTTAGCATAATTCTCTCCAGGTCCATCCCATGCTGTTGCAAATGGTAAGAATTCTTTCTTTTTTTACAGCAGCATAGTATTCCATTGTGTAGATGTACCACAGTTTTTTTTTTTTATCCACTCATCTGCTGATGAGCACTTAGGCTGTTTCCAAATATTACCGTAGCTATTGTAAATTGTGCTACTATGAACATATGGGTGCATATGTACTTTCTGATTGGTGTTTCTGATTTCTTGGGATATAGTCCTAGAAGTAGGATTACTGAGTCAAATGGGAGTTCCAGTTTTAATTTTTTGAGGAAACTCCATACTGTTTTCCACAGTGGCTGCACCAGTCTGTATTCCCACCAGCAGAGCACAAGGGTTCCTTTTTCTCCACATCCTCGCTAGCACTTGTCGTTTGTTGATTGGTTGATGATAGCCATTCTGACAGGTGTGAGATGTTACCTCTTGTCATTTTGATTTGCATCTCTCGGATGATTAGTGACTATGAACATGTTTTCATATGTCTCTTGGCTTTCTGTATGTCCTCTTTCAAAGAGTATCTATTTAGGTCCTTTGCCCAATTTTGATTGGAATGTTTATCTTCTTTTTGTTATGTTGTATGAGTTCCCTGTAAATGTTGGAGATTAAACCTTTATCAGACTCTAGTGACCCGGTGCACAAAATTCATGCACATTAAAAGGGGATTAATTAGAGGAAATAATTTAATATTGCTATTTGCCCTTTCTTTATAATAGAAGTGTCAGAGATGAAAGAAAATTAGTAAAATGTATATGAAAACCTTTCTCCTGTCAGAGTCAGGGGCTCACCACAGGACCCAGAGTCAAGTCCCTGCCCACCCACATGCACCTCAAAATCGAGTGAGACCCAGACCTAGCCGGCCCTCCTCCCCTTTGGGATAGATCCAGACCCGGCCAGTCCCACCCTTGTCAAGCCCTGCGGGCAGGGGGCATAGCCTCAGGTCCCCTGGCCCGGCGCCAGGACAGAGGGCATGGGCTGAGGTCCCCAAGCCCAGACCGGGGAGCATGCCTTGAGGTCCTCTGTCAAGCCCTGCCAGGTGGGGGACACGGCCTGAGATCCCCTGTCAAGCCCCCTGGGTGGGGGGCATGGCCTAAGGTCCCCCATCAAGCCCTGCCCAGCGGGGGGTGGGGGGGCACAGCCTCAGGTCCCCGGGCCCAGCACTGGGATGGAGGCGCAGCCTCAGGTCCCCTGTCAAGCCCCACTGGGCGGGGGCGTGGCCTGAGTTCCCCTGACCCAGCATTGGGGGTGCACCTTGAGGTCCCCCATCATGTCCCGCTGGGTGGGGGGCACGGCCTGAGGTCCCCTGTCAAGCCCAGCCAGGCAGGGGGGCGCAGCTTCAGGTCCCCTGGCCCAGTGCTGGGGCGGGGGGTGCGGTCTGAGGTCCCCCAGCCTGGTGCCGGGGTGGGGAGCACGGCCTGAAGTCCCCTGTCAAGCCCCACCTGGTAGGGGGTGCGGCCTGAGGTCCCCCATCCTGGCGCTGGGCTGGGGGGAGCAGCCTGAGGTCCCCTAGCCCAGCACCAGGATGGGAAGCACACCTTGAGGTCCCCTGTCAAGCCCTGCCGGTTGGGGGGTGTGGCCTGAGGTCCCCTGGCCTGGGGCTGGGGCTGGGGGAGCAGCCTGAGGTTCCCTAGCCCAGCACCAGGACAGGAAGCACACTTTGAGGTCCCCTGTCAAGCCCCACCGAGCGGGGGGCATGGCCTCAGGTCCCCTGGCCTGGCATTGGGGCTGGGGGTGCCGCCTGAGGTTCCCCAGCCTGACGCCAGGGCCAGGGGTGTGGCCTGAGGTCCCCTGTCAAGCCCCTTGGGGGTGGGGGAGGGCATAGCCTCAGGTCCCTGCTGATTGCTCATTAAGGCTCCTTATGGGAACTTGGCCTCAGCTGTGGGTGCAGTCATCTTTGTGATGGAGTGATGGTCAGTTAGCATATTCCCTCTTTATTAGATAGAATAACATTGGCAAATATGTTCTCCCATGCAGTGGGCTTTCTTATAGTTTTGTTGATGGTTTCTTTTGCTGTGCAGGAGCTTTTTATTATGATGTTGTCCCATTTGTTTATTTTCTCTTTAGTTTCCATTGCCCTAGGAGCTGTGTCAGTAAAGATATTGCTATGACATATGTCACTATTTTGCTGCCTATGGATACTTCTAAGATTTTTATGGTTTCCCAAACTTACGTTTAAGTCCTTTATGCAAGTTGAGTTTATTTTTGTGTATGGTGTAAGCTGGTTGTCTAGTTTCATTTTTTTTGGCCTGTATTTGTTGAATTTTCCCAACACCATTTATTGAAGAGACTATCTTGGCTCCATTGTATACTCTTGCCTCCTTTGTCAAATATTGATTGAGCACGATGGCTTGGGTCGATTTCTGGGTTCTCTGTTCTATTCTATTGGTCTATATGTCTGTTCTTGTGCCAGTACCAGGCAGTTTTGAGCACAGTGGCTTTGTAATATAGCTTGATATCTGGTATTGTGATCCCTCCAACTTTGTTCTTCTTTCTCAGTGGCTATTTGGGGTCTTTTTTTTTTTTTTTCCGTATGAATTTTTTCAAAGGTTATTCTAGGTCTTTGAAATATGCTGTTGGTATTTTAATGGGGATTGCATTGAATCCACAGATTGCTTTGGGTAGTATGGACATTTTAATGATGTTGATTCTACCAATCCATGAGCACGGTATATTCTTCCATTTGTTTATGTCTTCCTCTATCTCTTTTTTTCAATGTCCTGTAGTTTTCTGAGTACAGGTCTTTTACCTCCTTAGTTAAGTTTATTCCTAGGTATCTTAATGTTTTTGTTCCAATGGTAAGTGGGATTGCTTTTTTTAGTTTCTCTTTCTGTGAGTTCATTATTGGTGTATAAAAAGGCCAAAGACTTCTAAGTGTTAATTTTGTATCCTGGTACATTGCAGAATTCACTTATTAAGTCTAATAGTTTTTTGATGGATTCTTTAGGGTTTTCTATGTACAATATCATGTCATCTGAGAATAATGACAGTTTTACTTCTTCTTTTCCAGTGTGGATGCCTTTTATTTCTTCTTCTTGTCTGAAAGCTTTGGCTAGCAATTCCAGTACTATGTCAAACAGGAGTGGTGAAAATGGGCATCCTTATTTTGTTTCTGTTCTTAGGGGAAATTGTTTTAGTTTTTGCCCATTGAGTATGATGTTGGCTGTACATTTGTCATATATGGCCTTTATCATGTTGAGATATGCTCCCTCTATTCCCACTTTGCTGAGAGTTTTTAAAAAAAAACTAGAGGCCCGGTGCACAAAATTCATGCACGGGGGGTGTGTTCCTCAGCCCAGCCTGCACCCTCTCCAATCTGGGATCCCTCTCACAATTCAGGACTGCTGGCTCCCAACTGCTCACCTGCCTGCCTTCCTGATTGCCCCTAACCACTTCTGCCTGCCAGCCTGGTCACCCTCTAACCACTCCCCTACCAGCCTGACTGATGCCTAACTGGTCTCCTGCCAGCCTCTTTGCCCCTAATTGCTCTCCCCTGCAGGCCTGGTCACCCCTAACTGCCCTCCCCTGCAGGCCTGGTCACCCCCCAACTGCCCTTCCCTGCTGGCCATCTTGTGGTGGCCATCTTGTGTCCACATGGGGGCAGTCATCATTGACCACATGGGGGCAGCCATCTTGTGTGTTGGAGTGATGGTCAATTTGCATATTATTCTTTTATTAGATAGGATAGAGGCCTGGTGCACGGGTGGGGGCCGGCTGGTTTGCCCTGAAGGGTGTCCCAGATCAGGGAGGGGGTTCCCTTGGGGCGTGGGGTGGCCTGGGTGAGGGGCCTGTGGTGGTTTGCAGGCCAGCCATGCCCCCTGGCGACCCAAGTGGATATCCTGGTATCTGGGATTTATTTATCTTCTATAATTGAAACTTTGTAGCCTTGAGTGGAGGCCTGGGCCCACCAGGGTGTGCGGAAAGCTTGGCTTCCTCCATTGCCGGGAAAACCCAAGCCTCCTGCCTTCTCCATTTTGAGTTTATTTTTGTGTATGGTGTAAGTGGCCACAGCCATCTTGGTTGGGTTAATTTGCATACTCACTTCTGATTGGCTGGTGGGTGTGGCTTGTGGGTGTAGTGGAGGTATGGTCAATTTGCATATTACTCTTTTTTTTTTTTTAGATAGGATGGGTGTTGAATTTTGGCAAATGCTTTCTTTGCGTCTATTGATATGATCATGTGATTTTTGTCTTCCAATTTGTTTATGTGATGTATTATATTTATTGATTTGTGAATATTGTACCAGCCTTGCATCCCTGGAATAAATCCCACTTGATCATGGTGTATGATCTTTTTAATATATTGTTGGATGTGATTTGATAATATTTTGTTGATGATTTAAGCATCTATGTTCATCAGGGATATTGGGCTGTAATTCTCTTTCTTTGTAGTGTCGTTATCTGGTTTTGGAATTAGGATAATGCTGGCCTCATAAAAAGATTTTGGAAGTGTTCCTTCCTCTTGGATTTTCTGAAATAGTTTGAGTATGTATAGGTGTTAGCTCTTCTTTGAATGTTTGATAAAACTCTCTTGTGAAGCCATCTGGACTGGGCTTTTGTTTGGTGGGAGTTTTTTTGATTACTGCTTCTATTTCATCAGTTGTTATTGGCCTATTCAGGTTATCTGATTCCTCCTGATTCAGTTTTGGGAGATTATATTTTTCTGGGAATTTGTTTATTTCATCTACATTGTACAGCTTGTTGGCATACAGTTGTTCATAGTATTTTCTTACAATCTTTTGTATTTCTGTGTTATCAGTGTTTACTTCTCCAGTTTTGTTTCTAAGTTTACTTATTTGTATCCTCTCTCTTTATTTCTTGATGAATCTGGCTAATGGTTTATCAATTTGTTTATCCAAGAGCTGGTTTCATTAATTTTTTTGTATTTTTTTTAGTCTCTATGTTATTTTTTTCTGCTCTAAGCTTTATTATTTCCTTCCTTCTACTTACTCTAGGCTTTTCTTGTTCTCTTTCTAGTTCTTTAAGTTGTAGGGTTAAATAGTTTATTGCTATTTTTCATTATTATTATTATTTTTAGGTCTGCCTGTAGTACTACGAAATTCCCTCTCAGGACTGCTTTTGCTATGTCCCAGAGATTTTGGGTTGTTGTGTGTTCATTTTCACTTGTTTCCAGGAATTTTTTTTTTATTTCTTTCTTGATCTCGTTGGTAACCTGTTCATTGTTTAATAACATGCTATTTAGCCTCCATGTGTTTGAATGTTTTTGGGTGTTTTTACTATAGTTGATTTCTAATTTCATTCCACTATGATCTGAGATGATGTTTGATATGATTTCAATCTTCTTGAACTTTTAGAGACTTGTTTTGTGTCCTAACATGTGGTCTATCTTTGTGAATGATCCATGTACACTTGAGAAGAATGTATATTCTGCTGCATTGGGGTGATGTGTTATATAAATGTCAATTAAATCCATCTGATCCAGTGTGTCCTTTAGAGTCTTTGTTTCATTGTTACGTTTTTGTCTGGAAGATCTATCCATTGAACTCAGAGGGGTGTTAAAGTCCCCTACTATGGCTCTATTGTTGTTGATCTCTCTGTTCAAGTACTCTAGAAGTTTTTTTATATGTTTGGGTGCTCCTATATTGGGTGTATATATGTTTAACCAGGTTATAGCCTCTTGTTGGATCGATCCCTTTTGTATTATATAGTGACCTTTGTTGTCTCTTTTGATGGACTTCATTTTAAAGTCTATTTTGTCGGAGTGTTGCTACTCCAGCTATTTTTTCCTTTCCATTTGCATGGAAAAAAATTTTCCATCCCTTTACTCTCATCCTCTATGTGTCTTTTGTTTTGAGGTGGCTTTCTGTTAGACAGCATAGAGTTGGGTCATGTTTTTGTATACATTCAGCTACCCTATGCCTTCTGATTGGAGCATTTAATCCATTTACATTTAGGATTATTATTGATGGGTACTTATTTATTGCCATTTTAATTCTGTATGCCTAGTTTCTCTCTCTGTTTCTTCTTCTCATTATAGCAGTCCCTTTAGCATTTCTTGTAATGCTGGCTTGGTGGTGATGTACTCCTTTAGCCTTTTTTTTTTCCCCTCTGGGAAGCTCTTTATTTGACGTCTATTTTGAATGATAGCCTTGCTGGATATAGTAATCTTGGTCTCAGATTGTTGCATCCTTTACCTTGAGTACTTCATGTCATTTCCTTCTGGCCTATAGAGTTTCTGATGAGAAATCATGTGCTAGCCTAATGGGAACTCCTTTGTAGGTAACAGTTTTCTTTTCTCTTGGTGCCTTTAAGATTCTCTATTTATCTTTAATTTTTAGTATTTTAATTATGATGTGTCTGCACATGGGCCTGTTTGGGTTCTTCTTGCTTGAGGTTCTCTGTGCCTCCTGAACTTGTGTGACTTGTCAACTGCCTTCCCCCCAGGCAAGGCAAAAGTCTATGTGGGAAAGATGTCCTCCGCTGCATTCCGTGAGGGAATGACTCAGCCCAGGAAACTTGGGGTGTCTGCCTTTTAAACTCTATCCCCCGCATCCCCAGTCCTGGCTTCTGCTCTCACAGCGCCAGTCCACTTCACCCTCCCTCTGCTGGAGCACAAGGTGCGTGGCTCCACAGGGAATTTCATGCATTGGCCCTTTAAGAGGGTGCCTAAATTTTCAGATCTCACTCCCTGGCAGACAGTACATCATTGCTTTTCACAGCCAGATGTTATGTGGGTACCCTTCTCAGTTTTGGGCTCTCTGCTGGGGGGACCAGCTTGGGGATTAGACCTCAGAATTCTCAGTGGCAACCCCCCACAGCTGAGATATCTCTCTGGGACTTCAGTTGCTGTCTGTGAGCACCTGGCCAGCACCTCCACCCTTCCTACCAGTCTCTATGCAGTCTCCACTTTTGGTTCTTGGGTATCAGGGTTCTCTCCTGCGAGTTTTCCGTTGATTATTCAGGAAGTTTTTCTGTATTTTAGTTGTAATTCCAGTTTGTTCCTGGGAGCATGTCCGTGCAGCATCCACTTACTCTGCCACCATTTTTCCAGATTTCTTTTTAAGAAGGCCCACTTAGAGAAGGAGGAGAGAAATAGGAAAATTGTACTAGGTGTTTCATATTCTTACTCTGTTTATGGAGTACACATGCTCACAGAACTTAGGCAGCGTCATTGCTTGTAAAAAGTAGAAGTTGGAATCAGATACAGGAAAACAGCAGAGGTGAGATTCAAACCCACCACTTTGTGCTGGCAAGGGGAAAGTTCTGGTAGAAAAAGAGAGGCTAGAGATAGAGTTGAGGGGATTATTGGCGGAATAACATTAACTGGAAGAACAATCTCTCCCTCCTGCCATTCTGTGTCCTCCAAACTGGGGGAAAGAATGGCACCTTGTTTGGGAACTCACTTAAGCCTCTGTATATGGTGTTTCAGAGCATCAGCAGATCTTTATGTAGCTAAAGGAACAGCCAGTAAGGAGTGGGAGGTTCAGTAATAGACACCTTTTAAAATTATCAGTGGCCCAAAGGGTTACAATTTGAAAGGAGTTTGGAAGTTTGGGGGAGAAGAATTAAACTAATAGATCTGCATAGTAATGTGGGCTATTAACTCTATTGTGGGCTGAAATGGCCCTGAAAATTATGGAATATTTAAGTAATGTTTCTTTTCCCCTTTAGGCTCTGAGACTTAATGTTCATCCTTTGGAGGTGTGTGTGTGTGTGTGTGTGTGTGTGTGTGTGTGTGTGTGTGTGGCTGTTGGTGTCTGTGTCTTTTGTGTCTGATTAAAAATTGCTTCTAGGTCTGAACTATCTATTTGGTAGCCATGAGCACATATAACAATTTAAAGTTAAATTAATTAAAATGCAGTTTCTTAGTCACACTAATGACTAGTGGCTATAGTATTGGACAGCACAGAAATGGAACGTTTCAATCATTATAGAAGTTATATGGACAACATTGCTCATGACCCTTGGAAGAACAGACAGCAACTCACACCTGCAGGGTGACTTCAGAGGGGACCAAATCTGGAGTGCTAAGTCATACCTGAATTGTCTTGGGGCATAAATGTAAATCACTTGATTGAACAAATGAATGAATACCTGTGGTTAGTGGAGGGAGACTGCTGTATGGGTGGGAGGCTGAAGAAGAGGGACACTACACTTTAAGATCTTTAGATGAAAAGCATGGAGCTGGGACTGTGAGGGGCTGGTGTGGGTGAAGGTAAATCTATGGGGATGAAGGAGGTCAAAGCTCTGTGACTCAAGAGTGGTGAGTACTATGGGTGACTTGTGACTTTCCTTTTTCTGTTGATTGAGAGGAAAGTGATGAGGGCAAGACCAGTAGATGATGAAAAAATGGCCCTTACTTTATACCCAAGTGTCTTAGAAAATGGTCTACACTTGCCTCTGCTTTCTCAATGAGTTCATAGTGGGATTGCCTGTAGGCCCTAAGGGAGTCATCAAATACCTTAGTGTCCTAAGGCTGCTATAAAAAAGTTCACAAATTGGGTGACTTCAAAGAACAAAACTTTATTCTCTCAGAATTCTGGAGGCTAGAAGTCAAAATCTAGATGTTGGCAGGGCCACACTTCCTTTGGAGACTCCAGGGAAGAATCCTCCCTGATCTCCTTCAGCTTCTTCTGGGTGCTGGCAATTCTCAGCTTTCCTTGGCTTGTAGGTGCATCACTCCAATCTCTGCCTCTGTTTCCACATGGCCTTTCCCCCTGTGTGTCTGTGTCTCTGTGTCCAAACACTCCTCTTTTTATAAGGACACCAGTCATATTGGATTCAGGGCTCACTCACCCAGTATGGCCTCATCCTAACTCGATTACATCTGCAAAGACCCTATTTCTAAATAAGGTTATATTCACATGTTCCAATTGGGCATGGATTTTTGTGGGGACACTACAGTACAGTCTCTTATTTAGAGGCTCCCTTCACCTAGTGGTTTGATACAAATAGAAATAGAGACCTTATTTTGTCATTTATTCACTTAATTCATTTTGGAAAGTTTGTCCAGGATCTATGATGCTCAGGGCCATGGAGGCACAAAGATAAATAGATACAACCCTTGACTTTAATCTCCTTACAGTCTGTGTGTGGCTAGGTTTGAACTTCAGTTTCTCTTGTCTTTCTTATTTACGGATTTGGGTAGGCATGTGAGGGAGAAAATATGAGATGGTGGTGGAGCCAGGAAGGTTAGGGAGCAAGCCTGCAGTGTGCAGAGCCCCACCTGTAGCCAAGCCTTAGCTGGAAGAGTGTTTTCTTACTTTGGAGGCTTAAGGGAACCTTACAGCCTGACCCAGAGGAGGTGCTCAGATGCCACTTTCACTTTATCCCTGTGCAGATCTCATTTCTGGGTGATTAAATGAATCATGTTAATGAAACTTCCTTTGCAAAAGAAATCTATTTTGATACCACTGTAATTTATGGCAATGAGCAATTTTAATATACTCAGGAGCTATCTGGATGTTATAATGAGCCAACTACACAATGGGATTTTAAAAAATTATCTCTTTATTGGAATTTGATATTGACTCACCAAATAATAATGAATTTCCCTCATTTCAGCCTGGGGATGGGGCTGTGAGGGTGGGTGGAAGAAAAGAGCTGAGGATTATTTTTTCAAATGGGATTGATGAGACACAGATATCCAATTGGACACACACCCAGCACTCTTCCCTGGCCTCTCACCTCTCCCCAGGGCCTGTCAGTGCCACCCTTGGCAAGTATAGAGTGCTCGTGGCTCCATAGGCGGTACTGCCTGAGTATACTTTGTATAAAAGAAAGTGCATAAAAAGTGGCTCTAGAGTTCATGGGGTCTGTTTTCGTATGCAGTTAAACTTTGCATTAATTACCCCCTGACTCCAATAAAAAATTTTCTCTCCCAGCAAAGTGCTTTAGGCTGGCCCGATTCATCTGGGGTGGAAGAACGTTCTGCTGGTACCCGATAAATCTGATAAACAGCTTCACCATTGCTCACATTGGTCTTTTAGAAAGATCTACACTGGTTTTTGTGCAAAGCTAATGTGAATGTTGAGTGTAGCAGGTCTCTCTTTGGGTGACCTCCAATTACTGTGTCATTATTAATAGAAGCTCTTCTTCTGTTTGCTACGATTATGCAGCTCAATTACAGAGACTCCCTCTCAGCTCCTGCATCCTTTCCATTTGTCTACCTCTAGTGGGTGAGCATTTTCAGGTGGTGCAGATGCACTGGTGCTGAGGAGCGCGGCCAGTCCTAGGTCCTCTAATTGCAGCATGTGTCACACTATTATTTTTCAAAACAAGAAAATTGCAGTGGGGACAGAAGAACATTGATTGTACGTGAAGTGCTACTGCAAGTAATTAAAGGGCTCAGAGGTGAATTTCATTAATGCTGTGCCATGGTGAGAGCTCACCCCCTTACTAAAACCATCCGGCAAATCTCATTTTCTCTCTTCAGTGGTAAAGGTCTGGGGAGCTCTCAGTGAGTCTAATGAGGCCATGGGGACGCTGGGTCCAGAGGACACGAAATAGCCACACATAGCTCCTCTGACTGCTCTCAGGAGTTTGTAAAAAGCCTGCTATTTAACACAGAGATGACTTCCCTTCTACCAAGGCCTGTATTTCAGGTGCAAAACTGTACTTGGGCTGATAAAGTGGGAAAATGAGGCAATTAGTGGAGCTGAGTGATGAGAGCCTGCTATGGAGAGAAAAATCATTGTTTTTAGCCCCAAACTTCCCAGGTTTATCTTTTAAAATAAACATCTAAATTCCAACCCTTCAGATAGACTCCTGATGAAACCCTTTATTTGGCATAGTCCTAGCTGTCAAACTGTTTCATTACATAGGAAAGCATGCATTCTGCTAATGTTTCATAGCAGACTTATGCGCTACAGGAGTCACGGGCACATACAGATGCCCCAGAACCGATGGGAAAGCTGACTGCTTCTGAAAGATTCCCACTCATGTTGCCTTTGTAGGGTGAATCCACCCCTTAGTGAAATTATTTTCAAAACACTTTTCTTGCTAAGATGGTCCAGTCAATAGGAAAAATGATAAGATTCTAGAGAAAAGGCGTTAGAAGTGCTCTTGCTCCTTGGTGGCCCTGGATCCATCTCTGCAGGTGTCTTGCCAGCTCCAGCATCTCGGTCCCAGGGTTTGTAGGGTCCAGACTCAGTGTGCAGCATGTTTCATGAGCAAACATACCAGGCCCATCGTTTCAGTTTCAAAACAACTTTTCTGATGAAATTCATTTTTTTTCCAGCCATTAGTATAATAACCATAATCAATCTTCTCATTGCAAGCACAGAATCCCTGTGCCGCCAGTTCTCAGTGATGTGAAGTAACTAATAGGCCAATCAGATAAGTATTGTGTGAAATTGCCTAAACAACAGTGATAAATGCCCCGTTATAGACACAGTAAAGTCGTGTTTCTCCTTAGATCCATCTCGGACTCTAAGGGCACTTGAGTCAAGTCCATCATCAAATGAGTGAGTGACAAGGGTGGAGGTCATTAGGTCTTTCAGGGAATCTCAATACTTACTGTAACAAAGCAAAACTTGTGGCTTAAATAAGAGCGTGGTTTTATTTTTCATAATTCTGCACCTGAGCCTGGGTTCAGCGGGGTGATCCTTTGGTTCCACGAGTGGCCACTGGGGCTGGAACATCCAAGACGGCTTCTTCACTCCATGGCTTCTGCCTCAGCTGGGATGGCTGCACTGGCAGGGGCTGGCTGGGGCATTCTCTCTCTTCTTTCTCTTTCCCTGTGGCTTCTCCAATGTGTTGTTGGACCTCCTGTCATAGTAGCTTAGGGATCCAAGTGAGAGCCTTCCCAGAGGACAAGCCCAAAGAAGACTACACACAAAAGGTGTAATTATAGGGAGCATGGCTATTCGTGGCCACCAAATAACAGTCTGGTATCCTAAGAGTGTTCCTGACTGAGCCCAGCAGGCGTGCGCACACACGCACACCTCCCCCTACAAACACACACACACACACACACACACACACACACACACACACACACACTTCATTCATTGCAACATCTGGGAACTGGAGTATATATTATTTTCTGCACTGGGAAACCATTCTCTGTGGCTCTAAAATTTGTTTCTTCTCCTCCTCCTCCTCCTCCTCCTCCTTCTTCTCTCCTCCTTTTTTCTACAGTTTTCTTGATATACAGGGTGCAACAAAAGTAGGTTTACAGTTGTTTATATGGCCAAGAATACAATAATAATAAATAATAAAACAAGAATAAGCTGTTGTGTATACTCACAACTGTAAACCTACTTTTGCCCAACCTTGTATAATTTACATACCATAAATTTAACTTTTTAAAAAGTATACAAGTGTATGTTTTTTTAGTTTACAGAGTTGTACAATCATTACCATAATCCAATTTTAGAATATTTTTATCATACCCTAAAGAACATCTGTCCCCATGAGCCCTTACTCCATAGCCAACCCCACTTACCCTGCCCCAGAAAGAGGCAACCAATAATATTCCTCCTTTCTTTCCAGATTTGCCTATATGTGGACATTTCACATAAATGAAATGAAATCATGCAATATGTAACCTTTTATGCCCAGCTTCTTTTGCTTAGCATATGTTTCCAAGTTTTAGCCAGGTTTTTCAGTTCTTTCCTCTTATTCCTTTTGTTGATGAATATGTTACGGTTTGGATAGAAATACTACATTTTTTTTATCCATGCATCAGATGATGGATAGTTGAGTTCTTGCTCTCGGGGTAAGGCTGCTATGACATTCATGTACAAGTTTTTGTGTGGGCACATGTTTTCATTTCTCTTGGGTAGAGATATCTAGGAGAGTAATTGATGGGTCAAAGCTCTATGTTTATCATTGTGAGGAGCTGCCAAACTATTTTCTGAAGTGGCTGCATTATTTCATATTCCCATGTTTGTTTGTTTTTATACTAATAGAGAACAGATACTCCCCTGTTTAAGATGACTTGCAAGAAGGTACAGGAAAAACAATATCAAAAACCACTTTTGATCTCAGAGTACTCTAGTTCTCATTGCCAAAAGAAATAATGTAATTAACAGAAATGTTTGTATTTTGGTGTCCTAGACTCCAAAAGGAAGGTTTGAAACCCTTTGCATGTATTTAGTAGACCTGTGTCTACACAAGTTCAGTGTTTAGTGTTTAGGCATCTCTCACTTTGCTGACTCGCAGCTCTGCAATCCTGGCCACCCAAGAAACTTGTGCCCCAAATTCCTGAGGTAGACCTGAAAGAGAACAAATTCAAAGCCCAAAGAGTCTCCAGCATAGGAAAATCCCAACTACTATGTTCTACTTCGGGGAGCCTAGAGGGATGATTTTGTTATAAGAATCAGAGGCTCAGAGAGGCGAGGGAATTCAGGTCACACAGACTGAGGAGATGCCATTAGTTTTTGTTGACTTGGCCAGAGGACCAGGGAGCTACTTTTTGTCCTTGTCAACTCCTTTTTGGAGAATTAATCCCCTGAGTTAATAAACCAGGTTTCTGTTAGATACAAAGAATTGCCTCTTATGAGCTGTTTGTGGGGTAGCTGGATCTGGAAGGCAGAATCTGTCCACAAACCTGGTGTTCTTCATTTCAATCTGCCAGACCCTCTGTTCACATTTACAAAGTCCCCTCTAGATCAGGGCCTGAGATGAAAAGGCTGCACATTAAAAAAAATCTCTTTAGCCCTAACCGGTTTGGCTCAGTGGATAGAGCGTCAGCCTGCGGACTGGAGGGTCCCAGGTTCGATTCTGGTCAAGGACATGTACCTTGGTTGCGGGCACATCCCCAGTGGGGGGTGTGCAGGAGGCAGCTGATCGATGTTTCTCTCTCATCGATGTTTCTAACTCTCTGTCTCTCTCCCTTCCTCTCTGTAAAAAATCAATAAAATATAAAAAAAATATCTCTATAAAAATGTGGCTAACTTCATTGTAGTGAAATCTTAAAATGCCCTAGAAGGATGTCCTTTTCTCAGTTTCTAACCTCTGTATTGAAATTGTCCACGCACTCCCTGTCTCCCACGGAAATGCTGGACTGCTGAGCACAAGGCTGCTTTCTTTACAGTTGTCACTGCACACCAGAGAGCAGGCTCCCAGTGAGCAACTGAAGAGTGAATGAATGAGGACAGTGACATAAAGGACAAGACTGCATCTTCTTGTATTTAATGGTTCTCACATGACAAGGAGCCAATCTAGGCTATGTGACTTCCTAGTGAAGACCATGGCCAGGGCATGGCAGTTTCAGGCAGACATATTCTCAGTACGAGGAAACACTTCCCAGTGTTAGAACTGCTGTCCCAGCGAGGGTGATTTCCCGGTTACTTTGTGTTCAAACAGAAGCCAGCCATCTATCTGGAGAAACAGTGAGGTGATTACTGATGAAAGGCTGGATAAGTTCTTTGGATCCCTTCCAATTCGGAGGTAATCCATCTGTGGCTGGGGGAGCCTCTGATTTTTCCAAACTAACATTAAAGTAGACTCAACTCTTCCTCACAGATTTACTCCACAAAGTGTTTGGGAAGTGCAGGGTGTACTTAAGACTTTGTAGTGGAAACTGGGGGAAGACAGCGCTATTCTGTTCCCCAAGTTCCCCTTGGATGTTTCTCCCTGGCCACCATGTTGACCACCAGCATCAGCCTTTTGTCTTTTTCCCTGTCTCTGTGTCTCTCCATGTGTTCTCACTCTGGATGTCTCTCTACTCTTCTTCTTCCCCTACCAGAGTCATTTGACTTGTTGGCTACTCTAGTCTTGTAGCCTTGCACCATCCCTCTGCTCACACAAACTTTAACCAAGCATCCATTCTATGAAAAGTGGTCCATGTGTTTAATGACATGGAGTTTCATTTGGAATCTTTGTGAGAATCCAACATTTTACAATTCAGAGGGAAGAAAAAGAAAGAATACAAGTGAGTTCCTTTTTGTCTTCCATTTAGCAGATCCTAGAGTCCCCGCTCCACCCAGGAAGAAGAAACAGGCAGCAGTTCACATGGTGAGGTCAGGGAGGTGGTGAGTGCCAGGTTGGTTCCTCTCCAGATATAGAGTCAATGTCCTCAGGGCCTCTCTGGCCCCCATGCTTAGGTGAGCAGCTCCTTCACCCCATAGCTCCATATGCCCCCCACTTATCACATTACCACAGTTGTAATTTTATATTTTCATGTGATGTTATTTGACCTTGATTTTTTTTTAATTCCCCATAATATTATAAGCTACATAACACCAGTTTGAATTCACCATTTAATCCGCACGGGGCCCAACAAAAATTCTGGGCATAGAGCAAGTGCTCTATTAATTTATTAAATGAATAAGTGGATGGAAATAAAAAGAAAGATCATGATTTTTTATATGGACATATTAAAATAAATATATATTTACATGGACTGTAGAGCAGTTTTTGGAAAGAAATTACTCTCCATAGTTGTATTTGATTTTAGGTACTTGAGGAAAAACAAGATAAAGTCCAAATAAGAACACCCAGTATCTCCAGCCTCACCCCCTTTCACTTTCAAGGAACAGAGCTCACCTTCCCATTTCCCAGCCAAAGCTGCTGATGCTGAGACCAGAGCCCACCCCTTCCAGAGGAAACCCACAAACAGAATAGAGAAGCCTTGGCTGTACCTGTGGGTGCGTCACAGGAAGCTCCAGGGCAGGACTGAGTCATCCTGTAGGGAAGTTGTCCAGTCAGAAGGAAAGGGGGAATGGCCAGGAAACTTGGTGTAAAATAAGGGCTTCCAGGGAGAAGACTGGAGGAAGAAGGAGACATAGGAGAGTTAGGGATGAAGGGAGCCTCCATGAGTGTGGTCTTCCAGAAACCTGGGCAATGAAGCTTTCCCTTTGTGCAGCACAAGGGGACTAGGTGGCCAGACCAGGGACCAGCACTAATAAGGAGTTCTCCAGCAGTTGCGTGGGCTGAAGAGACAAGGGGTAGAGAAGACGAAAGAAGAAGAGCCAATGTCAAGTGTAGAAGAAAAATTGCAGGCAGGCCAGGCACACTCACCAGCTTCTTTGCATCTGATATGAGCACTGAGATGACAGAAAATTATGCCAAAATTTCAGGGTAATTACACCAACCTTCACAGTCCCTCCTTTCCCTTCCAAGGTGTTGCCTCCAGCACCCGCCGGATGGTTCCACTCCAGGCCTTGAAGAATGCTGAGAAAGGAGCCCAGAAGGAAGGATGACTCCAGGAGATCCCTGGGAAGGGGCTGCAGTTTCTGAGAGTCTACCCCCATCTCCCAGTGGCTTGCCTGCCCACTGCCAAGCTGCCTAGTGATGTTTATTTGTTTCTTGATTATTTGACAGGACCACATACATACACATAGTTGTTGGCATACACAATTAATCCTGTGGAGCATTTCTGATTTGTGGTTTAACCCTGCCCTACACTCAACAGGGCTGGGTCCCAGGGCTCCATAGCTGTCTCACATGGTTCCCTAGCAACCAAATGAGACAGGGAAATGTGCACAGTTTCATCACCACAAGATGTTAGGTCAATTAATATTCACTAACGGTGCCTGTGTTTGGCTGCTAGGAGACATTATGGAGAAAAAAATCTTTGTTGCCTGAGTGGGGGCTGAAAGGGGTGTAGGGACCCATAAATATGTACATTCTGAATGAAGATGTTTTTCTTATACTTCTACTCACACATTGACTGTCTGCACATGCATGTGGAGCTTTAAAACACTCATCTTTGTGTTCACAGTTAACCTTCTAAGTTATTATATGGGGACAGATTTCAGAAACAGTGAGAAGATTCTACCCCAGAATATTTACCATGGCCCGCTCAGAAATTATATCACTAGTAATTATTTTATTTATTCTATGATCTTTTTCAGACTCCATTGTCTGATCAGTGGAGTCTGAAAAACATGGTGGAGCATGAAAGAAAACATAGAATTTTCTGTATGCTCATCAAAATAACCACTTGTTCACCTCTGTGGTGGTGTTTCCCCTCCAGAGGCATCACACACACACGCAGTCACATACAGTTTTACAAAAATGACATTCTATATATACTGTTTCACAGACTGCATTTTACAATTTGGTATTATTTTAAACATTTTTCTCTTGTCTATTAGAATTATTCTACAACATTATTTTTTATTAGTTACATAATATTTTGGCAAATGTATTTTCTTTGGTTCATTTAACCAAACTCCTGTTTTTATTTGTGTATTTAGGTTGTTTACATTGTTTGCTACTATGAATAAAGCTGCAGTGACTGTCCTTGTACATTCGTCTTTGAGCCCTGGTCCAATTATTTCCTCAGAATAAATACCTAAAAGCAGAATCACACATTTAAGGTCTTTCATCCACTTTGTCACATCTCCTTTCAGAAAGAAGGGAACATTTTCCACCTTTACCAACAGTGTATGAAGACACCTCTATGCCTTTTTAAATAGCCCTAGCAAAGGCTGACATGAAGTCCCATCTGAATTTTGTCAGAAACTTCACTTTATCATATCAAGACTGGAGTCCTGAGCCCCTTCAAGGGAGGGGGTGCAAATTCTAGTAAAATAAGGGCCTCCAGGGAGAAGACTGGAGGAAGAAGATGAAATCACCTGGGCGTGCAGAAGCCTGGTGATTTCATCTGGACTCAGCAAGTGTTTCTGGTCAGATGGTCCTTCATACCCCAAAGGGCAGCCTGAAAGCAGCCAGCACAAAGGCTCCCCCTGCAGGATGACACACTCCACCTCCTCCCTCCCCTATTCCTACTCTGTTCTGGACAGACTGTTGCCAGCCCCAAGGTGGCCCCGCAGCTCTGGTTTTAGTCTCAGGGCTCTGGTAGCCCGAGTTCCAGCTCCAGAAAGTGATGGGCTGATCCCAGAGGAGGCCCTGCTGGTCGATGGTGGACCTGAAGTCTTGCCTCAGGAGAGAGGACAGGTCTCAGCCGCCTTGGGAGTCCTCGAAGGATCTGAGAAAGCAGGGGCACCTGTGGACATAGGAGTTCTCCTAAGACTGCTCTAATGTGGCAAAGTCTCTTTTTCACTCCTAGCAAACAGAGAGCTAACTCCTCCCACTCTCAAGCAAGGCCCGGCAGGAGGCCAGCAAAGTGAGTGGGGACAGGAGGATGCTTTGGCCCCTTTTCCTGGATTCTGTTTAAAAGCAGTCCTAGTCAAGGATGACCAAGTACAAAATCTTGAACTTCTAAATCAATGAGAGCAACATAAACACTTGTGGTCACTGGGCCAACTGGGCAAAGGAGCTCACTCTGGGGACAATTAATGGGCCTTGATGAGATCATTGATGGCTTGGGACAAGGACAAGTGGCCAGAAATGGGATAGGGTAGAGCAGTGGCTCTCAAAGATGTACTGGCATCTGGAATGTAGAGATGCAATTTCTTGGGTCCTTCCCAAGCCTACTGAATTGGAATCTCCTGGGGAGAGGCTCAGGAATCTGTGTTCCAATGAGTTTTCCAGGTGAACCTTCTGGGTAATCGAATTTGAGAAATACTGATGTGGAGCGTGGTGCATAAGTTTTCAGTCATGGCTTCATCTGCCAGGCATTTGGAACAACACAAAAGACACTTTATCTCTCTTGGCTTTAACTAAGGACAAGCAGTCTTGATCCTTGGTGCTTCAACCCTCTCCTCCTTAGTATATCATGGAAGGAAGGCATGTGTGCCTATGTGTAGGCACGCACGTTTGTATGTAGATGGGTGGCTAGTTTAGCCTGATTCTTCTATTTCCTGAAATGACAGAAACTTGTTGGAAAACAAAAGTCCTGAGTAAAAACCAAACAATGATGTTTACTGCAAAGTGCGAGGGGAAGAGGATCTGGGGTGGGGGGTGGGGGAATCCCTGGAGCTGCTTGACAGATCCCAGCAGGATAACAGGTTCCCATGAGGGGGGGGAGGGTATATTTAGGAGCAAAATAAAATACCAGTTTGGATTGGGAATAATTTGAATTTATGAATTTCTGTCAGCTTGATCATTTCAGAAAATGCTCAGTTCCAGTTTGAATTGCTTAGAAGGTGCTTTTTCTTTTCTCTTAAGATTAATCGGTGGAGAACATGGTTCAATAAAACATTGCTATTTGAGTTTGATTAAGAGTTTAGCAACTTAGTGAGATTTATTTGTTTGGGGTGTCCACCAAAGGCAGTGTGCGTCAGTGTGAACAGAGGCCCCAATACATGGGCAAGTCACTTAACCTCTTTGTGCCTTAGTTTCTTCATCCAAAAAATGGGAATAATAGTAGCGACTACCATGAAGTATGGTGAGGATTACATGGGTTGATGTATGCCAAGTACTGAGACTGCACTTTGGCATGTGTTGGCTCTGCTCACTGTTCTGGTCAATTGAATTCAAGTCTCCTCTTTTCAAGCTCAGACTCCTGCCCGTGGCTTCCACACAGCTCAGCTCCCAGGAACAGCGCTGGGATCAGCACTTCCTGTCATTTCTGCAGCAGGATGCAGCTGCTTTTGGAGCTCACTGCATCTCATTTGTTTACAAGGTAACTGCTTTCTCTCCTTTTTCCCTCTCCCTTCCCTCCAATTTCCATTTCTTTTGTGATATGGTTAAAGTGCTTGACATAATTAGCTGTTAATTGTTAGCAGCTGTACCCATTATTAGTTTAATGCCTAATTAATTGCAACAATTAATGCTGTCCAGCCTGTCTTAGGAACTGTTGATGAGGGAAGGCTGATGTTGTTTAAATTATATCTTAATTAATTTACTTCTGTGGACGAAAAAGGGGCCACATACTAAACCTGACAAGCTTGGGGTGGGGGGCGGTTGTGTGGTGGGCCTTACAAACTCAGAGACCTAAAGTAACCACATAAGATGGTCCGAATTAAAATTTCCCAACTAAAAGCCAGTCCTAGGCCGGAGTCTTCCTTGACAAAGGTCAGTCTCTACCTTAACTGAGTAACTGAGCTCTGTCTACTGTCCTTTTGCATCTATGATGACATACGTTTGGAATGTCAGAGAAATCCACCCTTTCCAGACTCCTCAGGATACAATCTTCCACGAGAACACGAGACCATGGAGCAACCTCATTGTTATCTTGTTCCCACATACCATCTCCATGTGTTATAAGTGTTAATTGTTAACTATCCTGTACCCACCAATAAAAGAAGTATTTGTTTCTTCATTATACTTTTTATCCAGTCTCCGAGATTTCCCTGCTTTGCTTTTTCCTGCCTCCCTAATCTACCACCAAAGGAGTTCGTGTAACCCCCGAAGTCTCCTTTGATTCTAATTTAGCAAATAAGGTGCAAAATTGCCATTTTCCCAAGCATTTTCTCAATCCATTGAGATTTTGCTTCCTGGTAGTTGTCAGTTTGGCTCAGATAAGCTCATAAAAATTCTTACAGGTTTGGACATTTCTTATGCTGACACCTCCAATTTTTAGCATTTAACTAACAATTCTGAACTAGGCCTGTTTTCCTCAGGTGAGCAATGAGCAGAGGGTCCTTGCCATGCGCGGGGGCTGTGCTGGTTGGGAGTGTTTCAGAGTCCGCATCCACTTTCAGGAGCGCAGCTTCCAGCAGCTCCAGGCCATCCTGCTGCCCCGTGGCCCTGTCCACGGGCACTTGTCTCTCTAAAGCAGGGGTGGGGAACCCTTTTTCGGCTGAGGGCCATTTGAATATTTATAACATCCTTCACAGGCCATACAAAATTATCAACTTAAAAATTAGCCTGCTATATTTGGTCAGACATTTAATTAACTCAACCCTAAAGCCTTGGCAGGGCCAGACCAAATGATTTTGTGGGCCTTCTACAGCCCACTGGCCAGATGTTCCCATCCTTGCTTCAAAGGTTTTTGTGCTGCCCTGTTTTGAGAAAGTGGCTAGCCAAGAGTCTCAGAGCAAATGGGTTCCTCCCCACTGCTTTGTTCAATCTGCAATGGTGACTTGTGTGGGCACCAGAACTGGGCTGTGAGCTCCTTTGGGGCAAGACTGTCTGGGTCATGACCGCACCTCCTATATTAGTAGGATGTTCAGTCAGCTCTTGGAGGGAAAACTGAATGGATGAGGCATAGACACCATTTTTTTTGAGCTTTTCCTGGGAGCCATGCATGGTGTTACATGCTTCACGCACAGCTTTTCAAAATTCTCACAATAACCCTGCCAGGTGGGTATTATTATCCTTTCTGTCTCCATTTCACAGGTGAGGAAACCAAGAGGTTAAATACTGGGCAAATAATGAAACTGCAGCTGAGACTTACAGTGATTCCACTTACAGTCTGGGGATTGCCTTTCTTCGAATAAATGGATAGGTGACTCTTTCAGCCCTGTGTTCTGAGGCGATGTGTTATCTTCAGAGCCTTAGGACTTCATTACATCCCTTGGGTGATCCCATTGTCAACCATAAAAGGAAGAGGCCATTTCTGGTACAATGACGGGGCAGGTGGGCTTTTGACCTAGCTGTGGGGTGAGGAGGCAGGTGGCAGAGGCAAGCACGGGGGAAAGATTTCTGTCTTTTGCCTGGAGGAGTTGGGAACCTACGCGCTGCTATGGGAGAGGTGCTCTGGGACACTCTGTGCAGGTGGTAAGCTTGTACCTGCAGCGTGGCACCTGGCCAACAGTGAGGCAGGAAACATAACTGTGGCCTTAAGTCTTAAATGCTGAGAGGAGTCATATTTAATATCCAGGTGTGGAAGCGTAAAATAATGTCCCCCTAAAAGATTCCAGTCCTAATCCCTGGAACCTCCAAAAGATTACAATCCTAATCCCTGGAACCCCAAAAGATTCTAGTCCTAATCTCTGGAACCCCCAAAAGATTCTAGTCCTAATCTCTGGAACCCCCAAAAGAGTTCAATCATAATCTCTGGAACCCCCCAAAGATTCCAGGCCTAATCCTTGGAACCCCAAAGATTTTAGTCCTAATCCCTGGATCTGAAAGTTACTTGCTGTGGTGAAAAAAGACTTTGCATAAGTGATTAAGGATTTTGAGGTGAAGAGCTTATCCTCATTATCTTGGTGAACCCTAAATGCAATCATATATACCTTTGTAAGAGAAAGGCAGAGGGAGATTTGACACAGAAGAGGAGAAGGTGAAGTGCCCACAGAGGTGGAGATTGGAGTGAGCAGGCCATGGCCGAGGGATGCTGGCAGCCACCAGAAGCCGATGGAGACAGGAGCAGATTCTCCCCTAGAACCTGTGGAGGGAGCCAGGTCCCACTAACACTTGGTTTCAGCCCCATGACAGATTTTAGGCTCATGGCCTCCAGAACTATGGGAGAACACATTTCTGTTGCTGGCCACCAAGTTCGGAGTAACTTGTTACAGCAGCTCTAGGAAACAGAAACATCAGGGTTTAGGTTTCCCTTGTTATGATCTCTTTCAGCTGAGTGTTCAGCAATGTTTTAAGTGTTAAAAAAAGAAAAAAGGAAATAAAAATAAAAGAATTAATGATGAGAGTTGAAATGAAACAGGTTGTCAGAATTATCTAGTTGAGAGGTCCCTTGGGGTAAATATAACCCATTATAGTGACTTTAGGGTGGTAAATTTAGGGTTAAGTCTGAATGTATATTTAAGAGAACCCTCAAATACTTAACAAGAAAGAAGTTTATTATTAAGGAAGAGAGAAACTTATTACTATTATTTTTTGCATAACATAAGTCTAGAGTCAGGCAATCCGAGTTAGTGTGACAGCTCCACAGCAGTGGTGTCAGGCTCCTTCTATCTAATTCTCAGCATGAGGGCCTCATCCTCACGGCCGAGATGACTCTAGAGTCCAGGCATCACACCCGTGTTTCAGAAGCAAGATGGAGAAAAAGGCGGAAAGAAGGGTCGCCCTCTCACTCTTAGGAAGCTCCCAGGAAGTTTCTCACACGTTTCTGTTTATATCTTTTTGGTTAGAAATTAGTTTCATGGTGACACCAATGGATGATTGGAACTGAAATATGTTCCTTGGATTACACTATGCCCAGCCAAAAAAAAAAAAAAAAAAAAAAAAAAAAAGGTTCTGTTAGGAAAAAGAAAGAAAAAAGGATATTTGGAGGCAGCTGGCCATTTCTGCCTCATGAACTATTGAAGTTCTAGAGTTCCAGTGAGGGGGAAGGAGAGGGGTCCAAATATCGTAGTTGATATTTTTTAACACCTCCCATGGAGCAGGTTTTGGTTCTGATGCTACGATGTAAGCCCAATGTTTATAAACTGGGAAGTATCCAGGCAAGAATAAATACTGGTAGAATGGCTATGGGTCTGAAACCATAAAATATAGTAGAGGAAATGGGATGTTTAGCTGGAGAAGAATTAGTTTTTAAGAACAAAATGATCTGCTTTCAAATAACTTCAGGGCAGTCCTGTAGATATGAGAGTGAACTATAGCTATGATAACAGAGAAAAGGAATGGGGTAGAAGGGAGGCCAATTTTAGCTCAATATGAGAAAGGACTTTCTAGCAATTGAAAAGACAGTAATGGAACAGCTGCCTCTAGGGAAGTGATTCCATCTCTAGGCTGTGAGCTGTTGGGGTTGCAAAGGGTGGATTCTGGGTAGGAGGTTGGACTGGATGATCTCCCTTCTGATCCCATGAGCCTGTGGGGAGTCAGGGGAGACCCTCCAGGGGCTTGTCAAAGACTGCAGTGGAGGACACAGCACTGTGGGGGTCTGTGTCTTAAGAGTCAAATGAATTGGGCTTTCTGGGAGAGAATTTTCCATGCACCAGAGTAACAAAACCATAGTTGTTGCTGGGCTAAGACCTGGAGCTCTGTGCCAGCATCCCAAGGAAAAAATGCAGGGAGTGTGGCTCAAGCTTGGAGCTGAGCCCTGAATATGGAGGGTTCAAGGTGAGGGGCCAGGAGAATGGGACACTGGGCCCCACTTTATTTGACTCTTGCAGTGCTGGACTACTAGTAGGGGCAGTCAGTTGGTTCCTCCCTCTTCTGTGATAGGCCTGGCAATCCGAGGTTCCCAGGGTCAAAGCCAGAGGGGAGAAGAGGCTTGGATCTTTCCCTTACTGACTCCACATGGCATTAAAGACTGAAGTCTCTGCTGACATGTGCTGACTCTTCTCCAAGAGGCTGCCTTTTGGCTGCCACTTTCATAGATGTCTGGATTGTGTGGGCTCTGCTGTGAGGTGCTCATAGGTATGCATGAACTCTCCAGCCAGAAGGAGCATGACAGCTCACTTCCATGAAGTGATGGCTGGCCCTAACTAGCATCCATGGTGAGCATGTAGAGAACATGAAACATGTATGAGACGCCCACTTAGGAACTTGTGACACTCTGGCTTGTTTCTGTTGAGAGTGACAGAAGCCACCTCAAACTAGCTTGAGCAGAAAAGGACCTGTTTTGGCTCCCCTCCCCAGAAGGAGAGCTGACCCAGAGGATGCACAGGTGGGCACTTTGCCATCGGGGGTGGGGAGTTTCTCTTTCTCTGGCCTTGGTTCCTTTTGTACATTAGCCGGCCAGTTGCCTGGGAGAGATAGTTCAGGGGGCTCCAAACTCCAGCTTACATTCCAGCCTCCCTGTGTCTTCATTGCCCCTCTGCCCTTGAGCCTGGAGGCCAGCTGTCTCCTGTTCAATTGGCCTGCTCAGGGGGTGGGGGGTGTCTTTGGGGAACAGGAAGGCCCTTAGCAGGGAGCTTGTGGACAAGTCCCAGCATGGTCCCCAGGGGCTGCCATGTCTTCCTTCTTCAGCTGCCCAGGAGTCTGGGAAGGTTAATTTGTCTGTGCCCAACCAGGCACCTTGCCAGAGGGGCCCTTTAGTGGCTTAAAGTGGTGCTGCTCCTGAGCTCTGGACAAAAGGGGTTGCAGCCACAGGATTGCAGACATGTCTCATGAGTCAGCCCTAGCTTCTCAGCCTTTCCAATCGCTCTCCCTGCCTGCCTTGGCCTGACATCTCCAGCCCTCAGCTCTGGACCCAGGTGAGAACCTGGCCTCTGTTCTTGCTGTGGATCAGCTGCCTGTGAAAGGCGTTTGGTCTCAGCCTCCAGCTGTGGCTCCTGGAGCCTGCTTGCAATCACCCCAACAGAGACAGCCTAGACCACTGCCCTGGAGAAGCTGATTTGACAAACGCTCAGATGATGCTTATTTCTTCTCAGACTGTAGTGCAGGGTCAGTCTGCTCTGCGTGCCTAAGAACCAGTGGAGTCTGAGTGTTTTTTTTTTTTTTGGGGGGGGGGGCAGGGAGGGCGGGGGGTGTGCAGAACCAGGGACACAAGGAATTTAAAGGAACTGAACAGATTTATTAAGCAAGAGAGATGTCAGTAGGACTAAACTTTTAAATTGTCACCATGCCCTTGATGGTTTGGCTCAGTGGATAGAGCGTAGGCCTGCGGACTGAAGGATCCCAGGTTTGATTCCGGTCAAGGGCATATGCCCAGGTTGTGGGCTTGGTCCCCAGTAGGGGTGTGCAGGAGGCAGCCGATCAATGACTCTCTCATCATTGATGTTTCTATCTCTCCCCCTCTCCCTTCCTCTCTGAAATAAATAAAAATATATTAAAAAATAAAATTAAAATAAAAAAATTGTCACCACGTGTCCCTGTGATTCTTACCTGTAAGAATCAGGGTTCTTAGTTATAAGCAATAGAAGCTGATTCTGGCTGGTCAATCTGGCTGGTCAAGCAGGAGAGGTTTGGTAAAGGATGTTGGGTGTCTCACAGAATCAGTGGAGCCTGGAGAACCAGGCTTGAGGCTATGCATCCAGAATAATGTTCCATTACGTGTTGCAGAACTGGCCTAATGAGAAAACTGCTGTTACCGCTGCTGCTCCCAACTGCATGGGACAGTGTACATACATCACTTCCAGGAACCCATCATCGTCATCACTGCTGTCTTCAGTGTCAATGCCACATCTGGCTTAGGAATGTGACTTTGGCCACTCCTGCTGCCTCTTAGTCACCTGCTTGTGTCTTAGCTCAGAGGAGGCTGGGGTAGGGGGGTGACTGCTCTTGTTACTACCTTTGGGAGGCAGGACCATAGGGTGGGATACTCCTCAAATGTAAGAAGTGTGTTCAGAAGGTGTGGGCAGGGAGAAAACATGACAGTTCCCACTACACCCTCTGTGTGAGGTATGCACCTGCACCTCTGTGGGAAAGAGTTTTCACTTCATTCAGGGCTGCTGCCTGTGAGGGGTGATACAGTGACCACATCTTCAAGGTGGCAAAAGCGGGGTCACAGACAAGTGGGACCTCCAGGGACAAGTCATAAGCAGAAAACACAAGTTCCTGGTGGGAGTGATGGGAGGACATGAGGGTTGCAGTGACAACATCTGGGGTCTTTCCTGTCTGTGTCTCCAGACAGAGATGATGGGGTCTCTGGTCATTCTGGTTGGTCCTTTGCCTTTGGCCCTAGGATGCCAGGCTAGAAGAGCAGACTTCCCAGAGTGTGTCTTTCCTAGAGCTGTTTGATGCTAAATGCTTGGTGGCTGCCTAAGATTCACTTTGGAGAAATCAAAGGAGGAAGGCAACGCATGGAGTCCAAGAGTGGAACTTAATTCATCAATGTCATCTTTAAAAAGCATCTTCTTCTTGGCTGTCCCAGCAAGATGTGGCTCCTACAGAGTCTTGCCTGGGGACTGTGCTGCCCAATACCTGAAACAGGTTTCCAAAAATAGAGCTGACATTTAGTGAACGTGTCAGGCACTGTATGGAGGGCTTTGCATACATTATCTGAATTAATCCTCATAGAAACACCATGAAGTATGAGCTATTATTATCCCTATATCACAGTTGAAAAAACCCAGGCTTGAAGAGAATAAATAGCTGAGCCGATGGTTAGCCAGTCAGTAGTACAGCTGGGATTTGAACCTTAGCAGCTGACCTCACAGTCCATGCTGCTAAACTCCTTCTCTAGGGTCTTGCCTGAGAGCTCCCACACATGAGCCTTGATGTCTCCTTTCTTTCCCCAGGGTTCCATCTAAGTCAAGATTAGAAAAAAGCTCTGCTGTATAGAGAGGTGTTAGGTCTGGCATAAAATAGAAGACCCAGAGTGATGGAATGGCAGCGCCTTAAATCTGGAGCTCAACCGAGTCACTCATTTGAGAGCAATGATGACTAGGGCACAGAGGAGTAGAGACTGAAGGCAATGCCTCTCAGGGAGACATTCATATGTTTGGAGCTCTCACTGTTTAGAGGAGATGCAGGAAATGGCCTAGTGAACAGGGGGTCCAGGTATCTGGGGGAGAAGGAGAAAGGAATCACTGAAAAGGAATGAGTGGAGAGAAGAGGCTCAACTGGGAAAGAATAGAATAGGTCCTATTCAATAGGGTCACCCGGAAGTCTCAGGGAGCTGGAGGAAAGCCCTCAGGCTGGATTAGCTTCTTCCTCTGGACTCCCTACCTTCCACATGTTTTCTAATTATGTCTTTAATTGGTTGCCTTCCCTACTAGACTGCAAATTACTCAAGACAAAGGGCCTGGCATGCACTAAGTGCTCAATACATGTTTGCTTATTGAGATGAGTGAATGAGCGAGTCCTCGCCTAGGGACAGTAAGGATATGAGGAAACTGGAGAAAGGTTCAGCTGGAGAAAGGAAATCCTAACCTCTTTTTAGTTACTTTCTGACCTAGGTGGTCAGAGGCAGCCCTGGAGATGTGAACATCTGGCTGGTGAGTGTCCTGCCTTTGGAGACTGCTGCACCACGCAGCCCTCCATCCCCCCAGGGCTGCTCATGCTGATGGAGCACCTGAGGTGACAGGAGCCAGGGATGTTCCCAATCTTGCTATCCAGTAGGAAGTGGGTGAACTCTAAACTCCAGAGGCTAGAAACTGTCAGGTGGAGAGACATAAATGGCAACCAGGGTGACCAGGATGGGAACTGTAGAAAGTCAGGAGTCAGCACAGTATCTTGGAGGAAGCTTCTGCATTAGAGCCATTCATTAAGTTTCTACTTATTGAGCATTTATTATGTATCAGACACTGCTAATCACAAAGGATTGCATGGTGAGTGAAACAGACAAGCTCTGCCTTCATGGTGTTTATAATCAGAGGAGACAATTAATCCATAATTATGATGTCTGAAAAAAACTGTGTTGGGGGGTTCAGGGTGTTATGGGAGACAGAGGAAAGGCATGGAGTTCCGATTTGGGGAGTTGGAAAGTGGCATCTAAGCTAAAACCTTGGGTAGGAATCAGCCAGGGGGATGGTTTCAGTTACAGGGAGAAAAAACCCGGCCTGTTAAAGGGTCTGAAGTAAGTTCCATCTGGCTGTATGTAAACTCTGACTAGAACAGTGGTGACAGATGACGGGAGGGTTAAGACTGCTTAGGACCTGGTTAGCCAGGTTAAGGGGTTTTGACTCTGTCCTGATATAGCCTGCGAAAAGGCTATAATCCCATGTTGCTTATTTTTTGTATAGAGGTGCATTTAGAGAAGAACACTCCAACCACCAAATAATAATTTAAATCTTTGCTTAAATCTCTTAAAGAATATTGGATTTCACAACCATTTCACAACCCACAGTGACTTCTCAGAGAACCTTTCTCCCTCATAGCCTCTCTCCCCACAGCTGCCTGTGACACCTGAATCCCAAACTGCTTCTCCAGCCCACCTCAGCTGATTTCCTTTCTCCCCCTCTCCTTACCCTTCTCCCTTGCCTGTGCAGCCTGGACCTAATAACTAGTGCATTGAGTCAGCCTAAAACAACATTAACCCAGGGCCTAACACGTGAGTCTGTTAACCTTCCTCTCCCAGCCCAATCCCTGGTCTTGTGCCCATCTAGCCTTGCAAGGCACCTTTGATCTGGGCTTTTCCCGAGGCCACCGCACACCTTCCTGATACCTGCACTGCCACCATCCTTGTCCAGCCAGGGCAGAGATGAGAAAACATGACCCAAGAAGTCCCAACTAGAAAGAAACAGAAATCAGATCCAAGATCACCCAGTGGAGCCATGAAGCCAAAGGACCTGGGAGGAGGTGGTAAATCCAGATACAAGGAAGTTGGGCAGAAAATGTGAAATTACGTAAAAACAAAATTACATTTTAAAGTGAAAAATGGAAGCTAGAATGGTAGAATTTTCCTGAGTTGGAGAGGGTAGCAGCAGGGTTTTTAGGAGGCAGCCAGAGCTTTGTAATCTGCAAGTGAGGGAGAGAAGACAGGTCATGGCAGCCAGGCAGCCAGCTGAGTGCCCCATCACTGTACATTTTAATTCTGTCAAACAGGGGGCAGGGCGAGGGAGGAAGAAGAATGAGGAGAAGGAGGAAGCAGGAACAGAGCATGGGAAAGAGGGAAGACAGAGCATGCCACTCCCTACTCTACCCAGAGGTCCATCACAAACTGAGTTTGCTGGCCTCTCTCCAACGGTCCTCACTCCTGATTTTACCTCTAATAGATTTTAGTAGAAATGGTTGTGAAGTACTTTGTTTCTTAAAAAAAAAATTCACGCAGATTTATGCTTCTAATTAGCTTTCTGGTTCTTGGAACATTGTGTGGAAAACCATTATCGCAAATAGCCAGTTCCAATGCTCAGCAGATAGGCAAGAAGTGCTCATTTGGAGGCTTCCCAAGTGATTCCTGGTGCAGGGCTGCCCTGCAGAGCCTGGGCCGGACCAGCCTCAGGGGTCTGAGGAGCAGACAGTTTCTGGAGGGCAGACCCATCAGGAGGGCGTTTGGACTACACACTGTCAGCCACCTGCCTCTTTACAGGAGCTGAATCTTGGGCCCCAGTTCTGGCAGTTCTGATTAGCTGGTAAGCCACTGAAGAATCACCAGTGATTGTCCTTGATTGGAAAGGGTGCATTGACTAAGATATTCACACGACAACTTCTTAGGCCTTAAGTCACACTCTGATATATAGCCCTGCAGAGAGCCTGGGCTGGACCAGCCTCAGGGGTTAGCAGCTGGAGTTAGCAGCTGGCACTCAGCTTGACAATGCAGTGTATATGGTTGAATCTAGATCCAATATAGACTGGGCTTTTAGAGGAACAACCAAGGCTCTTCTCTGTGGGACCCACTGCTAGACTTCAAAAGAGCCACGCCAGCTGGGTTATTTCCTGGACCATAATCTCTAATGATAGCATCACCAAAAATGTCGTAAGTTTGAGAGAAATTCTCATGACCTCGTTAGGAATGCTCTGATAAACCACTTGGAGGTACAGGGTGAGACCCTAAAGATTAAGCTTGAGCTACTTACAATAACAGTTGCTAAATTGACTTTTACAGAAGATGCGTCCAAATATCATGGGGCTCTTGCTTTAGTGATGGGGGTGCATGCATTTGGGGCTGGAACAAATTGCTCAGGGAGGTTGAGTGCTGGCAATATTTTTCTCCTTCTCTGCTTCTCCCCACTTCAAGCTCAGATTCTCCTCTAAAGCTCTGGGTTGCCTGGACCACAGCAGTCCTTCTCCAATGGCATTTATACAAGCACATTACTTTTATTGTAAAAGCAGACTTCTGTTCTTCCCCATCAGGGGGCTTCCCCTTGCCAGACCTCTATGCAGGGCTCACAAAGGCAGGATCCCCCACCTGGCAGGTGTCGGCCCTCCCCCAGTCCTCACTACTTGCAGGCCACCCCCCAGCTTTTGCCCTTATTCCCACAGGCTCTGGGCCCTGCTCACTGAGAACTGGACTTTACCCTACAGTACTTTTGGTCTTGTTGACCCTATTCTTCCTGGGGTTTTGAACTTTTCATTCTTGCAGTTTGATGTTGTCACCACACTTTCCGTTTTGGAGAGGCCCCTGTAGCCTAGGATGAGAGGACTTTAGCTGTCAATCAGGGAACCACTTCCTCATCAGGTCCTCAGACACCCTCACCCTAACCTCCAACACCGATGAGTGGCCAAGGCCTTCAAGATAACCACTGTGGACCCGTTGGGCCTTATGCTGTATAATGAGTTATGCAGATCTGAACATGAAGAAAGTGGTCTGAGAAGCAAGGCAGTTTAATGGGTGGGGAGATCTTTTAAACCCACTGGCAAGGGTTTACCTTTTATTAAGAATAGTATGAGCCCAGAAAAATCCCTGTGAAGTTATAGTCACTACTGACTGAGTACCTACTGCAGTCGATTCTCAGTCTTTGCAGGAGCTGTGTTCTATAAAGTCTTCACGAATGCTGAATTATCAAATAATGAACGATTGCTCCTAAGGGAAATATACGGTTAGGTTCATCCCAACCTCTGGTCATAACATGTTGTCAACCATTCAATATATACCCTTGTTTTATGTGTGCTTCTGTCTAAAGACATCTTATTTACATATATTGTTGAATCATAACACTGAACTCATGGCCAGCGGCACTGTAAGTTATGCCTGAATGAAGCTCTTCTAACACACTGACTTTCTCTAGAAGGCCCACTCAGTCTTCTTGCACATAGGAACCTTAGGTAGCACTTCAGCACTAGGCCTCATGCCGTTTTAAACAGTGAAATCACACACACAAAAGAACAAAAAGACAGAGCATAAAAAGGATGATTGTTTACAGCATGAGAGCTGAAACTAGGAGGCAGAACCAGCCTCTTTCAGTCTCAGCTGGACATGTGTGCAGAGGTAGCTCAGATTGTTCACTGCTCTGTGCTTGCCCGTGAATGACTGTGAAATGCCATGAGTATTGATTTGGGGATTACAAATATATTTAGCAAATAATGACTGAATAATGAGGATTGATGTGTCAGGCAGTACTCTGGGAGGTGCCAATGGGTGTGACCCACATTCTGCAGATGTTTTAGGAAAGTCTGCATTTGACCTTTCTTCTCAGCCCATTGGGATCTGATGTCTGCAGGGAAGTTTCTGCTGTCCAGAGCCTGTGTACCAAAGGAAATCCTTTATGGGGCTCAGCTCCTCAGCGGGTGGAGGAGTGACCTTCAGTGGCACTCACCTTAATATTTAAGGTGCAGAACATCTGTGGCAGCTCTGTGTGTACTGTACAAAGAACAGCCCCTTGTAATTTGGTTCTTTTTGAATAGTTGCTAATAATTTTGCACTCAATTTCCATTTAAATGGGAACATTAACCTCTGGAGCCTGGAGAGGAGCCTAGAAGGGGTTCATAAGTATGACTCTTATCTCTACAGTTCAGAGTGTCCCAGGAGTAAATCCAAATATACGTCCAAATCACTTTCCTAAGTAGATGAGGGTGCCACTCCTATTTGAAAGACCCTCCCCCTCATTCCCAGGAAGAAAGTCCACTTTCTCATTTACTTAGCTGCTGTGACGCAAGACAGTTCTTCCTTAAGTCTAACCTAAAGTTGTTCTGCAGGGACACAAGGCTTTTTTTCCTGGCCCCATTTTTTAGCTGAAAGTGGAAGCCCAATTCCTAAGATGACAGTGAGGTTCCTAAAAACCTGAGCAAGAGACCCAGGCAGAGGCTGGAATAAAGCCAAGGGTCATCAAAAATGACATTTTGTCATCCAACAAGAAGAAACCTTATAATGCTACTAGAGGCCTGAAATTCGTGCACGGGGTGGGGTTCCTCAGCCCGCCCTGTGCCCTCGGGGGATGTCCAACTGCCAGTTTGCAGGAGGTGACCGGCGGGGTGCTCACTGGCCTGTCTCGCCCCCCAATTGCCGCAGCTGGACACCTCCATCTGTGGGGCATGGGTGGGGGGTGGGGGGAAGACGCTCAATGCAGGAGCTGCCTCCAATTGGGGGCAGCTCCTGCATTGAGCGTCTTCCCCCTGGTGGTCAGTGCATGTCATAGTGACCCATCATTCCACCTGTCATTCCCCCCAATGGGTCGATTTGCATATTAGGGTTTTAATATATAGGACTAGAGGTCAGGTGCATGAATTTGTGCATGTGTGGGGTCTGGCCAGCCCGCCCCAATGCGGGCCCATTGGGCTGAGCTGGTGGGGGGAGGGGCTGCAGGCTGTTGGCCGGCTGGCTCCACCCCTGATTGGGATGCTGGAGTTGATTGGGGCCAAGATCAGGCTGGTTGGCTGTCACAGTGCGCATCATAGCCACTGGTTGTTCTGGTCGTTCTGGTTGTTCTGCCATTCTGGTCACTGGGCTTTTATATATATAGATGGGAGCCACACAACATTTTCACACATATTCTTTTTTTTTTTTCCTTCCCCATTGACCTTCCCCCGGCCTCCCCTTCCCCCCAGTACATGCCTTTACCTGCCCCCTCCCCCCAGTGTTTTTTATCCATTGGTTATGCTTATATGCATGCGTACAAGTCCTTCAGTTGATCTCTTACAGCCCCCCCCCCCGCCCTGCAACCTCCTCTGCCTTCCCACTGTAGTTTGACAGTCTGTTCAATGCTTCTTTGCCTCTGTATCTATTTTTTCCCCATTTCATTCCTTTAAAAAATCTTGCCTCTGCAGACTAGAAATAAACATATAATAACAAAAAATGTTTGAGTCCCAATTTCCATGTCCAACAGTTCTGAGTCCCCATTTCAATGTCAAACAGTTCCTTATGTGTACATGTCAGCAATGATATCTGGATGGTGGGCACATGGTGGCAATGCAGGTCCGACCCTCTCTGGTTTGGTCCTAGGCAACCTGCTGCGTCGCACAGTTGCTGACTGCTAGTGTGGCAAGGCGTCATCAGCGTCTTCCATCTCTGGACTGTTTCTCCTCTTGTCTTTGTGGTTGGAGCAGACCTGTCAATTCCTCTCTGTTGCAGGAATCCACATGGTCTTGGAGTTGTTTTCTGAAAATATACAAACATATTCTCGACCAAAAGTTAATAAAGGAATTTTTTCTATATAATTGATTTGGGATCCTTTTTATTTTTGCCCAAATGATTTTCCTTTGTCTTATTTAGACACCATGTGTGTTTTTCATGGGTGTCTTGCTGTTAGCATTACAAATGAAAACTAATTTTGTAAAGTAAAAATTTTCTAGATGTAATTTACTTATACGATATTTTTCCTTACATGATATTACCCTTCTATCCCCCCTTTTTTGATTAATGGAGGCTTTTGTAACTTTTATAATGCAGTCTTGATGACTTTAAATTTTAATTTTTTGACAAAAATATGACTGCTTTAGTTTCATTGCATGTTCAGGAATTTTACCATGAGATGAACTACCAATAGAAATTTTAGTTACCACATTAGGAACAGCTTTTTGTCCAGTACAATTAAATTTTCTTGAATATTCACTTATTTCAATTAGCCTATTTAAATTAATCTGAAAACTTGATTATTATTTTACTGTCAAATTTAATACTCTACCAACAATCTTAATTTACCCTGTAAATATTAGTGGAAAGGATTATTTGCATTCTTGAGTAGGCCCTGAGCATTCCTGGTGCTAGGCTGGATTTAGATATAGGGCAGCTGCTGTCGGCCAAGTCTCTGTCTGTTACCTGGGTCCCAATCTGAGCTGGGCCAAGTCACTGTCTGTCACCTGTGTCCCGATCTGAGCTGGGCGTGGGAAGCAAAGCCGCCATGGGGGCAGGAGACCTCCCTCAGACGGGGTGAGGGTTCAGGCCCCTGCAAGGTTGGGGGGGTGAGGGTCTGTGCCCCACCTCTGTTGATCCCCAAGTTCTCTCCTGATGGCCCCTCTGCGACTGTGCCTGTCTTAGGTTGTTCCTTCCCTGAGGAATCTTACCCGTCTCTGGCTAACTAGTCATCTTCCGGGGCCAAGCAGGGTGATGTGAGGTTCAGTTCTGTCTCCTTGGTAGCCTATGCCCCCATGGCCTCCACGCCCAGTACCTGCCTTGGGAATCCCCTGGCCTGCTGGCAGGGCCTCAGCACTGATCACATATCTCGGGGAACTCAGGTTTCTTCTCCAGGGAGGGCCCAGCTCACACGATTGGGCGAGAGACAGATCCATGGTACCAGCCACCACGAGGCTTCATGCTCAGCATGAACAGAAAGCTCAGGCAACAGCTGAGAGCAATTGGATTGTGAGAAGAGGGTCCCTCTTGGCGCAGAAGGCAAGAGGGGCCAATATAGAATGCTCAAGTGCCTTCCCAATGCCTTAATTCCTTCTGAAAGAGATTATATCCTTTCATGTCCTTTTTTTTTTTTTTTTTTTTAAATTGCTGCCAAACATTCCAAGAATTAGTTTGTAAGTTTATTTGGGATAATTGTACAATATGCTGTTGTAAAATATCTAAAATTTTAATAACATTGTAGAATAATATCATGTAAGGATATTCTTTGCTCTAGGCCATGGCTATTAAATTTCAAACTGGCTGTCAATTTCTTTTTGTAACCTTCACACATATTCTTTCACTTCAATATTACAATGCCTCTGTGGGAAGGTACTCCACTTACCTGATTCTACAGATGAAGAAACCAGAGAGTAGAGTTATCCCAACACAGAGCTGTGTACATGCTAGTAACTAACTAATAACTGGAAGAGTAACCAGCTAGTAACCAACTAGTAACCCCAGAGCTCCTGACCTTCACTCTGCAATGACGAGGAAGTGCTGAGAGCTGGTCAGCATCTGTATCAATATGATGATGATGTAACCCAGGATTTAGTCACTGGGTACCCCTAAGTCCTCTAACTTCCTCCTTTAAGATTTCAATAAAAACTGGCTCCCTGCCCTCTCATATGTGGCAGAGAATCCCTGTCTTTTCCAGGGTAGGTTGCACCTTCAGACCCTGAATTACTTCCACATCCTCCGCTCTCATCTTTGTTTATTTCCTGCATTGGATCTCCCTGTTTTGCAGATACTGTCCCACTCTGGAGAGGATGAGCTGAGATGTACAGATGTGAATCGACACCAGACTGCCACATCCACGTGGCGGTGGATGGAGGGCAGACATCAGCAGCACACAATTTGCCAAGTTGGGAACCCTGAGGTGCTGCCTCCAACCAGAGGAGTTCTCTTATTTATCTGCCTAAAGGGAATGCTGTCTCCTCATTTGCACACAGGTACCCTGCAGTGTGGAGATGGCCCTCAGGAACACATTGAAGGTCACACATACAGAAAGCCACATGGTCAGAGTGGAAACCAGGCCAACTCCCGCCTCCTGGTCTGGTGTGCCTCTTCCCTGCCAGTGCTCAGTTCTCAGGTGGGAGAAGGAGAGGTGGGGGGTCAGGCAGGGGAGAACTGGAGGACAGGGGAGGAGGAGGTGCAGCCTTCGGTCCCACTTTCCAATCACCTCCTCAGCGTCTTTCCCTTCTGCCTCCAATATCAGAGCACACTATTTGATCAGCTTCTCCCACTCAGGAGGTGTGTCTTTCTCCTGTCTGCCATTTACTGTCAGGTTTCTAAAAATAGTAACAACTAGAGAAGTCTGCCCTTCATTTCTGCTCTTTCTTTTTCTTATTTTAATTGAAATTCTGTTGGTTTTAGCTCCTATAAATTTGGACTGAGCTGGAGAAGCCTCTACAGACTGTGAATAAGTATCGTGTGTGTGTGTGTGTGTGTGTGTGCACGCGCGCATGTGGGTATGTATCTGCCTATGTGCGTATGTATGCGTATGTGTGTGGGTAAATGTACACAGCCCTGTGTTTACATGTGTGTATGTGTTTTTGTGTGTGTGTGTGTGTGCATGTGGAATACTTACATTGTATGGGGGTTTCTAGACCAGTAGGAAGCAGAAAGCAGTGTTGACCAGTTATCTGTTGTTACCCACTGGCTTCCCCTTGCAGAATCCCTGACACATGGGGATGCCTCATGGTTGTCGGTGACCGTGTCAGATGTTCTCTGTTTGCTCAGCCAGATTCACTCTCCAGCTCTCTCCGCCTGTTCTCCCCCACAGGGCTGACCTGGTAGACTGCTTAAACGTGCTCCTGTCCTCCAGCTTTCTGTTGAGCTTGGCCAATGGGGAGCCTTTGAGGTTGGTGGGAGGGAAAGGGGAGTATAAGGTCAGGGCATTTAGCCCCCAGCCTCTTTCCTGAAGGATTACTTTGAGTTGGCCATGTTTGTTGACCTCCCTTCTGGCTTGTTCCTTCTGGGTTCTGGTCAGTGCCCCTTCCCTCATCTCTCAGGGTCACTGAATTATCCTGTCACCTCTTCTTGTAGTCTTTTGTTAAACGCTCCTGGAATCGTGCTGACTTGAGTGTGCCTTGTGTTTTCTGTTGGGATTCTGCTGACACAGAGACTCCCTTGTGAGAGTCTTGGTGAGACCGCTGACTAGCTGCATTTGTAATCATTGGCTGGCCTCCACTTCTCTCTGTCCCTCAGTTGGGTGGGTGATGAGCTTTGCTGTCTCTCCAGCCGAACTATTTGCTAAGGGCTGGTGCTTTCTCTGTGCAGTGGAATGCTGCTCTGCCAGGAAGGGGTGCCATCTCTCCTCTGCCCAATGGGCATGTCCCCTCCCCTACTGTTCCCGAAGAGTACCCTGTAGCGCCGTAGGAGGAAGGTGGAAGCAGATTTATACTCAGGATGGGGTGCTATGACCCTTGTCCAGTTGCTGGGCTCCCTCCTCTGCACGTGGGGCAGGGCCTAGCTGCTGAGCTTTCTGCTGTGTCTACCGCGCAGATGCTCCTGGGCTGTGGGTAGATTCCCAGCTTGGACCACGATGTTCCTCCCTCCTCCCCATTTTCTTTTAACTCTTTCTTCCTCTGGTGTCCTGGCCCCACCACTTTACCCTGGATATTTCCCTACAGAAAAAGTAAAGCCTGCGTGCCTCCAGCACTTCCCTTTTCTGGTCTGCGGAGTCCATGCAGCTTGGCAGCTGTTCTCTGCCACCTACCTTCTGCTGGCTCTCCATAAGGCAGGGTGGCTGGCAGTCTCAGTGACTGTGGGCTCCTCAGGTGTTAGGGGAGGAGAGGGTGAACTTGGTCTCATGAATGGGGAACCATGTGTTGGCGGCAGGGGGTGGGGGGAAGGTCCATTTCAAAGGATCGCTTGTTCCCCTCGAATGTCCTTTAAGTTAAACACAACTCCCCACAATAGAGATTAATTTCCTTCCAATAGTCGTCTTTTTAAAAAATATTTTTGTGTTGATTTCAGAGAGGAAGGGAGAGGGAGAGAGAGATAGAAACATCAATGATGAGAGAGAATCATGGATCGGTTGCCTCTTGCACACCCCCTGCTGGGGATCGATCCCCCAACCTGGGCATGTGCCCTGACCAGGAATCGAACCGTCACCTCCTGGTTCATAGGTCAATGCTCAACCACTGAGCCATGCCAGCCAGGCCTCATTCTTTTTAGCAACTTAAATTTCATTTCTATATCTCATGAAATTGATTTCCTCCTGGTCTGGACTACGCTGAAGAACTGAATGATAATTAAGGCTGTTGTTCCCAAACACATACCTTCTTCCAAATCTTAGGGTGGAGAAGTCCATTTTACTCCACTAGCAGCGCCAGAAGGGCAGAGGGGCTCTGAGCTGGAAACTCTTTGTGATGGTTAATTTTACGTGTCCACTTGGCTAGACTGTGGTGCTTAGTTGTTTAGTTAAATACCAGTCTAATGTTGCTGTGGAGGTGGATTTTAAGTGTGATTAACATCTAAATCAGTAGAATTTGAGTAAAGCAGTTTATCCCTCAAAATGTGTGTGGGCCTCATCTAATCAGCCAGAGTCCTTAAGATAAAAGACAGATCTCTAGAAGCAGAAGGAATTGGACCTCAAGATTGCAGCACAGAAGCCCTGTGTGAGTTTCCAGGCTGCTGCTCTGGGGAATCTGGAATCAGGGAAGAGCTGCAACACCAGTTTCAGGTGGCTGACCAGGCCTACAAATTTTCAACTTTGGCACACAATTGCCTCCTGACCCCATCGTGTGAGCCCATTAAAATAAATATCCTTAAAATAAATTTAATTGTAAGTTTATAGATCTGTGGTTTATTGTTAATAGTGGCTCTGCTTAACAACATGCTAGGGAAATTTCATAAAACTCAGCAATGTGCTTTAGGGAGCCAGCACACCACTCTTTCTAGGACCTGTTTTGAAGTCTAGAGTTCCAAAGAACACAGTTTGAACTGATGTATATGTCCTAATTTTACAAGATGAGGAAACAAGAGGCTATGACCTTCCCAAGGTCATAAAACTAGGAGAAACACACTGCATCCCAGATTAGAGGGCATTATCCCTTCCCCTGTGGCAAAGAACCTGTTCTCCTCTCCTCCCTAGGCACACAACTGAGGCACATTCCACAGCTCCCCCTGCACCCGGGTGAACCATGTGATGGGCTTTGATGGGTGGAATATGAGTCTAAGTGATGTGTGCTGATTCTAGACCTGCTCAGCATAAACCATTCACTGTGACTCTCTATGATCTCTACTCTCATCCGTGACCATGTGGCAGGGAGTGAATGACTGTGGGGCCCTGGAAGATGGAGGAGCCACATATTGGAAAGAACCAGATTTCTGAATCATTGGACATGAATCACCAGACAAGAACCACCTAGGATAGATAGATACCCAACTAGGTGCCTCCACACTAGATGTGTGAGAGAGAAATAAACTTTTACTGTGCTAAGTCACAGGGGTTTGGGTTGTTTGTTGCAGTAGGTGGCGTGGCTTACATGGACTAATACTGTTGGAAGTAAATAACGTAAGACAGTACTATGTCATTCATAGGGTATGAATTTATAACTGAAAAGAAGAAAAGGGAAGGGGAGATAAGTAAAAGACAAGCCATCCAGAGGATGAAAAACTGCAGTATAATGGCAGAGCAAGGAAAGAAATCTGGCAGACAGATAAGTAAGCAGCATCTTGGCTGTGTTATGACTGCAGATGTGAAAAATAATTCTGTTAACACTGGTGATCATATTAGTCAGGACTCTTTAGGTGCAAATAAGAGACACCACTGGAGCTTGCTTAAATGTGGTAAAGGAATATTTATTTAAAATACACAGGAGTATCTCATGGAGACCAAGGGCAGGAACATAGCTGGGCTTCTGAAAGGTCTGGAAGCCACATAGACCTGCCACTGTCTGTCTCTCTTCTCTGTACTTCTCTTTTCGTATGCTTCATTGCAGACCAGCTTTACCTGCCATGCACGCCCCCGTAGTGACTGGAAGGTGGCCATCTCCCAACTCCTGGATTCATTGTTGTAGGCCAGCCAGCCACACTGAGCTGGCTCTCCTTTTGTCCTAATCCCACGCAGACCAAATTAGCTGTCTTTGGGTCTTAATTCCAGAGTCCAGAGAGACTCTAAAGGATCCATTGTGGTCAGGTGTGTTTCCTGGCTGAATCTAAGGAGGTGAAAGCCAGGAGGAGAAGTCATAATACATGAACAAGGCTGCCAGGGCCTTCCTTCTACATAGAGGGAGGTAATTCACTGAGAAAGTGAAGTAATTTTTGACTTAAAAGAGGCCAGCTTTTGACAATTTTTTGGCAAAGACGACAGCCCATGAGGAAGAGGCTGGGCTCTGCTTGAAGTTCATCTCTCAATCCTGCCAACTGGGTGGCTCACTTCATCCCTCTGTGCAGGAGTGAGGGCTGGGGCAGGAGACTAGGTCAGAGTGCTACCAGGGGGAACCAGCATGAGGGCGGGTCTCTTTTCCACCTCCCTCCTCCTCTTTCCCCAACATCCACTCCTGTGATCTCTTCTTTTCTTGTGACTGACAGAGACAGTGCCAGGTGGAGCCATGCCGCAGCCTAAGGCAAGAGGAAAAACAGTAATGCTAGTCCCATCTTCATTTTGTTGATCATGGATTTCTTGCATTGGATTTGACTTTGGAGCTATTGCTTTAGCACAGTCTTTGTGTTGGTTCCTGAGTATTTGGTGCTCTTATTTGGTGCCTGAGGCAAGTGCCTCACTCTCTTCCTCTGGTACCAGCTCTGCTTGTCAGAGGGAGTTGACAAGTAACCTGTGGTCCATTTCCTTTCCTCTGAAGCAAGCCCTTCTTGACTCCTTGGGTAAGGTGTAATTTGATGTGGTTTTAAAAAATAAAAATTTTTCTGCATGTGCTTGTACATATGCAGAGTATCATTGAAAAGTTACCCAAGAAACCGGTAACAGCGGTTGCTTCTGGGGCAGGAAACTAGGAATGAGAGAGAGAAAGGAAGAGAGATTCTCCTTAGCAGATGTATTTTTAAGGAACATTGTATTAAGATAAATATCTTTCCTTATTACAAAAGCTATATTTGTTCACTGTAGAAAAATTAGAAAATACAGATAGAGCAGGAAACAGAAACTAGAAAATTGTTGGGTGATGAGATTATGAAGCTAAAAACATTTATAATCTTATCCTCCAGTAATATTCTGTTACTATTTTATTGTTGATCTTTTCCTATTTATCTATGTTGAGGTGACCAAAATAGTATGTTTGTGAGTAACATTTTGTGATCTGCTTTTCTATTTAACATATGTTGCATATCTATGTCAAACATATTCTATTTAACATATCTGATTGCTGGGTATTAAGTCTATTTTCAAGTTTTCGTGATTAAAGACAGTGCTGAAATGGACAACCTTGCCCTGGGAATTTGGGCACAGGCCTCATTACTTCCTTAGGATGAACTTCTAGAGCAGGACTTGCTAGTTCCAAGAGAACGTACCCACTTTGAGTTTTCTGAAACATATTGCCAAGCTACACTCTATAAAGCCTGTACTGCTTATACTCCTACAATGTGTATGAGTCTTACTGTTAATTTAAAACTGAACCATTGGTGGCCTGAGCAGAACACAAAGTAAATATATCTAACCCTATATAACCCGAAATGACTACAATGTTCTCATCTTACAGTAAATGCAGTCACCTTGCCAATGTCCAGCCTGTGCTGGAACACTGGAAGTGGCATGGAGGTGGGGCTGAGAGAGAGTTTGAGGAACACAGAAGTAGAGTTGCAAAGGAGAAGTGACTTCTTTCTCTCAACAACAACTCCAATTCTAATCAATTGGGCTGAGGAGAAAGAGCCCCATCCCCATTCACCCCAACTCTCATCACCTTCTAAACTTTTTCTAAATTTTTACCCTTTTCTTTAAGTTTTAGACACTTAGGCTCCCCCTAAGAATATTTTAGACAATGAAAATCACCAAGTGGTAAATCCTCTTTTAATGGGCATTAAGAAAGGCTTTCTTTTCAGATTTGCTATTTCCCCAAGTCTCAGATTTATACATTCCACGAATTATCATCATCATCATCATAATCATCATCATCATCATCATCATTATTGTCAGGAGAACTTCAAGAAACGGGCTGGTGAAGCTCTATCTTAGAACAACTTATCTTCTTGCAGTCTCTGGACTCAGCGGGCTTTTCGTCCCATTTCATGGCTGCCACAGCCTGTCTATCTGTGGGAGTGTTTTTAAATGTGAGTAGAAGATATCTTTTAGAATTCTAACTGCTGTTGTGCTATCTTACCTTGGGATCCAAGAGGAACACAGTGAAGGAGTTTCACTTTGTGTTCTCTGTGCAGGGATCTTCTTGGCAGATTTTTACCAATGTTGGGAAAAGACACAAGTCAAGGCCATTTCATTGTCCAAGATTCCAGTGATGGCTGCAAAGGTATCACGAGTTCAAAACAACTTTCTTTGGTGAGGATGAATGTCTTGGTTTGTTGTTCATCCTACAAGTAAAGTAGTTGGGGTTTGAGGAAGGGGTGAAGAGCATGTTTGAGCACTGGTCCTGTCCTTGGGTGCTGTGAGTGGCATTAGACCGACCCTATCAAGATGAGGACCTGAGACACATACTTCTCAGGCTCTCATCAGCCTCTTCCTGCAGGTTCGTTGTGAGCCTCGATCTCTGAGAGTCTTTCATTTACCCAGGAGCTCACAGTAGACAAGGGAGGATAGGAGACTGGTGCCTTTTCTGCTATTTCCTTTTGTCTGTGCACACAGTTAATGGGCTTCTTATCTTTTTTTAATTGCTTCATGCTACAGAGTGTTTGACTCAGATAAGCTGTTTGAGTGGACCAAGGAGAATAGAAATGGGCTATAAATGATTGAAGTTTGCCCACTGAAGTAATTCTCCAGCAGCCTCCAAGATTATCTCTCTATTTTCTCACTGTTTCTGAAGCATACACACCATGTCATTCACTTTAAGGGATTTTAAACCACTAGATCAGTGGTCGGCAAACTCATTAGTCAACAGAGCCAAATATCAATAGTACAATGATTGAAATTTCTTTTGAGAGCCAAATATTTTAAACTTAAACTTCTTCTAACGCCACTTCTTCAAAATAGACTCGCCCAGGCCGTGGTATTTTGTGGAAGAGCCACACTCAACGGGTCAAAGAGCCGCATGTGGCTCGCGAGCCGCAGTTTGCCGACCACTGCACTAGATGATAGAAAAAAAGAAGGTGGGTAATAAAACCAACTCAAGACTCAGGCAATGTCATGAAGTTGTCAAGTGCTACTCCTTGATCTATATGAAGATGTAAATGGACTGCCTATTGGTTTTCAGAACCCCCTCATCAGACTCCCTCTAGGGCACCAAGAGTAAGAAGCTCTATCCCCTTTATTGCTAAGGCTTTGAGGTGAAATTTCTCAGCTCTGCTCTCTCCTAGGCCAGCAGTCCCTCCCCTTCCTCTCTGAGCCCTGGAGACCCATCTGCTTAGAGGTTCAGGTATATACCATTCTTAAGCTGAAAATCATCAATGAAGGATGGGTACCTTTCCCCAATATTTGGAAAACATTAAGTTAATGGAGAGCATTTTCTCTTTAAATTTCATTTCCTTAAGCCTTTGTCACCAGCCACTCCTCTTATCTGAACTAGAATGTGGTATTAAATGATGTCTAATATTGCAGAAAAATTTATGTTGAGGTATTTTAATATGTCTATATTTCATGATGTTCCATAAAGAGCAACATAACTGATAGTTGTATAGCCATAAAGGACAACCTTGATTAATCCCAGAATAGATGATACATGAGCTTCTTAACTCAGTAGGGGCATTTACATCTTGGAGAGATAGAGGGTCCATTTCAAGGTATGTATTTGTACATATCTTCTATCTGCCTCTAAACTAAGCATAAGCAAACTGCAGCAGAGGGACGGGCCACTCAATACTCTGGCCTCTCTGATCCTTGATCTTCTCCCATCCAGCCATGTGTTCTATTCTTCCTTGCCCCTCACTCCTATGGTCATTCTCTGGGCCTTACAATCAACAGAAACTTTACCACTTCTCAAATCTAAATTCCAAACATTTTCTCAGCTACCTCCTCTCCTTCCTCCTTTTTTTTTTTCTTCTTATTTTTTACATGGATACCTCCTCTATCATGAACATTTGGCTTCATGGAAACCCTTAATCCCTTGACCCCATTCATTTCCCACTTTCTATCAGCACCTGCCAGCTTTATTTCTTTCTGTGCCAGCCTAGATTCTGTGGTCTATGATTATAATTCCTTCACTAATACCCTAAGCTCTTTTGCTCCTCTCTCCCTTCATTGAACTTGTCAAACACCTCTGTTGGACTTCTAAATACAGCACTGCTTTCCTTCTCTATGCCTACTTCTGGGCAGCTAAGCATTAATGGAGAAAGTCACAAAACACACAGCTTTGTTTTTTTCAATTAAATTCATGATGATACATTTCCATTGGGCTCTCGTCACTGCTTGGCTACCCTCTGCTGTCCTTTCAGTAAACTTACTCTCCATTTTCCAAGATAATCATTTCACGCCTTCTCTTCTTTCTTCAAACTCCCCAGTCCCTTACCCTACACTCACTCTCAGTTGACAACCTCCATCTTTTTTGAGGAAATAGAAACTATTGGATGTTAATTCCCTATTGAACCTACAAATCCACCTGTATCAGCAACAATTTTCTCCTCTTCTATGACAATAAGAAAATGTCTCTTCTCTGTTAAAGGTCAACACTTCCTCAGAGGCTCTGGTTTTGACTGCCTTCACTTTCTCAAAGATTGTATTTATTTGGTTACCCCCCCCCCCCCCCCCCCGCCACCGTCTCTACTGCATCATTAATTTCTCCATTGCTACCAGATCATGCACATCATGCAAACATGTTCTGGCATCTCTCAACTTACAAAACATCAAAAACAATTAACAACCTCCCTTTGATCCCACCAAATCTACTGTTTTTTCTTTGTTTTGCAAGGGGAGTCTCACACCTCATATTTACGACTCAACCCATTGCCATCTGGCTTCTGCCTCCACACACCTACACCCAGTGAGACCTCCTCACAGTTCTTTTTTAACCACAGCATCTAAACAACATACACACCTTCCCCCTTATTATCTTCCTTAGTCCTTTATTTCCTTGCTTCATTAAACTTTGCATAATGCAGAGGGTTTTTTTGTTATTTGTTTTCTATAATCTTTACTAGAATTTAAATTCTGAGAGCAGGAACCATGCCTTCTGTGTTTCTCATCATGCCTCTATGCCTGTTTTCTATGTACTGTGCCTGGTTTCACAAACATTTGTGGAATGAATGGATGAATAAAGAATGGGTATAACATACAAACATATACCATGCCCAGCCCATTCAATACATTTCATGAATCTCAGCTCACCTTGTGATCTGAGTCTTTTCCTTTCTGGGATATATGTGGGCGACTCTGAAACTGTTTAAACTATTTCTCATTTCTCATGGAAGATTAGTATGTTCCCAAAGTGATACACCTTTTTTTTTTTTTTTTTTTTTTTTTTTTAGCAGCTGTAGGGTAGGTAGCATGGTTTTTTAAGAGAAACAGGGCTGTGAATCCCAGTGCTGCCACTCATGAGTTGTGTAATCTTGGGCAAGATAGCTTTTCTGATCCCCCATTTCCCTGTCTGTAAAATGTGGAGTAGTATCTGTTTAATCTACTTAGAAGGGCAGTGGTGGTGATGAAGTGGGATAATGTAAGGGAAACCTTTGTAAATTGTAAAATGTTGAATAAATAATTTCCATAGCTTCATGGAGCTCTTCTTGTCTGGAAGTAAACAGTGACTTCAGATCCTCCAGGAATGATTAAAGAAGAATGCCTTTCCCAGTGCTTAACCACTGCTGGGCTGGGCTTCACTGAAGTCTGGTGATCTCTTCCCGCACCCACCTCCCGGGCTGACTTGTTGTTTTCCATCGTGAAGAAACATGTCAGCTTTCTGCTCCATAAGGACCAGTTTCTGTCTGCAGCTCACTGGCCATTGGGTCAGAATTGTGCTCCGGAGCCAGTCCCCGTCCCCCTCTCTGCCCCCACCCCCTCCAGCTGACAGTCTGGAGCAGGAACTGCATCTGCTGCTCAGTGTGCCCCTGCCAACCTCAGCCCTGCTGGAAGGGAACTGGAGCCAGCATTGCCCTTCACCCTGTCTGCACAGACAATCCAGTTGACTTGACTGTACCAATCTTAGATCCCACAGGAGAAGAGCCTCTCAGCTCTTATGGAGCACCTCCCAAAGCCCACTGCTCAGGAGTGAGCCAGGGCACAATGCTTGACAAGCAGTTCCCTAGGTGAGTGCTTGGGCCCCAGAGTGCTTCCAGTGATTGCACCTGTGGGTAGCCAGGAGCTTGTGTGGCGTGGTCTTCCCTGAGCTTCCCCAGGCTTAGAGCTTCTTACCCTCCCCTGGCTCTCTGTCCTTCTGTCTTTTTTCTAACCTTCTGTCTCTCATTCGTGGAGTCTCCACACCCTGTCTCACAGACTACCTGTGGTGGGTGCTCAGTGCAAGTGTTGAGTGTCAACGAGGCTGTGCCAGGTCAGGCAGGACTTCTCTCCTCCACACACCATAATGTGGCCCTGCCTCCAGGCTTTCTCCTGGAAAGCCCTTCTTCCACAATGCTCATGAGATACATTTCACACCCCTTGCCCCAGAACGCAAGGTCCTTCGCAATGGGACACTAAACATCCTCTCTAGGCCTCTTGCCCGCCACAACATGGGCCTCTCTTCCTTTCCTTGCTTCACTCTCCATGCCCTCCAAAGCTTCACCTGAGAAGCCTTCCTTCACTCATTTGGCCCATGTTCTCTCAAGGCAGAAACATTTAACATCTGAGTGGCACACAGTAGCATCTGCTTTGCTGATTTGCCTTATTACTCTAGCATTCCTGTCTTTCTTTTTCTTTTTCTTTTATACCCCACTACCCTGATTATCTGACTTTCCGCCTACTCTAGTTTCCTGAAGGGCAAGGACTGAATGTTACAGTATTATTAACACATAATATGACTGTCACATAGAGGTGCTTAAAATAATATGTTGAGTAAATTAATAAATGAATGGCTAGTAACAACGCCATCTTTTTTTTCATGTGTTTTCTGCACAGGACTTTCCCATTTCAGTTCCTTGAATGCTCTGGAAATAGTACCCTGGGAATTTCTCCAATCCTATGTTTTCTTTGGGACTATTCTGCCTTGCTCTGCCTGGATATTCATTCACTTATTTATTCATTCTATATCCATTTACAGATATATATAAAATCTATATTTGCTATTGTTTTTAGCACAACACACTTTTATTAGACTGATGTTTAAACTTAAATTCCATTCTACTTACCTTTTTTTATCTTTTGTGTATTTTAAGAAAATTTAAAATTATTTAAAAATTAATTGAAGTATAATTAGCATATAACATTATATTAGTTTCAGGTGTACAACATAATGATTTGGTATTTGTATATGTAGCCTAGTGTTTTCTACTTTAGTTTCTTTCTTCCCTACTAGGTTTTGGGTTTCATGATGTTGGCATGGTGTCATTGCATAGTGATTAAGAGCATATTTTGGGAACCATATTTGGGACAAACATGAGCTTAAATTACACCTCTACTACTTGTAATTATGTCATGTTTAGCAAGGTACTTAATTTCTCTGGGCTTCTCTTTCTTCATCTATGAAATAGAAATAATAATAGATCTTATCTATTAAGGTAGAAACATGAGAAAGGAAGTGATAATGTTTGTAGTGTGTTTAGCAAGATGCCTGACACCTAATAAATGTTCAGTAAATGAATAGTAATAATGATAATTGTTATTTTTTGTATATTCTGGTATTTCAAAAAATATGTCTTGTATAAATGTAATTTTCTTTTCTTTTCTTTTTATTTATTTTTTTAAATTTTTTTATTAAGGTATTATATGTGTACATATCTTACCATTGCCCCCCCCACCCCACTCCCATACATGCCCTCACCCCCCAATGTTTTGCATCCGTTGGTTACTCTTATATGCATGCATATAAGTCCTTCAGTTGATCTCTTATTTCCCCCACCTCTCCCTAACCTTCCTGCTGTAATTTGACAGTCTGTTTGATGCTTTACTGCCTCTGTATCTATCTTTTTGTTCATCAGTTTATAATGTTTTTTATTATCCACAAATGAGTGAGATCATGTGGTATTTTTCTTTCATTGACTGGCTTATTTCACTTAGCATAATGTTCTCTAATTCCATCCAGGTTGCTACAAATGGTAATAATTCCTTCTTTTTTATGGCAGCATAGTATTCCATTGTGTAGATGTACCATAGTTTTCTGATCCAGTCATCTGCTGACGGGCACCTAGGCTGTTTCCAAATCTTAGCTATGGTGAATTGTGCTGCTATAACCATAGGGGTGCATATATCCTTTCTGATTGGTGTTTCTAGTTTCTTAGGATATATTCCTAGGAGTGGGATTACTGGGTCAAATGGGAGTTCCATTTTCAGTTTTTTTGAGGAAACTCCATACTGTTCTCCACAGTGGCTGCACCAGTCAGTGCACGAGGGTTCCTTTTTCTCCGCATCCTCGCCAACACTTGTCGTTTGTTGATTTGTTGATGATAGCCATTCTGACAGGTGTGAGATGGTATCGCATTGTCGTTTTGATTTGCATCTCTCGGATAATTAGTGACTTTGAGCATGTTTTCATGTGTCTCTTGGCCTTCCTTCTGTCTTCTTTCAAAAAGATTCTATTTAGGTCCATTGCCCATTTTTTTATTGGATCATTTATCTTCCTTTTATTAAGTTGTATAAGCTGCCTGTAGATGTTGGAGATTAAACCTTTATCAGTGATAACATTTGCAAATATGTTCTCCCATACAGTGGAGTTTCCTGTTGTTTTGTTGATGGTTTCTTTTGCTGTGCAAAAGCTTTTTATTTTGATGTAGTCCCATTTGTTTATTTTCTCTTTGGCTTCCGTTGCCCTAGGGGCAGTATCAGTGAAGAAGTTCTTTTGGCATATGTCTGAGATTTTGCTGCCTGTGGATTCCTCTAGTATTTTTATGGTTTCCCGTCTTATGTTTAAGTCATGTATCCATTTTTAGTTTATTTTTGTGTATGGTGTAAGTTGGTGATTTAGTTTCATTTTTTTGCATGTGTCTGTCCAATGTTCCCAACACCATTTATTGAAGAGACTGTCTTGACTCCATTGTATGTTCATGCCTCCTTTGTCAAATACTAATTGTGTATAGTGGTTTGGGTCGATATCTGGATTCTCTATTCTATTCCATTGGTCTATATGTCTGTTCTTGTGCCAGTACCAGGCTGTTTTGAGAACAGTGGCTTTGTAATACAGCTTGAAATCTGGTATTGAGATGCTCCTACTTTATTCTTCTTTATCAGGATTGCTGTGGCTATTCGGGGTCTTTTTTTATTCCACATGAATTTTTAGAGAGTTCTTTCTAGGTCTGTGAAATATGCCATTGGTATTTTAATGGAGAGTGCATTGAATCTATAGATTGCTTTGGGTAGTATGGACATTTTAATGATGTTGATTCTACCAATCCATGAACATGGTATGTTCTTCCATCTGTTTACATCTTCCTCTATCTCTTTTTTCAGTGTCCTATAGTTTTCTGCGTATAGGTCTTTTACCTCCTTGGTTAGGTTTATTCCTAGGTATCTTAATTTTTTTGGTGTGATTGTAAATGGGATTGCTTTTTTAATCTCTCTTTCTGTAAGTTCACTTGGTGTATAGAAATGCCATAGATTTCTTGGCGTTAATTTTGTATCCTGCTACATTCCTAATTCATTTATTAAGTCTGTTAGTTTTTTGATGGAGTCTTTCGGGTTTTTTATGTACACTATCATGTCATCTGCAAATAAGGACAGCTTTACTTCTTCTTTTCCAATTTGGATGCCTTTTATTTCTTCTTGTCTAATTGTAATGGCTAATACTTCCAGTACTATGTCAAACAGGAGTGGTGAGAGTGGGCATCCCTGTCTTGTTCCTGTTCTTAGGGGAAATGGTTTTAGTTTTTGCCCATTGAGTATGATGTTAGCTGTGGGTTTATCATATATAGCTTTTATTATGTTGAGGTATGATCCTTCTATTCCCAACTTGTTGAGAGTTTTTATCAAGAAAGGGTGTTGGATTTTGTCAAATGCTTTTTCTGCATCAATTGATATGACTATGTGATTTTTATCTCTCAATTTGTTTATGTGATGTATCACGTTAATTGATTTGCGGATATTGTATCATCCTTTCATTCCTGGGATAAACCCTACTTGGCCATGGTGTATGATCTTTCTGATGTAGTGCTGGATCCGATTTGCTAGAATTTTGTTGAGGATTTTGGCATCTATGTTCATGAGGGATATTGGCCTGTAATTCTCTTTCATTGTGTTGTCTTTATCTGGTTTTGGTATTAGGGTGATGCTGGCTTCATAGAAGGAGCTAGGAAGTGTTCCTTCCTCTTGAATTTTTTGGAATAGTCTGAGGAGGATAGGTTTTAGTTCTTCCTTGAATGTTTGGTAAAACTCTCCTGTGAAGCCGTCTGGCCCCGGGCTTTTGTTTGCCAGAAGCTTTTTGATGACTGCTTCAATTTCTTCCATAGTTACTGGCATATTGAGCTGTTTAGATTCTTCCTGATTGAGTTTTGGAAGGTTATATTTTTCTAGGAATATGTCCATTTCCTCCAGGTTGTCCAGTTTGTTGGAATAGAGTTGTTCGTAGTATTTTTTTAACAATCCTTTGTATTTCGGCGGGATCTGTTGTTATTTCACCTCTTTCATTTCTGATTTTGTTTATTTGGGTCCTCTCTCTTTGCTTCTTGGTGAGCCTGGCTAGAGGTTCATCAATCTTGTTTATCCTTTCAAAGAACCAGCTCTTGGTTTTGTTGATCTTTTGTATTGTTTCTTTCGTCTCTATGTCTTCCCTCTGATCTTTATTATTTCCTTCCTTCTGCTTACACTGGGCTTTTCTTGTTGCTCTTTTTCTAACTCTTAGAGTTGTAGGGTTAGGTAATTTATTACCATTGTTTCTTGTTTTTTGCAGTAGGCTTGTAAAGCTATGAACTTCCCTTTCAAGACTGCTTTCGCTGTGTCCCATAGATTTTGGATGGTAGTGTTTTCATTGTCATTTGTTGCCATGATGTTTTTTATTTCTTCCTTGATCTCTCTGGTAACCCAATCATTGTTTAATAGCATGCTGTTTAGTCTCCATGTGTTTGATTTCTTTGGGTTGTTTTTATTGTAGTTGATTTCCAGTTTTATGCCATTGTGGTCTGAGAAGATGCTTGATATGATTTCTATCTTCTTGAATTTGAAGAGACTTTGCCTATGTCCCAGCACATGGTCTATCTTTGAAAATGACCCATGTGCACTTGAGAAGAATGTATATTCTGTGGCTTTGGGGTGAAATGTTTTGAAGATGTCAATTAATTCCATCTGGTCTAGTGAGTCATTTAGGATTGATGTTTCTTTGCTGATTTTTTGTTTAGATGATTTGTCCAATGGTGATAGTGGGGTATTAAAGTCTTCTACTATCATTGTATTGCTGTCAATCTCTTCCTTGATATCCTCCAGGAGATTTTTTATGTATTTGGGTGCTCCTGTATTGGGTGCATATATGTTTACCAGAGTTATTTCTTCTTGTTGGATTGCTCCATTTAGTATTATGAAGTGGCCTTCCTTATCTCTTGTTATGTCCTTCACTTTGAGATCTAATTGCTACCCCAGCTTTTTTTTCATTTCCATTCACCCGGAAGAACTTTTTCCATCCCTTCACCCTCAGTCTGTGTGCATCTTTTTTTCTGAGGTGGGTTTCTTGTAGACAGCAGATATATGGGTCTTGTTTTCTTATCCAATCCGTAACCCTATGTCTTTTGATTGGGGCATTTAATCCATTTACATTTAAAGTTATTATTGATAGGTACTTATTTGTTGCCATTTTTATTCTTTACCCCTGTGTTACTTCTTCGCTTCCTATTTCTTTTTTTTACAGCAGACCCTTTAGCATTTCTTGCATTGCTGGTTTGGTGGTAATAAAGTCCCTTAGTCCTTTTTTGTCTGTGAAGCTCCTGATTTCACCTTCAATTTTTATTGATAGCCTTGCTGGGTTCAGTATTCTTGTATTCAGACACTTCCTTTGCATGACTTTGTATATTTCATTCCATTCCCTTCTGGCCTGATGAGTTTCTGTTGAGAAATCAGTTGCTAGTCTGATGGGGGTTCCTTTGTAGGTAACTTTCTGTCTCTCTCTTGCCGCTTTTAAGATTCTTACTTTGTCGTTGGTGTTTGCCAATTTAATTATAATGTGCCTTGGCGTCGGTCTTTTGGGGTTCATTTTGCTTGGGACTCTGTGACCTTCTTGGATTTGTGTGGGTTTTTTCTTCCCTATATCAGGGAAGTTTTCTGTCATTATTTCTTCAAACAGGCTTTCTATTCCTTGCTCAGTTTCATTTCATTATGGAACCCCTATTATGCGGATGTTGTTTTGTTTCATGTTGTCCCAAAGTTCCCTTAAGCTCTCCTCCTGCTTTTTAATTTTTTTTTCCTAAAAGCTGATCTACTTGGGTATTTTTTCCCATCCTGTCTTCTAGCTCACTGATGCGGTCCTCTGCTTCTTCTAGTCTACTTTTGATGCTTTTTATTGAGTTCTTTACAGCAGCGATGTCATTTTTCATTTCTTCTTGGTTCTTCTTCATTTCCTCTTGGTTCTTACTCATATTGTCGAATTTGTCTTCCATTCTTTTCAGCCACCTTATGACCATTTCTCTGAATTCTTTCTCTGGAAGGTTGCTTGCCTCCATTTCGTTTACTTCCTTTTCTAGTGATGCCTGCTTTTCTTTCATATGCGGGCTGTGTCTTTGTCTCCCCATGGTCTCTCTTCTCCGGATGTCTGGTTATGTAGTTCTCTCTCTCCTGCGTTGATTTAAAAGCACAAAATACAACACAACCAGGTACAACACACAAGGCACTGAACAGAAATGTATTCACGATATTAATAACCTCCAATAAAGGTGACCACTAGAGAAAGGTAAATTAGGGGATAGGAGAGAAAAAAGAAGAGGAAAAAGCAAGAAAGAAAGAAAGAAAGAAAGAGAGAAAGAAAGAAGAGTGTCAAAATGAAATTGGGAAAAGGAAAAAAAAAGTAAGAGAGACAAGAAAGAGACTAAGAGAGAAAGGGGAACAAACTATACATAGGGAGAAAACTCCAATAGAACAACCACTAATCCCATCAAATGCCAGCAACAAGTACCTGGGGATTAATACAAACTACAACACCAACTAATATCAAGCGAGGCAAGGGAAAACAGAAGCAAAAAACAAACAAAAACAAAGCAAACAAAAAAACAAACAAACAAACAAAATAATAAGCATAACAATCTTACAAAAAAGCATAAAAATTCGATATAATCAACATTCAAGCAAACAACAACAAAAGGACAGAGAGAAAGACAATTTTTTGGATAGGTAAGACAGCAAAGAGAGAGGTGTGTATGGACTTGGAGCAGGGAATTGTAGATTAGATATATAAGTAGGGTGAAATTTTATCAGGGGGTAAACAGAAAGAACAGGGAAAATCTAAAGCAGGAAAGGGGTAAGATAAACAGGACACCAAAGGGGAAAGGTTAGGAAGAGAGTGATGGCATAAAGGTAGAGTTGAGATAGAGTAAAACGCTGCTAAAGGAAAGATGAAACTAGAATGTAGAACACTAATCCCAAAGTAAAATAAAGAGAAAATAAAATGATACTTAAAAAAAGGTAAAATAGTAGTAGTAATGATACTGATTGAAAATAAAAATGTAATAATTAAAAGGGTAAAATCAAGTGAGGAAAAAAGAAAAAAATTAGTTTCTTGAGTAAAAGATGCAAAAAATGAAAAAAAAATGTGCAGTAGTGAAGGTCATTCACTTCCTCTGTTGTTCTGTTTGGCACGCCTTTTTCTCAGTCTGGACAGTATTGCAGTTCCCTGCATTCCACTGCTCCTCAGTGTTGTAAGCCAGTCCTGATTTTTAAGCAGGCAGTGTGTCTTAATTTCTCATATTCCTTTATTTTTGATTACACAATAGTCAATTTGTGATTCAGCCCCTGAGTGGCAGTGTTTCTGGATTGACTTCCGGATCTCTTTGGCCTCTCTAGCCTGTATTTACATCCTTCTTTCCCTGTGGCACTCAATACCAGTTTGTGGAAGTGGGCTGCCTCAGAGCTGGCTCTCCAATGGTCACTGCCTGCTCCAATCCCCAGGTTCCAGAAAAACACTTTCCCCTGCAGTCTCCCAGGGTGTCCCCAACTGGGTGATCCTATGTATTGGGCTTAGTAATCAGAAGCAAGAATTTCAAGAGGAAAAAGCCCAAGTGTGCGAACAGTGGGTCTGTGCGCAAGTCTAAGGAGCCGGCACACCTTTGAAATTCTTAGGCTGTCCCTGCACGTCAGATCAAAATGGGTTGCTTTTTAGAGATCCCTTCCATTAGCAGCTCTGAGGACCCCCTTCCACATTCACAGATCACACCAGCCCCAACAGCCACGGATTTTTCTAGGCTCAGACTTCCCTGGTCCTCCAGCTCCCACAAAACGCGCGTTCCTCTCTCCCACTGGGACCAGAGACCTCACCTTATCCCAGGAGAAATCTGACTTTTCTGTGGTGGAGTGTAGAGCTCCTCTGAATCCACGTGTTTGCGCCAATTGGGGACTGGTGTTCTGGGGCTCACAGCTGTTCGGTGGGTGCCGCAGTTGTGGATTTTCAGGCTTCCCATAAGCTCCACTTTCCCTTTCAAGATGGCGCAGACTCCGCGACCGAACCCTTAACTCCGGGAAGGGACCCAGCCACAGTGGGGGCTGCCCGGTCAGGGGTACCCTGTCTAGCAGTCCCCCACCTTCTCCTGGAGTTTAGCTGTCCCTTAACTTGCCAACAAACACTCCTCGTGCGACCCTCAGCTGTTCTTTCTTTCTGCTCCGGGACAAAACTCGGAACATGTCTGTCTATTCCGCCGCCATTTTTTCCCGCCCCGATAATTGTTATTTTTAAGTCCTCTTTTCTACAACACATATCCTAAAGTCCAGTGCATGGTAGAAGCTTATTCAGCAATTGTGGCTCATCCAGAATCTATACAAATGAATGTATATCAAGAGTTAAAAGGGAAAAGACATACCCATGAACAGACTTGCCAAATGTTCCACGTAGTGGAATGCTGGCCTCGGCTCTTTCCCTTTCCCCATGCTGTTAAGTAGACCAAGGAAGTCCTCCTGGGGAAAGAAAGGGAGGAGGCTATCCTGAGATCATCAGGCAACACACACCAAAACAACAATAACATCATTATAAATACTTTATTAGGCATTATTTTGTCATTGGTGTAGAAAAGATGGAAGCAATAGGGAGATAGAATTTTTTGTAATAAAAGAAAAAATGTTTGAACCTGAAGGTAGCTTGGGTTATCCCATAAAGTCTCTCGTTTCTAGTATTGAAGGCTGAATGACCCCTTGTGGAGAAAATTTTCAAACCAGGTAGGTGGTTGGACAAGATGACCTGAAAGGTTTCCTCCACCACTTTAGCCAGGCTAGTTACCAGACATGAGAGTTGGAGAGCAGTAGGCATACCAGAACCTGCCACTGTGCTCCACCCAATACCGCCACCCTCTCACTGTGAGCTGAACCCTTCTCATGTTCAGAGGCCCCAGCTGCAGGAGTCCAGGAAGATGGGAGATGCCATACGATCTTTCAGTTTTTCAGGAATGCTTGTGAGCTATGTCGGTTATTCCTGGTGAGGCCTGGAGGAAGTTCCGGCATGTACTTCAGGCCTCTGCTGTCCCAGTTCCCATTGCCAGGAGGACTCGACAATATCCCAGAGTCCATTAACTATATATAGCTCTATTATACCCACACACAATGAACCTGTAAGGTATTGAATCATGCTTTCCTCTTGTCTTAGAAACTACCACAGGATGAGGTCCCTGGACAGCAGGGACCTCAGAGTGCAATCTGTCTCTGTGGATGCCTCAGAGCTCCCAGGTCCCCTGTCCTGCCATTAGCAGCCCCAGTCCCTCTGGGCTCAGCTACCGCAGTGCCCTCGGGTTAGAGTGCTATGGAGGGAACTGCGGAGAGCATAGCTAATGGAGGGAGAGAATGGGTGGGCAGCTACTCTCAGAGAAGGAGACAGGGCTTGACAAATGGAGAGGCGTTGTGTGAGATCAGCAAAAGAGGAGACACAGACACTTGACCTGGTTTGGAATTATTGCAAATCCATCAGGCTCTGTGCAAATTGAGACCATAATTCAGATTGTTCATATCATCACTAGCATCCCAATTTCCATTAAGCCCTGCTGTCCATCTCCCCTGGCCCAGCTCTGTCCAGCAGCTAATTGAAGGGGTCAAGCTAGTTCTAAATTAACAAGTCACTCTGGAAGGCCAGCCTCCACCCCAGCCCTTCCAATCCAGAGGCTGTGATTAACCTTGGAGGGGTTCCTGACTCCTTCTCAGGCTCAGGTGCAACTTTAGTAGAAAGATGCTCATTGACAGGATGTGATGAGGGAACACTGGACTGGAAACCGTATGAGGTGGGTTTGAACCCCAACTCTGCATCTCATTAGCTCTATGATCTCAGCCAATTTATATAAACTGCCCAAACCTCGGGTTTCTCATCAGTAAAACAGACATACTTGCTCTATCTGGTGTTAATCCCATGCTGATGGTGTAGGTGAGGGGTTTTGAAGTTTATAAGTGCTACGCAAATGAGCGTGGTTCTGGGTGCTTCTCTGCGTGGCATCAGGGCCTCTACTGAGTGAGAACGCAGCAGACATCCATCACCTGTCCAGACGGTCTTTGTCTCAGGCTTTGGGGCTATGTCCTGTTCCCCTGTGGATCATGTCCCCTCAATAGGAGGCTCAGGCAAAGTGCACCGGGTGCCTTTGGGCTGGCAGCAAATGCTCTGAGGCTGGCATCCCCATCCTCTCCTTGGGCCCTGCTCAGAAAACAGGAAAGTGGGCAAGGACCATTATTCTGCACCCATGTGGCAGGTCCTCAGAACCCTTTTGGGGTAGTATCATTATCCTCACAGAAAGAAACTAAGCAATTTGCCCATGGCCACCTAGCCAGTGAGTGAGGTCCTGGATTTCATTGATTCTTTCTCAAAGCCCACCTCTTCCAACCCACCCGCTATCTTTGAATTGACCTGTGAGCACTTTGTTCTGGGGCAGAGCCAGGACAGAGGCCGAGTGGCCATCCTCAGGAAGCGGGCTTCTTGTTGAGGGGTTGGGGGTAGGTCAGGGCCTCTAAGCAGCAGCCTGAGGATGTCCCCATTCGCTGGAGAAACAAAACAGAGAGCCATCTTTGGGGTAGCCCTGTGCTCTCCATATTTGGGGAAAGCTTGGGGTTCAGTCCTGCCTTTGGTTAGCTCTGGAATCCCCTCCTGTTCATCTGACCATGTACCCCCCCCATGCTGTACCCCACCCCCCCAAGCCCCATCCGACCTGGCTGTGTTCCCCGTGCTCTCCCTCTCCCCACCTTGGCCTCAGCTCTGCATCCCTGCAGCCCAGTGGGGACTGAGGCCACCCCATGCGTGGGTGCCCCGTTGGGCCTACAGGCTGTGCAGGCCGCTGTGCTTCAGGCCTTATTAGTTCCCTCCTCCCCCTTCTTCCCCCTTCCCCACAGCTGGGCTCCTTTCCCAGACCACAAGTAATTTTAAATTCGATATTGAAAGGCTTATTTTCTAAATTAAACTGAATGGGAGAGCAGCCTAAAGGGACAAAAGACCTGTTCTTAACATTAAAATAGAAATTAGCCAGGAGGGGGGAATAATGTCTGAAGAGGACAATAATGTCAGGGGGCTACTTCAATCCAGGTGCCCATGTGGAGCCATTTGAAGTCTGGCAGGGCCTGTGCACCTGCTCTGAGAACATGCAGATATTGAGGGGAAACTAAGTCAGCTGCTGCAGAGGCTCCGACTCCCCTCTCAGAAACCTTTGGAGGTTGGCTTAATTTTCTGTTTTATTAAGGATGTGTTTTCACATAGTACAGAGGCCAGGCTCTGAGATATTGAAGCATATCATCCCAAGGTCCCCTGGTCACATGTCCCCCAGTGCTAAGGATGCCACTCTGACTTCTTCTCCAGAGGAAAGGGTCAAAGTCAAGACCTGAGTGGCTGTGGAAAGGGCCTGCTTCATCCCTGCAGCTGGGCTGGGCTGGGCTGGGCCTGGTCCCAGTGCTGACTCAGGACTGATGAGCTTCCATGTGACTGGGGTGGAATTCCAGGGGAAAAGACAAGGCCTTCTGCCACCAGCAAGGAGGACTCTGGGCAAACAGCTGCCTTGGCAGTTGCCTGAGGTAATACAGATAAGGTGGCACAGGAGCCAGGCTTCAGAGGTACCATTTGCCATGTAGGACACTTGGTTCCCTGCCTCCTTGGCTCCTTGGCTGCTGGCCCCTGCCCAGCCCCACCTCCTCTTGGCTGTACCACTCTCCCTGTCCCTTCTCCCTCAGTCTTCCCTCTGTGTCCTGGCTAAGTGTGGGTCTAGCCCTCAGCACCCAAAAGTTTGTGGTCTGGCTGGCCAGACTCACAGGGCCTAAGGCTCGCCTCTCTGTCTCTGGTCACTCGGATGTTGCTCTGCTGCTCAGAGTTGAGTTGGCTTCGCTGGGGGGACCTGTCTTTGCTGGGTGAGAGCGCTACAGATCCTGAACCGGGTCTCTGTAAACAGGCTCTGGTGTTGTGTTTATTTTCTCAGTCAGTAGACAACCAGGCTTTCCCAAGAAAGAGCTGAAGCAGATGTAGCCACAATACAGAGTTGGCCATGTACCCTCTCTGGGTTGGTCCTCAGGGGGAGTGATGGTCACCTAGTGCCCTTCAGTCCATAATCAGGACTCCTTTAAGCAGACCCTACTCAATGCACCATGCCGGCATCTTTGCACTTCCCATTTTTCCTCATCGAATGCTCTTATGGCTGGAGAGGAATGCCCCTCCCAGTGTGATAAGTGGTCACATGGAGGTGCAAACTCATTTTCCCATGGGTACTTTCTAATGTAGAAGTGCCTGAGATCAGCAGTGGTTTAACCTAACCCCAGAGCAAAGATTTGGCCCTCCATGAGTTTGTGGAAGAGTGATCCTTGATCAGGGATGGGCCAGAGCTCTCCTAAGGACACGGAGGGTAGCAAATGACACTTACTGCTTGCAGAGTATTAACTGGGTGCCAGGCATTTGACAGGCACTTCTCATTTAAAATCCTCTGCTAGGAAGCACCTTGCCCTCCTGTATTTCAGTTCTGATCCTGTCCCCTGGTAGCTGTGGTCTTGGGCAAGTACTTCCCCTGGAAGTGAGAAGACCTACCTCATGGAGAACTTGAGATTATTACATTTGCATAATGGTTAGCAAATATTAAAAATTCAATAACTGGTAGGTCTTTCTTTGTAAAATGGGATGTGAGGCCAAGTGAGAAAAAGTAGGTTAAGTGCCTTGCTGTAGTTAAGGGCTGACCGTGCCATGCTTTTGTTATTGTCTTTATTTTATTCTCAACCTGGGAGGGGAACATACAGGCCTCTTTGCTCAGTGTAAGTGCAGCATGAACCTCAGCTCCTGTAGAGCAGAGCTCCCTCCTTCTGAGTCTGGATCCACCTCAGCCCACAACCAAGGAGAAACCTGCATGCTTGAGAGCCAGACAGGCCTTGCTGCAGTGCAATTCATGTAATTATCTCTGGAATTATGGAATTGTCCCCCAGATTGGACTCTGACTCCCAAGATGGTGTCTCATCAAGTTAATCAAACTAAAAGTTAGCCACATCCAAAAGTTACTTATTACCAAAGCTCTGAGATAACTCTCAACAGTGCTCCTTTGAGCCTTTGTGAGAGGAGAAGAATGAGAATGGATCATGTCGGGTTGAGGCAAGTCCCAATTTCTTTCTGTTTCCCAAGAGCCAGCCTGGTCTTGCTTCTGAGAACACTGTCTTCTTTCTCATGATTGCTCTTCCTTCGAAACCTTTATCCGCCATCCCTCTTAGTACTCATGATAACACACTCTTTTATTGTCCTTTTCCCATTTCATTTAGTTTGTTTGGAAACCATTCTGATTTTTGCAGGCCCTATCCAAATGCATGGGGCATAAATGAAAACTTTCAGGATTTAGTATCAGAAAATCCAGTTCTGACACTCGCTAGCTAGGTGATTTTGGGAAAATCCTTTAACTCCAGGTGTCTCTGTTTTTCTCATTTGGTGAAGTGGGACTCATAGCCAAATGCTTGTCTGATCGCCCCTAACTGCTCTCCCCTGCCAGCCTGATCTCACCTCCAACTGCCTCTGCCTGCCTGATCTCTCCCCCAACTGCCCTCCCCTGCCGGCCTGGTTGCCCCCAACTGCCCTCCCCTGCCAGCCTGATCTCACCCCCAACTGCCCTCCCCTGCCAGCCTGGTTGCCCTCAACTGCCCTCCCCTGCCGGCCTGATCTTGCCCCCAACTGCCCTCCCCTATCAGCCTGGTTGCCCCCAACTGCCCTAATCTGCCAGCCTGATCTCACCCCCAACTGCCCTCCTCTGCCAGCCAATTTGGTTCTGATTGGTCAGTTTCTATGCCCGTCAGCATCAAAAGCTCTGCATCCTCGGCAGCCATTGGCTCCTCACAGTTGACCCAGATTTGGTTCTGATTGGTCAGTTTCTATGCCAGTCAGCGTCAAAAGCTCCATCTCCTAGGAAGCCATTGGTTCCTCACACTTCACCCAGGTTTGGTTCTGATTGGTCGGTTTCTATGCCAGTCACCATCTCTGGGCCTATCAATGGGGCCTGATCAGAAAGGTGGGCTAATTGGCAGCCCCGGTGGAGGCCTGGAGAGAAATGGAGGTGTGGCTGCTGGCCAAACTGGGAGAGAAAGAGAGAGGCAAGTGCTGATCAAAAGCTGCCACAGAAGCAATGGATCAGTCCCTGCTTCTCTCTTCAGGCCTCTCTCTGGCCCTGATTCGCAGCCCCCTCAGCAGTCAGTGCTGGGGCACCATGCCTGCAAAGGAAGCAGTCAGTGCTGGGTTGCCATGGCAACCCAGCGCTGACTTGCAGGACTGACTTCCAGTTGGTTGAGCCTTGGTTGTTATGGGTCGTTATGACCCAGGGTTTTTATATATTAGGATATGCATATCACTTGACCTCATATATATATTTAAGGTAACTACATGTAGCATATTTCTTTGTGTTGTTTGTGTCATTCTCAGCTAGGCATTTTCTTTGTTTTTATTAAAGACTCTATTGGATATTTGAAATGGAGATATAGGCATCATTTCAAATTCTGCTATTTGCAGTGAGTGGCCCCATAAACAGTTCGCCTGACCTCATGGTGACAGAGGGGACAGCATTGATGAAGTTTAATTTTTACCTGTATATCTATTGGAGGCACCTCTGATATTTCCATATCTAGTCAGCTCCCCCATGAATAAGTATATCTCCTTAGAAGACAATTTTGCATCATTTTGAATGCAGAATCCAAGTCTTGATCTGCACATCTTATCTTAATGGGCAGATTTTGTTACAAAGTACCTCCTGTAATCCTCTAAGCCTTAAAGACTATAATTAACATTTAACTCTACTGCAATCTCTCCATTGCTTCTGCATCAAACTTCAGGAGTGCCTGCATGGTCATTTTCTTGACCTTGGACTTCAAAACTGCCTGCATTTCTACTTTAGAGAAGTGAATGGACATCCAGACCTAGAGGTGGTTGGAGCCAGGAATGAGGTCTACATGTTTATGTTCAGGGTGAAGGATTGTGGGGAGACCTTGCTGATGGGAATATGGCTGCAGATATGTAGAGAGGGCACCACTCCCCTCATATATCCAGGCTGGGCCCTGTGCAAGTGGAGTCAAACTCCATGGCAATACTTCTATTTAGAGCACCCTCCACATCTCCACATGCTTGGTTTAGGAAATTCCTGGTTTTAAAATAAGGACAGGTGAAAAAGCCCCAGAGCTTTCCCTCCTCTCTTCTCCTCTCCTCTCCTCTCCTCTCCTCTCCTCTCCTCTCCTCTCCTCTCCTCTTCTCTCCTCTCCTCTCCTCTCCTCTCCTCTCCTCTCCTCTCCCTTTCTGTCCCCACTTCCCCTCTCCTCTCCTCCATAGAACTAGTCATCTATTAAGCATTCCAGAGCATTAAGCATTGGCATTGCAAAGGTACTTATTAGGTTTTGTAGCAGATGCTGTCACTGCCTCATCCCCCTGGCCCTTAGCTGCATTAGCCAGACTTTTACCACCAGCACCTATGATGCTTTGTCTGTAGGCTTTCTCTGGCCACCATGCCTGTCATAACAGCTGGCTGGGAGTGCCTGGGAGTAAGCAGACACACTGACCCCAGCTTCCTCAAGCCTCAGGCAGGACAGCTTAGAGGTATATGCTGTACCAGAGGTCCCCAGCAGGGCTAAGCCCCGACTGTTACAGGTGTAACCTGTTGCATCATCTTACCCTAATTGGCTTCCTTCCCTTCCCTGTCTCACTTCCTGATTCCCTTACTGATGTTTCCTGGGGTCACTTGTAAAGAAAAACTGTTTCTCTACTCACAACATTTCCAACACTGAATATGTAGGAGTTTTCTCCCCACACCAACATTTCCAAATTCTTTGGACACCAACTGGGTTCCAGACATGAACTTCATTCTATTCTGACACTAACTACCTGGTGTTAGCATCATACTCCATGGGTTTAAGGGTTTGGTCCCAAGAAACTGCTCTCAATTAAGATGCTGGTTGCAAGCAATGGGTCTCCAGGGACCCCACACTTCTGTCTGACTTGGCCATAAGATCAGGAGTTCTCCACCCCTGCCCCAGCACAAAACTCATGGAAACAGTTACTTACATCTACCCATTTATTATAAGGGTTGTGATCAAGAATACAGATGAACAGCCAGATGAAGTGGTCGATGGGCAAGGTCCAGAAGGTCCCTGAGCACAAAGTATCTCTCCCTATGGAGGTGGGGTGCACCACCCTCCCTGCATGTGGATGGGTGCACAAGGTTGGGAGCTCGCGAAACCCCATAGTCTAAGGACTTTTATGGAGACTTCGTGTAGGCAGGATCAGTTATTAACTCACCACCTTTTGTTCTCTCCCCAGAGGATGCGGGATGGGGCTGGAAGTTCCAAGCTTCTGATCATGGCTTGGTGTTTTGGTGACCAGCCTCATCCCAAAGCTCTCCAGAAGACCACAGAGTCACCTCATTAGAACAAAGATGTCCCTAACATCTAGGAAATCCCAAGGGGCTTAGAAAATCACAAGGGTTTTAGGGCTCTATGTCAGGAACCAAACTCAGAGACCAAATATTAGAACAAAAGATGCTTCTGGTTCCCTTGCCACTCGGAAATTACAGGGTTTCAGAGCTTTTTATCAAGAAAGGAGGTTAGAGCCCAAACGTGTTCTTATTACGTTACAAATAAACTACTTGCTAGAGTAACTCAAACCAAGATGGATTCCCATGACTGAGTGCCAGGCACTATGAGAGACATCTGTGTCACCACCTATGTTCTGGGGTTCATACAGCACAGTGGTCAAGGTCATAGCCTTCAGAGCCCGACTGCCAAGAATGCAAGGTCACGTTTAACAGTTGTGTGACTCTGGGCAAGTTATTTAACACTTTTGTGTCTTGTTTTCCTCATTTAGAAAAGAAGCAACAGTCACAATCTCACAGGGTTATTGTGAATATTAAATGAGATATCCCATAAGAAGCACTCACAATAACATCTGTCACACAGTCAACCCGTGTTATCTCAACCATCGGTACTTCCCTTCCCATAGCTCTCCAACTCAGAAATCTTGAGGTTGTTCTTAATGCCTCTCTCCCCTTGAAGCCTCCGAAGCAAGTCTGGGCCAGTTCATCTTCTCAGTGTCTCTCAGATTCACCAGGTGCTCTCCATACTCCTTGCGCTGGCTGGGCTCGCTCCTGGATGGCAGTGAACCTCCTAACTGGTCTCTTCACCTCCAGGAGTGTCCTCTGATTGCTTGTTCTCTGCATTGCAGCCCAAGTGATCTGTCTGAAACCAGCTCTCCTCAGGCTGCCCCCACCTAAACCTGTTCTGAGGCTTCCCATCAGCCTCAGGAGGGTGGCACCAAAGACCCTCCGTGCCCTGACCCCTGCCAGTCCCTCAGCCGCACCTCTGCTTAGCCTACCTTGCACAATGCATCTAGTCCTGTTAAACAGCCTTCAGCCTCCTGCTCACACCACAGAGGCACGCCTCTCTTGGTCATGTTGGTTGTGCTGCCTGAAATACCCTTTCCGTCTTTCTTCATCTGGATACAATTTATTCATTTTCTGATTCCAGTTCAGATGTCTTTGTCTGCAGGAAGCATTCCTGGATGCCCAGACTCAGACTAGTGGTCCCCGCCTCTGCTCCTGTGGCACACTGTACCTCTCTGGAGAAAGAGAACTATTTGTTTCTTCAGTTTGATGGCAAACACTTAAGACAGAATCTGAGTCTGCTTCCTCTTTGTGTCTCGGAATCCAGCACAGTGTTTGGCACATCATCTATGTTTAGCATGTGTTTGCTGCAGTGAACTGCTCTGCAGGGAGACAGAAAGGCTTGCAGAGAAGGCAGCATGCAGACAGGACGTGGAAAGTGGCTGCTGAAGTGACCAGGTCTCTGTGCAGAGCAGTGAATGCAAATGCAATTTCCATTCTTTCCTCCAGCAGCCCTACCACCCGTACCTCAGGGTTCCATTTTGGCTCAGAGCAGCTTCTAGCTCACGGCCTCCTGTTAACTGTGCTGCAGAGAAACCTACTGCACCTTGTTGTCACCAGGAAGCTCTGCCAGGCTCTCAGGGGTCAGCCATAGCTCAGGGGCCCACAACAGACAAACAGACTGTTTGTGGCTGGGCTTGCTGAGAGTGTTTGGACAGAAACTTGAGAAAGCAGATCAGCTTGTCTCTCTGCCTGCTGAGCTCCCTGTTTATTGTTCTAGCCTTAATGTGTGGAAATGTCAGGCTCTAGCTTACTTCATCTCTCTGGCTTCACCGCAAGGTTCAGAAAGGCACTGTGGCTGCAGAGGAGGTTGGGAAGAGCTTCCCATCTCTGGCAGTTGTGGGACACCACAAGTCATTTGTGTTTCTGATTTCCAAACATTGCCACAGGGGCCATGGAAAGGGAAAGTCCAGTGTCTGGTGAGGCTGCTGAGGTAGAATGGAGGTCATCGGCACCTGGCCACTGTGGCAGCCAGCGTCTGGCTGTCTGTCTGGTCCACCGAGGGATCAGGTATGGCTGTGGCCTTTCCCACCACTAGGGCCCATACCTGATGTGGAGCTGTAGTTCAGACCCTTGAGGTCTGGTATTATGGTTTCTTATTCATTTTCCCCCCAAGAAACATTTGTTGGGGGAAACATGTGTTAATAGTGAGGAGATAAACAAAGTATAGCTCCTTCCCTCAGGAATTTGTGTCCAGTTGGGAAGAGAGATAGAAAAATAAAGACAAGAGGTCAGAGTACTAGCGGACCTAGTACGAGATTCCTTGAGAGCACAGAGGAGAGAGTAACTAGCTCTGCTTGTCAAGAGAGGTGGCTGACCTTCACCCAGTTCTCAAGTAGGAGCGTGAATTCAACTATCCTCAGGAGGTGGACACTTCCCTATTATTTCTTCACCTGCAACTCACAGTGTTCATGGTCCATCAAAATTCCTTTCCTTTTTTTTGACTACTTCAACTCAGAGAAGAGTCCAAATAGGTCCTTAGCTTCAATACACCAAATCTATCCTCAGTAAAGACGGGGGCGTTATCCAGAAGCTGCACTTTCTCCTCTTGACTCCCAAAGGCCTAGAACATCTGCAGAGCTGAAGATAAGAGGAACCACATAGCTTCAAACCCTCTGCGGCCCATGGAGCTACTCTACAAATGGTGAAGTGCACACATGGAGGAGTCAAAGTGCGGCTGCACACTGGCTCTGCCGGAAAGAGCTGGAGAAGCCAGCCAGGGCTGCAATTAGCAGGACCTGTAATTGTGGCATAAATTAGAGCCCCGAAACTGACAACTATTGTTATTGAAATGTCATGTTTTGAATGCAAAAATACAGTTAAAGTGTAGAGAAGCTGGGTGATATTAATGTATGCAAATATCCTTTAATTAAAGCTCAGCAACCACTGGCTTAAAGTAAAGGACTTGATTTAAATACTTAAGCAAACATAATGGCTCCTATGACAGGCAGCAAAAATGGTAAATGACACTGCAAACACCGCCAGGAAACAGACTCCCAGAATTCACTGTGTGTTCAGTGTTGACTGAAGAAAATTAGGTTCCCTGAGTGGGGGTTCGCCCAACTGATCTCTGGGATGCCTGAGGCTCTAGTAAACCTGTCCCTGGGTATCAAGGCCTTCAGAAGGCAGGTCCAAGAGGGAATGGGAGTAATGACCAGCCTAAATGAACTGATCTGTGACTGGCTGTCTCCCCAGTAGACCTTCAGCATCTGAGGGTAGCGGTCATGTTCATTCATCTCATTGATTCATCTCTCTTCTTGGCCCCTGACTCTGTGCCCTACACATGGGTAGCACTCAATATATAGTTGTTGAAATAAACTTCTCTGTATTTTTACCCCTGGAACAATATTAACTGAGGAAATTTGACAACTGCTGATGGATCTCAAGGTCCATGCCCTCCCTGGCATCTTGGCAACTCTAGCTTCTTAAATGTATGTTCTTGTCTCTATGTCCCTGTCTCTGCTCTGGCTGGAATCCCAGGAGTCTACCTTCTCAGCAAGGAGAATGGATCAGTGCTGCCCCTTAGTGTGGAGGATGCCTTGAGTATATAAATCAAGAAGAGCAGATATTGAGGGGCCTAGTTCTTAATATGGCATTTAATAAAGTGAAATTAAAATATGCTTATGGGCAGTAAGATCAATTCTTATTTTTTAGTAAGCAGAAATTATTTCAATAAAGATAGAAGGGGTCTTGACAATGTGTGTTTATAACAGATAGGTGTATGAATAGGTACTCAATCTATAAACTCTATCAATTCATAATGCTAGATACATTATAAACATGTAGTGATGCTATAAAACATGTCAAGCAATTTTTTGCCAGATTCAGAATGGGATAAGAGAAACCATGGTTTGGGGGAAGATACATCCTTAAACTTTTATAATCACACCTTCCTGTTAGTGCTTTTCTCAAAGAAAAATAGAATATAAGGCTAAATGAATAATAAAATACTATTAATAAACTTAGGAGACATTAGTGGTCACTGTTAATGGCCATTAGTAGAGAGTTGATATTACTTATTGAGTACTTACTATTCACTAGGCATTTAACTGACACCACCACATTCTATTTGCATAATACTCTACATGGTAGATGTTATTCTTCTGTAACTAATAAAGAAATGAAGCATGGAACAGACTAACAAATTTCAGAGGGAAGGTGGGGGTGAGTGGGTGGGTGGGGAGTGATTAACTGGAGAATTTATATGCATATATGCATAGCCCATGGACACAGACAATAGTGTGGTGAAAGCCTTGGAGGGGCTGGTGGGGGGTGGAGGGGGTCAATGGGAAAAAAAAGGGGGGCATCTGTAATACTTTCAACAATAAAGATAAATGTTAAAAAAGCAACTATGGGTCATAAAAATTAAGTAACTTTCCAAGGTCTTATGATTAGTAAGTAGTAAAGGAAGGTTTAAGAAAAAATTCATAATAAAGGCCATATATGACAAACCCTCAGCCAATATCATACTCAATGGTGAAAAACTGAAAGCTTTTCCTCAAATATCAGGAATAAGACAAGGATGCCCATTCTCACCAGTCTTATTCAACTTAGTTCTGGAAGTCCTAGACAGAGCAATCAGGCAAGAGAAAGAAATAAAAGGCATCAAATTGGGAGGGAAGTAAAAGTGTTACTTTTGCAGATGACATAATTCTATATATAGAAAACCCTAAAGACTCCACCAAAATACTATTAGAAACAATAAACAGATATAGTAAAGTTGCAAGATACAAAATAAATGTACAAAAGTCCATTGCCTTCCTGTATACTTGCAAAAAAACTTCAAACAAAGCAATAAAAAAATATTCCTTTTGCAATTGCAACCAAAAGCATAAAATGCATCGGAATAAACTTAACAAAGGACCTATATGCTGAAAACTACAAAGCATTATTAAAAGAGATTGAACAAGACACACTGAAATGTAAAGGTTTTCTGTGTATATGGATTGGAAGAATTAACATAGTTAAAATGTCCATATTACCTAAAGCAATATATAGATTTAATGTGACCCTATCAATATTCCAATGCCATTTTTAAAGAAATAGAATAAAAATCATCTGATTTGTATGGAGCCACAAAAGACCCTGAATAGCCAAAACAATCCTGAGAAAAAAGAACAAAGCCAGAGTTACTGCACTAGCTGACTTCAAATTATACTACAGAACTACAATAAACAAAAGAGCATGGTATTGGCAACAAATAAACAAACAAACAAACAAACAACAAAAAACAGACACACAGACCAATGGAACAGAATGTAAAACCCAGCAATAAAACTACATGTATATGGGCAAATACTTTTGACAAAGGAGCCAAAAACACACAATGGAAAAAGAAAGCCTCTTTTATAAATGGTGCTGGAAAAATTGGAAAGCCACACGCAAAAAATAACCAAAAAACAATGAAACTAGATTACAGTTTGTCCCCATATACAAAAATTAATTTAAAGACCTAAATACAAGATCTGAAACAAGAAATTACATAGAAGAAAACATTGATACTAAACTTATGGACCTTGTTCTTAGAGAAGATTTTATGAACTTGACCTCACAAGCAAAAATAAATGAATGGAACTATATCAAACTAAAAAGCTTCTGCACAGCAGAAGAAACCAACAACAAAACAAAAGGCAACCAATTGAATGGGAAAAGATATTTGCAAACAACAACTCTGACAAAGGGTTAATATCCAAAATATATAAAGAACTCGTACAATTCAACACCAAACAAACAAACAATCCAATTAAAAAATGGACAGAGGAACTGAACAGACATTTCTCCCAAGAATACATACATCAGGCACTTGTTGCTGGCATTTGCTGGGATTAGTGATTGTTCTATTGGAGTTTTATCCCCAATATATATATAGTCTGTTCCCCTTTCTCTCTTAGTCAATTTCTTGTCTCTTACTTTTTTTTTTTTTCTCTTTACTTTCCCTTTTCCCAATTTCATTTTCACACTCCTTTTTTCTTTTTTTCTTTCTTTCTTTCTTTTTTCCTCTTCTTCTTTCTCTCCTATCACCTAATTTGCCTTTCTCTGGTGGTCACCTTTATTGGAGGTTATTAATATCGTGAATACATTCCTGTTCAGTGCCTTGTGAGTTGTACCTGGTAGTGCTGTATTTTGTGCCTTTAAATCAACCCAGGAGAGAGAGAACTACATAACCAGACACCCAGAGAAGAGAGACCATGGGGAGACAAAGAAGCAGCCCGCATATGAAAGAAAAGCAGGCATCACCAGAAAAGGAAGTAAACGAAATGGAGGCAAGCAACCTTCCAGAAAAAGAATTCAGAGAAATGGTCATAAGGTGGCTGAAAAGAATGGAAGACAAATTCGACAATATGAGCAAGAACCAAGAGGAAATGAAGAAGAACCAAGAAGAAATGAAAAATGACATCGCTGCTGTAAAGAACTCAATAGAAAGCATCAAGAGTAGACTAGAAGAAGCAGAGGACCGCATCAGTGAGCTAGAAGACAAGATGGAAAAAAATACCCAAGAAAAGCAACTTCTAGAAAAAAAAATTAAAAGGCAGGAGGAGAGTCTAAGGGAACTTTGGGACAACACGAAACAAAACAACATCCGCATAATAGGGGTTCCAGAAGGAAAGGAAGCTGAGCAAGGAATAGAAAACCTCTTTGAAGAAATAATGACAGAAAATTTCCCAGATATAGGGAAGAAAAAACCCACACAAATCCAAGAAGCTCACAGAGTCCCAAGCAAAATGAACCCCAAAAGACCGACGCCAAGGCACATTATAATTAAATTGGCAAACACCAACGACAAAGTAAGAATCTTAAAAGCAGCAAGAGAGAGACAGAAAGTTACATACAAAGGAACCCCCATCAGACTAGCAACTGATTTCTCAACAGAAACTCATCAGGCCAGAAGGGAATGGAATGAAATATACAAAGTCATGCAAAGGAAGGGGCTGAATCCAAGAATACTGTACCCAGCAAGGCTGTCAATCAAAATTGAAGGTGAAATCAGGAGCTTCACAGACAAAAAAGGACTAAGGGAATTTATTACCACCAAACCAGCAATGCAAGAAATGCTAAAGGGTCTACTGTAAAAAAAAAAAAAAAGAAAGAAAGAAAGAAAGAAAGAAAGAAAGAAAGAAAGAAAGAGGAAGCGAAGAAGTAACACAGGGGTAAAGAATAGGAATGGCGACAAATAAGTACCTATCAATAATAACTTTAAATGTAAATGGATTAAATGCCCCAATCAAAAGACATAGGGTAACAGATTGGATAAGAAAACACGACCCATATATCTGCTGTCTACAAGAAACCCACCTCAGAAAAAAAGACGCACACAGACTGAGGGTGAAGGGATGGAAAAAGGTTTTCCAGGCAAATGGAACTGAAAAAAAAGCTGGGGTAGCAATACTTATTTCTGACAAATTAGATCTCAAACTGAAGGACATAACAAGAGATAAGGAAGGCCATTTCATAATACTAAAGGGAGCAATCCAACAAGAAGAAATAACTCTGGTAAACATATATGCACCCAATACAGGAGCACCCAAATACATAAAAAAACTCCTGGAGGATATCAAGGGAGAGATTGACAGCAATACAATCATAGTAGGAGACTTTAATACCCCACTATCACCATTGGACAAATCCTCTAAACAAAACATCAGCAAAGAAACATCAATCCTAAATGACTCACTAGACCAGATGGAATTAATTGACATCTTCAGAACATTTCACCCCAAAGCCACAGAATATACATTCTTCTCAAGCGCACATGGGTCATTTTCAAAGATAGACCATATGTTGGGACATAGGCAAAGTCTCTTCAAATTCAAGAAGATAGAAATCATATCAAGCATCTTCTCAGACCACAGTGGCATAAAACTGGAAATCAACTACAATAAAAACAACCCAAAGAAATCAAACACATGGAGACTAAACAGCATGCTATTAAACCATGACTGGGTTACCAGAGAGATCAAAGAAGAAATAAAAAACATCATGACAACAAATGACAATGAAAACACTACAATCCAAAATCTATGGGACACAGCGAAAGCAGTCTTGAGAGGGAAGTTCATAGCTCTACAAGCCTACGGCAAAAAACAAGAAACAGGGCTAATAAATTACCTAACCCAACAACTCAAAGAGTTAGAAAAAGAGCAACAAGAAAAGCCCAGTGTAAGCAGAAGGAAGGAAATAATAAAGATCAGAGCACAGATAAACGACATAGAGACCAAAGAAACAATACAAAAGATCAACAAAACCAAGAGCTGGTTCTTTGAAAGGATAAACAAGATTGATGAACCTCTAGCCAGGCTCACCAAGAAGCAAAGGGAGAGGACCCAAATAAACAAGATCAGAAATGAAAGAGGTGAAATAACAACAGATCCCGCCGAAATACAAAGGATTGTTAAAAAATACTACGAACAACTCTATTCCAACAAACTGGACAACCTGGAGGAAATGGACATATTCCTAGAAAAATATAACCTTCCAAAACTCAATCAGGAAGAATCTAAACAGCTCAACATGCCAGTAACTATGGAAGAAATTGAAGCAGTCATCAAAGAGCTTCCGGCAAACAAAAGCCCGGGGCCAGATGGCTTCACAGGAGAGTTCTACCAAACATTCAAGGAAGAACTAAAACCTATCCTCCTCAGACTATTCCAAAAAATTCAAGAGGAAGGAACACTTCCAAGCTCCTTCTATGAAGCCAGCATCACCCTAATACCAAAACCAGATAAAGACAACACAATGAAAGAGAATTACAGGCCAATATCCCTCATGAATGTAGATGCCAAAATCCTCAACAAAATTCTAGCAAATAGGATCCAGCAGTACATCAGAAAGATCATACACCATGACCAAGTAGGGTTTATCCCAGGAATGCAAGGATGGTTCAATATCCGCAAATCAATAAATGTGATACATCACATAAACAAATTGAGAGATAAAAATCACATAGTCATATCAATTGATGCAGAAAAAGCATTTGACAAAATCCAACACCCTTTTGTGATAAAAACTCTCAACAAGGTGGGAATAGAAGGATCATACCTCAACATCATAAAAGCTATATATGATAAACCCACAGCTAACATCATACTCAATGGGCAAAAACTAAAACCATTTCCCCTAAGAACAGGAACAAGACAGGGATGCCCACTCTCACCACTCCTGTTTGACATAGTACTGGAAGTATTAGCCACTGCAATTAGACAAGAAGAAGAAATAAAAGGCATCCAAATTGGAAAAGAAGAAGTAAAGCTGTCCTTATTTGCAGATGACATGATATTGTACATAAAAAACCCGAAAGACTCCATCAAAAAACTAACAGACTTAATAAATGAATTCGGCAATGTAGCAGGATACAAAATTAACACCAAGAAATCTATGGCATTTCTATACACCAACAATGAACTTACAGAAAGAGAGACTAAAAAAGCAATCCCATTTTCCATCGCACCAAAAAAATTAAGATACTTAGGAATAAACCTAACCAAGGAGGTAAAAGACCTATATGCGGAAAACTACAGGACACTGAAAAAAGAGATAGAGGAAGATGTAAACAGATGGAAGAACATACCATGTTCATGGATTGGTAGAATCAACATCATTAAAATGTCCATACTACCCAAAGCAATCTATAGATTCAATGCACTCCCCATTAAAATACCAACGGCGTATTTCACAGACCTAGAAAGAACTCTCCAAAAATTCATCTGGAATAAAAAAAGACCCCGAATAGCCACAGCAATCCTGAGAAAGAAGAATAAAGTAGGAGGGATCTCAATACCAGATTTCAAGCTGTATTACAAAGCCACTGTCATCAAAACAGCCTGGTACTGGCACAAGAACAGACATATAGATCAATGGAACAGAATAGAGAATCCAGATATCGACCCAAACCAATATGCGCACTTAATATTTGACAAAGGAGGCATGAGCATACAATGGAGTCAAGACAGTCTCTTTAATAAATGGTGTTGGGAAAATTGGACAGATACATGCAAAAAAATGAAACTAGATCACCAACTTACACCATACACAAAAATAAACTCAAAATGGGTACAGGACTTAAATATAAGACGGGAAACCATAAAAATACTAGAGGAATCCACAGGCAGCAAAATCTCAGACATATGCCAAAAGAACTTTTTCAGTGATACTGCCCCTAGGGTAATGGAAGCCAAACAGAAAATAAACAAATGGGACTACATCAAAATAAAAAGCTTTTGCACAGCAAAAGAAACCATCAACAAAACAACAAGAAACCCCACTGTATGGGAGAACATATTTGCAAATGGTATCACTGATAAAGGTTTAATTTCCAACATCTACAGGCAGCTTATACAACTTAATAAAAGGAAGATAAATGATCCAATAAAAAAATGGGCAACAGACCTAAATAGAAGCTTTTCGAAAGAAGACAGAAGGAAGGCCAAGAGACACATGAAAACATGCTCAAAGTCACTAATTATCCGAGAGATGCAAATCAAAACAACAATGCGATACCATCTCACACCTGTCAGAATGGCTATCATCAACAAATCAACAAACGACAAGTGTTGGCGAGGATGCGGAGAAAAAGGAACCCTCGTGCACTGCTGGTGGGAATGCAGACTGGTGCAGCCACTGTGGAGAACAGTATGGAGTTTCCTCAAAAAACTGAAAATGGAACTCCCATTTGACCCAGTAATCCCACTCCTAGGAATATATCCTAAGAAACCAGAAACACCAATCAGAAAGGATATATGCACCCCTATGTTCATAGCAGCACAATTTACAATAGCTAAGATTTGGAAACAGCCTAGGTGCCCATCAGCAGATGACTGGATCAGAAAACTATGGTACATCTACACAATGGAATACTATGCTGCCGTAAAAAAGAAGGAATTACTACCATTTGTAGGCACTTGGATGGAATTAGAGAACATTATGCTAAGTGAAATAAGCCAGTCAATGAAAGAAAAATACCACATGATCCCACTCATTTGGGGATAATGAAAAACATTATAAACTGATGAACAAAAAGATAGTTACAGAGGCAGTAAAGCATCAAACAGACTGTCAAATTACAGTGGTAAGGTTAGGGAGAGGTGGGGGAAATAAGAGATCAACTGAAGGACTTATATGCATGTATATAAGAGTAACCAACGGATGCAAAACATTGGGGGGTGAGGGCATGTATGGGAGTGGGGTGGGGGTGGGGGGCAATGGTAAGATATGTACACATATAATACCTTAATAAAAATTTGAAAAAAAAAAATAAATAAAAAAAAATAAATAAAATAAAATAAAAATAAATAAAAAAAAAAAAAAAAAAAGAAAGATGGACAAAAGCTACAAGTCAAGGGAGTAAGTGACATGAACTCCAGAGAGTTCCAGCTTGCTACCACCTTCTATCCTTTGACTTGCCTATGAGTATTCAGTCTCCTATTTCAGTTTATGTTGGGGCTGCAAAGAACTGTCAAGTAGGAGGAGTAAAAGGTCCTTGCTACTCACAGTGTGGTCCCAGGACCAGCAGCAATGACATCACCTGGGAGCTGATTAAAAATGTGGGATCTCAGACTCTGCCCCAGATCTGTCTGAAACACAATCTTCATTTTCAGTGTCCACATAATATGTATGCAGGCCAAAGTGTTAGAGGTCCCTGCAGGCCAAAGTGTTAAAGGTCCCCAAACAATTTTTTAAGGACACTATAAGACATGGACGGGTGTGTGTGTGTGTGTTAGTATCCCAACCTTGACTTTTCCAACATTGAAAAAGGACTAACCATAATTATAGCTCACACTTGTTTTATTGAAGGTTAACTACATGCTTGCACTGAACACATTACATAAATTACCTTATAAAAAAAAAAAAAAAAAAAAAAAAAAAAAAAAAGAATACATACATATTGCCAACAGATATAGAAAAAATGTTCAACTTCACTAGGGAAATGCAAATTAAAACTACAAAGAGATGCCAACTCACACCTTTTAGAATGGCTATTATCAATAAGACAAGTAATAGTAAGTATTGGAGAAGTTGGAGAGAAAAGGGAACCCTCATTCACTACTGGTGGAAATGTAGAGTAGTACAGCCACTATGAAAAACAGTCTAATAGTTCCTCAAAAAATTAAGAATAAAGTTACCATATGACCCAGCAATCCCTCTCCTGGGTATCTACCTGAAAAAACTGAAAACATTTATTCGCAAAGATATATGCACCCTTATGTTCACTGCAGCATTATTCACAGTGACCAAGACATAGACACAACCTAGGTATCCTTGGATAGAGGATTAGATAAAAAAGATGTGATACATACATACAATGAAATTCTACTCAGCCATAAGAAAAGATGAAATACTGCCATTTGCAACATGGATGGACCTTGAGAATGTTATACTAAGCCAAGAAAGTCTTTCAGAAAAAGCTAAGAACTATATGATTTCACTCATATCCTATCTAATAAAAGAGTAATATACAAATTGCCATACCTCTGCTACACCCACCAGCCACGCCCACCAGCCACGCCCACCAGCCAATCAGGAGGGAATATGCAAATAAACCCAACCAAGATGGCTGCAGCCAAAGAGAGCAGGAGGGCGGCTTGGGTTTCCCTGGCAATGGAGGAAGCCAAGCTTTCTGCCTACCCTTGCCGGCCCAGGCCTCCACTCAGTGCTACAAAGTTTCAATTATAGAAGATAAATAAAGCCCAACAGAAATGGCGGCAGCCACTGAGCTGGAGAGAGCAGGAGGCTAGGGTTGCCCGTGGCGATGGAGGAAGCCAAGCTTCTGCAGCCCTGGCCTGCTTTGGCCTCCACTTAAGGCTACAAAGTTTCAATTACAGAAGATACATAAATCCCAACAGAAATGGCTGCCACCACTGAGTGAGCAGAAGGCTTGGCTCCACTCCAGACTACAAAGTTTCAATTATAGAAGATAAATAAATCCCAGATCCCAGGACCTCTGCTTGGGTCGCCGGGGGGTGTGGCTGGCCTGCAAACCATCACAGGCCCCTCACCCAGGCCGCCCCTCACCCCAAGGGAACCCCCACCCTGATCAGGGACACCCTTCAGGGCAAACCAGCTGGCCCCCACCAATGCACCAGGCCTCGATCCTATCTAATAAAAGAGTAATATGCAGATTGACCATCATTCCAACACACAATATGGCTGCCTCCATGTGGTCAAAGATCCTGCCCCTATGTGGACGCAAGATGGCCAGCAGGGGAGGGCAGTTGTGGGCGATCAGACCAGCAGGGGAGGGCAGTTGGGAGAGACCAGGCCTGCAAGGGAGGGCAGTTCAGGGCGATCAAGCTTGCTGGGGAGGGCAGTTAGGGGTGACCAGGTCGGCAGAGGAGGGAAGTTGGGGGTGACTGGGTCTGCAGGGAAGGGCAGTTTGGGGGGACCCAGGCCTGCAGGGGAGAGGAGTTGGGGGGTGACCAGGCCTGCAGGGGAAGGCAGTTAGGGGCAAACAGGCTGGCAGGGGAGCAATTAGGCATCAATCAGGCTGGCAGGGGAGTGGTTAGGGGGTGATCAGGCTGGCAGGCAGATGCGGTTAGGGGCAATCAGGAAGGCAAGCAGGCGAGCAGTTGGGAGCCAGCAGTCCCGGATTGTGAGAGGGATGTCCGACTGCCCGTCTGATGGGCAGTCGGACATCCCTGGAGGGGTCCCATATTGGAGAGGGTACAGGCTGGGCTGAGAGACACCCCCACCCCCGTGCATGAATTTTGTGTACCGGGCCTCTAGTCCTATAAAATAAAAGCCTAATATGCTAAGTGTCCGGTCGTCGGGTCATCTGTTCAACCAATCAAAGTGTAATATGCTAATGATATGCTAAGGCCACTCAACTGATCGCTATGATGTGCACTGACCACCAGGTGGCAAACACTCTGACTGGTAGGTTAGCTTGCTGCTGGGGTTCAGCTGATTGGGACTGAGCAGGATGGGCTGGACACACCCTGGAGCCTTCCTGTGGTCCCTCACTGGCTGGCCAACCTCCCGTGCCTCCACCCCCAGCCCTGATAGTGCACCAGTGGGGTCCCTCAGCCTGGCCTGCACCCTCTCGCAATCCGGGACCCCTCAGGGGATGTTGGAGAGCTGGTTTTGGCCAGATCCTGCAGGCCAGGCTGAAGGACCCCACTGGTGCACGAATTCATGCACCAGGCCTCTAGTGTAGGATATAAAACTGAAATTCACAGATGCAGAAAACAGTATGGTGGTAACCAGAGAGAAGGGGGATGGAGTAGGGGTTTAAAAAGAGCCAAATATTTGGTGATGAAAGATGGTTTGACTTTGGGTGGTGGACACACAATGCAATATACAGATCATGTATTATAAAAATGTACACTTGAAACTTCTATGATCTTGTTAACCAATGTCACCCCCAATAAATTTAATAAAAAAAGAAAAAAGTTAAATCTAAAAATCTCTTTAAACTGGTGTATTTAGACTACCATTTTATTATCTATTTTATTTTTTCCCTTCTATTTTTGGTTTTCTCTTACCTCTTTAATTACTTATTTTGGATTACTTTTGTTTAGAATTTTATTTTAATTTATCTATCAGTTTTTTTGCTATTTACCTTTGTATTATTTTTTTAGTTGCTCTAAGGATTACAATATACATACCAAGTTAGGTATATTCACAGTGTATTTTACTACTTCAAGTACAATGGAGAAACATTAGAACCATATAGGTTTCTTTATTCTCTGTCCTTTATGTTATAGTTATTATATATATCACCTCCAAATACACTGAAAAGCCCATGAAACAATGTATTAATTTCTGCTTTATGGGCAAACATATTTCAAAGGCCGAAAGAAGAGAAAAATAGTTTTTTATATTTATCCAATTCTGTTGCTTTTCCTTTTTTCCTGAAGATCCAAGTTTCCCTCTGGTGTTATTTACCTTTAGAACTTCCTTTAACCTTTCTTTTATAGCATGTTTGTAGGTTATTAATTGTCCTAGTTTTATTTGAGAATGTCTTTATTTCACCTTCATTTGTATAGGATAGTTTTTGCTGGATATAGAATTCAGAGTTGACAAATTTGTTTTTCAGTGTTCTAAAAAGATTCTACTGTCTTTTGGCTTCCAGGGTTTCCAATGAGAAATCCACAGTATTTAAAATTAATATTTCCCTATATATTGCATGCTGTTTTTATCTAACTACTTTCAGTATTTTCTCTATTTTTGGTTTTTAGTAGTTTGGTTATTATGTGTCTGGGAATGGTTTTCTTTGAGTTTATTCTGTTTAGAACTTGTGAGTTTCCTGCACCTATAAATTTATGTCTCTCACCAAACTTTGGAAGTTTTCAGTCATTATTTCTTGAAATGCTCTTTCTCCTCTCTTCTTAGGACACCAATGACTTTTAATATTGTTCCACAAGCCCCTCATATTCTGTTCTTTTGTTTGTTTTATTTTTTTCTCTGTTCCTCAGATTGGAAAATTTCTATTGCTCTACCTTCTAGTTCTATTGAGGCCATTCAGTGAAAACATTGTTATTAAAAAATTCAGGTGTTTTATTTATCTGTTCTAAAAGTTTCACTTGGCTCTTTTTTATGATTTCTATTTTTTTGCCGAGAGCTTTCTATCCTTCATTTTTAAGTGTGTTTACATTTACCTCATGCATGATAGTTATAATAGTGGCTTTAAACTCTTTAAAGTCTCTGTCTGGCAATTTTAATCTCTGAATCAGCTCTAAGTTGGTGTCTGGTGATTATATTTTCCCTTAATATTTGGTCACATATTCTTGCTTCTTTGTAGAGTAATTTTGGATTGCATCCCTTGGATGGTATAAATGCTATGTTGTGCATACTGTATATCCTGTTAAAATCCTCTAGAGAATGTTGATTTTGTTTGTTTATATTAGTCTGGATCAGTTCAGCTCAGATTATAAATATTGACTTACTTTCTGTGAGTGGTCGCTCATATTCAGCTCAGGTCTCAAAATGCTGGCTATAGTGCTTTTGGTCTTCCCCACGCATGTGCCCTCAGGGGTGACCCCAGGACTTATGTGGCTTCATACAGAGAATTAGAGAAGATTTTCTTCTCCATCTCTGTCCTCTCCAATATTTCCCTCATATTTTTCAGCCTACAAGACCCCGCTTCCCAGGTCCACTGGCCAGGAAAATGGTGTTTCAATCAGAGTTTTAGCTGCCAGTGCCACCAATGGGGTCCATCTCTGTGTGGGGGCCATGCTCAGGGCAATGCTGTGAGAGAAAAAGGAAAGAAGAGCCCCAGGAACTCATGCCCATATTGTTTCCTTCTCCAGGTGTTAATTCCCTTTAGCAATCTGCTTGCTCTTGTTTACAGCTCCCAGAGAGTTGCTTTTGGTATTTCATGGAGTCTTTAGCAGGAATCAGTGGAAGAGAGAAGCTTTGCTGGGCTTGCTCCACCTTGGAATGTCCTTTCGGTAAAATAGGTTTTGAACCCCAGGTTGTTCGACCATTTTCCCTGTGTATCACACTGCCTCTGATTCCTATGCTCTTGCATACATGACTACCAAATCGGCCAGAAAATTATCCATAAAGCTCATGTGCTTTCTTCACCATGGCACATGAGGTTTCTGATTCAGCTAAGGAGGTAGAGCCAGCAGAAGCCCGTAGCTAGTTTATCTTTACAATAGAAACAGATTAACTACATGATTTGCTCACTTACTCAACAGTTGGCTTCTCTTAAGGATGACAACCCGCCTCCTACACACACACACACACACACACACACACACACACACACACACATCCAAGCTGCACAAAATTGTCCTGAGAATCCTTGTTTTGTTTGCATTTTATCACTATGGCCAGAGGCTAGAAGAACCTGAGAAAAAAGAAAGAAGAGGGAATGGAGCAATAGTAGAACCAAGTGCAAACAAAACCTTCTTTTCACATTTCATTCTGTAAAAGGAGCACAAGAAATGCAAACAAGTGACGTAAATTCTCCCATGGGAAATGGATTTAATTATAGAACAACACTTCCAAAAAGAAAAATCTAAAAAATAATTAATACCAGTACACCAAGCTTCAAACACACACACACACACACACACACACACACACACACACACACACACAAGGGCTGTGGAAGACAGATGAACAAGCAAGAAAGACAGAGTCCTGAATATTATAATTCAGTGTCAGGGGCAATCTTCCATTTGTGTGAGTATGTACTTTTGTGTGTGTTTGTACTTTGTGTGTGTGTGTGCGTATAGGGGTATTTCTTCTTAAAATTCTACACAGAGGAGTTCTGAACTGCATGCATTTTACTATTTCAGTTAGCAAAGATTACTATTTGTTTTTCTTTCTTTCTTTCTTAGCACTGAGACAGTAATTACACCCACAATGAGAGAGTTTTGCAGGCCACTTTCTCATTTTGCAGGCTCTCCCTGGACAAAATACAATAACAAACCATAATGAAATCAAGTTGGTTCATTGGAGAGGACTGGCCTTTTCTAACAGACAGGCCATTAAAGGTGGATTGTGGCAAAGGATCAGCAAGCAACCATCATCCATGTATCATCAGGCAAATTAACAAAGCATTCACTATTCAATGGTGGGAGAGAGTTCTTTCCAATAACTTTCCCAAATGCCACCATAACTGGGGAAATATCTGCTTGCCACACAGCCGTGAAGCTTATCATCATGATGGGCACTCAGCGCAGCGATCTGGATCCAGGCGTACTCTGTTGAGAGGATTTGTGAGGTTCAAAGGCCCTGGCTGGGGAAGAGTATACAGGAAGTGTGTACTCCTCACTCTCATAGCCCTCTGGGGACCGCTGGAGTTTGTAATAGAAAGGTGGCAAAGGGCATGGTTAGGAGTCTCTCCCAGGGCTGTTTTTACAGAGCTTTCAGAAGCTAGCTTATTTGGTTTGGAGATCTGGATGACACAGGGAACATTGCCACTGCTATAGCTTATTTTTCAGAAGTGAGGTTTGGGGCCACACTTTTTCTTAACTTGCAGGAAGTCACCATCATCTCTCTTTACAGTTTATAAAACACTTCCACAGGCATCAGATCAGTGGATCTTCACCACAACTTTGAGGGTACACGATTCTTCTTCTCATTTTACCGTCTGATGAGCTGAATCTCCCAGAGGAATAAGAAACTCTCCCAACATCAAACTGTGAGTTAAATGGAAAAGTCTGAGATTTTAACTCTATTCTTTCCATGACCAAAAACATACCTCCTAGCCGTGTTCCATCCATTGCTCAGCTGTCTTGCAGACTGGAGACCTGTGCAAGCTCCAGCCAGTCAGGGATTGAACTGAGCATGTCCTCCCTCCTACAACACTACCCTGGTTCCTGTGTTCTGTGTAGGGATCCCTTATGAATCTGGATTGATTGAAGAATGTTATGTAGGATGGAAATCCAGGCCTTCCAACGTCTAGTACAGTGCCTGGTACATGATAGGGACTCTATATTTTAAGAATGTATGAATAAACATATTAAAAAGTAGCCATGTGCTATAAATATGAAGTGCAGGATGAGGCAGGGAGGAGAAGTAGGAATTAAGGTCAGTACTAGCAAGGGGTCATGTAGCACTGACAGAAGGAAATTTTGAGAGGAAGGTATAGAGGCATGGGAAGAGTTCAAGTGTCAGTCTCCCCATATGGCTGAAGTGGAGAATTTTAGCAATGACTGATTCCTCTGATTAAGAGAAAGATGTTTGCACTGGCTGGTGTCGCTCAGTAGTAGAGCATCAGCCTGCTCACCAAAGGGCACATACGTGGGTTGCAGGTTCATTGCCCAGCACCAGTCGGGGTACATGCAATTGGTACAGGCAACTGATTGAGTGTCTCTCTAATCTAGAGATCTTTGGGGACAATGTCTCCATGCTTTGGTATGACCACTTGAAGCTCCTTGGGTTTTGAACTAGTGGCTTAAACGTGATCTCAGATCAGCTCCCTCTTATGTCCACTCCCTCAGTCTCCTAGATAACCTGAGTGCTCACCTGGTCTCTTATAGTAGGGGCAGATTCAAAATCAGCGACCCTGAGAAATATGGGTGACAGGGACTCCACCAGGAGGCACCAGGGATTCAGCTTATCCTTTCTATTTCTCTGGGGATAAGTCAAGGGAGTTTTCCCAAATATTGTGGGTATCTCCCTTCACACAGGAAGAGCCTTAAAACTTCAAGCCAGCTTGTACTTTGGTAATTCAAAGGCTAACAAATCCTTTCTAAGCTGCCTGTGCAGAGTTCTCATAAAGAAAGTTCAGGAACTTTGTCACAGATTATCAAACTAATGAACATTGATTACAAATTGTAGCTTAATCAGACTTCCTGAACTACTCGGGGCCAGTCAGTCCACTCCTGACACCTACTCCTTGCCTCCTCAGCCCCTATGACCCTCTTGCCTGTTGTCTTATGCCTTCTCTCCCTGGGTTCTATCTTCCACTTTTGATCTCTTTTCATGGTTCTGTCTGGAGTGATCACTCAGTCCTGCCTCTGAACATTTCCGGATTCCTCCTTTTATCCTTAGGCTTTAACCAGACAAATGTTTGCGGGTATGGACTCTGAGTTGGTGGGTTTGTATATCAAAGGTGGACTCTCAGGGGAGTCAGCTATCTCTAAGAATTAGCTGGCCTGAGAGGGAACCAAAACTTGGTTCTTCCCCATGGATGCTGCTTCCCATCTGCTGCATGGCCCCGAGGAGGTGAGGAGGCATTGGCACTCTCCTAGCACCATCACTGCCATTTGCACATTCTGACCTCAGGGCAAAGCCCTTTGTGCCTTGAGTTGTGGGACTGAATCACTTTTATTCATCCCAATTGTCTTCACCTACAGAGTTCACCATTTCACACTGTGTTTACTGTTTCTTATTTTCTGTATGCTTGAGGATCTGGCATCTAGTAACTTGATCCTGGAGAGACTATCCCTCTCAGGCTAGCTATTTCCTAGAGATAGGCGACTCCCCTGAGAGCCCACCTTTGATATACAAACCCACAAACTCAGAGTCCATATCCCCAAACATCTGTTTTTTCAAACTTTCACATACTAAGCCAATATTCCCCTCTCGTAAATCATTCAGTGCCAGCACTGGACAACAAAGGACCACCTAAAAATTTCAAACTAGCCTCTCCAAACTTACTCAGCATGCCTACCCTGCCTTGCCCATTTCTTTCTGTTAGAACCCCAATAAATGCTCTTAGTCATATTCTTCCTTCTCCTTCTACCTCTTGACTGATCTTGATCCAACCCCGGGCAGCCCAGCACAGCATGTCTCCCATTCCTAGGGATCTGTGAGTATAAACTTCTTCCTTCCTGATCATTATTTCCATTTTTGCTGTCTTACAAATCCCAGATACATATTCAACACATGCATACTCACTTGAGCTTAAACTCTCTCATATTCCTTCTCTCTATCTCAACTTCTGCCATCCTCATGAGGAACTTTAAATCCTGCAAGAAGATAAATAAATGAATGACTTGGTTCTAGTTCTGGCTCTGATCATCACTAGACAAGTAAGTTACTTCACCTGACTGAAACTATTTTGTCACCTGGGAAACTGGGACAACAATGCCACAAGTTGTGACAACGAGTAGATGAAAAAGTATGTGAAGCAGAAACTGGATCTGGGGCGTAGGATGGGGTGGGTGTTAGTTCCCTTGTTTTTCTTCTCCCTTCCTTACCTGAGAACATTTTGATGAGGGTGACTCCAGAGGCTGATTACATTGTCTAGAGCGAGGGTAAGGCACATGCAGTTTAGGAGGGTGCTCAGTGTTTCCAGTGTGAACCTGAGTTGAGAATCACCATTCCTGATCCCAGGAGCATCTGGTGTGAGGTAGTGTAGTGGGAATTAAGTCTGGTGGGCTGGATAAGGACAGCAGTTAGAAACGTGCAAATGTCAGCTTAAAGAAGAGGAAAAGGAAAGGGAACTTATTAAGTACATTTGTAAAATGGCTGCTATAGGCCAGGCACTACACCTGTGTGACTTCATTTCATCAACCCAAACTATTATCATTCCAATTTGACAAATGAAGAGCCTTAGGAGATTATGTAGCTTGTCCTCAACTGATGATAAGTAGCAAAACTAGGATTTACACGCAGGTCTGTTTAACCACACAGATTGTATGCTATGTTACACACAACAATGGGCAACGAAAAACATTGTAGGTTCTTGTGTGGGTCATGTGCGTTATTCAGGAGAGGCTATGTTATGCTGCAGTAACAAATACTCCCTAATTATCAGGGCCTCAAACAACAAATGCAACTTTTTTGCCCCATGTCCATCATGGGTTAGCAGAGTGTCTGCCAGTCCTGGTCACTCAGGGACCCAGGCTAATCTCAGATGTTGATGGTCACTGTGCTGGGAAGAAAGTTCTCTGACTGGTGTCACATTGGCAATGAAATGTTCAAGCCCAGAAGCAACATTCATCACTCCTGCTCCAAATTCATCAAATAAAACTAGTCACATTCTATCTTGTTGCCTATACTAGTAAAGGAAGAAGTATTGATACACAGTCCTGGTGACTACCACAGGGGAGTAAGATAAAGTGCTATTTTTGAAAGTTGGCCTGAAAGTGATGTGCATGGCTAATGTGGGAGACTGGAGGCAGCAGAATGGTTCAGTGATCTTTGACGTCAGGAGAGAGGCGATGAGGTTATGCACTATGGTATCAATAGTGAGGATGGAGATGAAAGTCACTCCATCAGAGCTGACACTGTGTTTGACAGGTGCTGATGCTGGACTGAGGAAGGCCAGAGAGTCACGTGTGGCTTCTAAGCACTACCAACAGGCAAAATAGTCAAGAGGCCACGTTTAAGGCTCTGTTCCCTGCCTGCTCCCTTCTTCTCCCTCCTACTTTAGTTCCTCCTCTGTATGCTTTCCTGCCGAGCATCATTCTAGAAAGTATCTATGCTTCATAATGTCATGGCAGTTTCCTGTCCTCAAAATGTATTAGCTGAGAACTATTATTTAGACCTAAAGGACTATTCTAGAAATGTTTGTATTTTGATGTTGAAATCCTTAAAAACTAAATTAATAAATTTTCAAGAATAGCACCTCAGGCCACAAGTGAAGCAACAGTTATTGGATGAGAACCACCACCAATGTGCCAATCACAGTTTTATGCGCTTGGGGCTGCAAGAATACATAACAGCATTCCTGCCCTCATGAAGCTAACATTCTCTGGTGGGGGGGGGGGTAGACAGACAATGTAAAATCAATGGCTCCAAAAGTTTTAAGGGCGTTAGAAAGCGTGTGTGAATGTGCGTGTATGTGTACAAATGTGTGTGAGTCATTTTCCAATGATCCTGCCATTGCTGAAAATTTGAAATTCCTTTCAAAACCCAGTCTTTCATGGATGAAAGTCTAGAAATGTTTCTGTTTTTTTTCTCTGGTGTTTCTGGAAGCAAATCACATAAATCACCTGATGGATCAAGTCAGTGAATTTCAAACCAGCCTGGGGAGTGGCTTGGGGTTGCCTCCAGGGCTTCCGGTCATGCATGGTGCATATACAGGCCACAGTGCAGCTCTTTGCTCAGGTGCCCCCATTTTTCCCCCACCTTTGCCCTACCCTGACTCCACCTGAGAGGCCTCAACATGCTACCTACTATGGTGGGATAACTGTGAGGCAGGAGCCGCATGTTCCCAGCAGCCCTGTCAGGCTGCCAGAGTGATTTACTCAAAGGATTGAAAAATGATGACAGAACCGCCAGCAATCCAAGTGGCCCAACATTTGCAAAGTCCTGACCTTAGGACCTGCCTACTGGTTGCTACTTCAACCTCAAATAAAAGCCAAATAAAAAAGCGAAAACACACATTGATGGGTCTCTCAGAGAAGGGCTTTTCCCCATCGAGCCACTGCTCTTAGCGCAGGACCCTGAATCCCTAGTCAGTATTTTATTTTTAAAAAGCAGCACCACCATCGGACTAGGTCATGCATCTTCTCTGCCAGCTAACAAAAGGCAAGGAGCTGCTGTCCTCCGCCTGCGCGGATCATTCTGCAGCCTGTGGCAAGGCCCACTGCTCAAACAGTTAATATTTCTCTGACACAGCAGTGGCTGTGTTTGGAATTCCAATGTAAAGGATGCTGGGTTCTGCATTTCAGAGAGAAACTTGGGAGCTCAGCCAGGTCATTCATCTGCCAGATTCTGTGCTTGCAATAACGGAGCAGGGGGGAGGGGAGCAGGCAGAGGGGAGAGAAACTTCTCTGGACGAAAACCACCACAGGAGAAAGCTAAATGGATCAGGTTTACTGGCAAGAAGAGTAAGTGGGTGTTGGGGGCCAACCTGGGCTCCACCCAGCCCTGCTGTGAGGGACCTGGGGTGCTTCAGGAGAGTCTCCCATGTGGTTCTGTCACTCCATTTCCTTATCTATTCAGACACGGTCTCATGTAGGTGAGATGTGAGGCTCAGATGTTCTAATAGATGTAAAAATTCTTCCAGCAGATCAGTGAGTTACTGATATAAGGCATTGTCATTATTGCTTTTGTGGAGTCTATCATTCAAACATTAGGGGCCTGGGGCTCCAAGGTTTAATTCCGAGGAAAGTCTGTGGATTAGGTGAGTAAATTCTTTGCAGACAAAGATTATAACTTATCTAGAATCACAGACTAATAGGAGCCAAGAGACATTAGCGGTCATATCATCTCACCCCCCACCCAAGTGTGAAATCCCTCCTACAAAACCCTCTGTGGTCCCACAGCAGCATATAGCATAAAGCACACGTTGCTTGCTTTTGTGGGAGCCTTAGACCCAGGGGCTGGATTTTTACTTTTTTTTTTTTTAATCCAAAGTTCCCTAGAACAAGAAGAGAGCACATAGTAGGCACTTAAATATTCTGTTGACTATGTAAGGGACTGCATAACCCCCACCCCTCATCCCCCAGCAGATGTTCCCCCAGACTCTGCTTTAAAAGTCTTAGTGAGGAGATACTCTGAGCCTGAGTCTGCTCACTGTGTTCTCAGCAGATGTTCTCTCATCCCCGAGCTGGAATCGAACCCCCTGGTGCTGCCTCTGCGGCCCTATGGGACAGGGCCATTTTTTTTTTCACTAAGGAGAGCTCTTAAATTGCCTTCACCTCCTTCACCTTCAATCTTCCTGCTCCCCAAACCTCTCTTCAATTTGGTCTCTTCTCTGAAGAGACTGTAATTTGTAAATGTCCTTCTTATAATGTGATGCCTAGAATACTCCAGGGATGATCTCACTGACAATGAGTCAAGGGTCCCAGGTCCTTCAAGCCTTATGGACTCTTTATGTGTGGTCACCCATTCCATTCATTAGATCTGCCAAGCTGCCCAGGTCTCCCTATGTTACCTATGAGGAACTAAGGTTCATTTGGCTTGCTGGCCATTGGTGGAGCTGGGCTTGCTCTCAGACCTGCAGACGTCTTCCCTCTCATCCCTCCATTCATCAATTACTTATTAAATATCTACTATGTGCCAGGTTCTGTGCTTGGCCCTGAGGATGAAATTACCTCCATGCTGGTTCCTGCTAAAACACTAAGCTGCCTTCTGTGGCTCAGGAATATACTTCCTGCCTGGAGAAAGTCAGTGCTAATGCAGCACTTTGCAGACACCATCACTTTAGCACTTTTCACATTGTAATGCGTGTGTTTGTGCATTTTTCCCATTACAGGGGCCGTGGTATTTACCTTGGTTCCCACCACACCTCCAGCATTAGAACAGTGTTAAATACATAGGTGCTTAATACTAATAAATATTTGCTGAATACAGGAAACGCTTACTTGCTAGATCAAAAGGTATGCTCTCTGTGCCTTAAGGTAGACTTTAGGAAGGAAAATCAGACAGAAAGGAGAGAAGAGGAGGATGTCTTTCTAGCTGACTAGAAATCCAAATGAACCCTGGTCATTTCTGAGGTGACAGAAGTGCCTGAGTCCACCTGTGTCAGAGGGACTTTGAGCGGAAACATAATTGCTGTTGATGTAGCCTCTAAGATCTCATGAGCCCTCTGGGTAGTTGTCTCATCTTCTGATTCATTCTGAGCCAGAAGCTTGTGTGCAATCCCAGGATGTTTTCTGTATCTAAGCTGCTGTCAGGGCAGAGGGCTTTCACAACCTGCACTGCTTCGGTGCCTACAGTAAGTGTGGGGTTTGTGATTGTCTTTGCCAAATGTACTCTATCACATCCAGCCCTTTACTCTGAGTGTGGGTTTGCCTATGTTTTAAGTGACACTCCCAGCATTGTGTCACCCACAATCTTGATTAGCGTGCTTTCTGATTTTTTTTTTCCATTTAAGTAATTGGTAAAACTGCCAGATAAGGGAATGCTGAGGACAGAGTCCCCAGGCACCTTGCCAGAGGCAGGCCTTTGGAGTGACCTGAATCACCTTTTTGTAAGTAGCACTCTAATTAATGAAGATTTGATTTAACTGTATTATTATACTAGAGGCCAGGTGCACAAAATTCATGCATGGGGGTGTGTGTCCCTCAGCCCAGCCTGCACCCTCTCCAATCTGGGATCCCTCTCACAATCCAGGACTGCTGGCTCTCAACTGCTTGCCTGCCTGCTTTCCTGATTGCCCCTAACCGCTTCTGCCTGCCAGCCTGATCACCCCCTAACCACTCCCCTGACAGCCTGATTGATGCCTAACTGCTCCCCTGCCAGCCTGTTTGCCCCTAACTGCCCTCCCCTGCAGGCTTGGTCACCCCTAACTGCCCTCCCCTGCAGGCCTGGTTCCCCCCAACTGCTCTCCCCTGCAGGCCTGGGTCCCCCCAAGCTGCCCTTCCCTACAGGCCCGATTGCCCCCAACTTCCCTCCTCTGCTGGCCTGGTCACCCCTAACTGCCCTCTTCTGCAGACTTGATCGCCTCCAACTGTCCTCCCTTGCAGGTCTGGTCCCTCCCAACTGCCCTCCCCTGCTGGCCATCTTGTGGTGGCCATCTTGTGTCCACATGGGGGCAGGATCTTTGACCACATGGGGGCAGCCATCTTGTGTGTTGGAGTGATGGTCAATCTGCATGTTACTCTTTTATTAGATAGAGGCCTGGTGCACGGGTGGGGGCCAGCTGGTTTGCCCTGAAGGGTGTCCCTGATCAGGGTGGGGGTTCCCTTGGGGCATGGGGCAGCCTGAGTGAGGGGCCTGTGGTGGTTTGCAGGCCAGCCACACCCCCCGGCGACCCAAGCAGAGGCCCTTGTATCTGGGATTTATGTATCTTCTATAATTGAAACTTTGTAGCCTTGAGCAGAGGCCAAGGCAGGCAAGGGCTGTGGAAGCTTGGATTCCTCCATCGCCAAGGCTACTCAAGCCTCCTGCTCTCTCCAGCTCTGTGGCTGCTGCTATTTTTGTTGGGATTTATTTATCTTCTATAATTGAAACTTAGTAGCCTTGAGTGGAGTCCAGGGCCAGCCAGGGTGTGTGGAAAGCTTGGCTTCCTCCATTGCTGGGGAAACACAAGCCTCCTGCTCATTCCATAACCGCAGCCATCTTGGTTGGGTTAATTTGCATACTCACTCCTGATTGGCTGGTGAGCATGGCTTGTGGGTGTAGGGGAGGTACGGTCAATTTGCATATTACTCTTTTATTAGATAGGATTGCTCATAGCTCTAGCTTGACTACAAGAGTATCATAGGAGTAATATTATTATTATATTGCTCATAGCTCTAGCTTGACTACAAGAGTATCATAGGAGTAATTCCCAAATCCTTACTGAAATCTACAGACATGCCAAAAGGAAGGAGTAAATTTGGCTTGGATGTATTGAATGGAACCACGGGTATCATAGGAGTAATTCCCAAATCCTTACCGAAATCTACAGACACGCCAAAAGGAAGGAGTAAATTTGGCTTGGATGTATTGAATGGAACCACGGAGAATGGGATCGCCAGCTTTTTAAAAAAGGATTCAGCAACCATCTCCTTAGTGATCTCGTCTGCGCTCTTACTGCGTGTCAGCTGGAGCGTCTGTTCTGGAATTCACCCTTTTTGTGGAGGTGGCAAGCATCCCCTGTTCCAGTCGCCAGGCTATTGACAACCTGAGGAACTGTGGACCCTGTATACAATATTTTGCTTATACTTTCAGGAGCCCCAGCCAAAACCCCTGATTAAGTCCAGCAAAGAGAATGATCTCTAAATTGGAACGGATAAAACAACCACTTTCAATGAGAAATGGAAGCTTCATAGAGCATCTCACTGCTGAAAACTTACGGCTGTACTGGTAAGCTAAGTGTTGCTAGTGAGAAACTTTCAGAGACCCAGAAAATGGGTCAGAACACCAGCTCTGAGCGCTAGTCCTGCTTCTTCCCTGATCTGCTTGCCTCAGTGTCACTAAACATAAGCAACAACCACAGCATACAAAACACAATCAAGTTGCACAATCAAGTCTTCTTTTTGGTAACGCCTGAACTCACTTCCGTGTTCGGATGAAGCTCTCTGTACCCTCCCTGGTAACTAGGGCAAACGGTAAATGGAATTATTGTGCAGAAATATTCATCTCTTCCAGCATCTTAGTGGTGATAGTATATTCCCTTCTCCATAGGTTTTAGGCATGGTTGTGTACTTGCTTTGGTCTCTAGTAGGTGGAGAATACCTTCTTGTCCCTTAACTTGGGGCTTGGCCATGTGACTGCTTTGGCCAATGGAATATGTATGGTTGGGTGTGAGCTTTTCCCTTCTGCCAAGGCTGTGAGAAGAACATTCCTGGAGTAGCTGATGGATACACAGAGGATGAGAATCATATAAGCCACAGTCCCCAGCTGACCCACAGACCTGCAGCCAAGCTCAGTGTAGCCCAACTGACCCCAGATCACCCAGATACATGAGACAGAAATCTCAGGTGTCATGTTGTTATTGTTATGCAGCATTATTGTAGCAATACAGGGGTATTCATCAGATTGTCTGCCACAGTGCTGGGCACTTAATAGATGCTGGATAAAAATCTGTTGAACTGAACCAAATAAAAATGTATCTATTGTCTCTATGGCACCTTCAGAGCAAAGCTCTTGCTAAAGAGACACAACTTGTAACATAATCTTTCAAGCACATGTCCACAGCTCTTCATCTCAGTTCTTCTGAGGTGGTTGAATATTCGTATAGACATGTGCCCACACACATCTACTCACTGTCCATCAGGCCCTAGCCTACAGCTTCCTATTCCTGGAAAGGATGAGCTACTTTGAAACCAAACCAATTAAGAGCAGCAAGGCCATGAGGTGGAGGCTGAAGGAATAACCAGCAATGACAGATTCTTAAAATGGACAAGCCTGGACTAAACCAGCACATGTGGGCAAGAGCCAGGTGCATGGGTTAGACAAAGCAGATGCGGGGTCTTATGTAGAAGAACACATCTGGCGTAATTTTCTCTTAGAAAGCATTTCAGTACCTGTTGATGGGGATTGCGGTTGTAGGATAGACATGGACCCAACATCATCCTGTGCATGATGGCAACTTCCAGCTATGTTGGGGAGAGTACAGCCTGGTCAGTAATCATCCCAATAATAGTAATGATAATGATAATAATGCCTAGTAATACATTGATAATAACATCTATCAAACCCTTACATGCCAAACCTTTTGGTGTGTGCATCACCTCATTCAGTCCTCACAGTGGAATGAGAGGGTTACCAGACTCTCTGAAATAGGTCTGCTTATTGCCTCTATTTTATGGATGAGGAAACTGAAGCTGAGAAAAGTTAAGCAACTTGCCTAAAGTCACACAGCCAGTATGTGGAGGAGCTGGAGTTTGAATCTAAGTCAGACCAAGTAGACAAAGACAAATAATGCACAATCTGTGCCCTCATGGAACTCATATTTTAATAGACAGATTAACTCATAAATTATAATATAAGGTATCTTTAAAATGTGTCATTATAGTCTGGGGGTGGAGCCTGGGAGAAAATGGTAAAATGGGGAAAGGCACATCGCAGAAGCGGGAGCTTGTTTGCTGAGCTGTGACGGAAGAGAGCTTACACGTGTGAGGTGGGAGGGGGCGTGGTCTTGGGTCATAAGATGGGTATATGATCCAAGGTATGGGACAGGCCCCAGGGGTGCCACTGCAAGGGGCTGGGCCAGGGAGAATAGGCCTGGTTATGCTCTTAGGAGGAGTGAACCATTTGGGGGGACAACATAAGCAGGTGGATTAGGGAGACTGTGCTACAATAGAGAAGATGCAGAACTCTCCATCTTCTTTCCTGAGAAATTTGCAGTGAAGTCCACAAAAAAAGCCACAATATGCTAAATGTGATTAGGGAAATGGTGAGGGAGCTGAGATCGTGCCCAGGGTCATGGCAATAAAATCATGCCTGCAGAGCAGAGCTGTGAGCTCAGTGTCTCTAGGCAGGAAACTGCAGCCCCGGCTAGCTCAGGGGCAGGGCTCAGTGGCTAAGGCTGAGCCTTTGCAGGAAGGAAAGTTTCTTTCAGGCAGGCAGGGAATGAGGGCTGGACTTCCGCCCTTACTCACTCCCTCTTCTGGCTGTCTCTGGGCAGGTACAAGCTGCATTAGGTGCAGCATCCCAGGTTTGTCTGGCACAGAAGTGGGACAGCAGACACCTGGGCTACAAGGTTGTGATGCTCTGTGCTATGTGGACTGTGCAAAGGTGTGTCCAGGTGGACTCTGAGCCCAGAGGTTTGTCTGGCCAGAAGGGCACCCAGGTTGCAACGATCCTATATTTAAGCTGAAGCCTCAGGGATAAGCAGAATCTCATCAGACAGGTGACAGAACAAAGGACCTTCCTGTCCCTGGGAAAGGCACAGAAGGGTGAATTCTGGACACTCTCCATGGGCTGCAAACATAAGTTCTGGCAAAATCCTCCATGAGAGGCCTCTTTGACCATGCAGAGTAAACAAATACTCCAAGGGAACCTCTGGCCCTGTCAGGCATTCCAGACTCAAAGCAAGGCCTCAGGTTCTCCCTTTCAAATAGCCTGAAGCTTCTGCACACACAAGTGTCACTGGATTAACAGGTGACTCAATTATAGGACATCTGTGACTGGTATGTGGGGGCTGGGCCAGGCAGGAGGGATGCTGCCAGGAGAGACTGGGAAGGAGGGTGAGCCATGTGTAGGGGAGTCAGGAGGAGGGGGTTCAAGTTCCTGTTACAGGACCACTATCTCAGCATCAGCTGTCAAACCTATTAGTACATCTGATGAGCTACTGTCTCCCGGGAGGCACTGACAGAGCAGGGCACGGGACAGAGGAGCGTGCACGGGTGTGAGGACAGTGGTTTAGAGGCATTTCCTCCTCAGGAGCACAAGGCGGGGTTGGGGGCAGAGTGGAATCCAGGAACACCACGGGGCAACTGCACCCAGGGAGCTGGGATAGCAAAAGGGCATAAAGAGGGAAGAGAAGCTTCATTATCATCCTCCTTTTCAACTGTCATGTGGTGGCAAGCTACCCTGCGCCAGGTATGATGCTGGGCACTGAAGTACACGGATGAGCAACAGTTTTTCTCCTCTGCCTGCTTCGGTGTCCTCTCCGGGTCCGGCCCTGGCTGTACACACTCATCACCTCGCTCGTTTGAATTCATGGTTTTGAATTCAGAGCTGACATGCTAGCATCTCTTACCTCTGGACAGGGTGGGTGTTGGAAAGGAGAGTTCCTCAAGAGGGCATGAGCAGTCGGTGGGCGAGGAGAAGCAGGGCAGTCTGCGTGGGAACTGTGTCCAGTCAACTGCACAGAACAATGCAAGTTGGTAATTGATGGCTATGCCATTAGCTCTGAATTCTCGGGGAAGATGCAGTGGAGCTATAATAGCATATATCATCTTTTCTTGGGGAGGAGAAGAAACAGTTGCACCTTCCTACCTATTAATCACATCTTCCATTAATCAGGATAACTCACCATAATCGTGATTACAGTTGGGAATCAATTAATGTTCACCTTAAAATAAAGTGTAGAGAGGAAAGCAATTAACATAATAGAGTTAGAGCATCAAAATGACACAAATGCTATTGACAATTATGAATCACATCTCGCAGTTTTCTGGTTTTTTGCTCTTTCACAGAGAGGCATACAGTGGAGGTGGAGAAGCAGGAATCAGATCTTCCAGGTAAAAACATGAGTTCCAGCTCTCCTCATTACCACCCACAAACAGCAGTGCGCTGTGGGGCCAGGCCACCTCTGTCTCCACTTCCCAGTGCAGTTCCAGGCAAGGAGGCACCAGGGTCGGAAGGGCCAGGCTGAAAGGAGGGAAGTTTCCTGGTCTGCTAGAACAGTGGTCAGCAAACTGCGGCTCGCGAGCCGTGGTTTGCCGCTCTGTTGACTAATGAGTTTGCCGACCACTGCCTTAGGGAAAAACACTTAAAAAACATTTTAATAATGTACTAATGTCTTTAACCTGAAGTCAAAATTTCTGGGTAAGGGTAATGCCTTACGCAGTGGTTGGCAAACTCATTAGTCAACAGAGCGGCTAACCACTGTGCTAGAGTGACTGATTTACCTCAGGCTTGGCCTCACTTTTGTTTCAAAAGCAGGTTCTGTGATCTTTCAGACATGGATTATTCAGCTGTTTGTTTGATAGATTTCATCTGGGTGAAATTTATAATATCAAATAGATTTAACCTAACCTAAACAGAAAAGTGACGTTTAAATTCATATTGAGCTTTACAAGGGAGTACTTCTTGCATCTGTTTATGCCCGCCCCCCCTCACCATTCCTAGGAGTGAGACAGGATAGGGGTTATTATTTTCATTTTTCAGGTGTAGAAAGCAAAGTCTAAGTGAATGAATGACTTGCCAAGGTCACACATGAGTGAGAGGCAGGCTGGAACTCAGGTAAGCTGCCTCATCAGCAGGTACTCTCTGCAAAAATAGTTTTCACACACCTGACCTGATGGTCCCTTGAGTTTGTATTCCAGCCCCATCAGCTTCCTGTTCTGGATGAACACGTCTTGTGAAACATTCCAAGTGATAGTAAAAGAGCTGAGTTCAGTTCATCCCAGACCTTGAGCACGCTTCAGCCGGAACTTGAATAAACCTCATAAAGAAAAATGTGGACTTGAAGAATTCAAATTCGGCAGGAAGAGATCTGAGGGGTAACCAACTCACACCTTCATTTTCTAGATGAAGAGACCGAAGCCTGGGCTGGGATTGGGGGTCGTGATTTGGGTCGGTTCCCAGCGTTGGACAGAAACCTCATAGCCTCGCCAGACAAGGGGTAAATTATAACCTAGGAGAAAATGAGGCTGCGATAACTGATAAGGAAATCTTAGCAGACCTCATCCAAATACTTTGAATATATTTGGTTTACATCCTCATGTGGTTGTTGATTCAAATGTTTTGGGCCACATTAGGCTTCTTGTTCATTTTAAGCACCATCTTAAGCACTTTTGCTGATTCCTTGTGTAGTTAATCTGATTCCTTTCTTAAGCTCTGAAAACTCCAGATCAGCAGTTCTTTGATCTGCTTTGTCCCCAAACATCTAGGTATCTGTCCTCAGAACAACCACTCCATGTAATCAGAAGCTTTGCAGAGGGAAGTTCTAGGGTCTAGACCTGGCCCCTTTCTCTTTCTTCCCCAAGTAGGGCATAACCCTTGCTTCGGGCTGAGCCATGGGGCTGCGGGACAGTGTGGCACAGCCCCATCTGAGAAGGGCTGCAGGGAGCCAGCTGCCTGTGCCCCTGCAGAGGCTTCCTCCCTTCACCTGAGCCACGCCCATGGTCTGATCTTGCCACGTCCCCTGCACGGAGAGCTCTCAACAGAGCAGCAAGGCGCTTATCCACAACATACATTGCTCTCAGTCTTCATAAGGCCCTGAATGACTGTTTTGATTCAACTGCCAAATAAACCAGAACATTGATGATCCACAAGCACTAAATTTTTAAACTTCTGCTTTTCCTTTTTTAACCTATGTCAAAGAGGAGAAATTATGTACAGGGGTATCCCAGGGTGATGGATCCATAATCCTGTCTAAAGGCCCCGCTTAGATCTGCTGTTCTGATGAAGCTTCCCTTCTCTCAAGAGCAATGCCCAATGTCCTGTCCATTAAGGAGCTGGATCATCAAAGTCCTCCAGATCCACTAGATGGCAGTAGTCAGTTAACCATGTTGCGATTGGGAGCCTAGGAAGCAAGATTCCCCCAGAGCAGCCAAGTTCTAGGATTTATAATCAAGTCCAGAATATCTAAATATAAAGACACCCTCTCCCCTCCTCCATTTCCTGAAGATAACTCTCACTCTTTAATTACTATTTAAAATAACAGCTACTTTGGACTAGGCTATTTATGATACATGGCAGGACTATTGAAAAAAAAAAGAAAAGGCCCAAAGCTATTGCAGTTTCTCAACTCCTCTTGCTGAGCCCAGATGAACTGGATTCAGCTGTTAGCTCCCACTGCAAGGAAAAGGGTGCCCCTGTGCCTGTTTCATGCCACAGCTCTGTAGGTTTCAGGGCCTTCTGATCAGTGACCTTAGTCAGATCAGGAACCCCAAGCCACGCCTTTCCACACAACCCTATTCTGCACCAAGCCCCAGTATTAATTTATAGAACCACAAGGCGGTCACAAAGTTGTTTTCAATTTTTCTTCTGAAAACCCCCTACTGAAGAATGAGTTTGAACTGGAACCAAGCCTACATATTTCCTAGAACTACTGAACCGGAACATCAGAATTTTCTCTGAACCCCAGCTGAACTGAGCCTATATTTCATAGACCTGGTCCCCTGGTGGAGACACAGTTCTTGAAAAGAACCTTATTTTAGCTGAAGCTTCCTCCAACCCTGTCTGGTGCCCATTTCAGCAAGTCTCACATCAAGGTTTCCTGGTCAGTGTCCCCAGGCCGCCCTTCCCATGGAGATACCCTAGTTTCTGCAGCTCACTCCTTATTAGGCTATTTTCTAGTTAGTCACTTCTGTAGCAGCCAGAAAGTCTGGTGGTTGGATGTGAGATTTATGTAGGACACTTGGCTAGAATATAAACAGTGGTTGAGAGAAAGGGAATCTGCTCTGTGTCAACAGTAATATGAGGCTGGGGCCTCCAGCGAGCTGCACTGGATGTTTATCCACTGAATCAAGTCACTACATCATCTGGCCCTTCTGACCAGTGGGCCTTTGCTGGAGAGCGCCCAGCTCCCCACCAGCTCTACAGCCTACTAGTATTTCTCAACTTGGGGCACGGGGGTGTCTCTTGGCTGCCTTTCTCCTCCTATCCCCCCTCCTCTAGGTAAAGGGGTGCTGAGCAGAGACCTCAGAATCAGATTTAATAAGCATTTATTTCCAGCTGTCTGCCAATCTTTTTTTTTGTGGCCACTTCATTTAATCCACATAACAACCCCCGAGGTCTTTAGCAGTGGGTCCAGGTTTTATGAGCTCTGAAGTTGGTACAATTTAGGGGAAGGGGACTTTAAGAAAAAGAATCAAATATAACATTAGATATAAAAGTGAATATTCATTTACTATGACACATATACAAAATGACTGCAGCCTTGGCAATTCAGGTCTCTTTCTTCTGATCACTTTAGGCAATATCCCGGAAATGCTTATACATGAGCGACTCTCCACTGGCAATCTAGCCTCCCCTTCCTGCAGGATGCTGCTCTCACGGGGCTATGAAGTGAGGGCGGGTGCTGAGCTTGTCAGCTTCCAGGTAGAGCTGCTCTGCAGGTATGTCTGTTTCACTCTGGTGACTCTGACTAAGACATGTGAGTGAGGCCAGGGCACAGCCTTAATAAGGTGTGAAGCTGAAATCTGGGATTGGAACTTTTCACTGCTTTCCACTGCCTCCGACCAGGGCTGCCAGACTGCTGTGGGGCACCAGTGGTCTAGCTTGAAACCCACTCCAGGGCCACTTTTGATCTGAGCCACAAATCCCACAATCCCTTTCCCTTATCCTGAGGCCAAGAAGAAACCCTAAGAAAGGAGGAGGAGGTGGCCTTTTCTCCAGGAGGTGAACTTATTTTAACTCCTTTCCACAGGATGAGGCTCCTGTCTTTCCTGTTGACTCCTGCAACCTTGAGGGCTGCCCATCCTCATCTTTTGGGAGGGGCTGTCTGTCTGAGGATGGAGGCTATGTGAGGGAGGGCTGTCCCAGGGAGGGGCTGTCTGTGGGTGGGGTGCTCTTGGCCTCCTGGCCCTTTCTAGGCAGACCCACAGTGCTAAATATGGCCTTGTGTGTAGGCTCTCCTTTTGAAGGCCTTTCTCTTGTCTCTCACCTCTGAATGCCCTTCCTCTGAACCCTGTCTTCTCAGTCCCTCCTCCCTCTCCCTATAAAATCTTTCTCTCTCTGCAAGGATCTATTGTTAGTCATTTGTGTCTTAGGGTGAATTTAAGTCATTTGGCTTCTTCCTTCAGGATGAACTGTAATTCTCCATTAAGGAACAAATGCTCCTTCAAAGGAGTGAGAGGCAGGGGAGTAGGTGAGGGATATAACTGAGTCGGTGGTAGGAATGTAGAAATTTCCCATATTTTTGAAATTATATCACAGAGCACCTGTTATACTCTTATTACTCTTTTTTTTTAATTTGTAAGGAAAAGAAGACAGAAATTTAAAATGGATTAGGTGCTAGGTGCTTTCAGAAATGGTGCTGTATTTAATCCTTGGAGCAATTCTGTGAGGGTATGAATGACAAAGCTGAGGTTAGCCATATGTACAGGCTCACACAAAGGCAGAAGGAACTAGCTTTTGGTGAGTCCTACCTTGTACCTGGCACTCTGCTGTGCCTTGTCACAGTTGTCTCACTTAGTCGTATAGTACTGCCCAGGATGTAGCACTAGCTCCATTTGCTAAAAATGAGAAAACTGAGGCTCAGAGTAGTGAAGTGACTTTCCCAGGTCCCTGGAATGTGGGAAATTACCTTGATACAATGGTAGCCTCTGCCCCTACCCTGGGTGCATCAGCCTTCCCTGACAGTAGTATGGTTATGAGGATCAGAATTGAGATTTGAGCAATGCACAGAAGGTTCCTTGGGCCACAGCATACATTTGCTCTCTGATAGGAGGAACACAGGGGCAAAAACAAGTATGCTTGGCCACAGCTGTAGCTTCCAGCCTTCTGAACAGCCAAGAATGTTATTTGCATTTCTTGTTCAGAGCAAATGCAGCCAAAATGAGACCATGTGGATATCAACCAGTAGGTGGCTGATTTAGGGTTGACCCAGAGGTGGCACAATCACGACCTGTTCTTTCCTCTACTTTCTATCTATAAGTAACACTCTTATTTGTTTCATCATACATTCCATTTACTCAGTGTATCTTGAGCCTGTCTTACAGGTTACTAACTTATTACTTATAATTACCATACCTTATGAATTTTGCACGTATCTCATAAGCTATTTACTTACTCATCATCTATACAAAACACATCTTGTGTGTTTTGCCTGTATCTTATAAGCTACTTGCTTGCTTTCTGTCTATGCTAGTTTTAGTTATCTATTGCTGTGTAGCAAATTAAAAATTAAGTTAAAAACTTAGCAGTTTAAAACAACAATACATATATTTTTTTATCCCTTACAGTTTTTGTGGGCCAGGAATTTGGGAGCAGGTTAGCTGGGTGGTCCTGGCTCAGTATGTCTCATGAATTTGCAGTCAAAATGTCACCCAGGGCTATAATCATTAAAAGCTTAACTGGGATGGAGGATCCACTTCCAAGATGCCATTTAAATGGCTTGCAAGTTGGTGCTAGCTGATGGCAGGGCTCTCATGTCTTACCACATGAACTATTCCACTGAACTGCCCGAGTGTCCTCATGAATTGGCAGGTGTCTTCTCCCAGAGCAAGTAATCTAAGAGGGAGCAATATCTTTTATGACCTAGCTTCGGAAGTCACACATCATTATTTCTGCATTATCCTATTGCTACACAGCACAGCTCTGCCCAGAATGTGAGGAGACTCTACCAGGGGGCCAGGATCACTGGAGCCATCTTGGGGGCTGCTTTCTCAATGAGATACTTATAAGATTCATCCATCAGATGATGATGATGATGATGATGGTCATCATCATCATCATCACTGAAGGGTGCTTCTCATACAGGGGTGCCATGAACAAGGTTCTTGGGACCTGGGAGGAGCCCTGGGTTAGCAGCAGAGCAGGAGGACAGATGCTCTCTTTGTTCTAACACAATCTCCTCTTAGGGGCTGCTTCCTGTAGAGGTTGCTTTCGTCCCCAGGAGATGGGAATGTGACTGAACAGGATCTAGAAGGAGCCTTTTTTAAAAAAATTCTTTATTGTTTGAAGTATTACATATAGTATTACATATGTCTCCCTTTTCCCCCATTGACCTCTCCCTGGCCACCCTCACCCCCCCCCCCCCGCACATGCCCTCACCCCCTAGTGTCTGTGTCTATTGGTTATGCTTATATGCATGCATACAAGTCCTTTGGTAGATCTCTTACCTCCCCCACCTCCCGCCTTCCCTCTGAGGTTTGACCGTCTGTTCAATGCTTCTCTGTCTCTGGATCTATTTTTTTGTTCATCAGTTTATGTTGTTCATTATATTCCACAAATGAGTGAGATAATGTGATATTTATCTTTCTCCAACTAGCTTATTTTGCTTAGCATAATGCTTTCCATGTCCATCCATGCTATTGCGAATGGTAAGAGTTCCTTCTTTTTTACAGCAGCATAGTATTCCATCGGGTAGATGTACCATTTTAAACTTAAGACTTGAGACACCATAGTGCCTCTTGCATCCAGGCAAGCGACACAGCTTATATTTTAATCTGCCAGCCTCATAAATCCTGACCACACCGGTGGTGTTTTCTCACCACTTTTTGTTCTGATATTGTCCTTAGTATTTGTCCATTTATGGTATTAAATTTGCTTCTAATGAATGACATATCCTTTTAGTAGGGTCTGAAGAAAGTTAATTATTGATTCATGCCTGATTTGTCCCAGAGCTTGTAGTGGTAGGCTTTGTTAAGAAACACAGCTGTTTTATTCCTACTGGTACAGGTGTTATGTGAGCAGACACACCGAAAGGTTGTAGTCAAGTTGTGCCTGGATTTCCTAAGACCTTCCTGGAATTTCTTATGACTGGATAAATTATCATATGGCTGTTCCAGGCCCTTTCATGTTAGCACATTACATTTCTTCATGTGTGGCTACCAGGGCTCTTCTTTTGGGTTGAGAAGCCCTTAGCTCCACTAGATTGGGATATGCATAAATCAGATTTTAATTTATTTGTTAGTTCTTTTAAATCATCCTCCTTTTCCCCACAAAGGAAGGGGAGTGGAATGAGCCTCTTCAGATGAGATTTATTTGAAGTCTTACCATTATCACCCTTCAATTCCTGGTATGGTTAATTAAGAAGAGCAGTGGCTTTTGGAACCTCATGGTTTCCTGGAGAAGGTTAATAGAATTAATACCTACCTTTCTTTAAACCCTAATATCATCTTCATAGTTGAGAAAATCATAGCTTGTTCACTGCAGTAATATATGACCATTGATTTAGTCAAGATTGTTATCTATTTCTTTCCACCCCAACTATTGGCAACAGTATATCTTTACTTGGGCATCTCAGCAATACATGTTCACTATCCAGCCCTCCATCACCATATAGTGCAATGAGACCTTTCTCCTCTGGGTTTAACTCCTACCTTATCACAGGAATTTCCCAAGGCAGCATATTGATGTGTCCTCATCCAGGAACTGCTTGCCGATCAACTCCCATGTGATAGGGAGATGGCTCCTCATTTAGTCTAAAGTTCAGGGTCCCAGCATCACTGCCTGGGTCCTGAATTGTCAGTTGTTAGGCATGACACTTTCAGAACTTTAGGCAAAAGTATCACTGCAGGTGCTTTTTCCCAGTGGGAGGACCAGCACCTATTCATGTTTTTATTTGGTGATCCATCTTCATTCCTGATATGAGCATCTTACACAAACCCATGCACCAGGGTTTATGCCTGCCTTTTATCTTAAATTGGGGGCTCAGACAACAAGATTGTCTTGAGTTGGTGCAGAGGTTAGCACAGTCAGCCCTGTTTTGATCTCCCATGACTCTGACTGTGCATTACTCTGCAGCACCTTTTATTGCACCCATATTAGACACATATGCCTTATGGTAGGTTCCTCAAGGCTCTGGAAATAGTCCCTGGGTTTCTAAGCAAGAAAACTGTTGCTATTTGTCTTTAGATACGCTCCTATGGAAAATCAACTTTTATCTACTTACTAGAGGCCTGGTGCATGAAATTCGTGCATGGGGGAGGGGGTGTCCCTCAGCCCAGCCTGCACCCTTTCCAATCTGGGACCCCTTGAGGGATGTCTGACTGCCCTCTCACAATCCAGGACTGCTGGCTCCCAACCCCTCACCTGCCTGCCTGCCTGATTGCCCCTAACTGCTTCTGCCTGCCAGCCTGATCACCTCCTAACCACTCCCCTGCCAGCCTGATTGACGCCTAACTGCTCCCCTGCTAGCCTGATTGCCCCCAACTGCCCTCCCCTGTAGGCCTGGTTCCCCCCAACTGCCCTCCCTTGCAGGGCTGGTTTCCCCCAACTGCCCTCCCCTGAAGGCCTGGGTCCCCTGCAACTGCCCTCCCCTGCAGACCTGGTTCCCCCCAACTGCCCTCCCCTGGAGGCCTGGTTGCCCCCAACTGCTCTCCTCTGCTGGCCCGGTCAACCCCAACTGTCCTCCCTTTCAGGCCTGTTCCCTCCCAACTGCCCTCCCCTGCTGTCCATCTTGTGTCCACATGGGGGTGGCCATCTTGTGTGTTGGAGTGATGGTCAATTTGCATATTACCTCTTTATTATATAGGATAGAGATTTCTTTAAAATTGAGCATCTATGTGATGGCTATTGGGCCCATTTACATTTGCAAAGCATCAAAGCCACCCACATTTTAGTGTTTTAGTTAGGTTATATCCCATCTGGACTAAAACAATCTAGAACATGTCACAGATGACTCTAATTAGGTAAAGATGGTATATCTGGTTCATGATATTCTTGCATGGATATCTTCTGCTTCCACATGGTGGTGGTGAACTATCACTTGGCCATAAGTATGGTAGATTCAGGATTGTTAGTTCTTAACTGCCCCTTACTTTATAGATAAACTAGAGGCCCAGTGCATGAAATTCGTGCATGGGTAGGGTCCCTAGGCCTGGCCAATCTGCAGGGTGAACAACAGGGCAATCGGGGGGGGGGGGTTCCCCCTGGCACCCACCTTGGCTGGCCTGGGAGCAGCTCCTGTGTTAAGCATCTGCTCCCTGGTGGTCACTGCACATCATAGTAACCAGTCATTCCACCATTTGGTTGATTTGCACATTAGGCTTTTATTATGTAAGATATGACTTGGTTCTTTGATGGTTCTGTGTGATACTCATAACTGAGTTGAGAATAGAACAACTATGCATATCCATTCCTGAGGAATTTCTGCATGAGTATATAAGAGTTCTGGTACCTCATTCTAGTAGGGTGCACTGGAGGCTCTGCATATGGTCATTACCAAGGTTACTCATTTGTCCACATCTCCTGCTGAATGGATCATGATTATGGATAATGGCCACATTCACTGGCCCTCTCAGTGGGGAGATATTTCTCATTAAGACCAAATTGCTTTGGCAGAGGCACCTATGGAAAGATATTATGCTTATTGGAAAGGGTCAGTATCCAAACCTGTTATGATGATAATCACCAGAAAGACTCCTTTTCCTGCCAATGTCTTTTACATGATACCATGACTCAAGTTGTCTTATACCCAATCCCGACCCTTGTCTCCCAGTACAGGTGAACAGTGGTAATTACTAGGAATTCTACTACTGTATTATGCAAACACCTTTTCTTTTGTACCAGCTGCTAGTAATATGGGCCCTTTGAGAGTCCCTTTTATGTGACTGCATCAGTTAGGTGTTGTTGGCCTGTGGGCTATATGGGACTCTTTTATACTGATCCTGGAGGATTTTTACTCTGGATTTGACATTTTTTTGTTTTTGTTTTTGGTTTGTTTGTTGTTAAGGCAGCCTACTCTGCCATTAGAGACATGGAATTTCATATCATGGTAGCCCATGGAGCCCTCTTTTCCATCTGCAGTGACTAGAGCATTAATTCAAGTGATGATTCTTCCCAATCTTAAGTATAAAAAAGGGACATTAAGTGGACTTTCTACCTAGCCTACCACCTCCAGGTAATCAGCATCAGTGATGTGCAGGTGGCCGTTCAGGAGCTACTGTGCCACCTTCCAGCTCCGTGTCTTTCTCTTTTTGTATGTTTTATCTTGCCCATGCAGTAGAAGTTCTCCTTCTTTATGGCTTAGTTTCTGTAGCCATTCATATGGGCAGGATTTGGGTCAAAGGGTGTAAGATTGAACTTTTGTTTTCATGATCTGGTTATTGACCCCCATCAGCACCTACAGCTATGATATACCAATAGCTTGTTGGTAGGAATTCAGATTTTTAAGTCCTATATAATAAAAGGCTAATATGAAAATCGACTGAATGGTTGAACAACCGGTCACTATGATACGCACTGATCACCAGGGGGCATCTGTAGGAGCTGCCCCCTGGTGGTCAGTGCGCCCCCATGGCTGGCGAGTGCAGCGGCAGTGGCAGGAGCCTCTCCTGCCTCCACGACAGTGCTAAGGATGTCCAACCGCCCACTTAGGCCCACTCCCTGGGGGCTTAAGCCGGTAGTCGGACATCCCCTGAAGGCTCCCAGACTGTGAGTGGGCGCAGGCCAGGCTGAGGGATCCTCCCCCCCCCCCGAGTGCATTAATTTTATGCACTGTGCCTCTAGTTGAGGTATAATTGATCTACACTACTGTATTAGTTTCAGGTGTACAACATAGGGAGTCAACATTTGTATACATTGCAAAATGATCACTACCATAAGTCTAGTTACCATCTGTCAACTTATAAAAATCAATACAATATTATTGCCTATATTTCCTATGTTTTACATTACACTGCCATGAGATTTATTTTATAGCTATAAAATATAAATTTATGTACTTCTTAGTTCCCTTCACCCTTTCTCTCTAACCTAATCCCCCTCACCTCAGGCAACTACCAATCTGTTCTTTGTATCTATGATTCTGGGTTTTGTTTAGTTTAGTTATTTGTTTTGTGTTTTAGATTCCAAATATTAATGAAGTCATGCAGAATTTGTCTTCTACTGTCTGACTTATTCCACTTAGCATAATACCCTCAAGGTCCATTCATGTTGTCACAAATGTCAAGATTTCATTAGTCTTCCCTTAAGGATGTCTCTCCACTTTCATTTTATACTCTACTGAGAGTTCTCCTTCTTGCTTTTGAAAATGAATTTGTATATACTTATTTTTTCTACTATTGTTCCATTTTCTACTATTTTTATGAGTTAGTAAAGGGAGAAATCTTATCATGTGCTCAATCTACCATCATGAACTGACAGGAAGCTTAATTCCCTCTTTCAAATTCAATTCTACTTTCTTTATTGTGTAGATCAATTTACCTCCCCATTCCCTGCTCTGTTCTGAGCCCGTTTATATATGCAAAGACTCATTGATGTGCTCTGCTAAACAGTGGATTATATATTCCAACTCTCCTCTTTGGCAGTCTGGAATAATTGGCAGAAGCTTTGAAATTTCCATCTTTCCCTTTTTCTCACCTGTTAATCTCAATGAGAAGAAGGGGGATATAGAAAGATTTATACCCTCTCTGATATTAATTATGTCTTCTTTTCTAAAAGGCAGATGTGATTGTTTTAAATAATAATTTTTTCTCTATTACAATTATAAGTAAGACTTATGGATTACTTATGCACCAAGAATTATATTAAGTAGATACCAATGTTAGTTCACTTAAATCTCATAACATCCTGAATTGAGATGTTTCATCTATAGGTGTAAAATTGGAACTAAAATAGGTTAACTACTTGCATAGGGTTTCGTTGCTATTGAAGGTCAGAGATGGAATTCAAACTCATGCTTGTGTGACCTTAGAGTAACCTTTTTTTTTGGGGGGGGGGAGAGGTAAAGACCTGATAGCAAATATTTCAGGCTTTGATGGCCATATATGGTCTCTGTCACATATTCTCTCTCTTTTCTTAAAATAACCCTTTTAAAATGTGAAAACTATTCTTAGCTGGTGTGCTATAAATAATGGCATGGGCCATATTTGAACTACAGGCCATAGTTTGTCAGCCACTGCTTTAGAGCATCTGTCTTCAATCACTGTAGCCAGTTGTAGGTGGCCAGATGGAGCACAATTCCATCTCGCTTGTGCCCACACCAGCACCGTGAACACCAGGCACAGTGCAGCAAGCAATGATTTCAAGGAAGGCAAAGCCGGTGCTCTTCAAATAACTAGAATGTTCCAGCTGGTTTTCTACCCTGATTGCTGAAATGGGTATTAGGACAATAGGCTTTAGGATAGGAGCTTTTGTTTGTTTTTTCTTCATCTCCCATTGGTCACATTGGGTATTCAGGACCCCAGGTGAAGAGGCAGTGAACTGTTGTCACTTTTCTCCTCCAAGACTTTAGGCAACAACTGCTTTGCTTTCTCAGAGACATTTATCATAAGCCTATTTGGGAAGAAGAAGGGAATGGAAAAGGTAATAATTAGAGTCACTTCCTCATTGCCCTCCATCAGTAGAGACCATTTGGTAGAGAGGTAATAGGCTGGAGCTTAGAGATGGTGAAGTTCTAATGTAAGAAAGATCAACAATGAGATGAATTTAGTAGACCTTAAGGGCTTGATGTAGTGTGAATAACAGGCAGGCTGATCCTGAGAGGGCCAGCTAGGATGACTGAGAGGATGACGATGCCACTAAATAATAGAAAACATGCAGGGAACCAGGTTTGGAAGGGGAGGTGTCAATCTCTGAAATGAATGAGTTAAGTTTGAGGCTACTGCAGTTTTCACATGGAAATGCCAGGCCAGCAATTTGAAACATAGGTTCAGAATGAGTGAAAGGGCCAGACTAAAGTGTTTTGAATTTGGCCCAGGACAACTAGGACTTATTGGAAAATTTTGTGGAGAGGTGTGTCTTCACAAAAGCTCTGTTTAGAACTACTATTTTGGAGGAGGAAGAAGTAACATTTCCAATGATCCTGGCCATAACATGATGAGGGTAGGAGCTATGATGAGGGCATTAAGGCGAGAAAGTGGCATAGAGATACTTTGCAAAAGATATTTTGCAAAAACTTAGGAAAAATATAGATTTTTTTAAAGATAGAATTTCACCCAATATTTTATTTAGAAAAATTCTAATCCAATTATTTGAAAAATACAACAAATACCCATATTCTCTGCATATAAATTCACCATTCATTAACATCTTTTGACAAATTTGCTTTCTTTCTCTTTCTCCTTTTAGAAAAAGGACAGTCTTCACAATAGAATGATCATACTTAACACATTTAACAAAGATAGCATAGTTTTATCTAATACATGACCCATGTCCAATTTTCCCCTATTGTCCTAACTACCAATGTCTTTTATACCTGTTTTTTTTCATTTTTAAATCAATGGTCTAGCATTGCATTTAATTTATCATGTATTTATTCTTTAATTTAGGGCAGTTTCCCTTCCTTGTTTGGTCTTTTAGACATCAACCTTTAGAGAATCTAGTCTACTAGTTGTGAAGAATGCCTGATGATTTGGATTTGTCTGAATGGTTTCTCATGGCTGAATTCAAGTGAGCGGGTTTTGGCTGGCATAATGTACAGGTGGTCTCATTCCAGTGAGACCACACCAGGAGGCACATAAAGTCAGTTTGTGCTATCATAGCTGCTGTTAGGTTGGATGCCTTGGTCAAGTGGGTGTCTGCCAAATTTCTTCATTTCAAAGACACCTTTCCCCTTACATGTTGGGTGATAACTTTGAAACTATTTGACTATCCTGATCTTCAAAACCATTCACTAAATGTTTTCTCATCCATTGATTACCCTTGCCTGAACCAATGATTTACATTGGTGTTTGAAAAATGGAGATTTTTTTTAATTCTAGAATTCTTTCTACATTTTCCAGCTGGCATACTTCTGTAAAATAGAACTTTCCTTCCTCCAGCTTTCCTTTTTTGTTTGTTTGTATTATTATGGACTCATGAACTTAAAAAAATGTTAAGTTCAATATGTTATAACGTATTACTATCATTATTTTTTCAAATTGAGGTATAATTTACATATAGTGCAATGTCGGTGTGTTAAATATGCAGTTCCATAAATTTTGACAAGTATATATACTCATATAACCCACATTCCTATTAAGATATAGAGCATTTTCATCACCACAGAAAGTTCCTCACATCCTTTCCCAGTTAATTCCTGTAATCACTGAGGCAATCACTTTTCCTTTTTCTTTTTAATACTAAAATGATTCCAAATGTGCATAATGAGAGCCCCTTTAAGCTGACTGCTGGGTGTTTTTGTCATACTCCCATCAGTTTGTTGTTGTTGTTGTAGTTTTAGAGAAAGATGAAGGAAGAGGATGGAGGGAGGAATGGAGAGAGAGATTTGTTGTTGCACTTGTTTATGCATTCATCGGTTGCTTCTTGTATGTGCCCTTACCAGAGATCATACCCACAACCTTGGCATTTAGGGATAATGCTCTAACCACCTGAGCAGCCCAGCCAGGGCTCCCATCAGATTTTGAGCACATACTTGCTTTCTGGCACAGTGAGATACCTCAGACCTCTGGAACAAGGTATTTCTTAAGAAGCCCCTATTATTTTGTGTCAAGTGGTATTTAGAAACCAATATTTAGTTGCCTGATGTATGAGTTTCCTAGGGCTGCTATAGCAAAGTACCACAAATTGGGTGGCTTACACTAACAGAAGCTTACTGTCTCACAGTTCTGGAGGCTGGAGGTATGAGAGCCAAGTGCCAGCAGAGGCATGGTTTTCTGCCTCTTCCTAGCCTCTTCCTAGCTTCTGGGGGTTGCCAGCAATCCTTGGCATTGCTCAGTTCAATTTATGCCTCTGCCTTCACGAGACAACCTTCCCTCTGTGTGTCTGTGTATCTTCACATCTCTATCTTCTTAAAAGGGTGTTAGTCATTGGATTTAGGGCTCATCCTAATCCAGTAGGATTTCATCTTAATTTGATTACATTTTCATAGACCAAATTTCTAAGTTAGGTCACATTCACAAGTATCTGGAATTAGCATTTCAGAATATTTTTGTGGGGGGACACAAGCCAACTCACAGAACATGGAAACTAAGATGTCATTATTTCTCTGGGCTACTTCAGTGAACAGAGCTTGGTTTTTAAAGTAATATTTATATATATGATTCTCACATTTATACTGATATACTCAATTCCAATCCAATGCCACAGGTTCACTTTCTCCTCCTCTCCATTCTGTATTTGTATCCTGAATCCTGGCAAGTAAAATTTGCCTGCTCCTACAATGCAAACAAAATAGTATCAGAATTCAACATCAAAGCTCAATATTTCTGTGCAGTTCCTTTTGTCCTTAGAATATATTCCATTGAGGGTATTCAGTCCATGTATTATGTTCAAAGTTACTTGAATTACCTTTTATTCTATATTATCATTTTGATATGTAATTAGGGTTATTTGTTTTTATTCAACTTTAAATATGTTTCTTATTGATTTTGCTTGTTTAGAATATATAAATCATTAACTTGCTTTCTTGTTGATTCAACTTATTTTTTAGGTACATCAAATGTTAACTGGTTAAAACTATATGAAAAGCATACTCAGAATTGTCCCTCCCTTTTCTAATCCTTTTACTTCATTCCTAATCATCCCCCTTTAAGTAACCAATTTCATTATTTTTTGGTTGACCTTCCTGTATTTTGTTTTGTAAAAACATATGTACTAGAGGCCCAGTGCACAAATTTGTGCATGGGTAAGGTTCGGCTGGCCCGCCCCGATTGGGGCTGATTGGGGCTGGGTGGGCAGAGGGGAGGGGACGTGGGAGATTGGTCAGCTGGGGGAGGTTTTGTGGGAGGTTGGCCAGGTGGCCCTGATCGGGTCAGTTGGCCGGCCGCAGTGCACGTCATAGCCACCGGTCATTCCAGTTGTTCTAGTCAGTTGGATTTTATATATATAGATTTCCATGATTTCTTACATAAAAGCCAGTATATTGTAAAAGTCTTGCATACCTTGCAATTTTTTTTAAGTTTAGAACACATCAATCATTCAGTATCAGTTCATAGTCATCTTCCTCATTCCTTCTTATAGCCCTATGGTCCTCCATATGGTGGTATTATCCACCACCTATGTGGTGGTATTCATTATTTAATCAGACTCTGGTGGATGAACATTTAGATCATTTCCAATAATTTTTGTTACAAATAGTGCAACAACAACAGCAACAAAAAACTCACCTTATAATTGTTTTCATTTTGTAATTGTTGGAAGAGTACCTTTAGGGTAAACTTTTGAAAATCAGACTTCTGAGTCAAAGGGCAAATGTTTTTGTAACTCTATTAGCTATTGCCCAATTTCTTCAATGGGAGTTGTACCATTTTTTTCATTCCTACTAGCAGTGTATGGGAGTGGCTTTCCCCCTACTGCTTCACCAACAGAATGGCTGTCAAGGTTTTGAAATTTTTGCTAATTTCTTAGGTGAGAAAAAAGCTTAGTTTTAATTTCATTTCTTCATTATGAGTGAAATAAAACAGTAAAAAAAAATCCTCACCTGAGGACATGTTCATTGGTTTGTAGGGAAGAGGAAGGGGGAGGGGGGAGAGAGAGAGAGATCAATCAGTTTCCTCCCATACGCACTAGGACCAGAGATCAAACCCAAAACCTAGGTATGTGCCCTGACCAAGAATTGAACCTGTGACCTTTTGGTGCCTGGGACAACACTCCAACCAACTCAGTCACAATGGCCAGGGATCTATCAAGTTTTAAAATATTTATTCTCAATATAAATCTATTAGCGATATTAGCCCTTTTTCTGTTATCCATGTTGCAATTTTTGTCTCCCTATTTATTACTTGTTTTTAGACTTTACTTATGGTGTTTTTATTATATGAAAGTTTTTTTTAATGCAGTTATATAATCAGTTTATTGTAGCTGGATCTCCAATGATAGTTAGAAAGCCTTTCCCTATGTCTAGTATCTGTAGGATTCCATCTTTACATTTAGATCATTTATGCATTTGAAGTTTATTTTACCAATAATATAAAGAAAGCAGCCAATTTTATCCATCTTCTCAAAGGTACTTTAGCTACTCTAATGCCATTTGTTAAAAAGTCCATGTTTTTTTCTCAGAGATTTGAAACATCAGCTTTATAACATCCTAAACTCCCATATGCACTTGGGCTATCTTTCTATTTCAGAACATAGGCCTGAATTTATTTTCTTTGATGTTAGAATCATAACCTTTCCTTCTTACCATTTCCATTTGCTTGATATAACTTGCCCATTAATTTATTTTTAGCATTTTGAATCCGTTCATTTTATATGTATCTTTTGTATTCATCCTATAACTGGGTTTTGCTTTTTGAGCCAACTTGAAATTTTCTTTTTTAAAATACATTTACAAATATTAGTGTTTGGCCCCCACTTTATTGTATGTTTTGTAATATTTACTCTAAGTATTATGTTGTGTGCTCCTTTCTTTCTATTATCTGTTCTTTGCTTATTTTTTTCATATTTATTTTATAATTCAATATTTGTATGGTTGTTCCAGTACTTTATACTTTGTATGGCATCCATAATTCCCCTTTTTTCCTTACTTAGGCATTTACTATTTGGTTGTCAAGCTCAAGTGTAACTTTTGGCATTTCTGTAGACAGGGATTAGGAAGGTTTACCAGAATTTCATTGGTTCAAGAGCACACGCTTCTTGGGATATGCAATTTTACTTCTTTACTACATGATTCCTGAGACAGGAGAGGGGTTGAAGTGCATTCTGAGCTGGTGATTCTCTTGTTTCTCTAAGACCATTATTTTCCCCTCCCTGTTCCTTCTCTTCCTTTACCACTACACCTCCAAATGGTCCTTTTTCTATCCCTCAGAAGTAGCCCTGAACTGCCTTTGGCCCCTTGCAATTCCTGGTCTTTTCCAATTGATTCTAGTGGAGCCAGTGCTCAGATCTACCGAGTCTCTAACACATTCTCATCATTTTCATCAGATACCCTATAAGGTATCTTCTCTTCCTGGTCCCTGCACCCCTTAGTCCCCCACCCACCACCATTGCTGTTCTCTCCACTCTGGCATGCATTCTCCAGATGACTCTGCTGTTTTGGTTTATTTCCTAACTTGTGCTCATTTTAAATTTTGGAGTATTCTTAGCTTCTTACTTATGCTCTAGTCTGGGGTTATGAGTGGTTTTACTTACTCTTGTCTTGATTTTTAATGTTTTTAGGATGTATGAATTGATTTAGATTTAAGTAGATACTATAATCCTACTAGAACTTGGAGCCCTTGTAAGCTTTTAAATATGAAATAAATGTTAGAAATTATTTAGTCCAAACCTGGCTACTTACAAATGAGAAATTTCTAGTGGCAGCACACAGTCTTTCCAGGGCCACATAGGAGTAGATTCAAGATTACTACTATACTTCTCCATCCTTTAACAACAAAATACTCTTTCAAAATAGTTACGTTGCACTATGGGGAGAAATCCTCAAAGTTAGAAGTCTCAGGGGGTTCTTACATACTTATTTGTATCCTGAGAAGTAACACAGAATAACAATTGTTGTCCTGAATTGCTAAAATTCCAACAGACATCCAAGGAAATATCTCTGTCATGGAGACATTCATCTCCATCTTCTTATCTCTTGTTGTACAGACAGAAAGTGTTGAGATTCTTAGGAGTCTGATCTAAGCTAGCATTTTGTTTGCATAGGAAGTTAAGAGAGAGAAAATAAGAACACAGAATTTGCTCCTCTCTTCTCCCCAGAATCCTCAGGGCTTGTTTTATCACCAATTTTCCATTTGCTTCTTATTCCTCTGACAAAGAAACACTGGGAGAAGAACAAGAGTCAAGGCCCAAAGCAATGGCTAAGGTTCACTCATTTGGTCAAACAACACAAATGGTGAACCTACGATATGCTAGACACTCTGCTGGTTCTTGGGAGAAATAGTGAGAAATAAAGCAAAATCAATGCCCACAAAGAGTCTACCATCTAATGGAACACGTTTGCACACATTATACAACCAATGTGGTAAGTGCTGTGAGATATATAAACAACTAACAGTGGGTGCCTTGCTACTGAGGTGTCATTTGAGTTGAGTTTTAAAGAATGAATACGAGTTTTAAAGAATGAACAGAGAAAATGCAGTCAAGGGTGTAACATATTTAGTGAATTGAAAGCAAATTAGAAATGGCTGGAAGATCAGGTTTGGCCATGTACCAGAGGCTAGATCTTAAAAGTCCCAGTGTACTTCAGATTTTAACTTGAAAGCAATAGGAAATGATAAAGTATCTTAAAGTAGGTCAATGACAGGATGAATTTTGTGTTTTAGAATGCAGGGTGGATTAGAAGGAGCATGCCTGGAAGCAGGGGAATGAATCAGGAGGCTACTGTCATATAACTGAAAGATAATGAAGACTTATACCTTGATGACTTCCTAGTTTTTTTCTTCACTTTTATGTACAATCACTGACTGCTAGAAGTTTATCAGCCATCTCGACTCAACTTGCCCAAACCTAAAGGCATCATTTCCTCCCTTCTTCCTTAATATGCATTCCTGGACTAGTCACTCAAGTCAGGTATCAGGTGTTTCCTTCTTCTTCACTCCATATATCCAACAGTCACTTACTCGTAAAAATTCAAATACTTAAATATCCCTTTTCTTAATCCCAACTGCCACTATTTTGGTGAGAATATGAGAGTAATGTAGAGTAAAAAAGCAATGGTGGGGTCAGTGAGTTAGAGGTACCAATAAGGTCATAGAAATTCAGGAATGGGAGTACTACAGTGTATTAGAAGGGCAGGAGACTGTGGTCAGTGAATGTGATGTTTGAAGGTTTTAATGGTGGTGCAGTTTTTGTTGAGGCTAAGGTCTTGGTGTAGCCATGTGAATGAGGACTAAGAAGGGGACAGGGACTTATTATTAGGATAAGGAGGTTAAGAAACTGAAAGGCCAGTGTATTAGATGCATCATCAATGTGAATATTAAGTCCCCAAGGAAAATGACAGTAGTAGCAGTAGTAGTTATAGTCATACTAGTAGAGAGCTATCCAGGCACTGAAGTCATCAACAAGTAAAGAGAAATACCTAGGAGTAGGAGGTCATATTCATTCCTAGATTTAAATTGTACCAAAGCTGCATATAGAAATATCATAACACCAAGATAGCCCCAATGATCTTTTCAGTGTCTAACTGCAGAGAAAGTTCTGCTTGTGAATTAAATCTGCCCCTCTTGATTTTCCTATTAGTCTGGGCCCCTCAACTCCTATAGGTAACTAGACCCAACTCTGTTTTTCTAGTTAAAAACTTTCAAGTGAGAGGGAATGTAGATAATAGATGGTAGAGATATAGGTTCCCATTGTGGGTATATTCTGGGTCATCTGAGAATTTCCCTGAACTAAATTTATTCTATTTGCTGTCTTCTCCCAAGAATCTAGACAGCTATTTGGAGGTCCCAAAGGTCAGTATTATTTTCCTTCTGCCTCTCACTCTGTCGTGGTTATTGAATCACAAGAAAATACTCTGAAACATTTTTATCTCTTGGTGGCCCTTCCATTTCTTCATGTGCTATTTCAACCTTCAAACATGTGTGCTTTACTCCTATTTCTCTGCCCCCTCGCCCCCGCACAATCTAAGAAGGCTAAGAGTTGAGTCCTAGCAACTCGTAGGGATGTGTGTGTGTGTGTGTGTGTGTGTGTGTGTGTGTGCGCGCGCGTGCATGGCAGTAGGGGTAATAGTTGGTGGTGGGGTTTGAGTTGTATAGTCAGGAGACCAGGTAACATAAAAGAACCTAGGGAGAGGTTATTGTGGGAAGGATACCAGGCAGCATTGTAAGCTGACTGGAGGTGAGAGAAAATGGTACATACCAAAATAATAAAATAGTAACAAAGACCTTCATTTAGTTTACAATGTAGCCTGCTATTTACTCCTATGGGAGTAATTATTGAAACTTTGAATTTCTAAAGAAGAAAATGCAGATAAATATGGAAGGGCTGAGAACTGAAGTATAAACCTTGAGAAAATCTCATTTATAGGGGTGAGGAGGAGAAGCATTAGTCAGAGTGTGAAGGAGAACCAGGATATTGTTTCTGAGGTCAGCAGACTAGAAAAAGAATTTTGAGAATCAAAGATAGTGCCAACAGTGCCAAAGGATGATGAGGGGGTCTTGGGACTTGGTGCCTGGAAGCCATTGGTGGCCTGGGCAGGAACTGCTCTAGCAGCATGGATGCTTGGTAGTAGAGAGTCAGACAGTGGATAAAGCAGATACAGGGTCAGTAATTGCACAAAAGGTTGAGGAACTTGTTAATGTATAAAAGATGAAATGAGGTGATGTTAAAGAGATACATTAATCAGATGAAGGAGGTTTTCATTGCTTTTTTAAAAAAAAATTAAAGCTAAGGAAAACCTGTGCCTGTGTTTCATTCTCTTTCTCTGGGGATCAGGGGAAGTGATAAAGAAAGGTGTAGTTTTGCAATAGAAGGAAAGGTCAACGTGTTCACCCCTACCTCCTCTATATCCTTGGTAAGGAATATGTGAAAACACAGGGAGTTCAGCATGGTATCATTAGCCCAGATTTTTCAGGGGCTATCACTTGGAAACAAACAAACTCTAGCTTTCTAAAATTAACTTCTTTTAAGAAACCAAGATGATGCCATAAGGTATACACCTGTACGTGCTGCCTCTCACAACCACACCAAAACCACAACTAAAAGACAAAACGACTATCACCCAGAACCACGGGAAAACTGGCTGAGTGGAAGTTCTACAACTAGAAGGAAAGAAAAAAGCACATTGAGACTGTGTAGGAGGTGCAGAGCTGTGGAAAAGCAGAGGTACAGAGGCGCGCGCGGAGGGGGCTGGCAACTGAGGATGCGGTTGTCTTTCTCAATAGGGAGGCAGACACAAGCTCCCGACTGCTCTGAACTCCAGTTTCCAGCGAGATTCTGGGGACCCAGACTCTTACGGGGAGAAACTGGACTGTCTGGCATCGGGCTGGAAAGTGAGGTGGCTTTCTGGCAGAGGTGCACGCAGGAATCATTCTTTACTGCGCTGGGGCTCAGGATGTGGGGACGCAGAGACACAGAGAGGGCTGACTGGCAGCCATTGCTGGTTGCCACACCCTAATGATTCCCTGAGACCCCGCCCCACCCAATTAACAAACACACCTGAGCTGTGCACAGCGGCTTTTGCATATGAGTGGCCTGCCCTTTCGCAGCTTAACCTAACAAATTGCAGCTGGGTCAGACAGCTCCAAAACTTCCAAACGCAAAACAAAGAGGAGAAATCTGCAGATCTCACTGTAGTTCCTGCTGGGTGGCCTCAGACAGTAGCTGACTTGCACCTCCTTGAAGATCCAGGAGCCAGTGTACCTAGTAGTCAGTGTGAGATGACACCAGATTTCAACTCTTCACATCCATAAGCGACACACTCAAGAGGCAGACTCAGTGAGCACCAAAGCCCCACTGAAGCAAGTCCTGCCCCATAAGGGTGTCTCCAGAACAGCAGTTCTTCCATTATAGACACAGCTGATCCTCACAGCCAATTGGCCTGGAGGTCAGTTCCTCCTAGTGTACCAACAGCAATCAAGGCTTAACTACAACAAGACTGTGCACCCAGCCCACAAAGGGGTGCACCAAGAGTGTCCACCTCAGGTGACTGGGGAGGCTGAGCCACTGGCCCCTATAGGTCACCTGCCATACAAAGCCACTCCATCAACACAGGGAAGCAGCCAAAATGCAGAGACAAAGAAACATGTCATGAATGAAAGAAATGGAGGAAAGCAAACTACTGGATATAGAGTTCAAAATCACAGTTATAAGGTTACTCAAGAATCTTCTAGAAACCGCCTGAGAAACTTAGTGAGACCACCGAGGAACTTAGTGAGACCTTCAAGGAGCTTAATGAGAATGCCAAAAAAATGGAAAAGGACCAGTCAGAAATTAAGCATACACTGTATGAAATAAAGAATAATATACAGAAATCCAACAGTAGACTAGAGGACCCCAAGAATCAAACCAAAGATTTGAAATATGAGGAAGCAAAAAACACCCAACCAGAAAAACAAAAAGAAAAAAGAATAAAAAAATATGATATAGTGTAAGGAGCCTCTGGGACAACTTGAAGCGTACCAACATCAGAATTATGGGGGTGCCAGAAGAAGAGAGAGAGCAAGATACTGAAAACCTATTTGAAGAAATAATGACAGAAAACTTTCCCTACCTGGTGAAAAAAATAGACTTATAAGTCCAGGAAGCGCAGAGAACTCCAAACAAAAGGAATCCAAAGAGGACCACACCAAGACACATCATAATTAAAATGCCAAGGGCAAAAGACAAAGAGAGAATCTTGATAGCAGCAAGAGAAAAATAGTTAGTTACCTACAAGGGAGTACCCATATGACTGTCAGCTGATTTCTCAACAGAAACTACGCAGGCCAGAAGGGAATGGCAAGAAATATTCAAAGTGATGAACAGCAAGAACCTACAACCAAGATTACTCTACGCAGCAAAGCTATCATTCAGAATTGAAGGTCAGATAAAGAGCTTCACAGACAAGAAGAAGCTAAAGGAGTTCATCACTGCCAAACCAGTATTATATGAAATGCTGAAGCGTATTCTTTAAGAAGAGGAAGAAGAAGAAAAAGGTAAAGATAAAAATTATGAACAACGAAGTGACAACAAATACATATCTATCAACAAGTGAATCTAAAAATCAAGTCAATAAAAAATCTGATGAACAGAATAAACTGGTGAATATAATAGAATAAGGGGCACAGAAAGGGAGTGGACTGACAATTCTTGGGGGGGAGGAGGAGTGAGGGGTGCGGGAAGAGATTGGACAAAAATCTTACACCTGTGGATGAAGACAGTGGCAGGGGTGGGGGACGGTAAGGGCATGGGAGGTAATCAGGTGGAGGGGAGCTATGGGGGGAAAAAGAGGAACATCTGTAATAATCTGAACAATAAAGATTTATTTAAAAAAATAAAAAAATAAAATTAACTTTTTTTAAAATTTTGAACTACAGCATCTTAAGGGCAATTTTTATGGATTGCATGGTTGTGTCCCTCTCTCCCCCACCAATTCATATGTTGAAACCCTAACCCCCAATGTGTAGATGGGACTTTTGAGGGGTGATTAGATCATGAAGGTGGAGCCTCCATGATGGAATTAGTGCCCTTATAGGAAGAGGCTCAAGAGCTAACCAGCTCTCTTTGTGTCTTTCTGTCCCCCATGTGAGGAGACAGTGATAAAGTAGCCATCTACAAGTCAGAAAAATGGCCCTCATCAAGAACGGAATTTTTCAGCACCATGATCTTGGACTCCCAGCCTCCAGAACTGTGGGAAATTAATGTTTGTTGTCTAAACCACCCAGTCTGTGGTGTTCTGTTACAGCAGCCAGAACGGACTAAGATAGAAAGGCATATTCTACCTGCTCTGCAGCCTCAGATAGTGAGGCTGCTGTTTTCCCCTTTCTCCTCCACATGAGTCTTTAAACTGTCAACCCCAGTGTTCCCAGATTATGATCAGCTTTTTGTTGACAGGCTGCACTGAGTGTTGGCTCATTCATGGGGAAACAGTTGTTTTCTGTTCTCCAGCCATGACAAATTGCTGACTGTTGGCATCACTGATGAAATAAGTAAGGTCTCTGCCATCACAGCTTCTATTTTTTTTAATATGAGTTACTTTAATAGAAAGACTTAAATGTTTCTTTCTATTGCTTTGCCCCAGCACTTCTGGGGTCATAAATTCTTCTCCCTCTTGTCTGCTATTACAGGCATATCAATTCTTTCTAGTTCTATGAGCACTAAAATAGAAAGAAAACAAGGTTGTGGCTTTATGCATTTTTAATTTAACTAAATCCCACCTTTGAAGTTGAGGGAAACCATGCTTGTATCAGAATGGTGTGGCCACCAGGAGAGCCTTTGGAGAGTCGGGATCAATGGAAGCTTTGCAGGCAAGTGCCTCCATCCTTATCTTCCAGGGCACCCAGCTGACTTTGTGTGTTCTCCTTGTGAATTCCAATCAGGTTGTAAATCTTCTCTACTCTCCCTCTTGCTCTCTCTCTCCTTGAGAATATATAGAAACTTACTGGGATGGGAGAATTTGGGTTATCAGCTTTGGAGGATTATTCATGCCTTATTTATTTTATCCCCATGGCTCCAGCATTAAGTGTTTAGCTGGTAGGCTGACAATGAAGAGAAGGGTGTCTCCATTCTTAAAAATCTCTCTTAAAGGCAATTCCCTTCCCTGCTTAGTTCCAGGGTCTCAAAGGCTGTTATTGAGGAAGTCCTTCTTCACCTCTAGTTCACATTCCACTCTTTGGAGTGAGCTTATTCCCTAGAAGTGGAACAAAGTACAAGTTGGCAGAAGGCTCAAGAAAGAATGAAATAAATGTCCCTTTAGGCATCACCCAGAGGCATGATTAACATCACTGCTCATTAGTATAAAATATATTCAATTATGAGGGATTAAGAGGCTTGGGAAAGCAAAATACTAAAGCAGATGAAATATGAGATATCAGTGGAAAACAATGCCACAGGACAGCAGAGGCTGAGGCTGCCTTCAGGATGGAAGGGCTGCTCAGATGATGCTAGGGAAGTGAAGCTATACACTCTACTAAGGAGAAATGCCTCCCAAATTATGGTTTGTGGAGAGGTTCTATACTGTTAGGAGGTTATGGAGCTAAAGAGATGCAATCTGCTTACTCTGGCTACATTCACCCTGAAGAAGTAAGTGCAAGATCTTTATTTTCCTTATAGCACTGGTTGCTGAAATAAATCATTCAAAGGAGATCCGATATGGGCTATCCATTGAGATGCTTCACAAGGGGGAACCACTTGAATATTCTCCAAGATTCTCCCCTGTGGATTTATACAGCTTAGGCAGAGAGGAGACTGGGTTAAGCATGCTGGGTCTTTGCAGTAGGGGGTGAAGTAGGGCACTGAGTGGGTGGATGACAACCTGCCAAGCAAAAGGCAGAGAATCAGAAGAAGGGAAAGAACCATGCTTCAGAATACAAAGTAGTAACCCCAGAACCAGGATCAGAAGTCCTACAGGCATGGGGTAGAAGACCAGCAACCAATCCATTAGCTGAACAAGTATCTGTGGCACATTCTATGAGCCCAGAATTGTTACTCATGATGCCTTAGGGATGTGGAGAAAAGCTAGGCTGAACCCAAAATTCCTAGACTGGAGAACATAGGAACTGGGAGAGGACTAACACTGGAGAAGCAGGGATGGAGGCTTTTAATCTTTCCATAAGGCAAGGAGCACTTTTAGATGATGCCAGAGCTGAATTTCCAGAAATAGAACGAGATACTCCAAGATCAGAGAAAGTTGTTGGCGAACAGTGTTGTGGTTAAGAAAATGGCCTTTAGAGTTAGGAGGATCTGGGTTTGAACTCTGCTTCTTATACTCACTGGTTATGTGGCTTGAATGAGTTGCTTAACCTTCCTCTGCTCTTTGTCTTTACTCATAGAAAGGGAATCATAATTGCACCTCTCTCATAAAGTTGTGGTGAGAGTGATGTCCAAAGATGTATGAAGCTCCTGATACACTGTCTGGCACATGGCACCACTCAATGCATTTTTTACAAATATTATAATCATTTGAGATGGAGCTGAGAAATGTGAGCAGAGAATAAGAGAAATGGGACTTCAATGAGGTGATAGGAGCAAATGGCAGGGGATTTGAAAATATTTCAAGCACATTTATCTGGCTTGGGGCTGTTTGACTTAAACCAAGAATATCATATTTCTCTGGCTGGAGGAATTTTCTGGAAATATAGTAATTGAGAAACCAAATCTGAGTTTTTACCTTATGTGTTGGGATGGCTTGAGTTGGGTTCATGGTCAATGAGTAGGGATGAGAATAGGTCCAGAGATGGTGGCTTAAGTAGCACTGGCAGGGCAATCTGGTACTTGTCCCCATGGTTGTGTGGAAAAGGTCCCGATAGACATCGAACTGGCCTTTCTGTTCCCTAAACAGAAGTATTCTATTTGGACTGCTTTACAGAGGAAAGGCTTAAAGCAGCTTTGCAAATAAGGTTCAAATGTATCTGTCTTCCCTCCTTACTTAGAAAGGACTCCGAATGCAAAATGAGAGTTACTCTTATTCATCCCAGGAGAATGGAAAGGTAGCTTTTCTTGCAAATCTGGACACTCAAAATCTTCTGAAGAAAGGCACTATGAGGGTATCACTTGTATCAGTTTGTAATCCATTAATTCGTTCATTCATTTGACAAAACTGCATTAAGCTCCCTTCTATGAAAAGCACTCTGGTAAACCTTGGGATTGAGCAAAGCAACCTTAAAGAAACTCACAAGGGAACAAGCCAGGTTAACAAACATCTGTAATCAAAGGAGAAGAGAGCAATAATAGAAGTAGGTGAAGAACTGATCCCCTCTGTTCCTGGGATGTGCAGTCAAACTACAGAGCAGGAATGGTAAAAATAAATTGTAAAATGGAGACAGCGCACTCCATGCTCTCTGAGATTTGGCATGGTATGGTCACATGATGACTAATAAGCACATCTATCCAAGGAAGTAGAACAAAATGCATAAAAGATAAATCACTGAGGTAATAAACATACAGCATCTTTCCTGATCCCTGAGTCTCCAGATCATTTAAACATCCAGATCTAGTACCAGAATTCAGAACAGATTTGTGTCAGCTGGGCAGAGGTAACGTTGGAACCAAGGAGAAAGTGAGAGATGTCCCCAATCTCATTTACATTTTGAGCCACTTCATCTAGGTTCTAAGTCCCTTAATGCCTGGATCACTAGAGGCAAGTCCTTCCCTTGAAAATCAGTGGGCCCAATAATACTGGTTAAAGTGGAGCAGTCTGTCACAGGAGCTAAGAAATGGCAGCAGCAGCAGAATTCTTTCATGTTCCTCTTGGCCTCAGTCATAAGCAGCTAGCCCTTGGCCTCAATCCTGAGTGTCCTCTAGGTGCACAAAAGTTCAGAGGCTACATATCCATTTGCCTTTGACTCCCACTGACAGTGTCCCAGGGATCTTGGGTTAGGGAGTGTTTGCATAGGTGTTTCTTGAAGTCTCTTTTGCAATAACGCCTCAGTCCGGGCAGGGATTTATTCTTCCTCACCAGAGAAAAGAGAGAGTGAGGGGACAAGATGTTTCCGGGAGAGGAAATTACACATACCCTTTAAGGCTATGCTACACTGTGTTAGGGTTAACAACATAGCCAACTACCATAGGCAACAAAAAGCTCAAGCCAGAAAGTTGAAATAGGTACCCTACCAAATAGGGGTGTGTAAATATCTGTTGAATAGATGAATGAATTGCATATACATGCATCATATTCTTCCATCCCAATATTTGATTCAGTTTCCATGACTAGAGGCCAGATGCATACAGAGAGGTTTTCCAAATTGCCAGTCTTGATCTTTTCTTAACTGCTCCCAGGGGCTCTGAGAGTGATTCTGGTAGCTGGCATGAGCAACATGGCACTGTGCCCTGAGAGGGCCAATGTACAACTTATATTGGCCTTAGGTCCAGGTACCCGCTATGCAGAGCCTACCATCCAGATGGTATAGGCTCATATTCCAGTTCACTTAGAAAGGCCAGGTCCTGCCAACTCCATCTCCAAGGGGACAGTATGTACAGAACCCACATGCCAAACTACTCAGGTCATTGCCAACCAAAAGATGGTGAGTGGTCCTGTCCTGTTAGCCCCACCTAAAACAGACAGCAGATGGGAAACTGGGGCAGGGGGTGGAGAACAGCTGGATGACGTTTGCTGCATAATAGCTCTTGAGGGATTTGAAAATCATTGTTTAATTTTCCTTCCCGCCTTCTAATGTAGACAAATGTCCTATATCAGGAGTGTGGAAATCAGAATGTTTCATGGTTGAAGTTCGTCTTCACAGCTCTCAGCTTTGTTCTTCCTGACTGCCACACACACATGCAAATGCGTGCACGTGCGCACACACACACACATACACACACACACACACACTCACTCAAGGGTGTACACACAGAGACATACACATGTTCACCTCCATCCACAGGGCAGTTCTGCTGACTGAGCCTTAAAACCTTAGAGCCTTATTTCATTTATTATGTATTTAAGGCCTTGCCAGGGGCCCAGGGTACCTCCCTGAAGTCTCTTTTAAAAATTAAATCTGGCTCTTTGGGTTGCAGAAAATGGAATTCGAGATACAGTGATTCTAGATATTTATGTCCCTCTGTCATTTGCTCAGTTGGTCTTCTGTACCTGTGGTCTGTTAGGAATTATCCCACCAAGAAAAAAAAGCAGAACTACACATATTAATATGAGCTTTTTCCTCTGTTTCTTTCCCTGGCTGTAAATAGCTGCTTGGAGGGAAGGAGCTCTGCCATAGGAGAGAGTCTCAGGGGCCAAGAACTGTTGCCCAGGAGCTGGGGGCTAGGCCTGCCAGGAGGGAGGAGGGAGATGGGCGCCTGAAAAAGCTGGAGCTGGATTATGGCCCCCAAATTTCATACAGAGGAGGGAAGAGTGGTTCTGCTGATGCCCCTATACAGATAAGTGAAAAACCCACTTCTGTTTTCTTTAGCCCCTGGTTTGAAGGCCAGGTGTTCTCTGGTCTAGGCAATCCATTACCTTCTTTGGAAACTTGGAAGACTCCTGATACTCTCAAGGTGATGTCATGGGTCAGTCCTTTTTACAGGCAGAAGGGGCAGGTCCTTACCTGAGTGTGGGCTAACTCTCCTGCAGGCCCTAGAGATATTAGCCTGCACCCAGGTATTGCCCTGTTCCTCTTGGCCTCAGTCATAAGCAGCTAGCCCTTGGCCTCAATCCTGAGTGTCCTCTAGGTGCACAAAAGTTCAGAGGCTACATATCCATTTGCCTTTGACTCCCACTGACAGTGTCCCAGGGATCTTGGGTTGGGGAGTGTTTGCATAGGTGTTTCTTGAAGTCTCTTTTGCAATAACGCCTCAGTCCGGGCAGGGATTTATTCTTCCTCACCAGAGAAAAGAGAGAGTGAGGGGACAAGATGTTTCTTCTCTTTAAATCTGTGCCATTTCCATTGAGAGGCACTCAGTCCAGCTCTCTGCAATGTGGCAAAACCTCCTCAGTCTAACTCATTTGGTTCTGGGAGCCCAGCATAAAAGTTAAAGCTGCCTCAGAGGCCGCCTGACCCTGATGCATCAAACTCTGGAGTGAGGCCAAACCTCCACTTAAAATGACAATCCTGTACAAAGTGGCACAATGACAAGTTAAATATATATAGATGGATATAGATGTAATATGAAAATATGTATTTTCCCAGCTTTCACCATCAGACGCAGGCGTGTTAAAGGTATTAACAGTTGGTGTTCCTCTGCAGAGGGATCCTCTAGTTATATGCTTTGGAACCCAGACAGGAAGGGTGAGTCATGCTGCAATGCAAAATTAATCCAGACAAAATGAAACGATGTAGCTGAGGTGTCTGGGATGAAAGGACGGAAGAGCTATCCTGTCTCCTGCCCAAGTCTTCTCCATGTCTGTGGGGGAGGAGAGGCTGTGTTTGAAGGGAGGCTTGCTGTGTGGGCCAGGGGCTACCTACCGAAAGCACAGTGAGTTGGCACATCCTTTCATTCTGAGGGGCAGACCCTGGGGGGAAATGTCTGTGCAATGGTCCAGCCTCCCAAAGGCTGTCTCTGACTATCTGAGGCATGTGTACATAGAAGGCACAGATGTGGCTCCCACTCTCCTCCTCCATCAGGGCCTTCTCCAGATGTGTAATTGAGGGCAACTTAGAGATCTGCAGTCCTATGTACCTGGGATGGAAATTTTCCAGACTAGATTCTTTCCTTGGGGTTGGGGGAGACAGAAACAGCTTTGCCCTTGTTTTCAGATTTTAATTTCCTAGAATCTGCCCCAAGGGTAATTTCTAAATTTTTTTTTGTTTTGTTTTCCTTCTAAAATTACCCCTCAGTTCAGACAGGAGAGAAAACATTTTTGCTTCTATTGTTTAAAGACAGAAACAATTTTTCTACTCTTAAAATGTAGTGTTTCACTGCAAACTACTTGCACTGGCTCTTTGCAGTGTGATGTAAAATTCCTGGTACTGACAGACTCATGGATCAAATTTCTGGAGTCAAAGAGTAATTTGGTAACACGCTCTAGTGTTACAACCACACTACAACTTTCTCTATCAGCTCGATCATTTACTTCTCTCTCCCTCTATTTTTTATTTTTAGGGTTCTGATGTCTGCCTTTTCAAAAACTTTTAAATTGAGATATAGCAGTAAAGTGTACACTAATCTTACCTATTCAGCTCAATAAATGCTTACATGTAAATATGCTCAGCCAAGTTGTAGAACCGCCCATGCCCTTCCCCGTTCCTCACTCAGGCGTGACCCCATCTTTCATGTCTATCACTGTAGGTAAGATTTGTCTTTTCTAGACTTTCATATGAATGAAATCATTCAGTATGTACTCATTTGTGCCTGGCTTATTTTATTCAACATTGTGTTTTTAAGATTCATCCATGTTGTTGCATGTGTCAATAGGTTTTTTATTTTTTATTTTTTAACTAGAGGCCGGATGCACGAAAATCATGTGAGGGGCTTGGCCCTAGCAGCCCCGGCTACCTCAGCCCTCACATCCCCGACTTTGTCCGGAAGGTCCTCTGGACAATTGTTAGGCTATTCGGTCTAATTAGCATATTAGCTCTATATTATATAGAATGCTCTATCATACTCCATTATAGTGTTAACATAAGGAAACATTCAAACCTGTAAAGAATTTTTGTGAGTTTATTTGAGCCAGACTGTCAACAATTGCTGGGAGCAGAATCTCAAAATATTAGGATAATGCTCCAGAGAATGATGGTTTTTCCACCTATTTTTATAAATTACCATCAAAGGAGGAGATGTAAGTGGGTAACATGAAATCCATTGGTGATAGATTAGGAAGGTGGGAGAAAGCAAAGTGGAGAAACTCTGGGATTGGATAAAAAGTAAAATGATAAGACACATGCTTTTTTTACATAGGTGGGCATAGTTAACAGTCAACAATAAGAATAACAACGAGGGAATTTGTGGTCTGCACCCTGGCACCATTTGTTGTGCCCTGAGGGGTTCAGAAAAAGGGAAATTATAAGTTACCCTGACATTCCACAGGTATGTTATCTTAGATGTAAAAAGACAATAGGTTCAGTAAAGATCAAAGTTGTTCTTTGTCAGGGAAGATACTGGCCAAGGGCTTGACTACCCCCTATAAAGTGCTCTTTAATTAAAAGTTTTTAATTTCAGACCACCCTTTGTGGTTACTTTAGGTCTATGATTTTGCAAGGCCTTCCCTGAGTTAGTTAGATTAGCATGTGGCCCCTTTTTGTCCAAAATAGGAATATACAGAATTTATTCCCCCATCAATGAATATTTGGGTTGTTTCTAGTTTGGACTAAAATGAATAAATCTGCTCTAAATATTCTTTTACTTTTTTTGTGGACATATACTCTCATTTCTTTTGGGAATACTTAAAAGTGAAATTGTTGATTCATAGGATATGTATATGCAGATACTTCTAAACCCTATGTTCTAAAGTGGTTGTAACAATTGTCACTCCTACTAGCAATGCATAGGAGTTTTAGTAGTTTCATATCCTCTCCAACACTTGTTTTTCTCTCTCTCTGAACTTATAGATGTTTAGGTATGAAGTTGCTGCATGCCTGCTTAGTTGGAACTCTTTCCCCCTTAACCACACATTAAATTCTTCAAAGCATACTATGCAGGGATTAGGGTTACAAGCCCTCTGGGCTGTATTAATGTTAAAATTGAAAGTCCCATGTCCCAGGAACCCTCCTAGTCCCAGGCAAACTGGGATGGTTGGTCACCTTAAATGAAAAGAAAGAGGCTTTGGAAAGAGACTGACCTGATTTGAATCCTAGTTCCACTAGCTATGTGAAATCAGTCAAGGGAAAGTGATGGTTATGTATGTGACAGAGCAAAAATAGTAAAATATTAATGGTGCAATCTAGGTGTATTAGCTGTATTTACATGTATTAATTGTAAAATTCTTTCAACTTTATTGTATGTTTGGAAATAATAAAATGCTGGGGAAAAGATAAAATAGTATTGTGCTTGGCTCTAGGGAATCAGAGCTCAAAATTCAGAGAAAATGATTTCTTTTATTCCTAGAACAAATGACCTGTAATTATGGTCTTCACATTGAAGCTGCCCCACTAGTTCCTTGTTTCCTAAAAACATTTCAGCAAAAGAGAGACAAAGGAGCAAGTAGCAAAAGTGAGGAGGCAAAGAAACATGTCCCAAATGAAAAAACAAAACAAAACAAACAAACAAACAAAACAACAGAACTCAGGAAAAAGAACTAAATAAAATGGAGACGAGCAGTCTAATAGATTCAGAGTTCAAAACACTGGTTATAAGGATGCCCAATGAACTTAGGGAAAGAGTAGATGAATTTAGTGAGAACTTCAACAAAGAGATAGGAAACATAAAAATGGAGAGAGAAAATATAAGAAAGAACCAGTCAAAAATGAAGGATACTCTAACTGAAATGAAGAATCATTTAGTAGATGAACATGACAATGAAATCAGTGATTTTGAATATAAGGAAGCAAAAACACCCAAACAGAACAGCAAAAAGAAAAAAAGAATTAAAAAAGAGGATAGTATAAGGTGTCTTTGGGACAACATAAAATGTAACAATATTAGCATCATTGGTGTGCTGGAAGAAGAGAGAGAGCAAGAAATTGAAAACCTATTTGAAAAAAATGACAGAAAAGTTCCCTAATGTGGTGAAAGAAAGAGACATACAAGTTCAGGAAGTGCAGAGTCCCAAACAAGATGAACCCAAAGAAGCCCACACCAAAACACATCATAATTAAATTGCCAAATGTTAAAGACAAACAAAAAATCTTAAAAGCAACAAGGGAAAAGCAGTTGGTTACCCACAAGGGAGCTCTCATAAGACTGTCAGCTGATTTCTCAACAGAAACATTTCAGGCCAGAAGGGATTGGCAAAAAATAGTCAAAGTGGTGAAAAGCAAGGACCTACTAGTACAACCAAGATTACTCTACCCAGCAAAGCTATTTTTTAGATTCAAAGGACAAATCAAAGAGCTTCCCAGACAAGCAAAAGTTAAAGGAGTACATCACCACCAAACCAGTATTGCATGAAATGTTAAAGGGTCTTCTTTAAGAAAAAGAAGGGAAAAAAAGATAAAAAATATGAACAATAACATGACAATAAATACACAACTATCAACAATTACATCTAAAAATAATAAACAAACAAGCAGAACAGAAACAGACTCATAGTTACAGAGAACATTTTGAGGGTTGCAAGATGGGTGAAGGGATTGAGAAAAAGTGAAGGGATTCAGAAGTATAAATTGATTGTTACAAAATAGTCATGGGGATATAAAGTATAGCATAGGGAATATAGTCAGTAATATTATAATGTATGTATGATGTCAGATGGGTATGCGATTTATTGGGATGGTCACTTAGTAAATAATGTCTAATCACTGGGCTATACACCTGAAACCAATATAATAATGTCCGGTGTGTCAACTGTAATGTAAAAATAAAATGAAAAGACTAAAAATAAGAAAAAATGGAGAGAACTAGTCTTTAAATTCCAGCAGTCACATTGCTTTGTTCAGAGTCTTCTTGTGAGCAGAGTAGAAAGCTTGGTGTCACCTTTCCCCAGGACCTCCCACTGGCCTCAGGTAGAACAGGCTACCATTCTCCATGACCTGATACCTTCTTGAGTCATATTCTCCAGCCTCTCTGCTTCTAACTTCGCTGTCATCCCTGGCAAAGCCAACTTACTTTTATTCTCTTTCAAAGCCATCTCTTGTTCCCGTGGCAACTTACTGGGGGGGGTCTTCTATTACCATGGGAACATGGCTGCTGGGTTTAAATACACCTTATCATCACAGCATTAAAAAATATAGGGAGAGAGCGAGACTGGTTGTCAAGGAAACAGAATTCAGGGCTTCTCCATGAGAGATAGGCTAGGGAAAGGAAGTGCTACTCAGCATTTAGAACGAAAGCTACTCCCAGTCCTGATCCTGCTGGGATAGTGATGCACTCACTGTGCAGATTCTATGATGTGTGTGTGTGTGTGTGTGTGTGTGTGTGTGTGTGTGTGTAATTATCTTTCTATCTTGACCATCTGAAGAACCTCATAGGAAGGCACCTTGGAGATTTCAGAGGTCTCAGAGAAAGCTCTTATATTTCAGCCTGAGAGTATGGAAGTAACATTCTCTCTCTCTCTCTCTCTCTCTCTCTCTCTCTCTCTCTCTCTCTCTCTCTCACACACACACACACACACACACACACACACACACACACTGAGCAGGTCACTGTAAGGTATCTTCCTTGTCATTAAGAGGGCAACAATTCCATGGTGAGCAACCCAGGAAAACCAAATCTAAAGAGCGACCCAAGATATAGAACAAAAGGGCACAGAAAGGGTTTAAATGATGGGCAATATGATTCTCATCTATAAAAACAATGTATCTGAAAAAGACCAGTTCTATTTCTTCTGGGTCATCTATTCTTTTTTGAGGCAAATGGGACACTTGGTCAGTCAGCCACCCTATCTAAGAAATAGTTGATGAGCATTGAGGCATGGACTTTCCTAATCACAGTGAGAGCTGCTGAGCAGAGGAAGGCATTCGGCCCTCCCCATAGAGAAGGAAGAAAAGACATGGCAGACTCCTAGGCTTCTAAGAACCAGAAGAACCCAGCACTGTGTATAAAGAAGCTTGGTCAATATCCCTGCATACACACTGGAAGAAACAAAGATTCAGAGAAACCAACAAAACAAATAGCACCTAATTAACCTCTATGCCATTGCTTCTCAAGTGCCCAGGCCCTTATGCACACCTGGGAATTTATCTCTAGCAGGCTTGGTGCCAGGAAGAAATATGAACAAACATTGCCCAGATTCAACCAACAGCGCTTCTCCCTATTCAGCAGCTTCCAAGTTCCCAGGGCCCTCAGGCTGTCATTGGTTGCTCAGAGACATTGTGGTGACATCCTGCCCAGCTGACTCCCTTTTCCTGGCCCAGAACCATAGCCCCAGACCTCTCATCATGTCAGAGTTTGCCTCTTCTCCAACAGGCATGGGATAGAGAAAAGAGAAAGGACTCTTGTCTTAGAAAATTCTAGGCTTGAATTGAAGCCAAGCCACTTTCTATATTTGTGACCTTGGAGGAATCTCTTATTTAAGTTCCTATTTCTAAAATAAGTTCATAAGATGATTCTAATGATTTAATGAGATCATGAACATAAAAGTGCCCAGCTCACTATGGGCACTATGCACTGACAAGAATTGATTAACTTCTGGGACCACATTCCCAATCTAACATGAAGCCTTAGACTATAGGGGTGACTGAGGGGAGCTAGTCCAGGGCAGAGCCAGGATGTGGGCATTTCTGGTTGTGAGCTGATGGAGGCGGAGCTCACACCCTGAGGGCCCAGCACTGTGCTAGGTTCCTATTAAGTTCAACAATGACTACTGATTGATATGCTGGGTGCTGTTGACTGGGACTTGTGGTACCCTTCACACAGGGGTGGGTGGCAGTGTTTCCACCATACCCACGAGGAAAGCCTCTTCAGCAGTGAGTGTCACAGTGCTCAGGTTCAGCCTGAGCTGAGGCAGTGTGTGGAGTAGCTGCGGGCAGGGGCAAGAGGGCTATGACTTGTGATTCTCCTCTTTGACTGACATGATTCATCATCTGGCTGTCAGGAGGGGACCTCTCTGCAGCTCTGACTCCATTGTCTTCAACTCACTCTCCATCCTGGCCACTGCTCTAACTCCTCTTAACACTTGTCCACTTGGCGGGCCAGCCTGGTAATAGCTTCAAGAAAGACAGATTATCATTCTCCCTTTAGAAAGGACCAATTATTCATAGCCTCCCCTAGAATTTTCAGAAAGAAAAAAATGGCAAGAGGAGTGCTACCTCTTGTTGTCACGGAACCAAGGTCATGGTGGGCTACATTCAAGCAAGGGAAGGATGGGGATGGAATGGCAATGAAGCAGAAGTTGGGTGCAAGATGAAGAAAACAGGGTGCAGGGGTGGGATCAGGAAATCACTAAGCCCCAGGCTCTGAACCAGGCTGTGTGTACCACCAGAGGCATGTGGCAGTATGCCTGGGAAAAACCACAAGGTGTACACAAATTGTACTGTCTGATAAGTAAATGAAAACCTCATTTTATATAATAAAATGAACAAAGATATATTTTGATGCAGAGTGTAATTTTTGCATGAATTGTTAAGGAAACAATTACTTTTCTTGCTGCTCAGTCCTCTGGTCATGCTCCCAGAGCCTTTGAGGTATGAATTTGTTCTCTTCTGCCATGAGCTATTTCACTCAATCATCTACCTTCCATTCATTCATTCATTCAACAAATTGAGTGACAACTATGAGTCAGGCACAAGAGACACAGTAGGGAGTAAAACACACATGAACCTTGATTTCATAAAGCTTATACTCTAGGGCAGTGGTCGGCAAACTCATTAGTTAACAGAGCCAAATATCAACAGTACAACGATTGAAATTTCTTTTGAGAGCCAAATTTTTTAAACTTAAACTTCTTCTAATGCCACTTCTTCAAAATAGACTCGACCAGGCCATGGTATTTTGTGGAAGAGCCACACTCAAGGGACCAAAGAGCCGCATGTGGCTCGCGAGCCACAGTTTGCCGACCACGGCTCTAGAGGAAATCTTTGAAAGTATTAATGAGCCAAAATTCTGTCATTTGTAGTTGAAGATCGGGTCATGGGAAATGGTGAGCTTCCTTCTCTGCCACCAAATCTGAAAGCAGAGATGAGATAAGCAGCAGTTGCTTGTTTAATGAATGACTGAGTGAGGAATGGTGTTCAACATCAGATGAGAAGGTCAACTGGCTGACACCTAAGGTGCTTCCCAATCCCTGACTCTTCCCTGTGACCTCAGATCATGCAAGAGAGATATCCTTGGTCCTGGAGAAGGTTCTGGAGCTCCTTTCTCTTTGTCTCTTTTAGAGCCTCATATTTTGATGCCTTAAAGTCAAACTAAGCTTCCTCCTGAAGGCTGGGTGGTCCAGTCTCCAAGTCTTCCCATCATCCTGGTCTTCCTTGACCAACCAGGAACTGGAAACCCTATGGGCCAAGAATCTGAAAAAAAAAAGCCTGTCTGTTGGAAATAAAAAGGAAAAAGTAAATATTTCTCTTCTGGTCCTGTTTTGGTTGCTGTCTGTGTTTGCTTCACACATGGTGGAAGAGCCAGCAAGGGCAGGTAGTTCCTCATCAGAGATGTATAGAAATCGAGCTCTGAAAGTCAGCATCCAAAATGGCCCAGCCCAGAAACATGAAGGAGAGAGATACTGTGCCTACGTGCTCTTCCCTCCAGCCAGGATCACAGTGACCCTGTGCCTGGGCACAGCCAGTAGAAAAGGCAAGAAGGAAGGCCCTGAGCATCTGGGAAACTGAGTTGGGCATGAGACTGGAAGGCTCCAGATGGGCCAGGCCCTGTGGGATGACCATTCCCATTGGTTCCCTTGGAGGTGTGTGTGTGTGTGTGTGTGTGTGTGTGTGTGTGTGTGTGTGTGGTGTGGTGTGTGTGAGTGTGTGTGTGTGTGTGTGGTGTGGTGTGTGTGAGTGTGTGTGTGTGTGTATGTGTATGTGTATTGCATTCACAGAGCAATCAAGTTAGGCATGTTCACATACATTATACATTTAACTTTCACAATAACTCATTTATAGGAGGTGGCATTGTTATTTTAGAGTCAATAAAACTGAATTTCAGAGGGTAAAGAAAGTGTCTGGGTCTAGGTCTGGGGCACCATGATGCCTCTCCTCTTTAGCTTCCCCACAGTATGGCTTCAAAGAGATTACCAGCTCCTTCCAGGTGGGAGAGGTACCTGCTTTTACAAGTTCCACTGCCAGAGTGACTCACCATCAGACTCCACTGAAAGCAGCTGCAGGCTCTTAGTGCTCAAGGACCTGCTGTGTCCAGGAAATGAGATCAAGTTCATCCTACACCTTAAGTAAAAGCCTCTGCCCTTCAAACAGTGGGCTCCCCTACACTGTGGAGCTGCTTTCTATGCAGGCCTTGGGCTGGTGCCAGCTTCCCAGGCTACTGTGTGAACACCGTCCACACTAAGGGATGGGGCAGTGCCAGAACCAGCTCCCCCAACCATGACTTAGCAGAGAAGCACCCTACTCTCAGCCCCGGCCCCAGCTCCGAGCACCACTGGCATGGAAGCCCGCTAAGCACCAGGGAGATACTCCTCACTCTTGGCCTTTTCAGGTGATCTATCACTCAGAAACAGGTTATGAAGAGATGTTTAACACAGAATTGAGTCTTGGGGGAGCTGGAGGAATAAACCTGTCTCTATGGCTCCATGTCTCATTCTGGCTACAGGGGAGGGAAATGCAGCAGGGAAAAGTGGGGCTCCAAGGGGGCAGCTGAATGAATGTGGCAAGGCTCTGCAGAGAAATTGGCAGCACGTGCTTATGGGCTGAGAAGCTGGACCCCTGGGAAGGTGTGTTGACCTGCCCTCTTACCTGGAAGCCCAACAATCATTCTACATTTCTGGTGAAATCCTTGCCACCAGTGACACAATGTTTCAGAAGCCCTGGCCCCATCCTGGGCATGTCAGCACCGTGGACACGGAGCGAAGACCTCAGGGCCCCAGGAGCCCTGTGTTCCCACCCGTGTGTCTCTCTGGCTCAGAATCCAGGCAGAAACAGAGTGCCATTGGCAGTGGGCCCTGGGTAAGCTTTGAGGCCACAGGGCAAGAGGAGAATATAGCAGTCCAGGACAAAAACAAACCAAATTTCATTGCTATGAGAACTAGGGGATTACAAAGGGTTACATGTTCCTCTTGGATTTCCAGGACCCAACGCTTGCCTCAGTTTCCCTCAAGTCCATTTCCACCCAATTCTATTGAGGAGGGTCCTCTTTATCCTGCCACCTTTCACAATGAGCAGAATCACTCTGTCCCTACAAATTAAGTAACTGCTTCTTTTTTTTCCTTCATTTCCAATGGTGCAGATGGACAGGGGTGAGGGTGAGGTGAGTGAGGCACTGGCCTCTGGCATGGAACATAATGGGCACCAAAAAGCTCAGTAATCAAAATAAATATCCTAACACAATGTTTTAAAAAATTAAAATCAATGCAAAATAATTATTCATGAATAAAATATCCAAATTTTAAATAAAGAAAGGATTAGTGTTAAAAATTTTTCCCTCACCTCAGGCTTCACTATGGCTCAGTGCAGCACTGGAAATGGATACCACTCAGTGTGCTTGGCACTGGCGGGGGGTGGGGGGGCGGTCCAATAAAAAGCAGGACAAACATGACCCGGACAGTTTCCACTATTGGAGCTTCTCGTCTTAGTGAACCAGAGAAACAATGGGTAAAACATCAAAGGTTGACAGCTGTGACGGGTGAGACAAGCAGAGTTTGGTGGAGGTGGCTTGGGAGGATAGTTAGACGAGCTTCTCTGGGGATATGATGCTTCTGCCACAACCTGAAGAATGGGAAAGAGCCTGTGGTTCTGGGCTGCTTTGCGTCCCTTGAAATTTAATATCTTGAAGCCCTAACCTGCAGTATCCCAGAATGCCAGTTTATTTGAAAATAGGGTTGTTGCAGATGTAATTAGTTAAGGTCAGATGAGGTCATACTGGAGTTCCCTTAATCCAGTATGACTGGTGTCTTTATAAAGAGGAAGATTTGAACACATACATGCACACATGGAGAACACCACATGAAGATAAAGACAGAGACCAGGGGGATGCTTTTACAAACTAAGAAACACAAAGATTGCCAGCAAACCACAGGAGCTAGGAAAGAGGCCTGGAACAGACCTTCTCTGGTGCCATTGGAGGGAGCCTTCCCCTGCTGATGCCTTGATCTAAGACTCCTAAACTCCAGAAAGCAAGACCATACATTTCTCTTCTTTAAGTCACCCAGTCTGTGGAACTTGGTTACAGTAGCCCCAGGGAACCAATACATTAGCCAAATAGCAATGACAACAGATGTCTGGGGAAAGTGGATAGCGTGAAAAGGCCTGAGGTAAATGAAGGCTCAACACATTTGGGAAGAAGGTGATTGTGCCCAGCACTGAGAGGGAGCTCATTAGGTAGGCAGGAGCCAGGTCATGTAGGACTTTCTGGATTAAGTCTGCATTTTATTCCTTGTATTAGGAGACCCTCTGCCTTTCCTATGACCCCTCATTTCACAATACCACTGAATTCAAGGCTTTTCCAACACCACTGAGCTAAAATTCAGCTGTGTTTTGGTGTCAGCACAGGGTCTGGTGAGGTCATAGAAAGCAGAAAAGAAAGTGAGAATTTAAAGGGCCTCACTAAGTGCCTACTGGACAGTTCTGAATCGCCGGTAGTTTGTTTGACAAGACCAGCCTTTGCCAACTTAGCAAGTAACTTGGTAACTACTGTCAATGATCAAGACATTTGGCCACTGATACCATCGAAGTAAAGATTTCAGATAAGAATCTGGAAGTGGGGAACCAGGAAGTAGAGAAAAAGGTTGACATTGAGAAAATCCCTAATGGAAAGTGGGTAAGAGGGCAAAAGAAATATTGAAAATCTGATAAACTGGATTTTGTTCCTCCTTGCCCTCTCACACAAATCAAGCTGAATGGGAGAAGGGAGTTGGCAGGAGTGTTTTCCCTGTCACATCAGCCACCAGGGAAGCCCTCCAGCCTCCTGCCCACTGGAATCTCATCCTCAACTGCAGTCCCAGGGTTTGTCCAGAGGCTCTGATGGGAGGCACTCCCCAGGCTGTAGAGGTAGCAGGTGTATTCTTCAGGTACAAGGACAGCATTATTTTCAAGCAAGGTGGTTAAATCGCTCCTAGGGCAACATAACCTTAAAGCTAGAGCCACATATGTCAACTTATCAGCAATCTTTGTCATTGGCAGGGAGGTGACACCAATCAAGACATGATTCTAATGTCCAATGTAAGCTTATTTTTACTTATCTTTTCTTATACCTGCATCACCTATTGTTCAGGTTCTTTCTCGTCACTAATAAAACTGTAGGAACTGGGAGAAACATCCAAGAGTGGTAATTCATGTGTGAGCTCATCTCTCTTAGCACAGGGATCCTGATGGGAGATGGGCACTGAGTCAGAGGTCAGAGATCAGCAATACGAGTCTCGTGGGCTGGATGGAACCATGAGAGGATCCTTCATTCAGTCCCCAAAGTGTGGCAGGTGGAGCAGCATCACAGACAGAAGAATGTGGATGTGAAATAACACCACGGGTTCAGGGTGGAGTTTTGACAAGACACTGCACATCTTTAAAGGGACAGGTAGTCTCTTCTATCTCTACAATCAAACAGATATTTTCCCCCAGCTCTTCTGTAGCAGACTGCTGCCTGGGATCCTAGAACCACTGCATTTATTTCTTCTCAGCATGGATTGCAGATATCCAGCCTGGAAGCCCTGCCCTGCCTCTCTCTGAACACTGGGTCAAGGGAGCTGTGCCCTTGGGGAGCCCCAGGAGTTGCTGGAGGTGTGTGTGCACAGTGGGGTGTGGACAGCAGCAGCCTTTTCTAATCTGCACGCAGGGGAACTTGAGACAGTGGATTTAAAACCTCCAGTGAAATTACCTTGTCTATTGATTAGTAAACCGGTGAAAGAGGAAAAGAACTGTAGATTTTCCTTAAGAAACAACCATTATTGCTTCTTTTTCTCTTCTCCCCAGTAAACAGTGCCCCAAATTGGAAGTGTCACATGTAATTTATTGTTCCACTTTAAATGTTTCTTGTAACTGTGAAGATTATACTTGGATCAGATGCCATTGTACTGAACTCCACTTGGGCTCCAAATTCTTTAGCAACAGTGTAATTTTGCAAGAACGAATGCATTGTTAGAAATCACATTTCTAGATCCTAGCCTGGAGTTCACATTTGGTTTTTAGCTCCACAACTAACCAGCAACGTGATCTTAGGCAAGTCACTTAAACTCTTTGATTCTTAGTTTATCTGCAGAAAACTGGGGACATTAGGAGTAGCTATCCTAATTCCTTATAGCAGTGATTGTCAACCTTTTTTTTTTTTTTTAACCTCATGTCATATCTAAACTAACTATAAAATTTTACGTATAGCACACCAAAACATATTTTTTGCTGATCTGACAAAAAATAGGTAAATTTTGATTAATCCACATGGGACAGTTATCGTGTTGGCACACCAATTGAAAATTGCTGCCTTATAGGTTTAATGGGAACCAATAAGATTATTTTGTAAAAGTATACTGTGAATTCTACAACCCCATCTAAAGGTAAATAACTGCAGCAATCTTGAGAAAGAACGAAGTTGGAGGGCTCACAATACTAGATATCAAGCTATATTACAAAGCCACTGTATTCAAAACTGCCTGGTACTGGCACAAGAACAAACATATAGACCAACTAGAGGCCCAGTGCACAAATTTGTGCACGGGTGGGGTCCCCCAGTTTGGTCGGTGATCGAGGCCTATCTGGGGCCAGCCAGCAGCGGGGAGGTGCTGTGGGAGGTTGGCCAGTGGGGGGGAGGAGGGATCACAGGAGTTTGGCTGGTGGGCCCTTTGATCAGAGCTGATGGGGTGGGGGGCAGTCGGCCAGGGGGAGGGGCCACGGGAGGTTGGCCAGCTGGCTGGGGGGGGGAGGGGCTGTGGGAGGTTGGCTGTGGGAGCGCACTGACCACTAGGGAGCAGCTCCTGCATTGAGCCTCTGCCCCCTGGTGGTCAGTGCATGTCATAGCAACTGGTTGACCAGTCGTTCTGGTCGTTCTGGTAATTTGGTCTTAACTGTCACTTAGGCTTTTGTACATATAGATGGAACAGAACAGAGAACCCAGAAATTGACCCAAGCTATTATGCTCAATTAATATTTGACAAAGGAAGCAAGAGCATACAATGGAGTGAAGATAGTCTCTTCAATAAATGGTGTTGGGAAAATTGGACAGATATGTGCAAAAAGATGAAACTAGACCACCAACTTATACCATACACAAAAATAAACTCAAAATGGATAAAGGACTTAAACATAAGATGGGAAACCATAAAAATCTTAGAAGAATCCATAGGCAGAGAAATATCAGACATGTGTCATATCAATATCTTTACTGATACAGCTCCTAAGACAATGGAAACTAAGGAGAAAATAAACAAATGGGACTACATCAAAATAAAAAGCTTCTGCACAGCAAAATAAACCATCAACAAAACAAGAGAGCCCACTGCATGGGAGAACATATTTGCCAATGTTATCTGCAATAAGAGTTTAATCTTCAAAATTTACAGGGAACTCATACAACTTAACAAAAGGAAGATAACCAATCCAATAAACAAATGGGCAAAGGACCTAAATAGACACTTTTTGAAGGAGGACATAAATGTTAACTTATTCTTGATGGAACATTGATCACAATTGGAGAAGCTACTGTGGGCTCTCTGCTATGTGAGGTGGTGGTATGAAAGCCAATCTGCTTTGGCTGATTCATCTGCCTCTTTGTTTTCCAGCATTAGATATGCCACACTCCACTGTAACCTTGCCTTGTCTTACCTAGTCAACAGGGAATGCAGTGCTGGCCTGCCCTCCTGTCAACTTTTGCATCATTTAGCTTTTTTACTTTTTCCCAGTTGACAGGCAGAACTTATGCAATTTTGGTGGCTATCTGGTTTATTGATGCTCTGCAAAGAAGAAGACTCAAGCAATACTTTCAGTGCCAAGTTAGATGTCCAGGGAAGCTTGTTTCTGTTAGAAAGCGCCCCAGTGTCCATGAGTGTTCCCTGTGCAGCTGAAGATGCTGAGAGCTCACAAGAAGAGAGATGAGGCCATGGGGCAGAATTGGAGGCACAGATTGCGTCAGTGAACTCCTTCGTCTCCCTGTATAAGAATATCCTGAGGCTTATTATTCAGTTGTTGTTCAGTGATGATAAGGGAAGGAGCAATGGGTTGGGAGGGACATGTGAAATGTTGTAATGAGAGAAAAAAATGTATCTTATAACTCCAAGTAACAGATACTTTTAACTTAGGTCAGAGACACCAGAGTCTGCTCCTGAATAAGATGCCAGCATGCCAGCCATGCCATGAATCTTTAAGTTAAACTTTTCACCCTCATGCGCCTCTAGTGGGAGTGGACTTGGGGAAGCATTCTAGAACGCAGTCAGGCATGATTTCATCAAATTAGATATACACATACCCTCTGACCCAGGGATTCCAATGCCAGCATACAAGGGGACATGTATACTCACATCCTAATAATTTATGGTGAGGGTGAGAAGTTAAATGCAACCTGAGCATCCATTCCTGGGAGAATGGAGAGGTAAAATGTGGTGGAAGTATACCATGGAAGCCTCTGCAGCAGTTTGCAGCCATTGATTAGATGTAAACATAACATAGATGACTCTGAAAGCAGAGCTTGTGAAAAGGTAAGAAATGAGATCGATAGCACAACATTTACACAGATTAAAAACGCATGCCTACAAAACAATACCATTTGCATTAATACATACAAATAAACAGATAAACATTGAACCATTAGAATGATTGACTACGGGTATGGATATGGGGAGATGGCTCTGAGAATAAAAGAGAATGAAAAATACACAAAACAAGTAAGGAGCCTTGAATGGAAAAAATATAAAAAGTATGGTTTATTCAATCCTCTGCCCCTGAGGTCCAAAATAAATAAATTAATAAAAATATGAAATATCCTAAGTCTTTTTAGTTAGTTTGGGCTCTATAGTGTGTGCATTCCTCAATGATCCAATGGGATACTCACTAAAAGAAGAGGATATTTTGTTGAATTTAATAAAACAAAAAAAAGAACAACTTGTTCTGCATGATCTCTCAACTGGGTCTTACATAAATCTCTTTTGGTCCTCATGGCTGCTCAACAATTCTTATATTTTTCTCTTGGATACTCCAACTTGTGTCCCTCATGGCATCCTTTCTTAAAATTCTCTCTCTAAGCCTCCAACCTCAGTTATGTCTTCTCCCTTACTCTCATCACATGAGCTCACCAACATTTTCCTGGAGATCAACATCACCCGTCCCATTTAGGATTCTTAATTACAAACAACAGAAGCCAGCCTTACTATCTTTAGCAAAACAAGGGGCTTATAAGGGTGTGGACTCCATGGTAGTCTGAATTCCACATCCTTATTGGGAAATAAGCAGGACTCAAAGGGGGTCTGGGGCTGGGCTGAGAAGTGCGACTAGGTGCTCCTGTGGCTGCTTCCTCTGACACTCCTGCTACCACCACAGGACACTGCTGCTGTATGGCCACCGACTGGCCATGAGTGACCGTGATAGCCAGCCTGCAAAATGGCCGTGTTGATCTTGATCCCCTTCTCATACCCCTGGTAGTCCTGTCTGCACTGGGCAGGACTTCCCTGTGTATCTAATGGGATCTTGTGGAGGTGACAGTGTGTGATGTCTGAGGATAGGTCATAAAAGATATGGTGGTTCTTGCCTTTCTCTTTCTTAGATCATTTGTTCTGGGGAAAACCAGCTGCCATGCCATGAGGCCACTCAAGAAACCCTATAGAAAGGTCCTTATGGAGAGGAACTGAGGCATCCTACCAACAGCCTGTGATGAACTGTGGTTCCTGCTAATAGTCTCTTGTGTGAGTCAACCATCCTCCAAGTGGGTCCTCACCCTTAGGTGTCTGCAGACCCAGCCAGAATCTTGACTGAAATCTCATGAGAGATCTTAAGCCAGAACCACCCAGATGAATTCTTGACCAACAGAACAACTATTGGTTGTTTCAAGCCACTGAGTTTCGAGGTGATTTGCTATACAGCAATAGGTAATTAATATAACTCCTCTTCACTTTTGGGTCAAACTCACTGCATTGAAAGACCATCTGCTTGACTGAGTGTGAACCTGGGTGATGCCGTGGCTTCCAGAGGCTAGAGGCATAGAGTGAGATGAAGAGAGGCTATTTCCCCTTTGCCTCAACTACCTGCACACAAAGGGCAGCCCCTAACTGGAAACATCATCGGAATTTGGGCAGTCAAGATAAAGTAATATCTATTACCCTGCTGTATCTGAATTCTGGCAGCGTCTCTATTCTCCCAGTCAAAATCTGCCAGAATCATCCTTCTCCCTCTTCCCTTCTTTCTTCTTCCTTCTCTTCAAAGCTACCCTTGAATTCTACTTGGGCTCTTGCTCCCTTTCCCCCACTGGCCTCCTTTCTGGCTCACATGTTGAACGTTTACTTTGTATAAAGGATGTTCTCTTTTTGAGGCGGGGGGGGAGCATCCTGTTCTGGATTTTCCTTTCTAGTTTTTCTTCCCCAAGTATGAACAGTCTCCTTGGACCTGGGACTCTTTGCACAACTTTTCATAGTGTTTCCTAGTGAACCCCTGGTAGCACAGACACCAGGGTAGGAGGGTGTGGGGTAGCAAGTGGGTCATGCCTGAATGACTACAAAGCCAATGTGCATATGCTCCAGGGAGGTGGAGACAGTGGTCATGGTCAGCTGACTGCATACCTAACACAGGTGCCGTGCTCACCCCCATCATTCAAAGCAACTCTGTAGAGAAAGGATTCTGAAGTGTGGGTGGAACTACTGGAGCCCCATATTTATACCACCAGCTAGGCTATCACTAGATGGCAAACATGTTGATGGAGGAACTGTGCCTTGTTGCCAATTATGTCCTAGAATAATGCCTCAAACCTAGAACATAATCAACACATACATGTCGAAGGAATAATTGAATAAACAAATGTATGTATGGAATGTATGGAAGATGGATGCATGATTGAGGTGGGTTTCCCCAAACAAGCCCTTGAGAAGGAGTGAGAATAAGACCCACTGGGGAAAAGAAATTCTATGACAACAGAAGATGCCTGGAAGAAGAGCTGAGGAGGGTGAGTCCAGGGCCAGAAGTTGCTGAGATCAGGGGCTTCTGATCTGACCTCTGGGAGGATTTGTAATTCTTCACAACAGCCAAGAATTGACGCAGACCCTTCACCAGAGCCTCACTATGTGGCTGAGACAAGGTAGGGCAACAAAGAAGGAATGAGTGAAGACAGTGAGTTAATCTGCCTTCCAGGTACCGCTAATTCACTTTCCCCTTCTGGTTCACTAAAGGGTGCTTCTTGGTCCTTGCAGCACAGACCATCTCTAACCTGTACCTGTCAGGAGTACAGGCTCAGGTACTGGCCTCCTGATTCTGAAGACTAGAGCTTTAGGTCTGAGGTTGAGACTGAGACTTAACTTACTTCCTAAGTTCTACCTCTAAGTGCTGGTTCCCATCTGAACTCTGACTCTTCCCTGGGGTTGACTCCAGGATTCTCTTATTCAGGGAATATGTTCTACCTACAGGGGAATGGTCTTTCAGGCACCAACACACAAGGCAATTCAGTAGTTGTGGCATTCCTAAGAGTGAGTAGCATTTTGGAGCTCTGGGTCTTTTTTGTGATGCTGGAGGGTGACAGGGCCAGAAAGGACTTGAGCCTAGAGGTGGAAAGTGGAACTGGGCATGACCTGAACTTTCCCTTCTTTCCCTTTCTTTTTTCTTTATCTATTATTTTTTCTCTCTTGTATTTTTTATTTGAGGTGGGGGCACATTCCACAGGTATTAAAACTGTTAGGGTTGGGGCTCCACCAACTATATCAGACAGAGGTAGGTGTGATATGGTAGTGTTTGTAGAGGCACGTTTATAATAAAATAAAATCTGTGACAATACTATCAATCTTTCTCCCCTCAGTCCATTCCTTACCTCTTCTTCCTTACTACCCATTCCTTAATCTTATTGTCTGGGCTTCTCTCCTTACCATCAGGAATGTCATCCAATGTTTACGCCCCCCCCCCCCCCACCCCGCCGCTGCAGAATGCCTTTTCTCAGCTCCTTACTCCTCTTTTCTCTGCAGTGCTGATATGGTGGATCTTGCTTTCATGTGGGTTCCGTGGCAGCGTGTTCTCCTCCAGAATGTCTGACCACCTGTCTGGGCTCCCTCCAACTTCTCTTTTTGTCATTTTGCCTTTTAAATGCAAAATGCTCTGAAGTTTGGCTTTCTGCCATCTCATACTCTCAGAACCACCCACAACTACTGTTTTATTTATCACTCTATGTCTGATTATCCAGTGGGCATCAAACATGGATATGTTTGGGAAACACCAAGTCATTCAGTATGGCTAGAACATTGAGGAGGAGGACAAAAAGGAGGAGGAAGGGGAGGTAGAACAAGAGAGTAAGAAGACAGCAAGAGGTGAGGAAGGGCCATGCACGCCAGAGCTCAGATACCGTTAACAGAATTTGCTCTCCTTCGTGCAAGCAGGAAGTATTTTAATACAGGGGGTTGGGTGCTGCAAAATTATTGGTAGGACTGACAGTCAAATCTTAGAAGCACTCAGCTGCTGGCATGATCCAGAAAGCTGCCTCTCCAGTGCAGAAAGCTGTCAATCAGAAAACACCTCCCAAATTAGGAAGCTGCTGGCTGCAGAATGGCCATACCTCTGCCTCTCTTCCCTAAAGTGGATGCTCTGAGCCCTGCCTCTCTTCCTTTTGGACTCAGTTCTCAAACAAGGCTCACTTATGCTGTTCTGATTTTTGGAATCTAAGTTATATCCAGAGTTCCACCTGAAGAAATCCTGGGAAGTTTTTTATTGTATTTCCAACATCTGCTTTCTATATTATACCATTTGGGATAAATGCTGAGCAAGCCAGTCTACAGCCTCTGCTTGCTGTGTGCCTTAGGCATGGTATTACAACAGGCAGGAATCCAAATTTATCTGACTGACTTAAAACCCATTGACTTGTAATGAATGCCAAGGAAGGGCAGGGGTCAGGTTGGCTTCAGAGGCAGGTGGCCCTGGAACTCCCTCTTCTCTATCCACTCCCTCTGCTTTTCTCAATGTCAATTCCATCCTCCCCACTGAAGACATCTTCTCCAGGAGCCTGGAGATATGGCCTTACCGCTCCCAGGCACACACCTTTCTCTCTTCACCACTTCAGAGAAAAAGACTAGCTTTTCTTGGTTTTAATTATAAAAATACTGAGAAAAGACTGATTTGTCCAGTTTGAGTCACATGCCTCTGGGTGTAGTGGAAACCCCTTTGCAAACCTCCTGTTGGAGATGAGTGAGAAGCAGGTAGCCAAAGAGGGGCTGGTAGCATGGCCATAACCACTGGAGAATGACCCGGGGCTAGGAGGCTGCCACAATTTGTGTCCACTACACTGTGATACGCTTGTTGTGTTTTAAGTCCTGAATGTGATAGAGAACTGACACAAAAGCAGTAAAATGGCATGATGAAATAATGTTTTTCATTGTCCAATTGCTCACAGAACTAAATGAGATAATGAATGTAAAGTATGTAGTTTAGTACATGATACACAGAAGGTGCTTATCTTGGTTTGGATTCCCCTAGAAGTTGACTTTGAAACAAGGATTCAAGTGCAAGTCACTTACCTGGGAAGTGCGGGGATTCCAGTAGCAGAGTAGAGAAGGGAAGGCAGACAGTAAAGGCTGCCTTGTCAATCCACTACCACAGTGGTTACCAGGAGCTGACGCCCCTGAGGATACTCTTGGGAGCCCTACAAAACACATGCCTCAGAATTATCCCACCCGAGGGTCAAAGGAGTTCAGGCATTTATATAGCAACTCTGGAGAGTCACTGTAGGCTGCTCCTGGGCGTTATTCCTCGGCACTGCTCGCCTGCTGCGCATGTGGGCAGGGAAGCCTTCTGTGGGTCTACAGGCAGAGTCTCAGTGCTAAATACATGTGAGCTCCCCTCCAGCGCCCTGTCTCTCTTCCATTAGTTTAACATTTTCTTAGATGTAGGAACCAACTCTTATGTATTCTCCATTCTTCCGTGTAACCTAGCACAATATTTCACGTGTAGCTTTGGCCAATTACAATTATTCTTTGCTTAATTAATGACATTTCAGGGCATCTTTTTCCTAATGATCTATTGATATTGCCTCTGTGTACCTTTGATTTTCTGGGGCAGAATGAATTTCATGCCATTATATTTTTATACATTAAGTATATAATTGAACATGATTTGATTTTTAAATTATTGTAATACTTCTCATTCAATTGCATTCATAAATAAATAAGAAAGTCTCTATGAGACTAGAGGTCCTGTATATATATCTCAACCTTATTGCTACACGAAGTTATCTCTAAATTGGGGGAATTTGGAGATTCCTGGTGTGTAGATTCTTATTAGCTTCCTTGCCTAAATCAGCCTAGTCATCTGCCAGCTATAATAACCTGCCCCCTGTGTGCTTAGCCTTATCCGATCTTTGAATCAATGAGAACTAGACTACACTGTATTGAGAACTCCCTTCCCCTACGGGAAAGGGGAATATTCCATTTTCTAGGTCAGAATACCTGGCTTCAAAAAAAAATTATCAGAGCTTCAGGCACTAGATAAGCAAATAGCTCTAGCTCTCCTTCCCACATCACTATGTGTAAAGCCAGTTTTCTTCCACGACCCTTGCCTTGAAGCCGGGTTCTGATCCCAGATCAGTAATCTTGGACCCTAATTCTAGTCGCTTAATTTGGGGGACTCCTCTCCCCACTGGTTGCCATGTTCTACTTTTGAGAGCCCAACAGCTACCCTAACTCAGACAGAATCCATGTCACCATAACTATCTCCCCCAGGAACGGTCCCTGCCTAGCAGGCACTGGCACTGTGCTTACCCATTCCCTTACAGGTAGGGACTGACCCCTTAGAAACTGATGATGGAGTTTACCACATCCTGTTACATTTGGGTGGTCATGGCTGCTCCTGATCAGCCCTCAACTCTTGCCAGATTTTCCTAAATTCTTGTTCCCCATGCCTCCCATTCTCCTAGTATTGGTCTTCCAGCATGCTTGGAGCTGAAGGTCCACCAGTTAAGACCTTTTCTTTAGGACATTGTTAGAATGGCTGTTTTGTTAACATTTCCTAGATTTCAGATTCCATCTTGCTTTTCTGACCCTAGACCACTGGTTACTAATGCCATCTTTCTGCCTTCTTGTAAATGGAAAAACCCAAGAGTTAGGACTTGAAAATGAGCATCCAGCAGCGGGTTGTTAAGAGTGTCTGACATGAATGCCTTGTTTACATCATGGGGTATCCCAACCAGTGTTCAGCTCCAGATGCCTCTACTGTGCCCCTATTGCTTCCCTGCTATAATTCCTGAGGAATGCCATCTCCATTTGAGGGTGATAGCAACTAGGGATAGAGAAGTTTCTCTGTGTCCTGGGATTCTGCACCTTACTTCACACCTCTTCCCTTGAAGCTTGCTTCCTCTCTCTCTCCGTTCCTCCCTCTGTCCATCCCTCACTTCCTTTCTTCCTTTTTGAATGCTTTCATTCTCATGATCTTAGTACCTGATGTATTTTCCATTTGAATTTCCTACTCTATCTCTGAGCTACAACACATTTATTATTATTTCTAAAGGAGCTGGGTGTAGTGGAAGCAAGATTCTGATTGGCAGCCCCTTTGGTGCTTTCCTTTCTTTCCCAAAGGATAAATGTATTTCTTGAAAAGCTTCCTAAGAATCACATGACACCCACCAAGGCCCAGAAAATGATTCCTTATGTGGATTCTTTGCAAAGTTGCCATCACAGTCTCCAGAGCTTTGGTCAATAAATAGCAAACCTAGGAGATCTAGATATTCATCTCTGGGGTTGTCTACTTGATCTTGAAATGGTCCCACCAGTATCTTACTTGGAACCCAAGAAGGAAGAATGGAGGAAGAGCCATGCAATTTCCATTTAAATTGACAATATTTTCCCTGGAAACCCAGAGGCCTCTCTGCTGGGTTCCTGCTGTTTGCTTCCTTTTATACGTCCTATTCGAGGATGGCATGATTATTCCCTAAACATATTACTGCAGCTCTTTCAGCAGATTCTTTCTTCTAGGAATGTCACAAATGAATTACCATGCAGTGCTGGCATGAGGCCTCAGCCAGCAGGAACTAATTATTTTAAAATTTCCAAGCAGATCAGATCAACGTTTTACAAATTATTGGCCAAGAATCTTCAGAAAGTTGTGCGGCATTCCTGTGCTGCAGTATGTGTTTTTTACCTAAATGTGTATATATCAGGTCATCCCCCGGTCCTTAGTCCTAGCCCGAGGTTTTGTTAGGATGCCAGCTCACACCCATTTGCAGGAATCTAATTGGGTAATTTCACTTATCAAAACTGAAAATGGATGTTAGATCAGATCAGATCATTACACTTCTTAATGAGGCAGCACAGACGCCCCTTTGCCAGATGGATTGAGACACACCTATTTGTGACAACTTAATTACACTTGCCTAGAGTCAGGCTGTGTTTCAGGGAGGACATATGTTCTGGTGGCTGGATTAACATACGCCACCCAAACCTGGCATCTCCACTAAGAAGGAGAGTGCTGAATGGGACATGTGAGGATGTATGTCATGGCTAGGATACATCAGCAATCAGAAAATGGGGAGACTCTGCCACATCTGATTAAATTCTTAACAAAATGGTCTGTGTATGGACGGAACAGACTCTGCCTTCATTAGTTAGTGCATCCAATGGTTACTCAAAAATATTAGCCTTAGGGATAAAAGAGTGAGCACAAGAACAAGGTACCCCGGGACCAGTGTTGTTGTTTATGTTTCTGTGGACTCTCAGGATGTCTGGAAGTGGTGCTGTCCCAGATCGACTGGGGCTTTCAAGCAGTAAGACCTTTGAAATGGTACTTAGACAATAACTCCAGGATTGCATGCCTCTTTCCATCAGGTGTTTCTCCTGCTGTCTAATCCGAATGCTTTCTGGTAAAGTTTCATATTTTTTCTTCTTATTAGGTTATCAAGAGAGATAGAGGTCCCTCTGTCACCAGTATCCACACCCAGTGGAATTTGTCCTCACTAGGAAGTGCAGGGTCCTTTAAGTGTTGAGGACCCCAACAGAAAAAACATTTTTAAAAGCTTATAGTGAAAGTGCTTGAGAAATTATAGTCTATACTTTTGTTGCAACAGTGCCATGTACGTTGATTTTGTGGATTTTATAAGAGGGTCTGAGGTACATTATTGTGATTATTTTGCAGAATTCTCACTGTAGGACAGTCTGAATCTGTTCTGATTTCCAGGCATACATCTCTGAATATGGACTACCATATTGACAGGAAAATCTACTCCTGTTAATCAAGATACTAATTTACATTAATTTTAGTTATTTCCTGGCCTACAAATAAAATGTATCATATTAATACTAAAACTTAAAATTTTCAGTCACCATATATTTATATCTAAAATGCATGAATTGATTTGTAGTTTCCTGCCCCTAGGTGTCTCCAGGAATTTTCCGGAGGTTGCCTTAAATGCATCAGGAATTAGTCTTGGACCTCCCTTGTGGTTAAGCTAACCACCCAGCGCCCCTGACTTGTTAGTGAGAGCAGTGGCTTGTTCTCATTGTCCACACCATGGCTTCTTGTTTCAGATCCCTGCGACCTTAATGCTGCAAAGCTGCAAGTTCATCACTGCTACCTCAGAGCAGGTCACCTCTGAGTCACCCTGGGCAATAACGGTTTTGGTGTTTTGTTTTGTTTTTGAAGAAAGAGGGGAATATTACTTCTCTTTATATTTTTTCCTTTTTTAAAAAAATTGGTTTTAGAGATAGGAAGGAAGAGAGAGAGAGAGAGAGAAACATCAGTGATGAGAGAGAATCATTGATCAGTTGCCTCCTGCATGCCCCCGACTGGGGATGAAGCTGCAACACTGGCATGTGCCCTGACTGTGGTCTTCTGGTTCATGGGTTGACATTCAACCACTGAGCCACACTGGCCAGGCTACATTTTCTTTTACACTGAGGGCTCCGGCGGTGGGAAGCAGGCTCCGGGCTGTTGCTTGGGCCCCATTGTTAAGAGCTTCTTTGCTTGAGCCCTTTTCTCTGCCTTGAGCCCTTTCACTGCTATGCAGCCCAGGCCACTGATGTCTACCTTGTTGGGCTGGGTTGACTGTCTGTGCTCCACCTTTGGGTGGCCCTGCAGGAAATTCGCAGAAGGCAGAGGATGCTCTTGGTGTTCACAAGGCCATGGTAGAGCCACAGTCGATAGGAGGCAGACTGTTATACTCAATGGGGAGGGAGCTGCAATTCAGACCAACAGCATGTCCCAGCTGGGTGGCTCGGATCCCGAAATGCTACCAACTTCTGTGAATTGGTCCTTTCAGTTCACACACACTGCCCCTTTTCTCCCGGAGGACACACACTGCACCTCGGCGTGTGGGCTGGGCTGGGTTCCCACACAGCTGCAAGATGCATCTGGAGCCACCAGCTCCCTTCCTTCCTCAGTCCTGGCCCCAGTGACAGACTCCTCTCCCTTGGGCCCCACCTTCATTTTCCCTTTTGTGGAGAAACCCCCAGTGCATTGGATGTCTGATGATCTATGACCTACAATAGATAAGGTTCCAGTTGTTCCCCCATTTGAATAGAATGATAGGAGCATAATTGAGAGGAAAGAGCATTAATTACCTCCACATGCCTGACATGCTGAGCATCATCTCTGCTCCCACAGCATCATCATAGACCAAGGTTTTCTGTTATCTTCCGTCATCTTATAAAAGAATTTGGTGTTTCTACAGGTGCCTTTTCAGGTTTAAGGTTATTATTGTTATTATTTTTGTTAATCCTCACCTGAGGATCTTTTTCCATTGAGTTTTTTAGAGAGAGTGGAAGGGACAGGGAGAGACCGAGAGAGAAACATTGATGTGAGGGAGTCACATCAACTGGTTCCCTCCTATACACACCCTGACCAGGGTCGGGGAACCTATAACTGAGGTATGTGCCCTTGACTGGAATTGACCCCAGGACCCTTCAGTCCATGGGCTTATGCTCTTTCCACTGATCCAACCTGACTATGACTTAGAGTTATTTTTTAAGGGCCACAGAGTGGTGCAAATAACATATTTTTGATATTTTTAAACTTTTTAAATTTTTAAAGCAGCTTTGTCGAGTTATAATTGACATATTTTTAGGTTACACACATTTAAAGTGTACAATTTGATAACTTTTGACATATGTGTATGTCCATGAAACCATAGCCACAAATCAAGATAATGAACATATCTATCACTCCTAAAAGTTACTTCTGTGCCACTTTAAGCTCCTTTTTATTGTCTGACTTCTTTCATGAAGCATGGTTATTTTGAAATTCATCTGTCATTGTCTGTGTTAAGAGTTCATTCCTTTTTATCGCAGAGTATTATTCCAATGTACAGATATACCATGCCTTATTTATTCAGTTACATTTTGAAAGATATTTGGGTTATTTCCAGTTCCAGGTTATTACAAATAAAACTATTATGAATATTAATGTACAAGTCTTTGTATGGATACATGTTTTCATTTAAATTGGGTAAATATCTAAGAGTGGGATGGCTGGGTCATATGGTAGGTATATATTTATTTTGAAAAAAACAAAACACTGCAAAACTGTTTTCCAAAGTGATTATACCAGTTTACAACCATACAAGTAATAATAGAGAGTTTCAATTACCATGCACCTTTACTTTACCAACACTTGGTATCATCAGTCTTTTAATATTAGTCATCCTAATAGGCAGATAGTTGTTCTGGCTTTTATTTGCATTTTTCTAAAGCCATATTTAAAGTGTACAAAAAATATAACAAGCATCTTTTCACATTTATATTTGATATCCATATGTGTTTTTTAATGAACTGTCCTTTCAACTCTTTTGTCATTTATTTGTTTATTTCCTTACTTAGTTTTGAGAAATCTTTGTGTATTCTGGATACAAGTCCTTTATCAGATATTAGAGGCCCAGTGTACAACATTTGTGCACTGGGGTAGAGGGGGTGGGGCATGCGCGGGGGCCCTCAGCTTGGCCTGCACGCTTTCGCAGTCTGGAAGCCCTCAGGGGATATCCAACTGATGGCAGTTGGACATCCTTAGCCCTCCCGTGGAGGCGGAGGCGGGCCACTGCATTCGCCAGTCATCAGCCTGGCTTGTGGCTGAGCAGGGATCCCCCTGTGGGAGTGCACTGACTCCTGCATTGAGCATCTACCCCCTGGTGGTCAGCGTGTGTCATAGTGACAGGTCGTTCCACCGTTTGGTTGATTTGCATATTACCCTTTTATTATATAGGATGTGTTTTACAAATATTTTTCTCCCAGTCTGTGGTTTATTCTTTCATTATCTTAACAGTGTCTTTTGTAAAAAACAAGTTTAAAATTTTTGATGGAGTCTAATTTATCATTTTTTACCTATTTTGGGTCCTGCTTTTGATGTCATAATTAAGAAATCTTTGCTTAACTCAAGATTATAAATATTTTCACCTATTTTTTTTAAAGTACTGTAGTTTAAGGTTTTATATTGAGATCTATGATCCATTTTGAGTTGATTTTACATGGTGGAAAGTATGGAATGAAGTTCTTTTGGGGTGTGTGGGATATATAGGCATACAATTATTTCAGCACCTTTTGTTAAAAATATATCTTTTTTCCACTGAATTGTCTTTGCACCTTTGTCAAAAATTAGGTGTCTATATATATGTGTGTCTGTTTCTTGGTTGTTCTATTCAGTTTCATTGATCTGTTTATCTTAGCACCAATACCAAACTGCCTTGAAATCAGGTAATGTTAGTCTTCACACTTTGTTTCTCTTTTTCAAATATTATTTTGGCTATTCTAGGTCCCTTCCATTTTCATAAGAATTTTAGAATTAGCTTGTTGGGAATTATCAGGATTGCATGAATCTGTAGATCAATTTGGAAAAAACTAACATCAGAGCAATATGGAGTTGTTTGACTAATGATCATGGTATTATCTATCCATATACTTATGTGTTTAATTTCTCTCAAAGGTGTATTATAGTTTTCAATGTACTGGTATTGCATATTTTTTGTTAGATTTGTTTCTGAGTATTTTACACTTTTATGCTATGGCAAATGGTGTCTTATAAATATTTCAATGAATTCTAGGAGCTTGATGGGGGGCATTTTCCACAGTATTCTGTATAGATATCATATTATCTGCCAAAAACAAAACAAAAACAAACAAACAAACAAAAACCACACAGTATTACCTCCATCTTCTCAGTATGGGTACATTTTATTTATTTTTCTTTACTTATTGCAATAGCTAAAACTTCCAGTACAATGTTGCATAGAAGTGGAAAGAGTGACTATTCTTGCCTTGTTCTTGACTAAAGAGGGTAAGAATTTAGCCTTTCAGCATTAAGTGGGATGTTAGCTGTTAGGTTTTAATAATGTCATTCTAGGTTAAAGAAGTTCTCTTTTATTTCGTTTGCTACAACTTTTTTTTTTTTTAAATCATGAATAGATGTTGGATTTTGTCAATTACTGCATCTTTTTAAATGATCACATAGGGAGGGGTTTTTCTTTATTTGTCAATATAGTAAATTATTTTGATTTCAAATGTTAAACCAACCTTGCATTCCAGGAACAAACCTCACTTGGTCATGACACATTATCGTTTTATATCTTGTTGTATTTGGTTTGCTAATTTGTTGGCAAATTTTGAATCTATGTTTGTGAGGGACATCCTAATAAAAGAGTAATATGCAAATTAACCATCACTCCACTACACCCACAAGGCATGCCCACCAGTCAATCAGGAGCAAGTATGCAAATTAACCCAAACCAAGATGGCTGTGGCCACGGAGCAAGCAGGAGGCTTGGGTTTCTCCAGCAATGGAGGAAGCCAAGCTTTCCACACACCCTGGATGGCCCAGGCCTCCACTCAAGGCTACAAAGTTTTAATTATAGAAGATAAATAAATCCCAACAGAAATGGTGGCAGCCACTAAGCTGGAGAGAGCAGGAGGCTTGAGTTGCCCCCCGCGATGGAGGAAGCCAAGCTTCTGCAGCCCTGGCCTACCTTGGCCTCTGCTTAAGGCTACAAAGTTTCAATTATAGAAGATAAATAAATCCCAGATTCCAGGGCCTCTGTTTGGGTCGCTGGGGGGCATGGCCAGCCTGCAAACCACCACAGGCCCCTAGCCCAGGCCACCCCATGCCCCAAGGGAACCCCCACCCTGATCTGGAACACCCTTCAGGGCAAACCAGCCGGCCCCCACCTGTGTACCAGGCCTCTATCCTATCTAATAAAAGAGTGATATGCAAATTGACCATCACTCCAACACACAAGATGGCTGCCCCTATGTTGTCAAAGATCCTGCCCCCATGTGAACACAAGATGGCTGCCACAAGATGGCCAGCAGGGGAGGGCAGTTGGGAGGGATCAGGCCTGCAAGGGAGGGCAGTTAGGGGTGACCAGGCCGGCAGAGGAGGGAAGTTGGGAGCTACTGGGCCTGCAGGGAAGGGCAATTGCGGGGGGACCAGGCCTGCAGGGGAGGGCAGTTAGGGGTGACCAGGCCTGCAGGGGAGGGCAGTCAGGGGCGAACAGGCTGGCAGGGGAGCAGTTAGGCATCAATCAGGCTGTCAGGGGAGTGGTTAGGGAGTGATCAGGCTGGCAGGCAGAAGCGGTTAGGGGCAATCAGGAAGGCAGGCAAGCAGTTGGGAGCCAGCAGTCCTGGATTGTGAGAGGGATGTCCGACTGCCCGTTTAGGCCCGATCCTGCTGGGATCGGGCCTAAACGGGTAGTCAAACATCCCTCAAAGGGTCCCATATTGGAGAGGGTGCAGGCTGGGCTGAGGGACACATACCCCCATGCACAAATTTTGTGCACCGGGCCTCTAGTCTATAATAAAAGAGTAATATGCTAATTAGACCAGATGTCTTCTGGATGCCATTCTGGATGTCCTTCCTAATGAAGCCAGGGCCAGAGGGAAGCCAGCTGGTTTCTGGGTATCTGGGGGCAGCTGGAGGAGGGAAGCAGCCCAGGTCCCAGGTGCTGGAGGGAAGCCAGTGCCAGCAGCCGGGGGAAGGAAGGCCTAGTCTTGCACGAATTTTCATGCATTGGGCCTCTAGTTGTTCTATAATTTTCATTTATCCTAATGCCTTTGTCTGATTTAGTTATCAGGTACTGTTGACTTCATAGAATGAATTGGAAGGTGTTCCCTTCTTTTTAATTTTCTAAAAATGTTTGGTATAATTCATAGATGAAACCATCTGGACATGTAGTTTTCTTAATTGAAATGGTTTTTTAATTAAAAATTACTTATTTAATAAATATAGGGCTATTTCTTCTTGAGTGAGCTTTGGTAATTTGTATCTTTGAAGGAAATTGTTTAGTTCATGTAAGTTGTTGAATTTATTGGCATAGAATTGTTTATAATTTTCTCTTAATATTTTTTTTAACATTTGTAGATTTGTATTGAATTTATTTCTTGCATTTCTGATATTATTCATTTGGTTCTTGTCATTTTTTCCCACATCAGTTTGACTAGAGGTATAATTGATTTTCTCTATTATTTTCCTGTTTTCTTATTCATTGATTTCCACTCTGATGTTATTTATCTCCTCTCTTATGTTTATTATAGGTCTTATTTGTTCCTTCCCCGCCCCGCCCACCAGTTTCTTAAGATGAAATCTGAATCCATTGGTTTGAATTCTTTCTACTTTTTGTGCTATAAATCTCACCCAAGCATGATTGAGCTGTGTTCCACAAATTTTAATATGTTGTAGGATTTTTCATTCAGTTCAAAACAATTTTAACTTTCCTTCTTTGACTCAGTACATTATTTAGTTTTAAAATATTTAGGTATTTTCCTGAGATCATTTTTGTTATTTGATTTTAAATTTAAATATATTATGGATAAAGAACATATTTTGTATGATTTGAATTCTTTTATATTTATTGGGATTTGTTTAATGATTCAGATTATGATCTATTTTGATAAATGTTCTATATTTATTTGAAGAGATTGTGTATTCTGTTCTTGTTTAATGCAATGTTTTATAAATGTCAATTAGATTAAATTGGTTGATTGTGCTGTTCAAATATTCTATACTCTTGCATGTTTTATTATTTAGAGGTGAACATTGAAATCTCTAACTACAATTATAAATTGGTCTATTGGTTCTTACTGTTCTATCAGCTTTTGCTTTATATATTAGGAAACTATTACTGGGTGCATAAGCATTTGGGATCATTTTGTCCTCCTCATGAATTGATTATCTTTTTTTTTTTTGGTCCTTGACAGTATTTTTTGCTCTGATTTTCAGTTTTCGAAATTTCAGTATAATCACAACAACTTTCCTTTGATTAGCATAAGCATTGATAGCAATAATTAGTATTGATTAGAGAAATATTTTTTATACCTTTAATCCCTTTGTGTTTTATAGTTAAAGTGTGTTCTGGCAGTATATAATTGGGCCTTATTTTTGTATCTCATCTGACAATCTCTGCCTTTTTTTTTTTTTAAATATATTTTATTGATTTTTTACAGAGAGGAAGGGAGAGGGATAGAGAGTTAGAAACATCGATGAGAGAGAAACATCGACCAGCTGCCTCCTGCACTCTCCCCATTGGGGATATGCCCGCAACCAAGGTACATGCCCTTGACCGGAATCGAACCTGGGACCCTTGAGTCCGCAGGCCGATGCTCTATCCATTGAGCCAAACCGGTTAGGGCACAATCTCTGCCTTTAAATTAAGTGTTTATCCAGGGGTTGGCAAACTTTTTCTATAAAGGACCAAATAGTAAATATTTTAGGCTTTGTGGGCCATGTCTGTATGATCTTTGCTGCTTCTGCTTCTATAGCTGCATCTTCCTTCTCTCTTTTTAAATGACTAAAAATGTCAAGACCATGCTTAGCTCCAGAGCCCTACACAATCAGGCTGCAGGCCAGATTTGGCCCATGGATCTTAGTTTGCTGATAAGTCATATTCAATGTGTTTATTAATATTGTTAGGTTAAAAATCTATTACTTTGCTATTTTTGTTTCTCCTTGTGCCATCTTTGTTGTTGTCCCCTTTCTCCCCATTTTATGCCTTCTTTTGGATAGAGTATTTTTTGTAATTCTATTTGTTTCATTTTAGGCTTATTAGCTGTACGTCATTGTTTTGATATTTTAAAGCTTGCTTTAGGGTTCATAATATGTATCTTTTTTTAAAATATATTTTATTGATATTTTACAGAGAAGAAGGGAGAGGGATAGAGAGCTAGAAACATCGATGAGAGAGAAACATCGATCAGCTGCCTCCTGCACACCTCCCACTGGGGATGTGCCTGCAACCAAGGTACATGCCCTTGACCGGAATCGAACCCGGAACCCTTCAGTCTGCAGGCCGACGCTCTATCCACTGAGCCAAAGCGGTTTCGGCCATAATATGTATCTTTAGTGTATCACAGTCCACCTTCAAGTGATATTATAAACATCACATAATATAAAAATCTTAAAAGTAATTTACTTAAATTTCTTCCCTCTCATTCTTTGGACTACTGTTATCATACATCTTACTTTTACATATGTTCTAAATTTTACAACATTGTTATGATTTTTATTTAAACAGTCAATTATCTTTAAAGAGATTTATGATTAGGAAGAAATTTTGTGTATTTTCCTTTGTAGCTACCACTTTTCGTGCTCTTCTTCCTTTTGTATGGATCAAGATTTGCATCTGGCATCATTTTTCTTCTACCTTAAGGACTTCCTTTAACATTTCCTACAGAATGAACTTGCTAATGATAAAATCTTCTAGCTTTGACTTTCTGAAAAAGTCTTTATTTTTATCTTTGTTTTTGAAAAATACTTTCAGTGGGTGAAGAATTCTAAGTGACAGTTATGTTCTTTCACTGTTTTAAAGATGTTGTTCCACTTTCTTCTTACTTGTGTTGATTCTGATGAAAAATATTATGTCATCCTTATTTTTATTTTTACTTTTTGTATGTAAGGTATCTCCTCAACCCCCAGCTCCAAGTTATTTTTAAGACTTTCTCTTTAGCACTGATTTTGAGCAATTTGATCACAATATGCCTTGATGTATTTCTCTTTATGTTATGCTTGGGGTTTACTGAGCTTCTTGTATGTGTGGGTTTAAAGTTTTAATCAACTTTGAAAAAAAAAGGCTATTATTTTTCCAAAATTTTTGTCTTTTGTCTCCCTACTTTAGGGTCTTCAGTAAAATGTATAATAAACTGTTTAAAATGGTTTCATAGATAATTTTATAGAATTATTTTTTCTCTATGTGTTTCATTTTGAATAGTATCTATTTTTATATCTTTATGTTTACTATTTTTTTCATTTTGCAATTTCTAATACACTGTTAATCCCATCTAGTATAATTTTAACTTCAGATATCATTGCTTTTCTCTGTAGAAGGTTTATTTAGGTCTTTTAATATCTCTCATGTCACTACTTAACTTTTTGAACATATGGAAGTTACAAGAACTATTTTAATGTTCTTTTTTGCTAGTTTAACATCTGTGTCTATTCTGGATGGTTTCAATTGATTGATTTTTCTCCTCATTATAGGTCATATTTTTCTACATCTTGTAATGTCTATTAGTTTTTGCCAGACATTGTAAATTGTACTTTGTTGAGTGCTGGCTGGATATTTATTTAATGTATTCTTATAAATATTCTTGATCTTTTTTCCTGGAACAAAATTTAGTTACTTTAAAATACTTTGCTCCATTTTACTCTTGCATTTAAGATTTATTAGGCAGTACTACCAAAACTGTATTTAGTCTAGAATTAATTTTGCTAATTCTGGCATTTCTTATTTCTTCTTTGCCAGAAGTAGAAGTCTTTTTTGACAGGTTTTTGATTTTAGGGAAACTGTTGAAGGTCTAAAGGAAAATTGTACCACCTATTGTGCCAGCACTCAGGAGTCAACTCTAAGTTAATATTTTACTCTTCTTTTTCTGTAGATAAATTTGTCTTCTAATATTTTCCTTCTCTAATAAATAGATAATATCCAGAAATAACCCAATCCTCACTCTTTTTCAGAATTTTGCCTTCTCCTTTCTTTTACTTTGTATGTAGGATTTATATACTTTTTAAGATTTGTCTGTTTTATTGATGCTGGGCAAAGGGTGGACTTAAGCAGTATTAAAGTGGACACATTTTGAGAGAGCCCATGTCCATATGTCCATATGTTGCAGTTATTGTTGTGTAACACATTGCTTCAAAACTAAATGGTTTTTAAAACTATGTTATTATATTCATGGATTATGCAAGTCAGGAATTCACACAAACACAGTGGAGTTGTATTATCTCTCTTTCACGATGTCTGGCACCTGAACTTGGAAGTCTCATGACTGACTGTGATTCAGTGGTGGAGGCTGGAGTCACCTGGAGACATCTTCATGCATATATTTAACAGTTGGTACTGGCTGTCATCTGTAACCTCATACTGGGCTGTCAATCAAAGCATCTACAGATGGTCTCTCCCTGTGGTCTGGGCTTTCTCATGGTGGCCTCAGAGTAGCTGGACTTCTTATATCATGTCCCAGTTTAGAGGTCAAAATGTACCACCTTTTATGATCTAGACTTAGAAGACACACATCATTGTTTCTATTTTACAATATTGGCTAAAACTGTGACAAGCCCACCAAGATCCAAGGGGAGGGAATTAGGCTCCATCTCTTAATAGCATATTAGCAACGTTACACTATAGATGTGAGATATTGTTGTGGTTATTTTTGAAAAATGTAATCTGCCACAGTCTGCCTCTGGCCACAAAAATTCACATCCACTTTCGTATGCATTCAGTCATCCCCATCCTCCAACACCTTCAAAGTTTCATCCCCTGTGGCATCAGTTCAAAGTCTAAAATCAGGTCCAGGTGACCATGGGGCTTCTCTGTTGCAATTTTTCTAGTATAGTTCATCTTGCTCTAAAGATCTATGAACTAAAGAGACCAGTTATCTGTCCCCTCCTCCCCACTCATGCAGATGAGACAAGCATAAGATAATTGCTATAGTTCTTCCATTTGAAAAGAAGAAAAATGAAAGGCACACAGAGTCATTGGTCCACCAGAAGTTCAAAAATCCAGCCAAGCACACACTGTCAGTTCCTTAGTTAGTCCTGCTCCTTAGAGTCATCCTCAAGGACTCCTGCTTTGCCTTCTGGGGAGGCTCTGAGTTCTTTTCTACACAGTCTTCCATGTTTGCAACTAAGTAGCCTCTCAGCCTACTTGGTGCCCATAAAGTTTAAGGATTCAAAGGCTTCTGTTCATTTTGTACTTTCTTTGTCTCTTTCTGCTTCTATAATTCTTTTAAAAAAAATTGAGTGTTTCTTGTATGTTTCCATATTTCATCAGTTAAACTCTACACCCACAAATCTCTTTGACATGAGCCTCTTTTTACCTTAGGATGTCTGGAAGCTGCTATGAGACAACATCCTTAAGAGTCTTAGGAATCCTGCTGTTTAACAGAGATCTGCAAGGAATGCCCTTAAGATACTTGGAAGTCCTTTTGTCTATTTGATAGCATCCATGACACATCTGTTCTTATCTCTCTAGAGTCCTAAGAAATGTTTCACAGTCATAGCCCTGACTTGTTTTTATATGTTAGCACCCTGAGACTATTTTTGTTTCTGAGAATGTTCTTCTGTGAGTGAATGAAGAAGTTAAATAATTTTTTTCTCAAATCCAACAAATCCTGGATGCCTTATATTTCTTCTAATTTTTCTTTAACACTGAATGGTTCCTTTTATATGGCTAAAATGACTCGGTTGGCACTTTGACATTCAAATCTCTTTAGCCAAATCTACCCATTCATTAGGTTTATTTTTCTTTTCCATGTCATCACAAAAAACAATTGCATTGCAAAACACAAACAAAAAAATAACCAATGTTACTAAACTTTCTGCTGCTATATAGCAAGCCATCATTTTCTTTTCCAGTCTTGTCCTTTTTCTCAACAGCTTCTCAAGGCTGTTTCATCCCTCCTGAGCAAAGCAGTCACAGTTCTGCCAAGATTCAAGAAGAGGAGAGTGGTGAGGTTTTGATGAGGACAAAGCAAGGTCACACAGCAGAAGGGCAAGGGAGGCTGCAGCCACCTTTGGAACTACAACCTGCTACTTCATCTGTAACAGTTTCAGTGCTGTGGGTTCACCACAGATACAAAATGCTCACAAGAAGACAACATCGTACAGTAGGATTGGTGATATCTACTCCAATTTGGGACCAGAAATCACATGACTGGGTTTGTCCCTCCCTCATCTTCTAAGAATGCTGCTTATTATGAAATAGAGGAGTTATGGAGCTGGCAGAGGAGGAACACTGAAAGGAAATGGCAAAAGGTAGAAGTACTGTGAGGTTCTAAAGTTGCCAAGATAAAGTAGGCTAGAACAACCTTTGTTTTTCTCTTTATTATTCTCTACTTCAAGGAGTCTGGGCCAATAATGAAGTATCCTACATTATCAAACAGTCCAGTGAAATCTTTTATCATCCCACATATTCACCTGCTCCACTTTCATATTTCAAGGCTTACAACAATATTTTATGAGCATCAGCTTTGTGCTTGGTATTGCAGCTATGAAAAATATGGTTCTTGACATAAATTAGCTCAGAATGATGGGCAGAGATAAACCTGTTAATAAATAATTTAAAAATACATGGATAATTTGAAAGGAAGACATTATAAAAGGCAGCGAAGGACAGGGAGGAAGACCAAAAAAGATTTAATTGTAGGGTAGGTAGTCAGAGTATTGTTGATATATAAGATAATTCATGAAAAATAAAAATTAATTTTAACAGTATTCTTTGGAAGAACAAGTGCAAAGGCAGAGAGTTGTGAAAGGGCTCAGCTTGTTTGGAAAAGAATGAGATATTCGGTCTCTCTGGACCATAGGGATCCTAAGGAAGAGTGAGAATGAGGCTGGAGAAGGTTGGATTGGACCTTGTACACTACTTTATTTCATTTTGTGTTTATTTTTTAGGAATTGAGAGACCAGCAAAGGTCCTTAAATAGAAAGTGAACAGAAAGACGACACTGATGGTGAAATGAGAGTAGAGGAAAAGACTTGGGATGAAAGAATGCTTAGGCAGTTGTGGTAATAGTTCAGGAGAAAAGCAAGCCCTATGCGAAGAGTGACAGGAGGGTTTCAGGGAAGGGGTCAACTTCAGAGCTTGTCATGAAGCATTGGGAGACTGAATGAATGTGAGGGGCAAAATAATCCACGTTTCTAGCTTGGAAGCTCAGTTGCTCAGTTAACAGTGACACCATTCATTGAAACAGAGGAGAGAGAGAGAAAGAGAGAGAGAGAGAGAGAGAGAGAGAGAGAGAGAGAGAGAGAGAAGAAGAAGAAGAAGAAGAAGAAGAAGAAGAAGAAGAAGAAGAAGAAGAAAGAGAAGAAGGAGAAGAGGAGGAGGAGGAGGATGAGGAGGAGGAGGAGGAGAAGGAGAAGGAGAAGGAGAAGGAGAAGGAGAAGGAGAAGGAGAAGGAGAAGGAGAAGGAGAAGGAGAAGGAGAAGAAAGAGAGAAGTTTGTAGGAGCATAGGGCAGAGAAATGGAGTTGAATTGTGTGCCTGTTAAGTATTTGGGGCCTTTGAAATATTCAAAAAGAGATGTCCTAGAAGTAGTTGGAAATATGGCTGCGGGATTTGGAAGAGGTTGATACTGAAAGGGAAGTTGAAATCATGGGTATTCTCATGTTTTAAATTATGCAAGTTTGGGGACTTGGGATTTGTTATTGTGCTAAAGTAGAGCATGACAACTATTTACAAGTCTTTGCTCAGTTTTAAAGTCTGGAGCCTTTAACCATTTTAAAACTTCCAATATCTCTTCCTGGAGAACACTCAGAGAGGCTTGGGGACAAGCCAGTGATGCATCAATAGAAGACTGGTGGATTGAACTAGGGTTGAAGCCCAGACCCCTGGTGATCTGTGCCTGACTCCTCCACTGATGTACTAGTATTATTTAGTAAAAGTACCCGCGCTCACTTCTTGAGGGGAAGGGATGGTTCATATAGAAGATACGTACACATTAAGGATAATCAAGAGAACCCAGTAATAAAAGGAGAAAATAATGTATTAGAATCCTTAAGATAAAAATAATAACTACCATTGAGCACAAAATGTACCTGTGAGTTTACTGGCAGCTAAGGAAAGGAGATAAACATGATAGCTTTACTATTATCCCTTGAGTTTCTCCTTTAATTAAATGTTTGGGAAGCATTTTTATCAAGAAGGACAATCTACTTCTTTAGTATTTATTTCAAGGAGGAACTCAAGGGATAATAATATGAAGAGCATCATAGAAACCTACCTTAAAAAAAGACCAAATATTATTTTTTTTACCTTGTTCTCTGATTGAGACTAATCTCATAATGTTGTCCTATTTTTAGGAAGACATTTCTATGAAGAGCCAATGTAGTATAATTTACTGTCTAAAATCATTTCATTTGCCTCATCTACAGAAACGCCAATCCAATGATAGCAGTGGGTAAGTTTAGTCCAGGGGCAGTGATCCTTGGAGAACAATACAGATTATTGGATAAAAATAAAATTCCAGGAAAGGGAGAGAAAAAGTAGTTTCAGGTTGTGTTTAGGTGGAAGCTGGGAAAAATATGAGACAACAGCCCCTTCCCCATTCAGAAAGCAAGGTCAAAGACCTCAAGCATTAACTGTGGCTTGAGTCTTCTTATAACTTTGTAGGAAAAAAGGACCAAAAGTTGTGAGAAGATTAATTGCTTGATACAGAAACAAGGAAAGGGCATTTCCAGCAAGACTTTGTCAATCAAAAGTCTCTATGGGCCAGGTGTTCTGACTTGTGTGAAAGCACCATGAGAAGCCACAGGTATGTGCCAGCCACTCCTGGATTTTCATCCAGTTCCTAGGTCCTTAACCAAAGTGAAGGAGACCTGGCTATGGAGTACATGTGTCAGATATGTCGTATCTTCTGTACCAAACTCAACTGATGGCTGCCTCAGCACTGTGTTGAGAAGGTTTTGGAGGCCCCACCTAAGTTCAATAGGAAGAGCATCATTATTAAGTAGGAATATCTTTCAGAGATGTGGGATCAGAGTAATTAATATAATTGATTATGATATTTATATATTAATGGACATAAACACTATTAGTTGATATAATTAATATTAACATATTTGCCATCCTTGATGTTGGCACAATAACAAAGGGGTGTTAGCAATAATTGAATCACATGCAATTTCTAGTTAGTACTCTTAATTGTATCCCCAAAACTCATGTGTTGAAGCCCCAACCTCCACTGTGACAGTACTTGTAGATAGGACCTTTAAGAAAGTAATTAGCCTTGGCTGGTTTGGCTCAGTGGATAGAGCATTGGCCTTTGGACTGAAGGGTCCAGGGTTCGATTCTGGTCAAGGGCACATGTCCAGGTTGTGGGCTCGACCCCAGGTGTGGGGCATGCAGGAGGCAGCTGATCAATGATTCTCTCTCATCATTGATGTTTCTATCTCCCTTTCCCTTCCTCTCTGAAATCAATAAAAAAATATTTTAAAAAAAGAAAGTAATTAAGGTAAAAAAGTCATAAGTATAATCCTAATCTAATAGGATTGGTGTCCTTATAAAATGAAGGAGAAATACCAGAGCTCACTCTCTCTCCACGCAGAGAAAAGGTTGTGTGAGGACACAGCAAGAAGGTGGCAGTCTGCAAGCTGGGAAGAGAAGCACATGAAAAACCAACCCTGGCAACTTGATGTTGCTTGGACTTCCAGTCTCCAGAATTGTGAGAAATAAATTTGTTGTTTAAGTCTCCCTGTCTGTGGTATTCTGTTGTGGGAGCCCGAGGAGACAAATGCAGTACTGAGTCAAGCATTCAGGGATGATTTACAAATACAGAGAAAAGTAGAGTTGTAACTAACCCCAGAGTTCCTCCTCTCTAACTCCATCCATACCTTTTGGGCCAGATGAAAGCCATTGGATGAGCTGATTGCTATTCATTTGCCTGCTGGCTGTAATCTTAGTGTGTTACCCCGAAGGAATCATCTGTTGCTTCAGTATACACATTTCTGGGTGATAAGACTTAAAATATGGGTTTTACAAACTCAAACCCTCTCAGTGTCCAGGCAGAAAAGGTAAATGAGTGAAGCCAAACACAGTGTGGCAAGGAGACTCAGTGGGGACTGTGGGGACCTGGAAAGTGAAGGTCATAGCCTAAACCCATTCAAAGCTACATTTTGAAAAACACGCTGTATGTGTATATGTATGTATTTGGAGAGAGAGAGAGAAAGAGAAAGGCCTGCACACAGATCTGTGGCTGAATTCAGCCAGTTGGCAACCACTTTGCTGTCTGAATGTAGGAAGCAGTGGCTGGTGTGGCCCTAGGCCTCCTAGACCAATGCCTCCCAGTGCATACTTTGCGATGGGAGTGAGGTGAGTGTTGCAGGTGCTTTCTGGGGCTGATGAAGAGGAACACTACAAAGCTTAATCACCAAATGAAAAGGAGACAAAGGCGATGTTTACCTGTGAGCATTAAGGGGGTCAAACCATTGTCTTCTTCGGGGGAGGTCAGCAGGTTTCTAGAGTGTTCATAGGCAGAGCCAAGATCGTACCAAAGAAGCTACTTTGTATTTGTTCAGAAGCTTAACCAGATTTTCAATGGAAATTTCAAGCACTGTACCATCTAACATGAGAATGAGATGGTGTTGACTTGGAAGATTTTGGGTTTCTGCTTTTATATTAATATTCCTGCTGAACATACGTAATGTTGGCCAGGACCTGGTCTCTCTGGGCCCACCAGGATGAGCTGGCTGTAGAACTCTGCAAGTAATGAGATGAATTGCCCTGTTGAATGGGATATTCAATCATGTCCATCTGGATGCTGAAGAGCTTCTGCCGAATATGACTATTTGGATTTAGCACAATTGATATTGAGCTGTTCTTTCTGAGAGTAATTGGCCACCTGGTTCATGGCCATCCCTCTAATGTCAGGAAGACTGTGTCATCAGTGCATTAAAAGCTACTTGTCTTCCAGTCTGGCAGCCAGCATTCCGAGTACCTAAGAGCTGAATTACATTCTGTGGGTGTTGGTTACAAAACAGGAAAGCCAGGACCAGGCCCCGCTCTGGGTCACCTAAGGTTAAAATTTGCTCACTTAGAGCCCCCTTCCTACTCAGTCATTTAACTTAGCACTGTGACCTTTGGGGAAGTGACACCGTCTCTTTTTCCTATGTGAACCAGGAAGGGAACATGTCAGCTGTGAGGGAAATATATCCATTAAATGTACACAAGCTGTCAGACTGAATCATGAAACCAAATGTGCTTCTGAACTTGGTGTTATTTTAAAGTCTTAACTTCACAATTGCATCAGATAAAAGTTTGTTTAATTCTCAATTAGGAATTGTTTTTATGCAGTGTCAGTGGCATGGGACTTTTATGAGCTCTGCTATTGATTGAAATGATGCCCTCATTGGGTGTTGATTAAGTGATCTTTTGATTCCCTCCCCATTAACATGCTAATGGGTAGGGGTACAGTCCCTCTCAAAGGCCACTGTTATTCCAAGGATGGATGTGTCTGACCTCTCACTGTTCTCCCAAGAGGCTGGGAAGGAGGGGTGTCTGGGACTCTTCAATGGCTTCATTAGCATATTGTAGCTCAACTCCCAAGGGTGATAAATTTAAAGAACATGGAACACAATTAGGCAGATTTTTAAAAGGTTACAAATGGTGGGCGGGTTCTGAGAATGTCTGGATCTCCATGTCAAGGGCATCTAAGTCAGCCCTGGGAACAGCTGGAGCCCAAAGGCCAGCTCCTCTGTGTGCACTGAATTTACATAAGCTTTGAAGATATTTTTAGCTTCCTGCACTCACTCTTCTTAATATTCTCCTGCTTCTCTGTCTCACAAGGGGGGAAGGCTGCAAGCGTAGAATTTGGAGATTTTGGTCTTCTGATGTTCTGATGTTATTTTCTTTTCCAGATCCTTCCATGGATAAGTAGAAACAGAAATTGATGCAGAAGCCATAGCTGTTGTACTTGAAGTCCTTATGTATGGGTACCAGGGGATGGTGGGGACACTCTTTTATGGTGTGACATATGCTCACTTGGGATTGCTCATTTTAAAATGGGATTTGCTGAGACAATATGCATTTAAGTGCCTGCCATAGTAGTAACATTTTATTGTTCTCTTTTCTTCATTCTCTCCTTCCCCATGTGAAATAGCCTAATTGAGACTCTGGAATCAAGGTTTTGGTGAAGGTCACAGGAATTTTGGGAGGGTAAACATTCATTACTATTCATCATTCATTTACTCAACAAGTATTTATTGAGCACACAACATGCTGGACATTGAGTTAGGTGGAATTCAACGTGTAGTCTGGGAGTTTAAGCTTATGTGTGTGAAAGTGTGTGTGTGTGTGTGTGTGTGTGTGTGTGTGTGTGTGTACATGCACGTGCACAAGAGAGATTGTATAAGCTGTTGTCTCATCAAAGTAACAAGTAAGTTATAGGTGTTCATTCATATGTCCTGTCCATGTAGATCAAAAGAGAACCAGAGATTACTAGGATTGAGAGAACATTGCTTTGCCATAGGAGCTCCAGACATTGATACGGGTCTTGCCTCTGAGGAGCTGTGTGATCTTGGGCAAGTAAGTCACTGCACCCCATGAGCTGCAGGCTGGTGGTAGGATGCAGTAGGCTGGCAGCAGGAGATAAGCAGGGGAGAGCATGCCCAGCACACATGTGCTCTTATTGTTTATTTTATAGGTTGGATCAAACAAGATGATGGGTAGAATTCTGCCCCAAGTTGTGAGCTATGAGCGCTGGATGAGATGGTCTCAAGCTTCTTATAGTTTCACCATTCAAGAATTCAAGGACACTAAACCTCCTGCCATTCTGTCCTATGCTCTTCCCAGCAGGGTTAGTCTGACATAGGCAATAATTATATGTGCCAAATAACATGACAGCACAACCTTAGGAAAGAGAGGGTGTTTTTTCCCCCTATGACAATGAGTCAGTCTATTTGAGAAAGTATTTGGTGAGACATCAAGTTATAAAGACTGGATAAACCTCTGATGGAATCCACCCTGGATTTAATTCCAGGATGGATCTAATCCAGAGCAGCCCTGTTTTTCCCATCTCTGCAAAAATGGTCATGGACCCTCATCCCTGGTGATTTCTCTTCCAGTGTCTATTTGGCAACCAATTTGTGAACCTTGCACTGGACACATGCCCATTGATGTGGGAGAGAGATGTGGGTGCTGACCACCTGGAGAGGCTCCACTTCTTACCTGCATCAGCTCTCTCCAAGGCCACGCTTAGGTTCTCTTCTTCCCTGACTTTGGAGTGTCAATACTTCTAGGGGCCTTTGAATAGGAGTCTTCCCTGGGAGCTTGGCCTCATGGCAGTTACTGCCATCCTGATTTCTGACAAAAATGTGATATGAAGGTCACAGTCTGAAGATGGCAGAGATTTCCTCATGGTCCCAAAAGCCCTATTCACATCCTCATGGCTCAGGAAATATAGTCCATACAAGACAACCTTTGAGGATGCCCAATAGAGGGGTCAAGTGGGGCTGAATCTGTCCAATCTGTGCATTCACATGAGGTCTGCTAGCAAAGAGTGCCTTTTTCTAATTTTCACAAGGGAGCCTTTTAGTATAGCCCTCTCTCACTCCCTCTCAGTAAGTGAGAATAGAATAAATTGTTCGTAGAGAACCCAGGAACACCACTCCAAACTTCGTATTCCACACTTTTTTACCAGGCCCAAACTGGACAGGGAACAGGAAGGAACTGAAAGGTCCACCAAAGCAGTGTGGATGATCAGGTAGCAGGGGACAAGGCTTACTCACTGGCCGCCTGCAGAGCTGTCCTAGCCCTGATCCAAGACAGGGCAGCACTACAACACAGACACTCTAATAGATACACAGGCATGTACACACACATGCACGCACACACATAGATACACACACACACACTGATAGACACATCAACACGCTCAGAAAATAGTCAGACACACACTCTCTGAGGCAGACACTGAGAGGCACCACACAGATCTTCCACTAGTGACAAAGAGCTTATTTCCTCAGCTGCTAGGAGTTCTACCAGAAGATAGCCCTCAGCCATCAGCCCCTGGGGGATGGCCTTGCCAAGGTCACATTTTCTTCCAGGGGCAGCTCGAATCCAATGACTTAAGGGGGTGCCTCCTTGCCCCAGGTTGGGACAACATCAAGGGCCATCTCAGCTCTAAGGTAATGTCTGTGAAAGTGTTACATAACCCTCATTCCTTAAGCCTGGACTTGTTGACCTTGTTTTCCAAATGCCTTCATTCTTTTATTGTCCTCTAGCCACTCGTCCATCTTCCCCATGACTCTGTGTACGCCACCATAGCCTCAAGGCCCAGCAAAATGCCAGGCACTCAGTAGGTACACACTAATTACATGTAGAATGCTTGAATGAATGGAGAAGCTGGATGACTAAGCACCAGGAGGGGACTGTAGAGGAGATGCCTGAACTGGATAGGAGGTTAGAATAAGTCACCTCAAGGTCCCTCCAAACCCAGACTATGATCCAACAATTTGGAGAACTAATGGAAACTTTCTCCTAGAAAAGGAGGAAGATCTCCCCTCCACAAACATTCACTCACTTCCTTGCCTCAACTTGCCTCTCTTTTGGCCCTTCCCACTCATTCCTTCTTTCTGCCCCTGCCCCTCAACCCACATATCCTATGAGTCTCTGGTCCTGTTGACTGCACTCATACATATCTCATGACTCTATCCCAGTCTTTCTGTTCCCACCTCCCTAGTTCAACTCCTCCATAACAGTCTCCTGAGGATCTAGGCCTCCAGGCTGCCCTGTCCCTTCCCATTCACTAAACTGCAGCAGAACCTTCTCTCTAAAGGCAGCACTACCCATCCCCCTCTCCTGCCCAAATCCTTCTCCTCCCTGAACACCACACACATAACCCTTTAAGACCTTTCCAATTTCCACTTACCAACACCCCACTTTTACCCAGTCTCCAGTTTCCACATTTCCAGCGTGATTTTCAGCATCTCCACCCTTTTTCATTTATGGTCCCTGTGTCCCAAAGGCCCTATCTTAACTTCCTTGCCCACCTAGTTATTTCTACTCTTCTCCAAGATTCTGATCATCATGGTCTTACCCAAACTCCAGGACAGACTCAGCTGCTCCACTTCTGTGCTTTCCGAACATGCGCTGCCTCCTTCTAGCATACCACTCTACTCTGCTGTGTTGTGACAATTGGTTCTCTTAGCCGTATCCACTGCAGGGACAGTGTTTAATTTCTCTGTGTTCCTAAGCACCTGGCACAGTGTCTGGCATACAGTAGATTCTCAATAAATGTGGAACAAATGAATGAATATTATATGAATGCTTCTCCCTCATTACCACCTTTTGCAGTTCCTCAGTGTGAGACAGAACCTCATCAGTGGGATGGAGGCCTACAAAGTACCAATGGAGAGTATGAGAAAACCACTTTGCTACCCTGAATTTTTTCTCAGTGATGGGGAAAAAAGAATACCTAAAAGAATCTCATTTCCTTTGACTTATTTCTTCCCCTTACCTCTGAACAGTGACCTTGGTAACTGCTTCCCTTACCGCTCTGTTTTCTGGGGCTGGAGTTGTAGAGAGAGGGCATCCAGGCAATAGCCCATTGGAATTCCCACATCCCTCTCCCTTCCCTCTCCTCTCACTCCCGTCTTCTATCTCTGGACCAGTTGCTGAGTACTCAACTTCTGGCTTGCATGACAATAATTCTGTCATCTGAATTTCTTTCTGATGAAATAAATTTTTTCCTGATGACTGTAGATCATTTCAAATACTTTCTGAGCACAATTTGCAGTGCCTAGCAGGGAGCATATCACTGAATCATTATGCAGCATATCCCCACCATGGAATTTCTGTGAAAGGCCAAGTAAGCTTTCATTTCAGAAGCCACAAAACTTCCAAGATGTTTAAGAAGAACAGGCTCTACCATGGATATGAAGATGTCTACTCTCAGAGGAACCCAGATGGCCTGGAACCCCGGCCTGATTCAGAGGGTTGGATGGAAGTGCAAGAACTTATCTAGTCCATCATCCATTCCTAACCTCCCTCAGTGTCCCATTCAAAGTTTTTTATTACCCTAGGCCTGCCCGGCGATCAGGACTGATCAGGTTCCCCCCCACTCCCTGGCTCCTCCTTCCCTCACCCCCTCAGTGCCCCCACCACTGCCACTGGTTGCCTGCCATGTTCCACGCCACCCCCTGGTGGTCAGCACAAGTCATAGCAAGCAATCGAACTCCCAGTCTCCTGGTTGAACTCTCAAGGGGACACTTTGCATATTAGCCTTTTATATATATATAGACTAGAGGCCCGGTGCACAAAATTCATGCACTGAGAGAGGGGGTGTCCCTCAGCCCAGCCTGCACTCCCTCCAATCTGGAACCCCTCAAGGAATGTCCAACTGCCGGTTTAGACCCGATTCCACAGGGATCGGGCCTAAACCGGCAGTCGGACATCCCTCTCACAATCCAGGACTGCTGGCTCCTAACCGCTCACCTGCCTGCCTGCTTGATTGCCCCTAACCACTTCTGCCTGCCAGCCTTACCACCCCCCTAACCACTCCCCTGCTGGCCTGATTAACACCTAACTGCTCCCCTGCTGGCCTTATCACCCTCAACTGCCCTCCCCTGCCAGCCTGGTTGCCCTCAACTGCCCTCCCCTGCTGGCCTGATCTCACCCCCAATTTCCCTCCCCTGCCAGACTGATCTTGCTCCCAATTGCCCCCCCCCCCCGTGCTGGCCTGATGGCTCCCAACTGCCCTCCCCTGCCAGCCTGGTTGCCCCCAACTGCCCTCTTCTGTAAGCCTGGTCCCCCCCAACTGCCCTCCCCTGCTGGCCTGGTCCCCCCCAACTACACTCCCCTGCCAGCCTGGTTTTCCCCAACTGCCCTCCCCTGCCAGACTGATCTCGCTTCCAACTGCACTTCCCTGCTGGCCTGATCGCCCCTAACTGCTTCTCTCTGCCTGATCATCCCTAACTGCCCTCCCCTGACGGCCTGATCTCACCCCCAATTGCCCTCCCGAGCAGGCTTGATCTCACCCCCAACTGCCCTCCTCTGCCTGCCAATTTGGTTCTGATTGGTCACTTTCTATGCCAGTCAGTGTCAAAAGCTCTGTCTCCTAGGCAGCTATTGGATCCTCCCAGTTCACCCAGATTTGGTTCTAATTCGTTGGTTTCTATGCCAGTCAGCATCCAAAGCTCCACCTCCTAGGCAGCCATTGGCTCCACACAGTTCACCCGGATTTGGTTCTGATTGGTTGGTTTCTATGCCAGTCAGCATCTCTGGGCCTATCAACAGGGCCTGATCAGAAAGGTGGGGCTGATCAGCAGTCCCGGTGGAGGCCTGGAGAGAAATGGAGGCGTAGCTGCTGGCCAGGCCGGGAGAGATAGAGGCAAGTGCTGATCAACAGCTGCCACAGAGGCTACGGATCAGACCCTGCTTCTCTCTTCAGGCCTCTCTCCGGGCCTGATTTGCAGCCCCCTCAGCAGTCAGTGCTGAGTCACTGTGCCTGCTGCCCTAGCAGTCAGTTCTGGGTCGCCACGGCAACCCAGCGCTGACTGCAGGACTGACTTCTGGTTGGTCGAGCCTCTGGTCATGATGGACCCAGGGTTTTTATATATTAGGATTAATTGGATTTTTATCTGTATCTAAACTAGATTCTTCATGCTGCAATTGCTGTGTCTTTATATTTTCTTTAAAAAGCCTCATAGGGCAGAGCCTATCCTAAATAAAATAATGTGCTAGGAATTTCGATTCATGAGTCCCCCATTTCCCTTCTTTCTGAGTCATGCTCTGTGAACTACTGTTACCCAGGGCCATTTATTTTTGGAGGAATTAATTTGCTCCCATGTATAACTGATTTAATACTCAGCAATCACTCCCAGGATCATTTGTTTTTTGAAGAAGGGAGCAGAAGGTTAAAGAGCATGCTTACCTCAAAGGTTTCCATCCCTAGTAGTGGAACTGTAGACACTGACTTGCCTGAGATAATTTGGAGCAAAGTGGACTTGTATGAACTCTACCTAGACCACCAAATCAAGGTCTTAAAATGTCAGAGCCAGCAGAGAAAGTTGAGATTACCTAGTCCCTCATTTTCTTTTTGCAAATGATGAAACTGAGGCCTAAAGAGGCATTCACTTGGTCACTGGTGGAGTCAGTATTAAAATTCAGTCTGCTGTTTCCCACTCCAGCTGTCTTTCCACTATAATAATCAAGTTTTCCTGAGAACATTCTATGAGCAAGTATCATTCTAAGCTCTTTACAAGGATGTATGAATTTATTCAACCTTGGCAGTCTAGAGAGAGAGATGCTATTATTATCCCCATTTGCAGAAGAGGCAACTGAGTCCCTGAGAGGCTAAATTAATTGCCAAGGACACAAGCTAGGAGGTGGCAGGGCTTCTGCTCTCACCCACTGCACTGTACTCACACAGCCTCCTCAACTGTATTTTAGGGATGCCTTTGAAGCCCTGTTGTGGTACCAATTTTCCACTACTTTTCATTCTTTTTTAGGCATCAGTGCCTTCTCGCTACTAAAAATACATCCCACATTACCCACCCTACCCCCGCATTAAAGACCACCAGACCTCATAGAAAACCCTCATTTCACTGTTCACTGACAGAGCTGCCTGTCTGCACCCCTCTCCCGTGGTTGGTTGTCCTCAGGGCTGTTATTAAAGCCAGAAATAGGATCCTGAGCTCTTTAGTCCTCTTGGAGACTTCTCACCCAGGAAGTTCCCACATGTCTGTAATACCATAGTGCTCCCCTACTCCCATGATGTCATCCCCACACCCCAGCTCACTCCCTTCCCTGAGTCCCCACCTGCCCCAGGCAGGAGACACAGGCTCTCTTTGTAAAACCCTCCTTCCCCAAATTTTAATCATGAGACTTATGAGAAATAAAATTTTTCTCTGATTGGGTCAAGAACTATTCTCTCCCATCTGCCACTGCCCTTCCCAAAGGGACAAATGATTTTGGCTATGAATGTTTAGCATAGCATCTTCCCAGTAGTGAGGTGGGGCCTTCATATCCTACACCTTCTCGCCCTACCCCCATCTTCATTTCATCATGAAACCAGAAACCAGAGCCAAGATCCTTCTGCTCTGAGAACCCCTCCCACACACATGGCATTTCAGCTCAGCTGTGTTTGTGTGTCTGTGTGTTTGTGTATGTGTTTCTGAGTGTGTGTGTGGCCAGGGTGGAGACCTGTGGGTGGAATGGAGTTGGGTCATCCTTGGGAACTTGATTTAAAATACACTAAGTTCCCAGGCGCAAAATGGTGCTGGTCCCAAGTCCAAATAGGCCCACTGCCTTTCTTGCCACTTCCAGAATAGTAAGGGCCTGGGTGTGGTCCAAGCCTCAAGAAGGAGGAGTGATGGGCAAGAGTCCAGGGCTATAATCTATACAAAAAGCACATATTGGCTTATGTCTTTCAGAAATGGGATCCAGAGAGGCAGAAAGGACTTATTCACTATGTAGACTTGCAGCATTTATAAAGTGTCACTTCGGTGGTAGTATCTATGTTAGGTATGACGCATATACATAAGGGAAAGAGGTCACAAAATTAATCATATTACAATTCAGATGTGAGGGAAAATGAGCTCTGTTATCTATAGCTGATCTGGTCTACTTCCCCCAAGAAAGTGGGGAAGGGCGGGGGAAAGTAGCCAAGTATGCCATCCTGTTTAGAGCTTGAGCTCATCCAGTAATGCAATAGTCCTTTTAGGAAATGCCAATCCTGACAAAAGATGCTCAGTCTCTCTTTTGTTCATTTGCCTTGCTCTTCTCCCTCAGATAGAAGAGGGAAGGAGGCAGAACTTATGCAGCCTCAAGGTACAGGGAAAGTTTCAGGATTCTCCCCATCATTTGGTCTCCAGAACCATGCCCTTCTCCTCCTGGCTGGGCTTTGTCCTGCTGATGTACTTAGCCATGTCTGTGTTTATGTAATCTACAATCTATCTCTTTCTTTGGATTGGGTCAGAGCTCATGTCTCCCCGCCTCCCTTGGCCAACTCACCACATCTGGGCTCTGCTGAGGCTATGGATTCCCATAGTCTTGAGAGTCTACCCACAGCCTTCTCCCATGTCTGTACTGACCTGCTCCACAGAGGATTCCTGGCTACTTCTAAGCCTGTCTTGGAATCATGATGGCTCAGGAAAGACCCACCTTAGGACTTCCTTTGCCTCTCCGCCTGTGGTCATTTCCAGCCTGCAAGCTAGCTTTCATATCCATAGTGTCCAATGTCAGTAAGCCCTTAAAGGGCCAGGATAGTGTCTATTTGTCTTTTTATCAGCAGATCTAATTCAGCACTAGGCATACAGTAAGAGCTCAATAAATGTTTATTGAATGAATGAATAAATAAAGCACGTTTGGCTGGGACACCACATGATGATGAGGGCTACATAGCATCCTTTGGAGAAAATCCCCATCTCAGAGGGAGATGACAGCTTTTTCCAGAACAATTGAACAAGGAGTTGACTATAAAAGTAGGTAACTTTTCTTGAAAAAATTACTGAGTCAGGCACTACGCCAAGAGCTTACAAACACATTTCCTCAATTAAACTCCACAACAGTCATTTGAGGTAAATGGGTACCTTTATACTTTTGTCAGCATCATTTTATACAAGATGAAACAGGCATAAGATACTAAGTAACTTGCCCAAGGTCACAGGGCTTGAAGTGGCAGAGCTTGGCATTGAGCTCTCCTCTCAGCCTAGAAGCCTCATAGGAGCCTTGGGAGAGGTGGCCCCAGGACTTCAGGAACTCTTGGCACTTCAGGAAATCCCGATCTATGGATCCCAAGAAGCAGCAAGAGCCCAAGACCCAGTTTAGAAAGTAGAGACAAGCATAAGTACAAGGAGGAACTTATGTAAAAACCCAGTTCCCTGAGGAAGGTCAAATAATTAATGTGTTCCAGCAGTTTCTGTCCCATGAGTCAGGCCTGACCTGCATGCCTGTGTGTGTGTCCCTTTAAGTACAGCAGACTGGGAATGCAGGATAATGGGTCCTTGAACATGGCAAATGCAGGATGGAAAAGCATTTTTTACTCTGGGGCTGGCGATGTAATTTTATACTAAATTTACTGTGGTTTATGTAATTCTTTTCATTCACACCAGAAGGAGTTTCTTACTGCTTCTCTTTTCAGAAAGTTAGACACCATATATCTTTGCAAAGTGGATTTTTAAAAATAAAACAGAGAAGAAAAGATTAAACCAGAGACGTTCCCGACTTTCCTGCCTTCTGCCTGGACCAGCTTTCTGTGCTTCTTCCTTCCCAAATTGGTGTGGTAAATGTTACTGCAGTAGTGCTGGCTCTGAAAAGCCCAGGCCTTCCAAGAAAGTACCTTCAGGAAGGAATTCTGCCACTCTCTCTCCTCTGGGGGTTGCGGGTGGCTAGAAGAATCAGAGTTATGGGGAGAGAGAGAAAGAGACAGAGACAGAGATAGAGACAGAGATGAGAGAATTGCCCCATCACTGACTTTCAGGAGAATAGGGCCAAATGACAGAGTCCCAGACTTTGTCTTCATGAGTTCCACCTCTTTTTCCACTGTCTGTCTCCTGAGCCACCTCTGATCTCTTCAAAGACCCTTGCCTGGCAGTCAGTCTCCAAAGCATCCAAGTTCCCTTGTCTCCTGGAAGTATAGGTCTTCTTCTGCTCTTCCAGGAAGGCCAACCAGAGCTGCGGAGGAAAGGGAGAGGGGTGGGTCCAGCTGGGGCAGGAAGGAGGGAGGGCTACGGAATCCTTGCGACTGCAGTCCCCAAACTGGGAGTACTGATCTTGAGTAAATTTAAAATAAAATCACCTCTCAAATTTTACAAAGACCTGTTAGACCTTCCTCCTGCCTTTTCTCCAACCTCTTCTCATGCCATCACTTACCACATCAAGGCACAGTGATGTCCTTTCTGCTTCTTTAACAAACCAAGATCTTTCCTGCCTTTATAGCAGCTGTCCCCTTTACCCAGAGTGCTCTGCTCCACCCTTCTTATTCACTTGGCTCCTTCCCAAGCTTTAGGTGGAAATCTTACTAGTATTGTCTTCTCTCAGTGAAGGCTCCCAGATCGCCCTTTCTAAAGCAGGTCCCATCCTTCTCACTCTCTTACCCTCACCTTTTAAAGTTCCTTCATGACACTCCACAATACAGGTTATGATGTCCTTTAGGTATGACTGGCCTATTGTCTGATTCCCCCACTGGAATGTTCTCCAATGGCAGAGACCACCTCTTTCTTGTTCCTGATAAATCTGTGCCTAGCACAGAGCTTATACTCAACAAACATTTATCAAATGGATAACTGAATTCCAACTGTCTATTGCTCACATGGCTGCCTGGCCTAAAGACTGTAAGCTCCTTGAAGACAGGGTCTGTCTTTCCTCCCCGCACCCTTGGCACCTGGCACAGTGATTGGACTAAAGAAGACCTTCTACCCATTTGTGAATGAATGAAACTGTCCCCCTTGTTCCATGTCAGAGCCATTCTGCTTATAATGCCTGCAGATGAGTCCATCTGGTCATCAAGAGCCTAGGACAGTGGTCGGCAAACTCATTAGTCAACAGAGCCAAATATCAACAGTACAACGATTGAAATTTCTTTTGAGAGCCGAAAACTGACTTCTGCGCATGGGCCACAAAGTTTCAATCGCACTGTACGTGTGCGCCCACACGTGTTATTTTGTGGAAGAGCCACACTCAAGGGGCCAAAGAGCTGCATGTGGCTCGCGAGCCGCAGTTTGCCGACCACTGGCCTAGGAAGACAGAGCAGGCCGGGCAGGTAACAAGCCACACGTGAGTGACTGAGTATTAGATGGATTATCTCCAGATGAGCTGGAAATAAAAGGACTATCAGAAACAGTCACAGACCACTGACTATTTCTCTGGTATTTAGAATCATTGTTATACAGCTGCTCACGGTCTCTTTCTGATGCCTGCTCCAGAGAGCTGAGGAATTTCTGAGGGTGTTTTTCCATGATCATTGTTGGAAAGGGCTCTACCTAGCCCAGTTTTGCATCCCTCTTAGTCCCTCAACATCTCTAGTGGAAACGAACACTCTGTCTCAAGAGGTAGAGACTCTAGCACTGCACAGCTCCAGGATTTAACCAAGACCTGCCCCGCAGAATCCAAAATGTCCTTCCTGTGACTTTACTAATGATGGAGTCTGTCCCACTTGGGGCCACCTTCTAAGGATGGCTCTGTAGACATGTGAGATAGTTATTGGGCCTTTCTGTGGTCCCAGCCAATTGTTTTACACCAGTGACATGTCCCTGTTCTTTGCTCACTGCTGTTCATCCCTTCTTTCCCATGTGCCCCAGGACTCAGCCTGCTCTCTTCTCTCCAAGAGGACTCTGCCCACTTTAGCTGGCATGCACTTGCTCCAAACTCAGTCAGTAGAAAGTGGAGACCCAGTCCCTCAAATTTCTTCTATTATGTTAGACACATCTTCCCCATCCCCAGGGTTAGGGAGGGAAGGAGGATTTATTGTGTTTTCTTGACCAGGGGTGACCAAGAAACCAAAAATAGTGAGGTTGTGGTCATGATCCCTTGCCAAGATGGTACCTGGGAGCTTCATGAGCACCCACTTTCTCTATCTTGAGGGTGGGGTTTGTAATATTTCCCTATCTTCTAACTCTTCCCTCTTAGGCTCCTCACCATGGAAGAAGTGTCATTATGTGTGCCCCAGTCTCAAGTGGGCAGTCTGCTCTAAATTGAGGAGCAGGCACTCATGGCTTTCATCTCTAATGAATGGCCCCACTGAGGGGTGCTCCTCATAACCCCAACTCTCCTCTGAGAAGAGGTTAGCAGCTTAGTCCCCAAACTATTCTCATAGGACATGGTCTCAAGTCCCTTCTCCTGCCTGGGAGAGTTTCCTTCGGGTCACTCTTTAGCATATCAGTGTCAGGAATCATGACTGGATTTGATGCTATGAAATGGCAATATGATGGCAGATTAGGCCAGCTATAGAGGAATACCCAAATCCTTCACTCAAATAATCTCTTATCTTCATAGGTTTCTATAGTCAGCTCAGGCTGCTTTAACAAAATATCATAGATGGTGTGGCTTAAACAACAGACATTTATTTCTCACAGTTCTGGAGGCTGGGAAGTCCAAGATTAAGGTGCCAGCCAATTCCGTTCCTGTGAAGGCCTTCTTCCTGGCTTGCAGGTGGCTGTCTTCTTGCTATTTTTAGATGGTGGGGGTTTGGAGGAGAAGAGAAGAAAAGAGAGAGGGAAAGTCTTCTTGTCTTTTTTTTTTTTATATAATAGCATTAATATCATCTTGATGACTCTGGCTTCATGACCATAATTTACCTAATAACCTCCCAAAGGCTCCATCTCCAATATCATCACATTGGAGGGTGGTTAAGGCTTTAACATATGAATTTGAGGGGGATGGAATTCAATTCATAGAGGTTTATATATATATATATATATATATATATATATATATATTTATACACACACACACATACACACACACACACACATAAATGAAGCAAAGAAGAATTTTATTATTAGGGGAGTGCCCCCAAACCTTAATGCAACATTCAACAGAGCTAGGCCAGTATAGTGGAAGGTCCAGGACAGAGAAGATCTAGAGCCAGCATTGGGGCTGCCCCCAAAGTCTGCCTGGTGCTATGTCTTCACAATGGTCACATTTGAGTCTCAGGTCTTAGTCTTTAGTGGGAGAAATGGCAGATCCAACCCTGCCCACAGCACCAGGAGAAAAGGTACAAAGAGACAGCAGAAGAGACTGTCCAATGTGGAATAGAATGGTCTTGACCTCCTAGCCCAGATCTGCTCATGCCAGGTCAGGGATCCTGGGACTTAAATCAATCAGGTGAAAAAACAGAGGAGGAAGAAAGTCAGAGACACAGACCCTGGAAGCTGGCCTGGTCAAGGGGCAAGACCACACATGTATGCTTGGACATATTAATTCTTTTGAAATTTCACCCCTTTAAAACATGACTTAATTTAGTGCCCTTGAATTTGACCAATCCAAGTTGGGGATAGGCCTGAGTGACCTGTGCTGTCCCTGGAACCCCAAACTCTATATCCATGTAAAAGGGTGTTACCTGGAGCTGCACACACAGATTTCAGATTTGGTCATTTTTACCCATTTCACATAAACTGGCATGTTAAACATGGAATTATGCAACTTGAGATTGCTTTAGATCTCCTAGCAGCTGCATCTCACTCCTGGGTTATTCTGAGTTTATGTATTTCCCACCAAACCCCCAATTAGTTGTCCCATGAACTGCTTTCAAGTCAGCTCTTCCCACCCTAAAATGGTATAAATGACCCGTTGTATCTGTATTTGAGACTTTACATTTATTTCTACTGAAGGTTATTAGGTTGATTTTGGCCCCTGATTCAAACCCATTAAAATGATTCCGAGTTGTAATTTGCTGCACAACACATGAACTATTTCTGCCTTTACGGAGGTTTTCTCTGCAGTGTCTCGAGTTGCTGTTCAAACTAAAAATGTCCTACTTAGCATTCATCCAGCTGCCTCCTTCACTTCTTCCAAAACAGAGCTCAAAGCGAAACTCTCCCAGGAAGGCTTCCAAGATTAAAAGGGGGCAGGAATCAAGCACTTTCCTTCTAGGGCCAGGGGGAAATTCCTGAGCTCAGGCTCAGAGTGCCTGGGGCTACTCACGATTTCAAAGGGGAAGCTCCCTCCATAGAAGTGCAGAGCACAGAATGTGAAACCACCTAATGTTGAACGTGCTGCTTCTGTGGAGTGAGGCCTGTGCCTTCGCCAGGTGCCTGCAGATGCCAGGCGCCCCAGTGGCCTGCAAGGCCCGTAACCTCTTCCAGAGAGAGAAAAAGAAGTCTCCAAGAGCCATCTTTGTGAGCGCCCAACCCCCTGCCCACTAGCTGAAGTTATAGCTGAAACTAAAGAGCAGCTGGAATATTCTGGCTTGAGAAAGGCAGTCAAGTTTGGAGGTCAAGTACTCAAAGCTCTGGGTCCAAACACTGGCTCTGCCACTTGTTCATGGGTCAGCCCTGGGCAAGTGCTTTTTGTAGAACGAGGCACTTTATAGCTCCTCCTTCTAAAGGATAAAATGAAATAATACCTGTGAAGCACCCATTATAGGGCCTATCCCACAGGAGGTGCTCAATACATGATATGCCCATCACTGTTTATTGTCACTCTCTTCTTGGCTCATCTCTATTAGAAACATATGGGAAGTCTCAGTTATTGGCACCAATTTCCCACTTGCGAGCATGCTGGCCACAGTGTATATTTAAAACAGAAGTTTTATTAAAAGCACTAAAAATCAATAAACATTATGCTCTGAAAGCAGTGAATTAGTGATGTTAACGGATCTGCCTTTCAGTGTCTCTAAGTGATTGCGTGTAAGTCGCCCTGTTTCAATTATTTACTGCTACATAAAAACAGACTAAATTTAGTGGCTTAAACAGCAAGGATTTACTATTTCTCCCTGATTCTGTGGGTTGGCCAGGATCAGCTGGGCAGGTCTATTCCGCGTGGTGTTGGCCAGGGTCACTCCTGCAGCTACCTTTGGGGGGATCGGGTGAGATGGAGCAACCTTGCTGGCTCCACTCCCACTTGGCGCACAGCTGGGCTGGCTGGGCCCTCTTGCTCTTGGTATGGCCTCCCCTTAGTGAGTGGCTTAGTGTGACTGTCATCACATGGCACTGGGTCCCGGGAGGGTGAAAGCAGGAGCTGCCAGGTCTCCTAAGGCCCGTGACTGGGAGTCATGCAGCATCACTTCTGCTGCATTCTGTTGGTCAAAGCAAGTCAGAGGATGAGACTAGTTTAAGGTGAGAGAAATAGACTCAATTTCCTTATGGGAAGAGCAGCACGCCTGTCTAGAGACGGGAGGCATTTTTATAAACAAAAGCACACTCTTGCTCCAGTTTCTATTCCAGCTCTTTCATATGGACCATGCAAGTCACTGCTCCCTGGAGGAGCCCCTTCGCCAGCCATGGGCTGGCTGGCTGCCTCCTTCTCCCAATCTCACTGGCTATGATGCTCACGTTCTTTGGCCCTCTCAGCACCATTCGCCTCTCCACCATGCCTCTCCCCAGACTCTCCTTGGGCTGAGAGTAAGGTCAGTTATTCCTTCCAATCATATTCTCCCAAGTTAGTAGTTTTTCAACATATTTGAGAGGAAATATGTTGACCTGACAGCTCTTGAGACCATGATGGAATGACATTAGATTGAGATGAAAAATATACAGAAGGTGGCACCTGTTTCTGTATATTTTGATCTATTCTTGTGAAAAAAAATCTGCATAGCTCCAGCAATGAGTTGCAGGTGAAGGACCCTTCCCCTATTCTTGAGACTTGGCCTCTGTGCCCTGACCCCGGGCAGACAGAGTTGCAGACAAGGAGGAAAAAAATGTGTCTCCTCATAGCCCAGAACCTGGCCGAGTGCTCCAGTGCCTCACCTCCAGTGTGGAGAGAGGCTAAAACCATTCCTCCTCCCAACTGAGCTGGCTGCCACCTCTCCACTGGAGTGCACAGTGTCTGTCTCCTGCTTGTTTCCCACTGAAAAGGTTGCTCAATAATCCTCTGGGTCTGAGTGGGATGATGATAAAAATAATGTTTATTAATTGTTACTAATCTACACTAATAAAAGAGAAAGATGCAAATTGACCATACCTTCGTGATGCCCACCAGCCAATCAGGAGTGAGTATGCAAATTAATCCAACAAAGATGGTGGATTAATTTGCATACACAGGCAAAGAGCGGCCGGGGGCGGGACGCACTGCCCCAGCCATTCCGGGCCTCTCGGCAGCATGAGAAGGCAGAAAGGCGGCTCCGGGCTGGAGCAAAGGTGGTGCTGGCAGCCAGGGGAAGGAAGGCCCATTCTTGCATGAATCTTCATGCATCAGGCCTCTAGTAATACAAAATTTTAATAATTAAAATATAATTATGATGATGATAATAAGTGAATATTAAAACAATAGTGTTTATTGAGCATTTTCTAAGTGCCAGGCACTATGCAAAGTGCTTGCTATACAATATTAATTAAAGCTCACACATTCCTAGTAATTTGCCAAGGTGACATAGCTCACAGCCAGGAAGTGGCCAAACATGGCTTCCAACCCAGAGGCAATGCCCTCTTCATCAGACTAAACTGGGGATTCACATCATCTGGAAGTCCTCTCACCGGAGCCAAATGCCACTCCAATGCCTGATAAAACTGGGCTCTCAGCAGCTGCTAGCATCAGCACACCCAGGACTCTGCCTAGTCCCATAGGTAGCACATGGGGGAAGCTCTGGCCCCAGGTTCTAATGAAACACAGTAGTTTCCCTGGGAGAAGGTTTGGAGAGAGGGGTTCAGCAGAGGGAGAGGGGAGCACTGATAGCAGGCAGGCAGAATGCCTTGGAGATAAGGCATCAATCAGGGTTCTTCAGAGGGACAGAACCAGTAGGCTATTTACAAAAAGGGGATTTATTATGACAAATTGGCTCATGTGATTATGAAAGCTGAGAAGTTCCATGATTTGCCATCTGCAAGCGGAGACCTAGGGAAGCCAGTGGGGTAATTCAGTCTGAGTCTGAAGTCCTATAAACCAGTGTAAATCCCAGCCTGATGGCCAGAGAAGGTGAGCTATGTCCCAGCTCAAACAGTGAGCAGGACAAAAGGGGCGGATTCCTCTTTCCTCCACTCTTTGCTCTATTCAGGCCCTCAGTGGGCTGGATGATGCCCACCCATGCTGGGGAGGGCAGTCTGGTTTACTGAGTCCACCCATTCAAATGCTAACCTCATGAGGAAACATTCTCACAGACACAGCCAGAAATAATGTTGAATGTGGGCACCCCACAGCCAATCAAGTAGACACACACAATTAACTGTTATACACGGGGACTTGGGCACATTTTGCAGGAATCGCTGCCTCCTAGAGCTCCCTTTGGCTCTTCTTAGTAGCATCCCTCCCTGCAGTGGAAAGAGAAGGCATTTCCCAGTGTCTACACAGGCTTCAGGCATCTTCTCTGTCAGCTTCCCTGGAGCTCCCAGTTGCTGTGTCTTTAGGGCACTCCTTGGGCTAGTGCCCAGGGTCTGGCTGTAAGGAAGCCATCATTTTAATTAGCCTTATCCACCATACCACATCTCACAAACACCACAGCCTTCTCTGCAACTCTGATCCTGGCTTCTCAGGCAGCTGCTATGAAAATAAATCGTGTCTAGCCAAATCCCCTGCCCAGCCACTCTGAAGTCAAACAGACATGGCTACTTTTACATCTAATTTGCATGGCAAGCTACACTTTTGCCTGGGTGCAACTTGACTCAACATTTTCATGTTATAGTCCCTTTGTTATATTGGGCATCATTTAGTCTAAAATAACAAATGAATTAATGTCAACCCAGAAGGCAATCTCCCTGGGCTTCCTAGGGTTTGTGTCCCCAAACCTCTCTCTTTTTGTTTCTTAACTACAAAACAATAACACATACATAGAAAATGATTTTTAAAACAAAAATGTACAGCTTAATTATCACCAAGCAAACATTCATAAGAATCATCACCCAAATAAAAATGGAACAACATCCCAGAAGCTTCCTCAGGCCTCCTCCAAATCACCTCTCTTCTGTGCCCCCAGAGAGGACCACTAGCCATATTTTTTATGGTAATCACTTTCATTTCTTTAGTTTTATCACCTAATCAAGCACCTCCTAATTCTATAGTTTTTATAGTAAAAAATGAAATCATACTGTATACTTTCTGTGTCAAGTTTGTTTTGATCAATGTTATGTTGATGAGATTCATACGCATTGTAACTGGCGTTCATTTATTTTCATTGTTGTATCAATTTCTTTTGTATGAGATACTACAAATTATTTAACCATTCTCCTAGTGATGGACATTTTGGTTGTTTCTAGTTTGGGGCTATTACAAACAACACTGTGATAACCATTGTTGAGCACAACTCTTGGTGCCCGGGCTGAACTGCTGAGTCATAAAGCAGGTGTATGTTCAGCTCTAGTAGATATGCCAAACTGTTCTCCCGTAACAAGTGCTACTCCCACGAGTACTGTAAGAGGGTCCACTTGTGTCACTCTTTGCTAATGGTCATTTGCTTTACTTTTAGCCATGCTGGGCAGTGTTCTGTATGACTATAATTTGGTTTGCTTATTTTTCCATTTCACTGATTACTAGTAGGTTGACAGCTTCTTCATATTTATTGGGCAATTGAATATTCCTTTCTGTGACATTCTTATTGGTGATTCTTGCCTATTTTTCCATAAAGTTGTCCCTCTTTTCCTTCTTGATTTGTAAGACATCTTTTTATGCCTTTGTCATTATGTGTGTTGTGAAATATTTTTTCTATATATATTTGTTTTTTTACTTTCTTAATAGTGTCTTTTGATGAACAGAAGTTCTTAATTTAATGTAGTACAATTCATCAGTCTTTCCTTTGTCCTTAGTGCCTTTTCTATGTCTTGTTCCAGTAAGATGTCTTTTTCTACTACAGGTCATGAAAATATTTTCTTTCAGAAGCCTTAGACAGTTGACTCTTGACCAACATTGGTTTGAACTACATAGGTGCACTTATTTAAGCATTCCCCCCCCCCAAAAAAAAAATATTTTAAAACTTTCTGGAGATTTCCTTACTACTGTGAGGCAATCATATTGATTATACTAGGTTATCATAAAGTAATCATATTGCTGCATCTTCATTATTAATACACAAATTATTATACCAGTACTGGTATAAGTATAAATTTCTTTTTCACATTATCTTTTCATTTTTGATGCATTCTGTTAGTAATACATATAACATCTACATTGTTTTGTATCATAATGCAATATTGATGTAGATATTGAGTGACAGATAATTCATCTTGTAAACAGGTGACTTAAACTTAACAGTATGGAGAAATACAGTAAAGTAACTATAAATGTATTTTCTCTTTTTATGATTTTCATAACAACATTTTCTTTTCTTTAGCTTACTTTATTGTAAAAATACAGTAATACATATAACATACAAAATAGATACTAATCAACTCTTTATGTTCAGTAAGGCTCCTGGTCAACAGTCAGCTATTAGTAGTTAAGTTTTTAGGGACCTAAAAGTGATTTGTGGATTTTTGACTGCTTGGGGGTCAGCACTCTTAACCCCCATGTTGTTCAAGAGTCAACTATAGTTTTTATCTTTCATATGTAATATACATCTTTTATATCCACCTGATAATGCTTTATTTATATACAATGTGATGTAAGATCAAGTTTAAAATGTTTGCCCATATCCAATTGATATGAAAAATTATCCCTTGAAAAAAGTCTTTTTTCTTTGTCAAAAGTTAAGTGTCACTCTATTTGTGGATCTGTTTTGGGGTTAGAGAGCTATTCTGTTTCATTGGTTTATTTGATTTTCCTTGAACCAATTTGTCACTAGTGTGGTTTTACTAGTTTAAGTCTTGCTTTATGTTCCCACCTGTTCTTTTTTTTCTACAAGTGTCTTGGTCTTTTCTATTTCCTATGCGTTTTGAAATCAATTTGTCAAGATTAATGCACACACACAAAAAAACCCTGTATAATTTTGATTTGGATTCCATGATTCTTCACCTAAATTTGGAAAGAACAAACATCTGTATAAAGTTGCGTCTTCCAGTTCATGAGCATGGTCGACCTTCTATCTCTCTATTTATTTATTTAGGTCTCTTTTTATTTCCTTTAATAATATTTCCAGAGCATCTATATATATATAAAAGGGTAATATGCAAAGTGTCCCCTCAGGGGTTGACCAGGAGTTCGATCGCTAGCTATGATGTGCGCTGATCTCCAGGGGGTGGCATGGAACAAAGAAGGCCCTGGCTAGCAGCTGGAAGGCCCTGGTTGTCCCTGATCACCGGCCAGGCCTAGGGACCCTACCCATGCATGAATTTCATGCACAAGGACTCTAGTTCTACATAAAGGCCTTGCACACATTCATTAGATTTATTCCTATATTCGATTCTTTTAATAATTTTGTAAATGAAAATACAATTTTTTTTCCTAACCACTTCCTTTTGCTAGATAGAAAGCAATTGATTTTTGTATATCAACATTATATCTGTAAACTTACTTGAATCTGTAAACTTGTAAGAATTTGTAGGTTCTTTTTTTCCTTGCCTCACTTTTCTGCTAGGACCTTCAGTTGACATTGGCTTGGAGTGCTGTTTGCTGACTAGCTGTGTTGTTCAAATCTTCCACCCTCTATTTCAGAAGGAAAGCTTTCAATATTTCATCATTAAGTCTGATATTTGTTATGGGCTTGTTGTACATTGACTTTTATCAGGCTAATAAATTATCTTCTATTCCTACTTTGCTGAATGACTTTTGTTTGCTTATTTTAATGACAAATGGGTGTTGAATTTTATTGCTTTTTCTTTATTAAGATGATTATATATATATTCACTTTTGTTCTGTTAGCGTGAATTTGATTGAAGTTTGAATGTTAAATTAACCTTACTTTCCTGGAATAGATCCCATTTGATCTGATGCACTATCTTTTTATACAGTAGCCAATATTTTGTTTAGGATTTTTGCGTCTGTGTTTTGAGTGTGATTGGCCTATAGTTGTCCTTTTTTATCGTGTTCCTGTCAAGTTTGGAATTAAGATTAGGTTGGCCTCATGAAACCAGCTGGGAAGCATGGCCTCTCTTTATGCTCTGAAAGAATCTGCATGGGATTAGCATTTTTTTTTTTTTTCTTTCTTAAACATTTGGTAGTATTCATCATTGAAGCTACTTGGGTCTGGGAACATTTTCTTTGGAGGAGATTTTTAAATTACGTATTATATAATTATATTCTCAATTTCTTGCATCAGTTTTGGTAAATTGTGTTTCCCCTACAAATTTGTCCATTTCATCAAATTTTCACACTTAGTGGCATAAAGCTAATCATAGTATCCTCTTAACATCATCTCTTTAATGTTTTGTAATATGTCAGCATTTCATCTTCATTCCTAACATTGGTACCTTCTCTTTCTTTCTTTCTTTTTTTTTTTTAAATCAGCTTTGTCAAAGGTTTATCAAGTTTATAACTATTCTCAAAGAACAAGCTTTTGGCTCTATTTATCCTCTCCATTTTAATTTTGTTTCTATTTCTTTCATTTCTACACTTATCTTTATTATTTTCTTCCTCTTACTTTCTTTATGTTTAAAACTCCCTCCCTTAAAAACCAAAGGGATATATCTCTAATAGAGAGAGTAAGAACAGCATAGTGGTAAAGATATATGTAGGGTGTCCCAAAAAATGTACACACACATTTTGAATAATATAAAGGCAATATTTATTAAAATACATTTCATTTTCAAAATTGAGCTATCAGCTGTTAAAGTGTATATAAATTTAGTTGGGAATACACACATACACACACATATATAGATATAGATATAGATATAGATATAGATATAGATATAGATATAGATATAGACATAGGTATAGGTATAGGTATACATATACATATACATATACATATACATATACATATACATATACATATACATATATATATTAGAGGCCGATGCACGAATTTCTTGCAAGGGGCTTGGCCCTCGCAGCCGCGGCAGGTTGTCTGGAAGGACTTCCAAAAGATCGTTTGGCTGTCTGGTCTAATTAGCATATTACTCTTTTATTATTATAGATATATATTCAGAAGCAGAAGGGGAACTAACATGTATTACATGTATTACGTACCAGTATGTGCCAGATGATTTACTTGCGTACCTCATCCACACATGTGGAGCAGGTATTTATGGTGAAGTGAATAAGACAAGGCACCCTGGAGTCTGGTGCTCTCCACCACTCAATGAGGAACCTTGGCAGGTGTGTATCCTCTGTGGGCTTTGGTTCCCTCATTAAAATAACAATTGAACTGAGCTCATAGTGTCGCTGTGAGGATTAAATAAGATAATACATGTGCTAAGTCTCAGTAGGGAGAACATAGTGCACCCTGTACTTGGTTTGGTGGGTGGGGCATGAGTGGCTGGGGTGGAGAGGGAAGGGTTGCAGGGGGGTGAGGGTTTGGGGGCCTAAGGGAGCTAGTGCCGCAGGCAGTGCTTGGGTCCTGGCTGCTGGCACTTCAGAAGTGATGAGTGGACTGTCATATTTCAAATCAAAAGTTATTTGGGTAACATTTAATAGCATTTTCCCTTTTTAAAATATCTGCTTGTCAAATAAATTTTATGTGTGTCAGTCCTACAGAAGCTTCATCTAGAATTTGTACTTATTTTGTCTCTGTGATCATTTGAAATGTTAGTAGCTTGAGACTGTGTACCAATTCCAATTTTAGAACTTCTACCAGTTTGTTACAACTTTTTTGTTGTTGTTTTCAACTGAAACAAAAAGCACCCCGAAGCAACTGAGCTAACTCCATACTTAATTACATATTTGGCCACTCTGGTATTTAATGGTAAAAAGGAACTTGTGTGAGGTGTCTAATTCCTAATCTAGTTTCTAGGGGAAGGGAGCATTTAGGTTCTAGGGTCCTGGTCTTCACTTCCTTGACCAATGCCACAAGGGAAAGTGAAGATGAGGCCATCTTCCAGGGCCAGCATGAAGGAATGGACTGGAGCCAGCCTGTATGAGTGCAGACACGAGTTCCATCCTGTTCGACCCTCCCTGGCTGGATGACCTTGAGCACTTCCCACCCCTTCTCTGAAAGCCTGAAGGAGGACAGCCGGGGAGGAGGATAACTGGGGATGCAGGAGAGGGCTCACCGGAAGTGGTGAGGCTTTTGCAGGAAAGGAGAAACACACTGTTGGGAGAGAGGAACAGAAAGGGACCAAGGACAGTTTACTGCCTACTTGGGAAGTTTCCCTTCCTGTAAAACAAGGTTAGAATTCCTGATTGAACATGTTCCCAAACTGTACAACTTGGGGTTTCAGTGTTCATTTGCAGAAGAGCCTGGTTCAGCTGGGCAAGCTGTCTACTCCATCAAGCAGAATTGGAAGGGTTTTCCCAAGAGGAAATGTGCAGCTTGAATGGTGGCAAAGAAATGTCTTGGTGAATAAGCAGGGCATGGCATTACACTCAGATGGCACAGGCTAGGATTGAGTGGGAGTGGGTTTGGGAAGGGACTCAATGGAAAGAGTGGGGAGTGGGGGAGGGGAGCAAAAGGGGAAAAGGGAATGAAGTAGTGAAGGTACTATAGCAAGATGCTTATAGCAAAATGCTCCAGGATCCTGAGGAAGGCATCTTGAATTGACTCTTGGCAAGAGAAATGCCCCAGCTCCTGAGGGACATTGAGGGGGAGAAGGGGTTTGGCCTTAAGTCAAAGGATGGAGGTGAAGCTGGGGAGGGTGGTCATAAGGAGGCAGGGCTTCCAATGTGCTCAGCATGGCCTAGACTCTCAATTCCAATAATTACAGGCTGTTGTTGTTCCTTGTAATTAAGCCCCTAGCAAGTGAGTTCTTGTCACCAGGCCTTCATTTTCTATCTATACAGTGAACAAATAATACTCCCATGCTCCTCTCTCCACCTGGGATGCAGGGCCATGGTGATGAGCAGCTGAAGCCCTGCAGTGAGAGCCGGGCACATCACCTGGCTTTGATGAACTTAAAAAAAAAAAGTTTGTATTGGTTTCAGAAAGAGGAAGGAGAGGGAGAGAGAGAGATAGGAACATCAATGAGAGAGAAACATCATTGTTTGACTGCCTCCTGCACGCCCCCTCCTGGGGATCGAGCCCGCAACCCAGGCATCGAACCATGACCACCTGGTTCATGGGACAATGCTCATCCAACTGAGCCACATTGGCCGGGCTGGCTTTGATGAACTTTTAACAAATGGTCTCTATTTTTATTTATTTAGCCAGAAAGAGCTCATGATAACAGAGAGATACTTGGAGACTAAGTCTGGGATCCTAAGAAAGAATCTAGGAGAGCCTAGGATTGCAAATTTACTAGATTTAGGGAGTGGAAAGGTTTTCTAAGGGTCAGAAGCAAAGCCTGGGATAGATGTGTAAGACCCCTGAGACTCCAGAGGCCAGAAGAGGGGACAGCGATAAAGACCACGACTGAATTTCCTGTCAGCCAGGGTTTGGGGAGCAGGAAGCAGTGAAGGCAGATTTAAAGAGAACAGAACAGTGTGAATATCTTGTGCACCTGAACTTGTGGAGTAAGATTCACCCCCTCATAACACTTATTCCAACATATGGTGTTATTATGTGTAAGGAAGGAAAAAATAAATCCAGAAATGATGAATTTCAGAGAGGAGGAATACAATTTCAGTTTCATACCAGAAGAGGTGAGAAAGGCAATCCTTTACAAATAACTCTTTCTTGTGGCCTCAGCTTTGGGTAGTCAGGGCCCTGGAGGAGCACATTTTTTCCCTCACTATATCAAGACGCTGAGCTCCAAACTACTACTGTGTGTCCAGTCTCTAGGCTCACTTGGGGAATCTTCCCTGACCCATCTGTGTTGGGCTCACCCCGGTATCTACCTAATTACACTAGGACCTGGGCGGACAAATATACCCACCGCCCAGGCTCTCCAGGGCAGTGGTTGAGCCTAGGGGCTCAAATAACAATGTACCAAGGAGAAACTGAAAGCCTGAAGAAGGACAGCTTGGGAGGAGGACAGCGGGGGATGCAGGAGAGGACTCACCGGAAGTAGTGAGGCTTTTGTAGGAAAGGAGAAACACACTGTGTTGGGAGAGAGGAACAGAAAGGGACCAAGGAAAGTTTCCTGCCTACTTGGGAAGTGCAGTGAGGGCTGTGGACAGAGATGAGAACTGACCTGTGGCCTGAAAAACCAGATAAACCACAGTCAATTTAGTAACAGGTGCCTTTCACTGAGCATCCCCTGGGTCCCAGGTCCTGGGGACCACAGAGATAGCGCCTTTGCTTGAGGAGGTCACCTCTATTTGATGGCCAACTGGAGAGTTGACAATAAGAAAATGACGAAGGCATGGAAGGAAGGAGTGCCTGGGCTCAGCTGGAGGACCCTGGATGATGCTTTGTGTTGGGAAGGAACCCTGGCACCACTGGCTCTCCTCCAAAGCAGGTCCAGGTTTCCTGCTGGACAGAAAGAGAGAAATGATGTCATAGAGGTGGACACCCCTTTTCACAGCTGAGACTTTGTTGCAATTCTGAGGGATCCAGGTGCCTCACCTGCTCTACAGACTTGATTGAGTGACTGTGCTAATTTCTCCAGGTTCCTCTTCCACTTGTGACCTTGTACTCTACATTTTAGCAGCACCAAACTGACCATAGTTTCCCACCTACACTATGCCATTTAAAAAAAATTATTGATATTTTACAGAGAGGAAGGGAGAAGGATAGAGAGTTAGAAACATCGATGAGAGAGAAACATTGATCAACTGCCTCCTGCACACCCCCTACTGGGGATGTGCCTGTAACCAAGGTACATACCCTTGACCGGAATCAAACCTGGGACCCTTCAGTCCGCAGGCTGATGCTCTATCCACTGAGCCAAACCAGTTACGGCAACACTATGCCATTTTTAATTAATTAGTTAGATCACTTTTTTTTTTCTGTTCTCACTACCTGGAATTCTCTTCTTTCTGTTCTGGCGTTTTATTTCAGCTCAGAAGTTGCCTATTTCAAGAAGTTTTTCATTTTCCTTTATAAACAGTTAATTTTTTTGCTCCTTGAGTTCTACTCCTTTGCCTTAAATTAAATTTAAACTTATTACCCATCTATTAGCTGAATTCTCTTTGCCCCTTAAAATCAAAGTGAAGTTAACTTTTCCTTGCATTCCATGATCTGTAGGAAGATAACACCATTCCCAAGATATTTTCTAATTCTTGGAGGAGTGGAGACAAAAATGAGTTGTGATATTATAATTATTCTAGCTTTAGGCTTCAACATCCCCTTAATTTATGCTACTTATGTATATGCTCATCTGGTGCATGAAATTTCCAGTTTACAGATGTTGACCCCCCACTTAGAACTCAGCACCCTTCCAAAAGATATAAGATGTGAAGCCTTGAAAAGATCAATCTAACTTACAGGGACAGCCAATCAGTTGTCTGGGGCCAGGGGTGGTGGGGCTTGTCTGGAAAGAGTTGCAGGAGACTCTGGAACAATGAAAGTAATCTGTACATTCATTGTGGTAATGGTTACCCAGACATATAAATTTATCAAAACTAAATTTTCTACTATGTATTGAGCACTGTGCCAACTCTTCTGGATATAAAAGTTAAATGGAACATAGTTCTTGCCTTCCAGAGGTTCACAGAAGAGTGTGGGAAACAGCCCGCTAAACAGACCTTCATAGCAGTAAGACTCATGCTATAATAGAGACATAGAAACCACTGGATGTTTTGTGTGCGGTGCTTAAATCTATCTAAAAAGTTAGGGAAATGTTACTCCCTAAAAGAGTTTATTTAAAGATAAAATCAAGAGATCATTTTGTAAATTATCTGATTGTCCAGCCACTATGTTGTATACTTGAAACTAGTATAAAATAATGTTGAATGTAAAAAAAAAATCAAAAATCAACTTTATTGAGGTACAATGTGCATGTAACAAAATACATTTATTTTAAGTATACATACTGATGAGTTTTGATAAATTTGTCTGTGTAACTGAGAAGGCTAAAAGGCTAATTCCAATGTAACCCTGATATTTAGGGGGCTAGCAATCTGAATCTGTGCCAGCAATCAGCGCTGAATCTGAATCAGCGCTGGCTCCAGGCCAGCCCCTTAGGTATGGTATGGTCTCAAGACCCCCAACACCTGGGGCTTTTTGCAAAGCCCTTGAAAGTTCCAGAAGTATAATCTGTATTTGGGGGACAAAGACACCAAAAGGGTATAAAGGAAAAGCTCCCACCATATTGTTTTTCTCAGATTTTGGAGGTGACTCCTTTGAGACCGCCAGCGTAATAAAGCTGTGTAACTCCATTTCTCTAAGCATTGCATGGGTTTCTTCGGTCTTATACAACATAACCATTGCCACAGTCAAGATATATATTACCAATCTCTCTCCTTCCTTTCTTCTCTCCTTCCTCCCTACTCCTCTCTGGGTAGTTTTGGTGAGTCACAGAACCTTGATCTCTCCTAACCACAAGGATAAATTATTCCTTTATTCTCAACACTTTTGACACCAAATGTGTAGGTTTTTCACACCAAGCAATTCTCCAGTTCCTTGTGGACATCTATTGGGTTTTATTATTCAATTCAATTGTGACACTAAGTACCTAGAGTTAGTACAGACCCGACAGGTTAAGGGCTCAGCCTCACTTTAGATATCAATTACAAGTAGTGAGTTCCCAGGTTGCCCACAACTTCTGTCTGACTTGGCTATGATTCTGGGGTTCCCATGGTCCCTCCTCAGGTTCAGTAATTTGCTGTAATGGCTCACAGAACTTAGAGAAACACTTTAGTGTTTACTGGTTTATTATAAAGAATGCAGATGGATAGCCAGATGAAGAGTTATGTGCAAGGCAAGGCCCAAAGGGTCCCAAGGGCAGGAGCTTTTTTTCCTTTGGAATTTGGGGTGGTCCTCCACCCTGCACATTGATGAGTTCACCAATCTGAAAGCTCTCTGAAACCCGTTATTCAGGAGTTTTATGGAGGTTCCATTATGTAGGCATGATTCATTGGTCATTGGTGATTGAACTCTATCTGCAGCCTGTCTCCCCTTCCCAGAGTCTGGAGGTGGGGGTGGGGACACAAGTTCCAACCCTATAATTACTTGGTTGGTTCCTCTGGCAACCAACTCTTATCTTAAAGCTATCTAGAGACCTCAGCCATAATATTTTCATTAACATACAAAAAGACACTCATCACCCTGCAAGGGTCTTAGAAATCTTTTAAGGAACCAGGGACTAAGTCCAAATATTATAACAAAAGATACTCTTATCATTCAGGAAATTACAAAGGTTTTAGGAACTTTATGCCAGGACTGGCTCCAGAGATCAAACATATACTTCTGATTATGTCACAGCTGGGCACATGGCCCAGGTCTGCCCAATCATAATACCCAGCCTCCCTGAGTCAAGGGTTGGGGGCATGAGACCCAAGCAGCATCAATTGATACCCTTCCCAAGATTTTATATGCAAAGAGGAGCTCTCTCTTCCCTCCAGGGTTCCCAAGCCAGCATGACAAAAGCCTAGAGCTGTTTGTAGGCACAGAGACCCTGAAGAAAGCCCTCTCTAACAGAAAAGGAGAAAGCCAACATGTAGAGCACAGCTGAGCCCAGCCTCCAGAAGGAAAGAATGATGATGACATGTTTTGAGTCTCCAGGCCTGAGGCCTACTCCATTCGCTCTTCCCAGTTATCTCACTCAACCAAGTTTCTTTCTTCCTCTCATCTAGCTTTAGCTGGCAAGTTTTATTCAATTTATGGCAAGGTGATGACATTTAATAACCCTTTCTTAGATTCTGCATATAATTCTTATTTGGTGCTCATAGTCCTGAATAGGCCAACATATATTTATTGTTATTGTAAGAAACATTCAAACCTTTAAAGAATTTTTGTGAGTTTATTTGAGCCAAACTGTCAACAATTGCCTGGAAGCAGAATGCATTGAGACAATTTCTCTGGAGAACGGCGATTTTTTAACCTATTTTTATAAATAATCATCAAAGGAGGAGATGTAAGTGGGTTACATGAAATTCATTGGTGATAGGTTAAGGAGGTGGAAAAAAGCAAAGGGGGTCGGGGAGAAGGGAGAACCTCTGGGATTAGATAAAAAATAAAATGATAGTCACATGCTTCTTTTGCATAGATGGGTTCAGAATAGTTAACAGTCAACAATTAGCATGAAAACAATAACAATGAGGGAATTTGTGGTTTCACCCTGTTCAGTTGGTTGTGCCCTGAGGATTGTGCATTTGTTGTGCTATTCTGGAAAAAGGGAAGTTACAAGTTACCCTGACATTTCAAAGGTATGTTATCACAGATGCAAAAAGACAATAGGCTCAGTTAAGATCAAAGTTGATCTTTGTCAGGGAAGATACTGGCCTAGGGCATGACTACCCATTATAAACTGCTTTTTAATTTAAAAAGTTTTAATTTCAGACCATCCTTTGTAGTTACTTTAGGTCTCTGAGTTTGCAAGGCCGCCATGTAGGCCTTCCCTGAGTTAGTTAGGTTAGCGCTGTGGCCCCTTTTCATCCACACTATTTTTTTTTTTTTGAGAAATCAATATACATTTGTATGCCAAGGCCAAATTTTGAACTTTTCTTTCAACATCAGATATGGATTTTGGCTATGCTAAGCAATGAAACTAAGATGTAATCAGTTATGTTTGCTTTCCTTTATATCTAAAGTTGTTTGATGGACAGCATCTGGATAAAGCAATCTTTCTGGGCATGTTTTCTCAGTATCCTTATATCTCACTACTGAATCTCTATGTGATGTGGTGGTTGCTCTCACATTTCCATCAGCCTGGGAACATATGCCAATCACAGTTAACTGGGCACAGAAAGCAGGGAGATTCCAGTTAGCTTCCCAACAGTGAGTTCTTCTGTCCAGTCAATTCAATCATCCATTTATTAATCGGTTGTTTTTTTGAGAAGAGACCCAGAGACAGCACTGGGTGTTGGGGGTACAAGTTAGACATATAGCTGTCCTCACTAAGTTTATGGCCCAATGGACGAGGCAGACAGTATGGCCTGTGCTGGCCTGGAGGAAGTACAGCATGCTAAGGAGAATATAAAAGAAGCACCTAATTCAGTTTAATGTGCAACAGACAAATTAAAACATGAACAATGAGTGAGAGTTGGCCAGACAAATGTGCCAGAGTTGGGTAGAGATGGAAGCAGTATTGGAGGGGACAGATAACAGTTAACAGGTAAAGTTCTTGGCAGAATAAATGGGAGGTCTAAAGCTAAGGAAAACCTTTAGGAAACAGAGAATCTCATTCTGGCTGAAGTTTTCAGCATGAGGGGACAGAGTGGCCCATTCCTGTTCAATAAGCAGCTGTGCAGCCCTTTCTGGCACCAAGCTTGGGAAGTCTCCACCTTCTCCAGCCCAAGTGTCCTCTACGGGGGTGCAGGAGCCCCTCCTTGCTAGTGGAGCACCACATACTAAATAAAACATCAATGTCTTTATTTCAACACTGTCCAAACTATAGCCTCAACTCTCTCTCCCTGCTGGAAGGTTTACTTGTTCATCTATTTGAAATGGATACCGAGGACAAGAAGGTAAAAGGTGTTGCCAGGGAAATTAGCAAGTTATGAACATCCTGTTTCTGGGAGAAAAAATGTCTCCCCCACTTAGGCAATAACAATGAAAACTAAATGAGAGGGTTAAGCTGATGTGCCAAAGGTCCAGGTCTAGTGCTTATTTGAGACACAAGGTCTTGGGATTAGACATTCTTGGGTCACATCCACACTTGTGCTCTGATTGGCTGTGTGGTTATGGGTGACTTTCTGATTCTCCTCTAGTTTTCAGGTCATGGTGAGATGGGAATACATGGGGACTGCAATATCAGTTATAGTACCTAACACATAGTAGGTGTCCAATAAATGACAGATAGTATTTTGTATGATATACAGTAATGCACTGTATAATGATATTTTGGTCAACCACAGACTGCATGACAATGGTCCCATACGATTATAATGGAGCTGAAAAATTCCTATTGCCTAGTGACATCGTGGCCATTGAGAAGTCATTACCATGTGTTCGTATTTTAAGCTAAGTATTATTACAAAAGCATTGGAAAATTAAAAAATGAAAATTTTATAAAGTCATAAAATTACAGTAAGCTAAGATTAGTTTATTACTGAATAAAGAAAATATGTTTTTTAAATTCAGTGCCACCTAAGTGTACAGTGTTTCAAAGTCTATAGTAGCTTTGGGTAATGTGATAGGTCTTCACCCTTACTCACCACTCACTCACTGACTCACACAGAGTAGCCCCCAGTGCTCCAAGCTCCATTCATAGTAAGTGTCCTACACAGGCACACCATTTTTTATCTTTCATACTGTATTTTTATTGTACTTTTTCTATGTTTAGATACAAAAAAATTTTACCGCTGTGATTCAGTTGCCTACAGTATTCTACAGTGACATGCTTTGTAGTCCCAGAGCAATAGACTACTAGTATACTATATAGCTTAGGTGTGTAGTAGGCTATGCCATGTAGGTTTGTGTAAGAACCCTCTGTGATATTTGCACAATGATGAAATTGCTTAACAACTTGTTTCTCAAAATGTATTCCCGTCATTAAGTGACACATGACTGTAGAGAACTTCAGGTTGTTGTGAACATTAAATTATTTAATGCATGTAAAATGCTTGGCCCATAAGAGGGTCAAATGTTAACTATTACAACTATTTTTATTATTGTTTTCAGTGATAGCTGTATACAGAGAATTCCTGAAGTCTCCAATCTTACTGTAAAAAGACAGAGAAGGGAAACAGACGTCAGCACGTAGACCAAGGCAGGGATGATAAATAGGTTCATAGTATGTGCCAACTAACCAAGTTGGTAGTTGCTGCCAGGAATGTGTATCCAAGGCCAACTCTGGCTCAGCAGGAAAGAGCACTATGATCAATGAGTGATGTCCATTTTGGTGGCAGAGGGGTCATGCCAGCACGCATGCTATGCATTAGCCTTCCATAGAATGAAGCATCACTTTAGACATGATTTGGGAGCCTGTAACATAGGGCCAGGTCTAACGTTGTCTAAGCATGCCAATCACCACTTTCTCCATGTTTTACTCCCAGCACATCATTGAGACATGGTCAGAGCCCAGCCCCAGCTGCTTTTTCCTTCAGAAACTTTAGCTGGCATAAATTGAGACCTGTAAATCTACCATGTAGATGACACAGGCTATGTGCCCAGCTCAGGCTCTGTGAGCAACAAGAAGAGAGGGAGTTGCTTAGTGACATGAGACAAAGGGTATCTTTGATTCATTGCCCAGTTCTAGCCCCAAGTCCATGGCCAGCAGTAACTAACGGCTGCAAATGGACAATATAACTCCTTTAAAAATGTCACTTTGCTGTAAATGTAAATGTTTAACATTTAAACATGAATACTGACCCCTAAATTGTGCTGGGTGGCTTTATTTCATTCTTTTTGAAAATATTTGTCCTTCCATGGTGAGAGATTTCAATGAATGATTTACATTCTATGCTTGTTAAATGGTGCCATCTCTTGCCCCAGATAGGGCAGCAAAGGAGCTGAGATTTTCAGGAGACTTTCTACCTTGCCTGATAATTCAGAGTATTAAATATACAGTGTAGTTCAATTCCTGGCCGCTGTTCAGAGGTCATGAGCTATGAACCCAGGACATAGGAGATTTCATTTTACTTCAAATTATCTTGAACTTCAAAATATAAGATTGTGTTATTGAAGGTCAAGAAAGGCCAAAACAGCAGTAAAGCATATTCATTGGGAACTCTCTCCTTTAGAACTGCTCATTGCTTAATTCTGTCTGATGTATCTGGAACTAAGAAGCTCCAGGTAAATCAACAGTGTGGGGGATTGTTCTTGGGACTGATGCCTTTCCTCATAAGACAGTTCTAATTAGGGTCATCCCAATAGCAATTCTTGGCCCCATGCTGATTGGCTTTTGGACAAAGTTGGACCTAGAATCACAAGTAAGTATAACTTGAGACATCTGGGCAGGCTCAGAGTCAGGTGAGGAAAATAACTGGGTCACAAGGACCACTATGCATGGGGCTATGTTTCACCTTAATTTTACCCAACTTCCATTTCCTCTAGAGCATATTGCTTGTTGAACTTCTCTTTGGAGTCTTTTCTTAAAAAAACATTTTTATTGATTTTTTTTTAGAGAGAGAGGAGGAGAGAGGGAGAGAAAGAAACATTGATGTGAGAGTGAAACTTTGATTGTCTGCCTCCTGCACACCCCCTACCAGGGATGGAGCCCACAACCTAACTAAGAATTAAACCAGCAACCTTTCAGTGCATGGGACAACACCCAACCAACTGAGCCACACGGCCAGGGCTCTTTAAAGTCTTCATCCCAGTACACATGTTTCTTTAATTAATTAAATAAGTAATGAGTTGCAGGCAAACCTAGCATTGGCCCAGGAAATTAGGTCTCATGTGTCAGTGAATTCATTTTATGACCTTGGACCAGTCTTAACTTTTCTGTACATGATGTGATGTTCTTTCTTTCTTTCTTTTTTTAAGTAATCCAACTCATTTTTTTCATGAAGCTTTTTAAAAAAATGTATTTATTTCAGAGAGGAAGGGAGAGAGAGAGAGAGAAATAGAAACATCAGTGATGAGAGAGAATTATTGATCGGCTGCTTCCTGCACACCCCTACTGGGGATCAAGATAACAACCCGGTCAAGTGCCCTTGACCGGAATTGAATCCAGAACCCTTCAGTCCACAGGCCAACATGCTATCCACTGAGCCAAACCGGCTAGGGCTGTGATGTTATTCTTTTTTTAAAAAAATATATTTTATTGATATTTTACAGAGAGGAAGGGAGAGGGATAGAGAGCTAGAAACATCGATGAGAGAGAAACATCGATCAGCTGCCTCCTGCACACCTCCCACTGGGGATGTGCCCGCAACCAAGGTACATGCCCTTGCCCAGAATCGAACCCGGGACCCTTCAGTCCGCAGGCTGACGCTCTATCCACTGAGCCAAACCGGTTTCGGCTGTGATGTTATTCTTGACAAATTCCTTGGAAGTAACTAGGGTAAAGGTAGTTACCTTTAATTTATCAATTAGAAACAGAGGACCAGACAATTTATAACTTTTTATAACACATTGAGTCAGTGATAAAGCCAAGATAAAAATTCTGCTTTTTGATTACCAGTTTAATCTTTTAACTCTTCACAACATTGAATAGTTACTCTCTATGCCATGAGCCCTGATGATGCCCATGTGATTATCAGGGCCAGCACTTGGGTGAGGCAAGTGGGGAGCCTAGGGCATTAGCAAGACCCTGAAGTGGCTGTCTCTTCAAATTTTGTGCCCTGGGTGCCTTGCTTACTTCACCCTTATCTCAGCCCCAGTGAACCCACATAGAAGCATGAATGAAAGGATAATGCTCAAGACAAGAATTTTGCAGTTGGGATCCAAGAGTTCATTTTCTCCAGGCCTAATACCTAAATATCAGGACTAACTTGGAAAAGAAAGTTGGATAGAAATTGCTTTTTCAAGAAAGTAAAAAATAGCAAAGAAATATGCATTAAATACTGATTCAGGCTGAGTCCAGGTTGTTAAGTCTCCACCTTTCCTAACATTGTACCGATCACATTTGTCAGGAGCTCTTCAAATCTACTCCTCTTAGAAGATGGATGGGACAGAGGACTGGGGTTTCCTGCATGTTTGCCATCACCCAAGGTCCTTGTATTAGGACACTTTTAATCAGTGTTAGAAACCCAGACGAAACCATCTTAGGCACACTGGGGAATTTATTGTATGAATATCAAAAAGTCTTATGCAACTAAGTAGAAAGGCACCTCAGGAACCATTGAATTAGGGACCTAAATGACCCTAGGGGTATCCCATCCCTAGTCTCCACTTCTCTCTTCGCTTTTGTGATAAAGATATTTCTTCTGTAATGAAGAAAAGATAATCACTGAGAATTTTTAAGCTTCACATCCTTGATCCTGCCATCAACAAAAGAATAGTCTTCACCCTTTATATCCAGTTTTTAAAATTCCAGGGAAGTATTCTGATTGGCCTAGCTTGGTCAGATGCTTATCTTTAGATCGATTAATGGGCTTACTAGAGTCAGGGTCATGTAGAATCAGCAAAGCTTCTGGGGCCACCTTGTGTATAAAAGCTCTCATAGAGAATGGAGATCCTTGTGAACTGGGCAACAAACCCAACAGTACTCTCTACCATATATCAAGATTAGCAACGGTGCAGGGTTGGACAGTCTACTTTGTGGCAGCCCGGCAGAGTAAGACTTGCAAAGCTAATGTAGGTGAAGGGGATTACCTACAAGAAACACACATTTTGTAGTGTTTTCTGAAAGCTCCCATATTATTCCCTTCAATACCTGTAAATCACTGGGACACTTCAAGAGGAACTGAAGTCTGCTAAGTCAAGCACACTCATCAAATGGCCATAACAACCCTTGTTCATGAACTCCAAAATACTTTATGAGAAAGATAACATAAAGCTCTGACCTTTTTCTATGGATGATGTGAAATTCAGCAATTCTCATGGGAATTTCTTGGCTCTAAAACTGAGAGTCTGCTAAGGATATCCCCTCAAGCTTTCAACCTCCCCAATAAAGTGACAGCACTTGTCTTAGTGTCTGCAAAACCCTTCATTCCATAAGCTGAAGTTCTCTATCCTATTTTCAAGGAAAATGACAACCAGAAGCTCCACAGGGCACTTCCAGTTAGATTTCTATGCCTGCTAGTCTTAGATATTTTTTTCATTAAAACCAGAGGATCAAAGAAAGTAGGAATGCCCTCTAAAAATCAGGCTCCTGGAACTCAGTGGGTGGGAAGGCATAAACTCCCCTTCTGAAGAACGTGTTCAATAAACCCAAAGAAGGAATATTAGAGATAGTATAATTTGCTGGAAATAGCACAATTTTTTAAAGTTATTTAAAATTTAAAAGCAGAAATACTTGAGTAAAAGAGAAATTCACCTATAATTCCTCCACAATAGTACTGTTTTAGTCTTGGCTCTTGGAGTCTTTCATGTAAATAGTTGTGCTTGGCATGCATGTGATCCATGTAATAGTGCCATGAAGTGATTGTTCTATTATGCTGATGAGTTCCTGCTACCAAAGAGATGTTTATGGCATTATGCATAATATTTAATGGACAGCCATCTTCAGGTTGCAACTTAATAAAGAAGCTATAGTTCTTGTCAAAGGAAGTTTAGATATTTCCTTTTTCTGGGAACACCGATGGAGACCACAGGAAATACAGATACATAAACAGTGTGTGGGGTAGAGAAGAGCCATCTCAGGATTAACAAATAAAACAGGCACTCAGAATTTTACAGATCATTTTGTAGAGAAAACAAGTCTTCCAAGTAAACCAGCTGGTTCTTAAAGACTCTACTTGGAAAATGGCTTAAGCAGACTAGAACTTTCTCTAATAAGAAATGAGGGTTCCTGTCCTAACTGGTTTGGTTCAGTAGATAGAGCGTTGGCCTGCGGACTGAAGGATCCCAGGCTCAATTCCAGTCAAGGGCATGTACCTTAGTTGCAGGCACATCCCCAATGGGGGGGTGTGCAGGAGGCAGCTGATCAATGTTTCTCTCTCATGGATGTTTCTAACTCTCTATCCCTCTCCCTTCCTCTCTAAAAAATCAATAAAATATATTTTAGAAAAAGAAAGAAATGAGGGTTCCTGCAGAACCCTCAGGGAGCGTGTAATATGTGGAGAAGGATCTACAGTGACATAGAAGCTGCTTAGATAGAGCCTGTTCCATTACAAACACTAATGTTTTAAAGATTTAAAGACTTGTAGTTTTGTGGTGTGTATATATCTATCATAAGCAATTTGGTTTGGAGTTTCAATAATTCCCTTTAGAGCAGTGGTCAGCAAACTGTGGCTCGCGAGCCACATGCGGCTCTTTGGCCCCTTGAGTGTGGCTCTTCCACAAAATACCACAGCCTGGGTGAGTCTATTTTGAAGAAGTGGTGTTAGAAGAAGTTTAAGTTTAAAAAATTTGGCTCTCAAAAGAAATTTCAATCATTGTACTGTTGATATTTGGCTCTGTTGACTAATGAGTTTGCTGATCACTCTAAAGTTTAGAGTCTTAATAAAATCCTTTGTTAAAGAATCCTTCCAACATTATCATATACCTAATTCAGGTGACTCCCATTAGGGCATCAAAACCAAGTAAACTGCAGTGTGAACACCCATGCTAACTTCATTCTAATGTGGTGGCTACATGTTATGTTCTGAAGGGTTAAGCAGAGAGCACAGAGAGGAACACTTACTACTTGCTTTTGGAAATATTTACCTGAAGCTTTAAAAATCAGTTGTGCTAAAATCTCAGACACCTTTGCATCATTAATTTCCATCCTCCACTTACTGATAAAATGTGAGAGGAGAACAGGAAAATATAAATTTGTATATAGTTATAGATATATCCATAAATATATGTATAACTATATGAATAACACCAACTATGGAGAGAAGATCAATCAAGAATTATAATCATTTGATGTCAGAGCTGTCTCCAATCAGATATATGGAATATACATTGAGGCTAAAATGCCCAAGATGGCTTCTTCACTTCCATGACTGGTAATATATACATTTATATAATTTGTATGTATATGTGGGTATACATGCATAATCTATGTAATTTACCTAACCAATTAATGCAATTATGTTTAATGTAATTTACAGAACAATTTCCATCTTCTTAGGTACTTGTGTTAGGTTTTATTTTATTTTCTTCTTGTTGTCATTGAAATAAATCCAATATTTTTCAATATTTAGCTCTCTATTTATTTAAAATTGTTCTCTAGAAACTCATTTCCTAAGGTAGAAATTTGGATTTGCTAAGTAAACCATGTGATCTAGTCAAGTTATTTTACTTCCTTTGGTCTATAATTTAGAAGCATTGAGATTTATGATCTTTTTTAGATCTAAAATGCTTTAATCTCAGGGGATTATCAGCAGGGCTGCCATGTTGCACAATGCTAGGACACCACTAAAAGCATAGGTTCCTCCTGGAGCTGTGCAGTGCATAGCCAAACAGATAAGTGCCACAGCCCTGAATATGAGGCCTTTTCTTCATAAAAGTTCTCCCATGTAATGCCACATCACTGACACACTGGATTTTATTACAAATTGATAATATCACCCTTTTAGGGTAAGTTACTGATTTACTGATGTTTTTCCAGGCCCTGCCTGTTTTAGCCTTTTTTTTTTTTTTTTTTTTGCTGCTAGCTAATCATCTTCTTTCAGATAAGAATGTCTGGGGCCTTACCCATTGCCTTTCCTTCCTCCTGAACACTACCCCTCCACCCCCCTCCCCCCCTTAAGATCTACTAAGATCTACTAATGTTCTTGGAAAAGCCACAGGGACAACACAGACCTAAAGCAATGCCTCTTAAGCTTGAAGAAATCACTGGAGAACAGTTTAAAAGACAGATTTATGGGTTGTTAATCCTGAGATTTTGCATCAATAGGTCTGGGGTATAGCTTCAGAAATTGCATTTCCCCAAGCTCCCAGCTGTTGATGATACTGTCAATGATGGTCATGTCGATGATACTGCATTTTTAGTAGAAGTGGTCTAAAGAAATTTTGATCAGTAAGAGTGATCTTTTGAATTCAATTTCTGCTTCTTTTATTTCTTGCTGGTCCCCTTCCTTAGTTGACCTTGAGGTTGGCCGTGTATTTAAAATGTCTCTGTGGAGTAGGAGCAGAGCGTTTCCCTGCTCCTGAGGTCAACGTTGCTTAAAGATTTCAAATATGCATAATGGTATCCACCCCCTCACAACTGGAGGGATCCCTCCTAGTGGACTCACTCCAGCTCTCCAGCTGTCAGTGCTTTTGGCTAATGGCTCCTTGTTGGGGCAGTTTCCTGAGGTTCCTGTTAATCATGTAATTTAAAAAGAGTCAAAGCCCCCATGACAACAGTTTTAAAACTATTTGCTTCTGGTTTTATTAAGTTATATTTTGCACGTGAGATGGAAGCAGCATATCTAATGTTGAAGAAACACCCTGGAGAAAATGAGCCAGTGTCCCTGGGTGGCCCCTATTGCTCCCTGTCTCTGCTGGAGCATCCACTTTTTTCCTCCTATGGCTGTTTATGGTCTATTCCAAATACCACCAGAGCAAATATGAATTCCTTCCTAGTCTGAACCTAGGTTGGGAAACTTCCTTATTCAGGAGCAATAGGTGTTGTGCTCACTATCTATTGCCTAGTTTGTATTCATTTCCCATTTCATTCCCTTTCTCTGTCCCAAGGAGAATCCTGATTTTATTCATATTTTCACTCTCTTCCATTCAGTCATATGCCTTAAGGAAGCTGGCCCCACTCTCAGTCCTGATTATTCTAAGCCAATCATAGTGGTCTTATTTGCCATATTAGGTATTGGCATAGGCATTAGCATATGACAATTCTGGCCAATAAGACTTGAAAGAAGTCTGCTGGAGGGCTTCTGGGAATGATTTTCTCTCATAAGAGGAACACATAGGAAGAGAGATCTCTTCTCCCTTCACATGTTGAGGTGTCTGATGTGATACCTGAAATGTTGTAACTCTCTTGTGACCACAGGAGAAGCTGCTCTGAGGAGAAAGATGACATACTAAAGATGGAAGAATATAAAAAAAAGAAGAACTTAGGTCCTTGAACCACTGACTCCTCCTACCTTGGACTTCCTTTTGGATAGGAATAATATTTTATTGCTTGTCACTTTGAATCATGGATCTCTGCCCCTTGTAACTGAAGGCTATGTTTGTTTTTTTTTTTTAAAAAAGAGAAAAACATTTATTAACATATAAGAAAACAAAATAAGGTTTTAAAAAGTCATATGCCATAGGCAAGAGCTTTATAGAGTTCAGATTTCTGATTCAAACTCTAAAGGCAGGCAATGGCACAATTCATAGCACAAGTAACTCTGGTTGGTATTCCTCAGCCATCCAGACCACAGGCCCAGAAAGAGATTGGGTGGCACAATGCCAGTCTGGGGGCTGCAGCTCCTAGATCTGCCTGCCCAGCCTTGCTCGGGAGCACCCTTTCACCCTGGCAGAGGCGTGGCCTGTAAGGGTGACTCTAGCCGTCATGGACCTTGCCTGGCCCCTGCAGCCTGAAGAAGATGTACATCTCTGGCTCCTAAATATTCCTCACTGATCCTAAGGGAAGTCTGTTGTTCCTTTGAAAGCTCTATAAACATTTGAAGACTTGTTGTAACTTGTTACTTTCTCTGATTGAAGAAAAGCAACTGCTCCCCTTTTCTAATAAAATTCGAGCCCACATCATCCAAAGTAGAATCTGGATGTAGAGTAGAACCTGCATGTGAGGAGGAATCCCTGTGTCTCACATCTCTGACTTGAGTCACCAGAGTCTCTTTTCTCACTGACCTGGCTGCCATGTATAAAAATTAAGTCAAAATGGATCAAAGACCTAAATATAAGATCTGAAACAATAAAGTACATAGAAGAAAACATAGGTACTAAACTTACGGACCTTGGTCTTAGAAAATATTTTATGAATTTGACCCCAAAGACAAGGGAAGTAAAGGCAAAAATAAATGAATGGAATTAAAAAATTAAAAAGCTTTTCCACAGTAAAAGAAACTACCAACAAAACAAAAAGGCAACCAACTGAATGGGAGAAGATATTTGCAAACAATAGTTCCGACAAGGGGTTAGTATCCAAAATATATAAAGAACTCATAAAACTTAAAATCAAGCAAACAATTCAGTTAAAAAATTGGTAAAGTTTAGTTTGTTTATTAAATTTCACATATGAGGGAAATCATATGGTACTTGTTTTCTCTGATTGGCTTATTTCACTGTTGTCCAGGTTCATCCATGCTGTCACAAAGAGTAAAATTTTCTTCCTTTTTATGGAAGAGCAGTATTCCATTGTGTAAATGTACAATAGCTGTTTTATTCACTCATCTGATGGACACTTGGGCTGCTTCCAAATCTTGGCTATTGTAAATAATGTTGCAATGAATATAGGGTGCATATGTTCTTTCTAATTACTGTTTCTGTTTTTTGGGGAAGCTAAATTCCCAGAAGTGGTAGAGGCAGACTCATAGATAGAGAGGAGGCAGACAGCTCTGGTGTGTGTGTGGGGAGCATTCGGGGGTGGGGGGGGTGGTTTGGTGGAAGGATTGAGGAAAATGAAAAGAAAAAGAAAAAGAGAAGGAACTCGTGGACAAGGACGATAGTTTAGTGAATATTGGTGAGAGGGGGTGGAGAGAGGTGGGAGAGAGGATAGGTGGTGGAAAAAATAAAATAAAATAAAATCATTTTAAAAAATGGGCAGAGTTCCCAAAGAGACATTTCTCTCAAGAAGACATACAGATGGCCAATAGCTATATAAAAGGTGCTCAATTTCATTAGCCATTAGAGAAATGAAAATCAAAACTACAATGAGATACCACTACATACTTCTTAAAATGGCTATTATCAACAAGAAAAGTAATAATAAGTGTTGGAGAGGTTGTGAAGAAAAAAGGAGCCTTCATTCACTGCTGGTGGGAATGTAAAGTGGTACAGCACTGTGGACATGCTTCTTGTCCTTTTCTGACTCATTTCACTTAGCATGACACTCTCAAGATCCATCCATGTCACAAATGGCAATCCTATATAATAAAGAGGTAATATGCAAATTGACCATCATGCCCTCACACAAGATGGCTGCCACAAGATGGCCGGCAGAGGAGGGCAGTTGTGGGCAGTCAGGCCAGCAGGAGAGGCTAGTTAGGGGTGACCAGGCCAGCAGGGGAGGGCAGTTGTGGGTGACCAGACCGGCAGGGGAGTGGTTAGGGGATGATCAGGCTGGCAGGCAGAAGCGGTTAGGGGCAATCAGGCAGGCAGGCAGGCGAGCAGTTGGAGTACTGGATTGTGAGAGGGATGTCCAGTTGGAGTCCCAGATTGTTCGACTGCCAGATCTCCCACAGGGATCAGGCCTAAACGGGCAGTTGGACATCCCCCGTGGGGTCCCAGATTGGAGAGGGTGTAGGCTGGACTGAGGGACACCCGCCCCCCCAGTGCATGAATTTCGTGCATGGGGCCTCTAGTATTTTATAATTTTTTATGACTGGATAGTATTCCATTGTACATATGTATCGAATCTTATTTATCCAATCATTCATTGAAGGACACTTAGGTTGTTTCCATGTCTTGGCTATTATGAATAATGCTGTAGTGAACACAGGGGTACATATATCTTTATGAATAAGTGTTTTCAAATTTTTCAGCTAGATACCCAGAAGTTAAATTGCAGGGTCATTTGGTAGTTTTAGTCTTAATTTTTTAGGAACCTCCATATTGTTTTTCATAGAGGCTTTTTACATTCTCTGTAGATGTTAGTTTGAAACATAGATTCTAACATTTATATAGAGAGTTTTAAGAATAGTTACATATATATATATGTATATATATATGTAGCTATTCTTAAAAAAAAAATATATATATATATATAATATTGCTATAAGACTAGACAAATAAATAAATATAACTTAATAGAAAACCAGAAATAAACTCATGTATTATATAGGTACTTAACATATAATAGATGTGAAGTTTATTAATAAATAAGGAATAAGTGATTTAGTTTTGTAAGTGAAGTTGAGACAATTGATTACACCTAATAAAAGCCATACATGTAACCTAAAATATACAATTTAAAGCCATTTGGAGAAAAGATGGTAGATTATTTTTAGGACCTTGAATGGGGTGCGATTTCTCAACACACACACCACTTTTAAAGGACAGATAAATTTTGCCATAACATTTAATACTTTTCTATGTCAAAGGCATTACAAAAATTAAAATTATGAACAGTCAGGAGAAACTATCTACAATGCATAAAGAGGAATGGCATCCAACATATATAAATAATTTTTACTAATTAATAAAATAACCCAATTTTAAAAATCATTGTAGGACTGGAATATACAACTTACAGAAGAAATATATGCATTGAGGCTAAAATCAATAGTAATCAGGAAAATCTGAATTTAAAAGGATACCATTCCACCACCAGATTAGGATAATTTTAAGGTCTGATGATATTAAACACTAAGGGCCAAGTGCATGAATTCATGCACCTTCCAAGGAACTGTGGGCCACAAGGCTGCAGTGGGCAAAGGGGCAGGTCTCAGCTCATCCTCTGTGCCCCTTCCAGGCCCCTCCCATCGCAGCCCCCGGCCCCCTGTCTGCCAGCAACCCCGCTCCCGCCACCACTGCTTCCACACACTGAAGGCGCTGGCCCCACTTGCACCCGCTGATGGCGTGGAGCTATTGGGGCCAGTGCCAGCAGCGGGTGTGAGCAGGGCTTGCACCAGCACTGGGTGTGAGTGGCGGTTGCTGCCCAGATCGCCCCTTAGGAAGAGGGGGAGGTAGAGAAGCCCTCAGGGGCAATCAGGATTGGCAGCCGCCACTCGCACCCACTGATGGCGCTGAGTGATCGGGGCCAGCACTGGGTGCCGGCAGCGGGTGCAAGTGGTGGCTCCAGTGCTGGCAGCAGGTGCGAGCACCAGGCAGGACCGTGGCGCACAGGAGTGAAGCATTTTCAGTAACCACCAGAGGCTCACCCTGATGACAGTGAATGGCGCCCTGCCTTGGTCTGTTGCCCCTGCTCACCTACTCCACCATCCCACTGCAGCCAACACCCGCCATGTTCTGTGCTCTGCCACCTGCTGCCAACACCCGCCATGTTCTGTGCTCTGCCACCTGCTGCCAACACCCGCCATGTTCCGCGCACGCCCCCTGGTGATCAGCACACATCATAGTGACCAGTTGTTCGGTTGTTTGGTTGTTCCGCTGTTCAGTCTATTTGCATATTAGGGTTTTATATATATAGATTATGAGTAAGTGTGGTGTATTAGTTTTCTATTATTGCCATAACCAGTTACTGCAAATTTAGTGATTTACAACAATCCAAATGTATTATTTTACAGTTCTAGAGGGCAAAAGTCTAATATGGGTCTCACTGGGCTATAGTCAAGGCATTGGAAGTTTCAGGAGAGATAGGGTTTGGGCATATTCCAGCTCCTGGGGCCTCTCACTGATCCTGGCATTTCAGAACTACCAACAGTGTCAACATTTCCTCATGTTGCCATCTCTCTCTGACCACGGCCAGGAGAGATTCTCTGCTTTTAAGAATTACTGTGATTAGATTGAGTCCACCTGGATAATTCAGGCTATCTCCCCATCTCAAAGTGTTAGCTAATTAGCAACCTAAATTGGATCTGCAACATTATTTTGGTTTCACTGCAGCGTGTGTGTGTGTGTGTGTGTGTGTGTGTGTGTGTGTGTGTGTGTACCCAATCAAGATAATAAACGTATCCATCACAGCAAGTTTTCTTGTGCTCTTTTCTTTAATCTTTATTGCTGAAAGTATTACATATGCCCTTTTTTATCCCTATTGACCTCTTTTAGCCTGCACCCCCCCACATACCCCTTGTGCTCTTTTGTAATGCCTTTCTCCACCCCTCCACTAGACCAGTGGTTGTTAAACTCATTAGTAAACAGAGCCAAATATCAACAGTTACAATGATTGAAATTTCTTTTGAGAGCCAAATTTTTTAAACTTAAACTTCTTCTAATGCAACTTCTTCAAAACAGACTCACCCAGGCTGTGGTAAATTGTGGAAGAGCCACACTCAAGGGGCCAAAGAGCCGCATGTGGCTCGCGAGCTGCGGTTTGCCGACCACTGCACTAGACAATCACTGGTCTACTTCCAGTCACTGTAAGATTAGTCTGAATTTTAGAATTTTATATTAATGGAATTATACAGTATGTAATATTTTTTGTTTAACTTTTTCATACAGAATTATTTTGTGATCCATCACATTTTGTGAAGCAATAGTTCATTTTTTTTCTATTATTTTGTAATTTCTCATAGAATATCACAATTCAGTTATGCATTCTTGGGTTGTTTCCAGTTTGGGGGCCATTACAAATAAAGCTTAGATGATCACTCATATGCAAGTCTTTGTGTGGACATAAGCTTTAATTTCTCTGGGATAAATACTTAGCAGTAAAATGACTGGATCATATGGCAGATATAGGGTTAACTTTCTAAGGGATTTTCAGTTTTCCAAACTAATTGTGTGATTTTTACATTTGCAACAGGGACCCTCCCAAACAGTTGGTATACATGGCATGGTCACTCTTCTGAGCCATTCAAATAGATGTGTACCTCATTGTAGGTTTAATTTGCACTTCCTTAATGACTAGTGATATTGATTTGAATCCTTTTAAATCTATTGAAATTTGTTTTATGGTCCAGAATATAGTCTGTTTCAGTAAATGTTCCATGTCCACTTGATAGGAGTGTGTATTCTGGGTTTCTTAGCTGGAGTGTTCTATAAACCTAGTTAGGTTGAGGTGCCTGACAGTATTGTTAAACTTTTCTAGATCCTTACAGATTTTATGTCTACTTATTCTCTCAATTATTGAGAAGAGTATTGAGATTTCCCATTATAAGTGCCTACAATTCTTTCATTCATGTAAAATTCTGTTAGCAGGTGCATAGATGTTAAATTTTGTCCTCTATATGAGTCTACCCATTTGTAATTATAAAATGACCTTTTTATTAATTCCTGTTAGTATTTGCAGTGAAGTCTACTTTGATATTAACAGTTATTCCATTTCTCTTTTGGTTAGTGTTCACACATATTTTCATGAAATAATAATGAATAAATAATAGGCTATTTTAAACCAATTTTTCTCATAATATTTAAAGTCAGTTTCTAGTAGGCAGCATATTATTAGGCCTTGCTTATTTTTTATCCAATCAGACTATCTCTGCCCTTTAATTAGAGTTTTTAGACCTTATTTAATGTGGTTCCATACAGTTAGGTTTAAAACTACCATCTTGTTATTTGTTTTTTATCTATCACATCTATTCCATGTTTTCTTTTTTCTATTTTTAAATTCTTCTTTTAATTTAATTGAGCATTTTTTTATTATTCCATCTCCTCTCTTTTATTGGCTTTTTATCCATAACTATTTGTTTTATTACTGTAGTGGTTGCTTTACGGTGTGTAGTGCACACTTTTAACTTCCTTTAGTGTCCCTTCAAGTGATAGTATACTGCTTTACATATGGCATCAGAACCTTTCAATACTATATTTGCATTTATCCCCTTTTGAACTTCGTGCTGTTTTACCTCTATATATGTCATAAACGCCACACTACATTATTATGACTGTTATTATTGCTGCTGTATTTAAAAAGTTCACTTATTAAAGTAATTTTATAATAAGATAAGATATCCTATATCCTATATGTTGTTGTTTTTTACCTCAACAATAACAACAACAGTGAAAAAAACTTCAAGATAATACGATATAATATTCCCCTCCCTTGGGAAGTTTGCTCTGCAGACCTAAGAGCCCAGCACCTCATGAGGGAGATGTTTTGCCAGAGGAGAAGTGTATTCGTTAGGCAGGAGTGGATATTTGCTGAAGAGCTGGAATCTGGTGCCTTGTTTTGAAGGAGCATTTGCTTGGAACCTGTTTGTTTTGTTTTACAGTGTATGTAATTAAAAAAGGGAATACCACTGAATAAAGATACTATTTATATCTCAACGACAAATATAAATTGTTCTTGCACAACAAGAGCCTCTGTAAGATTTGAGCTGTATTTGGAGAGGCTGATGGAAATGGGCTGAGCACTCTCCTTGGCATTGCCACTGAGTACAGGTGAGGCAGGAGTTTGGGGAGCACAGAAGTCAGGAGAGAAACCACTGCATGCATGACAAAGTGGTTTCAATAGGGAATGGAGTGGCAGGAGGACTGAGAGCTGTTTGAGGATTAGTAGGTGGCAACAGCAGAGCACTTCATGCTTTCAGAGCCTGGCTCCTCTCCCTTCAGCTCATAGGGAGACAGACTTCAGGCAACACTCTCAACAGAGGGGGCAAGAAATGCCCCCGAAAGAGGAGCGGGAAACCAGAGAAACAGGGCTCTGTAACCTCATCGCAGATCATTTGAGTTGTGGCCTTCCCTTTGGGAAGGCCTTCCCAAGTGATACTAAATATTATTTTTATTCCTTGTTTTCAAGCCACAGTGCAAAGTCTTATGCTGAGGTTGATGGTGTCTAATTAGACAATGTGAGCCTGAGGCTACACTTAACGCCAATCCCTAACAACTGGCATCATCTTTGTGACACGCAGAAACCACCAGCCGGTGAGAAGAGTTATTTTTAAAAGCTGCCCCACGGTTTCAGGAACTGAGATCATTGAAATTGCAATGAACTAACTAATTCCATCTCTATTGATTGAGTACCCCTCCTACCACCCCTTTCTGGGAAGCATTATAACTTTATGGTAAAGAAAATGTTTGAACACTTGGTAAAATACATACCATGAGCTGACTCTTTGCAGTGTTTTGCCAAGAAGGTGTCACAAGCCAGTAAATGTACAGTTTTGGGGTAAAAGGAACACATACCATCTTGTCCCTCAGAACCGTTGCCAGCGCTTCCCAACAATGATCTGAGAAAAATGATCATTGTGTCAAGAGAGAGTTGTAAGTAGAAGAAGCCACACAATCCCATGAGGCCCACTCTCCCCCGGCTCAGTCAGATGCCTCACCTGCCCAGCCACACCAGGTGGGAGTGACCACAGGGCCATCAGGGTTTCTCTGTCTCTGCTCTCTCATTCGCGGGAATTCCAATCCTCCTTTTTATATCTCCTCCAATGGCTCTGGGAGTCCACAGAGCATGCCCCGCAGGTCTAACAAGATTTTTACAACATGGACCTTTGGTCCTCCTGTGGTGGGTCAGACATTTTCCTCCTACCTTCATCTCGAGCTGCTGCTGGAGTTCACGGTGCCCACCAGGCTGAAGGCCACTCCTGCAGCTGCCACTGGCTGCCGGTGCTGCCAAACCCTCTCCCAGCCACTGCAGACCTTTTAAAGCTGTGTTTCATGGTCACCACCATTACCACCATCATCATTCCGACTTCTTTTACAACAGACTCCGTACCCGGAGCTCGGGCATTAGGCCTGCATTCAGCATCGTTCTGACAGCTGATTTCAAGAGAGTCGTTCCCCCCCTGACCCTCCTTCCTTCAGTGTGATGTTTTCCTACAGGAGAACCTCGGGGTTCCTCATAGGAGAACACTGGTGGCACTGAGGATCCTGCAAGGTGCCCTGATATGCTCCCATCCTGAGCAGAACGTAATTTAACATCATGTTCAAATGTTCAATTGTTAAAATCCTTTAAGAAGAAAGGATACTCAGTGGAGGAGGGTGAGGTGGTTTTGAGATTGGGTGAAGAACGATGGTTTGCCTTGGCAGGAAAACATTGAAGCCGGAGGACAGGGCTGGGCTGGGGTGGGAAACAAGAGGACCACTGGGTGAGGAAGCTGACAGGGCTGACTTTAGAGGGCAAATTATAGGGTTTCATAGCCTTGTACCTCCATCTCCTTCCCCTTCTCTTTCTGCCACCTAACAAAGCATTTCTTCACTAAGCCCAAGTCAGACTGGTCCTCACACCACCTCTGTCTCCTTCAGACTCCTTCCAATCCGAACTCCCTGCTTCTGGGACTCCTAGGAGATTGACACCCTGGAAGAAACATAGTCGATTAATTCTCTCTACAGTGTTCATAAAAGCCCTAAAATATTTCTCCGTGGTGTGTGTGTGGGGATTTCAGCCAGCAGCAGACCTGACAGAGCCAGTTTTGGCTGGTGGTGCTTCTGGAAAAGCTCTGGAGCAGGTGTGTGGGACTCGGATCCGCTGCGTGGGCCCTTCCCCCGAAGGACCCAGCCCGGACTCTCCTAGAGGCCTGCTCCCCAGTGTGGGCAGGGGATTGCACAAAGCTGATCACACTCTCAATGAAAAGCCCATAAATATTGTTATTTATTCCCATAATAATACCTAATAATACCTCTTATACATTCTAAATGCTTTGAAAATATGCAGAAACAACACAGTGGGTTTAGGGACAGAAGTGATTCTTTAACATTAAAATTTTTTTCCTATTGGCTGCTTATAATAATCTCTTGAAAAGCCAAAGATGCAATCAGCTTCCTTGCTGAGTCAGCCACATCACCTGTTGCACCATGCAGAATGCTGTGCTCAGTGCTGAACCTGCCTGGGTTGGTACGGTTGACCAAAGGGTTGGGCAGAACTTGGGGGCCTGGAAAAACGGAGCATTCACTCAGCCTCTTGATGGCCATGATGCTCTTATTTTTAGAAGTAGTATTTTACTATTTTTTAAACCCTCACTAAGGATATATGTGTGTGTGTTTTTTTAATTGATATTTAGAGGGAGAGAGAGAAATATTGATGTGAAAGAGAAACAGCAATCAATTGCCTTCTGTACACACCCTGACCAGGGATTAAACCCACAACCTTTTTGGTGTATGGGGATGATACTCCAACCAACTGAGCCAACCCTTTCATTGCAGTCCTGGCGGTCCCTGTCCTCAGGGGCCTGGCCCTTGTTCTCAGCTCAAAACTCTCACGATGTTTTGGTGAGAGATACCATACTACTTGGTGAGTAATCACAGGGCTGACTACATAATTTCTGGGCCCCCCAAAAAATAAAAGTATGGGGCTCCTTGTTCAAAAAAATAAGGAGAAAATACTTTCAATATAAAATATTTCGTTATGTAAAGTTTTAAAACATAAGTGTTCTCCCAACCTGTCATTGTGTGTTATCTGCTATTCAGTGTTGCACTCCCTTGAGCCTGGGTACCCTCGGGCAAGTGCAGACGTTCAAAAATGCCTGGGGTCCCATTTGGCAGAAACTGGGCATTGCAGGCATGTATGGCACTTATTCCTACATTTGAGTAGTAGATTGAAGACTTTAGTAAGAGACAGGAAAAAAGAGTGATCAGGGAATAACGTGAAGGTATAGTTAGACCTCCAGATGGTTGTGGAGTAACACTGAAGGTTGTTCATGTCTCCTGTGAAGGTGTTTCTCCTCCTCACACAGAATGAACCTCAGCCTTATTCCAGAGCTGACTTTGAACTAAGCAAGCCCCAAATAACTAAGCAGAGTGCTTCCGAAGATGATCAAAGAATCAGCAAATACATAGTGGTCACCTGGGCTGGCCTGTGCTAAGTGCTTCAGGAGCTCAGGGCATAAGGGGCCTGTGGTCCTCAAGGACTGTGCAGGAGAGCTGGGGATCCAAGAGGGAGTGTCTTCATGCTGCAGGACAGGTATGGCCAGCTGAAGCTATAAAGCAGAGGAGAGGAGTGGGAGGCAGGGGATAGAAGACACACAATGCAATATATAGATCATGTATTACAGAAATGTACACTTGAAACCAATATGATCTTATTAACCAACTAGGGGCCCGGTGCACGAATTTGTGCACAGGTGGGGTCCTTAGGCCTGGCTGGCAATCAGTCCCAATCAGGGCCTGGCTGATCAGGGCCTGCTGGCTGGAAGGAGGGACGGGGCAGGGGAGGTTGGCCACCAGCCCCAAGGAGGGAGCTGGTCCTCAGCCCCCCTGGGGAAGGGGTTGCATCCTCCCCCACACCCCTGGTTCTCTATCCCAGCCTGGGGCCGAAGGAACTGAAGGGGTCAGGCGAGGAGGCGATGGTCACAAGGTGGGGTGCGGAAGGAATGTACGCCGGCCACCGATGCTGCTGGCCGGCCACAGGACATTGGCTATGGGAGCACACTGACCATCAGGGGACAGCTCCTGTGTTGAGCATCTGCCCACTGGTGGTCAGTGTGTGTCATAGCGACTGGTCAACCGGTTGTCCTGGTCATTCGGTCGTAATGGTTGCTTAGGCTTTTATATATATAAATGTCACCCCAATAAATTTAATTTAAAAAGAAGACACAGTGGTGGCCAGGGATGGTATATCAGGCAAGAGCACAGACTCTGGGGTTTAAATCCCAGCTCCACCACTTCCCAGCTATGACTTCAGGTGTTACTCAACCTCTTCGTGCTCCAGTTCCTCATCTGTATGAAGAGCATGACAATCATACATCACTGGCTTGTTGTAGGGTTAAATGAGTTGATAGTTATAAAGCACTTAGAATCATGTCTACTACATTGCAGGCACCATATTTTATGAGATGAATTGGTTAATACTAAAACTAGTCTCAGACTCAATCACATTTGGAGGCATAGCTCAGGTAGCCAAAAATATAAAGAATTTCAAATCTATAATTTGTATCTTAAGAAACATTACAAGATTATAATTTGTAATTTCCAGCAGTTTTTATGTTCTTACTACTCTTATCCCCATACAGCTCTGCATTCTTTCATTCCACAGCTCCCTCCACCAATTCATACCTTGGCCTCTGCCCATGGCTCTGTTTTCTCTCTCTTTCCTTCCAAAGTGGCTGAGGAAATGTGCCTTCCCTTACTAAGTGTGCCTCAGTTGTTGAACAAGGGTCATGGCTGCTGCTCATTGAAATCCACAGGCACCACTGCATCAAGACCATACTTACATGGGCTTTTCCCATCACCGCTTGTGTGTGGCTGAGATGCTAAGGAAGACCCATTCCTGGGAGACCCCTTTATCAGTCAACTTTGAGTCAAGGACTCTCAATAGGTTGGCTGAACCTTCCTCAGACTGCATGGCAGGCCAGACTACAGTGCTTCCACCTCACTTTCCTTCTGTCTCCTTCAGGCTCCAGACCTGCATTGAGGTCTGACAGCTCTTCCTGGTCTTCCCAGCCCCACCTCCTTTCCCACAGGCATTTTCTTAATAAAGCTCAGCAATTAGTTTTCATCCACATAACTGTCTGTAGATTTTTGAAAGCAATGACAGGTATGTAGGTGACAAATGTATAGAGCTTATTTGGTGAATCTTCATCCTCGTTACATTTTCTGGACAACTGCACCTGGATATAGTATGGGACATTCCTTATTCCTTTGTCCCAAATAGCTTTGTTGAGCCTGGTATCAATGTGCACATCTGGAGTCCCCATCTTCATGGCAAATTTCTGGATCTCTGTGAGTGCCCAGGGGCATGCTTCTTGAAACCCACTCCATGGATGTGCTTGTGCATGTTGATGATGTATTCTCTGATCACTACCTCATTAATGGCAGAATGGCTCTTCTTCTGCTTGCCACCCTTCTTTGCAGGAGCCATTATGCTGGGCCCAAGTTGAGTTCCCTTCTTAATTGATTATATAGATTAACCCAGTTTCTCCTCAGACACAGCCACAGTGATTTAGCATGCCACAGGTGCAGGAATTAGTCTGAGGCATGGAGATGGTCTCAGAGTTAAAAAGGGAGAGTGAGGAGCTGAGTGAAGGTGGAACCCTCTTATCAGGTGATGAGGGAAGATTATTTACTAGAATATCTACTCATTATACATTTATCCCAGAACTAATAACAGCAAGGAGCATTTTTGTCTTTGTGCCAGTCACTGAGCTAAGAACTTTACTTTCTTTATTTCACTTAATCTTTGCCACAGTCCTGTGAGGCAGATATTATTACCCACATTTTACACGCGCAGAAATTAATTATTGACAAAGTGCCATAACTGACGTATAAGTGAAGTCAGTTTTGAACCCCAACCTGTCAGACCCCAGCATCCGTGATCTTGGTGAGCATTCTGGCCTGCAGCAAAGGTAGTGGCAGGCTCTGGGGCTATGAAACTAGGAGGAATCTGGAAAGGGAGGTAGCCAGATCCAGTTGGCGACAGCCCACAACCACCTTGTGTAGCCACCTTCCTCTCAAGGACAGGAAAGAAATGGCTCAAGGCATGGGCATTGCTGCCCACAGGAAATCAGCAGCTTGAAGGAAGGGGGTACAAAGACAGGGGCTGATGGGCTGGGGCAGGGACCTACTGGAGAACATTCTGCGTCATCCTGAATTAGACCATGAAAGAGCACGTGCTTTCTTACAGCATTTGTGCTCAGTGGGATGTGCTATTACGTTGCTGGGTGATTAGAGGCTCTGTTCCTCACAGCCCTGCTTGGAGGTGAGGAGGGGACTGCTGTGGGGGACCATGGCTCAGGCTCTCTGCTGTTTGTTGGAGGATGCACTGACCCAGCAGCTTAATGTTGTGTGCTCCTATGCAAGTTAGGTATCTCTCTGGGCTCCAGTCTCCTGAGCTGTAAAGCAGCAGTAATGATAACTTAGGGTGTAAGTTAATATAAAACTCTTGTTTAGAAGGTGCCTGGCACCTAGCAAGCTCTCATAATTATAGCATTCTTATCCACAGCCCAGGAAGAAGCCAGAAGCAGAGCTGCTGCTCTTGATGGGTACTTGCTATACTAGTAGAGACTAAAGACAATACTTACTCTATGCCCATACCCCCTTTGGACCACGTTCACGTATTTGGGATCCCAGACCAAATAGACTTGAACTACCTTTCAAGGTTATAATGGCCTCTTCCCTGGGTCTACCCTTCCATGAGTGGACTTCACCGCAAGTATGCACATGCATAAGCTGGAGGCCAAAGGGTGGCTGTTGAGGGAGTGGAGATGAGCATAGATGGAGCTTGGTGTCCAAGCTGGGACATCAGCGTATTGCATATACTCGTCAGCAGTTCTGGCTGGTGAGGACTCCAAACTGGGCTCTAGGAATAGGAGCTTTGGGCTTTCAAGGCCAGCTTTCCAAGACCACAGGGCCAGGCTTGGCTTCAAAGCTTCGCTAGGGAGGCATCTTGGGGGCCTGGCAGTGACCATAGGCTCTGAAATTCACTCTTCCAGATTTTAGAAGGCAGCTTGTTAGTTCAGTATTTTGGATTGCAAGAAGTATAGACTCAATCAGGGTTTCTCAAGCAATGCATTTGTAGTAAGGAGGCTCATTGGATAAGAAAATGAGAAACCCAGCCACAAAGCCAGGCCTTCCAGGAACTCTGGAGAAGCTATGCAAATGGCTCTGGACAGAGCAGGCCCCAGGATTAACCAGGTCCGAGGTGCTTCATACCCCAGGGGTTCCAGGGCTCAGCAGTAGCATTAGGGCAAAGTCACCAAGGCATCTCAGCTCTTTTAAGCATTGGCCTCTCTTCATATCTGTCCATTTCTCTCCCTGCTACCACCTGGCTGTCCTGCTCTTTGCTCTGTTTGACTTCTCTCTATCTCATGCTTCTGCTTGCTCAGAACCTGCTCATGGCTCCTCATGCTCCCCTGACCAGACTCTACCTCATGACTCTTCAGCTTCTGTGTTCACTGTTAACTGCCAAGTTCTTTCCATATTGCTCCAAATTATTCATCTTTGTGAAGAAATTACCATTAGTTGGCCTTTGGCTAGTCTATAGATTGGTTGTTACCCCTTAGTCAGAAGCCTGTCAGTCACCTATATTCAGTTGAGAAGATGTTACACAATATAAAACATGACTGCTCACAGAATGTGGGAGGAGATGCAGTAGGTGTGGGAGGACAGCTTCCTGAGACAGGGGCAACGGGCATAGCAGACACTGTAACTGATCTCTCTAGACAGCGAGGAAGAGAATCTGAGGGTCAATGGCCCTTCCCAGGGCTCATTGGCTTGATTCCCTGTTCTGCTCTCTCCTCCACAGTCCCCTGGTCTATCGTGCAGGCTCTGAATCAGCTGTAGGGACGCAGGAGTATCCATAGAAGATCCCTGAGGTGCCCTGGTGATCCACATCTTCTCTGAATCCTGGCCCTTCCCCTCTCCTCCTGGTCTTTCCATTCTCCTCTGAACATAAGCCACCAAATTTACTTGATTTCTTTTTTAAATAACAAAATCAACAATACTCTATTTAATGAGTAGCTTTTCTAATAAACTTTGTTTACTCAGCACTGAAATTTCATTAGAAGCCAGTAGAGAATCAAAGCATGTGACTATTTATCACAATTACGTTTTACTCTTTACTTTCATACACATTATTGTAATTAATCTTATTAACACTATAGTAGAGTTAGTAGAGGAGATATTACCATCACACTCATTTTGTAGATGAAGAAACTGAAGCTCAGAGAGGACCAGTGATCTGCCCAAAGCTCCAGGGGAGCAATAGTACTCAATACTAGCACTCAGTCCTAGAGCTTGGGTTGTAGTGCCTCCTCTTTCATGGAGCCCTGTAGCATCTCTTGTCCTACGGGATAAAAGTCACTTTATGGTTAGGGCCTTTTCCTGTGTTTCTTGTATCATTGCACACATGGTTTTCACCAATAATTACTATTTTTGGCCCCAAACTTCAAGGAGTATTCTCTTCTTGGATGGATATGAGGCCTGCGGCATCTTCTCTTAGTGCTGATTTCCCAAGTAGGGCAATAGCTTCTTCCCAGTGCCCTTGGATGCCCATGTGCTCCTCAGGCCAGCCCTTCCCTGTCCATGGTCCTGGAGTAGGCCCTAGAACATTGGGTCCCTGGGAGTTGCTGCCCACCATTCCTCTGCTCATAAGTATTCCTCACTCTCAGGCCCCTGCTTGCCAGGAGCCCTATTCCTAACCTCCAAATTTACTGAGCTGGCCTAGCCTTACACATTCAAGCAGCAGGCAGAGAGGAACCTATCTGAGATTTACACTAGGGATTGAGGTTGGAGCCCCAGGTCCACAGGTGACGGTTGCATTATGGGATTTCTTTACCTACTGAAACTTGCAGATCAAGAACCAGAAAGAATATCAGCCAGGTTCTAGGAGAGAATACAGAAAAGGCAGTCTACACAAAATGTGTCTTTAATTGCTTTATAAGATCAGGAGGGGAATATAAAGAAGGAAGCTGAAGCCCAGCCTGCTGTGGAGTGGAAGAAAGTGGGTGGAGAAGTTCCCCATTAATCAGGGTCTGGTGGGAAGCCAATAAAGCTGGGGTTGTAGCTTATTGCCGCCCTAATGGTGAATGGGATAGAGAGAGCTATGCAGCAAAAGTGTGAGAACTGTGTGTGTATGTGTGCATGTGTGTGTATGCGTATGTGTGTGTGTGCTTCTACTCTCACTGGCATGCATATGTGTGTGTTTTCAAGCAAATGATTGCTGCTGCCTTTGCATTTCTTGAGCAATGGCTGACATTCCAGGCACCCAAATGCTCCTTTTAACTCCTCAAGTGTCTCCTCCATGGCATTTGTGAGAGTAATAAGATAGAGGTTGATGTCTCTCTCATATAACTGTTCAAGGTGAATCTTCCCAGTTGGCAGGAGATTCTGTTCCATTCAGTTACCAAGGGATCCAGGTTCTTTCCATTTTGTTTGTCCAGCATCTTCTAAAGCAGTGGTTCCTAAACTTGGCTATACATTATGTCCAATATCATTGAACTTTGACAACCACTTTTGTGGGGCACTGTCCTATCTACACAGTTAAAGTCAGATCACAAACAGGTACACACAGGCTGGGAAATTGCACAGGTAGCTTCCACTGACATTCTATTGGTGAGAATTTGGTCATAAAAGATAAACCCTTAATTATCACGCTGTGTGAAAAGTGCTCTGATCCTACTAGAACCCAAAGGAAGGGTGTCTAAATCAGCTGTGGGAAATCAGAGAAGCCTTCTTAGAGGCCTATGCATGACTTTGGACTGGCTTGGTTTGTTTTCCTGTGTAATATCTAGCCTTGATCTCTTCATCCAATAGTTGAAATTAGTAACTGAAATTACCACAGAGAGTTGTTGTGGGATTATGAAAGAAAAATCTTGCAAAGTACTTATCACAATGCCTACCAGATTGGACTGAATGACTCTCAGCTGCTCTGTCACTGTGATTTTCCAAGGTAAGCAAGGCCTGTGGTGATTGGGACCCTTTGTGGAGCTGAGACACAACCAGCCCTGGGGCTGGATTTTAGCTTCTTCCCTTTGGTTGAAATTGTGTGGTAGTGGAACCCAGCCTTTTAGGAAATGAGGGAACATAATGTTGCCTGCCTTTGCCCAGAAACTAACAGCAGAGCTTATCTGGCTGGTCTGGGGCCTCTCTGCTTGCCTAGCTCTGAGAAGAGCATGAACCCACCCAAAGAGGGATAGGATGGATGGGGGGCTGAGCTGCCCTCAGCTCTGCAGCAGACACAGCTGAAGTCAGATGACATTTTCCAGCTCTGGCTTCATTTTCAATAAGACTCAGTACTGAATGTATACTAAATCCTCTCTCTCTCTCTCTCTCTCTCTCTCTCTCTCTCTCTCTCTCTCTCTTCTCTTCCTCTCTCTCTCTCTCTCTTCTCTCTCTCTCTCTCTCTCTCTCTCTCTCTCTCTCTCTCTCTCTCTTCTCTCTCTCTCAGACAATTGTGCCTCTGTGTTTCCTAAGATATGCCTGTGTGGCTGTTCTCTCCCTACTTTTCAGTTCTAGGATCTATCTAGGATATTTCTCCACTAAAATGAAAATTTTAAAAATCAAGATCGCACATGACCTGAAGAGGCGGAAGGCTCAGGTAAATAGGGGCAGAGTTCAGGGATCACTGAACTTTAAGGGTGGAAACAGGAACCCTGGGAACTTCTCAGAACCTGGACAGAATCACAGAGCAGATCCGCCCTTCGGAGTAGATAGAAATTTCTATGGAAGGGTCTACAGGTGTCAATTCCCAGAGAAGCAACCAAAAGAATATAGTGCACCTCAGGTCATACCATCAGGCCAGGGTGCTGCTCCCCAGGTCCAAACAGACCTAGTTAGGGTGTTCTTTTTCTTGATCTTGAAATACTTTCAGAGGCAGTGAGAGGCCCCAGCTCCTCAGACCCTGCTATCACCTCTGACAGATAAGATGCTTTCTCTTCTCTCTTCTCTCTTCTTCCTCCCCAACAAAAGTGCCTGCATAACTCTAATTGTCATTGTGCCAGTAATAGCCACAGATGCATTAGCAGCTTCCTCTCCTAGGCTCTCTCCCTCTCTCCAGCACCTGCCTGTCATCTCCTTTCAGAAACTTGTCTTCAAAGATTCACAAACCAAAGGAGAAGAGATTTGGGGGTGGGGTGCGGAGAGGGATAGTTCATCTCCTTCTGTCACAACACTCTCAAACCAAATGAAGCAATATCAATTGTGTTTCCTCTCACCATCTGTGGTCACAGCAGCCATCTCTGCAAGGAGGGAAAGCAAAGGAGAAAGGCAGAAGGAATGAGGCTTGGCAAGAGCAAGGCTGAGCTGGGCAAGGGCCACCTGTGTGCCTGCTGTGAGCTTCTCATTTACGCACCATCAGGACAATCTTCCCAGATTTTCCAGCCGAGGGATCACATCTTCCTTGTGAAACGAGCTTTGTGAGAAATTTCTGTTTGGTGGGGAGGGAGTTGTGTATAAAGATGTGAGACCTTGTGGAGCTTAGTCTGATGGGGAAGGCAAGGTTTGACCATGGACATTGAAGGCAAGTGCCCAGTTTTATGGCATCATGGGGTGGAGGGGCTACACCAGGCAAAGGGTCAGAGGATTGTCCCCAGATGAAGTGACAACCAACCTAAGGTTTGAGGATGAGGCCAAAGGACGCCCACTAGGCAAAAGTACATGTTTGAAAAGCCACGTGAATGCATTGGGATGGACTTGGTTGGCAGACAGGAGGTGAGAGAACAGGTAGGGGTTATCACAGCAATCTAGGCAAGAGATGATCATGACCTGGAGGAGAGGGTTGGCCATGGGCTAGAGAGAAGACAGAAAGGTAAGAGGCTGTTGCAAAGTTGAACTATTAGGACTTGGTGAGTGTGGCTATTCAGGGTAAGAGAGGGATGCCTGAATTTATGGCTTGGACAACTGTGTAGCTAGAAGTGTCATTCTTTGAGTAAAACATTACACTGTGGGGAAGGTTTGGGTATGAGGACAGTTGCAGGTCACAGACAAAGCTTTCAGTTTGGGCCACACTAAGACTAAGGCCAACCTAGTGGAGTTAGTCAGTAGGCAGTTAGTTGAACACAAGCCAAGACCACTTGGCTGGTTCAGAAGGAAGATGCAGGGTCAGTTCATATGTACCTGGGAATTTGTAATGCTGTTCTAGATTTCTCTTGCCTGTCCCTGACATCCCAAGTCAGATCAGATGCCTCTCCTGGCATTCTCAGACCTCCCTCATTCCCCTGCCATAGGCCCACCTCATGTGCTGGAAGTTTGGGTTTGATGTCTGTTTCCCTTTCTAGATTGCTCCATGGAGGCAAGGACCATGTCTGTCTTGTTTACTGTATCCCCATCACCTGTCATATCAGGTTCTTAATAATGAGTTTCTGCATGAACAAATGTGTGAATGAATGATCTTGTCAATGGGTGTACATCTCAGAGGGACAGAAATTATGTCAAAGCTACCATTATCTTATCTCTACCCTGCACATCTTAAAGAGTGTTCTAACTAGTCTCTGTCTCCATTCCTACCAGTCTTCAACCTGTTTTCTACTCAGCAGTCAAAGAGATATTTTTAAAATAAATGGGGTCATGTGACTCCCCTACTCAGAACTCTTCAAGGCTTTTCTCAGCCTTGAGAATCAAAACAAAACTCCTTCACAAAGCACACCAGGTTCTGCACAGTCTGGCCCCTACCCACCTCTACAATCTTGGGCCAGGCCACCTCTCCCTCACTCACCTGTCTCCCACTGTTTGCACACACTCTTCTCTCTGCCTATAAAACAACCTCCCTCTCTCTTTGCTAGGTTCATCTTTTAGGTCTTTGTTGGTCTCACATTCTAAATTAGACACTCTCCTCCTTTATTTTCTGTCCTGGTCCTCTGTTCTTTTCCTTCACAGGCCATCAGAGAGGTGAATATAGCCTATGTCTGTTTACTTGTTTAAAATCAGTTCCTCTCCTGCATTGCTAGCTCCCTGCCAACCTGACATCCATGACAGTGTCTGGCTCATACCCACTAAGTGTTCAAAGGATGAATGGATGAATGGATGAATGAATGAATGAACATGTCAATTTGAGTGTAGAGAGGGAAAGTGCCCAAGTTAGTTGTGTTGTACTAGGGAGACAGAGGCCTTACCAGTTCAGGTACATTAAGGAGTCAAAGACCTTTCCATCACACATTCAGTCCTGCAGTCAACCTCAATGCACTTGAATATTCATGAAGTGCCTACCATGTGCTTGGGGCTGTGCTAGACAGTGGTGACCCAACAGGGAAAAGGCACAGGAGGTCTCTGACCCTGAAATTTACATTCTAATGTCTAGAAGAGGGAGACAGATATTAAACATGCAAGCAAAATTGTTGAAGGTTTGGGTTAACATAGAAGAAAATAAATGGGATGGGGGGCTGTAGAGGTTGGCTCAGGAGTGTTGGGGTTGAAGCCTTGTGGGCTGAGGTGTTGGGGGCCTGTGCTGAATGAGCTTGGGAAGCTGCTCTCTCTTCTGCTCTTGGACCCTCCCCTCAGCCTAGATCTGACAGGCCCCTGTGGAGCAGCATGTGGACAGAAGGTGGAGCACTGCTGACTCTGGAATAGGGGCCTCCAACATTTTTATTTATGGACACCCTAAAAAAATGAGAAGAACACTGTACTGCCTTTGCATATTTTTAAGTTGACATCTAAACCTTTTTTGTACATTTAAATCATTTTATAAGGTGTATTTTCAGGTTATTATAAATATTACTGTTTTATAATAAAACTAGGGGCCCATGCACGAATTCATGCACCTTGAAAGGAACTGTAGGCCGCAAGGCTATGGTGGCACAGAGGCGGGTCTCAGCCCATCCTCTGTGCCCCCACCTGGCCCTTCCCATCATTGCCCCCATCCCCTGTCTGCCGGAAGCTCTGCTATTGCAGCCGCTTCCACATGCTGACAGCACTGGCCCCACACTTGCACCTACTGATGGTGTGGAGCCATTGGGGCCAGTGCCAGCAGCGGATGCGAGCGGACTGGCGCTGTCAGTGGGTGTGAGCAGTGGCTGCTGCCCCGATTACCCCTCAGGAGCAGGGGAAGGTGGAGAAACCCTCAGGGGCAATTGGGGCTGGCAGATGCTGCTCACACCTGCTGATGGTGCTGAGTGATCGGGGTCAGCTCCGGGCGCCGGCAGCAGGTGCAAACGCCAGGAAGGACCATGGCACATGGGAGCAAATAATTTTCAGTAACCACCAGGGGCTTGCCCCAATGACAGCAACTGGCGCCTTTGCTCACCTGCCCCACCATCCCGCCACAGCCGATGCCCGCCATGTTCTGCGCGAGCCCCCTGGTGGTCAGCACACGTCATAGCAACCAGTTGTTCAGTTGTTCGGTCGTTTGGTCTATTTGCATGTTAGCCTTTTATTATATAGGATGGCTACAACACTTTCAAAGGTGTCAGAAGGAAACTAGGTCCCATAGCATTTGATACTCACCCTTATCTACTGGAAACAACAACACCAGAAAGTCAAGCCTCAACAGGCAGGGATTTCCCCTGATTTCCTTTTCTCCCCAAACTCCAGGTCACTTCCTCACAGAATTTTTCTATAGCATTAAATATTCTTATGCTTTAAAGACTTTCATTGATTATCTTATCATATATACAGGGTATCCCCCCAAAATATATACACACTTTCAATGATTATAAAGACAGTTTTATTAACATACAGTTCATTTTAAAATTTAAAAGAATCTACAGAAATTAGTAATTTTTGTTGTCAGTGCTAGTTTTCAAACTGGTGACCATTCTGGCCCAGGCCTGCTGATAACTCAAAGCAATGGAACCACAAACATCAAGAATCATTTTGTTTGGTATTTGTGCACCTTCAAGTTGTTGACTGTTGCAGTTTTGTGCTGTAAACTTTATCTTTAATGTATAAAAAGTCTAGTGGCACTTTAGGATAAATTTTCTTTGTTCAAAACTTAGTCTGGCTTCACACATTATTACAAATCAGTTAAATGTGAAAAGGAGTGAAAATGTAGTTATCAGCTGTTAAAGTCTATATACATTATTTTAGGACTATATATATATATACACATATATACACACACACACACACATATATATGTGTGTGTGTGTGTGTGTGTGTGTGTGTATTATATACACATACTAATTTTTAAAAACTTCTGTAACCATAAGGCTGTAAATGATATTTTCTTTTTAAACAGTAGTATAATAATTAGTATTATATAATTGATCAAAACAATATACATACATGAAAACTTTAGTGAAAATATTAAATATGCAAAGCAAAATATTTTGGAAAAATTATCTCTTAATGAGACACATGGGGCTCCTTTTGACAATTAATTTACATGTGCATGGATGATTATTAATTACTAGAGGCCAGGTGCATGAAATTCGTGCACGGGAGTGGGGGTGTGTCCTTCAGCCCAGCCTGCACCCTCTCCAATCTGAGACCCCTCAAGAGATGTCCAACTGCCCATTTAGGCCCGATCCCATCAGGCCTAAATGGGCAGTTGAATATCCCTCTCACAATCTAGGACTGCTGGCTCCCAACCACTCACCTGCCTGCCTGCCTGATTGCCCCTCACTGCTTCTGCCTGCCAGCCTGATCACCCCCTAACCACTCCCCTGCCAGCCTGATCGATGCCTAACTGCTCCCCTGCTGGCCCAATTGCCCCTAACTGCCCTCCCCTGCAGGCCTGGTCCCCCCCCAACTGCCCTCCCCTGCAGGCCTGGTCCTCCCAACTGCCCTCCCCAGCGACCCAGGATGCCAAGCCTTCCTACCCATCTCCCGCTCAGCCTTCCCTCCACTCTCCAGGTTGCTGGGGTGACGGAGGATGCCAAGTCTTCCAGCCCATCTCCCGCTCTGTGCTGGGGTGACCCAGGACGCCAAGCCTTCCAGTCCATCTCCTGCTCTGCTCTCCCATCAGGCTTAGCCTTCCCGCCCATCTCCTGCTCTGCTCTGGGGCAATCTAGGACACCAAGGCTTCCCCCCACTCTCCCGGGTGATCCAGGATGCCAAGCCTTCCCCCCCTCCCCATCTCCACAGGCTCCGTGGCTCCGGCCGGCGCCGCCATTTTGGCCCATCAATTTGCATATTCCCTCCTTATTGGCTGTGGGCGTGGCCATTTTTTATCACGAAGTGACAGTTAATTTACATGTTACTCTTTTATTAAATAGGATTGCTACAACATTAATAACAGGAGAGACAGTGTTAAGTGACTAGCAAATGGAAAGCTTACCTAGCATATTTATTCATGATTGTTATTATGAGTTATGAGCAGTATTTACAGTAGGACCCACCATATACTTTCATTAATCTGAATCTCATTAACTTATGGTAGGAGTGAATAAATAAGCAGAGAAGTGGCTGACAAGAAGGAGACTGTGTCCAAGTGAAAATGAATATGGATACATCTGTAGTATGTGTTCCTAGGACTTGAAGGTGTAATAAAGAACAGCTGGGCATAACTGTGGAAGTTTGCACCTTCTCCTCCTTGCAACGATGCAAAGTATGCTACTGAGTCCTGAATGAGCCATGGGCCACTCACCAACTTCTCTCTTGTTATTCAGAAAGATGAGAATGAGGACTGTGTGCTTCACAGGAGACTGGTATTTCCAAGCTAGCTTTTTATAAACCTTGAACATTCTAATTCTAAGCCATATAACTTGTGACCTGGCTGATGTAAATCAAGGTGCCTTGAAATTTATCATGGATGCTCTTGCTGCTCATAGCTCCTGGGCTCATCCCAAGATGGAAGATTTTTACATTAAAATTCATCATCCCTATCAGCCCATGGGTTCAGAACAACCCAACATGCTCTACCTTATCTCTATATATAAAAGCCTAAGCGACCCTTCAACTGTTCAACCATTTGACCATTCAACTGGTTGCTTTGATGTGCACTGACCACCAGGGGGTAGACACTCAGTGCAGGAGCTGCCCCCTGGTGGTCAGTGTGCTCCCACAGCGGGAGCACCACTCCACCGACAGATGGGCACCAGACACCAGGCTCATGGCTGTCGAGTGCAGCTGTGGCAGCGCCAGCCTCTCCCCCGTGGACACTCCCTGTGTGCCCCTTCCCCATCCGGACCAGGACAGGCATCGGAACTGACTGGGCACGAGCCTGCAGCCGCCTCTCAGTCATGGGTGCACTGGTATTGCCCTAGGATGGGCGTGGAGACCACAGTGGAGTGGCAGCGAACCTACTGGGCGACAGGTGGAGGCAGCAGGTGCAGCGGGGCCAGGATGAGTAGGAGTGGCACTCTACCAGGTCGCCTGCCACTTCACATATTACTAGAATGACTGTCAGTTTCGGCCCGATCCCCACAGGCTATGTGGAGGGACCCCACTGGTGCACGAATCTTTAATAAAAGCATGTGAAAGGCAAGGGAAGGAGAGAACACTCCAAAAGTTTATGGCACCTAAATTAAAGAGGTTCATGGACACCAACTGGGCAGGTATTGCTGTTGCTCACACCTCCGCTTCACGGTCCTATCTAGAGAGATTGAAAATCTAATGACACATTTTTGGTGCTCCCTGAAATACAGGATAGTTCATTTCTGCTGTTGGATGCCTTCATGTGGAATTTGAAAGGAGGAAGTGAGACAGTAATGTCCTTGCTGAGGCCTCAGATGCTGCCCCAGGTCGGGAAAGGCAGGACTCCCTGTAGCAGGTGCCAGGGTTTGTCCTCGAGCTTTCTGCGCGTCAGGAGATGCTCGTGGCACTGGCAAATTCTTGGCTTCACTCCAGAATCCTTGGATCATAGCTTTGGGTCCCATGTCCAGTTCCCTGGAATGCGGGGGCTGCTGGGGCAGTGACAGCGGCTCCATCCCGGCAGGCCAAGCACTGCTCTGGGGGCAGCTCAGATGAGCTCCCTATGGACAAGTTCTCTCTGCTCTGAAAATCAGCCCGTGGGACCCAGCCTAGACGCTGCACCCACACACTCCTTGAAAGTCCCTTTGTGCTTTAAGTTTCTAAGTAGCTTTCTGGTTTTTGCACTAAACACTGACTGACATATTGATATTTTGAATTGTCTCTTTTCTTGATGGTATGGAGGTGTTTTTTTAACGTTTGCACAAATCGTGCATTATAATAAGATTCAGAACAAGCAAAAGGAATGCTTTTCTTTTGTAAAAGGAGAGAAAGATGATTGTCAAAGGGGTGAGGGAAGGTGGAAGCAGCATGACATCTCAACAGGAGCACATTCCAGGCAACCAGTTTTGGAGGGTATGTTGGATGTGGCCCCGGTAGATACTGATTCCCTTTAGTAGAGCATGTTCACTACCCCTTTGGAAAATCTTCATGCTCTTTTAGATGCACCCTAGGTTGGAGACTTGATGCTCTTTAAAAAACTGTCTAGAAGTTCTTAAGGAAAAACAAAGACTCGGCTGTCAGTCATGAACACTCCAGTGTGCATTGGTGGTTTAATGCAATTTCTGAGAACAAATGGCTATGATTGATTTGAGGAGGATGGAGGAAGGCAGGAGCAAGCGTAGAGTTTGGCTATGCAGATAGAACATAGAGAAATCAGTGGGTGACACGTTCTAAAGCAGTTTTCATCAGAATTGGATTTAATTAATTAATTAGTTAACTGCAATGTTTAACGTCCATCCAGTGCCCAGCACGTAGCAGCGTTCCATGAATATTTGTTCAACAAATGGATGAACAGTTCCAAAGGTGGGGGAGGCACTGAATGGTGTGAGGCCAGTTCCACCCATTTCAAAACAACCTTTAGAAGACATTGGGGAGAGACAGGCTAGTCTCCTGGAAATGCTGGCAGTAGAGCCAGGAGGTCAGTCCCAGGCTGGCTTACGGCTGTGCAGCTCTGCAGAGTTGCTTCACTTCACAGATCTTCTTTCCTTTCAACTGAGAAAAAGGAGATAACAAAGGTATGGGAATCACGGCACTGTTGTGAAAGAGTAAATGAAACCACGTAGGTGAAAGAAACACTTAGTACACTGGAAGGCACAATATATATAATATCTTGTTCTAACTATGTACCTTATTGTGTATGCTTTTAAATATATATATGCTATTCAAAGTTAGAAGATATTGATATATAACTGAACAGAGTTTTATTTTTATAAGAGAGAGCAAAATTGAGCATAAAAGAAATTCTGTGTCTCTACTGAAACAAACACAAGCACAAGATAGCTGAAACAAGAGCAGGGAGGAACCAGGTAGAGTAGTTCCCCTTGTCCATGGGGGACAGGTCCCAAGGCCCCAGTGGATGCCTGAAACCAGGGAAAGTATTGAACCCTATGTATACTATGCTTTTCCTACACATCCGAGCCTTCTCACTCACAGGAAGCACTTTACAGCCTCTGGCACATCCCAATTGCAAGGGTCACTACTCTTGTATTTTTAAATAAGGATTACTTGAGCACAAGCACTTAATGCCATGGCAGTGGATCTGATCATGGAGATGGTCGCAAAGTGACTGAAGGGCAGCGATCTATGCAGAAAGGCACTCGATTTAATACTCAGGAGTTATTTCTGGAATTCTCCATTTAATATTTTCAGACCATGGTGGCCGTGGGTAACTGAAACCATGGCAAGTGAACCCATGGATAGGGGACTACTGTACAGCAAAAAGAAATTCTTGACATGGATGCTGTAACACCTGGGGCAGGTGCCGCAGACTGCTGGACCTCTCTCCCAAAGGCCAGACGTCCGCCAGGTGCAGGAGAATAAACCGGAGGGTCCCTCAGTGGTTATTTTATTCTCAGGCTTTCTTGGCACTTCCCTGTTGGAGCCAGGGAGAGGCTTATGATCTGCCTGACAAGCTTTTGCAGAGCAGGGGCGGAGTGGCAGCCCCCAGAGTGCACATCACCTGGCCCACCAGTGAAAGATGGACAGACAGACAGAGAGACAGACAAGTAGCAGGCACCTGTCATTTCAGCTTGTTTGCATCTTCAAAAACCAACTGAGAGTCAGGTTAAAATTAGACAGTACTAAAGGCAGTTGGAGTTGAGGAAATTAGTTGAATGCTTCCTGGGTAATTGTCAGTGAGGATGTGAAGGGCGTGCTGTAATGTGAGAGAAGCTGATAATAAACAATGCGGGGAGCCGGAAATAAATACCCAGCTCCTCTCTTTCTCCTGCCTCCCAAAGGCTCCTTCACATGGCTGTGTCTGTCTTTCACCCTCTTTTCCATTTTCTTCTGAGGACAGAAGCAAAGGTGACAACTGGTGTCCACTTGCTTATGACATGAAGGGGTCCTCGCCCAGGACAGATCTTCAGTATTCACTGCTGGTCTGAGCTCTGCGAGGCTCTGAACTGGGCCAGGGGACCCAGAGTGGCACTGACCCGTGAGGTGTGGAATAGAGGTGGTAATATGCACATACGTAACTATAAGTCTGAACAGAGAGTGGTCAAAGGGACAAAAACAAAATGTCATGGAAGCCAGAGGGGAAAGTATTCAGAGAAACTTACAACTGGAGATGTCCTCTGAACTGGGCCTGGGAAGGTGGGGTGGTTTAGATATCATATTTAAACATAACACAGGCTGGAGGCTAAGTTGCATAAAGTGGAAACAAGCCTAGAACTTAAGAGGAAAGCTAAGCCACTGGGGCCTTGAGTGCCCAGCTAAGATGAGATAAAGCTTCGGGAAGGGTCTCTGGCAGTGGAGTCTGGGCTGGCTTGGAGGAGAAGACAGGTGTGGAGGAGAGAGGTGATGTGGCCTGGAGTGGGGCAGAGGGGCTGGAAACAGGATGTCCTGTCCAAGGACGCGGCAGACAGTCTTGGCTACCAGAACATTCCGTCACCTTCAGCAACCACAGGAGCCCCACTGCCCGCTGCATCGAGTGTCTACTTCTTGGCCAGCCTCCCAGCCTCCCATGTTCATGTCCAACCTCCCTTCACTTCTGGCTCTGTGTTTACGCTTCCGAACACAGTTCCCTGGGTCCAGCGCGCGTGGTCTCACCCCCATGCCCTGGAGGTGACTGCTCCTCCACCTCCGGTCCTGCCGGGTCTCTACCACCAGTTTGATGTCCTCCACGATTCTCCGGAGAAAGGAATAGAGAATATGCACATGTGTGAGGCGGGGGAAGGGTGGATTAAAAAGCTAAGCTCCTGCCAGTGGGACAGGACCTGAAGGGCAAGGCGGGTGTTTGCTCCCCTTCTCCCTGCCCCCAAACCCCAGCCCACCCCAATTAGGTTGTTCTTAATGTGCTCATCGCCGTTGGGTTTCAGCAGATGATAAAGTGACAGGAAGATGTACCACATTCTCCTGGCCCCCTGAGAAGGCTGCTGAGGGAGGGTGATGGATGTGGTTAGGTAGTGATGTGTTTTTGGGGAGAAGACAGGAGCCAGGAGAAAGGAGGGAAAGAGAAAGTGAAGGGAGACAAGGTAGCAGAGAGAAACGGAGCGCCCTCCCCTGTTGATGTGGGCTCCAGTACTCTAGACGGGGGTCCACTCGCCCTGAATGAACAGAGGGCAGGCACCGGGCCAGCAGCAGCTCCCAAGAGGCTTTGAGAAGCAAGGACGTGACTCGCTTTTATGAGTGGCAGGCATTGCTATGGGAGGGTTCCAGTGGAGGGAACACTCTGTGGAACCTGCTTCCCTGAAAGGTTAATGAGTTCAATGGGGGGAGGGGGTGTCAGGGGAGCCCCAGCTTCAAATAAGGAGAAATCAGCTGCACTGGAGGAGGCTGGCCTGGAGGGGCAAAAGTCTGGGAGACCTCCTCTCCACCGGCAGAAGAGCAGGTGTTTGGCACCGGCAGCATCTGCAGAGCAGAAAGGAAAGGTGTGGGGGTGGGGGTGGGGGAAGTAGCCATAAAGCCCTCTCAGCAGCACTGCTAATGACTAGGTGTCTGGTTAGGGTCTTCTCTCCCCTTCCAGCCACACTGGGAACTATGCAGGGAGGAGATGGCTGGTTAGAAGCCTGTTCAGAGGAGTGTGGAGGGGAGGGCAGCCACGCCCCTTTCCCACTGTGGGGCTGAACCAGAGGCTAAGGCTTATGTTGCCAAGGAAGAGACTTAGGTTCGTCAGAAAAACCAGGACATCACTGCACAGAGATTAGTGAGGTTCCGGGGGGATGGGAGAACAGCGCTGGGAATGCTTCCATGGAGCCCCTTCAGAACTACCAGACTTCTCGGCTGTAAGGGCTGGGGTGGAGCATGGCAGAGAGGGGCGCCAGTGGTCTGCTGCAGGAGTGAGGTTCTTCTTGTGTCCTCTCTAGATTCCTAAATCTTCTTTTTTTAAAAAAAAAATATATTTTTATTTATTTCAGAGAGGAAGGAAGAGAGAGAGAGACAGCAACATCAATGATGAGAGAGAATCATTGATTGGCTGCCTCCTGCACGCCCCCCACTAGGGATCGAGCTCGCAACCTGGGCATGTGCCCTTGACTGGAATCGAACCTGGGACCCCTCCGTCCACAGGCCAACGCTCTATCCACCAAGCCAAACAGGCCAGGGCTCCTAAATCTTCTTGACAACATAAGCCCCAGGGCTCTCTCTGGTTGGAGAGAGAGAACAATGGCGTTCTGGAAGGGGGAGTGTTCCACAGGCCTGCTCCTTGGTCATGCTGACAGCGCAGGACAGTCCAGACCAGGATGGGCTGAGGTTAACTCATTACCCAGGGAAGGCATGGGCCACACTCTGAAGAAAAGGTCTGGGCTTGGGGCTGAGGGGGTGCACTGAGCTGGAGAAACAGAAGAAGCAAGGCAGGAGTGCCCCGTAGGCAGGAGATTAGGAAAAGAGTTGGAAAACAGGGATAAGGAAAAATGGAGAAAGCCATCCTTTCCTTCAAGACACTTTAGTACCATCTGCCAGAAAAATTCTATAACAAAGATATATATCTGTTATTGCTGCGCATGCGGACAGTGCCCCTGGAGCTGTGCAGGCACAGCCTGCATGGCTGTAGGTGCAGCACTGCCGAATGTTGCCGGCCCTGTGGAGACAGGTCAGCAAACAGAAAGTTCAGAGTGCTTGTCTCCGTGTGAGGTGGTACATGTTCCCCTTGGCCTTCTCTTCAAGAATCTTCAGGAGGAAAATTACACTACTTTGCACAGCTTCTGGAGTTAGATTTCTTTTCTTTTTAACTGGACCCTGCAGGAAACCGAGCCCACGGGCTGCATCGGTAGGTTCAGATATGTGTGGGTGTGCTCACGTGCTCACACAATAGCAGGATGTCCCCCAGGTCAATGGCCACTTGGCTTCTGTGTCACGGTGACCAGTCTCTTATGTCCAAGATCCCGCTTCTCTCAGGGAGGCCACAGGGCAATGGGTGCTTCTGGGTTGGTCCTACAGTATCTCTTGTCCACGATTTCAAGGTCTGAAGCTAAATCATAGGGAACAGAGGTCATGATGAACTGAAGTTCTCATGCCAACTGGAAACGCTGGTTTGGACCCAGCCTGTCAATACAGGGGTAGAGAATCTGAATTTAAGAACCAAAACAAGTATGGGAGGGTCTCAAAACCAGAAAAGCTGCAAACCAGTGTGTGTGGGGAGGGGGAGGGGGGGACAAGGAGGTGCCTGGAGGATCCTGGAGTTGCCTGCTGGTCCTGAAGCCATCTCTGAATAACCCAGCATGGCACATGTGGCCTGGGCTCATTGAAAGAGGCTGTGCAAGGACAAACATGTGGAGGAGAGCAGCAGGGCTGTGTGTGGCCTCTCGCCCCACGAGGCCTACTTGCGGCCACAGGACTGCTGGGAAGATTGCTCGGGCAGGCTACTCTGGGATTGGATGTGCTGGGGAAAGGCAGCAGTGCTCAAAGTCACTGGAAGCGTCAGTCTGCTGGAGGCTGGCTTAACTCATTGTCCCTGAGGCTCTGCGACCTTTTACCCTTGGCCCCTGCATGAGGCCAGGGAGAGGAGGCTGCTGGGGACTATGCATCTCACCTGCTGGCTAAGCAGGATTGTCGTCGCGTAATAAATCCAGGGCCAGGAATGTTTATGAGGCTCTCAGAAGCTGCTGGAACAATATCACTTAGAAAATGTTTATGCTCACCAGGCGAAGGCAACCCTTCCCCCACTTTATTTTTGAGGCATGCTGGGTAATTAAGTGAGAGCTGGGGAGAGAGGAGGTTAGGAAAAGATCACCCCTAAATAATCCGGCCTGGTGCAGCCACCACCTGGGCTGTTGCGTAGGACGGATGGTCCCCATATGGTCAGGTAGCTTATGGGCAGCACATGGGTCCAGGGGCCCAGGAAGAAATGCCCAGGAAATCTAAATGGACTCACACAGATGTGGTCTGGACTCCTGGGGCCAGGAACCATGTCTCATTCATTCGTGGGTCCCTGGCACCCAGCATAGTGCCTGACATAAAGAGAGCCACTGAATGCCTGTTGTTGAATAAACTCATCCATCCACTGGGTTTTGTAAGTGAAGCAGAGTCTATCTTTATGACTTAAAAAAAAAAAAAAGACATTTACGGCCAATTTCTGCTTAGGGCTTTACTTGTGCTATTAAGCTTCCATTTCATGCACAGAGGTTTAGGCGGAGAACGCTGTAGCTTCCTTCCAGCCAGCAAACAGGGGCCGGACTCAGGCCTTCCTGTTGCTCTGGTCTCAGTGCCCAAAAGGACTGTGAGCACAGCTCTGGCTGATGGACCAGTTAGCTCTGCAGCGTTCGCTGAGCTCCGCCACCCTGTTGGGGATTCTGAAACTGCAGGGCGGTGAGACGGCAGAGAGAAAGCTGGCCCTGTCTGAGCTGCCTCATCTCCCAGGATCCTTGGTAAGTTCCCAAGGACTGTGATGCTGTCGAAGGGCATCTGAGGCCATTCTATGAGGGTCAGGGTCTCTCTCTCAAGCAGTCCCCACTTGAGGAGCTTCAGTTGCATCGCACCTGGGTAGGAGCCCCTGGCGTCTGGGTAAGAGGGCAGGTCCCACCAGAGCCTCTGGTTTCGGAAGGGAGCCCAGGCAGTGCACCCCTCTCTGCTATTCAGAAACCCCTGGAGCCACAGCCTGACTTTCTTCCCTCACCACTGATGGGCTTGCTGTCCTCTGCTTTCAGGTGTTGTCGCAGGATGAAAAAACTGTGAGACCTTTGGCCCATCTCATCCAACCTTTCTCCTGGAGCTAGTGTATCTTAATCACTCTGGCATTAGAGACGGGTAGAGTCAGTAGGCGCTTTGCATAGGATTTTAGTGGCTCCAAGTATTCCGCCCTCTGGGCTCGCCACGCCATCTGAAACTCTGTCATGTGAGACTGAGGCCTCTGAGGTAACGTTTTGCATCCCTAGGAATCCTGCTGAATGTTTAATAACCCCACCACAGTACCATATAAACCCTTATTAGCCATTAATGCTCCAAGCCTTCTCAGCAGTTGGGCCTCCCACATGCCCGCAGCCCCATAACAACATGTCACTCACGTATTTCCCTGGCTCACAGCACCCACGCTGCTCTCTGCCGCCACCAGCTCTGCCCTTTGCTTCCCAAAGGATTCCGAGAATTTCCGGCTCTTGATCTCATGTCGCATTTCCCTGTGCCTCATGTCTGTGCTCCATGCGTTTGTGTTTTCTCAGCCATCATTCAGAAGTTCTCAGACTTCCTCCAGGCGTTCTAGACCAGCCTGGTAACCAGCAGGCTGCTCACCTGGGATGGTGCACTCCCAGATGCTCCCCACATGTACCAGGCCCTGGAAGGTGCAGGAGAGCCCAGAGCCCTTGCACAGGATGGAGGAGCTGGATTCTGCAGGAAGAGGGGAGAACCTTGGGAAAGACCCTGCTGAGCAAAAAGCCCTGTCAGACTGAGCTTCAGGCTGTTCCTGGGTTTGAGACTGAGCTTCAGGCTGTTTCTGGGTTTGAGACTGAGCTTCAGGCTGTTCCTGGGTTTGAGCACTGGGTGGACTGGGCCGGGGAGGAAGTGAAAGTGGAGAACTTAAAGGGCAACCTCATTCTCCACAGTGTTGCTCACAAGCAGCCCATCTTATGGTACTGCTGGCTCACAGCAGGGCTCCTGTTTACTAGTGAATCCCAGGATAGTCCAGAATCAACAGGGTTACAGCTGGAAGAGCCCTTTCTCTTGCAAGGCAGAGAGGTAAAGGGTTTGACTAAGGTCGCAAAGCCTTTGAGGGGCCAAGCTGGAGACTGCTCTCAGTGCCCCTGCTGCCATTTCCTCCCTGCTTGTTCCCCTCACCAGCTTCATCGCCAGGATGTAATTCACGTGAACAACAGCCCACAGTGGCTCTGAGATGCAACAATGGCTATACAAAAGAGAGTAACCTGGGCAGCCTATGCAGACCACACCCAGAAAATTTTTAATTTGCTTCTTGTAATTAGTCTTGCCCTGATGGTTAGCTTTATAAATAAGTGAGGTAGGGTCCCTCAGCATTTCATATTAAGTTCCTTCACACAATTGAAATTAAGAAAAAATAAACAGTAAAGTGTTGGTGAAGTAGAATTTGCTATAAGGGGCAGGTTTCCTTATTTGTTATTAAATTATAATTGATAAATATTATATTAATTGCAGGTGTACAACATAGTGATTCGATATTTATATACCTAATGAAGCAATCATCACATTAAGGCTAGTAACCATCTGTCACCATACGAAGTTATTACAATATTATCGACTCTATCACATCTCTGTAATGTATTTATTTTAAATACAGTTCTTTAAAACTGATTTTAGTGAGAGCAGAAGGGAGGGGGAGAGAGAGAAACATCGAAGAGAGAGAAATAGCAATCTGCTGCCTCTTGCAGACCCCCTACTGGGGACGGAGCCCACAGCCCAGGCATATGCCTTGACGGAAATCAAGCCAGCAACCTCTTGATGCATGGGACTACACTCAACCAATTGAGCCACATGGGCCAGGGCAAGTGGTATTTGTTTTATAATTAGAAGTCTGTACCTCTCTGGGGTGAGAGGGGGAAGATGGGATGGGAGGGAGAGTGGACAGGGATGGTGGTATTTATTCAAAGGGAGACACAGAAAACAGCTGTAGGGGAAGGGACTACTGAAGAAAATGGGAAGTCTTTCATCACATCATTGAGCTCAGAAGCAACACCATGGGAGCTCATAGGGGCCCTCGCTCATTCTAAGCAAAAATAACTTTTAAGAGGCCTTTACATTTGGGTCCCTTCTGAGGAGCCTGTGGTGTGGAGGTCTGCATACTAGCAATTAGGAATGAAAATTGAAGGTGAAAGAGGAAAATAGTATGATTGATGAATTCTATTTGGCCAATCTACTTATCTTATATGTATTCAATATTGAGCAGCTGCAGACAGACACTGAGAAATATCCACAATCTGGTATCATCTCTAATGCCCCAAAGAGACCTTTCTGGTGGATATCAGACTGAGGTGCAGAGACGGTGGGAGAAGAGACTCAGAAACAGGCAGGAAGAGGTTCAAGGTCAAGCCAGGTAAGGGACAATCACAGCCTCCTTCTATCTCCCCGTTCCCACCAGCCCACCCAAATCTCCATTTTTAGAAAGAGAGATTGGTGTTAACACCAGCCTATAGGCCATTATATCTGAATATTCTTTGTAATTGGCAGTATTGAAGCTTTGTATGTGTATACAGTGTATTTTCAAATGTGAGAGTTCAGTTCTTTTCAACTAATCCTTTTCAGTGTTCTAATAAAATACTATTTGAAAATTATATAGAAAAGGTATCCCCGTGAAATAAACCAGGTTTTTATTCCACTTGCAAGGCAGTGCCCAAACAGCAACTACTCCCGTGAACAGGAGCCGCCCCTTGCAAACATGCTTCACACATTTATGGCAAATGCAACTTACCTTTGGTTCTTTGTCAAAAGCTCTGATGCTTTGCTTTTTAAACGACCAGCCTGAAGGAGGATTGAGACCAGGAACCACAGGCAGTGGCTTAACTCCAATGGGGGAGGGGTGGTCGTGAGCTTGAGCCCCGAGGCCCATGTCCCCAGTTGGCTTGGAGACTCAGCCAACATGTGCGCTGAACTCTGAGGTCAAATGGGGTGACTGTGGCCTGAATTATGAAGGATTGAAACAACTCAGACCATCATTTCTGGTTTATTACCCAGACTTGTGTTTTCTGTGGAAGGGTTGATGGCTTTGGTTTATGAAAACCAATTAATGTGTGACAGATTCCTGGAGGCCCTGAAAACTCATTCTCATGTCCTCTCCCTCAGCATCCACCATCTCTCTCTCTCTCTCTCTCTCTCTCTCTCTCACACACACACACACACACACACACACACACACACACACACACGTGCGCACATGACACAAATATCCTTTCTCTGCCATAACAATTGGACCATTATAGACTAAGTGAGTTCAAAGCAAACACATAGCATAAGTGGGGGAAGGATTTCTAAAGGACAGACTCCTCGGCTGCTTGAGTTGTCTGCAGCCTGTCAGAGCTGAGAGAATCCTTGGAAACCATCGAGGTGAGCAATTGCCTTATATAGCCATAGAAGTTGAGCCCTGACGATGAAAGTTAGTAACACAGGTAGTCTGTAACTTTCTAATTCTCCTTGTAGCCCAAGCCACCCCATCTGTAGCCTAATGCCATACTCACATGCTATTATTTGTACCTGTACTCTGCACACTCCTGAGGAAGGCTACTATCCCCACCACTGCTTTATTCAGTACATGCCAAGGTTTTCCCTAAAGGACACGCAGAGGGGAAAACAGTCATAGGTAAGAGTGGTGACTTTATAAGGTGCCTCACTGAGGATCATCTGGCCCTTCACATTGCTGATGAGAAAAACAAATCGGAAGCGGTGACATGATTTGAAAGGAATCTCACAGACAGCTAGAGAAAGCCATGTGGAAACAGGCATCCCTGTTCTTGCACCCTTGATCTTTCTGCTCCAAGTGTCCCACTCCACCTTCCACTGGGATCGCAGCTCCATTGTAGGCTCATCACCCTGACAGCGGAGCTCCTGGCTCCCATCCACAGCAGTTGATAAAGAAAACAAGGCGTATGGAGGACTACGTGACCGGCAGTCCCTGAGCCCTAACCCCAAATCTCTCTCCCTTCTGCTGAGCATACCCCCCAGCCAGCAGAGGAAAGTCACTGTGAGGTCACTGCATTCCTGAGGGATAAAGAGCATCTTTGTCCATGCCTGCCAGGCCTCTGGCTCCAGTTGACTCAGGCTGGTGGCCTGCAGCCCAGCATTCTCTACCCGCTGAAAAATGATCATTCTTGAATCTCAGGACACTCATAGTCGTGGAAAAGTAAGTAGTTACAGACCCACAGAGGCGTGTACACACACACACACAAACACACACACACACACACACACACACACCTTACCTCTAGGAACAAACACTATAGAATAAACATGCCTGACATGCAGCTCAACTGTGTCTCAAAAAGATTCTCAAATCTTCTCTGTGGCCTCCATGTTCCATGTTTCAGAGTTCGATAATCTCTAATATCCTTCTCTGGGAATAATAAGATCTATCTTGACTGCCTGTTGTATGAATGAGAGAAAGATATAAAACGCTTAAACTAATGTCTGTGTCCATGAAATGTCATTTTGGCTATTACATTGCTTGTTAGGGAGTCCACAATCACATTTCCGTTCTCTATAGCCTACCTCATATCTAGAGACATGGAAGTAGCCCCCTCCACTGAACCATCATGGGGAAAGGGGTGACATCAGGAGGCATATGACTTAATATGGGGCAGTTGAAGGATCACCTGTAGAAGTTCAGAAATGGAGCCAAGAGCAAAATTAAGCATCCTACGTGGCCAGGGATGTAACATGCAAATTAAAGGATTCTGGGCCACCATGTTGTGTAGTATGTACTGGGGAGCACAGAAAGCAAGTCTGAGGAGACTAGCAGAGAGGCACAGCGAAGGCAGGCAGGATATCTGGCAGCACCCAGCCCCTCCGAGGCCAGCTGCACTCCTTCCTAGAGCTGTCACCAGGCAACCCTGTAGCCTAACAATGCCCTTGTTTTTCTTAAACTAGTTTGAGTTAGTTTCTCTTACTTACAACCAGTTAGTCCTCCCTAGAAAAATGATTATGATGATGATAATGATACCACTACAGTGATGGTTACAGGGGACTTCTGAGCAGGGGATTTGAACTTATACATGGATTTTATTCAATAACTACACCATCAGCCTTCCATATCCCTGGGTTGGTTTCACATCCACAGATTAAACCAACCTCGGGTCAATAACAGTATTTTCTGTCAGCCATTGGGAAGTCACAAATACTGAGGCCCATTTTGGATAAGGGACTTGAGCATCCTTGAATTTTGGTGTTCAGGAGGGGGCCTGAAACCACTCCCACTGAGAATACCAAGGGATGAATGTAGTTAAGTTTTTGGGGAGTCAAAAGTCATGTGTGGCTTTCTGACTCTGTGGGGGGTCGGTGCCCTTAACCCCTCCATTGTTCAAGGGTCGACTGTATATGCACATGAAGATAGATTTTATCTTTGATTTCTGTTTTCCCAAAGCTACTTAAGATTGTGGCATTGTGTTCCTCTCCAAGGAAGCGTGATGCAGACCACACCAGGGCAATTGGACAACCTTTGCCTAGGCCACTGTCATTAGCCATGAGGAAGAAGGTGGAGTGGGAGTGAGGACAAAGACACCTGCCTGATTATTTTCTCTCTACCTGAAGTTGGCTTTGGAACATACCTGGCTTACTGAAAACTGCATGGTCCTCTGGAGCTCTGCCATTTACCTTGGGCAAATAAGCTTTCAGAAACATTTAAATAACACAAATACTGTGAACACTTGTAAGCAAAGCACCAGATATGAAGCTGAGTGCTCAAGGAGTGGTGACTGTTATTATTAGGCTCTCCTCCTTGCAAGCAACATCCAGAGCTCTGGGACAAACTTTCAGGGTTCCTTTAACATTTTACACTTTCCAGTAGAAGAGAAAGGCCTTTGTGAGGCAGAAGAACACAGAGACTTCCCTCCCCAGGTCTGGTACCCTGCCCTCCTTGACTGAGGGGGCTGGGTGGCCCTGCAGCCTTGGGAGGCCCCTGTGTGGCTCTGTCTAAACCACTGTTGGCCAGTGTGCTACTTCCTCTATCTTTGGGCAACTGCATTTACTGGTAGTCAACGTTTTATTAGGTACTCTAGGAAGACAGACAAACCAAAAATAGAAGACAAATTTCTTCTACCCTCACGAAGCTTATAATAGCCTGGCTGGCGTGGCTCAAAGATTGAGCGTCAAACTATGAACCAGGAGGTCACAGTTCAATTCCTGGTCAGGGCACATGCCCCGGATGCAGGTTCCATCCCTAGTATGGGGCGTACAGGAACCAGCGGATCAATGATTCTCTCTCATCACTGATGTTTCTATCTCTCCCTCTCCCTTCCTCTCTGGAATCAATAAAAATATATTTTTAAAAAAAGAAAAAAAAAGCTTATAATAAACGATCTTATAATAAAAGGGTAATATGCAAATTGACCCTAACAGCAGAATGACCAGGAACAACCGGTAGCTATGATGCTCACTGACCACCAGGGGGTATACGCTTAACGCAGGAGCTGGCCCCTGGTGGTCAGTGCGCTCCCACAGGGGGAGCTCTGCTCAGCCACAAGCCTGCAAGCGCAGCAGCAATGGTGGGAGCCTCTCCCGCCTCCTCAGCAGTGCTAAAGATGTCTGACTGTGGCACCAGGCCTCTAGTATTTTTATAAAGCAACACGCGCACCAGTTAATGTGGCAGAAATGAAATGCCTGCCCACTATGAGGGTTGTGAGGAGACGGGTGAGCAAATTACATAAGCTCTGAGCCAAGGTCCAAAGACGATGGAGGAGGAGCTCCAAATGATAATGGGGAAATTGGGAGGGAAGAAACAAGAGTTCAGAACTTGCAATGTTCTTTGCCGGTCAATTAGTTATGCGAGAGAGGAGACACTTAAGCCGGGAGAAGCGTGGGCAGAGAGGGTGAGCATGTGAGGCTGCTGCTGTAGATTCTTGAGTCGACTGAGGTGTTAGAATCATGTGAACAAATGAGCTCCGAATAGAATTTCCAAACTCGGCTGCACACTGGAACCACCTGGGAGCCTTAAAAATCCTGAAGGATGCCGGGCCCACGCCCAGAGATTCTGATTTCATTGGTCTGGGTGCCGCCTGGGAATCAGGGTCTTTAAATTCTCCCCAGATGACTCTAACATGCAGCCAAAGCAGAGAGCCCCTGCTGCACAGCATTAAGATCCATGGGGAGGAGAGGCGGCCCTTCACATGTGCTCTGTTGATGAGAATGAGCTGGGTGTGGAAAGTTGGGAGGTTTGGGGTCACGGGTGAAGATGTTCTTCCCTGGAGTCTGAGTTCACCTGTGTGAGTGACCTAAGCCCAGGCATCCTTCCATCGCCTTCTGTGCTGCCACACTGTGCAGACTCCCCAGGCTGATGCTCACCTGGTCAGTGCCCAAAGGAAAAGTTCCGGAACCTGCGGCCTGACAGACCACTCATTGTGAGGAAAGGAAGGTCAAGCTCAGCCGAGTGGGTGGCACTAGCCTGTGCTGGTTCTTGCCACAAAGGGAGTGTTGGTAACTGCACATTTCCAATGTTCTGCCTACAGCTTTTCTTCATTGATGCCGCTCTCACTGACCAACCTCTTGGCACAGAGAGGGAGGCGGGTGTGCAAGGAGAAGCAGGAGCAAGAGTCATTTTGCTGCTTCAAGCCCAAGGGAGCTCTGGAAATCTCTGACTCTAATTCATTTTGTTATTTGGAACCAATAACAATAAAAACTTACATTTATATAGTATTTACTATATGCCAAAGTCTGTTCTAAGCACTCTACAAATATTAACTCATTTAATTTTCACAGCACCCTTATGAGTTAGGTACCATTACGACCTCCAGTTTATGGATGACAAAAGGGAGGCACACGGCAAGTAAGCAAGTTGCCTAAGATTATGCAGACCAGACAGCATAAAATGGATTCACAGTCAGAACCTATTTACAACATTATTATGCAAACTTCATTAAGAGACTAGACACTCAAAACACAGTTAACATCTACAAGAAACCTTGGATAAAGTGTCAAATAGCCACAGTTTAGAATGGGCATCAGCAGCCGAAGTGGGCCAGGAGAACTCCCTGGAGTTGGCGGGGCTGGCGCTGGTCCCGGAGAGGCAGACCTGACTGGAAGGCCCTTCTACCACGCGGAGCTGACAGTGAACCCAGCATGGAGCCATGCAGTGAACACCCGTGTGCATTGGCTCCCAGGCTGTGAGTGGGGCCTGAGGACCACAGTAAGGAGGTCAGGTCTGGCGGTGAGGTGTAGAGCTGGGAGTTGCTCAATGACTGTGGCATTTAGGGATGCCCTTCAATGCTGGGAGAGCTGATGGAAGCAGGCAGCCCAGTGGGCAGCTCCAGAGTCAGTGGTGGGGCAGCAGGAACGGAGAGGACTCTGACCCCTGATTTGTTTCCATTTCCAAACAAGTTCTGGTTTGCCTCAGAGCCTCCAGGACCACGCTTTTGTTTCTTCTCTCTTTCTACTTAAAGAACCCACAGTTCAAAGTTGGGGAATACCTAGTCTGTTGGTCAGCCTGACAATGGTCATGAAATGGAACCCTCAGTTGGCACTGGGCTGAGCTCCCTGCCGCGGCAAACAAGCCACCTGTGGGTTCTGAACTTCACCCCAAACTGTGTGGCTGCATCCCCAGCCTGCTTTCAGAAAGATAAATACTCATTTTTTTGAGAGATACAAACCCTTTTCTGTGGAGTTTGCATAATATGAATCTTCCCTTGTTCCGGAGGCAAAAGATGAGGGAGAAAAGATCCATGACTGAGCCTGAAGCATTAAAATAAAAAAATTGATTTCAATAAAACATGATATAAAAACAAGAAATAACTAAATGGAACTGAAAGCAAATGACATAAAACTCCAGCCCAAGATGCTCATTGTGATTCTGGAAACATGACTCTGGCAACTGCTCAGCCATCAGTATTCGGGGTGTTCTTCCTCCTCCGTGAATTTCTCCCTGGTGACATATGACAGCTTTCAGGTTTCACATAGCTTCTGGTACCCCTGCAAACCTCAGGAGCCCCAGGCTGGACAAGCATCCAGTCCTCCCAAGGGAGATCCAAGTGGAGGTCAGGGCCAGTTTGTCCTCAAGCTTCTGCTCCATCAGTAAGGAGCACAGCACCCCCTCCAGGCTCCTCTCCAAGGCCCCTTTTCCCAGCTGCAAAACAGAAGCCATGGTCCCAGCCCAGAGAAGGTTCTTGGGGAAAGAGCAGCTGAGGGTGTCCCAGGTCACATCAGCTCTGTAGTCACTGAGTTTGTGAGGCAGTCAGTCAGGTGAAGGCAGGCATGTCCCAAAAAGGCAGAGAACTCAGAGCGTCACTACAAATGCAGCTTGGGTCCTCTCCCACAAGGATGTGTTTTGCAGGGAGAATCCAGATCCTGGAAGCCTTGGGACCTGCGATCTGACCTGCTCCGTTCCATTTGTTTTCCTACAGAATTCTCAAGTCCTGGTTGGACATCGTCATCATCTTCTGGAACACTCTGCCCCTGCCTCTTCTGGAAATCAGCCAGCGCCTGCCAGGCCTACCAGCTGCCTCACTTCTGACTCTCGGGGTTGAAGAAGGTTGGAGTTAGATGATCCTGTCAAATCTCTTCCCACCCTCAGAGTCTGTGTTTGCAACTTGGAATTTCTTAATATTACATGTTGCCTCCTGAAGTTAGGCATATTAGAAAGATTTTGGGAGAGTCTTATATGTGTTATCTTCTTTAATTCTCATTCTAAACCTAAGAGTCAGGCATTAGCAACCCCATTTTACATACGAGGAAATTGAGGCTTAGAGAACCTAAAGGAAGCTAGATGGTGAGATGGTGCAGTGGTTAGAAGCATGAACCTGACTTTACATCCCATCTCTGCTTCTTCTGGCAGCAAAATTTTGAGAAAATGATATAAGGAATAATGAGATGGTACCATAGCTGAAGCACTTGACACAATAAGCACTTAGTAAATGGTAGCTGCTGATGGTGGTTATTCTTGTAGTAAGGAACTTGCCCAGGATCATACAACCACCCAGAGGCTGAAGTGGGATTTAAGCTCAGTCCCTCCATCTTCAAAGATATGACCTTTCCATTGTTACATCCCATTCAAAAGTGTGAACCGGTGAGGGATGAAAATAACCATGTATTGATCATCAACAAGTACTAGATATTGAGCTGGGCATGTTACACAAATGATTCCACTCAACCTTTTCAACAGAGGCAAGTGCCATTATTCTCCCCATTGTATGGAGGTGGAGACTGAGATAGGGCCTCCATACTGCCCTTCTTCAGCTTGTAAGTGACAGAGCCAGAATATAATCCCCGAATTCTCTGTCTCCAACATCATACTGTGAACTTCTCTGCACATGTTGCATTTTAGGTACGATACTCTTTACCTTTGCACCCAGCCCTCTGCTAAGTGGAAATACTCAGAAGTTCAGGCATCAGGATTTCTTCACACATGCGCTGTCCTCGAGCAGGGTGAAAGTCCACTGGGAGGTAAAGATTCTGGTGGCTCTGCCAGATTCTGGCCCCCTTCTGGGAACGTTGCCCATTTCAGAAGCCAATGCGCTCCTCGGAGTCCTCCCAGCTCACTGAACCCCTCCAGACAGGGACAACAGAGACATGCTTGCCCTTCAGAGCCCGGGATCTCTGCTAGATCACCGGGTGGCTGACTTCCCAGATTTGGACCTCCATCTGAGCCCATCTGAGAATGAAGAGAGCAGATCATGAGTCTTACCTTGAGAGATTGCTCAGCAGGGAACCTGGAGGTAGATGCTAGGCTAGTGTGGGGAGGGAGGGGAAATGGGACTCACTACGCTGGGAAAACATTGTGTCAGAATCCTATTATTCCCCAAGTGATGGCATTGGGTATGTGGCATATCTGTGTATGGTGTGATATTACAATACAGATCCAACTGCTCAGAAGACAGGGGACCGACTTCTCTCTCCCAGGAGCACAGAGCCACCTGCCACCAGCCATACTTTGCCAAGAATGGGACCCACCCTTTCTACTGATTTGGTGAAGACTGTGGTCTCCAGCTGCCTGGCCCAGGGAGGAGGAGATCCTACAAGGAGAGCTGAGGTGTGGCTCCTGCCAGTGCCGCTGAGGCTCCTGGCTTGTACATGAGAAATGCCATCCATGTCAAAAGAAGCACTTTGAAGTCTCAGCTTTTATCTCTCCATGCGCCCTCACCAGAAGTGACAGGGAGGGATAACATGAGATTTATTCAGTACCTGGGAGGCACATTTGCAAGCACAATAGCTGTGCCGGGCAGTGGGCCTTCCCCAGAAGAGATGAAAGGGGGAAAAGGGAAACCAAAGAAAAAAGAAAAGCATCTGTCTCAAGATAACCAGGTCATTAGAGGAGGGCTTTACAGGTGGCTCTTGGGCCACAAAGGAAGCCCGGCTCTGTGTGGTGCCCAGATTGTGAGCTGAGGGTGTTTGCAGCTACCAGTCAGCCAAGACACACAGAAAGTTCTTTTGAGGAGATTTCATTGGATGAGAGCCTATGAGAACTTTCAGAATGTAAGAAAAATATCTATTAATAGCTGAGTACTGATATCCTATATAATAAAAGGCTAACATGCAAATCGACTGAACGGTGGAATGACTGGTCGCTATGATGCTCACTGACCACCAGGGGGCAGATGATCAATGCAGGAGCTGCCCCCTGGTGGTCAGTGCACTCCCACAGGGGGAGTGCCGCTCAGCCAGAATCCGGGCTCATGGCTGGTGAGCACAGAGAGGTGGTGGGAGACTCTCCCGCCTCCGCAGCAGTGCTAAGAATGTCCCACTGCAAGTTTATAGGGAACAGGCCTAAGCCATCAGTCAGACATCCCCTGAGGGCTCCTGAGCTGAGGGACCCCCCCAAGTACACAAATTTTGTGCACTGGGCCATATATAGTTTCCAAGAGAGTTACATTGAACAGATAATGCTGTGTGGCAATTATCTTTTTTCTTCTCCTGTCTCCACAGGCTGGAAACTGAGTGAAAGCACCAAGTCTTCCTATCTTTATAGGAAGGTAGAAAGTAGCAGTAGAACCTGCTGCATCACAGGAGCTTAATAAACATGAGACTAATGATTGAATGAACGAGTGAGGAAACTGTCAAAGGGAACCTCAACCCCCCATCCCCAGACACTTCTGGTGATGGATAGCAGGTTCAGACAGCCCTCTAGGTGCCTGTCGTTTCTGGGGCTGCAATGGAGTCCCATGCCTGGCCAGTGGAGCAGGGGCTCCAAAAACAGCAGGGCCAGCTTGGAAGGAGCGATGCTGTTCCCTCCCCAGCTCTGAGAAGAGAGAGTGCAGCAGCCTGCGCCTGGCTGCCCCTGATTCTATTTAAAATAGTCCAGACCCCGATGGGTGGCTCAGTTGGTTGGAGCACTGTCCACCTCCCCACCCCCGTACACCAAAACGGTTGCAGGTTCGATCCCCAGTTGGAGCACAAATGGGAAGCAGCCTATCAATGTTTCGCTTGCACATTGATGTTTCTCTCTACCCCCCTCCTGCTGCTCTCTCTCTCTCTCTCTCTCTCTCTCTCTCTCTCTCTCTCAAATCAATAAACATATCCTCAGGTGAAGATTAAAAAACAGTGTTAAAAAAAAATAGTCCAGCCTCAGACTGGGACCCTGGTGGGCAGAACTCCCACGTCTCCTTGCTGGCCATTTACGTGGAGCACGGGCTGGGCTGGGCTCTGAGGGCCATGCGGGGTGAGCACTGCATTGCACTGGGTCCGAGAGGCCTGGAGGATGGCAGGAGTGGGCACGTGTGGAGGAGCCATCTCTCTTCCCTCCGCTGCTTCCCATCCTCTCCCTGGGGCTCCACCTGCCACTCTGCTCTGCAGTCTCACCCGTGGCCACTCCTCTGGACTTCTCTCTATTTAACTCTCTAAACCTCCCAACTTTACCACCAGACCAGTTCAGAGGAGCTATTTTTCGGCTGCACTTATTCTTCCTTTTGAGTATTAATTTCCCTGAATGCTTGTCCTATTAATCACTTTAACAATGAAGTGAAGACAATTATTTCAATGAGGTAAGGGGTGATAAAGAGTGGACGATGCACTCTATTTAGTACACAGTACCCAGAACGTCTTGATAAAAGTCATCCTTGTCAATAATGTATTAGGTGGGAATGTGCTTCCGGAGGGTCAGGCTGGGAACTGTTCTTTCACTGACCTAAAGGCGCCCATTTCGTTTCTGCTGTTGCTGCTGCATTTACGCTTTCAGGCTCCATAAGAGTGTGGGTCACTGGGCAGGGCGGGTCTTTCCCTCTGGAACTCAGCGCAGCTCCAGCCCCTGTCCCTCTGCGGAGGAGTCTGCCTTCTCTCCACCGCCTTGCTCTCTCTTCGCCCTCTTCTTCCCCTCCTACGGTTTCCACCTTCTTTACTTCCTCCACCTGCCTTCCCTCTGCACTGCCCCTCCCCTTGTCTCCTGACCACCTTATCCCATCTCACCAGGGAGGACCACAGTACAAGATTGGTTTTCATTTCACAGCCCACCTTGTTTTTTTATCTACACTAAGATGCCTCTCTGGCATCTCCCACTTGTCCTTGTTTATTCTCTTCACCACCAACAAGGAGTTATTGTTCCCACAGAATAATGGGGTCACTGGGCACAGAGGTCAGGAGGACCATGCCAGGTCAGTGAGTGGAACTGGCACAGAATGCAAGAATCCTGGCCTTCACGGGCTCTTCCTCAGCCATGAGAGCTATTCCCTCTTCCTTGCCTCACCCAGCCCTCAAATATCCAGCTCTCCCAGTGGCTGGAAGTTATGCCAGGAGAGGCCTGTTACTTTCGCTTAAACCAAAAGGGAATCCAGTAATTCTACTCTGAGGTGTACACTGAAAAGAGCCGAAAGTCAGACTCAAACAGATACTTTCACACACATGTTCACAGCAGCCAAAAGATGGAAACAACCCAAGTGTCCATTGGCAAGGATGTACAAAATGTGGTATGTACATACAATGGAATATTGGTCAGCCATGAAAAGGAATAAAATTCTGATGAACCGTGGATGAACCTTGAAACACCATGCTAAGTAACATAATCCAGACAAAAAAGACAAATACTGCATGATTCCATTTATGTGAGGTTGCTATAATAGGCAAACTCATAGAGACAGAAAGTAGACCACATTGCCAGGGCTGGAAAGAGAAGGAGCTGGGAATTCAGGGCTTAATGGGCACAGAGTTTCTATGCGGGGTGATGAAAAAGTTCCAGTGACGGATGGTGGTAACAGTTGCACAACATTATGGATGTACTTAATGGCACCAAATTATACACAAAGTTGTTAAAATGGTGAAATTTTATGTTATTGTATATTTCGTTACAATGAAAAAGTTTAAAACAGAGTAGGAGGAAAGAGGGGATTAAAACAGTTTTTAAAAAGTACTTTTAACCTTTTTTGACTATGGAACACAGTACACATTCAGAAAAATCATAGAAAACAGATACTGTACATCATGATGATTTATCACAAAGCAAACTCCCTAGGCCAGTGAGAACATGGCCAGCCTAGAAGCCCGATCTTCCTCCCCCTCGAACTTCTCCCTCTCCCCTACCTTTTAAAAGTAACAATGTCCTTTTATGGGACTCACTTCCTTGTTTTGTTTAAGGGTTTTACTGTAATTTAGTCTTGCCTATTGTTTTAACTTTATATAAATGAAATCATGTACACTTTTGTAGTGTCTTACATGCACCACTTATGTGAGATTCATAATGCATTTGCTTAAAACTGTAGTTTATTTTCATTGCTCTTCAATATTCCATCGTGTGAATCTAATACAATATATGTGTATATGGTACTGTCGATGGGCATGTGGTTGGTTTCATTTGGGGGTATTGTGCTCTGAACACGCTTGGCCATGATTTCTCATACATGAGAAAGAGTTTCTAAGTTGAAGGGGGTGGGGAATTGCTGGGGCGTAAGCTATTGAAATTTGGGAGAGAATGCCAAACTGTTTCCCAAAGTGGTGAGACCAATTTACACGTCTACCAATAATGAAGGAGAGGAAACTATTTTTAGAGTGCTGGCTTATACGCCAGGAACTATGGGGAGAAAGGAAGAAAAACACTCAGACAGGGAACAAGTACTAAGACAGATCCTGGCAGTGCTCATTCAGATTCCCAGGGACCCTCTCATCCTCTCCACGCACCTGTCCCCAGCCCCGGGGATTTGCTTTATGGCCACCATCCCTGACTCTCACAGAGGCCTGTCTTGTGGCTGTGTGCCCACAGGTGCACACAGCAGGCAAACCTGGCAGGTTAGGTCCCCTTTCACCCCCTCACACCTTCTTGTGACCCATCCTAACCCTGAGCCCTTGACTGGTTGGTATATACTCAGGCTCTTGTCTCCAGTCCTGACAAACTTACACCCAGAGAGTCCCTATGGGACCCTGCCTGAACCTACCTACACACTTCTTGTTTTCCTGCCTTCCCTATCCTGCTTCCCTCACCTCTTTCCAGTTTCTCCTGAGAGCCCTTCCTTAATAAATCACTTGCAAAGAATCGTCTCGGGATCTGCTTCTGGAGAACCCAAGCTAAAAAGATACCCAGACCTATGAAAACCCAAGTGTATGATCTCAGATTAGCCTTTCTTTTCTAGGAGCCTCTGTTTCCTCCATATTAATATATAGGAATTGCTTTACTAATTGCAAAGACTCAAAATTCCATTATTAAATAAAACTATGATGATATGGATGTCACAACCTCTCTCCCCACTCCCAATCCAGTGCCACTGAAAAAGAACAGAAGTTCAACCAAGATCCCAGATTATCAGAAAGTTTTTTCAAAACTCCTCCCCTCAGTCCCTGCATATTGATGGAGGCCCCCAGCCTAGTGTGTGTGTGTGTGTGTGTGTGTGTGTGTGTGTGTGTGCGCGTGCACATGCACATGTTGATGGGGATGGTGCAGGAGGTGTTAAGCAAATCACTACTGTAAGGAAAAAATGGAAGTAGACTCATTGAAGTAAACTCAGGGAGGCTAATGGGAAAAGAATGAAAGTTTAGTGTGCTGATGTGTATGGCAGATGTGAGCTATTATGTCATAAAACCAGACTGTGATGCTGACAGGAGTTGCTGTGAGGACAACTACACTTTCCGGATCCTTTGCCAACACCTGAGTGCCATTTGCATAGCAATTACATGGATAAAGCGCTTTTACACAGCCAATCATCTCTCATCTGACAATGGCCCTTGAAAGTAGTGTGTTTGTGCCTCTCATACTCCTGAAAAAATGAAAGATCAGATATGTTAAGAGACTTACCCAAGGTCATAGAGCCAGGAAGTGAAAGAGTTGAGTCTAAAATTTGTCTCATGACTCTAAGTCTCAAAGAAAGGGGAAGAGGTGGGAAGACCACCGCATGGCACGGGTAAACATTTCTTGAAAGCTTACTATATGTCAAGCCCTTCATCGCCTTGTTTAGGCCCCACAAGATGTGCCATTATTAAGGTCATTTACAAACAAGGAAAGTGGGCTATAGCAAAGCTTAGTCACTGACTAAGGTCCTATGGCTGGCCAGTGGAAGAGCTAAAATTCAAACCCTCTACATATGCCCCACTGCAAACCAAGATCAGAGGCTCATTTCAGAGGAATTTATGAGAGTGCTTGGGCCCAGAACAGACAAAATTTTTTGGTGCAGGGGTGGGGAATATTTGGCTTGCGGGCTGCATAAGACTCTTGAAATCATTTGGTCTGGGTTGCCAAGGCATTAGGGGTGAGTTAGTTAAATGTTTGACCAAATATATCAGGCTAATTTTTAAGTTGATAATTTTGTATGGCTTGTGAATGATGTTATAAATATCCAAATGGCCCACATAGTGGGACAAGGTTTGGGGCAAAGCCAAACCAATAACTGGGTAAATTTTAGTGACCTTGCAGACAGCAGTTTCAACCCAAAGTCAAAGGTGTTTACATAGGACTCAGAAAATACCTTCCCACACCACCCCACACATACATGTGTAATGCTCTGGAAAACTGAATGGAAGAACAAACCTCTGCTTAAGCTGGCAAAATGGGTAAAAGGGGGTGAAAAAAAAAGGTGGGTGAGCAAGATTGGGCAGGGACTCCAAAGACCTTGTCTACAGGGGCCTCCTGACTGGAAAGAGGGTGACATGAGTGACAAATGAATGCTCTAAAGTAGGGCCAGGTTAACTGAAAATGGTAAAACCTGGTACTCATCTATACTAATAAAAGGGTAATATGCAAATTGGTCATGATGCCCTCATAGTAACAACCGAACAGAAGGCTGCGAGGGACAACCAGGCCTGCAGGGGGGTTAGCGAGGGATGACCAAATGACTAACCAGCAGGCTGTGTGGGGTGACCAGGCCAGCAGGGGGGTCAGTTAGAGGCAACGAAGCCAGCAGAGAGGGCAGTGAGGGGTGACCAGGCCAGTGGGGGGGGACAGTTGGGGGTGACCAGGCTGGCAGGGGGGGCAGTTGGGGGTGACCAGGCTGGTAGGGGGGCAGTTGGAGGCAACCAGGCTGGTGGGGGGCAGTTGGGGGTGACCAGGCTGGCAGGGGGGGCAGTTAAGGGCGATCAGGCAGGCAGGCAGGTGAGCAGTTAGGAGCTAGCGGTCCCGGAATGTGAGAGGGATGTCCGACTGCCAGTTTCGGGCTGAAACCGGCAGTTGGACATCCTCTGAGGGGTCCCGGATTGGAGAGGGTCCAGGCTGGGTTGAGGGGACCCTCTGTGCATGAATTTCATGCACTGGGCCTCTAGTAATTAGATAATCTGCATTCATGTGTACTGTAAACACTAGTAAAAGAGATGTGCCCATAAATGGCTTCATGTGATCTGCTGCTGAAGTGGTGGTATCAGAGGACCTCTGAAGAGAAGTGTGAGCTCCCAACCTGGCTGTGGGAGAAGACTGTCCCTTGTCTCCACCAGGCAATGGAGGCAGGAGACCCAGGCATGCAGGACACAAAGCCAGCCTCATAAATCCATAAACCCCACTGTTTGTTATTCAGAAAACATTAAGTATCTACTATATGCCAGACACTTTGTTAGCTCTGGGAATACGAGTCAACAAGTCAGATATGGCTTCTGCTTCCACAGAGCTGAGTCTGGCAGAGGAGTTGGAGAGTGAGCCAGCAACTATTGGGGTATATAAAGTGGAGAGGACACTGGGATGGGGACCCCCTAGAAGGGCACCTAAACCAGGCATGGAGTCAAGGAAGAGTTCCTGAAGAGGATAATATCTAAATTGGGATCAGAAGGAGGAGAAGGAATAGGCTAGTGAATTGGGGGCAGAAACACATGGAGGTAAGAACTCTCATGATGTACTGGAAGAACTAAGTGTTTGAGTGTGAGTGACACATAGGGAGTGAAATGGAAGGAGATGAGAAAGGAGGGTGGGGAGCAGAAAAAAGCCAGACTACAGAGGACTTTAAATGCCAAGTTAAAGAACTGATGCATCTAACTTTTATCCTAAATTTATTTGTTGAAGTTTTAACCTCCAGTTTCTCAGAATGTGACCAAATTTGGAGAAAGGGTCTATAAAGAGGTCATTAATGTTAAACAAGGTCATAATAGGTGGGTCCTAATCCAATCTGCCTGGTTTCCTTATAAGAAGAGGAAATTGGAGCATACAGAGAGACACCAAAGATGCCAGTGCACAGAAAACATCATGTGAGGACCCAGCAAGACAGTGGCCGACCACCTGCAAGCCAAAAAGAGAGGTCTCAGAAGAAACCTAACCTACTGGCATTATGATCTTGGACTTCTATGTTGACTACTATACTGAGTCTTCCGGTCCATGAACATGGTTTTTTCATTTATTTAGACCTTTTTTAAAAAAATTTATTTTTACCAGTGTTTTATAATTAGCATATGAGTCGTGTATATGATTTGTTAGGTTTATACCCAAACATTCCATTTTTGAGCAACTGTAAATAGCATTGTATTTTTAATTTTAGTTTTCACATGTTCATTGTTCTTTTATAGAAATACAATTAATTGTTGTACATTTATTTTGTGTCCTGTGATCTTGCTGGAATCACCTATTACTTCTAGAAACTTTTTGCGTATTCCTTGGGAGTTTTCTACATAAACAGTCATGTCATCTGCAAAGGGGGTCAGTTTATTTTTCCCTTTCTGATCTGTATGCCTTTATTTTTTATTGAAACCTGGACATTTGCGATATGATGTGATGAGATTCTGGATCTTACTGAAACCTTGTTTTAACTGGTTTCCTCTGACAAAGTCTCGGCAGAGAAAGGGTTGGTGATGCCTCATTACAGCCAGGTGGCGGTTCAAATTCAAGTTGTCCACTCCCATCTCTCGACACTGTAGTAGGTCCTCATTTCTGCTGAACAGGGCGGGAGTTCAGGCTCCCCATGGCCTCCACTGATATCACCCAGGCTGTTTACTGCTCCCACATGGCCTCTACTGACACCATTGGGCTGGGGTGGCCTCATTACCTCTGGGTGGTCCTCCAGTATCCGTCCTCTGACAACGCCCTATCTGGGGGAGAGAGAGGCACCTTGTTCTGGCCTGGTGGGAGTGCAATACAGCTCCCTGTGTGGTATTCACTGATACTGCAGCAGGAAAAGAGGAAATGAACTCCTCTCTCTTGATTGGGCCTTCTCTGACTCCACCTCAGCAAGGGGCTAGAGCTCTATGACAGCCCGGGGGGTGGACGGTGGATGGCCAGGCTCCCAGCTCAGCCTTTGAGGGTGTGGTTGGCTGTTTGGTTGGAGTAGAGTGGTTATTGTTGAAAAGTTTTGTCTCATTAGACTGCCCTTTTCCTGATCCTTTGGCTGGAGAGAGCAAGTCTTCATTGTTATTTTTTGTCTGTCTGCCTGTCTGTTTGTTTGTTTTGTCGGGTTGCCAAATTTTCCGTTCCAAGCCTGGGATACATAGGGTCAAAGGAAAAGCCAGGGAACTCACCTCTGTATTGTTCCTCAGGTTCCAATGTCCCTACCTAGTCTGCCTCTTCTCTCTACCTTTTAGAGCCTTCTTGTGGTTGTTGTCTATCTATTGACCAGGGTTTTTAGTGGACTTAATAGAAGCAATAGGGAAAAGTATACCTATTCCATCTTCCTGGAAGTAGAAACCACTACTGTCTTCTAAGGCCACCAGAGCTTATACCCAGTTACTGAGCATGAACACAGTACAGGCTTCCTCCTCGTTCAGACATCTCATGAGGTCCCCATATGGCCACAGGCCTGGCTGAGGGAGGGGTCTGGGCTTCTCCTCAGGCAGCGGCCTGTGCCCTCTGGCTCTGCTTGTCTTCAATCCTGGGCACACCACCTTCATTGTACAACTAGAGGCCTGGTGCACAAAATTCGTGCACAGGGTGGTGTCCCCTCAACCCAGCCTGCACCCTTTTTAATCCGGGACCCCTCAGGGGATGTCTGACTGCCGGTTTAGGCTTGATCCTGGGGATAGGGCCTAAACAGGCAGTTGGGCATCCCTCTCACAATCCTGAACCACTGGCTCCTAACTGCTCACCTGCTTGCCTGCCTGATTGCCCCTAACTGCCCCCTGCTGCCAGCTTGATCACCCCTATCCACCTCTGCCTGCCAGCCTGGTCACCCTTAACTGCCCCCCTGCCAGCCTGGTTGCCCCTTACTCCCCCCAGCTGGCTTGGTCACCCCCAACTACCCCCCTGCTGGCATGGTCACCCCAACTGACCCCCTGCCAGCCTGGTTGCTCCACGTAGCCTGCTGTGCAGTTGTTTGGTCTCCCTCACTAACCCCCCTGCCAGCCTTGTCACCCCACGCAGCCTGCTATTCGGTCATCCTTCTGGTTGTTTTGGTTGTGACAGCTCCTGGCTTTTTATATATTAGGATAGCTTATGCTGGCCTGCCTGACCTGGTGACAGACAAGCTTACAATGGTCAGATCTACCAAATCATCCCTTGATGTCCCTGTGATCAGGCATCCCACTTCTAAAGACATAATACCACACCAGGAGTTCTTTCTCAAAAGGCATGTGCTATAGGTGGCATGGCCTCGCTCCAGAACCCTAGGGCCTGAGCTGTGACCCCCCCACCTGAACTTGCCACAAACGCCATGTGGCATCACTGAAGTGTTGGCGGGACTATGGGGCCCAAATGCTCAGGCTGCCTGGACCAGCGGCAGAGGCCTTTTCTGCTCTGGGCCTCAGCCTTTTGTGTCATCGGGTATCTGGGCCAGAGCAGGGTCCCTCGGTTGGGAATATGCTGCTCCCAGAGCCTGAAGGGCTCAGCAGGTGTTTTTATTTCATTATCATTATAGGAGGTCCAAGGGTCAATCATTTTCTTTTATTTAAAGGAGATGTCCCAGCACTGGACCACTGACACTGTTTATGGGTTTGGCAGGCCTCTGGGGCTTCCCAGTGTTTATCTCATGCTCTGGAGCATGTGTTGTGCTGAGGCCTCCACGGCTTCTGTAGAAAGGCCAGGGCCTAGGCCAGCCATGGGCAAACTACGGCCCGCGGGCCGGATCCGGTCCGTTCGGCTGTTCTATCCGACCCGCGGAGCTGAAAGAGCGGAGGGTTCTCTTGCTCTCCCCTCCGCTCCTTTACTTTGAATTTATATTAGTTCACACAAACACTCCATCCATGCTTTTGTTCTGGCCCTCCGGTCCAGTTTAAGAACCCATTGTGGCCCTCGAGTCAAAAAGTTTGCCCACCCCTGGTAGGCTTAGCCAAAGCAGCTCTGTGCAGCGAGGCCACACCTCAAAGGCGCTGAGGCCCGGAGGCTGGCTGCTGACCGGCTCCATGTAGGTGGGCCGCTAGTTCCGTCTTGAAAGGGGCTCCAGGTGGCCCCGGGCTGTGCCTACCACCCATGTGTATCTCATTGGGTCGCAGGACAGCACCCCTCACAATGGGATGCCCCCCATTTACCATATGCAGAGGCTTTCGCTGTTAAGTAAATTTACCTGAGGTTATATGGCTAGTAAGCAGTGGAGTCCAGCAATCTTGTCCACTACAGAGAGCACCAGGGACAGTCTGGCTCATGTATGTGTTGGCTGAATGGAAGCTCATTATTCTTATCATTTGCTAGGCCTGCTGAGCAATTCCGCTGCACAGTGCTGAAATCTGCCTGGCCCTTTGCGCAGGAAGAGCTGGTTTTGCTCGCCGACAAGGCACCGCAGAATAAGAGCAGGTCTGAGGCGTGGGGAAGCGACCCCACCCCTGGGCTTAGGGTCCAGCCCCAAAGCAAATGCATGGCCTCTGTATTTTCCACCGGGCAAACGTTCTTTATCTGCAGAAGAATGAGCAAGGAAGGGCTTTGTCTCTGCAGGTGGAGGCCCAGACTTTCAGCAAAGGACCTAAGGAGGCTCGAGGCTCTGCAGGGGCCCTCCTCTTCGTGAGGAAGGTCCCGAGCACTCATGCTGCCTTTCCAGGCGCCAGGCAGGACCCAGCGCCCAGAAAGAGTGTGTGTCTCCGGGAGCCCAGCCGTCGCGGCTCCTCCCACACGCTGGCTCCTCCTCCCGGGCCCGCTGACCTCGCCCACTCCGCGCTGTCGCACACCCAGTTCCTTTGGAGCAGGCATTTTTCTTTCATGAAGGGAACAGCCCCTCAGTCTGCCGCCTCCCTGGGTAGATAAGACAGGGGACGCTCAGCCAGGCCTGGAGTCAGTTAAGCAGATTAGAGGCCTCTGGGAGCAGCCATCATGATGTCACTGGGCTCAGCCTCCCCGCCCCCCCACCCCATTAGGAGAGGCGGGAGGCAGATGGCTCATGTCGCTAGAATCGCCTTGCTGTCTGCGCCCTGACCGCAGTGTCCAGCCGGATTTTATTAGCACAACCGCACATATTTACCTAGAGTTCACTGTTTGTCAGGCATTAGGCCAAACATCTTATAAGCACTGCCTCCGTCTTCATAACACCCCAGTGAAGTTGGCGCTGCCAAAATCTCCATTTTATGGATAGAGTCAAATTAATAACATCAGAGATTAGTGTGCCATGCACTGTTCTCAGCTATCAGTGTATATTGCATATTTATGATCATGTTATATATGATATGACATATTAATACATCATATCTAATATAACCTGAATTGATATATCTATATATAATTATTCTGCTCAATCCTCATAAGAGTCCAGTGAGGGACATACTACTATGATTTCCATACATGCACGAGGAAACTGGGACACGGAGATCAATAACTTGCCTAAGGTCACAGAGCAAGTACACACGGAAAGATCTGCTTTGGAGTCCACCATGTTTACCACTATATCTGTCACTGTGCATTTCCCGTACCTTGTCCCAGCCCCGCCCACTTGGGCTTGGATATTTGAACCCTAGGTAGCCCGACTCTACAGCCAGTGATCTTACCAGCTAACACACTACTACCTCTCATTTGGACAAGGTGCTTGAACTTACAGCCAAGAAATCAAGCCAAGAGAGGCAGAGAAGAAATATTTTGCCATTGGGTCCTATCCCAGTGGACCCTGCTCTCCTCACCCCAGGCTCTGGGCTGGGAACAGACCCCAGCAACCCCAAGCCAACCCAATTCACAGCCCAGGGTTGAAAGGAAACCCAGCTACAGGCTGACAAAATTGGCATTTTCTCTTGTGAATAACTGCATAATAACAGTAATATTTCATGAGCAAAAATGTTAAAGAAGCCCATCTGAATGACAGACCACGCCACGAACAACTGTGAACAATGTTCACATATTTTAGGTGGCTTGGTGTCCTATCTGACTCCCCCGTTCCTGATCTGACTGGCTCTTGGTCTTCTCAGCACTTTTTCCCACCCTACTCCACAGACTCAATCTTCATTGGAGGTGCTGGTGGCTCAGGTCTCAGGAAGAGCCGGTTACCTACAGACACAGATCTCTTACTGGTTCCCAAGCCAGGCACTGGTTGCGACCCTGCAGGAAATTTTAGTGAGGCTCTGCTTGAGGCAGCCTTCGTCTATAGAACTTAACTTGTGCTCTGATGAGTGGGGGAAGCATCGCCCAGTTTGCCAGGGCACCTGGGTACTGGGTGTTTTCCTGTCCATTCCTGGTCTTCTCGCTCTTCTAGCCCTCTGATAAATGCCAAGCCCTTGGCTCTTGCTGGGAGTTCTAACCTCTTTTCAGTTCTGGCCTCTAGGTTGGCAAATTCCTTCGCTCTGGCCTTGCCTTCCTGGGTCCTGGCTTCCTCCTTGTCTTGACCTGTGGTTGGTGCCTCAGTCTACCTGGCTCTTTGGGTCCTCATGCTACCTTGCATGAGGTGACTGTGACAGGAAGCAGCACAAGCTCTCAGATCCCAGAATCCTTGGAGCAAATGCTCCCCAACAATAACTTCTTCTTCCTATACACATAAACCTCAGGCTCATTAACAATATTTACATACTTTCTTTTTAGTTATTGGAGAAGAGGTTACACACAGAAACACTTAAACACTTAGACTTACCCACACAGACTTACATACATAATCATATACCCTTAAACATATACACACATACATGTACTCATACACAGACTGACATATAGGGATACATACATAAAAACACATCCACAAAAACAGCCACTTACATGCATACATTAACAAAGATTGACACCACACACATGCAGGAATGCGCGCACACACACACACACACACACACGCACTTTCATAAATGTATGCACATTAGTAATTAAAACCAAATGAAGATATAGGCATTCAATGAATCTGTTTTTAACAAGTGAATGAAGAGGCAGAGATCTGACCTACATGAGCCACCTGAGTGACTAAAGAAACACCCAGCTCTCCAATGCCCGAGTCAGGGGTCCTGGGATAGGGGATATCAAGCTTCTGCCTCAACAAAGTCATGAAACTCCAGATGGTGTGACAAGAAAGTGTCATCACTGACTTTGGTCCTTCACACCGAGGCTGGTAGAGAAGGGTCTGCCCCGGAGCCTCCTCCCCACAGTAGCTTGTGTTCAGCTCACCCTTATGTACTTAAGAATGCCTCTTTCACATAACTTTATTATAGCAGATTTTTATAATTGTTCTATTTTATTGTTAGTTATTGCTGTTAATCTCTTACCATGTCTAATTTATAAATTAAACTTTATCATAGGTATGTACTCCGGGAAAAAACAGTAAATGTGGGATTTGGTACTCTCTGTGGTTTCAAGCACCCACTGGGTAGTCTTGGAATACATTCCTTGCAGAAAAGGAGGGACTAGTCTACAAGAAATCCTATCTTGATATTTGCCCAGAGCGTTTGCTGTTTTTCTTTCATTCTCAAACTCTGTGGCAGATTTCCCAGGAGCCGTGGCATGCCCACCAGACTGCCCTCCACCCCCTACAATATGTTGACTGTTTGGAGTTGGGGGTACTTGTTCCCCACCAAGACTGCTGCCTCCCAGCCTTGCTGGTAACCAGGCTGTGAGTCACCAGAAAGAGAAGGAGCCTCCACTGCCGCTCAGCTCCTGCCTCCTCCCCCTGCTCACACTCAGCAGCCTCGCCACCCTCTCAGGTTTGCTGCCTCTGCCCCGGCCAACTGACGTAGGTTGTGTCCCAGCTTTAGGCGGGCTAGCTTATCCCCAGTCTCTCATCTAACTCTCGTAGCAGCCCTGTGGGATGAGAATTTTTATCCTCATCTTATAGAATGACAAAACCTGGCTTTGGAAAGCCTAAGTTCATGTGGCCAGTAAGAGGCAACATTCAAGCATACTACATCTGTCTGGCCCTTTGCATCCTGTTGGGCGAAAGCAGGGTTTCGAATATAGGGTGGTGTGAGTGTATCTGCCTGAACCATGAGCCAGGAAATGCAGACACTGTTTCCACGCAGGGCCAACTGAAGCCTATTTCCTCCTCAGTGAGCTGGGTGGGCCATGTCGACTGCCCCACAGGCCTGTTATAAGCCGGTGAGGGCTGCAGGGCAGCAGGGCTGCCTAACTCAGTTGTGCAATTCGCAGCCTGAACCAAGAGGTCTGGTCTGGGGGGCCCTAAACTCCAGCCCAGGATCCTCTGGCCAAACTGCATGGCACCAAGGGGGTGTCTCTTTCTAAGGCACGCAAGGCTCGGTGGAGGCTGGGGCAGTCCCGGTTCAGAAACATGTGCCTTGGAAGCTTGCAGGGAGAGAGAGAAGTCTGTAATCAAAGCTGCCGGGCGTCCCAAGCAGCCAGCAGAGGCGACCAGTCCTGCTCCCACCCAGGTGCTCCCATCCTGATGGGCAGACGTGTGCAGAGAGGACTCATTCGAGGCTGGCTCACGTCCGTGAGTTTTCACATTGAGTGGGGTACAAGGAAGGAAGGCGCTGGCTAGCACATTATTTTGAGGACTGCATTTTAATTTTTTCCATTGAGAATCCCCCTTCCAGGGAGAGGGTTAGAAGAGAGCCATCCGCTGTAACTCTCTTTCTGGGCAGCCCTAGGGAGCAGGATGGGGGTGGGAATGACAGCAATGGGGTGCAGACAGCAACGGAGAAGCTTCTCTGAGGGGCGCTTTTCAATGGCACGACCAGGATGAGCATGTACCAAAGGCTGACAGCACTGCCTCTTCGTAGAAAGTCCTCTGCCTGGGAAACACGTGGCGACCAGCCTCGGGTGGAAGAGGAGGACTCAGGCTTTGGCAGGAGCCTATGCAACTGCTCCGTATGCGAAGCTGAGAGAAGCTTATGTTTCTCTAAGTCTAAGAGAAGAAGAGAGCCTGGGAGGAGGCTGCCCAGACAGTGTGAGGCTCAGGCCAATTCTGAGTCAGGTGTGGTCGGGGTGAGGGACAATTCCCAGCGCTGAACGTCTATAGGACATTTTAAGAAAGGGGACGCTTGGTGTACAATTTGAAGCTGTTTGGAGCTATGATATAGACTTCTACTCTGATACCTCCTTCTTGCCAAAATCTGCAGGTAGCTCTAAAAACCCGCAAATTGCCTGATGGAAACTGGTTTGGTGTGTTTTTCCGGCATTATCGAGGTATAACTGGAAAATAAAATTGTAAGATCTTTAAGTATAAAACATAATGATTTGATATATGTATTCATTATGAAAGGATTGTAACATACACAGGATCTAGGCAAACTTCTGAGTGTGCTTCATGCTTAACAGGCAGGTGCTGACCCTCATACTTTACAGGCAGGTGCCTGGGAAGTGTGGCTAACTCTCCTGGGCCAGCATGCTCCGAGCCACAGGCTGTAGCCCCATTTTTCCTCTTCCTGGCCAAGGGCCAGGAAGTTGGGGGTCAATTCCCCAGCTCAGTCATTACTAGAAACCTTCGAGATTTAAACTGCTGACAGATAAGCTAACCATGTTTCCCCGCCTTCCTGCACTCCTGTGCTCCCATGCATTTTTTAAAAACTCATTAACTTCTCCTCTCGAGGGGGCGGGGGAGAGGGAGGGAGGGACAAGGTTCTGGATTCCAGCGCTGAGACTTTGGAAAGTGGCCAGCTCCGGGGCTGAGGGGGCAGGGGCAGCATGCACGCCTGACCTCAGAAGCCGGGACAGGGTGGGAGGCAGCAGCTGGGGCTAGGCACTGACCCCGGATGCCCCTCCAGCCCCAGCATCCAGCCCTGGCCCTGCTCTGCAGTTACTGCCCAGAATGCTGCATTTTGAGTGGGCAACCAGTGAGTCCTGCCCAAAGCAGTTTGCACATTGACTAATCTTCTCAGCCTAAGGCATCTCAGGTGGGTTTTCGTAGGAAGCCTACTGGTAGGTATTTGGAAGTTCTGCCCAGGGACCTGGGTTCCAGAAGCTTCCAAAGCCAGCCAAGGAAAGGAGTGATTTGGAGGTGGCTCCTTTAGTAGAAGGAAAGGCCTCTCTAACTGTTAGACGGTAAACGCTAGGAAAGGGTGAAGTGGGAACTAATTAGAGAAGGAGATGGGGGACAGAGAGAAGAAAGAGGCCTTTGAGAGCCCTGGGTCAGCAGGTCAGAGGTGCCAGTCCAGAAGAGATTGGCCATTTTCTTTGTCGCTGATGTAGTGTGGGTCCTCCTCCTAGGGCTGAGGAGGCTTGCCATTCTCTCCCAGCATAGTGTTTTGTTGAGAGCCAGCTGGCCAGGGGCCAGGACCCTCAGGACACCTGTCCAGCCCGCAGTCCCTCGGCAGCTCAGGTGTCAGTGCCAGGATGCCAGTGCCTGGGAGGTCCAGAGCGGCTGTGGTTGTGGTTCTCCAGAGCACGGCCTGTGGGCTGAGGCCTGATGTTGCTGCTCCCAGAGCACATCTGGGTCGAAGTAGGTTACAACAGCCCATGGCCCACGTGCTCAGCAATCCCACTTCTGGGCGTACATCCAAAGGGAATGAAGTCAGAGTCTCGGAGAGTCTGCATTCCCCTGTTTATTGCAGCATTATTCACAATAACCAAGGTATGGACACAAGCTAAGTGTCAATTGATGGATAAGTGAATAAAGAAATTTGACATCTATGAATATATTATGAATATTATTCAGCCTTTGCATCCACATGGATGAACCTGGAGGACATTATGCTAAGTAATATAAGCCAGACACAGAAAGACAAACACTACATGATCTCACTTATAGGTTGAACCTAAAAAGTCAAATTCATAGCAGCAGAGAGTACAACAGTCATTACCAGGGTAGGGAGGGAGGGCGGGGAGGACATGAGGAGATGTTGGTCACAGAGTTTAACAAGGTTTCAGAGTCAAGCAGGATGAATGAGTCTGAAACCTACTGTACAGCAGTGAGACTAGTTAGTGGTACTATAGTGCATGCTCAAAATTTGCCAAGAGAGTGAATCTTAAGTGTTCTCACCACACACACACCCACATGCATAAACACACACAATGGTAACTGTGAGGTGATCGGTATGTTAATTAGCTTGATTTGGTAATCATATCCTATCTAATAAAGACATAATATGCAAATTGACCATCATTCCGCAACAAAGATGGCAATGCCCACAGCCAATAAGGAGGAAATATGCAAATTGATGTGACAAAGATGGCGTCGGCCCCGCCCTAGCCATTCTGGGCCTCTGGGCAGCGTGTGCGCGCAGGCGTGGAGCAACCGGGGCGGGGTGGGATGCCTGCTATGAGGGGGGAGGCGGGGGATGGAGGGAGCTACAGGAGGGCGGCAGGGCCAGAGCGAAGGCCCGGGTCCAGGGTGCTGGAGGGAAGCTGGTGCCGGCAGCCAGGGGAAGGAAGACCTATTCTTGCACAAATCTTCATGCATCAGGCTTCTAAAAAATATATATATATACACACACACACACACTGAGTGGCCAGATTATTATGATCTCTGAACACATAATAATCCGGCCACTCAGTGTATATCCTATATAATAAAGGGCTAATATGCAAATTGTCCCCTCAACCAGGAGTTTGACCAGCAGGCAGGCCGGCCAACCGCCCATGTCCCCTCCCCCTGGCCAGGCTGGCTGGACCCCACCCATGCACGAATTCATGCACCGGGCCTCTAATATATATATATATATATATATATATATATATATATACACACACACACACACACACACACACACACACACTCATACACTGAATGGCCAGATTATTATGCGTTCAGAGATCATAATAATCTGGCCACTCAGTGTGTGTGTGTGTGTGTGTGTATATATATATATATATATATATATATATATATATATATTACCCATAAGTATCTTTAATTTTAAAAATTTAAACCCATAAGTATCTTTAATTTTAAAAATTTTAAAAAATTTTAAAAATAACAAATAAAAACAAAACAAAAGCAAAAACCAGTGTCCCACCACCCCTGCCTTGGAGCAAGCCATGGTCTGATTAGCCCTGGCCAGGCTTCCTCTCACTTGGGCACAAGTCCCAGAAAATGCAGAAAGACTCTCCTGGGCCACCCCTCAGAAGCAGGCACTTCCTGGAACCCCTAAACTGTAAACTAGGATCTGAACCCTCCCTGGGCGTTGCTGTGTTCCACTCCAGACCCTTGATGGAAGAGCAAAGGCACAGCCATCTTTGTGACACTGTGTCATACCTGCAGGCTTGGGCCACATCCAGGACAGAAACTCCAAGGATGTTTTTTTTGTTGTTGTTTTTTTTTTCCTGCCACCCATGTAGCTCCATCTGTACTCCTGGGACAAGGCCCCAAGACTAACCCAGCCTTGGTCTCACCCACACACATTCATTATAATTCAAAAAGACATATTTGAAGTGAAAACCTTCCTGATTCAACTAAAGGCATTTTCAAAGCACATTCAGCCAGGGAGGTGCTAAGCTGCCTCCTAATTGCTCCAAAGGAATGTGTTCAAGCTCTAGGCCCATCAACACCTTCTGTAATCTTTGCTTTCAGCCCAGGCTGGTGGATACAACCCAGTTCTCGGTTCCTTTAGGGAGCTCTATGCCACATGTATTTGCATTTGTTCATTTCTTGCACCAAATTAATGACACTTTCCTGAAGCAGAGACATGACTCAACCCCAGGAAAGCAGCCAGTTTTTTTCAGAGCCACAGGACTGTTTTGCTGGTGTTCTTCTCCAGCGTGACCTGGGTCAGAAACAAAGGTGCTACAGCTCTCTTTTTACTTTTTAAGAGGTGGGAGGGGGGATAAGAACGATCTCATTTTGCCCCCAGAGAGCCTTCATAGTTGTCAGTTGCAAAGAGAACCGTGTGAGGCCTCAGGCACTGTCTTTCACCCCACTCACAGTGCTGGCTTTGGCAACAGGTTCCTGGGGAAACTCAGGCTGGCTGAGGAGAAAGGGTGCTGGGAACGCTGACTTCAGAGTCAGAGAGATCAGCTCTGTCACAAGCTGGGTGACCTGGGAAAATGTCTCACCTTCTCTGAGCCCCAGCTCCTGATCCATGAAGGCCATCCCTCTCACCGGGTAAGGCTGCTGTAGGATTGGGTGCATTGGTGGCCCATAGCACATCTCTGAGGTGTTTGGGGTAAGGGTGGGTCAGCTCTGTAGGAGCTTTCACCACTCAGTTCTGTTGCACAGCACGTTTGTCTCTGAATGAGAAAGTCTGAGGAGCATTGAGAGGGAGGGGAGAGGAGAAGAATCGGATAGAAAGAGCAGGCTTGGTTAGAGTTGAAACTTGTGGGCTCTTGCACTGCTGGTTGGCTCATCCGTTTGGTACCAGAGTGCAGGCGCTCTCTTTCTTCCCTCAGTGGCTGGCCCTTTGGTGGCTGGTGGAAAGGGAGAAGGCCTAATAGAGGATGGGGTCAGGTACAGCCCAAGAAAGGCCTGGGAGGAGGAAGGCTATATGGACCCTTTTCTGCTTGGGCCCTGGAGAGGATGGCTAGTCTGACAATTCAGAAGCCACGTTGGAGGGGCAGGAGGAAAGGCCCCTACTCTCCATCCTCAAAAGCCATCTCTGCTAATTCTCAAAGGCCCAATAAGGTGACAAAAACCACAACAATCTGGGGACACATGGATTCCTGGGGCATGTGGCTGACGTGGGACAATGGACATCAGGATGGTGGGCTCAGAGGAGAGACAAAGTATCCTCTCAGGTATGTTTTGTTCTCAGGTGATGCCTTAAAAAGGAAGGGGCATGTTGTAGTCCATTCAGGCCTGCTGGGCACACCTTGTCATGAATGTGGCTCTCATCCTTCCTACAGCAAGTGTGTCACACTCGCTAGTGGGGACTCATCCAGAAGGTGTTAAGTCAGAGAAGACCTGGGTCCACGGCATGGGCCCTCCTCCACCCACTGATCCCTGCAGTTCCCTCCCCTGCCCTAGGCAGGGTCCTTCCCATTTCCTGTGGCTTAAACTACAGACAGAGTGCCAGATATTTCCCTTGGAAAGTTCTAGGACCATTATGATCTGCACTCTGAAAGCCTGCCCTATGGCCCACCAAGTAGATGCAGTTTAAAAATAGTTCCTTGCAGCTCCTGTTGACAGTAATTTGTGGAATTAAGATGGTGTCAGAGAGAGTTTTATGAAAGCAAGTGTTGTCTCTGGTGATTGTGTTTCCTGAATGATGAGGGGATAACTCACCATAGGACGTTCCATTAGTCTGCATTTCCCTCCCCCAAGCCAAACAAAGCAGACCCCACTTTTCTTTGAGATAGACCTCATTTTCAGAACTGACAAAACCGTTCTCACTGGACCCAAAGATCAAAATGTGTGTCCAACTGGAATGAAGAATGACACTGACAGGGACTCAAGTTTTTCTTCAACTGAGCTCCCTACTCCTAAGCGCCCCCAGGTCATAGCCATGAGGCCCTTTCCAAGTCCCCAGGAGGGCTGCTGCCAAGACTTCCCTCAGTCAGCTTATACCCTCCCGAGCCTCTGAATCAATTAGGGCTTTTCAGACATGCCTGGTTCAAGGAAACCATAACTAGCTTCAGGAAGGAGGAAATCTAGTGGCTTGCAGAATGAGAAAGTCCAAGGTTAGGGCTGTCTTTCAGCACAGGGTGATATAGGGGCTCAGATGATGATGTCATAAAAACTTGGTCCCTTCGCCTCTCAGCGGGATTTATGCTCTGGAGTGCTAGCTTTATTCTCAGTAGGTCTCCTCTCACGGCAGGTGCATGGCTGCTGCAGTTTTAGATTTTGTCCCATCTTAACTCCAAACCCACATGTGAAGGAAGTTCGTCTATTTGGTACAAAAGTCCTGATTTATTCAGATTATTCTGGCTTAAGTTGTGGGCCTACCCCTGAACCAGAAAGCACAGACTGGAGAAAGTGATGCAGACTGGGGGGCTCTGGGTGTGACATCAGAGCCACTGAAATTGACTAGGACTGGAGGGTGTGGTGGGTCTATTGGGTTCTTTGTTGGGTTGTATTCAGGGACATGCAGTACAAACCTCACCACTGGAGTTCATTTTTCACACACAGTGGGATGCCCAGAGGCAGCGCAGGGAGAGCGAAGAACCCAGGCTCCTCCTGGATCCTGCTGCACCTGCACTGTGTGGCTTCATCCTCAAGGCTCTGAAATGGCTGCTCTACAATTCAGGCAGTACTTTCCAGGCATGAAGAAGAGAAAAAGGCTAGTGCCTGCTAGGTCTATGTCGTATCAGGAAAACAAACTTCCCTGAAATTTCTCCTATATCTCGTCTGCTAAACCTAGATCATATGAGCCCTCCTAGATTCAGAACAGTCTACACAGGTGAGTATTTCTACTCACAAGCAAAACTGGGATTCTGATAATTGAGAGAAGAGGAGAATGGGTATTAGGGATGTCAAATAGCAATGCCGGCCATAGTTACCTGTTACACAGCCCCAAACAAAGTACATTAAGGCATTTGTCACCCATTGGGGCCAGTAGTCCTTTCCAACCAAGGACCTCCTTCGTAGTCCCTGCCTCTAAGGAGAAGACAGCTCCTGGCTGTCACGTGGGGCTAAGCAGCCCTGGGGTTATGTGCAGAAGTGCCACACGCCACCCTATTCTGCATCTATGAGGATGTCATAGCCATTCTTAACAGATGTTTTTGTCTTTAAGTCCAGAGAATCTCAACACTGATGGCAGTTGGTTGTTAAATATTTTTAAAAGAAGATTTTATAATGTAGAACACATTTTTAAATTGTTCTGGAATTGTGATAGAAGAAGATTTAATTTGGGGTGGTAAACACACAATATAATATACAGATGATATATTGTAGAATTGTATACCTAAAACCTGTATAATTTTATTAACCAATGTCACCCCAATAAATTTAATTTAAAAATAAAAAATAATTTAAATTTTAAAAAAGAAAATATGCAAATTAGTACAAAGAATTTCCATCTATTCTTCACCCAAATTCCACATATGGTGACATTTTACCACATTTGCTTTCAATAGATAAATAGATTGATATATACATTTTTTGCTCAACCTTTTGGGTGTAAGTTGCAAGTATGATGATACTTTATACTTTCAAAATGTATTTTCTAAGAATAAGGACATTCTCTCACATTAACATAGTATAATAATCAAAATTAAGAAGTTCACATTGTAGCAATGCTATTGGGTAATTTACAGATTTTATTCAAATTTTCTTATTATTTTTATAATGGTCTGTATGGGTAAAGAAAATCCTGGATCACATGTGCATTCAGTTGTCATGATGTCTCTTATTGGCCTTGAATCTGGAACAGTTCCTAAATCCTCCCTTATCTTTCTTGACCTTGACAATTTTGATCAATACAGGACAGTTATTTTGTAGAATTTCTAATTAAAACTTCAGACTATTAAAATTCTATCCTTAGCATAAAAGAGAGAAATGCTGTGACTTCCTTTTTACAATTAATGCTAATGAGTCCAATCACCATAGGATTCCCAGTCATCACAAGTAGAAGACTTAAAAGGTGCTAAATCTGGCTCCCAGTTTGGGGGAAACTGGCCTAAATTTGCCAGTGGTTGAGTAGAGCCCCAATCCTTTCAAGAGATGTGATCTATAGGAGAGAAGGCATATTGGCTTCCCTGGAGACCTAGAATATTGCTCATTTGCAACAACCAACTATGGACCTTTTTTTCATCATGGTTGGTTGTCACAAATGAAGGATTGTTTTGTTTGTTATTCACTCAAACCTAATTAAAACCAAGGTTAGCAGGGCATCTGCCAGGATCCGACATCTTCCCTCTCACCTTCTCATCCCATCATCAGTTGACATGATTCATTGGCTTTTAGTGCATTAGGCAAATTTGCTATAATTGTAGAGAGGGGAAGGAGCAAGGGGCCCATGGAACCACCCAGGCGCTATACTATTGCCTTCCTGTAAGTCACACAGACTCTAAGAAAGGCACTTAAATTGCCTTTATTGATTTGTTAGCCTCTAATAGATCATCTCACACTGAGCAAAGGACAGGCCCTCAAAGAGAGTTCTTTCTCCTCCAACCCTCACCATGGGCCTTGCCTTAGTGGGAAGGGTATATATTGGAGTGAATTAAAATGCAGACATCAATTCTCCCAAAGATGCAACTGAGAAGGGCCCCGAAGGTCTGTTTCCACCTCCAACTGCTCCAAACTAGACTTCCTGACCCCACAGTTAAGTGTAGAGAAGTGACCCTCAGGATTCTAATTTCCTCCCATATGGGACTGCTAAGGTGAACATGCTGTGACTTCGCATCCAGTCCCCTGGACCAGTTCCAGTTCTTATGTGCCTTGGAAAAGGAATGAAGCATAATGCAGCCATGTTATGTGATCCCACTTGGAAGAGCAGCCAACCAATAATTGCCTAGCAGCAGTTCTTAGCTCACATTATACATTCAATAAAAATTTTAAAAACTGACTAGTGCAGATATCTCACTAGATCCTTTGCAAGATGGAGCCTTGGAGCTCAAAATGCATATAGAGACAGAGAAGGAAATAATCAACACACAACACAATGTGGTAAGCTCAATAGTAGCACTTGTACAATATATGCAAAGGACAATGAAGCTTTGGGAGGGTAGGAATGAAGGGAGGGCTGGTGTAGTCTTCAGCTGTGCCAAAAGGATGGGTTCCAGTGGACAGACTGAGGATGGCACTTGCAGTCCACAAGGTTTAACACTGAACTAGGTACAGCCTTGTTCCATTCCACATGATTGTGTTTGTGCTGGATGCATCTTCCTCGTCTAGACTGTAAACACCATGAAGGCAAGAATCTTGTCTTAAGTTTGGGAATTCCTCACAGTACTCAACCAGAGGCTAATCACACGGGAAGATCTCAAGGAATCCTTGGTGGATAATTAAATCCAGCAGCTCATACAGCTGTGAGGAACATCTGGCCAGTACTGAATGAATTGAGGCATGTGTGAGGACTTGGAAGGAGCCTGGTGGGGGTGTCAGGTGAAGCTCTGTGGGTCAGAGTAAGTGTCAATGCCATCACCTAGGTATCCTTTTAGCACAGCATATATCAAATGCCCTTACAATAAAAACACTTTTGTGGCCTCAAAGATATCCAAGATTCAGTCATATTATTTTTCTAGCAACTTTTGCTACAGAAATTTCCAACACAACACAATTATTCAAACAGTGTCTTGGAATTCAATGTTCACTATAAAAAATTAATCTAGAGTTAAAACTGACACAAACCTCATTAGTTATAAATGGGAATATTTTTAAGGATCTGCAGTATATGTAAGCTCTCTGTTTAGTTAGGAAGGGTAGATGTTATAGAGAAAAGGAGGAGAAGGATTGGGGGAAGATACAAGAAGGAAGAGAGGAGCAGGGATGAGAGATGGAGCAGGAATGGGAAAGGATGGATCCCTGCAAGGATTTCCTTTGTTTGTTTTCACTTCCTTCAGAGAGGCCTTGTGCTGTCAGGGAGGCCTGTCTCAGCCTTATGGGCTTGCCTTCCTGCTATCGTTTTTATGTTTTATCTCAATGGATACCATGCAAGTGGGGCCTAGAGAAGACAGAGGGACAAATGGTAGAGGCCAGAGCATTTCTGGTGCAGGAGTCCAGAAAACAAACTCCTCTAGAAGCTACAACTGGAGGGCCAGGGCTTCCTCCTGCACACCTGGATAGAGAAGGTTGTGGTGGGTTCCCAAAGGCTTGCGGGGGGGGGGGGGGGGGCAGGCCCCTAGCGCACCCAGGACTAGGGCATTCTTAGGTTACCACTGCGACTTGCATTTGGAGGTGATGGGCTAAGCAAGTCTGTCAAAGAGGAAAAGGGTTGGATTCAGGGTGGGACAGAGGAACAGCGGGCATGCTGGTGTGTGTGGCCCTGTGCAGGCAGTTAGGTGCGAATTCAAAGCAGAGAAAGCACCTCAGGATTTTCAACTGTCTTCTTTTGTCTCCAAGAATGAATAGGGAGAAGCCCAGACTGAGGTGAAAATAGCTCACACCCTCCTCAACCCTGTCTGGCTGGAGTTTGTGAAAGGCTGGGGGGAAAAGTCACATTTGAAAATCGAATTTATTTTGAGCCAGTAATGATGACAGGAAACTCAGCTCTGGGGACAGAAGGCAACTTTCCAGAATAAAAACCGTCTTATCGTTCCTTTAAAAAAAATTACTTCCTACTGTGTCTCCAAAGCAAACTATCCCTTGATACTTTATTACAGCAAAAAGCTAGATGCAGACCAGAACAATCGTTTTTTAAGGGGAGCAGGTTTCCCAGGAAGTGAAGATGAGGCAAAGGCAGAGGATGGGGTGCCCAGTGAGGCCGGAGCAGGGGTCTGGGACCCGCTCTGCCCCTATGGTGGCATGATCCTGGCATAGGGTTAAGCCATCTGACTTAATAGGCAGTTTCCTCATCTCCACCTTGGGGCTAGGCCAGCCTGCCAGGCCAACCTCTGAGGGTTGTTATGGAGATAAAATCAGGAGACATCTGTGAAGTCACTTTGAAAACAGAAGCACCGCACACATGCAAGGCGTTGGTATTAAGGAGCTGACTAAAGCCTCTCATGGCAGAGGAAGCTGTGAGTGGGAACCAGAAACACTCCCCCTCACCGCGATGCCACCGGGGTGAGAGTGAAGGGTCAGCTGCTGGGCTCGCAGAGCTTGTGGGGAGAAAACACGGTGTCATCAGAAGAAACCACACAAACAGAACTCATGGCATCGTGCAGCGCCCGCTCCCACCCATCCCACCAGCCAGCCTCCCCAGCCCCACTCGGCCTCACGGAGGCCCGAGGGCAGAGAGCATGAACTGATTTTACAGGGAGGTAAACTGAGGCTTGAACGGGAAAAGCCCTTCCTTATGGTCACGCTGAAGCTCATCCAGACCAGCACCAAGCTATCCCTCCTTTATAATCCCCTGGACCGACTGCTCAGCCTCCAGGCCCCAAAGCCAACAACAGCCCGAGTTCTGAAAGGTCACTGCTCCAGCCGGCTGCAATGAGCCACAACTCTAAAGCACAGGGGTCCCAGGAGCAGGTGGCCCGATTGCTGAGGCCTGATTACCCCTCTCAAGGCTGGGAGCCCTTGGGCAGAGCAGCTCTGGCGCACCCCTACCTGCTGGCTGTTCGGACCCTGTGAGCACAATGAAAAACCCCTTCACTATTGGAGGGTCTAAACTCCACCACCCGAGCTGGAGAAATCTGAGCGTTCTGGGTGGATTAGGTGTCCCCATGTCCTTTCCTCATTCCCAGCAAGTCTCTGAGAAAGGCCTGGGTTAGGAGCATTAATAGACCACTGCTGAGCACACAGGTCGCTGGGCCGTTTGCCCCCTCCCCAGAGATGCCCACGCCCTGCAGAGCCAGCCTGAACTTCTCATCCCGCCCTTGGCTGTGTCACCACACTGCTGTTCCCTCTTCACTGTGGCCGGGATGCAAACGAGACTCATTGGGGTACAGGTCCTCCCAGAATGCGTGCTCACCCCCACTGCCCACTAAGGGCCTCTGAATCCCAGCGGCCTCTGCAGCTCCCTGCAATGCTGCCACCCTCCTCAGTTACGAATGCTCTGGCTGCTTTTGCACTGGGAGGGCTGAGTTGACTGGTTGCACAGAAACCATGTGGCCTGTAAAAACGAAGATTGTTGCTCTCTCTGTTTTTTATCAAAAAAGTTTGCCACTCCTGCATTATATAAGTATCTGATTGAATTCTAACAACTGCACTCTGTACGAGGTATTGTTATCCCTGCTTAGGGAGGTAGAAGCTGAAAATTAGAGTTTTAGTAACTTGCCCAAAGACACACAGCTGGCAAGTGGCAGAGCTGGCAGGGAAGCCTGGGTGTCTGCTTCAAAGCCCGTTTTCTCAGACACACAATTCTGCTCACCTGTGGGGGCAGCCGAGCAGCGGGCAGGGTGCCAGCAGGCAGTGTGGTGAGAGGACTCCTCCTCCTCCAATGGGTGAGCAGCTTTGGAACCACGCTGTTGAATAAGCACGAGTTTAGGCCTTTTATTCCCAGCCTTTCCCTCAGGCCCCAGATCACAAGGAGCTGCTCTTACTCAGCTCCAGCCAGCGGCTTGTAAATAAACCTGTAACTCAGAAGAGCCAGGCCAGCCTAGAGCAGCCCCTGGCCAGGCCAGGGAGGGTTGCCATGACGACAGAGTCATTTCCATTACAAACCCTGCAACAGGCTTCCAGAAGGTGATTAATGGCTGAACTCTGGGGGCTAGAAATGGGGTGTATGTGTTGGGGGGGCGGAGGAGTAATCCTTTTAGTCTGGTGCAAAGCTTGAGCCATTTACTGCCCCACCCCCAACCCCCTTTGGGAGGTTGAAGTGAATTTTCTAGTTGGGGTGCATATGCTCCAACACTCCATCCCTGTCACCCTAAATACTAAAGGCCACCCCCAAAAGCACATTGTGAAGATCTCCCTCCAGCCTTGTGCTAAGGCAGCCAAACCCAAGGAAGTCCAGGGCAGACAAAAGGAAATAGGAGCAGCCATGGGAAGGAGTATCTGTCTACAAACTGGCTCATTCTTGCTGGGTAAATGGCACCCACTCACTGCAAGGAAAAGGCACAAAAACGAATTCAGCAAAGCCAGAAGCAGGTAGGAGAAGGCAGAGATCCCACCTCCTTTGAGTCCAGAGAAAAGTCTTTTCTACAGACTCAGGGAGAGGGGTGGAGAGGGGCGGGCCGCCTGCCAACGCGGGCCCTGCTGTGAATGCCAACGCAGGCGCCTTAGGAGGCTCAGATGTCCCGAGGTCCCTCTCCCACCACCAATGGGTGAGGGCTGATGGCCTGCCAAGTGGGGTGACCTGCATTTTACACCCCAACCTTGGGGTATCTGTTGAGGGGCCATTCTGGACCATTCTTTGCTGACCCAAGGGGCTTTGACTGCCCAGTCATTGTTTGTGTTTGGCCGTTGTCACTGTGGCTGAGTCACTCCTCCCGGAGGTCCCGGGAGCCATCTGGCACTGCTGTCAGGGGTCCCAGCGCCTGGCTCATAACCCTTTCATCCTTGTTGCTGAGCCGGTGTGACTCTGGGGTTGAAATGGCAAGTTTCTGCTAGAGGAAAGAGAAGACCTGCCTGAGCGCAGGCTTTGAAGCGAGCTCAGGAAGAGGCCCTGCCCCCTCTGCTCTCCTGCTCTCCTGCTCTCCTGCTCTCCTGTGGGAAAGGCACAACCAGGGAAATCCAACCCCCTTCCCCGCCCCCCCCCCACCCCGGGCCCTCCTGCCACCTCTCACACTCTACCCCTAGGCCTTTGCTGGTGGCCTGCAGCAGGGCCAAGACCCACAGCTCTCCCAGCAAATGTCGTGGACGAGAACCTTAGTTTTCAGACTTGTTTCTATACAAAATGTAACTACTTTTTCTTTTTTCACCTTTTTTCAATACTCACCCAAGGATATGTTTGTTTGTTTTGTTTTGTTTTGTTTTTAGAGAGAGAAGAAGGGAGAAACATTGACGTGAGAGAGGAACATCAATCATACTGTATGCACCCCGACCGGGAATCGAACCCACAACTTAGGTATGTTCCCTGACCAGAAATCAAACCCACAACCTCTTTGGTGTAGGGAACAGAACTCCAACCAGCAGAGCCGCCAGCTAGGACTTTTTCTATAAGTAAACTCCTTTTTCTATAAGTAAAAAGATGTTTATTGTGAGCTCCCATTTTGTGTCAGGAGATTAACCTGAGGTACTTCCTAGGCTCCCACTTTTCGCTTTATGGGGACCTGCATCTATTTGGGGAACTGGTGCGCTTGGAATGGGGCTGGGTGGTGAGTCCATCCGTGGCGTCCTTTCTGGCTGCACTGGCATCACCTACACCTCTTGTGCTGCCTGGGCTGCGGCCCTCCGGTCAGTCGGTCACTGCTGAGGCTTCCTCTTCCCACCACGAAGCCTCTCCAGGTCCGTAGGCTTTTCTGGGTCACATGCCCACAGCTCTCAGCTGCACCATGTTTCCTGCTTCGTGGGGACCCTGAGGAGCTGGGCTAGGCAGCCTAAAATTCTGGAAATTCCTACTTCCCTCTCAGTGGGAGAGGGACACAATTCCCTGGACCCTTGCTCCCACGCTCCTCTGGACTCCCCACCTCTGCACTCATCTGGAGTGCAGGCCTGGAGCACAACCTCCCTCAGGCTGCTCACCAGGAACTAACTCGGCCTTCCTGATGCTCCTCACTCAACGGACCCATCTGGATGCACCTACATTCCAGGGGGTCCAAATACACTGGGCTGATGGCTTGTGTCAACTCTTCTAGTTTTATCCTGGCTTCTCTCTGTCCTGCTTTGAGGGGCTTTTCGAACAAAATATACGGATTAGCTTCTGAATTTACCTGGACTCCCTCAGTGCCCTACTTGCCATCTCCCTCAAGGGGGAAGGGCGAGAAAGATTTGAGACATGTCTGGGAAAACGCATCAGCCAATATCCTGAAATATTATCCCGCTACACTATCCCTGATGTCTGCCGGGTTTCCTGGGCCCTGAAGGCATAACTTTAGCGTTGTTGTGGGCCCATCACTTCCTCATTCAGTGGAAGTCAAAAGTCACCCAGGATTCCTCCACGTTCCCAGGTAGCTTATGTTCCCTGGGTCACCTCAGGTTCAAAGCAGTGTCTCCTCTGAATTTCAGCCAAAGGCCCACCTGCTGTCCACACCTTCTGTTCCTTATGACACATCAACCACAATGTGGAATTCAGGCCCTGCACAGGACTTATGGAAGCCTAATCATTCACACTGTGCGTGTGCGTGTGCGTGTGCGTGTGTGTGTGTGTGTGTGTGTGTGTGTGTGTCGGACTTTACATAAAGAAGGGTGTTACTGAGCAGCCCCTCCCCCAAATATTCATGAAGGCTGTGAGCATCCCTATTCTCTGAGCATCCTCTTCAAGCCTTCTCCCTACCTCTTCTACCCCTTCCCATTCTCACACCCGCTTCCTTCTCCTGCTGGCTAGCGTGTCCTCTAGAACTCTAAAAGCTTCTCACTCTCCCCGCTGGCCATCCCTCTCTTCCACTCCTAAATCAGCCCCTGACCTGCCTCTCCGCCTCCACACCCAGCACTGTCTGTAGCAGGGCCTGGTATACAAGAACTGCCTTTCTTAGGACATTATAGTGGTAAAGCACAATTGTTCCCTTCTTCTTTTTTTTTTTAAACAAAATAAGCAAACACAGAATACCTATCTATCATGGCTGTTAGACACAAGAAGAGAAAAAACTTTCGTTGTCATCCCTGTTGGAAACCTGTAGGAAACACTGCCTAAGGCTGCAATCCCTCCTCAGCCCATGGAGGGCCCCTATTTGAGGACCACCGGGCCTCAGCCTGTCTTGCCTGCCGTGCAGCGTGTGTCTGCAGGGTAAACGGGTTGATATTAATATTAGCATATGTAGCAAATGGTTAGGAAGAAAATAATGTGTGCAAAACTGAATGCAAGGATTTCCAAAGAGTCCACGGAGCCCTTGGTTTCCATGTATAATCGAGAAGGCTCCCCTTGTCCAAGGTGCCCTTCTGGAAAATGAGGTGACCCTGGGGCTTGAGCAACCAGTGGCAGCCCCATGATGGACCGTGTCAGGCTCCCTGCCTCTTGCTCACCTGGTCATTGTGGTCTCTGTCCCTGTCCTCACACATCCCTCCAAGGCCTGCATCAGGCCCAGGGCCCTCTTTCCTAGCCTCCCTGGAACCCTCCCCTGTGCCCAGCCATCCCTGTTCTGAGTTCTCTCTCCCCCTCAGGCCCTGTTCACAGCTGGGAAGCCTATGAACTGCTCTAACGTGATAATGGATGGTAATCAGTTAATGTGTTATCCTTCTCTGTTAAGGTTTGCGTCTGGCAGGGTGTTTCTCAAGAAAAACCTTCACAACAAAATGACTGGATCTGGGGGAACTTCAGCACCTACGTCTGGTGGCCTAAAGGAATATATTTGTGACAAGAGGTTTTGATTCCTCAGAACATGCCACTGTCCCCTCTCCTCACACAGGAAGCAAAACAAGAGGCATCTGAGGACGCTTCTGGGAGACTGGGAGTGACACCCGCCGCAGAGAAAAGGGAGAGATGCCTCCCGGGAGACACCAGCTCCCCAGAATAGAAAGGGGCTGGGCAAGGAACCCCCTGTGGAAGAGAACTGACATTTCTGGGCCATGAAGGAGCCGCCCCTGCACCTAGGAGGCTGGCAAGCTCCGCAGCAGAGACTGTGTTCAGGGGCAACATCACATTCAGCAGACTGTTTCCATGGGGCTGACTGCCAGCCACGGGTGGTGGTGTGGGGGGGAATCAGAGAAGCAGTGGGAGCTGTGGGGAGGCATGCTGCTGGATAGGAGTGCCACGAGGGGGGGTCGGAGGAGCAGTGGGAAGGCATGCTGCTGGACTGGAGAGCTGCCACAGGCCTGGAGAACCCATGCAGCAGCCGGGTCGCCTGAGCAGCCACAGTCTCCTGCTGGCCAGTCACAGGTGTCCTCCCTCAAAGCTGGCTGCACTGCAGGGTCACGGGCACAGCCATCCTTCTCCTGAAGCAGGCTGCACCGCGCCCCTCCCACCACAGGACTGGCATTAGTGTGTGGATGCTGCTTCTTAGCCTGACCCCACCAACCTCTGTGCCTCCAGCAGGACCTGCCATCTCGCTCCTCAGTGACATTTCCAATGCAGCACAGCTGTCCTCCCACTCCTTTCCACTGTTCTGCCTCGCTCTCTGGGAGAAGCCAGGCTCCCGGGTCTCAGCCATGACCTTATGTCACCCTGGGCCACCCACGCAGAGTCCTCTTCTTTCTAGGGGATTCTAAACAAGCAACTGCCCACAGCAGAGTGGTCCCTGCTGCCAAGACTCGGCTGGCGTGCACACAGCACAGTCCTGGTTGCATCTCAAAATAAATTCCACTTCCATAACATAATTCTGAGAGACACTGGCTGGCCATGTTGGCAGGGACAGCAGGGAGGCCAGTCACCACCGAGGGGCCAGGACCTGCCAGGCTGCTGCTGCGGGGACATCCTGTGCCCCTGGCTCCTGGGCTCAGCTCACCCTCACAGGTGAAGCACAATGCAGTGCGCTCGCCTCCTCCAGTGGCCAGGTCATCTGCGTTCATGGTGCCCCCACGCCAGCCTCGGACACTCGGTGCAAGTGGACCAGCCCAGCTCTTCTCCAGAATCCGAGGGGCCTTGGGAGGGGAAAGCCTTGATGGAAGCTGAGCCCCACTGAGAAGGCCTTCGATCGAAACCCTCCATGCACAAGCAGGTGCACACCGAAGCAGCATCTGTCACCTTGACCTGTGAACTTCTCATGGTCAAAGCCTAGGGTTTCCATGTGACCCCACAGTGCCAATCAGGGGAGAGCTCCGAATCTAACTGGTCCAGGTGGTTCCAGAGGGGAAATTGATGTCAACAGGTGAAAGTTACAAGTAGGTGGTTTGCAGCTCCATTGAAAGAACCTTCAACCAAGCAGCTCTATCTAAAGATGATGGGCTATCCTGGGAGCGAATGAGGTCACTGTCCCCGAGGCGCTCAAGCAGAGGCTCCAAAAGCCGCCTTGAGGAACCGGAACAGTCACCAACCGAGCCCCCGTTGGTGGCTGGTGCGCTGGCTCTAATGGTTGTTTGAAGGCATAGTCAGGTAGAAGTCTTCTGATTGGAGGGCAGGGTATTGATTGAGTTACCCCACTTAGAATCACCACATCTGGTTGGGAGGGACGGAAAGGTAAATTCACATTTATTGAAAATCCATTATGTGCCAGACACATTATTTTTCATCTCCACAAGTATATGAGGTAGGGTTTACTATTCCTGGTTTACTGTGAGAAAAATGGGTCTCAGAGATGCTCAGAACCTTGACCAAAGTCACAGTATGTCCGCAGGCAGCACAGCAGGCTGAGGTTAGGCTGCACTACGCCCCCTTCTTCTGAAGAAGCCAACATTGACCCCTCCCTAGGCCACCCTCCTGGAGCCCGGCTTCCTCTTTGCCTCCATGGAGAGGGGACTTGGGCACCAGCATGTCTGCACAGCCGGGATCTGTCACACAAGCAGATGCATCAGGTAGGATTTGGATGTGGGTGTGTGAGGCACCCACGGCCAGTACAGCTTCTGCCGTAGTAAGGAAGTGTCCTGGTCCCAGCGTGAAAGTGGGGCATGGGCAGGTTGTCAGGAGCCTGCGTACTTTTCACTGCTGCTGCTACAGGGAGAGGTGTGATGTCAGGTGTCAGGAAAGCTGCCGCTTTGGCAGTGTACAGGCAAATTGCAGTATTGTTTACAGCAGCCCACACATCCCGAGGGGCCTCTGAGACCCAGCCATGGGGCAGCGGCCCCAGCAGGAAAGCACCAGCGTGGAAGGTGACACGAGACTGTGGTCGTCCTGGGAAGGGAGGACCAGCACCGTTTATGGTGGGAGAGCCCATGGCGGGAGCAAGGAGCAAGCAGATCACGCCACAGGGCGTAGCTACCTTCCTGGCTTAGGTCACTGCCAGAAACGTGGCTCTGCCCAGGCAAAGTGCTCTCTCCACTCACTTTAACCTCATGGGGAAACTAAGGCAAGCCAGTGCTGAGAAAGACTCAAGAGTCAGCTCTGAGCTAGACTATTTCAGCACAAGTCTGGTAGAAGCTGGTACCTGTGATTCTCTTTGCTCCTGGCTTTATTGAAAGGAAACCTAAAGGGGTAAAGAGAGGTCTGCCCTTCCCAGAAGGCCCAGAGAAGTGGCCAAAATTGGCAGGCAGGGAGAGCAGCAAGGCCCAGATCAGGCAAGTCTGCAGGCCCCGCCATGAGACCTGGCTTCTCTGGCCTGGCCTCTGATTGCTAAGACCTGCCTGGGCCGGCTAAGACCTTCCACTGATGGGAGAAACTGCCCAGACTGCAGTTCTTCCCTCAGCACCTGTCTGAGCTCCTGTCCACCTCTCACAGGCCTGCATGACTCTTCCCAGTCCAGCCTCTCTATGATTGCTGTTCATGGAAGGTGAAGCAAGAGATGCTAAAGGAGGGAGCCCTGAGCCTGAACGAAAAATTCATCCATTCTAGCAGCTGCAAGAAAATCAAATGCCTTTCATATTTGCTGCTTACAAAATGGTTAAAACCCAGAATCAGGAGGAAGTGCCTGACAATGGCTCCGAGCAATGACCTGGCAGGGAAAGGGTTGGGTTGCCGGGAAGGGCGCTGACAGCAAGTAGCACCTCATCTGCACAGCAGCTGCTCCTGCTCTGGAAATGTCCTGAAATGGGACCCAGACCTGACGCACTGGCCCAGGCCAGGGACTATTTCCAAGTGAAATTCTATCCTGTGGACAGGAAATGTGTTCATTCATTTGCTAAACCTGTCAGCCTGTAACGTAGCTTCCTATATGCATTTTCACCCAGCAGGGACAAAGCAGGGGGGTGAGCAAGCCGGTTAGAAGTAGGGACACGAATTCATAATCAGGATTTACCAGATTCTCTTAGAAGGAGTCAGCGTTATGTGGCAATGCGATTATTTACAGAGCTATGAGCAACAGCTATAGCTGATGGAAAATAGAGACTTGAAAAGCAGGAGAAGGGAGCAGGGGCAGGGAACAACCCTCAGGGACCTTGTTATTCTTGGAGCCCATGAACAAATGATGTTCAGACCACAGCAGATGTCAGAATTAAGCTTATATAGCCTTCCAGAACTATTAGCATCACATAGTAGATCTGAATCTTAAAGCTTGAGTTGAGATGATAATGGTTTCTAGACTAAAAGGATTAGATTTGTTTTTAGTCTAAGGCCTCCTCAGAGTCCCTCAGAGCCACCTGCAGAGTCTGCTTCCTTCCACCATTTTCAAGGGGCTTGAAATTGCTGGTGCATTGCCCGATCTCGACACCGGGGAAGAAAGGAAAAAATACTCAGCTGAAAGCCTCAAACTGAAGGCATCAATAATTCAGACATTCATACACTGTAGAGTATTTCCCCTTTTGTCACATTTCTGGCCAATTGATTTCCCCTGGCCACAATGTGCTGCTTTTAGAGCATCATTAATAACAGACCGACTCTGTTAAAATCTGCCTGGGAGGAGGCATGGGCTGGGAGAGGTTCCTGACCTTGTTTCCCCTGAGAAAAAGGCTCTGACCAGTCGTAACATTAGAACCAGTGTTGAGCTGGGCCTTGGTAGCAGGGAGACTGGGGAACATAGGGACAAGTGGTCCACCCTATGCCTCCACGTCTGTAGCCAGAACTCTCTGATATGGTTACTGGGAGGGAGCAAGGCAGGAAGGGAATGAAGGGGAGGTAACTGGGGGGTTGCAGAAGAATACAGGGTTCAAACCCTTCTCTAGGGTCTCCTCCTTCCCCTCTGTACCCCCACCACCAAAGGTCCTATCTCTGGAGGCTTCCCTGCCTGAGCCACAAGTTCCAATGAGATGAGCACAAATCAGAGGTCTGGGGTTAATCAAAGAGCTGGGAGCTCACAGTGCTGCCCAGAGCCTCTGCCTCAGACCTCCGCGCCTCATCAGGGGAACCAGAAGGCCTCCCGGTTGGCCCCTGAGCAGTGGACCAGTGCTGGGCTCCTTCTGTGAGCACCTTCTGTAGTAGCACTTACCCACCTACAGGTGCCAGGACCAGGCATCTCTCATCTCTCTTCTCCAGGGGTCCGCTGTGCAGCTCTGGCTCTTAGGGCATGAGCCATGGCAGGTGCTCACGAAAGACTTGCTGAATAAATAAATGAAAGAGAAAATGATCTGACAAGTCAATCACAGTGAATAAAGTGTTGCCACAGCCTCGGGATTCTGGATTTACATAGGGTCCCAAAGGAATGAATCCTGGTGGTGGGGTTTCAGGCCATGTGGGAGAAGGGTGAAAGAAGGGGTTTTGCCTGTTGAGTATTCCCTGAAATCACACAAGATGGCTAGAGCGACTTCACCTTTACCTACACCAAACTAGTCCTGATTAAAACTCCCTATCTCTGGAGGCTTCCATGAGCAGTGGCCCTGTCAGAGCAGGGAGAGGGAACAGGCACCTACCCCACTCCTGGGCAGAGTCACCCCAAGGCGTGTGTCAGGAAGCCCCAGACTCCTCCTCCACACGACTCATACCCAAGAGCCTCCTCCACCCACCCCAATCCTAGCAACTAGAGCTCTCATGAGAATCCCTGTTACGGGAGGCTGCAATCAAAACACACGGTGAACTATCTGACATCTCTGCTGTTATCCCTGTGAGGTGACCAGGACCCACAGCCAAGATTGGGCCTCCCTGAGGTTCTGCTCTGCTGGGCACACAGCAGAGGCCTCCAGCTCCCTCCCAGCCCTGTGTATGTTCCTGGCAATCTCCTGGTTGGCCTGGTATTGATTTGGCTTTGAAAAGGAGTCAGTGAGAAACACACCGCAGGACTGAAACAGAATCTGCCCTTTTCAGTTGCAGCAAATACTCCTCCACAGTTGCTCCATTCTGAGCGTGGCTACCCTGGGCAGGGAGGCCCTGCCTCAGCTGCTTGCTGCAGCCAGTCCTGCCAGACAAGGCCAGGGGTGGGGGCGGGATGGACCGCTACAGTGGGCAGCTTGTCATGGGCATATACAGGCAAGATAAATAATGTTACATTTGCAGGCATAGCTTGGAGCCTGAGCCCACTTTATGGCTAAGCCTGGAGAGACTGGAGGGCTGTGTTGGGCTGGCTACAGGGACTGCACTTTCCTGGGGGCTTCACAAGCAGTTTAGGTTTGAGGGCTAAGACGGTCCTGGTCTTGGATGGGCAGAGTTTGAAGCCATAGATTTCTCCAGCCCAGCATCCCCTCCCAAATTGGCTGACCTCACGCACCTGAGAATATGTGGCATGGGTGGTGCTTTCCTGTGATCAGAGGTGCAGGAACAGTACTTCCACTCTTCCTTCTCCTGGGGAAGGGAAGTTCTGAGCCATGCGCATCTCAGAGGCACTGTCTTTTAAAATCCTCCCTTGATTTCAAACAATTTGTCAATATATGATCCCCTCATTGTGGGTAAGAGATTTTGAGAGTTGTGATAAGGATTTCCAGATAATTATTTTGTAGTTTCTGCATGCATCCTGGTGTGCAACCAACTCAAGTTGGTTGAAGCAAACTGAAGGACTTCTTGTAAGGACACTGAGATGGCTCATGGAACTCAGGACTTGAATACAACTTGGGTCGGTAGCTCAGAAAATACACAACTTACAGCCCAATTACAAAAAGAAAAATTTCCACTTTCTCAGGCCCAAGACTAAGAATCCCAGGGGAAGGGACACAGGAGATCAGTTTGGTTCTGTAGCCCTCACCTCAACCAATCCGCTCTGTTTGGAGGTGGCCACTCCTTGTAACTGGAAGCTCCCTCTGCAGCCCTGGATGGTGTAGGAGGTGGGAAATCTCAGAAGAAGGCAAAAAGGGCAGGTGCTGGGAGCCACTCTGCACTTTTCCAGCTGTCTAGTCATTTGGATTTGTGCTAATGTACCTCATGGTTCAAACTCCAACTTTAGTAGGAATGGAAGGTGGTGATGGGATTCTGGTTTGTGCAAAAGCCACAGAAGTCAGGACATCTAGAGAAGCTCTTTCTTCTTACCCATTCCACCAACAAAGACTTCTTTTCTAGCAGCCATAAAGCATTTACCTTCAATCTCACACAGTCTTACTTTTCATATAAGATTGAAAATACTGCAAATACCTAAGGTCTGGTGCTATGTTTTTGCCATATTTATATGTCGCTAGTCATCTCAAACACTGCCTTACATATAACATTAACTAATCATAATGAATGTATGAACAAATGAATGAGTGCTCACTCATCACTCCAAACCACACATCTCAGCAAGAAGGAAGATGCTCCTACTCAGGTCCTAGGACTTATCTGGCTGCAGTAGGCCTAAGTCCCATCTTTCATCTAGAAGACATTTGCTCTCCTTGTGAAATTTTTCAAAACTTATCTGAGAATGACCAAGGGGAAAAGCACTCACTATCTTGGGTAGAATTTCTTGCTTCCCTCCCAGAAAATGTGGGATCCCTACACAAATAAAGTAAAATTTAAAATAGCATCCAGCACAATGTTTTGCACATAGAAGATGCTCAGCAAATGTTTGTTGATTGGCTTACAGACTCTAAACACCTGGCTTCCGCATCACCTCCATGTCCTTGTCTTTCATTACCCTCTCTGCTTAGTTACCTAGATGCACTATAGTTACTCAGGTACTGGGATGTTTCCAGAGGGGTATCAGCAGGTCTTTTTGCTCAAAGATCTCACACCTCCATTTTGTTTCCAAAGAAGTTAGAGCTCAGAAAGAGTCCCAAAGCAAGAGAATAACATGCTGGAACAAGAGTAAGATGGTAACTGTGAAATCGCTCTGACCTTAGGTTTCTTATCCTGGCCATCTTCAGAGAAAAGGCAGACTTGGGTTGAGTACTAGACACTTCCCTTGAAATATGGAACAGAGAGAGGTCTGGGGAAAAGTCAAAGGGGGGAGTCCAATGAGGCAGAAACTTGTTCTAAATCAGGCACTAGATGAAAGCCAAAACAGAGAAAGCATATCATTATTTAAAAATCCCATTAAGAGTCTGTATATGGGGGGGGGGGGGAGAGGGGGGCTCTCTAATTTCAGGAAGTGACCAAGTAGTTAGTACCCAAAATTAACTGATGGTTTTAAGGAAGAAATAAAGTGTAGGTAACACTGTGTCATAAACCCATCCTTGGAGAAGAGGAAGACTATTAATTCTCCTGATTCCTCATACCACAGGACAGAAAAGTAATAGTTCAAGTTGTGTATGATGAAATCTAATGCTGTGGCATAATTTTTTCTCATCGATCGGTTCCCAGCCTATCTCCAGTGATTTATAGGAATAATGGGGAGGGAGTGCTCACTGCAGGATGGCTAAGGCTGGGAGGTTTATGTGCAATACTGGTTTCCAGAGTTAATAGATGTTCAATTATGGCCTCTGGAATAGGGATATGGTTTTAGAGGCAGCAAGCCTGAAACGTAGCAACTCCTAGCTCACCAGATCCCAGCCACCAATGCAAACGAGGCATCTGAGAAGAAGGAAGACGCTCCTACTCTGGTCAGTATCCTAGGACTTATCTGGCTACAGTAAGCCTTAGTCCTATCTTTCATCAATAGATGCATAATGATCTTGAGCTACTCATTCCCATGTTCCTGAAGCTGAAAAACTGGAAAAGATATGGCTCATAGAACCAGACTTATACCTATTCTACCCAGTGTAACATGGTAGCCTTGTAGAGATTTGATCTAAGAAGCAGAGTTCAGAATAGTGAAGAAGGAGATCTTAACCGAAGTCATGGCGAAGAGCCTATCTAGTCAAAGAGGACTCAGAGTCAGGAACCAGGAGAATAAGAAGGCCTCAAAGGTTAATAAAAAACTTCCTAGGCAGGAACCACAACTGCTTCTTCTTCATCATCATGGTATCCTTAGCAATTAGCACATTGGTTGAAACAAATGGCACTCAAGTATTTATTGAATAAGTGCATGACATTATCTGTGGAGTCTAGACCTTTATTGCTCACTGAATATTTACTTGCTCCTCCAGCTCCCCAGACCCTTGCAGGTAAGTGGGGCCAATGGACTGTAAGTAGAAGTGATATAGGATATCGAAGCATTTGTGCACAACTCTCAGGTCATCTCTTCCATTGCAGTGGTAACTGTGGAGGTAGCATGTTCTGAATGATACAGTTCAAGATGTAGGGACTTACTATCAACCTGGATTCTTCAATGCTCACATGGAGGAAAGCTCCTGTCCCCTTCTGACCAATGTTGAAGAGGTAACATGAGTGAGAAATAAACTTGTGTTGTGTTAAGGCATTGTGATTTCCTTAGCCAATCCTGAATAAATATAACAGACTAGATTTAACAATTGCTTAGCACAGGCTGCTATAACAAAATACCTGGGTGGATTAAACAACAGACCTATATTTTTCACAGTTTAGGGGTCCAGAAGTCCAAGATCAAGGTGCCAGTAGATTTTGCATCTGGTGAGAACTTTCTTCCTGGTATGCTCTGATGGTCTTTCTATGGGGTGTGCATATGGAAAGAGAGTGAGCTTTGGTCTCTCTCCTCTTCTTATGAAGACACTAATCTCATTATGGGGGCTCTACCATCATGACCTTATATAAATCTAATTACCCCACAAAAGCCCCACCTTCCAATTCCATTATGGAATTGAGGCTTCAGCATGTGAATTTGGAGGCAATAAAAACATTCAGCCCATAACACCAATTAAACCCAGTGACTACCTTCCACCTCTCTTTTTGCACCCTCTTGCAAAAAGGCCTCTTTCTTTGAATGTTATGTCATATGGTTCATCATCTTTTAACTATTTTATTCATCTTTGTCACCATTATCCTCCACCTTCTTTTCACTCACCTCATTCATTACAGATTTTATTAGCTGATTCAAAATTTTCTTTGGCTCCTCAGCTCCTGCCACCATATGTTTCACATCTATACGAACTATTCATTCAAAGTCTTAGCTTTAAAATTCCTTGATATAATCAACTCTAATAACATCCATTTACATTAGCTTTAACCAACCCTCCTATAGTCACAGTCTGGACTATAACATCACATAACTCTTCTGCCTTTGGAAATGCAAATTTGAATGCATTAATTTTCTTTCCCTTCCTTCCCTCCCTCCACTCTGCAGTTAGACCTCATTTAGACCTCCTATCATTCAAGTCTACTTATGTATCTGCCTCCCCTACTAGACCTTAAGCTCCCCAAAGTCAGGGCTGTGTCGTATTTCTCTCTAGATTCGCAGCACTTACCATAGTGCGTGGCCCTGAGAGTCATGCCAAAGGCACTCATGACAAAGGGATGAGCAAAGGGGCTGCCACTGCACAGCTGGTGGGTGGTTTGGTAACTGACATCATAGATTCCCCTCAAGAGCATCTGGACAGAAACCAAAAATCAGAATTTATCACCACTTCTGTACATGATCTTGGAAAAGTCCTTTGACCTCTCTCTGAATCTCCACTTCCTTTTCTTCTTCCTTTCTTTCTTTCTTCCTTCTTTTCTTTCTTTCTTTCTTTCTTTCTTTCTTTCTTTCTTTCTTTCTTTCTTTCTTTCTTTATTTTTGCTTAATTGTTAATAGGAATCTAATGAAATCATGAATGTGAAAGTGATTTGAAAATGTAAAGAATTCTATGGAAATATAAGGATCATTACAATAATACTAATGGGTTTGCTATTATTCAGCATGTACTGACCTGTCAGATTCACACTCTTCTTTATGGAGAACAAGCTGTGAAATTCTTGGGAGAACTAAGTGCCCAGAAAGCCAAAGATGAACCCTAAGGTTGTCAGACATAGGATAACTGGGTCAGCAAAGTCTAATACTATGTATGGGGGGCACATTCACCCTACTTCCTCCTGGACTACAGATCCTGAGGCAGACACAGGCTGAATAATTTGCCTGCCATGGGTTCCAGAGTATAGTCTGAATACATGGTTGGATCATTTTCAATAACCTGTGGACAGAAGAGATTGGGGCCTGGATGATAACAGCCCCTAGCTAGGTCTCTCTGTCTCTCTCCGTGTGTGTGTGTGTGTGTGTGTGTGTGTGTGTGTGTGTGTGTGTGTGTGTTGGGGAGGATGGGAGAGGAGGCAGGGGAATATCCATGTGTAATTTTTTTATATCAGAGTTAGTATTTCCAGTTACTTTCCACTCATTTCCTCCCTACTTTTCTACTTGTAAATATGGAAACTTGAAATAAGTATTCATTTAGATACACAGGGGGACAGTTTGAGAAACAAAAGATAACATATTTTTATCAGCTGCAGGCTCTGCTTCCTCTTATATATGTCCTTCACCACTGGCTTACTGGGTGGCATTCCCAGCTTAGCAGAGAAGTGGCCGCATCATCAAAATCTTCTGTGAACCCATATTGGAGCCCTCTCAGTGTATGCGACCCTGTCTATTGAAAGAGGGATGTCTCCACCTGGAGGTGGGGCACCAGAGGCAATGCCTCTGGAACACTCAAAGGGACAACTTTCCAGAATTCAGAACATTATTTTATTTTAAAACAAACATACGTTATAGTGAAAATGCAAAATTCTCAAGAATTTTTATAAGACCCCAAGAGGTTAAAAGGAATTTCGTGTCTGTGGACTGTGTCACTACAAAGTTGAGAGGTTCTGCCCAGTAGTCCCCACCGCCTTGGGGCCTGATAATGGTCATCCTTTTCTAAGGTTCCATTGGTTCCATTCTTCAACATCTTGAAAACCTAATTTTGTCCCACTTCTAAGACAACTCAGTTCAAAGCCTGCCCCTCCAGAATGCAGAAGGCCAGCTCCACACCTCTGAGACCTGAGCTCCTTTCTCCTCGGCCACAATGACCCCAGGATACTTACACTCACCACACTTATGCTCTCCTCACCAAGCTCCCAATTCAAAGGCTGAATTTTGAACAGATGCAATTGCCCCTAAATGCCTGAGTGTCACCCACTAAATTGGGAAAACCCAATTATACTCATTTGAAGGGGTACAGCATGGAGCCAAGAACAGAATCAATTTTCTGTCCTCTGAAAAGAAATGACAAAGGAAGTTGTCCAATGGGACAGTCTTTCAACTTGAGCAGCACTGATTTATGGGAAGCTTGGCAGGTGACCCTGAATCCCCAGGCCTGGCCTCCTCGTGTCCTCCTTTCCTTCTTAGTCCTCACCTTTCTGTCACAGGAGACTGAGTTGCAGATATCTCCAACAGTACCTGGGCCTTTGTCGAGGCTGAGCTGAGGTTTCTGACTTTCCAGACAGAGTAAGACCGCCAGGTAAAAATACTCTGGCTCAGGGTCAAATATTGCTGAGTCAAGGTTCCATGTCTGTCCATTGCCCTCTGCGAGAAGAAAAGCTACCATAGCCTCAACAGGAACCACAAATCTAACATGGTACTGGGCACACTTCCTAGTGATACAAGTCCTGGACCTTCCAGGCAAGGTCCCTCCTACTTCTGTTTTCCACAAGGTCCCTTCCTCTTTCACTTCTTTGTACAGAGGCAGAGCACCCTCCTTTTTGTCCCCAGAGGAGGCACATGGAAGTGTTCAGAACATGCTACTCTCGAATCTGCCACTTTGGCATGTTGATTACTTTGAGCCACAGGCCCTTGAGAAGCAGCAGATGCAGGAAGGGCTCTGACCTGCCCCTTTCTACCTAAATGAAGGATGTGCCGTTCTCATGAGAAAGGGGACCTCCTGTGCCAGGGCGAGACTAGGAATCAACACCAAAATGGATTTGTCCAAACAGAACTACTAAAATAACCTATCTTCCATTAGCTTCCCTCATATATTTCCTGGTCACTGTCCCATAATTTACAACCCCTACAAGCTTAACTTACCCCCCCCCTTTTTTAAAATATATTTTATTGAATTTTTTTACAGAGAGGAAGGGAGAGGGATAGAGAGTTAGAAACATTGATAAGAGAGAAACATTGATTAGCTGCCTCCTGCACACTCCCTACTGGGGATGTGCCTGTAACCAAGGTACATGCCCTTGACCAGAATCGAACCTGGGACCCTTCAGTCCGCAGGCCGACGCTCTATCCACTGAGCCAAACCGGTTACGGGCCACCTCCCTTCACCACTTTTTTTTTTGTCTCGCCATATCTCTACAAAAGTTTTTGTTCTTTGTAAAAAGGTTTGTAAGCTCTAAGTATGAACCACTTTATTTTTCCAATGACGGTTCCAAGAGCTCATAAAAATATTAAATAGGAATTGTACGGTTTTTTTTTCCTGTTAATCTGTGTCCTATGTCAGCTTAATTTTCAGGTTCAGCTACAGAACCTGAGAGGGTAGAGGAAAGTTTTTCCTCCTCTACACACACCTGGACACTTCCACTTTGGTTTTCCCTGGTCCTCTCTGCAGGGGGTGGGGGGACGTGGGGTTGGGGTTGCGTGGGTGGGGGGTGGAAGGCCTACACCTCTGCCCTGTGGCTGGTTGGAGGATTGCACATAGAGGCCAGTCTAGCGTTTCTCTTTCCCTCTCTCCTTGTGGGCCATGGGAAATATGATTTGTGTCCTAAAATTCAGTTTGAAATTGGACCTGAGCCAGTCTCCAATAGATTTTGCCAGAGTTTGGCACTGCCATGCTATTTAATAAATAGCATTTGGTTATTGTTCTTTGTGCACATACCCCATCTGTTAGCTCCCCAGCGGGGAGAAGGTGAGTGACACCCTGGACCTTATCAATGATTGTCACTAACATAAGAACCTACACAGAACTGAAAGGGGGCAGAAATAGAATGTTGGGGAACTAGCTAGCATCGTAAGAAATATTAATCATGCTGTTAACCGTGATTGTTTATTCTGATTAAAGAAGGCACATTCTACCCTGGCTGGAGCTGACCTGGAGATGCAGCCTTCCTCCCCATTTGGAGCTGCCTATTATCATGGAAAGATTAACAACTTTGCTACAGAAACCAGAATCACCAGCCCTTTGAAAATCCCCAGCCCTCTGTTCACCTGATAATTGCCCATTTGGTCCACCCTTTGGCTATTTCCCCATGCAGCCCCAGCCCTTGCATATCATTAAGCCCTTTGAAGATCCCCAGTCCGTTTGCATATCTGTAAACTGTCCCTTTGCCTATTTTTCATTTGTACTTATGCCTAAAAAAAACAGCTGGCTACAGAGCAGATTTTTGTGGATAACCTGCTGCTCTCCCATACTGCCGACAATATTGGAATAAACGCTCATATATGATTCAACCCTGCCTCTGTTTAATTGGCTCAAGTAGTGACAGGCAGAGCAGGGACCCATTGTTTGTCCGGTTACAGAACCACAAAGATTACACAAAGCCTCCACTTCCTGCATGCTTCACAGCAACTCTGGTGAGATCCATTTGGCTACTACTATTCCCATTTGTCAAATGAGGAATCTTCATGCTCAGAGATTCAGAGCCACCAGGTGATGGTGATGAAAACAGCTAAGCAGAGGCAGAGCAAGGCCTGGGCTCTGGGCTCCAGATACAGAATGTATAGTGGAAAGGATGCAGGCTTTGGAGCCAGGCAACCTCTGAGTACCAGCTCCCAAGCTCCCTTGCCTTCTGATTTATTCTGTGTGTGTGTTGGGATGGGGAGCGGGGGGCTCACCCTGACCTTGTCCCTCATCTCCCACATGGTTTTTCATCCCCCTCTGCTGCTGCCACTCACAGTCCCTCCCCTCCCCACAGTGCCAGCTCATTTCTCTCAAGAACCTTGCTCTCTGGATCAGAGAATGAATTCAGAATCAGCCCCAGGGAGAGGAGCTTTAAAACAAGAAGACCCATCTGGTTTCCATAAAGGGATGGGGCAGAGGCGGGGAGGGGAACTGCAGTGGGGACCCTTCCCCATTCCCAGTTTCCATTGTTAGGCAGACAAAGTCCTGGGTACTAGGGTGGATTGGATGCAAATTGAATTAAGTCTCCATCTGTTAGCTTATTCATTGCTGAGTTTTGTTATGTGTTCTTTTTTCCTTTTTGGAATCCCCATGTTTCATACTTGCTAATGAGCAGATCAAATAGCATTAAGGGCAGTGGGCAGGAGGCAGCTTTGCCCTGCTGGGGCTCCAGTGTGCTCCTCACACCTCCAAGAGACACCCTCCACTCTCATTCTCCCTCTGTATTCCACTGCCTCAGCCCTCCTAGAAAAAATGCCCAAGCTGTGGATTCAAAATAGATATTCATTTGCATGGAATTAGCATGTTGCTCACTTGATGTTCAATTCTGCTCCCAGTCTGGCCATCTCAGGCCCCCAGTCCGGGATGTGGTTGGGGGTGTGGGGGCTGACTGGGTGAAGGGGCAGGAGGCATATACTTCAGGGGGTCCCTCAGGAGGAAGGTCTCTAGGGAGCCAATTCTCAGAAGCAGATCCTGAGCTTTGCTGGCTGCTGCTCTGAGATCAGCCCTGTGACAGCAGCAGGGGGCAGGCAGTCCCCTTTGAGATGGGGCCTCTGGCTTCCTGGCCCAGGTTCTGTGGGTGCACACAAATGCTAGCCATTCCTCCATTGGGAAAGTCTGGTTCAGGAGAAGAAAGGCAGAGGTAAGGGCCTTAGAGCACCTGTGAAAACACCAGCCACAATGAGAACGATGAAAATCAAGCTTCCATTTACTGGCTTTCCACCATATCTAGACATTGTTCCGAGTGTAGCTCTAACCCTTACCAAATGCCTTAAAAATAAATGACGTCTCTCAGGACTCTTTCAAGTACAAGTATCTGAAAACCATTATTTGAACAGGATAAGAAAAGGGTGTGAGTGTTGGGGGAAGGATGTGGCTTTATATAACTAAAAAACCCTAATGGGGGTTTTAGGGGTCAGGCCCTCGAGATTGAATAGCCCCCTCTTGGCTCTGCTTGCCCCTGTTCAAGATCACTCCAAGACTCCCTTCTCAAGTTCCCCTGTCTGTTAGCGCCCAGTAGCTCCAGATTTAAGTCTTGGAGGAAATATATATATATATATATATATATATATATATATATATATATATAACCAACACGGTTTTTTTTCCTGAATGATTTCAATTCAGTTCCTGGGCCTGGTTTTTGTTGGCAGACATGGGGTCACAGGTCACCCATGAATCAATCACTAAAGTGGGAGAGACAATGTACATTGCTACCAGGGCAAGCTAGAGTCACAGGTACACCCCAGAGGGAAGGGACATGGCCTCAATTCATCCTACCCTTGAAAACCACCAGGCCCGTGTGCCCGAGAGGGAGTTCTCAGGACAAAATTGGGTTCCCATTACAGAAGAAAGAGGAATAGACGCTGTGTGGCAAAAATCAATAAATATCCATTGGCAGGTAGCCTGTCCTTTATAGATTAGGAAAAACATACTCAGAGGGTAAGTCATTTTCCCAGTGTTATGTAGCCAGAAAACTGCAAATTGGTGTTCAAATCTGGAATTTAGCATCTCCAAAGCCACACCACATGTCTCCTTCCTCTTATATTGAATATCAAGGAGAAGGGAGGTAGAAAGGGAAGGAAAGGTGTTAGAAGCAGAGAAATGTGCACAAAAGAAAAACTTTGCTGAAAATAGAGACTGAGTTTCCAAAATGCTCTGAAAAATGCAATAGATCATGGGAGAAGGAGAAACCCATTAATCTACTGGAACTGACTATGTCCTGGTGGAAATAATTTTATATTCTAGAATAAGAAAGGATCTTGGGAAATTTGAGATTATCTGGACTGACATGAATCATCTGGCATAGTTCCTTTTAATCCCTGCCTCACCTTCTCCTTTAACATGTAGAAAGGCCATGCGTTACCTGGGTGTGGCAGGGTCCCTTCTTTTCTGCCTTGAAGAAGGGTGTGTGTGTGTGTGTGTGTGTGTGTGTGTGTGTGTGTGAATCTATGAGGAAAAAATAAGGAATTGACTATTATAATCTTCTATAACTCTTATTGTCTTGGCCACTGATGTCCCATGAATACCCCTAGCACTGCTATTACCCAGTGATGCCTCCACTGAGTAATTCCCAATGGGGGCTGGTGCTCCTTCAACCCTGTCTCTGCCATATTCCCCTCATGCATTCCATGGGGTTCTTTGATTTCAAGCAACAGAAACCTCCTCTGGCTAACTTAAGTTGAAGGATATGGGTAGTTACAAGTAGGCTTCAGAAAGGACAGAAAGCAGGACCACTCCAGGGATATGAGAGATTAAAAGTAATTGAGGCACCCAGATTAGTGGCAAATTAGAGTGGATTTAGTCCTGCTTCTCTGTACTGTTTTGTTTGCCTAGAGAAAGAGTGACTTTTTCTTTGCTCAAAGATGCCGCAATTCTCTTAGCTGGGTGCCTTTTCCTGGTATCACTAAGGGCTAGTGGCCCTGGAAGTTGTAAACAATCTTCTCAGGTTGCTGCCATCAAAAATACATCAGCTCCAACAAGTTCTGACCTTGTATAATTCTACTCACAGTGCAGATTCTAAAGAGAGAGATTAGCTAGCTTGAGCCCCTGACAGAGTCTCATGAAGACTTTATGGAATCAGGAGTCAGAGGGGTAGAGTGGGAAGAGGAAGAGACCCCAAAGGAAACCAAACATTCTTTATCCTAAGAAAAGGAAACATTGCTGGGCAGACAAAACCAACAGGTGTCCCTCACCCCACAAGCTAAACAGGAAGCAACTGTTCCTTACTCAGTGCTGCCACGTTACCAAACCCTACGACAAGTCATCACCTTGCAGTCATGTGCACGGCACCGTCTGGAGTTGTGTAATGCAGTACACAACTTTCCCTGCATACTTCCTGCCTTCCCAATCTTTCCAGAAATAACTGGGCTACAGTTGATATATTCTCAGTTTTTAGTTGGAGGATCATGTAGATCTCTCATCTCAGTATGATGAAGGACCCTAACTTATGGCTCTTCCTATCTGCTTGTTCCTTTTTATTACCCAAGGAAAGGAGAACTAGGTCTCCACTTGAATGATCCCTCATATCTCCCTCTTTCAAGCCTTCCAATCGGTACCCCCTACCCTCTCCCTCTGAAAACTGCCCCTGTCTTAAGATTCCGCTCCTCCTTTGCTTCTTGTGTTTTGCAAACTCTATTAGTTTAATCAAATGGTAATCAAGGTTTTTCTCTAGCTATACAAATTGAAATGGTGAATGCTCTAATTTCAGTCCCTATTCTGTACTAGTTTCCTTACTCCTCATCTTAAAAGCAAAAGCACTAAAGTGAATGACCTTTTCTCCCCAGACTGAACTCACCTAAGAAAACCAGTCTTCCCTTTAATGTGCTTTGGACCTGGCTCCTTGCAGAAAAATTACCCTTGAATTACTGTGCTAAGCAGCTTTTTGACCCCTTCCTGAGCCTGGCTTACATTATAGGAGTCATCACATTAGCTGTGAGGGCTGTGCCTGAGCCATCTAGGATGGCAGATACCAACTCCTATTAGATTTCTTTCGAACCTCAAATCTCTCTCCTGATAGAAGTAGGCAGGGTTGGTCTCAGTTCATCACCATGTATTTTCTATTTAATTCCAGTCCACTGTGCTAACTATTAACCTTGCTATTCATTTCTGTTTCTGCCCTTAACTTGACCTCTAGACTTAATTCAGGGTGCAGCTTTTGTATCTACTTCCTTGGTACTTCTCAACAATTCATTTGCTTTCTTCTCTTCCCACCTGACCTGCTGCTGCTGGACCCAGACAAGATCAATTTTTGTCATATTAGGGAGCTGTCTGGAAAGGGAGAATTTATAGTAAAAAAAAATGAAACAAGGACAGGTAAATTTTGGTGAAATGTAATTTCATCAAAATATAAGAGTTTTGCTCAGGGAGAGCCATAATGGGGACTCTGGTCACCCTTGGACAGATTGATGGCATTAGGTAGAGTGGGAGAAATGTGCTAGTGTTAGAAGCAGAAAAGAACCATCAAAGTCCATTTCAATGCATTAGGCAAGCTATACCTAACCCTCTGTAACCAGCAGGACTACCTGTGCAATAGAAACCAATCCAGGATTCAACCACCACTGTAACATGAATCCAGGAAATGTAGAACTGGGCAGAATGAAAAAGAGCTGCTATACTTGGGAATGCTGGAGAAAGAGCTGACGTATTGGGAATGCTGGAGAAAGAGATGACTTATTGGGAATGCTGGAGAAAGAGATGATGTAATCAACCCACCAGTATCACTGCCAGATCCACCAATTCCTTGTCATTTCCAAGCCAACAGACACAGAGAAGGAATTATAGAGTTATACTGCTGCCAGAGGATCTTCCCAGTGCAATCCCAAGGGGTCTAGACTTGTGGAGTGAAAGAATTAGAAAAATATGACTCAGGAAGAATCAGTATGATGGGCTCAGGTATAGCACCCAGGGACTTGATTCCATCCTGAAGACAGAGTTGAACAAGAGTGGTGAGACGATGAGGGTGGTGGTGGTGGTGGTCATGTGCTGCACACCAGCTCTTATCTCACCAATATTTGTCTTGGGTGAACCAAAACATTCTGAGAATTTCAATTGTTCTCAAACTCAGCATGTCTCAAGTAGTTTTCCTAGGCTCTAGACTTCACATACACTTGGGCATTAGATATCTCCATCTAGGTATTCCACAATTGCACCACACTCAACATGGCCCAAACTGAACCATGTCCCATCCCCAAACCTTCTGTGTTTCTACTTCAGACAATAGCATGTCATTATCCATACAGAGTTTTCCAACGCAGAAACGTCAGTGCTGTTCATGACCTTCCCTCTTCCTCAAGCCCCTTGCATTAGTTAACCAATGAGACTTGCCAATTCTACCCCTAAAAAACTATTAAGTTTATACTTATACTAGAAGCCCAGTGCACGACAGTCATGCACTGGGGGGTGGGGTGGTGGTGGTGGTAGGGGTCATCCCCTCAGCCCAGCCTGCACCCTCTCACAGTCCAAGACCCCTCAGAGGATGTCCACCTACAGTCAGACATCCCTCTCACTGCTGCTGCGCTTGCCAGCCACGAACCCAGCCTCTGGCTGAGCGGTGCTCTCCCTGTGGGAGCACACTGACCACCAGGGGGCAGCTCCTGTGTTGAGCGTCTGCCCCCTGGTGGTCAGTGCACATCATAGCGACTGGTTGTTCTGCCATTAAGTTGATTTGCATATTAGGGTTTTATTATATAGGATGCATCCCTTCTACTACAGCTCACATTTAACCCACTAGTAGTCTTGCCTAAGTCACTGCAACAGCCTCTAGCTACCATTTACCCATCAGCTACCTCTTTTGGCCTTGTTGGTCTCATCTTCCATGCCATTCCTGTGCTTAGTATAAATCCTACAATGGCCCTCCCCTTGCTTAGGATAAAGTACAAGCTCAATTGTCTGGCCAATCTGACCCTCTGGAATCTACCTTTTACCAGTCCTCGAGTTTCATTCCTCCCTATGACCTGCTTCAAATTTCATGCTCTACAAACACAAACACACTTGTAGTTCTTCTGTTACACACTTTGCTGCACCTCACCTTCTTATCATTGTTCCAAGTGACCCCTTGACCTACAGTGCCCCTCCCCTGCTATTTTTATCTAACACAGTCTCCTACTTTGAGGCTTAGCTCTAGTACTTCTTCTAGGAAGCCTTCCCTATCCACTACAGTTCACTTACCTACAAATTAAATAGGTTTTTAAAAAAAGATTCAAAATAGAATTAAAAGAAGCAACTAAAGCAAAATTTTTTTCAAGGAAATATATCAAACTTAAAAACATCTGCACAGCAAAGGAAACATTCACAAAATAAAAAGGCAACCTGCAAAATGTAACAAAGCATTTGTAATTTACATATTTGTTAAGGCATTTACATCTAAAACATATAAATAACTCAATCAACTCATTAACAAAAAAAACTAAATAACCCAATTTAAAAATGGGCAAAAGATTTGAATAGACATTTTCCCAAAGAAGACATACAAATATCCAATGAAAATATACATGAGGTATTTGACATCACTAATCATCAAGGAACTGCAAATCAAAACCAGTGAGATTTTGCACCTCTTAGAATGGTTATAGTAAGGAAGATAAGAGATAACATGTGCTGATGAGGATGTGGAGAAAAGGGAACCCGTGCACTGCTGGTGGGAATGTAAACTGCTTGCAGCCACTATGGAAAACAGTATGGAGGGTTCTCAAGAAATTGAAAATAGAATTACCATATAATCCAGCAATTCGACTTCTGGATATATATACCAAGGAAATAAAAATAGGATCTTGAAAATATATCTGAATCCCCATATTCATTACAGCATTTATTATTTATAATAGCCAAGAAATGAAAGCAGCCTAAGTGTCCATCAGTGGATGATTGGATAAGGAAAGCATATATATATATATATATATATATATATATATATATATATATGTGTGTGTGTGTGTGTGTGTGTGTGTGTGTGTGTATCTCAGAATATTACATAAGGATATCTCAGATTATTCAGCCATGAGAAAGAAGGAAATCCTGCCATTTGTGACAATTTGGATGACTTGAGGATATTTCATTAAATGAAATGTCAGTCAGAGAAAGACAAATACTATGTGATATCATTTATATGTAGAATCTTTAAAAAGGTGAACTCATAGAAACAGAATAGGTTAGTAATTACTAGGGTCTGGGGTTGAGGGAAATCGGGAAATTTTGGTCAAAGGCTACAAACTTTCAGCTGTAAGATGAACAAGTTCTGTGGATATAATATACAGCATGGTGGTTATAGCTAATAATACTGCATTATATAGTTGAAAGTTATGAACATAGATCTTAAATGTTCTTACAACAAAAAAAATGATAATTACATGATGGGAAGGAGGTGTCAGCTAATGCTATTGTGGTAAAAATTTTGCAATTATATACATGCATCAAATCACTTTGTACACCTTAAACTTACATAATGTTAGGTGTCAATTATCCTATATAATAAAGAGGTAATATGCAAATTAACCCTCACGCCTTCACAAGATGGCTGCCTACAACCAGGTCGGCAGGGGGTTTGTGAGGGACAACCAAATGACTGAACAAGCAAGCTGTGTGAGGCGACCAGGCTGGCAGGGGGGTTAGTGAGGGACGACCAAGCAATTGAACAGCAGGCTGTGTGGGGCGACCAGGCCAGCAGGGGGGCAGTTGGGGGCAACCAGGCCAGCAGGGAGGGGCAGTTAGGGGTGACCAGACCAGCAGGGGGCACAGTAAGGGGTGATAGGCCTGCAGGGAGGGGGAAGTTGGGGGCAACCTGGCCAGCAGCGGGGGGCAGTTAGGGGTGAACAGGAAGGCAGGCAGGTGAGCAATTAGGAGCCAGCAGTCCAGGATTGTGAGAGGATGTCCGACTGCCGGTTAGGACTGGGCCTAAACCGGCAGTCGGACATCCCCTGAGGGGTCCAGGATTGGAGAGGGTGCAGGCTGGGCTGAGGGGACCCCCAACTCGCCTTGCACGAATTTCATGCACCTGGGCTCTAGTATTTCCATAAAACTAGAAAACAAGATGAAAAGATTACTCCATTTTTTCCATGCCCCCATACATACATTTTGGTGCCCCTATTTGTGCCCTTGTAATGCGCAGTGCCTTTCTTTACCATTGATTATACTGCCTTTTTTTTTTTTTTGTATTATACTGCCTTTTATTAGTCATCTGTTCCTATTGTCTTACCACTTACTGACAATCTCCATAGTAACATGGATGCATTACATCCCTAAAACCAGTCCATAGCAGACATTAAATAAACTATAAATCAATAGCTGTGTTAGCAAGTGATGACCAACTCCTTTGGTTGATTTAATGCTCCTCCCAGACTTTTGAAAAGGCAAAACTGTTAAGTATGGCCCTTCCCTTGCTCCCTTTTGAGGGAGTTCTGTGTTTGGTCAAGATCATGGGCTCTGGATTTGGACATAGCTAAATCTTTCTGCCTCTTTCATTTATTAACTGTGGGAACTTGGGCAAGTTCTTATCTGTAAAAAGAGGATCATAATAGAATCTACCTCATGTGGTTATTATGAGGCTTAAATAAAGTAATGTATGGCTCTGTGTTAGGTACACAATAGGTACTAAAAAAAAATCTTGGTTATAATCATTCCTCCTCCCACTCTTTTCTTCTCTTCTAGCTTATTTATTCCAAAGTTGGGGAGGGGCATATGATTAAGGCTTGGAATGGAAAACAAATGAAATCTTTGTAGTATATCTTTAAGCTGAAGTTTCTGCTTTTGTTCCAGGAAGTGTTGGAAGAGAATAAGCTTCTTTGCAGTTCTGTCTTCTTGTTTTGTGTGGTTGTTTTTTTCTGTTTTTTTTTTTTGTTTGTTTGTTTTTTCCCAAGAGGAAAGCATCATAAAGACTCATAGCAGCAGCTCGAGCACTGAGCCAGTAAGTTTGGACCAGAGAAATGGTGCTGCCTGCTCACTGCAGACAGAATGGCCACTGAGACAGATCTCATTAATGCTAATGACCTTTGTGCAGCTAATTAGCAGCATATCACACTCAATATTTACCCTTGTGTGCCTACAAAGTTCCACTTTCTCCTCGGGAAGCAAGCTGTTTCTCTACCTGACTCATGGCAAGGAAACCTCTGATGCCAGACACCAGCTTCATCTCGGCCTGGATGAGCTGGGTGGAGGACAGCTGAGGGGCTGCCATCCAGGAGCTGGGAGGGAGGGAGAGGGGGAGCTTGCGATTCTCATTCCAATTCTGGGTGGAGTGTTGGGCAGCCAGGGTCCTCACCCCAAAAGGGTGCCATTTGCATGATTCATCCAAGCAGCTGCCAGTCCCAACTGCCCTCCCCAGAATTACTATGTCCTCCCCATCTTCTTCCTTTGAAAGGAGTGGTTCTCTGAGCTCAGTGCAGGTCCCCTCCTTGGCACAGGGCCTGCAGGAAGGGGTGAACCACCAAGAAAGGGCCTTCTTGGAGGCCTTTCTAGGCAGAGAGCTCTTGGTGAACTGCCTGCTACCCTTCAACAATCTTTAATAGAGCTCCTAAGCTGAGCCATGGCCTGTGCCAAGGGCTGGGGAACACAGGATGAATGAGACAGGGTTGGTGCTCTGGGGAGCTCACAGAAAGACTGGCCTGCAGCCATCATATTATACTGTAATAATAAAGGGGCGCAGAGCTGGGTGTGAGGAAAGGGACACTCAGGCCAGCCAGGGGAGTCAAAAGGGACTTCAGAGAGGAAGCTTACTGACCTGTTCAAGCACCAGGAGCCCTGAACAGCAGACTTACCTCCCTGGAGAAGTCTGGCTCCTGTAGCCCCCCTCCCCCTTCTCTGAAGAAACAGACTTGACAACTGAAGAAGTGCTATAGCTCTGAGTCCTGGTCTTGCGTGAAGTGATGTAGACAGCGATGATGTATCAGGGCACTGAATGGAGACCAGCAGGCTAATCGTTGCTCCACTAGTAGGGACCTGGGTTGGCTTCCCTAGAGAGCTCCCTCTCAGTTCACCTCAGCCTCTGGGATCCTCCCCAGCCCCCCAGCCCCAACTCCCAACCATTACCTTGCTCCACAAGTGAATGTTGATTGAACAGATGACCACAGGGCCAGTCATCTCTCATTTGACCCCATGAGATGTGCAATGATTGAAGGTTGCATCCCTCAAAAGTCAGGGGATTGAATATTAACCCCCTGTATGATGGTGTTAGGAAGTGGGGACTCGGGAGGTAGTTAAGTCTCAGGGGCAGAGCTCTCATGAAGGGATTAGTTCCCTTACTAAAGGCATCCCGAAGAGCTTCCTCATTCTCTTTTGACCATGTGAGGATGCAAGGAGAAGACAGCCATCTGCAACCCAGAAGAGGGCCCTCACTAGAACCCACCCATGCTGGCACCCTTATCTTGGACTTCCACCTTCCAGAATGGTGAGGAATAAATTTCTGGTGTTTATAAGCCACCAAATTTGTTGTACTTTGTTATAATAGCACAAACTAAGACAGGATGCTGGCTCAAAAAATCCTTCAACCCTATGAAGTTGTTGCTTGTCCAATGCTCAGCCCCTAAATGCACTGGAGTTCTTGCCCCACCACCAACCATGTTCAAACTGACCTGTCCTGGGACCATGCAGAACACCAGAGGAGAGAGAGCCTGAGTCCACGGTCTGCCCTGGGCTCGGGAGGGTAGGATGGTCCATGTTTAAGGCAGGAGCTGAGCCTTGAGGATGATCTCTTGCTGCAGAGGTGACCACAGGACCAGTGACCTCTCATCAAACCCAGGAGCTGCCCACCTACCACTGACACACACATGCCCACACCACAGCTTCTTTTTTTTAAATATATTTTTATTGATTTCAGAGAGGAAGTGAGAGGGAGATAGAACTCTCAATGCTGAGAGAGAATCATTGATAGGCTGCCTCCTGCACACCCCGCACTGGGATGGAGCCCACAACCTGGGCATATGCCATGACTGAGAATCAAACTGTGACCTCCTGGTTCATACGCTCAAACACTGAGCCACGCCAGCCAGATGACCACAGCCTCTCTTGCAGCTTCTGCTAAGCAGAGCACTGCTGAAGCTTGTGGTGCAGTTGTCCACAAGGCCCTGTGGGTGGGCTCCCTGACAACCATTGTCTTTTAGGCTAATGACCAAGCTGTGCTATCAAATAAGGCCCCTATGTTAGTCACTCTCTGATGTGCCGAGGTACAGCTGAGTCTACACAGACCAATGCAGACTAAATGAGGAGCTGGTGTGTTCCAGTGGGTCACTCCCGTGGAGTCCCCAGTGGCCAGGCTTGCCTGTGGAATTGAGCTGAACTACAAAAGAATGACTGACCCCATGGAACAGGCTTCTAAGCAGGCAAGGAGATTGTGCAATCAGCCACAAGCTGGTATTTACTTCTGGGCTTGTTTCCCTGAAGCAGTTTTCCTGCCATCCAATAGGCCCAGGTGAGCAGCAAGGTATTGTTTCAGGACAAAACTGAACAAACAGCCAAGACGGAAACAGCCCTGGTACCAGTGCAAATTCTGCCCAGATAGGCCGCAACCCATTCCCACTGGCCTGCCCTGGGTATGCTCAGACTCATGGCAGCCAAACTAATCCCAGCCAGGCTGCGGACATTTCCTTACATGTAACTGCCCCTACACACACACAAGGCCTCCCAAGAAACTGCCCCAGCTGCTCAGTGAGTGAAATGCACATATTTTTTTCAAAGGTCAGAGCCAGGAAGAAATCTAGAAGTCATCCAGCTTAGTGTCCTTTTAGAGATGGTTGGAACCAAGGCCTTAGGAGAAGAATTGCCTAGCGGCTAGGCATTGCCCTAGCCCAGTGGTCGGCAAGCTCATTAGTCAACAGAGCCAAATAGCAACAGCACAACGATTGAAATTTCTTCTGAGAGCCAAAATTTTTAAACTTAAACTTCTTCTAACACCACTTCTTCAAAATAGACTCGCCCAGGCCGTGGTATTTTGTGGAAGAGCCACACTCAAGGGGCCAAATAGCCGCATGTGGCTTGCGAGCCGCAGTTTGCCGACCACTGCCCTAGCCTAACGTTGCATGGCATGTTACCACCCTGGTCTCCTAACTCCTAGGACCGACTGTCAATCGACTTGTGGTCTGTCCGCTCAGTGAGCCAGGCACCAGGTCCTGTTCACCTCCTCCCTCTGTGCTAATCAGAAGCTGACCCACATGACCAAGAGAAGGGCTTTTGGACTTTAGTCTCCATGTGAACTAGCGGGGCTGTGTGGTATGATGATCAAGAACCCAGGCCTAGCAGCTGCCGACCCAGGTATGAATCCCAGCTCGATCACTCAGACCTTGGCAGATTAATGAACCTCTCTGGGCCTCAGTTTCCTCATCTGCTAGATGGAATAACAATAAACCTTCCTCACAAATTGCTGTGCCGATTCAATGTGTTAATATGGATTAAAGAACTTCGTATAGCAGAGGAAGTGCTATATGAACCTAGGTTATGACGATATTGATCATCATCATCATTATCAATGCATATTCCAGGCCCCACCCATAGAGAATCTGATTCAGTAGACGCTTACCGGGAACCAGTGAACTGTATTTCAGCAAACACCCCTAGTGATGTTAGTGGGTGCCCATGGGGGTGGGGAGGGCTGGCCCAAGGACCATATTTGGAGAAACCCTGCTTTCAAGGTTAGGGAAGTGTGTGTTGACCCTCTGGTCTATAAAAAGGCTTCAATGCCCTGTTAGCCTTCTTGTCTGAATCCCTAGATCCATATTTCTCAGCATTCACTCTCCTCCTCCCCAGATGGCTTGTTACAAGACTCAGCCTTGGGTTGCCCCTTCTTCCCCACCAAGCTGCTCCCACTCTTAGGCTTTAGAAACAGCCTTTCAATCCTGCCCCCTCCCAAGTCAACTCAGAGGTTCCCCAAAGTTTGAGCGTCACTAACAAAGAGCAGGTGTCCCTGGTCAAGCCAGGCTCAGAATGTTGGGGTGCTGACCTATGCAGGTCCTGAGGACTGAGACTGCCAGGGAGATAGCGGGGTCACCCTTTGCTCCCCTCTACCTCGCCCACTCAGGGCTGCCACCCCACAGATGGTGATCCCAGCCTGGGTGGCATTTCCATGCTGGCTCTTCATTTCCTGCTGAGAACAGTCGGCCTCACTGATCCACTGGCTCTCTGCCCAGCTGGGCTGTAGGCGGCATCCTTGAAGACTTTTTGGCCCTCTCTCCCCTGGGACTGTATTGAGGCTATACTGAGGAGGTTGTGGAGGGGATCAAGGCATCATTTAAGAGGCTGCTAAGACCAAGCTTGGGGAGCAGCCAGGAAGACAGGCCCCAGCCCAGACAGTCCCTCCCACCCTGTCCAGACCTCAGTGTACTCATGCAAAGATAATTCAGTTACCGGGAATGCAGACTGGAGAGATAACCTGATTTAAAAGCTGAAACTGGCTGAGTTGGGGAGGGAGGCTGGGGTGCAGGAATAGTTCCTTTTATCCCAGGAAGGCAGAAGCAGTAAACAGAGTAGGGGTGTTGGGCAGAGAGGCACTGGATGGCTGCCTAGAAGGGATGATGGATGCAGTTTAGGTGCTCAGAAGTCAAACCCTGCCCTCGGTCCATCCAAGAGCTCATGCACCCCTTTGAGCCTCTGCGGATTCACTTTTTTCTAGAGAGTTAAGGTACCATCATCTGGCTTATAGTCCCCCGGGGAGGAGATAAACCTTTGACCTGTGACGTGTCAGAGAGGAGAAGAGCCTCTTTGGGTTTAATTTGGGTCACTGATCAGCTAGCTATCCTTGGAACAATTTACTTCAGTGTAAACACCTATCTGCAAAAGTTGGTGGCTTGACTGGACAGTTTGGCTAAGGGGTGCTCAGGTCAAGGTCAGAGGCTTGGGACCAGTTCCCCCACCTCCCTGTTCTTTTCCTTCACACCTGAGAGCCAGACTCCCTGGGCAAAGTCCAGCAAGGCTTCCTCCCTCAGTCCAGGGAAGGTGTGGCACCTTCTTCTAAGCCTTTCTCACATCCTGTGTGCCCAAAGCTCCCCTGCAGTCTCACTTTCACCTACCTGAATCTCAGGAGGAAGGCGCTCTGGTGGAAAGTAGCCTGGGCAGGCCTCCGGAAGGAAAGGAAGTTACTAAGGATCATAGGAAGCTGTCTGCTTCTTTGCATAGGGCAACTTTTCTCTGCAAATAACTTGTCTTTTTTATAAACTGCCTTTGTCGGATGAATGCAAGACACTGAGGAAGCTGAGGCCAATCTAAGAGCTGCTTGGACATTTAGGCTGAAGGACAGAGCAAAGACCCACCCATAGCCCAGACTGCCAACCAGAGAGAAAGACACATAACCGCCCCCCCAGAAATGCCAGATCCTCTGTAGGGCCACGACCCTGCCCTGGGAAGCACTGTCTAGAGCAGGTCTGCTGGCCAGCAGTGAAGGAGTTAACAAACAGCAAGTCCCCCTCCCCACCCCCTACTAGCCTCTTCTCCCACTGGACCCAGATGAATAACCAGTCAGTAAGATGACCCCAGTGGAAGAAGTTGGGATGATCCACTCTGATCCCAGGGTATCTGTACTCTTCTCAGCACTAATGGAATGACTCAGAGTGAGGGGGAGACTGGGAGGAGGCTTCTGACCCCTCACAGACTAGGCAGGGACCAGCCCAGGGCAGACCCCTCCACCTGAGGCCTGAAAGAAACTATCTGACAGAAGAGAATGCTGTGACCCATCTGGCCCCCGCTGGTCTAGATTAGAATCTCGGCACTTTTTCCCAGAGAATATAACTTTCAGAAATGCTGTCACTTGGCTTTCCCTCCTTGGTAAGGCACTGAGGACCCTCACCACAGTTATCTTAGTGGTCCCAGCCGAGTTAACTAGAAGGAAGGTAAGAAATCAGATTTGAGAGTATCAGGAAAAGCAGAACACCAGCCCACCCCCTCATCCCCTACCCCCTCCGCAGTCTGACAGACAACAGACACCTCCCAGCTCTCCATACCAGGGAAGGCCCCACTGAGCTGAGCTGGCCTTGGGGTCTCCTCTCCCCCCTCTCCCTGCCCCCAGCTCCTGCCCAGTGGGAGAGCACTGCCTGGGCCTCCCCCAGGACCCTAGGGGCTCAGCTGCCTGTGGCTTTGTGCAGCTGAAAGACCTGCAGATTTATTGGCCTCAAAGGCAGCTGCCCCCACCTCGGCCCTGCCCTTCCTCCCCTCGCAGCCTCGCCCAGCGCTGTCTGGTGGGGGCAGGGAAGGGGTGCCCAGCCTGACTGGGTCACTCCTGCTGCAAGCAGGAGCACCGCTCTTCAGGTCCTGGCTGTGACCTGCTGGTCGCTCAGAGGTGCTGTCTACGTGGAAAACACAGGAGTGTCCATTTCATTACAGCCTGCAGATGAGGAGGGGCCCTGTCTTTCTAGAATATTCTATCCCATAATAATCCTCAGGCTAAGCTTGCATTCAGGAAGCCCCACATCTCCAGATCAATTCAGCAAGTGTCCCTGGTTCAGGGACAACGTGAGCACAGTCTAATAACAAAGTCACAGAAATGTCAACAGGCTTTTTGTGTGGAAAGAGACAGTACTGGTGGTAGAGATGTGGTGTCATGAGAAAAGCTCAGACTTGGACTCAGAGCCAGCAGCGCTTCTCCTGAGCTCAGTGAAAGCTGGGTCACACCAGTGGCTGTTGAGCTCTCCAAGGACAAGGTAGAGAGCTTCCTTGGAAGCTGGAAGCATTGCTTATGATTGGTAAAGAATAATGGGCTTAGGAAGCCAGTTGAGAATGGGCTAAGCAATAAGAGAGCCGTGATGCAACCCGGGAGCTGGGAACTGGGGCCAAGCCTGGGAAACAGTGGTGTGTCCATAGGGCCAAGGGGCTCCAGGGGTTCCTCCAGCAGCTCCCCCCCGCCGGCCCTCTCCCTGAGGCCAGCAGGAGGGCAGGTCCTGGAAGGGAGCTTGGTGGGTGATGGACAGGAGCCCATCAGGTGCTTCCGGAAGCTTGGTCCTTGTCCCCTGGGCACTCAGTGAAGTCTGGCTTCCTCATGCCTGTCTGAGTTGCCAGTGTGTGTGATTCAGCTCTAATTCCATGGGGTGGGGGGGCGGTGTGGGGAGGGGCAGAGAAGTGTGTGCCATAGACAGAACGCAGTGGTCCCTGGATGACTGGGTACTCCTGGGAGGCCGTTGAAGCTCCGGGAGACCCAGTTGTCTCATCTGCAAAATGTCTCTAATGTACTTTGGAGGGCTGTTCTGATTATCAGAGGCAACTGACAAACAGCCTCCCAAATGGTCCTTCCCACCAAATGGTAGTGTTGTGTGAATTATCACAATAGTGTAATATCATAAATGCTATAAATAATACCGTGAGAAGAATGCCCATTCTCAGGGTAACCATTCTTCAGATGCAGAGGAGACCTAGAGCCTAGCTAGATCCCAACCCCGAGGGCCCCACCCCACGCCTGGGCGGCTCTAGGCATCTACCTCAGCCTTTCCTGTGGGTCAGGAGGCCTGCACCTGCATGTGAGCCCAGCAGGGGCTGCTGCTATGATAATCCGGGGAGAGATGGGGAGCACTGAGGTCCCTCAGCACTGGTCCTATGAAGATCTGCTTAGAGTGAGAGCAAAGGACGGATGTAAAAATCCCATCCTGAGAACTGGTACATCAGCAGCACCTTAAAGGTTGGATATTATTGTGGGTTTGAGATAAAGTAAGTAATGTGGCAATTTAGGAATCCCAGCTATTGAGAGAGAGAGAGAGAGAGAGAGAGAGAGAGAGAGAGAGAGAGAGAGAATGGAAATCTCTCTCCTTGTCACACGGCCAAGCCCAATTGCAGCTTACATTTCTGGCTGAAGCTCCGCGAGAGAACTGGGGCCCAGCAGGCACAGACAGCAAGAATGCCCCTGGGAACCAAGAGGGAAGGGGAAGCTGACCCGCCCACCTGTGCCTCTTGAGTACCGCCAGTGGGTGCTGGTAGAGGACAGCTTCGCTGGGCAGCCAAGGTAGATTACAGTACTTCAACTGAAAGAAAAATGTCCTTAACCATGGAACTATTCTTCAGGACCAGGCAGAGAAATTGACAATGTTGATTCATTTAGCTCAGCAGTATTCAGGTCAAAATCAATCTTGTCAAAAATCCATCACCCACACTCAATAAGTAAGAAAAGGGATACAGCACCCAGGAATCAATCACACCCCAGCAGGGAGCAGCTGAAAACAGATCTATCCTGGTCTCTGATGGGGGCTTCCGTTCATCAGCGTGCTGTTTCCTGAATGCACCCTGGGGACCACTCCCAAGGTCACGGGCACCAGCTAAGCCTTTAGCAACAGCCAGAACTGAGACAGCCCAAGAGTGGGTGGTCAATCATCTGGTCACCTCTCTACAACCAGGCAAGAGAAGTTCTAGAGCCTCAATGAAGATTTATAGATGCCTACTTTCCACAGGATCAACACTTAGCTGATGGGTGTAGCTCCACAGAAGTCACTTCTTTCATTCATCCACATCAGGAACCCTGTCATTTTTCTCAACTCCCCTGCTGTCCTCAAAGCTGCGTGGCTGCCTCCCAGAAATAATCACAGCTTAGCAGTTCCCTGCTGCACAACGCTCAGGAAAAGCAGAGTGGCCTCTATAGGTTCCCTGACCTTAGGAACTCCCACAAACATACAGTGGGCAAGAATCACCATCCTTTTTGTTCCTGGGCCAGACATTAGCATTCCCCAGGCTGGCGTTATGGCAGCCCTGACTCCCCGAGACTCCAAGAGGGCATGTGAGCGGGGTCAGGTGATGGAGAGGGCTGGACGCCACCTATGCCATCCACCAGCTCTGTGAGTTTGAGCCAGTTCTTAAACTTCTGTACACCTCACTGTTCTCATATATAAAATGGAAACCATATCACAATTACCTCTTAGGATTGTGGAAGATTCAATGAGACTCTATATGTGAAGAACTGGCATACAGATACTGATCAAGAGTGAAAATTGTTGTCCTGGCCAGTGTGTCTCAGAGGTTAGAGCATCAGCCCTGGCACCAAAGGGTCTTGGGTTCAATTCCCGATCAAGGACACGGATCTGAGTTGCCGGTTTGATCCCCAGTCCCTGTCAGGGCATGTTTGGGAGGCAACCAATCAATGTGTCACTCTCATATTGGTGTTTCTTTCTTCTTCCCACCCTTCCTTCCTCCCTCCATTTCACTCTCTCTAAAAAAAATTATCCTCGGGTGAGTATTACAAAAAAAAAAAAAAAGAGGTGAAAATTCTTGTTAGACAAAGGTACCTTCTGATGCTGAGCCTTTTCTTCTATTCTCATCTTCCTCCCACAAACAACTTTTAAAAAGTGTTCACACAATTCTTTCCTTCATTCTTTATACACTTGACAAATATTTATTGACTATTGATTGCTCTAAATGCTAGAAATATAGTGTATAAATGGGGAGATGGCATATAACCTGTAATCAAAGAAAATAATCACATATAATAATAAATGATCCAAAAATAACAGGGGAATGAACCAAAGAGTGGCTGAGTTGCCATGGGGGCTATTTAAATTTGATTCAAGGAAGGCCTCTATGAGTGGGGAACATTTGAGTTGAATCCCAAATAGTATAAAGGAGTCAGCCATGGTGTGATCTGGAGGGAGGACATTTCAGGCAGTGAGAGTGTTGAGGACTGAAAGGACAGGGCACAGAGAGGTGGCGGGGTGGGGGGCAGATTAGGCAGGACAGAGGCCACACCATTGGACTTCAGGTGCACTGAAGGTGACCTTGTCAATAATGCATTTTAGAAAGCTCTTTTCAAATGCTATTTAGAGAATGGGTTGAAGCAGGGCAAGCGTGGAAGAATGATGAGCTAAGAGACCCTACAGAGTTCAGGAAAGGATGATGGTTCAGGAGAGCAGTAGGTATGAAAGTAGGTACTAGGGTATAGGAGATATTTTGGAGGTGACAACAGTAGTAATTGCTGATGAATTAGATGTGGGGGATGAGAGAAAGAGAGGTACCAAATATTTCTCCAAAGGTTCTGTTTGGATAGATGGGATACTAATTACTGCTGTGTGGAAGACCTGGAGGAACAGTTTGTGGTGGAGAAGTATAATTAAGAGCTCAGTTAGGCTGAATCAAGATTCCTACTAGACACTCAAACGAAGAAGTCAAGTATAAGTGGTTGGATCGGAGAATCATTGGTGAAGAGATGTTATTTAGAATCACGGTACTGAATGAGATCAGCTAGGAAGCAAGTCCCTCTGGCTAAAGGAGGGCCGAGAGATTATTAAACCCTGGGAGAGTCATCTGGAGGAATCCTGTTCCCAAATCCCTGCCCTTTGGGGTTATATAGCTGCCAGATAGAGTCACCCAAGTAAGCAATGAGGACTTGAGGCAGAGGGATGCCCTGGAGGAGACTTGAGCACAAGTGAAGGTGGAAGCTATGCTGGTGCAGCCACACCCTAGAGCAGTGGTCGGCAAACTGCGGCTCTGTTGACTAATGAGTTTGCCGACCACTGCCCTAGAGAAAGGCAGGGCTCTCCTGCATTCAGACTTCTGCTTTCTGGTGAGTAGTTCTGGGAGGTAGATGGCATCAAGCCCCTTATGCCATTCCATTTGTGAGCACTCAGGAAAGGAGGAAAGGGAAAAATGAAAGGGGGAAGTGAAACTCTGCTCTAAATGAGATGTGGCTCTGTTCCAGGGCAACCCATATTTCCCCCAGTGTTATAGACTGAAGGCTTGTGTTCCCCTCAAAACTCATGTGTTGGAACCCAAACTCCCAAAGTGATGGTATTTAGAGGTGGGGCCTTTGTGATGTACTTAGTTTCAAATGAGGTCAGGAGGCTGGGACCCCAGGATGGGGTTAGTGTCCTTGTAAGATGTAGAAAAGAGACCTGAGCCATTGCAGCCCTTGCATTCTCTCCTCTCTCTCTCTCTCTCTCTCTCTCTCTCTCTCTCTCTCTCTCTCTCTCTCTTCCATGAGAGGGCACATTGAGAAGGTGGCCATCTACAAGCCAGGAAGAGAGTCCTCACCAAGAACTGAATCTGCTGGTACCTTGATCATGGACCTCCCAGCCTCCAGAACTGTGAGAAATAAATGCCTGTTGGTTAAGCCACCCAGTCCATGGTATTTTGTTATAGCAGCTGGAGCAACCTAAGACACCAGGCTTCTGTAGCCTACAGTGCTCGGGAGGACATATTAACCCGAAGGTGTCCTGAGTTCTAGGACTGCAGACCTCAGCCCCTTTCACCCACAGCAACACCTCCCCTGGTTATTTTGGGGAAACCTTAGGGAGCCTCAACTGTGCTCATAAACAGTCTCTTCACATTCTGCTTCTCACAGCCCCTGAACCACACGAGGAGGCAGCCCCCTCCTTCTGGGCCTCCTGTCCTCCCTGCCAGGACCCCATGAAGTACCACCTCACTCGCTCACACCAGGCTGGGTCCACGGACCCTGAGAAGGTACCCCTTCTCCCTTCTCCATGTGTTGTTGCCACTAGGGGAGGGGACTGCCTGCTGACCCCGCAGTTCACCAGGCCTGGCCACACCCTGAATCCCTTCCAGAGTCTCAGACCACTGAGTGATTTGAGAAGCCACATCTCGTTTACTGTCATGTCCCCAGCATCTAGCAAGTGCCTGCCTCATACCAGGCACATGACTCATAATAGGGAACTGGGAATAGATGAACAGGGAGCAGTGTGCACAGGACTGGGCCATCAGAGGTGGGTGAAGGAGGGTGTGCAAGTCTTTCCTAAAGAGGAGAGCAGACCCCAGCAGATAGCTCACTGCAAAAGCCAGCGGGCCACTCCAGCAGGGCCCCAGGCAGGATTTGGGGCTGAGCGCAGGCCCCGCCCACCCTACACCTGGACCTGCTTCAAGAACAATGAGCCAGTCAAGGTTGCTGGGAGGAAGCACGTAATGAGCTCAATTTCACAGCTGAGTGGGTTGGGACTCCATCGAGGGAGCTGGTTTCTGGGACAGCAGCTTCCCTGTCTCTCTGGTTCCTGCAGTCAGGTGGTCAGGATGAGTCCATCCCGGAGTCCAGGCTCCAGGGCCCACACCCAGATCTCACACTGCTCAGCGCCTACACATCCTCAGGCGCACTCCGATTCCCAGCCCACACCTCCACTCCCGGCACACGGGCCACCAAGACGGCCACTTTCAAAGACTAGTACAATCTTATTAATGACAGCTGCCATTTGAAGGGGCTTCCTGAGGGCTGGACACAGGCTTTCTCATTTAGTGTTAATACCAATTTCGGGAGGTGGGTTCTATTATTCCCATTTCACAGATGAAGAAACTGGGAGTCATGAAGGTTAATTAGTCCAACGCTTCACAGCTAATGGGCAATAGAGCCAGGACTGCAACCAGCTATGTCTGGCTGCAAATTTCATACTCTGAACTGTTTTGCTCTATTGGCTCCCAGGACAAACAAGTCATGTGCCGCATGGAATAGTTGGGATGGGGCAGGGGAACCTGATGCACAGTGTGTTAGGCAGAGGGCAGATGGATGGTACAGTCTGCAGGGGTAAAGGTAACCTGGTCCCACGGACACACAGTCATAAAGGCACTGTGAGATTCTGTCTCCCATGCCCCCAGGAGCTGGGCCGAGTTCCCTTTTCCCAAGGCAGATTCTGCTGAGCGTGGGAAAGGAGATGGACATTCTGCTTCTGAGACCCACAAAGACAGGCAAACTATTGGAGTGTGGAACAGAGCTGAAAACACAGGTGCCTCCCCAGGGTTGGAAAGGCTACCAGGTTCCCAAACTGGATCTGCAACCACCTCCCAAGGAAGCCAGGCCATCTTCATTGGGCTGGGCCAGGCCCCACTCTCCCAGAGTCCCTTCTTCAGCCCTGGCTTCTCCCTCAAGCCCTGTGAGCCGAGTACATTCTAGCAGGTTCCCCACAGACCGCCCACCTATCCCCAGTGCCCTGTATGTCACCCACTCTGTTTAGCAAAGGGAAGGCATTAGCTCCTAACCCTACTTCCTGACTGGTCCTGCCCAGAGGGCTGCTTTCAGGCCTGGGGTACCACTGCCTAATCTCCAGGGCAGCGCCAAGGGCTGCAATGGACAGACCCCACAGGAAGACAGGTGCCTCCTGCAATCTGGGAATCAGATGAGGGCGCTTGGAGCCCTAAGAAAATCTGAGCCTGGGGTGCTATCTGTCAGCATGCTTTGGACTGCAAGTTCCAGAAAAATCTGACAACTATACACTGGCTCCATCCAGTGCTATTCAAACTTCACTATGCATGCAAGTCACAGGGGACCTTTTTGAAATGCAAGGTCTGATTCATTTGTCTGGAGCGAAACCTGAGATCCTGCATCTCCAGCAAGCTCCCAAGGCTAAGGCTCTTAGCCCAGAACGCACATTGTAACGAGGGTTTAAAGATTTAAACCTCAAGGACATGAGCTACTTATATATAAAGAGCCTAGAGGCAGGTGGCACCAGCGTTGGCCCTGCTCACTAATGTCTTCATCAGGCTTTGGCCATTCTTTACTCTGCCACCCTCATCATCACCAGCTGGCTGCCAAAGCTCTAAGCATCACATCCTCTCACAAATCAGTGTCCACTCACAATGTGTTGCTCCTAGTCCTGTGGAGAAATGGAAGCAGAATGCCCTCTGTGTCTAGCCCCTAGGAAGCACCCCCCAAATGGCAGCTGTCATTATTAATTATTTATTTTCCTGTAGCTCTCCTATTATCAGGCAAAAAAGTCTTCCCCAGATTCCCCCAGATGTTTACTTATGTCTCATTGGCCGGAACTGGGTCTCATGCTCATCCCTGAACCAATTACTCTCATCAGCGGTCAGATTTCCATGACTGGCTTAAACTAGTTATGATTCATCCCCAGGGTCTGGGGACATTTCCACTTAAACAAAAACCAGAACTCAATTAGCAAGAAAACAGTTGTAAAAATAAAGGGCTTTAGGGGCAGAGTGGGAATGAAAAGAAGATACCAGCAAATGTGCTCCTCAGAAAAAAGGAGGGATCAGTCCTGTGCATCTTATGCACAGGTGTTGGGAAGGCGCATGTGCCATGCACCTAAATGCATTTTATACACAGTGAGCTGTCACAGGAGTGCTGGCCGCTGTGGTGATGGCAGCGGCAACTGCTAGCGCCCTGGTCCTGTGGAGCGTGGGGAGAAATGGAAGCAGAGAGAATGCTCTCCCCACAGCCTGTCCCCACAACCAGATGACCCCTGTGACTTCGGTGGGAATTTTCCCTGTTCCTAATTCTCTCCCTCTTTGTTGATTGTAACTGCCCAGCGGTCAGCTGACGCTGCTGGCAGGGCTGGGTGGCTGGAATGAGGCTTCTGCTGAAGGAGAAAGAGGCATTTGTGTGTTGGAGATTCCTGCTCTCTCTGCAGTGGTGAGAAGTCACAGAGCCCAAGCCCGAGGGGATGCCATGTCCTCTGCAGAAGGGCCAGGCCCCCTTTGGGCATTGCCTCTGTGGCCCACCATCTTCACGCATGCTCTTCCTTTCCCTGGAGATGCTCTTCCCCACACTGTTCACACCTGGCTCCCTCTCAGCTTAAACAGCCCCTCCGCAGAGAGGCCTCTCTTGGTCCCCAAATCTAAAGCAGCTCCTTCCTCTGCTTCCTTCCCTCCCCCACTCTCTGACAAAAGTAAATTTTTCTTCCTCAGCTTATTTGCTACAGTTTGTAATTATTCGCTTGTCTATTATCAATGAATCTGAAACTCTGTGAGGGCAGGGACCATGTCCATCGCATCGCCACCACTTACTCAGCACAGGACCTGGCACATAGTATTCCCACAGTGAACATGTGTTGAAGGAATGAATGAAGGCAGTTGAAACAATTTTTGTCCCCAGAATGGAAGAGCTAGAGTTAACATTTAAATAAAGCAGAAGAAATTTAGTTTAGCCACAAGGAGTAAACTTACTAGAGAAACTCAGGAGAGAAACAGTGTAACCACATACACATTTGTCATTCAGGGCTGGGGAGGAGGAGACCACCCACACCAGGAAGATGGGTGGACAGCCTCTGGAAGGTCCCAGCTGCCCAAGGAAGACAGGACTTGGTGTCACCCACCCCATCCCCCCATCTCGCATAGCAGGTAATAAGTTGCCTCTTTGTTGAGTTCTCTGATCCCTCATGTTCCAGCTTCTGCTTTCAGAAACCCCATCAGCTTTGGGGGCATGGGAGGGCTGGGTCAGGGACTGGGATCCTGCATTCTGAGTCCTGGTCCACTGGGCCAGATGATGAGTGGGAAATTGACTGGAATGCTGAAGCCATGACCCAGAACAGCAAACTCACCCCTAGGAAAGACTGGAGCTTTATGACAGGGCAGAGCACCAATTGCTCACAGCTGGCTTGAAGTTCACGGAAGCTGTCCTAGTGGCTGCGTGAGAAGGTTCCCTGTGCACCCTGCCTGGCTCAGAGCAACAGGAAGAACCACTCAGGCTACTGAGTGCAAAGGTGATCAATCAAGCAGCTAGTCTTAGAGAAGAAACATACTCAGTTCGCCCCACCCCCATTGCTGCTCATCCTGATGGATGTGCAGGGAGACTCACCTGGCAATTTCATGTGATCCCACCTAGAGCATCATGACACTAGCCAGTGCCAATAAGCACCCCAGACAACAAGAGCTGAAGGAAGTGGACAGGAGGGAGAGAGCACAATGACATAGCTTTCAGCTAGGCCAATGTGTGTGTGTGTGTGTGTGTGTGTGTGTGTGTGTGTGTGTGTGTGTGTGTGTTTGGGAGGGGTGGGTGGCCCACACAGAGGTAAGTTAAAGAAATAGGAACAAGGGCTTAATCAGACAGTTGGATGTGTGCCTCTAGGCCACCTTTGGAGAGCCTTGGATTCACACCTTAAGGCACTGTGCTAGCCATCAGCTCTGAATAGGGAACAAAAGTCACTCAGTCCTGCCCTCATTGAGCTTTTGGATGATGGAGGGAATCTGATAGGAATCAAATATTTACAAACTGAAACTGTGTTAAGTGCTATGATAAGAAGAGGATAATTATAGGAGTGTTTGACAGAAGCTGGTCACGACAAGTTTCCTGAAGACCTGACTTGAACTGATACCTGAAGGAAGAGGAGTTAGGTTAAGTGGAGAAGCACAAGTATTCTATGCGGCAGGAATAATATGTGCAAAGACCCCGAGGTGGGAAGGGACAAGAAATACGTAAGGCCCGAAATGAAGGCCAGCACGACTGAAACAGGAAAAGGAAGGGGATGACGAGGCTGGTCTCTGCCTTGGCTCACGGGAAGTCTATGGAAGACAGAAGAAAGCGGAGCCCTCCCAAGGCCATCTTCTTACTGCATGCCATGTTGAAGCTAGTGCAGCCCAGACAACGTCTGGCTGGGAGCAGGGAAGTTTTGCTAGCTTACTGGGTTCCTCAGAAGCACCGAGAGTCTTAGACAAACCCTTGGAGGGTCCCATCAGAATGTGCTGTGCGGTCTTGTTTCTCCATACTCTCCTGGGCCTGTAGAAAGATAAGTGAAGCCACAGCACTGGCTGGGTCATAAAGTGGAGAACCATGCTGGCCTGTTAGTTTTGCCTTCCATCTCTACCACTCACCTCCTCTCTCAGCAAGGTCCTGAGGAAGGTACTATGCGTCTCCTCAATGGTCTCCTGGCCCAAGAACCAGGACGCCAAAATGGCCTTGTGAGTCAGCATGTCAAGATTGCCAGGGTGCTTGTTCAAGGTCCGACTTCACTGGGCTTTATAGGCCATGCTATAAATTTTCCTTTTCTTTTTTCTCTTATTCTTTCCTCTTTCTACCCCTCACTTTTCTGCAATAAACATTTTTATTGAAGCATAACTTATAGAAAAGGACACAAATGCTAAGTGTTCAATTATTTTTCACAAAGTCAGCACACCCTGGCATATAGACACCAAAACACTGCAAGAATGTTTCTGGCAACAGCATTTATAATAGCCCCAATCTGGGAGAAAAACTATCCACCAAGAATAGAATGGACAAATAAAATGTAGTATATTTGCATAATGGAATACTATCATCAATTAAAAATGAATGAACCACAGCTCCAGGTAACAACAGGGATGAGCCTTGTAAACATGCTCCCAAATGAAATAAGCCAAACACAAAAGGACAAATATTGTATGATTCAACTTGTAAGAAATATCTAAGCCAGTCAGAGAAAGACAAATACCATGTGATTTCACTTATATGTGGAATCTAATGAACAAAATTAAACAAACAAAATAGACACAGATTCATAGATGCAGAGAACAGACTGACAGCTGTCAGAAGGGAAAGGCATTGGGGGGCTGGGTAAAAAGGTGAAGGAATTAAGTAAAATAATTTAAAAAAACTTATAGACACAGTCAACAGTGTGGTGATTAATAGAGGGAAAGAGGTGTGGGGGGAGTAGAAGAGTGTAAAGGGGCATATATGGTGATGGAAGGAGACTTGACTTTGGGTGGTGAACACACAATACAGTATACAGATGATGTGTTATAGAATTCTATACTTGAAACATATATAATTATATTAACCAATGTAACCCCAATAAAGTCAATAAAATTTTTTTAAAAATATTCAGAATAGACAAATTTATAGGTATAGAAAAAACTCCCTATCCTTGGCAGAAAGCAGATTAGAAAGGCTAGCAAGAGAGGCAAGAAAAGTTACTGCTTGATGGGTACAGAGTTTCTGTTTGGAATAATTTTTAAAAGTTGGATTTTGAAATAGGTGTTAGGAACAATCTTGTAACCTTTCATTGTATATATACAGTCTTTTTGTTGTTGTTGTACATTTAAAATTGAATGTCCTGGGTTATGGGCAGACATTTATCTACAGTAAATTCTGCCCAAAAGTTTTCCAAAGTGGTTGTGCCAATTTGTACTCTGATCAGCAGCAGTACATGAGACTACTGGATGCTCCTATGCCAAGATAACACTTGATGGTGTTTACTTTTCATTTTAGCTAATCTTGTATATAGAGTAATATTTTATTGTGGTTTTAATTTGTGTGTTCCTAGTGACCAATTGGTTGAACATTTTTTATATTGGCCATTTGGATATTCTTTTTTGTGAAGTACACCTTTAAGCTTTTGCCCATTGTGTAAGAAGGGTGTTCCTTCCTTCTTTCCTTCCTCCCTTCCTTTCTTCTCTCCCCACTTTCTGTCTTCCTCCATCCCTCCCTCTCTTTCTTCTACTTCTTCTTTTATCCTTTTTTAACATTCTTTAAATATTCCATAACAGAATTATTTGTCATGCATGTATAAATGTGTAAAGAAGTACTTAATATTAATAATATACTATTTCTTGATCTCTTCCTTTATGATTGGTTCTTTTTGTGTGTCTTAAGAAATCCTTTCCAACATAAGGATCATGAAGATAGTTTTCTATGTTGCCTTCTAAAAGCTTCAATGGTATACATTTTGAATTTAGGTCTATTGTCCCTCTTGTATTGGTTTGTCTTCAATGTGAGATGGAAGTCAAGATTCATTTTTCAATATACATATCTAATTGATCTAACACTGTTCATTAAAAGACCACCTTTTACTTTCTGCACAACCATGCACTTTTGCCATAAATCAGAGAACAATATCTGTGTAGGTCTGTTTCTAGACTCTTTATTTTACTTAAATGATCTATTTGGTTATGCTTATGTCAACAACATAGTTCCTTAATCTATCCTATCTAATAAAGAGGGAATATGCTAATTGACCTTCACACCATCACAAAGATGGCAGCGCTCACATCCAATAAGGAGGGAATATGCTAATTGACTGTCACGCCCTCAGAGATGGTGGCACCCACAGCCACAAGATGGCAGTGCCCAGTCCCTTCAGCCCTGCTGGAGTGGCAGGCGCACAGCAAGACTGGGTGCGCCAGCTTCCAGAGTCCCCCAGTCCCCTCAGCCCCCCAACCGCCCAAGGCCAGCCCAAGGTGTAGGCAAGTAAATTGATGACTAAAGTAAATTGCCCAGCTTCCCAGGGCCACCCGAGGCTCAGGTAACCAGGGCCAGCTGAGGCTTGTGCTGCTGGCAGTAGCAGCAGCAGAGGTGTGATGGGGTGTCTCCTTCCCCTGATCACCGGATAGCATCCTGCCCCCAAGGGCTCCCAGACTGTGAGAGAGGGCAGGCCGGGCTGAGGGAACCCCATCCAGTGCATGAATTTTCATGTACCAGGCCTCTAGTCTATACTAATAATAGGGTAATATGCTAATTAGACTGGGAGAACTTCCGGGAGACCTTCCAGACATCTTTCTGGACGAAGCAATGGTGGCAGGGCTGAGGCAGAGATGGTTAGGCGTGATCAGGCCAGGAGGGGAGAATAGTTGGAGGTGAGCAGGCCAGCAGAGGGGGGGCAGTTGGGGGCAATCAGGCCGGCAGGGGGGGCAGTTGGGGGTGAGCAGGCTGGCAGGCAGAGTGGTTAGGGGTGATCAGGCAGGCAGGCAGGTGAGCAGTTAGGAGCCAGAAGTCCTGGATTGTGAGAGGGTGCAAGCTGGGCTCAGTGACACCCCCCCCCCCCCCAGTGCATGAGTTTTGTGCACCGGGCCTCTAGTACTTTAATAATAAGCCTTGATATCCAACCTTCTTTTTCCTGTAACTGTAATCTCCTTCAAGATTGTCTTAGCTATTCTTACCTTTACATTTCCATGTAAATTTAAAAATCAGTCTGTCAATTTTCACATATAAAATATTCTGGCATTTTGATTGGAATTGCATTAATCTTATAGGTAAATTTAAGAAAAACTGACAAAGTTATAATATTGAGTCTTTCAATATGAGAACATTTTTCCATTTAGGTTTCTTTTTCTTGCAGTAATGTTTTGTAGTTTTTTTAAGATTTATTTTATTCAACTTATTTCTAGTTATTTGATAGTTTTAATATTATTGTAATAGCATTATTCTTTAATTTTATTTCCTAACTAGAGGCCCGGTGCATGAAATTCGTGCACGGGGGTGTGTGTCCTTCAGCTCAGCCTGAACCCTCTCCAATCTGGGACCCCTCGAGGGATGTCCGACTGCCCGTTTAGGCCCGATCCATGTAGGATCGGGCCTAAACGGGCAGTCGGACATCCCTTTCACAATCCAGGACTGCTGGCTCCCAACTGCTCACCTTCCTGCCTTCCTGATTGCCCCTAACTGCTTCTGCCTACCAGCCTGATCACCCCCTAACCACTCCCCTGCCAGCCTGATTGATGCTTAAATGCTCCCCTGCCAGCCTGTTTACCCCTAACTGCCCTCTCCTGCAGGCCTGGGTCCCCCCCAACTGCCCTTCCCTGCAGGCCCAGATGCCCCCAACTTCCCTCCTCTGCCGGCCTGGTCACCCCTAACTACCCTCCCCTGCAGGTTTGGTCACCCCCAACTGCCCTCCCTTGCAGGCCTGGTCCCTCCCAACTGCCATCCCCTGCTGGCCATCTTGTGGTGGCCATCTTGTGTCCACATGGGGGCAGCCATCTTTGACTACATGAGGGCAGCCACCTTGTGTATTGGAGTGATGGTCAATTTGCATACCCTTTTATTAGATAGGATTGATTTCTCCTAGTATATAGAAATGCCAATATTTTGCTACAATTACTTACCAATTCTAATAATTAATTTGCATATATTTTGGATATTTTATACAGCAATCATGTCTTTTTGCAAATAATGACTCTTTTCTTCCTTTCCAATCTATATACTTTTTATTTCATGGTATTATTGCACTAGCTAGTATCCTTAAAATAATGCTAAATAGAAAAAATGGTAGTGAACATTCTTGTGTCATTACTTCTCTCAGGGAGGGAACTTTCAATATTTCACCATTGAGTAAGATTTTAGAAGTCACCTTTTACTGAAAAAGAAAGTTTCCTTATATTACTAATTTTCTGAGAATAATTTTTAAATCATCAACAGTTATGAAATTTGTCAAATAGTACTTTATCTGCATTTATTGAGATGATTCTATGATTTTTCCTTTATTAAATAAATACAATTAATTACATTGATTGATTTTCTAATGTTAAATCATTCTTCAATTCCTGAAACAAATCCCACAAGGCCATGATATGATATATCCTGAATCAAATTGTTTCATTTTGTCTTATTACAGTTGCTTCCATTCTCATGAAGGAGATTAGTCTGTAATTTTCATTTCTTATAATATCTTTGTCAAGTTCTGGTATCAAAGGTAGGCTGGCCTCATAAAATATTTCTTTTTATTCTATTTACTAGAAGAGCTTAAGATTGGCATTTTTTCCCCCAAATTTTTAAAAAGTTACCAATAAAGTAACTTTAAAAAATCTTTTTAAAGATTTTTATAGGTTTTTATTGATTTTGAGAAAGAGGAAGGAGGGGGATAGAAAGAGAAAAATCGATGAGAGAGAAACATTGATTGGCTCACTACTGCATGCCCCCACCAGGGATTGAACCCATCACCCTGACATGTGCCCTGACCAGGAACCAAACTGGTGACCCCCTGGTTCATGGGTTGATGCTCAACCACTGAGCCAAACTAGCCAGGCAAGCCTAGAGTTTTCATTGTGGAAGGTTTAAAATAAGAATTAATTTTTCAATAGGAAAAAAACTGTTCAGATTTTCTATTTCTTTTTATGTTGGTTTTGGTAAACTTGTGGTTTTTTTTTTCTAGTAATTTGTCTATTTTATATAAATTTTCAAATTTATTGGCTTACAGTTATTTATAACATTATATTACTTTTGTAATATCTGCAGGCTTTGTAGTAATGACTCCATATTATTCCTGATATAGTTATTTCTTTTTTCCTATTTTCCTTATAAGTCTTATTAAAACTTTATCAATTTTAGTAGAATTATCAAATAACCGAAGTTTGGCTTTGTTGATTTTATTTATTTTACATTTATTTTTTATTTATTGATTTCTCCTTTTTAGGTTTTTTCTTCCTTTAACTTTTTTGGGGGGTGAATTATTCTTTTTTGAGCTTTTTGGAAGGAATACTTAGATAATTGACTTTAAGCCTTTCTTTTCTAATAAATACATTTAAAACTATAAATTTACCTCTTTAGAGTTTTAATCCTCCATATTCTAGCTGCCTTGAATGCTCTCTTAAGTAGACATTTTTAATTTTGCCTAGCTTTTATGCTTCTCACCGGGAGTGTTCATCTAATACATAACACTCCATCATAACCAGGACCATCCGTATGTTATGGATTTTTAAAATTATAATTATAATGTGAAGACACAGAAATGTTTTAGATCCTGGGTGCTAACACACAATTTTAAACTTATTAGACTTTATTTTTTGAAGCATGACCACTGGAGACTTACTAGCAAGAGAATCAAAGCTGCATTTTAGGCTGTTGAAATTTACTGAGTCACTACCATGTTAGGAGGCAGAGTAGCAGAGCGGAATCAAGCTGCCTAGATTTCAACATGAGCTGTGACACTTACTAGCTGTGTGGCCTTGGACAAATTATTTAATTTTTCTGAGATTCCTCATTTGTAAAATAATAATATTTACCTCATAAGGTTATTGAAGGAGATTAAATGAGATAACATCCATCACATCTAGGACAATGCCTAAAACAAGGTAATAATAGCTAACCCTTACTGATTTCTTAATTTTTATTAATTGCATTATAGAGATAAGAAAATTGGGATTCAAAGAGGTAAAGTAAATTGCCCAAGGTCATACAGCTTATAAATGATAGCACTGAGATTTTAATACAGGTCTACATATCACCAAACTCAGTGGCTTAATATGAATGAATATAAGATGAGTTGGTAGAAGGAAAAGCATAGTGAAGTGGTTACTGCAATAGTCCAAGAATAAAGCCACAGGGGCCTAAATTTAAGTGATGACAATACAAAAGGAAAAGAAAGAAGGAGATCTGAGAGGCATGATGAAGGAAGTACAGGACTTTATGACTAACTGAAGATGGGATGGCAGTGTAGTGAGGCAAAGTGAGGAGTCAGAGCTGAGTCATGGGGTCAAGCCTGAGGTACTGGAAAGTTGATGATACAATAGACAGAAATAGGAAAGTCAAGAAGGGGATGAAGTTTTGGAGAACAGGTGTTATACTCAGTTTTCAACATAGGGAAGGAACTATCAGTTGTAGATACAGAACTAAGCTTGGAAAAAGGGCAGAGTAGTAGAGATGATCCCTGGAGAGGAGGCAGTTAAAGCTTTAACAGTAGACATGATCCCTAAGTGAGAGAATGAAGAGACAGAAACAGAGCCCCAAGGATTGAACCTTGGGACAAATCCAATGTTTATTTATGGATGTTTGAGAAGTGAATAAATAGACATGTAGATAAGGGGACTGGTGGATGTAATCTACTCAGACTTTCAATAAGCCTTTGGCAAGATTGCATTTCAAAGACTTTAAGAAATCTGGGCATGATGGGCATATAAGAAAGTGGTTTTGTTAGAAACAAAGAATGGGTTCAGAAACAGAAAATAAAGATGAATGAATGATCATTTCTCTAGGGAGATAAGCATAAAGGATCAGTGTGAGGTATTTATCAATGATCTCAATAAGGGCATTTCCAGTAAAATCTCCATGTTTGCATTTGACATTAAATTACGTTCAGAAGTAAAGTACAAAGAGAGACTTTAGGAACCTGTGTGGATGGCAAAACACAACCCTGCTGGCTACTTCGTCCCTTCAGTCTCCCTCTCCCCATAGACAAGGCCTGAACTGCAAGTTCAGTCCTGCCTTAGGAGCCAGACCATCTGTAACCAGAGGGCTTTGAAAAAGTCTAGCCCAGCCTCCTGGGCCTCAGCATCAGGCCTGCCATCTTTCTGGGACACAATGACCACCCTGAGTCCAGCTTTAGTACCTGAGTCAACATACTGTAATCTAGCAATTATTTTTTAAGTACCTGTTGTGTCTTAGGTGCCATATGAACGCCAGCATAGTCTTAATTCCCAAAGAGCTCACAGTTAAGCCCCTGCTTTTATTACGGTACAGAGCACTATTACTTATGGGGCTGGAGACCCACCTTGCTCTTTCTAGTTGTAGAGATAGTTAGTGCTAACCAAATATACATAGGAATCCCTACTTTCCAAGCCACTCTTAAAGATGAGCTGGAGCCAAGTGATTAGTTTTAGCTAATAAAGGGTGAGCTGAAGTAAAGGTTTTCAATTCTGAGTCAAGATGGTTGGGCATATCCTCTATCTCTCAATTCCCTTGCAAAGTTGGAAAAGTATTGTCCAACCTCTTTGGACTTCACAATCTATATATATAAAAGCCTAAGCAACCATTATGACCGAACGACCAGAATGACCAGAATGTCTGGTCGTCCAATTGCTATGACGCGCACTGACCACCAGGGGCACGTGCTCAATGCAGAAGCTGCCCCCTGGTGGTCAGCACACTCCCACAGTCAACCTCCCGTGGTCCCTCCCCCATGCGGCCAGCCCCCCCCAGATAGGCCTTGATCGACGGCCAGGCCGAGGGACCTCACCCATGCACAAATTCGTGCACCGGGCCTCTAGTAAAGAAATAAACTTCAATGTGCTAAGTTACTAAGTTTGTGTGGTTTGTCTGTTCCACAATCAACTAACATACTAGTCTTTCCCAGGAGCTGGGGTCCTGTCTCTAAAGATCATCTGCTTGACTGAACCACTGATACCTACAGACATTGTCTTCAAATATCACCTGCTCCAAGAGCTACTATCTCACCTCTCTCACTCAGGACTCATTCTCCACATCAGTTGGACTTATCTCCTACTGCAGGCTTTCTTAACTGGATACTTGTCACTCTGGGTAGCATTGTTAATAGAACTTTCTGCAATGATGGAGAACACCTATATCTGCACTCTCCAATAGTAGCTACTTGCCACATATGGGGTTATTGAGGACTAGAAAAGCAGCTAAAATAATGAAAAATGTAATGTTCAATTCAATTTAATTTTAATTAATTTAAATCTGAATAGCCACAAGTGGCTACTACTTGGATGGAAAAAGCATTCCCAGAGCACTTCCCACCTCAGGGCTCTGACTTGCTGTTGCTAATACTCCCAAGTTCAACCAACTCACGAAAGTGTGTTATAATAAAGTGACAGGTCTGTTTTAATATGATTATAAATAAAAATACTAGAACATTTATACAAATTGAAGGATATGGAACTGAATCCAGGGAAAGTTAGATTCATTAAAGATCGTTTCTGAGCTCAGTGTCTGCTTGTACAACCAACAAGACCAGCAAAAGATTGGATATCTGAAATCATACTAAGCATTAGTCTTCCTTTATACTTAAACTTACTTTAAATTTTTCTTAAACTTAACTTCCCTTAAATCTAAAATTATGTGAGAATTTCAGAGATTTTTCTCCTTTGGGTAAAAATAAATGGAGGGGAAACCTACTGAAAGGAGGCCCAGAAAGAGGAGAAAGAAGTTTCCATTTGAGAAAAAAACTTTATAAATTCAAGATTCCTCACTTTGTAGGTATGAAGAAGACATGACCAAAATCCATATAATAAAGAGCAGCCTAAACAAAGTTGCCACAATGTCCTTTTACCAAATCCTGAAATAGGAGACTAAAAGGAGACGATAAACCTGTAGCATGTGGTTTCTGAGTTGGAAAGCAACCTTAAAGACAAAAGATCATGTAACTGCTGGAAACAAAGACCCAGTCAAGTTAGGTTAAGGAAAGGGGCTTTATATGAAGACACAACAGTCAATTTCACTGACATACAAAAATAGGAAACAAGGCTTTGTCAGAACTCAAAGGACCCAAACCTGGAATCTCAGGTGTTGAAATTTCTTTACCCATCTCTCAAGACAGAATGAACTTTCTCCTATCTCGCTCCTCTCTGCTCTGTTCTCTGCCTTCACACTTACTCTCTCTATATTAGCTTTAGCTAATAAAGGGTGAGCAGAAGTAAAGGTTTTCAATTCTGAGTCAAGATGGTTGGGCATATTCTCTATCTCTCAATTCCTTTGCAAAGTTGGAAAAGTATTGTCCAACCCTCATTGGACTTTACAATCTATATATATAAAAGCTTAAGCGACCATTATGACCGAATGACCAGAATGACCAGAACGTCCGGTGGTTAACCCTTGAACATGTGGGGGTTAGGGACACTGACCCTCCCATGCAGCTGAAAACTTGTGTATAACTTTTGACTTCCCCTAAACTTAACAGAAGTCATTCTTCCATATCTATAGGGGAATGGTTTCAGGACTCCCACGGATACCAAAATCTGTGGATGCTCAAGTTTCTTACACAAAAAGGTATAGAATAGTGCATACCATATACTTCATGGCTTTCCCATAACCAGACTATTCTCATGACTTTAGCTTTCTGACTTCCATGTCTTTCTCCTCATGTTCCCTCATCATCTGAGTCAGTTGCTCAGTATCCAAATCTCAAATCCCTGGGAACAGAATCTGATTGGCCCTGCTGGAGTCAAGTGTCCAGCTCTGTTTCCATCAGCTGTGGTCAGGGTAGGTAGAGGTACAGCACAAAGGTCGGCTCCAGGAGTTGATGGTGGGTTGTTCTCTAAGAGAACGATGAATGAGAAGGTGATGATGATCACAACTATCACCCCCTTACCTTACCAAAGCCAAGGGAGTTTCAGTAACTTGCCTATGATCTTAGTTGCTGTGATTTTTCCCATACAACATCCTTTGATATTTGAGCAATAGTAACAATAGTTACCACCTATTGAGTACTTATCACATGCCAGGTGCTGTGCTAAGTGTTTTTTTTTTATTTTTACACATGTTTATCACATATATTTTAGGAATGAGATATTCTTATTCTCTCCTTTTTACTTATAAGGAAACTGATGCTCAATGAAGTTAATTAGACCAAATTCAAACATCTAGCTTGAGGGAGAGCCAAGTTGGAACTTTAATATTTCCAAATCTAAAGATCTTAACTTCCATACTTGTCGTCCCTTTCTGTCACATAATGAGTAATAATCGTGGAATTTGTCATCTCAAAAGATGATAGAGGCAGAAAAAAATATATACACTGGCATGACTTTTGAATTACAGAATAGCCAATAGCCTAGAACTGCCAAGGGGACCCATGTATCTATAAACACCATAAGATCAAAGACCCAGTTCATCATTCCATCATTGATTTTTATTTTCCAACAAAGCATATACTAAGCCTAAGCACATAATAAAATTTTTGAGAGGGGGAAAAAAGGCAGGTATCATGGAGGATAACTATGCCTCTAATAATATATCTCGTAAGGTATCTATTACCCATAGGTAAGATTTCTGGGCTAGGCAAAATCAATCTGAGAATATTAAATTTCCAATTAAGGGGAAACCCAAAGTAGAGTTGGGAAACAAAAATGAAGGACAAGCATAAAAGCCATCAAACACTGTAGAAGTGCAGTAATTGAGGTATAACCCAGGTATTAAGGAAGCCCCAAGGGTACTTAACCCAGTAGGACTCATCCAGCCCATGATGGTGACTTCACATTGTAGGAAGAAAGGACAGTGTGAGCAAAGGCAGGACATAAAGCAACAGCAGAGGCTGTGTGTAAGTTGGGAGAAGGATGGACACAAACAGCTTAATGGTACTGAGAATGAAGATTGGAGGAGGCCATGGTAGGAGGTGAGTAGGGAGAAATTGGCAGGGCGGATCATGAAGAACGTTTTATGCCATGTTAAGCAGCTTGGACTTTATCCAAGTGATTAAAGGAGGAGAATAACAGGGTCAGATTCTTGTTTTAAAAATAGATCTTCCTGCTCTGAAGAGGACTGATTTGAGAAGGAAAAGCCTAAGGGCATGGAGACCTACTGGGAATCTAGACAAGAAATGATGAGGGCCTGAACTGGGGCAGTTCTGAGGAGGATGAAGGGAAGTGTTTGAGAAATATTTAACAGGTTAAGTTGTCAGGATTGGTAATTGATAGTGAATAGAGGCAAAGGAAAGGAGGTGACAACAGGATCCTGAATGTTCTGACTTGGAGCCTGCATAGAGAGGGGAGGGAGCCAGTCACTAAGAGAGGGAACTGAGGAGAGGCATGTTTAAGGGAGAAAATGCTGTGTCTACACTTTATATGTTGAGGGGCCTATGAGACTGGTAGGAGAAAATGTCCAGAAGGAAGTTCAAGATAGATGCTGACCTTGAAAATACAGATTTGAAAGTTACTGGCTAGCCCTAGTTGGTTTGGCTTAGTGGATAGAGTGTCGGCCTGTGGACTGACAGGTCCCAGGTTTAATTCTGGTTAAGGACACATGCCTGGGTTGTGGGCTGGATCCCCAGTGTGGGGTGTGCAGGAGGCAGCTGATCAATGATTCTCATCAATGATGTTTCTATCTCTCTCTCCCTCTTTCTTCCTCTCTGAAATCAATAAGAAATATATTAAAAAGAAAGTTACCTGCTAGAACTTGGAGCATAGGAAAGCACCATTGGAGGGCATATAAATTGAAAATTGAAAAGGGTCAAGAACTGAACTCCAGAGAAGACCAACCTTTCAAAAGGAGGTTGGAGGAAAGGAGCCAATGGAAACAAAGACAGAACAACCTAAGAATAAGAGACTAATAAGCAAAAGGTGTGGAGTACCAAGTTTTGCAAAGGCAGGAGAGACCAAGGGTCAAATGCAATAGAAAGATCCGGGGAGGTACGAGTAAAGTTTACTCTTTGAATCTGGCAGTTAGAAAGCCATTGGTGCCTGACTGGTTTGGCTCAGTGGATAGAGCGTCAGCCTGCGGACTGAGGGGTCCCAGGTTCGATTCTGGTCAAGGGCATGTACCTTGGTTGCGGGCACATCCCGAGCAGGGGATGTGCAGGAGGCAGCTAATCGATGTTTCTCTCTCATTGATGTTTCTAACTCTCTATCCCTCTCCCTTCCTCTCTGTAAAAATCAATAAAATATATTTAAAAAAAAGGAAGTCATTGGCAATCATGTGGAGACTAGTATCCATGAATCAGTGAAGGGGAAGCAGGTTTCAATGGATTAAGGAGATAGTAGAGGACTAGAGTGAAGGGAAGAGGGGACCATGATCACACATATTAACATTCATGGCCATGATGTTCAAGTATCCAAGAGGAAGCCAAGTGGAAAGTGGTTAATTAGAAATTGTAGACACACCAGCACTAGTGGCTTTGCAAAGAAAACCTTCTCTAGAGTAGTGAAAATATAAATCAGATTACAGGGGGTGCAGTGGGGGTTGTTGGTGATGAGAATATAGAGGCTTAGTGAGCTAAATGGCAATTTGAGATAGAAAAGCATAAGAAAAATAGAATAAAATACAACAGGGTAAGTAGGGTTAAGCCGAGGTCTTTTGTTTGCTTATTTGAGTTTTGCTTTACTTTCCAGTGGGCATAACCTGAACATTCTTGGCAGCATATAAGATGGAGAATGTGGGATGGAGAAGTATTGTGGGGAGGTTGGTAACTGATGAAACAAGAACTCAGAGGAGATAGGAGGAAAAGAAATTCTGAGCATTGCTGTGGAGATTTTGCCAGAAATGTTGGAAGAACAGGTGTTTTTTTTGTGGGTTTTTTTTTTTTTTTCAAATAAGGTAAGAGTGTGGAAATATAGATAAGCATGTATAGAAATGGAAGATAATAAACTTGGTGTGGTGGCCTCAGCCTTCCCAGTAAAGGAGGTGAAGTTGCCTTTACCTTAGGATAGGTGTGTAATGCCAAGGAAAATACATTAGGGAGCCATGAAGAAATTAGGTAAAGTATCTACTAAACCAGAGGGGGAACTCTCTTACAATTAGGCTGTTAGAATAGAATCAAAGGCCATAGACAAGTCAACTGAAACAAGAAAGTGAGACTTAATGATTAAGAGATATGGATCAAAATCCCTACCCAAGATTGGAGGCACAAACAAAAAGTGCCAAAAGTGCCTTTGCAAATAACATGAAGAACTTAAATCTTCCAGAAGCAATTTACCGGCCCTCCTCATCCCAAAACCAGCTCTACTGATGGCGATTTTAGACAACTTGGAGGAAAGGGTATGGGGATTAAGGGAGTCGAGGCTTCTGCACATCAAACAACATAGCTCTTGGCAGCCCCTTCCAGCCTCAAAGGTGAAAATGGGTAAGCCAGCAGATTTAACTCCCACTCCCCCTCAACCTGTCAAGTTGAATCTATCAAACATTATTGAGCACCTTCAAGGTGAAGAACAAAACCAAGAGAAATTCTCCTTAGATTCATAGTCTGGGTGAAGGAATAGTGCTCAGCCTCTTCCCCGAGGAGTCCCCAAGGCCCATTTCTAGTTATTCCCACAGCCAGCCAATAAGCATGAAACTTTCCCAGGACAGAACCTGGAACCTGAGAGGGGTTTTTTTCTCCCCTGAGATCTGCCTTACAGGGCGGCCCATATAATAACGGTGTGTCATTACTACTGGCTGCTTAAAATACCAGAAGATACATTCCCTGAAGTGGATGAATCAGTTAAAAATAAGGAAATACCCATGGTGTGGAAAGGCTTCCAAAAATAAATCAGTAAATGCAACCCACAGGGTGGTTATGTCAAGGCTCTGAGCCCTATGCCAGTCCTCTATGGAAGCTCTCCATGCCTGGCTTCCAAGTGCTCTTACCACAAAAACCATCTCTGTCATTGGCTTTTCTTGTCACCCAGAAGTTTCCACAATTACCTCACACAAGAGCCAATCAGATACAACAGCACATGTAAAAACACATGCAGATTTGTTAGAACTGAAATTGAATTACCATGACAGCTTATATTCAGAATGCCTATTGAGGAGTGTTTCCACACTCATTCTGGAGGGCTGCCTGTGTCCTAGCCTCAACCTGCCTTCTCTGGCATCTCCAAGTAATTGCTACAAGCAATTCTTTCCACCTTCCCATCTAAATCCTGCCTTTCCTTTAGAACCAACTTTCTCCATGAAGCTGATTCCTCAAGTCTAGCTCATGTCAACTCTATCAGCCAATCTGCTATAACATGTCTACATCTAATTGTGTGATGTTTTCTGATTACTTAATTTCCCTAATTTTCAAATCTCTAAATCAACTGAATCTTCTGAAAAGCAAAAAAAAAAAAAAAAAAAAAAAAAAAAAAAAAAATCAGTTTTTTTTTTTCTCCTCCAAAAATTATGAGTTAATGCTTCTCTGTGTCACTTATTCATTCAATGTTTTTTGAGTACCAACTACTCTGGGTACTGGAAGTGAAACAGTAAACCAGAAAGTTCTGCCCTTAGAAAGCTTAATGTGAGGGACAGGCAAGGAAATATAGACTATCCTATCTAATAAAAGAGTAATATGCAGATTGACCATCACTCCAACACACAAGATGGCTACCCCTATGTGGTCAAAGATCCTGCCCCCATGTGGACACAAGATGGCCACCACAAGCCAAAACCGGTTTGGCTCAGTGGATAGAGCGTCAGCCTGCGGACTGAAAGGTCCCAGGTTCGATTCCGGTCAAGGGCATGTAACTTGGTTGCGGGCACATCCCCAGTGGGAGGTGTGCAGGAGGCAGCTGGTCAATGTTTCTCTCTCATCGATGTTTCTGACTATCTATCACTCTTCCTTCCTCTCTGTAAAAAATCAATAAAATATATTTAAAAAAAAAAAAAAAAGATGGCCACCACAAGATGGCCAGCAGAGGAGGGCAGTTGGGAGGGACCAGGCCTGCAAGGGAGGGCAGTTAGGGGTGACCAGGCCTGCAGAGGAGAGCAGTTAGGGTTGACCAGGCCTGCAGGGGAGGGCAGTTAGGGGCAAACAGGCTGGCAGGGGAGCAGTTAGACATCAATCAGGCTGGCAGGGGAGTGGTTAGGGGGTGATCCGGCTGGCAGGCAGAAGCAGTTAGGGGCAATCAGGAAGGCAGGCAGGCAAGCAGTTGGGAGCCAGCAGTCCTGGACTGTGAGAGGGATGTCCCAGATTGGAGATGGTGCAGGCTGGGCTGAGGAACACACACCCCTGTGCACGAATTTCATGCACCAGGCCTCTAGTTCTATATAATAAAGAGCTAATATGGTAATTAGACCAGATGGCAAAACAACCTTCCCAAATGACCAGTGGGCGGGACCACAAGGCAGCGAGGCAGCAAGGGCTGAGGCAGCCAGAGCTATAAGGGCCGAGCCCCTTGCAGGAATTTTGTGCATCAGGCCTCTAGTTTTTAATAAACTGTGTTAGGTACCAAGACAGGGAAGTACTAAGTGCTCTGAGAGCATTGAGGAGTGGCAGCCAACCCAGTCCTACTTTGTTCTGTAGTCAGTGGTGAGGTGGGTTGGGAGGACTTCATGTGGGTGTCCAGGCTGAGTCCTTGAAGTGAAATTAGAATTGTTTAAGTCAATATCTGTGGTGGTGGTTAGGGGGTCCTATGGGAAGAAGAATTTTTAGTGTTCAAAGCTCCTTACATTGATTGGCCCATTCTGTGGTTCTGTACAAGTACATGTGAAAGGTGAGGAGGATAGTGATTAGACAAGACATCAAGGAGCTCACAATCTTGTCTTTGAGACCAAAACACAAGCAATATGATACAGGCAGTCTGGACAAGCACCAATCCTAGTGTGTTTTTTTATTTTTATTTTTTTTGGGGGGGGAGGGTTAGAGAGTGTTTCTCCAGGAAGTAACATCTCAGCTGAAGCATCTAGGGCAAGCATGTCAAACTCGCAGCCCACAGGCCGCATGCGGCCCACAGCAAATATTTTTGCGGCCTAGCCAATATAACGGTATGTAAGAAACATTCTAATAAAAATTTCATAACGTAATTTTTATAATATCCTGTTAGACATAATGAACTACAATGTTTTCTAATGACTGATTATTATAATCATGTTGCATTCATTTCCTTTACACACCTTACTCGCAGGCACACCATTTCTCTCCACTAATACTAGCAGCGAATATTTTAGCAGCCAAGTGCCACGTCATTAGTCTTGGACTGACTTGTTTGGTGTGTGCAACAGAAAATATTTTGCTTGCGGAGAACAAGAAAAATAGGTTTATTTGCATTATGCTTATTAATTTGTGCAGTTATCCAGTGTCTGGTAAGTTAATGTTCAAGAAAAAATATTAACTTTTATTAAAATGTTCTATTATTTTATGTTAACGATTATTCACTTATTTCAGCCCTTTGTATGCAGCATGTCTCTATTGAAATAAACCTACGTTTCTATGAAAATTGAAGCTTTTGGTTTTTTCCAGCCCACATAAATTTAACCTTGTTTATTTGGCCCACATTAGCCTTTGAGTTTGACATGCTTGATCTAAGGAGAGTGGAGTTCAACCAGGAAAAAAGACAAGGAAATGGAAAAGGAACTGCACATTCAACATCCTAGAGACTCTGTGAACTACAGGGGATGTAGTAATTATCAGTATTTCCTTTCTCTTCTGATCTCTCCAGATACATTCAGATCTTTGGCCTTAGCTCTGCTTTACAGCCAAGCCATGGTCAGTATCTTCCCACTGGAGAGAGAAAGAGAAGCCAAGAAGGAGAATAAGAGAGATTCTCTCTGGAAGGAACGTTGGACACTGGGTGTGGGGAGGAGGAGGGATTATGTGAGGGCAGACAGTGTACAGCAGCTACTGAATTTCATTTTTTGAGAAAGGTTCCCTATGTCAGTAAGGCCCTTTCTTGCTAGGTAAACTATATCCTGGGTATTAGCAGCAATTAACTCCCTTAAGCCTGGATCTCTATACTATGAACTTCTGAAGGAAGGGACAATGATTTTATATTTGTATCCTCAGTGCTTAACATAATAAATACTTAATATTATGTTATATAGGCACCTAATAAGTAAGTATTGAATGACTGCCTGAACTTCTGGTTCCTATAGGTTTCTAACTAGGCACACACACCACCACCACCACCTACTCCAGGAGGTCTCTTCACCAGTTAATGCTTGCCTCTTTCAGTCTTGCCAGGTGGGTGCCGGATGGTCAATCTTCTTTGGAACTTACTTTACCTATTCAGATCATCTAGATCAGGTAAGACACAAATAGCAATAATTTTTATGTTTTGTTTTGTTTTTTACTTTCACCGTTATTTACATTTATATTCCTTTTTTCTGGTAAGTTGGTAGCTATACACTTTTACTTATTTATTTTTACTTCTAAATTTCAGTGGTTATCCTTAATTTTTTAAACAGGCATGTTTAATTGTACCTGATATTTGAACATATCTAAGTTATTAAATATTTCTATTCTCTTCCTAACCATGTCAAGGACAGTCAAATGTCTAACCATCTACCTACTCAACAGTGCCCCTCTCTGCATCATGTTATTGTTATCTAGAGCAAGAGCAGGCCTGTACCCTTCCCAGGCCAAATCTGGCTGACCACCTGTTCTTGTAAATAAAGCTTTTTTTGAAACACAACCATATTCACTCATTTATGTATTGTTTATGGATGCTGTCACTACGAAGGTGGGAGTGAGTAGTTGTGACAGAAGCTGGGTGTATGTACCACCTGGTGCTTCACAGAAAATGTTTGCAGACCTCTGGTCTCGAGTTTCAATTTTGCCCTATTTCAATACAAAACAAAATGACCTGTTTTTAAACAGTTAATGATTAATTAAATTTATTACTGTTTTATTCATTTCTGTAGTCACCATCATTTCCAGTATTCCAGATTGTCTCTCTGGATCCATCTACTTCTTTAATAATTTCTGTATATGGTTGGTACATTCTTTTAGTGTTTGCTCAGAAAATGGTAGTTTAGCTGGCTATTAAATTTGAGATTGATGGTTAATTTTCTTTGTATTTGGCATATATTATCTCATTGTTTTCCTTCCTCTGCTAACAGGATAACTGCTATCATTTTAATTGTTGCTCTTATAGAATAGGATGTTATCTCTCTGATAGCTCTAATATTTCTCTTTATCTTTCATGTTCTGTAGTTTCACTACAAGTTTAAGTATATGTTTATCTTCATTCTGTTCATACTGAAGATGTATTTTCAACTGGAGAATTTGTGTCTTCAATTCTGAAAAAAGTCTTAGCTATTTAATTCTTCAAATATAGCTTCTCGGCCATTATCTTTATTCTTTATTTATGGGATTCTCAACTAGTTCTTTTTCACAGCCTTCTCTTCTTTTCATTTCTTCCTGTTTTATTTTATATTTTTTGTTCATTTTTAATAGATATGACTTATTTTTATCTCTCTGAGGATTCTAAGCATACTTTTAGAAACTTTGTTAGACAGGTCTACATAATTCATTTTATTTGGAGTTAATTCATGTTCTGACTGCGTATTTTGTTGACAATTTTTCTTACTATGAGATTTCTGCATGTGTTTTAGAATTTTGGCTTACAGATATCATTATGAGTATGATGTGTTTTGTTATGTATTGTATTTTTCTTCTTTCCTTTCCTATCTAGTAATTTAGTGGTTGCTTCCACTTGATGCTATGGGGCCCAAGTACAGAACCAGAGTTGTATAATAGTATTCCTGGTTGGTAGTGATATGAAGGATATTGCAGATCCAGACACAAGGTCAGTGAGTGGATTGACACAGTACCTGCTCACAAGGCTACGTTCATTTTCTTCCCACTCCTTGAGCCCACAACTTCCTCTTAAACACTGGTTCTCAAAGTGTGTTCAGCATTTGTGGAAACTAGTGAAAAATGCAAATTCTTATTTCAGACACATTGAACCAGTCATCCCGGGGATGGGATGCTTAGCAAGGTCTCCAGGTGGTTCTGATGCACACTCACTTCTATCGGCCCCCAGGCATCTGACCTTTGATTGTTTTTTAGCCTCTTTATGAAGGGGGATATCTATTCAAGTCAGCTTCATACTTCACACAGTGAGCCTGATACTGTTTCCATCTCATCACTGTTTTCTGCCCTCAGATCAGGAACCTGCTTGTGTTGCTTCCAGTTCTGGTTCAGATAAAAGTTTTTCTTATTTTGGGGCCTGCTGATTTCTCATTAGCTTCCCCTCTTTGTGTTTTGTTTGCTATTTCTGTTTTTAGAGCAAAGGGAGTGTGCTGGAACTTGAACTTACAGAGACATTATTAAAGAACTCCAGAAGCATAATCCACATTCACCTCTTCGGTTCTGTTACCACAACATTACTATAGTTATTATACACTATCTCATTGGATAACAAAAACAAGAGCCACATTCACAGACCACATGCATTTCACCATGCTTTGTGATCTTGACAGGCAGCTTGAGCCCTCAAACCCAGTTAATCCACCTGTAAAAGAGCAATCATAACTACCTCAAAGCTTTCATGTGAACACTAAATCCAATCTCAAGTGTAAAATAAGCTCAGTGCCTAGCTCATAATTGGTTCTCAGTGTTTGTTAATCTCCTCCCTTTCTGAATCTAGAACTTGTGTTTAGTTTAATTTAAACATTATTAAGATTGAGACTACCTGGTTCCCAGTTCACTTACTGATTTGCTTCTTATCCAACCTCCTTTTGTCGCAATCCCAATTCACCAGAACATAATAATATACTATGAAATGTTAAGAGGTTCCTCCCCAGCTGCAAAGAGTGGGCCCTTGTCCTTCTCACTCTGGAGACTAGAGGAATGTGGTCTTTGGCAAAAATACATCATTTGGTGTCAGAATGAAGCATCCATCTTATATAAAAACTGCTGTTTGAAATTTTAACCCTGCTATTTGGCTTCTGTAAATGCGTGCTTGCTTAAATAATAAGGAAAATGAGACTACTCCCACTTCAGAGAGGCATTAAACCTTCCCCGGACAAAATTATCAGTGCTGGCACCAGACCAGGCCTTTGGTTGAGGTCTCAAGGCCCCAGCACATAGGAGCTCTTTAAGAACTTGCAAAAGGGGCCAGAAACAGCCCATATTTGGGAGACAAAGAAGGTAAAAACATATAAATAGGGAAAATTCCTCCATGTTGGGGCCCAGAATTTGAGAGACATTTTCCTCTGGACCTGCGCGTAATAAATGTAACTCCAAACTCTTCGAGCATTGCTTGATTTATTCCGGTTCTCTGTAACGAGAAGTGATGAATGCACACAGTCCTGCTCCACAGGAAACCCCAGACCAGGAAGCGGATAGCAATAGGAAAAGGACAGGATAAGGACAGCAATAACAATAACAGTGGTGATAACATTGATGATAATAAGGAAGCTAACACGTGCCACACACTGTTCTAAGCACTTGACATGTTATGTCTCATTTAAATCTTCACAAGAGCCCATGAGGAAGTTACTGTTATATCCCTGTTTTACAGATGAGGAAATCAGTTACAGCAAAGTTAAGTAATTTGTCCACGTTTACCCAGCTAATAGTTGCAAGACCAGGATTTTAATAAGGCAAGGTGACCAGGCAGTCAACCTACAGGGAATGAGAAGTAATCTCCTCATCAGTGATCTGGGTCTAAGCTTCTTCACTTTGCAGCTCTGATAATTCACAGACATGGATCACATTTTCATCGTTTCAGCAATTGAATTCTATCCAGGCTCTGTTTCCATCAAAAAATTGCAGCAGTTCTCCAGGAAACAGGGAGGAACATCCCCTCGGGCAAAATCAATGGATCCTCAGGACATTTCGCTGGTGGAAACAGCCGTCTTGATGAATGTCTCGCGCAGCCACCGTGAGTATTTTCAGCCTCTTTGTTCCGTTCTCTCTGTTGTGGGTCTGTTTCTGCCTCACCTTCTCTTTGACCAACTCTGTCTGTTTCTGCCTCTCCTTTTTCTCTTCACCAAATTGCTTTCACGATGCTGTGCCAACTTCCCACCTGCAGTGAAAGGGATGTGACTTGACAGATTTACAAAATCCCTACTTTTGCCAATTCTTAGTTTCCTGCCACTCTGCCACAGAGGAATTTTTGCCCACATTACTGGTTAGTGTGATGATCCAGCCACTCCCACCCAAGGGACAGCTGTCCTGCTTACCCGGGCCAGGAGAACAGACTGGGCTGCCAGGGTGTTGGGGTCACTAGCGAGCATCTCTGGACCTGCACCAGACATCAGCTTTTTCCAGCTGGGATGATTCCATCTTGCATTGACTCAAAAACTGCTGTGATTTTGGCCTACAAACAGCTAGAAGAGTATAGAGAAAGCAGAGGCCTTTGATTCCAGCATGTAGAAAAATTTCAGGCACTCACACCTGGGGGAGGAAAGAAAATGAAAGAAGATGGCTCTTCACTCGGGCATAAATGAAGGCAGCTGATAGGCACTCCCTAGATGTAACATCATCCCCTTCTTTTCTAAAGTGCTAATTCATTAAAACTAATGAGGCCCCTATGCTGCCTAAGCTGAATGCTGATTAGATTCCCGGCATGCACCTGCCTCCCGGCTCTCCTGTCTCTGAGCTGACAGTGAGGAAGGACCCTTGTCAACTGGAGACAGAGGCTCTGGGGCCTCTACAAACCTGATCATAGATTGACAGGAATTAATGCTTGATTTGCACACAATTACATGCTGTAGAATTCACATTGAAATGCTGACTTCTCTCGCCCTCCTTCCCTAATGCACCTACTTCCTCCAGGCCACGTTGTCCTATCTGCTGGACAGCCCTTATAGCCCATCTGGGCATATGCATTCTAAATCCCTGCAAACACCTGTTTTCTAAGGCACACTTTGGATGTCTGAAAGTCACCTGCACAGGGGAGAGACATTGCTAGGGGGTGGCAATTCATATCTTCTCATCCTCAGAAGAATGTGTATTCTAATTGTGGCCCTCCTTGGAAAGGGGGCCTGAAGACAGGTGCAAGGTGAGAAAAGTACAGGGAGGGATTAAATATTGAGTGCCCCCTTATGTGGCAGTTTACTAGTATCTTCATTCAGAAAATATTTATTGAGCACCCAAAATGGGCCAGATAATGTCCTAGGCATTGTAAAAATGTTGCAAATAACACATCACTGTCCCACTCTCTTAAAGCTTATTCTCCTGGGTGAGACAGACAACTTAAGAAGTTCACAGCAAGTTCAATAAATTAGGGAACTATATTCTGAGTGACAGTCGAGGGTGCATGAAGAACAATATTAGCTTGGGTGGGCAGGGAAGGCCTCTCTGAGAGATGGTATTAGAACCAAGGCCTGCAGAGCAGGAGGGGTGGGTTTGGGGAAGAGTGTTTAGAAGAGGGGTAACCCTTGGGAGGAATACTCTTCCTGAGACTGAGAATAGAACTGAGGCCACTGTGGTGTCTGGGTTATAATGGCAAGGGGGAGCTTGCACTAATGCCGAATAGGCAGGGGTCAGAAGCCATGCACTGGAGTTCTTTATTCCTCATCTGTTATACCTGCTAGGATGGAGCTCTTACAGCCTATCTGCGCATATGCATTCTAAATCCCTTTAGGGTGTTCTTCAGGGTCTAATATAGGACATCCCACTATAGACAAGACCTTATTTTCCTATTGGCTCCACTTTTCATGCCATCAGTCAACACAGCTTCAATCCAGTGCCTTTGCATAGACCCTAAAAATACCAGGAGAGTATGGATGCCTCAGATCCTGGGGGTAATTGGGAGCAACCTCCTCAGACACTGGCTCTGGCATGGAAGAAAGGAAGTCTGACTCAGCAGCAGTTCCCAGACCACCTGCTCTATTCTGAAGTCTGGAGCTCTGGTTCGTTTCACCAGAATTTTGATACAGATCTTATAAGCAGAGGACCAGGGTGTCACCACTCCAACATTAAAAGAGAGACCTGGGATTCTCTAAAAATGGTGTCTCCCAGAATTTATCTTCTGTTAGGTCAGCTGGCTTCACACATCAAAACCATGAGATCCTGCCTCATTGGGGAAGGGATTAAGATGTACAAATTTCGAGTTATAAAAACAGTCACAGGGATAAAAATTACAGTGTAGAAAATATAGGCAATAATATTGGAATAACTATGTATGGTGTCAGATGGGTATTAGACTTATTGGGGTGATCACTTTGTAAGTTATATAAATATCTAATCACTATGTCGTACACCTGAAACTAATATAATATTACATGTCAACTTAATTTTCAATTTAATTGAAAATTTAAAAAAGCATTTTATAAATAAAGGTTTTTTTTATTCACCTCATAAGAAGGTGGGGTGCCTGCAGCCACTCAGCAATGCCAGCAGGACCCTGGTTATCTGTCTTTCTGCTCTGCAGTCTCATCTCCATGCTGGTGGCTTTGTGGTCACAGAATGGCTGCTGCACATCCAGGGTACAAATCTCAACCAACTGCAGCAGAAAGGAGAAGGGTAACCTGGCGTAGGACTTTCTGCTAACAAAGGTTTCTCATTTTATTCAAGGTGAGCTCTTCCTTAGAGATCTCTCCTGCGTCTCATTGACCAGGACTGTGTCAATGGCCACCCATGCAGCATGAGAATGAGAAAAATGAGTATTTTTAGCTAGACACATTGCCTCTAAAGAAAAAAACAAAAACAAAACAAAATGACATTCGGTCCATAAAGAAGAAAATAGAAATTAGCGGGCAATTAGCAGTGTCTACAATAATCCTTTACCTAAATACAGTTTTAAAATTACAAAGCCACTCTACACAGGCAGGAAAAAATAACTTAATTAGAAACACATGATTTTGGAAGTTTTTTTTTTCTTTTAATAAACTTTATTTTTTTACAATAGTTTTAGACTCACAAAAAAATTGTAAAGATAATACTTAGAGTTTCTTGTATTCCCAGCACCTACTTGACCCTGTTATTAACATTTTCCATTAGTGTCAGACCTTTGTTAAAAATTAATGAACTAATAATGACATGTTATTAACTAAAGAATATAGTTTATTCAGATTTCCTTGATTTTTACCTAAGGTCCTTTTTTTTCTGATCCAGGACCCCATCCAGGATACCAAATTATACTTAGTTATCATGTCTCCTCTATTCCTCATGGCTCTGACAGTTTTTCAGAATTTACTTGTTTTTGACAACTTTGACCATCTTGAAGAGTACTGGTCAGTATTTTATAGACTGTCTCTCACATGGAATTTGTCTGGTGTTTTTCTCACACTTAGACTGGGACTGTGAGTTTGGACTGGGGAAGCACCGAAGTTATAAAGTGGTGTTCTTATTCCATCATATCAAGACTATGCACTATCTATTTGATTCATCATTACTGAGCTGGATCTTGACCACCTGGCTAAGGTGGTGTCTATCAGGGCTCTGCACTCTAAAGTTTCTTTCCCCAACTCCCTCCCTTTCCACACTATACTCTTGGGAAGGAAGTCAGCACAGCCCATAGTGAAAGAGTGGAGAGTTATGCTCCACCTCCTTTAAAGTAGAAGACCTACCTAAATGATTGGTTATTCTTGTGAATGTCTCCATAAATAATAATTCAGAAGCAATTTGATAGAGATTTGTCTCTTCTCCTTATTCATTTGTTTACTTGTTTGTTTATTTAATCTATTCATTCTATCATATATTTGTATCAGTATGGACTCATTTATTTTATACCTTGGGAGTTTAGTTGGCTCATGAGTCCCCTTGACATATCCCCATACTAGTGTGTGTGTGTGTGTGTGTGTGGCATTTCCGGACTTTCAGCCATTAGGTTCATCTTGTGTTTCCTGCTCCAGTCCTAGAAGCAGTCATTTCTCCAAGGAACCTTGGTTCTTTTTAATGGCATTAAAAACAAAGATCTGGGCAGTAGATGTGCTCATTGTGGGCAGTTGTCTTTAATTACAGACCTAAGACTTCCTTCCCTGTCTCTCACATGAATAATTAGTTTGCTCCTCTGCCCACCTCCACTTTCTTTCTCATTATCTCCACCCACACAGAACTGAGATCAACACGAATGCTTAGGCTCACAAAAGTTAAAGTAGAAAGAATATAAAAAATAAGAGGCATGCCTCCATAAATAATTCAGAAGCAATTTGACTAGAAGTATGCTGAACTCAGAATTCCTGAGAGTTAGAAATATTATGTTTCTGCGGTCCCAAAAAGTGAAGTGGTTGATCCAGTCATGCAGCCATGATTGGCCTCTAATTCTCCAGAATTTTCCCCATTGCCCTCTTCCTCAAAGCACTATGCTGGTGAAGTCTTCGGATTCCTTCATCCCCCAGGTGAGAGCAAGACTGGGCACTGCCTTGAGGTGGTCTTACTGGCGAAAAAGCCCAGTCAAGAAGGACAGAGCTGGATGCTGACATTCTGCAATACCTTTTCAGGGCTGTGGGCTAGGAAAGGGCAGAGATGTTAGACCTCAACTCGCTGTGCAGAGAACAGCTCAAGCCTCACTGGGGCAGGGAGCGGCATAGTCGTGCCCAAGAGGCGCCAACACAGGTGTCTTACCCCAGGGGTTCCCCTGGGTCCCAGCCACCTCTGCCACTCCTACTGGAGGAAGATCACCCATCAGGGATGTGCAGCTGTTTGATGATGTTGTTTTTCTGATGTAACTCCTGATCATTTCCCCACCTCCCTTTCTCTGCCTCCTTCCCTCCCTCTTGGGAGCAATTTATGTGGCTCTGGCTCCTTTTAGACTAGGAGAGAGTGCTAATTAGCCTGATTCATCTCAGGCCACCTGTCCCAGGGCATTTGGCAGTAAGACCAGACAGGGCGTGGCCCCGAACTCTCCAGGGGCTGGGACAATCCCCCAGCTGACACCCGGGGGCCGTGATTCATGCAGCAGGATGGATGGGAAGCAATATTCTGTCCCAGTAAGGCTTGCCCCTCCTGCAGCCCCTTTCTACCAGCTGCACAGGCAATTGGAGGGAAAACAATTCCTACAGCCTCTAGGACTTTCATTTTTTCCCCAGTTGAAATTGCTGCCTGTGAAGAGAGCATGCCAGGGCCAAGCTTCCCAGAGGACACCTCTCCAGCTGACGGTCTCAGGAGGGGCCAACCCTTCTTCCTTCTTTCCACCTGCTTACCAGCAGCACTCACACCTACTCCAAACCTCAGGGAGGAATCGCAGCAAACATCTCAAAACAGATGTCTGTGCTTATGACTGCAGTTCCCTCACCTCCATTTCTCTCCTCCAGCCACCTAATGGGGCTTCAGTACTCACTTCCCCCATTAACTGCCCCTGTCAAGGCCCCAACCACCTCAGGTTGCCATGCACAGGGGCCCTTCCTGCCTCCCAGCATCCAACGCTGCCACCTCTCCTTTCCTGAATTGTTCCCTGCTTACGGCTTTCAGGACACCTGTTTCACTTCTACTTGAGGCTGTCCCTTCTCAGTCCCCTTTCCTGGCTCCCACTCCTGCAGGACCTGCTTGTCTCCATCCCCACTCTCTCTGAAATTATTTATTTGGCCCAATGGCTTAATACCATCTGGATGCTGGGGACTCCTTGCCACTCCTCTGTGCTTCAAATTCAAATGCCCAGCAAGTTTGTGTCTGCTTGGAGTACAAGTCCAGGCCTAAGGTCTCCTAACACAACCCAGACCATTGTGCTAATCATCATTAAACTAACTTAGAGATTCTGACCAGGCCAAAGCAGCCTTTGCTGTTCTTATATTGCCTTTGCTTACTTCTCATTCAATGGACTTCCTGCCTGCTTATATAATGATTAGAGGCCCGGTGCATGAAATTCATGCATGGGTAGGGTCCCTAGGCCTGGCTGGTGATCAGGGCCGATTGGGGCCTTCCAGCTGCCAGCAGGGGCATCCCTTCATTCCCCGCCACGCCCTGGTGGTCAGCACACGTCATAGTGAGCGATGGGTCTCCCGGTCGAACTCCCGTGGGGACAATTTGCATCTTAGGCTTTTATATATAGATTAATGGTAATAATAATAGCAACTCAGAGTTTCTGACTTCTTACTCTGTGCCAGGAACTATGCCAAACACCTTGTGTCCATCAATCCATTTGACATTTGTAGCAACCTGGTGAGGGAGATATTTTAACCCCCATTTTGTAGCTCAGAACATTTGGGCTTAGAGATTAAAATGTTTGCTTAGGTCACATGACTGGAAAGAGCAAAGGCAGAATTAAAATCCTGTTTTGCTTGACTCCAAAGCCTAAATTCTCAAACACTCTCCTTACTAACTGCCTCTTTTTGTTAATCCACACTGCAGCCACAACCAAATATGTGCCAAACCTGCTTGCTGCAGTCACTGCCCGCCTCTCGGCCTGCCAGATCCTATAGCCTCTGAGTCTTGTCTTGGTGAACGAGTTCCTGCACGCGCCTTTCCATCATAGATATCAGATAGTCTAATAAAGTAAATTTTGCTCCCTGACCAACCGAGTACAATGAGTGCTGAAGAGAAGGGGTAGGGGGCAATTGCTAGAAGGATTTAGAAGAAGAAGGCCCAGGTCCCAAGGGGGTGGACCCTAGTTCACCAGGAGCAGTTTATCCAGATCTGTGGCATTAGAGCAACCAAATGTAATCGGATGTCAAAGAAATGTTTTACGCTGAGTGAGGTGACAGTCCAAAGAGGGCAGAGGACTTAGACTGAGATGGAAATCCCATTAACAGACCTCTTCTTTGTCTTGGGCACACTTAGAGAAGATTTTGTGTAGGCCCTATTTGAGAACTCTGGAGCCATAAGATATAATCATGGCACATCTCTGGGCCTGGTCACCATGGTTTTCAATCTGGGTTCCATGGAGCCCTGGGGTTCCAATGGACTCTTGGGGCCTAGAAAAGACCAGGCCTTCAATGGGAGCAGCCCAATAGGAGTTATCGCTTACATTGGGGTTTCATATAAGATTTAATGATTAAAAGTTAGAAAATTAAAAAGGAAGAAGCTAAAAAGAATGAAATAATTTTACTATTTAACATCTTTAAGTCTTTCTTCTCAGTAAAACAGAGGTGACATTGTCTAGATTTCTAGACTGTAGTGAGAAGTGAAATAGTGCGTGAATACTCCACCTGTCATGAAATAAATTTTCAGTAAACTCCACTTTTCTTCCTTGTCTTCTCCTCTATGACATCCTACCACCCAAACACAGCAAAAGTGAGGATTTTTATTTCATTTTTAAATATATTTTTAATGATTTCAGAGAGGAAGGGAGAGAGAGAGATAGAAACAACAGTGATTGGCTGCTTCCTGCAAGCCTCCCCACTGGGGATCAAGCCCCTCAACCTGAGCATGTGCCCTGACTGGGAATCAAACCGTGACTTCCTGGTTCATAGGTCAATGCTCAATCACTGAGCCACACCGCTTGGGCTGTGGCTCAGGGTTTTAATGTGTGGTGACTTCCTGTAAATGAACTGTTTCCATGATATCACTCACCATCAGTCTTATAAGACAGAAACATCCAATTTAATAATCCTAAACACCCTTGAATGCCAAAAACAGCCATTACCAACTGACCCCTGCCTCTGCTCAGCCCAGCATCTGCCTCTTTGGTGTAGTGGAGGGCCTCGCTGACTGTTCTCTAACACACAGCCAGCCAAGGAAGTGGTTTGGTAGCTCCCCAAAGCCCACAGCCACACATGGAAATGGCCCAGCAGAAGAAACACAGTGATGCTATTAGAGACAAGACACCCTGACAGCGAGAAGCGTGAAAGCCTAGCTTTGTCACTGAAAGAGGAGTCTGAGTAACCAGAAAGCAGGTGCAGACACTGACTGCAGCTCCATGAAATTGTGATCAGTAGCCTCTGTTTAAGGAGGAAGGAGCGTGTGTGAGGCGTTTTTTGAAAAATGTCTACTAAAAATGATTAATATTTTTAAGAAACAATCTTGGCTTTTGCAAGAATAGGTTTCAGTTATCTGGCTAGTTTGCGCAAATCCTAACAATGCTCAGATGAATGAGGCATTAGTACTCACGCTCAGCTCCTAGACTTGTGGGTCTGTTTTCAGCAATGGGGTGAATGGGAACAAGACTATTGATGGATCTCGGTCTGCAGGGAAGACACCGGGCTTTCTGGGGAAGCTCCCTAGCAAAGCCCAGGAGTTGGCACCACCCTTTGGAACCAAGAGAGGGGAGGGGAGGGGAGCGGAGACATCCAAGCTTGAAATGGCAGATGGTTAGATCCAGAGTGGAGTGAGATTCATTAGGTTTTATGTATCTTCTGTGAACAGAAATGGAGAAAGGAGCAAGGGTCAGGTTACCCGTTTAATTATTTTTACATCTCTTTTCCCACGGCTGCGGCTCCGCAGATCATTTATCCACAGGCCCAAAGTCCCTCCGAGCCAGAGCTCCGTGACAATGACCCGCTCCTGAGAAATGCTGAGGGTGTTTGGGTCAAAATGTGTTCTCAGGCAACGGAGGAGCTGGAGGAGAGGAGCTGAACACGACCCTGCCAAGGAGCCTCCCAGCTCGAGGTGTGGGGACCCCGCAGCGTTCTCCTGGACTTCGGACAGAGGAGTTCTGGCTTCCAGAGGCTCCAGGAAGGCTGTCACCTCATAGCAGACAAACATTTGTCCTTTGCTGGGGACAGTTTGGAACAGTGACTCTTGTTGCTTCGGATCCCTCCCCAGTGAAAAGCGAATGAGGGCTGCTGGAATGGGGACCCAGAGGTATGAACATCAACAATTTGCATTCATTTCAGGAGTCCCGCGTTTCTTTAAGCTCTGGTCAAAGAAACCAGCATCCAAGCTTTTCCAAACCTTCTTGGCTTTCACTCTTACCAGCCCTCTCCTTCCCTGCCTGCCCTTGTTAACACCCCTCCCACCCCAGCTCCTGCCTGGGAGACCCAGCGCCACCCTGTGCTCCTGGGCTCTGAACTGCTCGTTAGGAATCTCCCACAGGGACACCCCCAGGACCTGTTCCCCACACTTCCTTGATTGGACTTCTGCAGGCACTTGGTTCCCTTCTGACAAGGGATGAGCCATCCTTGGGGCACTGGCCAAAGTCCCCCACACGGCAGGATCCTCAGAGTCCCGGGGGACCCTTAGCTTTCAAAGAGCTCTCCTGTGTGATCCTGCAGATGGATGCTCCTCTCTGTGTCAGCTCTTCCTAGCAGTTCCTGATAAAGCCCTGTGTCTGAGTCCACGTGCCTGGAAAGGATACTGTGCAGGTCAGAGAGCAACTCGCCCAGGGCTGCAAGCAGGAGTGAGGCAGAGACTAGCACCCCAGGCCTCAACCTCACAGGTGAGGGACATCACAGGTCATCTGCTATCAGAAGTAAATACCAACATTTGCAAATTACTGACTTTCTCATAAATCTAGTTTGGGAAGAAGAATGGCAAAATTGTTGCCAGCAGGCACTTTGGAGTCCCACAGATTCTGAATTCTGGCTCCACCACTGATTGATTTTGTGATTGTGTGACGTCAGGCAACTTGCTTCATGGCATTAACCTCAATTTACCTGTCTGTGAAATGGGATGATAGTCCTAAAGGTTGTTGTCAGGATTCTGTGAGAAAGACATGCCAAGTCTTAGCACAACTTCTGGCATACAAAAACTAACAATAGATACTGGCTAAAATTAGCATCTGTACATTGTACAGGAATTCAAGGGTTTCCTGAGATAACCATTCCCTCTCTCCCTTTTATTCTGACAGGCACTCCTGCAGCAGGGAGAGGAAAAGGTGGGGTTGCAGGCTGTATGGAAAAGCTCGCGTGTAATAGCAGCTTATTTTATATTTTTGTCACATCTGCAAGTGAGTTACCATCACTGTTATGCTAATAATATTTGTGGTGGTTATAATTTATTATAATTCCTTGTTTCCCCACAAAATAAACATGAATATGTGTTTATGTGTCTTTCCCCTTTTGGCGACGCTAACAGCGCTTGTGTCAGGCGCAAGCCTCATCTCTCAAGCATGTCAGGGCAGACGGAAGCTGGCAGCAGTAGCACCATGTGGTTCGAGGGTTCCTGTGTAATACCTGAGCGTGGGGTTCTAACGGCACAGGACAGGAGACAGGACGGGCCGGCAGCTCTGCCCCGCTCCTGGCAGAGCAGATCCCTCTGGTCGCCTTCCCCTAATGAATATGGAGGAGCCTTCACTCAGCTGAGGGCTGTGGGCTTTGTTTCTCTTCACTCCCCTGCTCTCCGATCGGGTGTCACTCTTATTATTATTATTCCCTCTGTGTTGACAAGTGATTTAAACACTTCACAGGAGAAAAGAAAAAAGAAGGTGGGGGTTGATTGGGGGAGATCTTTTCTTTGAATCCAGGGTTTTCTTTTTTGGAGGATTAGCAAATAAATGACTATGAGTATATAATTAAAACTAATAGGTTAATTAGAGAACATTCAGATCTTTCTGGAAAGAAAAAAGCCATTGACTGTCTCCTTCTGAGGCAAACTGGGAGGAGAATAAATAGCTCTTACAGTTCACTCTGCCCTTCCTTCACCGTGGCTCCACTGTTACTGGGTAACAGGCTGGACATGGCCCGCAGGCCAGGGCTCCCTCCAAGGCAGAACAGCTGCCCCAGGCCACAGGGGAAGTCAGGCACAGCAGCTCTCCTGCTCTTGGGGGCCCCACCCTGTCTCTAAGCTCCGGTCTCACTCTGTTCTTGGTCTCGGTCTCTCTCTCTCTCCCTCATACCCCCCACACCCTTTTCTGCTCAGCTGTGACTGTCACTCAGACTGTGCCAATCTCTCTGTCCTCCAGACGAGGGGATTTCCGAGGGCATCTACACCATGACAGTGTTTCTTGTTGGCGGAGTTGGGGCCAGGAGGTGGGGAGTGGCGGGAGGAGGGAAAGGCCAGCAGATAGGTCACCCTCCTCAGCAGGCTGGCCCTCTCTGGCAGGAAGGGCTCCGGAGACCTGGAGGAGTGATTCTGCTCACTGGGCCAAGCATGTGTAGGATGCAGTGGGATGAGCATAGTGTGCTGTGCTGCCTCAGCCTGGGCTGGGGCAGGGCCCAAAGCTAGGCAAGGGGGAGGGAACGGGGGTACCTCTGTGGTCAGCCCTCTGTTCTTTCTGGTGCAGTGGAAGCAAAGCTCGGGGCAATCAGGGATCTGGGGATGGACAATGGAAGTCTTGGTCTGGGTTGAATTATGTCTCCCAAAAAGGTGTGTTGGAATCCCAACTCTCAGAATCTCTGAACATGGCCTTATTTGGAAATAGGGAGGTTGCAGATGTAATTCGTTAAGATGAGAGCATATTGTAGTAGGGAGGGCCTACTACATGATTCAGGAGAAGAGGAGAAAGACGCCGAGAAGTTGAACATGTAGCAATGGAGGCAGAGATTGGCGATGCTGCCACAGGCCGAGGGCTGGCAGAAACTGGAAGAGGCAGGAAGAATCCTCCCCTAGAGAATTCCAAAGAAACACAATCCTTCCCACACCTTAATTTTAAACTTTTAGCCTCCAGAACTGTGAAAGAATGAAGTTCTGCTGTTCTAACCACCCAGTGTGGTGTGCTTTGTATAGCATCTCGGGGAAACTAATTGGTGGCTCTCAGTAGCCATCTTGACTGAAAAAAATCTTAGGTTTGCTCTAGGGATGAAATCTCAAATCAAATTTCTGGAAGAAAAGAAGTAGGTCTTAGAGTGATGATACAAGCTATGGTACCATGGAAGGCTCCAAAGCCAGGCCCCCCACCCCGGGTGTGTCACTGTGCACTTTGGCAGTCAGTAGAGATTCCTTATGTCCTGAGAAGGGCAATGCAAACCCTGAACAGGAGAGGCCATCTCAAGGGCCTGAAGAATGGGAGACAAATTAAATCTTTCTCTTTCATTGTCTCATTTTTATTAGTAGTAATAACAGCAACACCTATCACTTACTGAAGCTTATTACGTACCAGGCATTGTGTCAAACACTTGATAAGGATTTTCTCTGTGTGGCTGCCCTTAGATAACCCCCGTGGCTCCTGGGGGTTCACACAAGAAGGTGCCCCCTTTTGCACCCGCCCAGCATGTCAGGATTGGGGAAATGAGGAAGGGTGGCTCCTGTCCATCCTGGCATAGGACCCTGGAATTCACACTTATATCACCACTACTTCCCTTCACATCCATCCATTAACTCTCCTTCATTCCTCTTTTCTAAAAGTAGTATTTTTATTAGTTTTTGTAAGTTGGTGCTACTTTCACAAGATCACAACAAACAAACAAAAAGCTACCTGGCATGAGAAAAAGTATGGAAAGGACTAGAAAAGTGTCTGGGACCCGCAGCACAGTTAAGCCAGGTCAACTGTTCAAATCCTATTTAAAAAGACACAAATGGGGGCAGGAGAAGATGGCGGCATAGGTAAACACCTAAACTGCTGCCTCGCACAACAATTTCAAAACTACAACTAAAAGACAGAACGGACACCATCCAGAACCACAGGAAAGCTGCCTGAGTGAAAATTCTACAACTAGAAGGAAAGAGAAAAGCTCACAGAGAATTGGAGGTACGGCAAAGGGTCTTTGTGCGCGCAGAGAGGAAGGGCGGCTGAGAGCCTGGCTGACTTTCTCTGGCGGAAGGGGGAAGGAAGCCCCCGATCGCACTGAACCCCAGTTCTGACTGCACTGAACCCCAGTTCCGGGCGAGCCCCTGGGGACCCACGCTCTTACGGGGGGAGTCTGGACTCTCAGGCGGAGACTCGGGAGCCAGGGAAGGCAGAAGTCTGAAGGCGCGGCGTGCCAGTGTGCACAAAGGCTGCAGAGGTTGCCACAGGCTTTCCCTAGTGGAAGGGAGTCGGAGGCTCCTGACCGCACTGGGCCCCAGTTCTGACTGCACTGAACCCTGGTTTCAGGAGAGCCCCTGGGGACCCACGCTCTTGTGTGGGGAGTCTGGACTCTCGGGCGGAGACTCAGGAGCCGGGGAAGGCAGAGGTCTGCGCGTGCGCACAAGGGCAAGGCTGCCGGGAAGCCAAGACTGTCTGCTCCACCCTGAGACTCCACCCCATCCAAGCTGAGCACAGAGGCTATTGCAATTTGGCAAGTCTAATCCTATAAGGCTGTCTCCAGCACCGAACTTCTCCCAGCATAGACGCAGCTGATCCTTACAGCCAACTGGCCTGGAGGTCAATTCCTCCCAGTGATACCAACAACAATCAAGACTTAACTACAACAAGTCTGTACACACAGTCCACAAAGGGGTGCACCAAGAGTGTCCACCTCAGGTTAACTGGGGAGGCCGACCCACTGGGCCATATAGGAAACCTAGCACACAAATTTACCCTACCAACTCAGGGAAGCAGTGAAAATGCGGCGTCAAAGAATCAGATCACAAACGAAAGAAATGGAGGAAAACAAACGACTGAATATAGAATTCAAAACCACGGTTATAAGGCTTTTCAAGAATATCCTAGAAAAGGCCGATAAATATAACGAGACCCTTGAAGATATGAAAAAGGACCAACTAGAAATTAAACATACACTGACTGAAATAAAAAATATTATACAGAGACCCAAAAACAGACTAGAGGAACACAAGAATCAAGTCAAAGAATTGAAATACAAAGAAGCAAAAAACACTCAACCGAAAAAGCAAAAAGCAAAAAAAAAAAAAATCCAAAAAGTTGAAGATAGTGTAAGAAGACTCTGGGACAACTTCAAGCGTACCGACATCAGAATTATGGGGGTGCCAGAAGAAGAGAGAGAGCAAGATACTGAAAACCTATTGGAAGAAATAATGACCGAAAACTTCCCCCACCTGGTGAAAGAAATAGACTTACAAGTCCGGAAAGCGCACAGAACCCCAAACAAAAGGAATCCAAAGAGGACCACACCAAGACACATTATAATTAAAATGCCAAGAGCAAAAGACAAAGAGAGAATATTAAAAGCAGCAAGAGAAAAACAGTTAGTTACCTACAAGAGAGCACCCATACGACTGTCAGCTGATTTCTCAACAGAAACTATGCAGGCCAGACGGGAGTGGCAAGAAATTTTCAATGTGATGAATAGCAAGAACCTACAACCAAGATTACTCTACCCAGCAAAGCTATCATTCAGAATTGAAGGGCAGATAAAGAGCTTCACAGATAAGAAAAAGCTGAAGGAGTTCATCACCACCAAACCAGTATTATATGAAATGCTGAAAGGTATTCTTAAAGAAGAGGAAGAAGAAAAAAGTAAAGACAAAAATTATGAACAACAAATACATATTTATCAACAAGTGAACCTAAAAATCAAGTGAATTAAAAACCTGAGGAACAGAATAATCTGGTGAGTATAATAGAATCAGGGGCATAGAAAGGGAGTGGACTGATAATTCTCAGGGGGAAAGGGGTATGGGGGGGTTCATGAAGAGACTGGACAAAAATCATACACCTATGGATGAGGACAGTGGGGGGGAGGTAAGGGCAGAAGGTGGGGTGGGAACTGGGTGGAGGGGAGCTACGGGGGGAAAAAGGAGAAACAATTGTAATAATCTGAATAAAGATTTATTAAAATTAAAAAAAAAAGACACAAATGATCTAAGGTGAGAACTCCTCTCCAGGGATCCCCACTCAAATAGGGGAAAGGAGCAGGGGGCACAGGACAGCCCTGCGAGTAAATGGCAAGCCAATGTCCCCACCTCCCTCTGCTTCTACAAGAGCAGTGAGCGGGAGCGAGGGGTGCAGCAGGAAGGTGGGGACACAGTCATTGCCCTAGCCTGCCACAGCCTGCGGTTGTAACCCCGCCAAAGGCTGTCCAGTGCAGGAACAATTCAGGGAATGAACAGGGCTAACACTTCTGGGAAACTGGGCCAGAAAAAGAGGCTAGTTGTTGATTTTCCAGTTCACAGAATGAAACCTTGTGGGATGGCCCCCGACTCCCACAAATGCATCCCCGCTCCACAGTGGTAGCCCTTCTTCCAGCCCTAATGGGTCTGCAAGCCCAGCTCCGTCCTAGGGCTGATGTCTGGACCAAGCCACTTAACCCCCAGCCAAGGGTTTCCTTATCTTCAAAATGTAAAATGTAAAGCAAGAAAAATGTGAATTGTGTCAAGATTTTGAGGACAAATGATATAATCCTATTCATGTAAGATCATAACTGTATAAGGAATTATTATAAAGTGAAAACTGTTGGTGGCTGCAATATTCATTAGCCATGTAGATTCCCAAATATTGCTGGGGCTTCTGGAACAGTGAGGAACAGTCTGAGCTGTGAAGCGTGGAGCGTCACTCCTTCTAACTGCCAGACCTTCCTCATTTGACACCAGCCAGTAACCTACATTTTTAACTTGCAGAAAAAGGAAAATACAGGTCGAACCCCAGGAGGGAAACCAAAGGAAAACAGAAGCGAGGGAGTGGCTAGAATCACAGCTAGATGGTGTGAGTTTCTGTGGTGAGTTAACTGTCAAGTCCAGAGAGCAGGGATGTCCATAGTTGTTTTGTTTGCCCAACAGAAAGAGATTGTGTTAGACCCTTACTGACCTGCAGCTAATCCCCTTCTGCAGGTCTAGAAATGGTCTGTTTGTTCAGGCTGTGAGCAGTCCCTAAACCTTAAAGGGACTACACCAAAGCAAGCTCAAGATAGCCAGCCTTTCTACCAGCCAGAACCTAGGCAGGAAACACCAAAAGGGAAGGGATTCATTAGCCACGGCTACTGCTTGGGGAGCCAAACACATTAGCCTTTTCAGACAGACACCCAATAACTTCTCTGGCAGGATGGGGACCAATCATCTCTCTTCCCCATCTAGGCCATTTCATTCCAAACCTCCTGTGGCTGGGGGTGTGCTGCCAGTGGCCAGCAAGCTGGAGAGGAGGTTGCTGAGAGCCCCAAGCCAGCTCACATCAAGGAGCAGACTCCGGCAGAAGGGCTGGGACCAATATTGCTGCTAAACATTCAGGGCAGTGCCCTGACCCAATTCATCAATCCCATAAACATTTATTTACTGGTACCACCTTTGTGCCAGGCGCTAGAAATAAGAGGAACACAATTCCTATCCTCTAAGAGCTCAGTCTAGTGGGGGAGACAGAAGTAAACAAATACAGTCCTTGCGTTGCAGCCTGATGAGAGCCACGCCAGAAGCATAGGTGCCTGAGAGCAGACAGCCTTGTGGGGTATGGCATCAGCACCCCTCCAAGGAGCACAGTGGCACTTGGGTGTCCTTTCATAGCCCTCAAAGTACCTGCACATGGCTTGAGGCCCTCACCACACCATACCTACACATAGTCTCTTGCAAGGGCTGCCATAACAAAGCACCATAGACTGGGTGGCTTAAACAAGAGAAATTTGTTTTCTCACACTTCTGGAGGCCAGAGGTCTGAGATCAAGGTGTCAACAATGCCAGCCTCTCTCCTTGGCTCGTAGATGGCCACCTTCTTCCTGGGTCTTCCCACAGTCTTTCCTCTGTGCCCATAGCTCTGTACCCACTTCCCCTTCCCATAAGGACACCAATCCTATTGGATTAGGACCCACCCTAATGACCTCATTTTATATCCTTAAAGACCCCATCTCCAAATAGTCATATCTTGTGTTACCGGGCATGAGAACTACCGCATAGGAATTTGTGGGGGCATGCAGCTCATGACACCATCATTTCCCACAACTATTGTGAAGCCCCTGCTTAACCACTGCCTCCCTCAAAGTGCACAGTGACCAGAGCTTTTGTCCTCTAAATCTCCTGTGTTAGTGCCTGGGCCGGTCCTGTCAGATGAGAGAGCTGATGAAACCCTACGTCTGGCTCTTGAAACGAATGCCTTCACTTCATCTTTCCCTCCGGAAGCTGTGCGTCCATTCAAATCCCGGGACAATCTCTTTGCCCTGCTCAGCAGCCCTACTCACTGGCCTCATGCCCAAGGTACTTGGTCAGTCACTTTATTTGCCATCCGGGCTGGGATTTCCTTTAGGCCTGTCAGGGAGAGAGCAAGCAAACCATCCATCAAACAGACCAGCCTGGATCTCCGGGCATGCCGGGTGTCCTGAATCCACTGCCACGGGACACGAGGGAGTGTTCTATGATCAATGAGACCATAAGGCCACACAGCAGGACTCTGCATAGTCTACTGGAAGGTAGGGAGGCACCTGGGCTTTATGCCACCACTTCGTGTGGCAAAGCTTTAGTGAGCATTCGCTAGGGTCAGGCACCTGCACTGTGCTAGGGGCCAAAGAGGGAGAGGAGTGGGTCACCTTCTGGTCCTCAACCTCCGGGAAAAGACTGTACACACAATCCAACAAAAGACTATGGTCTAGTTACAGCCATTGGCTCAGGAAGCTGAGGATTGGGACAGCGGGCCCTGTGTGGGGTTTCAGAGGGACTTCCAGTTTGAGCTGATGCCTGAACAGAGTCTGGAGAGATCAGTGAAATTAGGCAGCTGATGGAGGAACCAGTGAGAAGAACAGGATGGTCCAATAAGAGGGTCAATGGGCAAGGGGATGGGGGTGAAGCATAAGATATGTGGGAAGAACACGTGCAGGCCAATGTTACTGGGGCATAAAATGTGAGGAGAGAGTGGCAGGAAGCAGGATCAAAGAGATGGCCAGAGGCCACATTTAGAAGGATATGTAAGTGATGCTAAATGGCTTGGACATATCCTGTGGGTTTTAAACTGTGTTTGTGGGACCACTGGGGCTCTTTTGTGGCCTTGAGACAAGGAGCAAGACTGAGCGAGCAAGGCACTCCTCAGAGCATCTTGGTTCTTAATTCTTTTATATATTGGGGTTATTGGAAAATTAAACTTTCTAAAGCTTAAAAATATCAATAACTACTGGTGCTTTAGCTAATAAAAAGCCTGTCTAGAGTTCTAATAAGGGGGTGGTATGGTGGTAGTGTGGGCTCTGAAACTGAGGGGCACAGGCCTGGAGGCAGGGGCACAGGTTAGGAGACTAATGCAATAATCCAAGAAAGAGAAATAGGAAGGAGTTAAGAGATGGGAGGAGGGATTAGGAGGTGAAACTGATGGGACTTGCTGATTGATTTAACATGGAGAGTGAGGGAGAGGGCAGTGTCTACTAGAATGAATTCTGGGTTCATGGCTCAGGCCATTGGGAAATAAAATGAAGGGGAAGCAGCTCGTTTGCGTAGATGTGGCCATGCACTGCTGGCCACGTGGACCCCAATGTGCCAGTGGGACATGCAGGTGGAGCTGTCCAGGCGGCTATTTGATTGATTCAGTCCTTCTATATCCCAGCTGAATATAGTGCCTAGCATATTGTAGATAGGTGCCAGTAAATGTATATTTTCTATTTCAAATTTACAAATAAAGTCTTCAAGGTTCTCTACAATCTATTCTAGATCTGCTTTCCAATCCGATCTCTTTGATCTTCTCAAAAGTGTATGGACTTAGAATAGGCAGATCTTCTCTGTCCACGAAGGCTCTGCTCAAGCCAGATGGATTTCTTCATTGTCCCCAAACACATGTCTCTTTTAAGATTCTGGAATAGATAGAGAGATGATAGGAGATATAATTGCTGTCTTTCACGTGGGATTTGTATAAAATGCAAAGAAAGGTATCATATATGACAGGCTGTTCCTCCATCTGCCAATGCCCTCTCCCACCCCTTCCACCTATCTGATGTGACTCCCCAGACAGACCCCGGTTCTCACTCCACTTTTTCTATGAAACCTTCTCTGCTCTACTTTCCTCAGGAGAACAAATTACAAGTTTGTTTGGAGAAAGAATCTGTGAATTTTGTAGTGAAAAAAATCATTCTTTAGAGAACCCCCTTTTCCACCTTCCATTGGTCTATAGACTCACAATCTGGGCAGCCCAGTCCTGTGGCACTGGGCACAATTGCCCTTGTCTATACAGAAGGGGAGTGCTGATCCAAGAAGCCCCGCCTCCCATCTCAGTGCTGGGCATTCTCGGGGAGCCAGGACACCTTGTTCTGGGTCAAAGGCATTTAGCTCACCAAAAGCCCTGGACCCAGACAGCCCATCTGTCTGTACAGCTGTGTTAGGGTCTCATTGTAACCTATGTGACTCCTTAGGTGTTTCTTTGCCACATCTCAGTAGTATTGGGTTTCCATTGCGCACATGTGCTCTGCTTGCTTTCCTCCTGCCTTATTTTAGCCGGCCCCTTCTCCCAGATGGGTTCTAATTCTCCAGCCCTGGCAATTGCTTAGCAACAGAGCCCAGGAGCCCAGGGCTTCTTCCAGCTCTCCCCGCAGCACACGGTCCTGTCCCTCGTGGGGTGCTACCTCTCTGGTGAGTAGGGATAGCTCTGTCCCATAAGGAACAGACACCGAGGGTTACTCAGTTCCACAACAGGTGTGGTGGCTCTTCCCCATTCCCACTCTTCCTTCCTATTCCCTCCACTTTCAGGGTGTTCATGGAACCCTAGATGATTCCAGCATGGATGGCTGCCTCTTCAGGGGCATCAAGATGGTCAGCTCATTTTTTCCATACGCTGTCTAACATCAGAACAATAGGTATTTTTCCACCCCTCCCAAATATAAAAAAGATTTTTATGGCTCACATGGTATACTTGTAAAATACACAGGAGGCCTGATAAATTGGACATTATTTATTATAGTGCTAAAACGATACCCTTTGTTTAATTACACTAGCCAGATGCTGCAGTGCAAATCATTGTCATTCAAAAGAACAGCCAGCATTGGTCAGGATGAATGCAATCAGATCATGAAGTTTTGAGGACATAACTGGACTAAAAATAGGCTTGATGTCTCACCCTAAAGAACACCAAATGTATACATCCCTCCAGCCAGCCATTCATTTAACAAGTAAGCGTCAGTCACCTTGCAGGTCCTGAGGACAATACCTGGTCCCTGTCCTCCAGGAGCACAAGAGCCAGTGTGAGGGACAGACAGAAAACAAGCAGACACTGCAATTCTGTGACCATGGTAAGCAACAGTCTAATCTGGACTCACTGTGCCACGATGGCTATCTGGGTTGCATCCAAAAGGTCTGGGAAGTGTTCCACACTATTCCCTTTCCATTACCTTCTATAATTTCTTCTCAGTGATTAACAGATCAAAACATCTAGAATGGTATTTTTCATTCATTTTTACATGAATATTTTCTGTCTCCCCCTTGCCCCTGCAACTGGAAGGTAAACTCCAATGTGTTCACCCCAGCACATAGCATAGAGGTGAGTATATAAGGAGACTCAAAAAAATATTTACTGAATGAATAAATGAACACTGACAAAACAAAGATGAGAGACACAGGATATGTTCTGTGAAGGTTATAGGGCACCATGGCACATTACCTGACATTTCACGGCTCCTGCTTCTCTCATCACTTCCCTACACTCTGTCCACCCACCTCTCCACACACCAGCCCACCCACCTTCCCACAGGAACTGGCGTTTTCCCACTGGCTACAGTAAAGAAGTACATTGCGTATGGAACAATAGCAGCTGTGTCTCTCCATGACCTTGGGGTTAATGGCCAATGGCTCCCGGGTACCATCTGCAGTGAACTGTCAGAGAGCACAGTCGCCATGACCACCTGGCAGCATCTCTGTCACCCAGAGTGCCCACAAAGGCCTGGGCACTCACGTGCTGTTGGGAAGCCCTGTCCAAGGTGGGAAGCATACTGAGGCCAGGTTAAAAAAAAAAAAAAACTGGCTTCAAATCCAACCCAACCTGTCTTAGACAACGTACTTAATCTCTCTAAGCCCCTTTTCCATTTTTAAGATGGAGATGACTTTTAGGGATAAAGTAAGTGAAGCGCCTGGCCTACGTGTAATTATTATTACTGCATGATACCAGAGGCTCTTACACTCAAACAGTCTCCCCCACTTGCCACAGACACTCACACACGAGCCATTTTATCTTCATTATTTCATTTAATCCTCACAACTAGTCTATGAGACAGAGACTCCTACCATTATCTGAACTTAACTGATGCCGCACTTGGGTCTTAAAGAACTGAGGGATTTTTCTAGAACCACATATTGGCTGAGCTGGGATTCAAGCCCAAGTCTGCCAAACTCTAGGACCCTCACTCCTAACCCACCATGTTGTACTAACTCCCCAGGGACCTGACATGGCTGCCCCGCACCCTCAGCTTCTGTGTGTCCCCCGAAGCGGCAGAGACATGGGCAGAAGGGCAGGTGTGCATGGCCAGGGGCACCCACTTCAGGGTCCAAAGTGCAATGCCAAGAGGAAGAGGCAGCTTGCAGGGAATGCAGCCAGGCCCGCTTCATGCTCCAGCATGGTGGGAGGAAAGACCAGCTAAATATCGGCCTTAGTCTCAAACTGGACAATTCCCAGGTCCTTGTCATGATGGGGGGTAGGAAAAGGAAAGCATATTTTGCCTGTTAATCTTAAACCTAATTTACATAAGCAGAAGAAGCTCTTGAAATGTCCATGAAATCTGTTAAATGGATTGTGAGCGATTATATTTCCCAAATGGCCATGACAATATTATCTATTTGCATGTTCTCTCAGAACTCTGGCACATACCTCCGCCATCAAGAAGTGGAGTGTATGCCTCCTCCCCCTGAACATGGACGAGCCATTGGTTTTATGCAGGTAGAATAATTCCAGAGCCCATATTTTTATGAGATCACTATATAAGGGACTATCTGGAGCCTCTTTGACCAAGCAGAGAGCCCCTATTGGGGAGGAGATAAAACTAAGGCTGGGAGGGCAGGTCGGGGCCAGATTAGGAGGGCCTTGAATGCCATCCCTTAGTCATTTACTTGTCACTTAGTGACACACACCTCTAGTACCACCAGTACTATTTACATAGTCATTTTTTTTCAATCAAATTTAAAATTATTCCCTCTTGTTGAAACACCTAACCTTGTTTTAAGAAATAATACTACAATAATCACAGGTTTTATGTCCTATTTATATTTACCTGATATACACAGAATAACTACTTTTTAGAAATTTTGTTCCTGAACCCCTAAAATATCTCCTGTGCAACCTGGGCCTCTGTACCCCATTTCAGAACCCATGCACCGGGCACTGCACAGCCACCATACATTCTGAACAAAGGGACGATCCAGGGGACATTTCTAGGAAAACTTCCCTGCTTCCTTGGCAGATACTGGCAAACACATCCCAGGGCTTGCTGGTGAAAGACTTTGTGGGAGGTGGGAGTCAAGCAGAATGGTCCGCATTCCTGGGTCCACGTGGGGTTCTGTGCTGGCAGAGAAGGTCCAGGAAGAGAATTCTGCACCTCCTTGGAGTGGAAGTTTAACTCAGTGTTAAGTAACTTAAAATGTTACAGTTATATTATGGATATGTTACATTTGTTTCACAAAAAATCACCAGAATGTTTATTCAAAAACAGGCAAAGTCTAAGAAATTTAACCCTGGGTGTCAGCAGCTTTGGCGCATGCCCAGGGCAGCAGGCCTCATGGTCCCCTTCTTTTAGCTCATGATTCTCAATCCTGGCCACACATCAGGATCATCTGGGGACCTTTTGAAAATCACCAGGACCCAGGATCTACCCTATTCCATTTAAATCCAAACATCTGAGGTTTGGGCTCAGAAATCAGGATTTTTAAAGGCCCCCAGGTGATTCTGATGGGCAGTCAGGAAGGAAGGAGAACTCTTATTTTAGCGGCATTTTTGGTGGGAAAGTGCAAGGAACTCTGGAAGAGAGCACTGAGGGACTGGAGATAGGAAACTGACCAGGGGGCCATTCTGCAGTCTTAGAAAGAGTCCACACACGTTCACTGTATTCGGTAAAATCTCTGCAAAGTCATGCCTAGCACACCTACAACAGACACATGCACAAATGATAGCAATGCCCGCGAACTGTCAAGTGCACCCACACAAGCAGCACATATGCAAGCCTTATTTGCTAAGCACACTGAACCTGCCTGCAAAACTAGCCAGAGACGAAGCAAAGGGCCAGGAGCTGGAGTCTGATTTCATTCAGGCTTGTGTAGGTTAGGTGGGTTTCTGACAAAACAGACCTACCAAATTTGGGGTTCTAATTCTATTCATCTATAACCAAGTCCCAGGGAAAGGACACATACACATCTATAGTCTCATGCACATTCACACGCACAGACACACATCTCACACTCACACCGCTGGTCAGGTTAGACGGCCAGTCCTTAGACTCAGGCTTCTCGGACCACCTGGAGGCAACTGTGAGGCTGTGAGGCTGCATGACTCCTAGCTCTGGTCCCACTTCCCGGAGCTGAAGGCCGGGCCCCTTCCGACTCCCAGCTGGGAGCAGTCCCCCTGTCCTAGATTGGAGGGGCACTTGGCAGTGAAGGAAAATAAATTGCCTGGCTCCCAGTTCTTTCCTTGGTTCATAGCTCATTATTCTTGCTCCCGGGACCCCCAAACAAGAGGCTGCTCAGAAACCACAATTCTGGAACAAGGCAGCATTGTCCCCTGGGCCTGGGATTTCCTGAGGCTTGGGTGAGAAAAAGAGAGATGAGAGGGCTCCCTGGGCCACAAAGGTCTGGAGAGAAGCTGGCACCTGGGGAAGAAAAATTTCCCAAGCATCTGGCCAAGCCGGAGCCCTCCAGCTGATGTGGAGACTTGCGCTGCCGCCCTCCGCGCTCTGAGAGCACCTTCCCTGGGCCCTAGCTTCACAGAACCTTTCCATACAGCACTCACCCTAACACCCTTCCCTCCACAGCACCTACAGCAAGCTGGACGCTAATGCTGAGGACTCAGAAGAGGGGCCTGGGAGGAGGATCTACTGGGCCCTGCCCTGAGTACCACCTTCAGGACCAGATGGGAAGAGCCCAGCCTGCCCAGCGCCGGGGACCACCATTTGGCCTGAAGTGCAAACAAGGACTTCTCACCCTCAGATCCAAGCTCCTACTCTCAGAATCGATAGCAGTGGGTAGTGAGGTGCTGCTTAGGGTCAGCAATTATGAGTAGACCTCACCCTACTCTCCTGCATACATGCTCCACTGAACATCAACCCCAATCCAAGGCTCTTCCCTCAGACTTGAGCCCGGCCATACATGTCCCCCTGCAGCACACACATCATCCTCATTTTAGTGGACATTTTTGGCTGTTCAACATTATTTTTTCTAGAAACAATCCACATTCACCCCCTACCAGTTAGGATGCTTTTGGCTACAGCTTACAAAAAGAAAAAAAAAAATTAACTGGCATAAAGAACAAGGAAAGTTGTTGTTGACGCAAAGGCCCCAGAAGGGCAGACTTCAAGTTTGGATTGGTCCAGAGGCTCCAGCTCTGCATCTCTGCCATGCCCTCTGTCATGTCCTTCTCTATGGCTGGCAGAATTCCCTTGTGGCTGCAAAATGGCTCGGGCAGCCTAATACTTCACAACATGTATCCAATATCCAGAAGAGAGAGTTTCTTCAGGTGGCACTTTGTTAAGAACAAGAATAATTCTCTTCCAGAAAACCTCATTTTAGGACTTACTGGAGGCGAACATGAGGCCATATCTCTCTGGCCAGTGATGGACCGAGGAGTGGATGCCTGACTCAATATGAGCTAGTCATAGAACTCTATCCTATTGGCCACAATGATTGGATGATTGGTCTGTGCATGAGCAAACAACCCAAGCCAGGGCAATCATAATCCTTCCTTAGGGATTGTCCAACTAAAGATTAAGTCAAAAGCCATCTCTCTCTGGTTATTATATTGTATGGATCTTAACTTGGGCCTGCTGGCCACCAGCCACTTCCTCATGAGAAGACACCTGAGAGAATGATGTTAATAACTAGAGAGCAGAGTCCTGAGGGAGTGTGAGTTCCTAGTTCCAATGATGCCTAAGGCCACTTTCACCTCCTCACTTGCAGTATTTTGCTTGTGTCGGATGATAACCCCTGCTGAAAGCTTCCCCTTACATTTTACTACCCATTGGCTCTTGAGTAAGCAACATGGTGTCCATTCTAGCAACCAGATGATGCCGAGGAATTAGCACGTTCTCAGTGTGCAGTTATTTCTCTCTGAACAATAAAAGAAAGGTTTCTGAGTTAACCACTTTGGTTGACTCATCCACTATTTTCCAAATACAGCCAAGCTGGTCATGTCCTTGCAAAGTACAAACTCAGGAGGGTCACTTACTACCCAGAGGCCCTTTGGGGTCCAACACATCTGAACCAGTGACATGCCAGCAAAGAAGAAAAGGAAAGAATCAGTGCAATACAGGAGGCTCAAGTGGCAGCCACCCTTCCCAGAGCACCCCTCCTGCCATCTTCTGGAATGGTGGGGTTTATCCCGCAACTTGGGGCCAACTCTGGAATACAAACAGGGGTTCTATCAGCAAAGGGTCAACAGAGAGGCTGTGGCCCATGTCTTCTCCTGCTTTGTTTTTACTCATTTAGTCAATAAACATTTAGGAGCACCTATGTACCTCTAGTAACATTTTACTTTCAGTTTTGTATTTCTCCGTGCCATTTTCCTCCCTCCTTCCCCTGTATTTTCCACTTTCTCCTAGATCCATGGTTAATCTAAGGCTCTCTTTGTGCGATGTCTTTGCCTCTGTCAGTTAATTCCTTCTCCCCTTGATAAATCTCCCCATGTACTTAATGTTGAGGCTTCCCAATTTACTTTATAAAATTCCTCGGACCAAGAGCCCTAAAATTTACCCTTGAACATGGAAGAAAACAAACAAAACAGAAAAACCAAACAAACGTGATATTGTTCCTGGAAGCAAGCTTCCTGTGAGCAGGAAAGTGATGTCATCAGACCTATGGACAGATGTTGCCTCTGATGCCTGAAGGCATCCTGGAGTCCTCCTATTCGCCTTCTCCCTCCCCCATGGCACCTGATCAGGCAGCAGGCCCCATCACTTCTAAACTCTAAACGTGTCTCACACTTATGCCCTCTTCTCCAATCCAATATCGTTGTCTTTATTCAGGTCCAAGTCATTGCCTCCTCTTCATTAATTGCAGCAATAGCCTCTTCACTGATTTTCCTTCTTCAAGTCTTGGCCCCACTCAGACTGTCCTTTAAACAGGACAGGGTTATCTTGCTGAAATGCAGGTTTGATTATTCCACTAGTAAGGTTCTTCTGTTGCTCGCCTCCTCTTCAAAATAATATCAGACTCTTTAGTACTGAATTCTCATTCCTTACATGCTGTCTCCTGCCATCACTCTCCTCCATGTGCTTAGATTCTGGCAGTTTCTTGGATGCACTCTCTCGCCTACCATGTCATTATCCAGACTCTTCCATCTTCCTGAGATTTCTCCATCCACCAACTGTCACTCCCATGTCCTAGGGCCCAGCCTAGCACTTGGAAAATTTAATATTTGTTGAGTGAATGAATTAATGTTTAAAAATTCTTACTCCTTCTTTAAAATTTGGCTCTATCATCGCTATCCCTAGAAAGACTTCCTGTCTTACCTTGTAGAGTGTCACCCCCACTTTGCTTCCATAGTAACCTCTATGTTCCTTCTTATACATTGTTTCAAACTCATTTTAATTTACTTTATTTACACTCTTTCACTGCCACAGACTGTGAGCTCCTTGAAGACAGGGATAGTGACTTGATTTTCCATGGAACCCCAAAGGTAAACAAAGAACAGGTCCTAAACAAATGATTGTTGCAATAAAATGTGAGGCACCAAACTAGTGCATCAAACCATCCTACAATGGAGCTTTCCCCAGAGTATTTCATTCAGCTCAAATGCATGGTTTTTGAGTGGAAGTATGTGTACTAGTAAAACGGCAGGAGAGAGCATCTGACTTTAGTGGGAAGGGCCGAGTTGGCCTTTTCCTCAGAGAGAGCAAAGAATAAAAGGACTCCCACTTTGTCCTTAAAAATGTGTCGGCAGCAATCAGGGTTTAACAGCGGTAGTTAGAGCAGATCTTCTGTGTTCTATGTGCAAACTGGGGAAAATAAGCAAGTACAACAGCAGACACAAATGCAGTTCCTGTTTCCTATTTAACAGAGCCAGCAAGCAGCCCACAGATGTTAATTGCATGGGTATGGGTGGGAGGGAGCCTTCCTAGTACCCAGGAAAAGGTGAAATAGTGGCCCAAACTACAAGCTTACATGTCAACATTTATACCCTTTCCAGGACAGGCAACAGGCACATTAAGAAACAGCCAAAGCAGATCTGTGCCTACTTTCCTGGTAAAAGGCTATGTGCTTCTTGCCTTGCCAGAAAAGTTCTGTGCTTTGCTGATACAAAAAAAAATTGACTTGCAAATGCTTATTCAATTAATATTAAGGGGCCTCAATTTTATGGAACAGTCTGGCAGTGGGGAACCGAACTCTTACTCAGAGAAAGGAGCAGGTGCTGGCTGTCTTGTCTTTTTGCTTTCTAACCTCCCTTGGTTGAAGTTACCAAGAAAGTATACATTTCTGCTCAAAACAATTCAACTGCTGACAAATCCATCCACCTTTACTTGCCATCTCTCAGCAAGAAATGTCAGGTAGAGGAGCTGGACCCTGGAACCAGTGCCATCCCTAGAGAAACTGGCGACGTCAGGCAGATGGGAGAAGGAGATTGGAATGAGACACGTTAGGTAACCCGGTGGCCTTGAGAAAGTGGCAGTTGTGAAAGGGTTGAATTCTGAATGTGGCACCTGAGACATTCTCCTGTCTTCTAGGATCACTTTGGAGTCATGTGCTGGAGCTATTCTCATCCGGCAGTGAGTCTTTTGAAGTCAGAGCATTTTAAACCCTAACTAAGCAGCAGTTCTTTTGCTGCTCTCACTTCTCCCATACACTTCCTTTGGATAGTATAGTAGTTATCCACAGGACAATTATTAGCTGTTTTCCTCTATAAAGCTTGGCCATAATGTTCTTACTCTTTTTTAGAGTCCACCCACACGATGAACATATGGGCCATATGAGGACTGAGAGCTCATGAGATTGCATGGAGCTGAGCAAAGGGGTTTGGTGTAGGGAAGGCTGGGGAAAGTTAACAGCACATGGCAAAGACTCAGCTGCAATTTGGTAGATAAAGATTTCTACCAGCAGGCCAACAAACCAGAAATCTCAAATAACCTTTTTAACACAGAGTTTATTAAAAAGACATAAACCAACAAGTTAAAAGGCTAATATTGGGATCATTCAGAAAAACACATTTTAGAATATAATTAGTAATTCATCTTTACTTGCACATGTTTAATGGATACAATTTGATAAGTTTGGACATATGCCTATACCTGTGGAATCATCACCACAATCAAGGTAATAAACATATTTATCACCTTCCTCAGTTTCCCTGTTCTCCTTTAGAATTTGGTTTTGGTTTTGGTTTGTGGTATGCTTAAAATGAGATCTACCCTCCTAACACATTATTTTCTTTCTTTTAAATTTATTGAGGTAACACTGATTAACAAGATTATACAGATTTCAGGTGCACAATTCTACAACACATCATCTGTACATTGTATTGTGTGTTCACCTGGCTAAATCAAGTCTCCATCCATCACCATTAATCGCCTTATACCCTCCTCCATCTGTCCCTGGCAATCACCACACTGTTGCCCATGTCCATGAGTTTTTGTCTTTTGCAAAATCCCTCCACTCCCCCATCCAACTCCCCAAATACACCCTCCCCCCGAATAGCTGTCAGCCTGCTCTCTATGAGTCTGTCTCTATTTTTCTTGTTAGTTCATTTTGTTCATTAGATTCCACATATGAGTGAAATAATATGGTAATTGTCTTTCTCTGACTGGCTTATTTCACTTAGCATAATGCTCTCCAGGTCCATCCATGCTGTCTCAAAGGGTAAAATTTGCTTATTTAAAAAATACATTTTTTTATTGACTTCAAAGAAGAAGGCAGAGGGAGAGAGAGATAGAAACATCAATGATGAAAGAGAATCATCAGCTGGTTTCCTCCTACACATCCCCCACTAGGGATTGAGCCTACAACCTAGGCATGTGCCCTGACTGGGAATTGAACCATGACCTCCTGGTTCATAGGTCAACACTCAACCACTGAGCAACACTGGCTGGGCAAATTTTTGCTTCTTTTTTTATGGTCAAGTAGTTAAGTGCAGGGCACGGTATTGTTACCTAATGACTCTATGCTGTGTGGCAGAGCTCTAAAACCTATTCAGCTTGCATAACTGAAATTTATACCCAACAACTCCCCTTTTCTCTCCCCCAGCTCCTGGCAATCATCATTCTAATCTCTGCTTCTGTGAGTATAACTGTTTTAGATTCTACATTAAGTGGAATTGAGCAGTATTTGTCCTTCTGTAGCTGGCTTACTTCATTGTCTTCCAGGCCCATCCATGTTGTCACATATTTAAAGTCTGAATAGTATTACATATATTCATATACTACATTTTCTTTATCCATTCATCAGCTGATGTATATTTAAGTTGTTTCCATATCTCACCTATACATCAGCTGTGAATAATCTGATAAAGGGATAATATCCAAAATATATAAAGAATTCCTACAACTCAATAGCAAAAAATTTAAAAAATAATCTGATTAAAAATGGTTCTTGAGTAGATGTTTCTCCAAAGAAGACATACAAATGACCAACAGGTACATGAAAAGATTCTCAGCATCACTAAGCATCATGGAAATGTAAATCTAAACCACAATGAGATATTACCTCATACCCAGTAGAATGACTATCATAAAAAAACAACAAATGTTGTCAAGGATGTAGAGAAATTGAAACCCTTGTACACTGTTGGTGGAAATGTAAAATGGTACAGCTGCTGATGTAAAAGGTTTCTCAAAAAATGAACATAGAACTACTACATGATCCAGCAAACCCACCTCAAAAGAACTGAAATCAGGATCTTGAAGTGATAGCTGCACTCTCGTGCTCACTGCAGCATCATTCAGAATAGCCTTGCTTGGATTTCTATAACTGACATTGAGGAAGATAAGGCAGTCTTTCTCCTAGTGCACAGTCAAGAAAATGTGAGTTCCCAAGGGGACAGAGTTTGAAAATACAAAAGAGTGTATCAGACGATACAAAGACTCCTTTCTTCACCTAGAAAAGCTGGCTTTCATTTCTTGAGGTGAGAATGGGCCCCCAGTATTCCAATAGCTGGTGGCACATTTGCCCTAAATATATGAGCTCTTTGGGCCCAAGCGTTTATAAGCAGTGACCCCAAGCTCATCCCAGCACCCAGCACTGTATTAAATTTTATTAAAGAAACATCTGTACACATGGCACTTCTACTGGGTGTGGTGACCTGTCAACCACTCTGTCCCAATGAATCTGTCTCAACCAGGGCAGGCCAATATCAGTGTTCAATATGATGATTATGGTCAGTAAAACTGACCAGCATTGTTTAATGGGCATATCCGCCCTTACGACTCCTGGTTTGGCTGACTTTCATTCTATGCAAATGGGAAGACAGACTCCTTACAAAAGAGGCTGCAGAAAGTCATAGGGGCCTGACAACGGGGTCCTTTTCACAGGACTCGGTATGCTCATTCACGACAAGGCCCGTAAGACAAAAGAGATGAAATATGACAAAATTTACTAGGGAAACACTGGGTTTTCCAGCACCGTCAAAGTTGATTGATAGCAAAAATTGCTCCAATTATTCCCTTTCCTGAGTTCATGCCCTCTGCTATATGACCTTGTAGCTCTTCCGATGAAAAATGGAGTCTGATTCCCATCTTTGAATCTGGGCTTACTGAGTTGTTTTGGCCCATTAAGTGCCTTAGAAGTGACACTATGTCAGTTCTAAGCCTTGGCATCACAAGATCCTTCATGCTTCCACTTGCTTTCTTGGAACTTTGACACCCATATAAATAAATCCAGGCTAGCTTTCTGGAGGATGAGATACCATGTAAAGGAAAGCTCACTAGTCCCAGCCAAGGCCATCCCAAATCAATCAAGAGTCAGCCAACATGCAAACCTGTGAGAGAGACCACACGAGGTCACCAAAGCTGTCGACCTGACCCACAGATGACTCCCAGTAAATTAGTGAACCCAGCTGAGGCCCAAAGAACCCCCAGCTGATACATACACTCATGAGCTACATAATAAGTACTTACTCATTTAAGCAACTAAGTTTGGGGTGGCTTGTTATGCAGCAGTAGCTAACTGAGATACTCTTTTTAAAAATGCCAGAGGCAGCCCTGGCCTGTGTTACTAAGTGGTTAGAACATCAGCCTGTGCACTAAAGGGTCTTGGGTTTGATTCCCAGTCAAGGGCAGGTACCTGGGTTGCAGGTTTGATACCTGGCCCTGGTCAGGGCACATGTGGGAGGCAACCAATAGATGTGTCTATCTCATATTGATATTTCTCTCTCTTTCTCCCTCCCTCTCTCTTTCCCTCTCCCCTCCTTTCATTCCATTCTCTTAAAAGTCAATGGAAAAATATCCTTGGGTAAGGATTAACAACAACAACAAGAAATGCCAGAGTCAGATAGAAGGCTCTAGGAAGGCACCTGCTACATCTTCCTTAAATCCCAGCATAGCACAGAGTTAAAAAGAAGTACCTTGGCTTCTACATCACATTGATGCCGTTAGGTACTATAACTGCTCTCATAAAAAAAGTGAACTGTATCAATGGGGTAGACAAGGGGACATATATAATACTTTCAACAATAAAGATTTAAAGAAAAGAAAAATAAACTGTATCTCTGTTGCCTTGTGATCGTTATGTTTGCCTGTCCCTTGACATACAATTCTTTTGGGAATGGGAGATATCAGTTCTGCAGTGTCTTACAAATATGCTCACCTCAGGCCTCTTTAAATGAACCTTCCTAACACACTAGGAGTGTCTGTGAAGCTGTAACAGGCATCTGTCCACATTACTTCCTCTAGGATGCCCTCCCCGAGCTGCCTCATTGTATATGTCCCCAGTTATTTCCACTATCACAGTATTTATCCTCTCTGTTAGAATGGTGCATTCACGTCTCACACTTTCCCACTATACTGGAGGCTTCAAGAGGACAGGGACCATGTCTGTTTTGCTTATGGTTGAATCTTCAGTCTTTGGTGCTCAGCAAGTATCTGTTGAGTGAATGAGTGAACAAATGACTCAGGCCACTTCTCATTTTGCCTGCCATTGTGCCTTTCATCCTGCTCTTCTTTTCAGAAACCTTGCTATTTAAATGAGTAAGCGCCAGTCACTGGATAAATGAGGTGACATTGGACATCTCTGTGACTAGCATGTGGCTTATTCTCACACTAGGTAGAGCAATCTGGAGTCAAGCAACTGAGCACCGGGTTCTGTGGGGCAGACACAAGAAGTGACACTAAGAGCCAAAGTCAACACCAAGCCAGGAACCAGGGTGAGCTCTCTGCCACAATTCACTGTCAGTTAAGTAATGGCACAGCTATGTCGTGAGACAATTTCTGTCCTAAAGCAGTCTGTTGACTTCAAAATCCTTCTCCACTGCACCATGGAATATTTCCACATCTCCTCACAACTCTCTGATTTCATTGGCTTCATCTCTGTGAAATAGGGATGAGGTTTCTAGCTGCTTTAGGTATCAGTGAAGGCAAAATTTAAATTCCCTTGCTTAACAAGAAATGGACTTTGTTTTATTCAAAAACACAAAGCCTGTCCCTGCACAGTCATGAGGTAGGATCCCTAAGGGGGTTCTCTGGGTGTGTTTATTTCATTTAATTTCTTATCTGTGGTTCAATTTTCATGGTTTTTACTTACTTTTTGTCTGAGATACACCTTAATGAAAAGTAGCAAACTACTTGGAAGGTTTATAAGATGCTAAAGTCATGGGAATTAGAAGTCATTATCTATTGTGGAGGCAGCAAATGGTTGTCTGAATTGAATTGATTTTGCTGATACACATTATAATGGAACCAATTACTAATGAAGTGCTAAATTACTGGAAACATCCCAGTTATTTATTAAACACTCTGGTTAATTAGGCTGGGGAAAATAAAGGTTTGGAGCATATTTTAATACCCCTTCTGAGGCCAGGTCAGCAGTGAACAGTGTGTGAACTGAAGCCCAGCACAAGGGCGTCCTCTTTAACACAGCTTTCCAACTGCCTGTGAGACACTCCAGGGAGGAGCCAGTGACCTTCCAGGTTCTGAACAGACTTTGAATGCTCTTTAGACAGATACCCTTCTCTGCCTAAATTGGTTCGTTACTGGCCAATAATCCAAAATCAGTGCCAGTTTGTTTTTAATGAAAATGAACCATGCAGCTGAAAATAAAAGAAAATGGAGTTGGAGGAATATGGAGATATAATGCTAGGGAGATGTTTAATACTGTGTATTTTGAAAACTCCTGCCTTTTAGAGTATCACACAGCTGAGAGTAAAGGATTTTACACCCTTCGCAGTTCTCCCCATTTTCTCCACTTTGGAGCCTGATTCTGAAACCTGGCCTCCTGTCCTGTTACCTGTGCCCAAGTCCTTCACTTGGTAGTCAGCCTGTGCTCTGGTTTCTAAGACCAGAACTCTGACTTCATGTGGCTGCCATTCTCTTGTCAGGGGTCAATGTTCTACCTCTCAAATCCCAGCTTATAATAGCAGCTTGCAATGGATAATTTTATGGGCCATGGGATGCCCAAATATCTGGTTTACTGTTATCTCAGGTGTGTCTGTGAGGGCGTTTCTGAAAGAGATTAGCATTTGAATTGGTGAACTGAGGAAAGCAGATGGCTCTCCCCAGTGTGGGTGGGCCTCATCCAATCCACGGAGGACCAAGGTAGAACCAAAAGGCAGAGGAAGGTTGAATTCACTCTGTTTGATCTGAATAAGGACCTTCTCTTGCCCTTGGTGCTCCTGGCTCCCAGGCTTACAGACTGGAACTGGAATCCATACCATTCAGCTCTCCCAGTCTCAGGCCTTCCAAACACACCATTGCTTTCCTGGAACTCCGGCTTGCAGATGGCAGATTGTGGGACTCCTCAGCTTCCATAGTTGAGTGAGCCAACTCCTGATAATAAATCTCTTATAGATATGGATATGGACATGGATATTATATAGATACTAGAGGCCTGGTGCACGAAATTCATGCAACGGTACAGTCCCTAGGCCTGGCCTGTGATCAGTGCCATGTACCCCAGCTGCTGGCAGCTGGCCCCACTCCCCGCCGCCACCCACCCCCGGTTCCCCATTCACCATCGGGTGATCAGAGCCTGCTGGCTGGTGGGGGAGGAACCAAAAGGTTGGCCGTCCTGCCTGCTCACTGGCCCCGGCCCCTGCCACTGGTTGCCCTCTGTGTGTGGGGTGACTGGTGGGGTGGGGGCCTTGGCCTGGCGCCACCTGCGTCCGCTGCCACCCACCCCCCGGTTCCCCATTCACCATTGGGTGATCGGAGCCTGCTGGCCACAGGGAGGGACCGAGAAGTTGGCCGTTCCACCCGCTCGCTGGCCCTACCCCCGCCGCCACCCACCTCTGGTTCCCCGTTCACCAGTGGGTGATTGGAGCCTGCCCACTGGGGGAAGGGACCAAGAGGTTGGCCTGTAGGCCCTCGTCAGGCAATCGGGGCCTGTGGGCTAGGGGCAGCTCCTGCATTTAGCATCTGCCCCCTGGTGGTCAGTGCGTGTCATATGACTGCTAGTTCCACCGTTTGGTCGATTTACATATTGCCCTTTTATTATATAGGATGCTACCGGTTCTGTTTTCCTGGAGAACCCTGACTAATATAGAGCTCTATGCCTTCTGATAAGAGTATATGATGTCGCCTCTCTGAACCCCTCTCCTCCTGAATTTCTGAGTGTTGTGTGCCCCCAGGGTCTCTGTAGTGGTTCTGTGCTCCCCTGTCAAGGCTCTTCTGTCTCTTCCAGTGCCTGCCCCCAACAGTGACAACTAGAGCCCTGATTACTCTTGTCTCTGCAGATCTCCAGGTGCTAGCTTCTGTCTACTGAATTATTCCACTTTGATATTGATACATGGGGCTCGGGGAGCGGATTCTCTCTGTAGGTCCTTCTCTCAAGACGTTTGAAGAATAAACTCATGGACTAAAAGATTCCTTTAGTAAAAATGTGGAAGTTTATTGGAAGCATATATTCCACTTGGGCAGGAGTTCCCAAAGGGGACCCCCTGGGGAAGGGTCTCTGAATGGGAAAATTCTGCTCTCTCGCTCTCTCTAATGGGAAAAAATCTAAATCTAAATCTGTTTTGAGTTTCTTTGTCTCCAGTTTATTTATGCTGGTAGCTCTTTGTCTGAACATGACCCTTTCTAATTGGACCCTTCTTTAATTTATGGCCCCCATGCTTTCCTAATTGGCCACTCTGCTGCAGGATATCAGTTTCAAGGTCAAAGCCCACTTGGTGCCCCCCTCTTTCTCTTCCCCTTATTTTGCAACATTTCTCTGTCCTCTGTGAATGTATGTCTTCCTTCAGTAACATTTTTCAATCCTTCCTGAAAGTAAGATAAGCATTCTGGAGTCTTGGAGCTATCTCTGCCCTTCACATATGCATTCTTCATCCATGGAACCTCCTTTCCCCTAAAACTGCCTGTCCTGTCTCTAAAATTCCTTTCAATATCAGTGGTTGGGTCTGTCCACTGCCCTATACCCACCCAAATGCTCCCTGCCCCAACTCATTAGAGTTGAATTTCACACCTCAGCCGTTGTGTGGTAAATGGGACACAAGTCACAGTTCCAGCCTAGAAACTGCTTTTGACTAGTTGTGTGATTGGGGAAATCCACTTCACCTCTCTGAAACTCAGTTTTCTCATTCATTTTCTTACTGTACTAATCTACTATGTATCAGAAATTCAAAAGATAAAAAAGGCAAGGTCCTTGCCCTCAAGGAGCAATTACAAAATTGCAGGATAAGTGCTAAAAGAGAGTAGTCAAAGTATTATGAAAATACTGAGAACAAAAGCAATTAACTGCGCCTGAGGGAAGCCTAGGTAAAGTGTACAGAGGAGGAGATGTTTAACAATCTGCAAGGATGTGTTGGTAATTACCAGAGAGTCAAGAGCCTTCAAGGGAAAAGTAATGACACATGCAAAGGTGAGGGGGTGAGAATTGCATGAAAGTTACCAGAAACTGAAAATGACTTGGAATGACTATAAGAAGGTACAAGTGGCCAGCAATGAGGTCAGGAAGTAGAGAAAAGCTAAATAATGATGGGCCGTTTAGGTCAGGCTAAGGAGGTTGCATTTTATCCTAGAGAAAGGAAAATTGCCAGATCAGGTCAGTGTACATAAGATAACTCTGACCTGGATATGGAGAATGGGTTAGAGAGGTGGGAAGTAGAAGCATGAAGGTCAATGAGAAGGGTGTTACAATAGATCAGGCACAAGATATAGAAGGCAGAAGCAGCATAGGAGGCAGAGGCAAATGATTCATAGAATGAAGAACTGGAAGAACTTGGTGATTAATTAGAAGTGGAAGAAGCAGATGTCAGATCACCCCCAAAGATTCTGGTTTAGATACACTGATAGCGATACAAGGACTCTCGGGGAAAGACTGACCAGGGGGAAGATAATGACTGGTTTTTGTTTTAGACCAGTCACGTTTGAGGTGCCTAAAGACATCCAGGTGAAGATGCCATGGCAATAAGACACACTGCTCTGGAGCTGACAAGTCTGAGTTAGTGACATGCCTATGAGAGCCATCCATCGAGATGATGGTTGTTGGCGCAGGAACTGATGAGATCAGCCAAATAGAATGCACAGAGTGGAGAAAGGCCAAAGGTAAAGCTGAATGTAAAAACCTGGTGATCAAAGCAGAAGGGACTGAGCAGGAGCTGTGAAGAAAGTGGGGAAAGCCAGAAAAAGGGAGCACCAAAGCCAGCAGGAGAGAGTTTACCAGAGGAGCCGTGAGCAGCAACCAAGGGGCAAAAATGCAAGTACTAAATGGAAAAGCATTCACTGTTTCTGGCAATTAGGAGGTTACCGGTGACTTTGCAACGAGCAGTTTCCAGGAGTGATATGTAGAAGATGGATTACAGAAAGAGGAGGGGAGGGAATATAAGGTGCTTTTCAATATATTTGGCAGTGAAGGGAAGGTAAAAACTGAGGAGGTGACTGGAGAACAAAGTAGTAGGGTACTTTTTACTTAAAGTGGAAGAGATTTAAGCATGTGTACAAAGAGAGGAGATGGACAAAATGATCTTCAAGATTCCTTCTAACTCTCTGTCCTTTGATTCCAAGGACTCAGCTTAAGAACAGAGGGGGACAGCCTCCTGCTACTGGGGGACTTCCCGAAACATGAACCGGGAAAGTTACTTGACCTGGCTCCTGCCTGCTTTTTCCGCCTTTCCCCAAACCAGGGTGTTCTGATGAGTGAGCTCTGAGCACAAGTGATACATCCAGAGCACTCGCCAGGCTGGGAAGTCTTCTGCCTAGGCCAGTGGTAGGCAAACTGTGGCTCGCGGTTTGCCGCTCTGTTGACTAATGAGTTTGCCGACCACTGGCCTAGGCCACCCAGAATTTGCAGCTCACGTTTCCATCCCATCAGCCTCTCTTCTGGCATTTCCAAACTGAGGTTTCCCTGATCTCAGAGAGTCTCCCAGAGGACTGCTTGGTGTTCATTCTGAGGTCCTGAAAGCAAGCGAGAGAAACCATGACCAGAGCCAAATGAAAAGCAGGAAGGGAAAGAGTGTGGGTGAGAGAGGGGGAAAGAGAAGGTTCCTGCAGAACTTGTTTGCCTCTCTCTAACGGGTTTCCACCAGGGCTCACATTAGCTATCTCTGTGGCTTTTTCCCCTGCTCGATTTAATATCCTCAAGGGAAAACCAAGTTGAACATGAACAACATAAGACTTAAGCACTCAAACTATTTTCATCCTTGGGCAACATATTTCTGAAATACTTTTTAGAAGGCGTTTAGACTTTCAGGAGGAAGAATGCCATCGCCAGTGAATTACTATTTATTGAGACGTTAATGAATGTTTGGTTTTTTCTGGCAGGCTGCTTTTTGTAGTCCTTAATGTGAAGATTATCTTTGGAAGAAGGAAGGCACAAAGTCTGGGCAGAAACACAAGGGGAAACTTCCACAGGATCCATTTTAATCTCACCTGCTGAGGTGGTTTTTGCTGCTTAATGATATATTTTGGAAACGGACATATCACCAGAAGTCATCTGTAGGTCTAGAACCTGCCTTCTGGGGAGGGGAGCTGGGGGAGGACTCAGTCCGCTCTGTGTTTTCCCTGTCCAGTCATGTGAAGAAAGTTGGCTGAGAGGTTTTTCTTTATTATTGTTGCTGATGGCACATTCGCTACATTATACTGGAGCCTTTTGAAAAGCTGGTGTCCAGCGCAGTTGACTGGTTCCCACTGTGCGTGGGTGGAATGCCGCGCAGCCTGGGAGAGCGCGGGATTCTCTCAGTGACCTGGGTGGGAGAGGGGCGACTGTCTTCCGAATTTTCAGAGAAGATGCCAAAGTCTGCACAGACAACACAGAATTCCCAGGAGCCTTATTGTACTGTTTTTATGCAAAGAATTAACCTCGGCTCTTGAAAACTTGGTTTCTGGAATCACAAAATGATCAAAACTTGCGCAACAGAGACCGGAGAGGTTTGCCTTCCTTCCTGTATGTTTCTGATCCTGCAGAAAGGAAGGTAAGGATGTTAGGCCCACGGTGGAGCTCCTCTTAGTCTAATTCTTGATGCTGTGGACAGAGAACGTAGGCTTCCAAGTAAAAAAGGACTGAATTTAAATCTGGCCGTTGACACGATTCGCTGCATTATCACCTCCCCGGCCCAGTGTGCTGACTATGAGATGGCGGATAGTAAGGCACATCTCACAGGGGAGCAAACATGATGGCATAAAAACAATTCGAATAAATTCTCATTAACAAATACTCGTTGAGCACCTAGCTGTGCACCAGGCACGGTTCCTGATATCTAGGATAGAGCAGGGAGCAGAACTGGCAGACACAGCACAGGCAGTGCCCGGCGCAGTGCCCAGTCCCCTCCTGTCAGGTTCATGCTTTGCTTGCAGAAAGTAACAGCTACATTCATTATATCCCCAAATTAGACCCAACCATCAAAACATATTGACGGCATACAACTAACTATAAAATGCACCCACATTGCAACACCTTGCAGGAGTCTCTAACCTTTTCTCCCCCTTGGGACTGACAGTTGCCAGGATCCATGGCCCTGGGCTGAAGGAAGGGTTGCCCTGTCAGAGCCTGTGGGTTGCAGGCAGAGCCACTCCTAGGGCACAATGAGCCAAGGTGTTTAGAACTCCTCCACGACAGGGAGCTGAGCATTGTTAATAACAACAATGGAGTGAGTTAAGATAAGGCCATCCGCTAAAGCAGTGGTTCTCAACCTTTCTAATGCCGCGACCCTTTAATACAGTTCCTCATGTTGTGGTGACCCCCAACGATAAAATTATTTTCGTTGCTACTTCATAACTGTAATTTTGCTACTGTTATGAATCATAATGTAAATATCTGTATTTTCCGATGGTCTCTTAGGCTCTACAGCAGCGGTTCTCAACCTGTCGCGACCCACAGGTTGAGAACCGCTAGCAGGGTCGCCTAAGACCATCGGAAAACACAGATATATACATTATGATTCATAACAGTAGCAAAATTCAGTTACGAAGTAGCAACGAAAATAATTTTATGGTTGGGGGTCACCACAACATGAGGAACTGTATTAAAGGGTCACGGCATTAGAAAGGTTGAGAACCACTGCAAAAGGAAAAGCAGCCTCCACATCTGCTCATGTGCATATAAAGACCAGGCTGCAACTTACCTTCCTCAGCACCATTGAGTAGCAAACATGGGATTGCTCCCTCATATAACATACACACAATGCACACACAATGCTCATTGTATTTATGTCCCAAGCACTGTGTTAGATCCCAGGGAAACAACAATCCCATAAACACAATTCCTCACCCCTGACAAGTTTATGATCTAGAATGGGTGGTGGCCAACTTTGTCCATAAAGAGCCAGGTAGGAAATATGTCAGGCTTTGTGAGCCACGTAGTCTCTGTCGCAGCTGCTCAGCTGTACCATATAGTGAGAAAAGCAAAACAAAAGAAAGCACAGCCATAGATGATGTATAAATGATCACCTATGGCTCTCTCCCAATAAAACTTCCTTCACAGAAACAGGTGGCAGGCCAAATCTGCCATAGTTTGTTGACCCCTGATCTAGAGGAGTTCACAGATAGGCAACTAGGTAATGCCAACGAAATGTGGAAAATGCTATGATGGTAAGCAGGAGATGGGCACTTAGCCTCGCCTGGCGGATTCGTATTTAAGAGCTTGTATCTGCAACCAAGGGTAGACATTGCTAATTTCTTTGCCCCTTTGAAAGAGCAGACCATCTCAGGACCCCTGCTTTCCAGCCCAGGAAGCTCTTGCAAAAGTCCAGGGAGGAGATGATGAAGACCTGAACGTCAGCAGGGAGTGGAGGGGAAGATTTGAGGTCGCAGGTAAAATGGACGGGACAGGGTGGTAGGATATGGGAAGGAGGGAAATGAAGGGTATGAAGGATGAGTACCATGTGTCTGACTTGGATAGCTGGGCAATTATTCACTAGATGGGGACTTCAGGAGGAGCAGGATTTTGAAGTCAGAAGATAGGTTTTCTTTGCTTATAGGAAACTGAGGTGGGATATCCAACAGGTATGTCCAACAGGTGGTTAAATGTACCTAAACCCTCAGGATCTTCCCTGAATTCTTCACAGAAATCCCTCCCTGCCCTCCCTGTCCCCTGTCATGTCCCTCACAAATTCATCCTCCCGGGGCCACAGCTCGAATACCAATCTGACTGCTCTTCCCCAGCGAAATGCTCTTCGATGGTTTTCCATCTTCTGTAAGATGAAGTTTCAATTCCTTCCCTTGACATGGGAGGCTCACTAAACCTGGCACCTGTCAACCTCTCCAGCCCTTTCTGCGACCACTTCTGCCTCCCCTGAGTCCCTCCATGAGAAGTCGGACCCCACCCAGGCTGGGGAATTGATGATCCAATGCAAATAAGGACTGTTTGGGTGTCCTGGGGAACTGGGGCTTCCAACCTGGGCAGAAGAGTTGCAAGTGCTTATCCTTCCTGGTGCAGGGGCAGGTCTTACTTTCAGCCCAGAAGTCATCAGCGAGATTCCACACCTCAGCCAGGCACTTCTCGGAACTGGGTTTCACCACCGGCCTCACCAGCGTGCTCCGAATCTCACCTTCTCTGGGATTTGTCACAGGAAGGGAGCACCTCCAGCAATGAGGCTTCCTTTCCCTTAGTCAGGCCTGGTGAGTTACGGGCCCCACAGAAATGAAACTGGTTCCTCCTCCCACAAACTCTAGGGACCCTATTAAACACAAACTGCCTGGTATTCACATTGCTGCTCCTGAAAAAGGAAGGAGATGGATTTTCCTCGGCCAGGAGCAGAACTGGCGGCTGAGCGTTGAAGTTCAGATCCATCAGACACCTTTGTGGAACAGCATTCGCTGTCTGCAAGGCTCCTGGAATTCACAACCGATTTTAGGTTGTGAAACAACAGTAGCTAGTGGAGAGGCAGCTCCTTCAACACTGTGTAGACAAAAGAAATCAGAAGAAAAGTTTTTGGAGATGCTTTTATAGAAAGAACGTTCACTGACATCGTTTCTAGCTGAGCAGATACGGGGTTGGGGAAAAGTTTCCAGCTTCGGGCGGGACATCTTGGCCTTCGTTTTGCTTGCTGGGAGAATCTGCCTTCTCACCTGGTGGGTTGTTACCAGCAGGATGTGAGCAACACTGATTGAGACCATCTTTCACGGTTCGATAAACTGCAAATCTTTCCCTTCAGGAGTAATGATTCTGAAAAACCTTTGCTTTTCCCATTTGTTCAATATTAAGTGAGTTTTAGTCCTTAGAGAGGTGCCCTTCCTCCCCCCTACCCCCCACCCCCCAGGAGAGCAGCCAGCTTTGAAAGGTGCCATTTGCCCCCAGGGAAACATGTGGGAATCAAAATATCCATCCACCTTCACTCAGGCCCAGTTTTGTCCTGTGACAGCTGTGACCTGCTGCCCCTAAGCACTGCTGTCCAAGCAGGTGTGACATTTGGCGATCTGGATCTCTCTGCAAGCATAAACACAGATTTCAGAGCTACCTCCCAGAATTTGTTTTCTTAAGGTGGTTAATAAACACTGTTAAATGTCTCTAACTTGCCAGAACAGATACACATCAAGGGTGCGATAAGAAAGGATGATAAGAGCCTGAACGCACTGTGGCAGATAAGGATCCTGAAGCTGGAGAGGAAACAGGGTAACTAGACACACAGGCACTGGCCTTCACACCTAATCCCAACCCCCTCTGCTCCCTGAGGCGGCCCCTGTTATTTCTCCAGCTGCTTTCTCCTGTGCTCTCGTGAATGTGCGGAATTCAGGCAGCAGAAGGACTTGTGCTGCACTGTGTTACTAGTGCCTTTGCCTGGATCATTAATTATCGTCGATAGTGAAAACATGGGCTTGGACAATTGGCAAAAAGTAATTATTTACCATCTGTTGTAGGCTCTCATGTGTAATTACTTAACAGTGGAAGTAATAATAAAGCAAAGGTAATGAAAACAGACAAGTGAATGGCGCACATTATCAGAAAGAGTTCACCCACAGAACAGTTAATGCTCTTTTCCTCCTTTCTTCCTTTCCCTCTTCCTCCCTCCTTTCTTCCTTTCCCTCTTCCTCCCTCCTTTCTTCCTTTCCTTCCTCCCTTCCTTCCTTTCTTTCTTCCTTACTTCAAAAAAAAAATGTAGCTGAATTGTACTAACCATCCATTTGTTTGTTCAAGCCCCCTCTTGGATGAAACTTTCTATAATTCTGTAGACTTCCTCTTCTAGGCTGGTGTGGTGATGCATGAAGTTCATTTCTATTCAGGCATGAATCATGTTATATCACAATAATTTCTTCACATGTCACAGCCAGGTCTCCTGCACATCCCATGTATAGATCTGTTTCCCAATTGGGCCATAAGTTCCCGAAGCAAAGAGAGTTTGTCTTTCCAATGCCCGCATGGTGCCTACTGTGTAATGGACACTCAATAATTGCTTGAATGAGTCATGGATAAATTTCCTTCTCCAAGTCAAACCTAAAATCCAAATTATTTACCAACACGAACTATTTCGTGTGTGTGTGTTTTTTTTTTTTTACATTTACATCAGTTTTGATAGGAAATTTTATGTATTTCCAGAAGGAAAGACCTTTGTCCTTGGCTTATCATGAGCCAGAGCACCTTCACTGTAAATAGAAGGCCACCATTTAAGGTTTCAGGCACCAAACTAGTTCTGAGGTTGCTGCAAGTGGGTTTCCTTGAAAAACTCATTTCCCCTCATTTGTTTTATGAGGGGATAGATAGATAGATAGATAGATAGATAGATAGATAGATAGATAGATAGAGGGAGAGGGAGAAGCCTTCTCCAAAACATAACCCTTCATCCATATATTCAGTGATTATTTATTGAGTGTCTATTATGTGCCAGATACTGTGAAAGTGCTGATAAATACATACCCGGAGAATTCCATTTTCAATGATTCAGTCTACCAAGAGAAACATCTTTCCAAAGTATTTGTAAGTTACAATATAGTATCTTAAATTTGAATTCATGTACAAGTTGCTAGGATTGCACAGAGAAGGAGGGTGGTTCTGACTGTATATTAAGCAAGAAGAACTACAAAATGGTTTGTGGGTAGCCAGAGCTGGACTTTTGATTTTACAAACAGAATCCATGGATTATCTGTTTGTAAAATGAACAGGTCAAGGTTGTTAGAAATCACCATGCAGGAGACCATATTGTAGAGACACAATTTTAGGGCAAGTTCTATAACTAGGAGTCCAGGTAAGAACAGCATAGCTGAGTTGGGTTTACTGCCTGGGAAATGCCCCTGCACCCCTTTCATCCAGAGTGTCCAATGATGCTTGGAGTGGCCACTAAGCACCACCAAGAGAAGGTGCCAGAAGGGTATGATTTGCAGAGCATCTTGAGCCATGGGAGCTTTCCTGCCACTTCCCCTTTATCCTCCTTTCCTTGGAAAGGTGCTGGTGATGAGTGTGGGCATCCAAGACCTGTGTGCCTGATCGCTCCAGTTTTCCCAATGATCCAATCAGGAAAAGCACTACAACCAAAACCCCTTCCTTGTGGCACTGCCAAGCCTTTCTTTAGAAGGTGTGTTACATCCCCTCCTGAGGTAAGCTTGCCATGTTTGCCTGTGCATGTTAAAGGATGAGAAGAGAGGTGACCCACATGTCCCTCACCAGAGGCAGCTGCCAAGTCTCTCTGGCCTACTTTATCTCCCCCTCCAGTGCTTCATTGCCAGCCTGGCTTTCACACTGAGAATGTGAGAGGGTACATACTTTTCTCTTGTTCTCTAGGCTTCCAGTGAAGTACCTGGGAAGTGAAGTACTTGGAAAAAAGAAAGTGAAAATCACATACTGGTAGGTCCAAAGTGTTGTTGATGTCATAAGATGTTAATGCTGTGCTCAACTAAGAGAACACATTATGTTTTATATCTAAACTAGAGGCCTGGTGCACAAATTCGTGCATGGGTGGGGTCCAGCCGGCCTGCCCCAATGGGGCCAATCAGGGGTGGGGTCGGCCGGAGGGAGGGGCTGTGGGCAGTTGGCCGGCTGGCCCCACCCCCGATCAGGGTATTGGGGGCCCTTGGGAGTTGGGCCGGCCAGGATTGGGGGGCGGATTGGGGACCAGATCAGGCTGGTTGGCTGCCACAGTGCGCACCAGTCATTCCAGTTGCTGGTCTTTTATATATATATATATATATATATATATATATATATATATATATATATATGTTTTATGTTTAACTGAGCCTCCCATCCACCTATGTCTTTTGTAATACTGACCTTAAATGAGAAAAGTAAATAAAAGTGCTCCTCTCAGATTTGTCACTACAGAAAACAACAGTCTCTTTCTCCCAACTCAAAATTACCTTCTTTGAAGAAGAGTTCTTTACTACACCTTTCTCTCTGTTTTTGTGTGTTATACAGGGATGGGCAAAAGTAGGTTTATAGTTTGAAACAAATAAATAATACAATAATTAATAAATATTGATACAAAAATGAACTGTGTTTCACATACTCACAACTGTAAACCTCCTTTTGAACACCCCTGTTTTTAAGACTTTGTGCTTAATAGGTTTTTAAATATAGTTTGACTTAGTATCGTCAAGAGAAAAACTACATTTTGTTTCCACCTTACATTCATGACATGATTTCTGCAGATAAATAATTTGCAATGCAGTTTCTACTACTAAGACAGTGTTTTACACATCTGTTTTATGTTTCATTAATGGTACAACAAATGAAACCATCAACCATAGTGCTTATCTATATTAATTCAACATATAAGGAAAATGTGTAATGACTCTAGACAGCAAGGCTGGTTACTGTGTCTGGGAAGTCTGCAGGTTTACTTAAGGATCTGCAAAGGCTGCCAAAGTACAAATCACCGTGCTGGCAAGCGGTGACCAATTTACTGGGCAAGTCAAGAACTAGCACATGGTCTAATCCACAGCGGGGCAGTTTAGAAACCATTAAGTGCTAATTTAACTTAATCTCCACTACCCAACTGATGGCCAATAAGTCAATTGAATGGGAAGTGCCAGTTAGAGAAAGGTAAATAAAGTGACTGGTGGACTTCCCAAACTTCTTTACCACCTGGTAAAAGGAGGCAATCTTGAGTTGAGCCAATGAGACTGTGTTGTTTTCTGTAGTGATGAATATTAGGGGAGCATTTAATTGACAGCTCTCCTATTAGAACAATATTACAAAAGACCAAGATGGATGAGGAGTTCTGTTGACCTGGGTTGTAAAAAAAAAAAAAAAAAGCCAGGGCATGAACATGCATTGAATTCTGAATTTAGTACAAGCTTGCCCCACTGACCTTCCCCTCCCTCAGAGCAATGGTGCCCCTGAGGTGCTCCGCAGGTCGCTTCCTTTGCATCCATGTTCCAATAACAATAATGTGGTTGTAGTAGAAGGTCCCAATCCTTCATTTGGTTTCCCTTCTAACCAAACCCTGCATTTGATGAGGAGTTGGCTAAAGTTATGGAGCGATTTGGTTTGGGCTTAAAGGATATAATTCTGCAGCAAATATCTCAAGCCCACCCACTTCATTGGTTCCTTTTCCTTCAGTTCCCTTGAATACTGCCATTCATGACTCTTATTGTTGATCTCTAACATCCGGCGGCATTTGCCACCCACAGACATCCTGCACACTCTTTTATCTTAGAGCAGTTTATAAGGTCCTTTTGTGATTGGGTTATGAAAATAAGTCAGAGTTGGGATTTTTGTCTTTGCTATATTGGCCATGATGAGGGAGGTAGAAGGGGCCATGTGGGGATTTAAGCAGTAACTCTGACAGTAAGCTATCAGGAGAACCCTGCTCTAGATGGGGTTTAAATGTTGGCTTGCCAGAGCCAGGTGTCATGATATAATAAGGAGCACAAAAGAGGTGCATCAACTCTAACCTAGCCTGGGAGCTGTGAATGGGAAATGTTTTAGTGAAATCAAAGAAAAAAAATGATAGTTGGGCAAATAATAAGGTTAAAGAGTGGATGACTGTCCAAAAACAAAGATTATGGCATCAGAGAAGTCTGGAAACAGCATGGGAGGGGAAGGGAGTCCTGGCATCTAAAGTTCAGGTAAGAAATGGCAAGCACTGCTCCTGGAGAAATGCAGGGGCAGGCTCATGCAGGGCCTTGGGTGCCATGGTGAGGAGGCTGTACCTCCTTCAGCAGGTGATAGAGTGCTGAATGGCTTATGCATGGGAGTGAGAAGGATGATACTGGTTTTACTATGTGGAGGATGGATCTGAAAGAACAGCAATTCAATAGTCTAGCTAGGGAAGGCCTATTCTATAGTCTAGGTAGGGGATGATGAGGGCCCAAACTAGGGCAGTGGGAGTGGGATAGCGAGAGAGGAAAGAGAACCATGAATCATTTAGAAGGGTTGGGATTCCCAATAGGCCAGGAGGACAGGTACTTGGGATAGGCAGAGGACATGGGCCCTCCCTTTTATAACAGGTCACTGAGAGGCCACAATTGAGATTCAGGGCCTGGGTCAGTCCAGAAACAAAGACCTGGAACCCATGCAGAAAACCTGCCCCACCCAAGCAGCACTGTCTGCCCCCTGCTGCCCTGAGTTGGTCTGGAATTGAGAAGAGCTGGTGGTCTGGCAGGTGGTGAGGTCAGCAGGTCTGGCAGTGGAAACTGAGGGAGGTCAGTGGCAAAAGAATCCAGTAATGTGGCTGCAGATGTTCTGTCACTTCTACAACCCCATGCTCTGGCAGAGAACCTTACAGAATAGCCCCTGTGCACTGCACCTCCTCAACCTCCTCTAACCAAAGGACACAGGTCAGGGGTCATACACCCTAACATTCCACCAAAGATGTCCTGTGCAAAGAGGGGTAGAGCTTTCACATTATACACCAGCAGGTAGTCCAAACCTGACTGTTTCAGAGACAAAAGGGACTGGGTCACTGTTCCCCCCAAATCTCTGGGAATTGTTATCTTTATCCATTCACTAAACATTCATTGCACCTGTGATGTGTCCAGCACTGTCCCGTCAGCATTACGGGGTGGGGAGCAGGGAAGCCACAAAACTTGGCTGTGGATCTTGTAGTAATGAAAATTTTAGTCTAATAGGAGAGATGCAGTGTGCATGGAAATAAGCAGGAAATGCATGTTCAGGGTCACCTGAGAGACAGTGTTATAAGACAGTCTAAGGTGGGAGCACTGCCTGCTGAGGGCATTGAAAAGGTCCAGGGGAGAAAGGGGCACTGAACTGGGCCTTGATGTGTAGGGAAGATGGCCATGCAGGTGCAATAAAAGGTCTAGAAAAGTCTCAAAAACGTGAACATTCAGGGAACACTGGGCAGACTGCCTTACTTATATGCAGGATCTGAAAAGAAGCTGAGAAAAACAGCATGGATGGTGGGCCGAGAGACCGCCAATGTCGGGCAGAGCATTTGTACTTGATTCTGTCAGCTGCAGAAAGCCGGCGGGTCATTTTGAGGAAGATAATTTCAGAAGGTATCCTGAAGAAACTGCTTTTTTCCCTTATGACGTAGCTCTAAATCCTGGGAAATGTCCCACTTCTTAATTTTTCTTTGCTGTTATAAATGCCAATACTCCTTTTAAGCTTGCAAAAACTCAATTCTGCTCTGGAGGCTGTGAGCTTTTGACTGATTGAAGTTTCTCCTTTTTTCTCTCACAGAAATGCCTACTGTGCCTAGCTGATAAGTTTAAAAGGACACAGGCTCAATGTGTGCCAAGGCCGAGCCATATTTGGGGACATAGAGCATTTGTGGAAATTAGAGCTTAATAATATATACTAAGGACTGGTGGGCAACAAGCAGAATGAAATATTTGTGTCATTCATAAAATTCAGAGTAATAAAATAAATGTCCCCTCCCCCAGGGACAATACACAATGTTGGAGAAATGTTAATGGTGCCTCTGATCTCAAAACACACTTTGCAGTCTTAAAATGGAACACCCTAAAAATGTGATCCTGTGAGGAGGTCAAAGGAAAGGACGTGGGCTAGGGATTCCTAATACCTGATAACAAAGCCCCAGCTGTCACTGGGGTAAGAAGCAGCCACCAGAATCAGGCCGTGGCTCTCAAAACAGATATGAGGATGATGAAGGCAGCCGTTTCCCATGGATCGGGTGACAACACAGGAAATTATGCGTTTCTTCTTAGATTCCTCTTTTACTTCATTGCATGGGAATTACGTCCACCCAGCATTTAGATTCCCTTGTCTCTGTTGAGGCTATTTAAGCCTCTATTTATTTTCTTTTTATCTAATTTTATCTAATTTATTTTATTTGCTTTATCCTTTCTCTCTAGTTGGTCTTCATACTTTTAAACTAGATGCCCATGCCTTACTAGTCCAGAAGTACAAAAGATGTCCTGATAGCCCTAACAGTTTAAGGCTTCCTGTTCATGTGGGCCCACAGCCCTCCTGAGAAGTTCTCCAAGTAGTTCTGAAAATTGCCATGGGCAAGTCATGAAGATCTTTGTCAACCTCCTCAACCACCATGGGATGCTCAACCCACTGCTAATGTCCTCTGCACAGGCAGTAGCTACAGGAAGTCATGCCATTGCAAAGGCTAATCAGAATGAAAATGTCCAGGCCAAGGAAGCTGCCTATAAGTGAGTCCCAAGCCTCCAGTTTTCAAGGTCCCAGAGACACACAGGGTAGCGTGCCAAAGCGGAAACCATAGCCTTCCCTGGCTCCATGCCTCCCTGTTCAGGACCTGAAATTGCATTGCTTATGCCCAAGTTACACAATTTTCCTTCAGCTCCTATCTCTCCTAACTTGCTCCAAAAAATAGGATAGGGGATAGATGCCCTCCTATCTGCTGGCTGCATTGTTGCCTGTCTGCCATCTCCCTACCTCACATCCCAGCTTAAAAATCACTGAACACAACACATGAAAAGTTAAAAATAATCTAACTACACCCCCACACACACACACACCTTTTTCTTCCTCCATCTACGAAAATGCAAATGTTCTACCCTATTAGTTCATGCAGATACTCTAGAACCATAAACCTTCTAGCCCCACAAATGTTTAACTTAAAATTTCATGTGGGGCCTGACCAGAGTGGTTCAGATGGTTGAATATCAACCCATGCACCAAAATGTTGCAGGTTTGATTCCCGGTCATGGCACATACCCGGGTTGCGGGTTAGATCCCCAGTTGGGACATGTACAGAAGGCAACAGATTGATGTTTCTCTCTCCCTCCCTCCCTCCTTTCCTCTCTCTAGGCATGTCCTGGGGCAAGGATTATAAATAAATAAATAAATAAATAAATAAATAAATAAATAAATAAATAAATAAATTTCATGCGGGGTTCATCTGGCCCTCCTAAATTCCCCCACTACACATTAAATAGATCCCCTCCCACCTTGTCATAATGCAAATTTTACATAGTCATTTATAGCCTAAAGCCAGTTTTCACAATTGGCATGCCTTTGGTGTTAACTGCTGAAATCTGTTTGCCAAAATACTACCTCATACGAGGCTCCAATTTGTTGTCCAAATGCTGCTCTTTGTCATCAAAGGACAGTTTACCATTTGGGGCTAAGAACTGGATTTATAAGTGTTTATATAGCAATTTGTAAAATAGCATTTTAAGATGACTCTTACATAGATGCTGTTATAACAATATTTGCCTCCTGGAGGATGACAAATTGAGAAAAGCACAAGCTTTGGTGTCAGAAGATATGGGTTTGAATCCCAGCTCTGCCATTTACTGTCAGTGAGAATTTAACTTCTCTGACTCTCAGTTGTAAAATATAGCCAATAGAATATTGTCATGAGGGTTCACTTAGATGACATATGTAAGGCTCTTAGTTAGAGTAAAGAGATTTAATAAATGGTGGCTATCATTACTTATATTACTATTAAAATGCATTACATTGCCAAAGCCTGCCAAAGGAAAACATTCTAAACATTTGAGATAAACCAGGAATGGCACATGATGACACTCATGATACCTCTCTACTTTGACGTATAGAGCAGACCTCATTATTCAGTAACCATGCTCTTTCCCAATGAGGCCGAACTTGGCCTCAGAACCCTCCACACAGTCTTACAAGCAAGCGCTACACCTATTTGTTTATAAATAAAAACACAGGATGCTAACTTACATTTAAATTCCAGGAAACAATTCATAATTTTTTATAATATGTATGTCCCGTGTAATATTTGGGACATACTTACACAAACAAATACTGAAAATTATTATACTACATATTATTTATTATTTATTTGAAGTTCAAATGTAACAGGGAATCCTGCATTTCATCTAGAAGGTCTTGTGGTTTGCATGGTTGAAACTGACTTGCCATCCCTGATCTCTATATTAATCATGACTTTGTTCTATCAAATGATTAAAACTCAATTCGAACTGGTTTTAGAGATAAACATAATTTATTAGTATACATGGCTAGAAATTGTAGGGGCGGGTCTAGCATCAGGCATGGCTAGATTGAAGAGCTCAATCAGCATGTGTCTCTTCCCTCTCTCACCCAGGCCTGCTTCCCTGTGGGCCTCTCTCTGCAGCCCAGCTTTCTCCGCCTGACAGATTTATTTCTCCGCCTACCCCAGCTACAGATTTATTTATTCCCACCTTAACAGACAGAGAATTTCTTTTTCCCAACTTCTGTTTCTCAATCCAGGCAATTCTGACTGGCCTAACATAAGTCTTGTGCTCACTACTATAACTATTTTCATACAGATGGGCATGATCTTGGGTCATGGGTCATAGACTGGATCATTGGTGTATGCCTGCAGGTGGGGGTGGATTAAGGCCCCTTAATGAATAGTCTCACCAGGCTCATTCAGCATACAAGGAGCACTATTCCCAAAACAAGCAGGATGTTGGGCAGGATTAAAAACAACAGGTGCCCATTTCCATTCTGAATTGTCTTTTTTTATAGAATTAAAGAAAGACTTCAATATACAAGAAGGTCAGAAGCTATAATTGAGAGTTAAATATTAGTAAGAGCACAGTATGAGGCACCTTTGAAAGCAATAAATAGTGAGCAGACACAAGTAAACATTATGTTGCAGAGAGATGGAGGGAGACACAGAAAGTGTGTTTTGGTGAGTGATTGACAGGGACAGTAAGAATTGCTGGTAAATGCTCCTTAGGAGAGCATTTATGACTAAGTATTGGTTCTCAAACAGTTTTGAAGCCTGGGAAAATCCCAGGTTTTCCTCCTGCCTTTGCAGCACCTGTCTATCAAAACCTGAAGGGCTGACTATAGAGGTGTGTAGGGTTGTTCTCTCCTGCTGGGTAGAGCTGTATAGTGAGGAGAGTAAAAGCAAGGGCTGTGCAACAGGACCATCAGGGTTTGAACTCCAGCTGCACTACCTGGTGAATAATTAACTTGGACTAATTAACTACTAAGCCAGGTCTAGCACTCCTGCAATGAGGGGAGTTGCCCTTGATACAAGGGTCCATCCCCAGAACAGGTAGGGATATCTAGGGCAACATAGCCCATAAGCAAGAGAAAGGTCTCCATAGAAGGAGGCTTGGGCAGGGCCTTAGGTAATACAAACTGAAAAGACCAGCCATTTAAGAAAGTAAGCTCACCCTTATCACCATCCCCGTTGCTGTGTGGGATCTTAGGATCCTGTGGAACACTTTCTATACACACTAACTGTAGCAAGAGATCTCTAAGATGGATTACACAAAATGCTATAGGAAACAGAAGAAGTGGGGGAAAGGGTAAGTTCTGAGGTGCTTGAAAATGAGTTCATCAAAAAAAGACATCTAAGAGTGACTCTGAAGTGTGCACCACAGAACAGAGAGGCAATAGCCCGAGCAATCACAGAGGCATGAATATGCATCGTGACGTCTCCCAACCTCTTCTGACACTCAAACCTCACATGCTCATCGGCTACATAAGCAGAGCCTTTCCTGCTCGTTTTTGAAAGGGAAACAAATGTAAACAATTTTATGTGTTCATTTTTTTTTCTAAACAATTAGGAATTGAAACAGATACCATCACCTCTTTCAATGACATAACTCTTCTAGAGCATCATCATGAGTCTCAGGGGAACCCTTGGGAGCTCTTAGAACCTGGTGTGTTTGGACAGCATGAGAAATGTGAGCAGAGTACACCAACGGGATCAGTGGGGAGTGGCAGGGACAAACCCAGAACAGAAGAGACCTGGACTGCAATGCCTTATGTGCTGTGCAAGCATGCCAACTTTCTATCATAAACAAAGGGAGATAAAGGATGGTTTCCAATGAGAGGTTTCATAAAATGCTTTACTGTGAAATGGTCAATAGTAATGTCTACTGTGGTGGTAGACAGCTTCTAAATGTCTCCTAAAGATCACTGCCTCCTGATGTCCACACCCTTCCCCTTGAATGTGGCCTAGACCTAGTGGCTTGTTTCCAATGAACAGAACATGACAAAAATGATGGGATGACACTTCAGAGATTAGGTGACAAAATGACTGTGTCCTATGGCTTGCTGGCCTCTCTTGCCTTCATGCTTGCTCACTCTGATGGGAGCCAGCTGCCACATTTGAGTGGCACCATGGAGAAACCTACATGTCAAGGAAGTAAGAAAGGCCTTGAGTATAGCAGGCCCTGGGAACAGAACCTTACCAACAACCACCTGAGTGAGCTTGGCAGCTTGGAAAGCTTGACTCCTCTCTCAGTCGTGCCTTCAGATGCAACTGCAGCCTGCCATGGCCTTGATAACAGCCTTCTCAGAGACCTGAGGCAGAGGTTCAAAGCTTAGATGTGCCCAGATTATGTTGGAGTAATTTGTCTCAAAGCCGTATATAACTAATATAATACATCACATTTATTTAGCTCATCATCCCTGCTAGGCACGTTGTTAGCACAGTGCCTGCATTAATGATCTTGCTCAATCTTCAGAGGGAACTTTTTGAGGTAGGATCATGATCCCATTTTACAGATAAGCATCCTGAGACTTAGCTAGGTTAAGAAACTCTTCCCAGGTCACACAGGTACTAAGCGGTTGAGCTAGGATCTAATTTTAATCGTTCTTACCCCAGAATGTTAATTTTGAACCACTACACTATACACTGTAGAGTGTCTTGAATGCAGCAGAGCTCTGTAGAGGTAGGAGGGGTAGAGGGGAGAGGGAGGCATGGGCTTCTAGAAAAGCCCTCATTATGTCTACAGAAAATTGTAGGAGAGTAATTAGAAGCTGATAATTTTATTCCCCCTTTAAAGACTATTAAACACAGCATACTCTAATGGAATTAGTGACCTTATTAAAACATTTACTCACACAGTACTATGAATTAATAAATCTTTTTATACCTACAAATGATACAACAAACCATTCATCTGAAGGCAAATCATCTGGTTACACCGACTCTTTGGTTCATTTCAGGAGGTACTGAGAGACTTTAACAAGCCAGTCAGAGATTTGGGGAAAGAAGAGATCTTCTTAAGGCTCCCTGTTCCCTGAAACCCAGGACACTGCCAGGTGCCCCTCATGCCAACGCCACCTGCCCACCCATTCCCTGGCCCACCCTCACCTGTTCATCTGGCGGAGTGCTGGGAACACCCTCCTTAGCCAAAAATACCTTGACAGCTGCCTGGGGAGAATAGTAGGTTGGATAAAAGTGCAGAAATGGAAGTGGGCAAAGCAAAGGAAAATTTTTTGCCTCTAGTTTTGCTGATGCAATGTGAGAACTTTCACGAAAGAATTGAAGGCTTAGAGGTGTGAGAAGGAGATGTCAAATATCATGGGACAGGTACAGGTGTCCATGAGAATGGGGAGAAGGACAGGGCATGTCCAAGATGGCTTCCTGAGCCCACAGACAGGCAGCTTCTTTCTCAGTAGGGATTATACTAGCTTTTGACAGCTCTTCTGTTTGAATCCATTCACAATCTCCTTTCTCCCACCACTCATCCATCCTTTTTCATCCTTCACTTTAGGAACTCTTTCTACCCCCTTCACCATCTCTAATGAAATGGCTGGTGGTAAATTTCCCAGAGACAACCTAGAATTAGCCATGCATTGAAAATGGAAGGTATAAGGAACTTTTGACTGACTAGGATAATTAGAGCGAGGGAAGTGTTGTTAAAATAAAACCAGCCAACGTGTGATACAAAATGTATGAGAATGTAAATTTTCTAGTTAAAATTATTTCCAATGTTTAAGAACACATTGTCATTCTACAGAAGTCATCTAAATGTGTAAATATAATGTAATACTGTAGGAACACAGCACATGATATAAATTGCTTGAATAAAAAGTGGCTAAAAGTTTAACATCTGTTATAATCACTAGTTGTGATTACCTTTTGCTTTGCTGAATTCTCCTTTTTATGTCCCCAGTAATAAAAGGACCCAGGTTGAGCAGAGGTGCTCATTCCCTCTTTATGCTTCCCCACTCCATCTCCTCTTACTTAAAGCCTACATCCTCACAGCACTAACACCTCACCTGGAAACCAACAGCTTACTGCAGAGCTGGAATTGGCTGTACACCTGCTCCCTGTCAGGCAGCATAATAAGACCATTACATACATTGCTTTTTTCATTTAGTTTTCACAATCACTCTAATATTTCTGCATTTCACAGACGAGAACACTGAGGCTGGGTGAGATTAGGTAATTTACCCAGTGAGTATCTACACTAATAAAAGAGAGAGATGCAAATTGACTGTACCTCTGTGACACCCACCAGCCAATCAGGAGTGAGTATGCAAATTAACCCAACAAAGATGGTGGGTTAATTTGCATACACAGGCGCCAAGAGGCCAGGGGCGGGGCAGCTCCAAGTGACCTGGGTCCTGGGGATGGGCACCAAGCCCACAGCCTCCCAGGACCATCGCTGGCCCCAGGAGGCAAGTGCGGCTGTGCAGCTTGACAGCAGGCAGCAGGGCCTGCTTAGCCGTAGCCGCGGCGACCTGCGAGCAGGCAAGCGGGCCCACAGGCAGCACCCAGCAGGGACTGCTTGCCCATTGCTGTGGTTTGGAGCAGGCAGGCCCCACAGAAAGCAGAGAACCATGGAGAGTGGGCCTAAGTCGTCAGTAGGACATTCCCTGAGGGCTCCCGGATTGGAGAGGGTGCAGACTGGGCCGAGGGACTCCCGCCCCCCATGCACGAATTTCATGCACCAGGCCTCTAGTTAGAAATAAAGCCAGAGGTGGTCCATTTTCAAGATAAGATATTTAACCCAGAATAGAAAATTACTGCATGGTGGTCTGTGGACCAAATGAAGTTCATTGGGTGTGCCTGCATAACAGACACCCAATCTTGCAAGACCATCATTAAAAGTTTTGCTTTGGCCATACTTTGTGTTTTGAAGTCCATTATTTGATGAGCATGTTTCTCACAGCAAGGAAGTCATGGATGAGGAAGTAAATTCAGGCAACCTGACTCTGCCATCCACACTTACCCCAGTGTGGCTGCCTGCCCCAGAGCTCTGCTTATCTTTCCTCTCCAGGGTGTTCTCTCAGAGTTGTTGCCAGAGAGATGGAACCACACACTGGGCTACAATGTTAGGGAGAGCTCATTCACCATTGTCTCCCCAAAGCCTAACTCTGCACCTGGTACTAGGTAAACTGCAATAAATATCCACTGCATTAAATTTCAAATTGGATTTATCTTAGGTGTTCGTAAATACTCTGACAAATTTCTACTTTATAAATTGTAATCTATTAACACATTAATCTTTCCCTGAGCAGCACAAAAGTGAATGGCTAGGTGAAGACATACTGGTCTTTGGCTCTGTTTTAGCCTGGGTTCTCCAAAAGCAGGTAGTCTATTTTGATAAGTGATCCAAGGAAATAGGTGTGGGGAGTGAAGAGAGAGAAACACAGGAGGAAGGAAGTTCTGACTCAAGGGTGGGTTTTCAAGTTGGACCACTGTGGGCCATGGGACTCCATCCCACCAGGATTCTGGAAAACAGGTAGAATGTGCCCCAGACTTGTTCATGTGAAAGACAGATGAACATGTACCCTTTATTTCCATCACCCATTGGTCAGGGGCTCCCCCTGGGGTATTGATGCATCTTTACTTCCAGGCTGCACCTACAAGTGTCCCAAGTCAGGGAAACCTGGTTAGAAAGTGAGATGTGTGTGTGTAACTAATGTCAGACCCAGGCAGAGCACGCCTGTAGGAAGCAGGTAGCTACAGTGCTGGCTAGAGAAGGTGGACTGAGAGGATATGAGGTTGTCAGAGGATGTCCCCCCACCCCCCACAGGCCCCACCTAGACATAAAGTCTACAGAAAACACTGCTGGGGCTGGGGCTGAAGAGAAGGCAGAGGTCCTGGTTAAAATGCCAGAGGGCACAGAAGGTCTATTCCAGAGACAACTGGAAAGTGCATTTCCTTACTCTCAAATCAACAGATTAGAGGTCTATTTGGATTACAAACTGCCTTTTAAAATGCAAATAACTGAGAGGCCCAAGGTTAATTCTACTGGTTATTCAAACCTACTGTGAATGCTTGAATTGCCTAAAACGCCATGCAGGCCTGACAAGAAACAGGAGTCTGGATGGAAAATAATGAGAGAGGAATAAATAAAAATAATAAATAACTGCCATACCTGGTAAATGTGAAGTAGGATGCTTGGTGGGTAGAAATGTGGCCACATCATGTAAAGCATATGTAAATGTACCAGTTGGACCTGAAACAGCTACACCGAATGTACAACTCTATATTAGTATTTAGCCTGCTTTTCCCAAGCAATCTTAGAAGTGTCAGGTGACACGTTCCTTATAACTTTACAAAAGTTTTAGAGTTATCAGCCTTGTTTACAATGTTTTAACAACTTGGTTTAATTTTATTTTGATTACCTTTCCCTCTAGAATGTGAGCTCCTTTGAGGCCAGGGGCAGTGCCCATTTCATTCCCCACCATAATCTCAGAACCTAGAACAGTACCTGGCACATAAATACTCAGTAAACATTTGTTGAATGACTGAATAAGAAAACAAATACAGTTTGCAAGGTAAATTAGGGTTTAAATGTGCATTGAGAATCCCATTACCAAGAGTACCACAGCACTAGATGATTGTGCTAAGAGCTCCTAAAGCTCATGAAAGAGTTTTCAAGTCAGGTGGAACAGCATCTGGGAAAGACAAAAGCTTCCAGGACTCTATATCTAGTCAGTGGATGTGGGGTTAAATGTGTTTAAGAGCTATAAATGGGGGTGTACTCCAGACTTGTCTGCAGGACCAAGAAAGCTCTTTTTAGGCCTTGTTATTGCTCACATTTCTCTCTGTGAACCTGTCCTTTTCTGTCCCCCATGACAGCCACAATATCCTCCACTATGTATTAACTCCATTCACCCCTTTTTATTTCTTAGCCTTGAATTTGTTCTCCGTCACTTAGAATCTTCAAGCTCATCTAGTGTAGGTATTTTCTCCTTTGTTCCTGTCCATCTGCTATAGGAGAAGTTTTCCTTATGCATTGAACCTGGGTCTAATAGGGGTTTAGCAGTGGTGCAGAAGCAGAGCATTTAATTGGGACATTCATGACATTTTTCTTAAAGGTCACCCCCTTGTCTAAATCAGTGTAGTTTCAGGGCTATTTCTGAAACTAAGTTTAATATCATGATACTACTGACATCACACCCCTCCATGCTGTGTTCTACTCCGGAAAGAAATTGGCACCATACCCTACCCTGCTTCCAATCCTGTATTTTATTTACTAGTTACTTTGTTACTTATCTGGGAGCCATGTCTGCTGCAGCTGCCCTGTATAAAGTCCCCAAGTGGGCCCAGGTTGCTATGTCTACTCCCTTGAGTTCATTTCTTTAATAGAAGAACAACTAAGCCAACATGAAACAAATATTTTTTTCTGATTTCTGGGACAGCTGCCTCACTTTAATTGAATTACACTTAAATAACTTAGGTTTTAGGAGGATCAAATGATGAATGTTTTTCTGAATGGGTTCAAAATCAACTTCTGTTTACATGTAGATTTACCAGTGTTTCATCCATCAGCCAATAGGTTCTGGCCTAAATTTGAGTCTCCTTTCAAAATGATTTTGAAATCCTACAGACCCTCACTATATTATGAGGGAAAGTCAGGAGCCCATTATATCTTTATAGCCCCTGCTGCCACAGTAGAGTTGATCGTTAATGAATTTCACATAGCAGTTACAAAAAGAAACAAGCTTAGCCCACGTTTTTCTATTTCTGTCAATTTTTTCATTCCCCAGGAGAAGCCTAAATTTCTTTTCCAAACCCTAAGGTATCACATAGATTGCCATCAAAGAAATGGTGCTCCCTGGAAATGATTTCACTTCTGATCTTTTTCATATGTGTTTACAGAGGTGCCTGGACCTGTAACTTTCATTCCTGAAACCCTAACACCTGGTGCAAGGAAATGCTTCAACAATCTTACCATAGCCATGCTCAGACCTTGCCATTAAAAAAAAAAGTCTCCACAGGAAAGTTTAATATTCTAAACTTCCCTGGGGTGACTCAACTGAATCTTGGAGACCTTATGTAAGTTGCCCAAGTTCCAATGGCTGGTAAATGTTGGTGCCTAGACTGATATGAAGTCTGATTCCAAAGCCAGTTCTCAGAAATACAGTGGCCCTCATTCTGAAAGTGCCATCAGACAGTGGCATCCTTTATAAGCCCTTACACATTAGGAAAAGTTTTCTTCATATCTACCATTGTCAACTTTTTAAGAAGAATTTATCTGGAAATATGGGAATGTCAGGTACAGTTTATGAAAATAAATAAATAAGCAAATGAAGGTTGTTCTTTGCTTTCAGTGTGTTTTAAAATTGTCTTAAACTCTTAGAGAACACTGTAGCATTTACAAAATGTGTAAAGAGTTAAGAATATTGAGTCATAGAGAAGCAATAATTTTATATGATACGGCATCCAGGGATGAATTTAGCAGATAAAATAATCCCCCATTTACAAGGCAGTTTTAAAGAAATAATTGCTTACCAGGTTAGGAAGCAAAAGGAAAATAAAATGTCTATTCCCATTGCTGCTATGTTCCAACTACATGGATAATTTGTCCTTGAAAGGAAGAAGCATTGATTGGGAGACTTAAAGCCACATGAACCTCACTCCCTAATAGTTGGATCATTTTCTTTCATCCACTCAAAACCATTGCTTGACTATTATGCACTACACCCTAATAATTATTTGGTGAAAAACACAGAAATGATCCCTGACGTAAAGATATTATGATTACACCTGAATTTGATAGTAATTTCACTATCATAAAACTCATTGGTGCAGAGGAAAAGAGGTAGTGAAATTGAACTGTGAAGACTGAGTGTGATTCAGCTAGATCAGCCTTAAAAAAGAAGGAAATCCTGCCATATGTAATAGCATGGGTGAACCTGGAGGACATTATGCTAATTGAAAGAAGTCAGTCACAAAAGGACAAATACGGCATGATCCCACTTACACAAGCCCCTGTACAACTTTCACATAAGTCAGGAAGCACAGAGAGTCCCAATCAAACCAAAGAGACCCACACCAAGACACATTATAATTAAAATGGCAAACATTAAAAACAGAGAATCTTTGTTTTTAAATAAATTTTTATTTAGTTCAGAGAGGAAGGGAGAGGGAGAGAGATGGAAACATCAATGATGAGAGAGAATTGATTGGCTGCCTCCTGCATGCCCCCCACTGGGGATTGAACCTGCAACCCAAGCATGTGCCCTGACTGGAAATCGAACTGTGACCTTCTGGTTCATAGGTTGGCATTCAACCACTGAGCCATGCTGGCTGGGCCAAAGAGAGGATCTTCAAGGCAGCAAGAGAGAGACAAAAACTAACCTACAAGGGAGTCTCTATTAAACTGTCAGCTGATTTCTGAACAGAAATACTACAGGCCAGAAAGGATTGGCATGAAGTATTCAAAGAAAATAAAAAGCAAGGACTTGAATCCAAGGCTATCATTTAAAATTGAAAGTGAAATAAAGAGCTTCCCTGACACCCCCCAAAAAAGTAAAAGAGGACATTACCACCAAACCAACATTATAAGAAATGTTAAAGGAACTGCTTTAAGAAGAAGAAGAAATCAAGAGAGAGATGAATATAGGTATAAAGAAAAAATGGCAATAAATAAGTACTTATCAATAATAACTTTAAATGTGAGTGGATTAAATGCTCCAATCAAAAGACATAGGGTAGCTGAATGGACAAGTAAATATGACAAATTATATGCTGCCTGAGAGAGACTCACCTCAGAACAAAAGGTTCACACAAACTGAAAGTGAAGGGATGGAAAAAAATTTCCATACAAATGAAAAAAAAAAAAAAAAAGCAAAAAGCTGGGGTAGCAATAATCATTTCTGAGAAAATGAACTTCATAACAAGAGACAAATAACATTATGCATAATACTGAAGGGATTGATCCAACAAGAAAATATAACCCTTGTAAACATATATGAACCCAATATAGGAGCACTGAATATATTTAAAAAACTCTTGGTGGACTTTAAAGAGAGATTGATAGCCATGCAGTCATACTAGGGCACTTTAACACACCACTGACATCACTAGATAGATCTTACAGACAAAAACTCAACAAGGAAACAGAGACCTTAAACAATGCACTAGATCAGATGGATTTAATTGATATTTACAAGCCATTTTATCCCAAAGTGGCAGAATATACATTCTTCTCAAGTGCACATAGCACATTCTCAAAAATAGACCACATGTTAGGACACAAAATAAATCCTAACAAATTCAGGAAGACTGAAATCATATCAAGCATCTTCTCATATCACAATGGCATGAAACTAGAAATCAACTACAATAAAAAAAACTCAAAAACTTTAAAACACATGGAGACTAAATAGCATGTTAAACAATGAATGGGTTACCAATGAGATCATGGAAGAAATAAAAAATTACCTGGGAACAAATGAAAATGAACACACAACAACTTAAATCTATGGGACTCAGAAGAAATGGTCCTGAGAGGGAAGTTCTTAACAATACAGGCCTACCTCAAAAAGCAAGAAAAATCTCAAGCAAACAATCTAACCCTACACCTCAAAGAACTACGGTAGGCACAGAAAAACAAACAGAGCACATTATAAGTAGAAGGAAAAAAATAACAAAAGTCAGAGTGAAAATAAATGACACAGAGACTAAAAAATAAAATAAAACAATACAAAATATCAATGAAACCAAGAGCTGCTTTTGAAAAGATAAATAAGGTTGATAAATCTTTAGCCAAACTCATAAAAAAAAAAAAAAACAGAGAGAACCCAAGTAAATAAAATCAGAAATGAAAGAGGTGAAGTAACAACTGACAAGACAGAAATACAAAGGATTATAAGAAAATACTATGAACTACTATAAGTATATGCCAACAAATTGGATAACCTGGGCAAAAGGGACAAATTCCTAGAAACATACACTCTTCCAAAACTCAATCAGGACAAATCAGAGAACCTGAATAGACTAATAACTAATAAAGTTGAATCAGTAATAAAAATAAACTCCCAGCAAACAAAAGTCCCGGACCGGATGGCTTCACAGGCAAGTTTTACCAAACATTTGAAGAAGAACCTATTCTCCTCAAACTATTAAAAAAATTCAAGAGGATGGAAGACTTCAAAGCTCTTTTTATGAGGCCAGCAATTCTAATTCCAAAACTAGATAAAGACACTACAAAGAAAAATAATTGCAGGCTAGCAGCCCTGATGAACACAGATGTTAAAATCCTCAACAAATATTAGCAAATAGGATCTAGCAGTGCATTAAAAAGATCATATACCATGAACAAATGGGATTTACTCTGGGGACATAAAGTTTATAAAATATTCACAAATAAATAAATGTGATACATCACAAATTGAAAGATAAAAATCACATGATCATATAAACAGATGCAGAAAAAGCATTCAATAAAATCCAGTACCCATCTATACTAATAAAAGGGTAATATGCTAATTAGACCGGTCAACCGGACATCTTCTGGACATCCAACTTCCTTCCAGACAAAGCCATGGTGGTGGTGGCTGAAGCAGAGGCGGTTAGGGGTGATCAGGCTGGCAGGGGGGCAGTTAGGGGGCATCCAGACTGGCAAGCAGAGGCAGTTAGGGGCAATCAGGCAGGCAGGCAGACAAGTGGTTAGAAGCCAGTGGTCCCAGATTGCGAGAGGGATGTCCGACTGCTGGTTTAGGCCCCATCCTGCATGGGGGTCCAGGATTGGAGAGGGTGCAGGCTGGGCTGAGGGACCCTTCCCCCATGCAGGAATTTCATGCACCAGGCCTCTAGTTTATAATAAAAACTCTGAGCAAAGTGGGAGTAAAGAGATCATACCTCAACATAATAAAGGCCGTATATGGAAAACCTACAAACAACATCATACTCAATGGGCAAAAACTGTTTTCCTTAAGATCCAGATGGTGATGTCTGCTTTCACCACTCTTATTCAACATCGTAGTGGAAGTCCTAGTCCCTACAATCGGATAAGAGGAAGAAATAAAAGGCATCCAAATTAGAAAGGAGAAAGTAAACTGTCATTATTCGAAGATGACATGATATTGTACATAGAAAAACCTAAAGACTCCACCAAAATACTATTAGGTTTAATAATGCATTTGGCAATGTAGCAGGATACAAAATTAATAACCAGAAATCATTGGCATTTTTATACACCAATAATGAACGATCAGAAATGGAAACTAAGAGAACAACCCCATTTACTATTGCAACACCAACAAAAATATAAGGTATCTAGGAATAAACTTAGCCCAGGAGGTAAAAGACCTGTACTCGGAAAACTATAGGGCAGTGGTCGGCAAACTCATTAGTCAACAGAGCCGCAGTTTGCCGACCACTGCTATAGGGCATTGACAAAAGAAATAGAGGAAGATACAAAGAGGTGGAAGCATATACTGTGTTCATGGATTGGAAGACTTAACATCATTAAAATGTCCATACTATCCAAAGCAATCTATAGATCCATCACAGAGGGGAGGAGGTGGAGAGACTGGATTAAAGAAGGTGAAAAGAGTAACCAAAGAACATGTATACATAGCCTATGGACACAGACAACAGTGTGAAGAAGGCAGGGGAAGGCTGGTGGGGTTGGATAGAGGTGAGCAAAGGGGGTGTGGAATGGGGTACATCTATAATAGTGTCAACAATTAAAAAACAACTAGGGATGCAGATATAAAACCTTGTTTCTCTATAACTTAGTTATCAATCTTTCATATATTTTTGGTAGTAGGAAACAATCTTGTCAATTCCAGGTAAAACTCACTTTCTTCCAGATCAAAACAAAGTCTTTTTTGGATGAAGATTGGTTTGAATTTTCCTCCTTCCCCTTTCCCCTTCCCTTAGGAGTAATTTACTAGTAAGTGTGGGAGGCTGACCGTAAAAAGGCATCTCATTCACAATGGTGTGCTGTCCACATTGGCATTCCCTGGGTTGAACCTCACCTTATTTCACCCTCATCCTTGACTTTTAGACTTCATTCCTGATGTCCAGGTTTTCACAATGGCCTTTGGACTTCAGGCATTGAGTGGTCTTTGTTCCAAATCCAGGCTCCTTTAGTTAGCACACTTTCGCTCAGCATTTCTCTCCCCTATGGTGGATCTGAGGACTCTATTTTGTCTTCTTTCCCCATCTCCTCTGAGGGTAATTGTTCCTCCCAAGGCTTTTCCTAGGCCTATCCACCTGTATCCCTCATCCACCATTGCTACCCTCCTATGAGACTTTCTACAGGTTTTATTTCCCAGAATTGTGCCTAGGAAAGCCAGGAGTAGGTTGCCTCCACAATGGGATCCCAGATACTGACAGAGGGTGGGGGAGGGTGGGCAAAATCCCGTTTTGCTTTGATTTCCTCTCCCATTCCCCAAGCTCCTTCTCTCCAGTCCAGAAAAGACTTTTAACTCCCTCTTGAGCAGTACAAAGAGCCAGCTCTTAAATCACTGTGAATTCTTTCAAAAATATTATTTGTGGCATAAACTCTATATGCTACTTCCTTTAGGAATCAACTTTTTGATTCTCAATACCCTTTTCTTAAATTGATCCATTGAACTTTGTCAAAACTAAACATCTCTTCTGAAAAGATACTGTTAAAATAAAAGACAAACCATAGAGTGATAGAAGATATTCACAATATATATCTGACCAAGGTCTTCACTTTAGAATTTATTAAAAACTCCTACAACTCAATAATACAAACAATTCCAGTGTTTAACATGACCAAAAGACTTGAACAGTAACTTCCTAAAGGAGGTTCTATGAATGAACAATAAGCACATGAAAAGATGCTAAACACACTGGTATCAGGGAAACAGAGATTGAAATAATCATGAGATACCACTTCACATTCACTGGAATGGCTGAACTCTAAAGGGCTGACAAGAGCAAGTGAGGTAAGAATGTGAAGCACCTAGAACTCTCAGACACTGATGGTGGGGGTATAGATGGTGCAACCACTTTGGAAAAGAATTTGTGAAATTCTTATAAAATTAAACGTACATCTACCCTGTCACCTACCAGATCACCAGAGACATCTGTCATTTGCTTTCTTTTCTCCCATAATTTGTCCTAAGAATTCTCACTCCCTTGTGCTCCCTTGACTTCTAGCTCTCTCCTCAACTCAGGGAGTCTCTGCACCTTGACACAGAAGCTGGAGCAGTATTGCCTACCTCTCAGATCACTGTCCTTAGTCACCTGATGCCCAATGTTTTAAAAATAATTGTTTCACATATCCTGTCCAGTTTTTTATTGTTTCAGTCAGGAGGGTAAGTCTAGTCACTGTTACTGCATTTTGGATGAACATGTCCCAATTATGCTCCACTATGTGGAGAAAAAAACACCCTAAGACAAGTTATTTCTCTGAATATCGGGTTTGTTTTTTAATCAGTACAATACAGGCAATATAGGTAAAGCCTACCTCAGTGTCATAGTGAAAATTAAATGAGATAATGTATGTAGGATGTAAAGAAGATTAATTGCACACTTTTCTCCATGGTATATGATAATTTAAGGAATATCCATTTTATATCCCCATGCATAAATTTAGAAAATTTAATCCCCTTGTAGAATGGCAAAATAATCTACCCAACTTGACATTGAGATGTCAAGGCAAATAGAATTGGTTAAAAAACAATAGCTGCATGTGTATACCTATTACCTTGGCAAATTCTTACAAGAAAGGCTCACCAGAGATGGGGCGTCCCCATAGAATTGTGGAAAGATCAGGGATAAAACTGAGAGGAATCCTTTGCAAAGGTTTTCTTGTAAGCTTGAAAGGAAAGTGTAGGCCAGGCCAGCCTCTCCAGCCACCTATGGAGAAATGTGGGCAGAAATGCTGCCTGTTTATTATTTCAGAGAGCACTGGAGTCTCTAGAACAAAACTTCCCTACGAGAAGCACATTTAGGGACACAGCTCTCTAGTGCCAAAACAGGGGGGAGGAAAAAGACAGCAATTGCCTGAATTATATTTTTTATAGTTATTGAATATATGAGCACACATGAGTCCTCTTCTTTTCACACATGAGAATTGATTTCCACTGCCCTGTCCCTCCTAAATAAACGGCCGAAGCAAAGCTGCCTTCGCACCCGCCTGCTGCTGGGAATGCTCGCTCTCGTCTGAGGCTGTATCATGTCCAACATCTGCGGTCTTGAGCCAAGGCTAAGACAAGCAGTTATTATTTTAATAGTTTATCAAATAATTTCCAAGAGGCTTCCCTGTGTTGTTTTTGTTGGACAAAGTTGCTTCTGCCTAAGATTATATTTACTCTAAGTCGTGTTTGTGGTCGGAGGCCTCACGGAGCCCATGCAGCTAAGTCCAAGCTTTCACATATATGAGAGCTCTTTTGCGTACATTTTCATTTTTTAAACATAAGTGGATGGTTAGCAAAACCCACAATGAGGTAAGTCCCCAGCCCAGTCCCTGCAGTGTTTACTAGCTACTTTCTGGCTGCTGGAATGTTTATCATAACAAGCAAAGCCTTAATGGAATCAGCAGAGGTTTTCAACTGCAGCCTTCCAGCCCCTTCACCCTCATTCGGACTCCCTGCAGGCTGTCTCCAGCAGAGCTGATATTTGGATGCAAAGAACAAGAGAAAGGAATATTTATATGCCAGGGTGGTGACTTCACACGCTGTAATGGCACAAGTGGCAAGTGCATCAATTGGGAGAAATTTGAGGATGAGAACTTCATCCTGAAACATACACAGGTCCTGGTGTCTTGTCCATGGACAATGCTGGACCTAACACAAACGGCTCCCAGTTTTCACCTGCGCTGCCAAGCCTGAGTGGGTGGGTGGCAGGCATGTGGTCTTCGGCCAGGTGACAGAAGACCTGGATACTGTGACAGCCATGGAGCATTTTGGGTCCAGCAATGGCAAGACCAGCAAGAAGATCAGCATTGCTGACTGTGGACAACTCTAGTAAATTTGACTTGTGTTTTATCTTTACCACCAGACCATTCCTTCTGTAGCTCAGGAGAGCACCTCTTCATCCCTATTTGCTTGGAATCCTATCTAATAAAATAGTAATATGCAAATTGACCATCACTCCAAGACACAAGATGGCCACCCGCATGTGGACAGAGGATGGCTGCCACAAGATGGCATGCATGGGAGGGCAGTTGGGAGGGACCAGAACAGCAGGGGAGGGTAGTTGGGGGGTACCAGGCCTGCAGGGGAGGGCAGTTGGTGGGGGACAAGACCTGCAGGGAGGGCAGTTGTGGGCAATTAGGCCAGCAAGGAGGGTAGTTAGGGGTGGTTGGGCCAGCAGAAGAGGGCAGTTGGGGGAGACCAGGCCGGCAGGTGAGGGCAGTTGGGGGGGTGTGGACCAGGCCTGCAGGGAAGGTCAGTTGGGGGTGACCAGGCCTGCAGGGAAGGACAGTTAGGGGTGACAAGACTGGCAGGGGAGAACAGTTAGGGGCAATCAGGCCGACCGGGGAGCAGTTAGGCGTCGATCAGGCTGGCAGGGGAGTGGTTAGGGGTGATCAGGCAGAGACAGGTGAGCGGTTGGGAGCCAGCAGTCCTGGATTGTGAGAGGGATGTCCAACCGCCCATTTAGGCCCGATCCCACTGGTATTGGGCCTAAACGGGCGGTTGGACATCCCTCAAGGAGTCCCAGATTGGAGAGCGTGCAGGCTGGGCTGAGGGACAACCTCCCCCCCATGCACGAATTTCGTGCACTGTGTCTCTAGTGTTCTATAATCTTTGTGCATTTGCCACAGTTCATTGGGTTCCATAATTTCCTTAACCCCTTCCCAGTCTAGCTGGATTGCAGAGTTAAGTTTATGATTATGAAATAAAAACTGAACAGTTGTCTGTCAATAAAAAAAGAGAGGGGGGGAATAAAACCTTTTTTTCAGTGACAGAGAAAGTTACAAATAATTATAAGTTTTGTAGCTTCAGAATTAAACTGCTTCGCAGATAAAAATGAGCATATTGTCTCTCTCACCAAGGTGATCTAATTCCCAGGAAACAGTTGATCCTATCTGCTGAGCTGACCCCACTCCCTGCCACATTTTCTATTTCAATCCTCACTTTGTTCACGAAACAGCAATAGTGATTTAGAGTGACATATTGTTGCTATGGAAGCTTGTTTTTCTCTGCTTTAGTCTACTGAGGACTTGTGAGCTCTTAAATGTCTTTGCATGAGTTATTGCTCGGCCGCACTGATGCACTGATGGGCTGGGCAGCTGTTTAAACCCAAACTCAAACGAGAGATGGTTACAGAGAGAGTCAAAGGTTGGGGTTAGACTGTGCAGCACATAAAATAAAAACCAGGCAAATGATGGAGTCACGGCCGGTAACTTGATCTCAGAGGATTTTGATGATCTGAGCATTACTGCTGTGGTTAGGGGTGGGTTCAGTTCCAACTGTTACAGTTGTCCATTATTTACTACCTGCATAGCCCACCGAGCTACTTCTCTTGCCCAGTTTTCACAGGGGTGAGGGAGTGGTATGCATTAATGAAGATTCATCCTCTCATGCCTGGCAATCCATATCTCTGTACCTACAGGAGAGATTCAGTTCAGGCACTGTGATACCTCAGTGTGTGGCACCTAGAATGCCATCTCCATATGGATAGGGACATTGCTTTTTATAGTGCTATCTAGTTAGCACTCTAAGTGGGGACTTAATGCATAATAGGTGATCAATAAATATTTGCTTGAATGGCTTAATAGGGTCATAGAAGCTTATTATTGGGAGGGAGCTAAGCACTGCTAATCTCACTCCCAGCCACTTCTCATGCCTCTCCTGCAGAACAACGAGAGCTGACCTTACATCATCTGGAACCACTGCAGGCATGAGCCCCACTACTTAGAAGGTCGTTCTTTCCTTTATGGAGGTCTTTCATTGTTCAGAAGTTTCCTCTTAAGCACAATCACAATCTGTCTCCTGTGTCTTCCCTCCTTAATTCTCATTCTTCCTTCCTTCTTCCTGACAATGTTTCAGAGGACAGGACACGGTCTCACAATCCCTGTGGAGCACAAATGACATGAGACAGAGTATAAATGGCTAAATGGGTGTAACCCATAAGCCCAGGAAGGAGCTCTTCTCTGATCGAACAGCTGGTTTTTAGGATGCTGCTCAGACCAACCAATTTTAAAAATTGCATGATACTAATGGAGTAATTAGGATTCATTATATTGCAAGAGGGTACTGGACCTTAGGGAGTAAAAAAAATTTCCATTTTAATCTAGCCTGACACAAAGCTTTGAGGATCCCAGATTTTCAGGGAACTATATGTTAATTTTTGATCAGGTAAAGACCTTGGAATTAAAAGTTTAATGAATTAATCATACAGCCAAAACTGGTTTGGCTCAGTGGTTAGAGCGTCAGCCTGCGGACTGAAAGGTCCCAGGTTCGATTCCGGTCAAGGGCATGTAACTTGGTTGCGGGCACATCCCCAGTAGGAGGTGTGCAAGAGGCAGCTGATCGATGTTTCTCTCTCATCGATGTTTCTGACTATCTATCCCTCTTCCTTCCTCTCTGTAAAAAATCAATAAAATATATTTTAAAAAAAATTAATCATACAGATCTTTTTTAATTGAGTACCTACTCAGTGTCATCACTTAATATTCCTACATTGTATTAAGGCTATACCACTCATCACCAAGATTTATTAAATGCTAGTGCTCTGCAAATGTTATTGCATAGAATTCTCATAACAAACCTATGAAGAGGGTCCATTATCATCCTCATTGTATACAGGGGCAAGCTTTGTTTCAGTAAGATGAGCAGTCCAAGGTCACCAGCACAATGCCACAGGGTCAGGCTTCAAACTCAGGTCTGTCTAACACCAAAGTGTTCTTAATCTCCAGGCCATATATTTCTAATGAGAACTAAATTCCTGTGGGGAAAAACAGATTCAATTTGTTTTTGTACACCTCACAGTGCCTTATATACAGTCGTGCTTTGTACACCTCACAGTGCCTTATACACAGTCAGTGCTCAATACATATGTGTCAAGTAAGTGAACACATTTGATCAAAGCATGATCCACAATGTACCACTTTACACCTCAGATTTCATCTCTGAAATGAGGGAATTGGGTTGCCCGATCTCTAGGCTTCCTCCCAGTGTTAAGCATGAATGCAGCTAGTCCAGGTATATGACGGAATTGGATTTTAAAGACACAGACAACACTGGGACGGTGGGGGCTTGTCAGGGGTGGGAATGGCTGGGGGAAGGGTCAATTGGGGAAAAAGGAGACATATATAAAACTTTAGACAATAAAAATTTATATATAAAAAAATAACAAGAAACAGATGACAAAATTAAAACCAAAAAAGACACAAACAAGAGGGAATAGTGTGGCAAGAGGAGCAACATGAGCTAATATAGCATTCCTTTGAATAGAATGTCCCCTCTGCCCAAAACACCCCTTCCCCAATCTCTAAGCTTTCTCCCAGTGTTAAGCATGAATGCAGCTAGTCCAGGAATATGATGGAATTGGATTTTAAGAACACAGACAACACTGGGGCTGTGGGGGCTTGCCTGGGGTGGGAATGGTTGGGGAAAGGGGTTAATTGGGGGAAAAGGAGACATATGTAAAACTTTACACAATAAAAAAAAAATTATAAAAAAAAAGAAAATAGTGATCCAAGATGGCTGCCAATGGGACGCAGGCTGCAAGATAGTGTGAGAGTGAGAGAATGAAAGAAGAATGCGTGGACATGTGGGGAGTGTCAGTATTTGTGAGTGAGGGACAGCTATATTCAAAGGGACTGTTGGGGACTGGCAGACCAGTGCCCCCTGACTGGGAAGCCTCTACTGTGGCTGAAATCTCTCCCAGAGTGGCTAGCTCTGCCACAGAGGCCACTCCATTTTGAAGGGGAGACGGCTGTGATGGGGAGACTGACTGTTATTGGAACCCCAGACTTACCTTCAACCAGGGAAATCTCAGATACCTTTCAGGACCTTACAACCACAACTCCCAGGGACCAGTTACCTCATCTGTGAATCCATGAATGCCGGAACTCCAACCTCCCTGACCACGGGTGCCTAGGAGGTCTGCTCAGGGGGAGACAAGCAGTCTGAATTCACAGACGGGCCCTGCGCCTTCTCACAGAGCAGAAGAAACAGCTCAATCAAAAGCACCCACCCGGAACTGGCGAATGAAACACAGCTGGCAATCCGTGGACGGAAAGGTCAGATATTGCCTAGGAAAATATTGTGAATACATTTGTGTTTGGTGCCCTGTGCATTGTGTCTTGTTGTGTTGTATTTTGTGCCTTTAAGTCAACGCAGGAGAGAGAGAGCTACATAACCAGAAACCCTGAGAGGAGCAATCATGGGGAGACAAAGAAACAGCCCTCATACGAAAGAAAAGGAGGAATCACCAGAAAAGGAAGTAAATGAAATGGAGGCAAGCAATATGACAGAGAAAGAATTCAGAGCAATGATCTTAAGGTTGCTGAAAAGGATGGAAGACAAATTCAACAATATGTGTAAGAACCAAGAGGAAATGAAGAAGAACCAAGAAGAAATGAAAAATGACATCGCTGCAAAAAAGAACTCAACAGAAAGCATCAACAGTAGACTAGAAGAAGCGGAGGACTGCATCAGTGAGCCAGAAGACAAGGGCAGCACTAGAAAAAAAAAAACTTAAAAAACAGGAGGAGACCCTAAGGGAACTTTGGGACAACATGAAACAAAATAACATCCACATAATAGGGGTACCAGAAGGAGAGGAAATTGAGCAAGGAACAGAAAACCTGTTTGAGAAATAATGACAGCAAACTTCCCTGATATCAGGAAGAAAAAACTCACACAAGTCCAAGAAACTCACAGAGTCCCAAACAAGATGAACCCCAAAAAATCAACACCAAGACACTTAATTAAATTGGAAACACCAATGACAAAGTAAGAATCTTAAAGGCTGCCAGAGACAGAAAGTTACCTACAAAGGATCTCCCATCAGATTATCGACTGATTTCTCAACAGAAACACATCAGGCCAGAAGGGAATGGAATGAAATATACAAAGTCATGCAAAACAAGGGTCCAAATCCGTGAATACTATACCCCGCAAGGCTATCAATAAAAATTGAGGGTGAAATCAGGAGCTTCACAGACAAAAAAAGACTAAGGGAGTTTATTACCACCAAACCAGCAATGCAAGAAATGCTAAAGGTTCTGCTGTAAAAAGAAGAAATAGGAAGGGAAGAAGGAACATGGGCACAAAGAATAAAAATGGCAACAAACAAGTACCTATCAATAATAACTTTAAATGTAAATAGATTAAATGCCCCAATTAAAAGAGATAGGGTAGCTAAGTGGATAAGAAAACATGACCCATATATCTGATGTCTACAGGAAATCCACCTTAGAACAAAGGACTCACACGGACTGATGATGAAGGAATGGAAAAAGGTTTTTAAGGCAAATGGAAATGAAAAAAAAAAGCTGGGGTAGCAATATTTATATCTGACAAATTAGACCTCAAAGGAAGGCCATAACAAGAGATAAGGAAGGCCACTTCATAATACTAAAGGGAGCAATTCAACAAGAAGATATAATTCTGGTAAACATATATGCACCCAATACAGGAGAACCCAAATACATTAAAAAAAAAAAACACAAAAAACAAAAAACTTCTGAAGCATATCAAGGGGGATATTGACAGCAATATAGTCATAGTAGGGGACTTTAATACCCCACTAACACCACTGGATAAATCCTCTAAACAAAAAATCAGCAAAGAAACAGCAATCCTAAATGACTCACTAGATCAGATGGAATTAATTGACATCTTCAGAACATTCCACCCCAAAGCCACAGAATATACATTTTTCTCAAGTGCACATAGATCATTTTCAAAGATAGACCACATATTGGGGCACAGGCAAAGTCTCTTCAAATACAAGAAGATAGAAATCATATCAAGCATCTTATCAGATCACAATGGCATAAAACTAAAAATCAACTACAATAAAAACAATAAATTATCAAACACCTAGAGGCTAAATAGCATGCTATTAAACAATGATTGGGTTACCAAAGAAATCAAAGAAGAAATAAAAAGCATCATGGCAACAAATGACAATGAAAACACAACTATCCAAAATCTATGGTACACGGCGAAAGCAGTCTTAGGAGGGAAGTTCATAGCTTTGCAGGCCTATCTCAAAAAAATAAGAAAAGATGGTAATAAATTATCTAACCCTACAACTCAAAGAGTTAGAAAGACAGCAACAAGAAAAGCCCAGCATAAGGAGAAGGAAGGAAATAATAAAGATCAGAGCCGAGATAAATGAAATAGAGACCCCCCCCCAAAAAAAAAAAAAAAATAGAAAATATCAACAAAACCAAGAGCTGGTTTTTTGAAAGGATAAACAAGATTGATGAACCTCTAGCCAGGCTCACCAAGAAGCAAAGAGAGAGGACCCAAATAAACAAAATCAGAAATGAAAGAGGCGATCCCACAGAAATACAAATGATTATGAAAAAAATACTATGAACAACTCTATTCCAAAAAAATTGGGCAACCTATATGAAATGGACATATTCTTAGAAAAATACAAGCTCACAAAACTCAATCAAGAAGAATAAAAAAAAACCTGAATAGGCTGATAACTACCAAAGAAATTGAAGCAGCGATAAAAAATCTTCCAGCAAACAAAAGCCCTGGTCTGGATGGCTTTACAGGGGAGTTCTACCAAGCATTCAAAGAAGAATTAAAACCTATCCATCTCAGACCATTCCAAAAAATTCAAGAGGAAGGCACACTTCCAAGCTCTTTCTATGAACAAAATTCTAGCAAATCGGATTCAACATTACATTAGAAAGATCATACACCATCACCAAGTGGGATTTATTCTGGGGATGCAAGGATGGTACAATATCCACAAGTCAATAAATGTGAAACATCACATAAACAAACTGAGAGACAAAAATCACATAATCATATCAATCGATGCAGAAAAAGCATTTGACAAAATCCAACACCTTTTCTTGATAAAAGCTCTCAGCAAAGTGGGAATAGAGGGATCATACCTCAACACAATAAAAGCCTTATATGACAAACCTACAGCCAACATCATACTCAATGGGAAAAAATTAAACTCATTTTCCCTAAGAACGGGAACAAGACAGGGATGCCCACTTTCACCACTCCTGTTCAATATAGTACTGGAATTGCTAGCCATAGCGATCAGACAAGATGAAGAAATAAAAGGCATTCAAATTGGAAAAGAAGTAAAACTGTCCTTATTCATAGATGACATGAAAACCCCAAAGACTCCATCAAAAAACTACTGGACCTAATAAATGAATTTGGCAATGTAGCAGGATACAAAATTAACACCCAGAAATCTATGGCCTTTTTATACACTAATAATGAACTCACAGAAAGAGAAGTGAAAAAAAACAATCCCATTTATAATTGCACCAAAAAAAATAAGATACCTAGGAATAAACTTAACTAAGGACGTAAAAGACCTGTACTCAGAAAACTACAGGACATTGAAAAAAGAGATAGAGGAAGACATAAACAAATGGAAGAACATCTCATGTTCATGGATTGGCAGAATCAACATCTTTAAAATGTCCATGCTACCTAAAGCAATCTACAGATTCAATGCAATCCCCATTAAAATACCAATGGCATATTTCAAAGATTTAGAACAAACTCTCCAAAAATTCATCTGGAATAAAAAAAAGACCCCAAATAGCCACAGCAATCCTGAGAAAGAAGAACAAAGTTGGAGGGATCACAATACCAGATATCAAGCTATATTACCAAGCCATGGTTCTCCAAACTGCATGGTACTGGCACAAGAACAGACATATAGACCAATGGAACAGAACAGAGAACCCAGAAATTGACCCAAGCCATTATGCTCAATTAATATTCAACAAAGGAGGCAAGAGCATACAGTGGAGTCAAGACAGTCTCTTCAATAAATGGTGCTGGGAAATTTGGTCAGATACATGCAAAAAAATGAAACTAGATCACAACTTACACTATACACAAAAACAAACTCAAAATGGCTAAAGGACTTAAATGTGGAATTTATTGGAAACCATAAAAATCCTACAAGACTCCATAGGCAGCAAAATAGCAGACATATGTTGTAGCAATATCTTTACAGACACAGCTCCTAGGGCAATGGAGACTAAGGAGAAAAACAAATGGGACTACGTCAAAATGAAAAGCTTCTGCACAGCAAAAGAAACCATCAACAAAACAATAAGAAAGCCCACTGCATGGGAGAACATATTTGCCAATGTTATCTCTAATAAGGGTTTAATCTCCAACATTTACAGGGAACTCATACAACTTAACAAAAGGAAGATAAACGATCCAATAAAAAAATGGGCAAAAGATCTAAATAGATACTTTTCTAAAGAGGACATACAGAAAGCCCAGAGACATATGAAAACATGCTCAAAGTCACTAAGCATCCAAGAGATGCAAATCAAAACAACAATGAGATACCACCTCACACCTGTCAGAATGGCTATCATCAACAAATCAACAAACCACAAGTGCTGGCGAGGATGTGGAGAAAAAGGAACCCTCCTGCACTGTTGGTGGGAATGCAGACTGATGCAGCCATTGTGGAAGACAGTATGGAGTTTCCTCAAAAAGTTAAAAATGGAAGTCCCATTTGACACAGTAATCCCACTTCTAGGACTATATCCCAAGAAACCAGAAACTCCAATCAGAAAGGATATATGCATCCCTATGTTTGTAGCAGCACAATTTACAATAGCTAAGATTTGGAAACAGCCTAAGTGCCCATCAGCAGATGAGTGGATTAAAAAACTGTGGTACATCTACACAATGGAATACTATGCTGCTATAAAAAAGAAGGAATTCTTACCATTTGCAACAGCATGGATGGAACTGGAGAGCATTATGCTAAGCGAAATAAGCCAGTCAGAGAAAGATAAATATCACATGATCTCACTCATATGTGGGATATAATGATCAACATAATTTGATGAACAAGAATAGATCCAGAGACAAATGGTAGGGGAGGGGGGTGGGTTAGAGAGCAACCAAAGGACTTGTATGCATGCATATTAGCATATCCAATGGACACAGGCACTGAGGTGGTGGGGGCTTGCCTGGGGTGGGAATGGCTGGGAGTGGTCAGTTGGGGGAAAAGAAGACAAATGTAAAACTTTAGACAATAAAAAAAGGAAATAACAAGAAACAGATGACAAAGTTAAAAAAAAAGACACATACAAGAGGGAAGAGTGTGGCAAGAGGAGCAACATGAGCTAATACAGCATTCTTTTGAACAGAATGTTCCCTCTGCCCAAAATACCCTTTCCCCACTTGTTCACTTGGCAAATGTCCAATGGTCAGCTCCACCAGTCTCCCTGCTGTGACATTGTCCTGACCTCTCCCTCAACACCCTACCCCCCCACACACACACAATCCCTCCCTCCTCAAGGTCCCCAAATACACTGTGTGTGACTTGTTATGATCTGATTGTGGGTCTGTCTCCCCATCTTACCCCTAGACTGTGAACTCCTTAAAAACAGAAAATTCCTCCTATTCACCTGCAGGCCCCTTCTTAGGACCTCAGTAAATGTGTTTGAGATGCTGGACCAATAAGCAGGCCACATGTAGGGGAGCAGAAGAGGAAGAATGTGACCGTAATAGAGAATCCATGCCAGAAAACAGTGAGAAATTAAGTCAGTAAGAGATGGGGATCCTGGAATTCTAGAAAAGGGAGCTGAAGCTTGTGCCCCAGGAATGGCTGGGACCATTCTTAATAGGAAGTGACAGTGAAAAGAAATATTCTATTAGGAAAATTGGTGTAGACATGGTTTCCAATTTAAGAAAATGAATAAAGGTAATGAACCTGCTTTCTTTCTTAGCATGCTCTTCATAAATTCACATCTCATTTATTATATCTGACACTTACATGCATAAAAACACAGGATAATCTGATTTAGAGATGTCTTAATTTATTTTAAGTGAATGAATTTTTAATACATTATTAACACAGTAAATAAAATACCTTACTTAGAATAAACCGAGTCTGAATACGCCTAAATAGTTGTTCATAGCATATTTAGTGCCTAAGTCAGTGCCTGGCACATATTAAGTGCTCAGTTAGTATTTGTTGAATGTCAAGTTGATATTGCATCATGGTTATTCATTCTGGTAATTTGCATAAATGGAGGATAATAGCCATTCCCAGATCTAAACACTGAATATTTTAGAAAATTAAAAAATTAATTAAAGATTGAAAGACCTTTAATGTTTGTTTGGAATTCAGAACATATGTGTATATTTATAACAATACTAGAGGCCCGGTGCACGAAATTTGTGCACGGGGGCGGGGGGAGTTCCCTCAGCCCAGCCTGCACCCTTTCCAATCTGGGACCCCTCGGGGGATGTCCTACTGCCTCTCGCAATCTGGGACCTCTGGCTCCTAACCACTTACCTGCTTGCCTGCCTGATTGCCCCTAACCACCTCTGCCTGCTTGCCTGATCACCCCTAACTGCTCCCCTGCTGGCCTGATCTCCTCTAACCACCTCTGCCCTGCCCTCCACTCGGGAACCAGGATTCCCTCCTCCAGACAGTCACAGGCACTGGGGACCCGGGCTTCCCTCCCTCTGGCCAGCCACAGGCACCCAGGACCCCGGCAGGCTTCTCCCAGGCCTGCTGCAGCCGCAGAGAACCAGGGGCGGGAAGCTTTGCCTGGGCCACAGCCATAGGTGCCCAGGACCGCCAGGCAGGTGGCTTGTCCCTCTCCGGGGCTGCAGCCTGGCTGGTCCCCATTCCTCTCTCACAAGCTCATTTGTGCCTTGGCTGGTCCCCATTCTTCTCTCCCCAGTGTTGAGTGTCTGAGCTGTTTTGGTGTGACAGCATGAGGGTGTGATGACCATTTGTATATTAGCTCTTTATTATATAGGATGCTTGTCTTTTTAATTCTCTGAGATGTAAAATAATATTAAAATAAGTGCATATCAGAACAAACATCAAACGACTACTGTAGACGACAGCTCAGAGATGCATTCATCACCAACCAGACAACCTATACTCAGTATAAGCAAACTGATGGGTGATATTTCTTTAAAAGACAAATATGCCCCTTTATTCTGGTGCATCTTGGAGAAGCTGGTACTGGAAAACAGTCTAGTAAGTTCAAGTCCATTGATGGAAATGGTTTGACCATGTTTACCAGGTGGTAGGACACATTACTAGGTAGTTACATCATTTTGCAATCTTGGGATTTAAACTCACAAGCAATTTCAGATCGCAAAACCTTCTCCCGAACTTGAAGAAGAGCATAAATATGTGTGTGTGTGTGTGTGTGTGTGTGTGTGTGTGTGTGTGTGTGTGTGTGTTGGTTGAGGATGGCATAGGAGAGCTCTTCTGTGATATTTGGATCTGATTTACGTAACTAGCTGCTCCATTACTAAGCCTGATGCTATTAGACAAATGTTATGTGATGCTACCTGATGTAGTGCATAATGATCTCATTTGGACCACCTGTGAGTCAACATTTATGCCCAGGAAAGGGTGAGGTTTTATCTTGAGTCCTAGATTCTTACAAAGATTTCCATAATTGTGCAGCTCTGCTGATGGCTTCTCTCTATCTGAGTGTGTGTGTGTTGGGGTGGGGGCACTATGCAGTCCTCCAAAGCTTGGCTTTCTTATGCATATTTATCACTTTCAAATTTACAGCTAATTGCTAGGATATTATTTCAGCAACAAATGCAAATCAACCCCAGTCCCCAGTGCTCTCATCTACAGTGAAAAGTGCAAGGGAAAGAACTAAAGGGAGGTGGCAGGCTCTTTCCTTATATTCAAAAACCTTGTCATGATATAAATTTGAGCCAGAGGTTGGATATCATATAACAAGTCCTAGTTATTAAACTCCTAAAATACCTCATGATAGCAGGGTCTCATTTCTTGTATATATTCTATAGGTGCTTGTAAATTTAGTAGGTATATCTGACTTGTGTCAAAAGGATCCCATTTCTTACGGATGTTCATGCATATTCCAAGGATAACTTATCTTTATTCCTGATTTGGATCTTCCATTGGTAGAGGGTTTTAACTCTCTGGATTTATGCTTCCCTGCCACTAGCCTCTTTGAAGGTAGTTAATCTTCTCACTAGTTTTGAGTATAGTGTGGTGGAAATGAACTTGAGCTTTGGAGCCTGTGGTATTTATTAGGATGCTCATTAAGTGTTTCTAATTCTTCTAGGCACAAATTTTCACCTTTCTGCCCCCTGAAGTTAGGGGTGTCCATGTAACTTGATTTGATCAAGAAAATGAAAGTGTAAGTGATGTGGCTACTTCCACGAAGAAAATTTAGAAGCCTACCTGTGATTTGCTTCACCACTCTTTTCCCCTTCTTCTCCCATAATTACAGCAACAAGGAGATGGAGTCACCTTCAGATGCAGCCCGTAAGTGAGGACAACATGGAAAGGAATAATCAACTCACACAACATAACCTTTGCTATTTTTAAGCCTCCAAGACTTGGTGTTTGGCTGTTATCTCTGCAGGCCCTAATTTATCCTGACTGATCTGGGGAGGCACAGGCCTGAGCTCAGGTCCTTTAATAAATTATGGAACTTCTCCCACCACCTCAGAGAGTCATGTAAGGATTAAATAAAAGCATAAGAGCAAAGTGGTTGGTCCAGAGAATGCATATAACAATGTTTATTTCCTCTTCTGCCCAAAGCTGGCATATTGTTTAGCACCTTTGTGCCTAGAATAAGACCTGGAATATAGAAGGTGTTTGAATAAATAAAGGGATACATGGAAATATTTAGGTGTATTTAGAGGATGATTTATTTAAAAGATCTTTTAGCAATTTTTTCCCCCTGAACATTTTCTTACATCAGGTTTTCTAAGGCATAGCCAGACAAAGAGACAGGGTGGCTGAGGAGGAGAGGACACAGTTCTGGGATTTTAACTGGCTCAGCTGGTTGCTATCCCAAGGGACCCTGGATTGAGTGGGACAATTTGCAGCATCCTGAGCAGAGATGGCAATGGCCCTCCAGACCTTCACATCATCCAGACCTCGTTTGGAGTATGGGACTCTGCTCTAAGAAGCACATTTGAGAGGGACATTAACAAACTGGAATGCATGCCAGTGGCAGGTGACAGGGGCAAGACTGGAATGCAGGTCAAGATGCTAAGCAGTCGTGAGGCTATTGTTTATTGCTCCAGATCCTCTCATGCTGTTTGTTGTAAGGTTAACTGAACATAGAAACTATCTGTGTTCTCAGTACCTTAGTGGACAAATTGGGTAAAAATGCTGCCACCTGCTAAACCAGAGTCTGTCATATGACCCAGGGACACAGCCCATGGTGTTTTTAATAAGAGCAGTAACTTCCCAACTCACTTTCTGGGAAATCAGAGAGGGAAAGCAACCTGAAATTATTTAGCAAACCGGTAATGCTGCCTTATTTCATCAAGGCAGCATTAGCAGAGCAGGAGGGGGCAAGCTTTAGAAAGGCAGAAGAGAAGACCACCAGGGAAGGACAGGAACAAGCCAGGGACCAGGACAAACCTGGTCCAGCAGCCATCAGGGGGCTGCTATGCCAGAGCTTGGAGGAGGAATTGAGATACCAGAGGAAGCCACTGTGTTGGTGGGCTCGGTGACATTGTGCCCGAGCTTCATAGACAAAAACAGGATGAGATTGATGAGGAAACGGAATCCTCTGTATTAATCAAGGATATAAGGATCAGAACAATGAAAGACTGGTTTCAGAGACTGGCCTGAGGTACCAAGACCACAGGCTCTCTGTAAGACACCTTCAGGTGAAATCTGACATTGCTAGTTAGACCTGTAACAATCTCCACTGCATACTTTGCCCTCTAAGTAGTTCTCACATGGTAGAAAGGTTGCTTTTCCCACATTAAAGAGAAGTGGTCCTGGAAGACGTTATCCATCAATTCCACCATAAGTATTGAACACCTATTTTGTGCCAGGCAACAAGCTAGGTACTAGTGATATTGGAATTAGAATGAAAGTCTCTGTCCTGAAAGGTACCACAGGCTAGTGGGGGAGATAAATTCAGAAATAAGTGATATGACTGTAGTGTGAGTGCAATGATAGAGGTGGGCCCCAAAGACTCTGGAAGCATCTAGGAAGAACACCTAGCCCAGGGGAAGGGCATGAGGAGCAAGTGGTGGGAAGGTTAGGGAAGAGATGAGCTGGTTAAGTGAGTCTTAGGGCAGAGCAGAAGCCAGCCAGGCAAACAGCAGGAGCCAGGCCCCACAGAGTGTGTGGGTACTCAGGTCCACAAGGGGGCAGAACAAGAGGTGAGTTCAGGAGGGGCCTTGGTGGGGTTTGGCTGCATTCTGAGGGAAATGGGGAGCCATTAAGTGCTTTGCCGTGGGAAAGTGACATTTTCAGCTTTTAATAAATATTCTTTTTAGGGAGATGGCTCTGGATGCTAGGGGAGATGCATTTGAAGGGAGAGCCGAAGCAGGCAGATCAATCTGGAGGTTGTGGCTGCAGTCCATGTGATATAGGACAGGCCCTGAACCACCGCTGTGGGAGCTGGGGAGAGATCCTGAGCCAAAGTCCCACAATGAGGTCACCTAGAGGACTTTCTTGGTTTGTTTATTGATCCCATTTTTTCAGCAAACATTTAGCATGACAATTATGGTGGGGTAGGGGTGGAGGGTGAGGGGCACAGAGCCATGGGGTGGGCAGGGAGGGGCTGCTCTGACCAGAGGCCTGTCACATTTCTCTCCTGCTCAGAGCATCACTGAGCAACTCCTTCTTTTCGATTGCTCTTTTGCTGATGCAAGCAGAGATGGTGGTTGAGGGGTGCCTCCCATCCTGGACATGCCTGGCTCACTCCACAGTTCCACTGATGCAACAGGGAATTTGTCTTTCAGACAGTGGCTGGAATAAGTTCTGTGTCTCCTTGGAGCTCCCAGGAGCTCTCCCGCTCTGTGGAACTCTTGGTGCTCAGTGGGTAGAGGCGTAGGGACAAAAATGGCTGCCAGTGTTCAGAAGGTGTGCATGGATGGTCATTTAGATCCATGCTGACTTTAAATTCAGAGTTCTCTGGGATTCTGTAACTAGTGTAGACTGACAACACCCTCATATTTGGTACTGTTTTTCTTTAAGATGGTCCCAGAGGCTTCTGGGAGAGATGTAATGCAGTGCTGCGCTAAGGAGGGAAACAGTTTGGTTCTTCTTGCAAAGAAGTGGTGGTGGTATGAATGCCTTTGCTTTCTATAAAGAATGCTTGTCTTCTTGCTTTCTCTCTGTCTTCACTCTTCTCTCACTCCCCAAGGTGCTTGTGCATAGGAGAAAACATGCCACTCATGGTCCCAGGCTCTATGGATGGGCCCATCTCTGGCTCCAAAGATATAGATGAGACTGGAGGGACCTAAATTTAGTGTTGGCTCTGCCTACCTGGCTCCTTTCCTTGGCTCCAGAGTCAATGCCTGATGCTGCTTTGGTATGTAACCAAGAGAAGCAGTACAAATGCAGAATACACAGAGGAATGGGGTGAGAAAGATGGACAGGATTGAATTGGAGAAGTAATCGTAGCACTAAGAGAGGAGAAAATATTTCTCCCTCTGACCCTAAGTAGTGATGCACCCAGATCTTCTGGAGCATTCGTTGTCTGCAACTACCATGGCAATTATTCATGAAGGGCAGTGGTATCCTAGGTTCCACCTCAAAATGAGACCGACTTCTACCTGGGAATAGCTAGTCATCGATGCTACACTGCTGTGCCCTGATCAGTGCCCGATGTCACTGTATTATCTCAGAAACAAAGGGATGAGTAAGGAACCCTACTATTATTGCTATGGCTAACACGGCACTCACTTTGAGCCCAGAGAATGTAGACTTGTTCTTCTCAAGTTACCAGTGTCCTTCATATTCCCAAATCTGGGGATACTCTTCTCAGTCACATTTGGCTTGGCCTCCAAGCAGCATTCACTACAGTGACAGGTCCCTGCTTCCTACAAGTCTCTCCTCTGGTGGGCCCGAGACTCTGCTCCCTTCTAGATGGCTGCCGGCCTCTCTAGCATCTTGCCTCAGTCTTTTTGCCTGTTCTGCTTTCTCCACTTTGAACTCAAGAAACTGTTGTTTTTCAGGATATGGACCTGGGCCTTCCTCTCTTCTCTGTACATTTTTGGCTGAGTGATCTCCTCCTTTCCCGTGGCTTTAGGTAGCAATCACACTGATGACTCTGAAATTTATAGCTCCTGTTAAGATTGCTCTCTACTGACTTCCATGTTCACATCTGACCACCCACTTGACATCTCCACTTGGATGTCTCACAGGTAGATGTGACGAATCCAAAGTCGAACACTTCATTTCCCTTCCACTCCAAGCATATCCTGCTGGCACATTCTGCATCATGATTTCTCTCTTTTCCACATCCATTAGCATGTTTGGTCAATTTTATCTCCACTTGTCTCCATCTCCTCTTCTCTTGGTTTTTGCAGTGATTTCTAACTCACCTCCTACACCCTCTCCTGCCTCCCTATATGCTATTCTCCACACAGCAGAGGGAGTGGTTATTAAAACATGGACAACTCATGTTTCTCTGCTGCCTAACATTCTTCATGGAGATTTTTTGAACTTTGAATAAAATATGAGCTCTTTACCTCAGCTTTAAAGGTGACTCAGATGTACTGTTAATCATTTGTCCCTGCCCCACTTGCTCTTTGCATCCCAGCCACTCAATTCTATTAGTCTCTAGAATCATCCAGATTTTTCTGACCTTGGGGGTCTTTGCACATTCCTGGAATTGGGTACTTCTCCTTCTTAGGTTCCAACTTACCTGTCACCTCCTCAGGGAAGTCTTCCTTGATTTAAACTAGAGCTCTACTATCATTCTTTACCTAAGAATCTGGTTTTTTTCCATGACTCCAATAACATTTTGTAATTGTTTTAGTCTCTTTGTTTAGTAATTTGTTTCCTTGACAAGATTGTGAACACGTGTTCATTTACTTTTTTTTTAATTCTTCATGACTAGCACAGTGCCTTGCATGTGATAGGTGTTCAATATATACCTGTTGGATAAAAGTTTGCCAGGCCTATACTAATCCCTCTATGTGTGTTACTTTAATTGATGTTCACAAGAAGTATAAAAGATATATATTACTCTAATCCCATTTTATGAACAAGGAAAACAAGGTTTATAGGTGTGAAATAATTTGCCCTAATCCAGAGTCTACAGGTAGAGAAACTAGGATTTGAACTTGGATTGTCAAGTTCCAAGATGTGAGCACTCACCCACTTCACTTCATTGCCACTGGGGTGTGTAGGAGGATGTGAAAGAGGCAGAAAGGAAGTTGTCGTGTCTTTAAGTTAGCTCAGTCTCACTTTGTGATTTATAAGATCTTGACATGAAGATCTTGGCTCCTTTCTTCAGTCTGTTAAATCACTTGTTTCAGATGGCTTTCTCCAAAGACAAAACAGGGAGTTAGGCAGCCTGGGGTTTGCGTTCATCTCAGAGCCAAGAAACCATTTAAAACCATCTTTTCTTTGCTAGCTCACTGTAACTTTCTGAAGCTGGCTGCACATTTTATGGCCTTATTTCTGTTATTTGATTCTGCTTCATCTCTCCATATCTACACTGAAAAAAAAAAAATCACCAAAATTGGCAATTTCTGATAGTTCCCTGTGACTGAGTTTCCCATAGCTCTAGAGTGAGATGTCTATACCATATTTATCTCCAAGATGTCAGCATGCCTCCAATACTAGCCCAAATAACTATGTTGGGCAAATTAGAAGACAGCACCTCTCAATCTTCTTCCAAAAATCCCAAAGATTTTTTATTTTTGCAGAAATAGAAAAATCCATCCTAAAATTCTTATGAACTCTCAAGGAATCCTAAATAGCCAAACTAATTTTGAAAAAGAAGAAAGAAGTTGGAGGTCTCAAACTTCCAGATTAAAAAACTTACTGCAAAGCTATGGTAATCAAAACAGTGTGGTATTGACATAAAGATAGACTTATTGTAGACCAATGTAATATAATAGAAAGCCCAGAAATATACCCTTGCATAAAGGGCCAAATGATTTTTTGACAAGGATGCCAAGACCATTCATTAGGGAAAGGAAAGTCTTTTCAAGAAATGGTTCTGGAAACAAGATATACACATGAGAAAAAAAGAAAGAGAAATTGGACCTTTACCTGACCCATATAGAAAAATTAACTCAAAATAGATAAAAAACCTAGATGTAAGAGTTAAAACTATAACACTCTTAAAAGAAAACATAGGGGAAAAGCTTCAAGACATTGGATTAGGGGGCAATGCTTTCTTGAATATGACACCAAAAGTATAAGCAACCAAAGGAAAAATTAACAAGTTGGCAATCATTAAAATTAAAGACTTGTGTATCAAGAGACACTGTCAAAAGAGTGAAAAGGCAACCCATGCAATGGGAGAAAATACTTGTAAATCATATAGCTGATGAGAGATTGGTATCTATTATATAGAAAGAGCGTCTACAACTTACTAGTAAGAACAAAAAACAAAAAAAACTACAACAAATAACCCAATTTAAAAAATGGACAACTAACTCGAATAGGCATTTCTCCAAAGAAGATATATAAATGGCCAATAAGCACATGAAAAGGTGCTCAACATCTCTAGACATTGAGAAAATACAAATAAAAAAGCACAATGAGATACCACTTTACATATATTTGGATGACAGTATCAAAAAAAAAGGAGAGAGAGAGAGGAAAGAGGAAGAAAAGAAGTGTTGGCAAGAATGTGGACAAATCGGACCCTGTGTGCATTGTTGGCAGGAATGCAAAATGATGCAGCCACTGGGGAAAATGGTATGGCAATTCTTAAAAAAAAAAAAAAAATCAATTTAAAATTACCATACTATCCAGCAATTCCACTTTGGGATATACCCCATAGAATAAAAGCAGAGACTCAAAGATATATTTGTATACCCATGTTCATAGCAGCATTATTTACAATAGCCAAAAGGTAGAAGAAACCAAAATGTCCACTGATGAATGAATGGATAAACAAAATGTGGTATATACGTGCACAGGAAAATTGGATACATACTACAACACAGAAGAACCTTGAAAACATTATGCTAAATGAAATAAGATAGTCACAAAAGGACAAATGTATGTTTCTTCTTGTATGATGTGAAGAGTATTCAAGAGAAGGAAAGTAGGATGGTGGTAACCAGGAGCTGGGGGAGGAGAGGGAATGGAGAGCTATCACTTAATGAATTACAAAGTTGGGGAAGATGAAAAAGTTCTGGAGATGGATCGTGGCGATGATTGTACAACAATATAAATGTGTTTAATGCCACAGAAGTGCACACTTAAAAATGGTTAAAATGGTAAATTTTATGTTATGTATATTTTACCACAGTAAAAAGAAATACTGAACTTTCTATGAAATTATATTTTGATTTACAGCTAAAATTGGGTAATGGATGCTGTGCTAAGCTCCCAGATTCTACTTTCAGGACTGGGTCATAATCGCCCAGATGCTGGGACGTGCTCAGCTATTAGTCTCCAAAAATTGCCCTTGGCTGGAGAGATCTGCCTTGGGGTCAGGTTTCATTCCCAGGGCAGCCTAAATCCGGTGGCTCTTCAATGTGAGATGATTGCAACAAGTTCACAGCTCCCAAGGGGCTGACCCAGTCTTCGTTGTGCCCACACTGCAGCCCAACTTCTCCCTCTTTCCAACCTTTAAAAACTTGCTGAAAAAATAAAAGAAAGAAGTAAAGAAAGGAAGGAAGAAAAAGGAAAGAAAGAGGAAGGAAGGAAGGATGAGAAAACAGCACCTCTTTCTTGATTTGTTTCTTCCACCTACTAGAAAAATTGTCACCACAAGGATTTAAGTATTTGAGGAGGGATTCATTCAAAAGGAGCCTTCCAGTAGTGCAGTGCACAACCCGCACAAAGAAGCAGTGGTTCTATGTTGACCCCTGTCTCCTGCCTCTGCCTTGGGGATCCCAGCACCATTCAGTAGGATCTGCTCATGAGTGTCCACTTATCCTTAACCAGCACCTGAGCCAGCCTTGACTCAGAAGGGAAACTTGTCAGTTTCCTCAGCCCCATCACGCAGTAGAACTTGGCAGTCATTTCTGGTGTCAACCAGATCTGGGATATGAGAGGCTAGGAGGGAGTTCTGAGGGCTCCTTAGAGGCTTTCACTCTTTAGCTCTGTGGTTTTAATATTACCTTCCGGTCCTCACACTTTCCTGGATCATGCTCAGTCTTTGGGCAGGTCTCTGTATTCCCAGTCTCTCCTAACCCCAGGCTCCTGTCTCTTGCTTTGATGGATCTTAAGCTGCTGTGTTTTCCTGAATGCATTTTGCTTATGTCAAATGTGAAGTAAAGTTCCTGCGATATCTGTTAGCTCTGGGATCAGGCCTGGTGTCTCCTTTTCAACACCCAGAAAAGAAACCTTAAATGGTTCATTTATCAACTAGTCTAAATTAGACCATAATGTTTTGGTGGTGATGAGTGGGGTGTTAGCTACTGATTTAATTAACTTTATAACTTAACAACAAAATCTTCTTATTGAAAGAGAAGAGAAAAACAAAACCTTTCAGGCCTCCTTCCTGTCCTTGTCATTATCACATTACTCTGCCACTATCACACTGCTCCTCAAAAGAGAGGTCTAACCCCCCCTTTCTCCTTCCGGGACAAGCTACTCCTGGGACAGTGGTCTTCCTTCCGCACCAGTCCATGGAAGGCTGCTCTCTCAGAGACCACTACTGGCTTTCCAGTGGTCAAATCCAGGAAACGTGTAAATCGTCATCTTATCTGACCATTTCAAAACTTTCTTTTCCTTTTGATTTGGTCATTATAATGTTTCAATTCTCTTTCCATTTCTCTGACTGCATTTTCACTATTGCTTTGGCAATTTCTTCTGCCTAGAGGTTAAACATTGATGTTCTCTGGGGTCCCCTCTATCTGCTTGTCTTTTGCACATCTCCACTTGGATGCCCCTCAAACATCTCAGAATTAGTGTGTCCAGAGAAGGAGAGAAGGAGAGAGAAAAGAAATTCAGTAATGCGAAAGTGAGATAGGATTTCCACACCTGCCTACATTGAAAAGCTAAAAATAGGAACATTTGGGGAGAAAAGCAGTGAGAAATTTTTTAATTCTAATGACATGAGCTATAAGAATGGAGGTTTGCAGGGTAAGTTGTGTTTCTCACTCGGTACAAGTTCAGAATAGGTTAGAAAAATTATAAATATTTTGGGTATCCCAGCCTTAATTTTTTTTCCTTTCCCTTCAAGCCTGTTCTCTATATTTTCCCCTATATCAAAACCTCTTCTTTAGGAAAGAGTCTAATACTTATCCACATAAGTTTAATATGGTAATTTTACACATTAGCATAAGCTCATATCTGAAGTCAAAGATGCTTAAATGAAGCAACCATTAAAAAAAATCTATATAATCCGGTGTACCCAGCACAGGGCTAAACATAATAATATTCAATAAATATTTATTAAAAGTTGTTAAAAAGCATTATTTATATTATCAAACTTTGGTAACAATCTAAATATCCAACAATGGGGGAGCTTAACCATGATATGGAGAAATATTACATAGCTATAAAAAGATTTCAAAACCGTTTTTACTGCCCTGGGGAAATGCTTATAATGAAATGTCGAGGAAAATACACAGGATTCAAGTTGCTACTACTGTCAATTAAAAAATAATATGCATATACAAAAGACTGAGAAAATATGTGGGTATCTCTGGAATCTTATGTCCAAAATGCTGATGTAGTTGGTATTTAGTTCCTTCTTTCTACTTTTCTGTATTTATGACTTACGTGTAATTGGTATGAGCTAAATGTTACAAAAGTAAACATTGTGGAAGATTGCTTTTCTGGGTTGTGCTGTGTGGCCTGCTGGGTCTGGTACATGGAGAGGAGACACCAGCTGCTCCAGGTAGCCAGAAGAGGATGGGTTTTAAAGAGGGCACAGCAGTGGAGGGCCTGCCCTTTAAAGAAAAGGTGAGTATGCCGGGATGTTGATGCATTGGTGACGTTGGCAGCCTTCCCCTAGGAGGGCTCCACTGTGCTGGGCTATCAGGCTGTCCAGGCCTGTACAAAGGAGCTCCTGATTCCCCCCTCACCTTTTGTTCCGTAAACAGTCAAGGCTTGCTCAGGTTCTGAAACATGTTTATTTTCACCCTGCTTCCCCATCCTCTTCTGTCCAAAACGCAGCTGTAGGAGTAATTGAACCCTTTGTGCTGGTGCCTCAGTGATATTCTACATTAATATCTTCAAGAATTGAGGTTGTGTGTCCTTGCAAGAAAATACTAGTTAACAACATACCTATACCATAAAACCTACACTAAACAGGACTTGGGGATATTCATGAAGAGACCACAGATTTCAACCTTTATAAACCGTTTCCTTCAGTTATTTCTGGAAATTCCTTCTAAACATCTGCATTTGCTTCTAACTTAAATTGCTTCCCACCTCTTTCCCCTGAACTATGTTGCTTCCCTGTGGGAGAGCAAACTTCATGGCCAGTATAAACAACAAACAAACAAAACCAAAACAAAACCCTGCAACAGTAATCCCTATCCCTCTCCTAATTTCTAATTTCCTGTACTTAAAAAAAAGAAATCCTAGACTTTCCTTGTGTTTCAAGGATCTTAGGATCTCTAATGGAGAGATTAAAAAACTTTGAAAACCTAACGACACCTACGATTTTGTTTTTATTATTTGCTAGTTATTAAAATATCCAGCCTCCTGACTACGGAAGGCTGGATGGCAGGAGGGACTGGAGGCGTGGGGGAGAAGTGTGGAAAAAAGAAATCCTAGCTCTGCCTATAGGACTGTGCGTGAAAGAGCCCGCTTCCTCGGGCAGGCTGCTCCAGGCCGCGTTTTGCAGGCGGCCGCATCTGCCTCCCCGGTCTCTTACCTCCTTGATGTTCGGCACTATTTGTGGCCAGCGTGGTGGAAGGACACAGGGAGGTTCTCACCCCCGCCCTCCGCCCCGCGCTCCCATCCCAAGTTCCATCAAAGCGAACCCGGGCCAGCGCAAGGATCTTCGAGTTGCGAGTGTGCTGAGGCTGGGACTGTCACTCATTCTCCCCTCAGCGCGTGAACGCAGCTCGGCAGCCGCTGGCAGGAAACAATTCTGCAAAAATAATCATACTCAGCCTGGCAATTGTCTGCCTCTAGGTCTGTTGCTCTAACGCCGTCCACACTCGCTGCAAGGAGCGGGGGCACAGAATTTACCGCGGCAAGAACACCCTTCCCAGCCAGCAGATTACAATGCTGCAAACTAAGGATCTCATCTGGACTTTGTTTTTCCTGGGAACTGCAGGTACATTTCAAAAATTATTCTTCTTAATCCGAATTGATAATTGCCTTCATCTCCCTACTACTCTCCAGAGGGACACTGTTATTTCGGGTGACTTTACGGAGAATGCTAAGGGTGCTCATTTTCGTGGAGCTGAGGAAGGAGCGCATCGCCCTGGCTCTTCCTGCCGAACCCGCGCCCTCTCGGGCTGCGGTGGACCCGGGCTGCCTCCCCGCGCAGCGAGCGCCCTGCGCCCCTCCAGCACGCCCGCCCTTCCACTTAATGTGCCGAGGCGTTGGAAGCGGAGCCGCTTGCTCCCAGGGACGCTGCGACTGCCCATCGAGATGGGCAGCGCTCCTTCACCGATGGCGGGCGGCAGGGGATGCCGTGGCTCACTGGAGCCACCACACAGGCTCGGATTCCGCTGGGCAGGGGCTGTCAGCTCGGGCTCCAGGAAGAGTGAACAATAAAGCCCAGGGTAGCCACCCCGATCTCGTTATTTCCCCAGGTCTAATAAAGTGGGGCTCCCTGCCCACCCCCGTTGGGGGGCGAATAACGGTTTGCAAAATGGGGCGACATAGGCAAAATCTCAGGGCTGTGTGGCCATCCTTGCACCCCGGTAGATATGACGTTAGTTTTTTTTTTATTTGCCAAATTGCTGGTTAGTTGCAAAGCCTGCTTTTGCCCCAGAGCTCGAAGGGATGGGAGGGTCGAGCGCCGCGTTTTGACAGGAGGAAGTGCGGAGGGGCGGAGGGTGAGGAGGGCGTGATCCAGGTTTCCTAGTGTGTGTGCGCGTGTGCGCGCGCGTGTGCCTTCACACGCACCGAGGACCCTGCGTGCACGGTGCGAGAGAAGAATGGCAGGTAGCCACCCGAAACGCCGCGCCCCAGTCTTCTTTGGGCGAGGTTCCTGGTCCTTGCAAAGTGCGAACAATAGGGAGCTGGGAGGAAGACAGTAGTGATGCTGCCATGGGGCGGGGTGGGGGGGGGGGGAGGGAACTGCGCCGCCGCCCTGCGAACCTCCGCGGCCAGAAGGAGGGTTCATTTCATTTGGGGTGTTTCCTTCCCGGCCTCCCTGGAAGACTCTTGTGTTTGTGCCCACCCTCCCCTCCAACAGCTTCCCCCTCCAGAGCCCAGGATTTGCTCTGGGGCGCTGATGGACAGGAAGAGGGAAGAAAGGAGCAGGCGCTGCAGAGAGCTGGGTGGGGTAGGCGACATTCTGGGCGGGGGGCGTGTGCTGGGAAATATCCTCGGAAAGCCTAGAGGAGGGGGATGCCAGGTGCCTCTGGAACTGCCCCGAGACTGCCGAGCCAGGCCGGGGAGAGCGCGGGGCGGGCCTGGGAGCACCCAGCACGCCCCCTCCCCGGGAGGCCGGGAGCAGCGCCCGGCTGCCGCCTCCAGCCGACCGGTGCCTCCCGTGGCGACCAATCAGAGCGAGGCTGGCTGGGCGGGAAGCCGCGAGAGGCTTTTATTGCGGCTAGGCGGCAGCCAGGCGCTGCTGCCACGGTCTCCCGGTGTTCCAGGCTAACGGTCTCGCTCATCCCCCGCCGGGAGGAACCCCGCCCTGCGACCGGTCCCCCTCCTACCAGCAGTTTCCGAGCAAATAAAATGGAGTCTAGGTGGTCACAGTGGGGTGCTCGCTCACTCGGGCGTCTTGCGGCCGAATTGGAGCATCCCTCCCGCCCCTGCCAGCACGCACACTTGCGCCCAGTCGCTCTGGCTGGAGCGCATCACCTCCGAGGGCGCGGTGGCTGGGGGACCGACGCGCCTGCGCTGATCAGCCAGCCCCCCTGCCCGGGCGCAGCTGGGGGCGGGGCGGCGCGGGGGCGAAAGGCAGCCAGCTGGAGGCCAAACCCAGTTCGCCGGTCCCTGGGTCCCCGCAACCACCTGATTGCGGGATGCTCGCAGCATGCCTTTTCCCTTAGTGCGCCTGGGTCACCATGGCACGACCTCCGGAAGAGAGGGTGTTTCTGGGACCTCCTCCCTTATAGGTGGGGACGTGACAATGGAGCCCTAATCTGTGGTAGGCCCTTGGCGGGCGGGGGAGGGGGGGGGGTCGCCAGGCCGTTCTTTCCATCATGGCGATGTGTGTAACGCTGTTTGGACCCCCAGGGAGGGACAGCGGGTACACGCCCAGGGAATTCCAGGTTAGGATGCTCTCTGCTGCTGAGGCAAGGGTGAAACTTAGACCCATGGTCCCTGAAAGGAAAGTGTCCTCATTCCTGACTCTAGGACCAAGAGGATAGGAAGAAGGCAGGACGTGAAACACGCACCACGTTGCTTAACAAAAGAAGTTGAATGGTTTTCCAAAGAGAAATACAGCCTCTCTCCACTGGCTGCATTTGACACTTAAGATGCAGGGTGTGCTAACTGAATATACCGAAGAATCAGGTCGGCTGGCCCTCTCTTATTTTGGTGTCTTCTGGTCTTTAGGAATAAAGTGAAAGGTTGTGGAATTACAGCAGTTCTGGATATTTTCTGGATTGACTGAATGACCTGGAATGGTTAAGTCATATCTTTCTTTTATAATTTTACAATCTTCTGCCAATTTAACTTGCAAGAGTCAATGAATGGATGGGCCTGATTTTCCAATAAGATAGCATCAAAATAAGAACAAAGAGCACCTGTGCTACCTTACAAACATAGCTGGTGCATATATGATACAGAGTATATGTCATGCCCCTCGCCTTACAAAGGCATGCCTCAGCAGTTTGCAGTGAGCACAATTATGGGGAACAATATTTTTTCCTTGATTTTCATTTTAAGATCAGAAATGTGTCTTTCTGAACAAAATTTAACTGAATGCAATAAAGCCATATTTAAGAATGTGGAAAACCTTTTACAACTCTATCCAAAACCCCAAATGTTAATTTTCCTTCAGCAAATATTAAAATATTGACAATACCTTACAATTTATTTAAAATTCAGTAGAGTTAAACAGAGAATATAATCCAGACACTGTGGAAGTGTGGCCTGTCATACAAAGGTTCTAAAGATCTACCAAGAACTAAGTTTTCATTAGTCTAAAACTTACTTTTTTAAAAAAAAAAAATTCTCTCCGGAAGGTATGTTTACTGATTTTAGAGGGAGAGAGAGAAACATCGATGGGTTCCCTCCCTATGAGTCCTGACCAGATCCAACCGAAAGCTATGTATGTGCCATGACCGGAAATTTAACCCGAAACCTTTTTGGTTTATGGGAGGACGCTCCAACCAGCTAAGCCACCTGGCCCCGGCTAAGTCAATTTTTTAAGAAGCTCTCACTTCCTTCCCCCAATAGATTGAATCTGTTGATTTCTTTCCAGATAACTTTACCCAGGATCTTTTTTTATTTTTATTGTTGAAAGTATTACATATGTCCCCTTTTTTTGCCCCATCGACAACCTCCAGCCAACCCCCAACCCCCACTCCAGGCCTTCACCATCCCACTGTCTGCATCCATGGGTTATGCATATATGCATACAAGTTCTTTCACCCACCCACACTCATCTGCCTTCTATCTGAGATTCCACACTCTATTCCAAGCTTCCATGTCCCTGGATCCGCTCTGTTCATCAGTTTATTTAGTTAATTAGATTCTATATATGAGTGAGATCATGTAATACTTGTCTTTCTCTCACTGACTTATTTCACTTAGCATGATACTCTCCAGGTCCCTCCATGCTGTCTCAAAGGATAAGAGATTCTTTTTTACTGCTGCACAGTATTCCATGGTGTAAATGTACCACAGCTTTTTTATCCACTCATCTACTGATGGGTACTTGGACTGTTTCCAGAGCTAGCTATTATAAATTGTGCTGCTATGAACATAGGGGTGCACACATTCTTTCTGGTGTTTTGGGTTTCTTAAGATATATTCCTAGAAGTCGGATCCCTGGGTCTAATGGCAGTTCCAGATTTAATGTTTTGAGGAAACTCCATACTGTTTTTCATAATGGCTACACCAGTGTGCATTCCCACCAGCAGTGTACTAGGGTTCCCTTTTCTGCACATCCTCACCAGCACTTGTCATTTGTTGATTTATTGATGGCAGCCATTCTGACAGGTGTGAGGTGATACCTCATTGTCATTTTAAGTTGCATCTCTCTGATGATCAGTGATTTTGAGCATTTTTTATATGTCTCTTGGCCATCTGTATGTCCACTTTGGAGAAGTGCCTATTTAGGTTCTTTGCCCATTTTTTAATTGGATTGTTTGTCTTTCTTTTGTTAAGTTGTATGAATTCTTTATATATTTTGGATATTAACCCTTTATTGGATGTATCTTTGCCAAATACAGTGAGCTTTCCCATACAGTGGGCTCTCTTTTCATTTTGTTGATGGTTTCTTTTGCTGTGCAGAAGCCTTTTATTTTGATGTAGTCCCATTTGTTTATTTTCTCCTTAGTTTCCTTTGCCCTAGGAGATGTATCCTTAAACATATTGCTGTGAGATATGTTCAAGATTTTGCTGCCTATGGTTTCTTTTAGGATTTTTATGGTTTCACAACTTACATTTAGGTATTTTATCCATTTTGAGTTTATTCTTGTATATGATGTAAGTTGGTGGTCTAGTTTCATTTTTTTTCAAGAAAAACGATTTTAAACATAATAATATTACATGCAATAAACATTAATATTTCAAGAAAAAGTGTTTTTAAATATAATAATATTACCCAAACTATACTAATATAGTATAATATCACAAAAGTTGTAGGAAGTATTAAAAATCTGCAAATAAAATTACTTCTATTATATTCCAAAATATTGTTTTCCTCTGGCTCTATTTTTGTTCATCAGTTTATCTTGTTCATTATATTCCACAAATGAGTGAGATCATGTAATATATATCTTTCTCCGACTGGCTTATTTTGCTTAGCATGATGCTCTCCAGGTCCATCCATGTTATTGCGAATGGTAAGAGTAGCAGCATAGTATTCCATTGTGTAGATGTAGCACTGTTTTTTAATCCACTCATCTGCTGTTTCCAAATCTTAGCTATTGTAAATTGTGCTGCTATGACATAGGGGTGCATATATCCTTTCTGATTGGTGTTTCTGATTTCTTGGGATATATTCCTAGAAGTGGGATCACTGGGTCAAATGGGAGTTGCATTTTTTTGGTAAGTATCTGTCCAATTTTCCCAACACCATTTATTGAAGAGACTGTCTTGACTCCATTGTATGCTCTTGCCTCCTTTGTCAAATATTAATTGAGTGTAATGGCTTGGATCAATTTCTGGGGTTTCTGTTCTGTTCCATTGACTTATATGCCTGTTCTTGTGCCAGTACCAGGCAGTTTTGATTACGGTGGCTTTGTAGTAACTTGATATCTGATATTGTGACTCCTCCAACTTTGTTCTTCTTTCTCAAGATTGCTGCAGATATTTGGAGGGTTTTTATTTTGTTTTGTTTGTTTGTTTTTGTTTTGATTCTATATACATTTTTGGAGTATTTGTTGTAGATCTGTGAAATATGCTATTGATATTTTAATAGGGAGTGCATTGGATCTCTAGATTGCCTTGGGTAGTATGGACATTTTAATGATGTTGATTCTACCAATCCATGAACACAGAGTATTCTTCCACTTGTTTATATCTTCTTCTATCTCTTTTCAACGTCTTGTAGTTTTCCGAGTACAAGTCTTTTACCTCCTTGGTTAAGTTTATTTTAAGTATCTTAATATTTTTGTTGCAATGGTAAAAGGGATTTTTTTTTAGTTTCTCTTTCTGAGAGTTCATTATTGGTGCATAAAAAAGCCAGGACCTTTTTTTTTTTTTTTTTTTTTAATAATGCTAGAATAGCAGGAAATAGCAGGTTGTGTACTTGTTCAATAAATGTGGTTCATCCAAGGCTCTGTGCCAATTAATTGAACTAAAACTGTGTTGATTTAACTGGTGACTTTCTCAGGCTTGGTAGTGCAAAAATTAAAGTAGTAATTATCCAAAAAAATATGGTGTGGGTGTACTTTTCACAAGGGCTCTCTTTGGGCGCTTACCCAAAGCAGCACTAAGAGTGAGAAATTAGTCTCATGGAACCCCCCAATTCTAAGAGTTTTGAATAGTGCTTCTCTTTTGAAAAATTTGTCATTAAACCTCAGATAGGTAACATGTAATTTAATGTAAGTAACCTATATTTATATATTTCTGTCACAGGAAACAACGTCTTAATTTCCTTTCAAAATAAATAGCACCATTTTGTCATTTCAAAACGAATCTTTAGACATGACGGATATTTTCTTCACTACAGAACTCAGTTTCTTAAATTATAGACAGCATCTTTTCAACTTCACGCTACTTGCAATGTGGATTTTGGTGTTTCTGACCAACCAGTTAATTTTTTAAGGTGACACAGTCTCTATTTAATATTAGTCTGATGAATTCCCCGTATTTACATCTTCAGTGTTAAAGAACCTGACTGAAAGTGACTTCAATGCCACTGGCCGACCTCCAGAGATATTTTATAGACAGCCCTTCCTATCTTAGTGTAAAGTAAGTGATTGACTACCTGCTGTTAAAGAATAGTTTGAACTTCCTCTGCTAATATTGCATTTGTGATGGTGGAGAGCAGAACCAATTGCCAGGGAGGGAGAGAAAGGGACCACACCTGCCACCATCAGTCTGCTGGGAGCAGTCCGCCTGGGAGGAGACTAAGGCATTTAAAAAGCTTCTCCTGTGCTAATTAAGTATTGAGGTTTTTAGTACACAAATATTTTATAGAGTCAAAATAAATGTTACTGTAAATTCCATAATTGACTTTTTTAGTTTAGTAATCTCATGAACATATAAGCTAAGAAAAGCCTGGAACTTTAAAAGAAATGGCAGCAAATTTTAGCATTATATTAGTTTTTAAAATGGGTTATATTAGACAGAATTGAAAACATGAATCAACTGGCTATTTAATAATAATGGTTATTTGAGCTTTGAATAAAAAAAAGACTAAAGTTATGATTCCTGTAGTTTAAAAGGAAGGAATATGAGTAAAATTCACAAGAGAATTTTATGCATATCTTAAAATACTCAGCAAATCTCTGAGGAATATTGTAAGAGATGGCCTCTTAGAAAGAGGGAAATGCCCAAGGAACTTGCTGACCCCTAATGGTTAGGTCTCTTTGAGGTCCAGTGTTTTTAATATGAGAAAACAGTGTGGTGGAACTACTATCGATAATGCAGGTGGATGTACTTAATACTGTGGGGCAATGAAATCCAGAAATCAAACTGAAGGTCACAGCTTTTTGTGTTGTTAGCTTTTGGTGCCAAACCTTAAAACCTTTGCTGATGTAAAGGGATGTAAATTCTTTGGTGTTGCCAGCGGTGCCACTATGCCCTTCCATTTCATGGTGCTGAGTGCTGTCTCTCAGCTGAAGACACTCCTTAGGAGGCTGCTTTCTGGTGCTGTTCTGGGTGCCAAATGTCCACCTTTCAGGCAGTTTCAACACATTACTCTTAAGGCACTTAATCCTGTTTACACACAGACTCTGAGTTAGGGGTTTCAGTTAGGATGCCACACTTTTCCTAAAGTATTAGTTTAGCTTCTGAGCAATCAGGGGACTACACTAAAAGGATAAGCCATTTGGTCTATCTTGTGTCTGTGTGTTTCTGAACAAAAGGCTTCAATATACCTATGTATTCTTTTTCTCCCAGCTATATGCTAATATGCTTTCCTTTCACTTCACAGTTTTCCTCACTTACGTGACTTGAAAGGCTTCTTCTAGAACCTGTATTCTACTCCATACTCACGAAGACTTTTTGATGTGTAGTTGCAAACACTGGCAACATCTGACCCTATTTTTTGTCCTATGTCATTCTTGAGACAACATGTAAAAAGACTTGTATAGTAGTATCTGATTACCTCACCATTTTTTACTATTTCTAGTAATGTCACATTAGGTAACAATCAGCTCTTAAAAGAGTTGAAAAAGTATGTGTATTGAGTGCCAGCTTTTTATCTTCAGCTCTGGGGGGAATGACAAAGGACTGAGATGACATTATTTCTGCTGTCAAGGAACCCTAGAAGTAGATTAGGGATCAAGGGTGGCCGACAAGCTTAGATTGACAGTCCAGCCACGTATATCCCTTATTAGCTGTCTGATCTTGAGCAAGTCATTTAGTCATTTAACTTCTCTAAGTTTCAGTTTCTTCTTCTGTGAAATGGGAAAATTAGTAATACCTACTTGTTAGAGTTGTGGTGAATATTTTAGAGCTCACAGGACATTGACACATTCAAGATGTGTTTATTAGTGAGAAAGAGGGATGTATGTGGATTTAGAAAAATAATTATTCAGATAGTGCTTTCTTTTTAGAAGGACTTAAAATGGATATTACAGGAACATGATCTCCTCAATGATTAGAACTAGACTTTAGAAATCAGTTGTTAAATGTGCCTGCACTGTCTTGTTGGTTATGGATACTTTAGAGAGAAAAGTGGTCTCATTATAATATTGAAAGTCTTTAATTAGCACAGGGATAGATCTAGGTTTCATAGGTCCTGAAGGGTATACAATTTTGAATGCCTTCTTTAAGGAAAATAAGGCAAATTCAAAATTTAGAAAACATGACCATGAGAACATACTGTCAGGTCCCTGTCCCCCAGAGCCTTGAGAGGAGCCCATGCAAGGGAGGGGCAGCCACCGCCTGACCCTGAGCTAGCCACTACGTGTTGGTCTGCTGGGGTCCACTTGCTTGAGAATCTAAGCTGATCGTTCCAGCTTGTTAAACATGCACCTCATGAAGGCTGTTTGAGTAGTGCACTGAAGACTAGAATAATGTATCAAAATCAAAGTTTTTAAAAGAAGAAGCTATTTGACCTTTATTTTACAGAAAATCTTAAGTGAGATCTGAGGTGATTTAGCATTTCTCACCACTGATAAATGTAAATTACTGTCTGGCGTAAAATAAATTAATTGCTCTTATCATTCAAAAGAGTGAGATGTAAGTGCCCTATTGATAGGGCAGGAAGCAATTTCACCAACTAAAGGCAGATGAAATTGGAGTAGAGATGGAAGATTTTATTTTAGCTCTCTAAGAGGGGATAACCTGGATATATAATGCCAATAATTATAATCATCACCATACAACTCACAGAGTTTTTGATATGCATATTAATTAATCTTCATCTAATTTATTTAGTAATATCTATTGAATACTGGGTGCTTGGCACTGGGAATATAGTAGTAAATGAAACTTACATTGTCCCTGTTTTCATGGAGCTTCCAGTCTAATAGTGTGGAGGAATAGAGACATCAAACAACTAACACACATATAATTATAATTCATATTCTGATCAAAACTGAGGAAAGGAATAGGGTACTATGAGAAATTATCAGGGGAAATTCATCTGTGACTGGATGGTTGGGGAGGTGAGGAGGTACCATTTGAAGAACTCTGTGAAATGGGAAGGACTAATGGTATTCTGATGTTAAGGCATGATTGATTGACTACTTAATTCAACAAACACTGAATCACTACAAACATTCCTGAATGCCTCCATTCAGCAAACCTTCTGAAATCTTGAGAAGGTCAGACAGTTTCAGGAATTGTGCTGGATTTCAGTTCATATAGTCCAGTAAGATATGTCTCTGTCTAAAGCTTGCCATCTAGTGTGGGAGGGAGACAGACTACACTTATAAATAGTGACATGAATACATGTCATTGGAGCACAAGGAAGGAAGCAATTAACTCTGGTTGGGACTCCCCCGAGCTGGGCGTGGGGCGAGAGTTTGTCTTTACTAGATGGAGCAGGAAGAAGGGGTGATTCAGGCAGAGGTCATATCTTAAGTTGTGAGCACATACAGTCCTTCTGGGGAACAGTGTCAGGGCCAGAAATTAGGAGAGAAATAATTCTCCAAGGCCAGATTGTGTGAAGCCTTGAAATAGAAGCTGTGGGTGAGAAAGGTTAAGTGACTTACATAGGTGAAGCTGGAACCATAACTTATATGGGTTGGCTGCAGTTCATCCTTTTCTTTGAATTGGGGTCATTTGAATACACATAGCATCAGAATAAACGGTGAGCACATGTGAGTTTGCTTGGCTTCTGGACTGAATGAGTCGAACCAAAGTGAACAGGATGGAGGGACAATATCAAGAGCTTTGGAGTCTGATGGGTCTGGGTTGAGTCCACTAACTGTAACTGATATTCTGCAAGTCATTTAACTTCTGAGCCTAGTCCCAATCTTTAATATGGGGATAATGACACTTCATTATGGGTTTTATTGAGCTTAAGTAAAATCACATATGTAAAACAGTAATATGTAGCAGATACAAAAATATCTACACTAATAAAAGAGAAATATGAAAAATGACTGTCACTTTGTGACATCCACCAGCCAATCAGCAGTGAGTATGCAAATTAACCCAACAAAGATGGCGGCGGCCCAGCCCCCCAGCCGCTCCGGGCCTCTGGGCAGCATGCATGCAGACGTGGAGCAGCCAGGTGGGGCGGGATGCCTGCTATGAGGGGGAGGGCGGGGTCCGGAGGGAGCTACAGGAGCGGCGCTCTGGCTAGAGCGAAGACTGAAGGCTCTGGCTGGAGTGAAGACAGAAGGCGGCGGCCAGAGCAAAGGCCTGGGTCCTGGGTGCCAGAGGAAAACTGGTGCCGGCAGCCAGGGGAAGGAAGGCCTATTTAACGAATCTTCATGCAGCGGTCCTCTAGTGTTCTTATAAAATTTTAACCTGGAGTAGAGATTAATTTTTGAAAAGTTTATTAAACAGGTTTCCTGTGAATATGATGTGTAGAATTCTGTGTGGAGGCTGAGGGGGCAATAAACTTCTGATCCTGTAGAGGCTTTCAGAGGGTTGGAAAGAAAGCACCTACTTGGTTCAGAGAGTTAGGAAATCATGAAAGGTAACACATGAATAAGTACCTCAAAGAAGGAGACCGGTATTAATTGTGAAAATTGGTTAGAAAGGCCAAAATCATCTTGCTTGATATTAATGTCTGAAAACAAGGTGTGGAAGATGTAGTGTTTGATCTGGACATCATGAGCGTGGGATAAATAGGGAGAGGAGGACCTATTTCTCTATAGGAAGAGGTGAGTCCAGCTGGGTAATTGGAATTGAAGAGCAATGAAAGCAGACTAGCTAATGGCTCAAGTCTTATTAAAATCTTAAATGCTAGACAAAGAAGAGGCATGTGGCTGTAAATGTTAGAGAAATCATTTATTAAAATTTACAAGTATGGTCAGTGATATCAGTTGAACATCTGCTGTGCTAGGCTCTGTGTTTAATTGCAGCTATGCATTAGCAAAGAGAGAGAAGTAGGAACAAATTGGTAGAGATTACTGCAGTACTTAAAGGGAGTTTTGGTTTTATGTAGCAGCCACAATAGTGGCTGGAAAAGTAGTAGGTTAGTTAAGGATTTTTGTTACATTATCTAAGGTGGACTAAGTGATGGAGAGCCCAGAGACTGGGAGATAGGGGAATCTGTTAAAACTGGTTTGGAAGCCAGTGAAATCCAATGAAAGTCTCTTGCTTTATGCGGTAGGAAGACTTGCATGCAGGGTAGGGCCTAAATTAAAAAGATTTGGGTTCAAGATTTGGCTCTGCTACTAATGAACCAAGTGTTAATGTAAAGTACTTAATATCTTTTTGAACTGTAATTTCTTATTTGACTAGGAGAATCAATCAAATAAAATAATATATGTGAAATGAATTACAAACCAAAATACTTCACAACTATACCTTTTATTAATAGACAGATAACCTAAAAGACTTACACAATCAAATTTTATGTACCAGAGGGCCTTGTTAAAGAAATTAAACTGTGGTATGTTTTATAAAGCAGGTAATTCTGAAAAGATATACTTTAATGGCTTTGGATAAGGATTTTAAAAAAGGCACACAGCTGAGATGTTAGAGATGACAAATCAATCAGTAGGAGTAGTTGCTAGTTCCAAAATGGACTGGGAGAGAAAAATATTTTAAGTTACCAACCCCCAAGGATGAAATAATCATGGTACTGTCCATATGATGGGGGAATTGAGATAAGGGGTAACTTTGTATGAAAGATGAGTAGCCTCAGTTTTGCAGACATTAGATTTTTAGAAGGTAAATGGACATTCTAGTATCTTTACTTGAAGGTCAGTATTTTTCAGCTGTGGGTAGTGCAGTCTATTTAGTTGGCTTCATCCAGCATTAAAAAAGAAGTAAGGAAGGAAAAAAGAAAGGAAAAAAAGGATGGAATGGAATAGAAAAAAAAAGAGTATATCTTATGTAGTAAGAGTAAGTATTGTTTTGTAAAACGTTTGTTGACCAGGTTGTGATGGAAAACATGTACCTTATTTATGGTTTGAGTCAAAAGAGTTTGAAAACTACTGTCATCGATGAGGAATATAGGGCTAGAGAGGATAAAATAATCTGCAGTGCAGAGAAGGTTCAGGATTTGGGGGAAAGGGAGATATAATGACAACAAAAATGCTTACTGAGCATCTGCACGATCTGTTAGCTGTAGAGAGCAAACCAAAAAAACAAAAACTTGAAAGTACAATGCCTTAACCTCAGAGTCACTGTCTAGTGGAGATGAAAAGATAACTAGTTCATCAAGTAGCATCTAGAGTCAAATACGTGGCTACGATTTCAGAGGCAGGATAAGGATTACCTGGGCACCAGGAGCTGTTGGAGAATTCTTCCCAGTGTGAGAGTTGAGGAGATTGTAGGAAGGATTGAGCTCTGCACAGAGGCTATTTGGGAAGAAGCAGGAGAGAGTCCAGCTAAAGAGACCAGGAAGACTGAGAGACAGTAATAGTCTATAATTTTGTCTTTTTTCCAGGGAGAGAAACACCATGAATTACAATCAGAACATCGTGGAGTCTCTGTCACACCCAGAAGTTTTTATGGTGTAGTATTTATGTAGCAATTAGAGTGGTATCTTGTCCATAATTCAGAAAGTGTATTGAACAAAAAAGGAGGAAACCAGAGCCTAGTAACATGAATGTCTAGGTTAGAGAAGGATGATAATGTTATGTAAAAAAAAAAAAAGTTGCAATGCCATAGCAGGTTTGGCTCAGTGTATAGAGCGTCAGCCTGCAGACTGAAGGGTCCCAGGTTCGATTCTGGTCAAGGGCACATGCCTGGGTCGCGGGCTCCGTCCCCAATGCGGGGCTTGCAGGAGGCAGCTGATCAATGATTCTCTCTCATCATTGATGTTTCTATCTCTCTCTCCCTCTCCCTTCCTCTCTGAAATCAATAAAAAATATTTTTTAAAAGTTGCAACTAGCCGGAACCGGTTTGGCTCAGTGGATAGAGCGTCGGCCTGCGGACTGAAGGGTCCCAGGTTCGATTCCGGTCAAGGGCATGTACCTTGGTTGCGGGCACATCCCCAGTGGGAGGTGTGCAGGAGGCAGCTGATCGATGTTTCTCTCTCATCGATGTTTCTAGCTCTCTATCCCTCTCCCTTCCTCTCTGTAAAATATCAATAAAATATATTTAAAAAAAAAAAAAAGTTGCAACTAAATGTTTTTATAAGCATAATCCCAATTTTGTTTTAAAACATCTCTTTCACTGTTTAAGACTGAGAGAAGATAATTTTTTCATATGCTCTGACTTTTCTAATGACATATATTGCCTTTGTTCAGATTTTAAAACAAATAGGGCAATAAAAAAGAGGTTATCAATAATTAAGGTGGTTAGGAGTATAAGGAAGATGAGACTCAAGTAGGAACTGGATTTATTTCAGATGAGTGTGGTGATCTTGGAGGCATTTCAGTTGGATAGTGAAATTCAAGTTCTTAGAGTCAAAGACAGGAAAAGCTGAGATCCAGGGGACTTGACCAAAACGAAGAATGAGTGAAGGCTTCACACTGAGGGCCATCAGGGCCTGTGTAACTACCAGTGGAAAAGAGCCAGGAGAGAGGGAAAGGCAATTTACAGACCTTGCAAAGGACAACTGGATGGGTTCGCGTGAGAGGAAGTGGACAACAGAGAGGGTTTCTCCCAGCGGTTTTATTTACTATGTGAAAAGATAATTTCTAGACACAGTTTTGTCTTCTTGTATCATCACCCATGATATTCACAACTTGATTTCTATGCCTTTTAAAAATCTTCCTGCAGTTTGTTCTGCTTGTCACATGTTGGATGCATTGTTTAGATCCGATGGGCAAAGAAGTGGAAATGGTTGTGATTGATTGTTTTTCTAATGTTTTTTTTTAAATTATTATTCATATTTTAACTGTGAGTGTCCATTCTGGCTGTGGATGAGGCTGCCAATCACCAGTTAAGCTGCAGTTACACTGGAATTGGATTCAGGGTACAATACGACAACCTTCAAGATCTGCTGTCATGGGCATGAGAGCATGTAAATCCAATACATGCTCTTTCATTTGAGTCTTAATTACAAATTCTCTTTTGTTTTTACATTATATTTTATTTTCATTGTTAGATTATTAAAGATGTCCCCATTTCTTCTCCTCCACCCAGACCCTGCTCTCCCTTCCCTCGGCTTTCACCAAGGAACTCTTACCTTTTGCAACAGCATGGATGGCTCTCGGGATTATTGTGTTAAGTGAAATAAGCTAGTCTTAGAAAGACAAATCCCATATGATTTCACTTATATGTGGAATCTAATGAATAGATTCTCTTACTTTCTTAATTTAGTATTTCCTTTTGGTGTTGTAGAGGCAGTGCATACTGTGGGGGGAGGAGGCATAGGCCTTTGACATCAAATTTGCATTTTGAAAGGTGGCTCTTCTGATTTCCATGACCTTGAACCAGTTAATCTCTCCAACACTCAGTTTATTTATCTTTGAAACAGATATAATAATACCCACCTAATAGTGTTATTAGTGAGGAGGAAATGAGGCAATTTATAGAACTGTCTGGCACATAGTAAGGTCAGTAATGTTCTTTCATTTCCCTTCTTTTAAAGTTCACAGTGAAGAGATGTACAATCTGTGTTGCTTTTAAGTATTGATTGTAATTAGAATGACATTTTTCCTGTTTATTTTTCATTTTTGAGAATGAAAGGAAGATGAGACCATGAGTTGTGACTGAGTCAGAAATGCCATGGCTGATTGCTTAGCTGTTTTACTTCCCGTGAAAGCAAAGTCTAGTAGATCTTGATTTTTGAGCAAAGTAGAATTTAAAAAACAAGTTGGCTTATATAGGTTCTACTTTCTATTTATATAGAGTTAATAGTAAATCTGTCAATTCACCACAAAGGTGGGGCCATAAAATTTAGTAATTTAAATAATGGTTGTTGCTAATGATCATATTGGTGACACTTTGTTAATCTGGAAGTCATTTATCTGGCAACCTTTATACTTTGGAACATAAAGAATGAAGAATTAAGGGAAATTAGTCTCTTGGTAGCCAAGGTAGATATCACAAAGTCCATGCACTGAAATCAAGGCACTTGACTCATAGGTAAGCCCTTAAACCTCTATTCAGAAAGAGTCCATATATCCTTAATTAATTTCCTAGTTTCTACCACATCTATACAGACTCCTAGATTTAATTAGGGTCAAGGAAACATGACTGCTAGTACAGGTATACTGACAGTAAGAAAACTTAAGTAAATAGAAAAATCATGAAAAGCAGATTCAGGAACACAACAAGCATACCAGTCATAGCCATTTAGTATTTATTTAAAAAGAATGCCAAGGGAATGACTATAACATACTGCAGTATAATGGGTGTTCATAATTAAACTTCACTTGGAAGAGCCAACTGTGGCCCATTCAAGGAGCAGGCAACAATTATATGAATTCATTTCTTGAGCATGTGTCTTTTGTGTTCAGATACTAAAGGAGGTATGACGTGAAGGAGTCATTGGAAAAATAAAACAAACATAAACCTCGGTACTATTGGCTTCACCAATTGCAAGTAGGAATGGAAGAGGTAATGTGATTAGTGTTACTCATATGGAAAATTCACTCATGAGACATTCTAATTCTCAAGAATTTAGGACAAAGGAAATATCATATTTCATTCTTATGGAAGGGTTTTGATGTATATAGCTTCTCAGTTTAGTTTGAAGTCCATAGCTATTTATTTATCATTAAGAGAAGCTGGGTCAGCCAGTTTTTCTCTTGTCTGCTAAGTTGTGTCTTGAGATTAAAGTTCCTAACTATTCAAGCAATTGGAATTAATTGGCTGTCATTCTTCCTTTTTTCTTGATTTTAATTTTTAGTTTTAGCAAAATAAAGTATCTACATTGTTTAAAAAGTTAGTTTTATTACTTGTAACAAAACACATTAGTCGCCTGCCCCAACCCTTTCCTAACCCTTCCTCTTCAACAATCACACCTTTGATTTTGAGCCCCCCGAAGCAACACTTTCTACACATTTTAGCTGTTTCTATATTTTTATCTCTATTATTTATACTTCCTTAATTTTTTAGGTTTCAATATTATTTATTGACTCTTCCTTTGGGGCTTTAGTACTCTTACACACTGTCCTTGCCACCTTCTTTACCTTGGCCTCCTTTTTTTTTTTTCCAAATATGTTTTTATTGATTTTAGAAAGAAGAAGAGAGAGGGAGAAGGAGGAACATTTCTTGGTTACCTCCTGCACACAGTTCACCTGGGGACTTAACCCTCAATCAACCTGGGCATGTGCCCCAACCAGGAATCCAACTTTCGACCTTTGGTGCACTGGACGATGATCAATCAACTGAGCCACACTGGCCAGGGCTACCTTGGCCTCTTAATATTTAATGTTTACAGTTATGACCATGCAAATGTTATTCACAGATGAGCCTTGAACAATTCTATGATTTTATTCCCTTCCTTCTGTAATTTTATGACTTTCCTAGAGTTTATAATGGCCTCAGTTATCCTTTGCTTAGCTTTCTAAATACCTACCACTAATCAAGTGTCAAGTTCTCAGACTAAAGTATAAATCCACTCTTGATATGTTCAAACATGGTTATTTTCTTTGTTCTCCTGAGGACGTATGTCCTAGACCTTCCTCTCCTTCTTCAGTCTAGATGCTGGTTTTCTAAGCTTGTGGCAGTTAATTTATATTAGCTTAGTATGTAATTCTCTAAATTGGAGATAATTTAACCTAAGAATTTTGAAGATGCTATTCTGTGTTTTTTATCTTTTAGCGTTTCAGTTATGAAGCCCAGTATATTCTTAATCCTGATACTTTGTGTGAAACTTTAATTTTCATCTAGAAAACTTTAGGACCTTACTTTTATCTACAGTGTTTTGAAATTTCACAATGACGTGCCTTGATGTAGGTCTGTTTTGATTTAGTGGGTAGGTTCTCAGTGGATCGTTTTAGTCTGGAGATTCATATCTCTCAGTGCTGAGAAATGTTCCTGTATTACTTATTTGATATTTTTATTTCTCTTGTTTTTTCATGGAGCTCTTATTCAGAAGTTGGAGTGATTATCTGATTTTTCTTATCTTCTCTCCACTATTATTTATCTTTTTGTTTTTCCCAGTCCCCTGCCCTTTACTTTCTAAGAGGTTTTCTCAGCTTTTTGACAATCTTTCTATTGCATTTTCTGTTTTGCTAGTGCAAATTTAATTTCTAAGAGTTCTTTTTTGTTGCTTGAATGTCTTTTGATAACATACTTTTCTTATTTCTTGATGCAACATCTTTTATATCGCTGAGTACTTTGGAAAAAATTTCCTTGCTTCCTTTGTCATCTCTGTCCTTTTAATTTCTCTTTATTGTGTTACTGTCTTCCTTGTGTTTAATATTGTTTCATTTTATTGCTCTTAGTATAATTATCCTGGCTCTGTTAGTGATTAGGAGGGAGACACTGACAAGCTGTGGGGAAGCTGTATGGCTAGCCTTTGGGTGAGGGTCATCCACTCCACTCATTAGTACCTGCATTTTCTCTTGGACTGGTCCATTTCAGAGAATCCAACATTTTGCAGTGTATAGGGTCCAAGTCTGACTACTGTTTTTCTCTTAGCTGAGTTGGAGAAATTATTTGGGGCGAGAGTATTTTTTTACTACTCAAGATTTCATTTAATCCTATTTTCTGTGGGGCACTTCTGCCCTTAGCAATGCCTGGTATCCCCAAGAACAAAGTCCCTGGGATTTAAGCTCTCCCATTAATAAAAACACAGTCTTTTGCTAGCATGAAGAATGCAGGATGGGAGATGGGACACATGGCCTCTACCCTCTTGTTGCTTACTGTGTGTGCCTGTGTGTGTGTATGTGTGTGTGTTGGGTTGAAGTCAGTGGTTTGGTGGGAGATGGTATGAGAGGGAGTGTTAGCTTTAATTTTGAAGCAGATTGTGAGAACCCTCTCATGACCTGTCTCTTTCAGGGTTCATAATTGCTACAAGCCAAAGCCCATTTTTGAAATCTTTTATCTCACATGTTTCAGTATGGAATTTTTTGAGATTGAAAGAAGCCTGCAGAGTTCTTAAAGGAGAAGGTAAATGCTCCAGGCGTTTCATCAAAGGCAAAGACCTAAGAAGATGAATGTTAAGGCAACTTCAAGGGAATTGACAATTTAGAGAGTTAGGGCCAGTTAGAGAGTCCTGAAGAAGCTTTTCTGAACTAAGGAGTTCTCAGAAGATTCCAGGGTGGCCATATCTCCTGGGTATAAGGACATGGGCTTGGCAGTGAAGCTGTGACTGGGAGAAGAGCAGCTATGTGAACACATTTGCAAATGGCTGTGTCCCAGACTTATTGGGCGGCAGGAACATTTACTGGAAACATTCACTTAATTGGGTATTTATGGAATAACTCCTGTGTTCTATGTAGTTGGTCTAGGAGTTGGAGATACAAGATGAATATATTTACTAGCTTTGTAAAAAATTCTAGACCATTTTCTAAACTGTTTTGGTTACATTTGTAATACTTACTCCTGTGGAATGATACCAAATACAACCCTGAAATGTCAGAAAAAAGACAACTAAAAGTTATTTCCTTTTTGTGTATCTAACTTGAAGTTACTCATGACATGTTCAAAATTTTAAATTTTCATTAAAGAAAACCATCTGTCATAAGGAAGCGGAAAAAAAGACAGTGTATGATAATTCAATAGGAGATTGAAAATGAGTCCCTTAACTGCCCTAAATTACTATTTAAGGTCATTTTGAGCTGAATTGGCTTTGGAATTAGAATTTAAATTACCAGTCAGACACAATTAAGATGACTGGTCAGGCAGGAGGTTCATTCCCCTTCCTCCCTTCTCATAAAAAGAATATTTTTATTATTTATACTTCTTTACAACTAAGTTAGATATAGGCATTATTTTTTAGAAGATAAAAATTTCACACATTAACTGATTTCTGTATTTAAGAGTGGTTTTGTATCTAAATAAGAAACTTGAATAATCATTTATCATTTCGTTTTCTAGAGATATTTACAACAGATCCTTTTAAAGTCACTGGGAGATAAATCAGTACATTATTCTGAGTTGTATTTGGCTGGCTGGTGCAATATTAAGAAAATAGCTATCACTAACAGCCTTAGACAGTTAAATTATTTTATTTAAATACCATAACAGTAAATGTATAGTATAATGGGGGATATTTTAAGAAGACATAAATTATAAATATGTATAATTGTTTTAATAATTCATGCATGCATTTTAAAATATTAAAACTTTGTGATAAGTGGGTTTAAAATTATATACTTTTAAAACTAAACGAGAGATTTAAAATTATGATTTCTATTGTTATTTAGTCTTTACTTTTCTCTTTTTTATTTATAGATTAGAACAAATAAATTCATTCCTTTTCTTTTTCAATGACAAATTTATTAATTCAGAATTTAAAAGTACAAAAGAAGAAAACATTTAAACCTGTAACGATTTTGGTGGTGTTAAATATGGAGCTGGTTATGTATCTGGTACTGTCTGGAGAATGCAGGTGTGGAAGTGACTTGAACTGGTTGGATACTAGAATTTCACAAGGAAATGAAGGTATCTTGACTGATTTACTGATGTCCCTGAAGTGATGCTAATATGCAGATTACAGCAAGACTGATGATTTGTGGTGATCACGATCTATCACCATTGGCCTATAGAATCACATATCCTGGGATTTGGGATTGTTGGTGAAAAGATGAGTTTGATTTAGGCCATAAACAATATTTACCTACAAATATATATATTTTAAATCTTTTGACTGAAATTCAATTTTAAGTCATAAGTTTCATCCATGTCCAACATCTTATAACTGCGAGGTTTTATTTTTTTAAATGAATGTAAAAATTAAATTTACATTTTGATGTTTAATACATTGATTTAAAAAATCTATATCTGGAGTAAAACATTTGGGTTGTTGATGTATTTTTGTTGTTGTTGTTAAAACCATTAGGTGGGCCTGTCGGTGTGGCTCAGTGGTTGAGCATTGACCGATGAACCAGGAGGTGGAGGTTCTATTCTCAGTCAGGGCACATGACCGGGTTGTGGGCTTGATCCCCAGTGTGGGGCATGCAGGGGGCAGCTGATCAATGATTCTCTCTCATCACTGATATTTCTAACTTTCTCTCCTTCTCCTTTCCTCCCTGAAATCAATCAATCTATCTATCTATATTAATTATTAGGTGGAAATGTCTGGTAGTTGTGTGATTGGAACTTTGTGGGTGGAGGTAGGAATAAAGTAATGATAACACAAAGGAAATTTCTATTAGGAAAAATCAAATATCATATCTGGCAGGTTTTCATTTTCTTGGATACCTTGGTAAAAATCATCAAGGAAACATGATTAGAAATACTCCCTAAATTATTTTATTGAGATTAAATGTGCATATGTATGTAAACTGTGGTACAAATATTCCATTTTCTTTGTAGCATTGTTTCACTGAACAAATTTTATTTGATTTTCTATCAAAACATAGCTTTATATTGAATTTAAAGATACATATAAGTTTGATGGATTACCATTAAAATGTAATTTCTTGGTATTGTTTTGAATTTATAATATTTTTTGAAAAATCCTAAGTTTCCAAAGGTATGTGCCAGACAGATCACTTGCTATTTAAAAATGAAGTGTAATTTCTTAAAAAAGAAAGTATAGCTTCCATCTTGTTTCATAGAACTGAGTTTCCAAGATTTGGGGGAAATTTTAATATATTGAAATCAATAGTAGCCCATGCTTTAAGTATGATACAATGGATTTAAAAATCTAAATTGTCATTATTTACAAAATACTGGCAAATTAGAGCTACAGCACTTGGTGTTACTGTGTAATCTTCTGTTTAAAAATAAACAGTGCAAATAATTGTGGAAACCTCTGGGTTTAGAAAAGCTTGTTGGTGGTTCTTCACATCCTACTAAGAAAGCAGGCTGTCTTTGCATATTAATCACGCTGTGAAAGGAAGCCTGCCTTATTTGCATTGTGCCTGCACTAAGAAATCCAATAGTGCGCCTGAGAAAAAAATGGGGGGATTGTAATTGTTGTTCTCAAATGGTTTTTATTTCATTCAAGTGGAAAAGCTGAATACTGGAGAACCAGTGCAGTGTTTTATGGAAGAAGAGTCCCTTTAGGACACTGCTTTTCGTGTGGTGCAATCCCAGGGTGTTAGGATCTTGAATGTTGGGATGAAGAGGGCAGTGCCTCGTCTTCCGAGGATGCAATCTATGTTCCTGCACAGAGCTCTGTAATTTTGTAAGCACCTTTTCTTGTTTTGTGTCGAAAAAGAGTTAATTTGAAATTTTGGCAATATATGCAATGTTGGCGATCTCTGGAGAATTAAACATGAACCCACCAATGTGCCTCCCCCCGCCACCGCCCCTCAAATCTTAGTAGTTTGTGTTTGGGGAGGTAAGGTGGAGACACACACTATAAAATTAAGTAAATTATGTAGCAGTATTTTTGAAAAAAATATGTGATTTAATACCTAATAAGGTTAATACCTTGCAGATATAATTTGCCCTTAAATGGATTTTAAATAGTATATTTGAAATTATCTTTTATGATGTCATTTTTTTTTTGCTTCATTGTATTTTAAGACTTATAAGTTGAATGTGAACATTGAGAATAAAACAGCAGAAATGTGCTTAATGTTATTGAGGCTTCTTTTAGTAAGATCTTGTAAGATGAGCTACTTTTAACATGTTTCTCTTCTACCATGGTAAACACATCTTCACAAATCCTCTTCCTGATCTGGTTCTTGCTGGTTCTGCCTGGCACCAGCTTCTGAGCCAGTAGAGCTTCCAAAAGCTCAGCATGCACATCAGTTATTTTGAAGTTCTGTTACTTCAAACTTGTCTAATATCCTTTATGTGTTTTTAACATCTTTAAAAATTCTGCACAGTATATGGCATTCATTAGGTTTTGAATTTTACAAGGGAAGGAATGTGCTATTTTCTGTGTACACATATTTTGGTAAAATGAATATGTGTAATCATGGAGACCAAGCCCATTGTTCCAAATGCTTTTGTTAAATATTGGAAGGTAGTTAACTGATTTAAAGGGTTGTACACAGGTTTTACTAAAACCACTTGGCCTAGGTATATATTTATCTGTCAGTGTGCCTATGTTTCAATGCCCTCCTTAATATTGCATGGATTTGGTTATCTGACAGCTGAACACAGATCCTCTGATGATACCATTTATATTTTATTTGAATTGCTTTCTGCAATATTCATGTGTTGTGTTTACTTTGGACTTATGCAGAGCATTCACACACTTTTAGTGTATATTTGGGTTACTGTTATAAAGAATAGAAGTAACCAAGATGTAGTTTAAAAAGGTAGGACCACAAAAATCAGACTGGTAAAGGAAAAAACACACACCAGTGTTTCTACCATTCCAAAGAGACCCTGGATAAAATTCATAGTTAATTTTCTTTCAAAATAAATATATTACTAATATGCTAATCCACAATTTTTGTTATAGTAATAATTTTTAGAGTTTATGATTAATAATTTAAATTTGAACCTTTTAATAAAAATACAAAATACATAGATTTCATAAGTATGAAAAATTATTTACCCACCTAAACAGCTGGTATCAAAAACCACATGATTATCTCAATAGAGGCAGAAACAGCACTGATAAAATGCAACATTCATTCATGATAAAATACTTAATAAACTAGGAATATAAAGTATTTCCTCAGTCTGATAAAGGGTAGCTATGAAAAATATAGAGCCAACACATACAATGGCTAATAAGCACAGGAAAAGATGCTCCCCAATTTGCCCTCAGGGAAATGTAAATCAAAACCATAGGAGATACCCCTTCACACCCACTAGGATGGCTCTAATAAAAAAGACAGATAATAACAAGTGTTAGCAACAATGTGAAGGAATTGCAAACCTCGCACACTGCTGGTGGGCAGGTAAAATGGTGCCGCTCCTTAGGAAAACAGCCTAATAGATCTTAAACAGAGTTACCATGTGAACCAGCAATTTCATTCCTCCTGGTGTGAAAACATACGTCTTTATCAAAAGCATCCATGCATAAAAACTTGTACATGAATGTTCATAGCAGCATTATAATAATAGCAAAAATTACAAACAATCCAATGGCCCATTAACTGATGAATGGATAAATGAAATATGGTATATCCATACAATGAAATATGATTCAGAAATAAAAAGGATGAAGTACTGAGACATTCTACAACATGGATGAACCTTGAAAGCATTAAGTGAAAGAAGCCCGTTATATGATTCCACTTATATGAAATGTCCAAAATAGGAAAATCCATAGAGACAGAAAATGGATTAGTGGTTGCCTAGGGCTAGGAGGTTAGACTGAAATGGGAACTGATTTCTAGTGGGTGAGGAGGTTTTTTTCAGGGTGATGAAATATTTTTAAATTAATTGTGGCAACAGTTGCAAACTCTGTGAATATACTAAAAATCATTAATTGAACACTTTACATGGGTTAACTGTATGGCATGTGAATTATATTTTAATAAAGCTCTCTCTCTTCTCTCTCTCTCTCTCTCTCTCTCTCTTTCACACACACACACACACACACACACACACACACACACACACAGCTGGTATGTGCTGTCATTTGGAGATAAATAAGCAAATCAGAATTTTTTCCAGTGAATTCTATGAAAGCCAAAGTGAAACTAGCAAAGACTTAAAGTATGACATTTTACTAATACTAATTGTAATTATTTTGGTAGATGAGACAGAAGAGGGTATAATACAGATTTGTGAACTAAGCATCACCTAACACATTTGTTGATGACATACCATGAGATATCACAGTATAAAAATTGAACTTCTCTTTATTCTGTCATAAACTTTTAGTTGCCTAACTCATATGGAGCTCCATTTTTCAAAGATATAGACCCTCTTAAAGATAAGTGTCTGAATGGAAGGTGTTGTAATTTGGGAAGGTTATATGAAAAGCTTTTGGGGGCTAACAATATTATAGTTCTTAAGTTAGGTTACTTGTTTTTTTAATTATGTTAATTCAGAAAAAGCATCTATTTTGGTGTTATGCATTATTCTATGTGTGTTATATATCATAATGGAAAAATTTAAATTAGTAGATGTAATCCCTGTTCTTGAGACATTTGTGGTCACATGAATGTTGAGTATGGTATTCAGTAGTGGTTTACTGATCAACAGAACATATTTACACTTGAATTTTTTACACTAAATAGATGAAACTTCCTTTGGGCAATCCACTGTAGTCTGTTTAACGTTGAAATTTTATGCCAATAATGGTTTGTTTTCAGACTTTCTTGAACTTTTATACAATGTAGTATTGGTTGATGCCAGGGTATGTGAGATGAGAGAGGCCAAAGTGGAATTTACCCTTTTGAACAATTCAGAATGCTTAATGTTTACCTAGAGCCGTGGTTGGCAAACTGCGGCTCGCGAGCCACATGTGGCTCTTTCGCCCCTTGAGTGTGGCTCTTCCACAAAATACTACGGCCTGGGCGAGTCTATTTTGAAAAAGTGGCATTAGAAGAAGTTTAAGTTTAAAAAATTTGGCTCTCAAAAGATATTTCAATCGTTGTGCTGTTGATATTTGGCTCTGTTGACTAATGAGTTTGCCGACCACTGCCTAGAGCAGCCTTGGGCAAACTACGGCCCGCAGGCCGGATCCGGCTGTTCTATCCGGTTCTCTTGCTCTCCCCTCCGCTCCTTTACTTTGAATTTATATTAGTTCACACAAACACTCCATCCATGCTTTTGTTCTGGCCCTCCGGTCCAGTTTAAGAACCCATTGTGGCCCTCGAGTCAAAAAGTTTGCCCACCCCTGGCCTAGAGGGTACTTTGGGAGACCTGAGCATGTCCAAAAAGCCTTGAACAGTTTCTTCCAAAAAGAGCAGGCAAGGGAAAAGAAATAAAGGGCAGAGCTGGCATGCGCAGAGGCACAGCCATGGGGAAATCACAGGGATTCACCATGGCTAGAGCACAGGATAGGAGGGAGATGAGATGGAAAAAGGGGAACAAGGGTCAGACCATGAAGGCTCGCGCTGGCTGGGCCAAGGCCTTGCATATTCCCTAAAGATGAGTGAGTACGTGTGGGGCATGGTGGAAGGCAGGATTTCAGGTCTACATGTAGGTGTGAGACTTATATTTATCAAAAGGGACATAGGTATCACTCAAATGGCTACACACAGAATTACTGTATGACCCAGCAATTTAAAAAAAAAGAATTGAAGAAAGGAACTTAAACACATACTTGTACATTGATGTTCATTGCATCATTATTCACAATAGCCAATAGGTGGCAACAACTCAAGTGTCCGTCAACAGATGAATGGGTAAATAAAATGTATATATGTACAGTGGAATATTAGCTATATAAAGGAATGAAGTTCTGATAGATGCTACAACATCAATGAGCCTTGAAAACATTTTGCTAAGTGAAAGAGTCAGACACAAAAGGACAAATATTGTGTGATTCCATTTTTATGGCATTTCTAGAATAGGCAAATTTATAAAGACAGACAATAGTTGCTGTCCTTGACAGGAAGTAGATTAAAGAGGCCGGGCATGGAGGAAGTTAATTGCCTAATCGGTACTGAGTGTCTGTTCGGGGTGATGAAAAGATTTTGCAAATAGACAGTGGTGATAGTTGCACAACATGATAATTAATATATAATTAATGCCACTGAATTAGACACTTAAAATAGCAAATTTTATGTTATATATTTGCTGCAATTAGAAAAAAGGAAGGGAAAAGAGGCAGGAGCTAACAAAGGCAACCCTGAGAAGCCCTTGGAGGAGAGGTGGCCGTGTGAGGTGGGCTCAGAGGCTGGGGGCTGGTAGTAGGGCATGGTGCAGGTGGAGGCCATGAAAGCTGGAAGGAGGGCACTGGCCCAGGGACTGGAAGGGAGGAGACATTCAGAGAGTGTAGGTATTGGTGGATGGACTACATAGTCCTTGTGCCCCATTTAGACAGGGAGTGTAAGGAAGAGAACAGTCTTTAGGGACAAACACAGGTACTACAGTAACATCTAAGAAAGGCACCCAATGTGGTCTCGGGTGGGGCAGGCTTTCTTGAAGCATGAAGTTATGCTGAGTCCTGAAGCATGAGGAGGAGGTGTAGAGCCAACGAGATGGGCAAGGTAGAGAGAGGACTGGGCACTGTGGGAGGGGAGCTGAGCGGGAAGTTGAGTGTGACTGTGAGTGTCCAGGGTATTCAGATGGGGAAGTAGCATCATATTTTATTCACAAGGAAAGGAGGTGGGATTTAAGTAAGGGAGAGGCAGCATGATTCATTTCTTTAAATACTAATTTTTCAAACCTATTTTTATGAGAAAAGCCCTCACTCCCATTCCAAAAAATAAAGAATAACAAAGTCACTGTCTAATGTAATAACTTTAATATTCACATTGGAGAAAGTATATAGTTCACTTCTACTTTCACTCAGTCTCATTCCTTTGTTCATTTATTCAATCAGTCACATTCAATAGATCTGAGTCTTATTGTATTCAAAGTATTCTTCTATAAGATCAAAATAATTACACAGCCCTGACCGGTTTGGCTCAGTGGATAGAGCGTCGGCCTGCGGACTGAAGGGTCCCGGGTTCGATTCCGGTCAAGGGCACGTACCTTGGTTGCGGGCACATCCCCAGTAGGAGGTGTGCAGGAGGCAGCTGATTGAGGTTTCCAACTCTCTATCCCTCTCCCTTCCTCTCTGTAAAAAACCAATAAAATATATATAAAAAAAAATAATTACACAGCTACAGTTAGTTTTGCACTTCCTGAAGTACCAGTCCACACTCTTCACATATATTTTCTCCTCAGCCATCCCAGGAACCATTGTTATCCTCTTTCATGGACAAAGGAGCCTGCTCCCTATCCCATCTATGGAGTATCTAAACACATTCCAATCAGCAACTCTCTGTCATCCTGCCTCTATAATATCTCTGTAACCCACATATTCACCTTTCCCACTGCCACTGCCTCTGCCTGACTGGTAGGTCACCATCGTCTCTGTGGATCAGTGCCACACTCCCCCAGCTCACTTCCCAGCTTTCAGCTCTGCCCATCTAATGTGGGCCGTCTCTAGACTCTACATGTATGCCCACCACCACTCTCCTCTGACTCAGCATATGACCTATCCTCTTATTTGACAGAGGAACTGGAAACACTCAGATAAGAATTCTCTCCCCAAACTTACAAATTCACCGGTACCTACACCCATCTTTGCCTCATCGTGCTGTGACAATGGCTGAGATCAGTCTGGTTCTGTCCAAGGCTAATCTCATGCACCACATCCCTTCTACCTCCTGAGAGTTGATTCTGCCAGTTATTCCCTCTGGTGGCTCCTTTTCACTGTCATTTAAACACGACCAAATCCTCTCCTATTTAAAGACATCCTCCCTCTACCCCTTAGCCTCTTCCAGTGCCTGTCCCCTTTCTTTCTCTCTGTAGTCTGGTTTTAAGCCCTACCACCTCACTAAGACTGTTTTTGCCAAAGTCACCGATGACCTTCTCATTGCTAAATTCAAGAGAAATGCTTTTCAGTCCTTGTCTTACCTGACTTATCAACAGACTTGACCTTGTTAGTATCTGCCTTTGGCTTCCACAGCCCCACATTCTCCTGACTTCCTTCTTAGCACCTGGCTGCTCCCTCTGGGTCTTATTTTTCTTGGGTTGTCTTCCTCTGTCCCTCTCTTAAACAGTGTTCCCCCGGGCTCTCCTAGGCCCTCTTCTCAGACCCCTTACACTTTCTCTGGGTAATCTCATCTACTCTCTAGTTTCAGTTACCATCTTTATACTGGTCTTTAGGCACAGTCACCTGGAAGGCTTGTTGAAACACAGATTGTTGGGATCCACCCCCAGAGTGTCTAATTCTATAGGTCTGAATGGGGCTCAGAACTTACGTTTCCAACATGTTCCCAGGGGTTCCGGAGGCTGCTGATCTGGGCACCATGCTTTGAGAACCACTGTTCAAGGTAGTCTCTATGTTATAACTTGAGCGATCTGATGAAGTGACCTCTCCCACGTAGGCCTCAAAAACAAGAGCTGCCTACTGCTGTTAACTTTAAAGGCAGCTGCCTAGCTGCCTTTCAAAGGAAAGACAACAAGCATTTATTTGAGATCAAAGAAAAGCTGTTCGGGACACACTGAATCAAGCAGAAGCCCAAGGGATGTTCAGATTAGAAGACAAAGGCGAGGGCTGTTTGGGAGAAAGGGAAGGGAACAGCGACATCAGTAGAAGGAAAGCCTTCCTATTGGTGCAGACAACATAAACAGTGATGTTAATTCTAAATAATGTTTGCAACTTTCATCCCAGTAGTCATAATAATTGCTTTCCTGTTATCTTTGCAAACAGTTCTTAGGGGCACAAGGTTGCTCTAGGCCCAGTCCCAAGGTTAATTTGCCCTGTTTTAATGTTCCAAAGGTTTGACATGCCAGGAATAAGACATGCCAGGCAGTTTCTCTGGCATGGCAGCTCCGGCTCCGTGTGAAGGTGGCTCCATTTATTATTATTATTTGTTGACACTGCTCTCAGCATAAAATCGCGACTCCCTAGTGTAGCTTACAAGATCATTCATAATCAGACTTCTGCTTATCTCTCCAACCTCAGCGTTCACCGTCCTCATCCCTCACCTTCCCCAGCTCCCATAAACTGTACGCAGCCTGCAGCCTTTTTGTTCTTACCTCCAGGCCTTGAGTCTGGGTTGCTACCTCCGCAGGTAGTCTTCGCTTTCACTTTGCCTAGACATTCTTATTTAGTTCTTTGGTTTTCCGTTTATAAGTCGTTTCCGTTGTTCTCGGAGTGGTTAGCTCTGGATTAGGCGCTGCCTCCCTCGTGCTTCCACCGCTCCCGGTGCAGGAATCCCAAACCTGTAACGTGAAGAAGCAGTTACCTGAGGACACATCTTGTTGAGGACGCACAAGATAAATGGAGACAAAGCCGAGGCTCACAGACACAGTGCAGAGCTGTGCTGTCTTGCTGCGGAAACTCTGAGTGCAGATCCCGGAAAGAGCCCCAGGGTAGCACGCCTCCTGCGCGGGGTGCTTTCGGCCTCTGCAGGTGCCCTGTAAACCAAAGCCAAACGCTATTTTTGCCTTTTTTTTGTAAAAGCAAAGATTCTCTTCAGAATAGCGAAAACAGGTACTAACGTAGGTCTTGCGTAAAAGTGAAGTGGCGTAAAGCGAACTTTTGCAAAGTGAGCATCCCTGTATTCCTACCAGCACATTCATCATAGTTCTTACCAATGGAACTACAGCTGCATGTTTGCAGCACTGCTAGTCTCATCCATCAAGCTGTTCCATGGCGGTAGGTGCACGTGTGTCTTCGCCATCACTGCATTGCTCAGAGTAGCATCGTGCCCCACACAGAGTAAGAAGTGTTTGTTGAATGAAGGAAGGTTGGTAATATCTTCAACTGTCTTGAAGAGTAAATTGCAACAACTGCACAACCAATGACATAGAAACCAGATGACATAGAAACGGCCTCCTCAGCCCTGGCCCGTGTGGCTTAGTTGGTTGAGTGTCCTCCCAGGCACGGAGAGGTCACTGGTTTGATTCCTGGCTAGGGCACAGGGTCAGTTGTGGGCTAGATCCCCAGAGAGGGCGTGCAGTAGGCAGCTGATGGATGGTTCTCTGTCATTGATTGTTTTTCTTTCCCTTCTGCTCTCTCTAAAATCAATAAAAGCATATTTAACAAACAAGCAAAAGACCTCTTCCGTTTTATCAGAAAACAGCTGATAGTAAACATCACAATTTACTTCATGTTTACTTATTGGCAAAGTATTTCTAAAGTTTGTAAAAAAGTTCAGATTGGTTCATAGGAGGTTTTAAATGATGGGAACGCTGTTATTTAATAGTTATTAAAGACTGGCATATATACTATTTTAAGGTAAATGGTATCCTATCTAATAAAAGAGTAATATGCAGATTAGCTGTACATCCGCTACACCCACCAGCCACGCCCACCAGCCACACCCGCCAGCCAATCAGGAGGGAATATGCAAATAAACCCAACCAAGATGGCTGCAGCCACAGAGAGCAGGAGGGAGGCTTGGGTTTCCCCCACGATGGAGGAAGCCAAGTTTTCCGCTTGCCCTTGCTGGCCCAGGCCTGCACTCAATGCTACAAAGTTTCAATTATAGAAGGTAAATAAATCCCAACAGAAATGGCGGCAGCCTTGGAGCTGGAGAGAACAGAAGGCTAGGGTTGCCCACGGCGATGGAGGAAGCCAAGCTTCTGCAACCCCGGCCTGCCTTGGCCTCCGCTTAAGGCTACAAAGTTTCAATTATAGAAGATACATAAATCCCAACAGAAATGGCTGCCACCACGGAGCAAGTAGAAGGCTTGGCTCCGCTCCAGGCTACAAAGTTTCAATTGTAGAAGATAAATAAATCCCAGATCCCAGGGCCTCTGCTTGGATTGCTGGGGGCCATGGCCGGCCTGTAAACCACCACAGGCCCCTTGCCCAGGCCACCCCACACCCTAAGGGAACTCCCACTCTGATCCGGGACACCCTTCAGGGCAAATCAGCTGGCCCCCACCCGTGCACCAGGCCTCTAGCCTATCTAATAAAAGAGTAATATGCAGATTGACCATCACTCCAACACACAAGATGGCTGCCCCCATGTGGTCAAAGATCCTTCCCCCATGTGGACACAAGATGGCCACCACAAGATGGCCAGCAAGTGAGGGCAGTTGGGAGGAACCAAGCCTGCAAGGGAGGGCAGTTGTGGGCAATCAGGCCAGCAGGGGAGGGCAGTTGGGGGGGACCAGGCCTGTAAGGGAGGGCAGTTGGGGGCGATAAAGCCTGCTGGGGAGGCAGTTAGGGGTGACCCGGCCAACAGAGGAGGGAAGTTGGGGGTGACTGGGTCTGCAGGGAAGGGCAGTTGTGGGGGACCCAGGCCTGCAGGGGAGAGGAGTTGGGGGTACCAGGCCTGCAAGGGAGGGCAGTTAGGGGTGACCAGGCCTGCAGGGGAGGGCAGTTAGGGGTGACCAGGCTTGCAGGGGAGGGCAGTTAGGGGCAAACAGGCTGGCAGGGGAGCAGTTAGGCATCAATCAGGCTGTCAGGGGAGTGGTTAGGGGTGATCAGGCTGGCAGGCAGAAGCAGTTAGGGGCAATCAGGAAGGCAGGCAGGGGAGCAGTTGGGAGCCAGCAGTCCTGGATTGTGAGAGGGATGTCCGACTGGGATCGGGCCTAAACGGGCAGTCGGACATCCCTTGAGGGGTCCCAGATTGGAGAGGGTGCAGACTGGGCTGAGGGACAACTCCCCCCCCCCTCCCCGTGCACGAATTTCATGCACCGGGCCTCTAGTTTAATATATTTATTAATATTTTGTTCATTCACAAGAAAATTGGATTGCTTGTTTATTCAGAATGCTAGGAAATGGGGATCAAATATGAGCCTCAAGGAACTCACAGTCTGATGGAGAGAGTCATACATTTTCAATCCCCTTATTAATTTTAATTGGTCTATAAGGTTTCAATCTAAACATAAAGGTGTTTATGGTGGCTATTGACATTCCAGTGTGAAAATGCTGCTTTTTAAGTCATGTGAGACCCTTAATTGCATCAGGCATTTTTCCCCTTGTAACCATGAAGACTAACTTTAATCCTCGTAAGTCCTGGTTCTTGTTAATATTTATCCTTCACTCTTGTTAATTTTGAGGTTGTGTGCATGATGTCCTCATGAGAATAATATTAATAATTAAATAATACTATCTGGATATGTTTGAAAGAACTCTTCAATACGAGCAAGTGAGAATTACCCCAGTGTAAAGAAGAATGCCTCACATCTGGAAACATCTGTGTCTGTTTCTAGGAGGGGAAATATTCATGTCTTCTATTTATATCTGCTTGCACCGGGGTGACTTTTGCTTTCGGTTTGTGGAGCTGGTATTGAGGACAGCTGAGAATAGAGGCGAGGCACCCCTCCCACATGCCTAAGTGCTTCAGGAGGGTACTAGGGTGCTGTCTTACACTGCATGCAGTTTGTCAACACCCCCAGAACCACCCCACTCCTTTGATAAAGTTTATCATGTATTCTCTGTGTATAAAGAACCATGGAACAATATGTTTTCCAGGAGTTTATAATCTTTCATTCCTGAATTGCAGAAGAAAGGTATTGGTTTGGTTTTAGTCCTATTAATCATACAGCAGTCCACAGTAACATGTTGTGGCATTTTAAAGTCAGGCTGAGATGGATTTAAGATGGATTTCCTGGCATGTGATACTTCCTCAGTGCTCTTGAATAAAATATTAATTAGAGAATGCTGGGGTGATTAATATGAAGATGGTTAAATAATTCTTAGATGACATTTATCGTGTTTGGCAAACACTGCATTGCTTTTCTAGAACACTGAGGGGGTGGGGGGAGCTCTGATGGATAGCTCTTTACCTGAAAGAAGAGGGAGTCCTTGCCAGTGGGCTTGCTGACGGGAGCTGCTCTGCAGCTTGTGGACTTGCCAGTCCTCTTCGTGAGCAGGTGCATCTGGCTCTGTCATCCCATCATCATTCAGAGGAGCCATGTGAGAGAGTTAACCTGGGAACTAAGGAATTTGAAGGATCTGTGAACGTTCATCTAATTTAAATTGTTTATTTAAAGCAAAATTCACAAACAGCTCCGATAAGAATCTCTCTTGAAAAGTAAGGCATCTCAGACATAAAGACGAAGGTTAAAGATCAAAGGTCATTTGAATTGTAATGAAATGAGTTGACTCCTATTAGGTAGCTCTCATTTTTTAGAGTTTAATATTTGTTAAAGAAAACAATCGAGTTTTATGTGCCTTTTCAGATATATGTATTTTATGATATAGGCAGCACTGAGCCTATAATAGAATGCCTCTGTCCAAGAGGTTTGTGACTTATTTTGATTGGAAATGGGATGCATTTTTCTGTAAGATGCTTGAGGGTGATGCAGCTCTTCATATCCTCTGTGGTGCTGAGCAAAGCGTCCTGCAGGTAAGTGGCCAATAAGCTCCTAATAGACAATGTCCTTCTACGTCTGTTGTAGGTAGACTTACTGGTTCCTGCATTCTGCATGTATTTATGCCTTTGACAGAGGTAAAAGTTGAAAGGATTTAAGTATTTAAGTAAATGTTACTGAGCTGAATTATAGAAAGCATTCCAGCTGGGAATGTATGTGCAATGGTTTGGTGGCAGTGAGTAACAAGAACGGGTGGTCCTGAAGGTTAAACTGTGGGTGGCTTTGCTCACCAGATGGAATGTATGAGTGATCGGAGGTTGAATTTGAGCTTTGATTGTGAGAATTAAAGGAAGGGTTTATTCAAGAGACATGGCAAGGGAAGATAAGTGAACTGGCTGCTTGATCTGGATATGGACCAGAGGGAAGAGTGGTCATGATTTAGGTTCGGGCTGGGGTGACAGGAAGAATGATTGGCACTAAAAACAGAAATAGGGATGGGCATGGGGGGCTTTTAATTTTCTTAGAAGGTGATAGTTTGGCTTGGGGCAAGTTGACCTTGAGGTTAAAGTGGACTTTTAGGAAGAAAAGCTGAGTAGACAGCTGGAAATATACTAGTAAGCCTAGTGTTCTTAGGAGAGATCAGGTTAGAGACAAGTACAGTCATTTAAATAGTAGATGGGTCTCAGAGAGTTGGGTGCTTTTAGAGAAAGAAGCAGAGAGCACCAAGGACAGAGCCGAGCCAAACACCCTCATGCTGGGCATGGGTAGATTTTTATTTTTTATTTTTATTTTTCAATTACAGTGACATCCAATATTATTTTTATTAGTGTCATGTGTAAGCATAGTGATTAGACAGTTATATAATTTACAAATTGACCCCCCCCAATAATGCAAGTGCTCATCTGGCACCATACATAGTTATTAAAATACTAGAGGCCCGATTCACGAAATTCATGCAAGGGTAGGCCTTCCTTCCCCTGGCTGCCGGCACCTGCACCCCAGCTTCCCCCGTCTGCCAGCAGCTGGCCCCCACACTTGCCTTGGCCTGGCACTGCCCGTGTCCACCACCACCCTCTCCCCTGCCCCCTTGATTGATCTCCCAGCCAGCTGGTGGCCTGGGCCTCCCTCTGCGGGCCAGTGGCAGGGCCCCTCCTCCCCTCGACCAATCACATCGCACCCACCTTGGCTGGCCTGGCTCCAGTGCATGTCATAGTGTGGTCATCCGGATGGTCGTTCTGCTATTCAGCCGTTTGGTCAATTTGCATATTATGCTTTTATTATTATAGATTATGGACTATATTATCTATGTTTCACTTTACATCCCTATGATTAATTTGTGACTACCAATTTGTAGTTCTTAATTCCTTCAACTTTTATCACCCATCACCCCAACCCCCACCCATCTGGTAACCACTAGTTTGTTCTCTGCATCTAGAAGTCTTTTTCAGTTTTGTTTGATTGTTTATGTTGTTCTTTAGATTTCGCATAAAAGTGAAATCATATGGTATTTGTTTTTCTCTGTCAGTTTTTTTTTCAATTAGCATGATACCCTCTAGGTCCATCCATGCTGTTGCAAATGGTAAGATTTTATTTTCTTACTGCCAAATAATATTCCATTTTATATATGTACCATAGCTTCTTTACCCACTTATCTATTGATGGGCACTTGGAGAGTGCTTCCTTATCTTGGCTATTGTAAATAATGCTGCATTATACATAGGAGTGCATGTGTATTTTGGGGTTAGTGTTTTGGGTTTTGTTGGATATATACCCTGAAGTGGAATTGCTGGGTCATAAGGAAATTGTATTTTTAATTATTTTAGGAACCACTGTGCTGTTTTGTATAGTGGCTGCACCAATTTGCATCCTCACCAACAGTGCTAGAGGGTTCCTTTTGCTCCACCTCATCAACATTTGTTGATTTATTGATGATAGCAATTCTGACAGGTAGGAGGTGATTATCTCATTGTGGGTTTAATTTGCTATTCTCTGACAGTTAGTGACACTGAACATCCTTTCATGTGTCTGTTGGCCATCTGTATGTCCTCTTTGGAGAAGTGCCTGTTCAGGTCCTCTGCTGGGCATGGGCTGTTTTTATATGTGATGTTGAGTAAAAGTGGTTTCTAAGTCAATTAAGCAAATTGCTGGGTTTTTTTTTATATTTCAAAAATAAAATAAAATAAAAGCACAGAGCTTACCTGTTGCATCATGCTGCTGCCTTGAATTCTTATTCCTTTTTTATCCATTCCTTTTGGCTCCATTTTAATAAAGACGTTTGTTTTTAGTCTATATCCATTCTTGTTGGGATTTTTATCTTTTATGGCTGGTGATGAATAACATAGCTTGATAGGTGAGAGATTATTTTGCTTTAATTGATTTAAAATCTAGCCTTAATGAAATTATATTCCAGTATACTGGCAGTACTTGTAACTAAGATTCTTAGTTCCAGAAAATTACCTTTGGCAATTATGAAAATGAGCCAAAATTCTGACTTTTTTTTTTTTTTTCAAATGGAAAGAGGGTGGCTTCTATACTACCTCAGACTGGTGAATTTAATGTCCACTTCAGGCAAGTTTTAAGAATGTCTTAACAATTAAGAAAGTTTTAAGAATTAAGCAGCTCCTATATGAGCCTGAAGAGGGTCAGAATCCATGTATGTTTGCTATTAAGTCAGACCTTAGTTCTTTCTTTGGCAGGATTGCTAGACTGAAGATGGAGTTTATAGTGGCTTATCATGATAGTAAAATGAAGAAATACATACTAGGTGCAAATAACTAGTCAAATGACCATATCCATCATCAACTTGGAGGGACTGTCCAGATTGGATTGAATTTGCAGAATTTTCCTGTACTTTTTTATTTTTAAATGCTGTTTTTTAAATCGGTTTTTATTGATTTTAGAGAGAAAGGAAGAGAGAAACCTCAATGTGAGAAACATTGATGGGCTACCTCCTGCATACCCCCTACTGGGGATCAAGACTGCACCCAGGCCCTAACCGGTTTGGCTCAGTGGATAGAGCGTCGGCCTGTGGACTGAAGGGTCCCAGGTTCCATTCTGGTCAAGGGCATGTACCTTGGTTGCGGGCACATCCCCAGTGGGAGGTGTGCAAGAGGCAGCTGATCGATGTTTCTCTCTCATCGATGATTCTAACTATCATTCTCCCTTCCTTTCTGTGAAAAATCAATAAAATATATTAAAAAACAAAACAAAACAAAAAAAAACCTGCACCCTGGACATGTGCCCAACTGGGAATCAAACAGTGACCTTTTGGTGCATGGGGCAACACTCTAACCAACTGAGCTACCTGGCCAGGGCCAAGACCTAAATTTGACATGATGAAATTTAACAGGAATAAAGAAAGGAAAATTTTATGTATGGATACTAAATGATGCTTCATAATTCTCTTCTCTTCTTCCCTCTACTCTTTCATAACTTCTAGAGAATTCATTGCTCTGTTTTCTGTCCCAGAGCACTTTTTACAACACACTGTGCTTGTTGACCCGACACTGGCTCCCTCTGCCCTGTGAGCATTTTGAAGCTGGGATGTCCTGTAGATTTTCCTCAGTCTGCTACCTGCATAGAACTTGGTGGCAGCTCTTCGATAAAGCCTTAGTAACCTCACTGGGTGAAAAGTGTGATGTGGTTGGCAGAATATCACAATTGCTCAGACTCTTATCATACTGGACATTGATGGTTATGAATTGATTACATCCACTAATTGATTCTTTGCTATTATATTTTCACTAGTAAATAGCCTAAAATGTAAAACAAAACAAACAAAAATGACTGGAATTGGCAGGAATCTTAGCAATTATTGGGTTTCATCTAACTTATTTTGCAGGTGAAATAATAAGGTGAAGAAGAAAGAAAGGTGACCTGACCAAGTTACCACCACTCATGGTGCTGGAGTAGACTCTGGCTCCTGGCTCCTAATTTTACCCCCAGTATGAGTATTTTTAGTTTATATTTGTATGAATAAATATTTTTGGTAATAATTTTGAAGTATCATCAGTCAGTAATTTTGAATAGTTATGATCCACAGTACATAGTCTGTGCAAGTTGATAAAGTTTTTTTAATGATGAATGATGTACTGGCTAATATCTATTTGTTTCATTTATAAAAGTTTTATGAGAGAAGTATTCATTTTAGTTAACTTTTCTTAAGTCTGTGACACAGTAAGTGTATTTCTGTATTGTTTTTACTGCTAGAGAATCTTTTATTGGAAATTATATTGTTATTATGAAATTCTCTTGGAAGGAGTAGAAAGGAAGCCATGGAGAAATGAGAGAGGGGATTGTAGGAGATGGCACATTATTTGTATTTTTATATGACAACTGCTTCCTCCTAAAGGCATCTTTTCTTAAGTTTTTGTGTGTTTGTTTTCATGCATTTCATTTATAATGAAAATTGATATACACCAATAGTTTAAAGTATTGTACAGATGGATTTGTAATGAAGTTTCTAGGATTTGTAACTAGTTTCCAGGTTACTAACCCCCATCTGTAGGAGGACGCACTTTCACACCCTTTATTTATTTATTTATTTATTTATTTATTTATTTTTTTAAAATATATTTTTATTGATTTTAGAGAGGAAGGTAGAGGGAGAGAGAGATAGAAATATCAATGATGAGAGAGATTGAGCCCTTCACCAGAATCGAACCTGGGACCTTCAGTCCGCAGGCCAATGCTCTATCCACTGAGCTAAACCCACTAGTGCCACTTTCACACCCTTTAATTGTTTCTTTTATGTGGTTGCCTTTATATGCCTAAATAATATATTTTTATGTTTTAAGTGCTAACATATTTAATTGTTTGAAAAGGTAAGTCATTTGCCATGTTCAGAAATGAAAAGTATTTAAAAAATGTTTTTAGTGAAAAACCTTCTCACATTTTGGCCTATGATCAGCGATTTTCAACCAGTATGCCGTAAGAATTTTGAAAACATGCAAAACCTGACTATTTAGTCAGGGGTACTGACCACTTTTTCCTTAGATTGTCAAATAAAAAATGACAACAGCCAACACAACAATAGCTGTCCAATGAGAATGAATCAAAATTATGCCTGTTTTTTTGTCAGATTGGCAAAAAATATTTTTGTTGTGCTGCAGAATTTTAGTAATTAGTTTATGTGTACCATGAGATGAAAGAGGTTGAAAATCTCTGCCTTAGAATCTCTCCAGTGAGAAATATCAGTTAACTCTTGTCCCTTCTAGAAAATTTTTCATATCAGTATATTAGAACATACAAAAGTATGCCTTTCCTTCTTATATAAATGTATGCTGCTATTACTTGAATAATCAATTATAGTCATTATTCATTGGCTTCCTGCTATGGTAAAAGAAATGATCTGCCTGCCAGCGCTCCAGATCGCCTAATCCCATCTTCCCAATCTATCCATCACTATTAAAATTATTGATTTCAGAGAGAGGAACGAAGAAGGGGAGAGAGATCGAAACATCAATGTTTAGAGACCATCATTGACCAGGTGCCTCCTGCATGCACCCTACTGGGGATCAGGCCGAAACCTGGGCATGTGCCCTGACTAAGAATCAAACTGTGACCTCCTGATACATGGGTCAAAGCTCAACCACTGAGCCATAATAGGCTATCACTATTTTTAATTCCTAGTTTGGTGAAGTTCTTAACTTTAAGCTGTCAAATGTCTTTGCTTTTCGTGTTGTCAACTATGGATGGACATCAATAACACCCCTATACTTCCTCAACTCTTCCCATTTTCTTTCTTCTCCCAACCTTCAACATGTGCCCTTTTGCATTTATATATTATCAGTGTGGATAACATTTACCTTCTTTTCTTGACTCATAATTGTCTTCAGTGATTTCTTTATATCATAAATTTAAAACGTTGATAATCAATAAAAATGTTTACATTATGATGACCAAGTAAATATTGTTCACTGAGAAGCCAAGTAGAATATTATGATTATGTTTCTTTTCCTATAAGGATTTCCACTCCTATAAATTTCTACTCTTTTTGGTCTGCTTCTATCACCTTGTTATGCTGACCCAGTGTCTCCAGGTCTCAAGGATGGTATCAGGTGTGTGGAAACTCCGCTGTGAATATGGGTCTCTGATTGCTCTGTCTGGCTGCTGCTGCCCTCTGGGTGATCAGCCCTGGATTGGCTACACAGCTGTCAGCCAGGACCACCACCTTCATTGCTCTTTGGCTGAATCCAGTTGTTGGAATTGAATGACTTTATTTTTTTTCTTTCTTTTTTTTTTTAATTTAATAAATCTTCATTGTTCAGATTATTATAATTGTTCCTCTTTTTTTTCCCCCATAGCTCCCCTCCATCAGGTTCCTACCACACCCTCTGCCCTTACCTCCCCCGCACTGTCCTCATCCATAGGTGTACTATTTTTGTCCAGTCTCTTCCCGCACCCCCCACTCCCCTTTTCCCCCAAGAATTGTCAGTCCACTCCCTTTCTATGCCCCTGATTCTATTATATTCACCAGTTAATACTGTTCATCAGATTTTTTTATTCCCTTGGTTTTTAGATTCACTTGTTGATAGATACGTATTTGTTGTTCATAACTTTTATCTTTATCTTTTTCTTCTTCTTTCTCTTCTTAAAGAATACCTTTCAGCATTTCATATAATTCTGGTTTGGTGGTGATGAACTCCTTTATCTTTTTCTTATCTGTGAAGCTCTTTATCTGATCTTCAATTCTGAATGATAGCTTTGCTGGGTAGACTAATCTTGGTTGTAGTTTCTTGCTATTCATCACTTTGAATATTTCTTGCCATTCCCATCTGGCCTGCATAGTTTCTGTTGAGAAATCAGCTGACAATTGTATGGGTGCTTCCTTGTAGGTAACTAACTGTTTTTCTCTTGCTGCTTTTAATATTCTCTCTTTGTCTTTTGCTCTTGGCATTTTAATTATGATGTGTCTTGGTGTGGTCCTCTTTGGATTCCTTTTGTTTGGGGTTCTGTGCGCTTCCTGGACTTGTAAGTCTATTTCTTTCACCAGGTGGGGGAAGTTTTCAGTCACTATTTCTTCAAATAGGTTTTCAGTATCTTGATTTTCTTTCTTGTTTACCATGTAGCCTTGAGCAAATTTTCAAATAATTTCATGAGAAAGATAATATTTTGCACAATTAGTTCATGCATTTCTAATGTCTTTACTCTGCCCAAGCAAGTCTGAGGATGTCTTTATCACTGTCCTGTTGATTATAAGATAGACTAGATATGACTTGGGAAAACAATTTCCCATTGGAAACAGAAGGCATTGCTCATTGTCTTCTAGTCGTTGTGATTCTAATGAGAAGTCTGATGCCAATCTGACTTTTCTTTTTTTTTGTAGGTGCTTTCATTGTTCTCTCTGGAAACTAACAGGATCTTCTCTCCATCCTTGGTGTTCTAACATTCTAAACACAATGTATTGAAGCATAGGCCTTCAAAATTTAGTTTCCTTGTTACTTGGTGGGTCATTACAATGAAAAGACATATCTTTCAATTTGGGCAAATTCTCTTCTATTAGCCTGAGGTCCAGAAACCACATAATTTGGTCCTAGGTTTAGGCGGGTGGGGGAAAGGAGAGGGCAATCAGTCCAGTCCTCAGTGTCAGCCCTGCATCTCATTGTCTGTCCTGGTGTCCTGCACCCTGAGTCTGTCTGGGTGTCTGCAGAGCAGGTCAACTCCTTCCTGCGCTGTGTGTGTGCTCCTGGACTACCTTTTCCCTGCTTCTTTTGGCACCTGTTTTTGTAGAGATCTGTTATAATATCTGTTTGTTGAGGGCCCCTTCCTGTGCTCTGCTCTTATGCTCATGCCCCTTTATCCTTTTATTATAAGGAAATTTTAGTATCCCCTTATTATAGTGGGTACTTGAGTGGGAGGAGAAATGAACCTTGTGTTCTGTCATCCCAAAGGTAGAAGGACTCAGTGGGATCTCACGCTTGATAGGGCTGCCCTGTAGCCCAGCCTCAGTCGCTGAAGTTAGGGACATTGTCTCATTCATCTTTTTCTATATCCTGGAGCTGGGCACATGGTCAACATGAATAAACGTCTGCTGAATTATAATAGGTGTGAAAACTGAATTGTTGTATTTAAGAATGACAAAGTAACCTCTTGTGTTCAATGTCGGTCAGACCTTTAATACATAATACTAACCTGTGCCCTTCACCCACCACAACTGGAATTCATAGCATTAAATGGAGGTGTGAAAAATAATGAGGTTTTATGGTGAATCGGATGCCCACCCACCTAACTTTGGATTGTTGGCTTTAGCGATTTTATGTTCCATATCACAACTGTCTGAGAAGTAGCTCCTCTAAGTATGTATACTGCTTTTTTTTCATATATTACTTTAATTGCCTACTTTTTCTTTGCAATTAGAAAGCTGTTAAAACCTGACACTCCATTTTAATGTCAGCTAAGCTGAATTTTAGCTAAAGTAAGGATCCTGTGGTGGCATAAACTAATGTTTACAACAGCAATTTATATCCTGTAAAGTTTTTTGTTGATATTCTAATGTGCAAACTGCCAGAATTGTTTTTTAAACTGTGCTGTTTTGAGCAGGGATTAAGGCACTAATTAGCATGCTACTGTCATCTACTTGTGTACTCTCAGTGGAGAAGGACTGATGTTGTAACATGTAGTTGTGAAGCTTAAGTAGCAATAGTAGAGATGGAGCAAGTCTGCAAAGTATATGATTATTTTCAGATTTATCTGATAGTGTAGATATAACCCTGGGGAAAAGTCACACTAAAGCCTGCTGTGAAGGTCTTTGGACATATCTCAGATAGAAATGGAATACGGTCCCAGTGGTGAGAATCTGCTGACCCCTGTCTGGTTCTGCTTGCCTGGTTCTGTTGGAACCATCCATCAGCCCGCCTCACTGGGGAGAGTATGGTGGGTGGAGCCTGACCCTAGAAGCGCCCAGACACTGACTTCTCACTGAGCATGAGAACCAGCCTTTCTCTGTGCAGGTCAAATTCCCCGTGCCATTTATACTCTCTTTTCCTTTATCGGCTATTTTTACTTTTTAAAGAACGTCATTATACACAATTAATTTGATGCAAAAAAATGGAATATAATTAGTTGAAATCTCTGTTTATAACTTTAAATCTAATTCCAATTCTTACCTGTGTGCCTTTTTATAGTTTGCATAGTTGGAAACTGTGCACATATGATGTTCTACTTCTCCAAGTGAACTTGGTTTTATGTATAATTTACATAGCTGTGTATATGCCCGTTTTTTTTTTTTTTTTTTAATATGGTAAGAACACTTAACATGAGAGCTACTTTAACAGAATTTCAAGTATACAATATAGTGATTTTAACAACAGGCACAATGCCGAACAGCAGATCTCTCAAATTTACTCATTTTGCATAGCTGAGACTTCGTACATACCATTTTTAACAAAGGTAAAGTATCCGTAACATTGATGTGCCATAAGATACTTAATCTTTCATTGTTAGGAACTGGTATGTTTTTAACTGTTCATTATTATAAATAGTATTGATATAGGCATCTCCATACAAGAGTTTTGATTTCAGATGATTTTCTTAGAATATATCTTCAAAGTGGGATTATCAGGTTTTCTGTTTCATAGCTCTTAGTTATGGGGACATTTTGGTCTCTGGAAAGACAGGCTGTGCAGCTGTGTTCCCGCACATTTCTTCCTCAGGGAGGCCGGCCATTTCCTGCTCTCATGATTTACCATTCGAGTTTACTCACGGAATGGAGGACCTACAGTTCTGTACTCTTAGCTGAATTTGTTCATTGTACGGAAAAAGTTGGAACATGGGAGATTAATCTTTACTTAAAAAATTTGCTTATATTCAAGGTATACACCTTGATGATTTGACATGCGTACATTGTAAAATAATTTCCACAATCAAGCTAATTAGCATATTCATCACCTCACAAGGTTTCCTTTTGTTATTTTTTGGTGGTGAAAACAGGATCTACCCTTTCAGAAAATTTCAGTTATCCAACATCTGTTTAGCCCAGCTCATCACACAGTGCTTTCTTAGAGAGTAGACTCCTAAGTTGCAGACATTGCTGGCAAGGTAACAGAGGTCATGTTTTTAACCACAAACCCTGTGGTAAGGTATGTTATCAGCATGATTTCCAATCACAACAGCCAGCTGAGAGCTGTACCTCTGGACAACAGGACGCAGGAGAGGTTCCTGCAGGGGAGAGGGCACAAGACTCTTGGGTGATATCAGAGAGGTTTGGTCCCCAAGGATAGACTAGGCACTTTTCACACTGTTTCCTGGGCCACCTCCTGTTTATGCAAAAGTTAATCAGAATAAAAGGGAAATTACCATACTGGGCTGTGGGTGTTAACAATGGGTCACATGGAATCTGGAAACTATTACTTTGAGAAAATAACTATTCATAATTAAAAGGCTACTTTATTTCCACAAAAATCAAACAACTAGTTTTAATTAAAATGAAGGAATCCAAATTAATTGCATAGTGTATTAATTCATTGCAGAAATAGATTTATAGGTATTGTCATGTCGTAGTTTTTAGGGGTTGGATTTTCAAAAGAGAGGTTAATGAGACCATGTAAAATGGTCATATGAAATGGTTCTTGCATTCTTGATAAAACTGCTGTTGGAACATTGCCCACTATTTTCAATTTGCCTGCTAGAGAGATCCAAATGATAAAGTTATCAGTATTCAGGGCTAGGAGAAAGTTTTTTTTTTGTTTTTTTTCCCTGAAAATATGATTTATTTTATTAGGTTCTAAGATACATGTAAATATATAATCCCTTTTTTATCTCCATCTCCTCCCTTACTCTCATTCTCTTTCTTTATAGCCAAAGGATAAATGGCAAGTAAATGAATGAGTCAAGGGAGTTGAAACATAAAAGAATTATTTAGGGCTGCTCATTCCTGAAATAGCTCTCATAAGAATTATAATTAAATTAACTTTTAAATAAGCTATCAAAGACTATTTTTGTAGTCTAAAGCAGTATATTTTGGTTGTAGCTAATCGATTCGATTTTAAATAGTATAGCTTAGTGGATATTTGGTTTTGTTCTTATGAAGACTTAAAAATGATTGTTTTCCTGTGAAGACCTTGTTTTTCCTCGATCCCTTCCAACAAGGCTTCACTAAGAGGTGGTTGGCCTGCCTCACCTCAGCCTGCATGGCACAGAGAGCAGAGCTGGGGTTAGAGTTCATCAAGTCCTGGAGTCATTAATGTTAGAGTTGGAAGGGCTCAATGGGGAACTTGAGGCTTAAAGGGGAAAAGTGTTTATATCGATGTACACAGCTTATTAATGGCACATCTAAAACTTTTTCCACCTGATTGAACATCTCGGCTCTTTACTTAGTGCCATGTGATGTTGTCATCATAAAAGAGGTTGAAATTGCAGGGTAATTTCCACTGAGCCTTGGTTAATTGGCCAAGGCACATGCCTGTAGGACTAGGAACCTACATGAGGTGGTGTCTGATTAAGAGCCCTTTAGGCATTTAGACTTCTATAAGGATGGATAGGAAAGAAATGGGATTCCTACTCAGTTCATCTGATTTTTATATTCTTTTTTAATTTAATAACATAAATATTTAACCTTTATATTCTACTCATAAGTTGTGGCAAATTGTAGATAGGAGCAAAAACTACCAGATACTTTATTCTCTAAATATTGGCTCCACCTCCCTCCCAATCCCTGCTCTGGACCCATCTGCCCCCTCATACTCACTGCTATTTAGAATAGAGGGGTTCACCACTTTGCAGCACCTCTCACACTAAGTTGCTTTTACTCCCTCCCAGCCTATGTTACTACATTCTAGCCAAAAGCTCAAAATGATTATGTACCCCATTCTTGCAGTAGATTCTGAATACCTTTCATGCACACGTAATATGTGCCTAGGCCTCTTCTTCACTTTCTCATCAACGACTTTACTTTTTGAGGAGTGATCCGACATAAGTTAAATGTCTTTGATTTTTGGAGTTTTCCAAGCAAAGTTACATGTTTGAAAAACTAAGCTAAACAGATTTCTCTACACTTCAACAACACATAGCATTATCATTTCATTCTTTTTATTTATTTTTCCTTTATTTTTTATTAAATTTATTGGGGTGACATTGGTTAATAATATTATGTAGGTTTCAAGTATACAATTCTACAATACATTATCTGTATATTTTATTGTCTGTTTACCACCCCAAGTCAAATTTCCCATCTAATGGATACAGAGAACACACTGACAGCTATCAGAAAGGAGGGAGTTAGAGGGTGAGAAGGATAAAGGGATCATCATTTCATGCTTTTAAAAAATTTTTTGAAAATTGATATGAGAAATCGAGAGAGAGACAGAGAAATATTGATGTGAGAGAGAAACACTGATCAGTTGCATCCCATACCAGCCCCAATCAGAGATCAAACTTTTTGGTGGACGAACCTCCAACCAACCGAGCTACACTGGCAGGGGCATTTCATTCTTAATGGACAGAACCAGAAATAAAAACAAAAATACCATAAACTCCTTCCACTCTAGGTCCATTGAATTACAGACTAGATCCCATACCCTCCAGTACCCCCTTCAAAGGGTATATTTGGGGTAAACCATCAGGTTGGTATGAAATAGTTATTCAAAATTGGGATAGGGATTAAAATATATAGTGTGATTAATTGCCTCTTCCTGATATTTTATGGCATATGTACTGATTATGTTGTAATTTTATCAAAAAAGGATCTGTCAAAAGGCTTTAAATCCTCTAACTGAAAAATGTATTGCTGCAAATAGGACTTCCTTTATTTTGTAGCTGTGCCAGTGGCTCACATTGTCAATTTTTATTCCATATTGTTCAAAAGGAAAAAAAGTGCCACCAAAAATGTAATTGTGAAGTTAAAAAAATGGATCATGTTTTCTGGAATATTTACAACACATGTTATGCATTTCTAGAAAATCTTGGGGGAAAACTACCTAAAATATTATTCTTTCTTATTTCTTTTTTCTCTTTGACTTACTGAGTATTCATTTTTTAATTGCTGAGCCTTTGAGTCTGCCTTCCTTCTATGTTTTGCTGTACAGTTTTTTTAATAAAAAAAATTAGAAGAAAGTGGATAATGTAGATAACCCCAATTAAGAGGAAACCAGGTCCCATATGGTTATTGTCTGGTTCATTATAAATTGTAGCTTTAGAATTTAGAAAATTGTGTTATAAATCATGATGTCATTTCCAGGTAATCGCATTCGGGCCGTATTTCCCCTGAGAGCAGGTCCCTGTCACTAGCAGCTGTGTGGTTGTCAGGCTGGAGGAGAGGCCGGGGTGGTTCAATATTGGAGTCTGAAGTGTGTGTTCCCTGTGTTCTTTTTACCTTTGTCATTACTGTTCACTGTTAGAAGCAAAGAAGGTTTATTTGAATTAAAACAACAGAATATGAATAAAGAACATTTATTTAAATTAAAGCACCATTTGACACTATGGCAGTTGGTTACCTTGGTACATTTTCTATTATAAACTAAACTCAAATTACTAAAGACTCAGATAAATAAGAAGCATTGGTACAGAGTTTGGACACTGCAGGTTGACCTAGCATGATATTCTACCATTAATGAAATACCTGTGTGACCTAATCTATTTTACTTTACTTTTTAAAAATAAAATGCTTTTTATTTATTTAGTGGTGTGTGTGTGTGTGTTTAATCCTCACCCTAGGATATTTTTCCTTTGATTTTTAGAGAGAGTGGAAGAGAGAGGGAAAGACAGAAATATCGATGTGAGAGAAACACACCAATTGGTTGCCTCCTGCATGCGCCCTGACCAGGGGCTGGGCCAGGGCGGAGCCTGCAACCGAGGTACATGCCCTTGACAGGAATCAAACCTGGGACCCTTCAATCCGCAGGCCGATGTTCTATTCACTGAGCCAAACTAGCTAGGGCTCATTTTTTAATTTATCTTTATGTTTGAAAGTATTACAGATGTCCCCTTTTATTCTCCCCTTGACCTCCCATCCTCCCTGTCCCCCAGCCTTCATCACACTATTGTCTGTGTCCATGAGTTAGGCATATATTACTTTACTTTTTAAACTCAGCATCACTATCTGCACATTAATTTATTTAATCATTTAGCAAACACTCACTGAGTCTCTACTTCGTGAAGGGTACTTTGCTATGTGCTGGGATTAAAGTGTGAATGAAAAAGAAACCATTCTTCATCTCTTAGAGCTTATAGTTTAGTGGGAAAGCCAGGTATTAAACAGGTAATCACACAAATGACTCAGCCACCACTGTGGTCAGTGCAAGAGCGGAGAAATGCAGAGCAATGTAGAAATTGGAGTAATAGTGTCTCCTTTTCAGGCCCCAGCACGGAAGAAGCACAGTGAGTGGTGGAGTGATTGTTGGAAGTATTGTTGGTATTATTATGATGTCATCCCAAATGAAAGCATGATCAAGTGAGGAGAGACAGTGCAGATAACTAATTGCAGGTTGTGTGATGAAATATGGTGAGTTCAGGTTGAGGCGGTTTAAGGCATGACTAGGTGAGTTACAATACATCCTTTCCAAGGGACAGCTGTCATCTTCTAGGTGTCAAAGCAGGTGTTACCTCAATGGATTGTTGAGTGTTGCCATGTTAACACTGTTCTCCATCCCTGAACCTCATGGGGCAAAGTTGTTGCAAGGAAGGTAGTGTCCTATTGGTTACCTTTTAAAATTGCTTTTATTTTAAACTCTTAGTTGTTAGGGGCAGCCCTATAAAATTCCATATACATACATATACACATCCACACATGCATATATATTTATATATCCTATATCCTATATAATAAAGAGGTAATATGCAAATTGATCATCACTCCAACACACAAGATGGCCACCCCCATGTGGACACCAGATGGCCACCACAAGATGGCCAGCAGGGGAGGGCAGTTGTGGATGATCGGGCCAGCAGGGGAGGGCAGTTGGAAGGGACTAGGCCTGCAGGAAGGGCAGTTAAGGGTGACTGGACCAGCAGAGGAGGGCAGTTGGGGGCGACCAGGCCTGCAGAGGAGGGCAGTTGGGGGGAACCAGGCCTGCAGGGGAGGGCAGTTGGAGGTGACCAGGCCAGCAGGGGAGGGCAGTTAGGGGTAACCAGGCCTGCAGGGGAGGGCAGTTAGGGGTGACCAGGTCGGCAGGGGAGGGCAGTTAGGGGCAATTGGGCCGGCAGGAGAGCAGTTAGGCATCGATCAGGCTGGCAGGGGAGTGGTTAGGGGATGATCAGGCTGGCAGACAGAAGTGGTTAGGGGCAATCAGGCAGGCAGGCAGGTGAGTGGTTGGGAGCCAGCAGTCCTGGATTGTGAGAGGGATCCCAGATTGGAGAGGGTGCAGGTTGTGCTGAGGGAGAAGTGGACGTAAGAGGACTGAACACTGCTATGATGAAATGGAATGGCAGGTGTAGACTGCAGTCATGCCTCCCTTACTAGCAGTCATTTTTTTGGGCATGTGAGTGTGTGCTAGTAACAGAGCACAGTGATTTGCATCTAGAATCTCATGTCATTCTTAACACAAGTCTGTGAGGTAGGTATAGTTATGCCCATTTTATAGGAGGGTGCCATCCAAGGTCACACATCCAGCAAACAGCACAGCTCAGCCTGAGCTTGGATGTCTGACTGTGAAGCCTGCTCTCCTGACTGGACATTCTGTTGTCCCTATTCGTTTTCTAGTTGTGGAGGCTGCAGAGATGCCCACTCCTCTCATTTGCTATTAGAGCCCTATAGGCTGGCATGGTGCTCAGCCCTGGGTAAGGTGTATTGGTGTCCCTTCAAGTTGCAAGTGAAAGAAACATAACTCAAGTTGCTGTAAACATCAAGCAGACTTTATTGGCTCATATAAGCAAAGGTCTGGCACTGAGGTGCTGTTCCTCAGACACAGTGGATATAGGTGGACAGGTGAAGTCATCGAGACTCCTTTCTCCCCTCCTTCAGCTGCGGTCCCTCTGTGTTGGAGACATTCCCAGGAGACTCTTTCTGTGGGGAGACAATTAGAGCAGCAGCAACACTAGACAACTGAGCCAGAAATCAGAGGTTGTCTCCTAACTGTCCTAACAAAAGCCCTGGGGGTGACTCACATTAGCCTGGTTTGGGTCTAATGCCCATTTCTGAAAGCATTACCAAGCTAGGGAAATGGTATCCTTAACCTGGGGCTGGGAGTTGGAGGAGGAGCCATCCATATACCCCATGAACTTATGTTTCTTCAGGGATACTGGATGGACAGAAACCTACAATCAGTGAAAGGGTATTCAATAAATATTTGAATAAATGAAGGAAGGAAGAAAGGAATTTACCTGTTCTATTCTAGGGAAACTTTAGAGAATTCAAAATAAGTATCTCAAAATAAGAGGTCACAAATCAGGACACATAATAAGCCTGCAGTACATTTTTGTAGCTAAATGCTCCTTTTTTGAGCAATGAGTGTCTGAAGGGGCTTCCAACAAATCATTTTTGTTTTACTTCCCTCTAAGCCCCACAGATATTGGGATAAGTGTTGGGATAATGAAGGAGGAGATGGTAAGTAATGGGGGAATTGCACTTCCCAAGCTGTCTTCCCCTGAGTCTCCCATGGCAGAGTGGCAGGGGGAGTAAGTGCAGACACCGTGAGGGCCCCTGAAAGGGGAGAGCCAAGTGGAATTTCCTTGAAGTCTTGTGTTTTATCTTAAAGGTTTATGCACATTTTGGATTATACATTATGATGTTTATGTGATTCTTTCAATAATAAATTAATATTTAAAGCTAATTACAGTTGAGAAAAACAAAATGTTTCCTGCTGGTTTTAGTTAAACAGAAAGATGCTATTTAATGGAATCTTAACAATTTTGAACATTGGGTTGAATAGAGGAGAGTCCATGTCACAAGTTAGTTTCATGGTCCAGGCCTATTGGTTTGGTTTCTGATACCAAGATCCACATAAATAGAAGCTTCATAATGACTTAGAAGAAAAGCTTAAAATATTGCTGAAGAGGGGTGGGGAGCTGAAGTGTCCTATCTCTATCATGTTGAGGACATACCTGTTCTTGTTCAAGTCTCTGGCTCCCTGATAGTGTCCCTCCTGTCCCTCCTTCTTCCCCCTCCCCCTGTTTTAGTCAAATAATCAAAGGACTCCCAGTATCAAGAGCTCATTGATAATTATATTTTTAATTTTATCATTAATGTTTCCATTTTCATCAGATGTAAATGAACTAAAGGTCCCAAATAGCACTTAATCATCATGATCAGTACCTTTCCTCCAACTTTCAAACTTCATTTTCATCTCAGCTATCTTGTCTGTGACAGAAACACTAAGCTTTGTTGTGGTTCTTTTTGTGTTTGAGTTGTTGCTTGAGTGTAAGTCTGTTAGAGTAGCCAAGTCTGTGAACTACACTATCATTAGGGTGGAGAGCAAATTCATTCAGCTTGTTCAGATTTTTTAAATGAACATATGATGTGGGGTTTTTTTTTCCCTATGAGAAAAATAGGAATTAAACCCTGCATTCAAAAATTTTGACTGGTGCCTCCTTGCTCAGCCAACATAAAAGCCACTGACCTGTGCATTACAGATTTACTATAGAAGAGTAGTACTCAATTTACAATATGCATGTATTAAAAATAATTTTAGCTGTCTCTTTGAACATGCAGAGCTAATTGGGTGTCAGACTCATTGAAGAGTGTTCCCAATGAATGCTGCAGCAGACTGGTATTTATAAAAAGTTTTTCTTTTCATCAGTTTGTCCAAATTTGCCTACATATTGGTGTGTCAGTGTCAGCCTAGATGAAAACTCACATATCTTGTTTAAGATTTCTTCACCAGATGGTTCCACTTCAAAAATCTTGAGGATAAATGTCTTAAGAGACATATTCACTGTAGGGACACCAAAGAGTTAGTAAGATTACCAAATACTCACTGTGCATGTCTTCCTCCAACCATGAGGAAACACTGAGATGACTCATAATGTCTAACTAGCTATTTTTAAATTACATATTTTTAATGTTTTTTGTGGGGTTTTTTTTCTGTGTATACTTACACACACACGTGTGTTTTTTTGTTTTGTTTTTTTCTAAAGTGAGGATTATTAGAGAATTCTTGGTTGAAAATGTTTAACTGCAATTTTGAAGGCATTATTCCTTATTCTTAGGCTTCCTGTATTGATGTCAAGAAGTCCAGTGGCATTCTGATTCCTGCTCTTCTGTGTGTGCTCAGTTTTCCATTTGAGAGGATTTAATATCTTATTTCTATTGCCAGTATTCTGAAATTCTGTAATTCTGTGGCTTGCTATAGGATCTTTGCATTTATTGTGTTAGACTGTTAGTGGGGCCCTTTATAGTTTGAAACTCAAGACACTCAATTCTATGAATTCTCTCATACTAATTATTTGATTTTTTTTCTTTCTTTCTTTCCTCTTTGTCTTTCTATTTCTGTCTTTTATTTTTAAATTCTTATTATTCAAATATTGGGCCTTTTGTATTGAGCTCTAATATTCTTATATTTTCTTATTATTCCTTATCTTTTTGTCATTCTGTTCTAGATTTAAAGAGATTTATTTCAACTCCACTATTAATGTCTTAATTTTTGTTACCATATTTTAAGTTTCCAAAAGTTCTTCCTTGATATTGCCTCCCATTCAGTTCTTATTTTACAAATGTACCATCTTTCATCACTTCTAGGGTTTCTAGTTATGTTTATTTTTCATTTTCTTCTGCTCCCTACATGATTTCCATTTATCAGACGTTTCTTCTGTTAGTAGATTTGGCTTATCACTTTCATTTAAGAGGTTTTCCCCAAATTTCTAGTGATCTTTGGTTATCCCTTCATATTTATATGAAGCGCCAAAAGCCTTCAGGGATGACTGAGACTTACTAAGAGATGAACTTTGCTATAGGGTTATGGGTTGCCAGTGGACTTCCCAAATCTTAGCTCTTTTCTCTGAGGTGGTTCAGTTTTTCTTCTGCCTGAAGAACATGCAGGATGGAAGCTTTGCTCTATCTTTCTGGACCTGGGTGGGAGGAAGGGGCTGGGGAGGGGTCTCAGCATTCAGTTTGCAGACGTTCACTTCATCTCCTGATATGTACTCCCATGCCTCTTACCTTTTCGTCTGCTTGGTACTGTATTAGTTTTTCCCTAGTCCAGCCTCACGTCATCTGTATGGGATGAGGGGAGGAGTGTTTGCTTAACTGAAATGTTGGAATGGGAACGTAGACGCCTAACTGCTTAGTTTATAGACCTTCAGCTTGCATATGGTCTTTCAAGCCCATTAAAACATGACCTTTAACAGTGTCATTTAGCAATGTGTTTTTTTAAGTTGGTTGTATTTTTCCACAAAACAGTTTTGACCACATCTCTAGTCTAGAGCATCAACAAATATTTTCTGAGTAAGTGAGGTTTTTCTTCTATAGAGATTCTGTAACCAATCTTGAAGGTAGCTTTGAGCAATCTTTTTATTCGTTTGCTTGATTGAGCTTTATATTAGGTTGCTCCAGGTCCGTGGTTGGCAAACTGCAGCTCGCGAGCCACATGCGGCTCTTTGGCCCCTTGAGTGTGGCTCTTCCACAAAATACCACTGCCTGGGCGAGTCTATTTTGAAGTGGCGTTAGAAGAAGTTTAAGTTTAAAAAATTTGGCTCTCAAAAGAAATTTTAATCGTTGTACTGTTGATATTTGGCTCCGTAGACTAATGAGTTTGCCGACCACTGCTCCAGGTCAATATGTGTTTTTAAGAAATGTTGACAGTTTTCCTTCCAACTTTGCATGATTGCTTAATAATATGTCATTACAAAATGAATGGCTCTGTGCACTTCTTGCACATATTCTCCCACCCAGGAGTTATCAATGTGAGCCTCATTTGCATCTTCACATAAAAAAGCCAATATTTTGAAGAAATAGCCTATGCACCATTTCACATTCCCACCAGCAATGCATAAGGGTTCCAGTTTCTCTACATCCTTGGCAATAGTTATTATTTTCTGCATTTTGGGTTATAGCTATCCAGTAGGTATATATTGTATTTCATGTGGTTTTGATTTGTATATCTGTAATTACTAATGATGTGAGCACCTTTTCTTGTACTTATTGGCCATTTGTATATCTTCTTTGGAGAAATGTCAAGTTCTTTTTTCATTTAAAGAGAAAGAGAGAAAGGGAGAAAAAGAGAAAGGAAAGAAGAAAGGAAGAAAGCCTTTTTTGATTGCTGTTCATGAGTTGTGGTTAGGGGAGAATCCTATCACTATCAAATCATCGTGGGGACCCTCAAGGACAGTGAATTTCATGTCTGTCTCATTCCTCAATACTTTCAGGCGGTTATTAATTTTAGTCATTGCCTTGAACATTTGCATGGTTTTAAAACCTCTATTTTTATTTTCTATTTTAAAAACACAGTTGGCATTCCTAATTGAAAATATAATTTTTAAATCATTGTATTTAAACAAGTAAATAATGAATGATTACCAAATAACCAGCATCAGGATTTTTATTATGTTAGTACTATGAAGAACTGGATTTGAGAGTAGTTGTATGTTTGTAAACAGAATTTTTCATCAACTGCAATTATGGCAGGAAGTTGAACCAGTGGATTTTTATGTAATCAAAAGTGAAACAAAAGGAAGCACTCAAAATGCCTCATAAGGTGATAAGACAAACATAATTTTCAATTGGCATTATGGGGCCCCAGAAAGTTCCAAGTTAGTGCAGGTTCTAGCTATGGGACCGCTGCTGGAGTGGCACTGGCTCTGACCTCTTGCATAATACAACCTTACTAAAGTGGTGTACTGTTTTCACTTTATGGGGACCATAGCTGTGGTATTTACAGGGTGCTAAATTTTGCAATCTGTTATGACTTTCATGAAAAACCAAAAAGACCCCAAACAAATTAGCTGATCTGCAAGGAGGGGATTCTACTTATCTTGCTGACTATAACGAACATTTTTAAGAGGAGAGAAATTCAAAGCCTGCTCCCTGCTTCTTTAGTTACTGAGTAGGAAGCATTACATTCATCAAGGCGGCTTTCCAAATAATTATACCTCAGGGTTGGGCCAAGGACTCAGGGAAGAATCCAGCAGAATTTATGGAGTATACTCTATGGTCAGATGTTGTACCAAGTGTGCATTCCTTGAAATAACCTGAGGCTGGAATGATCATCTCCATTTACACAGCAGGGCTTTGGGGGAGTCACAGGGACATTCCGTGATCGTCTGAACTCCAGAGCTGCTAAGTGGCAGACTTGTGATGGGAACCCAGGTCAGTTTGGTTATGAAGCACTTTCCCTCCTAACAAACAATTCCCCGTGGGCATTGGTGTCTGCCTACTCCTACTTCCACTCCAGGTACAGTGCTTTCTTACAAACCACCTAAGTAGGTATCCTTAAGCAAAAATCTGTGCAGAGAGGCCTAGGTTTGGGTAAAGGTATCTGGAAGTCATCTATAGGTCTTTTTAAAAATATATACTTTTTATTATTGACTAGAGGCCCGGTGCATGAAAATTCATGCACTGGAGGGGGATGTCCCTCAGCCCGGCCTGCTCCCTATCACAGTACAGGAGCCCTCAGGGGCGGGAGGCGACCCGGTGATCAGGGGAAGGCAACGCCCCATCACACTTTTGCTGCTGCCACTACCAGCAGTGCAAGCCTCAGCCGACCCTGGTTACCTGAGCCTCGGGTGGCCCTGGGCGGCTGGGCAGCTGCCATCTAAGGCTTGCCTGCACCTCGGGCCAGCCCTGGGTGGCTGGGGGGCTGAGGGGACTGGGGGACTCTGGAGGCAGGTGTGTGGAGCGGTGGACCTGCCTGGGGGCAGGCCCAGCCATGCTGCATGCCTGCCGCCCCGGCGGGGCTGAGTGGACTGGGCGCCGCCATCTTGTGGCTGTGGGCACCACCATCTTTGAGGGCAGGGCAGTCAATTAGCATATTCCCTCCTTATTGGCTGTGGGCGCCGCCATCCTTGTGATGGTGTGAGGGTCAATTAGCATATTCCCTCTTTATCAGATAGGATAGTATTATGGATATCTCCCCCAACCCCATTTACATCTGTAGGTCTTACCAGGTAGTGGCAAATGTAGGGAGCAGGGAGTGTAAGACCTTTTTGTATTCTCAACTTGTTATCAAATAATCTAGAAGCATAGTGTGATCATTAGGAGCAAATAAAGTCATAGATCCTTCAGGCCGAGAAGCCATTCCTGCTAATCTGGGATTCTTCTTTTTTTTTTTTTTAAATATATTTTATTGATATTTCACAGAGAGGAAGGAAGAGGGATAGAGAGCTAGAAACATCGATGAGAGAGAAACATCGATCAGCTGCCTCCTGCACACCTCCCACTGGGGATGTGCCCACAACCAAGGTACATGCCCTTGACCGGAATCGAACCTGGGACCTTTCAGTCCGCAGGCCGACGCTCTATCCACTGAGCCAAACCGGTTTCGGCTCTTCTTTTCATTAGCAGATGAAATCCAAGCTAAGGGACTTGCACAGGGTTACAGAACTACCATGTTTTACTGATTCTAAGATGCATATGCTTTTAGTTGAACAATTCTGAGGACGGGATTGCTGTTTATAGCCTCTGGTGTCTTACATCTTTCTGCCGTGGCAGTTGTGAGGTAGTTACAATAGTCTTGCTGCGTGGACATCCAAAGTCCCGGCCACACAGCAAGCCTGTTGGCAGCTGGAGGAAGCCCAGTGAGGCAGTGGACACTCCCCAGACTCTAGGCCCCAGTGCTCTATGCGCAGGGCTGTGCTGTGTGGATAAACAGGTACCTGCATGGCTGGGATTCCAAATGTGAAGAAATGTTAGGAATACTTAACTAATCCATTTTTCTGATATTTTCCTTTTTATTTAAGCTTAAAGGTGATATATGGTATAAATCTGTTATATTAAAGAACTCCTTTCACAGGTGCAAAATAGAAATTTGAAGTGGTAAGGCATTGTGTCATAATTTAATTGACAATTTTATTTCTTAGCACATAAAATAATGGTGCATCTTACAATGTGTGGAGATTTAGCGTTCATGAATTCTGGTAATTAAGAGTTACTGAAGGTCCCTCTTATTCCATCTTATTCCAGTGTGATTTCATCACCACGGATTCTGAACATAAATAATAGCATTTTTAATGAAGGATTATTACATTTATCCTCAAAGGTAGGCTGCCCTAACATGACACTCTCATACTGGCTTTATATGGAATCACAGATGGGGAGCAAGTTTTTTAAATATGGCCATTTCTCCTAGCTCCCCTTGGTATCACTGTGAGGATTTCTCCAAAGCACACCTCCGGAGAAGCAGTTGCAGGCACAAGACTACACGGCTGTGATGAATTTCACAGTTTCATAACAGGATTCAATTCACTTCGACCACTGAAAACTTTTTTAAAATTGATTTTAAAGAGAGGACGAGACAGAGAGAGAGAGAGAGAGAGAGAGAGAGAGAGAGAGAGAGAGAGAGAGAGAGAAGACAGAAAGAAACAGAGAGAAACATTGATGTGAGAGAGAAACATGGACTGACCGTTTGCCTCCTGCATGCTCCCCAACCGGGGATCAAACCTGCAACCTGGGTATGTGTCTTGATTAGAAATTGAACCTACCACCTTTTGGGTTAAGGATGGTGCTCCAACCAACTGAAAATGTTAATCAGTTCACTTGTCTAATTTTATCAAAATCCTCCCCATAAATGAGTTGCAAAACGTACCCCTAAATGAGTCACTGGTTATACGCCATTTAACATTGGAGAACCACTTCCCACAGTGATGATTTTGATTTTAGAGTGTTCAGGCTGAAGCCATTCTTTCTAAAGTAGTTCCACTGAGACACTAGATGGCTGTCCAGCTACTGAAACTAAAACTTATTGGCTGGAGATGACTTATCTTTCTGTTCCCTATAGTGATTTTAAATCGGTAAGGTGAAAGTTAGGAAGACAGAAAACCAGAACACATCCCAGTTTTACAGACTGATATGTCTTCTGATCCAGCGGTGGCCAACCTTTTGGACCTCACAGACCACCAGTGGTCCGAGGACCACCGGTTGGCCACTGCTGATTGGGAGATCATTTGTACTGATCTTCCTGGAACTAGAACAGTAGGCTGCAGGAGAAACCAAGATGGCGGCATAGGTAAGCACCTAAACTGCTGCCTCGCACAACAATTTCAAAACTACAACTAAAAGACAGAACGGACACCATCCAGAACCACAGGAAAGCTGGCTGAGTGAAAATTCTACAACTAGAAGGAAAGATAAAAGCTCACAGAGAACTGGAGGTACGGCAAAGGGTCTTTGTGCACGCAGAGAGGAAGGGCGGCTGAGAGCCTGGCTGACTTTCTCTGGAGGAAGGGGGAAGGAAGCCCCCGACTGCACTGAACCCCAGTTCTGACTGCACTGAACCCCAGTTCCAGGCGAGCTCCTGGGGACCCACGCTCTTACGGGGTGAGTCTGGACTCTCGGGCGGAGACTCCGGAGCCGGGGAAGGCGGAGGACTGAAAGCGCGCACGCGCCAGTGCGCACAAAGGCTGCAGAGGTTGCCACAGGCTTTCCCTAGTGGAAGGGAGTCAGAGGCTCCTGAATGCACTGGGCCCCAGTTCTGACTGCACTGAACCCCGGTTCCAGGCGAGCCCCTGGGGACCCACGCTCTTGTGGGGGGAGTCTGGACTCTCGGGCGGAGACTCCGGAGCCGGGGAAGGCGGAGGACTGAAAGCGTGCGTGCGCACGCTAGTGCGCATAAAGGCTGCGGAGGTTGCCACAGGCTTTCCCTAGTGGAAGGGAGTCGGAGGTTCCTGACTGCACTGAACCCCGGTTCCAGGCGAGCCCCTGGGGACCCACGCTCTTGTGGGGGGAGTCTGGACTCTCGGGCAGAGACTCAGGAGCCAGGGAAGGTGGAGGTCTGAAGGTGCGCACGTGCGCGCAAGGGTAAGGCTGACAGGAAGCCAAGACTGAGACTCCACCCCATCCAAGCTGAGCACAGAGGCTATTGCAATTTGGCAAGTCTAATCCTATAAGGCTGTCTCCAGCACTGAACTTCTCCCAGCATAGACACAGCTGATCCTTACAGCCAACTGGCCTGGAGGTCAATTCTTCCCAGTGATACCAACAACAATCAAGACTTAATTACAACAAGGCTGTACACACAGTCCACAAAGGGGTGCACCAAGAGTGTCCACCTCAGGTTAACTGGGGAGGCAGACCCACTGGGCCATATAGGAAACCTAGCACGCAAATCTACCTTACCAACTCAGGGAAGCAGTGAAAATGCGGCGTCAAAAAATCAGATCACAAACGAAAGAAATGGAGGAAAACAAACGACTGGATATAGAATTCAAAACCACGGTTATAAGGCTTTTTAAGAATATCCTAGAAAAGGCCGATAAATATAACGAGACCCTCGAAGATATGAAAAAGGACCAACTAGAAATTAAACATACACTGACTGAAATAAAAAATATTATACAGAGACCCAAAAACAGACAAGAGGAACACAAAAATCAAGTCAAAGAATTGAAACACAAAGAAGCAAAAAACACTCAACCGAAAAAGCAAAAAGCAAAAAAAAAAAAAAATCCAAAAAGTTGAAGATAGTGTAAGAAGACTCTGGGACAACTTCAAGTGTACCAACATCAGAATTATGGGGGTGCCAGAAGAAGAGAGAGAGCAAGATACTGAAAACCTATTTGAAGAAATAATGACCGAAAACTTCCCCCACCTGGTGAAAGAAATAGACTTACAAGTCCAGGAAGCGCACAGAACCCCAAACAAAAGGAATCCAAAGAGGACCACACCAAGACACATTATAATTAAAATGCCAAGAGCAAAAGACAAAGAGAGAATATTAAAAGCAGCAAGAGAAAAACAATTACCTACAAGGGAGCACCCATACGACTGTCAGCTGATTTCTCAACAGAAACTATGCAGGCCAGACGGGAGTGGCAAGAAATTTTCAATGTGATGAATAGCAAGAACCTACAACCAAGATTACTCTACCCAGCAAAGCTATCATTCAGAATTGAAGGGCAGATAAAGAGCTTCACAGATAAGAAAAAGCTAAAGGAGTTCATCACCACCAAACCAGTATTATATGAAATGCTGAAAGGTATTCTTAAAGAAGAGGAAGAAGAAAAAAGTAAAGAGAAAAATTATGAACAACAAATACATATCTATCAATAAGTGAACCTAAAAATCAAGTGAATTAAAAACCCGAGGAACAGAATAATCTGGTGAATATAATAGAATCAGGGGCATAGAAAGGGAGTGGACTGATAATTCTCAGGGGGAAAAGGGTATGGGGGGGTTCATGAAGTGACTGGACAAAAATCATACACCTATGGATGAGGACAGTGGGGGGGAGGTAAGGGCAGAAGGTGGGGTGGGAACTGGGTGGAGGGGAGCTATGGGGGGAAAAAGGAGAAATAATTGTAATCTGAATAAAGATTTATTAAAAAAAAAAAAAAAAAGAACAGTAGGCTGCAGACTCTATAAACAGCAATATCTGGGGGTCACTATGCCCCAAGCCTGCAGCATAGTGGAGTCCTGTGCACAAGCTGCAGAGGCTATGTTGTCCTGACATGCACTCCCTGGAGATATTTTGAAACTGTGGAAGATAAAAAGATGAATACCAGGCCAGAAGATTCAGTGATGAGTGATAAGTTTAAATGGACCTGAGCGATGCTTACTTTTGTATATCTATGAAAAGTGGGCCCACTGCGCTAGGAATAGAGTAAACAGGCAGAGGGGACACACAACTTATCTTTAAGCACGGTGAGCTCTTATTTATGCACAGAGGCTACAGTTCCCAGTGCAAGCAGAGGCCAATGTTCAGGATAAGAAGATGCCAGCACCTTTTTTGACTTAGGAAAGTGAATTACATAGGGAACCAAAATTGGACCATTAATTCAGTTTAGAAAGGAAAAGCAAAATCACCTAATGATTCAATTCATATTTTCTGAAAATAAGGAACTGGAATAAAACTAGGATGTCAAAGCACTCTCTGATTTGATCCTGAGCTAAATTAGTTTTCTGTTTGATTCATGTCTCTGGCTGTGATATGCTAATTACAGACCCTTCTTATATATTTATTATATCAGGATTTAATCTGAGCAATTCATTAGGAGTTGGTTTTAAAAAATAACTCTTTATACTTGAAAGAATGAGACTGCATGTCCCCAGAAATATTCTATAAGTCAGACTTTTATTTTAGTCAGATGGACTTTCAATAATGTAAATACGAATTAGCGAGGCTTTCTTCTAATTGTTCCATTTTCCTTATTCTGATGAATAACAGGATTATATAGCTTTTCAATACTATAGCTGGTAATAAAACCACCTGCACTATTAATTAATAGTCACATTTATTCTCTGGAGTCCATTCTCCTGATGAGCAAACATCAGCTGTATACCTGCAGAATAATTATTCTTGTGGAAATAATTACTAGTTTATAATTACTGACTTTTCCGAGATGGAAAGATATTCTCTTTATTACTGTACTTTCTTTTGCACTATACCCAAGTCAAGCAGAAAAAAAAACAGTGAGAGTATTGAGTTTAATTGTACAATAAATCACAGAAAATATTAATTTAATTAAATTCAAGTAGTATACACATTGAGTACATAGTACTTGCTGTAAGGGATTTTGTTAAAATATGACACATATGTATGAACAGTTGAATGACCAAAATGTCAGGCTATCATTAAGTATCAAATGAACTCTTGAGCTGGTAACTATGATAGAATTCCAGAAGAGGGAGGAATAATTAGATCAAGAGTGGGTAAAGGATTCATGGTGGGGTTGGCTTTAATTAGGGTTAGGACTTTTAAGGGAGTGAAGAGAAGGATGGATAAACAGAGAGGTTGGTAATAGTGATACTATGCATAGCATGAGCAACGTTAAAAGAAATATGTCGTATTTGACAGGATCTTAAGCAATCTACTTTGATCTACCAAACTCCTGATGTACTCATCAAAACTGTCAGTGTGTTAAAAGACCAGGGAAAACTGGAGAGCTCATTCACATTGAAGGAGTCTAAGCAAGCGTGATGTCTAAATGCAATGTGAGATCCTGGATTGTAGCCTGATTTGGGAGGAAATAATCTATACAGGACATTACTGGGAAAATTTGAAAAAATTGAATATAGATTTTATATTAGATACCAGCACTGTATCAATGCTGAATTTCCTAAACTTCATTAATGCCTTGTGATTATGTATCACCTCCCAGGGCTGCTGTAACAAAGTCACCAGCTTAAAACAACAGAAAATATTATATCACAGTTCTGAGTCTAAAACATCTGAAATGCAAGTGTTGGCAGGGTCACGCTCCCTCTGAAGGCTCTAGCAAGAGTCTTTCCTTGCCGTCTCCTAGCTTCTGGTGCTTACTGGCAGCCCTTGCCATTCCTTAGCTTGCTGCATCACAGCTACTCTCTTGTCACATGGCCTTCCCCCATGTGCCTGTCTTCACATCACTATCTAAGGACACTAGTCATAGGGTTTAGGACCCACCCTAGTCCAGTATTATCACGTCTTAATTTAACTAATTAAATCTGCTGAGATCCTATTTCCAAATAAACTCACATTCCGAGGTTTCAGGTGGATGTGAATTTGGGGGAAAACACTGTTCAACAATGCAGATTACAATGAGACTTTCTTAGTTTTTAGGAGATAGGTGCTGAAGTATTTCAAGGTGAAGGATCATGATGTCTGCCACATATTCTCAAATAGTTCAGTCATAATGATAAAATTATGTATATGTTTATGGAGAGTGAGACAAAGCAATGTGGGATAATTTTAACAATTCATGAGTTTCAGTGAAGGATATAGAGATTGTATAATTTTTGCAACTTTTCTATAGGTTTGAAACTTTTCAGAATAAAAAATTTTCTAAAAAGAAAAAGATAAAACCACAGAAACAATCATATACATTTTCCCTTGGACATTGTCATGTCTGAAATGTTGCCTGAAACTATAAATCTAAAGATACAGCCAACATTGGCAATGGCAGAGGCGAGAGATAGGTTCACGTTAACATCACAAGCAGTCCTGCACTCTGCACTACCTCTGTTCTCCTTATGGGAGATTTTTTTTTTTTTTAATGGCTTAAGCAGGTTTGAGTCAGGATTTTGTGTTTCTTGCAGCTGGAAACATTCTGCCTCAATTGATGCACTACTGCCAGGCTCTTATATTAGCCATGTGAATGTCAATATACTTTATTTATTTGAAACAAACAAAAAGACTCACTTCCATGGATTATCTATGTTTATAAAAGTAGTTTAAAATTTTTTTATCAGAATTCCAAGGCAGGGTTTCAAATTAAATGCTTGGCATTTTGCCCAAGATTTGGGTATATAATATATTGTCCCTTATTGTCCCTTTGAATGTCCCGAGTTAAACTGTGTTTCTTAGAGACAAATAAAAGTCTAGATTTCCCCTCATGATTTTTGTTCCTGGAGGAAAAACACTCGCAAGAAATGTGCAATATATACATTTCTATTTTCACAACTTGTGTATTTATCACTATTGCATATAATGGCATACTATGCAACCTGGGGAACATGTTTAAAGTATGTGGGGTTTTTTTGTTTGTTTGTTTTGTTTTGTTTTCCTAGTTGATAATACTTTTGGACTATACAATGCAGTGTACTTGGCATTTCCTGAAAGACATAAAACAGAGCTTTACAGAGTATATGATGCAGCCCTTTGATGAGAGACAGCCCAGCTCAGGGCAGGCCATTGGATGGGAACAGAGAGCTTTCCAAGCAGGTGGCTCTGCCGCCTCCTGGTCCCTCAGGGGCTGGGACTTGTTTGTGCGCAGAGCCTGGGTCTAATGGCGGGAGAGCCAGCTTGTAAAGTTATGCCCATGGGCTCAACAAAACAGGCGCAGCGCCTGCATTTCTTGAAGATGAATGAATGCCGTAAAGAGGGGCTTTTACTGCGCAGCCTGTCGTGGTGCAGGGAGAGTGCTATAATGAAATACTAGTACAGACTGCATGCTATAGAAGTCGGGAACAGAAGTCCTTCGGGTACATTCTCTAACGTCTCCCCCCACGAGATGTGCTGAGGGAGAAGTGCAGCAGGCAGGGCTAGGTCTGCAGGCGTCGGAAAGACCCACTGGGGTCTGAGACCCTTGGTGGCAAGGACAGAGTGCCTTTAGGTAAGTGCACATGAGAGGCGCTAAGTGAAACATAAGCTCCTGGAAATCTGAGCAGGACCCAGGGCTGCGTCTCCCAGAGCTGGGAGCTGGGATTATTCTGAATCCAGAGCTGCTGGTCTGGGGCCCGTGCAGCAGGTGTTGCTGGCTCTTCGCTGGAAGAAAGGCTGCAAGTGAGGGCGGCTAGCACGCCAGGGCCTGGGTGTGCTGCCAGCTGGCTTCCTGCCTGCTGCTCCCACTTTCACCACTTAATTTCTCGTTTCTCTCCATTCTCCATGCAGCTCTGGTTCACTGTGGTCCCTCCAGCCCCTCTGTCTCTCATCCTTACAGTTTTTCTTTTTGCACCTCCCCGTCCCGCTCTTTCAGTATTTTCTATTAGGATCTCTAAAGAGACAGGCTTTTGGCCCCATGTCCCAGGCCATGTCATTGTGATGCCCGTCTCAGCTCTGGCTGCAGTGGCTGGCAGGCAGTGGGGTCAGGGGGAACAGAATAGGTCACCTAGGGCTGCTTCCTTCAGGAAGAGCTGGGATTGACACCATGATTGACACATCTGGTGTATCCAGATATTGCGAAATATTTTAATTGTGACCCTCTGGTGTCATGGACACTTTAAGATGGATGGGTTAGGTCACTCCGAATTTAATAGATCTAGACAGGTTACTAGGAGCAAGCATTACACTTAAATTCTTAATGTTCCTTGTCGTAGGGCGTTTGTCTTAAAGGAAGATATAGAAAGAACATCTTTCTTTGAGACAAAGGCAATGGTATGAGAGAACTTTGATTCAGCAGCCCGAAGTTCTCACGTGCTGAGTGGACTTTCCATGAGAACTGTCAGACCAGTGTGATGGTGCTGTACCAAATTTAAATATTTGATTCAAATTGATTAGGACCTGATAACAGCTTTAAATGGAGGAACTCAAGGAAATGTCTATGGTCCCATTTATTAAGCCTACCCATGGGTCTATAGAGGAGGTTGAGTGCATGTAAACAGTAACAATGAGCGTTGGGCACTAAGCCAGGAAAGCTCACTGCCATCCTATCTAATCCTCAGGACATCTTCAGGGGACAGTTGGATTCATTGTTTTACTGAAAGCACTTAGGCCTGAGAGAGGTAAAGCAACTTGCCCAGGGCTGCAAAGGGAGTGGCCCAGCTGCAAATGTGAAGGGGGGCCCCTGTGCGTGGGTCTTTGATAGAGCTGTCCCACTGCACAGGCAGCGTTTACCACGTGGTGACGCTCTGCCCTCCAGCCTGCAGGGTTCTGTACAGTGGTTTAAGGTGGGAACACACAGGGCAGAGCTTGTGGGAAGAGCACCCCGCAGGGCAGAAGGAGACACTGAGGCAGACACCAGAGTTGTTTTTTTTTTTGTTTGTTTGTTTTTGTTTTTTTTTAATATATTTTATTGATATTTTACAGAGAGGAAGGGAAAGGGATAGAGAGCTAGAAACATCGATGAGAGAGAAACATCGATCAGCTGCCTCCTGCACACCTCCCACTGGGGATGTGCCCGCAACCAAGGTACATGCCCTTGACCGGAATCGAACCCGGGACCCTTGAGTCTGCAGGCCGACGCTCTATCCACTGAGCCAAACCGGTTTTGGCGACACCAGAGTTTTATAGGGCGTGCTAATTGCTTGTTGTCTGACTATCCCTGAGAGCCTTTGCTGATGGCCTGGCAGGTCACAAGCAGTAGCCAGCTAGAACAGGACATGATGAGTGGGTCAGTATTTTTCCAACTGCTCTGGAGGGTTTGTGCTAGTGTACCCTGAGAGTGGGGGCAGGGCAGCCCTTCAACTTTCTGAATCACTGGGAGGAATCTAGGATGTGAAATAGGTCAGAAAGAAGATGGGACCTGTGTGAAAGCAAGCAACTCCACGTCACAGATCATGTTGGTATGTACCAGGGGAATCTGCTTCTTTCTCAGTGATGAGTACTTGTGGGGAGAAGGTGCTTCCAATGAACCATTGTATTAAAGGGGATCTAAGAACAGACCTAACAGAGTTATGTCACAGTTTGGAGCATTAGTCCTTTAACTCAAAGTTTTGTCAGCCTGTTTCAATGACCACGTGTTTGGGGGATCATTTGTGACCTTCCTTGCGTCTAGAGCAGCTTGCAAGGAGGTAGAAGAAATCGCTCCACCTTCTCTCAGAGGACTTGGGAGAGGTTCTTCTCTTAACTACAGCTTGAGAGAGTTTGTTGTTAGGTCCTTCAGCGCTTAAGAGGTGAATGAGGCTGACTGGAAAAGAACAAAAACACAAAGATGATATGTAGTGAACTGGAATAGAAATGTAATTGTGTTTAAATATGTACACAATTTTTAAAAGCAAACATAAAGTTGTTATGCTTCTCAAATCTTGACTATTTTCCAAGATCCCCATTCTCTTCAACTTTTCAATAGGAGCCAGTAGAATAGTATCTATTATCGTGACTCCTGGAAAAAAAACAATGTTTAGTATTCCCCTGGTGTCACAGCAAGTGAGTAATGTTTTAGCTGGTGAGTAATTCCCAGGACTGCGGTGACTTCATCAATGGATCTGATGCACAAACAAAAACAACCTTCCCTTGCCTCTAAAAAAATAAAAGGTGATTGTTGGACCTTTTTGTTGATAGTAAAGTCAGCCATGAGTAATGTGTGTGTCCAGAACTTGAGGATACCTGGATACCTTACTGAAATAGAACCAGAAGCTTTGACTTGACGAGGAGGGATATACACAAAGTACATACAATACTTTTTCTCCCTCCCTTTTGATTTATAACGAGATGCTCTATGTGTTGTATCTGTATCTGATATTTTTATTATTGTGCCAATATCCCTATTTGTCTCAATAAATAAAAATTTCCCAATATCATAAAATTTGAAAACACAGTGGTCTTGGCATTTCTAATGTGAGTAGTAAAGGTGACATTAAGTTAAACAGATTTCTCTGATCCTTTCCATCAAATAGATGTGAAGTATAGAAGTCAAGAAAGAGGAATCAAACACACCGGAAAATTCTCTATTTGCCATATTCTGCCATGTGAACCAATATATTTGCAATAAATTTTCATTGGACAAAGTTATAAGTTGAGATATTCCTGAGGCTCAGAACTTACATGACTGATGTTCTCCCATTGCCCTGTGATTTAGCCGAGCTTATGGATAGGGTAAAAGTTCATGGCTTTCTTTCTCTCTCTCTCTCTCGCTCTCACTCTCTCTCTCTCCCCCTCCCTCCCTCTTCTCTTTTCAGTTAATTAAAAATTTTTAATTGTAGTAAAACCCCCACATAACATAAAATTTACCACCTTAATAAGTGTACAGTTCAGTAGTATTCATTACATTCATATTATTGTGGAGTAGCTGTGCCATTCTCTTACTTTTACATTAAATATTTTTTTTTTGTCAGAAAAAAAAAGTGAGAAATGGAAGATAGGAAAGGACTTGCATATTCAAGAGAACTTACTCCTCAACAGTGTAACTAGTGGGGCCATGTTGATGCATCTGTTCAGGCAGCTCTTCCCTGGGGACAGTGCCGCTGGTCATGCGTGCAGTGCTCCCAGTGGGCGACAGTGGTTCTCCTTCTGATGGTTCCTAAGTAGGAGTCGTGGGTGAGGCTACTTAGGTTTGCCAGATGGTTCACCTAGTTTTAGCCACGTAGACCTCAAGCAGGTCCATTTAATATACCGAAATCAGCCACTGCATCCTAAACTGAAATGTTTGCCTCTGTCACTGAGTAATCAGATGGTTGGCCCAGATTCAATCAACCACTCGAAATACTGGTTTGGTTGTGCACAGTTTTCACTTTTAAAAAAAAAGTAATTTAAAACAGTTATAGTTGCCTGGCTGGTGTGGTTCAGTGGCTGAGCATTGACCTATGAACCAGGAGGTCTACGGTTTCATTCTTGGTCAGGGCATATGCTCCAGTTGCAGGCTCAACCCCCAGTAGGGGTAGTGCAAGAGGCAGCCAATCCATGATTCTCTCTCATTGATGTTTCTGTCTCTCCCTCTCTGAAATCAATAAAAATATTTAAAAATTAAAACAATCATGGTTTTGAATGCTGTATCCTGAAAGATCTGTCTTAATAGAGTCATTATAAAATTGCTAAGTGGTCTAGTTTTATTAGACAATTATTTGTGGTAGAGAATTTTTGCTACAGAAATTACTGTTTTTCATGTTGGACTCTTTATAAGGAAAGTGCATCTATAGATTTATATAATGAACAAAGGTGGGAGAATGCATTTCTGATTTTCAGGAGCAGTAGGAGGTGTTTTACTGCTTTCTGTGCTCTGGGCATTAGGTGAGAAAGGAGCTCTTCTATTAGGAATTCCCAGAATAAAGCATGAGACTTGGTCATGGGTAGGGAAACACCCGAAGTGTCATTAAACTGACACTGTCAGTCGGCACTGTTTGGTGAGTTGTGTTCCTTCTACCTGTAACCAACCTACGAAAAACAGCCTCTAGCCCAGAGGTGTTACTAGTCACACAGGTATTCACGGGCTCCACTGTACCTCGAGCAGTCATCGGACCAGTTCTGGTATAAAGTTTGCCTGACTTCAATAGCTGGTGATCAGCTCCTGTGCAGATGCTGTCTTCGTTTTGAAGACTGATTTCCAGTTTTTTCCTTGTTAACTAGACACTGTCTCCTGAATAGATTCTATTTTTCTGTTACTTCTTAGTTTTCTCTGCTGGCTCCTTTTCTCTATCCCTTAAATGTTCTATCTTAGCCACCTCTTCTTTTACACTCTCCTTGGGACAACTCTGCCACTCCCATGGTGTCAAATACCACTGAACACTTCTAAAAATATCTATATCTATCTATCTATCTATCTATCTATCTATCTATCTATCTATCTATCTATCATCTATCTATCTATCTACATACTCCTGGACAGATAACTTCACCTGAGTTCTAGGCCCCATATATTCAGCTGCTTCTTGGATGTATCACTCAGTAGTCCCACAGATACTTAAACTTTCATATATCCAACGCAGAATTCATCCGTCTACTTTTCCCTTCCCTTTCCTAAACACAAGTGAACAAACTAAGTTTTTGTTTGTCCTGATCTCTGTGAAGGCAGAATTCTAGAAGCCATCTCTGTCATCTGCATCTCTTTGGTAGTTGTTATGGACTAAAGAGTGCCCCCCAAAATTCATATGTTGAGGCCCTAACCTATAACGTGATTGTATTTGGCTATTAGGAGAGTAATTAATATTATATTAGGTGATAAGGCTCAGGCACTAATCTGATAGGACTTGTGTCCTTGTGAGAAGAGAGACACCAGAACACCATGTGAGGACACAGTGAGAGGAAACACTTTAGGTGTCATTAAACACCTGAAGTTTTACCTGAAAGCTGGGGAAACCAAAGCTGCCCACACCCTGATCTTGCAGTTCTAGCCTCCAGAACCGTGAGAAATAAATTTCTGTTGTTTAAGCCCCCAGTCTGTGATCTTTTGTATAGTAGCTTAAGCAGACTAAGACAATCATCATTGCTTATGTTCCTCAGAATATCTTTGGAATAATGTAATAACATGACATGACATCCTTTGCTTACGTTTTATTTCCCACTGCTGCCTGATTATAAAGAGGGTGATTTCTGCAACTATCCTCACGGGCACCATCTGTTTCCCAAAGGCCCAGCTAAATCCTTTGGGAGTTAGATCATTCTCTTTGGAAAGCAACCAGCCTGTCATCATCCCAGTTGATTTTAACTCCTTCAGCTATTAGCTAGTCTGACTCTTGTCAACAGCTTTACTGTGATTCTAGTGTTTTCTAAGCACTGCTTCCATGGCCTTTATGAAATACTGAATCTTTGTGAGATTTGTGATTATTTTCACTGAATTTGAGTTACACTTTTAAATATGTACCCCATCTGACAATCAGGAAGATTGATTATGACACTGAGCTGGTAGTGAGAGAGACGAGCACTAGGCAAGGCTGTTTCAGCTGGAGTATTCCTGCCCATGCTCAGTGCACCATGAATATTGTATGAAGGCAGCTTATGCTTCCCCATCAACACTTTTAATGTAGGGACTTGGGTATTCAGATATACAAATAGCAGAGAACATAGAAACCTATGGAGACAGTTACACAAAAGAGAGCATAACCTAGTTTACTCCCAGAAGGACATATGGAGACTTATCTCTGCTGATGAAACAATCCTTAGCATTTTATTTACTTACTATATGTCTGGTTCATGAAAATTCATACACTGGAGGGGGGCATCCCTCAGCCCGGCCTGCCCCCTCTCACAGTCCAGGAGCCCTCAGGGGCGGGAGGCGACTGGGTGATCAAGGGAAGGCGATGCCCCATCACACCTCTGCTGCTGCCACTGCTGGCAGCACAAGCCTAGGCCAGCCCTGGTTACCTGAGCCTCAGGCCAGCCCTGGGCGGTTGGGAAGCCACCATTGGAGGCTTGCCTGTGCCTTGGCCAACCCTGCTTGCCTGAGCCTCAGTCAGTGAGGGGTGCAAGAGGACCCGAGGCCCCTGGGGGGCTGAGGTGACTCCTGCGGCAGGCGCATGGAGTGGCCGGCCCCGGCTGAGGAATGGAGGATACTCTCAATGACATGAGTTATAATTTCCAATTTGTTGGACACCACAGTCAGGCTTCAGATTCGGCGGAGAGAGGAAGAGAGGGATGGGCAGCTGTTGGAGGAACCTGGGCAAGCTGTCAGTCGGGAGTGCAGGAGGACCTTTGGCCCCTGGTGGGGCTGATGGGACTCCGGCGGCAGGCGTGCAGAGCGGCCAGCACCCGCCCCATTGTGGACACCACCATCTTGTGATGGTCTGATGGTCAATTTGTGTATTACCTCTTTATTATATAGGATTTATTTTCAGTTACAGTTGGCATACAATATTATATTAGTTTCAGGTGTACAATATAGTCCCAAAATAGCCTTTAGGATTTTAAAAGCATTTTTGTATCCATCATTGTACTGAATTTGTTATTTCATATCATGTAGTTGGTGGTAAATTGCTGTTTATTATTTTCTTAGTTGATGGCTCCTACTAGTCAGTAACTACTAACTCACAGAATAAGAAATTAGTAGTAATAATAGCCATAAAGGTAATATAATTGCGTGCTTACTAGGTGCCAAATACTAAGCTAAGTGCTTTATTCCTGGTGGAGTGTATGAATTCACTGAATGAATCAGACCCTCACTCCAAAGGGTCATGAGTTGGCATGCCATGCCCTTGCTCTGCCATCGAAATGCACAGAGCACTCTGTAGAGTGTGCAGTGAATGGTGCCAGTGTAAAGATGGCTTATGGAAATGTCTGGTCAGGAGTCTAGGAAATTAGCCATGAATAGAGAAGAAATTATATAAATGTGTCTAGGGACATGTTTGGAAGCCTGTTCTTATTAGAACTAAACTATGATGACATCCTTTGGTTATTCATTTGGGCTTAAGTCATAAAGTAGTTGGTACAGGAAAGTGGTCTTAAGAGATAAATTGGAGTATGTTTTCATCTTTCCTAAATCTCAGAAACAATCAGCTTTAGGAATTTCTGTGGATTTTTTTTCATGCTTAAGAATGTGAGAAAAATATTTTCTGTTTAGACGTTTTTATCAGTTAAATCCCTGAAGAATATCTCTTTTATACAAAATGCAACTAATAATGTTACAGTGATTTTCTAATTGTCATGTCACTAAATAAGTCATCAGCTTATGAAGGTTTACAAATTGTCATTTTGCATGGTTATAGTATTACAAGCAATCTTTGTGGCTTTTTAATACCAACTGTAGACTGTTTGGCTCTGTTTGGCTAGCCTCCAGGATAATAAGCCATTTACTAGTCTGTACTAAACTTCTGAAATAGCAAAGGTAGAGAATTAAACCACTCCACAGATATAGCAAAGGTTGGTTCTGTGCAATCCTAATAATGTGTTGAAGCAGAACCAGCTTATCATTGGAGTGCTAAGAGTGATCTGCAAAAAATATTTAGTAATAACAATGATCTAATAGTCCAGTGAAATTAACAGAAACTCATAACAAGTAAGTCCGGTGCTAGCCCACAGACTTGAAACGAGTGTAAAACATGCCTTGATCCTAAGTGTATTAGAAGGAGTTAGTCTAAGCCAGTGGTCGGCAAACTGCGGCTCGCGAGCCACATGAGGCTCTTTGGCCCCTTGAGTGTGGCTCTTCCACAAAATACCATGGCCTGGGCGAGTCTATTTTGAAGAATTGGCATTAGAAAAAGTTTAAGTTTAAAAAATTTGTCTCTCAAAAGAAATTTCAATCGTTGTACTGCTGATATTTGGCTCTATTGACTAATGAGTTTGCCGACCACTGGTCTAAGCCAACAGGCCTCTTTAGTTACTTTGCTTAAGATAATGCTCTCAATGCAAACGCATTGTCTTAGGACTGTGGGTCTAATTCTCTGGTGTGTAGTGTAGAGAGCCAGACATGAGTAGTTCTCAGAGACAAATATTTTGATGGTTTATGAGTCTGGTGAAGAAGATAGAACATTTTGGAACACCACCATCAGAGTCTCTACCTTTCTTGTTTCCTTTCTGGGCAAGATAAATTCCTCTGGGATTGCATAGACAATCTCCAGTATCATTCTAAGACAATGTTGTGCTTGCCACTTAGATTTGTGGAATGAAGGAATTTAGCTAGTAGCTAAATACATCTACCTGATTGAATTAGAGCTCCTATTTTTTAGAAGTGGGAATAAATGGATTTGAGAATAGAGTTTGGTAGAGAGATTGCCAAGAAAGCACAAGTAGAATGCTGCATCAGTCAGGGTTAGGTTTGCCTCTGGGTGACCAAAAGCCTAAAATAACAATAGCTTCAATTACATAATTAATTTCTTTCTTAGATGTAAGAAATCCAAAGGTAGGTTGTTCACAGTTGGTATGATGGCTTCACCATGCTATCAGGACCCAGGATGCTATTTCTCTGCTTTCAACCCTGATTACCAGGCTTCTACCTCATGGCCCAAGATGGCTGCTAGAGCCTCAGTCATCACATCACATCTTCATTACAGACAGTCAGAAAAAGGAAGTAACAAAAAGAACAAAAGGACAATCTCCCTTCCCCTTGAAGAGACTTCTTGGAAGTTGCATATCTTTGACTGAAACTTGGTCATCTGACCACACCCAATGCAGGAGAAACAGAGAGTGAAGGGAGACTTGTAGCTGAGTGGCAGTGTACCTCACAGAACGTTCAGTTCCTATTACTACAGAAGAGACAGGAGGGTATAGGGAGAAGAGCAGCAGACTCTAGCACAACTATTTATACAAAATCAGAGCTGAAAGAACTTTAATAGAAGGTGGCACCATGGATGTGGGTTATCTTTTTCACCTTGGAAGAAAACAGAAAAATTGTTGAAGAAACTCTTATTAGAAAGCAAATACCAGTATTAGGTAATCGATTGAAATTAAACATGTAACATTGATTCCATCTTAGCAGCCTAACATTTCATATGCAGGCAAAGAGAAGAGATGTGGCCCAGGAACAGAGAAGCGGAAATGATTAAATGCCAACTCCGTGACTTTTAAGGCAATTCATTCAGCTGCCTACCCACAAAGCACTTCCCAAGGAAGTTACAGCCAAGAATTCACTTGGCTGGGCTTGTCCATTTTTCTTTCATTTCAATGACCATCTCCAGGAAAAAAACATCCTGAAAGAAGAAAACCCATTGAAGGACTTGGGGCATATGAACAGAAGAATTTTCTTTTAAAAGAAAAGGAAAAAAATGATTTAAAAATCACCTATGTTTGATTAGGAATTTTAGCGTTCTATTTTCTCTCTCTGTCTGTATGTGTGTGTGTGTACATCTAAATTGATACAAGAATATGCATACATATTCAAGATCAAGTTAATTTTACAGAATTAGAAACTTTATCTCTGTTCTTGGTGTAATGATTTTGAATGAAAATAGGAAAGAGGGGAAATTCTTTTTAAAATAGCCTTGCCAAAAACATGAAAAGGCTTTTAGCATTCAATAAACTGCATATTTTCCCCAGTTGGGGGTCAGTAAACTCAATTTAATTCATGGGGAAAATGTTGGTGTGATCTTCTTCATAAAACATTTTGTAAACCTCAAACAGTTTTCTTTTTACAACGTCTTGAGTAGAACTTCTAGTCTCTAGGTGCTTTTAGGTATTTATTTTAATTTTATTTTATTTTTATCTTTATTGCTGAAAATATTACAGATGTACCCTTTATCTCCATTGACCCTTTCTAACCTGCCCTTGCCTCCCACTGTTGTCTGTGGGATATGCATATATGCCTACAGGTTCCTTGGTTAAATCATTCCACCCACCCACCGATGTCTGCCTTCCCTCTGAGATTCAATAGTCTGTTCCACGTTTCTATGTCTCTGGATCTATTTTGTTCATCAGATTTCACATATGAGTGAGATCATGTGATACTTGTCTTTCTCTGACTGGCTTATTTCACTTAGCATAATACTCTCCAGGACCCTCCATGCTGTCTCAAGGGTAAGAGATCCTTTTTTTACTGCTGCATAGTATTCCACAGTGTAAATGTACCACAGCTTTTTTCTGTCCAGTTTCTCCTGACTGCAAATACCTTTATCACCTCAAAGGATTGTTTTGGGGCATCCATTGCTCAGCTTCAGGTAGGTGAGAGGAAAAGGTCAGAGCACTCCCAATCGTTGTGAATTGCTTTACCTTGGAGAATCACCTCCCCAGTATCCTCTGGTCTCTTGTAGAGGCGGGAGGGAGATGATGGGTATGGATGGTCCGAAGACCAGCTTAGGTTACTTCTATAATAGGGCCTGAGGGGATGTGTCTTTAAGACTAGAATGACCTCTCACTTGCTGTATTTAGCTGAAATTTAGAGCCAAAGGCAAATTCCCATTCTCTATTCAGTTTATATGTAATGTCATGTCTTCAATATTTTTGATTCTGTAGTTTATTATTTTACTCATATTTGTTATCTCCTTCATTAACTGTTAGTTTCAGTCTGTAATGGTGGGAGTGTTGATTTGTTTATCCCTATTCTAGAAGTCTAGTGTAATTAAAAAAAAATATATTTTATTGATTTTTTACAGAGAGGAAGGGAGAGGGATAGAGAGTTAGAAACATCGATGAGAGAGAAACATCGATCAGCTGCCTCCTGCACACCCCCCACTGGGGATGTGCCTGCAACCAAGGTACATGCCCCTGACCGGAATCGAACCTGGGACCCTTCAGTCCGCAGGCTGACGCTCTATCCACTGAGCCAAACCAGTTTCGGCAGTCTAGTGTAATTTAGAAAAAGAAGTTAGTATCAGCCAATGTGTTGAAAGCATTTTTAATGTAATACGTATCTAGAATAAGGTTTTCTAGACCTCACCAAGTGCTAACAAGTCATTTGCAAAATGACATAAGAATACATTTTTCCCTCATTATGAAATTTACATTTTCATTAGTAAAATGGGGATTATGAAATTTCAGACTTATAATACAATGAAAAAAATTAGCCAATTGATGCCCACAGTAATTTAACATTTTTGTGCTTAATTCCTACTCAAGAGCATTCGAAATCACTCCACTCTATTTTTTTTTGCCAAAATTGCAGTACATGATGACCATTGTGTTAACTATCTTCACAAGCTGCACTTAAAAGCAGCAAGTATATCTTCCTTTTGTTAAATTGTATGAGTTCTTTACAAAAGGAAGACAAACGAAGACATGATAGAAAATGTCTGAATAGGCAGCAGTGTCATGCACCTCATCCTAGGGCCAAGCCAGAAAAGCAACTAAATCAGAGAACATCCACCCTGAATTAAAAAAATTACACACAGCTGAGGAGACAATCCTATATAATAAATAGCTAATATGCTAATTAGACCGGATGGTGAAATGACCTTCCGGAACTACCTTCCGGACGACCTTCCGGAATGACCAGTGGGCAGGACCGTGAGGTGGGTGGGGCTGTGAGGTAGCCGAGCCCCTTGCACGAATTTCATGCATTGGGCCTCTAGTTTTCAATAAGGAAGGGCAGAGGATGCCTAGAGAATACCACTTGCCAGCCATAACCCGTGTGGAACCACCACTGTGCCCCAGAAGTGAGTGGTGCAATACCTCCCGGCAGGCTCCCAGATGTCTACAGGGAGTGCATGCCGCCAGAGTGAGCTCCCGCACCAGGAGTGCTCACCAGCCCACTGGGACCCAGTGCCCTAGGATCTGGCTCCAAGACCCTACAGTGAGTGCAAGCTAGGGGTAACCCTGTGCCCCAACCCCACCCCAAACACCAAGACTGTGCTGCTAGCCTGACCCAGAGTGACCCGGTACCCGCTCCACCTCCACCCCGTGCTATTGGGGTGACCCAGAGCAACACAGAGCACACCCCAGTCTGGGCCCCAGGGGAGATCTGACTGTGTGACCCAGAGCAACTGTGTCAGCTCCACCCCATCCCTCCCCTGGGACACTCCTGCCAGGGAAATCTGGAGCAACTCAACATGCACCTCACCCTGGGCAACAGGGAAGCATGAACTGAGTGATCCAGGGCAACCCACCCCCACTCCACACTGAGGAGGGGTGAACTGGAGCAACCCAATGTGCATCTCACTCCAGGCTACAAGAAAGAGGGGACTGTACTACCCAAAGAAACACATGCCCACTCCACCTGAGCCCAAGGTCTTGTTGCCAGAGCAACCTGGAGTAACCCAGCATGTGCCCTACTCAAGCCACGGTGGAGCTCTGACTGTGGGACCCAGAGCAAGCCAGCACATGCCTCACTCTGGGCCATAGGAAAACACTGCCAGGGTGACCTGGAACAAGCCAGTGTGCCCAGCCAGGGACTACAGGACTGTGATGCAAGTGCACTGCCAGAGGGACCTAGTGTGCCACCCTGCCACGAGTGCCGGGGATGCACAGTGAATTGCATGCCAGAGGGCTCTAGATCCTCACAGAGAGTTGTACACTAGAGGAACTGTGCACAACCTCCCACCACCTCAAGCATCTGAAGCAGACAACCTAAAGACCAGATCCGTGGGATAAGGGGATACAACTCAGAGCAGAGACAATAAAGGCATGAGACTCAAGGCAGACCCAGCCTCTGGGCTAATGATTTCCAGACCATTGCCCTGATAGGGTCTTCAATTTGTCAAAGCCCAAGTAGGGTGCCCAGGGCCAGAAAGAGACAGCAAAAATGGGGAGACAAAGAAACAATACCCCAAGGAAAGAAAAGGAGGAATCACCCACCCCCCCCAAAAGGAATTAAATGAAACAGAGGCATGCAATATGTCAGAAAAAGAATTCAGAATAAGGGTCAAAGAGTTCATAAACTGGATGGATGAGAAAATCAACAACTTATGTAAGAATCAAGAGGAAATCAAGAATGATATAGCCTAACCGGTTTGGCTCAGTGGATGGAGCGTCGGCCTGTGGACTGAAGGGTCCCGGGTTCGATTCCGGTCAAGGGCATGTACCTTGGTTGCAGGCACATCCCCAGTAGGGAGTGTGCAGGAGGCAGCTGATCGATGCTTCTCTCTCATCGATGTTTCTGGCTCTCTATCCCTCTCCCTTCCTCTCTGTAAAAATCAATGGAATATATTTAAAAAAAAAAAAAGAATGATATAGCTACAATAAAAAACACGGTGGAAGGTTTCAACAGTAGATTAGAAGAAGCGGAGAACTGAATTACTGAGTTAGAAGACAGGGTAGAAAACATACCCAATCTGAACAGCAATTGGAGAGAAAAATAGAAAGCAGGTGGAGAGCCGAAAGGAGCTTTGAGACAAGATGAAATGAAATAAAATATGCATAATAGGGGTCCCAGAAGGACAAGAAGAGGAGCAAGGATTAGAAAACGCATTTGAAGAGATCATGACAGAAAACGTCCCTGATTTGGGGAAGAAAAGTCACACAAGCACAGAGAGTCTCAAACAAGATTAACCCAAAAAGACCCACACCAATTGTAATTACATTGTAATTACAATTTCAAACATTAACAGCAAATAGAGAACCTTAAAGGCTGTGAGAGAGAGACAGAGAGTTACCCACAGATGATCTCATATTAGATTATTAAATGATTTCTCAACAGAAACAGACCAGGCCAGAAGGGAAAGGAATGAAGTATAAAGTGATACAAAACAAGGAAATGAATCCCAGAATACTCTATCCAGTAAGACTATCATTCAGAATTAAAGGGGAAATCAAGAGCTTCACAGACAAAAAAAGGCTAAGGGAGTTTATCGCTACCAAACCAGCAATACAAGAAATGCTATAGGGACTGTTGTAAAAATAAGGGGGTGGGGAGGGGAAAGGTGGAGGAAGGAACACAGGCACAGAAAATAAAAATGGCTATAATCAAGCACCTATCAATAATAACTTTAAATGTAAATGGCCTAAATGCTCCAATCAAAAGACATTGAGTGGCTGAATGGATAAGAAAACATGACCCATATATATGCTGTCTACAAAAGACACCTCAGAACAAGAGACTCACACAGACTGAAAGTGAAGGGATGGAAAAATATATTTCAGGCACATGGGAATGAAAAAAAAAGCTAGGGTAGCAATACTTATATCTGACAAAATAGACTTCAAATTGAAGGCCATAACAAGGGATAAGCCCAATTCATAATACTAAAGGGATCAATACAACAAGAAGATATAACTCTGGTAAACATATATACACCCAATGTAGGAGCACCCAAATACATAATAAAAACTTCTGGAAGATATCAAAGGAGAGATAGACAGCAATACAGTCATAGTACGGGATTTTAATACCCCACTGACATCACTGGATAAATCCTCTAGACAAAAAATCAGCAAAGAAACAGCAATCCTAAATGACTCACTAGATCAGATGGACTTAATTGACATCTTCAGAACATTTCACCCCAAAGCTACAGAATACAAATTTTTCTCAAGTGCTCATGGGACATTTTTAAAGATAGACAACATATTGGGTCACAGGCAAAGTCTCTCCAAATTCAAGAAGATTGAAATCATATCAAGCATCTTCTCAGATCACAATGGCATAATATTAGAAATAAAAACAATAAAAAATTTTCAAACACTTGGAGGCTGAATAGCATGCTATTAAACAATGATTGGGTTACCAAAGAGACCAAAGAAGAAATTAAAGGCATCTTGGAAATGAATGACAATGAAAACACAACAATCCAAAACCTATGGGACACAGTGAAAGCAATCCTAAGAGGGAATTTCATAGCATTACAGGCCTACCTCAAAAAACAAGCAAAACTGGTAATAAATTATCTAAATCTACAACTTAAAAAATTAGAAAGAGAGCAACAAAAAAAGCCCAGATTAAGCAGAAGGAAGGAGATAATAAAGATCAGAGCAGAAATAAATGAAATAGAGTCCAAAAGATCAATGAAACCAAAATTTGTTCTTTGAAAGGATAAACAAGATTGATGAACCTCTAGCCAGGCTCACCAGGAAACAAAGGGAGAGGACACAAATAAACAAAATCAGAAATGAAAGAGGTGAAATAACAATAGATGCCACAGAAATACAAAAGATGGTAAAGAAATACTATAAACAACTCTACTCCAACAAACAAAACTATCTAGAGGAAATGGACATATTCCTAGAAAAATACGACCTTCCAAATTCAATCAAGAAGAATCAAAAAATCTCAACAGGCCAATAACTAAGGAGGAAATTGAAGCAGTCATCAAAAAGCTTCCAGCAAACAAAAGCCCAGGGCCAGATGGCTTCACAGGAAAATTTTACCAAACATTCAAAGAACTAAAACCTATACTTCTCAGACTATTCCAAAAAAATTCAAGAAGAAGGCACACTTCCAAGCTCTTTCTATGAAGCTAACATTATCCTAATCCCAAAACCAGATAAAGACACTACAAAGAACGAGAATTACAGGCCAATATCCCTGATGAACATAGATGATAAGATCCTCAACAAAATTCTAGCAAGTCAGATCCAGCATTACATTAGAAAGATCATACACCATGACCAAGTGGGATTTATTCAGGGATGCAAGGCTGGGACAATATTCACAAATCAAAAAACAAAACAAAACATGAAACATCAGATAAACAAATTGAGAGACAAAAATCACATAATCATATCAATTGATGCAGAAAAGGCATTTGACAAAATTCAACATCCTTGCCTGATAAAAACTCTCAGTAAAGTGGAAATAGAAGGATCATACCACAATATAATAAAAGCCTTTTATGGCAAACCTACAGCCAACATCATACTCAATGGGTAAAAACTAAAACTATTTCCCCTAAGAAAAGGAACAAGACAGGGATGTCCACTTACACCACTCCTGTTCTTCATAGCTCTGAAAGTGCTAGCCATAGCAATCAGAAAAGAAGAAATAAAAGGCATCCAAATTGGAAAAGAAGAAGTAAAACTGTCATTATTCGCAGATGACATGATATTGTACATAGAAAACCCTAAAGACTCCATCAAAAAAACTACTAGATTTAATAAATGAATTCAGCAATGTAGCAGGATACAAAGTTAACACCTAGAAATCCATGGCTTTTTTATATGCCACTAATGAACTCACAGGAGAAACTAAAAAAAAAAAAAAAAATCCCATTTACCATTGAACAAAAAGAAATATATATAAAAAATAAAAATAAGATACCTAAGAATAAATTTAACCAAGCAGGTAAAAGACCAGTACGCGAAAACTATAGGCCATTGGAAAAAGAGATAGAGGAAGACATAAACAAATGGAAGAATATACCAGGGTTATGGATTGGTAGAATCAACATTATTAAAATGTCCATCCTACCCAAAACAATCTATAGATTCAGTGCAATCCCCATTAAAATACCAACAGCATATTTCACAGACCTAGAACAAACTCTACAAATATTGATCTGGAATAAAAAAAGACCCTGAATAGCCACAGCAATCCTGAGAAAGAAGAACAAAGTTGGAGGGATCACAATTTGAGATATCAAGTTATATTACAAAGCCAGTGTTCTCAAACTGCCTGGAACTGTTCCACAAGAACAGACATATAGACTAATGGAACAGAACAGAGAACCCAGAAATCGACCCAAGGCATTATGCTCACTTAATATTAGACAAAGGAGGCAAGAGCATACAATAGATCAAGACATTCTCTTCAATAAATGGTGTTGGGAAAATTGGAAAGATACATGCAAAAAAAAAAAATGAAATTAGCCCACCAACTTACACCATACAAAAAATAAACTCAAAATGGATAAAGGACTTAAACATAAGATGGGAAATCATAAAAATCCTAGAAGAATACATAGGCAGCAAAATACTGTAGCAGACATTTGTCATAGCAATTATCTTTACCAATACAGCTCCTAGGGCAATGGAAACTAAGGAGAAAATAAATAAATGGGACTACATCAAAATAAAAATCTTCTGCACAGCAAAAGAAACCATCAACAAAACAACAAGAAAGCTCACTGCATGGGAGAACATATTTGCCAAAGTTATCTCTGATAAGAGTTTAATCTCCAAAATTTATAGGGAACTCATGGATCTTATCAAAAGGAAGATAAACAATCCAATCAAAAAATGGGCAAAGGACTTTAATAGATACTTTTTGAAAGTGGACATACAGAAGGCCAAGAGACATATGAAAACATGCTCAAAGTCACTAATCATCTGAGAGATGCAAATCAAAATGACAATGTGGTACCATCTCACACCTGTCAGAATGGCTATCATTACCAAAGGGACAAACAACAAGTGCTGGAGAAGATGTGGAGAAAAAGGAACCATCATGCACTGCTGGTGGGAATGCAGACTGGTGCAGCCATTATGGAAAACAGTATGGATTTTCCTCAAAAAATTAAATATGGAACTGCCATTTGACCCAGGGATCCCACTTCTAGGAATATATTCTAAGAAACCAAATACACCAGTGAGAAAGGATATATGCATCCCTATGTTCATAGCAGTACAATTTACAATAGCTAAGATTTGAAACAGCCTAAATGCCCATCAGTAGATGAGTGGATAAAAAGAGATGCAGTACATTTACACCATGGAATACTATGAGGTGGTAAAAATAAAAAAAAATTCTTACTCTTTGAGACAGCATGGAGGGGCCTGGAGAGTATTATGCTAAGTAAAAAAAGCCAGTCAGGGAAAGACAAGTATCACATGATCTCACTCATATGTGGACTCTAATGAACAAAATAAACTGATGAACAAAATACATTCAAGACATAGTAGCATGGAACAGACTGATGAATCTCAGAGAGAAGGCAGGGATGGGTGGGTGGATGCAGAGAGATTAACTGGGGAACTTATATGCATACTAGAGGCCCTGTGCACAAAATTTGTGCACGGGTGGGGGGGGGTTGTCCTTCAGCCCAGCCTGCACCCTCTCCAATCTGGGATCCCTCTCACAATCCAAGACTGCTGGCTCCCAACTGCTCGCCTGCCTACCTTCCTGATTGCCCCTAACCACTTCTGCCTGCCAGCCTGATCATCCCCTAACCACTCCCCTGCTAGCCTGATTGATGCCTAACTGCTCCCCTGCAAGCCTGTTTGCCCCTAACTGCCCTCCCCTGCCGGCCTGCTCACCCCTAACTGCCCTCCCCTGCAGGCCTGGTCACCCCCAACTTCCCTCCTCTGCTGTCCTGGTTCCTCCCAACTGCCTCCCCTGCTGGCCATCTTGTGGCGGCCATCTTGTGTCCACATGGGGGCACCATCTTGTGTGTTGGAGTGATGGTCAATTTGCATATTACTCTTTTATTAGATAGGATATGCATAGCCTATGGACACAGACAATAGTGTATTGAAGGCCTGGGGAGGGATGTGGGGTGGATGGGGTCAATGGGGAATAAAAGAGGACATCAGTAATTCTTTCAACAGTAAAGATAAAAACAACAACAACAAAAACAGTAAGCAAACTGATGCAAGTGGTAAGTGCTTTAAAAAAATCTTAATTGCTTCAAATGCTGAACTCCTGGACCAACTGTCCATTCACCAGATGTGAACAGTTGGGGAAGGCTGTTTGAACCAATGTTGACATAATTTAGAATCTTATTGGAAGCCAAGGACCAACATCTTCCAGGTTCTCTTATCAGTGGTTTTGGTAAATGCTGAAGTCGGTTAATAATGGTTTTGTCATTAAAACGTTTGACCATTTAGTATATGAACCACTAGAATTAAATATTTTGCTTAACAGCGTAGTTTAGATGTTCTCCAAGTCATTTTTCATGAGACTTTTGTTAAGTACCCAAACCATGTAGAGAATTGTTCTGATGTTAGGAGATAGAAAATAAATGGAAACAAATTCTTGCCTGTATGTTGGGTTATAGTTTGGTTAACTTATGAGACATAACTGGAGAATAACTAGAAAAACAGCTATATTTATTTATCCCTTTCTTTCTTTATTCACATATTATATATGTGAATAACTAATCCTACTTATGTGCCATGAACCCCTGTAGGTGTTGGAGTTCACTAGTGACGTATAAGTTAAGATCCTGCTCTCATAGAATTATCACTCTGATAAGAGGAGATAGATGGTAAAAGTGTAAATGAAGGCGTGAGTGAATGAATGAGATGTTTCACATAGTAAGAAGTCTATGAAGAAAATAAAATGGGACAATGCCAAAGAGAGTAAGTGGGTAGAGTGGGTAGAAAGGGGGTAGTCAGAGAAAGTTCCTTCTGATACTGGAAATGAGACATGAATGATATAATGATATAAAGGAGTCAGCAATGAGAGAGAGGGAAGGAGGGAGAAAAAGAGAGAGAGGGAGAGAGAGAGGTGCAAACAGGTAAGTACAGAGTAAAAAAAAACACAAGCAGGGGATGGTTGCTTTAGGGAAACTTTTTTGAGTTCTTATGTGGCTGTGTCAACACTATGCATCTTGATATCGTTTGCATATATTTTTAAGTGGGTTACTATCATCAGCCAATGCTTATTGAACTGTCAGCAAATATTTATGGAGAGCCTGCTGTGCTCAAGAACACTTATTAAGTGCAGAGCACTGAATTATGAGTTATGGAGATTTTCAAAAGATAGGATTCTATGGTTTAAAGGAAATATTTAAAATGAATTACAAATTAATTCGAAAAACTCCAGGGCCTTCTTAGAGAAGCACTGTGCAGTCCAGATACAGCATATAAAGCCCAAAGATTGAACCCGATGGGCCATCATTTTCTTTCTCATTACTCAAATAATAAGAATTGCAGTCATGGCAGGAACTCATGCCTTGGACTTACATGAAATCATAGTGGACCTACAGAAAGTAACTCAGTAGTTAAGATTTTCGTTGGCTAATTTCCTTTTCAGGATTTTGTGCGCTTTGAGGAAATTGGACGTCTCTATTATGTGTAGAGCGGCATCTCTTTTCTTGAGTGCCTTCTGGAAACACAGGAGGAGCCTTCAAAGAGAGGGATGTATTGCCACATATGTCCTCTTGTTGGTGTAGAACCTGGAGGAGGCAGGTGTGGAATAATCAATATATTATTTTGGAAAAATTAGAAATAAACAAATATTGTGTAAAGCTTAAACAGTGGCTACGAAGTTTCTGAACACTGAAAAATGTCCTTTTGTGGTTAAATATTTTGCATGCAGAGAGTACAGCTCCAGAACCAGCTGTACAGATGGTTAGATGAATGACTTAGCTTCTGGGTGCCTGAATTTTCTCATCTTTAAGATCATCATAGTAACGATGATTGCTATCATTAAGTACCTGCTAGCCATAACATTTAATGTACTTTTCAGCCATGCTAAGTTGTAAGTTTTGATCTCTGTTGTTCAACTTGGAGAAACAGGCTCAGAGTGAGGAGGTACATGCCAAGCTGGACTCAGACCCAGTTCCCTTGTGCTCCAGGGTCTTCTCCCCTCACCATAGTTGCTTGTTCTGAAGAATAGCAACAGTGAATGCAGAATGCTGCTAAGGAGGCTGGAGGAGGGGCTACTCACTAGCTGCTGAGCAGTCCTAGTAGTAAGGGATAGGATGAGTCATCAAGAGTAAAAGTTTTGAATAGACATCCATAAGATACCAACAGAACTGTTGCAAAATGGCAGAGATTTGTTGCATGTAGCTGGGAACATGCCTTGATAGATCAAAAGAAGCAGATTTACCATGGAGAACAGTGCTGGGCTAGAGAGGTTATATGAAATGCAAGAGGAGATATATGGGCCATTGTCCATCTTTTTACCAGGATGGTGTATTAGCAGATACCTATTAACTAGTATTTATTGCCAACGTGTACCAAGCCATGTGCCTAGGTGATGGGCACACAGGATAATATCTGGTTTCAGCATCAGACCTGCACTTTCAGGGTGGTGGGGTGGGTCCTAGGGGTGGCAGCCAGGACATGGCCATGGCAAGGGGGGGGGCACTTCTGCATTCTCCAGGGGTTATTGACAGCACCCCCAAAGAGACTCTTATTCCCCAGATCTAGCTCCAAATACTCTTGACTATTTTCAAACATTAAAACCACATTTAAGTTATTGCAGATATCAAAAGAATATACTTTAATTAGATTATAAGCTATTTGAGAGCAACAAGGTACATCTCCTAACTTTTATTAGCAGGAAAATCTTTTTAAAACTTAACTTTGGACTCTATCGTTCTCCCATTTTTCTTTGGTTGATGGTTCTGATGAGCCTGCTCCTTTCCAGTTTTGTTCTAATAGGAAGGACCTTTTTTTTAAAATTCTTTTCTAGAAAAGACTTTCTTGAGCTTGCTCTCTTCCACGGTTAGGCACTGCAGTTAGTGTCCTTGTGGGAAGTGGACTCCGAGGGGAGATGGTGCATCAGGGGTGTTGTGAGGTGTGTCCTGTGACTGCATTTTTTCTCCTACTGCCAAGGACCTGGGATCTTGCTGAGATTTGTGTGAACAAAGGAACAATTCAATAAAATGAAATTTGATTTTCTGAACAATTAAATTTTAAAATGGACATCTTCCACTGTTACATAAAAACACACACACAAAAAAAACCCTTATAAATGTGTGCTTGTTTCCCAAATGAAGAAAATAAATTTGATGGTGTTGGCCAGAGGGAAGGGGACTCAGGGGCTGGGTGGAAGAGGGCAAAGGGGTGGCAAAGGGGGACATCTGTAATAGTATCCTCCTATCTAATAAAAGAGTAATATGCAAATTGACCATCACTCCAACACACAAATGGCTGCCCCCATGTGGTCAAAGATGGCTGCCCCCATGTGGACACAAGATGGCCACCACAAGATGGCCAGCAGGGGAGGGCAGTTAGGAGGGATCAGGCCAGCAGGGAGGGCAGTTGGGGGCGATCAAGCTTGCCCGGGAGGGCAGTTATGGGTGGCCAGGCCGGCAGGGGAGAGCAGTTGGGGGTGACCAGGCCTGCAGGGAAGGGCAGTTAGGGGTGACCAGGCCTGCAGGGAAGGGCAGTTAAGGGTGACCAGGCCTGCAGGGGAGCAGTTAGGCATCAATCAGGCTGGCAGGGGAGTGGTTAGGGAGTGATCATGCTGGCAGGCAGAAGCAGTTAGGGGCAATCAGAAAGGCAGGCGAGCAGTTGGGAGCCAGCAGTCCTGGATTGTGAGAAGGATGTCAGACTGCCCGTTTAGGCCCAATCCTACTGGGATCGGGCCAGTGGGATCAGGCCAAAAGGGGCAGTCAGACATCCCTCGAGGGGTCCCAGATTGGAGAGGGTGCAGGCTGGGCTGAGGGACACCCCCCACCCTGTGCACAAATTTTGTGCACCGGGCCTCTAGTCAACAATAAAACTAAAGTTAAAAAATTTAACATAAAAAATAAAAGAAATTTGGGATGTTAAAGAGTATATAAAGGTAAATTACAGCATAGGAAATATAGTCATATTACAATATAGTAATCTATATTAATAAAAGGCCTGTGATCGTGACGCTGTAATGACGTCACAACCAAATGAGCAGTGGCTCTCGTGGTGGGCAGGACGGGACTAGAGCTACTACCAGTGGAGAGCTATGAGCCGCAGAGGGTAGGGCAGCAATCTACAAGCTGAGGAGAACTATGAGCAGCGGAGGGCGGGGCATGAGCTACGAGCAGCAATGGGCAGGGTGGCCAGCTGAGGCAAGCAGAAGCAAGCTACTCGCACACGATTTCGTGTGCGCTGGGCCTCTAGTATTGTAATAACTATATATGGTGCCGGTTGGGTCATGGAAATATGAGGGGAATACTTTGTAAAGTATATGATTAGCTAACCACTCTGCTGTACAACTTTAATATAAACAATAATATTGAATGTAAATTGTAATTTAAACATTTTTAAACTTTTTAAAATTACAAAAAATTTTAATGAGAACATAAAACACAGCAAGGCAACATGTAAGTGGAAATGACTAAAGGTAACTAAACAGTAGCAGTTTTATAGGAATTTCAAATATTAGCACCTTGCTAGTGGACGTCGATAGTCACACAACGGGGACGCTTTGCAAGTGAAGTTGCACTCCAGTCTGGTGAGTTCCCTCGCAGACAGGGAACTGCTGCTTGGTGTTGAGTTAATTCTGGACTTCATTTTGACCTTTAAACACACTGTCTCTTGGATTTTAGTTCTCAGAATCGCTGCCCTCCCACAGGAACTGCTGAATGACGAGTCCTTGGTGAAGATAAGATGTTGGCATGAAAATTGATTTCAAACAACTTCTTTCAGCATGTAATGATGACTGTAGTGAATTTTCACCTGAATTTGTAAGAATTGTCTTACCCCAAACTGTCAAATCTAGGAAGTCCTCAGACTAGACACCTCTAAATAACCAAAGACCTGAATCATATGACTTGAGTGACCTAACTTCTCTAAGAATGACTTGAGTTTCTTTAGTAAGATTTTATTTCAATTTAAGGTAAATTAAATCAGAATTCCTGCATTCCTGGTGTTGCTACTAATGTAACTTAATGGAAACTGACTGCCCATCAGGTTTAGATTCACATAGAACTGAATAGGAAGCTCCTCCCAGTGTTGGTCAGAGGACAGGAATCACACTGGTGTGAAGCATTCTCCTGGGTTGGGGAATGCAGTGTTCCTTCCTAAATTGCCTGGAGATGTGGATTTGATTCAGACCAAACCAAATCCATGAATTAATGATTCCTGGAAAGTGTTTTCTAGGGCGGAGGGGAGTATTTATATAATAATTTGGATTTCTTTATCAGATCATGTTTCATTCCTCAGTTGCTTTCCACAACAGTATTATAAAGTGATCTAATAAATCAAACTATGTATACACACACCTTAAGCAAATTAGTATCAAAACCTTTGTGCAATATGAGGGTAATTTTTTCTAAGTTATTTTGGCGATCACATCAACTGGCCATTTTGTTTTTTTCTGTATGAATGTCAGCATAAAATAAAATAGCATAACAGCTGCTCAGATTATTTACTTTACATCTGCTGGTATGTTAGCTTTTATTTTCAGCAACATGTAATATAGTTCCTTTAGTAACCTAGAGTTCAGAAAGTGATACATCCTAAATATAATTTGCAAACACATTTCTTCAATGTTAGGAGGTGACCTATTAATTCTAGCAGGCTATTACCATAAGCAAAGCTGAAAATTAGCCCAGCTAACACTGTTCCTTTTGCAAACAAAGTGTGACAATAATCTCTTCTGTGCCTAACATAAATCACAAAAGCCAGTGTTTTTCAGGCACATGGAATCAAATTTGTGTGGGAATGATTGAGGCGAAGACACTGTCAGGGGGTGGCAACATCACAGGTGACCATAATCACAAGACTGGTTGAGAATGAATAACTGTAGGTGTTTTTCTGGAAGTTAGGTGGAGGAATGTGCTTCAGCAAAATAAGGGAGGGAATCAAGAGAGAAGATGACGAGGAACTGAGGAAAGATACATCTGTCTCCGGAGAGTAGTGAAGAGAAGTCTCAGGGTAGCAGCATTGCTGGAGAGGGGACAGAAGGGATCCGAACAGGAGGATGCTCATGGCAAGTGCATTCTGGAGGGAGGAGGCTCTGGAATACTAAATATGATTAAAGAGATTGAAAAAAAATCAACTATGATAAAGTAAATAAAGCAAGGAAAGAAAAACAATGCAATTAGAGACTTCTGGAAGCTATGTAAAAACTACATAATAAAATAAAGGACATTAATTTTAACCTAATACTTTGCTTTACTCTGAACAGTACAACTCTTATTATATACTCACTAGAGGCCCAGTGCACAGATTCATGCACAGGTGGGGTCCTGGATTGGGAGAGGGAGGTTCTCGGAATCGGGCTCCCTCCTCTCTGGTTCTGAGTGTGTCACCCAAGATCTGCAGCTGCCAAGTCACCGCCCTGAGCACCTGCCCCCTGGTGGTCAGTGCACGTCAGAGCACCGGTCAGCTGGTCGCTTAGGCTTTTATATATAGAGATGATAATGTAAACATTATTTTAACAAAGTTTAAACAAATAAGAATACAGTTATATTGAGGAGATGAGAGTGGTTTAAGAAAACAAGTCTTCATCCTTCATGGCAGGAGATTTAAAGATACCTGAAATTGATGATCAAGAACTATTTGTTTAAATAGAGTATTTAGAGATATTGGGATACTCTCATAAGCAAGTTCTTTCAAGACTCAGAGTTGGCTACAAGGGCATGGTAATGAGCTCTGGAAGGGATGGGACTGGGCCTGGCTGCTTTTTAATATAGGATTTTCTGATGAACTATTTGATTTTTAACCACATTGCATGTATTAATTTAATGGAATATTGCATTTAAAATTATGCTGCAATTCAAAAAATGTTAGGTAAACTGAGATTGTAAGTCTGGCGGAGGAAACTTTGCTGGTCTTATTAAGGATGCTTGATTTCTGACCTGGGCCCCATTGTTTACAGAAGGGTTAGAATATGGTGGGACCCAGAGTATAGACTTGGGACCCAGAGAGATTAGTGTTGAATCCTCTCTGTGCCCCCTTACAGGCTGTGCCTGTGACAGGTGGCAATGCTCTCATTACGTACACACCAAAGGGTGTACCTAAGGGTTGGTATTCTCATGTCTACCTGACAGGTGGGGACACAGAGACTCAGGAGGTGTGTGACCTTAGGCAAGTTATTTAAACTTTATGCACCTCAATTTCTTACACTGATATGAGTAGAAACTGTGTGGTTGTGACAATGTAATATATACTTTATGGACATAGCACAGTGCCTGGATTATGCACACTCAACAGGTGCTTGCTATAGTTATTAAACCCTGTGGTTTCAGCCACCCTAATGACTGTGTATTTGTGTTGGTTCCTCTCTAAAAGAAAACAAAAAATCCATACTTTTTAACTGCACAGCACTGGAGATTGCTTTAGGTGTGAGTGTACAACTCTGTGACAATAGGATTTAGTGCTGTAGGAAGAAAGTATGGGAGAACATCTACAGACACCATCTCAAATATAGTCCTTCTACAGTTAAGATGCTATCTTTTGCTGATGGTTAATGAATAATTGACAAATAACTATGGTACATTTTATAATTGTTTTGTTTTTTATAAGATTATGAGTCTCATTGGAAAGCAAGAAGGGTCTGCAGATATTCGGTAAGGAAAGCATTTAAATCAGTTGCACATTGGTTTCTAGGTCTTCTTAGGTTATCAGGAAATTCCTTTATCCTTTGTTATGCAAAATAATACTTGATCTCTTGCAGTATATTTTCCAGTTGCTATTGCAAAAGAGAATGTTTAGCTAATCCTTCTTCCACTGGGATTTGAGGTATGATGGAGAGTAAATAAAGCAATTTCATTGGCCCAATGTGCAGCTGAAATTTTAAAGGAAGAAATTTATACCCCCCTTATGTCTGAGACATTTTAGCATACTTTATCTCACACAGTCTTCACAGTAACTCTTAAGGAAACTACATGCACACCTTGGATATTCCAGACAATCTCAGGAAAGCAAGTTACAGTATTTGTGCTTGTGGAGGGTCTTGCCGTCGATTTGTAAAAATGCATCATCTGTTACACACTGTAGAATGAAGTGTGATAAAACAAGGTATGTCTGTATTACAGCCAGTTCTCCTGATTTGTGGTAGCTATCCTATATAATAAAAAGCTAATATGCAAATTGTCCCCTCCAGCAGGAGTTCCACCAACTGGGAGTTCCACCAGGGGGTGGGGCTGGCCAGCCAACCTCCCCCTGGCTGGCCCCACTCCCAATTGGCCCTCCTACTCCTATTGGGGGTGGGGCTGGCCCACCAACTGCCCACAGCTCCTCTCCCTGGCCAGACCCCACCCATGCACGAATTCATGCACCGGGCCTCTAGTCCTATATAATAAGAGCCTAATATGCAAATTGACTGAATGGCATGCACTGATCACCAGGGGGCAGACGCTGAATGCAGGAGCTGCCCCTAGCCCACAGGTCCCAGGCCAGCCAAGGAGGGTGCCAGAGGGCCCCCCACCCCTCAATTGCCCCACCGGTTGCCCAGCAAAGGGAGGTGACCGGCAGCGGAGGGGGGGCAGGGCCAATGCTAGGCTAGCCAAGGCAGGTGCCAGTGGGGGCCCTCTGATCACCCTGCCAGTCACCCCACAGATCGGCTCTGATCGTCAGCCAGGCCTAGGGATCCTACCTGTGCATGAATTTCATGCACTGGGCCTCTAGTGTTCTATAAAATTGCTAGGAACATTGAACATGAAATTATTGCTTCTAGGAGGAAATACATGGGTAGGTTTCTCCAAGCCTCTGGTCACGTTTTTGCCAACTGATCAATATGTAAGCTTGTTTTATGTGTATTTCTTTATTTAATACATATTATTGACTTATTAACACTGAACTGAGGGCCAACAGCATGACTAATTCATGATGGAAGGAAGCTTCTCTAACTAACACAAGCATTTCCTCTGTCAGGCACGTCACAGCCTTCTTGTGCTAGGAACACTAGGCAGCACTTCAGCACCACCTTGGGGGCCATTCTAAACAAAACCACCAACAAAAAGAACAAAATGTGGAAAGTGTGGCACTGACTAGACCATGAAAAGGACACTTGTTTACAGTATGAGGGGCCTTGTCCCCTCAGCTGGGAACATGAGTTTCTTGTACCTGTCCTTGACTGACCCCAAAGGGCCACAAGGAGTGATTGGAAGTTCAAGTTAAGTTTTGTTGAGTAGATTAACTGGAAAATATGGAATCTGCAAATAATAAGGATCAACTCTTTTTTTTATATATATAAATTAAAAATTGAAGCTTAAATGGAGTGAATTCCCTAACTTTTACACAGACATAGATGGTATGTGCTTTTTGCACTTGCTTGTTTGGAATATGCCGGCTGCTGAGATAACCTTCCCCATACGGGGAGACCACAGGGGCTTAACAAGATCCACAGGGATGTGGGGTGGAGGCTCCTCTCGCTCTGGTCACTCAGGGATTCAGGCTCCTCTATCCCCCTGTCCTTCCCAGAATCCCCTGCATCACGAGAGCTGACCTGCAGGAGAGAGGGAGAGTGTAGAGGACCATGTGGGAAGTTTTAGGGACAGGCCTGGATGTGGTTTGCCTCACTTCTCTCTACATTCCACTGGCCCCACCTCACACAGAGGAGGCTGGGAAATATTCCTTTCTTATGTGCTCATGCAGAAAAAGAAGTAGGATTTGGTGAACACTCGGCGTTTTTTCAGTCATGCAACATAGAGGAGAACATAATCATACTTTTATGCCATTTTTCTGAGACTTTTTAAGAAGTGTTGGGGATTTACAGTCTCTATCAGTGGGAATTCAATTGAAGAAGGGAGTGAAAATTGAGATTTGTTTTCTGTTTCCTTGTATGCCAGGGACAAGCGAACTGATTATTTTTTATACTTAGCTAGGTATTTCAACAGTCTTTCCCAACATTAAAATAGTTTTACAAGAGAAATGACTTGGTTTAAAATTAAAATAGATACAGTACTCATTCTCCCCCTCCGTAAATTTTCTGCACTCAGGTTCTGCCTCCCACAGTTGAAGGCAGCCATGATGAGGCACTTGATTGCATGGCTTGTACTGTTACTTTGGAGGTAATTGCCAGATTGGCATACCCAGCAATTGGTGTGTGAGAGGTGATCAGACGCGAACATTTCCATTCAATCATCTCCCTGGAATTCAGACACATCACTGCCTCTGGCTTCAGAATTAGGACCAGTAATTGCAGCCCAGGATGAACAGTGCATGGGAAACAGGCTTTTCATGCGTGACCAGCAGCATACTCACACTTGCCTTGGGAGTCAGAGCTAAGCACTTTCCTGCCTCTCTCTATATGCTGAAGCTGTAGTAATCTTAGAAGTAGTCGTTGTTGTTTAGAAAGTATAGCAGGAAATGTACTGATGGGGGTAAGAGGGTGGGGGTGGGGGTGAGGGTGGGAGGGCACAAGGGCCCAGGCTGCAGGATGGGCAGGTGTGGGGACAGGATAGAGAGGGCTGAAGAATTAGGTTGAAAACTTAGAGGCTTCTTCCTTTTACTTTCAATCCTAAACTTGATATTAGGTTGGTTTAATTCTCCCTTCAGGAGAGGCGGAAACAGCTTTTCCTGGGGTCTGCGAGAGAACAGTGGTTATTCTCGGGACTAAGAAGCTGGGGAGACTGAAGGGCAACCAGCGCAGCCCTGGGTCTGCTCTTCCTTCAGGAGCCTCTTCAGGGAGAAAAGAGGCTGCGGCTTTTGTATATTAGCCTGGACAGTTATTTTTTAAATTTCATTTGTGTTTTTAATCCATTCTGCCTTTCTCTTTTAAGTTTAATTTTATTTTTCCCATCACCTATTATCCCCTCTGTGCCCTCTTCCAACTTCATCCATTCTCCTCCACCCCCAAAATCACCACACTGTTGTCCATGTCCATGAATTCTCTTTTCTTTTGCTTAATCCCTCTACTCCTCTCCCTCGACCCAGAGCTGTCTGCCTGCTCTATCTATGAGTCTGCCTCTCTTTTGCTTGTTAGCTGTTTGTTCGTTAAATTCCACATATGAGTGAAATCATTGTCTTTCTCTGACAGGCTTATTTCACTTAGCATCCTGAAATGTTAACTATGTAAGATCCCAGATACATGTGTCGAAATTTTAAAGTATCATAATAGATTTAATATTTGTAGTTCCCTATTTTCCATTATAAATATATGTATTCTTTAACTTCTCCTCATCTCACTTCATAATCCTCCAATCTCTGAGTGATGGAGATAATGAAGTGGGACTCTGTTCAATTTGTCCCTAAAATGTAACTAGGGACACCATAAATTTTTAAAATAAATTTCAGGTTTCTTCCACCTGGTGTGCTCAGTGGTTGAGTGCATCCTTTGAACCAGGAGGTCATGGCTCGATTCCTGGTCAGGGCACATGCCCTGGTTGTGGGACTTGATCCCCAGTAAGGGGGCATGCAGGAGGCAGCCGATCAATGATTCTCTCTCATCATTAATATATCTCTCCTTCTCCCTTACTCTCTCTGAAATCAATAACAACATAAAATAAAATGAAATAAATTTTGGTTCCCACCACTATGCAAAACACTCTCATTCCCCTGCTTGTCCTCAACTAGTTAACAAGTGTTACTAAGTATGCCCTGTGTTCCCAGCATTATGACCAGCACTCCTGGTGGACACTGAAGAAATGACTCAGAAATTTAGAACAATCCTGTACACCTTGCAGGAATAGTTATAGTCTTTAGACCAGTGGTTCTCAACCTTCCTAATGCCGCGACCCTTTAATACAGTTCCTCATGTTGTGGTGACCCCCAACCATAAAATTATTTTTGTTGCTACTTCATAACTGTAATTTTGCTACTGTTATGAATCGTAATGTAAAGATCTGTGTTTTCCGATGGTCTTAGGCCACCCTGCTAGCGGTTCTCAACCTGAGGGTCGCGACCCACAGGTTGAGAATCGCTGCTGTAGAGCCTAAGACCATCGGAAAACACAGATCTTTACGTTACGATTCATAACAGTAGCAAAATTACAGTTATGAAGTAGCAACAAAAATAATTTTATGGTTGGGGGTCACCACAACATGAGGAACTGTATTAAAGGGTCGTGGCATTAGGAAGGTTGAGAACCACTGCTTTAGACCAACAACATTTCCTTGCCTTGGGCTGGTTATTTCTATTATTTTAGACATACTAGTATTTGGTTTGATATCCCTGAGTACCCATTAGAGACAAAAAACTGCTGGGAGTTGTAATCTGCTTTTGTTCAAGTTCTGACTTGCAGTTTATTCTGATTTCTACTGTATTTGGCCTTGTTTCTTTGAGGCTTGAGCCTGAAGACTATGATAATTTACATGATGGATGAGCTGTCTTTCATTTTGTTCTACTGACAGAAAAGGAAAAGTAACATCAAATCTAGTCATGTTAATAAGGCTGCAGCTTAACTCACCCACATGTCCTGGGGTGGGTTTCTTTGTTGCCTCTCTGTCCAGTTATCCATAAGTAGGTGTAAGTATATATGCATACTTTTGCCTACTTTTGAGAGACTGGAATTTGTGTCATAGATTTAAAAGAAAACCCAAAAGGCTTTGTTGTAGCCTAGAGTGTTCAAGAAAACCATGACACCTTTCTTTATTAAGATAGGAAACTGTTGTGTGTTATTGTGTCATGGTGGTAAAGTTCCACACACATTCCAAACTCAGATGATTTATTTGTATGTATGGATTGCTTATGAGGCTTTGTGGTTATTTCTTTTCTTCTTCTTACTCTCCTTTTTATTGGCCCTGGTTTCTGTAGACCTAGAAAGATGTGTGATTGAGGACAGTTCCAATCTGTTAACATCTCCTGGAAGATGAGGATGAAATATTGCTTCAATATCTCCTTTCCTTCATTGTCAGCAGCTTTAGGGATTCACAGATAGCTTGTGGTTCATAAATATTAAACAAGCCATTCATTGTTGGAAAGCATCAGCATGGCTAGCCAAAGCCAGTACCCTAGTGATCATGACACCATTTAGAATGAGAAGTTGAGGGCTGAAAAATAGTTTCTATTCACTTCAGACATTTAAGAACACATGGAAAATACTCTGTTTTTATGATGACATACTCTTGAGTCTTATGTTAAGAAGACCATGTTAATAACCTTGAATAAAACTCTCTGGCATTTTTATAGTGAAGAAGACAATATAAGAATACATTTCCCTGGTGGTCAGACTTTTAACTCCTCCTTTGAGTTTGTGGAGACAAGAAAATGAGACACAGGGACATAAATATCTAAGCACTGAATAAAGTAATCATCACAAAAACACTTTGCTTGTGGGAAGCATATGGAAGCACCCTAGGCCTTTCAAGTAGAACTCATGCTGTTGTAATTCTATGAAAGCAGTGGTTTCTGGATTAATACATTTTCTTATATGTTTTTTTCCTGGAACCCTTAGTTCTTTCAAGTTTATGTGGATGATACATTATAAGACATCTCACCCTTACACAAGACAATTGAGAAGGAGACAGCAGAATCACTAACTCTATTGACATCGAGGTCTCGGGTCTTTATTGAATGGGCAGCTAACTCTGCACATCTCAGCATATGGAAGGCGCTGCCACATCACAGAGCCCAGCACGGTGACAGATTTTATAATGATGACCCCAGGACACCAAGAAGACATAAATCATGCTCAGCCTACCAGGGAAATGTATTATTCTACTTTAAGCACCTGGTGCAAGTCTTCTTAAAAGCCCCAGTGTTCTAGGAAGGAAGCATAACTATTTGGTAAATTCATGTATGTGAACCCATGTCCTAGCAGACCTATCAGAACCTCATGTCCTGGAAGTGAGCAACATGGTGTATGTTTTTTAGAGTAAATGTATCACTGTTCCTTCCACCCCCCACTGCCTGCATCCCCCCAGGTGCCAGCCCTCAGTTGCATCCTGCCACTTTTAGAAAATGACCTCACCTCCAGTTTGGAAGTTTCCATCTGTCTGACTTTTTTATTTTCCCACCGCAAATTCCTCATGTCCTTATCACCCTCCCCTAGTCTCAATAGAAGAATCGCCTCTCCTCCTTTTTAGGACTAACTCTCTCCCACTCCTCAGTAACTGGTCCATCGGCTTTCCCTTTCCTCTTGCTTTTCTAGCTCTTGCCCTCTTTTCTTAAAACCTCTGCATCGCCCTCATGTTATAGCCTGAACCTTTTGTCAACCCAACTGCTTCCTCCTGCCATCTTTCACTCCTTCCTCTATAACCTCTGCTCTCTCTTCCCCTTCTCCCATAATCTTTTGCCATCCACTTCTGTCCCCTCTACTTTATAGACACCTTCTCTCCAAAGTCATTGATGACTTCTGAAGCCCTCAATCTTTCAACTATTGTAGGATTCATTTTCCTTTCCTTCCCACCTCGCATGGTACTTCTGACCACCTTTGCCTTCCGGCGGCCTCTCTTTCATGAGGGCTGCCTGCATTTTTTCACATTGCTCACTATTTTTGTTTTCCTTATACCTTGCTAAATCTCCTTTCCCTAGGCCAGATCTTTGGAGAAAATTGACACCATACAGATAGGCTAAGATTTCCGTACCTTTTTGCATGTCTCTGATGTGTCATGGGATACCTTCATCTAAGTTTAAAATCCACAGGCTTAACTAATTGGTCAGAAGCAAAGTGACTAATAAGAAGGAGAGTCTGAAACAATACTGTGTTTTCTAATGTTAGCATTGGAACACATTCTCCTGTGTTCTTGACTCTTTTCTCCTTTTGGTCCATAGATGTGGACACTCACCAACCTTTATTTCTCAGCTTTCTTCACCACACTTCTTTTGTTTAGCCCTTTCATCTACTCTCATGACTTTCTCTACAGTCTTAATCAACATGACTTCAAATCTTATCTTCTTTTTTTTAAAACTCTGGGGGTGGGGCCAGTAATCTGTGTTTTCTTATTGTTAATATGTTTTTATTGATTTCAGAGAGGAGGGGCGAGGGAGAGATAGAAACATCAATGATAAGAGAGAATCATTGATCAGCTGCCTCCTGCATGCCCCCCACTGGGGATTGAGCCCCCAACCCGGGCATGTGCCCTTGACCAGAATCAAACCCAGGATCCTTCAGCCTGGAGGCTGACACTCCACTGAGCCAAACCAGCTAGGGCCATATCTTATCTTTAGCTGGACCCCTCTTCCATCTAGTCTATGTATCTGCATTTTGGGGGGTAACTAGATGCCAGGCCAGTGTCTTAAAATTAGCTACCATATATATTAGTTTATGTAACCCTCTTCATAATTTAGGGAGGACAGTATTGTTAATCTTCTTTTACAAATGAGGCAACTGACACTCAGAAAGGTTACAGCAGTTGTTCAAATTGGCATGTGGAGAAAAAAAAAAAAAAAAAAACAAGAGAACTGTGAATTCAGATCCCTTTGCCTTTTTATAGCTCTAGGCCAGTGGTTCTCAACCTTTCTAATGCCGCGACCCTTTAATACAGTTCCTCATGTTGTGGTGAACCCCAACCATAAGATTATTTTCATTGCTACTTCATAACTGTAATGTTGCTACTGTTAATGAATCGTAACGTAAAGATCTGTGTTTTCCGATGGTCTTAGGCTCTACAGCAGCGGTTCTCAACCTGTGGGTCGCGACCCTCAGGTTGAGAACCGCTAGCAGGGTGGCCTAAGACCATCGGAAAACACAGATCTTTACATTACGATTCAAAACAGTAGCAAAATTACAGTTATGAAGTAGCAACAAAAATAATTTTATGGTTGGGGGTCACCACAACATGAGGAACTGTATTAAAGGGTCGGGGCATTAGAAAGGTTGAGAACCACTGCTCTAGGCTGTTGGGGGCCTAGTTCAAGGCTGAAATTGCTGTTGTCTCCCTCTGCTCTCGCCACAAAGAGTAACAATAACAAAAAATGTAAGCCAGCAGCTTGTGCTGCTTGGGACTTTGGCCACAGGGACTCTGTCTTACTCATCTCTGAGGCCCTAGCGCAGCTCAGGGTGTAAAACAGAAGGAGTGCAGCACAGCCCGTGTGGCTCGGTTGATTGGGTGGTCATCCTGTGCACTGAAAGGTCGCTGGTTTGGTTCCCAATCAGGGCACATCCCCAGATTGTGGGTTCAGGGTGCGCTCAGGGTACGCACAGGAGGCAACTGATCTTTAACTTCTCTATCTCTCTCCCTCAACTTTCCTCTCTCTCTAAAATCAATATAAACATTTTTAGAAATAGGGAGTTTATTAATAAGTGTCTGTTGATGTCAATTGAATTAAGGGTGCAGCTCACCAAGATCCCAAACCTCACAGTTACCGTTGACTCCTCCTGTCCGTCCTACTGCAGTCTACTGGTAAGTCCTGCAATTTTCCTCTCTCAGGGCTTCCGATACTTCTGTGCTGCTCTCCCTTCCAGCTTCCAACACGTACACTCGGTTCTCATTGCCACGCGCCCGTGCTGTTGCCAGAACCTCGTGGGCCTGCACGGTGGCAGGTCAGTCTCCCTAATCACAGCTCTCCTCCTGGATGCAGATTGTTCTTCTTGGACCAGGTGGGCATTTTAGAGATTGTTTGGTCCAGCCCATTGCCCAGAAAAGAAAAAATCAAAACGTGGTCCCAGAAAACCAGAGTCACCCTGCAGAAGGGAGTGGACCCCCCACAACTCCAGGCTTCCTGAAGCCCAGTCGGGCTCTCCCCAGCTGCCAAATGAAGTCCGGGTCTTTGTCTGGCACCGAGACACCCTCCATGATCCAGTTCCAACATGCTGCTGGAATTATCTGTCACTAATCCCTAAATCAATGAGCCAGCCAAAATGAGCTGTTTACCATTCTTTCAACATGTCCACTGCTCTCTTGCCTCCCTGCCATTTTTAGGTAATTTTCTCTACACAGAATCTTTTTTTACTCTTCATCTCAAGCAATCCTTTCCACAAAAAGTTCCCTGATTCTTCTCCCATGTAAAAGGCAGGGACTTTGCCAGCCACGAATGTTCCTAGCACTTTGCTTTTCTGCTCTGGATTTACTGTGGTCTGCCTCACATCCTTCTGTGCTCATCTGATCTCCCTACTGTTTCTAAGCATCTTTAGAGCAAGAAAGGGCTGCATCTTGTTCGCTGCTGTATCCCTCACACCCAGCAGAGTGGATGGGCTTGGGTTGGGGTTTGAAGCAGTTTGGTGACAGAAAGATAGTGCTGGGGAAAGCTCTGGCCAGCGTACTGGGCATATTGGACTTCAGTTCACCCCCTAAAGAACTTGGGATTTGGCCTTCATTGAGTTGAAAATAGTCTAACTTTTTAAAACATATGGAAATGCTAAAGGAGATCAATGCTTTGCTTCCCACTTTTCTTATCATATGTGTCCATTACTCAGTGCTTGAGAAATGAGATTGCTTCCATGAGTGGAGAAAGCCAGGCTGTTTCACTCACGGCTGCACCGCTGTGGCTGGCTCTGTGCAGCGTGGGAGACATGGGCATTTATGTTCTGGGAAGCTCAGTTATATTTCACAGATACTGCTAATGTGACATGGTGAGCAGTCATCTCTAGGGCTGCAAAATTCTAGTCATCCATGTAAACGTTCTTCAATTTGCCTAATTATACTACAAAGACTGATAGGGAAATGATATGTTTAATCAAAAGGAGAACTCACTGATTTTATATATACATATATATATATATATGTGTATATATATATATATATGTATATGTGTGTGTATTTGTGTGTGTGTGTATGTGTATATATATATATACATATATATATATACATATATATATATATATGTATATATATATATACACATACATACACACACACACATATATACACTGAGTGGCCAGATTATTATGATCTCTGAATGCATAATAATCTGGCCACTCAGTGTGTATATATATTAGAGGCCCAGTGCATGAATTCATGCATGGGTGTGGTCCGGCCAGCCTGGCCAGGGGGAGGGGACATGGGCGGTTGGCCGGCCTGCCTGCTGGTCAAACTCCTGGTCGAGGGGACAATTTGCATATTAGCCTTTTATTTTATAGGATATACATTGAGTGGCCAGATTATTATGCATTCAGAGATCATAATAATCTGGCCACCCAGTGTATATATTCTATATCTATTGACCTTTGGGTGTTAAGTGATATAACCATTGAGTAGAATATATTTGAAGTTAAAATAATAATTAGTGACTTATGTAAGATAAGTTGAAGTGTTCAGATTTGTTTTTGCAGTTGGCAGATATGGGCTAACATGAACGTGGTTTTTGCTGCTCTTCCCTCTCACTCCCTACTTATTTACAAGCTGCAGTGAACTTGCAGGAGGCTATCTGTGTAATGGGGAAAGATGAAAGGATGTAATTGTCCTTCACCAACATTTATTGCTGTCAGCCAGTTTGATCCTGTCACCTTAAACTGTTTCTGTATGCAGCCAGTAACTGAACATTTTCACCCATTCTTTTCAGCCATCTCAAGGACCAAATTATTTAGACAATTTGTACAATTCGGTGACTAAGCAAACAGCAAAGCAGACCAATTATCTACCATTTGCTACTAGGTCCTGGGAGGATAGCTTAGACACAGATGTAAGCTGAATTGTGTCATTTATTTTCAGATCCTGGAAGGGCCTTGTTCTCAGAGTATTATTTGTGTAGGGCCTACACTCAAGGCCACCCCTGTCCAACAGAAATAAAACGTGAGCTTCATATGCATTTAAAGGTTTTCTAGCAGCCATAATTTAAAAAAAAAAAAACAACAGGAAGAAATGGCTGAAACTAATTTTAATAATATATCTTATTTAACCCAATGTATCCATGTAATCAATATTTAAAAATGATTAGTGAGATTGTAACTTTTTATTGTTGTTACTAAGTCTTTTTGTTATTGTTACAAAATTTGGTGTGCATTTTATACATCTCAATTCTGACCAGCCACATATCAAATGTATGGTAGTCACTCACATACAGCCTAGTTGTAACCACATTGGACAGCATGCATCGAGGCTGACTGGGATGGGATTATCTGAGAAGGAAAAAGGTAAAGGAATAATTTTATCATTACTCTTAAACAGGAGTCAGCATACTTTCTGTAATGGGCCAAATAGTAAATATTTAGGCTTTGGGTGTCATACGAACTCTGAAGAAACTATTTAGCTCTGCCATTGTAGCACAAAAGTAGCCACAGACAATATGTAAACAAAGGGGTGTGGCTATGTTCCAATAAATCTTTATTTATAAAAACAGGTGGTGAGCAGGTTTGGCTTGTGGGCCATAGTCGGCTTCTCCAGTTATTAAGTTTAAAATAAATTTCTCTATCATATAAATAAAATGACTTCTATTCAGAATTGTTTCTATGTAGGGTAATTCTCTTTGTACTGAGAAACTAACACTGCCAATGATGGCTTCTGTAGTTTATTTTCTCTTTGATAAAAGATGGTTGATACCCACTTTGTTATGATTTTTTGTTTGTTGGTTTAGAAAATGAACTGTTTTTATATCAGTATTGATCACAACTTTTTTTTTTTCTCTCCCCCACCCTTTTTTGGCTGGAATAACATTTCTGGATGGTTTGGCTGTTGCATTCCTCCATGTATTGTTATGTTTCCACAGGTAAGACCCTTTCTTTCTTTTTGAATTATGATTCTGCCTAATGTCATATTAAATCAATGTTTGTTTTAATTTAAGTATTCACGGAAATAGCATGAAATAGTTTCCATAAATTTATTTTAAATTAAAGTGTTTTCAGCTACAAGGAAATAATCACTGGCACAGAATATATGTGGAGATAGGTTTCAGTCCACTGTGAAATGTCCTGGAATTATTTTATAAAACATGGATCACACTTAATATGCAAGTTTTAAAAATAGCTAGGTGCAGAATTCTCAAATTGGATATAACACTATCATAAACCCATACATGCCTTTCTGTGTGTCATTGTGATTATGTGAAAATGTGTTTGTGGGACTCTTCTCACGTCGGGGATGCAGAAGGAGACGTTTCTCAGTGTGATGGTGTCGGGAGTGTGCTGTTAGTGTCTGTGAAGCTGGGACAGGGACTACAGTGAACCCACCATTTGCTTATGGAGTGGAGAAAGCTGTGGTCCAGTTTGTAGACCTGCTCACTGGAGTGTAATAAGAGACTAGGAAGAGAGAAGCTATAAACATTTTTAAGTCTCTTCTTTGCATGCCATTTTCTTGTGTCTTTGAAAAAAAAAATCAAAGATTTGTTTTCCCCCATTTAAAATAAGAGTAACCTCAAGGCCACTCGAAACCCTATGGAGATGGGTGAGCCTGGAGTGGCCCCGTGGCCTGGTGGCCTTGTGGTCTGGTGGCCTGGTGGCCGGGTGGCCTAGTGGCCTGGTGGACTGGTGACTGACCAATGGCCAGTCTGTTCCCTGTGATGATGCCCAGCTCAGACTTTCCTATCTGTTCCAAGCATTGTCCTCCCTTACATCCCTTGTGCACGTCACAAAAAAGGAAAAACCCTCCAAAAAGAACTCCCTGTTTTTCTCTTTCTGTCCCTAAAATGACCCCTTTATTCTTAATCTACTTTCCTCCTCTTTCTAATTTCAAGAGAGAAAAATCTTTCAGAAGCTGCATTTTTCACGTATCACTTGTTTCACCTCCTCTAACTTCCTGTGGGAGGTGCTCCGTCAGCGCCGCCTCTCCCTGTGGCTGCTAAATCCACTTCCTCCAGCAGTTCTCTACCTCCAGCCCCAAGCACCCTGAGGTCTCCTCAGGCCTGAGAGAAGCAGAGGAAACTGCCCTCCTTGCTTTCCTCACCACCTGTCTTGGAAGCAACAGCATCACCTCCTTTTTCTTGCACAGCCTTCTTACTGAAATTGCATCCCGGAATTCCACGAGTGCCCTCCCAGGCACCCAGCTCCGCGGCCTCTTCTCAGACCCCGCCTGACCACTCTGCACCCTCAGAAAGCCTATGCCGGCTGCGTTCTGTCCACCTGGGTGGACACTGAGCCTGTCTCCAGTTTGGCTCCCTCATCGGCACTCCAGTCCACACTGTGAATGCCACCTGCTACCACTCACATCAAATATGCCCCAATGTCTGCCCATCATCGTCCTTTGTTCCTTTAAGACCATCATCATCCTTTCGGTCTCTTGCTCACCTGTTCCTTGGGAGGGCCTTGGGTCTGCCTCTGCCCTGACTCGCTATTCCCTCTGCCACAACCACGCGTGTTCTCTGTGGGATCACGATTGCCCCTTCCCCAGGTCGCCCCTCCTATCTGCTGCTATCAGATTAATTTTTTTTTTTAAATATACTTTTACTAGAGGCCTGGTGCACAAAATTTGTGCACAGGGTGGTGTTCCTCAGCCCAGCCTGCACACTCTCCAATCTAGGACCCCTCGAGGGATGTCCGACTGCCCGTTTAGGCCCTAGGATCGGGCCTAAACGGGCAGTCGGACATCCCTCTCACAATCCAGGACTGCTGGCTTCCAACTGCTCACCTGCCTGCCTGATTGCCCCTAACTGCTTCTGCCTGCCAGCCTGATCACCCCCTAACCACTCCCCTGACAGCCTGATTGATGCCTAACTGCTCCCCTGCCAGCCTGTTTGCCCCAAACTGCTCTCCCCTGCAGGCCTGGTCACCCCTAACTGTTCTCCCCTGCAAGCCTGGTCACCCCTAACTGCCCTCCCCTGCAGGCCTGGTACCCTCAACTCCTCTCCCCTGCAGGCCTGGGTCCCCCACAACTGCCCTTCCCTGCAGACCCAGTCACCCCCAACTTCCCTCCTCTGCTGGCCGGGTCACCCCTAATTGCCTCCCCAGCAGGCTTGATCGCCCCCAACTGCCCTCCCTTACAGGCCTGGTCCCCCCCAACTGCCCTCCCCTGCTGGCCTGATTGCCCACAACTGCCCTCCCTTGCAGGCCTGGTTCCTCCCAACTGCCATCTTGTGGTGGCCATCTTGTGTCCACATGGGGGCAGGATCTTTGACCACATGGGGGCAGCCATCTTGTGTGTTGGAGTGATGGTCAATCTGCATATTACTCTTTTATTAGATAGGATAGAGGCCTGGTGCACGGGTGGGGGCCAGCTGGTTTGCCCTGAAGGGTGTCCTGGATCAGGGTGGGGGTTCCCTTGGGGCATGGGGCAGCCTGGGCTAGGGGCCTCTGGTGGTTTGCAGGCCAGCCATGCCCCCTGGAGACCCAAGCGGAGGCCCTGGGATCTGGGATTTATTTATCTTCTATAATTGAAACTTTGTAGCCTTGAGCAGAGCCAACCTCCTGCTTGCTCCGTTGTTGGGATTTATTTATCTTCTATAATTGAAACTTTGTAGCCTTGAGTGGAGGCCTGGGCCTGCCAGGGTGTGCCGAAAGCTTGGCTTCCTCCATCACCGGGGAAACCCAAGCCTCCTGCTCTCTCCATGTCTGCAGCCATCTTGGTTGGGTTAATTTGCATATTCACTCCGGATTGGCTGATGGGCATGGCTTGTGTAGCAGAGTGATGGTTAATTTGCATATTACTCTTTTATTAGATAAGATTGATTTCAGAGAGGAAGAGACAGGAAAAGAGAGAGAGAGAAACATCAATGATAAGAGAGAATCACTGATTGGCTGTCTCCTGCATGCCCCACACCATGGATCAAGCCTGAGACCCTGGGCATGTGCCCTTGACTAGAATCGAACCTGGGACCCTTCAGTCCACAGGCTGACACTCTATCCACTGAGCCAAACCAGCTAGGGCTGTCAGATTAACCTTTACGAACATAATTCTGATCCCACTACTCTCCTGTTCCCAAATCTTCCTTGACTCCTCATCACTGTTGATAACAGGTGCCTGACACAGACTAAGTGCTCAATAAACACCAGTTATTGCCCTCCTCTTCTCCCTCCTCCTCATCTGGATTCTCAATGTACTTTTTGCCATGTTTAAGCCTCCCGTGATCTGAGCTACCTTTCATCTCTCCCTTATTTTCACTGTTCCTGGGTGTATCTGATGCTCTTCTCCCACCAGCCCTCCACCATCGCGTACTAATTATATACGTAGGTACACAGCCACCCCCCTTATCTGTGGACAATACATTCCAAGACCACCCATGGGTGCCTGAAACTGCAGGTAGCATGAAACCCTATATGTACTATGTTTTTTCTATGCATACATACATACCTTGTCTCTTAGAGGAAGCACTTTATGGCTTCCCCTTGGCATATCCGGATTGCAGAGTCCCTGCTCCTGCACTCAGGGCCATTGTTAAGTAAAACAAGAGACCCCTGAACACCAGCCCTATGATGCAGACAGAGACCTGACAACTGAGAGTGCTAGTCTCCTTTTCCACTGGAGACGCCGCATGAAGGGGTGATTCATGTCCCGCACAGGAGGGGGCAAAACTCAACATAGTACTCTGCTCACAATGGCACTCAATTTAAAACTTAGGAATTGTTTATTTCTGGAATTTTCAGAAAATGTCCATCAGCTCAGCCTCCGCCTGGGCTCCCTGCAGTCTGCTACAGGCCTGTTAGGCCTGAAAGCATCTTCCTGAGGTAAAACACCATGTGCAGAACCAACCAACACAATGCTTTGTGAGCTTTTCCCCATATTTATTTCTAGGGAGAAGCAGGACATGGTGGTACATTTTTGAGCTAAAATGTCTCCAGTTTTAGTCTATTCTTTAACTATCTATCTATATAAAAGCCTAAGTGACCATCACAACCGAATGGACGACTGAACAGTCTGCATGGGGCGACCAGGCTGGCAGGGGGGTTAGTGAGGGGCGACCAAACGACCAAGCAGCAGGCTGCGTGGGGAGACCAGGCCAGCAGGGGGGCAGTTGGGGGAAACCAGGCTGGTGGGAGGAGTGGCAGTAGGGGGCGATCAGGCCGGCAGGCAGAGGCAGTTAGGGGTGATCAGGCCGGAAGGGGGCAGTTAGGGGTGACCAGGACGGCAGGGGGTGCAGTGAGGGGCGATCAGGCCGGCAAGCAGAGGCAGTTAGGGGTGATCAGGCTGGCGGGAAGGGGGAGCATTAGAGGTGATCAGGTAGGCAGGCAGGTAAGCGGTTAGGAGCCAGTGGTCCAGGATTGTGAGAGGGATGTCCAACTGCCAGTTTAGGCCCGATCCCGGGGATTGGGCCTAAACTGGCAGTCGGACATCCCTCAAGGGGTCCCAGATTGGAGAGGGTGCAGGTTGGGCTAAGGGGACCCTTCCCCCCACCCCTGTGCATGAATTTCATGCACCAGGCCTCTAGTATGTAAAATAAAGCCACGCATGTTTACATGAGACAAAATCGCAATGTGCTTATTGAGCAAGCACTTTCCCAGGAAAAAGTAGCCGGGAGGGAGTTCCTTTCCCCTCCCAGTAGCACAAGGCCCCAGGCGGCCCCTTCTGCTGTGCTAGCTTTCCTGGGCACAGAGGAGGTGGCCATTTCTCAGGGAACTGCGGTGACTGCGCCTGGAGGTCCTCTCACCAGAACATCGCGGTGGGGCTGGGTCAGAGCCAGGCTTCAGCCACTCCACAGGTGAGACCAGACCTAGTGGGACAGCAGCAGTGGCGGGAGGAAGTGCACTCAGACACTGGGCCCTGGGAGAGGCAATTGCCTCCCCACCTCCATCTAAAACAACCTGGAGCCACTTCCCTGGCACTCACCACAGGACGGGCGGGCACTGTGAGGGGAGGCAGGTAACAACACCAACAGGGGAGCAGCACTCGGAGCTCGGGAATGTCTGCATGCATTATTTATATCTCTTGATACAAAAATATGTGGCAAATGAATTTAAATGGGAGAGATAATATTTCTTCTTTTCCCTCGATGATAGATCGGGACTGGATACAGTCCTTTATTTTATTTCATCCTGTCTGCTAACATAGGCCAGCGTGTTATAGAAATATGCCTTTCTCTTTGAGGTGAGAGAAGTGGCTCAACTCAAGGAAAGTTTTCTTTGAAAAAAAGAATTTTTTAAACTGGATTTTAAATTGTGTCACATTACCTGCTGATCAGCTTTGGGAAGCTTAGAAATTCTGTCACTTAGAGCTCTGTAGTAGGATGGATAGAGCTACAGAGCTGTAGGTGAATTGTGAAAAGATGAATTATGTGTTTCTGAAGACTTACTCCATTGCTCCTAATGGCGTTAGGGGGAAATAATGTGGGACAGACAGCACAGTTTGGGTCTTTATCAGAAGAGTGCTCATTGTCTAGACTAATTTTATGGCTATTAAAGAACCAGGTTTAAAATGACCTGTTGGCCCAGCCAGCGTGGCTCAGTGGTTGAGCATCAACCTGTGAACCAGGAGGTCGTGGTTCAATGTCCAGTCAGGACACATGTCTGGGTTTTGGGCTCGGTCCCCAGTGTGGCGTGTATAGGAGGCAGACGATCAATGATTCTCTCTCATCATATCTCTCTCTCTCTCTCTCTCTCTCTCTCTCTCTCTCTCTCTCTCTCTCTCTCTCTCTCTCTCTCCTCTTCTCTGAAATCAATAGAAGTATTTTAAGAAATTAAATAAAGAAAATTACCTGGAGCAGCAGTGACATTACTGAGGGCTCAGGAGGTGCCAGGTGCTGTCTTACACCTTATTTGACTGACTTCCCTGCAGCACAGTGGCTGGCATGACCATCAACTGTTTCACGGCGGAAGAAAAGGAAGGGTGGAGAGGTCCAGGGACTTGTTTAGGAGCAGAGAGCTGGGAAGAGAGTAGCCAGGCTCTGAACCCAGAAAGCAAGGGCCTGAGTCCACACTCTAAACTGTTATGCTGTACTGCCCCCCAGCCAGTGCCAGCGTGGCCCAAACACCATTGGCCAAGCCACACAGAACCTGTAACCCCAATTCACGTTGACACAAGACTCTCCATCACCTCAAACTGGAACTTTGCGTTTCCAGCTGTAGGTGAACAGGGGCTCATTCTTTTCAACAAGAGGGCCAAAGATAGCTGGCTGAAAAGTTATCTGCTACAGTCTTAAATGTTTTATGTTAGCAAAATAGCAGGTGATAGACAGACAGACAGACAGATGGAGGCAGATCAATAGGTGGACAGATAAAGGACAGTTCACAGTCATGGAAAGATACTGGCTGGTCAAATCCATCTTTTAAGCCTCATATTGGTTAGGCTTCTTTGTGACAGATGTAAACAGCAGCCAGGTACTCAGATTTATGAGTTTACTAGAGGCCTGGTGCACAAAATTCGTGCATGGTGTGTCCCTCAGCCCAGCCTGCACCCTCTCCAATCTGGGATCCCTCAAGGGATGCCCATTTAAACAGGCAGTCGGACATCCCTCTCACAATCCAGGACTGCTGGCTCTCAACTGCTCGCCTGCCTGCCTTCCTGATTGCCCCTAACTGCTTCTGCCTGCCAGCCTAATAACCCCCTAACCACTCCCCTGCCAGCCCGATTGATGCCTAACTGCTCCCCTGCCAGCCTGATTGCCCCTAACTGCCCTCCCCTGCAGGCCTGGTCACCCCTAACTGCCCTCTCCTGCAGGCCTGGTCACTCCTAACTGCCTTTTCCTACAGGCATGGTCATCCCTAACTGCCCTCCCCTGCAGGCCTGGTTCTCCCCCCCAACTGCTCTCTCCTGCAGGCCTGGGTCCCCCAACTGCTCTCTCCTGCAGGACTGGGTCCCCCTAACTGTCCTCCCTGCAGGCCCAGTCGCCCCCAACTTCCCTCCTCTGCCAGCCTGGTCACCCCTAACTACCCTCCCTGCAGGCTTGATCATCCCCAACTGCCCTCCCTTGCAGGCCTGGTCCCTCCCAACTGTCCTCCTGCTGGCCATCTTGTGGCAGCCATCTTGTGTCCACATGGGGGCAGCCATCTTGTGTGTTGGAGTGATGGTAAATTTGCATATTCCTCTTAAATTAGATAGGATACTATGGGGACTTTTACTGGAACACGGGGGTTCCTGCAAGGTTCGAAATATAGGAGCTAACTTCTTTCCTGAGCTACGTTTTTCCTGAACAATAATAAACAAACAAAGTGAATCCTATTTTCCCACTAGGTTGTTACTTTCTTAATTGAATGTTTATTTTCTTGAGGACATTCTCATCCCCCATGTAATAAAAATCACGATGAAAAGTAAAATCACACTTAAAATAAAATCACAATTGAAATCTTTTCCAATAACTTAAGATTATTACCCCAGATAAAGCAATACAGAGGAGAAAATTTCCTATGTTAATAATGGGGTGTGTTTTACTAAGCACGCAGCGGAGGAGTATAACCTCCATGTCCCAACTGGAGGGGAACATTCGGCTGAAGTGCAGTCACAGAACTATCGTCTCTCTTGCTCTGTGTGGTGCAAATTATTCTGCATTGTCCCTGGTGGACGGACGTCCTGCAGGTCAGCTCTGTGTCCTTGTCCTGATTCCCATGTGCACCAGCTTGCCAGGGACAGCTCCTGTCACCGGGCGCCTCTCTGAGCTGCAGGTTCCAAGTCTGAAACGGCATAATCACAGTGTCTACTCCAGAGGGTTGTTGCTGGGACTTAAACAATCAGACACTTGGACTACCCGGACCTCCGCTTCCTCGAGAAAAAGAGACAAAATGTGGAGCTCTAAAATACAGGAAGGGATATAGTAGGTTATAGTTGTTCGTATGGAAAAAAATACAACAATTAATAAATAACAGTACAAGAATAAACCCTGTGTTATGGGTACTCACAACAGTAAACCTACTTTTACTCCACCCTGAATTGAGGAGGGAAAGATCATTCATTTGGATTAACATTGTCATCTGCTCCAAGAATGTTCTTGTAAACAGGAACATTGAAAACTTTACAACAGTGGGCATTAGGTGGTTAAAAAGTGATTTAATTTATTGACTTTACAACATTACCTAAGGAGCCTTGGTGCATCCCTTTATAGATTAGGTTTACCTTCTTCTAAAACCTTCGGGTCCACTGCAAGATCCATGCAACCTTGCAGTGATCACCAGGAAATGTAATGTTGCCAGTGATGGAACTGCTGAAGAGCAAGGACTCTCCCTTTTGGAAACAGATATAAACTTGCCCATCTAGGTGGCAGCTTTCCTGCCCGTCCTGGCTTACCGCTGCTTTTGCAAAACTGGTGAAGGGCTGTGCGCTGAGCCTTAGTTTCCTCACCTGTTAAGTGGCCCGGGCTAGTGTTAAAAGGTAATGGCTTTGGGCTGTACTGCCTAGGCCCCAGCTCTGGCTCTGCCACTTACCAGGTGAGTGATATCACACAAGTTGCTTTTCTAAGCCTCTGGTGTCCCTGTGGGTGATTAAAGGGATAATGTAAACCTTCTGTCACAGGAAGTGCTTGCTAAACCTCCTTCTCAAACTTGGTTCTATTTACCTCTTACCTTCACCCTTCAGGTCTTTAGAACCCAGAATCAATTGCTTGGCCAGGCGCAGTGTTTAAGGGTGGGCAGGAGATCTTGGGTGGAAAGGGAAAGTGGGTTGTTCAAGACAGAGGTGAGCTGACTTATATAGAGAGAAGTCCCCATTTCAGGTCCTTAATTGGCCCATTTTCATGAAAATGAGGACTACAAATCTTCACAGTTTGATCATGCAAAAAGCACTGTCCTGATTGGTCACAATGCAGCTGCTCTGATTGGTTGGTTAAGATGCTAATGAGGCTATAGCTGCACAGCTCCAATTGAATGGGGAAGGACTGAGCCCTTTTGGTTGAAATATGATCCTAGAAACTCCTTTTTAAAGGTTGGCTCAGATGACAGAAACACAGTGCAGGCAGGTGCCTTCTGTGATAGGCCCCTTTTTAGTAAAGGCTGCTAGGTTATGTTTATAAATTTGAGCCCACTTGGCCCTTCTCAACAGGTACATGTGTTCTTAGGGTCAACAGGAGTGATGTAAATGTTTTGGAACTTGATATAGATGGTGATTGCACAATAGTGTACTAACTGCCATGGGATTGCACACTTTAAAATGGTTAATTTTGTGTTTATGTGAATTTTGCCTTGTTTAAGAGAGAGAAAGAGAGAGAGAGAGAGAGAGAGAGATCCTCTGATGATCAGGTCCCTAGACCTGATTATTACTGACCTTAGGTAATTTCTTCTCTGAAAATTTCTTCCCTTTTTGGAAATTTCTTTGAAAATCATGGGTCAGGGCCAGACAGTAGCCTAAATAATGTGATTTCAGAAATCTCACAGAGTGCTTTTCACATGTAACGAGTTAATAACCAAATCTCATAGTAATGCCTAAGCTTCTAGAACACCCACTCTTTCATGTAGGGTGATAACCTTTTTCCTAGCACTCTTTGAAGAGCTCTCAGGGAAGGGAGCAGAAGGGTAAAAGTGCTGTAGGTGAATGTGTCCTCAGCTTTGATTTCCATGGGCTGTCCTGCCACAGATAGTGCAAGGCTTGCTGAGAGACAGAATGGAAAAGAGCTGGGCTTCTGATGGAAGGCTCCCCCACGGGGCACCAATTTCCTCCTTTCTCTATACTCCCCTGAGCTAGAAGGAAAGCAGTTATTATCGCTTTCCATAAAACTAAAAGGCTGTGTCTGTCCTATTGACAAGGAGTGTTTGAGGGCCATTCACGGGCTCCTGCTGAAGCCCTGTGAGAGAAAACCTGACTGAATTAGTTGTCGTAATGGGACACAAATCCACCGTTCTGATGGAAGAGCTATTGGATTCAGGCATTTGGCCTGAGATGGAGACAGTCTGAAACAGACATTTGTCTCCTTGGGGCTGATATGGATGTCTCAGATTCAGTCGGTTTTGTGGAATTGTTCCATTTCTCTGCACTGTTGTGTTCTGCGAGAGTGGGGGTTAGGGGAATGAATGAGAGATAGAGAATGAATGAAAAAATGAGTTCACACATGGCCAAGAATAATTTACTTTCATAGAATCCAGATAGCAGATAGGCGAATGCTGTTTATACTTAATGGTAGTAAGTAAAGCATAATTAGAAATAAAGCATTTAAGTGCTCATGAAATGTAGACCACGAAGAATCCAAATGCTCAGGTCCTGATCCAAATGTTTAACTCCTAATTTTCATAAACAGCAATAGGTAATTTTTATATGAGTTTTAAGAAATTCCATTCTTTTCCCTTATTCCCTCAAAAAATGTAATTGGAGGGTTAAATCACCCTGATGCTGTTTTCCTGTCCAGCGCAGGGTTATTTTTTTAACTTGGGGTAATGGGCTTCTAGGATAATTCCTTCAATACTATTTAACCTCAACCCATGGTCATAAATGTAGTTTATATCTCAAACACACACAATAGTAAATTATGTTATTAAATATTCTTTAGATATTTATAGATATTAAAAATAATTTTGTGAGACAAGAATTTCACAAAATGTCATACATCAAATAGGTGTGACATATTTTTGTTATTCCTCTTTATTCTGTCGTTTTCTATTCCATGTTACACGATTTATTTAAAAAAATTTTTATTGATTTCAGAGAGGAAGGGAAAGAGAGAGAGAGAGAGAAATATCAATGATGAGAGAGAATCATTGATCAGCTGCCTCCTGCACGCCCCACACTTGGGATCAAACCGCAACTGGGGCATGTGCCCTGCCTGGGAATCGAACTATGACCTCCTGGTTCATAGGTCAACACTCAACCACTGAGCCATGCCAGCCGGGCCATGTCACACGATTTCATGTCATGATGTATGGCATAAAACACACTGCTGGGAGGAGTCTAGGCATCAGCTGTTGGATCCCTATGAATTCCAGAGCTAATGTGCATAACTTCTGTTTGCTATGTACATTTTTCTGGACATTCATTGAATATTTTAAAGGTAGTATTAGTGACCTGAAAAAGCTGAAGAACTGCTTTCGAGGGCCTCCAGTTTCATGATAAATTAGAGATAATTTTGACGTTACAATTAATTTAATCACAAATGTAATTTAGAGTTAATATTAGTGTGAATAGCAATTTAAGGAGTTCATTGCCATTATTGTGGCAGTTTCTTTTTTCCCCATATAGCTTTCAAAGCTATATCATCACTACATGTCAAGTGAAAGGTTGGGCTAGATTATTTTCATTTCTCTTCTAATTCTAACTTTAACCAAATACTTTATATTTAATTTTTTAAAAAGTAATATATGTTTATTGTCAAAAATTTACAAACTCAAAAGAGGACAATTGAAATTACCCACTAAATGATCACCTTATTAACATTTTGGTGTCTATCCTTTGAGTCTTTTTTCTATGTAAAAATACATATGTTTTATATACCACAGCTTTTATATTACAGTACAAACTATTTTATAATGTGCTTTCCTCATTATAGCATAATTCCTCCATCCTATATAATAAAAGCCTAATATGCTAAGTGTCCGACCATTCAACCATTTGACCAGTTGCTATCATGTGCATTGACCACCAGGAGGCAGATGCTCTGACCAGTATGTTAGCTTGCTGCTGGGGTCCAGCCGATCAGGACTGGGTGAGACAGGCCAGACACACCCTGGAGCCCTCCCACAGTCGCTCCCCGGCCCTGATCGTGTACCGATGGGGTCCCTTGGCCTAGCTTGTGCCCTCTCGCAATCCAGGTCCCCTCAGGGGATGTTGGAGAGCCAGTTTTGGCCCAACCCCCCCAGGCCAGGCCGAGGGACCCAACAGGTACATACATTTATGCACCGGGCCGCTAGTGTTATTATATATTTTCTACTGTATTTTTTGCTGTCTGAAGATAGCCTGCAGAATACTCAATTGGCTAATTTGTTTAACCAGTTTTTATCACTGAACATTAGTTTACTTCCAGGTTTTCATCCTGTCACCAACATTAAAATGTACATTTTTGTATCTTTCTACACTCAGCTTATATTCTCAGTACAAATCCCTACAGATGGAATAGCTAGGTGTGTGAGTAGAACTACTTCTGAGACGCATTTCATAGTGACACATGGCACAGATTGCCCTCCTGAAAGGCCAGTTCTCCTGTGGACTCAGGGCTCAGGTGCCGCCTTACACAGCCCTAGTTCTCCAGGTGCCGGGTCCATATGGCCCAGTGAGTCACACAGCTACTGAACATCAAGGCGCACCTTTTGGCCAGAGGGTCTTTTCTGTTTCCCTTTATAGAGAAGTGTCAGTTCAATAACATGGGGGTTTCTCTGGGGATGAAATCGGTGTGGGTAGTAAGTTGTTTATCTGACAGTAATCGAATCCAGTCCTTAGCTGAATTGGATCTGCTGGTGATACCTACCTGAGGGGATTGCTGCAAGTCAAGTCAATAAAGCAATTTCAGATGGAAGAAAGCCCGTGCTCCCTGTTTGGAGAATAAATAGACAAAGGACTCTTCCTTGGAAACGTTGTTAATTAAAATGGAGTTTGAAGCACTCTTGAGCTGTGGGAAGCAGATTTGGTATTTCTCAGAAGTCATCTGTTATGAAATGTGACTCGAATTTCCATCTTGTGCCTGATCTGAACAGAAGCCTTGCAGCCCCCTCACTCCCCAGAGTTTGCATGGGGCTCTGGGTAAGCAAGGAAGTCTGGAGTAGATAAGCTGGGAAAAACTATAACATGTCACTAAAAGGAAATTTAATTTAGCTTGGTCTGATGATAAAAGCAGTTTATTGCCTCACAAGTAGGTGAAGGAATAATTTTCTTTTCTCCTGGTTGGCTTTGAGGAAAATTTTGTGAAATCTGGATTTAAAAAATATTTCATAACTTCTCTCAGTATGAATATTAATGCTGATGACCCAGACCTCCCTGGCCTGTGCCACTTGTATGATGACAATGATGGCCTTCCTGATAGTAATCTTGCTAGTGACTCTCATTCCACCTATACCCCATGGGGTCGCACCCACGGCCAGTTCCCTCGAGGACCTGTGGGTGTCTCCTCTCCCTCTGAGCCCCCTTTGAGTCCAACCCCGCACCTCTGCCTCGGCTTCTGGCGCCTGCTGCCCAGGTGCTGTCTCTACTCCCAACCAAAGGAAGAGATCAGCGTCAGCTAGTACTTGGTGAGACTGTTACCTGAAAAGGGGAGTTTGCTCCTTCTCCAGGTTCACTGTCACACTTTGCCTCAGGGACACCAGAGCAGCTTGCTTGTGCCCTGTGTCACTAGAGTCCCTCGTCAAAAAGCCTTCTTTGGCTGGTGTGGCTCAGTGGTTGAATGTCAACCACTGAGCATCAACCAGTAGGTCACAGTTCATTTCCCCATCAGGGCACATGCCCGGGTTGCAGGCTTAATCCCCAATGTGGGGCGTGCAGGAGGCAGCTGATCAATGTTTCTCTCTCATCATTGATGTTACTATCTCCCTCTCCCTTCTTCTCTAAAATCAATAAAAACATATTTTAAAAAAATTTTTAAAGTCTTCTTTGGTTTTTCTATGTGGGCCTTCTCGTCTCTGAGGATGGCTCTGTGAGCCTCTACCTGCCGTCTTCAAAGTCACTGCGTCCCTGCACTCTGGAGTCACGGTGGCGAGCCTTGTTCCCTCCGGCCTCCAGGTAAATGCAGTTGCTGGAAGTGCCTTGACGTCCGCTCATAGACATCAGACAGATTCCCCTCTCCTAAGCTCACCAGATACGCTCAGGGATGTCTGAACCTGGATTTAGGCTCCCGGTCTATGAAATTGGCAAGTACAGCGGGAAAACTGAGGCCCAGAGAAGTGAAACAACCCACCCAGCTAGCAAGTGATGACTTGTTCTGATCCCATGCTCTTGTAAGAAAGAGTTCCTGATACTTAGCTGCAGCCCGATGTCAGCCAGTTACCACCAGGGCCGGCTTCCTGTGCAAGTGCCGTCCTCAGCATCTAACCCTTACCTGAGGCATTAGCCATGCCCTTCACAAATTGGGCCTGCCCTTGAGGAAGGCTTCTTTTCCCTTGACTCCTCAGGGTGCTATTGAATTTCACTGGATAAACCCTGAAAATCTAGTGGTAGATAATGGTTACACCTGACAAATTACATAGAGGCTTAAAAGTTTGCTGGAAAATTCTCTCCTTATTATCTTAGCAGAGAACTAACGAGAGACTGAGAGGTCATGTTTGCTGTGGGGACTTTGACCTCTGCTGCTTTTGAGGGTCCAGGTTGGCCTGGTCTCCAAGTCTTTTCAGATGATTGCTAATGCTAATAGCATTATGTTTTGGTGGAAAGCCAGAAGTTGTTTTTTTTCTTTTCCCTCATTCATGATGTTGCTTGAGTGGCATTTGGGGCCTTCTCCATGCTGTCGTGATTAACCCCCAGTCTGAGGGAGCAGGAGGCTATTCAAAGAGAAGCATAGCATTTATAACAAGGATAAAAGCCCTTTGAAGGGAGAATATAGGAAGGCCTGGGACAGTTCCATGCTGAAGTGACTGCTGTGTCACACCCCAGGATTGTCTGGGGAATGACAGGCCCAGGCATCATTTCGTCACAGGCTGCCTTGCCCACAGGTACATGTCTAAAAACCGCTGATGCATTTAAGCACATTCTTTATGTTTTGAAATGTTTTAATATAGTTCATTGACTTGCCTTATTTTCATAAATGTCTCCTTCTCGGAGGAAAATGTGAACATTTCTCACTTTTCTAATTTCAGTTTTTATGAAGTTGACATTTTCCCTAGCGTATTTTGGCTATAAATTTTTGAGATATATTAAATTATTCTAGCTGATCTAAAAAGCCAGTTACAAAAAGAATGATGCAGAAAGGAATGCAGAAGAAAGCAGTCAGTGTTTTAAATTTCATATTTGTCCCCAAATCCAGAGCTATGCCTTCAAGAAATTTTGTATTAATTGTAGAATTCTCTAGTAACTTAAAAGGCATTTTCATAAAGAAAAGAGTATTATTTGAGATTGTGTAGTAAGCTCCGCACATAAACATGCCCCTTTAACACCCGTAACAAAGTCCTGCTGTTCTCGGGTTCTGTCCTGGATGTTTTACTAGTAGCTACACAGCCTTTCGGTGAGTTCTCTCCAAACCATGTCTTTGTGTGGAGGGCAGATTCTAAGATGACCCCTGTGATTCCTACCCCTGCTTTTCACTCACACCCTCATGTATTCCCCTCCCCTGGGTGTGGTGGTGGGGGGTGGGGGGACCTGGGACTAACCAATTCATACAGCAGAGGCCTTCTATGGTTGCATTTCTTAGGACGGTGATGTCTGCTCCCCTGAGAGACTCTCTCCCTTTCTGGCCATGTTGGAAAGGCCCATGTGGCAAGGACCTGAGCATAACCTCCCCTGTCACTTCAGGGAGACCCTCAGTCAGCTATCTGTGAGGACGTGAATGCTCCCTACAGCCCATGGGCTTGAAAGAGGATCCTTGCTCAGTTCAGCCTCAATTGAGACCCTGGCCCTGGCCAACATTCTGATGGCAGCCCTGTGAGACCTGGGGAGGACGGCCCAGCCAGTGGTGCTTGGGTTGCTGACCCACAGAATCTTGTTTTAAGCCACTGAGTTGGTTGTAATATTGTTTTACAGCAATAGATAACATACATTTTGGTAGAGATGTATCCTCTGAGTCTTAAATCTATATAATCATGTGATTATCTATTATTGAATGTTTCTTGGAGTATCTCCTACAATGCCAGGCTTGGTGTTAGGTGCCAGAGAAACAGAGAATGAGTAAATCATAGTCTCTTTAAACTACATCAATGATCAATATTGTATAGGGTGCTAGAGACACACCAATAAAAGTCGTCCGAGTCTCTTACGGGAATGTGGATGCAAAGTGGATTCACCTGACAAAGACACGTTAATCTGGGGAAAGCCATGCACTTCTAGAGGTTCAGATAGATTGGAAACATGGCTCTGCTCAATTGAAATCTGCTACATCTGTTGTTAGGCACCTTTTCCTGGTCAGGGAGCCTTAGTTTTCCACTTACTTCATTGCTACACTCACGCTCTGGTTAAGCAGCATGGAACAGTGCAGGAGTGGTCGCTTGCTATGTGGCAGCTGGTTTCCAAGAGGCAGAAAGTGGGAACTGCCAGTGCCTCGCCTGTAACTGCCAGGGTGTCACCTTAGGCATGTTCTACTGGCCAAGGCAGCACAGGGCCCATCTCCTGTGGCCAGGCCACACTGCCCAGAGCAGAGGGGATGGGACATACTGTAGCTGCCATCTTGGTAAAGTATGCTCTGCCATAGCCCATCATTCCTTCCCATTAAATGGGGAAAAGGCATGGTTTCAGGGATAATGTACATAAAGCGCTTGGACAACAGCAGGTGCTTACTGAATGGCCTGCTATTACTAATCTAGTGGAAACAGAGGACAGATAGAAATGGTTAGCCAGGACCTCTCTCCTCAGCAGAATTCTATAGGGAGTCAGGTGTGTTACTTAGGACATAGACTAGATGAATAAGAACATATTAGAGAAGGTAGAATAATATGAGAGTCTCAAAATAGTCTGATTGAAGTAGAAAACTAATATTTTTAAGATTAAATATTTCCCGACTTTAAAGTATTTGTCTCTAGGTTTTATAGATCTGGGTTGCTTCATTTAAGAAGACAATTCAGAAACATTTTCAGAGGAGACATTTAATGCGCTGGGATGCACACCCTTTCTGGATGATTCGGCATGTACTGTGGTACTGTACTGGCTGCCCAGGGAGAGGTGAGAATCAGTGTCTTTTTTTGGCGTTATGAACTGAATTGAATATTGACAGTCCTTTGTATGCAATGTAGCCATCTTCATTTTAAAAACCTAATCCAGGCCCTTAAGAAAGTATGTGTACATTTTTTAAAAAATAGTTTATGTCTTTGTAAGGTTCAGATGATTGAGAATTCTAGTTTTAGACATTGGTTTGAAAAGATCCCCCTTCCCATGACCCTATAAGCCTAGTGTAAATTATTCATAGTTGATGTAAGTGATTGAAAAGGCCGAGTGTTGTGTGAGGTACACACTGTGAGAGACTTGGGCTTCCCATTGCTCTCATCCAAAAAGTTATGAACTGCAAATTTTTATTTTTTTAAATTCCTGTATTTAAACGTCAATACCGTGTTTATATATCATCTGCATTTCATTTCATTTTCTCGGTGCTCCCCAGTATTTTCCCTGGACATGCAGCTTTAGTTGTCACTAGTCACTGATTTTTTTCTAGTATTGTGGATGAGTTCATAAGGTATTGATCAAGATGCTGAAAATAAATGAAGGAAACATAAAAATGGTGCTTGACCAATATTGTAGGAAAGTTTTGTACTTCACTGGAGAGAGAACTCTTTACAAATGTATAGTCTAAGTATATTTTACTTCCAATACTTTGCCCCTCACCCCCAACCTATGTTTACCTATAATCTCAGAAGTAAGTGAATTATGGAAGTCAGTATTTCAAATAAAAAGGAAACTCTTAGATGATGAAGGCAAGCCTTTCTGGTTATGACCACTGGCAATGAGACTAACATTCACAGAAGCAGAAGAGATCTGCTTTGAAATTTCCTATTTCCCATTCGCCTCTGGCCAGCTTGGTTGGCTTGCAAATGGGACAAATACATGGAACTCACATCCTGTCCCTGCTACATGTAAAGCAAATGAACTGCAACAAAGACAACTTTTTCATTTCCTGCTTCTAAATAATCAGTGCAGCTTGTCTTGGACTTCACGGTGGCAAAGGTAATTGGCATTGATCACGACAATGACAGGAATGAAGCAATTGGCTGTGCCGTGTTCTGGTTGGACCACTGACATTAGGAAACTTGAACCAGGTTTCGTGTTTGACCGAGTACATGTACACCTAAGTGGGGATTTGGTTTTAACTGGATTACTTCACTGGATAAAAGGAGAGTTGATGGTTCGGGCTGTGAGCGCCTCATGCAGCGGGTTCCCCTGAGGAGAAGCATCCCACCTGCTTGCTGTCATCCACGAGGAAGTCAGAGATACGCACTCACAATGGATGCCTTTTTCACACTGATTATTTTATTGTGGTAAGATATAAATAATATAACATTTCTCGTTTGTGACGTAGACAGTGTTGTGCAACTACCACCTCTGTGTAAATCCAAAACATTTCCATCACCCCAAAAGAAAACTCCACATCCTTAAACAGTATCTCCCATCCTTTCCTCCCCCAGCCTGGCTGGGATCTGTCTCTATGGATTTGCCTGTTCTGGACATTTCATATAAATGCAGTCATATGATCCGCGGCCTTTTGTGTCTGGCTTCTTTCACTTAGGCATAATGTTTTCAACACGAGTGATTTTTACTGAATACCTATGATGTGCTGGGCATTGGATATATAGTAACAGACAAAACCAACAGCTTCTCATCCTCATGATTTTCATGCTGGAGTGGTAGAATCAAAGCAAAAAAAAAATAAGTAAATCAATGAAATTACCTTAACCATGCTAAGTGCCATGCAGAAAGCAAACAGGGCCCTGGGCTAGAGAATAACAGAGGGAGGGAGGGGTTGCTGCTTAAAAGAAAGCTCAGGGAAGACCTCTCCAAAGAGATGACAAGTTTTGTGCTCAGAAGTCTTCGTTTTCAGCATGAGTTCTGAACTTGACATTCAACCCATTAGCACAGGCCTTCTCTGGGCCTTACTCCGCCTCCTCTGGAGACCACTCAGCTTACTAATCTAAATTAGTTATGCTAAGCTTTCAGACGAACTGCATCATTACAAGATGCCCAGGTCACATGGGCTATGGAGGCACCCCAGGGGCCTGCACAGTTGACATGACTGGGCTCACAAATTCTGCTCAGTTCCCAGGTACCACTCGCATCTTATGTTTCATAAGCTTGCTTGAGTAGAACTTCAAACCACTCGCGTGATCTATGCTAAACAAGCAAGATGCTTTTGTCCATTCTGACCCTGTTAGGCTATATTGCCTTTTAGAAAAAGGCAAAATCAGACTTAGATTATGTGAACACTTATTAAGCACTCATCAGCATTTACCTGAAATCAGTTCTCAGAAAACACTCCATGAGTGACTGATACCTTATTTGGCCCTTCATGTAGAAATAATGCAGTGCAGTCATATATCTTCTCAGAAAAGATGGAAGGCATTTCTGATCATGTTATTTCATATTTATCTGGATAGCTATTTCAGGTATCCAGACAGTTCTAATCAGCTGTAGGAATTGAAATTATTTTCTGTGGGACCCTGACTACTTCTGTTAAATGCACGCGTAGTGTGGAATGATTGGCACTCTGATGTAGTGGGGAGATGTGGAAATGGCAATCCGTGTCTCATTGCTCTCTCTTCCTCACTGGGACACTTGTCTTTAACCATTAACACTCTTTGGAGTGGACTGTGATGGTGTACGTTACAAAATCAATGTCTTCGTGCCTGGGGGCAGGAGTAACATGACTAGTAATTTTATTGCTGCCTCAGTCTTACAAAATTGGAGTGAAATAATACATTTAAATGGAGGCTTACGTTTATGTCAGATGGTAAAAATGAATTTCACAAACAAAAGGAAGTCTAAAATTATATAATAATTTTTGCTCTTGAACTTATTTTCCTATAAGCTAGAAACTTATTTTATCTATAATTTGTTAAATGCTTATGGTGTGTTAGATTCTGTTCTAAAAATTGACATACATCATCTCATTCAGTTCTCCAGCAATCCTTTGCAGTTAGTGTCACTGCTATCCCCATTATAGGTGAAGAGGCTGAGGCTTACCCACTACTGCTTGGTGTATCTGGACCCAGTCTTGAGCCTTGGATTTTAGATCAGCAAACTCTCATCGATCACTCAGTGCTAAGTACAATGGGACATATGAAATGTAAATGACAGATATCTTGTAAGACATTTAAAATAGAAAACTTAATTTTGTTCTAATGAACAAAATAAATTGACAAGCAGAATAAGACCTGAAGCAGGGAGGCAAAGAACAGACTGACATACCTCGATGTGGGGTTGGAGGAATGAGAAGAGATAAACCAAAAAACTCATATACTTATATGCATAACCCATGGACACGGGCAATAGGTAGTGAAGACCTGGAGGGGGGCTAGGGGCTGGGAGGATGGAGAAAATGGGAGATATCGATAATACTATCAACAATAAAAAAATATATTTTAAAAAATAGTTACAAAAAATAAATAAACAGAAAACTTAAAGGTGTTGACTGAAGATAAAATATATAATGTTTAGTTTAATATATAGAAAGATAGTTGCATACAGATATTTATAGTTTGTAAACATACATATATTTCTTTGCTCTGTCAGCTAAGAGGGCTTGAAGAACTAACATTTCAGTAACATCAAGCATATTTAGTGCCCAGTCTTGGTTTCTAAGACGATTCTCCAGTGAAAGGAACCAGGGTCCCTTGGAGAAATGGCTGATCCCGGGACTGGGACAGGAAATATACATCCTGCAGTGCCAGAAAGTAAGGAAGGACTCAGAAACAAAGACAGAAAAGAACCACATGATGGGGACAGAACAAAGGAAGAGCTTCTAGCCACCAAAATTGGAAAAATTTAAGCAACCAAATAAACAAAGAGTATTGGATTATAACCCAGAGTACAAAATAAACACCCCTGAGATCATATTGATGCAAGTAAATGACTGAATGAATTGACATATGTGGAGAAGAGATAAATTTTACATGAGGAATTCCAAATAAATTACGTACATTCTCCACCCTAAAGAACGGAGAGCATATCCCCCGCCCCCTCCTTATGAGGAGGTTGCACATGGCGGCTCCTTTCCTAGAGTGTGGAAAAGGGGTGATTTGACTGTGGAAAAACCTGATGAACAGCACCTCAGCTAGGTGATCAACATCATAAATCCTGTTACTGGTATATAGCCTTGAGATGACTGACCAAATGGCACTTTACCTCTGTGGTCTTCCCCCCAAACCATCACCCCAGTTCAATCATGATAAAATATTCAGACAAATGCCAATAGAGGGGCAGCCTGCATACCTGACTGAAACGTCTCAGAACTGTCAAGGTCATTCAAAGCAAGGGAAGCTGAGAAAGTGCCACAGCCACAGGAAGCTAAGGAGAGGTGCTGTCTGAGGGATGTGGTGTTCTGATGGGATCCTGGAACAACAACAGAAAAGAACAGTAGGTAAAGCTAAGGAAATTGACTAGAAGATGGATTTTATGTAATGACATGTAATGGCACTATATTAACATTGGTTCATTAGTTGCAACAATGCTAGTGTAAGAAGTCAATAATAAGGAAACTTTTTGCAGATTGATGAATGTATAGGAACTCCATAGCATTTTTCCCAACCTAAAACTGTGTTGTTGTTGTTTTTTTAGGTCTGTTAATAATAAAATACGTGAGCATTTTAGTGTGATACATGGAAGAAGGTTATTTGGTTGGTCTCATTCCTTCTTTTACATAATGGATGTAAAATGTAGTTGTGAATTTATTTAACTGGGGATTATTGGACAAGTCATTTGGGTAAAATGGAGTCATGTAAAGACCCATTTGAACCCATCCAAGTTTAGAAGATTGGTTCAGTAGGAAAAAAAACATGTAGGCAAGAAGTAATTCTGTAAAGTAATTTTAACCTTGCAAAAGTCCTCATGTAGTTATTAAGGTTATTTCTATACAGAAATATATATATATTTTTTTCTGTAATAGGTGTTTTAATAGATCTTAAATCAGTTTTTTGTCTTTTTATGTTGCTTCACTAAATCCATAAGGCTTTCCATCACCTTATGCTAATTTTCTCCATTGTACCCCAGTGGGAAATAGGAAAAAGAGGCAAAGGCCACATGTTCTGCTGGGGTCACTCGAATCAGACCAGAAGGCAGGCATCTCTGTTCTTGCTTCCTGTGCTTTGCCCACCATAAGCACATTGACGGGCTTTCGAATTGCATGCTCCTTTAGTCAGCGTTCTCTTACAGCTGTAACCTCCAGTTCCCTTAGGACTTTGGAAAGCCTGTACTTACTTAGAGGATGAAGAATGTGAAGTCTTTTTTTATATTGTTTCTTTCTAGGAATAATTAGACTGTGAGAGAACATGTAGTGTCCTGAACATTGCCTTCCTTTCTTCCATCCTTCCTTCCTTCCTTTCTTTCTTTTTTTTCTTTCCTTTCTTTCTTTTTAAATCCTCACCTGAGGATATGTTTATTGATTTTAGAGAAAGCAAGAGAAAGAGAGACAGAAACATCTATGCGACAGAAATATAGATTGGTTGCTTCCTGCACGCATACCGATTGGGGATCGAACCTACAACCTAGGTATGTGTCCTGACCGGGAACCGAAGCGGCAACCTTTTTTTGGTGCACAGGACAATGTTCCTACCCACTGAGCCACCGGCTGGGCTCCTGCACGTTTTCTGTAATCACACTTCCTAGAGTCTGCTGCTTTTTCTCGTGTGCTGCTTTCCTCCCATCAGGCTGTGAGCTCCTTGAGAGAAAAGGTTGTCTTTCATTTTTAGTGTAAAGTTGGATACATAGTAGGTGGTCAATAAATGGAATTTGAATGAATAATGGAGAGGAATGCAGTGGCATTGGCAAGTCAACTGTGTGTAACAAGGGCACTTGCTCTTCAGCCTCCTTACCACTAGGTCTCCCACACTAGTCTGTTTTATTGGAAGCCCTGGTCTCTTGTAAGGACGTGTGAGTCCTAGAAAGGAAGGAAGTGTGGAACTTTTATGACCTCAAAATTGGAAAACCATGGCACCCACCAAGCAGTTTTTACCAGCACTGCCCCTTTGGCAGTTGGCTTCTTGAATTGGTTTTGTGATTCATGGGATCAAGTCAAGGGCATTGATGTCTAATTCAATGAATGGAAAAGACTTTTCATTTGACTCACGAATGTTGTCACTGTCATTATGTCACCTGGCATTTGAGATTGTGACACAATTGCCCACTAGCTCTGTCACCTGTAACCAACACAGTGATTAGCCCCTTTCTCCTTTCTGGCCTCAGTGAGCTCATAATCCCTTTGGTTATCATCTGAAGCCAAATTGTATTCTGTAAAACCTGCTCCCTGATATGGTATAGTGGCTCCTGGAGCCAAAGAAGCTTGAGCAAGGTTGTGCTGAAGAAAGTTAAAAGCTTTCCTTACCGGGAGCCGGCTGAGAGTCCTTTCAGTGTTAATGCCAACTGTAACCTCAGGAAGGGCATTAGTTTACCAAGTTCCCAAAACTTGCTTGAACGTGGGCTTACAGCACAGCAACAGTAGTTAACAGCTCTGGCTCTAAAGTCATATTCCTCTGGATTATGGAACTTCGAGCAAGTGTTGTATTTAAGCTTTAGTTTCCTTAATGGTGGGTATACTAATCATAGCTGTCTACAGGATTATTATGAAAAGTAAATGAAATAATTGTGTATAAAATACTTGGCACCATGCCTGGCACATGGGATGTCCTTAGTAAATGGTGGCTAATGGTAATATTATTAATTATATTTTGGATAACCCTAGGGTTCTGAAAAACCAATTTTGGAAATGCTGATCTATAATCATATTGCTCGCTTATTTCATCCAGTTTTACAGATGGGTCCAAGAATAAATTCCTGTGGTTTACTCACAGTCCAATAGTTCTAACATGTCACAGTCTTTATCCCTGTATAAATGCCAGTTCTTCAGTTACAGGAAAAGACCGCTCACTTATTGTGAGTGATGTAAAGGTCTCCGAAAGGGTCTCATTTCTATACCTGGCCATTGTGGCGGCTTTAGGAACCTGACCAATGGATTTGACAATTTGGACCTGAAAGCAGTTTTTCCTCTATTTGATTGTATTGTGATGCCCATCAAATATTATCTAGTGCTCTTTAAATTTGCATAATGCAGTGCAGTCCTATTCTGTCAAGAAAGCATAACAGGCCTTGTCAATGGAGCGAGGAGGTATCCGGCTTCACTTATTGGCTGCACTGAGTGTGTATGTGATTAACATTTGTACTCTATCAGCAGATGTCCTGGCACATGGTACTTCATTTGTATCCATTAATTAACTCATGTATTGATTCTCAAATATTTAATAATTGCCTCCTGTGCTGTGGGTTTGGGGAAGGCAAAGATGAACACGTGGTCTGCGTCTCCAAAGCCTTCGGGTCTCCTTTTGGATGTGGGTGTGGAGGTGCGCAGTCCCGAGGGGAAGCAGGTGTTCTGAGGAAGGACAGCGAGGCCGTCAGGGAAAAGGTAGCATTTAAACTCAAGCAGAAAAATCTTCAAGGTAGAGTAGAAATTTTCTGTGTAGCTAATAAGGAAAAAGAGGTTTGGGACCTTAAAGTTCTTTGGTATAATGCGAGTGACAGTGGGCAGAGGGGAAGGGCAAGTTAGGATGGTGGGCTGGAACTGGACATGTAGGATTTCAGGCTGTGCCCTGTGATTAGATTTTGTTTAACGCAGATAGCCAGGGACAGGGAGTATGGAGAAGGCCCCAGAAAGAACCAAAGTGGACTCAGGAGACCAGTTAAAGGAGATGCGTCATTCAGGACTAGGCTGGGTGCAGCGTGAGGTGTATTTCTGTTTAGGAAAAAGGGACTTGCATGAGTTTAAAGTGTCAAGGAACATTAGGCAGATGAAGAGAGATTTACAAGGCCTTAGAGAGAAGAGGTCAGAAGAGGTTTAAGAGATTCTCAAGACAGAACTGACATAATGGGGTGACAGTTTGTTGTTGGTGTTATTTTGCTGGGACAGGGATAGGGGCATCAGGATGACTCTCAGGCTTTGGCTGTGAGGACCAGAGGAGCAGCAACACATTGACGGAGACAGGGCATGCAGAGGCCAGCGGCCAGCAGTGTGTTCCTCGGGCTGCTGCAGCTGGGTCTAGGCCATTCGGGGGATTTGTGCAGTTGAGGCCTTGGTTGGAGATGTGGGTACAGGGCCCAGCAGCCTGTTTGGGGAGCAGGGAAATCCTTCTAGAGGAAATATGGCTCAGACTGAGTATAAATGAGCCCCTGTGAGCAAAGTGCCCCAGGCCCTGCCTCCACCAGCGCCCTGATTTACATGACAATGGTGTGGTTCTGCCTGGTGGGAGGAAGGAGACCTCAGCATGCACTGCAGGGGTGGGGAACCCTTGTTCTAGCAAGGGCCATTTGGCTATTTATAACACCATTCTCAGGCCATACAAAATTGTCACCTTCAAAATTAGCCTGCTGCTGGTCCATGCTCAGTGGTTAAGCATTGATCTATGAACCAGGAGGTCACAGTTCAATTCCTCATTAGAGCACATGCCTGGGTTGTGGGCTTGACCCCCAGTGGGGAATGTGCAGGAAGCAGGCCCATCAATGATTCTCTCACATCATTGCTGTTTCTATTTCTCTCTCGTTCTTCCTTCCTCTCTGAAGGTCGTGCACAGTGGGGGTGTCCCTCAGCCCAGCCTGCACCCTCTCCAATCTGGGACCCCTCAAGGGATGTCCGACTGCCCTTTTAGGCCCGATCCCTTCCTGATTGCCCCTAACTGCTTCTGCCTGCCAGCCTGATCACCCCCTAACCACTCCCCTGCCAGCCTGATTGATGCCTAACTGCCCTCCCCTGCAGGCCTGGCCCCCTAACTGCCTTCCCCTGCAGGCCTGGGTCTCTCCCAACTGCCTTTCCCTTCAGGCCTGGTCCCCCCCAACTTCCCTCCTCTGCCGGCTTGGTCACCCCTAACTACCCTCCCCTGCAGGCTTGATCGCCCCCAACTGCCCTCACTTGGAGACTTGGTCCCTCCCAACTGCCCTCTCCTGCTGGGCATCTTGTGGTGGCCATCTTGTGTCCACATGGGGGCAGCCATCTTGTGTGTTGAAGTGATGGTCAATCTGCATTTTACTCTTTTATTAGATAGGATAGAGGCCTGGTGCACGGGTGGGGGCCAGCTGGTTTGCCCTGAAGGGTGTCCCGGATCAGCGTGGAGGTTCCCTTGGGGTGTCGGGCGGCCTGGGTGAGGGTCCTGTGGTGGTTTGCAGGCCAGCCACGCCCCCTGGTGACCCAGGCGGAGGCCCTGGTATCTGGGGTTTATTTATCTTCTACAATTGAAACTTTGTAGCCTGGAGTGGAGCCAAGCCTTCTGCTTGCTCTGTGGCAGCAGCCATTTCTGTTGGAATTTATGTATCTTCTATAATTGAAACTTTGTAGCCTTAAGCGGAGGCTTGGGCCGGCCAGGGTGTACGGAAAGCTTGGCTTCCTCCATCACTGGGGGCAACCCTAGCCTCCTGCTCTTTCCAGCTCTGTGGCTGCCGCCATTTCTGTTTGGGTTTATGTATCTTCTATCATTGAAACTTTGTAGCCTTTAGTGGAGGCCTAGGCCGGCAAGGGCAGGTGGAAAGCTTGGCTTCCTCCATTGCCAGGGAAACCCATGCCTCCCTCCTGCTCTCTGTGGCGGTAGCCATCTTGCTTGGGTTTATTTGCATATTCACTCCTGATTGGCTGGTGGGGTAGCTTGTGGGTGTGGCTTGTGGGTGTAGCAGAGTGATGGTTAATTTGCATATTACTCTTTTATTAGATAGGATTAGATAGGATAGAGGCCTGGTGCACGGGTGGGGGCCAGCTGGTTTGCCCTGAAGGGTGTCCTGTATCAGGGTGGGGGATCCTTTAGGGCGTGGGGTGGCCTGGGCGAGGGGCCTGTGGTGGTTTGCAGGCCAGCCATGCCCCCCGGTGACCCAAGCAGAGGCCCTGGCATCTGGGATTTATTTATCTTCTACAATTGAAACTTTGTAGCCTGGAGTGGAGCCAAGCCTTCTGCTCGCTCCGTGGTGGCAGCCATTTCTGTTGGGATTTATGTATCTTCTATAATTGAAAGTTTGTAGCCTTAAGCGGAGGCCAAAGCAGTCCAGGGCTGCAGAAGCTTGGCTGCCTCCATCGCCACGGGTAACCCTAGCCTCCTGCTCTCTCCAGCTCCATGGTTGCCGCCATTTCTGTTGGGATTTATTTATCTTCTATAATTGAAACTTTGTAGTATTGAGTGGAGGCCTGAGCCGGCAAGGGCAGGCAGAAAGCTTGGCTTCCTCCATTGCCAGGGAAACCCAAGCCTCCCTCCTGCTCTCTGTGGCTGCAGCCATATTGGTTGGGTTTATTTGCATATTCCCTCCTGATTGGCTGGTGGGCGTAACTGGTGGGCGTGGCTTGTGGGTGTAGCAGAGGTACAGCAATTTGCATATTACTCTTTTATTAGATAGGATATATATGCATATATATGTGTGTATATATATATATATATTAATATATATATTAAAAAAGTTAGCCTGCCATATTTGATCAAACATTTAATTAACTCACCCTTAATGCCTTGTCAGGGTCAGACAAAATGATTTTGTGGGCCTTATACAGCCTGTGGGCCAGACGTTCCCCACCCCTGCCTTACTGAGAGAACTGGATACTGAGAATAACTAGGTAGAGGAAATGGAAGAAAGATTGATGTCAGAGTGAGTGGAGTACAGTAGTCCCCCCTTATCCATGGGGGATACGTTCCAAGATCCCCAGTGAATGCCTGAAACCTCATATAATGCCAAACCCTATATATACACTGTTTTTTTCCTATAATAGCTACCTATGATAATGTTTCATTTATAAATTAGGCACAGAAGAGATTTACAACAAAATATAGAAGGACTATAATAGTATCTTATAATAAAAGTTATGTGAATGTGGTCTCTCTCAAAATACCTTACTGTACTGTACTCACTCTTCTTCTTGTGGTAATGTGAGAGGATGAAATGCTAAGCCTAGTCCTGGATCTGGGTGACCTTCCCTCGCTTGCAGTAAAAGGCTCTGTGTCGTGTGTTTGAGGGAAACCCTTGCTGAAGATGCCCTATAGGCTCAGAGCTTTCTGGCACACCATTGCTGTCAATCAGAACACATCTTCTGTTTGTCTTCCACCCACAAACTGAGTGCCTTTTTCATTTTAACCCACTTATGGTGGCTTTAACTTTTGCACTTTTGCAGCAAAACTGGTTTGATTTTTTTCCTTCTTCACATCTCCTGGGTAGGAGACTCATTCTTACCACAGATCTTAGAACCTATGCATACAAATTTTTTTTTCTTTATGAAGTTGAGAACTTTCTCCTTTTTGCTTAAAGGAACCCTTTACGGCTTCCCTTTGGCATATGCAAATTGCCAGCATCCCCACTCTTGCGCTTTGGGGCCATTAATAAGTAAAAGACAGGTGATTGGGACACAAGCACTGGTGTTGATCCTGCAGCAGTCAATGTGCCAGCTGAGGCGGCTGCTGAGTGACTAATAGGGGGGAACCTCTCCATCGTGGAGAAGCTGGACAAAGGGATGGTCCACATCCTGGGTGGGACGGAACAGGGCTCTTGAGATTTCATCAGGCTACTCAGAACATCGTGAAGTTTAACCTTCATGAATTGTTCACTTCTGGAATTCTTCATTGAATATTTTCGGACTGTGGTTGACAGAGGGAAACTGAAACTGTGGGAAGTGAAACTGTGGATAAGGGGGGACTACTTTAGTGGAGAGAAAAGCTAGATTGCAGCACACTGGGGATTAAGCGAAAGATGAGGAAACATCATTCCTGGAAGAAGTTTGCCTACAAGGAGAAAAATGCACAGGTAGCCCAAATAGGCCATGGGCTGGAGGAGAGCTGTCTTTTCCTGAAGGAAGATGAGCATGGTGCACAGGGAGTGATGAGGGAAAAGGGTGGTTGATGGCACGGGATCTCAGAGGGGGACAGAAGCTCAGGGGTACACATGGGAGAAATAAGCCCTAAACAAAAGACATGGCTCTTTTTTGCAATTGGAGAAACTGTAGGAAGGATTGCTAGGAAGTCAAATAAACTTGGAGGTAGTTGGGAAGAGGGCCTGAAAGCTAATAAAATCTATTCCTCAGTGGCCTCTATTTTTACCACAAAGGAAGGGATGACGTCATTTGCTGATGGAGAGGAGAGCAAAGGGAGGAGCACTGTGCTGGAGGAGGCTGGAAAAGTTTGAATAAATATGAGAGGGAGCTGACTGCATGCTGCCCGCATAAGAATATGCTGGGTGCACTAGACCCACGTTTATACCTGAGACTACAAAGGTATCACAGGTTGCCTCTGCAGTTTATTCTCCTGCAGCGCGTGGCAAGCCCTTTGCTGGAGGTGCGTTTGCAGAAGGTGGGATTGAACAGGGATGTGCAGGCTGCATGTGGTACCTCTCCATCATGGAAAGCCAAGGGACTAAGGTTGAGGCGAGTGAGCCCTAAGTTGGGGAAAGTGGAGTCAAAGAGGATGATTGATTGAGAGGAAAGGGACAGAAAGGGAGATGTACTCTCAACACATAGCAGGAGTTGGTATGGCAGGAGCAGGGAAGTGGGAAAGAGAAGGAATGGTGATGTTTGCAGTTGGGTATTGGAGTATATGAATTTAAGATTAGAGGTGAAACAATTTCCAGTGGTAACAAAGCCCAGGATGTAGCCAAAGGATATAAGTGTTTGTTGAATGAATTACATGATGTTCCCTGGGGTTTTTATTTAAGCAACCCTTCTAAGTATTACACTGGCATTTCTTACTGCTGTTAAGAATTGTACTGAGACATGGATCTTTTTATGACTGGCTTGGACGTAATACTTCGCTGGCTGTATGAAAACTACAGGACTCAGCTTTCATCTGTAACTCTTATTAAGTTAAAAAATTTGAGAGTTTGCCAAGCTGTGTGGCTCAGTGATTGAGCATCAACCTATGAACCAGGGAGCCATGATTTGATTCCTGGTCAGGGCACATGCCCGAGTTGGCTCAATCTTTGGTAGGGGGCATACGGGAGGCAGCCCATCAATGATTCTCTCTCTCATCATTGATGATTCTACTTCTCCCTCTTCCTTCCACTCTGAAGTCAATAAAAAATATATTTAAAAATGTTTGAGAGTTTCCAGTTTTTTGGCAAATTTCTATTGATAATTAGTAATTATCGTTAAACATGCTCACTGATAATTGTAAGTAATTTTTCCTAGAAGTTGTCACTAGCTTTGTTGGATTTTGTTATTTTGGCCAGTGGTTGCATTCATTTTGATTAAGGGTATTAATAAAGTCTAAAATGGAAGAATTGATCATGGGTAATCATTTTGGGAAAGCAAAGGGCTTTGCCATATTTAAAATTTAAAAAAAAATCAATGAACTATTTGTCTCAGATAACTGAATTATATGAATTAAACAGGAGTTTATTTTTCATTGCTGTTCATTCATGTTGAAGGTCATTGTGCAGAGCATCCCCCAGAGACTGTGCGGTTGGTGTTCAGGACAAGTAGAGCTTTAAAAAGCCAAATCTGGGCCTATTTTGTTGAATTACTGTGATTGATTAATCATGCAGATTTCTCATTCGACATCTGACCGTAGGGAGAAATATCTAGGGACCACTGTATCTGGTGCACATTTTTTGGTACTACTTTAAGTACAATTTGTGTCTTGATTTACATGTTTGCTGACGCAGCATTCACACTTCAGACAGTTCCCAAATTAGTTGCTATGTTGCAGGACTCACCTATCTTAATTGTCTTGCTAAAATAAACTTTCTTCCATGGGTTTCAGACCAATGATCATGATTTCTAAGTATTTTCCATTGCTTCTTGCTTTGTTTTTATACTAGTACTAGAGGCCCAGTGCACGAAATTCCTGCACTGGGGGTGTCCCTTAGCCCAGCCTGCACCCTGTCCAATCGGACATCCCTCTCACAATCCAGGACTGCTGGCTCCTAACCACTCGCCTGCCTGCCTGATTGCTCTTAACCGCTTCTGCCTGCCAGCCTGATCACCCCCTAACTGCTCCCCTAACTGCTCCCCTGCCAGCCCAATCGCCCCCAACTGCCCTCCCCTGCCGGCCTGGTCACCCCAGTGGAAGCCGCGAAGAGCAGCAGCTGGGCCCCGCCCCCTGGCGCAGCCGCGGGAACCCCAGCCGCAGGCACGCAGAGTAGCTGGCCCCTCCCCTGCTGTGCGCACCGCCATCTTGTAACAGCCTTATGGTGTGAGGGTCAATTTGCATATTACCTCTTAATTATATAGGATGCTTTTCTCCAACTGAGTATAAATATATCTCTAGAGAAAGAAAAAGGGCCTATTTTTTTTTTCAAAAGCTGCTCTTTTACACAGTCTAATTTGAAGATGCATTCACCAAACTGAAGGCAGGGAGAGGGAACTGTGTGTAGAAAAGTGATTTCGTAAGCACGTTCCTTTCTCACAAATCACAGGCATGCCTCTGTGAAGATGCGTCTTTCTTTACACCTCCCTGGCAGTCACTCCACCTTCTGGCACCCCAAGAATAATTTTAGCATGGCGTTAGACGTATTGGATGGTGTTCCTCAATTTTTAATTGTAGAGTTATTTTATGTTAATTTTGTTATTTTAAAAGTTTTGCTAACTTTTTAATGCCCTGAGGCCATATGGAAGCATCTAATTCCAATTCAAGCTAATGAAACAAGAGCCTTTTAGGAAACATTTAAATGCAGGAGGCGCGAGGCACCTTTCAGAACACCAAGTCAGGGGGTAGTGGTGGGAACTCGTGTGTGGCAGAAGTGAGGAACAACCTGTCATTCTTTTCCTCCTGGTCAATTAATTTGCAACACCAGTGCAAACAAAGTTACAGAAGGAAATCTGGAACCCTCTTCTGTAATTTGCATTTTGAAATGCTCTAAACTTTAGTAAAGTATCTGCGCCTGATACTTACGAGTCTGTCAGTGGCACTGCCAACTGCTTTTGGAGTGGGCGTGGATTCTGCTGTTGAGTAAATAGTGGGTGTTAGAAAAACATTTGCGATGTGATTTGGAAGGAGAAACATGCCAATGCAGAAGGGATAATAGTGTTTTACAAGGAGCACCTTGACTCAGGTAAGTTGTTTAACAAATATCGTTTGCCATTGTTGCTGTGTCCTTTTCTCTTGGTTCTGTTTGAAGTTGGCAGTATAAGGTCCTTACTCTTATATGGATATGGAGGGCATGGCCTGAAACACTTGATAAAGAAATCATACATTTGGGTTATCAGGGTTGCCATAGGCAGCCATGGTGCAGACCAGCCACTGAAGGACCTGGAGACGTGACCCACGTACATGGGTGACGTGAACAGACCCAGGGGCTGCAGGAGTGCAGCTGGGGAAAGAGTCATTTTCTCAGGTTGCCCTCCACAGTGGCATGTGCCTAACGTAACTGCCTTCTTTCTGAGTCACGCCTACAGTACAAATGTGGGTGCCACTAGGATGAGGAACACAGTCTGGGACAGGCTTGTCCAACAGAACTTCCTGTAAGGGGGAGGGGACTATTTTACATTTGTGCTGTCCACTGGTACAGAACCCTGCAGAGGGACTCCTGAGGGGGAAGTCCTTGCTTCCGGAGAAGGAGAGGCCATTTCTAAGACCTGGGAGCCAGAGAGCAGTCATCAGTTTGCAGGTTCAGTTCTCCTGTCCCCAGGTAAACACACATTTGCCCATCCTTCCCTAGATTCCAGATTTTGTTCTGCAAGTTGTGAAAATTGCTTGTTCATTTTCCCACTTCTTCCTTAAGAGCATGAACATGGCCCAGGTAGGCTTGTGGTAACACACCACTTCGTTGCCCTTAGGGGAAAAAATCACAGAAGAAGGGGGAGAGGAAATGTTTTCTCCATTTCCACACAAGTGAATGGGTGTTTACTAGACTTAAACATTAAAAATCAAATAACTAAGTAAATTTTTCTTTTCCTTGACTCTTCAGTCCCAAACCATTTCTCCTAATACTAGCCTGCTTGGAGTGCTATGTGATTTAAAATATTTCCTCTATGGAAATGAAAAGAAAAGGGAAACATTTATATTACATTTCTTGATTACAAGAAGGTAGACATTTGTTCTAGCACTTCATAGAATTCTCTTCAGCTGGATTGAAATTTAAAATGTCAGTACCTTTTGCTGCATCATGTTCAATCTATTCTTACTTGTATCTGTACTCAGGGTTATGTATGGAAGACGGCCGAAATGTCGATACTGAATTATCACTGAGCAGAGAATAGTAGGAAAGTTTTCTATTTGGATACAAAAACGATTCATTCTGACTGTGAACATGACTACACTTAAGTATTTGACCTCAAAGTATTTTAACATCGAATTATTATACATGTTTCAACATAGGATCCTGACTCATGAATAAATAACTCTGACTCATTCATTCATCAAGAAATCCATTGAGCACTTCTTGTGCCAGGTACTAGGGACCTATAAGACATAGCCCCTTCTTTCTAGGAGCCTATAATTTAGTGAAACAGACAGCAGACCGGTAAGCAAACTATTAGTGTAAATAGTTTTCACATCCAGATCAAATGCCATCTCCACAACGATGCTGCCTACTCCCTAGGAAAGCCAGCCGTTTCTTCTCTGTACCTAACATTAGCACTGTGATAAAGGGATGGGTAGACTGATGTTAGGTACAGAGAAGAAACAGCTGGCTTTCCTAGGGAGTAGGCAGCATCGTTGTGGAGATGGCATTTGATCTGGATGTGAAAACATTTGCTGGGTGAAGAAGAGAGGAAGAGCATCTGAGAGCCTCTTCTCCATGTGGGGCCTAGGTGAACACTGCTTCTCCCAGGCACACCACAGTGGTTAACGCAGCCACACACATTTGTTCGCTGAGCTCGCCGTGCCTGCCCCCACCCCTGCCACAGTCTCAGCCTGCCATATTTACACAAACCAGGTTTTTCCTGTTGTCTGACCATACACTACCATGAAGTTGGATGCTGTGCTAGCCCATGGGCAAACTTTGTATGTTGAATCCACCTTTTCTTTCTTTCTCTTATCCAACATGTTGGAACGTCCTGCCTGGCTCAGGGCTTTTCATGTAATAGGTGCTCAGGAAGTTCTTCTTGAATGAATAAACATGGGTGCTTACTGGACAGTCTGTAATGATCTTCAAAGGTGTCATGATAATGACCACAAACGTGATGGCTTATGACCACAAACGTGATAGCTTACACAGAAATGTATCTTCTCACAGTTCTGGAAGCCGGAAGTCTGAAATCAAGGTGTTAGAGCATTTGATCCCTCTGGGGGCTCTGGGGGAGAATCCCTCCTTGCGTCTTCCTGCTTTGGGTGGTTCCGGGCATTCCTTGCTGGGGACTGCACGACTCCACTCTCTGCCCCTGTCTCCACAGGACTCTGTTGGTCTGTTTCACATCTTCCTCTGCTTCTCTTATAAGGACATCGGGCATTAGATTTAGGGCCCACCCTAAATTCAGGATGATCTTGTCTTGAGATCATAAATTTCATCTACATGACCATTTTTCCAAATAAGGTTTTATTCACAAGTGCTGGGGGTTAGAACCCACCCATATCTTTTGACAGGTGGACCATTCCATGTGTGTCAGGGTCCTTTCCAGGGCCTAAGGCTGAGTAGGGTGACACAATTACAGAAAGCTTTGGTCAGACAACGGTTTTCGTCATTGTGAGGTTGGGACAGGAGTGGAGGGAAGTGGTGAGAGATTTTGAAGGATGTCTCATTATATTTCACTGTTTCCTAGTTACTGCGTCTTGAGGGAGGGTCTTCTGGAAGAGCATTTCAGTGAGTTCTCTAGACCACCATGTGGTCTGCCTGCAGCTGCTTGGGCCCAGGCAACCATGCTCTAGGCCACAGCGACTGGAGCCGGGTTGGAGTCCTCTCCCAACGGCAAGCAACTCATAGGCTGGCCAGGCTTGACAGGTTGATGTGGTCCACCTATATTTCTCTCATAGCAATTTGTGTGGAAACTCAAGAGACTGAGTTAGTTGGCAGCGCTCTCTGCAACTGACAGGTCCTGCGGAGTTATGCCCAGCTGCTCTGGCCACTGGGCCACTTGGCAGCCAGAATTGTGAGGAAGCCAGCCAGTGGGAGACTGACCCAGCCACATGGAGATGGAAGCGGAGGTTCTGTGAGAGACACAGCCCTGTGGCCTCGGAGAAGGCCAGCCTCTGATCCCACCTCCTTCCAGTTTGCATGAGGCTGAGATTTTCAGCTGCTGATTCTTGAACCTCCGTGAAAAATTATGCCCACACAACTTTTGTGTGTTCAGCTCATATTATGTATTGAGCATTTTACATGTGTTATTTGATTGTTCTTCGTATAAAGCTGCAGAGACCGAGACAGTGGAGGTCAAATGCCTTACCTAAAGGCAGTCAGCTGGAAGTGGGAGAGCAAGGCAGCATCCTGGAGACCAGCTCCAGGGCCAGGGCCCCTTCTCCACGTCTCCCTGGTGCCTGTGTTTCCAGCCTGGCTTTCACAAGCCTCCTTTTCTTTCCTCCCAGGGGAACTGAGTGTCTGTTTCTTGTGTCCCAGACACAGATGCTGAACTGATCGGACAAATAAATAATACATTTTAAAGACTGCCAAGTTTTTTTTTAATTTACTCTTTATCTGATTAATGGGGAAAATAAGATAATCCGTGATAAACCATGAGCTTTATAGTTTTTGTGATATTTTCGTCATGGTTATTTTTCATAATGAAATCAGTTAACATTTTAAAAAAATTAAACAAACTTGGGTTTGGTGAATGCAGGCCATGATATTCCATCCCCACCAACGAACGAAATCAGCCAATTCATGAGTGGCTGAAACCCCAGCAGCCGCCCTCCTGTACGGGGAAGACACGGCCACTGGGTTATAACCAAACTAGATTAAGATTGATGTGAGAGAAATGAACTCCTGCTTCAGAGTACTTTTTCTTCTAAAGGAATAGAGTCCATTCTTTAGGAGACTTTTTGCACAAAGGTATCTTTTAAAGGCTTAGAGTCCTGATAAGATTGCAGTATATCATAATTGAGGTGCAGCATTTTTGAGGATAATTCCAGAGACTCAGATTCTGAAATTCCACAGAGCACAGTCTCAGATATCTGATGGTGTTTCTGCAATAGATTTGGGGTTGAATAGGCATGCAGAATTACAGGTTATCATTTTTTTTCTATCATCCATTTATGTAATAATGAAAAGGGAGGCTGGCAGAAGATGATACGTCCTATTGAGTCAGTAATATACGGTGTGATTTTCAAGTGCCCGCTACAGAAATGTGCTTTACCTGATCATTTGAAACAGGTCTTTTAGGTAAGCATATATGTTTCCCCAAAGCCTGAAATGTCCTTGAAGAAAAATTGTTTCCTGATGAGAATTTAGGTTTACAAAGTAAAAATACAAAATACACAAATAGTATTCCATCTATATCACATACACATCGTCAAATCAGACACATAGAACCCTGAAGATTAAATGCTTTGAGAAGACTTCTTTTTTTTTAACTTATAAAAAACAACCTTGTTCTTTTTTTAAACTGAAAAAAAAAAACTGTCAGTCAAGTTGGATGCGGGTGGTATTCATCTGTAGCACTGCTTTTGTGTCTAAGAGCAAGCATCTGTCCAATTGAGCATCTAATTGGTAATCATGGATTATTAAGTTAATTGTTTGAATGGAGGCTATCACTGATATCATTTCTAAAGCTCTAGATCAAGTAACAGTATTTTATAGTGACAAGAGGAAAAGAGACAAGGCTGTGAGTGTGAATTGCCAAAACATTGGATCATATAGATGGAATCATAAGCAGGGTTGTATTAGTGCCGGCTTTGTTTTCTCAGGGCTTGATGGGCCCCTAAGTGCCAAGTCGTTGTGTGTGTAGTTGCCAAGGTGAATGTGTGTCATTAGGGGCGCAGAGGAGAGTGGCTGCTGCTGTGCTATTTTTTCACCGTGTTTAGCATATTGCTTGGATCCAGACAGTGTGGTTGGCGTGACAATAAGCAATACATGTGCTTTTCTTCCAGAAGCAGTGACTGCCTTGCAATTATAATTTCTTACACTTATTTAGCTTTCACATTTCATAAGTTACTATTGCATATGCAATTTCGTTTAATTCTCCCCACACTAAAAAGGCAGTGATTTCTCTTCCAGAAGCCAGTCAAGATTTGAGGATATCCCTGGTAAAGATTGGGTGCCTATACAAGGAGAAGCAGTCACTTTGTTCTCAACTGGATGACTGCATGGCTGGAGTGTTGACCACCCTGTCTCTAGAGCTACCAGTTCTAGATTTATGGAGAGATGGCAGGATGGGGGGTGGTCTGTGGGGAAAAGAGGTCCAAGACAGCCTCCCAGCTGCCGTCACCCGGGTCTCAGTTCCCAGGAAGTACAAATGCTAGATGCCACCTGTGCTTGCAAGTCCAGAAGTGGGACTTACACCGCAGATGATGGGATCTAGTCTCGTTGGGATCTCTGCAGTGTGGGGGGCAAAGAGGCACCCACTGCCGAAGTGCTGCTAGAGGTCTGCCAGAAGGTGCACCCACCTCACAGGCATCAAAGCCTTTTTTTAAAGCCCTCACCCAAGAACATGTCTTTATCGATTTGAGAGAGGAAGGCAGAAGGAGAGAGAGAAAAACATTGATGGGTTGCCTCTTGTACCCACCCTCAAAGGTGACTGAACCCACAACCTGGGCACGTTCCTGACCAGGAATTGAACCTCCACCTCCTGGTGTACAGGGTGACGTTCCAAACAACGGAGCCACACCAGTCAAGGTGCCTTTTTTGTGTGCTTTGCTTTGTTTTGTTTTTAATGAAATAACACAATAAACTCTCATCGAGGCTTTACCCTGCCTGCTTGCCTTTATACTCAATTTGCACATGATTTGTAGTCATTTACATATATGCATATATGTATGTATATATACATTTTTACTCCATATGGTCATGAATTGAAATCTGCTATATTCTTTTAATTTGTATGCTTAATAGCCTGTTGAGATTATAAGCACATCATAAGTTGCGATTGTCTTTTCTTATTTGTCTGTCATCCTTTTACTTGTTTCAGTCCTGAACTATAGGCTTGGTACTTCAGCATGATAATAGCCAGTCATAATTGATAATGTAGAAGGAGTAGTTCAGAGCAAAAACAGACCAAGATCCATACAAATTGTTCCCATATACCCTTAAGGCTACTTAGTATTTAAATTGGAAAAGCCTTGGTTATACATGTTGTGATATGCCCAGACTTGAATGTGTATCTCTGGAGATGCAGATTTTATTTTGAGAAAATATTTTAAACAATAATTTAATATAAAGCTGTGGTAGTCTGACTGTAAAACCACAGGCTTAGTGGAAATTTTTCTTGTGTTGCCATAGCTACCAAAATCTAATTTGATTACTCTTGTGACTAGTGCTAACTATAATCTGATATTGACTGTAACTTTTCATCAGCTGGAAGTAGTCTGCTAATTGAGCTGGAACCAAGCCAAAGAAATCTTTCAAAGGAGTCATTTTATATTCAGCAGCTTTAATAAGCAATTCACTGAAACCTTTTATAAAAGCAACAAAGGCAAGAAGGGTCTGGACATGGTGAGCATGCCTGACACATCATACGAATGAACAGGGGACAATGCTGGGTCATGTCGGTCACTCAGACCTATCTTGGCAAGGTCAAATAAGAATAGCTGAAGTTATGCAGCAACCATGAGCATCCTTATTTGCTTAACAACTCTGTCAAGAGCAGCACTCTACCTCCCTGGAGTCCAATAAATGAGCAAGGTTCCTCTTGTGCTATCAAATGATGCACATCTATAGTCGTGTAAGGAGGGCATTTTTTTGCTGCTTGATTTTTCAGTCGCAATTAACATTACATCAGATACCTTTACTTGGAAGAGGGCTTTTGAAAGAGATAATGATATCTTTGCCCGCCATCCTGTGGGAGCTGTGTAGATAGAGGGATAATCCCAAAACACAGGGAGCAAACTTTTTTCTTGAGAAAATGGAAGCATGGGGCAAAGTGTAAGGTCAATGATCTATACTTGTACTTAACCATGCTGCTGACATGTGGTGTACTTTATTTGTGGAGCTTTTCTTGCATGCCACACACTGCTAAGCACTTTATTTATTTATTTTTTTAAATATATTTTATTGATTTTTTACAGAGAGGAAGGAAGAGTGATAGATAGTCAGAAACATCGATGAGAGAGAAACATCGACCAGCTGCCTCCTGCACACCTCCCACTGGGGATGTGCCCGCAACCAAGGTACATGCCCTTGACCGGAATCGAACCTGGGACCTTTCAGTCCGTAGGCCGACGCTCTATCCACTGAGCCAAACCGGTTTTGGCAGCACTTTATATCCTTATATAATTTTATCTTTATAACGTACTTTATCATCAGCTACCTTATTGATAAAGAAGCTGCAGTTCAGAGAATTTCCTAACTAACTTAAGGGCACATGGTCAGTATGAGGCTGTGCAAATTGAAGTCCTAGTCTTTAGTCTTTACAGTTGAAGGGGATGAATGGGAGGCGAATATGACACTATTTGCAGAAGAAAGTTTGCAAAAGGTTGCCTTGTTGGCCTGAAGTGATTGGAAGTTATTCTGGAAGAACTTCTCCTGGGGCATTGCATTGAGATGAATCATGTTTACTTGTCTACATTGTTGCGTGTATGGAAATGCTGTGGAAAGCGCTTGGCACCAATTAGGTGCTTAACAAGTAGTGGCTGTTATAACTGGAGTTGCTCTTCCATGTATTTGGGTAGATTTTGCCTAGCCCTGTGCTTCTCAAACTTATTAAGCTTATGAGTCTCCCAGGAATCCTTTGAAAATGCAGATTCCACAGGTCCAGAGTGGGGCTTGAGGTTCTGGGTTTCTAAGGTACTCCCAGGCAGTGTGGTCAGGTTGGTCTGAGTAACAAGGCCCCATCGATACTCTGTCTGCTTGCAGGCGAGTGCGATGGATGTCAGGCATTTTAACAGAAGGGGGAGAAGCTAGAGATGGGGTAGAGGTGCAAAGAAATGTTCCAGTGCAAAAAAAGTGCACCTCTGTAGGGAAGAGGTAAGTAATTGGGAAAAGTTGCTTTTAAGTATGAATAGGTCCTTATGAAAAGATCTTGATGGAAAACCCAAAAGACAGATGATATGAATCCCACATTACTTTTGTTCCTCGGGCTCCATGTGGTGAGGCCAGCCAGGGTGCCAGGGTGCAGGATTTAAGGAGGCACTCATCACTTGCGGGTACCCACCCTGGACATCCACCACCCTGAAAGCAAGTGCTTTCTTAAAATGTGGGCCCTGGGCACCTCACTCTCCTCACCCTCACGCTGGCCCTGTTCTTCCTGTAGGTGGTACCTGGAGTTGTCAGGTGGGAAGGGACTTTACTGGTCATCAGCCTCCTATGTTACAGATGTAGAAGCTGTTACAGGTGAAAAGACATTTTCTTTGAAATTAATAGGGTAACAGTGTTTTATAAATTCTAAAATGCACATTCCTCCCGCTTCCCCCTACCCCCATTTCAGAATCTCTGAAATCAGGATTATCTTATAACTGATGGCTTTTGACCACGATGTCATAGTTTGATTTCCAAGGATTTTCTTTCTTAGTGGAATATTAATAATAATGGTGCATCATAAAATTGACGGCTTCTTATATACCGTGAAATGCAATAGTACCGTGGTCGGCAAACTGTGGCTCACGAGCCACATGCAGCTCTTTGGCCCCTAGAGTGTGGCTCTTCCACAAAATACCATGGCCTGGGTGAGTCTATTTTGAAGAAGTGGCATTAGAAGAAGTTTAAGTTTTAAAAATTTGGCTCTCAAAAGAAATTTCAATCATTGTACTGTTGATATTTGGCTGTTGACTAATGAGTTTGCCGACCACTGCCCTAGGAGATAATCTCCCTCCTTAGTGCTTCTCCGCTGTGGTTCTCCTGATGTCAATGTGGTCATCTTAATGCTTTTAGAGACCACTTAGCCTAGAGGTTAGGAGCTCAGGCTGTAAACCAGAACTGCTCTATCGCATGCCAGCCCTGTAGCTTCTGTCCATTCACCTTACTGCTCTGCAACATGAGGTGACCCAAGTGTTAACTGCCAGATAGTGTCCTTGTGCAAGTGCAGTGAATTAATCCATGCAACCCGTTGGAAGAGTTGTGACACATAGTAAACACTCAATACACTTGCTGTTGCTGTTGATGACAGTCTCACTGACGGAGTCATCCTGGAGCCCTATGGTGTCTGCACAGGTGTTTGTACTGAGAGTCCTGTTTAACAGTGGACAGGATTCTGGGTATTGCAGTGATTAAATACTAATGCTGATGACCAAGGGAAACTAGAATTTCCATCCATGAAGATTATTGAAAGTGTAAGTCCACAAAGATTTGCCTTGACCCATGCAGATGTCTTGACCAGTCTGCAAACAGAGCTGTACCAGGTGAAATCAACACCAGTCCAGTGATTTCCTGTTTGGTGAGACCCGTGATTCTGTTGGTAATCACCCCAAAATGCCAGGACTTCTGGCCGGAAAGCGTGTGTACCTCCCCTCGCTCTGCGTCCAGTTCTGCCACCATCGGTCCTGTCAGTTCTGTCGTGTGATTATCTGACACAGTCATCTTGAGTGTAATGGACATGGACATTATTGTTCTTCACACTTACGCTTGAGATTCCTCCCATTTTTCCTTTCTCCTCTAAGGAAAATCATTGTGTTTAACCCAGCCTTTTCCAACCTTCTCTCCTCGCCCAGCAGGAGATAGCTTCTCTGAGCCTCAGGGAGCTTTGTGGCTGTCCTGTACCATTCACCACAGGCTGCGTGAGGCTAGCTGATGAGTGTATTGTTCTGTTTCCTCGTCATGAGAACCCTTGCAGAAGGGATCTTGGCTGACTTATGTTTGTTATCCTGTAGTGCCTGGCATAATACTTCATAGTTCTTAGTGGGAATTTGTTGAATGGATACCTTCTGGGTTATTGAATAGAACCAGGATGTATTTACCCAAGTCACAAATACCATATGGATAATAGCTCATCTGAGGGTATGCCAATTTCCCCAGTTATCTTCCTTCTAAAACCTGGGGAAGTGATTCTCTCCCAGTTAAACAAATTCTAACTTCCTTAGCTGCATTATATTTCAGTAATAAGAATAATGGTATACCTTGTTACATGATACTGGGTGGTAAGAACAACGTTGTTTCTAACGCCAGATTTCACATTGCAGAAACCTCCCATTGCAGGGACACTCAATGCCAGTGGGGAAATGGGTTCTGTCGGAAGTGCGGTCATGGAGGCAAACTGAGAGCCTGCGCCCTGGAAGAGAAGCCGAGGGAGGGCCAGGCTGTTGCTGTGAACTCACAGGTGTAGGCAGCGCTGGGCTCTTGGCCCTAGCACTCTAATTCATGACATATTCGTCTTGCCACGCTGAAAAAGTAGACATTTTTGATGAATATTTTGTGATGAATGCTCTAAAAGCTAACCCTGACTTTCTGCTAACCTCAAGTAGCATTTACTGAGCTTATAATTGATTCTTATTCTTAAACTAGAGGCCCGATGCACAAAGATTCATGCAAGAATGGGCCTTCCTTTCCCTGGCTGCCAGCAGCGCTTTCGCTCTGGCTGGAGCCGCCTTTCCACCTTTCCATGCTGCCCAGAGGCCCGGAGCGGCTGGGGTGGTGCAGAACACCTGCGTCCCGCCCTGCCTCCAGCTGCTCCATGCCTGTGTATGCAAATTAACCCACCATCTTTGTTGGGTTAATTTGCATACTCACTCCAGATTGGCTGATGGGGGTCATGAAGGTATGGTCAATTAGCATGTTACTCTTTTATTAGGTAGCTATACATTTCATTGAACAGGTGACTTAAGTTGGGGAGGACAGAGCAGCCTGGTACTTACAATTAAACAGTGTTTCTATTTGAAATGAATCACAATAGTTCAGGATATTGGGACTCTTGCTTCTAACACCTGTAAGGAAGCTAATATTAGCAGTTCACCACTGAGGTGCTTATTTATCTCTTTCCCATCGAAAATGTGACCACACATTTTGGTTCAGGCTGACACTTTGCAGCAGCGTAAGGTGAAAGGGGCTATTTCTAAGTGGGAAAGTTAGGAGGAGGTCTGAACAGGGTCCTGGATCTGGAAAGCCAGGCAGATTTCCAGCTTCTGTTGGTAGAGTCTTTATTCAGTAGCTTGAAAAAATGAAGTCTGAAGTGTTCGATTCTCAGTCCATAAGTCATAATCCTGATACAATGCAAGAACAATAATGGTGAGATTTTATGTTAGAGTATCTGAATAGCTTCCCCTCAGTTTTCATGGGTAATTACAAATTGACTGCACTTAACTCACTTTGTAGCAATACAGGTGTGTAAATCATTAACATTTAGCAACTTTGCCGATGAGCCCAAGCCCACCGACATATATTTTGACTGAGACCTTGGAGTCTATTTTTCTAAGACTTAGACAAATACAACTTACATACAAAGAAAGTACATAGCTGTATTTCAGTCATTCTTTCTTGAGGTAGTTGTTTTGCTCAAATAGATCAAATAAGTGCATCGCTGGCAGTGCAAAAGAGAAGCAGAGAGAATCATTTTGGGATCCTTTGCAACTGGCGCTGGGCTGGTCATGTGTGTACGTCTTTCTCTTTTGATGTCACTGTGTTCATAGCGTTGTGTTCTGAGCTGACAACAGAAAGACCAAAAGGCAGAAGAGCCGAGAGTGCACAGATGACCTATCTGACTTTGGCTTTTTGCTTTTGTAAGTTAAAGTGAACTTTTTTACCCATAATTCTGTCCTCTGATTCATAGTCGTTACAAGTCTTAGCAGTCTGTTGCTCAGTCCCATTCTGTCTGTCTGTTTATGAAGTTATCCACACATTAGTGACCCCGCAATGCCCAGCCTGAGGGGATGAAGCTAGCTTGAGGGTGCAGAACTCTCTATTCATAGGAGCTATTGAACTTGACAACCTGGAAGGGTGAGTAGGAGGCATGAATAATTGTTTGTTCTTCCCGATCATTTATAGGGCTTCAGAGCATAGTTCACTTTATTAGCATTATAAAATGGATTTGTCTAAATGTCTGCATATTGCTCTTTTGGCCTTTTAACAGGAAGCAGGTGAACTCCTGCTTGAAGGAGCTCAGTGTCTATGGCTGCCATTGACCTGTGACATTATGGAGGTCAAAGGACATGGCCCATTCTTAACTGCTGACATCACAGTGCATCCTCAGCATGACTATAGCCAGCCAGGTGGTACTACCGTCCAGTCTGCTTTCTGGGTATCATAACAATTGAATTTGAAAAGAAACTTAACTTTACATTAACAAATTAACTTTGTTTTCATGTGTTGACCAATCATTTTAGCAAAATAAATGGTTCTGGAGGGGCCACTCTGTACTGAAGATTAAAGTTTAGTGTCTCAGTCTTGAATTCCTTTGTTTTTTTGAAGCTGCTCAATTAGAAATGAACAAAGAGGCACAGGGAAGCACCACAAGCTTTAAACATAAATATTGAGTCGATTGAAATTCTGTCTTAACTCCAAATCATAGCAAAATTAATAAATCTCAAAAGAGAGTGGTATTTATTCCTCAATCCCTGGTGGGCAGATTAGAAGATGAGGATTAGAGGGAGAATGTGAGCTAATCAATTCAGATTTGTCACCTTTGGAGAATTGGAGGATATAGTTAAATTTTTTTTTGCTTTGGGATAGCACAGCTATAATTGGGACCAGCATGTATTAGAAATGTGAACTTAGCAAAGCAGTTGAGAAATCAGAATGTCCCATATCTATGCATTTCATTAGACTCCACATTTGGCTTAAAAATTCATGAGGCTTTGGGTTCTTCCCTTGAAAATTGAAAAAATAGAGTTGATTTAGGTTCCTTTTTAATCAGCATAAAAGCTATCCTATCTAATAAAGAGGGAATATGCTAGTTGACCCTCACACCGTCGCAAAGATGGCAGCACCCATAGCCAATAAGGAAGAAATATGCTAATTGACTGCCCCACCCTCAAAGATGGTGGCACCCATAGCCACAACACGGCAGTGCCCAGTCCCCTCAACCCTGCCAGGGTGGCAGGCACACGGCAAGGCCGGGCCCAGCCTTGCCGCGCTCCTGCCTCCGGAGTCCCCCAGTCCCCTCAGCCCCCGAGTCGCCCAGGGCCAGCCTGAGGTGCAGGCAAGCCTTGGATGGTGGCTGCCCAGCTGCCCAGGGCCAGCCCGAGGTGCAGGCAAGCCTTGGATGGTGGTTGCCCAGCCAGCCAGGGATGCCCGAGGCTCAGGTAACCAGGGCCGTCCAAGGCTTGCGCTGCTGGCAGTGGCAGCAGCAGAGTGTGATGGGGGGTCGCCTTCCCCTGAACGCCGGATCGCCTCCCACCCTGAGGGCTCCCAGACTGTGAGAGGGGGCAGGCTGGGCTGAGGGACCCCCCTCCAGTACATGAATTTTAATTAAATTTACTAAGTAAGCAACTATTGTTCAAGATAGTGATATGCTGAGAAATACTGAGCCACTTGCCTCTCTTTCCTGGTTTTGGTGTGGTGTGCAGAAACAGCCTGATGAACAGTGAAGATGACTGTGTTGCGGAAAGAAAACAGAATGTTTCAAAAAAAAAAAAGAAAAGGCAATGAGGGAGGCACTTCAGAAATGGGGAGATGGAGATGAATAATAATGTTAATCATAAAATGAAGAAAGTATATCTTTTCAAAGTAAGATTATGCTGCTTTCTGTTTTGATTAACTGAACAAAATAAAAACATAATGAAGGATTCTGAGGCATTTTCTCCCAAATGTCACTTGTAGGGTTATTTTCCTTAAGGCTTTGTTATAGGAGAAAGAAATCAATTTTTCAGTATAGCTAACTTAATATTATACAGAGTGAAAAAGTATGTTTATTAGATTAATGCAAAGAACATCTTACAAATGGATGGGGGTTTGTGTGCACTGAGTAAGTGGAGGTTTTCTAGTTATCTGAAAATTGTGGTATTTCTAATTGTTTTTATTTCATAATCTCAACAAGTAGTTATGAGGAAATAATTTTTATCTGTTCTCTCTGACCTCATTAATACTACATTTATGCTATGGTTGATAAATTCAAAGGCTCTGATAGGAAAAAACATTGTTGGTTGTATGTTTGTTAACATTCATGATGACTTTGCCTTGCATGGATTATCACTGAGAGTATTACTGACCCATATTAATGGGATCAAGACTAATACATCTTCTGTAAAGGAGAAGTTTTGCATCACTGAACAATGAAACAAGACAGCATGGTTTCTGAAAAAAGAAGATTTAGAACTGCATAGTACATTATTTCACTTTCCGCAACATAATTTGTTGCGAAATGCAATGAATGAACTCTTGAATTTATGTGTGAAAAATACAGGCCAGGAAGTAATGACTGGGGATGAGTGCTGAGCTCTCTTCGTCCCCTTCTTCCTCATACACATGCAGGGCTTGGTTGCCACAATGTTGAATACCAGGGAAAAGTGGAGTCTGCATGTCTCACTTGTGAACTGTATCCACAAAGCCTAAGTGAACTCTAGAGCTCCAGTGCACTAGAAGTAAAGTAGAAAAAGGAGAGTGAAAATTGCTTGGAATTAAAATTGGAATAATGAGAACTTCTATAGAAACTTAAATTATACCCAAAGCATAACTCCCCAAGAGCTAGTAACGCCGGTGGTCTTGATCTGGCATCTAGAAGGGTTCAAGAAACCTGGAGAAGGGGCTGTGCATAAATTAAATAAGAGTCCGGAGACGAAACATAATTTTGAAAGGCATCTGGGGCAGGGGCAGAAAAGCTTGGCTGAAGAAACCAAGTTCTCCTTGTCTCAGGACCCCTTGCTTTTTATTAACACAATTTGTCCTAAGGCAAGGTGGAGATATACACATCAAAGGGTAGGGTTAGGTACAAAATCCATTGTCAGATTGGGGAATTACCTCCAGCTGTTCAGGTGTTTGGCCAACAGGGGGCAATAACATGTAGATTAAGATGCCCTGAGCTTCCTGGCAGCAAGCAATCATCCTTTTTAGGTTTGGGGAAATGCCTTTAGCCATTCCCAACAGGCGATAACATATGTGACTCAGCCCTTGTTGAGTCCCCAAGTTCCATCAACCTTTCGATGAAACTCTTGCAATTATGACATGCTGGAATTGGCTTTGGCAAGCTAGCACTTCCAGACACACTTTGGCTTATGTTCCATCTTGACTGTTTCATTCACTCATTCATTCATTCAGCAGGTGCTCACAAAGCACCTCCTGTGAGCCAGGTATTGTTTTAGGCACTTGGAACACATCAGCAAAAGGAACAGCAACAATTTCTTCTCTCAGGTTCATAGTCGACTGCAGATTAAAGTAGACAATGGATAGTAAAAGTGATAAATTAGAAAATTATATAGTAAATTAGAAAATGATCATGGCTATGGGAAAAGAAAGCATAGAACAGACTGAGTTGTTTGGAGTATGTGTGGGTAGTTGTCGGAAGTTTCATTTCCTAGCAGATCCAGTGCATATAATGGACCCTACCCACAAAGGCTAGTTTGAGGCCCCTGCTGTGAAAATGCAGTTGTGGGACCAGCAGTTCCTAGCACTAATCCAAGAGGGGATTCTTCTGTGACAGTTACAAGCACTATGTAGAATAGGTCTATTTTAAGATATAAGCTAACAGCTTCTGAAAAAGTTTAATTAGCTGCCCCAGATCAAACAGTTGGTCAGAGAAATCTGTTTACCCTCACACATTTTCATCGTACCCCATTGTTCAGTGGCTCACTGCTCCCATCTCGGTTGCTTTTGCTCAGGCGTATCTTCGGCACAAATGGTTGAGTTCAGGATGGGGTGCTGCAGGTGTTTTATTGGATTCATGATTTTCTAGGCCACTCAAGGTTCCAGCTCCAGAACATAGTTCATTGCTGTAGTTACATCCTTGGGAATATCAGTTATAATAAACTGGAAATTAGACATGCATGAGAGGACAAGAAGGCTGGGATCAAAACGTCAAGATGAAGAAAGTAGGTTAGAGGGCAGAGCTCCATCAGAGGTTATGGGAGATAATTACCTAACAAGAGAATTGTGTCCAGGTTTGGTACTAAGAGCAGTAAACAAGTCATGGATCATAAAGGAAACAAAGCAACATGAATAATTAGTGCTGCTGGTGCTTTAGAACTCACAGGCAATATCTCAGTCAAACCGTGAATCTCATAAAGTAGGTTTTGTGCTCCCCACTTCTCGGGTAAGTAAACTACAATTTGAAAGATGAGGTGGCTTGCCTGACTAACAATGGCAGAGGTGGGATGAGAGTTCACACTTTGATTCTCTGGCTGCGGACCCTCCTCTTGGTAGTACACAAGGAGTGTGCAGATTAAAAGGGAAGGAAGCAAGCAGGACCGGAGCAGGTCCTTTTACTACGATGATTTGTACTTGACAGGTGGGGAAACTAAAGCTGGGGAGGTTAAACTAATTTGCCCAAGGGCACACTGCCACCAAGTAGTAGATTCAAATCCAGGAGGAATTCAGCCAGCTCTCAAATAAAGTTGCAAGTACATAAAAGTCTGCTTATGGTCTTTAAATTCTAAAGATAAATAATTAATTACCTGTTGGAGAATTTGGAGGGTTGGGAACGTCTGAACATCTCATAGGAGTATACAGTCAAAATAGTATTGTCTGGGAGGAAAAATGCTTTAGTCTTTTCTTTTTAATTGCCAATGTTTTGGATAAACTATAGTTGACATACAGTGTTATATTAGTTTCAGGTGTACAACATAGTGACATGACATTTATATTCTTACAATGTAATCACTCCGATAAGTCTAGTAACCATCTGTCATCAGGCATAGTTCCTAGGAGAATATTGACTCTTTTTCCTACGCTGTACATTACATCCTCGAGACTTTTAATAACTGGAGGTTTGTACCTTATTCCTCCTTCACCCGTTTCACCCCTCCCCCACCGACATCCCCTGGCAACCCTCAGTTTGTTCTCTGTGTCTATGAGTGTGTTTCTGTTTTATTTGTTCCTTTGTTTTGTTTTCTTTAGATTTCACATATAAGTGAAATCATGCAGTAGACAGATAAGTAATTATACTTGCTGCTGGAAGGAAGCAGTGAGGTTACAGAGCCTCGCTTGTAACTGTCACTAAAGAATCCCCTCTTTGATTAGTGCCAGGAACTGCTGGTCCCACAACTGCATTTTCACAGCAGGGGCCTCAAACTAGCCTTTCACAAGATACTGGCACTAAAGTGTTCAACACTAAAATACTAAAAGAGTCACTACTCAAGTACTCAGTGCTGAAACCAAATAACGGCCATCTTAATCTGCAGAAAACAACTATACATGTAGAACTTTCTCGGTCATATGTTTCTTCGTTTTAATTTATGTTTGAGCCTTTGGAGCCTGGCTTGTTATTGGGTGACCACACAAATGAATAACAAACATGAAATACTTGGTACCTGGTTCGCTCCAGCTGTCCTATTGTAGACAGTCAGGGGCACAGCTTTCTGTGCAAGCATAACACAGATCACTGTTGTGTGGTGTTCCTCGGTGAGTTTCCCAACTCCCAGACCGAGGCCCCTCATTCAAGCTGCCAGCTTGGAGCAGGGCATTTGATGGAAAACAGGTCACACTGCCTGAGAGGCTTTCCTTCCTGGACCTGGTGCAGCACAGGGAAGGCCCACTTTGGGAAAGCTCGTTTCAGAGAAAAATAGAAAAACGGTCAAGCGGGCTTTGGAGAACCTGAGCTGTCTCATTGCACCAGTGAAATGGGAGGGACGTTTCTCATTTTTTCTGGAAGTTAGTTTACATCCTGGTCTTCCTCTCTCCCCCCCCCCCCCCCAACCCCCCATCACTGTAATGCAGCTTCTTCTGAAGGGTCTGCAGCCTCAGCTTTATGGCCTCATGGAGCACAGCTGGATAGAGTCTTTACTCTTAAGCCCTTGGAAGGCTTTCCTTTGAAAGCTGAAGAAGCCGATCTCTAGGAGGGAACATTAGACGGGCTTTTCTGGAAGTGAGGGAGGCTCGCTCAGTGTCTACCCAACACAACCCAGTACAGAAGTCATTCCACTCTGACGGGAGGCCTTGTTTCACATCCTTTTACTTAAAAGCAAATAGGCAGATGGACTGAGAGTTTCGAAGGGCCCTCCGCAGACCAATGGGAGCATGCAGAGCAGCCCCACCCCGTGGTCCCCCTGCCTGACGGGAAGCCTCTGTGTGCTGTGCTTCTCTGCAGGAGACCCCAGCCCCCCTCACCCCCACACACAGACACACAGATCCCGGGATCAATAGCAGGTAAGCTCTATCACGCTGCTTCCAACACAGGGTGAAACAGAGTCCTTTTTGCAGTTAAGACAACAACAACCAAAGCCAAGAGGGATGGAGGGGGAGTGTGGGGGAGAGACAGCGCTCCAACTGTGGGCCATTTGCTCATAGTCAGTGGTGGACCAATCAGGCAACTTGAAGAGGGACAGCGTCAAGGGAAAAAAAGGTTGTATGGATTTGGAGGTTCTGATAGGGGGAACATTTCTATTGTTTGGCTCCATTTTGATCAGCGATAGAAGTCAGAGATGATGGATGTTGTATTTTGGTATCTTTAGCTTTGGGCTGCACAAGCCGCCACACACGGGGCCATTTTATCAGCTACACGGTTCCCTCGGTCTTCCTTGTCATGGAGCGCAGAGGTTTTTCAGGGGCTGTGATTGGGGGATCCTAATGCACACGCGAGACCGGGGCTCCCACGCCGCGCTGCCACCCCATCGCACACGTCCCGCCCCTCGCTGGCAGCAGGCTCTTTGAGGTCCGGGTTCAGGGACATTCCCAGAGTGCTTTTCAGACAGGCCCTGTGACTCACCGGGTGGCGCTTCTTAGTCCTGCTAGCGCCCCCATGCCCATGGCTGATGGGCCAGCGGCAGGCCGTGAGCCCGGGCTCTGGGCCTTTGGAACCAGAATGAGGGAGAAGAAAATGTTTTTTTCTTCTCAGACAACTCTGTGAGCTGTGGCCTAATCTTTTCTAAGTTACATTGACAAAAACATCTCTGGCACACTTTCTAAACAAAGAGAAAGGTAGTCGAGGGGAATCTTTATTATCCAATTAGATTTATTTCATATGCAGAAAGCCATAGGTATATTTTTATACAAGGTTTTTTATAAAAAGGGAAGTGATATCTGGTGTTGAATTACTAAATAGTCTAAGCTTTTTTTTTTTTTTTTTTTTAAATGTTGAAACATTTTCTGTTTCTCTTCTTTGAACTGCAAGGTCACTTACAGTAAAGGGGGACTTTGAAGTTTCTAGTTAAGATTTCCTAAGAACCCTGAGCACAGAAAGGGACTAAACTTTGATGTTTAGCCGAGGTCTTATCAAAACCCAATGATTTTGAAAAAAAAAAAACGTGATTGGAGCAGAGCAGCATGGCTAATGCATCATAAACTCATATTTGCTAAGTGCTCGTGATGGGTCTGCACCTACTAGTGCCCCCACTCCCCCCACAAAGCTGATCACTCCATTCTCAGCATGTTTTTATCTCTGCACCAGCCTGTGATGGAACACTTACCGTAATTGCTAGAGTATAATTGTGTGTATGTGTGTATATCTTGCCCACAAACTGACCCTCAGAGATCAGGGATCTTATCCAGTTCACCTAGTGCTCAGCCTGCAGGACCCTCAGCCAGCACTGAGCAGTGGATGTGCTTCTGTCAGCATGGGGTGCCCACCGACTGCCCCAGGGGAGCCCACTGCCCCAGGGGAGCCCACCACACCACGCTCAGTGAAGGGCACGGCTCAATCCCAGAGCCCTGAAACGTACTAAGGAAACAGTCACACACTGAATGGAGAATCTTAATCCCTTCTCAAAAAACATTAGCTTGGCCCTAACCGGTTTGGCTCAGTGGATAGAGCATTGGCCTGCAGACTGAAGGGTCCCGGGTTCGATTCCGGTCAAAGGCATGTACCTTGGTTGCGGGCACATCCCCAGTGGGGAGTGTGCAGGAGGCAGCTGATCAATGTTTCTAACTCTCTATCCCTCTTCCTTCCTCTCTGTAAAAAAAAAAAAAAAAATCAATAAACTATATTTTTAAAAAAACATACACATTAGCTTTGACTATTCATTGGAAATCCAATGAATAGTCATAGTTAATGTTTTTTGAGTTCTTACTCTATTGAATCCTGAGAACAATCTTATGAGACAGGTTTCGTTAATCCCCTTTTACAGATGAAGAAACTGAGTCTTAGGGAGGTTAACTCTAAGTAGAGAACCAGTTAGTTAGGTGAACCTTGTGGGAGGGTGCCCGTGCTTTAGAACTAGACTGTCTAGGTTTACAATCCATGCCTTGCCATTTACAGACTATGTGACTGAGCAAAGTACTGTGATCTGTCTGTGCCTCAGGTTCCTTATCTGTAGAATGGAAAATAATACCTGTTTGTTTGTTTTTAATCTGTTGTAAAGATTAAATAAAATAATTTAAATGAAGTACCTAGTAGATTGCCTGGTATAGGTGAAATATTCACTATCCTATATAATAAAGAGCTAATATGCTAATTAGGCCAAACAGCAGAACGACTGTCCGGATGACCTTCTGGATGAAGCCTGGGCTGTTAGGGCCAATCCCCTTGCACGAATTTTGTGCATTTGGGCCTCTAGTCTATATATATAAAAGCCTAAGCTACTGTTACGACCAGTCAACCAAACAACTGGTGGACTGGTCGCTATGATGCACACTGACCAGGCAGATGCTCAATGCAGGAGCTGCCCCCTGGTGGTCAGTGCGCTCCCACAGCCAACCCCCTGTGGCTGGCCAACCTCCCGCAGTCCCTCCCTGCCCCCTCCAGCTGGCCCTGATCAGCCCTGATCTTTGGCCAGGCTGAGGGACCCCACCCATGCATGAATTCATGCACTGGGCCTCTAGTGTTTATTATAATTAATCACTGCAGCTCAGTTCAGAGGTCTCAGAGGTCGGGGCTGGGCTAAGGGTGCATCACGGGTTGGCCACTGAAGACATGGGTGCAGATGAGGAGACCCAGAGAGATGAAGGAGGGTGAGAAAGAATGAGGGCCTAAGAGGGATCCCCAAGTTAAGCGGAGTCAGCGAACCAGAAATGTCAGTGAATGGAATAGGAGACTGGAACAGCTCCCTCACTCCCCACTTCTAATGGATGACACATGTTGTTGAAAGGGGAGACTATAATAAGGGGTGTTTTTTGTTTGTTTCTTGATGGGTTTTGTTTTGGAGAGAAATATAACCTCACTTTTTATCAAGAAAGTTTCCAACATACGCAAAGTTGAATAACACAGTGAATGTCCATATATCCATTACCTGAATTCAACAATTCTCAAACATTTGCCCTCATTATTTGCCTGAAGTGCTTTAAAGCAAATCTCAGACATCTCCTAATTTCATCCCTACCTACTTTCACAGGGATCACAGCTACCATGCGACTATCACGTCACACATGAATGGGATTCCTCTGCCTCATCTAATTCGCATTCCTGTCTCAGACTGGCTTTACAGCTACCCTTTGTTTTCTGAGTCAAGAGCCGAACAAGGCTCACGTGTGGCATTTGGTTGTTCTGTCTCATGCTCTTTCACTCTAGAGCACAGCCTGCTGTTTATTTTTCATGCCATTGATTTGTTGACGGTTTTTACAACCGTCCCACAGGAAGTTCCACTTTCTGAATTTGTCTCTTTGCTTCCTTATAGTGTTATTTAACTTTGAGGAATGAGTATAAGATGTGGATTGGATTGAGCGGTGAGGGGAGGCACTGGTGGTGGGGCTGGGGTGGAGTTGAGTAGGTCTGAGATCTGAGTAAGGTGAGACTGTGCCAGTTCTGGAGAGAGGGAAAGGCTGGGGAGAGCTTTCGGGGTGTCAGCTCTGTGTCCCAGAAAATCATTCTCTGCACCATGCTATATAGTCTGTTGGATATTTTTACATAAGCATGATATGTTTGTGCAAACACACACACACACACACACACACACACACACACACACACTATTTTTGTGGCATTGGGAAAAAGTGCTGGTTAACAGCCAGGAGACTTGAATTCCTGTCTGGACACTGGAACCAATTTTCCTGAAATTCTGAGCATGTTTCCTTGCATCAGTTTCCTCATCTTTAAAAATGTGGCCATTGGACCAGATCAAACCTCAGCCCCCTTCCAGCTCTATGCCTTTTCCGAATCTTAATCCCTTCCAGCTTTATAAACTCCTGGGCCAGAGATTCAAAGCCCCAAGCCCACGCCTGTGTCTTACATGTTATCCTGCTGTCTTGTTTCTCTAGCCATTCTGATGTGGCCAACAGAGCGGCTGACCGCCTCCCACACAGATACTCTGCGCAGTTCTCCTCCAGGCTCTGGTTACAACACTCCCTATACTTGGAATGCCTCTACCTGTCTCCCTGTCACACGTTTGTTTCAAAGCATGCCCTCCTCCCTGTAATCTCCTTTCCCTGCCACATTGTGCCATTTGTGGAGCCCCTGCTCTGTGCTTTTCAGAGAGCATCATTAGTGCTTCAATGTCAGGTGCTGCAAGGTGTAGGACTTTTTGTCTCCATTTTACATGGGATCACATGGAGCCTGATGGGCTAAGGGGTTTGCAGAATATCACACAGCTGGGAAGCATCAGTTTTGGATTTAAGAATGGCTCCCCGTGAGCTCAAATCCCTGGTTCTTTCTACTCCTCCAAGCAGCAAACCCCAGAGCACATTAAATCTCTCTCCAATGTTCTCATCTCATGTTGTTGTCTTCTGCTTCAGTGGATGCACATTACTTTACTGAATATCTATGTATGCCAGGCACCTACAAAAACATTAACTTATATGAAGGCAGGTTCTCTTTCTTACTTAATTGCATTCTGTCCAGGGCTTAACTGAGAAGTGAAACACAGGGTAGACATTCAGTAAATATTTGTTGAGTCCAACCGAAATGAATAGAGTCAACTTAATATAAAGAATGACCATGAAATTAGAAGTCAGAAGAGACGTTCTCCTGTTAGCTGAGTGATCTGGTTACCTGTCAGATGACTGCCAGGTTCATTGGAAGCTATTAGCATATCACCTGGTCATTTATTGAAAGTGGCTAAGGGATGAGTTGGACTTGCTTTCATCCTTTGTCCTTAGGCTAGTAGCTATATTTTTTCAGAATACATTTTAGATAGTTATTAGAAAACAAACTAGTGGTTCCTTAAAGGACAGGAGGCATTTATGTCAAAATAAATATACTAGTGTTTGGCCATGGGGCAAAGGTATAAGGCCACCTGAACAAGAAAATATCTTCAGACAGAAAGCTGAAGCAGGCCATCCCATAGAATGTAACAGAATTTATTACAGGGTCATTTACTTACTGGGAGATGCGGTCAGAGTGGAAGACATGACCAAGCATTCTGCGCAGATTGTTCTCTGCTACAAGACCTCTTTACAGTATATTTTTATAGTATAACTTGGGCATTAATGATTGCTATGACAAAGAATGTACCAGAGGCTATACCTCCTAGTGGTCTTGTGATAGATGAATGCTTGTAATCGATACCATTACCAGTTTGATATTTATCTTGGGTGTCATGCCATTCCAGCTGTTGCTAACAAAAATATTTATGGCTGCATTTTAAGGAACATGCAGAAAATCATCAAATAGAGGGCATTGATATGCTCTCTGAGGACAATGAAGTTGGTCAAAGGTCACAGCATGAAAACTTAAGTGCGGGACACAGCAATGAGTTGGCTTGTTCACATCTACACTTCTGTGTATTTAGGGGTATTTATTTTGACATGAATACCTAAATCATGGCAGGGTCATTATCATCTAGATGTAGTTAAGTTGAACTTGTGTAGGCTTCTGTATTAAGTGTACAAATAAACTATAGAGAGACTATTCATCTCCTGCTTCAGAGGTAATGGGGCTGTCCACACACAAAATATTTCAGACCTGAAGCTTATCCTACATAACTGATGAAAACATTGATTTCAAACATAACTGATGAAAACATTTACTAAGAAAATATATAAGTATGCAATTTTCTGAAATTCATGCAATGTCATGAAATTCATGACATGGGATTTATTCAACATATTTCATTTAGTAAATGCTGCACACAAGTAAGTGCCAGATCTTGTTCTAAGTCCCAAGGAACCAACAGTGAACAGCACAAGAGCCTGGCCTCATGGAGCCTTATCCTAGTGGAGGAGATATGTAACCAACAAGGAAACAAATGAAAAAGATCACCTCAGATATAGTGATCAGGGCTATGCAGAAACTACAACAGGACACTAGGACAGGGAACAATTTGTGGTAGTGAGAGGAGGGAAGTCCTCTATGGATAGGGTGGGCCAGTAGGGCTTCCTTGAGGATCTGAGACCAGAATAATGACAGTCATTTGAAGAATTGGAGTAGAATAAAGGGCCTGAGATGAGAGAAAACATCATGTGCTCCAATTTGAGTTAGTTTGTTGGGATTGAAGATCTCATGGTAATTTCAAGAAAATACACTGAGTGGCTAGATTATTATGATCTCTGAACGCATAATAATCTGGCCACTCAGTGTATATCCTATATAATAAAAAGCTAATTTGCAAATTGTCCCCTTGACCAGGAGTTCGAGCAGCAGGCAGGCCGGCCAACCACTCATGTCCCCTCCCCCTGGCCAGGCTGGCTGGACCCCACCCCACCCATGCACGAATTCATGCACTGGGCCTCTAATACACACACACACACACACACACACACACACACACACACACACACACACTGAGTGGCCAGATTATTATGTGTTAGATCATAATAATCTGGCCACTCAGTGTATATTGGGCAAGTAGTCGGGCTTGGGAATCCAGAGCACGGGAGCATGATGATGACTTAGGAGATAAAGATTGGACAGTCATCAGGTTTCTGAAGACAATCGAATTGAACAGGACCATTGTGGAGGTTTCTTCCCATCCCCAACACATCCCCCATAACAGTGGCAAATACCTGTGGCATGTTTCCAAGCATTTAATCCTCAAAGCAACACTGGACGGTAGGCACTATTATTTCCCTCTCACTTTTTCCAGTAAGAAAACTGGTACGCAGAGACATTCATTTTCCCCAAATCACATTTATTTAGTAGAACTTGAAGGTAAATCTAAGAAGCTTGATTGTGGAGCCCATGATCTTAACTACTATATTATGCTGCCTCATGGAGTGTCTGTTAAGGGACAATACATAAGACGTTGAAGAAATCTGAAAAAGTGTACTAGGAAACCCTAACTGGTTTGCTCAGTGGATAGAGCATCGGCCTGAGGACTGAAGGGTCCCAGGTTTGATTCTGGTCAAGGGCATGTACCTTGGTTGCAGGCACATCCCCAGTTGGGGGTGTGTAGGAGGCAGCTGATCAATATTTATCTCTCATCGATGTTTCTAACTGTCTATCCCTCTCCCTTCCTCTCTGTGAAAAATCAATAAAAATATATTAAAAAAAAAAAAAGAGTACTAGGCACCATAGTGAGAATATGTGAGGGTGTTGAGTAAAATAATGAATGCATTGTCTGCTGTGAAGTGGGTGAGGCACCCTAATTTAATTTGTTTCTCTTGAGTTCATCACTGCATGGTTGTAGGTAACTATTGTCTTCCCACATTCACCATATGCTTTCCTGGATCAGTAACTAGAATACATTAATTCTGTTTATAATAACCTCTTCAACTGACTAGCAGAACAATGTGCATGAACAAACAAACAAACCAGAAAGGCCAAAAGGAGTTGAAAAGGATAAGCAGTAGAAGAAACAAACCCACATCAGCAAAGACTGAAAGTACTGGGTTCCCTGGCTGGTTATAGGACCTTGTTTGCTTCAGGTGATTTTTACAGGAGTCCCCCCTTATCCATGGAGTATATGCTCCAAGACCTTCTGTGAATGCCTGGTTTCAGATAGTACTGAATCCTACAAACGAGGTGGGAAAAGTAGGTTTATAGTTGTTCATATGGAAAATAATACAATAATTAATAAATAATAATAATACAAGAATAGACTCTGCCTCTGTGTAGTCACAACAATAAACCTACTTTTTCCCACCCCTATATATAGTTCCCCACCCCCACATATACATACCTATGATAAAAATTACTTTATAAATTGGGCACAGTAAAAGATTAGCAACAAATCCTATGTAATAAAAACCTAATATGCTAAATGTCCAGTTGTCCAGTTGGCTGTTCAGCCAATCAAAGTGTAATATGCTAATGATATGCTAAGGCCTCTCAACCACTTGCTATGACGTGCACTGACCACCAGGGAGTAGACACTCTGACTGGTAGGTTAGCTTGCTGCTGGGGTCTGGCTGATTGGGACTGAACAGGATGGGCCAGACATGCCCTGGAGCCCTCCCACAGTCCCTCGCTGGTTGGCCAACCTCCCACATCCCTCTCTGGCCCCGATCATGCTCCAGTGGGGTCTCTCGGCCTGGCCTGTGCCTTCTCGCAATCCAGGACCCCTCGGGGGATGTTGGAGAGTCAGTTTCAGCCCGATCCCACAGGCCAGGCCTCTAGTAACTAATAATAAAACAAAAGCACCTTATGGCTTCTCTGGCATATACAGATTGCCAGCATCACTATTCTTGTGCTTTGGGGCCATTATTGAGTAAAATAAGAGTGATTTGAACGGAGGCACTGTGATACCGTGATGGTCAGTCTGAGAACTGAGAAGGCTAAGTGACTAACAGGCAGGGAGTGTCTACAGCGTGAAGCTGTTGGACAATGGGATGGTTCTCATCTGGGTGGGACGGAGTGGGACAGTGTGAGATTTCATCATGCTACTTAAAACAACTCGCAATTTAAATGTATGAACTGTTTATTTCTGGAATTTTCCACTTAATATTTTCAAACCATGGTTGACCGTGGGTAACTAAAATTGTGGCAACAAAACCAGGGTAAGGAGGGACCACTGTGTTTTTGGTCTTCCACCATTTGAAATGCTGTCCCTGGGAAAATCCCACCTTCTCATCCATCAGAGCCTACCACCCTAAACTTTGCCTCTTGTGCCTGGTAGAAGTCACCTAGCAGTGCCCTCTCCTGTCATTTCAGTCTCTCATCCTGGGAGGTTGCACTGGTCTTTCATGCGGCTTCCAGGTGGCGAAAGGGAACATGATACATTCAGATAAGTAGAATCCAGCTGAAGTTGTACCTCAGGAGTGAGCCTACACTTTCTTGGGAGACTTAAGAGTTACCAGGTTTGCCTTTGACCTGGAAATAGCTCAATGTAATTGTCATCACTCCACCTTGGCGCACTTACCTACTTCTAGAGTATATTTTAGTGACCATCCGAGAGTTCCTTTGGTCTCTACTGTCATGGCACTGCCAGGAAGTTTTACTAATTATTGAAAGGTCTAGCATGAAATATGAAAGAGCCAGTGGGTTCCTCCATAAAAGCTTGAATTCCCATGTTAGTTGTTAGCACTGCTAAAGGTGTGACCTTGTTTTTAATGGCATCGTTGTTTTCCTTCATTATTCATACTCTACTTTTTTTCATATTTAACTTGCCTTCTCTATGATATGCTCTAAATTATGGTTGGGTTGTGTCTTGTCCCTTAATTATAAATCCTACTGTCACACTTTCTCCTGTTCCCTCCTCACCCCTTTCTTTATGGTTATCTGTTTTCCCCACTTGGGTTGCCCACATTTATGCTTGTGGAACGAACCATTTATTTTCTATACCTTTATCAAAAACAGTAAAACTATTTGGGAGAAAATGTGATTGAAACTTTGGGAATAATTTTAATAATTAAGTAATAATTACCATCGAGAGTTCACACTGTGCCAGGCACTTTGGTGTATTAAGTCACTTAGTTCTCATAACCTAATCTTTGAGCTCATTTTCCCTATTGGGAAACTGAGGCCTGGAAGATTATATAACATAATCAATTTGGATTTGTTGTTTTCCAGGATATGCTTCCTAAATAATTCATATTGTTTTATAACATGAATAAGCTGATTTTCAAACCTGGGGATTTCACATTAGTCCATTTACACAGAGTTCTGTTTGTCTTTTCTACAAATTGATTAAGAACACTAGATTTGTTTTTATTTTCCCCTAAGTATAGATTATTACCTCATAAAAATTAAGGAAAATTTGGTTACTTTCTAATTCTGCAAATTCATTATTTGTTCAGAAGATTGTGATAAACTCTACTTTTATATAATGTTGGCAATAATAATTGCATTTTTTCAGTCACGTGAAAAAGTTTCTTAGAAATATTATCCCTCTGTATTTAAATTTTCAAAAAGATTTTTTTCATTAAATATAGATTATAAATGTGATTGTATTACAGAAAAACTGGAGGTCATAATACAATTTTTGAGGGCATATCAGGGTACACCTGTTTCCACCCACTACATGGATGTAATGTTAGAAGCATGGTTGACCTATAACAGCTTCAAAGGAAGTGGGCCATATCAGTCCACGTGAAACTTGAAATCAAATTTGCTGCAGACAGTGAGGTGAGACCTAGGTGTCTTTAGTCAGCATCTTTCTGGCCCAAATGTCAGTTTTGTGAGACAGTATATGATGAAAAGCCGCCATGGAATCGCTGGTTCGTGGGCATGTTGCTATGCTATCTGGGCTTCCCATAGATCCCCTAGCCATCTGTGCCTCTCTGCAAGTTGGTATTTACTTATTTACTTTGAATGATTAAAAAATTAAAAAAGAACTGAAGAATTTTGATGCAAACAAATTTCGATTAAAAATTAGAACATCATTCTGCTATTGAATGTAAATGAGCCACTAAAAACAAATTACAGGCTTGCAATTTCATGGGGAAGGTGAAGCATGTAGCTATGATTTTTGGAGCAAGCTTTGAGACAGCATCAACTATTAAAAGTCTTTTAATTCCCATTCCAGAATTTGAAAGTATTTAACATCTTGTATTTTTGGTCATTTCCTTTATTTCCTCATAAGAACAGAAACATATTAGAAACATATCTCCTTGATTATTTCACATGAAATAAACTGGGTGACGTGTAGATTATGAAATTTGGTTACAGAGGTTTTTTTTACATGTTACTTCTGACTTAGGAAGAGACACAGTGCCTTGCCTTCTTTTTAAAGCACAAGATAGAGTTAAGGAAATGTGAGCACATAGGGAGCGGTTGATTAACACATCCAATTAATGAAACTTTGACATTCTAACACTTTGGCTATTGTCAGTAAGCTTGCAGGCTTCCAATTTCTATTCATTAGTTATTCCATTTCCCTAGTTGCTTCTCTCCTCCGCCTTCACACAAGGGCAACATTATTAAAGGGTGGATTAAAATGGCGTCTAAATTGATAAGAAGTAGTTATCTAGTGTTCCTGTTGTGGTTTTTACTTGAAAAAACTTTCAGGCTAAATGGAGTGAAGAAGATTTGAAATGTAAATGGATTCTTTGTCCCTTTTGTAGATAATTGTACTAAATGCTAATTTGTGGGCAACTAATGTGTTCTTGTATTCACTGATAAGCTGTGTTGCTTGAAACAAATTTATAAAGAGGCAAGTCGTTTGTCAGCAAAAACTCCCAGCCCAGTAAACTTGGTATGCCTGGTATTTTTTGTGTTCCTGTGGAACAGAAATCCCATCTGAGTTTCCTCTCTCCACAAATGCACCTCCCCACTCACCCACCCGGTGACAGTGGGACAGCTTCAGCTACACTAAACGAGGGGTCTGCACACTTTTTCTATAAAGGGCCTGGTAATAATTCCTTTGGGTTGCAGGCCATCTGGTCTCTGCCAGGACTACTCAACTCTGCCTTTGTAGCCTAAAAATAACCTCACACAACATGTCAATGAATGAATAGGATGTCCAATAAAACTTTATTTGTGGACATTTTTATGTTATTTTTATATACCATGAAATATTTTTTAGTTTATTCTAATAGTTTAAAGCCTTTTTTGCAATAATTTAATTTTTCTTGTAGCTTAAAAGCCTTACAAATGAAGGCAGATGTGTCTCAGGAACCAAAGTTGGCCTTCTCCTGAATTAGACCCTTCTTTTGTCCTGTGTGTATCTATTTCCCCTTCTGATCTCTTTTCTTTTCAGCGGCTAAGCTCAAACCCAGTACTGTGCCCAGTGTCTTTTGGTGGTGGGTTCTGTGACTGTGTGGAAGCCACACTGGGTTTTTGTTTTGTTTTGTTTCCCAGTGGGGGATGGAAAGGGTGAACTTTTTTTGTTTGCAGGAATGGGGAGAAGAGCAACAGTGATTTATACTGTCTTACTTAAAGGGTAATAGTTTAGACACATAAAATCCAAGGCCGCTTCTGTGGCTATTTTTTCTCTTAATTACAGGAAATTCAGATGCTATAATTTTGCTAATGGAAATAACCACAATGATATATGTGTGAATGAGCATATTGCATCGGAGACTGGCTATTTGTGATTTTTGTTTTCCTTAAAAAAAAAAAAAAAGAAAGAAAGAAAAGAAAAGCAGATCCAATTGTGAAAAGACACAGGCGTTGACTGTGGTCTTATTGGGCTATGTCTGCCTTTCAGCTTGTTTGAAGTCCCTTCTAATGAGAACAAAGCTGAATTGGGGGTAATCGCTCATTGTCTGCAGGCTCCAGTTAGCAAACCACCTCTGGTAATTTGGAGGATGCAGAACACTTCTTTGTCCTACATAGCCTCGTAATTACTGATCTTTTGAACTTCTGGTTTGGAAATAAATTAAGTTCTATGCACTAGAGTCCTGTAATATTATTTTACTTGAGGGTGAAGAAGCTAATGTATAACCTTTTTGGCTAGTACTTCAGACACTCGGAAAATGCTTTTGATTTTTAATCAACATAGAAACAAAGTACGTTTTAACTGTGTAGCTCCTTTTCTAGGAATAATATTTTCATAAAATAGGTTGAGTTATTTTATTAACTTACCTGTTTACTTGAAAGAGCCCTTTTCATTTGGATGAGATGGTATGTCACAGTGGAACAGAGAACAAAAATATGACTTGCCTATTGACCTGCTTCAGTTATTAGTGAGAACGCTTTTTTGAGGTAATTTTAGTCCCCATCAGCATTTGTTGCAGAAGAATATCATCAGGGTTTGGCTCAAGCATCCCTTTCCACTTCACAATCCAGGAAATGATGATGGGTTTTGAGGATTGTGGGTGGGATGGGCATTGCTCACCCTCTGCTCTGAGCAGTTGAGGTTGGAGGGCCTGTGACCTCAGCAGCAGTGTGGGAGCCACCCAGAGACGTGCCTGCCATTTGCTGCTGTGCTGACACAGGAGGCTCCGGGCAGAGGATGGGCCTGGCATTGGGTCCCCATGCCTGACTTGCTCAGGTTGTATCTACTTATCCTGAGCTCTCACAGTTCTTACTGTTAAAACCTTTCCACTCACTGACATAAAATAACTCATATTTCTTTCTTTGCCAAAGATTTAGATTTTAATTTAAAAATGAGATGCTTGTACCCTAGCCGGTTTGGCTCAGTGGATAGAGCATCGGCCTGCGGTCTAAAGGGTCCTGATTTGATTCCAGCCAAGGGCACATGCCCCGGTTGCTGGCTTGATCCCTAGTAGGGGGTGTGCAGGAGGCAGCCAGTCAATGATTCCCTCTCATCATTAATGTTTCTCTCTCTCTCTCCCTCTCTGAAATCAATAAAAACATATTTACTAAAAAAAAATGAAATGCTTGACATAAACCATGCAAAAATTGTACACAATGTTCATAGCTGCATTACTGGCAATAGCCAAAAAGTCGAAACAAACCAAATGTCCATCAGCTAATGAATAAAGAGATCTACACTTATATAGCAAAATATCATTTGGCCATTAAAAGGAATAAAGTACTGATATAATGCAACAACATGGATAAACCTTGAAAATATTTCACTAGGTGAGAGAAGCTAGATACAAAACTATACATATTATATGATTCCATTTATATGAAATATCCATATCTATATAGGCAGGAAGTCGACTAGTGATTGTTAGGGTCCAGGGAGAGATTCAGAATAGGGAGTGACTGCTAGGGGATACCTTTTGGGGGTGATGAAATATTCTAAAACTGTTACTGGTGATGGCTGCACAGTTCTATGAATATACTAAAAACCACTGAACTTTAAAGGCTGAATTATTTGGTAGGTGGATTATATCTCAATTAAGCTGTTATAAAAGTGGTGCACTTGAAAAATAGAAAATTTGTGTTAATGTAGCTTTGTCATCACTGAAAATGAACTAATTTCTTCAGAGTTATATAGTTTGTATAATTTTGATAAAAATCTGATAGTTTTATTTATTTATTTATATTTATTTGACTGTTTGTCTCAGTCTTTGCCACTCGGGGGGAAAAGATTATCGGGGAGGAAAAACACGAAGTCTTATCCCATGGATGACAAACTGAGTTTATTATTCTGTACGTTATGATTTCTAAATATTTTATCAGATGGGTACTTTATGGTTGCAAAGCATTCACACGTAAAAGAAAATGTTTGGTCAGAGATCTAGATTTCTTTCCCTATAACAATAAACATCTTAGTTTCAAAAAACCTCTGAATGCATGGCATCACAGTCAAAATATGGTCACCAAAGTCTGTGGTTTGTACAAATTGGGCTTTCTGGGTGTCCTAAGAGTTGGTGTCCTAAAATAGACAGTTCTTATGCATGAAGGCTCCTGTGTTGATTAAATAGGAGAAAAGGTTAGCTGCCTCCCGGTTTAGTTTTCTTTGCTTTTTTCTGTTTTCTTTCTTTCTCTTCTTTTTTTTTTTTTTAATGACAGCTGAAGATAAAATGTCCTTTAACCCAAATATTATCATCTGGTGTATTTGCCTTCAGAAAGACAAAACAAGGATCAGGTGGTCCACATATCTGAAGCATTTCTTAGCCGAAATACAAAAGGACATTGTGGTTTAAAATAGATTGAGCCATGGCTCTCAGAATGGGAAGAATGCTCTCCAGGCCACTAAGGGGATTATCGTAGCAGAAGCAGCAGTTGTTTGTGGCAGGAGAAATTATTCAGAAGACTGCTATTTCTGCAATTCTGGAACCCTCCAGCTGCATAGATTGGAATGGATAATGCTTCAGTCACTAGCCCATCTGTTTCTAAAAACGTCCAAAGAGAAATGTTAAAATGGCAGTCAGAGAAGAGGCAGTTGTGTGGTGTGGACTAAGATACACAATCAACAGTTGCTTGTGGTTTCTCCTTTCCCGCCGCCCACCAGCACCCCCGCCTCATCTCTAGGTAATGGCTTTGGAATCAGGGATCTGTCCGTTTGTTTCACACAGTGGTTTCTTAGTTAAAATATTTGCAACTTTCAGTCCAGTTTGGTGGATTATTTAATGATGAAGATGACTGTACCTGAAAACAAGCTGGGTGGACTTGACCTTTAAAAAAAAAAAAGATATATATGTCTATATATCTATATCTATATATATATCTATATCTATATTTATATCTATATATATATAATTGATTTCAGAGAGGAAGAGAGAAGAGAGAGAGATAGGAACATCAGTGATGAGAGAGAATCATTGATCAGCTGCCTCCTGCACTCCCTCAATGGGTATGTGCCCTGACTGGGAATTGAATCATGACCTCCATGGGTTAAAGCTCAACCACTAAGCCACATTGGCTGGGCTGGACTTGACCTTTTGAACTCAGTTGTATAGAAGGCAGAAATGCTTGGAGTCATAGGAGTGTGGTTATATGATATAGTTGAAAAGGCCTGGGTTTTAAAGTTAGAAACATGTGGATTCTGGTTCTAGCTCCACCTCTTACTAGCTGTGTGCTCATAGCCAAGAAAGTTAACCTCTCTGTATGGATATCAATGATCTTCAGGGGGTTTAAAATATAAATTTGATCAGGTGATGAGAGTCAAATGAAATAATATGGGCAAAGCTCCAGGCTTTTTGAGTAAGCACTTAATAAATATTTTTGAGATTTAACTTTAAGAAGGAAAAGACCACTTTTGAAATGTTATACCCCTCATGTTGACAAAATGGCATACATTTATGGAACAGAGTCCTTTGGGGTAATCCTAGGAATGTAACCCAATAGAAGTACACAGTGAGCTGCAGCTATTGTGTTAATAAACCTGCATTATTATTTCTCAGAGATTATTAATCCCTAGGTAAAATTCAGAGTTTTCTGGAAATTCTATGGTAATTTGGAGATAACTTCTCCCAAACTCTTTAGCAGTTAGAAAATAGGTTGTGTTCCTTTGAGTCAATTGGAAATGAATTGACCAACACTGTCCATTAGTCCCCAAATTTTAATATTGGGCTTTACAGAGTAATTTATAGGAAGTAAGCTCTGACTTGAGGAATGTTTTCTGCTCTATGGACTCTAATATGTATAATTGTTAATATAAGACTCATTAGTGGAATCTGTAGAATGGGTTAAATAGGAATTTACCTTGTCATGAGGACTGGGTGAGCAAAGGCAGGCAAAGCCCCACTTCAGGTAGTCAGTGAACATTACTTGTCTTGAAGCAGGGTGCTGAAAGATGCCACATCTTTATTCCCTGATTTTAAAATTTTTGACACTTTGAAAATGAAGGGGAGATGTCAAATTGGGATAAATATTGTTCAAAGCTCTCTGACTTTCTGGGCAATTCTTTATCAGAGTTTGGGAGGAAGTTATCCCTCCAGCATGGTACTTGATTTGGGAGAAGGGGGACATACCTACTCTCTTTGTTGACTCATGTCTCATGCACGTAATTTAGTTGTTTAAAACTAGAAGCTGCATGTGATTAGTGTCCTAGAACCTGGACAAAAACTTCTTTGTTAACCGGACAGCATATGGAAGACAAAGCATTTCTTATGTCCCTCATCAATTTCAATCCAAGCACTCTGTGCTGTTGAAAACAAAGTTATTCTTAAGGCTTTTCTTTTACTTGATTGGGCCAGAGATCCATGGAGTATCCAATATGTCCATTGACATTTTAACAAGGTTTCAAGACGAGCCAGTATTGCCAGGAATTAGAAATTAGAATATTGCCAAGCCATATTCCCAAGTCATATTTTCTAAACCGTTCAGCTATTGTTTGTTCTCTTATGAGAGCAAAAACTGATGACTGTATTAAAACAGAATGCAATCTTCATCCATTTCATTCTGAAAATTTATATTGAGCCCCTATTTTGTACAAAGTACCATGCTAGGCCCTGGGGGAGGAGGGCAGATATTAGTTTTCCATGGGCCCTACTCTCAAGGAGCCTTTTGTTTTGTCATGGCAAGAAGACATATGTATAAATGATGAATCCAAGGTAGAAAGGAGAAGGCTGTTTCTCCTGTAGGGAAACTGGGAAGATCTTGATGGGGAAGTGGCACTTGAGCTGTGTCTGAAATGACAGGTATGATATGGAGATGCTAAGATTTTCTAGTCAAAGGAATCATCGCTTGTTGCTAAGCAGGCATCTGATAGAGTGGACCTGGGTCTCAGGAGATTATTCCTTGGCCTGAGAGGATTCTCAATAATGTATGCTCTGTGAATATTTTATCTATACACACACATGCATATACTTATATGTATACACATATATACACACAGAGACATACACATATGAATGTATGTATATGAACTCAACTGCAATGTGCTCAAAATTGTTTTTCAGCCAAAATGCATGAAGCCAATAGTCCTGCTTTTAATATATGTATATATGATATGTATATATTTAGCCAAAGACAGCAGACATGTTTTTCACCCAGTTGTCATTTATTATGAAAAGCCTGGAACGGTTCATGAATTATGAATTCATCCCGAGGATGAGAATTAAATGAGGTGTTCTATTTCAATCACAACATTTGAGAGCTTCCAACAGGACAGAGTTACTCACTCTCTGGCATGTCTTACAGTCTTGGGAAGATAAAGGGGATCATGCTGGTTTTTTTATGAAGCCACTCTTACCCCAGAGTCTCTGACAACCACAAACCTCGGAGAGATGAGCATCTGCAATTGCTTGGTTTTGTGCACTTATCTTAAACGTCATACTCTTGTTTGGACTGTTAGCTTTATAGTTGAGTACCCTCATCTTTCCTAAATTCATGTCTAATAATGGGGTGAAAAAAGGGTAAGAGGGTTTGGGCCATTCACATGGGGTGGAAGGAGAATTAGACAAATACAATGAATATTTTCACTAATGGATCGCTGGGTTCTAAATAGTAAGAAAATATGGATTAAATTGCTAAGGGTGGCTGGTCTTTATTATTAACTAGAGGCCCGGTGCATGACATTTGTGCACTGCAGGGGGGAGGGAGGGTGTCCCTCAGCCAAGCCTGTGCCCTCTCACAGTCCAGGACCCCTCGGGGGATGTCCTCCTGCTGGCATAGGCCCAATAGGAGGACATCCCCCTAAGCCTGAAGGCAGATATCCCCCAAGGAGCCTTAGCGCTGCCCTGGAGGTGGGAGAGGCTCCTGCCACCACCACTGGGCTCGACAACCGTGAGCCCGGCTTCTGGCTGAGCGGCGCTCCCCCTGTGGGAGCTCCTGCATTGAGCATCTGCCCCGTGGTGGTCAGTGCCCATCATAGCAACCAGTCGTTCCACCATTCAGTCGATTTGCATATTGGGGTTTTATTATATAGGATACTACATTTTCCATGGTGCCTTGAATAATGAGCCATCACTTTTAAATTTCCAAGAATAGAAGCCACCGGTATTTGACTTTTCTCAGGAATTATAACAAAATAATAAGAACTGTGTTTTTGAAGAGTCAGACGGTTTAAGTTTTCTAAAGTGAAATGTCTAGAATTTAGTTTGGGGATTAAAAATGTGAGCCTATGGCCCAACCCCTTCATTCTACCCCTACTTGCCATTCCTCCCCCTCATGGCCCTTCTCCTGGGCCTGGAATGTTCTTTTCTATCAGAACACCTCCCAAAGCTTCATAATGAGAGTAATAGTGACATGAATAATCAAATAAATTATAAACATAATTTTAGTACTGAAGTTTTAGCCAGTGGACTACATGCATTATCTAATCTAACACATTTATAACAATGTTATGAAATGTTATTTGAATCTTTATTTTGAAAGCAAGGACATTGAAGTTAAAAGATGACCAATAACCTATCCAAAGCCACACAGCTAGCAGGTAGCACCGCTAGGATTTCACCTTGCCCCATCTGATTCTCCACTGCCTCTCAAAATTAACTCTTTGGTGAACTAAGTCACAATTTTAATATCTTACATGACATTTATTCTCACATGTGCTCTCATGGCTTTATCTACTTAAGGCAATCACAATTAATTAGTTTTTACTTTCGTTTTTTTAAATTACAAAAGCAAAAGATAGGAAAGCAAGATAAGGATATCATCACCTATAATCCTATTGTCTAGGGGGGGAAACTCAATGTTAATCAAAAGGCTACTTATTGTATGATTCCATTAGTTTGATATTCTGCAATACGCAATATGTTAAAGAAAGAAAAGGGATCATTGATTTCCCAGGGCTGGTGTGGGGGGATGGATGGACTACAGAAGGACACAGGGACTTTCCAGAGTGATGAGCATGCTCATATCTTAATTGGTTGGTGGCTATATGATCGTGTGCATGTGTCAAAACTCACGGAATTCTATGCAAAATTGTACTTCATGTAAATAATTCCTCAGTAAACATGACTGAAAATATAATCCATTATTAACACCTCATTATATATCCTTCCACTCATTTTCCTATGCATAATCATTATAAAAACCTGTCTTAAAAATAGATTATACTTTATATGTCTTATAACCTATTTTTTAACATTTCAAAAATATATCAAAAGCATCCTATATGATCAATAATTTAGATCTAGCATTAAAAATGAGAATGATTACTTGAATAAACTAATTATTTAAGTTAGCTTTGGTCTGACTTTTCTTATAAGAGATCTTGTTTTTAAGCCTACTGTGAATGTATACTATGCAAAAAAATAAATTCTTTCTCCCAGAACAGTTGCTTGGATTGAAAAACAGTGAAACTGGTCATTGAGGACATTCTGTCTGTTGTTAGACTGCTGGTTATTAGGTAGCTGGAGACTCTACTTTTCAGTACATTTTCCTTGACCTTGTATTGGAGGCAGAGCCAAGGCAGGGCCAACCTGTGAGTGAGCAGAAATGATAAGCTATTTTTACCTTAATGCTCTATTTGGGTGTACACTTGATGTTAGTCTTTCATAACCTGAATTTTTAAGAATGAACTTCTGTGTCTCATATTTGCTATTGGAAATATTTACTCTATTTGAACTTACTTGTTTGGGAGTATAATTCATGTTACTTCTTTTAAAAGGTACAATACCAATAATTAGATGACCAAAAATAAAATCAATTGTTTTCCCTATAAATTCAAATAGACATAGTACCTCTGTTTCAAAAATGACATCGGCTAGATCACTTTGCAGGATAATGTCATTTTTCCTGCCAGACAGACACTTGCTTTGCCATTGTCGGGAACTCACTGTGCCTTGCTGTTTTCCACTCATGCCACACATGTGAAGTATTGTGCCACTTAGCATCTCCTATAATGGAAAATAAGAAGAGTTTGACAAGGCTCATTGTTCACCATTATGTAGAGAAAGGTCTCTCCACAAACATTATAAGAGCTTCTTCGTGGGTCTTGCTGAGTATGACCAGCCTTCTCTGCTCACCCCCAACCACCAATGTTAATACACTCTCTGCCTTTCCCTCACTCTTGTGGATTTTTTCATGTTTGTTTCATGAAAGCCTTTCTGCCCAAGAGTAGTAGGGTCAGGACAAGAAGCCATCTTCTTCATATGCAGGATCCCCTAACTTTTGGAAAGCATTTTAGACTCTCAGTAGGTTTGATTAGCTGCTGTGTTAGGCATCTTTCTGCATCTAAAATTGCTCTCCACTGATCTAGTCGTAGCTTTGTGGAAAGGGTCTAGGTTTTTTGTTTCTTCTTCTTTATTTTAAATAGATAATCAGCAAATCCCTGTTGACTACTTGGGATAGTCTGGGCCAGACACACTGGGCAATGTAAGGAAACACATCAGGATCTTGCCCTATAGAGGTGTGTCACTATTCATTCGAATTTGTTGGCTTTGATTCTTTTTTGAATTACATTTAATTTTCTATTTGCTCTGATCATTATTTAAAACAAACCTAAAATAGTATTGAGTTCACTCTTTAGGATGTTCTATTGTATGACTATATCAGTAGACTCCCAGGAACACCCTACAGTGGATATCTGCAGAAGGGCAGTGTCTATCTGGAGGTTGACAGAGTGGAACTGTTTAGGAAATGGAGAGTGGCTTTTATCATCCTTGTATGTTTCAGCAGCCGTGGAAGGATAATTTACTCTCCGAAGCTTCATTAGCTAAATGAAACAAGTCCTGCTGCTTTGATGAGTGTCTTATTTATTTATTTGTTGTTGTTTTTGTTTTTGTGTGTGTGTGTGTTTTGTTTTGTTTTGTTGTAATCATGATGCATCTTAGATCTTCTCTTAAATTATTTTTCTTTTTAGATGGTATAGGGCTTTGAAATCTAACTTATGGTCTCCATGATCTATGGATGGTGATCCACAAGGTGTACTGGTCACCCACAGATGTCCTTTCGAGTCCCCTGCACATTGCTGTTCACTGCAAAGCCTTCCATCTGTGCTGAGAGACATAGGAGGACTGGCAGTGTGCCCGTCAGCCAGCCCTATGCTCTGATGCCCAGTGTTACCCTTTTTAGGTTTAAGTTTGTCTGGAGAAGAGAGCAGAGACCTTGAATATTAAACCTTGTGCATACTGGTTGCCATTTATGTGATTCGATGGTGGTTTTGTGGAAAATTATTTGTTCTTAGGTGGAATCACAGCCCAGAGTTTGGAATGAAGTCAGCATAGCCACCTGTGCCAGGCCAAAAGCAGCCCGGATAACTGATCTTTTCCCCAGAGTCGGAGACACAAACAGAGTGGTTTCAGAGCACTGCAGTGGGGATTTCAGAGTGGCTTGGCTTTCTTCTTTTTCAGGTGCCAAAGCTAACTCCACATTAGTAACCAGGAGGCAGATGCAGCTGCTAGGGCAGCCCCCTAGCTAACAAACCGCACACAGTCAAGCAGCAGGGAAAAGAAGGTCTGGTTTAGCTTTATCTAGTCATTGCATTTATTTACATGGACATGAAGATTTATTCCTCTTCACTGTGGCTTTAATTTTCATTCTTTTTTTCCCTGTGCTTGGGGACTTTCTGAATTCCCTCTTCGGGAAACCCCTGGTTTTGCAGCAAGTGCCTTCTGCACTGTGGCGGAAGACATGATCTGCAGTGCTCCGAGAGCACCTCACTCCAGGGGCCCAAAAAACTCTTGTCAGCTGTGCACTCAGGCTGCTGAACTCTCCATTTTGAAATCATTCATTCAGTCCATCAACAATAGTTGTCCTTGGCTGATCAGAGCTGAGAGTCAGCAAGGAACTAGACAAAGTCACTGCCTCGTGGATCCTGTATCTTTGTGGCGCATTAAAATTTCTACCTATAGTGTAAGAATCAATAAGCATAAATTAAGATTACCTCCCTTCTCCTCATTAAGAAAGAAAAAAAAGGAAAGAAAATATCTTACTCAATTTTGGGGGAATTGCACCCAATACATTGTCTCCTTTTTCTATTAGGGAATTCAGAAACTCAGAAAGGATGATGTCTTCATCTACTCAAGCGATTGAAACAAACCAAGATAGAATGGGTGGCTGTTGCCTTCTTGCTGCTCTGGGGGCTGGGATTCCAAATTCATGGCCATGTTTGGTAAGGGCCCACTTCCTCTTTCATGGCTCTTCTCGTTGTAACCTCATATGTGGGAAGGGGTAAGGGAGCGCTTCAGGGTCTCTTTCATAGGGCACGAATCCTAATTATGATGGCTTCATACTCATGACCTACTCACCTACCCAAGGCCTCACCTCCTAATAGCATCACACTGGGTTAAGATTTCAACAGATGGATTTTGAGTGGACACAAACATTTAGATCATAAAAATAGCTTTAAAGCTTAGGTTATTTTTCAAAAGACATAAAAATAAATGCATACCTTGAGCGGAGACCCCTGTGCAGCCAGCATCCACAGCCAGTGTTACCTGGAAGAGAAGTGGTTGGGACAGAGCTGCCAAAAATTAACCTTATAAGTCTTCTGAGTTTCTGAGTTGCTATTATCACAGCATGTTGTCTGTTGCTCTCGTCACCCAAATTAAGAACTGAGGACGTGCAAATAAAAAGCTATTTCAATCTAGATGTCCAGTATAAAACATGAAACAGCTGGAAAAAAGGCAATATGTCTATAAAGCTTTTTTATTATTATAATATTATCAATGGAAAGCTAAAAGTGCGACCAATATATTTTGCCTCCACATTCCAGGTAAAGGTTCAAAATATGCCATCAAATGATTACCATGAGACTTAAAAGATGAATTCAGCAATGTAGCAGATACAAAGTTAACACTCAGAAATCTACAACTTTTTTATACACCAATACTGAACTCACAGAAAGAGAAACTAAAAAATCAATCCCATTTACCATTGCACCAAAATAATTAAGATACCTAGGAATAAACTTAACTAAGGAGGTAAAAGACCTGTACTCAGAAAACTACAGGACATTGAAAAAAGAGATAGAGGAAGACATAAACAAATGTTCATGGATTGGTAGAATCAACATCATTAAAATGTCCATACTACGTAAAGCAATTTATAGATTCAATGCAATCCCCATTAAAATACCAATGGCATATTTCACAGACCTAGAACAAACTCTCCAAAAATTCATCTGGAATAAAAAAGGACCCCGAATAGCCACAGCAATCCTGAGAAAGAAGAACAAAGTTGGAGGGATCACGATACCAGATATCAAGCTATATTACAAAGCCACTGTTCTCAAAACTGCCTGGTACTGGCACAAGAACAGACATATAGACCAATGGAACAGAACAGAGAACCCAGAAATCGACCCAAGCCATTATGCTCAATGAATATTTGACAAAGGAGACAAGAGCATACAATGGAGTCAAGATAGTCTCTTCAATAAATGGTGCTGAGAAAATTGGTCAGATACATGCAAAAAAATGAAACTAGATCACCATACACAAAAATAAACTAAAAATGGTTAAAAGACTTAAACACATGACTGGAAACCATAAAAATCTTAGAAGACTCCATAGGCAGCAAAATATCAGACATATGTTGTAGCAATATCTTTACCAATATAGCTCCTAGTGTAATGGAAACTAAGGAGAAAATAAACAAATGGGACTACATCAAAATAAAAAGCTTCAGAAACCATCAATAAAACAACAAGAAAGGCCACTGCATGGGAGAATATATTTGCCAATGCTATCTCAGATAAGGTTCTGATCTCCAAAATTTACAGGGAACTCATACAACTTAACAAAAGGAAGATAAACAATCCAATCAAAATTGGGCAAAGGACCTAAATAGACACTTTTCAGAAAAGGACATAAGGAAGGCCAAGAGACATATGAAAACATGCTCAAAGTCACTAATCATCAGAGAGATGCAAATCAAAACAACAGTGAGGCACCATCTCACACCTGTCAGAATAGCTATCATCAACAAATGAACAAAAGACAAGTGCTGGTGAGGATGTGGAGAAAAAGGAACCCTCGTACACTGCTGGTGGGAATGCAGACTGGTGCAGCGACTGTGGAAAACAGTATGGAGATTCCTCAAAAAATTAAAAATGGAAGTCCCATTTGACCCAGTAATCCCACTTCTGGGAATATATCCCAAGAAACTGAAAACACCAATCAGAAAGGACATATGCACCCTTATGTTCATAGTAGCACAATTTACCATAGCTAAGATTTAGAAACAGCCTAAGTGCCCGTCAGCAAATGAGTGGATTAAAAAACGGTGGTATTCTACACAATGGAATACTATGCTGTTATAAAAAGAAGGAACTTTTACCATTTGCAACAGCATGGATGGACCTGGAGAGCATTATGCTAAGCAAAATAAGCTAGTCAGAGAAAGATAAATATCACATGATCTCACTCATATATGGGATATAATGAACAACACATACTGATGAACAAAAATAGATCCAGAGACAATCACTGAACAGACTGTCCAACCTTAGAGAGAAGGCAAGGGAGTGGGGGGTTGAGGGGGTAAGAGATCAACCAAAGGACTTGTACCAGTATTCATGCATATTAGCATAACCAATGGACACATACACTGGGGCAGTGGGGGCTTGTCCTGAAGGGTGGGAGTGGCCAAGGGGGGTCAATCGGGGGAAAAGGAGATATATGTAATACTTTAAACAATAAAAAAAAATGATTACCATGTGCTAGCTGTCTCCTTCCCAATTCTGTGCTAACGGAGGCCTACCATCACTTTTAGTTTTATAGTTTCTGTTTTTATAGTTTCAGAGAATCAGGAGCGAAAACACCCCCTCACTCCACTGCCCAGATGCCCGAATGTAGATTCTGTAATGGACACATGACCAGAAAGCCAGGACTCATAGAGTTTACTATTAGCCAGCTAAGGAAATAGATTTCAGAACTGTTCTGCAATCCTGTTACACACACACTCTTGGGGATGCTCTAAAGAGGGTTTTATTTGCATGTTTTAATTGAGAATCAGTTTTTGTTTAAAATAAGTACCAATATGGTGGCTCTATTTTTAATTTTTTGAGGAACCTCGGTACTGTTTTCCACAGTGGCTGCACTGACTTGCATTCCACCAGCAGTGCACAGAGCCCTCCTCTCTCCAGACCCTCACCAGCACTTGTGTCCTGTCTTTGTTATAATAGCCATCCTGAATGTGTGAGGTGATAGCTCATTGTGGTTTTGATTTGCATTTTGCTAATGATTATCGATGTTAACATCTTTTCATGTACCTGCTGACCATGTGTGTTCCTTCTTTGGAAAAATGTCTATTCACATCTTTTGCCCAACTTTTCATTGGGTTATTTGTTTGGGTGCTTTGAGTTGTGTGAGTTCCTTGTATATATTCAATATTAACCCTTTATCAGATTTGTTGTTTACAAATATTTTCTTCTATTCCATAGTTTGCCTTTCATTTTATTGATGGTTTCCTTTGCTATAAAAAAGTTTTTTAGTTTCATGTAACTATGTGCAGTGATGGATGTATTAACTTGATGATGGTAATCATTTCACAATATATACATATATTAAATCACCACGTTGTACACTTTTTTAAAAAATCAAATTGTACTACCTAAATATATACAATTTTCATACCTCAATAAAACTTGGAAAATGTTAAAAATTAAAAACAACAAAAATAAATGATAATAAAAACCTGGTGAAGCTTAGACTAAGAGGTCCTGCTCAGATACACAGCCTGGTGGAGGAAAGCAATGAGTAAGAGAATACCTTGAGCAGATGTTACCCAATAGGAAAAGAGCTACTGTGGGTTTCTCTCTCTCTCTCTCTCTCTCTCTCTCTCTCTCTCTCTCTCTCTCTCTCAGCAAAATATGCATAACATAAAATATACCATCTTAACCATTCCTTAGTGTACAATTCAGTATATAGATCTCTTTTAAAGAGGAATTACACTGCCAAGAGAAAAAAAAATCTTCTTCCCTCATAAGTTTAGTTCTCAGGTAGCCATGGGTCTGGAACAAATACAGAAATCTAGGTTTAAAGTGACAAACTGGAAATAGATGGCTTGTGTAAAAAGTCATGGGCATAAAAAATCTCTTCCTGATTGTAGTTACTACCTGATCACATCCTTTCCTTCCTGGTGGTGAGTTTTCAACAGTAACTCATAGCCTTTGTAGCACACTCACACAGAGCCTTACTCTGGGTACTTCACAATTATTTGTTGCTTGAGTGTTACTTTTTTATTTTTTGGTAAATAATCTTTTGTCCGTTTGATGCTTTGCGCCTTTATTATGGAAGGAGGAAGAAGTGATGGATGGACAGCACCAGGGCCCCTCCTCCAAGGAACCACTCTCAGCCCTGCAGGGCCACTACCTCACAGAAATGACAGCACAGCAGGTGTGGGGACGTTAAACCAGAGCCAGGCAGGTCAGTTGGCACATACTTTCAAGTGATTCCAAAGCAACACTTGCATCTGTATCAAACGATTGGAATCATGCCAGGCTTGGAGTTGTTTAAACGGACTGACTCAGGGAGAGAAAAGCAGATTTCCCTATGTGTCCAGCCTGTCCAACATTTGTCTGCTCATTTCAAAGAGCAATACCAATCAGTAAAGATCTGATCCAAGAAGGTGCCAGGGAAACTGAGCCTGGACAAGGTGGCATCCCTCTGCTCTCCATACGTTTGGAAATGCCTGGCACAGTTCTTCATTCAGCATCCATGTGCTTCCTGGCCTTTTTGAAAAGGTGCCGGAAGCCAATTCCAGCATGTCATAATTGCAAGAGTTTCACTGAAAGGTTGATGGAACTTGGGGACTCAACAAGGGCTGAGTCACATATGTTATTGCCTGCTGGGATGGCTAAAGGCATTTCCCCAAACCTGAAAAGGATACATAAATTGATTGCTTGCTGCCAGACAGCTCAGGGCATCTTAATCTACATGTTATTGCCTCCTGTTGGCCAAACACCTGAACAGCCGAAGGCAATTCCCCAATCTGACAATGAACTCTGTATCTAACCCTACCCTTTGATGTGTATATCTCCACCTTGCCTTAGGACAAATTGTGTTAATAAAAAGCAAGGGGTCCTGAAATAAGGAGAACTTGGTTTCTTTAGCCAAGCTCCTGTGCCCCCCTTCTCCCCCCACAAAATGCCTTTCGAAATTATGTTTCGTCTCTGGACTCTTATTTAATTTACGCACAGCCCCTTCTCCAGGTTTCCAAAACCCTTCTAGATGCCAGATCAAGACCACCGGCATTAAAAAGGTACCACTGTGTTTTGGGAAAGGAGCCGAAAAGCAGATCAAAATCTTGTATTATGATCGAAACCTTTTTAACAATGTCAGATTTAATAGAAACATGTTTATGAAGATATGCCTCTCACCCAGGCCGGTGTGGCTCAGTTGGTTGGAGCATCCTCCCGTACACCGCAAGGTCACCAGCTCCATTCCCGATCAGGGTATATGCCCAGTTGCAAGTTCAATCTCCAGTCAGGATGCAGGATGCATATAGGAAGAAACCCATTGATGTTTCTCTCTCTCTCTCTCTCTCTCTCTCTCTCTCTCTCCCCGCCCCCCCTCCCTTCCTCTCTTTCTAAAATCAATAAAAACATATATATATATTTTTTAAAAAGATGCCTTTTTTGTGTTTAGTGAATTCATGTGGGCACTCCCTATAAAATGAATTTTATATTTTCTGCCTCAAATCCTCTTGAAAATGAGTGGAGAATACGTAAATTACATGTTTCTTTTTGCAAATTAGCCTTCAATATTTCATATGCCAAGAAAATGTTATAAAAGTAGGGCAGCATTAATATATTTTTCCTAATGCTCTCTAAACACAGTTGTTGTTTTTAATTTTCATCTCATCTGCATAAGCCATTGGGGGGGCTAGCAAAAACTGAGGGAGTAAACTAATATGCTAGAGGCAAAACCCAAGAAGTATTCCATGCTCAGATCTAAGTTATTTCCACGTTGGTGTCTTTTCCATTACCTGGGAACATCGGTGTTCCTGAAACCTAATTTACATGTGTGAGGCCAGTGCTCAGGTAAGTTACACTATTATTAAGAACAAAGCTCTCCCCTCCCTGAATCATTCTGCTTGAGGGACACAGGATACCATATGTACTTCAACCTCCCTCAGTCCCCCCAACACAGACCATCTATTTGCCATGCCCAAGGTCTTATTGGCAACTTTGCTTTGAATCCAATTGAAAAGACTGCAAAAGTTTTGGTGACCATCCAGAAATTTCTCTCTGTGGATTAAAGATTTTCAGAAATAATGAAATGTATTAATTTCCATGGAAATTTTGTCCAGCTGTATTGAGGGAAAACCAAATTGTGAATAAGAATTTAAGTTGGCAAAACAACCCAAATCCTGATAAATTTCCTACCAGTTGTAAACGTGTGAGACTTCTTAGCTTTTATAGTGGGATCAGAGGGTGAATACACTGACCTATGAAAGTCAAGCAATTATGTATCTTTTATCCTCACAGCAAATAACTGTACACTGTCTAAAATTTGGGGGTGGAGAGTAAGAAGACTCACAAATTTTTTAGTTAACAAAGTATTTAAATAGATGCCCAAAAAGATCATTTTCTTCACATTTGCAGGATCATGCTGGACTATTTAGACTAAGAGACTAATAACAACGATTGTAAGAAGGCATTTTTTTAAGTTCATTATCATCTGTTACTTTCAATTTTGTTATCATGAGGTTACAATGATACTTGGTGTCATTCTTAACGCTACTGCAAATAAGACTCTGTCATATTTTTCCAAGTGAGTCTTTCTTTGAGGTTTCTTTTTATCATGGTATCTAGGTACTTAGAGTCTAAAAATAAGTTGTTAAATCCTTTTACTCTCTTTGTACTCTCAGGACATTAATCTCATTTCTTACGCATTTGTTCTTCAGCTGTGTCTGTGCTGAAGAGGAGGAGCCTGCTTTGTTCAGCTGTTACTTTAGCCCCGATGGGTAGATGAAAAACCTAAATGAGCTCAAATGATTCTCATGTAATTAACAATTATGTCTATTAAATGTCTCAGAAAATACCACTGCCTTGGCTGGGAGAGATTTTCTTGGGTGCAGGGAAAAGTTTTGGGGGGTGGGGGCGGGCAGATCCCCCTGTGTCCTGACGGTGCCTCATTTACAGTCCTTGTTGCTTGTGAGTGAGAACTGGGCCTGCTCCAGCCCTTTCCTTTTCTGAGGGAAAGCTGGGCTCTGCATCAAGGACTATGGCAAGGGCTGGGCTTGAAAGAGAAAAGACAGACAGACAGGCGGACAGAGGTGGAGCAATAGCATACAGAAACAGTGGTAGAGGCCCTGGCTAGGTAGCTCCGTTGGAGTGTCATCCTGATACCCCAGGAATGTGGGTTCAGGGCACGTATAGGAATCGACCAATGAATGCATGGGTGGGTGGATCAGCAAATCAGTGTCTCTCTCTCCCCTCTCCTCTCCCCCCCTCCCCTCCCCTCCCCTCCCCTCCCCTCCCCTCTCCTCTCCTCTCCTCTCCTCTCCTCTCCTCTCCTCTCCTCTCCTCTCCTCTCCTCTTCTCTCCTCTCCCCCCAGCTCTCTTTCCCTTCTTTTCTCTCTGTAAATATCAATTCAAAAAAAAAAAAAAGAGACCTAACCCTAACCGGTTTGGCTCAGTGGATAGAACGTTGGCTTGCGGACTGAAGGGTCCCAGGTATATGAACTTATTATTTTGTTTAAGTTCAGGTAGAAGGTTATATAGCCTGTAACTTTAGTGGAGGAAATAAATTTTGAAGTGGGCTTAAAGACTGCATCATGAAGTCAAGTTAGTGGGTCATGACCAGTATATTTGTCAAAATGCATTAAAAAAGAAATACCAGGAACTCTTTGTACAGGAAGGGCAAGGACTACCCTGTGAAGCTGTGTCAGTTGAGGCTATGTATGTGTTCATGGGAGAGAAACAGTGGCAGGAAGAGGTAGAAGCTGCCCATGTCAGGGTAGATGGAGTGAGGGACAGCACCTGGGATAGTCAGTTCTGAGTGAATGTGTCATGTGTTGGGTCAGATGAAAGGCAAGGAGGGGAGATCTATATTGCTGATTGTTTCTCAAAGAAGATTAAATTTCTTTTTATTTCCTCCCTACTTATCACCTAAAATTCAGTAAATACACTGATCCTAGGCATGCATTCTTCTCATAATGTGTTTTTTAAAAAATAACTTTCATCATTTCAGTTACCTTTTTTACACACTTTATTATTTTAAATTATTATTAGTGATTCCTAAGGAGACCTGGTAGAAAGAAATCAAGCAAGTAAAGGCAGGCAACTGTTCTCCTAATTTTCAGAAATTAGGTGGACCTGTCATTTTACAGTCATGTTAGTTATATGGCTTCAGAACTCTCTGATGTACCGAAGGCACTTGCAGTCCTGTCTTCTTTAGAGTGGTGTTCCTTCGGGGGGTGGATTCAGCATGGGGGCATGTTTTGAGGATGTAACTAGTCCTTTGGACTTGGAATCACTTTGGGAAGTGCTCTGGCTCTGGAGTTGGAGTTCAGTTTCACCTAGTGACCTGTAAAGAGAAACAGATCGAAAATCAGGCCATGCCACTGGCCTGCTTAAAACCTTTAAATGACTTCTTGGTGCCCTTGAGAATGCAGTCCAAGCCCTTCAGATGCATCGTTCAAGCTCGGGCCCCTGCACCCTTGGTACTCTTGTCTGGTGTCACTTTCTTCCTTTTGCGGCCCTAGTCAGATACTCACACACACATTCTTTCCAAATGCCTAGAAAATGGCTCCTTCCCACCTCAGCGCTCTGGTGCCTGATGTTCCCTCCCTGAAATCTCTGCCAGCTCTCTGCACAGCTGGCTCCTCTGAAACCCATTTCCTTAGCGAGGACTTCTCTGAACACCCATGTCAGACAGGCCTCCCGCAGGCCACTCACGTGCTCTGTGCAGCACATAGCACATCTCTGATTATTTTATGAGTTTGCTCTTTACCTCTCTACTGTCTGTCTCCTCTCTGCAATGTGAGCTGACTGTCTTGTTGAAGGATGAGTCCCAAGTGCCTGGCCTTCCTCCTGAGCTATGCAGGTGTGAAGTAAAAAGGTTTTGGTAAAGTGGGAATTTGAATTCAGGACTGAGGCGTTGAACTTGTGAATCTGTGGAAGCAAAAGGAATCTGCGAAGAAAACAACCCATAAACTAGACTAGAGTGTTCACTTGAAGCATATAGAATAGAAATGAGCCCTAAAAAAAGAGATAAGAACAGACATTTATATTTAAAAAGAAGTCAAGGATAAGCAAAAGTCTAAAATAGCACAATTGGATGATGACAGAGCACAGAGGGGAAAAATCAATTTAATTTAGCTTGTAAAAATTTTTGGAGGGAATATAAAATATTTAAATCACCTTAACATTAAGGGAAGAACATTAAGACATTGGGACTAAGGCATCTCCTTATGATGAGTTTTAAGTGCAAGAAAATGGGAACGAGAGGAAGAGTTGGAAGGTAAGTAGGAAATGGGGATAGAAGGGTAGAAAGGAGATGGAGCGACACCTAGCCAGCAGGAAGGGAAAGGAGATTCTCTGGAGAGTCTGGGCACAGTGGGTTGGGGAGAACCCCCCTGTTACCCCTGCCCTGTGAAATACCAGTCAGCCATTCCTGGCTCCAGGCTCTGGACCTGCCTGGGAGGGAAGCTGCTTTCAGATCTGCAGAGCTCTGTGTAGAACAATAGCCAACGGACCAGGTGAAATCAAGCCAGCAGCCAGACTCAGCCAAGAGGACAGAGGCTGGTTCCAAAGGATGATTCCTAAGCCACAAGTACGTGTAATCTGGATCCCCCTCCCCTCCCCGCCCCGCACACACACACAGTCATCTACACGGTAAATAGAAAATGGCACCATTCACAGTGAATTGTCTTGTTTTTGTTAGAATGGCTGGTAATTGATCTAGGGGCCATCGTGACTGTTTTTGCATGTGCAAAATTTGCTTTAAGACTAATACAGGGTCTAACCTTGGTGGAGGAGCGGAATGTAATGTCACATAAAGCCAAAATGAATTATTCTCTAGGGAGTTGCCTGGTTGGCATTTCTTTCCTATTTTTCTTCCTTCCCAGGCCACCTCAATTCTATTAAAAATCCTGTTAGCTAAATGTCAATGGGTTCAGCATGTCTGCTGTCTGTGCCACACACTGAAATGTTCCTATAAAATATATTGTAATGTATTAGAGATAAACAGAATTTATTAATGTCAGCCCCATAGATTTACATACAACCCAGCAACCTGTCTGGAATTGTGAGAAATGGCTCACCTGTCCAAATTTCAAATGACGGACTAGGGAAACAGAAGCAGGGTGAAAATGAGACTTTTAATAACACTCGAGAGTGGGCGCCCATTTTATAGGATCACGTGTAGAGCAAGGGACATAGCCTATTTACTTAGACCCTCCTCCAGTTCTTCATTGGCTGAGTACTATTTCATCGCCTATTTCCTAATAGGTCACCTAGGTCTTGCTGTCTCCCATTGGGTTATTTAAAAAAATGGGCTGGGGCCTTCTCTAGTCGCCTCCACCTCCCTTTGTCTAGGGCAGTGGTCTAGGGGAATCTTCCTAGGACATGTGCTATCAGCCACATGTACAGCTCTCATCCTCTCTCCCCATCCCCACATCCTGTTTGCTCTGGGGAAATTCAGCAGCTGCCTGGCCACATGCTGTTTCTTTTCTATGAAGGTAGATCAGAGGCATGTTTCTTACAGAGTTACATTTACCAGGTCAGTTTATTATTATTATTCTCAATTCACGATGATAAAATACTTAGTTGAAACACAGAAAGCGGAAAGTAGATTTGCTGCTTAAACTAAAGCACTGGAGAATGAAGATTTGCATGTTGTGCTCTTGGTGCTGGGCTTAATTAGGCCCACTCCCCTGTTCACAACCCCCCCCCCCCCCCGCCCCCCAGTTTCCTGAAAGAATTCAATCTAGAGTGTTCTCTTAGTTTCCCTGCCTTGACCGTGCCAGGTTGGAAAATTTACCGGACATTGAGCTATGCGGGCACTTTCGGTTCCAGATGAAGAACTTGTCCTGTTAACTCTGTGGGGCTCTGAGGAGCTGTATGGGGCCATTAGCACCCTGTGGGCTGACATTATCCCTGGACAGTGTGAGGAATTAACTCATTTTGGAAAGTTGGAAGGTTTCACAGTAGAATTGTCCTTACCTTTTCAGCACGCAGCCATTTAAATGTAACTGCCATCTTCTAGAGCACTCTGCCTTGGAAACAGAGAGAACTGAGGCGTAGTGGCAACCTTTAGTGTTAAAACCAGTGACCACTGCAGGCTCATCAGGAGCACCGCAGGCTCCGGCAACATTGCAGTCCTCATGCTTTGTGCTGACTCACTTCTTAGTCCAATTTTATTATCCCGGGGGATAAAGTTTGGCCCAGACACAGCTGCACCTTGGATACAATCAATGAAGGAAGTAAACACCGATTTTACAAGAAAAAGAGACACTGTGCCCCAGAAAGAGCCTTCCAGAAGTTGGCAATGATACACTTCAGGAAGGAGAATAGGAAATAATTTACTGTGGAATTCAGAGTCGTTATCCCTAAGGCCCTAGGATTTCCCTGTGCTTTCGGGCTCCGTGAGTCTGAAGCTCATCAGATCTCTCAAATATGACCATGTGGTCGTGGGAGGGAGGGGGCGTGGGGCAGAATCCTTCCTAAGGAGGAAAGAGTCAAATCGGAAACCAGGCAGGGAGGAAAAAAGGAAAAGGGAGGGAAAGAGGAAGTTTGGGGTGTTTTTTCAAAGATTTTGAGTTGTTAATAAACATGGACCTATTAACTACATAAATATCTATACTAATAAAAGGGTAATATGCAAATTGGTCAGGATGCCCTCACAATAACAACCAAACAACAGGCTGTGTGGGGCAACAAGGCTGGCAGGGGGGTTAGTAAGGGATGACCAAACGACTGAACAGCAGGCTGCATGGGGCGACCAGGCTGGCAGGGGGTTAGTGAGGGATGAGCAAACCACTGAACAGCAGGCTGTGTGGGGCGACCAGACTGGCAGGGGATTAGTGAGGGATGACCAAATGACTGAACAGCAGGCTGCATGGGACTACCAGACTGGCAGGGGGTTAGTGAGGGATGACCAAATGACTGAACAGCAGGCTGCATGGGACTACCAGACTGGCAGGGGGTTAGTGAGGGATGACCAAATGACTGAACAGCAGGCTGCATGGGGCAACCAGGCCAGCAGGGGGGGCAGTTGGCGGCAACCAGGCTGGCGGGGGGGGGGCAGTGAGGAGTGACCAGGCCAGCGGGGGGGGGGGCAGTTGGCAGCAACCAGGCCGGCAGGGGGGGCAATGATGGATGACCAGGCCAGCAGGTGGGGGGGCAGTGAGGGGTGATCAGGCCAGCAGGCAGAGGCAGTTAGGGGTGATCAGGCTGGTGGGGGGGGGGAAGTTAGGGAAGATCAGGAAGGCAGGTAGGTGAGCAGTTAGGAGCCAGTGGTCCCGGATTGTGAGAGGGATGTCCGACTGCCAGTTTAGGCCTGATTCCGGGGATCCGGCCTAAACTGGCAGTCAGACATCCCCCAAGGGGTCCCGGATTGGAGAGGGTGCAGGCTTGGCTGAGGGGACCCCCCCCCCATGCACAAATTTCATGCACTGGGCCTCTAGTGTCTTTATAAAAGGAACTATTTAGAAAACAAGGTTGTGATTGACTTGGTATAATTTAAAGCAGATTTTAAATTCTTATCTGATCTTTCTAGTCTATTGTTGCTGATCCTGAATTTCCTTAAGCATCTCTAAACTCATGGCTTCCTGCTGGGTCTTTCAAGCTGGGTGTCACCAGCTGGCCTTCAGATGGCACCCCACCCCCTAGGAGAGCCTTCACAGAATAAATGAGACCAAATACCCATCAGCATTACAATGACATCTCAGCTTGTGCCATCCCACCCATGCTCCGTGAGAGCAATTTTAGTACATGCCTACATTGTCTTATTCTTCAATCTCTGGGTACTTTTGCAGAAGGTACTGTTTTACCTGAAAGCAAAACTTTCAGAAAGAAATTATTTACTGTTTGAAAGCTGTTGAAAATTATTTTGGTGGATGTCCAATGGTTTTACTTTTCTCTGCTCACTGTTGTTGACAGTGCTCACTGCTTTTGACTGTGCTCACTGCTGTTGACTGTGCTCACTGCTGCTGACAGTGCTCACTGCTGTTGACAGTGCTGTGTTAAACCCCTTCCCTACTAGTAGAAGGAAGCAGGGATTTTGTCTGTTTTGTTCATTGGTATTACTGTCACTCAAGTGCCCAAAAGAGTCACTCAAGTGCCTGGCACAGAGGAAAACCTCAGAAAAGATTTGTGAAATTGAACATATTTGATGAGAACCTAGTTGTTTTCATTAATTAAAAGTAAACTCAGCCCTAACCAATTTGGCTCAGTGGATAGAGCCTCGGCCTGTGGACTGAAAGGTCCCAGATTCGATTCTGGTCAAGGGCATGTACCTTGGTTGTGGGCACATCCCCAGTAGGAGGTGTGCAGGAGGCAGCTGATCGATCTTTCTCTCTCATCGATGTTTCTAACTCTCTATCCCGCTCCCTTCCTCTCTGTTAAAAATCAATAAAATATATTAAAAAAAAAAAGTAAACTCAGGATCCTCTAGTTCAGTGGTTCTCAAACTTTCTAATGCCGCGACCCTTTAATACAGTTCCTCATGTTGTGGTGACCCCCAACCATAAAATTATTTTCGTTGCTACTTCATAACTGTAATTTTGCTACTGTTATGAATCATAATGTAAATATCTGTGTTTTCCGATGGTCTTAGGTGACCCTGCTAGCGGTTCTCAACCTGTGGGTCGAGACCCACAGGTTGAGAACAGCTGCTGTAGAGCCTAAGACCATCGGAAAACACAGATCTTTACGTTACGATTCATTAACAGTAGCAAAATTACAGTTATGAAGTAGCAACGAAAATAATTTTATGGTTGGGGGTCACCACAACATGAGGAACTGTATTAAAGGGTCACGGCATTAGAAAGGTTGAGAACCACTGCTCTATTTTAAAGCAGCAGTCCCATATCCTTGGTAAATCTCATCTTTTCCTCTTCCCTGCATCACTTGCCCTCTTTGAGCTAAAGGACTGGGAGTGGGGGAGGGGAGGGCCTCCCACTTTCACACGTGGAGAAAGGCAGAGGACTGTGCTCAGCTCTGGGACACCCCTACCCGCCCCCCTTGTCTTCTTCTCCCTCTCTGGTCTCATTTCAGGGTGGGGAGAGGTAGGTGTCTCTCACATCACTGGCCATGGCTGCAGTCCTCTCTTTGTAGGTGTGGCTTTGATTCCCAAGGCTGACAGCAGGTGTTTGCCAGGTGACAGACCAGATATTGGCCTTCTTGTTGTACCCAGGGGAGTGTTCTTCAGAACCTCTTTAGAGGACGTTTCATTACATGGTTCCCGGGTAGGGGATATCCAGTGTTAACTCTACTCCAGCCAGCCAGCTGATGCTATAACCCACAGCTTTTTCTCTTTCCTTATAGGCCTCCCTCTTAGGCAGTGTTCTGGCAAGGAAGCTCAAGTCCACTTAACCCCACAGGATGCTCACACATCCTTGCCTGCCCTAGGTGGCTACCACCCCTCTTTGCCCAACCATTTCTCTCCAATTCTCCTTTTATCTGCTAAAGGTAGCTGTCTGTTGTAGCATCATCTACCCGGGACCAAAATGTCAGGTGCCCTTTTACTAGTACATGAGCCCCACCTAAGTAATTCTCTTGGATTATCACCTCTCCTGTTTTGCAGGGGGAGAGAGGGGAAAGGCCGGGGGGGAGGTAATGATTCCAGGAGGAGGGATGGGAAAGCCATATACACTCTCACTACGTAGACAGAATGTGGTGGTGGAAGTGGGATCCTTGTGGTGTCATAAGGAAAAGCATTTTCAGGGACTCACAATGAGGTGTGGAGGTAAGATGTATTTGGGTCCTGGATGCAAAATCAAAAGAGCGCACCTCCTGGGTTCCCAACTCTGTCCATCCCACCATGGAAAACCAGGGCCAGGAAAAGGGCCAATGTCCAGAGATCCTGTGCCTGTTAACGCTCAGTCCCAGGCCAGTGTCGGGCTAGCTTAGCTTGTGCTCCAGCTGCAGCCCGTCGCTGTGCCACTCTATCCCGGCTCCCACCTCGAGCCTGGGTTTGGAGTCCATGCAGCCCTCAGCCACTTGGCTGCTAAGGCCACATGCTATGGAGAGAGAAGGTGAGTGTGAACAGAATAGGCGCAGGCCACAAACACACACAAACAAGAGGGGTGGGGAGTGCTCTCTTCTTTGTTCCTGGGGATTATAGCATCTTGAGCTTGGGAAGAACCAGGAGCTTTTTCAAAATAGCCAATCAACTTCCCAAGCTTGCCCAGTGTCCAATGGGTCCACCCCTGACCAATGGTTCCTTCCCCAGGTTAGACTGGCAGGCCTCTATGGTCAAGCACCTCCCCCTGTGCCATTTTTACTTCTATTGCACAGGTACTTACCTGCCCCTGCTCCCCTGACAATCTGGTACTGAGGGGGGCAGGCAGGGGTGTTAGCCTTGGCAGTCAATGCTGCGATGCTCTGGAGTGTGCATGAAGCTGTAGCTTCCTGGTGAAGCAAACCACCTCAGGCTCCCCCTTTTATTATGCGTCATCATGTCTGATGCCCTTTGCTTTCTCCTTTATTAATATCCAGCTACCATCACTAACAAAAGGCCCAGGACTGATGAGTCCTCTTCTCACTTTCCCTGTGTCTTCCCTAGACTGGGGAGGGGCATGGAAGGGGCACACGGGGAGTGAGGATGGCAGACGGATCTGCCATCTCCCTGAGCCTCCCAGGAAGGGTCTGTTCCCAGCCCTTTTAATGTTGAGAATGGAAGGCTCTGGACTGTCTCTCTGACACGGGGTTTGCTCCTGTGTTCATCAGGTCAGTGATACAAATCCTACTCAGCACGCTGCCACACAGTGGGATATGTAGCCCTCCTCCTGTGCCAAGCACGAGCGACATCTCTGTCTTCACAGTAAAGTGGCTGTGTGTGCTCTTCAGATTACAAACTGAGTCCCAAGATATTTTAAAATTCTTCATTCATGTTTATTATCTTGGAACTCATTGCATATGAGAAACAGTGGTTTGTTTCATCCTGGACTGTAGCTTCTGACGATAATTTATTTTTGAAGAATTTCCCTTGGGTAGTAACTTACCTGAAGATACCAGAGTGATGCAGTTGTATAACACTGAAAGTTTTTAAGAATCTCCATTATTCTTGCGTGTTCTCACCTGGGTTTTACTGCAGGGTTAAAGTCTGGTACAGGACACGTTTACAGTCAGGTTACTTGGGATCCAGCGAAAGAGCATGAATGGACACTTCTGTTCATTCCTCTTCGATGCTGTGAATGTATATTCCGTGTGTGTTGAAAAAGTGTGTGAAAAGATTGCTCAGGCCTCCTGTCATTAGCGGTCGAGATACCTCACATTAGCCATCACGCTTTTGGTACCTCATACCTCACTGAAAAGGGTTTTAGACGAATACATGTAATGTTTGTCACTTCTGTTAGTACTCTCATTGAATCAGCCTTCTAATCAGAAAACTTATAAAATCTTAACTAATATGATCGGAGCAAACTAGATGCAGCCCTCAGGTGTCTGAAGCACTGAGTTGGGTCATAACTTTTGGGTAAAGTCTTACTGAGCGGCGGCTCTGTTTGGTAAACATGTGGTTCAGCGTTTGACTACGGAGCCTGGTAAAGCAGGTTTTCTCTAAGTCCTCCAAAGATGCCAGGGAAGGCTGGTTTTCACCATGATACCTATTGGCTGATAGACCAAGTGTCATCTGTAGTGGTTCTTGCAGCATCTTATAAATTCTAATCCCCATCACCATTTCATGCTGAAAGATCACAGCATTATTCCATGTATGGAAAGGTGAAACCATTGTCATAAATCAAGATAAATCTCGATCACCTATTTAATAGAAGGGATTCGGTTGGATGAACCTTTCTGTTCCCCCTTGATTATATCACAATCACAACAGAGACTTCTGCTTGGGGTGACGACAGTGGCCCCTCGCCCCCTGTTGGGTTGGAGCAGACAGGATTACTTGTGGATCTCCCTGGCAGCAGTAGCTTGTACTGCTTCGGTTTAGAAACTGCAGTTTGAGTCAGACAGACTTAGGCGACCTCCTTGGACCCACCTGAGAAGATTGCAGGACGCCAGCACCAAGCTCTGGGAGTAGTGCTTTGCTGGCCCGATCCATCCTTCGGAATTCAAACGCACATTGAGACCACCTGTGACATCCATGAAGCCAGCTCTTGTCCTCCATTGCAGGCTGACCCTAGACCTGTAGTCGGCAAACTGCAGCTCGCGAGCCACATGCGGCTCTTTGGCCCCTTGAGTGTGGCTCTTCCACAAAATACCACGGCCTGAGCGAGTCTATTTTGAAGAAGTGGCGTTAGAAGAAGTTTAAGTTTTAAAAATTTGGCTCTCAAAAGAAATTTCAATCATTGTACTGTTGATATTTGGCTCTGTTGACTAATGAGTTTGCCGACGCACTGCCCTAGACTATTCTTGACAAGTAATAATAACAGGACATAGTGGTTTATTTAGTGCCCACTATGTGACAGGCCCATGCTGTGTGCTTTCCAAAGTAGCTCTAATCTTTAGACCATTCTTGTAAGAGTTCAAGGTTTGCTCAAGGTCAGACAGTTCATCCAAGTGGTGAAGCCAGCAGTTGAACCCAGATACATCCTGACTCGAAGGCACAGAGTTCTCTGTGTTGCTTCCACCCAGGGTGAGCATCACTTCACATGGTCATGACACTAATCCAGATGGGTTTATAGCCATATTGTCCTTATGGCTACCACGCTGCTCTTTTATTGCTTAGTCTTTAAGTAACACAAAAGATCTATTATATCATTACAGTTCACTTTTCTCATAATTGTATTCTTAACCAATGCGATTGACAAATTATTGAGCTTCTCTTGCCTCCCTGACATTCTTATGTAGTTTTGAAATGCATTTTAGATTAAAATTTCTCTCATGAAAGGCAACACTGTTGCTTTTGAATAAGAATATGCTCAGCTACTCAGACACCCCCCACAAACACAAATACAGATGTGTCCACAACACAGACAATGAATAGGCAAAGTCCCACTGGATACCCTTATCTGCTTCCGGGGAACACCTGGGCAGCCCTGCCAGAGTTGTAAGTATCCCAGGATACCACCCCATTTTCTCATAGGGTGTGGCTTACTCTGGACCAGCTAGACAGATCTGGGCGCTAGGGACACAGCCAGGTTAACCTCCTCACCAGGAGAAAGCCCTCCCCCTGAGTGCTTTCTGGGCCGTCCTCCTGCCTCCACAGCAGCGTCTGGAGCAGGGGTCCTCAAACTTTTTAAACAGGGGGCCAGTTCACTGTCCCTCAGACCGTTGGAGGGCCGGACTATAGTTTAAAAAAAAAACTATGAACAAATTCCTATGCGCACTGCAGGCCCGGGACGAGTCGGCTGCTAAGCAGGACAGGCAGCGGCACCTGGCGGGCCGGATAAATGTCCTTGGAGGGCCGCATGTGGCCCGCGGGCCGTAGTTTGAGGACGCCTGGTCTGGAGCATGCTAGATGCCTGCTAAATATTCCTGCTGGTGTTAAACTCAACGCAGGGGGTGATTGTTGTAGATTGTGTGAACTATGCATTGTCTCTATTCCGTTACCTCTTGAATATTAGTAGGAACTGGGATTCCCAAGCCTGATTCCCGAATACCAGTAGACTGGCCTGAGTGCTGGTTACATGCGCGTTCCAGGGCTCCACCCCCAAATCTCCAGGAATGGGGTTTAAGAATAATTTTTACAGAAGCGCCCCAGGTAATTCTATTGTTACCTAAGTATAATTCTAGTGCCTTAGAATAATAATGAAACTTGCAATAAACAGCGGCTAACCAGGGCTGAGGCAAAATCTCTATGTCCACCCATGTTTGCCGTAGGGAGCCGCCAGGTGCGTACGTGGAGAACATTATCATCCCCCATCCTCTAGGAACCATTTAAAATGGAGCTTGTATGGTTGCTGGTCTGTTTGCTTGTGTAAAAAGAAGAAGCTAAAGATAATATGGAAGTGTATCAATGTAATTTCTTTTCCATCAATGTCTGTCTTTTAGGGATAGTGTTTTAAAATTTCCATTGCTTTTAGCAAAATTGGTGATGGTTAAGTAGTGATGGAAAGATATAAATAAAAATTATCGATATTAAGAGTTGCAAGGCATGGAAATGTTGTAGTCAACCTTCACCCAAAGGAGATGTAATTAATAAAAAGCTAAGTGATCAGTGCCCAGTAACAAAAACCATGCAAGTGATCAGTGGCATCCCTTCATATGAGGAGAGAGAATCTCAGGCAGTTCCCAGTTTAAAGATGGGCTGCATTTCAACAGATCAGTTGTTTGTTGATTGTTTAACGTATGCCTTTGCCCTTGGGTACAAAGTAACTTCACCTCTGTGCTGGGTACCTCACAGGGCTAGGCAGAGGGGACTTCTGTGGGGTGAGGGTGCTTACCACACTGGGGTGGCTGAGCCTACCCTTTTCCCTTGCCCTCCCTGTCACATGCCCACTGAAGTGTGGTCTCTCCATCACTTCCCAAGCAGTGCCTTGTCCTGTGCCCTCTTCCGAGAGCATGCCTCCCTCTTCATTCTTAGAGGTGATTTGCTCCTGTCTCTGCTGTCCAGCCTTACATGCTGAAAAACTAGCCTTGCGTTCCTGTTTCCCTAGAGCCTCCCTCTGACAGGGTCAGCATGGCTCCAAAGAGAAAGGAAGGAGTGGATGGAAAGACAGGTAGGAGCTGCCACGTTTGTGTGGTGTGGTGTTTGGAAATGTGGTGTTTGTAACTGGGGGTAGTCTGCAGTCATTGACGTTGTTAGGCCAGCGATTGGAGAGTTAATGAGGTCATCCATTCTCTCTGGGCATGCATGTATGCCCACATATGTGCATGTACTGTGGGTGCATGCCCATAATACTCTACAGGACTCACGCACACACAATTTATTCCGTATTAAACCCTGGGGAAGAGTACATACAGAAAAAAGGAGGGCGAGATGGTTACTCCAGTCCTCTGTCTGGGAGCCACACAGCACGAGGGGCCTTTGTCTTCTCATTGGCCAGAATCTTGGCGTGGACTTTACGGCCCAGTGGCAACTTTGTCCTTTCAGTTCTGCTGGACGTAGGGCCTCTTGTTCCCTGAAGAGGACCCTTTTTGTCTGACAAATGGAGATACTTTTAATAAAAACCTATGCTTAGCTTGATATCTTAGGCCCAAGTGTTGCTTTTGAAAATCAAACTGTGGTTCAGCAGATTGGTTTCTACATACTTCTCTGTGGGCGTGGGACTGGCTCCATCCAGAGCCGTGGCTTCATCTTCGCTACAGTGAGATTCCGTTGGGTATGTTTCCTGGGCAGTTAATAGACAAGGATCTATGTTTTTACACCAGTGACAGTGACCAAGGTGTATGCGCGCCGATCCCTGGCTCCCAGTCACAGCTGAGAGACAGAGACGAGCACAAGGTCAGCAAGGATGAGTCCTGTTCATCTCATCACGGGATTACATGCAGCGGGGCCCTGGAGGAGCACCTTAGAACCCCCTTTCCCCAGGCATGCTAGGAGCACAGAGTGTAAACTAAATGCCTGGCCTCGGATTGCCAGGAGACGGGCAGGGATTTTGGTTCCAAGATCCCTTGTGAGCCTGCACATTGCTGTGGGCACCCTGGGTAAAGAAGGTGTGTTAAGTGGCGAGGGTGAGCAGCCGCAATCATTCTGCCACTGATGTCCTTTTTAGCGCCTTGGAAATGGGCAGTGATGGAGCATAATGCTCTTGGAGCTTTAGGTGTTCTTGTCTCAGCACATTCATTTTATGCAAGGCATGGATTCTTACCTTTTTATTTTATTGCCACACTTTTAATGGTGCTCTAATGGTCCTCTGGATATGTGGGCAACTAGGGCCACCTTTGTGGTTGTACCGTTATTCATTCAAATAATAAAATAGCCACGTGAAGCACAGGCAAGCACCTGGTGTTTGACACCGAGTCCTTATGCCTGGCTCTGCGTTTTCCTTGGTGAGCAGGCTTGTGGCTCTGTCTACTGTCATCACAGAGTCTGAAGAAGCTGGGATGTTTTGTGTGAAGCTAACTAAAACATAGTGATTGTTTGTTATTAATTTCTGTATTTAGAAATTCAGTATCCTTTTCATTCATTTGACAAATACATATTACTAGAGGCCCAGTGCACGGATTCATGAACCGGTGGGGTCCCTCAGCCTGGCCTGCGGGGATTGGGCCAAAACTGCTCTCCGGCATCCCCCAAGACATCCCGGTATGTGAGAAGATGCAGGCCAGGTGGAGGGACCCCACCAGTGCATGATTGATCGGGGCTGGGGAGGGACCACAGGAGGAACCTTGGGAGGGACCAAGGGAGGGCTCCAGGGCATGTCCAGCTCGTCTTGCCCAGTCCCAATTGGCCAGACCCCAGCAGCAAGCTAACCTACTGGTCAGAGCGTCTGACCCCTGGTGGTCAGTGCACATCATAGCAACTGGTCGAATGGTCAAACGAATGGTTGTACACTTAGCATATTAGGCTTTTATTATATAGGATGCATCTACTATGTGCCTAGCCCTATGTGAGGCACTTGGGTACAAGAGTGAGCAACAGAAAATCCCTGCCTTCATGAAGTTTAGTAAACACACTAGACTCAATTAAATAGTATGTTACAGTGTGATATATGTCATGGGGAAATAAATCAAACAGGGCAACTGGAATTGGGAGTTCTAGGAAGTAGTGGTGTTTGCAAATTAAATGGGTTTCAAAAACAAATTGGATACAAACAATAGGCTGAGTTCTGCCTGATGATTTGCCTGTAGATATCTTTTATACTATTGTCTTGTTATTTTAGTTGACCTCTCATGCTTCTGTTCTGCTTCTGTTAGTAGTTCTTAAAGTCAGGAATTACAAATCGTAAGTCCTGGCTTCCCCGCCAGCACCAATTCATGTCATACACCCCATAGGCGCTCTGTACATATTCTAAGTGACTCATACATCTCCGTCAGTGAGAGGCGAGTGGGACGTGGTGTGGCTGTGTCAGCAGGTGTCAGTATGTTAGGGGCGTGTGTTGTGTGCATATGTTGAGTGGTGGTATCCCTGCACCCTTTGCTGGTGACCGTCTCCTCGAAGCATAGTGTGGACTCTGAGAAACGGTCAGAGAGCTTTTCTATTTTTCTCTCTTCTGGATAGCTTTGCTTCCTTAGTGTACCAACCCCAGGAGGCTCGACCTAAACCAGCTGGGAGCTGTGGTCTCTCTCTTCATATTTAGCTCTGAAGAGCTGCAGAGCATGTGGTCTGATCCAAGATGCTCCAGTTACTGGCAGGCAGTTCTTCTTCATGTGCCTTCTAAATTAATCTAAGCCTGTTGGCCTTGTCAGGCCAGGCTGTGGGAGACAGGTAGGTGGGCTGGGTTGTCAGTGGTGAGCCCTGTAGGGGCCTGTCAGGAGCCCTGCTCTGGATGCTCTGCTTTCAGACCCACAGCCACCAGCCCATCACAGAGATGATCCGCTGTGCTGCTCACCGGCTCCCAGGGCGTGTTCTCCAAGCCTGTCTTTCACTCAGACTCTTTGACTGTGAGGGAGAACACGTGTTCAGAACAGCTTCAGGGGAGAAAGAGGGCTTTGTTGGGAAAAGCATCCAGTGGAAGCTACCGTCTGGTGTCTGGTCCCTCCCGAGGAACCAGGACTGGTGTATTAGTTAAGGTAACATGGACGTCTGTGACAGCTGAACCCTGGACCCCAGTGGCTTAGCACAGCACAGCGTTTATGTCTCATGGTCATGATCGTCAGCTGGGGGCAGGCTGTGCTCCACAGGCAGGCAGGCAGGCCTCAGGATGCCGAGCTCCGCCACCCTCACTGGACACCACCATTCAGCAGACAGGAAGGGAGGTGGGGACTGAGCAGGCAGTTCCGTGGCCTGTCGTGGAGGTGGCATGCACCACTTCCACCCACAGTTCATATACCATGGCTTACTGCAGGGAGCCTGGGACACGCAGTCTAGCTGAACGCCCTAGAAGGAGGGGCAGGAGGTTGGAGGACAGTTGGTAATCTCTTTGCCACCAGGAACTCCAGATCTACCCAGAACCAGGTTAACGTCCTTTGCCAGACAGAGAACCATGTGTCCTTCTATGCCAAATACTGTATGGGTGAGAAAGGGGTGCGTGATGCTTTTTGTTAGAGGAAACATACGTCCTCTGTCCTCTCTATCCTCCTGGTCCCACGTCCCGCTGTGTGGACGGGGCTTCCGCTTGTGGAGCACCCATCAGGCTGGTGTTCAGTGAGGCCATCCCCGTCTTGCCTCTTGCCCTTTGCAGGGGTAAAAGGTTGTGAGCATGTTCTGCGTGGGGCTCACCTCATGCAGCGGACAGAAGGCATAGGTATCACGCCTCTGGGGTGTGCAAGGAGAGGCAGTGTTCCCAGGAGATGCTGAACGAAATTTTGAGCCAAGCTGTGAGAATTTTCCTTTTTTAACAAGAAAAAGATGAAGTAAAGGCAGGTTCCCACAAATCACACCTGTCCAGTCGTCTCTGCACTAGGCAGTGTGTGTTCCTAAATTTGACCCACAGGGAAGAGAGCGCCTCTTCCCTCCTCCTGCAGTTTCTGCAACATGCTTTCTTCCCAGTGTAGCCGTGGCGCAACCCCCAGCCCCTGAGCCGAGCCACACAGCTTTCAGCAGGGAGCAGAGGCAGCTGGGTCAGGCATATTAGGAAGAGTATGTGTCTTTAGGAACCTGTGATGGTTGACTACCACGCTCCATTCTCCCCGCTTAGTGTTTATGATGGCACAGGCGGGCCGACCCACCCCGCAGAGGTGGCCCTCCACCTGCTGGCACCTGCTTCCCACACTCGGGCCTCATGGACAGGTCCCCGCTCAGAAATGTTGCTGCCAATGTGCTGGGGAACTCTGTTCCCTGTGTTTTCAGTCATAGAATCAAGAGTGAGGAAAAGAGGCGGGGGCGGTAGGGGGGGATGAGAAGTCCTCAGCAGGTGCTGAAGTCTTCTCTTTGTTCTCTGTGCCAGGAGCGATGGGTTTCTAATTACAATGAAGGACACGCTGCTGTTTGAAGCATGTTTCAAGCACCTCCACGTTGGGTCACTGCTGTGTTCTGCACGTGGTACTTAGGAGCGTACTTTGTCCTTCATCCAAGGACGTGAACTAACAGTTTTCTCTCTCTTTTCTTTATTGCCCTGCCTTCCAACCCGCTGGTGCTCTGCGGCTTCGTCCCATTGCAATGAAATGCCTTCATCCATCTCGCATCAAAACCAAAAGGTAAGGAACTGGAAATCATGTTAACTTGCTAAAGCAGCACCAGGGAATGTGATCACCAAAAAGACTTACATTTCAATCACTGAGAATATTTTTTACTTTAAGAGAAAAAGTGATTGTGTGGCCCTCAATTTTACTATCAATGTCTGCTGATTAACTTCCTGTCTCCTGGGCCTGGTGTGTAGGGGAGCGGGCGGTGGGAGGGGGTGTCTTTGTGAGTCTTTGTCAGTGGCTCCCAAACATAGGAGCAATTCACAGTGCAGCTTTATAAAGACTGAAATATTATGTGAAAAGGGGGTGAGAGGAGTTAAAATTGCTCTATCTCCACACTCTGCAGGAAGATTAATCCCACCAAAACTGAGTCCAGTTGGGATTTTATGAAACTTGTGACAGGTGAGAAAATGCTCACCTGCCCAAATTCAAAGGATGGACCCGGAGACAGGAAATATGGTGAAAGCAAGACTTTTAATATTAGGGCCTGGAGAATGGGTGTCTGTGGATCACAGGCACGCAGCAATTGGCTAGCAAGGCACTATTTATCCCATTGCGCAAGAGTCCCTCCTGCAGTGCCTCACTGGCTGAGTACTGTGGAGTTTACAGCCTATCCTAAACCTCGCCTAGGTCTTGCTGTCTCCCATTGGGTTACTTAAAAAAATGGGCTGGGGCCTTTTCTAGCTGCCTCCACCTCCCTTTGTCTAGGGGAATCTTCCTAGAACATGTGCTGTCAGCCACGTGTACAGCTCTCATACCTTCTCCCCACCCCCCACATCCTGTTTGCTCTGGGGAAATTCAGTACCCACCTGGCCACATGCTGTTTCTTTTCTTTGAGGATGAATCATAGAGGCATGCTTTCTACAACGTGACAGGGGAGAGACCATCTGAATTCTCTGCCAAACAGGAAACTTTGAGTCTTGTAGCTGCCAGACACACACCCACCATTATTTTTTTCTTGCATTTCTTTATTGTGCTAAAAACCACATAACATAACATTTACCATCTGAACCATTTTAACTAGACAGCCCAGAAGTGTTAAGTACATTCACACTGTTGTGCAACAGAAATCCAGAACCTTTTCATCTTGCAAAACTAAAACCCTGTGCCCATTAAACAACAGTTTCCCTTTTCCCCCCTCTCTCTTCCGGCCCCTGGTAGCCATCCTTCTATTTCTATTTCTATGAATTGACTACTTTAGATACCGCCTATAAGTGAAATCATAGTATTTGTCTTTTTGTGACTTGCTATTTTCACTTAACATAATGTCCTTAAGGTTCATCCATGTGATTGCATCTGTCGGGACTTTCTGCCTTTTTAAGGTGGAATAATAGTCACTGTACATATGTTCCACATTTGTTTATACAATCATCCGCCAATGGACATATGGATCTTTTTCACCTCTTTGCTACTGTGAATAGCGCTGCTGTAAACATAGTGTCCCCTATCCCACCACATCTTTTGATTGGATGAATTCCACTAGTATGTATATCCACTCCCAAAGTGAATTTCCACTGTCTCTTTATTATTCAATTTTCTTTATAGCCAAGCCCTCCAGCATTAGTGGCTCCTGGGGCTACACCTTCATCCTGAGGCTTAGAGATTGGCGGGTGTTTGTCCCTGCCCTGTACTCCATCACTCCCTGTTCTCCCCCACATTTCCTACCTGTCTTTTCCTGCACATTTTGGGCAGAAGGCTGTGGAAGCACACATTCCCCCATGCTCCCCATTAGCCTCACATTGGCTTGGTCATCCTTTGTAACATACATTTGGAAATGTTTCCTATAATGCATATCATCTCATATAAATGACGGGAGCTGAGGACTGGTTGTGCGATCAGATCTCGTGGCCTGGAGGAAGCATGTTCTGTTACAGTAATCCATGTGAAGACAGGAGAGCCATGTGGATCTAAGGGCAGATGGTTTCTGTCTCTTCCTCCCAGTTCCCTCCTGGGGTCGTTGGATTGGGCAATGATGATTTTACCCGAGCCCGATTTCTGCAGCCTGTGGGCACAAGACCTTACCCACCATGGGCCTGACTTTCTAGTGGCAAAAAGGGACTGTTTCCCACAAGTTCCTTTCAGTGCTCATAGTATGTGAGGATAGTGGGAAGGGCAGTGCTAAGAGGTGAGTTGGTGGGGTGTTTTTCATGGTCTTGTCAACCAATATGCCTGAACCACAATTCCAGACGTCCTGCTGGAGCAGCATCTGCAGGTGGACGTGTGGCTCATCCTTACATAGGCAAGGTGAGAAAAATTAACCATTTTCTGATATTTTTAGGACAGGTATTATATCTATAAGAAAACATTAAGAATGTGCTTTGAGTGATATTATTTAATGTGATTTTCATGACTTGTGGTAGCCATCTCATTATTTGAGAAGACAAGTGAATGGGTATAATTAAATCACAAGCCTAGCAGTTTTGAGAGTGTATCCTAGACTCGGCAGGAAACAAATTGGGCCTGGGGCGCAGAGAGTGGGCATGAGGAGTATAGTGTGTTGAGACAACGTGAGACTCCAGGGCAAGATGAAGAAACTCTGGCCTCAGAAATTGTGCCAGCTGCTGATTCATGCACTGGGCAGGTGGAGATCCTGCCCCTTACGTCTTCGCATCCAGGATGTTGAATGTCATTGGCACTCTGAGCCTTTGAGAACAGTTTGGGAACTATTTTTCTTACCAAATATTTTGTGTATATTCCTCTGTGCTCTGTGTGGAAAATCAGGGGGACAGGTGGGACTATGCAAAGGGCCTTGGAGCAAATCGGCCATGGAGGCGAAGCTATTTAATGCCCTCAAATCAGTGTAACGATCAACACGTTTGATAGGAATTCCAGAGCCAACTGTTCCTTGACAATCAGTAACGAGAAGATTTGAAGGCAGGTTTTCCTGCATGTTATATGAGTCTGTAGTACCTACCTCTTTTTTTGTCAATGAATTAATGAATTCAATAGAATAAACCAGTTATGGTTTCATTTACTTTTAGATTAATTTGGAAATAAATTTGGTTCAACAAAGGGTATTTAGCTTATTCAGGATTTTTATTTTAGTGCAGTTTAAATTGAAATTTTAAAAGTCATAGGAATGGACTGATAAAAAAGGAGATGGTTTTAGACACTAAATCATTTTCAGCATCCAACCACTGCAAAACCAAGCAGGTAGGACTGCACAGCAGTCTCACTTGGGAGCTGAGCTTCAGGTTTGAGCTAGAAACAAGATCTGGACAGTGTTTGCATTAGGAATTATAAATGACCTATGAGAGGGGAAAAGGTGTGTGGGGTGGGGTGATATCCCTTGGGGAAAATGCCCAGGGCACAGCTACAGAACAGGAAGCAGGAGAAGTGACCGGAAGGAGGAGTCAGGGCAAGCAAAGAAGTGGCACTGTGATGCTTTCTGAAACTATACCAATGACTGAGCCCGACCCCAAAGCAATTCAACCTGAATTTCCATAGGTGGGGCCCAGTCTAGACATTATTATTATTTTTTTTTAATCTTCATAGCAATCCTTATGTTCAGGCAGTATTGAGAACCATGAATCAAGAGGGAAAGGAAGAGAAATGCTAATGAATTTGTCAAGAAGCAGGTGTTTGGTAAACATTTCAGTGTCATTTTTTTTCCAGAGGAATAGTGAAACTAGGAGGCCAGTCTGTGGAAGTTTGAGAGAGGAATGAATGAAAACCACAGAGCCTATAATGGGGATCACATAGTCAAGGAATTTGGCAGGAGATGGAAGGTAAGAGATTGGGGAGTGAGAGAATAATAGAGTCAAAGGAAGGGTTTTGTTTTGTTTTAAAAGATAATTAGGTATCAGGAAAGCTGCTCAATAGAGGGAGAGGATAAGTGCAGGAAGAGGTGGCATTCGAGTGGGCTGGGCTGTGACCTGAAGTCAAGGAGAAGGGAGCTGAGAGAGGCTCTTTGTTGAGAGAGGAGAGGAGAGATGTGAGGCGGATGGATGAAACACACATGGGTGGTGGCCTTTTCTGTGAGACCTGGGCAGGTGCTGGAGGAGAAGTGAGGAGTTTAAGCAGAAGGGGAACAGGCTGGACTAGTTCTTGTGGGACCTGGGTTAGGGAGGCCACAAGACTGCATGAAGTGACTGATGAGCAGCCTCAATGCCTCTCATGTTGGCTGTGTTTGAACTGTCATTCGTCATGTTTGCATGGAATCGTCTTCTGTGATTCTTGGTCATCTGTGCCCCAAGTGCTGGATAATAGGCAAAATGGGTGGTGGGGATGGTCAGGAGCTGACTTGGATTTAGGAAAATGTCAGGGCCATGCAGGAGGCTGGGCTACCAGAGAGAGTGGTTTACAAATCATTAATCCTGAGTCTTAGAAGGAATATGGGAGGCCAATATAGACAGAAGAGGGGTAACAGACCCTGGGGAGTTGAATCGCCTAAGGCAGTGGTCGGCAAACTGCGGCTCGCGAGCCATGGTTTGCCGCTCTGTTGACTAATGAGTTTGCCGACCACTGGCCTAAGGACTCTGTGGGAGTGGTCAGATTGGGGGTATGGACTCCAGGGTGCAGACATGGGGAGAGGATGCCAGGGAAGGGCTGACCAGGCAGAAGACTACTCCCTGCCTATCCTGGGAGGGGGAGAAAATGGGGGGTGCACTCAGACAGTTTCCAGTTTCAATGGAGTCCAAGAAGAGAAGGAAAGACCGAAAAACAGTAACTAACTTAGTTGTCTTAAAGCAAGACAATAGAAAGGGTGGTAGATTCTAATGAACTCTTCCTTTAAAAAAAAAAGCCATGGTTTTTCGGGGGGATAGCAGTGGTGATGATTTCTTTCCCGGGAAATCAAAGTACACTAGTGAAATGTGGAAATAGCTTAACTAACATGACTATCTTATGTTCACTGTGTTACCTGGAAACCCAGCTGTTTGCTGACCATTAAAGAAGACAGTTACAGACCTGATAGCAAGTTATTTAAAATGGAAGCTCTGAAAACATATTTGTTGAAAGATGTTTCTTGGCTTAAATTCTTCATTATGCTTTTGGCCTTTGCAGAAAGAAGGAAATAACATTATGTACAAATGCTGTTAATTACTCATTAATCTGACATTTTGATGGCATTAAGCAACAAATTCAAGACTCACCATTGTGATTATTTCTAAGATATATGACATCTCCAAAAATATGAAACTTACATTTCAAAACCACTCGTCAAAGACTGATTGTGGCAAAACTCATTATTAAAGCCGTCTGCACCTTAAAACCTTTAAATGAAACACTGCAATTTTCAGAATTCATCACTGTGCACAACTAATTAGAACTTTAAAGGAAATCACAGTAGGGAATTAGACATTTTAAAGAGCATTTCGTTGAGCTGAAATGTTCTTCAGAGTAAAGGTTGTTTTGCCGCAAACGAGGCACTTGAATTTTACATACATCTACACACGCGCGGGTGCTTAAGAGTAGCATATTTGACCAGCCATGTTTGAAAATCACTCCCCCCTCATTCAGACAAAAGGAAAAGCAACAAAGGCAACCAAGGAGAGACAAGACAGAAATGCAAATTAGATGGCCATAGTGTCCTCAGAAGCCAAACAAAAACACAGACATATCTAATTAATTTCCAAAGCCAGCTTTATCCTAGGAAAAAAATTCTCATCTAAAAAAAAAAAAAAAAAAAAACAGCAGCGTGAGCTATGTGAGTCCCAGGTGTATGGGTGATTACAGCAGAGAGCAGAAAAAGCCACGGCTGTTCGGCTCAGCTGCCTTTGTGCTACACAAGTGTGTTTACAGAAAGAATATAAAATCAACCATGGATAGCTCCCTCTCTTTCCCCAGATTGATTAATTTCTCAACATGCTGGCAGATTTTTACATGGATGCGGATTGGGTTTGAGAGACGAATGTGTAAATCAACAGCAGGTGGGAAGCTGAATTTGTCTGCCCAGCTGCTGTTCCATGCATTTCCTATTTTTTTGGTTATCTCAGTCCAGCATCTGTCATTGAGCAGGATTCATGAGATTCTGTCATCCCAGGCCTGGGGAGTCACAGGGTTGCCTGTGTCTCCTGACAGCTCTACACCCCAGAATAGCAAACAGCAGGAATGACAGCCCCTTGCTGAGAGCAGAAACAGAGACAGTGTTGAACTGGGTATTTTTTGTATTGCATTTTTTTTCTTTTAAAGTGTGCTATTTTATTTTATTTTTTAAAATATTTATTGTTGAAAGTATTACATATGTCCCCTTTTTCCTCCCATTGACCCCTTGTAGCCCACCCCCACTCTTGCCCCAGGCCTTCACCACCCTATTGTCTGTGTCCTTAGGTTATGCATATATGCAAACAAGTTCTTTGGTTGATCTCTTCCCACCCACTGGTACTTCTCTTGGTATTGACACCCACCTTCCACTTCACCTTGAATTTGCATTATCTGGGCTCTTTTATAAATACTTCCTTACTTGATTAAAAAAAAAAAAAAAAAACTCTATTTGAATCAAGTGCTCTTTACATTTTTTAAAAATTTTATTTATTAATTTTTAGAGAGTGAGGAAGGGGGAGAGAGAAAGAGAGATTTGCAATTCCACTTATTTATGCATTCATTGATTCTTTTTTTTTTTTAAATATATTTTATTGATATTTCACAGAGAGGAAGGGAGAGGGATAGAGAGCCAGAAACATCGATGAGAGAGAAACATCGATCAGCTGCCTCCTGCACACCCCCCACTGGGGATGTGCCCGCAACCAAGGCACATGCCCTTGACCGGAATCGAACCCGGGACCCCCCAGTCCACAGGCCGACGCTCCATCCACTGAGCCAAACCGGTTTCGGCGCATTCATTGATTCTTGTATATACCCTGCCCAGGAATGGAACCCATAACCATGGTTTATTAGGATGATGCACTGACCAATTCAGCTTCGTGGCAAAGGCAAAATGTGCTTTTTTTGGTGTGTATTTTAATCTTGGTGATAATACACAAAGCGATAAGAAATGACCTGCTTTCTCCCCCCCCCCCCCCTTTAGATTAAGTCTTGAAGGCACAATATTTTCCACACATTCTAGAAATCTGCTTGGAATTTAATCATCCAGCAGACCCACATTTGCAGCATTTCCTAACGTCACAGAGTTTTAGAGTTGAACATAACCTTTGGAGGTCATCTTCTCAACTCTTCCAATGTAGGAATCCTTCTCACCCAGCTGCTGTTATGGGGTGGGTGAGGTGTATTATGATACCAGACAAATGGCAGATGCCTCCTCTCAGCGTTTCCCCACTTGGGGCACTGTTCCTGTAATGCTCAGCCTATCTCTCTTGGACAACAGTGAGGGGGATATTTTCCAGGACTTTCTTGAAAGAGCAGCCAGACTGCCCTTTTCCTTAGGGACTTGCTTGGACAGACCTTATCTTTAAAATAAAATCACAATTACTACTGTCATTTAAAAATGCTCTCCAGAAAATATTGACTGATTATTGCTGGCAGACATGAAATTATATCTTTCTTTGACATTTATTTTAAAAGAGATGAACAAAATTCTTTCAAGTTTAGCTACAGCATAAAATATTATGTTCAGTGCTACTTCAGAGTATTATCACAACTATTTAGCTCATCTACGCTTTTTATATTCAAAATCTGGGTAGTGATTTCCTCTATCATCTGTTTTCATTTTAAGATTTTTTTTAAAGAATCTAATTTATAATAAGCTGAAATGGTTTATGGAATTATTCTTTACTGTCCTGTCAAGTTACAGAAAATATCAAATATTGACCCTATGCTGCCATCAGTTTGCCATGTGGCCAGGTTTACCATCTCTTCATGAACACATATTTTCACAGCCCTTAATTAGTTTCTTTCTTAAACCTTAGCTGAAATATTTTGAAAGTAAACCACATTCATTTTTATATTTACTTTCAGTCTTTGGGGTATACAGAGATAAGACAAAGTAAAATTGTTTACAAATCTCTGGCAGAATTGACTTCAATAACCTCTGTACATTTTCAATAAAAAAGAAGTTGTCAGAAGAGAGAAAGAAAAGATTAAAAATAAACTCCCAAATTATTTGGAAAAAATCAGAGTTGATCTGAATAGAGACTCACCCAGAGAAATGATGGGTGTTCAATTGAAAACTTGTCAAGTGGCTCAGAGATCTGTGCTGTCAATGTTGTAACTTGTCGAGGAAAGGTTGTAAGCAAGTATAAAGCTGTAGCATCTTACACTTTGAAATTACTTGGAAATAAAAACCCATGCAGCCTTTTCATGAATATCTGAAGTAATGAGACATTCCCTACCCTGATAACAAACATTTACTGAATATAAGTTAAATGCCAGGCACTGTCTTAGGTGTTGGGATGCAATATTGAACAGGCCAGGGACAAAGAAACAGTTCCTACTATCATGGAGTTGCATTTGCGTGGACTTCCTACCTGGTATGAGAAGCTGAGCTACTTAAAGTCTGTTCCTCATGTCATCCAGATCCTGCCTCTGTGTCTTCACAGACACAGAAGTCAGATTAGGATGACCTTGGAGGTTTTCTGGTCCAACCTTTTACCAATGCTGGACGCCTCTCTGTGGAGGCTTATAAATTGATAGTCTTCCACTTGAGGGCCAACAGAATACAGTGAGGCTATTTCTCTGTTTCTAGACACTTGAGTTCCCCTCAGGGAGGCAGCTTGAGATTTGGTTCAGTCTTTGTTAGCGTGGCACACTGTTACCTGACACAAAGCTGATGGTCAGCTGCAAACCATAGGCCTCTTTAACAGTATTGCTTTGGAGCTACGTAGCTCCTGTACTTGTATATTCGATTTTTTGACCCAAAATGTAGGACTTTTTTTTTTTTTCATTCACTGCATTTATATTTTATTATGATTAAAATTGGCCCATATTGTGGCTTATTTTGAAATTTATGAATCCTGATTATTTTCTCTAAACATTTTTTATTACTTTTACTGTAAACAATCTTTGAGTATTCACTTTCAATATACATGTATTTATTATTTCATAAATTATGTATATGTGTCATTACCTAGTATCTCAAGCCATAATATATACTTAAGGCAAGGATCAAATATTACCAGACGGGGACTGGGCCCTGAGTGGGTCTGCCTCAGTCTAGCCAGTGGTGTGTGGGTATTGACTTTGTGCAGGAAAGATTTCACAACATGAGGTGATGTTGAGAGTATGTCTATTAAAGCTGGGGACAGTGAACCAAAGGAAGCGCTTAGGATAGAAGAAGCAACAGGAGAGAGCCTAGGCGGGGCTGCTTTGGCTTTCCAGAAACAAAGGAAAGAAGTGAGCTAAGGTGGGGCTGCTCTTAGCTCACTGGAGAGTAAGAAAAAAAAGGGGGCCTTGGAGACAGATTGAGGGGGCAAGCCTGAAATGAGCTGCTGCCACCCACTGCTCCTCTGGTTGTATGTCTGCTGGGGGCCCTTAGAGTTTAGGAAGAAAGAGAGCGAAATACACGGTGTGGGTGTGCTCTAGTGAGAGTGTACTATGGGTCCTTTGTCTTGAGGCTTTTTATCTCTCTTTAGCAGGGAGTCCTAGGAGAGGTTTCAGGGGAGGGTCTTAGCAGACTATTCATTAGCTTTCCAGGTATACCCTTTGATATGTTGATTCATCAAAATGTACCTATACAGGGATCAGGGTTATTTTCTAGTTAGTTTTATTTTCAAAGAATGTCATCAAAGAAGGACTGGGACTAAGGTCATCAGTCTGTCCTGGGACAGTCTGGAATGTGTAAAGCATTTGCTCCTAAGAGTCCTTGGTTATGGAAGATAAAACCTTGTGATTCATTAGCTGGCTGTAAATTGCTCAAATTGTCTGGCTTTGTTTAATTTTTTTTTTCTCTTATCAAGAGATTTCTCTAGCTTCTTGCCTTCCTACCACATTCCCCCTTTAGAGACTTCCATGCCTAAAACCTTTTAGGGTTAATGAGGGAGGAGGTTTGTTTTCAGTAAACTGCTTCCTGCTGACAAGGGCCAAAACCATAGTCCCTGACTGTGTAGGGTATGGAAGTCTCTCCATGCCTGATCTAAGGGGCACAAGCAAATGGGATCTGAGACTGGAACAGAGAGGTCCTTAGCTGATTCTTCTCAAATCAGGATGGGCTAGAATCCCCAAAGTGTCATCATCTTGACATGGAATTGTTGTGTCTTGGAGGTGACAAATTTGACAAGAACGTTAGTGGGGCGGGGGACCTGGGACTTCATCTGATAAGAATTAAATACAACAGGAACAGAAAAATTATTTTTCTGGGGGAGGACACCAAGCATATTGACAGGCTAGTAGAAAGAATGTCAGAAATATGAGAAAGACAATTATATTAAGGCTCAGCTATGATATTATTGATCTGTAACAGGTTTTTGTTTCTTGAGGATCTTAAGGTCCTCGATGGGTTCACAAGACCAGGTCTCAGGTTGTGGTTCCTGTGGGGACTCACAAGAAACAGGGTTAATTTGAGATAAGTGAAGCTAACTGGCTATCCCTGTGAGTATCATTGTATTGGAAGTGCTTACTAGGACCTTCTGTGGGCCTTGTTATCTGGGTTGTGCCTGGGACTCAGGACAGTTGTCCCTCCATGTCTTTTGGGTTAACTTGTTTGTGTTGATAGTCTTTATCGGGGGCAGATAGTATTTTGTTTCTATATTCCTGTAATGCCTTTTGTACCTGTTCTAGATTAGTAGTGTAAGACAACATCTGGAGGATTGCCTCATCTATTAGCAGGTCAGATCTGAGAAAGGCCCTGCCATAGGGGAGTTCAAAGGGGCTCACTTATAACTTTTCTTTAGATGCAGCCTCAGTCTCATGTGACCTATGGGTAACAGACACCCAGGACTCTGAAGTTTCTTGGCAAAGCTTGGCTAGAGTCCTTTTTAGAGTTTGGTTAGCTCTTTCTACCTTACCTGAGGATTGGGGTTTCCATGATGAGTGTAAATGATAGTTGATTCCTAAAGCTTGATCCAACTGTTATGTAATCTTGGCTACAAAAGAGGGTTTCTTGTTACTCTGTAAGCTTCTTGGTAGTCCAAACCTACCAAGGTAAAAACATAAAAACAATAGGTAAGATTTATTTTAGTAGGTACTTGGCTACCTCAGTAGCTTTTTTTCTGTTCTGGTAGGAAAGACTTTAGTCCATCTGGTTAAAGTATCTCTATATATAAAAGGCTAATATGCAAAGTGTCCCCTCGGGAGTTCCACAGGGAGACCGGGAGTTTGACCGCTCACTATGACGTGCGCTGACAGGGGGCAGCGTGGAATGAAGGAAGGCCCTGGCCAGCAGCCGGCAGCTGGGGAAGGAAGACCCTGGCTGGCAGCTGGAAAGCCCCGAGCGCTGATCACCGGCCAGGCCTAGGGACCCTACCCATGCACGAATTTTGTGCACTGGGCCTCTAGTCTATAAATACTACCAAATATTTAAATCCAGCTTTAGGGGACACCTGAGTAAAATCAATTTGCCAATTCTTCCCAGTGTATGTGCCCCTGTGTTGTGTTGGCAGTAAGAGAGGAGGAAGGGAAAGGTGACTCCAGGGGTTGTGGCAGTTTCTAGGATAGACAAGATGTCCCTCCTTAATTAGGGAATGGGGTACCTTAGAACTACACGAAGGGTGTGACTAAAAGTGATATTTTCAAGGCTGCAGCTGAGGGTTTGAGTGAAATGGTGGTATCGAGTATGCCCATTTACCCCAGTGATCAAACAGGTTTTGGAAGAACGAGGCCCTGGTAAGTGAATCAGAGCAGAGTAAGCAGCCCTGTGTCTTACCATGGCTTACCTGCCATGTCAAGAGTCACTGGAGGCTCCTCTGGTGTGATGATGAGATGGTCAGTGGGGGCAGTAGGAGAACTCAGACACCATTGATTCCATATTTCACATAATTTTGATTATTTAAAAATTTGTATTGATTTCTGATCTGATTTAATTAGATCATTATTATTTTTATTTCATATGGCTGCAGTGGTACTCACACTATGAACTATAGAACTGTTCATGCTGCTGCCATTTTCTTGTTGTTCTCTTGTGCTCTATTTGTTAGTATTATCTTAAACCCACGTTTCCTTTCTTTTTAAGCCAGCCATCCATTTTGGTAAGATTGGTTTTGTTAAAAATTAGGTCATGTAATACATAAATCCACTTACCAGAGCTCAACTAAAGGGCTGTGTGTGGCAATACAGTGAAAGAGAACAAACAAAAAAGATAAGTACCTCCAGTTGTCTATTGTTGTAGAAACACTCAGACTTCTTGTGTACTTTACATGCAAGCCATCCTCTCAGTTATAGACCTATCACCAGCAGTCATTTAAAATATTAGTGAAGCTTAACTTTATTTTTAGTTTATAAATAGACAGAAATAGTTCTAATTTTGTCTTCCCACATTGTATTGAACCATCTCTCATACTTCTTGGGGTATATTCACCCTACTTTAAGTGAACTTCTCTCTGGTATATTAGGTATCGCTATAAAATTTTTGTCATCCATATTTTTGATAGCTCATCTAAAGGTATTTATCCCAGTCTTATATAAAAGTAAATTGGAAAAAAAAGCTAAAGAATTCTTGGAAGACTTAAAATCTCTCTCCAGGTTGACATTGTTCCACTCATCAACCCTCCTGAGGTACAGTTTTTTAACCAAATATGGATAAACCTAATTGTATTGACAACCTGCCCCTAATTTTTCCATGTTAGCTAGAAGAAAATAATAAGACACATGGTCAAGTGCTTTGATTCTAGATATCCATGTGGTACCACTTGTTGACTCCCTATGCAGTGATAGGTGTATTAGTAGGCTCTTTACAGATGTTACTTCATTTGACTTTCATGGGATACCTATGAGGCACTTTACTCCTAGCTCATCAATTAGGAAATTGAGGCACAGAAGAGGTTATTTGGGGGCAACTTTAAGCATGAAATTAGTGGGCTTTTGACATTAATGTATATCATTTGGAAAACATACTTGGGTGTGTCTACCTCATGAATCTCTATAGTGAACAGCAGATGGCATCAAAGGATGCAAAGCATGGGTTTTAAACCACTGTGTTCTCTAAGCACGTAGCACTTCACCTCCTTTCAAACACTGGAACATTTGCACATCTGCAGTGTCCCTCTTTCCTTTGCCACAGAGCCTCAGAACTGGATACTAGTATGTCCACCCTTGCATGCATGCTCCTTGAACAACCCCAGTGGAAGGTGCCAGGGCTTGGTAGTGAGCTTGTGTGCAGCAGCTGGGTGCCTTCTTATTGTATCTTCACCTGCCTTTTCTTCATCCCCTTTCTGCTGTGTTTATCTTGGCTGGTGGAGAAGCACTCCAAGAAAGAGCTACTTTCTCTGTTTTCTGTCACTGTCCCACCAATATAAACTAAGTAATTTTGAGTTATTTTTCTGAAGTGATATTTTAGTGATTTCTAATTTTGATTGTAAATAAAAAAAGCAAAAAAATGATAAGCAATAGAATGAATACCTATATACCACGTAAGTTCAAATTAATGTTTTGCCATATTTGCTTCACTTCTATCTTTTTTTCTGAGCAATTTATAGAGTTGCAGACATCATGACATTTAACTCCTAAGTGCTTCATTATTGCATCTCCTAACAATAGGATATCATCCCTAAAATAAGGTCACTCTGTGACATAATGGTGTCCCATTTTAATACAAAAGAAAATTAACATTTATTCTCTAGTATCAGGTAATACCCAAAGCCATTACCCCACCAAAATGCACTATATTTTCCTCCAAGCTAGGATTCAGTTAAGATTCAAGCATCATATTTGGTCTTTCTATCTCAAATAGTTGAGCGTTTAGACTTTTTGTTGTAGAATAAAAGATCTGGATGATTTTCAATAAATATTTAAGTCCCATTTTACATGAACGATGGCTTTTCAGATTAAATAGACTATTGATCTAGATTGTTCCGGTGGTTTTTCACTTGGTAGTAAATGATGCCGGATATGTTAAAGTTGTAAAATATAGAAATCTCTAAAGTGTTCACATGAACCACAACTTAACAGAGGCAGTTTGTCATCTGTAAATGGACAGGGAACACTTGGCACCATCCTGCTGTATGTGTGAAACCATCTCATACGCAAATAGTGCATCAAGGGTTTTGTCTCAGCACCGATAATGCATTGTAATAGACTGAAATTAAATATGATTTAAGTGACAGGAAAGTGGTGCCAGCTAAGTAAATAATTGATTAATCCCCATTCCCAGTTAAACCTGGCAAGTTAAATCACAAGACCGGAATCGAACGCTTGGTAGAAGCTCCTCTCCACATTTCAATCCTAATAAAAACTGTATTAAAGAAGAGAGAAAACCAGAAACTGCTCCAAGAAAGTGCATGTCCCTTGCTGTGTCTCATTTGCAACATGACACTGTGTGCATGAGTTGTGCTTGTGGAAGTCACAGCAGAAAACGGAGGTGCAGGAAATAACTATCACAGAAAACTTTAAAAAGTACATCATGCTTGGAAATTAATAAATTTAGAAGGCAAGTTTAGGACATATTTTTGTTTTGTTTTGTTTTGTTCTACATTATGATTATACTAGTAGCCCTGTGCATGTCCATGCGCCAGTAGCTCACCAGTAGCTCGCTGCCACCCTCCTGTAGCTCTCTGCCCACTGCCCTGCCCTCCTGTAGCTCCCTCCACCCCCCTGCCCCCCCCCCCATAGCTGGCTGCCCTGCTCCCTCCTGTAGCTCTCCACTGCCTGCTTGTAGCTTGCTGCCCCACCCTCCTGCTGATCCGTGATCCGGTCATTACGTGGTCAGTCGTTACGCTTCACGGTGTAATGACCATTTGCATATTACATCTTTATTATATAGGATAAGTAGGGTGTTCTGCTCACTGCGTGGCTACCCCTGGACTCCTGCATGGCCTTGGGCCAGTCACTTCCCCTGCTAGTGGTTCAAGTCTCCAATTCCTTATTGATAAGTAAAAGGCTTGGACAGAAGATCTCTGAAGTACCTTCCAGCTCTTCAAACCTAAGATTGTAACAGCTAGAAATCTCTATTGAGTAGTGTTGTCCTGCTTCCCTTGTGAAATGATAATCATCATCTTTGTCTTGGTGGCCCTGCAGCATTATAGTCTCATCAAAGGATGTGCTTAGTTTATATTAAGTGTATATGGCTTTGTTCTACTTATTAAGGATTAGTAGTCTTCCCCTAACACTTCATTAGCTGGAATGTTTTATTAATCAGAAAGCCCATTCTGGGTCCATGTAAAATAAGATAAATTTATGGTAATTAGAAAAAGGTTTACATACTTTAAAAATGGCAGAACCACTAATAAATGGCAGTTACTGCTTAAAAGCCCTTAATTCACACCAAGTCAGCAACCTAAGAGAAAAAGAGCTGACCCCCTCATTACCCAGGGCAATGCTGTGTTGAATTTTAATGATAAAGATTGGTTCAATATTTGTATTTTCCAGGTCGGCAGTATGTCCTGTATAGTCTTTAACAAGTTTCTGATAATTTTTAAGTCATGTTTTCTCCTCCATAAAATAGGAACTGTACCTATGTCAAAAAGTGTGTTCAGTGGTTAGAACATTGGCCCGGGCACTGAAGTGTCACAGGTTCGATTCCCAGTTAAGGGCATGTATTTAAATTGTAGCTTTGAGCCCTGGCCCAGGTTGGGGCACATGTGGGAGGCAACAAATCAATGTATCTCTCTCACATCAATGTTTTTTTTCTCCCTCTCCCTCTCCACCCCACTTCCTCTCTCTCTGAAAATCAATATAAGAAATATCCTTGGGTAGTGAAAAAAATCACATATGTACCCTGGCTGGTGTGGCTCAGTTGGTTGGGTGTCATCCCATGCATCAAAAGGTTACCGGTTCATTTCCTGGTCAGGGCACATGCCCAGGTTTCAGACTCAGTCCCCAGTAAAGGGCGTGCAGGAGGTAGCAGATTGATGTTTTTGCTCTTATATTGATGTTTATCTCTCTCTCTCCCTCTCCTTTTCTCTCTTACTAAAGATCAATTAAAAAAAAAAGAAATCACATATGTAAAGTGCTGATTGAATAACAGGTATTGATAAATGTTAATGATCATAGATGTCGTAGTATCACTGAATCCTTGGCTTGTCAATTTCCTTCCCAGGACAGGGCCCTTCAACCAATGTTCATGATTAAGAAACAAACTTCTTACATAATGTCATCACCTTAAATGTCTCATGAAATTGGATTGACTTTGTAGCACTTCACTGTCTAACTCATAACCTAAAAAAAGGTAGATACCACCTCTTAGTTTATTATCAAAAATATGAATATTCTAATTCAAGCTACATGAATATTCTGTCTAGAAAAGATTGATACCCATTCATTAATTCAATTTTATTGGCCACAGGAATACTAAGAGTAGCTGCCTTATCTTCAAATGTAAACATAACACAAAGAATCTACAGAACAGACCTTTATTATAAATGTTATTATTTCTTTATATTTGAATCTGGGCTGGGTCAAAGCATAGTTCCCTAAATGGTAAAAGCTACAAAAGGAAAAAAGCTGACAAAATCCAGGAATTATGCCCAACACTAACATTACAACACAATCACATAATTTGATGAAGTTTTAAGGGATTTGGTATTTTTTTCCATAATAATTGTGAGGAAAAGAAGAGTCTGAGTCTTCAACTCAACTTTTCACTTAGAAACTTGAAAATATCCTTAATGATCTTAATGAAAACAACTTGGACAATGATAATAGTGAGAAATGTAAACATCATTCACCTATCTTGCTGGTTCTCTTTAAGGACCTATTTATTGTCTTTTCATTGCTTTACAATTAGAAAAGGTTAACTTTTAATATTTTCCAGGTTCATATAAAAACGTTTATATTTTTGCTTCATGTGTATGTCAATAGAGGTCAACATGCCATTACCCTTGTATGATAAGAAGCATAGTCTTAACCCCATGCCCCTCCCCAGTCCTCCTCATTTCTACTTCCTTAGAGTCAGTGGTAAGAGTTTGTGTTAACGTAGGCACACAGGCCCACAGCTGTCTTGAGGCAGTTTCTCCCACACCAGCTTCAGGATTGGTCAGGACACAAGCATTAGCAAAGACAATGACTCTGGTGACATTACTTTTTTTGGTTGTAAATAGTCAGTGTTTTTGTTTTAATCAAAATTGCTCATAATCTGGCTTTACAATGCCGTGAAGGCTGTGGTTTACTCTGCCCAGGTGAATGAAAATATTTGCTATGAAAAACAGGTTATTAGTTTTATAGCCCTACCTAAAAATCTCATTTTATGATAAAATTATTGACATCATTGGGGAGCTTTATAACACTTGACATTTGCTTTCAGTGTTGTGGGAAGAAGGAGAAGGAAAATTGATTTGATATTTATTTTCACTTCAAAGTATGACACATTACTTTAAACATAAAATATGTGCACTGCCTTTGAATGCAATGAGCAGATAGCTTGCTGGTTCTGAAAATGAACATAAATTTTAGAGCAAAATGGGTAATGTGGTAATGATAATAATTGAATCCAATTACCAAGTGAACTTATTTTATTATATGCATTACCAGTTTGCCACCTAGCCACCCTTAAAATTGATATAAAGTGATATTTGGACCCGAAAACACAGCTCATTGGTGAAAATATAGATAACTTAATGAAAATTAACTTCTAATCAATAGTGTGTGCTCAGTATCACTTCTGCTACTAGAGTTAAAAAACAAAACACTCAGAAAACCATGGTTGAATGTAAGCTTCCTTAGACTATCTGTCCATTTTCCAGTAGAGTTTACTTCTAGTTGTCAATGACATTGAGATTTGGGGACAGGGTAGCGGTGGCGTTGATGGTAGTTTTGCAGGTACTGGAAGGTCTGGGACTAGAGAAGGCACAGTGAGGCTTAGTGGGCAGAGGACAGCCAAAGATCTATCTGCACCTCTGTTACTACCTTGGCAGTACAAGGCCTGGTTTAATCTCTAGATCATCAACAGGGAAAGGTTCCTTTGTGATGGGTCTGCATCATTAGATAAAAAACATATTTATTAACATGTCAGCTCTCTAAAACCATTTGATATTGGCCTTTAAAGAGAACTGCTCTTTGAAAGCATAGGGTCCTTTGTCCTAAAGAATTATCTCAATTAACAAGTGCCCTGGTTGGGCCATCATATTGCTACTGAATTATTTTGGAAAATGCCAGCTTCTGTCCTAACCTACTTGCATTTTCAGGAAAAGGCCTAGAAAACATGTTCCAAGGCCAGCTGAAATATTAACTTTATCTCTAAACCACGTACAACAGACTGCCTGAATTCTCTTTCCTTGTCTTACTAAAGATGACGCCAGCTTCTTTACTCCAGCAGTGTTCCTAATGTAGATGTTACACTATGAGATAGATTTTTAAATGAATTTTTAATTACGTCCTGCTATTCTGAGCTCATTGCAATCAGCAGCCATCTTGCTTGAGGATCACACAAAACCAGCTAGCTTGTGGGAGGAGCAAAGGCCTAAAAAAAAAAAGCTTTGTAGGAATGGGGTACAGAAGTCCATTGTCAGCAGCAGCTGCTGGAGGCCCTCCCCAACCACAGGCCCAACTGCCAGAGGGTCCACAGGCTTTGAGTTTTCCTGATGGATCCTCTCTAATGAGGTCACCTCTCAGCACAGTAGGTGGGATGACTCTGCTAATGGAGATTTAGAAATGCAGACTGCAATTGCTGTCTTTGTTTCCAGATTATCTCCCATAGTTTCCAAACAGCCCAGGGAGCTTGAAATGAGGACAGCTCCTCTATAAATATGCAACAGAGCAGAGATGGGGTGTACAGGAACAACACTGGCCAGGAGTTCACACGATGACATTTCTGTAACATTTAGAGCTATGCCATTTACAATGCCACGTAGTCAGGGTAAGCCACATCATCCACATTATGCCAGTGAAAAACCCAAGGCCCAGAGGGTTTAAGTGGCTTACCCCAGGGCCACTACTCTAGGCTTTATCATCTAACCCAGCAACTTTCAACCCCTGGGCTCCAGCAGGCACACTGGTGTGCCTCAGAATTTTAAAAACATGCAATACCAACCCTAGCCTGTTTTGCTCAGTGGATAGAGCATTGGCCTGGGACTGAAAGGTCCCAGGTTCGATTCCAGTCAAGGGCATGTACCTTGGTTGTGGGCACAACCCCAATAGGAGGTGTGCAGGAGGCAGCTGATCAATGTTTCTCTTTCATCAATGTTTCTAACTCTCTATCCCTCTCCCTTCCTCTCTGTAAAAAATCAATAAAATATATTTTAAAAAAAGAATGCATGTTGCATTTATAAAAACATGCAATACCAGACTCTTTAGTCAAGGGCATTGACTTCTTTTCCCTTACATTGTCAAGTAAAAAGATGACAGCAGCCAGCACAACAGTAGACTGGCGTGAATGAATCAAAATTATTTTCTTTTGTCAGCTTGACAAAAATATTTCTTTTTGTTGTGCTGCAGAATTTTAGTGATTAATTTATTTGTGCCATGAGATGAAAAAGATTGAAAATTGCTGATCTAACCCACAAAATGGAAATAACACCATCATACCTGCACCACAGTTAGAATTTTGTCTGTAAAAATGCTTTGAAAATGGATCAATCCTCTACAAATATAATGGCTCAGAATGATTAGTCCTGAAATATATATTTCTGTGAGAACCACACAGACAATGGAAGCAAATAAGCATCTGCCCAAACCTCCTTTCACTTTTCTTGCCGGAATCCTAAAAGAGAGCCTGAGTTAGGGAGCACAGAGCCCTGGGCCTGCCTGTCTCCTCAGCCACAGTCCTAGCTCTTCACAGCCCTTGATCACTCTGCCCGCATCGCTATGGCAACAGGCAGCCACTCTGCTCCTGGCTGGCCAGATCCAGAGCCTGGGCCAGCACTGGCCTGGTTATTTGTTGTACTGTTTGGTTTTTGTTTGGGGAGTTGTTTTGTTTTGTTCTTAATTAACCAGTGCATACTCTGTATCTTATTTGGATTTGCTATCATCTTAATTCCTGAATATTTCTTGGATCTGAATTATAAACCAGTAATTCTCCTTTCCCCAAATATTTCTTCTTAGTGAGTCAGAATGTAAAACACCAAGCAAAATTCTGCTTGAATCCCAGCCCAAAGTTGATGAAGCAGCATTCACCCAAATGAAAACATTTGCTGGAGTCAGAGGCTCTGACCAAAAGCTTTTGTGCATCTTCCTATCTCCACTTGAATTAATGCACACCCTTCTGTATATATGTATTTATCAGGTGCCATTATATGTTCTTTCAAGCACGCTCCCTCAATCCTTACAGCAGCTGTGGGTAAAGGGCATCATTGTCCCCGTTGTACAAAACTAAGACCCCACACAGTCTCAGGCAAGGAGCTTTGCCACAATGCAAGGGCTCTTTCACGACTGTGCTGTGTCTCTGATGGGTCAGTTCCCTCTGCTCAAGGGGATCAGCAGTGTCCAAGGTCAAACAGAAGCCAGTGGTTGACCATGTCACCTCCCCATCCTCCCACTTTTGGCTGAGAGCTTCAGCAATCTAACTCCTCTCTAAAAGAATCATGCAGTAACCAAATTGGGACATCACTTTATGGTCTCCAAGAGCAAATGGACTACTCAGGGACTTCTAAGGGGAAAGAGCCTGTGCTCTCTCCTGATTAAGGATCCTAGAAGTCATTTTGGGTCCCTGGACCACTTTGGATGGGAGCCAGTATCTCTACTGGACTCTGTATGGACCATGCCAGTGCAGGAGCTCTCCTTCAAGACTCGGGTACACATCCACAGAAAGTTTGTCCATGTTTATGCCCTTCGGACTTGATGGGGATAGGTGGCATACTGTTGAGCAGAACAATACCGAGATGAAAGATACAGGGATTCCTCATTTTAGTGTGTTTCGCTTTATTGTACTTTACAGATGTTGTGTTTCATTACAAATTGAGGGCAAGACCCACTACCAGCAAAAATACTTCAACTCACTTTATTGCAATACTTTTTATTGCAGTGGTCTGGAACTGAACCCTCAATATCTTCAAGGTTTGCCGGTAGTTCATATGAATGCCATATGCAAAATAGATTTTAAGGAGGAGATTGGGCTCAGAGAAACCAACTAGGAAACCATTATAATAATGTACGTAAAGAAGGACAATGTCTAGTTGAGGAAGGGGCAGAGGGAATGGAAGAGGTAGGTGAAAGGAAGGTTGGAAGGACTGGTAACTGGATTGAGGAGTCAGGTCTAAAACTTGCAAGATTTTAGAATTGGGTAGCTGTAACTAAAACAGTGCTCCAGGTGTCCATCATCGCTTTCTCCCTGTCCTTCTCTAATTAAAAGTACTTTTCTTTAAATATTAACAACAGAGATAAACTTATTTTTTTACATTAACTTGTTAGTGTTTCATTTAATTACTCATATTGTGACCATATTGGTCTCTGCTGCTTTTCATTGCAGATGGATTAGCTAAGTTTTGTGTCCTAGCCAGAGAACTAACTGAATTACTATTTATAATGCAGTTTCTATGGAAAATGCATTATAAATTTCAAACAGCCTTGCAAATAGAATTTTGAAATCCAAACAGAGTTGCATACTTTTTGATTGCATTTTATTTGAAAAGATATATTCAGTAGTAGATGTGGAATTGACTCAGAAGAAAAGTGAAGTTGAGAAGCTTGTATCTGGGAGTCATTTGCACAAAAGTAAGAATTTAAAAGGGTGGGACTGATTGAAAGTGGACAGTAGGAAAGTTGAGGCAGCAATGTGTACCATTTGTTCAACTAACTGAGAGGAAAGACAATGTAAAGTCTGCTCTATCTAAATTAAAAAATGTAAAGCCTGAATCAACTTTACTATGATACACATTAATCTTAAAAACATGAAAAGAAATCACTATTTTAGAAAGGAAAATTTTATTTTTAATTAACTAAATTTATTTAGGTGACATTTGGTTAATATATTATGTTTCACATGTACAGTTCTACAATGCATTATTGTATATTGCATTGTATGCTCAGCACCAAAGTCTAGTCTCCTTCCATCACCAGATTTTGCCTCTGTTACCCTCTTCACCTTTCTCCCAACTCTCTTCCCCCTGGTAACTACCATATTGTTGTCTGTGTATGTGAGTTTGTTTGTTTGTTTTGCTTGTTTATTTGTTGTTTTCTGTTTAATATCTCACGTATGAGTAAAATCATATGGTTCTTCTCATTTTCTATCTGATTTATTTATTTTAGCATGATACTCTTAAGATCCATACATATTATCTCAAATGGCTGTATTTCATCCTTTCATATGGCTCGGGTATTTCACTTTATATAGGTACCACATCTTCTTTATTCAATTATCCATCGAAGGACACTTAAGTTGTTTCATTGTCTTTGCTACCACGAATAATGCTGCAATGAATGAATAAATGTTTTTAAATTTTTCAGGTATATACCCAGAAGAGGGATTCCTGGGTCAGATAGAGGCTATTTTCTTAGTTTTTAAGGCACCTCCATACTATTTTCCATAGTGGCTATATCAGTTTATATTCCTACCAACAGTGTATGAGGGTTTCTTTTTCTCCACAATTGTTATTTCTTGTCTTAATTTTTTAAATTTTGATTTCAATTACAGTTGACATTCAATATTATTAGTTTCAGTTGTACAGAATAGTGCTTGGACATGTATATAACTTACAGAATCATCACCCCATAAGTCTAATGCCCACTTGGTTCTTATCTTATTGATAATAACCATTTGAATAAGTGTGACATTGAATCTCATTGTGGTTTTTATTGCCCTTATAGCTAGTGAAATTAAGCATCTTCTCATATATCTGTGAGCCATTTGTATGTCCTCTTGGGAAAAGTATCTGCTCAGGTCTTCTGCCCATTTTTAATAGGATTATTTGTTTTGTTGTTGTTGTTGAGTTATATATTTATATATTTTATATATTTTGGACATTAGCCCTTTATCCAGAAGTGCTGTTTGCAAATATCTTCTCCCATTTGTTTGGTTGCCTTTTTGTTTTGTTGATAATTTTTGTTTTTGTTTTTTGCTGTGCAGAAGCTTTTTAGTTTGATACTAGAGGCCCGATGCATGAAATTCATGTAAGAGTAGGCCTTCACAGCCCCGACTGCTTCTGCCAGCCTTTGCAGCCCCGCTTCACCCAAAAGGTGGTCCGCAAGGTTGTCTGGATGGTCGTTCTGCCATTTGGTCGACTTGCATATTACACTTTTATTATTATAGATAGTCCCTTTCATTGATGTTTGTGTTTACTCTCCTTGCCTTTGGAGTCTATAAGTTTCATACCTATGTTTTTTCTATGTATTTTATTGTTTCAGATCTTAAATTTAAGTCTTTAATCTTTCTTTAATTTTTGTGAACAGTGTCAAATAGGAATCTAGTTTTCTTTATTTTATTTATTTTTACATATGGCTTTTCAATTTTTTTTAAAACCATTTATTGAAGAGGCTTTAAAAGGACCATTTTAAATAAACATATCTTGAGCCATGAAAATATGAATTAAGATATCAAGCAAATGAATGTACTTTTTGGGAATAAAACTAATTTAGTTGTGTGTACTAATTTAGATTGATTGAAAATTAACCCATTTGGTTGTGGCAAAGGAATGGTTGCATGTGTGGCCCTATCTATATGGAAACTGAGTCACTCAGGAGTTCATGAGCTATCCACCAGCATACTCACTTGGTATTTCCTTTTGAAAGAATCATTTAGGATCCAAGTTGCTATATTGGATTCAACTCATCAGGTATTTATTAAGTACTAGAGGCCCAGTGCATGAAAATTCATGCACTGGAGGGGGTTTCCTCAGCCTAGCCTGCCCCCTCTCACAGTCCAAGACCCCTCAGGGACGGGAGGTGACCCGTGATCAGGGGAAGGCGACATCTCCATCACACCTCTGCTACTGCCACTGCCGTCAGTGCAAGCCTCAGCTGGCCCTGGTTTCCTGAGCCTCAGGCAGCCCTGGGCGGCTGGGCAGCCACCATCCAAGGCTTGCCTGTGCCTTGGGCTGGCCCTGGGCAGCTGGGGGACTGAGGGGACTGGGGGACTCCAGAGGCAGGTGCCCCGGGAAGGGCTGAGGGGACTGGGCGCCACCATCTTGTGGCTGTGGGCGCTGCCATCTTTGAGGGTGTGGCAGTCAGTTAGCATATTCCCTCTTTATTGGCTGTGGGCACTGCCATCTTTGTGATGGTATGAGGGTCAATTAGCATATTCCCTCTTTATTAGATAGGGTATTTCCTATTCCAGCACCAACATAGGCATCAGGAGTGGTAAAAAGCATATGACTCCTTGCCATAAGGAATTTGTCATCCATTTGGGAAGGCAGGACTAACACATGTAAATGAATCAGAGAAGACAATAGAGTTTGATTTGTTCCCAAGTTGTCAGGCAGCTTTTACTGTGGGGACATTAGGAAAGAGAGAGGTCTGCATGAACTGAAGCAGTCTAAGGAGACTTTCTTAAAATGTATTTGGGTTGAGTTTAAATGGATTCAGGATAGAATATCATTAGACTAGGAATATGGGGAAAGATGTTCTGTGTGGGAAAGAAAGGCTGATCAAAGACTCAGACCTGAGGTTGCGTGAGGTTTACAGGTGGAGTGTCTGCATTAGCACAGTAGTGGAGAAAGCCTAGATAGTTGAAGTGTGGGAAAGTTTGGAGGGCCTCGAATGCTTGGGTAAGGGAACTGGTCTTGATCTAATAAACAATGGGAATAAGATATGACTGATAAGACACGGTGGAATTAAGCACAACATTTCAGAAGTAGGAGCAAAGCCAGGTGGGGTTCTGGTGCTCCTCATCAGAACATCATCAAGTACATAGATGCTCTGAGGTGACATGCTTAAGAATAATGACTTTAACATGTGTCTGACTGGCACCTAAATCAAAGATCCAAATCCTAAATGTACACGAGGAACATACTCAGTCTGAAAATGCCTGCTGAACCAAGTTGAGAGAAATATAGAATCCAGATAGAAAAATGCTTACAAAAGAGTATCTGAACTGAAGACCCCTGTCCATTTGCAGAGTTACATCCCAGCCAGCACTACATGTGGGAGCCCGAGAGAGAAAATATTGCCAAATCAAACTGACCACCTTTATGATCCTGGAATCATTCCTTATAAATGAAGATTCACTTCTCTGCTGGAAAGCCTGAAAATGACAAGTCAATTGGATACGGTCAGGAGACATTCCACTGCTTTACAAATTCAGTGAATTTTTCACTTTTAAGCCAGCTCGGTATTGGGTAGAAAAAGCCTTAGAATTGCCTGACTGGGGCATACTTTCTGAGATCCCCACACTCAGCCCACTATTGAATGAAGTGGAAAAGATGGAAAAGGGGAATCTGTATCTGTTCCTCTCATCCTTGTCTTCTATTTCTGTCATCCGCTATCATGGAAGGCTCTTCATGCCAAGGCAAGATTTGGCTGGCAGTCCCAGACCCACACCAGTGGCTCTTCAGCCTTCAGTTTTACTTAGCCTGGTTTCTGCCATCAGTCACTGTGGTCTGTTCTTGTTCCCGGAGTGCAGTGAGTGCACACTAGATTTCATGAGCCCACCAGCCCAGAGCCTTACTGGGCTCAGCAGCTGACTTGGGAAGGATAGAACTGGACATTAAGAGGCAATCATGGACCATAAGAACACCCAGCAAGACTGCAGGGTCAGGGAGTGGAAGGCGAGGGGGAAATGCACTGGGTATATGATCATCTCTAACTCTGGGCAAAACACTCCTGCAATAAGCTGCCTTCCAGGAGAGGGTACACACTAGAACTGGATCATCCAAGTGCAGGTTTGGAGTGGGTTCAAGATGGTCAGAAGCAGCAAACATTGAAGCATCGTTTTAATGAGCTGCAGGAAGACATTCCTCACTTGTGTCTGGAGACAGCAAAGTGGCTCTCTGAGCTTCAGGATCAGAGCTCAGGTCTTGCTCTTTGGCATATCCCATATGTAGGGGGCGAATAGACTCTGCTGTGGCAAACAATATCCCAGTGTAAAGGCTGCAGAAATCTTGCTGTGGACTGGCGGCATTTCCACTATTCTGCATCTGTGCATTTCTGCTTCGGGCATTATGGTTTCCATTTCTTTTTTAACAAGTAGAAATGACAACTGCCACATATCCCTTTGGCATCCTCTCTTCTCCAAGCTAACATATGAAACAAGTCAGTGTAATATGTTCTAAAAATATTCACGTATGCTCAAAAACACATATCTCCAACATGTTCTCCAGAGCACTTTGCTGTGGCAGGCAAGCATGAATTTTCTATCCTTCTGCTCTTTGTGCACCAGGGGGCATCTGTAACCAAGTTGATTTTGATTTTACTCATGTTCTCTGTGACATTGTCTCTCAGTTGCAAAAACATGGAGCATTTGTAACTGTCATTTATTCATTCAACAACAAAAAAAAATGTTTTGAACACCCATTAGTACTAGATAATAAACCTAAAAAGATAAAACATTTTGGTTCCTCACTCAAGGAACTTACAGTATAGCAAGGAAATGGGCAAATGAACAAATAATTTTGACATCATATGACATGCCCTACACAGACACCATACTGTTCAGTAGGAGCTTGAAAGAAGGTTTTAAGGATCTAAGAAGAACTCATTGTGGAGAATGGATTTTGCATATGTCTTGGAATTCATGAGGAAGATATCAGTGAAGAAAGGTGTTCCTTCCAGGAAAGGAAGAAAGTATGTGCAGAGGCAGTAGTGATCTGAAGCAGCATGGTGGGCTGGAGGGAACTTTAAGCAGCTCAGTATGCCTAGGGCAGGGAGCATGTACAAGGAGTGACTGGGGACAAACACAGAATGAACCTACCAAGGTCTTTATATCCCGTATTAGTAGCTTTTACTTGGTTACTTCATTAGCTGAGCTGCTGGCCATTTGCAAAGTATTAAGAAAGGAAGTAACATCATCATATGTGTGCTTTGCCAGGATGATATATGAGAGAAGTATGATTTGTAGAGGGTCGAGCCAGAAGCAAGGGAAATAAATAGATTTAGATGCAATTGCTGATAGTCTAGGTGAGCTCTATAAGAGCCTCAAGTACAGCAGTGTAGTGATTTTGAGGAAAGGGTTGATGGAAGAAGTGTTTAGGGAAAAGTGACAGAATGTACTTACTGGGAATGGGAGTGTGTGTGTGTGTGTGTGTGTGTGTGTGTGGTGGGTGTGATGGAGAAGATGTTTTCCATGGTTCTGGTTTGGACATCTAGGTAGATAGTGACACCATTAACAATATGAGTAAAAGAGCTGGTTTGGGAATGATAATAAGTTGAGTTTTGTTAGAGCTGGAGTTTCAGATGGAAGTTTAAAATGGATAGTTGTCTGGGGCCAAGAAGAAAAACCTGGACTAGATATGTAAATTTTGGAGTGTGCCTTGAATGTGCAGGTGGCAGTGAGGGTAATGGATGATCACAGGGAAAGAGCAGGGGTTTATCACCAGATCTGAGTTTGAGTACTAGTTCTAACACTGTGCTAGTTACGTGACATTGGGAAAGTTGTTTCACCACGTGGAGCTTTACTTTTGTCGTATATTAAATTTGGATAAGGTGAAACACCATAAGGCATTATTTGATTGTTTATTTAGTCATTGATTCAACAAATATTTATAGAGTGCATGCTTAGACTCGGGATTACAAATGTTGAACAGCCATTCATGATCTGAGTTAACTTTCAGTCTTTATTTACGGAGATAAAGGAAGGAAGTTGAAGTTCATGCCTGGTGGCCTCACTTTTCTTTATAGAGAAGGAAGTAAGACATATTCTGAGAGATGGGGCAGAATGAGGAAAATCAGAATGGTTTAAACTGGCCACTGTAGGAATGAAAGAATGAAGAACACTGACCCAGAGGATTGTGGAATGATGATGAGGATCCACTAAAGATGGGAGGTCATATGTTACAGGCAATGAGGTGGGGGAATTTCCTCCAGACATCCCCATTACCTCTCTGCTGGATCACTTCAACCCTTGGGGTTGGCTCTGCAGCTGTGGTGTAACAAGAGGCAAATGAAAGAGTGAAGGATGCTAGCAGGACAGTGAGGGATTGGACTGAAGGGTTTGACTAAATAGCAAAAAAAAAAAAAAAAAAAAAAAAAAAAAAAGTGGAGCCAAGTGGAACCCAGAGTGGGTGATACTAGATGGATCAGTAAGATAAGACCATAGAGGGTACCAAGGGTACAGAGGAACTGGAAGGATAGAAAATGGCCATTAGAAAGTTGTGTATTGGAATTTCAATTTTCTAAAGATAAGCAATCATATTATGTGACCTCAATAAGGAGTTGCTGAAGGAGAATGGAGGTGATGGTGACAAGGAAATCGAGAACTTTGAGACCAGTCCTCCATCCACACTAATGAGCTGGAATTTCTCTCTCCAAGGGCACTGGGATCTTTAATTGCCAAATTAAATCTATTTTGCTTCTTTTTCAAAATCCTTGACTTCCTTAGCATTATTTATTGTTACCCACCTCCTTCCTTGTACTCTCCTCATTGGATGTCTGGTACGTGCACTCTAGGTTCTCCTCTCCTCTCAGCTGTCTACTGGCTCCTCCTCTGAGCTACAAGCTAATAATGGAGACTTTTAAGTCTCCTCTGATCTGTCTCTGCCTCCACCATCAGAGTCACTCCCTAACTAAGGTTACATGAAGGATTGGGGGAGGGAAAGAGAGGAAGCAAAAAGACCCATTACAAAACTGTTTTGAAGTTTGAGCAAGTGACACACAGGCCTGAAATGGGAAAGTGGCAGTGGAAAAAGGGAGAAGAGACACAGTGGAAGGTATTTCAGAGCTGTGACGAAAGTCAACAGGACTTGACAAGTAGGAGAAACATGTATATGAGATGAATAAAAGATGGTTGAAATGTTGAGGCTACTGAGAAAAAGATAGTAACAGAAAGAGGGAACATGGACATAGTGAGAAGGGAGATAATGGGTTCTGTGTGGATCACATTTGTTTAGGGTGCCAGCTCTCCATTCATGTGAGATAAAACATAGACGGAAAATGGAAAATGGTGCTTAAAGAAAAAGAGGTAAGTACTGGAAATACGTACTTAAAAGTTACTCACAGTTGTGCAGATGACTCACTGTAGGAAAGAAAGGCCACAGCAATTGAGAACAAGTAGGAAGAGAAGAGGATCAAGTCAAGAAACAGGGAAACGCCTGTGTAAAGGGGTGGGAGGAAAAAGCCCTCCGAAATAGAAGCTCGCCAGGACGTGGGCAGAAAAAAAGCAAACACAGTGAAAGCAAAAGAGAAAGCAGTATCTTGAGGTCTAGGAAAGATCTTTTTAGAAAGGAAAGTCTACTGTGGTTGTGGTTAAGTGGAAGGAAAGAATAAGGAAGAGAGAAAGAATGCAAGCAGAACTGCTCATTGGAGTAAGTGGGGAATCAAAGAGCATAGCCTTGAATCCTTATTCCTCTGAGAATAAGAGAAGATGTTAGAGAATGAGGAACATGGAGAAAGAGGGAAGAGTTGAGGTAGAGAAGCATGGCAGTCTGGTGGTCTTCAGTGTTCTTGCAAGAAAGAAACACTCACACCTGAGAGAGTAGGTGGAGTAGATGCTGGGAGAATTGGAAACTGCGCCAGGCAGACGTGGAAGAAGCAGGGTGACCATATGTCCTTGTTTGTCTCAGTAGCCTTGATTTATGCCTATTATTCTGGCATAATTATTTTAATTGTTCCCCATTTTCACTTTTAATGGGTCCAGTTTGGAAGATATATTGCAAGGTTACCCTACAGAAAAGCAATGAAGACTTAGAGACAAAAGAGGATTCCCTAACCAGAAAAACAAACAAAGCACAAAAGACCCAGCTGCATATTCTGCTTACAAACCTGAAGCATTCAGCACTTTAATTTGTACTATTGGGTCTTACAGAGCAATGCTTGGCCAGAAAGACTAGAGCACCTAAAGCTTTTAAAAATTAGTTAATTAGGACTTGATTGCTGAACAGATGCCCATACCCAAACTGAAAATGTTCCAAGCTTTAGTTTCACATCAAACAAACCAAATAAATGACAATTTTGTGTTCATATTGGTTATATTTGGAGCAGTTGCCTGTGCTGTCCTTCATCCTGTTTTCTCCTGCCTTCTTGGTACATAGTACTCTTACTAGTAAGACACTTAGTGGCATTGTGCTGTTGGTAAGTCTGCTCTTTTAAAAACCACTGTCTAGATCAGCAATTTTCAACAGGTGTACCACAAGAATTTTTAAAACATGCAATATATGACCATATAGTCAGGGGCACTGACCTCTTTTCATTCTCAAAATCCTGGACTTCTTTAGCATTCTTTACTGTTGACCACCTCCTTCCTCATACACTCCTCATTGGACGTTCATTATATGACCATTTAGACAGGGGCAATATATGACTATTTAGTTAGGGGCATTGATCTCTTTTCCCTTAGGTTATCAAGTAAAAGAAATGACAACAGCCAACACAAAAATGGCCATCTGGTGTGATGAATCAAATATACCAAAATTTTTGGTCAGATAGGCAAAAAGTATATTTTTTGGTATGCCGCAAAATTTTAGTAATTAGTTTGTGTGCCATGAGGTGAAAAAGGTTAAAAATCAATGGTCTGGATCATCATAATCTTTTGGTCTCAGGCTCCTTTACACCCCTAAAGATTATTATACTGCCTAAAGCTCTTGTATTTATTATGTAAGCTATATGAATTTTATTTTTTATTACCTATGGTAATAAAAAATAAAATTGAAAAATTTATTTAAAAATAATTAAAATTTTCAAAACAAAACAAAATTGACATGAGCAGCATTGTTTTACATTTTGCAAATCTCTAATATCTGCCTTAAAGACAGCTGGACTCTCATCTTTGCTTCTGCATTCAATCTAAGCAACGTACTCTTCTTGTTGAAGAGTAGGAAGAAAATCCAGCCTCACACAGATACATAGGGAGTATTTTGGTAGATGTTTAAGATAATTGTGAACATGCTTTAACACTATACCAGAACTTGACCAATGGCAGCTGCTTTGAGTTAGTTGCAACGAAGAATCTGAAATCATAAAAATTAGATTTCCGCACTATGTTACGTTAAAATCCAATGGTTTGTAAAGTACTTTGAATGTACCATTTACTCATGCATGATTTTATAATATCTAACTGGGCATTTAGAAATATTGGTCCACTGAGTTATGCAGATCTTCTAAATATTGACGCATTTCATTACTAATGTTTAAAATTTGAATATGTTGACATCACCAGGATTTCATCAGAGAAGTCTTTAAGTGTTGGAGAGCTGTTAAACTCGTGTTGGTGGATACAGCTTTTCCAAAATGCTAATTTTAACTTGAAAGCTTAAATTTTATTGTTGGCCACAAATACTGCCAAGCATTTCCTACAAAATGACAGGCTCACTTGATTCACATTTGAGAAAATGTCTTCCAAATTCCCAAGTCTGAATGACTTTAGTGTGTGTGTCAATAGATATTTCAAGTAAAAATGATAAACCATGAAAAATGGCACTAGTTGAGCCCACAACTCAGTTGCACAAATGTTTTTCCTTAAATACCCATCCTACTCTGGACACAGTAGACATGCTTTCTACACTCTTCCCATCTTGTCACACAAAATGGTAAGAAGATGTGTAATGTTATTCCATTCTTCTTCCTCTTGTCCCTATTTTTATCCTTACTATAATAAGGCAATCTGTTCCTATACTACATCATCTAGGCTGCTTTTTTAAAGGATCTTTTTAAGTTATGGTTCTACTAGCCAAATTTTGGAGTCCTCCAGGGGCTACAGTCAGACTTTTTATTCCTTATCAATACCTAGTACATAGTAAATATAGGTGTGTAGTAGATACACTGTACATAGTTGTTGAATGAACATTGGACAAATGAAGTTGATGAGAGCCTCTCCTATTATTTGGTTTAATTATGATCATTTAGGGCATATTTTTGCTAAATTAACTTATAGGTCAAGCAACATCACCCAAAAGAGTAAACATCTTAATGGCTTTATCTAAAACAACAAGTTTGTATTTGAAGTAAGTTTCTTCAATGACAAATAGCAATATGCTATTTCTAACAATAGGTATACACAGAAACCTATGCCACCAATTGAAAACTAAAATTCAGTATCTCTTTTAATGGGAGATGGGATTTTATAGGTAGAGCATAGGCCTCTGCTGAATACAGTGATTTATTTAACCTTTCTAAATTATATATATATAGACTAGAGGCCCGATGCACAAAATTCGTGCAAAGGGCTCGGCCCTCAAAGCCCCAGCTGCCTCGGCCCTTGCAGCCCCGGCTGCCTCAGACCTGGCAGCCCCGGCTTCATCTGGAATGTCATCCAGACGGTCATCTGGAACGTCATCAGATGTTCGTTCTGCTGTTCTGTCTAATTAGCATATTAGCTCTTGAAATTCGTGCCGGGGGGTGGGCAGGGAGGGTGTTCCCTCAGCACAGCCTGCACCCTCTCCAATTGGACATCCCTCTTGCAATCTGGGATCGCTGGCTCCTAACTGCTCACCTGCCTTCCTGCCTGGTTGCCCCTAACTACCTCTGCCTGCCTGCCTGTTCACCCCTAACTGCCCTCCCATGCTGGCCTGATCTCGCCCCCAACTGCCCTCCCCTGCAGGCCTTATCTCGCCCCCAACTGCCCTCCCCTGCCAACCTGATCTCGCCCCCAACTGCCCTCCTCTGCCGGCCTGCTCTCGCCCCCAACTGCCCTCCCCTGCAGGCCTGATCTCACCCCCAATTGCCCTTTCCTGCTGGCCTGATTGCCCCAACTGCCTCTGCCTCAGCACCCACCATCATAGTTTTGTCCGGAAGGAAGTCAGACGTCCAGAAGATAGTCGGTCAACCTGGTCTAATTAGCATTATTACTCTTTTATTAGTATAGGTAGATCATATAGGATAGGATTGCTTAAATGGAGGGGGAGGGGATACTTTTTCAGCAGGAGGAGATGCTCTTGACAGACAAAAATACATACATAATCCCTATATTTGGACTATACTGCCAAACCAGTCTTTAAAAAATTGAACTGCTTTCTCACACCTTACACCAAACAGCTGTTGCCCTTAAAACCCCTCCTCAGCCCCCACCTTAGATCCTGCCTTCGCAGTTCACCCAGATTAGGTTCTGATAGGTCGGTTTCTATGCCAGTCAGCGTGAGAAGCTCCGCCTCCTAGGCAGCCATTGGCTCCTCACAGTTCACCCAGATTTGGTCCTGATTGGTCGGTTTTTATGCTGGTCAGTGTCTCCAGGCCTATCTCTGGGCCTGATCAGAGAGGTGGGGCTAATCAGCAGCCCCCGCAGAGTCCCAGAGAGAAAGAGAGGCATGGCTGCTGGTGAAGCCTGGAGAGAAAGAGAGGCAAGGGCTGATCAACAGCTGCCACGGAGGCTGTGGATCAGACCCTGCCTCTCTCTCTGGGCCTGATCCGCAGCCCCCTCAGCAGTCAGTGCTAGGTCTCCATGGACTGACTTCCCGTGTTCAATCGAGCCTTTAGTCGTTACAGACCCTGGGTTTTTATATATATTAGGATGCCTATGGGAGCTACATAAAATTAAGTCTCTAATATAATCAATGGTTTGTTGAAGCTGATTTGTAAAATGTAACAAGATACTGTATTTTTTTAATTTATTGAATTTATTGGAGTGACATTGGTTAACAAAATTATATAGATTTCAGGTCTACAGTTCTATAATACATCATCAATATATTGTATTTTGTGTTCACCACCCCAAGTCAAGTCTCCTGTCATCACCATTTATCCTCCCTTTACTCTCTTCTATTACCCCCAACCCCCTTATCCTCTGGTAATCACCATACTGTTGTCTGTGTCTATGAGGTTTTTGTTTTGGTGGGGTTTTTTTGCATAATTCCTTCATCTTTTTCAACAATCCTCCCAACCCTCGCCCCTCTAAGAGCTGTCAGTCTGCTCTCTATATCTATGAGTCTGTTTTTGTTCTGTTTGTTAGTTCATTTTGTTCACTAGATTCCACATATGAGTGAAAACATAAGGTACTTATCTTTCTCTGGCTGGTTTATTTCATTTAGCATAATACTCTCCAGGTCTATCCATGCTTTTGCAAATGGTAATATTTCCTTCTTTTTTTACAGCCTGGTAATATTTCATTGTGTAAATGTACCACATCTTTTTTTATCCACTCATCTATCCATGGACACTTGGGCTGCTTCCAAATCTTGGCTATTGTGAATAACACTGCAATGAACCTAGGGTTGCATATATTCTTTTGATTTAGTGTTTCAGGTTTCTTGAGATAAATTCCCAGAAGTGAAAGTGTTGGGTCATAAGGCAATTTCATTTTAAATTTTTTGAGGTAACTCCATACTGCTTTCCATAGTGGCTGCACCATTCTGCACTCCCACCAACAGTGCACAAGGGTTTCCTTTTCTAAACTCTGATTGCTTTAGTCCATTTCATTTAGCTCTTTTTCTAGAGTTTTCTTCTGTCCTTTCATTTGGGGCATGTTTCTTTGTCTCCCCATTTTGGTTGCCTTTTTGTGTTTGTTTCTATGTATTAGGTAGCTTAGCTATGACACCCAGTTTGGTAGGGTGGTCTTATGTAGTAGGTGTTCTTTAGACGCAGTGGTGCAGTCTCCTTGATCTCCTTAGTTGGGTGCTCCAGGAATGTCTCTTATGTGGGTTATGTGGGCCCTCCTGTTGCAATTGAGTCTTGGTTGCTATTGATCTATTTGTCCATGACGTTGACCCTCAGGTTGGCTTACTGTGAGGATCGACCCTGACTTTGAGGTCAGGGTCGATCCCCACAGGTGCTGACCACATGAAGTAGAATTTGTCGCAGCAACATCTGGTACCTGCAGAGATCTTTCTTTGTATATGTTGCTTTTGAAGCTAATTGGATTCTTCTCTGATTTTGTCTGAAGCTGACCCCTGGGTGTGTTGGTTCTGATGCCTCTCTTTGGGGGACTCTAGTGCCTGCCAATGTCAGCTGCTGCCTGTGCCTGTCCTTGGGCAGGAGCTACAAAGTGATCCACAGTTTGTAGCTGCCTTTGCTGAGCCTGGGTATAGATGGAAGCATCATTAAGGCCATATTTTGCCAATACCAGGTCTAGGGACAGGTCAGCAAATGTCCTAAGCCATCCCAAGATTTGCCTCTTCCTGCTGCACCTGCCTGTTAAGCTCAGTCACCGAGAGAGCCTCTGGCAGTACTTGAGTTTCATAAGGAGGTTCTCATTGAGTTACCAGGTAGGGGTAAGTGGTGTTCACCAGAGAAATATAAGTTCAGTCTCAGTGCCAGTGCTGGGTCTGAAGCCAGTCAGCAAATGTACCAGGTTATATACAAGTATAGCTGCCACCTCCTTGGTGCTTGCACACCTTTGGTGTGGCGTAGTTTCAGAGAGTCATCAGGGTGAGGCCAGTAGAGTTTATCAGGCCCTAACAGACAAAGATTTGGCTATGTAAATGGAGGGATTGGCACCGTTTGTGTGTGCAGAGGAAACATGTCTCCTGTCCTATAGCGACACCACTCAGTCTGTCCCAGATTCTGCCCAGAGCCCAAACTCTATAGGAGGATGAACTGCCAGGAATTTTGTGAGTGGGCCTAGTGGACCTCCTATGAGGGAGATGTGCTGGTCAGGCTTGGAAGAAGGTGGAGGGTGTGACCCCTACCCCAGAGCCACACAACTTCATTTGTCCAGGATTCTGCCCAGCCCTCAGCAGGATAGAGCCACCAGGATTTGGGAAGGTGAGGACATTGGGAGCCCAGAGAATGGAACTATCAGACCTCCCATGAGGTGGAGGCCCCAGTCAGGTTAATGGGAAAGTGCGGGAAATAACCCCCACCCCAAAGCCACACAACTCAGTCACTGACATCCTCTAAATCTTCCCAGACCTCTACACCTTGGCACTGGCAATTGACTCCTCAGCAGGGTGTAAACTCCACAGTGTGGAGAAATAGGGAGCCCAGAGGGTGGAGCTATTGCTTTCTCCCAGGCTGATGTTACACAGAGGAGAGTGCTGCACTCAAGAAAGATAGTGCCTGTGGTGTGGGCGAATGATTCAGCACAGGAATCCTGGTGGCTGTTCCCTCAGCTCTCTCCCCAGAACCATAAACCCCAGACTCGCCTCATGTGACTCTAGTCCTCTTCACCCTTTCTCTGGAGCATTGGAAGACTCCCACCTCTCAGTGGCAGATGGAAGTCCCACTGCTTTTCACAACAAGATGTGATGGGAAGCCCAGCTTGGGGTTGAGACCCCATGCTTCTCAGGGGGGAACCTTTGTAGCTGAGATATCCCTCCAGAATCTGAGCTGTCATCTGTGGGAGTGGACTAGCCCTCTCCCGTCTGCTTTCCCACATCTGCTTTTCCTACCAGTCTCAATGTGGCTTCTTCTGTAAATTCTTGGTTATAAGACTTCTCTTCAACTAGTGTTAAGTTGTTTATTTAGGTTGATTGTTTAAGATAACTTTTTAAATTTTGCATTAGTACGTTTTCTCAAATTTGATGGGTAGGAATATTGCAGTTTATAATTAAAAGTTACAATCTACATTTCATATATTTAAATTTGATATATTTGTTAAATGTTTATGTAATTTAATAGTTCTCTTTTTATGTGTATAGTCATCAATTAGAAATAAAATAATACTTTATAATTGGGAAATATTCAATTGCAGAAATATTTACAGTAGTACGTGTCTGTTTTTAACTCACCCATCTAGTACCATTCCCCTGTACATCTGCACACACCTCAGTGGAATGTACTAGATACTACGAAGAAATGAGAAAAATGTACAGTGTGACCTTTACAGTTAAGAATTTACCTGTCCTTTCAGACTGTACATGTAAACATGTGTATTAGAGTTATTTTTAAGAGGAAATCCAGTTCAAGCTTTTAGCAACCTGATTTTTTAAATATTTTTTCAGTGTCTCCTAACAGTAATAAGTTGTTATTCATTACTGCACATAGCTCTACCCTCCCCTCTGTGCCTCAAACCTGTTCCACTTGGGCCTGCTGATACCATGCAGACAGAGCCATGAATGCCTGCTGCCTGGAGAGACTGGCCAGCAAGAAGGCTCTGGGTTACAGCTGATGTTATTTCTATCAGCCCCTGAGGTCACACATGGGGGCAGACCCTGCTGAGTCCCCTCAGGCAGCCTTTGAACAGCAAGTTTAGGAGCACAGCATTGGACAATCTCTCACCATATTGGAGTTGACAGTATGAATGTGGTCATGGAGCTAAGTGGTATTTCAGAGAATGAGATTGTACCCCCTCTTTAGTTCTGCTGCACACAAGGTTACCAGCCGCCCCAGTTTCCATGGGACTGTTCCAATTGCAAGACATGAGGTTCGAGAACCCCTTAGATGTTGCCCAATTTTTCTGGCACCAATACAATATCCCAAATCTTGCACAGTGAGAGTGAACTTGGAACTGTAGAGTTTTGAAAAAAAATTATGAAAGTATAAGACACAACTGGTGTTACTGATCTTCAGGGAAGAGAAACTCCAGAGCATTTCTTCCCCCGAATTGGGTTTATTTTCTGCCAAAAGCAGCCAATGCAAAGCCTCAATCACACTTGGCATTTGGCACTTTTTGTTGGAAACTGCGAGTGTTATTGTGCCAGTGGTTGCCCTAGGTGTTCATCATGAGCACTTTAAATGATTGCTTTTGCAGTTCAGATGGCTGTACCAGCTCCAAACAAAGAGGGTCATGGAGGGTTCTGCTTATACAGTGCGGTTTCTGGAAGGAATTCACCGCCGATCCTCCAATGAAGCATGCTGGGCTCTGCTGACCCAGGGAATTTTTACAAGGTTAAATCAGCCATGAGTTCTGTCTGGGCCTTGTCTGCTTTTGTGATAGTTGCTCTAAGGGCTTTATTGCGAGTTTGGGTTAAATTGTATGTTCTTACCCATTGAGATATGTAACTCATGCATCCTATATATGTATCTGGGTAAGTTCTGTTGCTGGAATACATAGGGAGTCTGCAGATGTGCCCTGCTTTCACTTCCAGCACACAGAGAATAGAATTGAGGAACAAGATCATTGAATTACACTTGATCTTATTGTACACAGACAGTCCATGTTAGAAAATGAAAATTTATGCAACCAATGAGAAGAGGACAGGGAATAAAAATAGCCCTCAAAGAGACAATTACATTAATCTCATAAGATGAAAATTTTATACTAACTAGAGGCTCGATGTGCAAAGATTCATGCAAGAATAGGCCTTCCTTCCCCTGGCTGCCAGCACCAGCTTCCCTCCGGCACCCAGGACCCGGGCCTTCACTCCAGCTGGAGCCACCTTCCACCTTTGCTCCGGCCCTGCTGTCCTCCTGTGGCTTCCTCCACCTCCCGCCCCGCCCCCTCATAGCAGGTGTCCCTTCTCACCCCGGCCGCTCCGTGCCTACGTGCGCGCGCTGCCCAAAGGCCCAGAGTGGCTGGGGCGGGGCGGAATGCCTGCATCGTCGCCATGGCTGCCACCATCTTTGTTGTGTCAATTTGCATATTCCCTCCTTATTGGCTGTTGGCACCGCCGTCTTTGTCATGGTGTGACAGTCAATTTGTATATTCCATCTTTATTAGATCGGATGGGGTTTCTTTGTCAATTTTAAAACATTAATTCAAAATATTTTATTTATTGCTTCAGAATGTTTCCTGCCACCCCTTACCCCCCTGCCCTTATTTTCACATAGCATTTTCAGTTGGTGGGCATCATGCTTTGGAGTCAGAATTTCTTGTTTTTGTGGCTGTTTTCTGTAAACCCTATGGCACCGAACGTGATCCAGGTATCCTAAGAGGCTACTGAAGTGTGTTCTTACTGCCAAATGTGTGGTTGCTTAGTTACCAAATATATCCAGCTTCCTTATCTTGATTCTGTTATTGTCCCTGGACAGCTCACTTCTGAGACTGATCAATCTTGTAATCAGGTTAAAGCTCTTTGGAAAAAAAAAAAAAAAGATTGAGTGCATTTATCATAGAGAAACATACATAAAAATCCATCTCTTAATTGAGTGTGATCAGAATGTTAGACTTGTAAAGAAGGTCACCACGTTTCCCATTAAGCATGAGGGTGTAGTTAAAGAAACTCTTATTATCTGATTTCCCTCCCCACTCCTCTCTTGCCCAGCATTCAGCAGAAACTGGTCTTTGGTTTTAGGTGGATTGTGGCAGAATGGAGGGAGAGGGGAGTGAACAAGCAGGCCCGAGGTTGGGCTCCAAACAGTAAACTGGGTTTCTGCCAAAGCAGCTATCTTATGTGTCCATCCCCTGAACTGGTCTTCTCCTTGAAACTGTGACCTGGATGGTTTCCTGCAGACAGTGTGAAATCTGCAAGCGTTCCAGGTGAACGGCTGGTCAGGATATTTTTAGAATTCAAGGGTGTTATGCTAGGAAGACAGGATTCTTTAAGTAAAACAAACAAGCAGTTGGGGTTTTATTTCGGTCTGATGTATAAGTTTGAGTTGTAGTTCCTCGGGAGAAGGAGCAGCCTGAGATGGTGATGGTGTGTCACAAGGCAGTTGCTAAAGGAATGGGTCCAGATTCCTATTGTAAACAGAGCTAAAGATATCAAAACAGGACAGCAACTCCTTTGTCTACTAAGTTTGCAGTAATTAAACTCATATCCCTTGTCTTGTCATTTATTTGTTAAAAAACAAAAATCCACACACGAGGCTTGTCCTGGTACTGCAGTGCAGGGGCAGGGCGTGCACATAGTAAGCAGCTGCTGCTCGGTGGAAGCTGGAGACCAAGGCCCTTCACTGTAGAGCTTGTTGTCACAGTGCCTGTCCTGGCCTAGTAACTGCCACTGACACTGAAAATGGAAGAATCCATTTTCCTTTTTCAAATTACAAAGAAAATGAGCCCATGACATCTCTCTCCTTGAACAAATCACACTGAAAAAAAAAAAAAAAGTGTTCTAATGGCTTTTCAAAATAAAGATGAATTGCTGTGCAGGAGTAGCAATAATGTGATGGGGGGAGGAAGGATGAATGTTGGGCTGTCCAAATGTTTGTCTCCACCAGGAATGTTATTGGATTCCACCCTGTTCGTTCTTCCTTTGTTGCTACAGTCACAGGACATTTTCTCCACGGGCAGCACACAAGGCTGAGGCAAAGGAGACACAATCTCATTAATGATTCAACACACCACCCTAGTGGCCACTCAAGCACACAGTCACATGTTGATCTGAAAGGGATGTTCAGTCTTGACTTGGCTTTCAGGGGAATCCGTGTTGCATGTGAAAATCCCCTGGGAACCTGAACAGTTACTAATGCCCTCCCCAACCCTGTACACGTGGCCTGCACTGGCCAGGGGTAGGTCCTGGGCATAAGGATTTCCCAAGCTGTGTGGTTCTACTATGCAGCCAGGGTGGAGAACCACTACTTTGGGACAACCTGTGTGCAGCCTCATCCTGTAACTTCACACAACCCCCTCCCACCTGCACCCCCACCCACCTTTTCCTTCTGGAGTAAAGGCTTCTTGCCTCCCAGAAGAAAAGCAGAAGAGACCCCTGGGACTGAGGTCGCAGATGTAATTTTCTTGGTCTGTGGCCTATCATTTTCATTCTGTAAAATAAATACCAGGAAAGTCCTGGATGAGCCTGAAAATAACCGCTCAGGCTGCCGTTTCGTCTCAGTGTTGGCTCAGCAGCCTGGCCAGCCACACAGACTTATTGCTATTGTTCCTACTGGGACCTTTTTCTCCCCCACCCCACCCCACCCCCACCCCCACCCCAAGGATAGGATTTCACACGTTCGACCTCTGTGGGTTTCTCTATTGCACTGGTCCTCAGAGCGGGAAGTTCAGAGCTGGGTCTGAGGTTCTGCTCTTGGGAACTGTCAGAGCACGTGGAAAGTAATCTGTCAGAGATGAGGCATCGTTCCTGCAAGAGGCAGTATACAGACAGGAAGGAGGAAGTGTCCAGTCCTGGCCCAGGGAGGCCAGCAGGCAGTGCTCCCTGCTTCTAGGACAGAATGCCATTTTTTCAGCATTCCACTTGTTGTGGGCCTCAGCTGGGTCAGAGTGCAAATATAGAACAAAGCAAAAGTTTTGCTTGGACCTGGCTATATTTAAGGAAGAAAATGTCAAGATTCGGTTGTCCTAAAGTCATAAGGTGAACTAATATGCTAGGCACTGCCCCAAGTGCTGGAGAGAAAGCTGTGTAAGGAGAGCAGGCCTGAGCCTCCTGGAGTGTGGTCAAGCAGAGAAGACAGTGAGAGATGCTTCCAAAGGGAAGTGCTGGGTGCTATGCGAAGAGCCACCTGTAGGACCCATTGGCCTGGTCCCAGATGGCCGTTGAATAAGGCCGTAGAATGCCCATGCATCTGAGGCATCATGGACCTGGCTATGGTGGACCGCATGTCCAGGTAAGCAGAGCGGATATCCCCAAGCTTGAATGCAGCATTAATTATTCCTCAAGTGGCGATATCCTTATGTTAGGCCAGATACCTCTGGGTGTCAGATTTGCAGTCTGAATTCATGGTCCCAAAGGCAGCCCACTGCTTACTCACTGGCAACAAGAGCCAAGAGGGAAGGGCCTCTGAGGGGAGCACGGCCCCACCTCAGCACCCAGGGCACTTTCCTTCTGCGTGACAGAGTGGCTTAGAGAGAAGAGGATCCAACTGACAATTAGATATCTATATATATAAAAGGCTAATATGCAAAGTGTCCCTGAGGGAGTTCGACCAGTAGACTGGGAGTTCAATCGCTCTCTATGACATGTGCTGACCACCATGGGGAGGCATGGAACGAAGGAAGGCCCCAGCTGGCAGTCGAAAGGAAGGCCCCAATCGGCCCTGATCGCTGGCCAGGCCTAGGGACCTTACCTGTGCATGAATTTCATGCACTGGGCCTCTAGTGTGGGAATAAGTGAATAAACAAAGACTTATTAGTGGACAAGGATGGGGCATTTGGAGGTGACAGTGAGTTTGGCAATCCAGTTGGAGGACCTATGTGGGAAAATCAAGTCCAAAAGATACAATACAGCTAAACTAGAGAAGGTCTGGAATTACAGGGTTTTATTGTTTTGTTTTAGTTTTACTGATTTGTTTGTTTTTTTGTTTATTAACATACTTTCTGAAGGCAGCAGGGGATAACGGGTAACTGCTGGGTGGAAGACCACATGGTTTCACATAAAGATCCACGCCATAGGCATCTGTAACACAGAGTGAGCGACAGCACTAGACACAGGGGACCCGCTGGACAGCCATTAACACTGTCCTCACCTAAGTTATTAGGGCCTGAAATTGGACATTTCTTTTCTTATAAAGGACCCTTTCAGTTATCCGTGCCAGCAATTAAGTGCAAATGTAGTAATTTCTTTACTGTTGCTTACTGTATTTTTTCTTACCATTCCTAGAACTTATACCTTTGATCTTTCAGAAATAACCACCAAGAAGGTAAATTTACTGTGTATTTGCTTTAAATTTAAACAGAGAAGCTAGTTTTAAATTTTACCATCATGTTGCAGAGGGTGGAGGAGAGCAGAAAGCAAGAGGAGAGAAAGCCTGAATCAACAGAACGTAAACAGAATTAGATATTAAAGCAGAATGATTTACCTTGTTTTTAAAAAAGACAAAAAGAAAGAAGAGCAAGGGAAGTAAAGCCCTTCTGTGCACTTGGGTGGATTTGGGTAAGGCCTGTAGCTCTCAGACCTGCCAGTTTGAAGATGACTTCTAAGGTCCTTGTTAGAGCTGAAATTTGGAATCTCACGCATGGTCTCTGGGCTCCCAATGAGCTCACTTACTTCCTTTCCACTCAGCCACAGGCCCTCCACCTGCCTTACAAGCGGTGGAGACTGGGAAATACTAGGAATCACCACTTTGCAGACTAGGTAATGACCTGTAGCTAATTTTAAAAACAGCTTTCCAGGCAATGAAGTTTAAGCCTCTGAGATATCTGCTCTGAGCTAGGATCTGTGAAACCTTTGTCTCCCCTGATTGGACAGTTATCTATTTGGAATATTTTCTTACATCCTCACCAGCCTGTCACCACCACTGGGTGGATAAGGGAGCCTCTGGTTTCGCCCTGGTTGAGGGGTGTGCCAGCTGTCTGAATTCCTCCATGGCAGCTCAGCTCCAGGGCGGAGAAAACCATCATTAGCAACTGGCTTCTTGCCTGCTCCCCTGCTTCTGTTGCTCCTAAGTAGTAAAATTTACTGATACAGTTCCACGCCTTTTCATATTCCCCACCTTCTCCCTGGGAGAAGTGATCATCAGAAAAATAGCAAAAAGGCAGCAGCAGAGGAAGGGGAGGAGCACAGGGCCTGGACTACTGCCATGGCCCTAGCCTCCCAGGGCCTGGCACTCGGTTGCTAGGGGCAAGACATGTGTCAGGAATTTGCAGATGAAGGACCCTGGAAAGCCATATGAAACCACTTAATAAAATAAAGAGCCCTCCAGTGGGTACTGCGTCCATGAGCCAGCTGCAGGGCTGCTTGTACAATTGCAAATCCAAGGCAACAGCTGTATGACCTTGGGTGGGTCATTTTAACCTTTCTCAATCTCTGTTTCCTAACCTGTAAAGCAAGTCTATTTTCCCTCAAGTATAGATGGTTTTAAGGGTGATGTGATATACTGCATATGTTATGACAGAATCCAAGGAACAATGCCAACATCAGTAGAGGTTGTTATTATGCCTGCATTTTGCTACAAGAGGATAAGAAAACTGACTGTTAGGTAATGAGGGCGCCATTCAGCTCCTCAGATTCGTGGCCAATAATGTGTCATGGGAGGAGATCTGGATCTCTGCCTTCAGCCAGTCATCATCACCAAACAAAAAGGTTCTGCTTCCTGTCTACAAACTTTACAATTTCACATCTCCAGATAGGCACCAAAGAAATAATTGCAAATATAATCACTTTAAGTAGTTTTTAATAATACAAAGTTCAGCTGAGTTAGATCAGATTTCAAATTTTTAAAAGTGGTTTTTTTATCAGATTTACTCACTCATTAACTCCTTCATTCAGTCAACACAGATTTGATTTCTGGCTCTTGGGAATTTAATGTAATGGATTCTGACTTGCATTTAAAGAGGGCTGCAGTCCGGCCAGGCCATTGTGGCTCAGTGGTTGAATAGTGACCTATGAACCAGGAGGTCACAGTTTGATTTCCAGGTCAGGGCACATGCCAGATTGCAGGCTCATTCTCCAGTAGGGGGCATGCAGAAGGCAGTCCATTAATGATTCCCTCTCATCATTGATGTTTCTCTCTCTCCCTCTCCCTTCCCCTCTGAAATCAATAAAAACATATCATTAAAAGAAAAAAAAAGAGTGCTGCAGTACTGATTTGAAGAACACATAGGACATGCTAAGCATATAGTGTTGATCCCGTTGTGATCTGAGGAACTGTTCAGCAACACACGCAGACTATCCGTGTAAGGAAGCCAGGCCCTGAGCGTCTCCTGTTAATCACTGGCCTAGATCTTCCTCGCTTCTGGAAAGTGCTCAGATGTTCTGTATATGTATATATCTTCCTAAGCTCCCTCACTTCCAATCTTGGAAAAATGGTGTGTTTCTAAATGGCTGTGAGCAGCATTATAGAGCCTCATGGCTGGGGGTGCCATGAAGAGAACCACCTTCTAAGGTCTGCTCCCCCAAACCCACTGGTATAGATAGGGTCACGTCTATGGTGCACAGGGCCTCAGGCCACTTCCACGCAGGCCTCTCTGAGAGGGGGGTGCCACCGTACCAGGGCAGCTACCACCCACTGTTTCAGAGTGGCAAAATGAATTTTTAATTTTTAAACATTGTTTCACCAAACCCTTACTTAACAGTCTTAGTTAACTCAGAAGAGACAATTCCAAACTTCACAGTGGGAGGCAAGCCCTGGGGGCAGAGAGCTGAGTTGGTGGAGCAGAGGCATCCTCAGCTCCCTGCGGGAGAGGCAGTGGGCCATGCAAGCTCAGCATGTGGGGAGCAGTTTCTGCCCAGGGGTCACACAGCTCAGCTTAGAATGTGAGTGAGACTTACTCCTTGACGTTCTGCCAGGTTTATACACAGACCTTTGTGGAACTGACCTAGTGTGACCAGCTTGTTGTGGTTTCATAATATAGCATGACAGGTGTGTTTGTTTGTTTTTTTTTGGGGGGGGGGGCAGGGGGAGAGGGGGTGTGTTCATCTAATTGCCTGGTCTTTTCTTCTCGCTTTGAGGCATTGAACCAAATCTTAAGGCGCCTGTTATATACCTCCTTTGAAAACTGTCTAGTAAGTTAGATTGTGACTGCACTGAGTCCAGAATCTCACATCATGCATTTTTCCTGATCTAAAAGAAAAAGATATTGAATTCAGAATTGTTTAAAATTGAATCGTAGAAGTAAAACTTTTCCCCAGTGAAGCTGGCTGATGAACTTAATCCAGATCCATTTGAAGGACTTTCTTTGGAAAATGTTTCCTGCATGCAGGCGCTATGTACACAAACCATCAGTCTGCATCTGGAGAGCCAGTCTCGTGGTCTGGGTTCTATTTCTCCTTGGTTTCTTGTTCTTTGGCCCAGTTTGCTTCTATTGCTTTTGTAAACACAGGTTTAAAATTCCGACTCACAACTGCTGTTGTGAGAGACGCAGGCTTCCCTGCAGCAGAGCCTCCCTCGACCCGAGGCTCAGGGCACCTGCAGAACAGTGGTTGCCCCTCATCTGCCCTTTCACATTGCGCAGTTTGTTTCCTGCAGTCTACTGTGGCCCAAAAATAGGACGTGGAAAATTCCAGAAATAAACAATTCATAAGTTTTAAATTGTGCACTCTGAGAAATGGCTTACCTGTCCAAATTTCAAATGACAGACTGGGAAACAGAAGCAGGGTGAAAATGAGACTTTTAATAACACTCGAGAGTGGGCGCCCATTTTATAGGATCACGTGTAGAGCAAGGGACATAGCCTATTTACTTAGACCCTCCTCCAGTTCTTCATTGGCTGAGTACTATTTCATCGCCTATTTCCTAATAGGTCACCTAGGTCTTGCTGTCTCCCATTGGATTATTTAAAAAAATGGGCTGGGGCCTTCTCTAGTCGCCTCCACCTCCCTTTGTCTAGGGCAGTGGTCTAGGGGAATCTTCCTAGGACATGTGCTATCAGCCACATGTACAGCTCTCATCCTCTCTCCCCATCCCCACATCCTGTTTGCTCTGGGGAAATTCAGCAGCTGCCTGGCCACATGCTGTTTCTTTTCTATGAAGATAAATCAGAGGCATATTTCTTACATGCACCATTCTGAGTAATGTGATGAAATCTTGAGCCATTCACTCTGTCCTGCCTGGAACGTGAATCGTCCCTCTGTCTAGCTTGTACAGGTGGATACGCTGCCCACCCATTAGTCACTTAACAGCCATCGTGGTTATCGGCTCAATTGTCTCCATATACCAGTGATTACATTCAACTAGCCCTTATTAATAATGCTACATTCACATAACTTTTATTACAACATATTGTTGTAATTGTTCTATGTTGTTATTAGTTATTAATCTCTTGCTGTGTCTGATTTATAAATTACTCTTCCATAGATATGTATGTATAGGAGAAAACATGGCATAGATAGGGTTCGGTACTACCTGAGGTTTCAGGCATCACCGGGGGACTTGGAAGGGATCCCCAAGGAGGAAAGGGAACTGCTGTGTCTTATGCGAACAGTGGGCAGCATGCATTCTCCAGGATTGGTTTGCTCCCTGTGTCTCTCAAGCATTGGTAATTGTGGTTCATTGCAGTGTTCATATTCATCACCTAGTAATTACTGTGCTCCCCCCACTTCTGTTTGAGGTGCGTTATTAACTTCTCGGGTCTGCCCTGATGCTCCTGGGTTAGTCTGTACACAGTAGGAAGAAACCCTGTTTCTTACTCAAAATCGCAAAGTAATTTGATCCCGTTTATTTTGTTGAAACGCTGAGTTAATTATATTTAACCATGGGTCATAGTAAAAATGCACTAAGAGCATTTTTCATCAATGGAAAATGTTCAGCTTGTGTGAGGTGGAGAGCTGGGAATCCAAATACAGGGAGGCCAGGGAACCTGTCTCCCAGAGCAGTGTTAACTGTGTGATTAAGCATAAGCTTTGCAGTGGAGTTATTGTGGGAGACTAACAGGCCTTTGCTGCATGAACTTGGAGGCAGAATGCAAATGTGCTTGTGGGTATGTTAAAGAGAGGAACAAAGATTACCTCTCTTTTTAAACATTTTTATTTTTCGGCTTTTGCCCATCTCCATATTGCTTTGTAGAAAAAACAACCAGCATGGGAAACCCGGACAAGATTGGCCTAGTTAGTACCAACCATATTCCAAAAGCAGGAACTTGGGACCGTTATATATGTGGTTTAATGGGCAGGTAGCCAGACCTGTTTATCCATGTGATGATGCTAGCAGATCATTTCAACTTGCCTTTATTGGTGGAACAACGAGGGCTGAACTCTCCCCAGTGTAAAACCAGTCAAATCAGTGCAGATTGGCTCCATGTTAATAATGCAGAGAGAAGAGCTGTTTGCTTGGAAACAGCTAGAATCTGCCTTCTCCTATCCCCATGGCAGGTCTTCAAAAAATATTGTGTGGAGTTTTAGCTCACGTAGGAGAGCAGATAACATGCATTTTCACTTGTCATATGGTCCCTGATTTTTGTTTGGGCTCTTAGTGTAAGATGACTGCCACTTGGCTAAGGCACTTCATGACTATGAAGACCTTGGCCCTGGTCCTTTGACATTGCTGATTCAGAGTAGGGTGGGAAGTATTTGTCACAGCCTGGTGTCATTCATGTGTTTGATTGACTGCTTTCCCAAGAGGCATGAAATAATATGTCTCCATTCCTTCACCTCTTTTGTAAATCAAAAACTATTTTTTTCTAGACAATGTATTTATATTTTTGTGGTGCTTTTCAAAGCATCCCAATATTTGCCATCTCATTGGGAACGTTGAACAGCCTGCAACCAGCGAGGCTGATGCTCACTAGCATGGTGCTTTCAGGAAGGAGGAGGAGGATGCGGTCAGAAAGATGGACCCGACACTCACCCCATGGCACCTGGGGGAGAAGGTACCAGACTGCACACCAGGTCCACAGCCCTGAACCACAGCCTTTTCCCAGCGAGGCTCACAGCAATTTACTCTTGAATTTGTTTTTGTCAAAGGACTTCTCCTTATTAAAATGCTACCCACTCTGAAAGCAGGACTGCCGTTCTTTGCCAGGCCCGTCCTCTCTGGTGTCCCGTGACAGAAGCGTGCAGTAGATGCGTGACAATGAGAGAGCAAAAAAGCCCAGAAAAGTTGGAAGGGAGAGAGGACAGATTATGCCCTTCCTACTTCCCATCTAGGAAACTTCTAAATCCCCAACTTGCAATGCATGTTTGCTCCACACATACTTCTGCAAATGATCATTGAAATCAATGTCTAATACTTATTTAACCTTAAAGGGTAAAATAGAAGAAATGCACTAGCCAGATGTTAAGAGGACATAGAAATATGCAACCTTATATTCTATTTGAAAAAAAAAAATCTACAAGGATAAAAAATAATGTGGAGAATCATTCTGAGGAGTTAGTCTTGGGGAGAAGGGAGGACAGTGGGAAGTAGGGTGATTTTTGTACTTGTTCTGCTTTGTTTTACCTTTGCTTCCTAGGGATGCTTTTCTGAGTTTATTTTTATGTCTTCCTGGTCCATTTACTTATAAAAGAGAGGGACTGAAAACTAGGAAAATTTTCCTTTCCCTCTGCATTGAATGGACATTGGAAGACATGAGTCAGAGCTCTCCTAGGTGGAAAAAAATCATTAAGCTTGTCTTCCAACACTGCTAAAAGCATTAAAATAATTATTTATGCTCTAAGTAAGGGCCAGGTAGTCCAAGCTGATGTTGGTGTGGCATTGTGTTTGTGTTTAGAAAATTTGCAGTAATATAATTAAAAGTCAAAGGCAGTGACTTGATTTTCAGAAACCTTGCTCTCTCTAGGAAGTGCAGGGTTCAAGAGAGAAGCAGGAGCGGGACAAGGAGGGTGAATTAATGTGTGCTGACTGCCCCCTTGTTCCAAAAGATGTTACACTTGCTTTATTTATGTTATCGCATGTAATCCCCACTACAGGGTTGTCAGGTAGATGTTGTCACCTCTTTTGCAGAGGAGGAAAGAGATGTCCAAAGAGGCTAAACAATTTCCCCAAAGCACACAGCACTTAGTGGCTGAGTCAGAATTTGAACCCAGCTCTCTCTAGCTGCAAAGACTGTGCTTTGTCTCTCCTTCACACACACACACTGTTTCCCGAAGGGTAGTTTTGGAAGGCATGTTGCCTGAGATGCATCATTAAAAGGAATAACTTACTGCACTCTGGGAGCTAATAGTAAATTGGATGTTATGATCACTTACTGTCTAATTATTAATTCATCTTTTTTTGTACATGTTGTAGGCTGAATTGTGTATCCCCAAATGTTTATATGTTGGAGTCCCCCTAGTATCCCAGACCTTTTTTAGAAATAGGGTCGGAAATAGACTCATTGTAGATGTAATTAGTCCAGTTAAAAAGAGATCCCCACTGGAATACGGTTGACCCCTAACCCAATATGACCAATGTCCTTATAAAAAAGGGGAAATTTGTAGACAGACAGGCACACAGAGTGAGCGCCACATGAGGACTGGGGCGATGCTGCCACAAGCCAAGGAACTGGCAGAAGCCGGGGGAGAGGCCTCAACCGACCCTTCCCTGGGCCTTCAGAGGGAGCCTGGCCCCACTGACATCTTAATCTTGGACTTCTAGCCTCAATGCTGTGAGTCAAGGAATTTCTGTTGTTTAAACCACTCAGTTTGTTTTGGCAGTGCTAGCAAACTAATACAGTCCATCTCATCTCTCATTTCTGTGAGGTCCTTAGTCCTGTCCCCATCAGTCCAAGCTGGGCTACTGGAACTTCTTCCTAGCTGTCTTCACAGACTTATGGAAGATTCTAGCAGCTGTCATGAAGGCCATTGTATATCATGTACTACCTAAAGTTCATCCCCTTTACATTTCAAATAAATGTCCTCACCTGTGCTCCCAGCAATGCCCCTCCCCCAACAGCCTTTTCCGCACTGTGTCCGGAATTACTGTTTTCTGGGCCGCCGTGTGTTGTGTAAGTAAGTACTCTTCGGCAGGATGGCATGATATTGTAGCTTGGGGGTTGATCTCAGTATGTTCTTTTGTCTGGGTCTTTTATTTGGCCTTATATTCTTTATTCACAGGTTTTAGGAGATTGCACATTTTGTTTAATTATGTTGCAGACAGACTGGGAGTTTAGCTGTTACAGTCTGTGGGAGAGGGGCTGATAGCAAAAATTATGTGGCGTTTAAATTGTGTTCGGTGAAGGAAGTGGAAATAAATAAAGCTGTTTTACCATGAGAAGTAGGTATTTTGCCTTGGATCTTTCAGTGGGTTATTTTTCCTTCTTAGCTGGAAATGTTCTAAGCGCTTCATTGTCTATTTTGTTTGCCTTTTACAAGGTCTGCTGTTGTTATAAAAAGGAAATTTGTATCTGTATCTGCAAATTTGAGCCTGGCAGCTGTGTTTTTGAAGGCTTAATCTGGGATCGAACTGAAATGCAAATGATGTCGAATCATTTTCCCATGATGTTGTCAAGACTTACTTTTGAAAAATACTGCTCTTAGCAGCTCCAGCCTCCACATGGGGTCTATTGAGTTTTAGATTTTTAAGTAACCTGCAGTTTTTAAGAAGATGTTAACTTGAGAAAAAATGGCCTCTGAAGGTGCACCGTCCCTTCATTGCTCATGTGTAACCATCAGCGTGGACAGGCTTCTTGGCCTTCCCCTAGTGTTACATCCTTAGCCCTTTTTTTGATTAGTTTTTTTTTGGGGGGAAGGGGAGGAAGAATCCCTCACAAAACCACATTATTTCTCTGTGTCTGTCAAAATGTGGCTGATTTTATTTGAGTGAAATTTTAATTAGAAAAATTCTGCCAAGATCCAGCCCTGATTTGCATATTTATAACTAGGGTAAGGATCTCTATAAATCTGGGGTCTGATCTGAATCGCTTCCCTGGACCTCAGCCCTCCTAGTACAATAAGAAGGACCACATGATAGTGCGAATTGCCCACACGTGGGCTAGAACGGGAATCTGCGTGGAAAGCTGCTGTGTGTGTGGCCCCACTGTTTTAATAGCGGCAGTTTGTCCAGATACGTCTGTCAGGCTTGTGAGCACTTAGTGATGGGGTCGGAAGTGTGTGACTGATCTTAGCACCTCACTTGGAACATATACATTTCAGGGCAGCATGACACGCAGGGGAAACTATGGGGAAGAAGCAAAGTGTCCATCTCTGGGTTCATTCTTTCATTCCAGGCTTATGTTCTTGCATTTGATATTCAGAGCCTCCGCTCCTTTCTCTCTAGAACAGGGAAGTAGGCTGGGAAGGCCTGTGGAAGGAATCAGCCAGCCTTGGTCAGCACTGCAGCACTGCTTGGAGGCCCTGGTCCTGGGGGTTATGAGTAGCAATGGAGACTTGGTCAGGCGCAGGAGGGCCAGTCTCTGAACTTGTATGTTTGTTGCCTCCGGCTAGCTCAATGCCAAAGGCCACTTTTCCTAAATCATCCCATATACCCAATGAACGTGCTAGATATTTTTTTAAAAAAAAACCTCTCTGGCCTGTAAGCTTTGTCAGTGGGTGTTCAGTGAAACTCTGCGTGCCTTGTACAGCAGAAGAATGCCTTCAGCTGGACAATGGAGTTTGTTCTATGGTGTGCTTTGACCTAGGAGACCAAAGACTGAAAATCCATACACATCAGTTTAAATCGGTGTCCCCTTCTGAAGATGTCCTGGCCATCCTATCCTCAGAACACCTGAGAAGATCCTGACAGGGAGGCCTCCTTCCCTGCGGCAGGCTTCCTGACTCACTGCCCTGCTTCACAGGCACTGAGACCCCACCCCCCCCCCACTTCCTACCCTGCACCCGGTAGTTCTGAGCAGCCTCAACTTTGTTTCTAATGTTCACGCAAAGGAGAACAAGTGGTGCAGCAAGGTTTCACATCTAAAAGTAAAGTTGTGGGCTTTTAGAGAACATGGAAGAAAAGAAAGAAAACATCTGTCTGTGGTTGTGATTTGTTCTCACAAACGTTGTCAACTGGTAGGGCTGTGCCATGGCAGCTCACATGCACAGGAGCCAGCCATCAGCCCGTGGGTCCCAGCCAGTGCTCAGCGGTCTGGTCCTCCCAAGCCCAGAGGCACGGAGGGAGCGATCCCAAGCTGGCTCCTCCAACCACTCTTGGCTGGCTCAGACTTTAATGATATTACAAACTGGGGAATGTGAAGATGTTCACATTCAGTTTAGTCTTTTTCCACTTGCATGTAGGAAACCATAGAGAAACCAGGTCCTATTTATATTTTCACCAAGGTAAAGAAGTGGCAATTAGTTAAAGAAATGGTGGTGAAAAGAGGGTGGTTGGGGTCCCAGCAAGAAAGCCTCCTTTGCATGTATCTCATCAAAGGTTATGTTCACATTTACTTTCACTCCAATCCCTCCTACACCTATGTCTCCATCCTCAGGGAACAGAGCCTTTGCATCTATTGGAGAAGAGTGTGTGTGTGTGTATATGTGTGTGTGTGTGTGTGTGTGTGTGTGTGTGTGTGTAGGGGGGGAGGTGTTTGCACATCAATTGGGGCCACAAAGGCTTCTCCTTGCAGCCCCTACAAAATAAAAGTCCCCAGAGGTGCCTTGGCAATTGAGATTGCTGGGTGATGCCATGCCTTTGGGGGAGATCTGTATTTCTTGGATTGACTGAAGCCTTAGAATACTAACTTTGATGTGCTGTGTTAACCATCTGGAGACATTTTACGGTTGTTGGCAAAAGGTTGACTTAGGTCTCTAATGAAACATGGGGAGTTGATGGAAGCTTAATAGAGTTTACCATTTGTGCTGATTTGTGAATGACGGCACCACAATAACCTTTGGCCCAAGAGATGGAGGCTGTGTATACTGTTTGAATGAAGGTGGCAAGGAGTAGAATGTGAGTTGTGCATTTTGTAACAATTTGGAAAGCACTGGAATTGTGTACATCAACCCTATTTGGGAAACTTCGCCCTGCTGGTCACATGTATGTCACAGATTTATTCACCTGGTAGAGATTCTTTTGATTTAGGAGTTTTGCACATCAGCCCCATTCCTCAATAAGAGATGTGATATATTCCAATATACTGCATGTGTAATTTGGTTTTAGACCTAGGCCAGGCATAAGCTTCTAGGGAGTCAGCCTACCCCAGGGTCTAGGGTTAGGGTCTTGCTAATGAGGCAGTTATTTCACTGAAATGGGTGCATTCTTGAGCTTTTCTCTTTGTATTCATATAAAGAAATAATAAAATATCTGTGTTTTTGTTTTTCATACTATTCACTATTGTGAAAAATATCAGTCATATTTGTACACATATTTACACACATGTTTATACTCCTTACATATTTCTACACATATTTATGTTCCTCAATTTAAAACCTAACACATTTATATGTGTATATAAATATGCATATATAAAAACAAAAGAGAAAGGAAAAGAAGTAAAGAACAAGGATAATGAAAATAAGAATGTTATTTAAGTACATTGGAGGCAATGAAGAAGTTGGTGAGTGGGTATAAGAGCAAATGATGAGTGAGTAAAAAATAAAGGGTGATAAGAATGAGGGTGGTTGGTCAAACCACCACCAGATGCTGCGTTTTTAATAAAATACAACATGTCTTCATAGAACAGGGTCTAATCATCAGGGGCGCTAATGGGGGCACAGAGCCAGGAGCCTAGAGATCACAGTGGGTTCATTTGAGTCGCTTCATCCACTGTGTGCTATCCCAGCCATGTGCCAGGAATGGGGCTGATCCTGGCGATGCAGAGGTCAAAGACCAGTTGGCCCTTGAGAGGCTTACAGGTTGAGGAGGGATGCTCAGTAGCCTTTTAAAAACAGTGATGTATGGTGAAGATTCCTTATGTCACTCTAACTTGGATCCTGCTATGATTTTGCTGAAGAGTTCATATAAGGAAGTGGCCCAAGGTCAGAAAGGGTGCTAGGTGTCCTATAGCTCACTTGAAGCTGTTTCATCCACAATCGATTGAATTGCTCTATATTACAAGAGGTTAGGTGAAGCACTATCTGACCACCATTCAATACACTGACATCTTGAAAAACCATCTGGTCCATTCTGAGGTCACACCCCCACCCACCCAACCTCTGAGAAGGACCCTGGTCTGGGAGGATAAACACAAACACTCCATGGTTTTCAAGGGAGATGTTATGGGTTTTTGCAAAGATTACTTTTCTTTCTGAGTTGTATCTTAAGATTTGAGACATCTGTAAATCACCCCATTGTTTGTTTTTTGCATGTTTCATTTATATAGGTTGTCTCTGTGGTCATTGGGACGGGGGCAGATTTAGCTTAACAGATTCCTAAAGGCAGATACAACAAATACTTTTCGAATGTTTTCATTGCACCATTAAAAAATATACCATTTATTTCCATGTCTGTGGAGGAAAGTCTGTCCATCAACCTCTTTTTTTTTTTTTTTTTTTTTTTTTTTTTTTTTAAATATATTTTATTGATATTTCACAGAGAAGAAGGGAGAGGGATAGAGAGCTAGAAACATCGATGAGAGAGAAACATCGATCAGCTGCCTCCTGCACACCTCCCACTGGGGATGTGCCTGCAACCAAGGTACATGCCCTTGACCGGAATCGAACCCGGGACCTTTCAGTCCACAGGCCGACGCTCTATCCACTGAGCCAAACCGGTTTCGGCCATCAACCTCTTTTGAGGGTTGTGTCCTGGATGAAAAATTAACGTGTGAAAAGGCATGAAATGACATACTGCATTGGTCACCAGGAAGGACAAATGTGGCCTTGGAAGGTTGGAATTTATACTCCTGCTTCATCTTCAAACTTCTTGATAGATGTTCTTGTCTGACAGTGTGGTAGGGGGGTCAATTGGCAAGACCACAGAAGGTTATCTCAGGCATATCGGATGTGTTTTCCTGCTGCCACATTCACAGATGGCATATTCACACTCACCTACAGTTGGAATGTTTGTAACCCTGGTGTTCCCCTCACCCATGGGTGCAGCAGGCCGGGTATAAGTTGCTGCCCTGTCAGATGGCTTGAAGGGCAGCTCTTCAGGCCTCTGTATTCCCCAAAACCACCTGACATGGCCTGTAATTCCTCCAGGAAGTAAGACAGGATACATTGACCTCAAAAAGCCACAGTGAAAAGTCATCTGGGAGAAGGGCCCTCACCTTTTTCTTATCATTTGTAACCAGACACAATCCTGAGAGAACAGGTAGAGTGCAGGTCAGCCTGTGGTGGGGGTGAAGGGAGCCGGGGTCAGTGAGTGGGCTAGGCTGACGGGGAAACCTATCACCACTATGGGAGGCCTCAGATTTTCAAAGAGTCTACTGCTCTGCATCGCTTTTTCTGCTTTTCCTCTCTGACCCTCTGCTTGTTACCTTCATATTCTTCCTACCATGGGTCTTCCCCGCACTCCCTCAAATGGGATGCCTACACCAACTGAGAAAGAAGAATCCACTAGATGGAGTGGGTGGGAGGAATTCTATTTTAGAATAGTAACTATATAAATGGATAATTGAGCTCTAAAAAGAAGTTCCTCAAACACTGTGTGGGATTTAAAATCCAAGAAACAAGCATGAGATAGACAGTACAGATGAAATAAATGCAAATATAATCTTTATCTTACACATTTCCTTCTTTCTTTTTCATTCCATTCTCTTTGTGTCTCCATTTTAAAAGAGGAAAATGAAGGAGGAGAGACAGAAAGAGAACCTGAGAGCAGAGTATAGTCTGGGAGACAGAAGAAAAGGATCCAAATGGAGAGAAAGACATAGGAGAGTAAAATAACTTGGAACAGCAGACCCTCATGTGAATTGATATATTGACTTAAATAGGATTACAAGACCCATCTCCCAACATCAACCCTAGCTTTTTACCCTTAGAAATGACTTGGAGTTCCAATGTTGACTCTTGGAGTTCCGATGTTGACACAGGGTTAAACTGCGCAGGTCCACTTTATATGTGGATTTTTTCAATAAGTATACAACTGGCCTTTTGTATCCCCAGTTTCACATCTGTGGATTCAACCAAAACAATATTTTCAATCTGAGGATGCCAAGGGCCAAGAGTATGCATTGTTCTATGCCATTTCCTATAAGGACCTTGGGCATCTGCAGATCCTGGTATCCACGGGTCCTGGAACCAAGCTTCCGTGGATACTAAGAGATGACTGTTGTTAAGTTCTGGGGAATCAAATGTTATATACAGATTTTTTACTTAATGTTTCATTATCATGATGATACAACTTAAGGGGAAAAGCCAACTGCCTGGACATGTGGCAGTGTATCCAGGCTGGTTCTGCCTCAGATCCATGGGGCTCAGATGAAGTGCCTTAATCCTGGGGTCAAGCAAACTGCTTTTCTGCAAGTTCTTGACCAACAGCCTGGTTTGGGGCAGAAACAGGATAACAAAACCTCCTGGGATCAGGAGAAGGAGCTCAGTAAAAAAGAAAGAAGGCTGCCTGACCAATGTGATTCAGTGGTTGAGCATTGACCTAAGAACCAGGAAGTCATGATTTGATTCCCTATCAGGGCACATGCCTAGGTTGCAGGCTTGATCCCCAGTAGGGGGCATGCAGGAGGAAAATGATCAATGATTCTCTCTCATCAGTGATGTTTCTATCTTTCCCTCTCCCTTCTTCTCTGAAATTAATAAAAATATATATATTTTAAAAAGAAAGAAGATTAATTTCTTCCTGAGTAAAAGGCATGTCAGTCTTAGTTGACCTCAGCATAAGAAATGTCCGCTGAAGACTGAAGAACCTGGGGGTAGAGTCTAGACCAGGGGTGGGCAAACTTTTTGACTCAAGGGCCACAATGGGTTCTTAAACTGGACCGGAGGGCCGGAACAAAAGCATGGATGGAGTGTTTGTGTGAACTAATATAAATTCAAAGTAAACATCATTACATAAAAGGGTACGGTCTTTTTTTTTTTATTATTTCAATAGTTTTATTCATTCCAAACATTTTAACAAGAAGAATGTAAACACTAATTATTATAATTTGAAACTTCAAAAAATGGAGGAATCGCCGAAACCGGTTTGGCTCAGTGGATAGAGCGTCGGCCTGCGGACTGAAGGGTCCCGGGTTCGATTCCAGTCAAGGGCATGTACCTTGGTTGCGTGCACATCCCCAGTGGGGGGCGTGCAGGAGGCAGCTGATCGATGTTTCTCTCTCATCGATGTTTCTAACTTTCTATCCCTCTCTCTTCCTCTCTGTAAAAAATCAATAAAATATATTTTTAAAAAAAAATGGAGGAATCATAGCACAATAACATACCTTATATTGAAGATGGCAAAGGCAAAATAAAATTGCCTAACAAAGGAAAGGTACAAAAGCCTTTCAAATTAAACTTAAATATAATAAAATAATTTAAAACTAAAACAAATAGAAAAGAACAAAATGTGTAAACAGTAAATTAAACATTTTCTTTAGTGCAACTTCCAAATTATGCCCGGGACATAGATGTAGATGGCAATGTAGACTGGGTTGAAAGGTTTTTGGTCTTTAAAACATCAACTTCAGTGGGAACAGTGTTGTTGGTCTCCTTTTTTAGCTAATGCATCAAAGTCTGGAGTTAGTTTTGTTGTGGCTATTCTCAGGATAGATCTGAGGTGTTCGTCAGTTAAGCTGGATCTGTGAGGGGCTTTGTTGATGTTCATGACGCTAAATGTCTGCTCACAAACATAGGTTGACCCAAACAGCACCAGTATCTTCTGTGCCATCCTCTGGATGTTTGGAAAAGTGGCTTCATTAAGTGAAGCATAAAAGTCTCTTAGTTCGAGAGAGCTGAATTTCTCCTTTAGGACAAAGTCAGACTGAAGATCGATGAGTTCCAGTTGTACCTCTTCTGGTGCTGTTTCAGGGTTTTGTGACAAAGGACAGGCCACCAGTTGAAGTGACTGGTCAATTTTTTCAACATCAGAAAACCGACGACAGAATTCTGCATGCAGGTCATCCAGTGATTTGCTGTATTTCTTCACGTTTTGGATGGTCTCCTTCTGTGTGGCTAGTGTGGCAAAATGAGTGAAGACTTTGTCTGAAATTTGTCTGGAAAAGAAAATCAGCTTCGATTTAAAGGCTTTCACATTAGTGTACATGTCATGTACATACTGATCTTTTCCCTGTAGCTTCACATTTAGCTCATTCAAATGTGAAAATATATCTACAGCAAATGCAAAGTCACACAGCCAATTCTTGTCACTCAGCTCAGTAAATTCATCAGACTTCCCCTTTAATTTCAAAAATGCACCAGTCTCTTCTTTGAGCTCCCACACTCATTGGAAAACTTTGCCCAAACTCAACCAGCGGACACGAGAGTGGTAAAGTAAGTCATGGTGATCCGCATCAGTTTCCTCCAGAAACTTAATAAACTGACGGTGCTGAAGTCCCTTTGCTCGAATGAAATTAACAAGCTTTATGACTGGATTAACAACATGATTAAGTTGTAATATAGACTTGCACAATGATTTCTGGTGAATAATACAGTGAAGAAAAATAACATCTTGGTTAGGGTTCTCCTCTTTCACTTTATCCTGAATTCTTTTTAGCAGTCCAACATTTTTTCCAGTTAAATTTGGAGATCCATCTGTCATGACATTAGCAAGTTTACTCCATGGTAGCTTCATTTTCTCGATGACAGTAGACACCCGGTCATACAAGTCCTCTCTCCCCGTGTTTTTCCTTTCAGTAGCTCCATGGCTAAAAACTCCTCCATAATTTCAAAATTGTCACTAATCCCTCGGATAAAAATTAAGAGCTGAGCAGTGTCCTTTACGTCATTACTTTCATCCAATGCTAGTGAATAAAACTTAAAGAACTCTGCCTTACTATTTAACTTGCTGGCCAAGTCTTCATCAATCAGTTCCACTCGACAAGTCACTGTCCTGCGCGATAAGCTGAGTTTTTCAAACTTGCCTTTGCTCTCTGGACACAAGAGACCTGCTGTCTCTATCATACATTCTTTCAAAAACTCACCTTCAGAGAGAGGTTTGCTAGCTTTTGCTAATTTGAATGATAGCATAAAACTTGCTTTGGTAGTTGTCTCTTGAATTGCAGTTTGTCTGTGAAAGACATTTTGCTAAGCCTGTAATTTAGCCATCAACCTCTGTGCAGTAGCCTCCCGTTCTTGAGGTGACTGCTTGCTAGCATAGTTGCCATGCTTTGTGGCAAAGTGACGGCTGAGATTGTACTCTTGGAAGACTGCAAGTGTTTCCTGGCATATCAGACATACCGGCATTGATCGGACTTCGGTGAAAAAATATTTTGTTGTCCACTCCCTCTTAAACACTCGGCATTCACTGTCCACTTTCCTTTTCTTTGGCCCACTCATGTTTAATATTGGGCTAAAACCAACAGTACCGTTCTCTTATTAAATTCTTTACTAAAATAAGACTGTAAAGTATAAAAACAAATGATTAAATTTGCTCTACTATAACATTTTTGGTCTTCTAAAAAATATATATATAACAAAATCATCTGAAAAAGTTCAGACATGGGACAGAGGCACACCCTGACCATAGAGAACAACCCCTTTCCTCCATAGGAAACCTGTGTATCTTTCACACAGGCCCTTTGTTTATGGTAACACACATAGCTGCACATTGCTGTGTCTTCCAGACACACTTGTATGGGAGGTGCTAGGGCAGTGCAAAACATGGGTAACCAGTAGTTACCACTAGCACTTCCATTACTGGCAAAAAACAGCCGCAGTGCATATAGTGTGAAAGAGCCCATTATCAATGTCAGATTGCATCCACTGGACTCTATAAAAACAACCAAGTGCCACTTTTAAATGCCCATTGCAACAGTTTTTCTTATTAAAAGCTGGAAATGGCAGGATATTTATATATATACCCCTACTGTGACAGCCTGGCAGAGCATTACAAAGGAGAAAACCCAGCATCTGGTGATGTCCATAAGTACAAGACTCCAGGCTGTCATTACCAGGAAAGGGTTTCATCCAAGTATTAGATATGAACATTTGATTTTCAGTTTTTCATTTGTCCAATTACTTCTGAAACCCTGAAATTAAGCGATTTTGTAATAAAATCTTTAGTTCATCACATTTCTATACAATCTTTTTGTTCAACCCACTGAATTAGGGTTCGTTCACACTAGACGTGCTGCCGTTGCAGTGTGGTGCAGTACTGCAATGCAGCGCAGCTAGGGTTAATGCAGGGTACACAGGTTTCCATCATGTTTGCGTTGATGCTAATGTGCAGTGGTGCATGTTAACACAAATGCCCTGTAGCACGCATTTTTACAGGCGCAAGGGGGAGAAGCAAACGCAGCGCAAAATGCATTTGTTTTGCCGCTAACACATGCGGTTAGTGGCCACGGTAGCGTTACTGAGACCGCATCCGTATCAGCAAAAAAATGCAGCCACAGCATGGCTAGTGTGACATGTCCTCTGCGTGTCTTTTACCCTGCTGCGCGCGTCCACAGTGGGAAAAAAAACTGCAGTGGATACAAGCCCTAAAAGCTGAAAGTCTTTGTTGTTTTATTAACAAGTCATTGTGATGTACAGAATGTGGGAACAGGAAAAAATTGTGTTTGAGTAGAGCTCTTAATCTTACCTCAGAAAGGCTCTGATACTGTGCTCTCCAGGGGCATGTCTCCCTACATCACCACGATAACGTGTCTACGCATTCCCAGGGTGATGTCGGGAGACGCGTCCGCGGGCATTACAAGGAGCCTCTGGAAGATTGAGAGGTTGTTCCTTCTACTGAATGGGCGGATATAAATCCACCCACTCAGAAGGAGCTGCGGCCGTGTTTCCCGACGTTGCCATGTTAACACTGCTGCTGGTGAAGGAGCGGAGGGGAGAGCAAGAGAACCTTCTGCTCTTTCAGCTCCATGGGCCGGATAGAACAGCCGAACGGGCCGGATGCGGCCCGTGGGCCGTAGTTTGCCCACGGCTGGTCTAGACAGTGATAACTGCATGGAAGATTACAGGGAGACCTCTGTTCTAGGATGGCCGACCTCTGCAGAGCCGAAGTGCATTTAGTCTAATTTGCATCAGCTCACTTACCTGCTAATGCTGGCCTGGAATAAGTAGGCTCTTGATGAGTCACCCTTGTAGCCCAGGATCAGGGCTTGAGTTTCAGGCAAGGTAGTAGTGTGCTGAAGCTGTTCCACTGGCTTTCTGATTGTATGTATCTCTTCCAAACTCGCATTCAGAAACATCACAATGGGAGCTTGAAATTTCGTGGTGGGAGTATTTACACCATAGAAATTGGCATGTGCTACAAATTCGGGCTCCCACACCACCAAGAGCCATTTACCAGCATGCCAATGGGCAAGAGGCAAGTGTAATGAAAGTGCATCATATATTTTTAAATTATATGTAATTACCAATTTTAATAGTTTTAAAGCCTAATGTTGTTTTTTATAAGAGTGTATGTTTATATGTGTACCCACCAACTTAATTTCTAAGTACAAATTCACCATCCTTTAGCTATGAAGTAAAGTGAGAGCACATTTTCATTTTCAAGGTTTGTTTAAGAATTTTGCAACAAGTTGAAGGGCATCACGTTTGCTCAGCTAAGCAATTTGGTGTCTGTTGATAGCCAAACAACCTGGAAAATTATCTTTGCCTCAGCTCACCCTCTGTGCAAGGGAATGATGCTGACAAGCTGGCTGCTTCCAAAGGCCTATTGTGTGGGGCTCAGCAGCACAGTAGCGAGGGAGAGGCAGGTATATGATTTAGCCATCTTTTGCTCTGACTGCTTTGCTTAATCAGAATGCTGCCAGATATTTTTTGTGTGGCTTTCCCATCAACACTTGGGTCATTTCTTCTCTCCAATCCCTCGGGGGATATGATAGAGTATAGAGAACCACCAATAAGATATTAGAAAGAGCTTCTAACAAACCACATGGAAATTGCTAGAAATATGAGGATGTTTGAAACCTCCTGAGGCTGAAATGCTGAGCTTTCCTTTGCTTTTAAATCGTGTCTTTTAAAATATGCAGACACATGGCTTTTGTGACAGTGTGTTTAAGCAGCATCTTGGAAAACAAGAGAAAGTAGATAGGGAGGAATCCAACTTATTCATATTCTAGGGTCAAAGAACGTTCACACACAATCTCTATGACCTGATAAATGAAGAAACTGAGGACCTAGAGGTTCTGTGACTTCCCAGAGGTCAGCACACAAACAGGACCCCACATTCCTGGGCAGCACAGGGCAGCAGCAACATCAGCTACCATTGCCATTCCTTTTATCTCACTCCTACATTTGTGGGCACTGATGTGACAGAGGCTGAGCTTCTCATTTCATCTGATGTGCATGGACCATCTGCTGGACACAGGGGCTGCTGAGCATTTGGAGGATGGAGAGACCAGGTGTCTTCACTACCCTTGTCCTAAAGAGGCTCACCGTCTTGCCTTGCAGATAAGAAATACCCCAATTAGCCCAGCCAGAGTGGCTCAGTGGTTGACCTATGAACCAGGAGATCATGGTTTGATGCCCGGTCAGGGCATATGCCTGGATTGTGGGCTCAATCAATCCCCAGTGTGGGTTGTGCGGGCGGCAGCCAATCAATGATTCTCTGTCATCATTGATGTTTCTATCTCTTTCTCCCTCTCCCTTCCTCTTTGAAATCAATTAGAAAAATAAAAATAAAATAATATTAAAAATACCCCAATAAAAAGAGTTAGGTAGGAGAAAACATTTTTTTTGAGGCATATGGCTATCCCCAAAATTCCTTCTTTGGGAAGCATTAGCTAGAGGAAGAAAGCAGACCAAGGAGTAAGAGCTCAGGGGTAGTGTTTTCCTCAGCATAAGAATTACAAGGCATTCTCTAGAATAAACTCACAAAAAGCCTAATGCCTGGGTACTACAGAGCATGCTTAAGGAAAACCCTGGATCTCTGGGAAGTGTTGGTGTGACACGTGAATTCACATTGCAGGGGACAGACTTCCTGTAGCATTTAAATCTGCTTTCTTCTCTCTAGCCCTAAGAATAAACAGCAAGGACCTGTACTTAGAGTAGAAAAAGTAGAAGAATTCAATCTCCCATTCAAAGCCCTGCTGCATTACTGGAGGTATCATGTTATAAGAGAAAGGAAATGGCCTTTGGAGCAGAACAACCCTGATTCTCAAGTCTAGCTCCCCATCTACTAGATGTACAATGTCGGGTACCTACTTAACCCTTCTAAGCTCCAGGCGCCACACCAATAAAATGGGTAAGAGTAGCCTGGCATGAAGGGTGGATGGGAGGGTCAGTCACTCAGTCAGTGAGTGTGTAGGGATAGTGGCAGGTCCCAGAGATGACATTTGTAAAGCATCTGGCTCAGAGTCAAATCTTGCTAGATGATGTGAGTGTTGTACCCAGGAGGGGGCCTCATTCATAGTGCACTTTCTCTTTGCTTCTTGATACAGTTTCAAACAAGGATAAAAATACTCCTGGTCTAGAATAGCAATGTGATTCTTCTGCCGGGCTTCATTGTCATCTCAGTTTCAGTGATACCATAAAGATGAGCTCCCACAGCCTCGGCCGGGAGAGTCCACCTGGAGGAATATCTGGGGTCTGAGTGAGTGTGTGTGCTGGGGGAGAGGCCTGGGCAGACTCTCAGGCACTGTCAGCCTGGTGGCTCCAAGCTGCTGCCCACGTTCCTGCTGCCCAGGTCCCCGTGTGGCATCCTGAGCTCTGTCTGGTGGGAACTGTCTGACCTTTGCAGGCATAGGTTCTGAGGCCCAAGTACCTGCTATGAATGTGAGTATTCTGATGAAGTGGCCAGGTTTTTCTTAGGAAAGGGTTTACCAGGTGGTTTGAATCCTAGATGGCCTTCCTTCTTACCAGAAACTGGACTGAACCTTAGAAGCAACTGGAGTCCTAGTGGTACTTGCTACTGGTCCAGCCTCTGTTTCTCTCATGATTTCATTACATTGACAGGCACCTGTGATGAGACCGAGGAACTCCACTCCATTTTTAACATACTGGCCTCCAGAGTCTTTGAATAAGACCACTTAGCCACTTTAGCTTCAAAAAGTATTTCTTGAAGTAGGCCCCAGGGGTACATCAGAATACACATGTCCAAGAAGCTTACCCAAGAAGAATACATAAGCCCAAGAAGAACGGAAAAAAAAAACAACCACCAAAAAAAACAACAACAACAACGAATGGAGGCAGCAGGTTCTTTCTAGCACCTCGGTTTCCTCTTAGCCTTTGTCATAATGATGTTATTTGGCAAAATACAACTTACCGTCCTCAGTTATTCATATCTCTTCCCTTAAGTCCATTAAGATTGCTTAACACTTGAAAAAGCATGTGGCTCTTTGAATGTTCCCCAAAGAGGGTGAAAGCCTTGATAGAGGAATAGTCTGTCTTGTTCTCTGTTCTCCAGCTCACTCTTCTACTAGATGGTCCATCCAGGGGGACTGGAAGTGCATTAGAGAAACCCACCAGGCTTAGCTTATGGACTTGCGGTGTCAGTCAGGCAAGAGGTGCAGGAAGTGGGTCTGCTCATTCTGTGCACCCGTCAGTCACCCACTGGGCTGGCCTTGAGCTTGTTTCCCAGGCACTCACAAGGTGTAGTTAACATCTATATGGCACTTGCTATTAGAGTTATTAACAGTAATAATGATTATCTCTTGTAGGGTGCCTGCTATGTATGAGGCACGCTGTGTGTCATTCACATGATCTTCACACCACTCTGGTGCAGACAACATCATCATCTCTGTCTCACAGAGGAGGAACTGGGCGTGACTGGGGCAGGAGCATGGCTGTAGGAACTTGGACTAGGAGCATATTCCCTGCCCACTGGTGGCAGCGTTGAGTGCTGGGTGGTCCACCAGATTTAGGCTTGAACTTCAGGCAGGAGCAGAATCCAGGGACGAAGGCCCCACTTTGGGAGGGGCTGGCAAGAGATCAGCACCTCCTAGGCACTCCAGGATCCCAGGCTTAAGGTGGCAACACTGGCTTTACACCTCCCACCAGGTGAGCCGCCAGGATCACTGATGGTCACTTAGGAGGTAGGTGGGCTTGTGCCAGCAGGTGAAGCCTCCCCACCCCACCTGCAGGACAGGGACAAGCCAGGCTTGGCAGGGAGATGGGAAGAGTGGAGCCCTGATAAATTGTCAGCTTGGCCACAGACATCTGGCTCTGGAGGTGGAATGGGCCTTAGAGCTGTTAGTCCAAGCTCTTCTTTTCTAAAGGAATAAACAGCCCTGGCAAGATAAAACGACTTTCCTCAAATCCTGTTGGTCTTTTGCGGGGAAGGCTAGAACGAAAACCCTGGATTTGTTGTTTCTTTCTTCTGCTTTTCCCACTTTGCCACCCACTGCCTCTACTTTGATCCCAATTTTACAGCCGGATGCCGGGGCTACAGCACTCGTGAAGCGATTAGAACCAGAGTCCAGATCTCCTGTCAAGTAAAGCCATCTCTTTCCACTGGACTGTACGGCCTCCCTCTTAGGGACTGACCCAGGCATTTCCACTGAAAACAACTTTAAAATGCATTTTTAACCAAGGAATTTAGGAAACAATATTCATCTCAGGAGATAAAACATAAATGAGATGAAAGGCTGCTGTCAGGAAATGGAGAGTATATATTGGAACCTGCTGGGTATAAAACCGAGTATGAGACACTGAAATTACAGAAAAGACCTGGCCTCGCTCTAGGTAGCTAATAGTCTATCAGCCGTGGGCAAACTACGGCCCGCGGGGCCGGATCCGGTCCGTTCGGCTGTTCTATCCAGCCCGCGAAGTCGAAAGAGCGGAGGGTTCTCTTGCTCTCCCCTCCGCTCCTTTACTTTGAATTTATATTAGTTCACACAAACACTCCATCATGCTTTTGTTCTGGCCCTCCGGTCCAGTTTAAGAACCCATTGTGGCCCTCGAGTCAAAAAGTTTGCCCACCCCCGGCTAGCTGCT